>NC_092507.1:74466613-77079113 GCF_047511675.1 Marmota flaviventris
ACCAATGTCATTGTCAGAGTTCTACTCATTGAGGTTCTTCCAAAACATGACATTTTGAAGGCCCAGCAACCTCGAAACCCATGGAGATTTCATTCTGCAACTTGAAGGACTATTTTCATCTTTAGGAGAAATCCTAACTTCATAAATACTGTGTAATGAGCAAGACGCACACACCCCTGAAACATTTTTTCTTTAACAAGTATGAAATACTAGAGCCATGACTTGTTGCAGCTTCAAAGGACGTGGAGTCATCTAGAAAGATGTTTCCCATTGGCCCACCACACAGGTGCCCGCAAAATACTCACTTCACCTGGTTAAGTTAATATAGGCTCATGTGGCAGGTCATGTTTTGCAATTGGATTGCAAGAAGCTATATTTCAACATATCCATACCCACCCCCAACAGCAACAACAGCAAAAAGCCTCCAGAACTGAAAATTGTTTCTTTGCTTCATTACATCTAAATGATCAGACTCATTTCAGTCTCAATTCTCAAACTTCCCTCCCTCCATTTATTCCTCTTTCTTTTTAAGGGACCCTATTATAGGGAGGAAAAACAAAATGGAACAAAGCTACAATTCAATGCTCATTTTAAGGTTTTCAGTTATAACAGCGCTCCTGGGCATGACTATTATATATTGGCTTCTTTGGAAAACTGTTGATCTTTTGATGTTTATCATTTCTTTATTTAAACTGTAAAAGGGAGCTTTGTGGAGAACAAGACTGTGTCTCTAACTAAGGCCTATATTAAAACGCAGCCCAGGCCATGAATGAAAATGGAGCCTGTGGAATCAAACTATTCCCTCATCGGCCCCTGCCCACATCATAAAACCAGAAGCTATTTGGCACAGAAGAAAAGAGATGGGAAAACACAAGAACTAAAAGCTAGGGCTGACCATGTACCTAAGAGCCACAAATATAAACACAGAAGGAGGGGTGAGCTAAGCTCTGGAAGGTGGCAAGGGGAACATCAGAGGTTTATGTGATAGTCAGTGTTCATATTCCTAAAAGAAAGTGCAAATTTTAAATTTTTCACTGCACATCTGTGCATTGCTATGTGTTTAAGGGCCTGCTAGGACTGGAATTACAGGAGATTTGAAGCTCACAACCGGGTAACTCTGGCAAAGCTATGTGGGGAAAGAAGGCTACTGAAAATCAGGGGCAGGGAAGTAGAGCCTCTGCCAAAGAGGAACATTACAAAAGGGTTCTAGCTGAGGCAACTGTCAGCTTTATATATGGGAACTCGAAATGGAAAAATTGGTAGTGCCATTGAACCTGAACAGCAGCTGTGAAATCAAAATTTACTCCCTAATCTGAATTAACTAATCAAAACCAGGTCACTCCTCCGCCTTCTCTCCACTACCCACCGCATCGCCCCTGGGTTATTTTTCATGACCAATCGCATGCTGCAGCAGTAAAAATAAAGAGCAACAAAACAGAAGTACTAAAGGTCAAAGTGTCCCCACAAGACCCAATGCACTTGAGATTTATCAATGGAGGGAAGAACATAAGTTTTCCACTTTTCATCTTTTTGTCTCTGTGGCGCATAGACTCAGTAAAAGAGCAAGGTTACACACCTTCATCTCCGATGTACTCAAGTCGAAACCAGGAAATGATTTTCAAATGATGACTTCTGCCATCCAAACTCCGAAGACAGCTAAAAGGTAAAGACTGCACGAAGCAAAACGACCGCTGTGCTAGTAATTTCTAAAAATTCAGATTTGCAGCTAATTTCATACACAAGCACTTTTTGATCAAGCATAAGCATTTAATAAAATTGAACTGGTAAATTATCCAAAAGAAATACATTAAAGGGTGTACACTAGCCAAAGCGCGATTGAAGCTCTTATTAACTGGTGATTATCTTCACTGATCCACATTACCATTCCGTTGCAGATGTTACTGACATTAAGATGTATGATGCAGAGGCTGGAGAAAGAGCCCATTTAAGACAGGTGAATACTTAATAGTAATTCAACATACCAGGCACAAAATGTCTTTCACGGGAGTTCAAGGATTTTCCCTTTTTTTCTCTTTGCAATTTTATATGAATGTTTATAAATAAAATGAGAAATGAAACTCCATTTGGTAGCCATTTGACTTGCTCGAGTTAATGGCCATTTGAAACTTTGCAATTTATCATTATACGCTTCTTTCTCATCTGGCTTTATTTTTATTTTATTATTTATTTATATATATTTTGATCTTCCTCTTTGAATCCTTACAGAAGATCCACATTTTAAGTATGCAGATGAAATTTATCTGACCGGGAGCAGTTGTTTATCCTTCAGCTTTAGTGTCTCCACGGCTGATACTGCAATGGTTAGCTGACTGCCCGCTGGATGCAGAACAGACCCCTTGGAGCCTTGGGGAAGCATCTCCTTTGTTACTGCACTGCTCGGTATTACAGGACACACTGCCTTCACCTCCACCGCAAGACGCCCTTCACTCTGCAGCCCAGGGTACATACAGAAATTTATCATTTCTGTACAATCTCAGTGCAACAAAACAGTCAACACTTTCAGGGATATTTCTCTCAAGTTGATTTTTAAGAAAGCAACTCTAGGTATTACAGCATGAAATAAAGAGATTAAAAGTAAAATGATTTATAAGGAAACAAGTTGAAACAATGGGAAGATTCTGAGCCTTCATCGAGCGGTCAAGTCTTTCTCCCTCTCACTGTTTTTCAAACACAAATGTCAATTGGTGACCAATGTAATTCACGGGTTATACTCATACAAGCTCTTAAGTAGTTAAAAAAATGCAAAAAGAACATAGATTCCCTCGGTACTTCTATCCTCCTTTCTGTATGGTTCTGATTTTTAAATGCACAACTTTCTCAAATAAATCTGTACCACATTGCACTGGGCTTGGTCAGAAGCTCCCCCTTCAAAGTCCTGCCTAAATAATGCTCCCCCAACCCCAATTCTTCTATTTCCTCTGAATCTTCTCTGTATTATATTGTACCCCAAACCCTAATCTTACTTTCTGAAAGGCTGATTGAAAGTAAACTATAAATGGCCAGGAATGGCAGAATATAGGCCATCCCCCGGCTGCTATTTCTTTTTCAACAACTGCCATTACCCACAGGACTGCGTAATGGGAGACTCTACACATGCAACAGAGCCCGTGGGAAGTATATTTTGTCTGAGGAAGTTTTTTTTCCAATCACACAGCATAAACATCTACTTATTCTGCATAAGCATAACTCTGATCCTGTAAACATACACATATGTGTATTCATAGTTTCCTTTCCCATATTTGGAAATATATGTGTGTTGCTAGTTATTGTTGTACATAAACAGAAATTTTACTGTTTTTAGGGGAATCTATATCATAAAATATCTTGCACATTCATATGCGAAGTTTCCAATATTCTGCTTTGTTTCATCAGACAAAATAGAGAGTAAAGAGTGACTTCTCTTTGGGTCAAGGAAAATGAAACCCAAGGCGACTTAGTTGTCTTGAGCCGATGATTTTCAGATGGTGCTCAGAGAGGCTGTGAATTTCCTCTGAGTTTCCTAAGGAGAGGAGACTTGGGGAAGACAAGACATGGAGGTGGAGTTTGAGGGAGGTTCTATTCTTTCTGCTTCCTTCCTTAGCCAAAGCAACTCTACAGTTATTGATTTTATAAAAGTCTGAAATATTTTGCCTGAAGATGGGTTTCCTCTGCTTAAAGAAAGTGAATTGAGTTCTTTTTTAGGAAAAATGGTGCTGGGGAAATGAATACTGACCCTATGGGATAAAGGGAAGACCCTTCAATTGGAGTCTTCAGCAAATTTCTCTGCCCTGGCTAATGATTGTTAGGAACCTTTTGAATACTAGGCCCATCCTGACTTTATCTTTCTCCAGGATCACTGGAAGAATAGATAGAAGCTATACAACAAAGGCATTCACCAGGTTTCATCTTTAGAACCTTTCTCCAGAATACAAATATATAAATAAATAATCTATTCCTATTTTACTTTCCAAAGAGACAGAATTCCTAATTATAACATCTTATTTGTCTACTTAGTAGACAAGGAGTTTTATTTCGTTTTATAATTTAGTGAGCAGGGATGTAAACTAAGAAGCAAAAAATATCACCATGGGTTGGTCCTTAACCCAAGTTGTTGAACTTTGAGGTGCCAAAGTTTTACTCTGTTCATAAATGCTCCCTCCCCCAGAGTTGAATATGCAATTTACCTTTCTGCAAGGGGAGACAACAAAAAGCTTTACAAACTGCTTTTCTCCTAGACATCCTACTCTGTAGATGACAATTCAGAGTTGGGATCAGGTGAACGGAATGCTCTGAACTTATGATCAGTTCTTTCTAATCACAAGTGCTATTTCACACCATGTGGTCCAACACCACTTCAATGTACATTTTGCCTCCCTTGTAGAGGACTTGTTAACCTAATTACCTCAAAGTCTGAGTGGGAGTAAGAGAGAAAAATAAAAACATAAAAAAATAATGAGGATTAAATAATAATAATAAATTTGCTCCCACTTTGTCAGATACAGAGAAATTTTCATTTTGCAAAGAATTTCACACTTCCTACATCTTTGTATAACATATGTTATGTTCTAGTGGAAGTTAATTAAAGTTCATGTTTGACTGTTGATTTCTATTTCAGAGCACAGTAACCAGAAAAGGTGCTTACCCAAGATTGAAACTTTCGGTGGCATCAGTGATACCTTTGGTTAACTGATATACAATCCATTCAATTCCAAATTTGAAATTGGATCCAAGTATGGGGGAAAAAAGATGCCCATGGACTCTCACACTGTGCATGTCCATTGAAATCCTCTCTAGGGTTGTATATTTGACACAACCTGTTATCTCCTTCCCCCAACAAAGATGATGAGGCTCTGGTAGAGCATAAAGGGCACTCCATGTTTTCCTTGTGAAGGGATTGCACAGTACAGGAGGGATTATTTGTCATAAAGTTGCTGTACCACTACCAAAGAGTGCTCTTGCAGAATAGTGTGGTGCTTAAAATACAGTAATTACTGTTACAGTGTGAACAGCAACGTGAGCACCGCATCTAGAGCTACACGTGGTACCCAGAGTCGAGAAACAGCTGTAATTTTGGCTTTAAATATGTTTATGAGCATTCTGAATGGTTTAGGCTTGCTGTGCAGCATATGATTTTAATTTTCTTTATGGATATAGGGGGGCAATGAAATGCTGACTTTTGATATAATAATCTTTCAGGTTTAGGAGAAACTCTGGGAGGCCAGTAAGACCTCAAGCCCGCCCTCTTAAATCTCTACTTATAAAGTTCTCAGCAGTAGATGTGAGTCAAAAATATTTTACATTATAGAGTATGTCCTATATCTCTGATTTAAATGAACCCTTTCAGTTGACTAGCCAGGCCAAGGAAATCAGAGAAAACCTGTAAAATGGAGGCACATATCTTATTTACAAAATAATAACGCCTTTCTTTGGGACAGAAGAAATGGAATCTTCTAAAGGAAAATTCAATTTCCTTATTTACCATACACAAAACTCAAGGAATAGTCATTTTTATATTGAAACTCATATTTAAACACACTTCAAAGCAAGTGCTAAATTGGTCATTTCTCAGGAATTGCTAAAGCAGATTTGCCTACAATAAAAAAAGGAAAAACATTTGAATTGCCTCTAGTTATTGTAAGTTAATTGTGCCTACTTTGGTTTGTTTCATTTAAAAGAACACATCCCAGACCAGTTAGTAGTTGAAAGATTAGTGATGGAGAAGAAATGGATCCTATAAAAAAGATGCACTTAATGAAATAGAAATGATGTTATTTCCCTCAAATGATTTCTATGGTGAGACACTTATAAATACCCATTTGACTAAAATTAGAGAAAATAAAATTCGATAGACAAATCTTACTTGCTAAGGTGTGGACTACGGCAGGTAATTTCATCTGCTCCTTAAAAATATCTTTTCTGCATTGCAATTTTTTCAGGAACATGTCTTATATCTGTCACTAAGGTATACAGTTACTTCTCAAATTAAAAACAAAATTGTTTTGTCAATCAAATACTCCAGCCAGCTTCTGGTCACATCAAGAGAATATCACAAATGATACACTAAAAGCCCAGAAATGTGTTGACAATTTAGTCCCAAGTAGCTAATAGCCAATCTCTTAGGATGAAAAAAAAATAGTTGAAATATAGAAACTATTGTATGACAGGAGCAACTAGATTCTAGACTTCCTAAGACAGCAGTGTGGCAGGTGCAAGTCTGTTAACCAAACTCATTTTCTTTTTTCTGGCACGTAACTAGACTCCATTCCCAACCTCCCTCCCAATTAAGCTGGAGTCCTTGGACTGAGTTCTGTATGGCAAAATATTGTTGAAGTTACTTGTGTAACTTCAGACTTTCACATTCTCTCTCACTTTCCATATACTGGCTCAATATAGAGGAAAGTGAAGCTCCAGAATATGGTACAGCCACATGGCAGAGTAGTCCTCATCCTAAATGGCTACATGAAATCAAGACATAATGGAGAAATCTGCTTTTCTCATGTGAAACCACTGAGATTTTGACCAATGTAAGTAGAGACATTGTGGCGTCTGCCACCTATTAGAATTCAACTGAAAAGCACAACAGTAATAGTCCAGGATTTTTTGAGACTCCTTAGAGAAGTAGTGCGTACATTCATTCAAAAGAATTTACTCAGCACCTACTACAAGCAATGCAAAAAGTTGAAGGGTTCCTTCTCTCCCCTCATGATGCTCACAAGCCCAGAGGTAAAGGAAAAAAGTTCCTGAGGTTAGCCTATGGATGGAAAGAAAGACATAATGCATAGGGTGCTAGAGATGTACACATCCTTCTTACACAGACTTGGAGTATTGAAGTCTCCATGATGATGGTTAATAATTCAAACAGAAGGATTAGTGGGTATCAGCCACATGGAAAATGAAAACATGAGCAATGGCAGAGGTACCTGAGTAAAAGCAATGCCATGTGTGATAGAGTGAGAGGTTTATCCCCCAAGGAACTTCCAATATGGTGGAATTAAAACACACCAGAGGTTTAATACCAGGTTCCATCAGTTGGCTGGCTTCATAACAGGACTGTCTGTTTTGCCCCACTTCAACATAAAATTTAAGAACAAAACTTTGCCCACGCACACACTCAAAAAGGTCTGAAGTAAGATCATATTGATCCTCTTTATTATTTTTTTTTTTATTTTTTTTTTTTGATCCTCTTTAAATGTAACAATTTTGGCCAATTCTCTAAAAGAGAAAAGAGCAGGCAGTCCTTCTAGTGTTCAGTTTTGGAAGAAACATCTTTGTGGTCTGGCTAGATGACAACTGAATCTTTTTTGTGTTTCTGAAACTACCAAAAGGATAGTGTCTGTGCTCTTAAAATTCAGATTAATATTGTGTCCAATTATTATAGCTAGATATTGCTTTAAAAAGTTTCTGTTTTATCACTGTTGGAAGTTTATGTGTGTGAAATTCAGATACACTGATTATCAATTTAAGTGCACAGCATGCTATAATATAATGGGATGCTTTGCCTATTTATTATGATTTCTGGTTTGGGTAGGAGATCTTAGTTTTTGTTTATACATGCTTTTGACCAAAAGATGAAGCAAAACAAAATTGTACAGCTCTATTCTCAACCTAAGGACAATGATTAAGAGAAAAGATCTACTGAGGACACTGAGATCTGAAGTTTCTCTGAATCAGTGAAATATATAGAAAGAGGAAACTTAAAAAAGAAATATTGTCTGTATTAAAAATGTCAGCAGGTAAAAGTGGTCAAGGTAACCTAAATAAGTACACATTATGTTACAAGACATTAGTAACTTGCTTTGAGGAAATATATCAACTTTGGACAAAAATAACCAATAAAATGTATTCAAGCCAATGCTATATTGGATATGTGTGGAATCTTTCATAAAACTTTAGACTTCTTGGAAAATAGCAGAGAAGACAATACCGCCCCAGGGGACAATCCATCCGCGTGGTATATTATCTCCAAGCCACCTGCAGTGTTTCTTATATGAATCAAAAATAGAAAGGCCCAGAATACTCTGATCATGTAATAAGCCTTAAATATTATTTTGAGTAACAAAAGAACACATTCCTATAAAAACATAAAAGAAAGTCTTCCTAACATGAAGAATGTACTTAGAAATTTCATTTCGAACCTTGACTACCTTGAATTTTAAACCTCTGGAAGCCGAAGACGTCATGGTAGAATGTCAGTTTGTCAAGTCCCCTCTTAATAAATAATGGATAATATAAAAATAGAAAAGAAAAAAGATATGATTGGACTGAAATCCAAGGTAAGAATCCTTTTGACCACAAAAGGAACAAAAACGCAGAACTGTGTACTGAACTAAAGCTGGACATCTACTGCATGTTAGGTCTTGAAGTAGCCATGGAGTTTAGTAGCCCCTACTCCTGGATGGAAATGGGAATGAAAGAGCTCATATGAAAGCAGGAATGAGGGGGGAAGTCTGGCTTACTACTTGGAGATAGGAGGTGAAATTGGCTAGTCTGGCTTAAGACAAAACAAAACAAACCATAATAAGCAAAAGTACATGGCTAGCCACCATCGCCAAAAATTGAATTATGTCATCCATTGATTCAGTGGATCCTCAATGTCGCAGAAGAACAGAAGACCTGGGTGTGGATAGGGATAAAGGTCAGAGTCACACGGGTGGGTTGGAGGCAGTCACAGACAAAGCAAAAGGGAATGATGGATGTGGAAGGAGGAAAAAAGAATTAAAATAACAATTAAAATTTTCTTTTCAAATGAGTTGTGAAACCAAAATGACATGGCATATTAAGAGCAGAAAAAAAGTTAGCTAACAAAATAAATATATCAGAATTTATTTAATATCAGAATAGTAACCATTCTAAGGAAATTAATTATATAGAGCAGTCTGGCAAAAATGCTAATGATACTCTGTTGAAACTACAAAAGGAGATGAATGAAGAAATAACAATGATTGACTAAGAGATAGAAAACAAAAACAATAGATATGGAAAAGAACAAATTAGTAGGCTGGGCATGGAAAAGAATATTTTGTTGGAAAAAAATATTAATAGTATTATAAACTCAATACTGAAAATGGTAGAAGAAAAATGTAGGGAATCGGAAAATAAAACTGAGGACTTTACCCAGAATTAAGCATATGAAGACAGAGAGTTTTGTTTTATTTCATTTTTATGTTTATTTATTTCATTCATATAAATCATTTCTTTATATAGATTATTGGATAAAAGACAAGAAGAACAGAGTGACAAGATCTACTTTATACCACTTCAGCTAGTATGTACTGAAGAAATGAAAAGAAAATGGAAAAAATAGTGAAGAAGTATAATTTGAAGAAATAAAACTGAGTTTTTCCAAACTGAAGAAATGAGGACTTAAACCTGAGTTCTTCCATAGGTATTCCCAAAATAAGTGGAGATAAACCAAGGCCAGAAGGCATCCTAACAAGATGTGAAAAAAAAAATGTGAGGGGGGCAAGGAAATAAAAAATAAATTAAAAACAAACAAGAAGAGGGGAAAAAAAGATATTACCATGGCAATTATACTGATAACTGACATGTCAGTGGTAACAATAAATGCTAGAAAAGAATGAATGAATGCTTCAGAGGTTCTCAGGGAAAATTACTGTCAATTTAGTAGCTTTTACCCAGTTAAGCTATTTTTCAGGAGGAAAGGCAAAATGAAAGCATTGCAAGACATCCTTCATTAAAAGATCTATTAAAGAATGTACTTCAGAAAAATGACAAATTAACACAGAAGGAAGTTCTGGAACTAAGGAACAAGGATAAGACCGGATATTGATGAAATATTCCAATAAATGTACTCAATGATTACCTAAAAGTAATGTTTGCCTGAGCGCCTATTTTAAAAAAGCAAGTCAAACACTGCCATGATAATGATAATTATTATGTGTACCTCTGGGGTGAGGGTGTTCAGTGGCTGTTTAAGTCATCATGTAAGTGGTGTGCTTGAACTAATTCAATTTAATTTTTTTTTAGCTGATGGACTTTTATTTTATTTATTTATATGCAGTACTGAGAATCAAACCCAGTGCCGCACACATGCCAGGCAAGTGCTCCACCACTGAACCACAACCCCAGTCCCTGAACTAGTTCAATTTTTAGGAATTTTACAAGACAGTTATCAAAAACAGCCATTGTTTAAAGATTAAAGTACATAAACCTCTAATAAGATAAATTAAACTAAAAGCAAAGGTATTAAATACTCAAAACCCATGATTTTCAAATTGTTACATATGACTATTTTCTATGCTCATGAGGCTAATCTGTGCCAAGGATACCCAAGATACTTAGGATGGTGTGCTACTTAGCCATGATTTTTCCAACTCTACATTCAGTGACATCACATTATAGCTTGGAATCAGTCATAATGGGAATAAAATACCAGGTAAATCAGTAGATGTTACAAACTTAGGCTTTTTTCCTTCTCCAGAGAGTTAGTTATGAAACATTTACCAGCACACCACTGGCTAAGGTTAATATATATAGAAGTATATACAAGAAGGCTAGAAATATTAAGAATTTTATATTTTATCATGTTACATATCTTTATTCTAAAAATTAAGGGCAGTGGCAGACAGAGAAGGGGAAATAAAAGAAAGAAGGAGAGAAAGAAGAAAATGAAAAGGAAGAGATTAGAATAACCATCAAAAATATGATCAATCCAAAATGTAATAAAGAGAGGGAAACAGAAAACACAAACATAAATCTAAAATAAAAATAAAGAAATAAGTGTAAATGTTACAGTACTCAAAATAAATGAGAGTGAAAGCAAGAGAATATCAGAGCAGACTCAAAAATAATAACTGCAATGATTACTAGACATATTTAAACCAAACCATAAGAATATCTAAAAATAAAGGGAATCAAAACAACAGAAAAAATACAAATTAACACAAAAGGAAGTCATGGGAATTAAGAAACAATGGTGAGAAATCAAAATAAGGCTGGTGTAGCTGTACGTTCTGTAGTCTTTAGTATATATTGCATCATGTCAACATTTGATCAATCTGATTGTTATATTGTTTTATCACTCTCTAGAAAATTCTATATGGTAGTAATATTTCCTAATAAAAATGTTTTTAAAAAGAAAGTACATTTGATTCAGGGAACCAGGAGTATTACAATAAATTTCCAGCTATGCCACCAATTTTTTTTCACCTCTATAGCCTTCATGTACGACTTCTAGAATAAAAGAACTTTGGATTTTCCATGTTCATGCATTAACTGCATTAGGATAATTGTTACATGTTAAAACCTGATTCACCTTCTGAATCAGACGCTTCATGTGGGACAAGGTTGGAATTGAGCACAGCTATCTATTTTTAAAAGCCCATCCCCACCTCTATGAAATACATCAGGATCTGACAACCACTGACAGTTGATTCCTCATTTCAAAAGAAACTTTGGTTATGATGCGTCATAATCTTGGAAACAAACTATTAGTGATCTTTATTCTTCCTTTTATTGGAAAAAGATCCGAAAAGTAAATCCAATTAAAGACTAAAGGACTTGGGATTTACATGTGTTAACGAGAAAAGCAGAGCAAAATAATTATTGATAGTAAATAATACTTTGAAAACTCTCTGCCTCTTAGAGCAGAGGTTCTTTACCAAGCGTTATGAAAGTTCTGAGGGTCAACAAACCCTCTAAGCTCTGTGCAGTTGTATTTCACCCATACATTTTCAGATGGCCAAGGTCATTACCTGTCATTTAGATTATTACACAAGTTTGTAATGCTAAATAGATCAGGAACCCTGATCTAAGAAGATGATCACAAGGAGCCAAAAATACTAAAGAGACTCTTCCCCAAACCTTGTAGCATTTCAGTTATGTTACAAGTCATAATCAAATGTTGCTCTTCATGTAGGGCTGAAGTCAGCCTTCATTCAATAGCAGGCAATGACTGGGGATTCAGGAGAGATAATTTACAATATAAGGCCCTAAGACCTCTCAATGGCATAAATGGAATCCTTATGCTATGATACAGCCTTTAAGCAGGTACTGTGTTGAAAAGGACAGTCAACTAGAAGAATGGTGTAGGAGGCTGGTCATTGGCTCCCAGTCTTAACCCATAGGAGACTATTCTTGGTCAAGTCACCTGACCACACCTAATGAGCAAAATGAGATGATCATGGTGGGTTACTGTGTTAGTCATCTTTATGTCACTGTGACAAAATACCTGAGAAAAACAACTTACAAGGGGAAAGATTTATTTTGGCTCAGGGTTTCAGAGATTTCAGTCCATAGTCTTCACATCATTGTTGTGGGCTTGCGGTCAGGCAGAATATCATAGTGAAAGAAGAGGGCAGAGGGAAGCTGGTCACCTCACAGCAACCTGGAAACAGAGGGAGAAAGAAAGAGAATGGGACAAGATACATCCCTAAGGGCATGCCATTAAAGACCCATTCCCTCCAACTATGTTCCAACTCCTACAGCTTCCATTTAGCTGTGAATCTATTAATGATTAGAGTTCTCATGATCCAGTCACTTCCTGAAATCCTCGCCTCTGAACATTTCTGCATTGAAGACCAAGCCTTCAACACATGAAACTTTGGGGGATATTCTAGAACCAGCCCCAAACTTTGTTACATAAAATTTTCTTCTTGTTCTAGACTCCATAATGCTACCAGAAACAGTACTCTCCCCTCAAAGAATAGAAGATAAACTAACATTACACCTCAAGTGCAGATCTAAATGGAACCACAAAAATTCAATGATGGACCACAGATAGAAAAATCCAATTTTAAGGGGGTGGGAGAAGAAAAAAAAACCCTTACTAATCCAATAATCCATACATTAATTCCATAAAAAACTAGCACAACACACTATATTCCTCTGAGTGCATAATTAAGTTTTAGCAAACAGATAAAGGCCATTAGAATGACTGAAAGTAAGGGCTATGATTCTCCATTCAAGGTGTTCTTATTTCTTTTGAAAGTTCAAAATCAACAAATTAGATAAGCCTGGGCAGGCTGTGATTCACTGGCAGTCAGCCCAAACCACCATTTGTCCTAGGAGTCCTAGAGTCGAGACATAATCATATGAAGTGTGTGCCCACTAGGTCTTCAGAGTTGTGACTGCATTCATCTTTAGCTGACCCCATCTTTAGTATTTACTATTTCTAAAAGTCCATCCATCTAATTTCATGGTTCCCAAAATGCGTGCCAAGGCACCATGGAACACTGCTGCGAATTCACAGGGCCTATGGATGATTTATATGTTCAAGGGCCTCACATCCTCATTTCCTAAACATCCCATGAACTGCTAGCAAGGAATTTTGTGGTTCCAACATTAGGTCTTCCTATAACCTTTTCAATGGCATCACATCATATCTTAAGAAAGGAAGGTTTTGATGATAGCTCTTAGAAAAACCAAGTAAAACACACACATACACACACACACACACACAAATTCATTGTGAAATAAGAAACAAAAGAAGCAGCAACCCAATGTTTTGAGAAGTTGTGAGGTGATTACTACATACCCATATTCTATGATGTAGTGATTGTGATTAAGAATAAAATAGAAATATGATTTCATCTTTCAATTTCTTTGCATTATTTTTTCAATGTTATATTAGGACATGACTATTTATTGTTTAAACCTACCTACTTAATAAATAGCATGTTAAGTATTTCTTTTGATCTAACACACAAAAATATCACTGAGACACCAAGATTGTTTTTTTTTAAAAAAAGTATGAGAACCACTGGTTTAGACTCAAGGGTAATTCAAAACTTGAATAGAAAAGCCATAGGTTCTAAATTTTAGGACACATATTTGTTCTTCAATTATATAATAGGAGGATGAGGGAAAAGAGGAGAAGAGAAGGAGGAGGAAGAAAGAGGAGAGATAGTGATAGTGATGGTGATGGTCCATTAATGACCATCATTATTTTTTAATACTGGTATTTACTAAGTACCAGATTTTACACTAAGTACTTTCACTTAATCTCTTTCAATCCCACGGCTGTGTGCTCTTATACTTAGTGAATTTCCTGTTCTGGTTAGCAAACAGCTGTTATTCCAGTCCCCTAAGGACTTCCCAAGGGCTCCCCAACAACTCCAGCAGTCCTGGTCTTCCCCCCCACACACACACACACCCAGGACTTATGCATACTAGAACAACTAAAGCAGCAGGATCCTGCTGCTAGTCCTATGCTTGGCTTGTCTTATGATGCTCAGGGCTGGGCCTTTTGGTTGTTGCATATCTTGCATTCACTTGTGTTACTACTTTTGTGAAGATATTCTTTTTTATTCTGAAATTTAGATGTCAATTTGATTCTAGTTTTATAAAGACTCCCAAGCCCATGATCTTAACCATCACATGTCTAAGCCCAGTCTATTTAGAACCATCCACATTTCTAATACATGCTTCGTCCAATAGTTCAGTGCCTGGAAACTACTTTGGACCTGCAGTCAATTCATATACCAGTAGATTTGAGCACCAGTTTTAAACATGAGGGGTTCTTTCTACTGAAGTTCTTAATTAGCTACCATCAACTTCCCAATTTGTGAGTACACACTCCAATATTTTATAGATGAATTTAAAAAAAATCATGTAGCCATGCCTATAATCCCAGTGACTTGGGAGGCTGAGGCAGGAGGATGGCACATTCAAGGACAACCTCAGCAACTTAGTGAGATCCTGTCTCAAATTAAAAATAAAAAGGACTAGGGATGTATCTCAGTGGTAAAGTGTCCCTGGGTTCAATCCACAATACAAAAAAAAAAAGTATATATTCTGCAAGAAGCAAACTGCAGTAGTTTAAAAAACACAGTTTCTTGCTTTTCAATAGCAAATGGAATCATCTTAGCAGCAGGCTGTATCTAAAGGAGCAGTTCCTGTAGTCTGCTATATGTTTCTTAAGTGCTCCTGATGGAATGGCTCTTTCCTGGTCCCAGGACACTCACTCTCTCAGGGCACTCTCAATATTACTAAGAGAAACCTAAGAATTTCTGATTTGAGATATGATTGTAGCTTCTCCACAAGATTGCATATCTGCTAATAACATTCAAAACTGTCGCTTCTTTCAGAATGAACACGACCTCTCCAGTCCAACCAGGTTGATGGGATGAATTGTCAACAGCAGTCTATATCTTAAATAAAAAGAGGGGGAAATCCCTGCCTCAACCATACAGTCCTATGTCTTTCAAGTACAAAACAGATTTACTTGATTCTTTATAATTTCATCAGAATGGACCACGAGTATCCTCCCTGAATAATCTCAAGGGAGTCTTAATGAAACAAAGGCAACCGACCACCTCTTCGTCTTAGGGGAAGGTCCTCACTCTCTCTCGTACTTGTTCTCTCCTCTCCTGAAATCATGCTTCCACTCTCTTGAGGAACATGAATCATGATTATTCAGTAAAATTGAAGTGCTCACAAAATGATCACAGTAAAACAAGCAGTATCCAGCTCGATTTTGTGTGAACAAGCTACTCTCTGGACATAAATGCCCTTCACTTTTCCAGGCACTATTAAGTAAATTTCCTCTTTCAGTGTTCTAATCAGCATCCTAGAAGGGCAAATTCATCTCCTATCCATAATGATTTGCTCCCACCGAATAATTTAATTACTCCAGCTCACCAAAGGTTCAGGTCCACTGTAATTAGAATACCATAAACTTCAACTGGGTATAACAAGGACAGTCATTTGTGTCTTTACTCTGACCTATTTTTACAAGTTCTTAAAAGAAAGTTTTCAAAACACTAAGAGCAAGACATTTAGATAGAATGGATCTCCTGAATGCAATCAGAGAAGACTTACTGGGCTGAGCAAATCAGAGGGTGAATCAATTGTTGACATAAAATTCAGTGTCTAAGGCTAGGAATGAATTGATACTTTCATTTAGGTAAACTATAACACAAGTATGAATTAGGCTTAAAATAAAATAGTCAAGTGATCAATTTTAGAGCTAATAGGCACTATGCCCCAGCTTCCTCTATTCAAAGTTCCAATAAATTAGGTTGAAAAATGTAATCAAAGTCCCATGACTAGTTAATGGCAAAGCCAAATGAGGATCAAAGTTTCTTATATCTTAGTTTCCCATCATTTCCCATATAACATATATAGCACCACCAATCATCCAAAAAGGGCTATACTTTTTCTTTGTAACTTTACCCTTTGTGTATTCTTTGAATACAAATACAAAGAACCAAATACAAATACCCAATTTCACTCAAAATCAAGTTACTAAACATTTTCCTTGGGCAAGATATGTAAGACACTTAAAAGGCATAGTAAAGTTGACCAACATGTGTCAAGAAACCTACAATTTAAGAGGAATCTAATTGAATAGAATTATACTGTTCTATTTGAGAACAGATATTCTGGATTATTCTAGGTTATTCTCTACATTTTTTAGCACGTTTTTAAAACAGAAATTGATTCTTTTTGCGATTTGACAGCTTTCAGCAGTCTATAATCCTTCCTGATATGTAACATTTTGGGATAGATCCTGTGCTTAAAAGTAGGCATTCTTCTTTTCCCTTGCAAATTTGGAAGTCAATTTACAGGAGCCACACCTGAATGAATTCCTAATGGCCTATTTTAACTATTGTGAATTTGTCTTAACTAGTGTGATTAACCTGGCCCAGAAAAAAAAAATCTTTTTTTCTTATATAGAGCAGTTACTTTAAGGAGAAATCCTCTCCAGTCACAGGGAAGAAAGAGTAGGGAGGATGCACCAAAGGCACCTAGAAACTGCAGAAGTAGACCACCCCATTTTAATGCATTCTCAATAACTGTGTACACTCCCTTCAAAGGAAGCCTGCAAAAGGGTTTCTAAGTGTAGATGTGAAACAAAGAGCTTCCACGGATGATAAAGCCCCCCACGCCACCATCCATCTTTCTCCTTCTCATTTATAGATAGAAAACTGCACTAGGAAGACAACAGGCAAAACTATCAGAAGTCAAGGAAGGAGTATGTGTACTTTTAATTCCATCATTAGCTGACTTTAAATCAGGAGCAGAAGTCCAATGACCCACACAATTTATATCACATGTCCTAGGTCTACTAGAAGCCAAAGAAGAACAGAATTGAGGACGATTATATTTATGCTGAGTCCTTCAGAGCACAGTGTTTAGATATTGAAGTTTAAAGAAGGTGAAAATCAAGAGCATACCAGGTGAGAAGCACCATAAAAATCAAATGGGCTGCAGAAGTTCAGGACGGAGCTGCTGAGCCCCCTTATTCATGACCTTCAAATGATGTGTCAAGACATATTTGTGCATTTGGGACTTATAGTCCAACAACTCTGCGACTCCATGTGTGGCCTAAAAACATCTGGCATGAAATTGCAACTGCTCGGGACCAGATTGTCTAATGTCGAGTAGCACAGTCAGTGTCTCAAATTAGGCCAGGACCAATGTCACAATGGTGCTTTATCTTCTGTGCAACTCACTCTGTTGCAGCTGTTTTTCCTTTCCACCTAGATTCCTAATGCGAGGACTGCTTCTGGAAGAGCCAGTCCCATCCTGCTAATACAAAATAGAAGACTGGGAGTCAAATGTTCAATCACACAGTGTACTTTTATTGAGCACCTGAAATCAGGAGGCATAGTGCAGGGCACTAAGGAATAAAAGAGACCCATGCCAACTTTTTTGCCACTCGCAGGATTCCAGGGCACATCTATTTCCAAATACCCTGTTTCTTTGTCAGATAGCATGTTCTGACTTTTATAACGTAGGATTACTACACAGTTCCTTTTTCTCTTTTCTTTCTTTCTTTCTTTTTTTTGGGGGGGTGGGGGGGGGGCTCATGTTAGTTATACACAACATGAGGATTAATTCCGACATAATTAAAAATGCATCGAATATAATATGCTCCAATTTAGTCCCCAGTCTCCAGTTTACCCTTATCCTCCTCTTCTACCCTCACTAATAATTCTTAAAGAACTAGGAAAACAGGTTTTTTTTTTTCTGATTTTAGTATATAACATTGAGGACATAGAGAACTGAAGTAAGAGAGGAATCTGGTACTTTTTTGCGGGGAGGGGAGGTACCAGGAATTGAACTCAGGGGCTCTTGAACACGGAGCCCCATCCCCAGCCCTATTTTGTATTTAGAGACAGGGTCTCACTAAGTTGCTTAGTGCCTTGCTTTTTGCTGAGGCTGGCTTTGAACTTGTGATCCTCCTCTCTTAGCCTCCCAAGCCCCTGGGATTATAGGCGGGCACCACCACACCTGGAGGAATCCTGGTACTTTTAAAGATAAAGTAACATAGAATGTAAAGGCCTTAGTAATAAAAGGCAACTAAGAGTCATGACATCTCAGATGACATGAAATAAACTTATTTTGGGCTCATGTTAGTTATACACAACATGAGGATATTTACTAAATAAAGTAGTATACTTGTAATAGGGCCACCTCATTGCCCAACTATGGGGATGCTGCTCACATCATAGTCTAAATTAGTGACACCAGAAGTTGTGCTATATACCCATGTGCAGGCTCTATGCAGAAGCTCTGCATGAATGCAGAGAATATATCATGAAATATCGGTCACATTCACACCTACCCTATCCCAGCTGCATCTAATGTTCATGAAGCTTGTGTCTCACTTTCTACTCCTGGGCCAGACCCTAATAAAATGTAGGATATGAGCCTCCTTCCCCTTATTGCCTATATCATAAGATCAATTTACCTTTAATAAGAAGGCTCAGCACTGTGGGAACCCTGCAGTGCTGAATACTTTACTAAGTACCTCCCTTTTGTTATTATATGTAATCCTCAGAACAACTTTATAATTCTTGCTATTAAGGTACCCATTTTATAAAGAGGGGATTTGTCTAAGCTGGCATAGCTAGTAGGCAAAACCTGAACTCAAAACCAGGTCAGCCTGATCTGAAGTCTGGGTTCTTCATCCTGACCTATGCTGCCACCTGTTTCTTATGCCTTCGGTGACTTGATCATTTGTAAACAGTTATTGGGTATCTTCTATGTGTCAGCCACAGCCTCACAGTAAATAAGAAAAAAAGACTTAAATCAAATGCGGAGGACATTTATTCAGTAATCAAGTATATTTTTTCAAAAGAAAAAGATAATTTCAAATAGTAGTAAGCTCTATAAACAGAGTAAAATCAGGTACTAAAATACCAAGTAACTCACTTCCTTAAAAAAGGTAGTCCACAAAACACAATGGTTAAGAGCTGAGTGAAAAGAGCCAGCCATGTGCAAATCAGGCAGGATTTATTCAAAAAGTTAAAGGCCATGAAAAAGGAACAACTTTGGCATGTTTGGGACAAACCAAGAAGCCCATGAGGACAGAACGTGAGCACTGGAAAGGGTAGAAAGAGATTAGGTCAGTGAATTGGGTTCTGTGGGTGTTTTTCTGAATACAATGGCAAGTTATTGGAAGGGTTTAAGTCACAGATTAATATGCTGTGACTCATTAAATATTTAAAAAGGCACCTGGTCTCAGTGTGGAGTGAACACCATAGGTGCACAAGAGTGATAACAAAGAAGCAATTAGGAGAATGTCGCAAAACCAAAAGTAAGAGAATGAAGATTCAGCTAAGGACATAAGGTGAGGGTGAAAGAGTAGTCCAATTTCAGTGGCATAATTGTCAAAAGTTGGGGATGGGGATGGGACTATAGCTTAGTAGCAGAGAGCTTGCCTAGCATGTGTAAGGCACTAGGTTCGATCCTTAGCAACACATAAAAATAAATGAATAAAATAAAGGCAGTCTGTCCATCTACAATTATAAAATTTTTTTTAAAATACTTGGAGATGGGCCAACAAGGTGGTGCATACCTGTGATCCCAGCAATGAAGTAGACTACTATAAAAGAACAGCAAGCTCAAGGCCAGCCTCAGAAACTTAGCCAGATACTGTCTCAAAATAAAATAAAAAAGGCTGTGGATGTAACCCCTGGGTTCCATCCCCAGGACCACATTAGAAAGAAAAAGAAAAAAGTTGGAGATGTGGAATGTGAAGAGAAAAGAGGAATTAAGAAAGCCTGTATGGTTTTGCCCTGAGCAATCAGGTGTAGATAGTGACTTTTGCTAAGTGAGAGAAGAGTAAAGGAGTGTCAGGTTTGGGTAGATGTTTGTAAAACCAATAATTTGGTTTTCATTATGTTGGGTGAGATGTAAGAGATTTTAATATCTGGTCATCAATGTATAGATTTGGAAATCATAAATTGAAAATTGATCAATGTCTTCAGTGGCCATGGAACTAGATGAATTCCTTTAGTGACTGTGGACAAAAGTGAAATAGAGAAGAAGATTGGGGATAAGACTGTAGAGGGTGCCACCATTGAGAATAAGAGCCAGAGGACACAGGAGAAGCACCAAAGGACAGCAGAAAACCCAAGGGAGCCTTTGAGAGACCTTTTCCTTATCTTCAATATGGAAGGGAAAAATACCAGTCTTGACCACCAACCCCCAGGAGAATCACAAGGTCAAATGAGACTGGATAAGAGGGAGGGACTTAAACCTAAAAAAGGGCAACATATTTATGAAATAATGTATTTTCTAATTAGCTCATCTCTACAGTGTACTGACTTCATGGATTTGAGCAAGTTACTTTTCCTCTGATCCACAGTTTTCTCTGATCCACTTTTGACTTACTTGTTCTTTCAAGTTAATTTACATCATCTATAAATGATCCTGGGCTCCTAGCATCTTTTTCTATAAATCAAATAAAATAATATGTTAAGCACTTAAGTTGATTAGCTTCAAGTAAATGTTTAAAACACAGAGATTGGGAGATGCCTGGTTGGCATTGTGGTCTGGTAAGAAGAGCCTGGACTTTGGCTTCACAGGGACCTGATTTTAAATCCCAGCTCTGTCAATTCATTGGTAGTGCATCATTTAGAAAGTTATTGAACCTCTCTGAGTCTAGTATCGCGTCTGGAATATAGGAGACATAATAGCTACCACTTGTGGCATAGCGAAGATTAAAATGACAGACGCAGAGTATCTGATATATAGGAAACACTTAATCATGTTTAGTTTTTATTATATTTATAATAATTATTACTGCCTAAGCCACAGAGCTAGGACATGACACAACTCAGAGATCAGGTCCCAAATTCCAGTGTTTAGATTCTACATTCAGTGTTCTTTCCACCAGATCCTGTCACTCAATAGCATTCTCCAAGCTGCCTATTTATCCCCTTTAAAAAGATAAATAAATTTTTCCCTAGAATTTTAGCATCCCGCTACCATAAGTCCACAATCATTAACCCCTCTGATCTAATGCTTTTGCAATACCTTGGTGCTCAAAACAGTTGTCTTTTGAGGAAAACAGACAACCTCCCAGCTTCTCCACCAGGATTGTGAAGGTGGCTAACAAAACTATTTTCTTTGAGGTTCCAGTGTAGCTAGCTTAGTGGGAATGAGAGAGCTGAATTTCCACATTTACCCAGAAAGAAGCTCTGACTTCCTATGCATTCAACTTGTGTTTTAAGAAAAAAAAAATTATAAATTAAACAAGAGTCCTCAGATTCAAACTTAACTTGCATATTTAACTCATCTGCTTTGACATTAACTATTGGTGAGAAAATAATGGTTATCATGAACAAATATTATAATTATCTCCAGTAAAAATTCTTTGAGATTTTCAGATGAAAGGTGCTTATAGTACAGGCTATGATTCTTCTATGATTAGCTATCCCCTAGCCCAACAGCACTTAGTAAAATGTGTGAATAACCTTACTAACTGTGGATATTGTATTTTATATTTACATTTTCAAGGTTTTATTGCTGTGCGAATATTATTCAAATAGTTTTCTCTAGCCAAGTTCTGTGTGTTTACTTTGAATAACAGACCTTCACTGGAAACAAATACTATTAAAATGGCTCCCACACAAGGAAATAAAAAGAACTGAGATGAAGTTGACTGGTTACACACATATACGCTGAGCGTGAAATGAAACATGAGGAAGAAATATAAAGCTTTTGAAGGAGATAAACTAGAGTTTGAGCAGAAGATGTAATAAAGCAAGGAATCAGAAACAAATTCTCTGTGAATTAAGCAAGGCTGCATTTATGCTCTTGCTCGAGCCTAAATCCCTCTGGTAGGCTCTATGAATGATTCCCAAAGACGTAATTTTTACCCTTAAGGAGTTTGCAGGCTAGCCTAGAAAGCCAGCTTCTGTGCGCACGCGTGTGTACACACACACACACACACACACACAGAAACAAAGCTTACAATGCAATACAGAAAAATGTACAGATTATACAGAAAAAAAAACAATTTAGTTTAGGATTAGCTCTACAATAGAGTACAGAAGCAATCCACACCTATAAATGGCTGCATAAGTACTTGGTCTGGAGTGTGTGTCTCCACTTTTGACTTACTTGTTCTTTCAAGTTAATTTACAGTTCTATAGGATAGCCAAAACTATGTCTGCGTGAAGCACTCGGAGCAATGTAACGTCAACATTCTATCTACTGGATTCTTCATTCTGTCACCCTGATCTATCTATCCATCTATCAGAGAAGGAGGAGGAAAAGCCAGTTCCCAGAGGTGTTGGGGCTTATGAGAAAGGTGTTCCTTTGGAAACCCAATATCTCACGGGAGATACCAGAATTTTAGAATCAAATTGTTTAACAACTAATTTATGTGACTACCAAGCCTCCTGAGGAGGACTGATGAGGCAATGCACCCCACTCCTGAAAGCATCGAGCAGCTGAGAACACAGGAGCGGCTCTGGGTCTGTCAGTGAAGAACCAGGTCAACTCATGAGCTGCTTCCATTTGGATTCTCTGTGACCCACTAACAGCGGGACTGAGAATGACTAGTTTCTTTGGTCTTCAACACAAAGTCTCGCACAGGGGATTCCATAGACATTCAAGGATTTCTAGGGCACCAGATTTCCTCTATAGAGAAACTTTAGTTCCCAACGCCCGGACAGATCATCTACATCCCTGTATGAAATCCCTTTCCCCCCTGTCAAAGTTCTGTGTAATCACTGACGTCCAGTACAAGCCCCAACACCTCTGGGAACTAGCTCTTCCTCCTTCTTCTCCAATTTCCAATAACATTTCCAGTGTCATATGAATTGATCTTCCTATTTATTATTCAATATTTTAACTTAAATACTCCTTGAATCTGCCTCATTCCTTTATATGGGATGCTACCCTTTTCTAAAATGTGGGCTGTCTCTCATACTCTTCAGAATCTAGCAGACTCCTTTGCATTGCATCTTTTAGTTCCTTCTTGGTACCTTCTTAACTAAATAGTTATTGAATTGGAGTGGGGTTGTCACATGCTGGATCTTTAGTAGGTTGCCAAGGAAGTTTCTAGCATCAGACCCAGGACTAATGGTAGTGCAAATGCCAAGTTTCTCAAGCAGCAGCAACCCTGATAGAAGACACCCCACAGACCACAATGGAAGATGCCGACCATCTGCTCAACAAATACCACTGTCTCCTAAGTGCCCAAGCTAGGTATTAGGGATATGATATGCTATAAGCTCTTCCCTCCAAAATACTGGTTCTTGCAGATGCTCTGATTCTAATTTCTAAAGTCAGTGGGTTGTATTGTGAAGTCAGTGGAATGAATCAAATGGGGTGGTTACAAAGTAGTCAGAAAAGCACAACACTGAAACATCCTAGGGCCCATTTATAACATCAGGGCAATATTGCCTGGCCACCAAAATTAGTAAAATATTTCTGATGTTTCTCTAGTTAGGTAGATACTTCTGTACCTAAGACATTTATTATTTCAAAGGAACAAATGAAAACTGATAGGCATCAAAGACAGCCCAGTCTATCCTGCTGCTACACTTACTTGTTAATATGCTTCAAGGAAGACTCATATTTGGTATGGGAGCTTGCTTTATATGTCATCTAAGACAACACATCATTTTTAATTAACGAAACTTCCCAATGCATTCATATATCAGGCAAAATTTGTCCATTTATAAATTTTGTTCAAAAACAATCCAGTTCTGTTGAACTTTGTGTGACATTAGAAAACTCTTAAGTTCTGGGTGCCTCTGGGATATACCCTGAGTAAATGTTCCTCTTCATGACTAGAAATTTGCAACAGATTTACACTTTAATCCAGAAACTTCTGATGATTTCTTTTGATTTGGCTTTAGCCAGGAAAAAAAAAAAATCTCCTTAAGCAACATGATATGTTTCAGTTGGAACTCAAACACTTGGGATGCAAATAAACTCTGAGCTCAACAAAAGATTCCCAACTCCTTGTTAACTGGGTTCTATGCTTGTACCCTGATGTCTCCTATTATCTCTGTGATAAACCCAGTCCCATGAATCAAATGCTATACACATATGAAATGCCATGTAAAAAAATAGTGAAAAATATCACTTAACTACATGAATAATTTTGTTTATAATTTAATCCTATCCATTATAGAAAAATATAAAGACACTACATTTTTGGGGTGGGCGAGTGAATCTGTAAAATAGAAGACGGATTAACCATTCTTCCTCTAGAATGATTTAGTGTATAAACTTATATTCCACTGGACCCAGATAGGCATGGACATTATTGTTGGCTAATATGGGATTATTCCTTAATCTGAGAGTCTTATAACACACAAAATCAAAATAGGTGTCAGAGAGAAAAGATGAGTGGTTAAACTAAGTTCCTTTTTAAGACAGAAATGAGAGTCAGAGTTGAGTTCATTTGCGTCTGCCTTTCTTAGGAGGTGTGTAACCCACTAAGGGTACAATATTTTTATTCTATTTGGTTTTTATTCTGTAATTAGGTTATATGCTGTGCCAGGTCCTTTGCTAATACAGGAGATACAAAGATGAATAAGACATGACTCCGCCCTTGAGTTTTACGTTTGTAAAACTAGCCAAATATGAACACACACACACACACACACACACACACACACACACAAAGACAAAGCTTTGACAGTTAGCCTGAGTCTGCTCCCCAGGCCCAGGAGCAGCTAGGCCCCTACAGCCGGGGTCCTAAGCCCACTTCCAGGGTCAGGCCAACCTACCTACTACCCTTACCTTCTCTGACTGGATACAAAAGTGACTGAACACTTCATGGTTGGCTATCAATCCTCCTGGGCCAGAGTCACAATTTACTTTTAATGCTAAGTGAAGGAATGTCAAAGACCAGCTCAGATCTTGACAAATACAGTTCACGTGAATCCTCACAATAATCCAGCAGAGCATCATTAAATCCATTTTCTAGAAGTAGAAACTGAGAATCTGAGAGTTACGTAATATTTTTCCAAACTCTACAGCCAAGTAAATGACAGAACAAGAATTTGGATGTAGGCTTACCGACCCCAAAAGTATTCTCCCAAAACTCATAGTCTGATTCTAAAGCCTAGCCCTGGGCTTCACTGCTTACTTCCAGTTCTCAGTGAGGCTAACCCCTCCCTTTCTACAACCTCACCTTCTAAGGATCAGTATTCCAGATTCCCCCAAACAGTCAACAATCCATCCCATCCAACTCCTCCAGTCACCATAACGAACTATGCATGTGTATGTACATATGTAGTGTATTAGCCTTTCATCGCTATAACAAAATACCTAAGGCAGTTAACCTTATAAAAAGAAAAGATGTATTTAGATTTAGCTCACAGCCTTGGAGGTTCAAGGGCATTTAGTAGGCATCAGCTAGGTTCTGGTGAGATATTATCTCCTGCTCCCTCTCAGCTGTGTCATACCATGGAAGAGATGCTTGTGTATAGAAGAACTTACATTGCCAAACAGAGAAACTAAAGTACCACTGTTCCTTCCAAGGGCATGTGACCTAAGGAACTAAGGACCGTCATCTTACAATAGTGCTTCCCTGAGAACCGAGCCTCCCATCACAATAGAATTTTGGCGGGGTGGGGGGGGGGGGTCGGGGGGGGGGGGCGGTGCGCAGGCACTCAAAACACCTAAACCATAGTATACATCCCTACTCCTGGAAGCCATCTGGCCTCCACAAAGATCCCAGGTTTCCATCCCCCTAAACAAGAAATCCAGTTCTAAATCCCAGCTTCATTCCAATTGTCCATGGTTGATCAATCATAGTCATTCAGTTTTAAAGGGACACAGCTTTTAAGATAGCACCAATATCCTTTTTTCATTGTGGTTTAAGAATCAAGAGCACAGAAGTGGTTTACTCTGTGCTAAAAAAGGGCCCCAAAGTAGCAACTATAATCTCTGACACACGACTTTTTTCTAAGCACAAAGCCAGCTTTGAGATTTTGCCCAGTATCTTGACCTCTCATAGCATACCATGTGTGGCAGTACATGCATTTCCTTATTGTTTTGATTAAAATGCCATCTTCCATTTAGAGGCAAATATAACTGTTTCAGTATATTCAGTTCTTCCTTCTTCCTTCCCTCCCTCACACCCATTGCCCAAAATCAACCAACAGTGCCACATCATAAAACAAATAAATTAATTTAATTTAATTAATTAATTAAAATTAATCCACGGTCTAAAATAATTCTGACTTGAACCAGGTATAGTGGTGCCTGCCTATAGTTCCAACTGAGGCAGGAGGACCCCCAAGCCCAGGAGTTCAAAACCAGCCTGGACAACATAGCCAGATCTCATCTCAAATAATAATAATAATAGTAATAATAATAATAATAATAATAATAACAATTAATACATAATTCTGACTTGGCTTATTGGCCTCACATTCACTGAATGTGCCTCATAGGATTTAGGTAGATCTACCATAATTTCCTATATTGTTTGCATACATGTAGCTACTCTTGTTTGAAGATATTCTGAGAACTTTGTTGACATAAGCATATATTATTTCCTTTTTCATCAGAAAAACCAAATGCCCAGAGAGGTTAAGACATCAGCAAAGAGAAACAGGGTGATGCACCAGAAGTCCTGCTAGGAGACCCCCAGGAGTCTCACTTCTAAGGCAATGTCCTGTCCACATGACCACACTGCCCTTAGGTAAGATGTCGCCACTCATTAAGATAGAGCATAATCATTAAAAAGACTTTGGCTTTCTAACATTAACTACCTTTGTGCATCACAGGTCTAACACTTCACAAAAGCTCAGAAGTGAATTAGACATTTTATTTAAATGCTACTTAACTAAAAGTTTAAAAGTATAATTTTCTATTGCAGAAAAAGAACCAGAGAGACTAATTTGGTGGAGTTGTTAAATTTTATAAAGCCTGAGTCTCAATTTTCAAAAAATATTGTACATTTATTTATTGAAGTGAATGAAACATTTGCTATAAAACTATTCAACGGAAAGTTTTTTAACAAAGCATAATTTACTTTTCATTTACAGAACAATGGAAAGTAGAAAGAAATCTCCTCCAAGGTATTAGAATCATGTACAGTTTTATATTTGACTAAAAAATTATTTCCCCAGCCTGTTTTCTCAACACTAAGGATATGCAGAAAAGTATCGCTTGCATTCATCATGAAAATTACAGAAAAATGACTGAAACTACTGAGAACATTATTAAATAAAACATATACTTATTATCTGTCTTTTTGTCTCTGTCTTTTATTCTGTGGTTTACAGAACATTGACTCTTTCTTACTAGTCCTCCTACTCAGAAATTAAATTTCAATCTACTCCCAAATGTAGGAAGTCAAAGAACTCCCCTAAAACTTCTTCTGGGGCATTTGAGGGTGAAATCCACACCCCTGCTATAGATCCAGGCTCTCAACTGCCTTCTGGGAATGTACCCTTCAATTTAAGTGTGGCAAATGGGGCAATGGGAGGCCTTCTCTTCCCCCAGCAGATGGTGAGCAGAATCAGAGGCTCTTTGTTCCAGGTGCATTGAGTTTCAAAAGGAGGATGGGCCCATTTCTCCTTATCTGATTATGCATGTGCACAGCTTTGCAACCCAGGAGGCCAAGACAATGAATATGTACCGTGATACATTCAATGTGATAATATGGAGTTACAGAAAAAAAAAAAAAAAACAACTAAAAATCAAGTCATATCCTCTTCACCACCCACTATTCATATTCAGATCCAGAACTAGTGAGCTGAGCTTGGCCACCCTAGGCATTTGCCACTATATATTTCAGGAAATACCATCAATGTCCCTAGTCACCTTGTCCAATGCAAGTACAAATGTTTAAGAGCATGCAAAAGAAGTCTTAGAATCAAGGATGTAACTGATAAAACTAAAATCTTTGGGGGAAGAGTACAATAGGACAGACATTATAAACGTGTGTGTGTGTGTGTGTGTGTGTGTGTGTGTGTGTGTGTGTGCATGTATGTGAATTTGTCTGTTCTGTGACATATAATAATGTCCCCATAAGGTTATGGGCAGCCATGAAAGCTGCTGGCTTGAAAGAACACAGACTTCCAATGTGGACCCGCAGTGTTTTCCCATTACCACCACCCACTGGGTGGACCCAAGCATTGGACCCAAGCAGCCCCAGTGGGTGGTGGTAACGGGAAACAGGATGGGGCCAGTTCCTAGGAAACAACAGACTTAGAGGAAACTGGGTGAACTGTTCAGGGAGTTTCAGTCACAGACAAGAGATGAAGGCTTTCACAGGAGAGTGGGGTCCCATTAGAATACTATCTATACTTCTTAAGCAAGGACAGTATTTTATTCATGGTTGTTTTCCCATACAGTAGGCATACAATGGGCATACAGTAAATGTTTCCCAATAGATAAATAAATGAAAATAAGGCAATGAGAAGAGGCTTAGGAGTTAGGATCAGGGAGGTCCAACTGCAGTTAGCAGGGACCCAGGCCAAGCGTACTCCCAATCAGAATTTTCTGGTGGCAGGAAACTGATGAACAAACAGGGAGAGAGAGGCACAAGATGGAAGTCAGTTATTGCAAGTGGAATATGTGGACTTAAAGCAGCAGAAAACTCAGATCCTGCAATCAGCATCCACTGTCAGAGGAAACCAGCTGTCTGACTCTTGGAAGGATTGTTTTTTTTTTTTTTTAAGATAGGGAAACTGTCATTTATGCAAGTAATCAGATAAGCAATTTTTATTTAGTATTAAAAATAAAATGATAAATCATCCTGAATAAAGAATATGTAATTCAAAAAGAGAAGGCTCATTGAAGACATGAGGTCTTTCTTCCTATACCTGAAGAATTGTCATGTGGAAGAGAAACTAATCTTGTTCTATGATAAACTCAAGAAGCATTAGTACCATTGGGATGTAAGTTCTGTCTTAAGATGTGTATCAATATCTGCTTCAATATGAGAGATAAATTACTAACACCAGCTATCCATAGAAAAAAATAGCTATCTTGACAGATTGACTCAAACACAGAAAGCACACATGGACTACTCCAATCAGGAGAAGATACAGGCTCCTGTTGGGTCAAGATCTGGAGAAACTGACTATGACATTTAGGACTAAAAATTAAAGAGTCCAAAGTGCCAACTCAGTCCGAGGAAGAGTGAGCACTGCAGCAGGAATATAAAACAGGCAAGATCCCTAAGACAGGTCATGTGACTAGTCACTGGAACAGGACTTTAATCAACGGCAGATGGCAGAAAGTGAGGTGAGATCTGTCCCTACGTGAGCTTGAGAGTGACTGGCTGCTATCTGAAGCAAGATTCTAAAGGGATAGCATCAACCAATGGTCATCATGAAAATGGTATAAGACAAGGCCTGTATACTTACTGCATCATGTTACTGCTAATTTAACTGTTAATAGCTGCATTGTTTGAAGTCCTAATGTTCTAAGAGAGTACCTCAATAGAAATGCTCATCTCTCTGACCCACTGCAGGATCCACTTGGTCTTGCTGCCACCCAGGATCACACTTACTGGTAGAAGTCCTCTCAATAAATTGAACCCTGTACAATCCTGGATCTTTCTGCCTCTTTCTTTGGTCTCATGGTAGTTTGGAGCCAGTTCTCATACACCAGCACCAGGTTGTCTAAGAACATTGCTTTTGTTGTTGCTGTTAACACAATAAATTTGTATTTTATACTGATGTTCATATAGTTCACTGAGGGTGTTTTTATTGATGAATAGTTTTCTAGTTTCAGGAAAAGCAATGTTTTTTCATTACAGACTATAACCTTACAGTTTATTAGCCACAGTATTTTATTATGTCAAGTATAGAAACCTTATTTCCATTTAATTCCCTTTATCTACTCTACTTTTTAAATATAAATTTCTTAAGTATTTTATCTAAATATATGAAGCACCACATCAAAAGTTACAATGATTTTTGCTTCAATCATCAAATATAATTTAAGAAAACTATGAGAACTGTCCACTATATTTACTCCAATCTTTAACAGTTCTAATATTCTTTTCTTCCTTGAGTTCCAAACCTTCTTTTGCTTTCATTTCTTTTTTGTTGTTGTTTAGAAAACTTCCATTAGCAATTTTTAAGAAGTAGTTTTGCTAGTGAAAAATCATTTCAATTACTTTTCCTTTGTCTGGGAAAATATTGATTTCCTTTTTGTTCCTGAAGGATATTTTAGCTGGATATTAAATTCTGACTTTTTTTTTTTCTTTCAGCACTTGAAATATTTTATGCCACTTCAATCTATCCTTTTTTTGTTTCAAATGAGAAAATTTCTAGCATTTGAATTACCATTGTCTTTCTGTCTTGGCTTCTTTTAAGATTTTTCCTTGTATTTAACTTTCAAAAGCTTAGCTAAAAAGTTCATGGTATTGATTCCTTTGGGTTTATCTCATTTAGGATTTACTCAGCTTCTTGAATATATAGGTGTATGTCTTCCATAAAATTTAGGAAATTCTTATACATTATATCTTCAAATATCTTTCCAGTCCTAACCTCTCCAGATCCCCAACCCCCGGTCTATTTTCTTGCCATTGTTCAGAGCATGTAACCTCTAGTGCTCAATCTTCAGGTTCACTGATTCTATTCTCCATCACCTACACTCTAATACTGAGTCCTTCCATTTTGCTTTTAATGATTTTCAGCTCTATTTGGTTCTATAATTTCCATTTGATTTTTTATTATAACTTCTACTTTTTGTTTTCATTTGTATCAAGAGAACTGTAATTACTTATTGAGGCATTTTTATGATGGCTTCTCTGGAATTCTTGTCAGATAATTCCAACACCTGATTCAGCTTAGTGTTTTGTTGATTCAAGTTGTGATTTTTTCCTAATTCTTGGTTAGAAAGTGACTTCTTATTGCATCTAGACATTGTGGGTATTATAGTAATGAACTCTTAACCCTATTTGATCTTTTTGTAGACAGTTTCCCTGTGGAGTTGTAATGTAAGGATTCCACAGGAGTGTATGATTAGCTTCTCGCTGGGACGTACTGCTGTACCCATGTAAAAGCCGAGCACTGCACTGCCTCACTGCAAATAAACTGAATAGAAATTCATCACCCCCTTCAGCCCCTAATACACCTTCCGAGTTAAAGTAGAGCATTGCCTCTAAATTGGAGTGTAAACATAGGCTTGCTCCCCAATGTGCCCCACTAGCACTAAGGGAGGGTAGAGGCATCCAGGTGGGTAGCTCATACCACCTTGTCCAGTTTTAGTGATTCCAGGTAAAGGTGGGGCCTTTGGTTTCCTTGTGGGCCCCACTGACATTGGTGAAGGGGTGGAGTGGTGATTTGCCCTTCCTCTCACCATCTGATACTGGTGACAGGGGAGGCTCAACTGTCTGCAGGAGCGCACTCCTCTGTTTGTTTCCTGGAGCACAGCAGAGAAAGTGATGTATACAGTTCATTTTTATACAGTAGAACCTTATTAATGTGAGAAAGTCTTTATTAATGTTTTAAATAAATAAGTAAAATCATAATTAAAAAGGTGATAGAATTAGATGAACTTTAATGGCTCAAAGTCTTGAGGTTTCACAGTCCATGATTCTAAGTAAAGCACAACTAAAGTTTAAACTGTATGGTTCCATGATTTAGAAATTCAGAGAATTGCTCCACATCTGTGGTAGGAAGGAAGAGCCTAGGTTATCTTTTCTAACATTCATTTAACATTTCAAACATAAGTTTTGGAATTGTCACTAAAATAAAATGCACCTCCACTTTCCTGGGTGAAGAATTTTATTTGAATCTTCATAAATTCCAGTGAGAAAAAATCTGTTCCTCTTCTTTTAGAGAAGCAATTTGAGTTTTTTTAGACTACAGAGCTACATAGGTCCCTTTCCTTTTCCCCAGCTAGATCTACCAGGAGAATAGAAATCCACCATTTATAGCTTGGCTGGCTGTTTCCCAGTAACTTCCTTTCAATTTTAAAGAAGAATTATCTGGAGTCATTAAGTTAACAAGACTCCAGTGCACCCACTCTGTCATCCATCTGCTTGTCAGATGATACCCTCCTGCATCTGCAGCCTTCATCTGGTATTCACAGCTATTGAACCTGGCTCCCAGGTAGACCACATCTGCTCTGGGCTACAAAATTGACTCTCAGCTTTCACTTTTAACAATTATGTGGTTACTACGAGTCTTTTCCCCTCCTACTCCCCATTAATGTCTTGGGTCTTTGAAGTCTATCAGTGCCTTGGAGGATGGTGAATGGAGATCGTTTTAGAGATGAGAATATGTGGAAAGGTGCTTTTAAAAGAGACAGTGTCACCATCTCTCCCTCAACCAGAGTCTGAACCTGGTCCTCTCACCATTTCCTAGTTCATGTATTACACCTTGAAAACCCCTTCCTCCCTCATCTCCATGAATAAAAATAACAAAATTCGTCTATTATTGGATAATAATCAAAATCTTGACTTGGCTGAAAGAGAATCAAACTCATCTTTAATTGCACAGAAATTTGGTGACCAAATTGGGTAAAGGGAATAAAATTGCCTTGCTTTTGGAAAGGGATTCTTCTTTAAAATTCTTACTTAAATTCCTTAACCTGGCAAATGAGGCCCTACACAATGTAACTCCAAACTCACACCTTCTCCCCCAGTTCACAATTGCACACCTCCACTCCAACTAGACCCAGTTCACAATTGCACACCTCCACTCCAGCTAGACTCAATGCCATGGCACACTGAAAGGCCCATGATGGTTTTCCCACACTCGACTCTGTTCACGCTTCTTCTTTGCCTGAGAAACCTGCCCTGTTCCTTTCTAAATGCCTTCCTCCTCAGCACTCAGCTCAAGCTCCTGTTCCCAGGCATACTCCTGAGGTCCTCGGCATCTTCAATCGTCCGTGCTCTCCCTTGGCACTCTCAACAGGGCAGCTGTTTTCTGATGGTTCATGGAACATCCAACACTCGCTGCCTTTCTTATTATCCTTCTAATATAGTAGTTCTCGATATTTATTATTCATCAGAACCACTTGGAGTCCTGTTCAAAAGAGAAGTTTTATTCACTGCACCGAAGCAACTCTGACTTAGCAGGTAGGGGAGGCAGAATTAAAAAGATGGACCCCTAAGACTGCTGTCCCCCTGTCTATTTGATCAAACACCAATGTAAATCCTGCTGTGCAAGGATACTGTAGATGGAATTAAAGTCTCAAGTCAAAGTATCTTAAACTGGATGGGCCTAATCTAAGCACATGAGCCCTTTAAAAGCACAGTGTTTTCTCTGATATATGACAGCAGAAGAATTCAGAGGGATTCCAAGTGTGAGAAGGACTCCACATGGCTTTGCCAGTTTAAAGATGGAGAGGGACATATGGGAAGGAAGTGGGTGGCCTCCAGGAGCAGAGAGCAGCCTCCAACTATCAGACAGCAAGTACTGAATTTTGCCAACAACCTGAATGAGCTTGGAATTGGATTTTACCCCTAGAGCCTTCAGATAAGAATGTAGCCTTGTGAGACACTAATTTTGGCCTTGTGAGGCCTTAAGAAAAGAACTCAGACAAGCCAACCTAACCTCTGACATTCAGAACCATGAGGTAATAAACAGATGCTGTTTGATACAGCTAAGATATTGTTAATTTTTTACACAACAGTAAAATAAAATAATAATGATAATATAATAAGTTTGGGGTTGGGCCCAAGAATCTGTATTTCAGCAAGTAGGTGGTCTCTAACCACAATTTAATAAACCTCATCCAAAAGTTTGATGATTTTTGTTCTGCATGCCAAATGTCCTATTTGACAATATATTTGTCTCTTGAATTTGCAATTAGTTCCACTTCACACTGATAGTCCCTATCTTGGGAATTTTTAATGTTTTAAATTTATAAAATTCTCCCAAGTAGATAAACTATTTACATCCAAACTAGAATACCGAGAGCCTGTGTTTTGGAAAGCTCCTTGTTCATGGAGAAAACAAGGAAAATCTGTGAAAGGATGTGACCTACGGTTGGGCCATCAACTTCTTTGTCAGTATGTGCTGTCCACACGGCAGTCAGGGGGACTCCTTAAGCCTGTTAGTCAAGGTGGCATCTGAAACCTAGACAGTTACCCTAAAACTGGGTCATAAATGCTGACCTTTCAGCATACAAGTCCCCACCAGGTGTTAACAGAGCATTTTCCAGACATATGGTAGCGAGTGCCCTGCTCTGCGAGCTTGAGAAAATGTGAGGCAGAGAAGAGCAAGAACTTGAGATTCCTGAACATTCTGAAATTCTGTCATCATGGAAACTCTCAGTTTGCTTGATGAAGGTACTTAAACATAGTTTTTCTTTGTTGTTGTTGTTATTGTTGTTGATTTTTGTTTGTTTGTTTGTTTTGTTTTTTTCAAATATTAGTGATGGAAAGGAACTTCAAACTCCTCTAGTTAAAGCTGTCACCATGAACTTTGCTTGACTGGTTCTGGTGATGGGGAGCTCATCACCTCATAAACCAGCCTTGCTCATGTATGGACAGCTCTGTCTACAGCCTGGTTCCATTGCTGAGCTGTAGTCTCTTCCCTATGCCTATCCCGTGCCTGACTTAGGGAGGCTTTTGCAGCCTTACCCAGTGCTAGCCTGGTTTTCAACATCTGGACGATATTTGAAGACCACCATCATGCCCCATCACTGTGCTGTGCATGGTTTTAAGGAAATATCCCCATTCTTGCCAGTATTTTCTTGTTGGATGTTATTCCCACATCATTCCTCATGCTTGATGTCTAGGAAAATCAACCATATCAGAAAGTAGCAGGCAGAAAGCCCTGGGACAGGCACCTGTTTACAGAAACAAGAGATGATGATGGAGTAACCAAGGAAAATAGATAAAAAGAGACACTGACACACTTAGGAGCCAAATAGCAAATTTCCCTATTCTTCCTAGCTCAAAAGTTCCAAGAGAAAAAAAAAAAAAATCTGAAGTAGCATATTGAAGAGTTTTGCTTCCTCAAAATCAAAATTCCTATCATCATTCCATTATTTTCTAGACCCTATAGCTTTCACGTCTCTATTTCTGCCAGAATCGTAAAGCAGCTGCAGCCACAAGCCCTGATGGAGTCTCTCACCTGAGCTAGAGAACAAAGAAGATTTTCAAGACACAAAGAAGAGATCGTGGAGGGAGGAAAAGCAGCCCACAATCCCCATTTGTCCAGATAATATAACATAGTCTTTGTCTTATCTGTCAATATCTATAAGTCTGAAAAGCCAAATATGTACAGTGCTTATACATCTAGACAGACAGACAGCTCCAGACAAGTTATGGAGCTGAATTTTGATGCTTTGGAAATATTTCATGCAAAGGTCCTGCTGAGGTTTTCCATTGCACATGCCCACAGCACAAATGCAGCAGGATTTCGAGCAAGAATTTTCAGGTTCTGATGAAAGGCAAGAGATCTGACTTCCCAAAAAAAAAGTTTCTTCTCCGGTTTCCCCTCCCCTCCCCTCCCGACAGCCCAGTCCAACACCTGTCTCATCAGCAGGGGCACTCAGAAGGGATGGGCCTCAAGGCACCTCAGTCCCCAGATTCTCCATGCCTCATTCTTCATCCACGCTGCTCGTAATGCGCCATCACTGGCACAGTTACACCTGAACACTCTGGTGCTGCCAAACACCTGGCTTGATTTTCCACTGTCCAAATGAAAAATAAGCATAATCTGCTTTTTGAGGATACAGCAAATGAGGGAGTTCATGACAAATTGTGTTGGTTTATGCAGAATAGTGATAATAAGATACAAATGAGAATTTTTTGCTTAATGAATAATACTAATCACGTTTCAACAAATGCTGTGCCCTTCTAATTAGAGAGACTGCATAAAATCAGCTTAATTTATTTGTGACTAGTTATACAGAGTTTAAATATTTACTAGAGATTTACTCAAATGTTTGAGAGGATTTTAAACATTTCCTACAGTAGAAGTGGCTTGCCTAGTTCTGTGGGATGTGGTGACAGCTCTAACTTGTGGGAGCTCTCTGATTTTGCAGCGTGTGATGAAAATCCTGGTTTCAAAACGAAGAAGAAAGGGTATTATTGATTTACATGCTAATTCTCCAACTGTTACTCATTTTCTTGATTCCACCTTCCAAAGTTGCTCTCCCAACATTCATCACTGTAGTACACTAGAGGGGATGAGCATCTTTTTCAATAAATTATAGGAACTATGACTAATTACGGTGATATTAACTATGCAAAGTAATGTGTAACTTAAAATGGATACGTTCATCATTTCAAATTATGCCTTTGACTTTTGATGGTCTAATACAGGCGTACTCTTTTTGAACTAGATGTGTACTATATTTTCTAAGAATCTCTTTACAATTCTAGGCTCTGCTTGTGAATATAATGACTTACTAAGTATAACTGTCTCAAGCCTCTTCAGGGACCCTGAGCAACTAAAGTAACAACATGGAGAGGAACATGAGACTGTAAGAAACAGGGTGACATGTACACACAAGGCTTCCCTGACACAGAATTAGACAAAAAAAAAAGGTCTGGTCATCAGAAGCTTTGCTGAAATGTTTTATCATTTGTATTTTTCAAAAACATTTGGGCCATGCATTATTTTTATTTGAGCCTGAGAGTAATCTGGAAATTTTAGTTATTCTGGAGGAAGATGCTGAAGCACTCAGAAAGTTAAGTGATCTCTTCAAGAAGAGGGCCAATTACTGACAATAGTGATCTACCCCAGACTGGCCACCATCTAGCCTTTGGTATATTCATTACACCAATGGAAGGAATTCTTGAGTTCATGGAAACAGAAAAAATTTCCAAAATTCACCCTTTACTCAAGCAATATGATTTGATCCATCATTTCTTTTTCCATCTATTCATCAGTCTCAAGAACTTATGGACTCCTTTTCCAGGCCAGGTATTATATTTGACTCTGCAGACACAGGGATGAAGACACAAGCCTCACCTTTCAGAGACCACCTTTTGGTAAGGAAAATTGACATGAAGTCAGTTATAAAACACCTCAAGGAGGACTGCAGTAAATGTCTGTAGACAGTGTTAATGATCATGCAAAAGTGAGAGGATTGTCCCTACCTAAAGAAGGAGGATTCCAGGGAGGTGACATTTAAATTCAGTCTGAAAGAAATTACTGAATTTTTCCTAGAAAATAAGAACAAAGAGGCATTCCATGTGCTCAAAAGAACAAAGCTCCAAAGGAAGTGCTTAGAGGAAGTAGAGGCTGAGAAGTAGGCAGGGGAGTTTTTGAAGGGCTTTGAGTGACCCCATAGAGAGTCCAAGCTTTATTGTGTGTTGATGAAGCAACAGTGGGTTCCAGGCAAAAAAGCAGAGTTGGAGTCAGTTTTCTGTTTTCAGCAAGGCCACCTGGAGAAGGTGTACAAAATGGAAAGGAAGAAAATACATAGAAAGAGGTAGAAGGCATTGCAACTGGAGGAGCGAGTGATAAGGATCTCAGCTAAGACTGGGAAGTGAAGGACAGGGGCTGGGTAATGGGTATGGATTTGAAAGATATGAAGGAATAGATGGGTGGAGGGATCATGCTTGTGGTATAAATAGGCAGGTTTTTCCCGATCTTCCCTTTGGTTTCTATGTTATGTGCCTTAATTAGCCCTTAAGTTCCTATAAGGCAATAATGAATGTTTGCCAAAGGGAAATTCTTATTGTGTTCTTGAAACTATAGCTTGTACAGTGCTCACCATGTGATAGGTGTTCCTACAGACAAGGATACTGAATTTAGGATTGGCTGACATGTGATGTAATAGACTTCCATTCATCATACCAAGAATTTAATATCTGCATCAGAATGAAAATATTGTGCCTGAAAGCCTACGGGTTTAGTGAGGAATGTATTAAACTCCTAAGTATGCCTTCTTCTAAATACCAATTATGAACAAAATAGCAAACTTCAAGGCAAATGTTTGTTCTAAACTATAGTATACAGCCAATGTTTTAGGTATTGCCATATTGTGTTTCAAGATAGTTTATGAAAACACTTTATTCATAGTTAAGAAAGGGATTCTATAATACATGAGTTGAGTGTAGACTGTGAAATCACTGCCTGGTTTCAAACTCTCCCTCTAATATTAAGATGGATGGCCTTGGACAAGTCATTTTAACCTCTTTGTGTCTCAGTTTCCTCATTTGTGAAAGGAGACATGCAGGTTGCTATGAGTGTTAAAGTACTACTGAACTACAGTATGTACAAAATGTAAACAGGGTTTGACATTCATATCATTGCTACTATAATTGTCAGATTAAAGAAAGACAGGCTCAGCCCTTAGCATCATGTGGTTCTACTGGATACTCTTAATTAGGGCAATAACAGTCTTTTTTGAAAATTCAGTATGAGACAGCATTGTCATTATGAATTACAATGAGACGAAGAAACTGTGTTTCAATCTCAGCAAAGTTTCTAACTCTGCTGGTAAAACAGGTTAACCTGGAGAACTGCAATCTCAAGAGGTTAGATCAATTTCAATTTTTTCCCCTAGTTTTTCTTTACAGTCAGTAAGTATTGAGCATCTCTTAGTTTATATAAAAACTTTTTGAACTTAGTAATATTTTCAATCTTGGGGTGAAAAGGCCTATTCTTTTCCTACCCAGTATTGTTTTTTAATTTGTTCTATGTCTTTTTTTTTTTTTTTTTTAGTCTTCAAATGTCAACCCCATTCATCCTCCTGAGAGTTGTTGGCTAAATTTATGCCTTAAAATAAAGAAAAGGAAACATTTATTGAAAACATACTAGATGCTCAATAAATGTTTGTTAGGCTCCTAATATGAAGAGACACTACATTTACCATATGTCTACTCTCGCATTTGGTCCTCAAGAAGTCAGATAAGGAAGGAATTACAACCTCTGCCTTGTAGGCAAGAAATCTGGGAGATCAAAGGCTTTGTTTGAGGTCACACCATTAGCAGGTACCCAGAGTGATTTGTCCTGGGGTCCCTTTTCCAGCTCCAGTGATCAACTTGATTCTGGGCCTTTAGCAATTCATAATGAATATTCAATTCTTAATTCTTTTAGACAAAGCTGTATTAGTGTATTAGGTATTTTAACAGGCTTTTGTGAAGATATTCAACTCCATTGTACATTTTTCTTTTCAGGCCAACTCAACAATCTGACCAACATGCAGGAATTCACATGCAGATGCACCATGTTGGAGCAGAGTATTTTAAACAACCTCTAAATAGTCTGTGTCTTCATCTAAAAGTCAATTACTGAAAGGTAGGTGGAAATCCAGAAACTAACACAGTTTTAGTCGTTGGTCTTCTCAAGCACCTTTCAATGACTGCGTAGGCTCACATTTTATTACTATTATAAAATAAAGATTAGTTGATTAAATGAAACTTAAAAGATCACGAACATTTTTTAAAAAGTGTTTAATGAAATGACCCTTTAAAAACCACTTATTAGTTGTCAAATGACTTTCAAAAATATGTAATGCATCCTAATGAGAACAGAACAAACAAACAAACAGCCAAGGCCTTTAGGGTCCCCGAGATCATAAAACTTTCAGCCTCTATTGTGACACCACAGCTCTAGGCCCTAGCGTCATCCCTGGACAGTTGGTGCCTGAGGCTGCAGCCTTGAAAGGAAGCCCGCAGAAGCTGGGACTGAAGTTGTTCTGGCAGCAGAAGGAGGCCCTAAAAGCATCTGATTATTATAAAATGTGCTTTCATTGTGCTGCTTGCAGCTGTGAGTTAATTTTATTAAAAAAAAAAAAAAAGGCCATTTGCTTCTTTAAAATCCAGGTTTTTTTCCCTCACAAAGCAGCTGCAAGGAGAGCAATCACTTCAAAAAGCCCCCTATTTCCCTGAGAACTCCACTCTGGGAAGACCCCTGACTCACCAGCAGGGAATCAGCTCCTGTTCCAGAAGGCTCCAGGTTCCAAGGCTCTTCTCACTGGCTGATTTGCTCTGATGGGCAAAAAGATACACCAGTTGTGGATCAGGGTCCTTAGAGAGCCTCTGGTTCAATTCCAAGCCCTTTTTACAGATGAGAGAACTCAAGGACAGAGAAGTAAAATGACTGCTCCAAGATTGCACATCTAGTTAGTGGCAGCCCCATTGCACCTATAATCTGGATGCAGAGAGCAATAGAGTACCAGGAATAAATAGATGCCATCATTAAACAGATTCTACCAGGAAGCAATCTTCTTCCTCAAGGCACCATTTATTACTGCTGTCCACATGGACATCTAAAGGTGCTGGGCTACTTGGCCCCTTTGTTTCTCTCTGCTTCGATTTCTGAATCATCTTCTCTACAGAATTCAAGACTACTCTCTTCCCAGTCATCATTTGCCTCAGACCCACCTCCCTTGGTTAAGCAGCCTCATTTATCTCTCTCCACTGCATGGTTGGTGCCTTACCTTCCTCTGCCTTGATAGAATGGGAGTATGTGCCCAGTTCACATTTACTTCTGGCTTGAGAGGTCTCCTTGGCTCACAGACTTTCTTTCCTTGACCACTCTATCAAATTATCCAGGGTGTTCTAGATCCTGACTTTGGAGCTTCTTTCATCAGTGTAAGATAGCTGGTGTCACTGTGAATCCCCTCGGGTTTCTGAGCCTTTAGAAAGAGCCCCGTTGTGATAAACAGTAGTAATCAATCCCATCTCTGTCGCTGCCCGGTTAGCTACAGGGTGGCTCTGCCAGTCACTTGCCAATCAATTTCACAGAATGCAAATGTGCCTCACCCAATTCAAGTCTCCTAATTAATGGAGTGACAAAATTTGACATTTTGTTGGCTTCTCTGGCTCTTGTGGGAATTTGGGAAGAGAGTTGAAGGAAATAGAAAAGGGGAGAGTAAAGAGAGAAGATGCACTAACTTAATGGGTCTCTGCCAGTTTTTAACTAATAGCAATCTTTTTTCAAAATAAGTATTATTTTCTCGTTATAAAAGCAATATGTGTTTGGGGTATAACATATTTTTCAATATTGGAAAAATAAAGAATAACATTAAAGCTACATTATTTGTTTCATCTATTTTATTTTCATATAATAAAAGCTACAATGCCATCTCCCTTAAACAATTTGCCATGTTAGCTCATCCCAAATTTAGGGCAAAATTAGGTGCTGTTTTGATTTATATTCTTGATGATGTCACTGGATACATTCCACTTCTCTGCTCTTCCTTTTACATGTCCGTTCATCTTCAGGTGAGCTTCCCCTTTGGTCACAAAATCTCCTCCAATATCACCAGTGTTCGGAGAGATTGGGTGTGTCCCACCCAGACACTGAATAAAAGTCTTTTAATTCCCTCTGATTGTAACAAAAGAGTTATATGCCTACCTCTGAACAACATATTAAGATATTAGGCATGTGGATAAATGTTGATTGAAGACCACAAAGTGTCAGTTCTATAGCATGAATAAGTTCTAGAGATCTAAGCTGCAGTCTGGGGACTGTACTGAATAGTATCATATTCTATACTTGAATTTTGCTGAGAGTACATCATAAGTATTCTCATAATACACACCAAAAAAGTGACTGAAGAAACAGATATTTTAATTAGATCAACAGTAGCAGTCAAATATCTATTTATTTATACATACATACATATGACAAAATATCATGCCTGGTGTAGTGGTGCTCTCCTGTAATCCCAGCTACTTAGGAGGCTGAGGCAGGAGAAGAGCAAGTTCAAGGTCAATCTTGGCACCTTAGACCTTGACTGTGTCTCTAGACAAAAATAAAAAGAGCTTCCAATGTAACTCAGTGGTAGAGCCCACCTGGGTTCAATCCCCAGTCATGAGGGAAAAAATAATTTTGCAACATACCTGCATACCTTAAATAGGTACAATTTCAATTAATTTTTTAAGGCCATGCAATAAATGACTTGGCCCTGAGTTAAATATTCACCTCTAACCTAAACACTATAAGGAAAAGGATTGGATCATGCTGACTGATTTGACCCAGTGGTGAACCACCCAGGGAAGTCAAGCAGAGACCAATCTCCTCAAATTACAAGGCTGTTGCAAATGGTGGTAATGGGATGGAAGTAAGGAAGTCAATCACATTGTCTTCGGTACACCAGCAATCCCATTGCCCAGGGAAGAACTAGTGTTAATATTTTGCAATACAGTGCCAAACACCAAAAAAAAGTTGTCTGAGCATGTGCACATTATAAATCAAAATTGTGTATATTTATTTTTATGACCTCTTTAAATTGGAGAGTTTTCGTATGTCATCAAGTATTCTTCTAAAAGTTATTTAAAAGGTCACATGGAATTTAAATTACACTTAAGATTTGAATACTTCTTCAACTGTTTCACTTTTTACCTTTACAAATTAAACTACCATTGGTATATTTGAACATAATATCATTGTTCACATCCAGATTTGTTTCTGTAGGTAGAGTATTATCAGCAGAAATGATGGATTAAATCTTTGGGATACTAAGTACCACTTAGAAGTACTGTACCAAGTACCAGGTACAGTACTTCATCAGTGCAAGATAGCTGGTGTCACTGTGAACCCCCTCAGATTTCTGAGTCTTTAGAAAGAGCCACATTAGGACTCAGAGGCTGAAGCAGGAGAATTTTCAAGTTCAAGGCCAGCTTCAGAAAGTTAGTCAAGCTCTAAGCAACTTAGTGAGATCCTGTCTCAAAAATAAGGGGGCATAGTGAGGGCACATTTGTAAGGTCAGTGGCAAAGTGCCTCTGGATTCAGTCTCTAATAAGAGTGTGTGTGTGGAGAGAGAGAGAGAGAGAGAGAGAGAGAGAGAGAGAGAGAGAGCCAATAGTTTTACAACTGGCAATAGTTTACATTAGCATATGTAAATTCCCACACCTGTTATATTTCTAAATCTCCAGTATATATATATATATATATATATATATATATATATATATATATATATATATATTGTTAGGACTAGTATTTAAATCTATGGGGAAAGTAAAAACGAGAGATCAATAATTTACTAAAAACTTGGAAGTTAGAATATCATAACTCCTGATTTTTTTCAACCTGAGACTACCCTAAGAGGAAACATAAAAAAGATGATATTTGTGTGAGAAAGTGAACTAGTTTCCTGAATTCAAGATTATGTTTCCCTGCTACTCCTGGTTCTCTGATATTTAAATAACAGGCATGCCATTTGAGCTATCTTAGGCAAAAAGATAATCTATTGACTCATGACAAGAAGAGTAAGGGTATAATTGGAAATGACTAGAACCAAAGATTTGATGGCACCAGGATAGTTCCCCTCCTTACCTCACCTCTCTATTCATATCCCTTCCTATTGCACTCAGGATTCTCTGAGAAAATAGGACCCCACCTGCAAGAAGCTTCTGAATGTGCATTTTCTTACCTTCACATCAGAAAAGCTCATCCTGACCTCAATTTCAAAACACCAGCTACAACCTGATCGGCCAAGCTAGATTACCTACAGATCTCTTGCTTTTGAGGAGGGAGTGTGATGGTGGGCTGCTGTGGAGGAACCAGTTACTACATGCTACATGATTGACAGCCCCTAAATCACAGCCATGATCCTCAACTGGAGGAGCAGTTCCTCTAGAAGAGAGGGCTTTATCAGAAGAAGGAAGGTACACTAAATAGACATAATGAACATATAAATATTATCTTTTAAAATCCTTAAACAACTCTGCAATGTAGTTACTACCATAAATGTATAGAGGAGAAAACAGACTCAAGGCAGAAGTCATCTTACTTATCTTGAAAATTCCCTTTTTCTCTCTCTCATACACACACACACACACACACACACACACTCCAAAGTGTCAAAGCTGGAATTTGAAACCCAGGTCAATCTAATTCCAAATTCTACGCTTTCATGTACTTTAAACGCTTTTCAGAAATACAGTTATTATGTAAATAAGAACATCATGATTCCATGGCAGGCAGTACCATCATCCCACCCACCCCTTCCTGCCTCCCCCCATACAAGCAAACATCTTCATCTTGTGGCCAGACTCTGTCCCGGCTTGCCACTCCTGGGCAAGGGATTGTTTCACATGGCCCACTATCAGCTTTCTCTCTGAGCTGCAGCTGCCTGCAACTTTGGTGAATCACAGAGAAATGGGGAAAGGCACATGCTAAAGGAAACAATCTATCCTCAGCCCTTTCCTGATCAAATTCTAACATTCACTCTTGCAGGATATGCTGAATTTCCATTTGTTCACTTCTCAATCTTTTTCTCTTCTCTACTCTAAGACAGTAGCTAACCTGTCCCAAAGTAAACATGAAAATCTCTGCTTCACATAGGAGCTGGTAGATTCCATCTAGTCCACCAATATCATTCCACAGCCTAGGGAAATAAGGGCCAGAGAAATCTTTGCCCAGGGTGAAATGCTTTGCTAATGTCATCCATGGTCCCAAACTCAAGCCTCCCATCTCCTAGGCTGGTAGTTATCCTGATCACACAGGATATTTCTGTCCTGCTAAACAAGAGTACGCTCCTAGGGAAAAGTAGTATCAGAAAGCAACTTCCAATGGTAGGATAGGTTTTTGCACAATCTCAAATAGAGGGAACCCCAGTGTCTCTCTAGAGAGATTCATGAACATGAGTCCAATGATAGGAGTGGCAAAGAGCAGCTGAGGCCAGCAGTTGAATTAATATCAATGGAAATTCTGCATTTATTACACACCTATGATGTGCCCAAATGCCTATTTGGTGGAAGGTGTTGGGAATACAACGATAAATGACAGAGATTACAGTTATTGACCTCACAAAGGCAGCTGTCCAGTGGGGAAGATAGACAAGTAACAAAATGTTAGAGGCATAATGGCTATTTCAAAAAGTCAAATGCAGGATGCCTTTGATGGGCGGTAGGGATGGCCTCTCAAAGAAGAAAAATTCAAGCAGAGAATTGAAGGATAAGGAGAGAGAGAGAGAGAGAGAGAGAGAGAAATATATATATATATATATTTTTTTTTTTTTTCCAGGAATGTGGAGTGTGGAATGGTAGTCCAAGCAAACAGGAGGAGGGTGATGAAGAGCATAAGGAGTGAAGTAGAGGGTTGACTAGTTGCCTGGAGAGGAACTTGCAGAGCTCCATGAAGTACACTCAGGAATTTTCTCTTTATCCCAAGAACAATACAGACAGTTTTAAACAGAGAGTGGTAAAATGATACCTGTATTTTTTAAAAATTTTCTAATAGTAGCAGCCAGATATTAGAGGGGACCAAAGCCAAATGCAGTGAGAACCTCTTAAAGAGGCACTTGCACTCTGATTAAACCTTGGTGGTAGTTTAGATGTGGGTGTGGAAGGAAAGAATGCAAAAGATTTGCATCTACCTTTCCCGGAGTCATGCATAACAGGAAATTTAAAATCAAACCTAAAGTCTGTTCGTGAGTGGAGTCTCTGAGAATTGAGACAGAAAGGAATCCAAATCACCTCCTGTTTGCTAGGAAATGATTAGAGAAGTGAGTCTACAAAAGAAAAATAAAATTAGTTGTAGTAATTCTAATTCACAGACACTGTTTCCTGGCCAGATGCTGTTGTGGAAAATTTCAGAAACACCCACTAAAATCATAAATGAAAATCACATATTCGTAACATTTAATGAGAATACAAGCTGAATTTACAGCCGCTGAATGTGCAATATGGATGAAGATGTTGATTTACCCATGGAAGATGGAAATATATATGATAGAGGAAAACAATACCCAGAAATGTGATAAACATTTGCATGAAAATGAATCACTGGAAAACCTCAAAACTTCTTCAATACTTTATGTACCAAATTATCTTCAGAGCAGTCAAAAGAAAATAATAATAAATAATAATAGGGCATTTTCCTGCTGTTAATTTTTTTTCCCCACAAAACCTCTGTTGACTTCAGTGGAAGTTCTGCATCTAGAATGTGGCCCAGGAAATTTATAGTCTGTAACTCAGAGACCAAAGACCTTGAACATCAAGAAAATCTCTTACCCTTATTTATATACACTGTTCTTTATCACAAAGGAAGAGCTGGTACCCATTCCAAGTAACCAATCATTATGCAAGGAATATTCTGACTCACCCAGCATCCTTAATCAGTAAGAGCTGTGCCAATGGAAAGAGAGTGGAAAGAAGTCACAGCATCCATTAATAAAAAATGACTAGGGCTTTCTATCAACAGAAGCATCATTAGGAAATGTATGGTAGGAAAATAGTAGGCTGTAGATTTGTGGTGGCAGGGATGGCAATGGAATACTAACATTTATACCCTCTTAACCACTTTTGTTTTAAAATGGTGCTGGATTTCAGATAACTATATACATGCTTAAAACAGAATTGTGCATTTTCCATTTCTTGCTAAATTCCTAACTACATCTCTAAAGATGTGATGGCCTTAGTTGTCCCTTTGGCCCTCCCTTCAGTCTCGAAACACAAATATTTCTAACAGGCAATTGACTATTCTTTCTTGAACATATCCCCATGAAGACACTGGTCAATTCTTGAGAAAAGATAATTCAAATATGAAGGGGAATAACCTCAAATTAATCTAATAATTTTTTAAACAGTCTCCTCTCTTTGCTATACTTCCACTCCCAACCATAAACCCTTGAGTAAATAAAGAATACATGATTCACATTTCCAATAAACTGTGCGATCTATATTTCACCGAGGATGCTTCTTGGTCACACAGTATACTTGTAATTTCAAAGTAAGTGCATTGCATTTTGAAAGAAAACAAAGCAGTCATGTTTCATTAACAGAAAACCTTCTCAAGTGTGTCTCCTGGTAGGTTACAGGGACCTGAGTCATTTGCTGAGGGTGAGTGAGAGAATAAGTTCATATAAAACACCTACAAATTTTAATAGGGGAATGAACTAAAGCCACAAAAGTTGCTGCTACTTTTCAAGTATCACTAATGCATGTCACCAGTGGATTAACTAATAGTATTCCACTTTAATGGCATTTCTGCTCTATCATTAACCCAAGCATGGTCCATAAAGTTACTTGAATATCCATAAATGAGCTTACTACAAGGTTATGTGATTTCCAGTTCTATTAGCCCAATAAGAACAGCAGCATCAAATTCTTCATCCAGGTTCTTTTGTGGGTCCGAGGGTTGGGAATAGGGTAATAATATCAACAATTAAAATGACTTCAAAGTGAACTCAGAATGCTTTATGTCAGTTTACCATGCATTGCTTTCAAAAGTTCATGATTCTGATCCTAATTCTGCACAACAGGGTTTGGCTTGCATATTTCACTGTATATTAGCTTTAATATTTCACTATTAATCTATATTCTACCTTCAGATAGAACCTGAATAGATAATGTTTCCAATTACCACCCAGTCCATACTGAAAATTATACTTGTTTGATAAGCACTTGGAATATACCACCTACCACACACACATACACCCCAAAAAGAGTCCTGTTTAATCCAATCTTCTATTGGAATTCCAGGATTTATGTCACTATTATAGAAAAACTCATTTTGGTTATAGCACCAACATGGCCAAATAAATGACTTCAAGATGCTAGAAGAAAGTATTTGGCCAAGACAAATAGGTGTTCAAAAAGGCCTCCCCAGCATACTCATTTTGCTATATGGAAAATGAACTAAGCAAGTTTAATGTACCCCAAATGAGATTTGGTAGCATGTTCTAATTCACTTCATTCTGTACCTGAAATGAGCAGTTTTTGATTTCCCTGCTTCTTCCCTTAACCCCTACAGTGTAGTCTTAATAAAATGGCTAAAGTAATCCTTTGAAAAACATACATGGGGTCCCGTCACTCCTCTGATCAAAACCCTTCCATGTCTCCTGTCGTGTGAAGAGTGCAAGCCAGAGCTCTGGCTGGGGTCTGCAGGCCCCATGCAATGTGGCCTCTCTGATCTGTTCATACTGTCCTCTTACTCACTTTTCTCCAGTCATCTGGGACACAACTGTTTCTCGAACACATCCAATATAGTCACATTTCAGGACCCCTGCACTAATTGTCTCCTCTGACCAGAGAACTCTCTTCTTTCCAATTTCTACACAATTAATTTCCTTATTACCTAAAAATCTTTGCTTGACCCTCACCATATCACCAGGCCAACCCTGTCGAACCAATTTAGAATTATATTTCACTCCCTTTTCCCACACTGTCAATACCCCTTGTCCTCTTCTAGCTTTCCTTCATAGCAACATTCATCCCTTTCTCACATTCTGAAGTTTGCCTATTTCATGTTTATTATCTCTTTTCCTCACTAGAGTTTAAACTCTGCAAAGACATGAACTTTAGTTCATTTTGTTCATTAACATTTGCTCAAAACTTGGAGCACTCATGGAACATGCTTAGTAATATTGAATGAATGAATGAATTCCAAGTTACTAAAGATGGTAGATATTTAGTGCACTGAAAATCCACAACTGACTCAAATTCATGATTCAATTCTTTAAGTCTCCATTTTGTTCATCTGTGAAATGGAGATTATAGTAAAATAGGGCTATCATAAAGATAAAGGGAGAAGACAAATGGAAAGCATTTAATATAGTGGTTTGCATATCAATTCATAATTACGAGTTAAGATTAAACAAGAATAATGAAAAAAAATATTTAATATTTCTATAGCATTTTATTCTTTATAAGGGATTCATTAGATCCTCCCAGGATCCAGTCAGATTCACTCCAGGAAAAGAAAAATAGCTGGATCCTCAGCATCTGCACCTTGGCCATGTCAGGAGATGTATTCAGATAAGTGCTCTAAAGAGTGGGGGAGGACTCAAGCCCTATGTTCTCTTAGTTGCAGAGCATGGAGATCTTACTTACAGCTCAAGTCTTTAACAAAATGAAAGGTCTTTCAGGCAGAATTTTTTTTTTTTTTTGGTTTGGTTATTTCCTTCCTGTGCCTAGACATCGCCATAGAATGTGGCTGAAAATGAAGCCAGTCTTCAGCATCCATTACTTCCTGCAAATCCCAAGACACAGAGCTCCAACTACCAGGCACCAGCTCCCTAGGTTCTTTGACTCTGTTCTTTGACTGCACCCCATGTGCAATCTAGAATAATATCTAGACTTGGAATTATCCAAGGGTTTCCCAATGTGCTTCTAGACATCCCAAGAAAGACAGGGTTGCTTTGGGGGACCTCCCTAACTCCTAATCGACTCTTGTTCACAGGGTTGACATTTAGTAAATTCTTAATCAGTAAATGAGTGAGTGTTGAAAAATGGGTATGTTGCCTGGAACTGCTGACAGTAGCTTGCAACACAATGTATTTTCCTTTGTTTTCTACTAAAGTAATTAGAGTATAAGCAGATGTCTACAACAGCATGCTACCACCCCTCCCCACCCTCCACGATGGTGTTAATTGGAAAACTACTTCCCTAGAATGTTGTTGTGAGCAAAAGATTCACACATATCGGAAATACCGAATTTAAACACATTTAATCAGGTTGTCCACTACAGGACTTCTCAGAGCCTTCAGCACATTAATGCACAAAATAGTGCCTACAGCATTTTGCAAAATTATTGGGACATGCACTCCTCTTTTCATCCCCTAGAGAAGATCTTTGGGTGAAACTTCTCTCAAGTCAAGTGTTCCAGAGAGTATGTTTATCTATAACAAATACACTCAGAGTCTTTCAAAGCATAATCCGTAAAAAATAAAGCAAAATGCCAAAAACATGAAGAAGTCAGGAAAAGTTCACATTTAAAAAAAAAATTTAAATGGATGGTCTACAGGGTAATTTTATCTAGATTTACTGTTTACTTTCCATTAAGCCTAATACTGGTTTGCATAAGCCTATAGATCCCTGAGCAAGCATTATTTTGGTGAATATGCAAAAAGAGTGATATTTATTTCTCTGTGTGTGTGTGTGTTGTTGTTGTTGTTGTTGCTGCTGCTGCTGCTGTTTGAAGCACTGTTTTAGAGCCATGAACAATCTCATGCACTTTAACTAGAAGGCCAAAGCTCTTCATATACAAAGTGGATAAACTGATGATGGGAAGGGAAACAAAGGATGCTCTTGCCCCACTGTTTGAGCACAGGGTCTATAATTTTCCCCTAAGGCTCACATGAATGAAAACCCACTCTCAAAAGGCAGATGTTCCCCAAAGGCCTTTATCAGCTAATAGCATCTTCCTTAATTTAATTTACCAGATAAGTTGAATAAACCTAAAAAGGAACTGAAGGCCACAAAACTTAACAGATTTTGATGAAGCCAAGAAAAAAAAAGATGGCTGCAGGGTAAGGTAGTACATCAGGGGAAGACAGGTGTGGTCGGGCTTTCTGCAGGAAGTAATGGAATGGTGGCATCAGAAAGGAGTGAAGTGAGATGCAATAACACTGATTCCATTTTGTCCACTTTATGATTTGGCCACACAACCAATCTTGAATACTAGAACTTCCACAGGAAACATATACAGCTGGTTAAAGACACAGAAAGGCACAGGGAAGGAGAAAATGTCTGCATAGGACAGTGGCTTCAGACAATGAGAATGCACTGAGAGTATAAAGACCTTGGGTCAAGTGGAGTCAAAACAAAACAAAATGAGCCTCACATGTGGTTCATCCAAAAATAGACTATTTCTCTTCTTTCTTCACCCCATACCTCCATCCTAAACCTCAACTCCTAAATGAAGAGGAGATAGAAATGAGCCTGATTTTCTCCATTGCTGTGACAGATGTTCATATGTACACATGCCCTAGTCATCACTAATGCATGTGTCCTAAATTTTATTTCTCAAGTTACAAAAATCTGCAGATCTTTTGCCTAGTATACAAAATCCCTCTATAAATTGTTAATAAAATTACTGGACTGTGAGATTAAGTCTCCTCATGGAGACTCTTCACAAAACTGTCAATATGAGAGTCCAGTTCCTCTTTTGTTCTCTTTTTGCAACCTGACTCCTTCCACAGGGTTTTGCGAGTGTTATATGGAGGCCATGTCTCCAGGCAGTCCCCTTCAAGCACAGATAGCTGAGGCAAAGGATTATCCTAGGGCAGCTCATGTTGGGATATTTCAATGGGAGGATTTTTAACAGGTTGGTACTGACCCATGAAGGAGTCTCTGTACTGTTGACGTGGGACTCACTGCCTCCAGATGAGCAGAGCTCCCACCAACCAACAGAGTGAGTCCTCATCCCACTCAGTCTCGCCCACAGCTCCCTTCTAGAAGCTGCTGAAATCTGCTCTTCCTTTGTCTTCTTAAGAAGATCTAGCTTTCCCTGGCTCTGTTCCAGGATAAAACCCACTCATTTCCTTGATTCGCAATGTCCTCCCGAAAACTAAGTAATGAAAGCAGATGCTCTAGCTCAGACACATATTTTCTCACTCAAACGTTTATCACAGCTTCCCACCCAAAACTGAGGCATGATCTGCTGGGAAATTCACAATCTCCAAATCACACAGAAAAGTTGGTCAGGCTGTTCTTGTGGGTTCTATAGTTTCAATGAGCACAATTTTTTTAAAATAAAACCTTTGTGTACTCTTTCCACTTTAACTCTTATAGGATATCTGCAGAAAAATAGATATTCTTTTCTTCCTGAGTATCCTGTCTTCTATTTTGTTCTCATACCATTAAGAAAAAGACATTCTTTTTCTTGCAGGGAAATGAAATCTGCTAGAATCCTGGAATGACACCCATAAAGGCAAACTCTGCATATCCTTCATCTTTCATTTTACCCCAGGCTGTGGAGGAAGGCAATCACACAATTTGCAAGTCACTTCTGTTTCCCTAACCAACAGACCCTATACCTTGAACATGACCCTACTTATGATTGCATCATCTGCAACAGACCAATATTTTCATTGCAAAATTATCCAAAAGGCAAACTGTTGTAATAACCTTGTGTGTCTGATTGATTAGCTGATTCCAAAATAAATAAATATATAAATAAAATTAATTAATTAAAAAGACTCACATCCAGTATTTCATGTGACTGCTGTTTATCCTCTGTGACATGTTCAAACTTTTTTTTTTAGAAATTACGGGAAGTGTCAAGACCCTTACTTGTTACAATTTAATTTTGTGCTGCTGAGGCAATTACAGTTCAATGAATGATGATTCCAACACATCGAAGTTTTCATTACTCTTTGCTTAATTTGTCAGTTAATGCCTTTGAGTTCTGCAGTTTCCCCGGCAGTCTTAACTTGCCATTAAAAACCTGTCAAGGAAACACAACCTTCTGATTCCAGCAGGGTTTAAAGAGTATATATCCTTTCATTGTTAAAAAAAAGTTAGAACTCACTCCTCAACCAAAATATTCATACTCCAGGAATCCACAGTTAGGAAAGGTTGCAATAATTCTAGATTAGTATTTTTTTAATGCAACAGCACTTCAATAAATACCAGAAATAAGTGTTCATGCTTAAGATACTATATATCATAAGAATGTTACTTTCTATCAATGTTTCTTAGAGGTTTATGGTTACCTGATAAATGTTGGACTTTTACATTCCTCTCCATGTCCCAAGCATCTATTACATTTACACATTTTATACTTCTCTAATATTTTTGCAATACATTTTCCTGAATCGGCTGATGACATTTAATAGAATGTTTAAGACACAATATAAAACCTTAAATGATTTTGCTTATTCTGGGGGGAAAAATGTGCACATAGATTGGATTTCAAATTAAAACCAACGACGGTGTACCTAACATTTTTGCTTCTGCTGTACATATTAAAATATAACTAAATGCTTCTTATGCAATACTGCAGCATCAGTACAAATAACAAGCTCTTGTACTTACAAGCAAGCAAGATGATTAAGGAGCTATTAATGAAGGGAAACAAAACCACAGTGCTGGGATGTAATAGTCCATGAAATTCTTATTGGTACAAAAGGAATCTGCAGTAAATAAATATTAACCTAAATGCTATAGAAAACATAAAGCAAACAGGGGAAAATGTGTTCTTTAAGCTAAAATATAGATTAAAAATTGCTGACAATGTAAGGAAAGTCCATTTGCATACCACAGGGCTCCATCTGCTGTGGAAAATATAAGCTGCAAGAATGATTTAATATTTAATAGAAGTAGTAGCCGTTGTTAATTATAATTTGCACATTTACAAATCAGCACTGATAGCAATACAAATTATGAAATATAAGGGTGTTCTGCTGGATACTAGGGAAAATAAGATGACAGACAAAGTTAATGGAGTATCCCTAACCACAGCTCTGTCAGAACACATCAGAGAACTAATCCAGTTACAAAGAGCCTGCAATGGAAAATCTATTTAAAATATTAAAATGCTGTTTGGTAAAAGCTTTTTCATAGTGCATTTTACTTAAACAGTTGCTTATTGCTCATGGGTCATTAGCTGTACACCCAGATGCATTCTGTGAACTGCCATTTAAAAGAATAGTAGAAATTAAATAAGAAATATATTTCTGCAGCTTTTTTCCTTGATATATAGAAAGAGTTTGCTAATGTCTAGTCTGGATATGGAAAAAATAGCAAATGATCACACAATAAGTAGAAAGCTGTAGAATTAAGCATTATACTTTGCCTACATTGAGCCACAAAATTCAACATAACTTTTCCCTCTAGACCTGATCCTATTCCCATTTATACTTAGATGCTAATAGTGATGATACAAATCGAGTCTTATTTAGTAAGAAGACAGAAATTACCATTGATTTTTTCATTAATCTTCTATTTCACCTCATTTCTCTCATCATCATATAATATGGATTAGTGGCAGAAGCATTTTATGCACAATGTTTTAATAGTAACTTTTGTTCTCCAAATCATGGATGCTGCTAATTTTAGCCTCTGGAATCTCTAATTTATGGAATAGATCCTTTATCCAAACTCATTCTATTTACAATGATTAGGAAATCCTTGCTCTATGACTACTGTTTCTAATGCATGCTAAAGGTGTTTCTGCATCTTGGAAAACATGGAGAACAAAGGCTATACCAGGCACATGCTTTAAAATATATAAACCCAATCAGGTCAAACTATTATATATCACATTTCAATGTGAAATTGGATACCATCAGAATATATCAGGAAATATTAGCACATATTCAAGTCTACTTAAAGTACAATAGCAAGGTATTTGTTGGGTCTCTGGGTCATGTGCTTTCAGGAAGTGTCTTTTTGACCATCTTCTTTTTTAAAATTGAATTTGATTCTCAGACAGTGTGTCACCAGTTCCTATTGTCTTATTTTTAGCAACTTCATGCCTTTACATTACCTGCCCGACCCCTGTATTATTCCTGCCAGAAAGAATTACATACCTTTTAATATGTTATTTCATCTGCTCTTAGATGTGTTAGAAGTATTTCTCTTTACCCAATACATCCAGCACATGTACTCACAGCTAAAGTGCAGTAATAGATCCATCAGAGATGGACTTCATTAATTTGAAACCTCAGAGGGGTTATAACGTTAGTGAAAAGGATGTTGAAAACATCTCTGGACTAGCAATGGAACATCATCAAGAAAGTATCTATCTTCATCAGGTCTCTAGTTGGGGGGAAAAAAACAGAACAAAACAACCCACATCAATTCTCATAGTCTCTCCTGAGAATTAGACCACAAACCTGCTATGATTCAGGTCACAAAGTCAAATATATATTATCCCTGAACTAAAATATTAAATTGGAGTGGTGCTCACTTTATGCAATAATACTTACCAAGTTGTTTCTGAAAGTAAGTACCCCCAAGTTAGGCCCCAAGATTCATACACAAATTCCACAAAATATGAGCTCATAACAAAATAAAATTATTATGCAAATGAGCTTACCAGATATAAACATGAACGGAAACAAATCACAGATTTAGACTCTCAAGTCTTTTACAGTTCTAAAAAATATTTTATAGAATATAAAATAATTACAAGTGAAATATTTTTTAAAAAGAGAAAATATAAAGATACATGCTTAAGGAACAAAAGACTATCAAATATGGACAGTCAAATTCAGGAAATAAATGAAATGCTTTGAAATAATACACTGAATTTAAAGAATCAGTAGGCATTCTGTTTCCAATAATAATAGACTTTTTTATTTCAGATAACCTTTAAAACAAATAATAAATACGGCAAATATTTTAAATAATAGGTGTGAATCTTTGGAATTATTAAAAAAAAGTGAAAAATTGCAAAGTTAAAGTTCAGATAAAGCTACAATGATCAACCTACACTTGAGTCGACTTTCTCCTATGGTCTCTGCTATTTCCAGAGCAAAGGGCTAAGAGATTGAGAAGCTGAGCAGTGCTTTTAACAGAGAAATTCAAGTTCAGAGCCCTGAAAGGAGTGGAACTAGCAAATCTCCTAAGCTTTGGAACAAAGATGAACAAAATATAAATGGCCTTAAATGAATTAATGCCCTATTTGGATTAAAGCAAACAGATTACTATTGACCTTAGGTACTGGGCAGAAATAAAAATAAAATTTTGCATGGAAGATACAGTCACTCTAAGTCCCAAATTATCTTTTTGGTTTTTGTTTGTTTGTTTGTTTTTGTTTTTTGTATACATACACACATACACAAGGTGATTAGGAGTCAGCAAAAAATAATCAAATATATAAATAAGCGAGATAATGATCTAAAATCTAAGAGAAACAACAGAACATAGAAACAGATCCACAGGGAATCCAGATAGGAAATTATCAGCTAACCACTTAAACTATGCTTAATATATTTAAATAATTTTTTTAAAAAACCACCAGGATTGACAACTTTAGCAGAGAACTTAAAATGATTAAAAACTAGAAATTCTGGAACTAATAATTATAATAAATGAACTAAAATATTCCATGGCTGTGCTGACAAAATAGAACTAAGAGAACTATTAATCTACTAATGATTTTAAATGTGGACATATATTCAGGATATGCTAAATGATATATCATTATGTCAATAGAAATATCACTATCAGTAAGCAAAAAATTTAGCAAAAAATATCCAAGATAAACTACAGGGAAGAAAAGGAATAGGGTGGAAAAATAGAAAAGAATATATAAAGCACAGGAAACACAAGTAAAATTTTGAATATATATGTCCTTAATATTCCAGAAGACATAGGGAAAAAATGAGACAGAAATCTACTTTAAGAAGACAATGACTGAAAATGTTTAGACACACAATAAGCCATAGTTTCAAAATGTACTACAAACTTTAACCAAAGTAAACTTTAAATACACCTAAGAATACCTGTAACCAGCTGGAAAAAAAAGATATTTAACTTCAGAGTACATCAATGAAATTGATAGTTGATTTCCCCACAGAAAAAAGCCAGAAGACAATGGAAAACTTTTTTGAAAACACTGAAAGAAAATACCCCACAATAAAATTCTATAATGAAGAAAAATTAAAGATATTTTCAGACAAAAAATGTTAATTCATCCCAAACTAAATAAAACATTAATAAAATTCTGGTTGTGTGTGTTTGTTTTTGATACCAGAAATTGAACCCAGGGGCACATAACCACTAAGGTAGATCCCCAGACATTTTTATCATATATTTTATTTTTACTTTGAGACCAGGGTCTCACTAAATTGCTTAGGACCCTGCTAAATTGCTGAAGCTGGTATTCAACTTGCGAAACTCCTGTCTCAGCCTTTTTAACTGCTGGGATTACAGGCGTGCACCACTGCAACCAGCACAACTATTCATTAGGTAGGAAAAAAAATTACTCCATATGGAATTTAAGCATATTTTAAATACCTAAATAAGTTGAAAAATATATCACATTTATGGACAGAATGGTTTAATATAGTTAAGATAATGGTTTTAATTAATCTCAGAGATAATAAAATTACAGTCATAGTCCAGGCTATGTTTGAGAATTTAATATTAATTCTAAAATGCATATGAGCAAAGTGATAAGAACAACAAGCACTCTCAAGCGTGTCATTCAAAACAAAAGTGTCATTTGATTCATAAAATGAAGTATCACAAAGAAGTGAAAATTAATTAACCATAGGTATGTCAATGAATCTTAGGATCCTAGCATTGAAAGGGGGTGGTAAAGCAAGTTGTAAAAAACTAAATAGAGTATTACATTATTTTTATAAAGTTCAAGAACAGCTAGACAACACATGGTTTAGGGAGGGTAGATGATAGATGATAGATAAACAGAGAGACCCTACAAATATGCTATAAAGAAGTCCCTCCTAATATTGGGTTCTTTCCATTGTTTATATTACCCATGGCCAGAGTTCAAAAATTTTAAATGGGAAATTCCAGAAATAAACAATTCTCAATTCAAACTTTAAAATTATGTGCTATTCTGAATAGTGTGATAAAATCTTGCACCATCTTGCTCTGTCTTGCCCAGGATATGAATCATCTCTTTTTCAAGTGTATCTATGCTATATATGTTATTTGCCTATTTAGGACTTAGTAACTGTCACAGCATCACACCACTTGTATGGTACTTATTTTACTCAATAGTGATCCCAGAGTGCAAAAGCAGTGATGCTGGCAATGCAATTTACAGTATGTTCTTATAATTTTTATAATTACTCTGTTTTATTATTATGTATTGGCTTTAAGCTCTTATTGTGCCCAATTTATAAATTAAACTTGATCATATGTATGTATAGGAAAAAAAATCACAGTATAGGGCTCAGTACTCTCTATGTTCAAGGCATTCATTGATGGTCTTAGAATACATTGCCCAAAGATAACAAGAGACTACTGTGCATATTATACACACACACAAACACACACACAAACATATGAATATAAGAATATAAAGAAAATAGGCAATGATGGACGCTAAATTCAGAGTTTTATTTAGCCCTATTCAAAAAGGGAATGGGATGCAAATGAGAAGTAGCAAAAAAAACTTCCATGCTATCCGACTATTTTATGTAAGGTTATGAGTTCATGGTATTTATTTCATTATGACAGTGTATAATATACATAAACAAATATCATGTATTATTTTGTATATTGATATCACATAGGAAAGATCTAAGATTCACCTGAGGGCAAAGAAGAGGAAATGAAACTGTAAAGTAATTCAGTTAAAGAAATGTTAAAAATAAGAGCTAAAAATGCAGTAACTCAGTAGTAGAGCACTTGCCTAGCACACCTGAGATCCTGGGTTTCATTCCCAGCACAAGGAAGGAAGGAAGGAAGGAAAGGGAGGGAGGGAGAAAAAAAACTGATAATTTTGATTGCCAAATTTTTTCAAATAATTTTATCATCCTCTTCATTGTTCTGAATTTATATATATATATAAATTTATATATTCATGAGAGAGAATTTATTATATATTCATGATAAACCTGGAAAAATTTTATACTATCATTCTTCCTAATAATTTTTAAGTATATATATATATATATATATATATATATATATAGAGAGAGAGAGAGAGAGAGAGAGAGAGAGAGAGAGAGGGGGGAGAAAATATATATATATCTATATTATATACATATAATATATATATTCTGACTTCTAATCCCTGGTACCACAAAATATAAACTTATTTGAAAATAGCATCTTCACAGAAGTAATTAAGTTAAAATGAGGTCATTAGGGTGAACTCTAATCTCTAATGCAATACAGCTAGGATTCTTGTACAAAGGAGGAAATTTAACTATCTTGATTTGACTATTATACATTGTGCACATGTTGAATTATCACACATACTCCATAAATGTGTATTCAATAATAATGATCTTTTAAAGGAAATCACACCTCAGACATCAGAGAGAAAAAACATAAAGAGAGAGAAAAACATTCTTTATCTACAAGATAAGGAGGCTATCAGAATCCAGGAGAAAAACCTTTCCCTGTAGGGTTCCGAGGGCCCCCAGTCAGCACACATCTTGATTTCAGAACTTAAGAGACAAGCGGGGCATGGTGGCACATGGCTGTAATCCCAGTGGCTTGGGAGGCTGAGGCAGGAGGATCTTGAGTTCAGAGCCAGCTTCAGCAAAAAGTGAGGCACTAAGCAACTAAGTGAGACTCTGTCTCTAAATAAAATACAAAATAGGGCGGGCTGGGGATGTGGCTCAGTTGTCAAGTGCCCCTGAGTTCAATCCCTGGTACCAAAAATAAAAAAGAACTTAGAGACAACAAATTTCTTTCATTTTAAACCACCAAGGTATTTTGTCATGATAACCCTGGAAAATTTTTATACTATCATTCTTCCTAATAATTTTTAAATAATAATGCTTTAACCCCAGTAATTTTCCATTTCTAATTTTTAAATAAAAAATATAACAAAATTATAAAATTCTTGGCAATAGTGATATATATATATATATATACACTAAACTTGAAATCACTCATATCTGTTGAAATTCTGAAAAATTAAGTATTTCAATAAAAATGCCAGCTCTACAGGTTGCCAATTTGGTGTTTACTGTCATTGTAAGAACTGCATTTAATCCTTGGGATTCTCCTGATGGTCTTCCAGAAGACGCTATTCTGGATGAATCAGTGCTAATACAGTGATTTAGCATAACTCTGCATGTCAAGTAATAGATTATAAGAACTATATCATTCAAACTTCAAATATTTCAATCAATGGCAAACAAGTTGGATGGATTATTTTTCCCCTAGATTAATAAAAACACCTCTTTGTATCATGCAGGGTAGTTAAGAATACTTATCTAATTTTATCTGTTAAATGAAATTTTTGCATCTTTGCAGACTGAAAAAAAATGAGTTACAATTTCTCAGAATGTACCATTTCTATAATAACTATAGAATTATCATCTGAGTTCCAAGAATGATACCCAAGAGAGTCAGCTTCACGTTTAGGGCTTTGTTAATGAATGAATCACATCAAATACTTGGCTTCTTAGATTCACTGTCAGGGAATACAGTAGTAACAAGACAACTGAAAACAACCCCATAAAACTTCAAGTCTTTGAGAAAAAAATTACACACTTGGTGATTCTGCATGTGTGTGGCCTTAATTTCTTTATTTGCTAAGTGAACAGATAACTATTGCTTTCCCACGGTGGTTATAAAGATAAATTAATAACTTAAAAAGTACTTAGCAAATATAAAGTACCCTGTATATATTAAGTATCAGGATTTGTGGACTAAAACAATGTAACCAGAAACCTAACAACAAGTTGTTTTTTTTTTATCCTTTTAACTCTGGTCAATATGATGACTATTTCAGAAGAATATATTGAATATATTACTGGTTCCCTTTCTACTTTGATACAAAAATGTAGTAAAGAGTTCCATTCTTGGTTTCAGTCAATCCAAAACAACTTCTAAAATGTCTACCAAAGTTTGCTCATGTTCTTAGGATAATCAACATATTTCATAATGCATTAAGAAAAATATTTAATATTCTTCTCCCACTCCATTTCCACATATTATTATTTTAATCATCATTTGGTTCAATTTCTTTACTAAAAGAAGATAGAAAAATATGGCTAGATTGGACTTAGCTTTGAAGATAATCTTAAAGCTACCTTGTCTCATTTAATTATCTGTCTACCCACATGGGATTTTATTTAGTGATATCTGACCAGAGGTCATTTATCTAGACTTGGAACACTGTCATCAAAAGGATATTTATGCTGGAGATGATAGAGGCCGCTCCTACTGTTTACAGAATAGCCATGGAAATGATTTCTGTGATTTGGGTCCCAATTTGATACACCAACATTTGTAGCTATCCATGCTATTTATGCTCTCTAGAACAATAAGTGACAAATCCATTCATTCCTTCATGATCTTTCAAAATTTTGAGATAGTTGTTCAGATTCCTCCCAGTTACCCCTTTTCTAGTTCCTATACAGCCTGGAAACTGCAGCATTCTGAGTGATACTGTCAGAGCCTACTCTAGTTAGTATGTGCTCCTCTAAATATGAGGCACAGGACCAAATGTTCCATTTGACTTTACATGTGATGTAATCAAAGCAATCTCAGGAAGATAGTTGTCCCCATGATCTCTTACTGTAGATGAGAACAGCATTTTATCAGCTTTTTAGCAGTAGTGTCAGAAAGGTAAAGAAGGAAAAAAGAAAATGAGAAGGGAAAGGAAAAAAAAGAAGGAATGAAAGGTCCCATTTCTTCATCCAGGTTATGAACTCTAAAAAGAAAGAAACCATAATTACACACTGTTTATCTCCCCATAGCACTCATCTCAGTATTAAATCCACATTCAGAAATCTCCCTCTCACAGAAGGACTAAGAGCAAACCCTTAGAGGCCCTTGAAGAGGGAGCCCATATCATCTGTGGACTGATGTAAGTGGATACAAGGGGATAATAAGAAAGAGTTGAATAAATTAAAATATTACAGCAGGTTGTTAGCAGATGAGCAAACCTACAAGGCAATGAAACAGCTCTCTAGGTTTCCTGCGAGAGTTTTAACAGAATTGAGAGGATATTGAACCAATCTGTGAGACACTCAGCTGCTGACACATAGAAAAAGGCAAGGTTGCTTGTGCAGATTGATTAGCTAGCAGGTTCTCCACCTAGTGAATGAGAAGAGGTAAAAATAAGCCCAAGTGGAAGAAACCTCTGTCCTGGAGGTAAGACCGGGGGAGAAAGGTCAATGGAGGAAATGAGGTGATCCAGGAGGGCTAATCAATTACAGGTCACAATGATCAATCACAGCCCCATCTATAAGACTTCCAACCAGAAACTCAGGTCTGCTTTATCTCCCTTTTACTTCTCCTCAATTTCTTATGGGTCTGATACCCCATCAATTCTAATCTCAAAATCAGTTCTCAGTTCACTCTTCATCCTGCCCTTGCATGAATTTAGACCTTTCTCATCTCTTACTTGGAAATTTTTAGCTATGTTCAACTCATCTCTATGCATTTATGTTCACTCTCTTTTCCTAACTCTTGCAAGAGTTTCTTTGAAATCACAAAACTGGTCACATTCCTTAATAAAATCCTTCGATGATTTTTCAACTACTTAATGAGTAAAGCCCTTAATGGCACTCAAGGTCCTTCATTATCAGACCTTGACACATTTTTTCTAACATCGCCTTCCATCAGACCACCCTCCAACACATACTATACTCCAATAACCACAAAGGACTTCTTCAACTTCTTTGCCTCCTGTCTCTGCTTAAATTGTTACCTCTGGTTGGAAAGTGCTTTCTTCTTCTCTCTACTTGATATACTCCTATCATCATTTAGTACAATGCTTAAATGTCAATTCCTTTTCAAAGATTTCTCCACTTCCTTGACCTCTCTACTAATCATTTCTTCCACTTCCTTGCTTCTCAGTACTTTCTCATGAATTTTATTTTGCACCTATTGAATTGTGTATTTTTTCATCTTAATGTGTCCAGATGTTCCCAGTAAATGCTGAATGAATGATCCAGAAAACAGTTTCTGTTTTGGAGATGATATGTACTTTCTCAGCTATTACTTTAAGTTACTCTTACAATGAGACCTATAAATCTCTTATATGTAACATATATAATTGAGATGTATACCTAGAATTACAAATTTTATAGTAATATATTTTGATGATTTTTCTTTTATCACCGTTACCATTTCAAAACATTCAAAAAAAACATGCTGCCAGCATACTTCCACTTAAAAACATTGGTATAAGACACTTTCTAGGCACTGGGATTTCACTTGAGGAATAATTGACATTATAGAGGGAGAGAAAATGACATTAAATTAAATAAGTAAACAAATGACCTTAGACTATAATGCATGCTAAAGAGAACTGGATAACGTAGCACAGGAGCTGGGCAGGGATATTGTTAAGAAAGAGCTTTCCTAATGGCTGATATTTGAACTGAAACCTAAATGATGAGAGGGAGCCAGCCATGAGAAGATAAGGCTAAAGAACATCACAAGCTAAGGAACCTGCAAATACAAAGTCTCTGAAGAGGCTATGATCTTGTGTTTAAAATGAGAGAGTCACTGTGGTTGATGCTCAGTAGCAAGGGGACACTATTAGGAAATGAGGTTATAAAGCAAGTATGGACCACACCACGCAGAACTTCATAAGCTATGAAAAGAATACTGAATTTCATTTTTACAATGGGATACCTAAGAGATCCCATTGTAGATTATTAAATTTATGACTAATCAATCTGTAGCAAATCTCTCTTTAACATGTTCTCTGATTTCCACTCCCACTGACTTACTTCAAACACTCACTATATCTTACTTGGAGTATTGAAATAGCTGAAAACAGGCTATCCCAACATTTATATACATATTATTGTCAGAGTTTCTCTTTCTATAAAACAGACATGATCAAGTTGAACACTCCTTACAAATCTGAACTGTCCATATGTTCACCCAATTTTCAATTGCTTCTTTTTTCTTTCTTTCTTTCTTTCTGTGTGTGTGTGTGTGTGTGTGTGTGTGTGTGTGTTACTAGGGATTAAACCCAGGACTGAGCCGCCACTGAACTACATTCCCAGCCCTTTTGACTTTTTACTTTGAGACAGGGCTTTGGTAAGTTGCTGAGGGTCTGGCTGAGTTGCTAAGGCTGGCCTCTAATTTGTGATCCTCCTGCCTCAACCCATAGAGTCACTAGAATTACAGGCACATGCCACCATCCCTTCCCCAATAATTTTTTTCTTTTCATTTTTCCCCAGCTATTTTATATGATAGATGTCAATCAAAAAGGAAAAAAAGAACATTCCCTTGGGTGTGAACAGACTTTGATGACACCACAAGAAATATCAAATAGTGTGATAGATAGTATTTAAATTTTCTATAACAATGTCAAATATCTTCTCAATATAGCTAAGTATTTATTTTGAAGCAGATGATAGCCTGGAGTTTAGAATTCTCTTTCCTGTCAAAGTTAAACCAAAATTTATACAAGTGTCTTGGATATTTATAAAAACTGACACAGTATGACTATGCCCTGATTATCATAAATTTGTCATTAGTAGCAGAAACATTTCTTAGCACCACTCTTGCTTATATCTATAATATACATGTAGATGCATATTCTTAATGTCTTCCACTGGCTTTGGCTAACTCTTTAAAATATACATGGTTTATGTGTACTTTGACAAATATATACTCTTGTATAACACCAACCCAATCAGGGCATAGAGTTTCCATCATCCCAAAGAGTTGCCTTGTATTCCTTTAGATGTACCCATTCTAGAATTTCATATAAATAAAATCATGCAGTATTCTGTCTTCCCACAGAATTTATAGGGGATTGATTTCAAAATCCATGGATGTTCAAGTTCCTGCTATATAATGGTAGAAGGTTTACCTACAACCTATGCACATATTCCCAGGTACTTTAGTTCATCCCTAGATTACATAAGACCTAATATAATGTAAATTTTAGATAAAAATTATTATACTATATTATTTAGGAAAAAAGAAAGAAAAGTTTGTATATGTTCAATACATATTTTTAATCTAAGTTTGTTTGAATCTCTTAGTGTCCCTACTCAAGGGTAGGGAAGCCTGACTATATGTATTTGCATGTGGTGTAAGAGTATGGATTATTTTATTCCATATATTTTGAACTTCATGTTGTTGCATGGGTCAGTAATTTGCTTCCTTTTGTTACCTTTAAGGATGATTCATTGGCTTAATCATTTACTTGGTAATGGACATATGCATACTTCTAGTTTGGAGCTAATGACAACAGGCTACTATAGACATTTGTGTCTTTGTGTGGCTATGTTTTTACCTCTATTGGATAAATACCTGGGAGTTGATTGCTGTGTTAAGTGAATGTATTTTGTAAGAAGTCGGCAAACTGTATCTCCAAGTAGTTGTGCTATTTTATATTCCCATCAGCAGTCTGTAACAATTTTGGTTGTTCCCCATTCTTGCCATTCAAGTGTGTGTATGGTGGTTCCTCCTATGGTTCTAATTTGCATTTCCCTGGTGGATAAGGAAGCCAAATATTATTTGACATGTTTCTTAGTATTCTACATATCTTCTTTTGTTTGAAATACCCTCAAATATTTTGCTCATTTTTAACTGAATTGTTTAGCTTTTTTACACATGTATTTGTACTAGGGATTAAACCCAGGGCACTCAACCCCTGTCCACATCCACAATCCTATTTATTTATTTATTTATTGACAAGGTCTTACTAAATTTCTTATGACTTAGCTAAGTTGAAATTGGAATCTTCCTGCCTAAGCCTCCAAGCCACTGGGATTATAGGCATGTGTCACCATGCCTGTTTTAGCTTCTTAATATTGAATTTTAAGAGGTTTGTAAAGATTCATTCCAAATATAAATTCTGTAATAGCTGTATGGATTCCAAGTATATTCTCTGTCAGTAGTTTGCCTTTTCATTTTCTTAATGGTATCTTTTAGAGAGCAGATGTTTTAAAAATACAATTAATCAATCTTTTAAGTTCACTTTTAATGCCCTAAGAAATCTTTGCCTATCTCAAGATGGTGAAGAGTTTCTATTATGTTTTCTTCTAGAAGTTTTACACTTTTAGCTTTTATGTTTAGGTCTTAATCTCTTTTTGGTTATTTTATTATTATTTCTTTCCCTGTCCCCAATTTGTATTCAATTTTCTCTTGCATTTGTAGTTTCTAAAATGGAATTTTAATCATTGACTTTAAATGCTTCTTTTCTAAGGTGCACATCCAAACCTTTAAATTTTCCCAAAGCACTGTATTTACTACTATAAATTTACTTCTGAGTACTTTTTCAATTGAAAAATTGATGTTGCATTTTTCATAATCACTTATTTCAAGATATTGTCTAGTTTCTTAATTGATTTAGAAATACAGTGTTTAATCCAAGTAGCTGGAAAATTTTTAGATATCTCTTTGTATCAAGAGCTAATTTAATTCCATCATGAGCAGTAAACAAACTATATGATTTCAATCATTTTAAGTGTAAAGATTTGTTTTATGGGCTGTAACAACATTCAGAATAGAATTCGAAAAGAATTTGTATTGTCCTGTTGAATGTAATATTTTACAAATGTCAGTAAGGTCAGATTGGCTGACACCATGATATTGTTTTTCAAGATTTTTACATTATTGATTTTCTGTCTACTTATTCTACCAGTTGCTGAGAGGAAAAGGTTGAGGTCACCAATTATTATTGTTAATTTTTTATATTCTCTTTTCAGTTCTATCAGATTTATTTCACGTTTTGAAACTGTCGTTAAATGCACACATGTATAAATTTGCTATGTCTTCTTTATGAGGTGAGTTTTTGCATCCCTAAATCTGTTATCTGTTACTATAACAAAAGTCCTCTGACTAGGCAATTCATAAAGAAAATAAATTTGTGTCTTAAAGTTCTGGAGACCAGGAAGCCCCAAAGCATGGTAAGAGCTTTCATATGGTAAGACAGAGCAAGTACTCCCGAGAGATCTCACTTTCATCACAAAGCTGCTGGCTCAATAACTCATTTGTAAATTAACCAATTACTCCAAGAACCACTAACATATGAATTTTTAGAGCAAGTTTCCAATACATGAAGTCTAGGGGACACATTGAAACTATAGCCTTTCCTTAAATCTCTACTAATTTCTTGTCCTGAAGGCTACCTTGTCTATCAATAAAATCACTCCAAGGTTCTGGTACTATTGGCATGGTATCACTTTTTCATAATTTTACCTTTAAGTCTCCTATATATTTCTTGAAAATTATATTGTTAAACACCCCTAGTTTTAATCAATCTTTGCATTAGGGTAGCTAGAGTCATTCTATTATAATTTTTATCTAGTTGGATTTAAATCTACCATCTTGCTACTTGCTATTTATTCTGTGTCATTTTTTCTTTTTTTTTATTCAACCATATAAAAAATTGACTTTTCTTTTTAGTAATAAACTCTCCTCCTTGAGTTTATTAGCTATATCTCTGTTTTATTTTTTCAGTTGTTGCTCTAGGGTTTACAGTATCATTAACTTGTCACAATCTACCTTCAAATAATATTACAGTACTTCATGAATAATTTAAGGGCCATACAACTGAATTTTTCCATTTTCTCCATCCCATTTTTATTGTTACACATTTTAATTCTATATTTGTTTTAGACAACCCAATGCATTGTTTCTTAAAGAAAAATTTTAGTGAAAAAAGTTTTAATATTTACCTATATATTTACTATTTCCAATATTCTTCATTCCTTTATATAAATTTGAGTTTACATCTAGTATAATTTTCCTTTTCAGTTTGAAAAATTTCCTCTGGTATTTCTTACCACTATATATCCTAGTAATGAATTATTTCAGGTTTTCTTTTTCTCAAAATGTTTTTGCTCTTTATTTTTGAAAAATACTTTTGTTTGATAAAAACTTTTAAGTTGTCAATGACTTTTTGTTTTGGACTTATGTTTTATAACTTTCATTTTCATCCAGCACTTTGAAGTCATGATTCTTAGTCTTCTGGTTTACATTTTTCTGGTCACTCATATCTTTACCTATAGGCACATGTTTTCTTTTCTTTTTTTTAATCTGACTGCTCATAGATTTTTTTTCTTCATAATAGATTCTCAGCTATTTCACTGTGATGTGTCTTGGTGGAATTTTCTATGTGTTTATTTTACTTAAGTTTTGTTAAGCTTTTTAGAACTCTGTATTAATTTTTTACCAAATATGGAAAAGTTTCAGCCACTATTTCCTTACATATTATTTCTACTGCACTACCCACCTTTTCTGAGACTCCAATTAAGTTGATGCAAAAGTACTTGATGTTGCCCAAAGGTCATTCTCCTCTGTTTTAATATCCTTCTCTATTTCAGTTTGGATAGTTTGTGTTGCCCCCTATTCAAAAGCACTGAGGTTTGCATTTTAAGTCACCTGCTCTTAAGTCCTTCAAGTGGAGTTTTCCATTTTGGATGCTGTACTTTTTTTAAAAAAAATTTTATGAAATCCATTTGTTCTTTTTAAATAGCTTTCATTGCTTACTATGCTTATACTTCCTTTAAATTATTGACATATTGATAATAAGTATTTTAATTATCTGTGAATTCCATAATCCCTCCCAATTATGAATTCAGTTCTACTGTTATAATTCATATTCTCCTTGGTTTTCATATGTCATACAAATTTTGGGTTGGAACTAGAAATTATGCATGTAATCATGTTTGGTGTCTGGGTTTTGTTGTTTTCATTTGTAAATGCTGATCTTGGTCAGACAGGCACATAATTTAGTTGCAGACCAGCTTGATTCTTCAGAGGTTTCTTATCTTTGCTATTATGGTTGTGGTCAGGAAGATATAGAAGTACATCCCAGGGTTACTTTGGTCTTATTCCTAAAGCTTATGTTTTCTGGGATCTTTATCAAGTAACCTGTTTTTGTGTTATTGTTGTTTTCGTTTTGAGATCTATTTACACTGGCCAACTAGATATCATTTGGTAGCTGGTGTGTGACAGTTCTTTAGTAGCTATTCTTCCTTAGTAATAGTTCTTCACCAAACCTTGTCAAATCTGTACACATACAACTTACTCTTCAACAAAAAACTCAAGGGAACCCCACACAGATGTTTTAAGCTCTTTCTTTGCACAGCTCCCCTCTTCCATGTTGCATCCACCACGTTTTCTCGGCCTCAGCTTCCCCACAGTCTAGTCTCTTGTCTCTTTAGCTCAGCAAGACTATGGGATCCTCCCTTGATTTCTTTTCCATTAACTGGAATCTCATAAATGCGTCCAGGGAGAAACCAAAGTGATCATAGTCTTGCCTTTTTTTCTTCTCTACCTTTTATGGATCTATGTGCTGCTTGTTGTCTGATGCCTGAAAGTAGCTGTTTCAAACATAAGTATACTTTTCTAGTGGTTTCCTCATCATTTATGGCAGGAAGACTAGTCCAGAACCAGTTGCTCTACCATGGCTTGAAGCAAAAGTTCAGCCACAAATAAAAATAATCAATATATTTCTGCAATCACATGTTATAACACAAAAATAAGTCTGAATCCTCACAATTAATAATATTCCCTCAATAAGTGTGACCTGTGCCCAAGATATTTGGACTAGGAGGTTATGTATACTTGCAAGCACGCCTCCCGCATTCTGTCCTGTTGTTCCATACTCAGTGAAAAATACCAGTACACTAGTAGGGGAGCATAATGGCACATTATGGATAAATGGAAATCTAGTTTTTACATTATCTATGACATAACTCACCTTCTGTTGCAAGTACATAGAGTTGCATGTGTATGTCCAAATTCTAAGTGTTAAAAACCACCATTAGTTTAAGAGTAAAACCCAAGCCCTAAAATGAAGAAGACAGGACCCTCAGAACCTCCCTTCAATAAAGGTCTTCAATCTCAAGTCTCTGTAGTCTATCTCATCCCTACCACGTTCCAGCCACAATGAATTTCACCTCATTCCCAGATGCATCAGACCTGTGTGTATCTCCACAACTTTAAATGTGTTACTACCTCTCTGAAATATTTAACCTTCTTCTACATATCAACTCCTATCAATATTTCAAGTCCCCTCAATCTTAAATTAATAATCTGTGTTGAAACATTTATTGAGTACCTTCTATGTGCCAAGTGATGTTAAAACTCTTTATGTGAATTAAACCACATAAAACTTACAATAACATTTTATCCTAACTTTAAAGATAAGGAAATGGTGGCTTAGAGAATTTGGAAATGTGCTCAAGGTTACACAGTAAGAAGGCAACAGGAATACAAATGCAGATTTGAACCACTCTAAAGCCTGTGCTTTTAGCCATTACACTTGTTATTCCTATTTTTGCTACATGTTAGATTTGTCTGGAAAATTTCAAAAATGCCTATAGTAATTAAATCAGAATTTCTTGGGGGTACAACTCAGTTAATATCTCTTAAAATCCCACAGGTAATATCAATTTGCAGACAAATTTCAGAATCAGTCTGCTACAATTCACTTTTTATTCATATAAATTTGGTATTTGTTGATGAGGAGTCAAGGAAGTAACCAAAACCAATTGTATTGTACTGGAATTTAGTAGCACTTACCAAGTGATTACTGATTATACCATGTAAAGAGGGCATGAATGAAGTAGAAATCAATCGCTCAAAGCAGTCTCAGACCCAAGCACTAGGCAACTGTTGAGTAATTGAATATCAAAAGTCTACCATTAGAGCAATAATAAAACATGCCTCGCTTGTTATTGTGGTTGGCTGATTCTGTCTAAGTTACTGTTCCCTAGGCAATGCAGGATATCATAAAGTAAATAAGAGACATTATAAAATTGCTTTGTAAGTATAAGTACAGAATATAATGCTGTTATATTGTTAAGTACAAGCACTGAGCACTGCATGCTATTAATAACTTTTGAGGAATAGGGTGGAATCTGGGCTCATGCCCATATCAGAGGAATTTACTTTCACCTATCCATAATTCTTGAGGACTACAGAATTTATATATCAGAAGAAAACATTGTTTTTTTCAAATGTGATGTCCTGGCTGCTCCCAGGATTGCCTATGTACAGTGATTCTGTAGCACTTGAAACACATCCACATATGTATTGTGCTCTTAGTGACTTCCCTTAGAATAGAAGGGTCCCAGAAGGAAATCAAGTTCAGAATTAGAAATAATGAAATCCCATTAACTCCCTAAATTGGTTTGTATACTTACAGATACAAATGTCTCTAAGTTCTGCCTGTGTGTATCTATCTCCTGTTCAGATTCTGAGCTCCATAGTTTTGCTTAGCATTATTAGTATTCAGCCAAAATGGCATTTTATAATATCACTGGTAATGAGACATTTTTCTTATAGAGAGAGTAAAATTGCTTTCGAGGATCTTAAGTATTTATTGATTATTGTTTTGTTTTATGAAAAAGATATATGCCAATGTTGAATATTAAAACAGAATATTTAAAATGAATGTGCTCGATCAATATCTATTTGATATCTCTATTTTCTGACTGTGGAGTGTATTTGTCAGGCTAGGGTAGGCTATACTGTAATAAAAAAAAATCCCTCAAAATAATAATGGCTTAAAACAACAATGGTTTATTTGTAAAACAAACCATGATCCATGCAGGTTTTAGGTTATCATGGTCCACAAGGATTTGACCTAATAGAAGGATTCTTGAAAGTTGCTGGTAGCCATACCAAAGGAAGAGTATGGTTAAACATTGTGTGGTTTTTAAGCTTTCTTCTGGAAGTAAGTCCTTGACTAAAGGGAGGAAGAAAATACAAACCTGCCATTTGTCCATAAAGAGAACCAGAATATCTTGCTAAATGGAGCTGATGACTATCACCATCTGCCCTTCTGATTTCCAGATATTTTGTCATCATTCTCATTCTTGCATGCAAAACATATTCACCCCTACCCAAGAGAAAGACTCAAAAAATGTCATGATTAACAAACAGCATCAAGCCCAGGATCCAGAGATAATGCACAAGTGGTTTCTTCATCATTTGTCATCACTCTACTCAGAAAAAGGAAAGCAGAGAACTAACAGAAATTACTGGTCAATGACAGGTCTAAAATTCTGGGCACATATTTGAGGGTCCCATTCCTGGAGATAAGGAATATTGTTGATTAGGCTTTGATTTGTTCCTTACTCATTGTTTTCAATGGTTCTTGTCTTTGTTTTCTGGAATATTGCTCATTTTCCATTCTACTCTTTGGTCATATAGAACGTGGATATCAGAGACCATTCCCTCCTTGAGGGCCGAACAGCTTTTTAACTCACTTCTTACTCAAGACAGTTATAACTTCAAGAATCATTTTAAGTATTGAACTTGTGATTTATTAGGTGGTACAAGTTTTTGAAAAACTTAGTAAACTTCACCTTTATATTCTAGTAATTTCCATATACTGATACTCTAGTTCTATTATAGACAATACTTAGATCTGCTATGTTCCTCTGTTTTACTAATATCCATCCCCACACATGGTTTTCTGGCTTCACTGCTAGTATTTGGACATATAAGGTTTCTCTGGGAGATCCACAAATTTAACTCTTTTTTTTTTTTTAGTCTTTTTAACCAACTGAAAGTATTTATTAGGTATCTACTTCATCAAGCCAAAAGTTACAATAATGGGTGTCCATTACAACCATTATAAGAATTTCTAATATTTTTTTCTTTTTACTGTTACTGTTGGGATTGAGAAGAAATCACACAAATCCCCAAACTTCTGAAGTCTTTCTTTTCACTCCTACTTGCAAATATAACACATCTTCCCCAAAAAATTGAATAACAGAGTCTTTCTTTCAATGCCTTGACACACACTACCAATAGCAATAAACACATGCTACAGTGCCTTGCATTTTATGTTACTTGTTAAAGCAGAACTCAGAATTCTAGGTTCCAATGCCTATGTCACACCAGGGAGGCTAGATTATGCCATAGTAATAAACACCCCCAATTCTCAGAGGCTTAGAAAAGACTTTATTTTGTTCATCTTGCATTGCTACTGCAGACTGATAGAGATATTTTGTTCTTTGCTGTCATTCAGGGTCCCTAAGAAATGGACAGTCACCAAAAGTTGCTGACCATGATGCTAAACTTAATGAGTGAGTGTGGTGAATTACACATTGTTCTTAAAGCCATCTACCCAGAAACAACATGCATCACATAGGTGAAGGCAAACTGTACAGCCACAGCTAAACCCAGGAAGGTTGGAAGTGTAACTTTACCCTAAGCCCAGAAGGAACTGGACATACCTGATAAGCAGCACTGGATATCACAGAGGAGAACTTGAATTCCATAAGTGAGTGACTTCATAAATGACAAAGTAATTCAGCAAATCAAGGGAAGAATCTTCTTGCCTATCATCAAGTCATCCAAGGAGAAGAGTTCCTAGATTATACACATTATCAAAAAAGCATAAAGTGTAAAAGAATGGATTCTACTTAAAAGAGGGTAGTCAAATCACTTTTATATTTTAGCAAAAAAAAAATATTTTTTTCTTTCCCATAGCTGCTGTTTACCAAAAACCAGAATTAATCTGGAAATATGTCTCAGATGAAATGATTTAGTAACTAAGATCCTTTATTTTTTTTCTCATATTAGTTCTAAATGTTCTATCTTAGCAGGCTCTATAGCCTCCTGAGATAATGTGAGCCACAGGAAAAAAAATCTGAGATAGGCTTAGTAAAGAAGAGAAATTAGAGCTTTGCTTAGGCATAACCTTAGGCAACTCACTTATTACTCACTGAGTTTTCCTATTCATAATGCTTGACACCCACATACACAGCAGGATGCTGGAAGGGTTAGAGATAATGCTTGAGAAGAGCCTTGAACTGCTAAACACCAAGGTGCTAGAGCCAGTTATCAGAGATCATCTTTTTGAATGAGATCCAATAAATTAATTTCTTGTTCCTCAACTGAAAATATTAACCGAAACCACAAAATGCCACAGTTCAGCAGAATTAGCAGACTGTTCCTTAACATACCTCAACTGCATAATCAGTACAATTATGTTCCATTATCTTGCCTTTCCTCAAGCTGTTCAGTGCCTAAAAGCTCTTCAAGCTTTACTATTCAAAAGCTGAATATGGGCCATCAATTTCTCCTTCTGTGCTGCTTCCAGTTACCAGGGTCTGAAGAGATCTTCAAAGAAGCAGTTATTCACATGGCACTCACTCTTATCAATAACTCATCATTGCCCAGAGACAGCAGAGCCAATTGGACTGTGTTTATAAGATCCAAAACAAAGGTGGAGCAGAGAAGGGGACTGTGCCACACCACTTCCTAAGTAGTATCAATACCCGTCTGGCCTGACCTTGGATTCTCACCCCTCATTTTGATTTCCCATTCACTCTTCTCTCCTTGGCCCCCTTGTTAATACTTCATTCCATCACACTATCCATAGAGATCCAATTAAGATCTCTTCCATTAATCATACACCCATGTATTCACAAATGCAATTCTTCTTTTGTTGAAAAAGTAATTTTTTCTCAAGCTGTTAAGATCAAATTAGGGAAAAACTTTCCAATTTCATGCGATTAATCCAACTCCAAGCTTACCAGTATCACATACAAAAGACATTCTTATATGATTTGGCTTTGAAATACAGCATGTGGTTAACCAAACATTTGTCACAATGTTAATAAATAATTTCCACCGAGGGGTCAGCAATGTGTAAAGAATGACAATAGGATTCAATGTCTTTCATATCAAAATCAACAATGTAAATTTTTTCATTGAGAATGGACCTCAAGATCATAATGAATCACAAAGCTGACTATGAAACTATCATTACACCATCAATGGAAGCATCAGGTCAGATTAAACTTGTTAGTGGCCTCAATTAATGGGTTTCATGTATGAATACTTTTTGTCCCAGGATTTTGTAGTCTCCTCCTACTCAGACTCTGCTTCAGCCACGTGACTTGCCTTGACAAATTAAAAAAGGAACACATTTAACCATGGCAGGGGCTCGAAAACGTATTTGTACATTTCTGTCGGTTCTCTTGCTCGTCTGCCTTCACCGTGTGTATCTGCCAGGTTAGCCTACTGGGGACGAGCTGTGTGGAGCAGAGCCAAGTCGACTCAATTTTCCCAGCCAATGCCTCAGACATGCTAGAGAACAGAGCTGCCTGGCTGACCTGCTGCTAGCCAAAGAGTCTCATCAATCCCACTTCAGATGAGCAGAATCATCAGTCAACCCACAGACCCATGAGTAAAAATAAATATTTACTGTTGCACGCCCCTTAGGTTTTTGAGGTTGTTGCACAACATTTTCATTGCGATAGATAACTGATATATTGAAGAATTGTTTAATAGAGATTTGAGCTTAATAGAATGCCAGACAATAGAATTTACATTGCCTAAATTTAGTCTTGAAATCTGTCAGTACAAAATTCTCTTGTGTGGTTACATAGTAACATATTATGAAACTTCTGAGGAAAAAAATATTAATTTAGAATGTTCTTTAAATGTCATTTTACCATACTGAGCAAGCAAACATAGTTCTGAAAATCATTCAACTCCTCTTTTATTTTTTCTTAAGCAAATAGATAAACACAGAAAGATAAGACAGTTTGAAGAAATAAAAAGAACCTTAATGCAAAATAGTTTAAAGTTGAGCAGTGAGGGCAGCTATACCTCCAAACCTACTGTTTTTCAACTAGGAATCTTGTGCCCTGAATCTGGTCAGAAACAAGAACTGGAAGGGGTCCCCAGAAAACTTCTCTGATACCCTCCCTCAGACCAGAAGTGTGTACAACACACCACCTTAGAAATGGTTGACTACACTCTCCCTTGTATCAGGGCTCCTTAAACAAAAAGATTTCACTCAGCACTCAGAATTTTGCCTTTTAAAGACCCCAAAATGAAACATGCCAGTACCAAAGTGTCCTGATGATCACCTATGGAATACAGAACATCACACAAGTTCATCAACCTGCCAAACTACATTAAAGAATTGAACTTGATTGTAGGCAACATTTTTTAGACCTTAAACTTACGTTTAAACTTATTAGCTTGAAATGCTAAGCGTCTCATATATCGTCTTAGCCAGAAATCACAAAGAGTTGAAGATGCATTTCTTTGAAAATAAGGTGAACTATGTGATTGTTCTGTCATCCTCATCTATTTGGTAATGAAGCCTGAACTTGAGAACCTCCAAATTTGCCACCCCGCTTCCCAGTGCACTGGTTCTATTCACAGTCTTAGCCTTAAAGTTAAGTTTGTTCTCCTCCTAACAATTAACTGACATACAGTTATTTATCCATGTAAAGAATTTATTACCATCTATATGTTATAATTTTAGGAACCAAGGTAAAAAAATATGATGTGTTTTTATCCCTAAAACAATGAAAAAGCAAGACTATCAAAGGAATTTGAACCTTCCAACTCTCAGTTTGGTACTTTCACCATGAATAATACCAGATATTCAGTAGTGAGTAAACAATACAATAACCAATGCTAATATGCCATTCTCTAGTGGAAAGAATGCAATACTTCTGGAGCAGAGGTACCCAGCTGATGAACAACTGCAACAATCCTCCCACTTAATCATTGTTCTGATAATTATGCTAGATAAGCATCCCTCAAAGGGCCACGTGTTAAAGAGTTGATCTCCAGCCCATGGCACTTTTGGAAGGTGGTAGAACCTTTTAAGAAGTGGAGCCTATAGGGTTGTCTTCTGGTCATTCTGAGTATAACCCTGAAAGGGATATGAGACCCTGGCCCTTGTGTGCCCTCTTTCTCTCACTCCTGGCCCTGAAATAGATGGCTTTTCTCTGCCATGCACTCTCAGCATGATATACCACCTCACCACAAGTCCAAAAACATTTGGGCCAATCAACCACAGATTTAAAACTTCAAAACTGAGAACCAAAATAAACCTCTCTTTTTAAAAAGGCATTTTGTATGGTAACGGGAAGTTAACACACTTGCTTCTATAATCTTTTTAATTATCCTACTTCTTTCTTCTTCCCCTGTGTCTCTCCCCTGCCTCCAGCTCTTTCTCTAAAAGCATCAGTTTGTATCAAGAGTTCCAACTATGATTCAGAACTTTGGACAAGAAAATTCATTACTGAAGATTTTATTCAAATGTGTCTCACCACTCAATTTCAAACTTTAGAAATACTCAAAAGATCATGGAGAAACTGTGAAAGAACTTTATTCTAAAGATTAGCTGCCTGAACTTCATTGGCTCTGGATATATCAAATGAATTTTAGAGAACGATGTGAATTACATAATATACAAATTTTGAATATGGAAATTCACAAGCCTTTCTTTTTGGGCAAAGTTAATGCATATAAAAAAGATGAAAAATGAATAAGAATAATATTTAAAGAACTTTTTATGCATGCGCATATGAATTTATCACATATTTTTAAGTACCATGATTTTACTGTCCTTACAAAAACAGTTTTCATATATTCTTGTCTTAAATTTAAACCATTGGTATGACATCAGCAAGATGGCTGACTAGAAGTTCCTAGCACTCTTCTCGACCACAAAAAAAAAAAAAAAAAGAAGAAGAAGAAGAAGAAGAAAGAAAAAGAAAACAAATTTTGACCGAATATCTAAAGGACAGCACCAGAGAATAGCAAAGAAATAACAGAAAGTCTGTGTCCATAGAACAAAGAAACCAGGATGACATAGAGAAAGACTGAGAAAACACCTTGCCTCTGCTCTCTCCCAGTGAGGGTCACTATGAACCAGAAAGAATTTCTTCCTGTGAAAAAGCCTAGAGCACTGGGGAACCTGCAGTCATTGCTAGTGACAAAGTCATTGCTAGTTAACAAATGAAGAATCTGCATGAAAACTATAATATTGCACCCACACGTAACCTGCACCCTCCCAACCAGCATCCTTAGGCCCTTTCAGGTGAAAGTCCTTCCCTATGAAAGCTACTCTGCAAAATTTGTTAAGAGGTATTTACATAGACATTACAGGAGAAAAGGAAACACAAAAAAAAAGCAAGGAAATACGACGCTACCAAGGGAATAATTCTCTAGTAATTAACCCCAAAGAAATGGAAATTTATGAATTGCCTGCAAAGAAATTCAAAATAATGGTCTTATTAAAAACTCAGTGAAATAAACAGGATAAAAATAAACAATGCAATGAAATCAGGGAAACAATTCATGATCTGAAGAAGAAATTCAACAAATAAAGCCAAACAGAAATATTGAAAGCTGAAGAACTTGATCAATGAAATAAAAACTACAATTAAGAGCTCCAATAGTAGACTATATCAAAGAGAAGAAAGAATCTCTGAACTTGAAGACAGGCATTTTGATACAATTCATTGAGATATACGCAGAAAAGCATAATAAAAAAAAGATACTTATAAGACACCATTAAGTAAAGAAATAATTGCATTATGGTAGGTCCAGAAAAAGAAGAGACTAAAAGAAAGAAAGCATATTCAAAGAAATAACTGCTGAAAGTGTCCCAAGTCTTGGGAATGATATAAATATGATATGACACTCAAAAAATTTTGTATGCCAAACAGGTAAAACCCAAAGAGATCTTCTTCAAGGTTATAATCAAACTGTCAAAAGTAAAAGTCAAAGAGAGAATTCTAAAATCAGCAAAAAAAAAAAGCATCAAGTCACTATAAGGGAATCTCTGTTAGACTGGCATAGGATTTCTTAGCAGAAACCTTGTAGGCAAAGAGAGAATAGGATGATATATTCAATGTGCTCAAGAAAAAAAAAAATCCTGCCAGCCAAGAACACAATACTCAGCAGTGCTGTTCTTCATAAATGAGAGAGAAATAGTCTTTCACAGGTAAGTAAAACCTCAGGGAATTCGTTACCACTATACCTGTCTCACAAGAAATGTGTAAGGGAGTTTTTTTTTAAGTAGAAATGAAAGAATCATAATTACATTCATAAATATATGTGTGAGTATAAAATTTACAGTTAGAAATAAATATATAGTGAAACTAGAACATTCCAATACTGGAATAGTGATGTGAAAATCATACATATCTCCAGTATGAAAAGGGAAGATTATAGCAATAAATGCCTACATTAGAAATGAAGAAATATTCCAAATAAATACTCTAACATTATGCCTCAGGGAACTAGAAAAAAAGAAGAACAGACTAATCTCACAATTGGCAGAAGAGAGAGAATTAGAAAAATCAGAACAGAAATAAATCAAAATGAGAACAGAAAAAAAATGAATAAAACTAAGAGTTGTTTTTCTGGGAAAAAATGACAAATCCTTAGTTTCATTAAGAAACAAGAAGACTCAAATAAATAAAATGAAAAATGGAAGTGAAGAATTATAACAGATACCTCAGAAATAAAAAGGATCACAAGGGACTATTATGAAAAACTATATGCCAACAAGTCAGATAGCTCAGAGGATACAGAGAAATTCCTAGAAAAATATGAATTACCAATATGGAGTCAGGAAGAAATATAAAGTCTGAACACACAAATAATGATAAAGAGATTGAAGAAGTAATAAAAAACTTCCCAAAGAAAAGCCTGGAACCAGATGATTGAATAGCTGGATTCTACTAAATATTCAAAGATGAATTAAAACAAAACTTTTTTAAAAAAGAGCCTGAGGGAATATTTAAAAATGCACTTTATGAAGCCAGCATCAACTCATACTGATAGCTAAGCCAAAAATATCACAAGAAAAGAAAACTACAGGTCAACCTCTCTGACGAGCACTATCACAAAAATTCTCAATCAAATATTAGCAAACTGAATCCAACAGCACATCCAAAAGATAATGCATCATGAGCTGGTGGGGTGCCGCAGTCTGGCTGGGCACAATCAGGAGCCACTTGTCAAAAGAAACTAACTTTATTTTTAGAACAAAACACGCCAAACAAACAGCCTCTCAGGAAAAACCCCTCAGAGCCTCAACTGCCACCACCGGCTTTTCACAAGCCTGTCTCTCCCCCCCAAGCTTCTCTCCACCTCCCACAATCCTCCTGCTCTTGAGGCCGATTGGCTGGGTCACGTGGGCAGAGCCAAAAAGTCCCCCAATGAGCAGCTCCGTGGTCTGAAAGGGCAGGGAAACAGTCCAATGAGCATCACCGCAGAGGAGCCAATCAGCTAGATGTTGCTGGGGCCGAGGAGCCAATCAGCTAGATGTTGCTGGGGCCGCTGTGAGCCAATCATCAGCCGGCAGCTGGATTGCTGGCAGCTGGAAGTTTGCTGGGGCCCCTTCGGCTGTGGCTCTCAACATCTCCCCCTCTCTGTTTAAACAACAAGCATGTGGCTTAGGGACCGTGCCTGTTAGGCAGTCCAATTCAACATATGGTCCTTACCCGTCATCGGATGAACTGACCTCTAGGCGTCAGCCTCCTGTCTTAGGTTGGTACCACTGCAATTGGATCATACCCGTCACTGACTACCGGTCCAGCATACAGCCATACTTGTGGATAGGCCTTTGCACCAGTGGGGGGGGTGAGGTTCTTTGCCTCACCTCTGTTGGCCCCCAAATTTTAGACCATCACTAGTAGAGGAGGATGCAAAATGTCATGACATTAAGCCAATTGAGGGCTCCTTTGAAAAATTGTACCACCGGTGACATCATCAGCAAAAATACCCCAACACTACCACAAGTCGCTGCACCAACAGATAGTTCAAAATGCATACAGGTGAGCTCACAATGTGTCCAGGCAAGTTCTGCAAGCAATTCAGTGATGGCTATTGTAGAAGGTGTAGATTGGTTTTATCTTTGACTTCACCAGCACTGGGATGAAGATAGGAATTCTGGCAATAATGGCTAAAGAAAAAATTATGTAACATTACAGAAGGCACTAAAAGAAAACAATTTTCTTAACAATTTACATTGTCTTCACCGGCACTGGGATGAAGATAATGATGGTGGGGGTTATCCTAGCATGCAAGCCTGGTTTAACATATAGAAATCAGGGCTGGGGATGTAGCTCAGTGATAACAGTGCTTGCCCAGTGTGCACAAGTCTTTGGGTTTAATCCACAGCACCTGAAAAAAGAAAAGAGAAAAATACACACACAAATCAGTCAATGTAATACGTCTTATTAACAGAATGAATGATTAAGGGGAGGAAAAAAAAAAAAAAACTGATCAGCTGGCGGTGGTAGCACCTGCCTGTATCCCAGAGACTTGGGAGGCTGAGAAAGGATGATCCCAAGTTTGAGGTCAGCCTTAGTAACAGCAAGACCTTGTCTCAAAAATTAAAAACAAAAAAAAAATTTTAAAGGGCTAGGAATATACCTCAGTGGTAAAGTGTGTCTGGGTCCAATCCCTAGTACTGGGGATATGTGTAGGAGAATCCACAGGATCACCTCAATTGAACAGAAAAAAAAATTCAACAAAGATCAATATCCTTTCTTGATAACAACTCTCAACATAATAAATGTTTTATTTTTATTTTTAAATTTTTTATTTGTTTTAATTAGTTATATATAACAGTAGAATGCACTTATATACTTTGATATATCATACATAGATGGGATATAATTTCTCATTTTTCTGAGTACACATATTGTAGAATCACATTGGTCATACAGTCACATACATACATAAAGTATTAAAAATCTTACAGTTTACATTATAATGAATAGGCAAAGACTGAACGCTTTCCCATTAATATCCAGAATAAAGTGAATATGTCTACCCTGGCTTCTATTCTACAGAATATTGGAAGTGCTTACAAGAACAATCAGGCAAGTTAAATAGGTCTCCAAACCAGAAAAGAAGTGGTAAAATTATATCTATAAATAACATGATCCAATACATTTAAAACATTAAAACAAAAACAAAAATTCCATTCAAAACTGTTAAAATTAAATAAATGAATCCAGTAAAATTGCAAGATGCAAAATCAACATAATAAATCAGTAACATTTTTATACACAAGTAATGACCTCACTGAAAGAGAAATCAAAGAAACACACTTATTACAGCACAAAAAAATTCCTCCTATGAATAAATTTAAGAAAGGAGGTGAAAGATCTATACACTGAAAATGATACAATATGGAGGAAAGAAATTAGTGAAGATACAAATAAAATAGAAAGATACCCTGTGCTCATAGTTCAGATGAATTAATACTGTTAAAATGTCCAAAGAAATACAGATTCAACACAACCTCTGTCAAAATTCTAATGTCTTTCTGCACAGAAATAGAAACAATTCTAAAATCCACATGGAACTACTAAAGATGATATATCCAAAACACTGCTGAGAAAGAAAAAAAAACAGAGTTGAAGACTTCACGCTTCCTGATTTAAAATTATATTGCAGAACTATAGTAATCAAAACACTAAGACACTGGCATAAAAACAGCACATGGACCTGAGGAACAAAATACAGAGCACAGAAATAAATTCACACATACACCATTAACGAATATTTGGCAAGGGCATCCGGAAGATAAAGTGAAGGAAGAAGAGCTCTTCAGTTAATGGTGCAGAGAAAACTGGATTTCCACATGCAAAAATGAAATAAAATGGACCCTTATCTTACAGCATTCACAAAAATCAACTCAAAACAGGATAGATCTAAATGTAAGGCTAGAAACTATAAAAATCCCCGAAGAAAAGAGAGGAAAAACTCCTAGACACTGGTCTTGATTTTTTTTTTTTTACATATGTGCAATTTTACTTAATGGTGCCATGTACATAGTGAACAAATTCTTATATGAAAGAACTAGTGTTTCTACACATTTAGAAATGTTTGATGTAAAAGTATAAGTAGCAGAATAACACTTTGTAAATAGATTTTATGTTAAACCACTTCTGTAAACAGTAAAAAAGAAGAAGAAGAAGAAGAAGAAGAAGAAGAAGAAAAATCCCTGATTATTTCTACAAATTAATCCTTATTCAAATTTTATCCATTGTCTCTGAAAGCTCTTTTGGAGTTGGTATTTCAAATAAGGATCCAGTCAAAGTGCATGACTGCCTTTATTTTTCTTTGCTCTGTTTTTTTCTTTATTAAAATGATTTATTTATTCTAATTTTTTATACATGATGGCAGAATGCAATTCATTTCATATTACACATATAGAGCACAATTTTTCAAGTCACTGGTTGTACACAAAGTATTTTCACACCATTCGTGTCTTCATACCTGTACTTAGGGTGATGATGTCTAACTCATTCCTACCCCTTTGCCCCCTCCCTTCCCCTCCCTCCCTTTTGCCCTATCTAAAGTTCCTCCATTTCTCCCATGCTCCGCCCCCCATTATATTTTTTAGATATCGCGCCAAAAGTATAGACCATCAAAGAGAAAATAAATAGGATTACATAGAACTAAAAAGTTCCTGAACAGAAAAGGAAACAACAGAATGAAACAGCAGCTCTTGGACAGGAAAAGAAGATTTGCAAACTATCCATCTGATAAGCCAGTAATGCTCTAATTTTATAAAAAATACATACAACTCAATAGTATAAGAATAAATAATCCAATTAAAAAATACTCAAGCGATCTGAGTAGACATTTCTCCAAAGAAGACAAAAAATGGCCAGCAGGTATAAGAAAAGGTACTCAATATATTAATCAACAGGGAAATCATTACATATATAAAGTACTATATATATGAATATGATTCAGCCATTTAGCCTTAAAAATAAAGAATGAGATTTTATCATTTGCCATCACATGAATGAGTCTAAAGGACACTTAACATTTTGTTAAGTAAAATAAGCCCGGGAAATAAAAATGTACATGATCTCACTTATACGTGAGATCTGAAAATAAAAAACTTCAAACTTACAAAGATAGAAATCAAAATAATGTGTTAACAAGGGCAGGGTAGGAAGTGGGGGGATGCAGTTCAGAGGATACAAAACAACAAATATGTAGAATGAGCAAGTCTAGAGATCTAATGAACAACATGAGGTTGAGAGGTAATAAAATTATGCTGTGTATGGGATTCATGCTAAATGAGTAGATTTTGGCTGCTCTTGCCACAAAGAAAACAAAAAGTAATTATGTGAGATGATGGATATGTTAATTTGCTTCACTATGGTAACCTTTATACTCTCTATATATGTCCCATAACATCACATTGTATATTTTAAATATGCACAATAAAAAATTTTATTAAAAATTAAGCCATTTGATTATGTTTTAGATACTCTTTCAATATGGCATTTTCTTTGGGGGAAAGGTTTGATATATAGCAAGCAATTTTAATTTTTATCAACAAAGCCCAAGAAAAATTCCTTATAATGTACCGATGGTGATTCTTTTTATTTTCCAAATAACATTATCTTACCATAGTAGAAAATATAGGCATTACTGGGTTTCACATTTTCTTTGTGGCAGTATGACATAAAGATGAGTTGTGATTCTGAACCGTCTTCGGACACAACCCAAGTTTCCCAGCCTCCTCATGGGGGTTTCATTCCAAACCTGCCATATCTTGGAACATCCCCAAACCTATCACAATTTCACGAGTGATTTGTCTTACTGATAAGTTCTCCCTGATTAGAACAATCCACAGTGGAATAATTTAGGAACTAGCTGCTTGGTCCAATAATTTGAAAAACACTTTTGCTTAATAGCCATAGGAGCACTGGAGGTTCCTAAAGTTTTCTATCACTAACATCAATTCAGAAATCACGCATTTATGCCCCTTCCCCCTTCACTGGAACACAGCCCAGCCACTCCCCATCCAGGCTTTCTAAAGACACAATATACATTTTGATTTTGTTTTTCAGAGCATGTTCCCAATTTTCACTTTCAATAGGAATATTTTTAGAGACCATTGAAAGCAAAATGTCTTGAAAATGTCTACAAAACTTCTCTAAGTTTCTTTCCAAATGTCATGATTTTTGGAAAAGACCACACCAAGTGGTAAAGAGATGGACAAGACTGCAAACACTTCTAAAATCTCTTTGGAGATATTCCATGTACCACATTATATATGAACTGAGAAATGAAACATCTGTGACTAATACAAAATTGAGTCTGTCTTAAATTATAATTAACAGCAATGAGAAAATGTTGCCTGTTCACTTCTTCAGAGAATCAAGTCATCTTTTTACCATTAAAAAGCTTGAGCCAATGATTATTATTTGTATCATCTCTCTGCCCAGTGCTTTTCAAAATTGCAGCTCCATCCTCACAACAGAATAGGAACCATGACGACTCTTACCACAAATTTAATAAGGTCTTTAAAAATTGGTTTTCAGAAGACTAAGCCCTCTGTAATATTTAATCTGTAAGACCTCTTTTTGGCCCCATATCAAATATTCATACCATTTTTTCTTTGTACCAAACACTATGTTGATAGAACTTAAGCTTTTAGCTTTAGAAAATGTATAATACTAATTTTTCTCCTGACAAAATTTCCAAGAGAGTTTAACAAAGGAGAAGAGCATAAATTAAATTTTGGCAGGGTGGAGGGTACCCATGCTGAGGCCTCCAGGTTGTGCTCATGAAGTGCAAAGGAGCCCCTCATACATCAGTTCTTTATCACAGACATGGCGCCTGCTGCTTGAGGACTCCCGGTCTCCTCCCTTTGCTTAAAATCCTTTAAACAGCCTCATCAGCATGGGTCCTGCCAGCATTCCCCACATCTTGGGCTCTACCACTACTTCTTTCCAATTTTCTTGTTCCAATTCATTCCTTAGTCTAATTCCAGTCTAACCTTCTATTTTGAATCATCTTCGATAATCAACTAGTGCTCTAATTTAACAATCTTGCTGTGTCCTCTGAGTTCCTACAAAAGCTCAATGGTCTTACTGCATTCATTCAGTAGGTAGGGCCTTGTGTTTTTCCTCACCTTCTTAAGTGAGTGGGTGCTCTATCTCTACAACTCAATGAAATGCTACTTGAAGGCAGGATGCTGCCCTATTCTTCATTAATATAAACAGCAATTCCGTATACCTATGCAAACACTTTGGAAGACTATAAAATTGCTTTTTGAATTTCAAATCTCTTACCTATTTCTATTTCCATTTCATGATAAGCCTAGGTAAGCTAGGGAGTCCTCATAGATATGGCTCCTCCTGGCAGACTCTCTCCCAAGGCCAATCAGGACCCACCCAGTGTAATGTAAATCTTAGCTTCACTCAAAGGAACAGCCCAGTTCTCAACCTCCATCTGCATCTGGACATTCTGGACTATTGAGTTGCATGTCCCTGGAAAAAGGAATTCCTGCACAGGCTCAGAAGAAGCTGTATCGAGCATCAGCATGTACAGAACAATACATTAGAAACTGGGGACATCAAGGAGTTACTATTTTCAAAAACAACAAATAACTAGGAGACAACTTTAACTTAAAATGCTATTAATGATAAACAATTAGTGTTTTGACATTTTCTGTCTGCTCTCTGACAACCCATTATTACTATTATCACTTCCTCTTCTCTCCCTCTGTTGCTACCCAGCTCCTTTGAAGGCCTCATTTGACTTTAGCCTTGAAGTATATGAAAAATGTTCCCATAAAGAAATGGTGCAAGGGAATTCTAGGGTCTGCATGGGCAAAGGCAGAAAAGCATGGATGGAAATGTGTTTTAGTTTAAGGATTAGAATCTAGAGTCAGGGAGACTAGGGTTCCAATTTTGACTCTGGTACTCTCTGGTGGTATGACATTAGGCAAGGGGCAAACATCTCTGAACACTGGTGTCTTTATGTATATTTTGACATAATACAATAATTTATTATTTTGTATAATAAATGAAGTAAAACATCAAAAAGACTTGGCACAATACTTATCATATATTTAATACCCCCAAATGATGGATAGATGTGGCTAGTGTGTAGGTAATTAACATTAATGGAGGGACCCAGGAGCTGTGTTTGGTGCCTTATATACACCATCTCACTTTGTATTCCCCCAGTAGTGAGGAGCTTGAGGCTTAGAGAAGTTAAGTAGCATGCTCAAAAATCAGGGAGTTCTTCAGTCAGCTGAGCCTGCACCCTTAACAATGCCTCCATTCGACTCTCCAAAGGCAACACTGGTCATGGAGACTTCTGATGTGAACCAAGACATCTCCATTTCATTCTCCAAGTAATTAAAAACTCTTTACAGATGTTTTTTAAGCAATTTCTAGCTGATCCTCAGATTGGTGTCTAGAAGATTGAAATGCAAATCAAAACTATGATTTAATTTCACTCCAGTCAGAATGGCAGTTGTCAAGAATAAAAGCAACAATAAGTATTGGCGAGGATATGGGGAGAAAAGCACACTCATACATTGCTGGTGGGACTGCAAATTGGTGCAACCAATCTGGAAAGCAGTATGGAAACTCCTTAGAAAACTTGGAATGGAACCACCATTTTACCCAGCTTTCTCACTCCTCGGTCTACACCCAAAGAACTTAAAAACAGCATACTACAGTGATGCAGCCACAATAATGTTTATAGAGCACAATTCAAAATAGCAAACTGTGAAACCAACCTATATGCCCTTCAATAGATGAGTGGATGAAGAAACTAAGGTACATATCCACAATGGAATATTACTCAGCATTAAAAGAGAACAAAATTACGGCATTTGCAGGTAAATGAATGGAGAATATCAATCTAAGTGAAGACAGCCAATCTCAAAACACCAGGTAACAAATGTTTTCTTTGATAAGTGGATGCTAATCCATATAGGTGGGAGTTTATGGGATAAGCGGAGGAACTTTAGGTGGGGCAAAGTCAGGGAAGGAGGCAAAGGGGTAGTCGAATGGAAAGGACATCATTACCCCAGGTACACGTATAACTGCACAATGGTATGACTCTACTTTGTGCACAACCAGAGAAGTGAAAACTTCTCCATTTGTGTACAGTAGAGCTTTCTACTGTCATGTATAACTGATTACAACTAATAAATAAATAAATAAACGAAACTGTGGGATACATACACAATGGAATATTACTCAGCATTAAAAGAGAATAAAATTATGGCATTTGCAGGTAAATGGACGGACTTGGAGAATATCATGCTGAGTGAAATAAGCCAATCTCCAAAACCCAAAGGCTGAATGTTTTCTCTGATAAGTGGATGCTAATTCATAATGGGGGAGAGGGGGCATGGGATGAGTAGAAGAGCTTAGGATTGGACAAAGGGGAGAGAAAGGGACGGGAGGAGGCATTGGGGTAGGAAAGATGGTGGAATGAGACAGACATCATTACCCTAGGTACATGTATGATTTCACAAATGGTGTGACTCTACTTCATGTACAACGAGAAGTGAAAAATTGTGCTCCATTTGTGTACAATGAATCAAAGAGCATTCTGCTGCCATTTATCTGATTCAAAAAAATTTTTTAAACGATTGTGCAAGAAGGACCAGTCGGGAGGCTACTAAGGCTAAAGCCCCAGTTGAATCAAGAAGTGGTGAAGGCCTGAACGGAAGTACTGGAAGTCAAGTGATGAAAAACAGAAGAGGTGTGTGACCAAGGAAACTGAAGAATCCAGGGCTACATTCAGTGGGTGGGGGGGACATGAGGATGGTGGAATGTGGTTTGAGAAAGATACAGAATAAATGGAGAACCATATATATTCCCCAACCTCATCACACCTCCTCCATTTGGAAACTCCTGTAAAGTCCATCTCCTAAAAGGAATCTCTGAAAAGTGCTCAGATGGGCCCTTGGAAATAAGGGAAATTATGTATGTCTAGTTAATGAGTCTCTTCCAAGTACCTTACCCGCCATTAATGTCAGCACCAGAAGATAAGGAATTCTTGAAAGTTGGTGCTGGAACTCAGTCCTAACCCATTCAGGAAAGCCGAATATTTCAGAAGTTAAACAATCTCTCATCCTTACACTTCATGCACATAACAGTGCTTTGAGTACTATCAAAGCATGTGATGGCCAGTGATGTTTCTTGGCACATAAGACAGAAAATAGTTCCTTACCAGTCTCTATGGTATGAAATAATTGACCGGCTGATTATTATCCAAATCAGGTTTGCCTGATTTCTACTCTTTTTCCATTAGTGCTCCTGTAAGATGTTTATTCTTTCCAATATATCAGATTTAAAATATCAACTCTGGCGCCAAGTATTAAGATATTCACATTAAAATCACTAGCTTAAAGTTTAATTGTATTGATCTGATTTTAGAGGCAGCACTCACAAAAAAATATTAGCTATGCTAAGCTGCAATGCAACATTGACTCAAATAGGTATTGAACATAAAACTCACCAGACAATAATGCAACCCATAAATGCACACAGGCAGAAACAAACACGCATGGTCTGGACTGAATCCCATCCCCTTCCCTGCTGCCATGGCTTGAATGTGCCCCCTGAAGTTCATGTGTTGGAAACTTAATTCCACATGCAACAGTGCTGAGAAGCAGGACCTTCAAAAGGTGATCAGGTTATGAGGACTCTGCCCTCAAAAATGGATTAATGCCATTATGGCTGGAGTAGGTAAGGTATTGCTAGTGGGTTCCTGATGTATACACACATCTCTCACCTTCTTAGCTTATTCCAGGGGATGACTCAATAAGAAAACCCCCACCAGATGCCAACCTTCATATTGGACTTCCCAGCTTCCAGAACTGTTTGGAATATATTTCTTTCATTTACAAATTACCCAGTCTGTGATATTCTGTTATAGCAGCACAAAACAGACACACAGCTGCTGATTTTTGTCTCTTCCACTATCTCTGTAGACATCTGTAACAAAACCCTCAAGCAGAATAAAGGGAGCAGGGAGGGTGCTCCATAAATGAGGAGTTGAACCAGCTAGCAAAGCATCAACTCCTGATCAGATTTTCAGAGAAAGGGAGATGTTACAGAAAAAGTATGCAGGTCTAGGAAACAAGCAAAAACAAATATACATAAAACAAATATACAAGCCTAGGTGGTGGCATTAATTTCTCTACATCTCAATTTTGGACAACCAAGAAATTGAGATGATAATCTTATTTCCCCCTACCTCCACCTGCAAAGTGGACAGAACTAAAAGTTTGAGAGCCACATAGATCAGGGGTCAAACTGTGGATCCCCCACTTGCTAACAATGGAAGACAGGGCAAATCGCACTCTGTGTGAGCCTAATCTTCCTCCTGAAATTCAGGAAATTGTTCTCAACTTAATAGTGCTATGGCAAGGATTAAATGAGATAATGTGGTGAAAGTATTTGGTACAGAAGATATTTAATAAATGTTCTTTTTCTTCTTATTTTAAAAGGCTGTTATAGGAATCCAATTATAGCAGAAATAAATATGTTTGAAAATTTTAAAGATCTATGCAAGTTTAAAGAATGGTTATGATTGTTCAATTCGATTTTATGCTCTTATCCAGACACTGGTCTTCTTAAAAATATATCTATATCTATATCTATATCTATATCTATATCTATATCTATATCTATATATATATATATATATATATAGTGGCGGCATGTGGATAAAAGACATGCTGAGAGGAGCCCGGTTTAATAACTGAGGCAGACAGTGAAAAGCTTATGTGCCTTCATTTGTTTCTGGCTTTGTGGTGCTTGAAAAATCAGGAAATAAAACTAATCAGTTCCAAATAAGTTTTTTGAAATTGTGAACCAAAGTTAAAAGAGCAAGTTATATGCTTATTTTTTAAACCTTCTCAGTGCTAAAAAGCCAAAATTTGAATAGTAAATAATGACAAAATGATGATAATGATGATGATGTGCAATGACATTACTAACCAAATTCTAATTGCTACCTGAAAAAAATTTATTAGACACACCAATGAGTGGAAAAGAGAAAAATCTCTGAGTTTCCATGCATATTGCTCACAATTTGTTCATCCATTTGCTATTTACTATTTCTATCCAAGGGCTACTACTGTGTGGTTATCCCAAAAAAGTGAATTTCCAAGGACTGTACCCTGAATTCAGCAATAATGACACCTCCCAAAATAGTAATCAAAAGCATAGACTTCAGTCTACTCATCGTGTGAAGATATCAGTCAATGAGGAAGGCTGACATATCAGCAGCTACCAGAAATGGCCTCAGTAATGCCAGTGGTAGAATAACCATTCTTACAAAGAAACACACATAGAGGGAAACCACAACTGGACACTAGCCGGGCAGTGTAGGGAGACAGAACTGGAGTGGCATTCTCTATTTAAATCCTGAAGAGGCATTTCTAGGCTCAAGTTTTGGGACACAATTAATCCATTTTTTGTTTTTTAATTTAATATTACTCCTCCATCTGTTTTTAAACAAAGATTTTTTTTTTTTTTTTTTTTTTTTTTTTTTAGTATTGTCCTCAGAGTGACTTAATTACACATAGGCAGCTCCTCCAGAGCCCTGTTTGCTCCTATGGAACCCTGGGCTAGCATGTGCCTAGCATTAAAAAGTTGTTAAAACAGAAAATATTGTAAAATAGTCATTTTAAGCTTACCATCCAAACAGTTTCTCCTTCCTATCAGCTTGTCAGGACAGGAAGAAATTGTCTTCACCAATTTCTTCTCTTCACCCACAATGTCTGTTTTACTTCACTGAGGGTCCTGAATCCTAAAATTCAAACATTATCAAATAGGTCAACTCTTGCAATACCCACATTTCTCAAGTAGGAAATAACCTCACATATATTATTGAACCCAACAATTCCTTGTCTAAATATCGCAGCTTTGTTGGGTTGCCAATTGTTAACATTACGACCAATAAACAGAAGATTAACTGAAAGGAAAATAAAATAGCACTGGTGAACTGCTGCTCCCGGATTGTGCCTTAGAATTCTCTTCACCGTGGGGCCTTTTCATCTTTATGGAATTTGGAAAGGGGGTAAGATACATGTTAATTTTTTTTTAAGTTCACACCATCTAAGAAAACCATCCAAATCATTTTGGTGTGCAGAGATTTTTATTTCTAATCTTTCTGTGCAAAATGCTTTGTTAAATCCTGATGACAACTTTTATGCATAATGCATAAAATAAACTTTGCCAAAATCTGAGACACTTTTAAAAGCATGTAAACCCCCCTTAGAAACAAAATGACACATTACGGGGTATGTGGTTCCAGTACACTGGGAAAACCACACTTCCAGTTTGATGGAAACTATTGTGCTTCATGCCATTAACTCCCAAATACCTAATATGTGTAGTTACCTTGGTTTACTCGTATTCAAAATTGCATGCTATTTTTTATGAGATTCTTCATATATTGATGCCTAGTTTATGTTCTACATAAATTCAGTTCTGTCTTCAACACTTCTGAGAATCTTCACACTTAAAAAAGACCAGATACATATTTCGTATAACTGAGAAAGTCTTGTCACTGACCAAAATATAATTTTAAAAAAATGTTTTTGTGTTTGTATAAATTGGTATCTGTATACATGTCTATCATTTGATAAATCCTACAGGTAACTCCAGTTCAAATCATATGGCTGTTTTTGCTTATTTAAAGCCGTAAAAACAGACACCAGGAAGGAATAAGACTTAGCATTCAAAAGTAGGGGCTATAAATCCTGCTATGCAAGAGCCCAATAAATAAATAAATAAAAATCAGAATAATAACAATGTATCACTAGCCAGTGTCACTAAAATGATTTGTTTTACTCCTCTAATCTTTACCGTATCTAAGCTGACTATAATAAATGAATAATTGCTCTGAATACTGAGCAGTTAATTGAAAAACTGCACCAAGTATAAAACCAAGAAATCATAACACAAAATACAAGGTTTCATCAGTGTTTAGGAACTTGTCTTTGTCAATATTTTTTAGGTTCAGAGTAAATGATGCTGTTTGCTATCATATATCATAGACCATCATGAATTATGTTAGATGTTCCCATGAATATTAATGGCCTTACGTTACAGGACATTCCATCAACACACATCCAGGTGTGCTGTGCTGAGGCTGTCTGGCTGCTTAATGAAAGGAAATGGTGCAATCTCAGTGAGTTTTACCTTAAAAGGTGGATTTCTAAGGGCACATCCCATCAGTAGGTATGCACCAATCTGAAAAAGGCAGGGGAACCCCTTGACTGTCTAAGATGTAGTCTCTAGCTCCTAGGCAGGTTGTTTTTCCAAGTTCCCCTCTGGACATTCATTTACCATTGTGTGTACAAAACAATTCGAATCCTAGGGGGGGCGTATATTAGAATTCAGAAACAAAAGCTGCGTTGTTGACTTCAAACACTGTTTTCCTAGGAGAGCACACACTTGCATAGCCATCCCATGGTGGACAAAATCATTTAAAAAATTAGTTGAAAGAAAGCAAGGGCACAAAGACGAGTGGTTAATTATCTGGGCCAGTGGAAAAAAAAAATGTCTTTTCTGGAAAATCTTTGAAAACCTATAGCATCCAAATTTGCATGAAAGTGTATTATATGAATACCTCTTTATTGAAAATAAAGCACTTCAGGCTCAGTTCAATAATAACAGCTTACAGGAGAGTAATTGAAGTTATCCAATTCTCTTCCCATTGAAAATGACCTACAGTATACACACATAGAGATGCAAAAAAAAAAAAAAAATCTGCAATTTTATTGAGACTGAAGTAAAAATGAATTGGGGTTAGGCACTGTGTAAGCATTTAAGGCACACCAAAAGATGATATGGTCGGGGAAAATTATCCCTTTTTCTTACAGTTCCTTTTCCAAATTCTCATCTTGTTCCACCCCCTGCTGAGCTCCTATTGACTTCAAAGTGAGGTCCATGGGGGTCCAGAGCTAGATGAGAATTTGGCCCTGCATGCATAATTTTTGTTCTCCCTTATTCATAACATACACAATAAGCACTGGATTTGAAAAGACTCTAACAGGGGCTGATAATGGCTCCAGAATGATCACGTATCTTCTTAGTACACTAAACGATGTCACCAATTTTGCTGTTGGAATCACTGAAAGCTCTGAGGAAAAGACCTGCCGAGTCTTTATTATTATCCTCGTCTATTGTTATTACTCTAACTAATAATAACAATATTTACCTAGCATTCAAATCACAATCTCATTCCTGTGACTTTTATATGATCACAGGCATATCAGAATCTTTGTCACTGGGAGGTCATCCAGAAAAATCCTGAAACCTTCTCCCAGGCTATCTTACCACCTCAAGGTGCAGAAGACATCATGTGGACCAGCACACCACAGCAATCGCATAAAATTACTGCAGATAATGATGAAGAAATAATAGGTGGGATAAAGCCACTTTTTAGAATACTGATAGGAAGGACAACTTATTCTATTCCGTGACTGCAAATGACACAGTAGGGATTAGAAGGAAAAGCTAAGGAGAGAGAATGCTGTGAGGCGGCTGTGGGATGAACCAGCAAAATATTTAAGCATTGTGAAAAGAAGGGATATGGAAGTGACAATGCCAAATAGCAATGTAATGGAATCTGACCATCTTGGGAAGGAAGAAGAGACCATCTCGTGACTTTAGTTGACTATTCACAAACAACAGCGTTCAGTCACTACACACAAATGAGAAGCCGCTACAGACAAATCAGTCTCCCTGGGGTGCATTTTGGCCCATCATTATTTCATCCTATAAAGTTTTTACCTAGATATGTGGTTAATTGAAAGTGACTCCTTATTTTCACTGTCCTAATAATAAGGAGGATAGTTCACCTCCTCCAGCATTGATGATTTTATCTATTCTACTAACTAATCGATTCTAACTACCAAAGACAGACAAGACCTTGGAACAGCTGGGCACCTTGTGTACTTTCATGATTTTTTGATAGTAATCATTTCAGTATCTCTTGATACCCAGGATCTTCATAAGCAACTGGGTATTTCATCCTACTTAAGGAGCATTGGTAAACTTAGTAGCAAAAGTGCTCTCCTCTATTTATAGATAAGACCTACAACTTACAGAAGGTAGTCGACAAAATTAAAAATGATGTCACCAGTCTATGAAGCACTTTATGGTTTGTTTACACAGCAGTTTCCAACATATTATTTCATTTGATCCTCTCAACAATACCGTAGGTCAGTTCAAGAAAAGAAAATGGAACTCCTAATTACCCAGAAAGCTTCCAACAGACCTCTTTGCCCTAACACACATGACACTTAATTAAGAATTAGACATATTGCTTCTTTTGCCACTGACTTTACTTTCCTGGATATGTTGCAACATCCTCAGCATGTGACCTTTTTCTCAGGTTTTGGCATTGCTATTATCACGCATATATGCAAAAGGAAAAAAAATGACAGTAACTCAGAGACACTATTATAGGTGTTAGGATAGTAGTATACATACCCTGCTTTTACTTCTTTGAAATGCACATTATGTAGACACAACATTATCTGTTATTCTAGTTACATGGTTCATTAAGGCATACTTTTGAGGACCAAACATGGAAAATAAGATTTGTACCATATCCTCCTGTTTTTTTCTTTACTTAGTTCGCTATTTAAAAATAAAATCTTAGGACTTGTGGTTCTATGGAATAAATACTTAATACATAGTAGATACCTGACAAATACTTGTACAATAAATGAACCAATCAATTCTTGTATTGTGTGTAGAAACAACCTCTTAAAATAATTATTTGGTCATTTGCCTTTTAGAAGTTATTCTCAACTTGAAGCCAATTTGAAATTTTAGGCTGTAATTTTTTTTAACCTGTTTGGCCTCACTAACGTAGACATATAAAGTTGAATCCAGCAAGAGGAATTATAACACAGGGTTTTCCCAAGTCATCCAGGAAAAAGAAAAAAGTCTTATCTTAAAGAGTCCTTTTCTACCTCTCCTCCTGTGGTTGAGGAGCCCACAACAAAAATACAATACACAGGCAAAAAATCACATGGAAATGGTTGAAGCACATGACATACAACTGTCTCACATTCCCACAGCCTTAAGTAGTAGAAGATTATCCTTTTAACGAGGATAATTTTATTTTTCACTAGATTTCTATCAAAGGAAAGATTACACCATGGCAGCTGGAACACTGGAACCTACATAATGTATTGCACATTTTAATCATGTTGGATAAAACACTCTTTCTATGGATATCAATTATACTAATGACTCTTATATAATACTCTCGTGTGCCTACGGGATATGTATTGTCACCTCTCTTTTGTCATAAAAATAGTTAGTAGCTCTGGATCCACACTGAAGTAGTTGCTTTCATTTTTATATAATGAATGAATAACACTGTAAAAAAAGACATTTTATCCCATATTAGTTTAACAGAGTGAAGAGATTTCACATATGACAGTGCTAAATATACTCTTAAGCTGCTAATAAAGCCAAAGCCTGCGGGGGAAAATTCTAATGATGAGCAATGCCAGAAGTTTGTATTTCTCAAACTAAAGCAAAAATGTTCCACTTAGGTATAATTTCTAAATATCTTTAAAAGGAACAGGGATTTCTAATAATTTCATTTCCAATAAATCTCCCTAGTCAATTTGGAATCATTTTCTTTGCAATAAATCTCCTCAGTCAGCCTAAATGATGAGCACATTTTTTTTCTCCTTTTCCCAGAGTGCAATGTTATGGAAGAAACTTCTTTGAATGCATCCTTAAAATTAATCATGACAACAGAAGGTATGATTCATAGCCAAACTACTGCATGCTTCCTTTTTGTCAACGGAATGCGAATTTCTGCTAGAACGGTTGAAGATTATTCACCTAAAAATAAATAAATGAGCACGTGACCAGGTCCTCAGGTTGTGCTCTAGAAATGCCACAGCTGAGGGCCTATCACTGTCCCCATTCTTCAGAGTACCTGCTAGCAATGCTAGAGCTGAGGCTTTATGAGAATTTCCATTATAAACCTCTCGTTTCCAGGTTTAATAAATCAGTCATAAAAATGTGCTCAAAGCCGAAACTTGGCAAAGCAATTTAAAGAAAAGAAAAGAAAAAAAAAAAAAAAAAACTTCTGCCTGGTCATTTTTAAGTTACACACATATGAAAAAATAAAGCTAAGCATCTCAGAGGCATTCCCCCTACAAATACTTTTAAAGGCCCATGATTTTAATTATACAGAAAATTGGTCAAGTGATGGGTCTACACATAGTTAGAACGTTTGGGATGGTTTGGAGAAAAAGGTAAAAATAATGAAGTTATTTAAATTCCACCTAGAAGCTTTTAGTGTGCATTTTGAATGCCATATTCTTTTCAGTTCAACAGAGTTTTTGAAAAAAAAAAACACTGGATCATTGAGTGCCTCTCTTTTTGTTCACCTAATATGATATCCATCTGAAAAGATCTTGGAAATTCTTCTCTAATTTAATGCTGACATTTACAAGATATGTATACATTTAATTATTTACGTAACAAAATGGAATTATCTATATTCATAGAGGTTTCTATTTTTCCTACTTATCTTTATAAGAATTGCTTCTATTCTTTCATGGGTTAGCTTATTCAAATAGGTCATTAGGTTCATTTAAACTCTAAGTCTTTGCTTATATATGTAATATTTCTTGATCTCTCTTAAAATGCTCAGATAGATTTTTGCTCATTGATTACATGCTCTATCCAAGCTTAATGGTCATAGGAGGCCCTGGTGATTTTTGTCCTGGCAGTCCAAACCTTAATATAAAGATAAGGACCAAAATAGCATTTTTAAGGCATAAGTCTTTGTAACTTAAATCTTTTCCTTTCCCCCCAAATGGAGATATTTATTTCTTAGTATTTATAGATGATTTTTTTACTATTTGAGATATTCTAATAGTTCATGTGTGCTTATTTTTAAATATTTGCTCTTGTCTATTATGAAACTGGTATATAGGAAGAATAACTTAGCTTAGTGAGTGAACCTAGCCAGAGGCTCAGAATCCTCATACCAACTTACCTTGGTTTCCTATCACATTTATGTATTCTATAATAGCATCTTTGTTTCTTTGGAAAAAAAATATATCCCTTAAAAGAAAAATAGGATAGACTAAAAATCAGTCATGATTAGTTATAAAAACAATGGAACAATATAATACAGTGTCTTTGCAATGATTCTGAATTCAAACTCCAGTTTCATTCATTTTCTATGTGTGTGAGTCTGGGAACAGTATGAAATTACTCTAATGCTTAATTTTCTCATCTGAAAAAAAAGGGAGTAAAATAAGAAGGATGCTTCCTCATAAGGTTTCTGAGAAGTGAGTTTCAGCACTCACCAGAGTGTCCACATAAGTGCCCAAGGAGCTATTGATATCATTGCCATCAATGTCACCATCATCATCAACAACATGAGAAAAATATAGAGGCAAAGTCTAGAAATATGTTCAGGCATCTCGATATAAGTCCCTTATACTTGTATGACAAATATTCATTTTATTAATTATTCATTATAGATAAGAAAACTTATTAAAGGAAACAATGGCTCCTATAGTCTTGACTTTAAAATGATCTCTGACTTTAAAATTTTTTTTACCATAAAGATGGAAAACACCCACACACAGTAGCTATGATCAGAGCTACCTTATTTTGTCTGCCTTTTCTAGACTGAGCCACTATTCTCCCTTTCACATTCTGCCTGATTTGGTTCCCAAATCAATGAAGACAAAGACAAATTAAATTAGCAGCTTCATCCCCTCAGTTTTCTGGGGAATGGAACAAGGTCCTCCATCCACCAATGTACTGATCCAGTCTTGTCCTGGATCCCAAATGATGGCCTGAGTCTCAGCATGACCTATCCTACTCAGCACTCAGTGTCTGCAAGAATGACTCTGTATACACATTCACAATTGACCCTGAAACTGAAGCTCTTCTTCTTTCTCACCTCCATTGGCTTAGTTCTTATAACCCAAATTCTACATTAGCCTCTCCTCCCTAATCCTTGTCAGTTACCCTTTCCAACAGGGACTGCAACAGAACTTCAGCCTAATTACAATAAGAGATGTAGAGGGAGCTTCTGCTCCTGTATCTTCATTGTTTGAGCCTCCTCTTAGGACTAGAATTTGTTTCTATATGTGGACCCAGTAGCTGAATCTAGCACACACACACACTGCTAAATGATAACTATCTGCCTCCAAGTGCTACATTTCTATTGCTTTATCTGCAAAATGAGGTCCTCCTATTACTAGTTCTCTTCAGAATTATTAGAACCAAGCCCTGTTAGCCACTTGCCTAGCAACTCTGCAACATTTCCACAGTTTGTCTCTGCAACTTCCTCCTACCTATTTCATGGCCTCAAGAAACTCCCAAACTAAGATATCCCAAGATTTTACAGAACCCATGTTCCATGTCAAATATTTTTTACCATGTCTCCTTTTTTTAAGTTCCTTTTTTCCTACTTATGTCACCCCCCCACTCAACTTGTTCAAAACTAAACCTAGTTCAAACCTAGTTCAAAACTAAACCTAGTTAGCACAACTTTCCCTTCTTAAGTAAATCCAAGGGCTTCCTGACCCCTTCCTAGTTAGCAGTGGGAATAGTCCAGTTTGCGTTAGACTAGTCTTTAAGTATCTTTATCAATGACTTGGATAAAGATTTAGAAATCATTCTCATCAAATTGACATATACACCAAGTTGACAGGAATCACGAATATACAAGATGGTAGAGCCAAGATTATAAAGGACCTGACAGATGAAAATGATAGGCTGAAACTAACAAGCAGATCAAGTCACATTTGGAACATTGGGTTTAGTTCTGAGAAAGAACAAATTAAGCTGCATCCAAAAATCTCTTAGAATTACAAGAGGACATAAAGATCTCTCTATATAAGGAAAGTATGAAATATTGTGACCACTTTTCCCAGATGAAAACTGGGGAGTTAAATAAACCTTATTCAGAGATGTAAACTGTTCTCATCGTATTTCCAGAAAGCTTAACCCAGGGCCAGTGAATGTAAATTGTAAGTAGATTTCAAATCACGACTGAAATTTTTTTCAGTAAAAATTTTCTCTTTTTTTCATGTGGAAGAAATTAATTTATTTGTCAAAATTTTCTTAAATAAATAATTATCCTCATGAAGTGCTGAATTCCTAGTTTTCTCACATTATTCTTTGAGCTAGACCATGACACCCGTATGTTTTATATGCTGGTCTCTGTCCTGAACTCTAGGATTTCAAATGCCAGCTGGTTTTCCAACAGATCCCTCGGAGCATATTCAATATCTGAAAACCCCAGTTTGCTCCTATTTTAGACTGCCTAGCTCATTTCCTGTCACAAAAGACAGAAACTTGAATTTCCCTGTTTCTCCGTATACTCTTTAATTGGCGATGATGATAATAATTACGATGAAGGTGATGGCAACTACTTCCCATTGGGTTTTTACTACGTGAAGTCATTGTGCTAAATTTTATGTACATTATTTTATATACTCTTTATAGTGACTCTGTTTGTACATATTATTATTCCCATTTTACGGAAAAAGTTGAAGTCCCTGAAGGTTAAGCCGCAGTGCCTGGATTTGTATCCGTTGCCATCTGACTCTAAAGCTGACATGGTTACCCCTTAACACACAGCCTTACGAATTAGTCACCTCTTCTAACTCAGAAAGGGCTCACTGCAGGCATCCCACCTTGGGCTCTGGATCTTTTCATGGCTGATTTCTTTTCCACTCTTTACGTTGCACCCTGGCTATCTTAAATCAGGAGACCCTCTTTCCCTCACTCTCTACCATGGTACTCTGATCATTTCCCAATGGGCTTATTATTATGAGTTACTTTTTTATATATTTACTTACTTGTTTATTGCCCAATTCTCTAAATAAATGGAAGATTCCAATTCTTTCCTTACTATCCAGGACAGAGTACTGATTCCTTGGTTGATTGGTTGGCTGACTAGATATATTTCACTCTGTCCCCCATGTGTGGTGGTCTTTCTTATCATCTCCCCTGGAAAATGTTAATAACCAGTCATTTTGTCTCCATCTCTTCTAACTGAATCGAAACACAGAAAGAATCATGTCCCTTCTCAAAATTCTTTAATAGCTCCTCTGACTACAGAAAAAGTCAAAATTCCTTAGCATGACATTGAAAACTTGATATTAATATCACAACCTTCTGTGTGCCAGCCATACCTCATTACTACTGTTGTATGAACCAGCTGTATAATTTCATATCCTGGCATCTCTTTAATACTGTTCAGTTCCAGAAACTCTTTTCTCCCTTTCTTGAAAAAAATTATTAATAATCCTTTAGGAATGACTTCTTCTGCAAAGTTTTTCTTGGCTTTCTCCTCCAGTGAAAAGTTAAACATTCATCTACCACTATATGTTTCCATTAAATTTTACCCATTATTTTCTGTCATACTTACAACATTGCATTACAGTTAATTATGCAATTTTCTTATCTTTTCAAACCAGATTTAAGATGACAGAGGTGGCATATATTAGTTGCTTAATAAATGACTAAATTTTGAATAAAGGAGAAAGTTAAGCTTAATGTTATCTAACATCTTCTCATATTTAATATTTCATATAACTTTAATGATTCTGTTATTTTCAAAATGAAAACTAGTTTTGATATCCCATGGCAAGTTCTCTTAATTTTGATCCATGCCTACTCATTAAAAGCTATTAACTTTAAAGAAAATATCTTTACTGCCAAAGGCGGGAAAGGACTATATAAAGATATTCTAGAGTTCTTAAATGTTGACTTCTATTCAGCAATTACATTTTACTATTTAAATTAAAATCCTCTCATACATTTCTAGTAGAAATTTAAATTAACTAATCTATCTGATAGAGGGCAAACTGGCAATGTTTCAAGAGTTCTATGAATGTTTGTGATCCAATACTTGAATTCTAGAAAATAATTGCCAGAAAGATGAAGATGCAAGATGCATTGTATCATTAATATATTGTTGTATAATATACCATATTATTTTATTCTATAATAGCCTAATACATTTGCAAACAAAAGTTCAATAACATGAAAATTATGAGTGGTTAAATCAGGGTATCTTATAAAATTAGAAAACATTTTTTGAATAATCAAAAACATAAAAAACAAGTCATAGCAATGTGAATAAAAGTAGCAAAAACATACATAAAATCCCTAATGTATACATGAGTATGCATACATATACATATATATGGGAGAGATAGCAAACATTAACAGTATAATCTCTGGGTGATAAGATTATGTTCAATTATGATCTTCTTCTTTATATTTTTCTATATTTTTCAAAAAGACAAAAATGAAAACATATTCCTTACTCATCAGATCTTAAAAAAATTATTGAAAAGCACTTGTATCCATGTACCTTACATTATCTAGAATCTCCCCTAAATTGAAGCCTCTTAGGATTATTAGCAAACCATAAACTTTGTGTCAAGCAAACGCATTCTTCACACAAAGCACCTTCTCTACAGCATAAATTATAAAATATGTTATAAAAAATTAACAAGTTTTTAACCAAAAACCTCATTTAAAAATGCTGTAAAGAAAGGGGATTAAATCTAAAAAACAAAAGGCACACAAAACTTTTGAATAAAGTTGATATATGAAAGTGACGAATGGTTAGCATAATGTGCGAAGGAGAGAGGGATATGTGTGAGAGAGTTGCCCTAATATATCATATGTACATATTCATATCTAAGTAGAAAATGCAAAATATATCCCATCTGTTTTCACCATCTTTGCATCCTCTTCAGTTCCTCAAACAGCTGGGTGAGCAGCAGTGTGCTTTCTTGGCAATACCTTCATTAGGGGAAGAGGATGGTTCCCATTATTGCCTTATAATGGACCAGAGATGGCCAATGGGATCAATCCAAGATGTCAGCCTTTGCCACAACTTAAACACAAATTTTCTGGCAAAATAAGCGGTCCTGGGCTGTTAATTCTGTCTTTAATTTATTGTTCTTGCCAGGCATATTTTTTCTATCTTTAGTTATAAAATGTTGAAGTGTCAGGATACTTGCAACAAATTCCTGCCTCAAATGAGGTGGAAGTAGGCAAGAGAATAGTGCAGACTGATAACAAGGTAGTTATAACATCATATATACCATATGAGCAGTATTAAAAAAATATTCGTAGTATTTGTTAAAATGATAAGGCAGACTTTACTCAAAGATAGTTATAGGGACCACTGCAATGGGATTTTGTAGGGAGGGAGAGAGAAAGCTCAACTACAAATGCTGCAGGGCAAGTGGGAATTTGTAACCAAGAAGCAAGGTGAAGATCAGAGGATGGAAATTACTAAGAGGAAGGAATATGTGTTAGGGAGGATTCTAGTTAAACCAACCCATCAGGATTCTTGCTGAAGGCAGGCTAGCATGATCAGACATCACCTAGGCAATGGTGAAGGATGGTAAATGCATTTGAAGGAGGATGGAGGTGGAGCGCTTCTAGTTAAATAGATTTAGCAGGATTCTTACTGAAATTGGACAATATATGACAAATGGACAAGCCCAAAAGTTAGACCTAGCTCAAAAAGAGCTCAAGAACCTGAGTAGAGTTTGGGCAATGAGGATCTCTGTTAGTAGTTGGGTGCAATTTGATTATCATCATCCAGAAAACACTTATTTGCAAGATTGAACTAACAGCAAATTAGAATCTTTTTATATTTCATTCATATAAATACTATATTCTTTCTGACTCAGTTCTGATGGGTGCTTTCTGACTCAGTTCTGATGTTTGTGGGTCAACAGACTATTTTTTCTAAAAACAATATCTGAAAATTATGTGCTATAATGTAAAGAACACTGCAGGAATGACAAAATCTTGCTTGGGTGTTATCTCTGCTTCTAATCAATTATGTGATTTGGGACATGACAGGAAGCCCATTTGCCTCCAAATTTAATATGCATAGAAACTAAAAAGGAGTAGAACTCTAGAATTCTATGCTTCTACTCCAGGGGTTCTCAACCAAGTTGATTTTGCTGCAAGAACATGTATACACATTCACACATTCACACACACACACACACACACACACACACACACACACCTTCTCCAATCATAGAAAATTTAGCAATGTTGAGATAACTTGTGGTTGTTACAACCAAGAGGAAGAAATTGCTGTCATAGAAAGTAGAAGGTAGGGATGATGCTACACATTCTACAACACATTCTACACATTCTACAACAGTCACTCACAGCAAAAATTTATTTGCTCCAAAATGTCAATAATAGAGCTTTGAACCCTACTCTAATTACATAACATTATTGGAGAGAAATTTCCCAAAATTAATATATCAGAATCTTAAACATTTTTATACCATTGAAATTTGAATTCTAGACTTGTTCACATGGTGGTTGGTAAAATTCATCTTTTTGTTTTTTAAAAGATGGAAAACAGAAAAGTCTAGAATATCAAGACTTATTTCAACTTTCATGGTTGTTTATTTTAATATGGGATTACTTATATAAAATTAGTCTTCTACACTTCAAACATATGGCACATTTTCTATTATATCAGGGCAGTTTAAAAATCTGTTCTCAGGCCCCTAAATGTGATAATGTCCTCTGCGTGACTTTGAAATCAATGTGGGCTCATTCATAGGTCAGAGTGTATTTAAATACTTGGTCATTTACTTGGCTATTTTTCTACCCCTGAGCTTGGTTATTTTTCCTAACACTAAGCTTGTCAATGGCCAAGTGTATTGTTGCAGTAATATAGTGATTACATGATAATATATTCATGTTTTGGGATTTCTCTCCTGAAAGGCAAAGAGGAGCTCCTTCTAGAAATTATCATCATTAACTAAATGCAAAAATTAGGGAAAATACAGTTAGTCTATTTTTTCAAAAACTATTTTTTTTTAAATTTTTTTTTTATTGGTTGTTCAAAACATTACACAGCTCATGACATATCATCTTCCATACATTTGATTCAAGTGGGTTATGAACTCCCATTTTTTACCCCAAATACAAGTTGCAGAATCACATCGGTTACACATCCACATTTTTACATAATACCATATTAGTGACTGTTGTATTCTGCTACCTTTCCTATCCCCTACTATCCCCCCCTCCCCTTCCCTCTCATCTTCCCTCTCTACCCCATCTGCTGTTGTTTAATTCTCTCCCTTGTTTTTTTTTTCCCCTTTCCCCTCACAAACTCTTATATGTAATTTTGTGTAACAATGAGGGTCTCCTTCCATTTCCATAGTTTCCCTTCTCTCTCCCTTTCTCTCCCCCCACTCGTCTCTGTTTAATGTTAATCTTTTCCTCATGCTCTTCTTCCCTGTTCTGATCTTAGTTGCTCTCTTTATATCAAGGAAGACATTTGGCATTTGTTTTTTAAGGATTGGCTAGCTTCACTTAGCATAATCTGCTCTAATGCCATCCATTTCCCTGCAAAATCCATGATTTTGTCATTTTTTAGTGCTGCGTAATACTCCATTGTGTATAAATGCCACAGTTTTTTAATCCATTCATCTATTGAAGGGCATCTGGGTTGATTCCAAAGTCTAGTTATTGTGAATTGTGCTGCCATGATCATTGATGTGGCAGTATCCCTATAGTATGCTCTTTTAAGGTCCTCAGGGAATAGACCGAGAAGGGCGATAGCTGGGTCAAATGGTGGTTCCATTCCCAGCTTTCCTAGGAATCTCCATACTGCTTTCCATATTGGCCGCACCAGTTTGCAGTTCCACCAGCAATGTACAAGTGTACCCTTTTCCCCACATCCTCGCCAGCACTTATTGTTGCTTGACTTCATAATGGCTGCCAATCTTACTGGAGTGAGATGGTATCTTAGGGTGGTTTTGATTTGCATTTCTCTGACTGCTAGAGATGGTGAGCATTTTTTCATGTACTTATTGATAGATTGTATGTCCTCCTCTGAGAAGTGTCTGTTCAGGTCCTTCGCCCATTTGTTGATAGGGTTGTTTGTTATCTTGTTGTTTAATTTTTTGAGTTCTTTGTATATTCTGGATATTAGGGCTCTATCTGAAGTGTGAGGAGTAAATGTACCCTGTTCATGGATAGGCAGAACCAACATCATCAAAATGGCGATATTACCCAAAGTTCTCTACAGGTTCAATGCAATGCCAATCAAAATCCCAACGGCATTTCTGGTAGAAATAGATAAAGCTATCATGAAATTCATATGGAAAAACAAAAGACCCAGAATAGCAAAAGCAATTCTAAGCAGGAAGTGTGAATCGGGAGGTATAGCGATACCAGATTTCAAACTGTACTACAGAGCAATAGTAACAAAAACAGCATGGTACTGGTACCAAAACAGGAAGGTGGATCAATGGTACAGAATAGAGGACACAGAGACCAATCCACAAAATTACAACTTTCTTATATTTGATAAAGGCGCTAAAAGCATGCAATGGAGAAAGGATAGCATCTTCAACAAATGGTGCTGGGAAAACTGGAAATCCATATGCATCAAAAACTATTTTAAAAGCTTAAGTTTTATGAGATTAAAGAAAGCCATGTATAAATGATTACATTTGCTCATTTGTTTCCCTTTCTTTAAACATTAGTTATACTAACCTATACTGTAGGAAGATGTTTTCTTTGAAAAAAAATGGAGAAGAAAATCTGCTTTATCACTTTTTTTAAAAATGCAGCAATTTTGAAATAATTCTTGTCACCATAGATCCTTAAGAAGGATAGTTCCATCATGGAAGTTTCTACTACCATCTTGACTACTCCAGTTGAGATTATGTCAGCCTTAAAGATCTTATTCTCCATTGGCCTCTGGAGTTGCCACACCCTATTGATATGGTAAGTAGAGTGCAAATGTACCTCAATTTGGAAATTCCAAATAGAATTGCAAGCACACACTTCAATGAGAGTCTCGGCCAAAGAGGTCTACTAAAAGTCTTTCTATAAACACAACATGATTGTTTTCTCATTGATTGACTTAAACCTCAGTGAGTCCCTGAGTATGAGGACCATAATGTTATAGAACCAAATGAACTTATATATCATAGAAATCAGAGGATTGTTACATAGATGTAGGTAGACTTGACCAACCCACAACTTGGTTTTATGTCACAGGCCTTCCTTTGAATCTCTGCATAGATACTTCCATTTCTTTCACTTATAGTTGATGCAATTTTAGCAAGCTCTAAAAGCCTTATGCTAACAGTCAATCAACTCTTAAAGTGCCTCGTCATTCTTGTCAAATCAGCTTTAATGTTTCTTGGCAGAAAATCCAACTGGTTCCCTAATGGTGGACTTAAAGAAACCACAAGTTAATGCTGAGAAGGATTCTTCATTTTATGAAAGAAAAACTCGTACAAATGCTCCAACTTGATTTGAGCATTTAATCTTTAGGATTTTGACAATATAAGTTCTGCTATGTCAGTCTGTTGTTGTAGAGAGAGTGCTGGACTTGGGGATCAAAATTCTGGCTTAGAATCACAGTTGTACCATTTAATAGTGCTAGGTCCTTGGACATATTACTTTACATCACAACCTTACTCACCCTCAGTAGATAAAACACCTAACTGAAAGAGCTATGGTTGGCATTAAAAGGAACAATGTTGTGAAAGTACTTTGTAAATTAAGACTCACTATACAAGTGTAAGTCATATCATAGTTTCTACCTTTGAAAATACATTGGATGGATATTATGAGAAAATTAATGCAGAGCTGGAGTGATAGAACACACACCATAGTTACCCTGCATGTAACATCATAAGACCACATCTGTACATGGTTTACAATAGTCCATTTATTTAACTGTGGAGGAGGAACTAACTAGCTCTTACTACTCAAGATTGCTGTTCTTTTTCCCCTCATTGTAAAACATGAAGCAAGAAGATGATCTCATGAGTTTCTGTTTTTTATGAAGAAGTGGAGGAGATGAGTTTGTAAACTATGGGTGCACAAAAAGAAGACACTTTTGCAAGGAAATGTGTCACTGCTGGGGAAAGTGTTCCCAAAGAGAGGCTCAGATTCATACTCTTATTTAAACAATGTTAGATGCAATAAGTGTAACTGAATATAATTTGCCTAACTGATAGTACTTCTGGCCATCCAGATGTGTGCACAATGGTTTAAATAGGGCTTTATAGAAGCTTCAGAACCCACCATCACATGTGATATTCTTTCTATAGGAAAATACATTTCGAATACAGTAGTTCCTCCTTAGTCATTGTTTGGCAGTTTCAGTTACCCATGGCCAATGATGTTACAAAAAAAATGTTAAATGGAAAGTTTTAGGAATAATAATTCATAAATTTTGAGTTGCATGCCATTCTGGGTAGCATGACAATATCTTGTGCCATTCCCACTCTATCCAACCTGGGATATGAATCATCCCTAAGTTCAGTGTATCCACCTTGTAGCAGCCTTCTTGACTACCAGAAGGCTGTCATGGTATTGCAGGGCTAGTGTTAAGTAACCCTTCATTTCCTTAATATTGGACCCACAGTACAAGAGGAATGATTCTGGTATTTCCAATATACCAATTAGAAGCTATAAAGTCTTTCTTTAAGTGAAAGGATAAAAGTTCTCAATAGAGGAAAAAAATGCATATGCTGATGTTGTTAAGGTCCACATTAAGAACAAATATTCTATTTTGAAATTATGAAGCAGGAAGAAGAAATTCATGCTAGTTTTGTTATTTTTTTCTTAGTAAAACAAAGGTAGGGTCTATAGGACTGCAGTTCACTAAATATACTATGGTGCCTTCTGCTTGGAGCCCTCTGCCTCCCAAAGGAACTCATTTTCTTCCCCTCCAAATGTGTTTAATCACAAGCTCACCTACACGGTCTCCCTACACCCTTCATTCCTCTCCCAGACCAAACACAAGCTCATGTGGCCCACATCCCATTCTCCAACGTCATTTTGCACTTACCTAGACACATATTTACATTACCATCTTAGTTATTTGTGTATCAGTTGTTCACTGAGGACAGTAGATATATTATTCATATGTAGTAACTATACAATAAACTGTGAATCAAGTAAATGCTCAAAAACTATTTTCTGGAGCTGTTCTGGAGCGCTGGTGCTTGTCCTATGGGTCATGTATAAGCTGGGTTCCCCAAGAATGGATGGGCAGCAGACTTGAGTTTGGGGGAACTCAGCCATTATACTATCTGTGTAAATCAGAGAAAGTTAATCTCTCAGGACTTCTCACATTTGGAAAATGGGCTTGATACCTATTCACAGGGTTATAGTAAGACACTATGAGGACAACCCCCTGGAGATGAGGATCACTCGATGTTAGTTCCATCTGCCTGTTTTCCCTCTCCACTTTGTTCCTCCTACAACAGCTAAATTTGATGAAACCATGTTGAAGGTCATCCTAGTGAACTCAGGAATTCCACTTTGGGGAAAAAGTGAACATAGAAGTAGAGATTTCTATGAACACTGTTTAAATTACTCTCCAAAACCTCATGTATTTATTTATTTTTTTCCATTTAAGAACCTTCACTAAATACCTAATATGTGCCAGGCACTTTTTTAGGCTTTTAGTATGAAACAGTTAAAAATACAAATAATATCCCTTGCCCTTATAAGACTTTAGTAATCTTCAATTGAAGAAACCAAATGCCTCTGATTATATAGAAAGTGAGAGAACAGTTTACACTTTCTAAGCATAAATAAAAGTTATTTTTAATTCTTAAAAATATTATTTTGTTGGGCTGGGGATGTGGCTCAAGCAGTAGAGCGCTCGCCTGGCATGCACGGGGTGCTGGGTTCGATACTCAGCACCACATAAAAAAAAAAATAAAGATGTTGTGTCCACTGAAAACTAAAAAATAAATATTTAAAAGAAACTTCTCTCTCTCTCATATATATATATATATATATATATATATATATATATATATATATATACACACACACACATATATATATAATTTTGTTACTGGACAGTGTTTTTATAGTGGGTTATTTCCCAAAACATATTTTTAAGATTATCACAATGTAGAGTTGGACATGGTGGCAAACATCTGTAATCTCAGTGACTTGGTAGTCTGAGACAGGAGGATCACAGTTTGAGGCTGGCCTCAGTAACTAGGCAAAGCCCTAAGCAACTTAGCAAGACTCTTTCTCAAAATAAGTGATAAAAAGGACTATAGGTGTAGCTCAGTAGTAAAGTACCCCTGGGTTCAACACCTTAATACCAAAAAAAAAAAAAAAAAAAAAAAAGTTTATTATAATATCTTGTATATAATGGCTGTTTGAAACACATTTTTTAAATGTATAAAGTTTTTAAAGCAGTTTTATTTGTTTTAGCTTTAAAATGCTTATGAAGACATAATAAGCCCAAAACGACCTCACAAATAGTCATTGAATCTTGACTGTGGAGCAAAAGAATGTGAATTTCATGCATCATGCCAGTTCTCCTGCCTCTGCTGGGAAAAACAGACAGGCTGACTACCTAAATAAATATTTTTTTTTCACAGCTGATGATTTTGCGTATTTAATTATGAGATGAGAAGGAACTGCTTTTCTTACCATAGAGGAAAATGAATCGGTCTCCCCAACTGGAATGACTTAAAAAGCATATGATACTGAGAATAAGTTTCACAAAACAACTAAGGAGAAATATCCACCCACTGGCTACAGGAGAATACTAAACATTCATTCCATTGAGCTTACTGTCAACTTCCTCCCTTTGCTTTTGTGAAGAGATCTAGGAGCCTTCCTTTTTTTTTTTTTTTTTTTCCATAAAAGAAATGAATTCTGTTGTAGCTGGGTGGCTAATGGTGCTTCATTGAGTCTCTCTGCACTTAGGATGCATCTGTATTCCTGAAGGGATTGAGGCTCTCACTGTATCAGATGATAAAGAATACCCTTGCTCCAATACCCACATGGCATTGTGCAATGCTTGCCGAGGCAACACTAACTTTATGCTCTGTACTGGAACGATGGTAAAATTTGGGAGCTAGATGTGTACTTAGGATTTCTTAGTTGTTTGATCACATTGATGAAAGGATATGCAATCAATCTCCCCCTAAGACAGTGAGTGGTATTGGCCATAACTCATTACTCCGTCAAGGATTTGGCATTTCAATCGATGGGAAATGATGTGTGATCATTCTAATTTATTATACATCATTTCCCATCAATCGACGAGCTGAAGCCTTGACATAATAAGTACTTACAGACACTGTCAATCATTCTTGGTCCAAATACCTCCCAGTGCTGCCATTTGGGATATTCTCAGAGTCATGAAAATGGAATGTGCCCCCAAATAATAAATGCAATGATTTCATTCAGCAGAAGACTTTGAGATGACCTCTTACTTGAGGATTCCATCAGCAATTGCTTAAACATTGGGCCATCCCCCAATCTAAAGAGGCTGAATTGATGAGTTTTCTGATTAGCCATGATTTTCCTCCCAATCTATCCAAATGGAATTCAAAAATGGTGGCGTTGGCAGAATCATATGGTTCACTTCTGTTTTTGAAAAATGCCAATCTCCTCCACCTACCTCATCTCAAAAAATTTACTATATCCTGAGTGCTTTTTGGAATATAGTCAAACTACATTGATTTTTCTGCCTTTTGTCACTGTGGAGAATGACATCACAAGAGAAAAGTACACCAAATAGTATCAAGATAGCACAGCTCATGGGTTGCCTTTTAAATAAGAAACTTTAAAATAAGATACTTCAGCTGTTATTACAGCCTATACTGAAGCACTGGATGAGCACTGTCTGGTTTGAGTCATTCTATTTGTTTGAAGTTTACGTCTCATGAAAATAAAATAAGAAAAAAAAAACATTCTCAGGTGCATGTACTAAAGCAATAGTGTGGAAAGTCATAACGGTGGATATTGCATACTGCATATAGTTTTCATGGTGATTCCAAAAACTACCTGCTGCTTCACATAAGCATTTTGGGGAGGTCATAACATTTTCAATTTCTACTTTCTGATATTTTTCAAGAGAAAAACCATATTTCTGTGAGAATTTGTATGTGTGCTTGGAGGAGAATTTTTATTTTTATCAGCAGTGAAAGGAATATTTTTCAAAGAAAAGAGGGTGATGCACCCGCTATAACTGACACACTTGGCAACATTTTTGTGAGGACATAAGGAAATATACTGCTTTTTTGTTGGAAAATGTTACTTCCATTGACTCTGACAAGATTCTCTTAAATTTGTGGGAAAATAACAAGTGAAGACTTTCCATTCATAATAAACTTTAAAAAAAAAAAGGAAAATTTTTTCTTGTTTGGTTTTGTTTTTTTCCCCCACTCGCAACATTTGTGGAATCAGTCGAGTTTTATTTGTTTGTCTTCTTGTTGTTGTTTAAAATCTAGCTATGGAAGTCTGATCATCCTGGAGAAGGAAGCTTAGCCTAGCCCCGTGTTTTGTATGCAGTGTGTGGGCAGGATCTGAAAGTCAGTTTAGGGACTCTGCATCTCATCTACAAGAAAGTGGGCCTTAACAGAACCAGCTAACTTGGAGTGTAGAAATGGCATACTCACACGATGGATTTTAATAGAATCGTTCTCTATGGATTTCAGAGCATGCACTAGCTCATTCGATCCTCAATATTTGCCTGAGCCAATAACGTTCTAATCTTGGGGGGAATGCCCTCCTCACTTCTCCCAGCACCAGCATTTCCTCTTTGCTTCCTCGTCAGCAATCAGTGGGTCTTGGCAGAACCAGGGCTTACTGGGGAGCCAGCTGGCTGCTTTAGCTCTTCATATGCTCTGGGGTTTATCCAGGCTAATGGAGTATCACAGTTCATTATGCACCTTCCTCCTCTACCCCCTGCAAGGAAACTCCAGTGAACACCAGGTTTGGGGCAAGTAGCATCATTGCTGCTGAAGCTGCCAAAAAGAGCTGCCAGTATCCCATGGAGGAGCTAAGGGATATCAATATCTGTAAAAAAAAAATGTGTCCTAACCCCCAAAGTAGGCTAGAAAAGAATTTAAGCATGCAGGAGAATTAATATTATTTACTAGTTTTACCTTATTTTACACTAGAAGGGCAGCAGTAACTATCTACTTAAGCTCTTGCTATATGCCAAGGGTTTTGCTAAGCCCTTCGTACTTAACTAGTTTATATAGATCTTAAAGCAAGACTAAGAAGTTGGTACTGATATTGTCTCTATTGTTGAGGCTCAGATAGACAAAATAACTTGCTTAGAGTCATATAGCATAAAGTACTGGCATTCTAACCACAGTCTCAATATGCCCCTCTTCTTACCTGCTACACTACACTGTACATGCAGACTTTAAGGAAGCAAAGCTGCCATTCAGTTCAAAGATAAAGAGGAAAGTCAAGAAGGGTTTTATTATGCACAAAAATGGTAGAAGGAAAGAAGAAGGAAAATGCCAAGCATCTAGGAAATTTTCTAAATAATCAGTACAGGAGCATAAAAGTATAAATTAAAATATCATAAGTGTATCTTCATGATAATTAGGATATCTCTTCTTATAAATATTTATTTCTGGAGAACAAAAGCTACAAATACTCAAAAACTCATTTTTCTAGGAGAAAATGATTATAAAAAGGAGAAACTTGTTTTCAAAAATCTGATGCAGAATCAATCACACTCCATGTCACTCTAAGAAATGAGGTCGCACTTTGGAGGCCACGGTAACAAAAGAAACAATGCCTAGAGTGAGCACTCATATGTGAGGTTTGAGTTTGATACAATTTGAAAAGCTTGAGTAATAAACTCCTGAAAAATGGGGTTTGGTAATGAGCAAGCCTTTAACTATATAGACATGTTGCCAGGTACCACTTTAATAAACTATTACAAATGATCGATGCAAAGGTGTTTCCAACAGCTGTTTATGCAATGTGGCTGGAAGAATTCTTCCATAAAGAAGCTGTTAGTGGGAAAATTGGCTATGCACGGTTGTGATGTCAAATCCATACATAACAAAGTTTTTCCTGTCAATCAACAATCTCGCCATAAATTAATCCATTTATAACAAGCCTTTTTTGAATTGACAGCTTTGAGGTGAAGAATAAAAAGGACTCTTAAGGAAAGTGAACTCGGAATGGCTTTTTGCAACCCTTTAACACATGAGAAGTGGCAAAGCCTTGTGATTTTTAATTTATATTGAAAAATGTTGGCAGAAGCTCCAAACATCAAGGTAGCCTTTCAAAGACTACTAAACACAATAAAGACAAGTGATCTCTTAGGTTTGGCAGAAGTTAACCTTACAAAGGTTAAGACCTGCCCATAGCCAATGGATGGAGACAAATGATAGAGGATTTTTCTTGACTGTCTTAGGTATACAGATCAAATCCAGATGTAGTTATTATATAAACACATTCTCTGCTCTGGGCATAATGGCTGCAGAGCTTTGCTTTGAGGACACCAGAGCTTCCTGAAGGCAAGCAAACTATGTGGACAATGCACAACAGGTGCATCAGGTAGGCCCTTGGACCCTATAGTCGGACTCTGTTATCCTGGCTTTTTAAAATTAATTTACTTATTTTAATTAGGTATATATGACAGCAGAATGCATTTTGATTCACTGTACACAATTGCAGCACAACTTTTCATTTCTCTGATTGTACACAATGTAGTGTCACACCATATGTGCACTCATACATGTACCTAGGTTAATGATGTCCATCTCATTCTACCATCTTGCTCCTGCTTTTAATCCATATTATTTTTCAGGCTTGGTTATCTCTGTTATCTGATGCCATTACTAAACAATTTCAATTCACAAAACCACAAGGTTGTAAAGAATGCTGACATCAAGTCTGGTTTGCCATTCTGTGTATCAGGCAAAATGATACCTAAGGCAAGAGCTATGCTCTTGAAGATGACCAGAGGTGGGATGCCATAATCCCAGGGATCCCTGACCCCGTGTTCCTAACTGTGCTGAATATTTTACTTTCACATAGTGGAATGGCCCCTTCTAACATCACTAGAGGCAAAGAAAACTTAATTCTTTCTCATGTCTAAATCAACCATGCTTCTTCTTCTGGTCAAATAACATCTGTTTTTCACAGCTAAGATTCTTTCTCCAAAACGCCTTTCACACATATAACATTTTTGCCCTCTTCAATCCTCTCTTCACTTCTCCACTTAATCGGACCAAAAAGTAGATTGAATAAACTACTCTAAACAGGGATGAAAACCAAAAGTGATTGAATATACAAACAAACCTTTTAAATATATTAAGAGTTTTTGTTTGCTTTATATTTTGTTTTCCTGAAATGGATTAGAACCACCACTCTTCATTCTCTACCATTTCTTCTATTAAATTTGTCCTTCAAGAGAGAAGCCCCATCCTGGGCCTTCAGCCCTATTCTTCACAGAGGCCTCATTACTCTCTGTTCTGCAAGATTATTCCAAGATGCCCCTGTTCTTGCTCTCACCTTGCCTGGAGACTGCCCACCAGCTCACGGGTCCTCTTGCACCTCTGACTGCTGGATCTCCCCTGTAGGATTCACTTTCCGACACAGCAGCCAGTGCCTCAGCCTATGTATTCCACAGCTTTATTTTCCCTCTGGTTTTCAGTAACTCCACTTCCTCTATATCTTCCTTTCATCAAAGGAAATGAAGAAATGGAATTCTACATCTTATCTCCAAGGTCTACAAGTTGGCTCAAGTAGGCCACACATACCTCCAAAGAGCCTGTGTTCTCAATTCCACCATCAAAGTCACTGAGGAAAAGAACCAGGCTTGATCACAAAATAGAATCTAATAGATTACAGGGACTTTATATGAAATGAAAATACTATTTTGAAAGACAGTGAAAAAACTTCCAGGTATAGTTTTATCCTCTTTCAGTCTATAAAAAAATATTTTCTATTGGACTTACTTTTCTTGTGTTTGCTTAATAAGCAAATGAACAATGAACAAACAAAAGAATAAATGATTGGTCCAATGAAAATGAACCAGGCTTAACTTGTCCAAACATTATTGCACATATATTTAAGTTTAAATTTACTCAGATAAAGTTCAGTACAATATCGATAAGTTTTTCTATATAAATAATATCTTTACCCCAAGATAGTCTCATCTCTTATTATAATCATACTCAGCCCCACAGTGCTACCAAAGATCAAAATACTTGTTTATTAAAAAAAAAACAATTATAGACCTACATGCAAAGCAGAAAAAAAATCAAGCTGTACTTATTTTTAAGAAATACATTGGTCCAAAATATGTGGAACATTTTGCTAGTACCTGTTCTTTCTAAGAATCTCAGTTATTTTCCCAAAGTCATTCAATAAATATGTGTCATTCTGTGGGAAGCTAAATTTAACCCACCTTTCTTCCTTTCTGCACTCAGTATTCAAGTATTCACTGAGCTCCTGCCATGCAGGCTGTGTTGTCCTACTCAAAACCAAGTGTACCAAGCTATGGTGCTCCAACTTGACTCTACTGGTAGACTAAAGTTGAGCTAGCAAGGTACCAGCAAAATTTTCTTTGCATTTCTTCACAAGAATTTATTGAGGACCAGATCTCTTCTAAGTATCAGGGTTCCATCAGTGTACACACACACACACACACACACACACACACACACACCTCTACTATCATAGAAAAAATATATGCAAGTAATCCCTCCAACTTCTTTACTTCTATAATTTATTTTACTGACTGAACTTATTCACATAGTATGGAAAATGGAGGAAAAAGGCAAAGAAAGGATGATGAAACAGGAAACATGGGACAGGAAGTCAGGAAGATAGGCCTGAATTATGTAAGGATCAGAGGTTTGTTCATCATGGTGAAGTTCAGAATTTGCTACCCTCAAAATAGAGCAACCCATTGGCACTGGAGTAAACAACAGAAACAGGCAGGCCCCTTCTTTCCCTGCCCTTACTCCCCTGAAGCAGCCATAAAATCCAGGAAAACTACTCTGATTTTCTCCCTCTGTTCATCCCTAAAGCAGGTCAGAAGACCCTCATAGGAAAGGTACCTGCCCTACACCCAAAGAAAGGAACATCCTTATCTCTGAAGCAGAGAACAATCCGAACAGGCCTCCATAAATCCGCCCCCCCAGTTGATTACCACTAGCCCATACTTCCTTTGTCCAATCATAGTTCTCCACAAATATCTACTGCCTCAGACCAACACATAAAAATACTGAGGTTTCTTATTTCTCTGGATCTTCATTTCTGAAGGGTCTCATGTCATGTAATACTTATTAAATCAATTCCTAGCCTTTTCTTTTTTTTAGTTGTCTTTGTTACAGGGGCGTTAGTCCATTTTCCTTTGCTCTAACAGAATATCACAGACTGGGTAAATTATAAACAATAGAAGTTTATTCAGCTTCCAGTTTTGCAGACTGGGAAGTCCAAAAGAGTGGCAGTGGAATGTAGGAAAGGACTTCCTGCTGAGTCATAACATGGCAAAAGGGAAGCCAGCCTAGGTGGGACAGGGAGAGAAAAATTGGGCTTTTATGAGGCCCCCCCCTTTCAGAATAATTAATCATTCCAGCAATAGTGATACTAATCCATTCAAAAGGTGATTAGGTGACCTGATTAACTCTTAAAACACTTCACCTATTGAAAATGTCACCTTGAGGATTAAATGTCCAACACATGAATTTGGAGAACACATTCAGACTATAGCAGGGCCTCAACCATGAACCTAGTGATGGGTGACAAAAGTTATTTTCTTTTCCGCTACAAGAACCTCCTACTTTCTGTCTTCCCTGCCATCTTTTATTTTGGATGCTTCATTACCACCCTGCCATGAGCAGCATCGCTGCAGGAAGCCCAAGAATTCAAACAGGCCAAGTTTAACATTTACAGATATCTAAGACTTCCTTCCAAATCCCTGGAAAATTGAGAGCGGGTTGCCTATGATGGATAGATCAATTGTTATCCTTAAAAATCCATGTATAATGAAGAATAACAACTGTAATCCTAGATAATTACACAGCTCCACTGCTCTCAAGCTTCACTTTAGCATTATTACAGGGAGTCCTTCAATAGAGGCAAGTGTCTCCTTTTGCCTGCCTGCATTGTTTCTTAATTTCACATTCCCTATTCAATTAAACAAGGATGGGCTAGCAAAGTCTGACACCAAATTTCTTTAACTGATTATTATTTGAGAACAATGCTTCCCCAGAAGGAAAAAAAAAAAAAGACAGAGAAAACTGGGTAGAGCTGAATGCTTAGGTGAACATTTTTTTTGCTTTGGCTCCAAATGTTTAAATTAGGAGCACTGCAAATGAAGATCTTAGGGGTAAAGTTACTGTAAATAAGATCTTTGTCTCTAAATGAGACTAGTTCCTCAAAACTCCTTTTTCTTTTTGACTTGCACTGTTCAGCCCCACTTTCAGTGAAATTCAATCACATTCATTAGCATTTCTAAAGATGTAAGCTACTCAAAACAGCTGCATTGTCTTTCCTTTTCAACTAAAATGCAGCTTTGCCTTCTAAAGGGAGAAACCTCCCTTTAGTTACCCGATTCTTTCTGCTTGGCACCCATAATTTTCAATGGTGGAGCCAACCCCTCATGAAACAGGAAGTGCAATCCCATTTGATCTCACTTGAAAGGAATTGTAAATACTTGGTAAGGACGGATACAGTGGCTCAAAGCAAAAATACAAAAAGTAGATAAATAAATAAATAGCTGTGGAAGGGGGTGGAAGCAAGTGAGACAAAGGACAAAGTAATAATCATTTAAACGAACTAACTCTTTGTCCCTGGAACTAACATTCTCATTATCAAGGGTATTTAATGTATTCCCTATGGGGAACAGACTGCTATCTAGCTATTTCAGCTTTGGAGGAAAAAAAAAATCATTTCATCATTTTAATGTTTTGGGCCTACATAAAGAATATTCCATATGCTTCAGATCATAAAAATTACCTGCTTTTTAAAAGGTGACTATTGATGGAAATATTATGGCAAGAAAGAGCTAAGAGTTTACAAATTACTCTTTTTTCACTGACTTCAGAAACCATCTTTTATGGTGCCCAGTTTAAAATTCTGCCCGTAATTCAAGTGCAAACCCAATTTTGTGTGGTTATGGCCTAAAGAATACATACTGTTCAGGGAGATGGTGCACACAGCCATCTGAGAAGGACTAGCACTGGAGCTGTTTTCTAGAAAAGATTTGCTATAATTGACACAGATACCAATCGTCCCCTTGTGACCGTGCCATTAGGCAAGGATGGAAAGGCTTTTAGGACCATGGGCTGGAGGACCTCACTGGTTTCTGGTCCTAACCCAGTGAACTCAGCTGGTACAAGGATCAGAAAGGTAATGGAGAAGGCTAAAAAGGGAAATCATCCCTTCATAATCACATCTGAACAAAACAAAATGACAAAAGAATTCTTTTTTAAATTAAATCAAGCTGATATCAAATTGAATTAAAATACTCGAATTTATAGAAAGCTAACCATAAGAACTTGAGAAAATGAAGCAGCTCCTTCTGGAATCCCCTAACAGTAGCTGGGTCCGGTGCTATGAAGAGTGGGAACAGATATAATCTGGGCTTTTGGGACTAATGGATGCTAAAAAATAAAAGTGTTTCATATGTGATTTACTCAAATTACCACTCTTATGTAATTAGTAAATCACAAAACAGGTGTGTCAGAGCCACTTTCTATATTAAAACCTGGCAAACCAATTCCCTTCACAGGACCTGCTGTGTGACCTGGGCTAAAAGACTCTCATAAGGAAAAAAAAAAAAAAAAAGGAAAAAAAACTGATTCTGAGACGACAAATGATAATCAGACCTATTCTAAAATTTTGTGACATGCAAATCCTTCCTAAAGGAATTTTCAAATTCATGCTTATAGGACATAGTAAGTCAGAAATGTCAAACTGCAAGTGACAAGTACTTGTAGAAGTACTTCTTCAGAGACTGTCAGTCCCTGAAAAGATGAGTTGGTTAACTTTCCTACATTCTTGGGATGCAACTGAAAATTGTGTGTGGTTATATCCATGTTTCAGGGAACTAACTGGAGAATACCTTTATAAAGTAACTTATAGGATTCATTTGAGGAGTACTGGTAAATTCGTGATGTCTGTCTTTCACTTAGGCACTCTCCCAGATGGGGGAAAACAATAGTATTTCCTTGTGCTATCAGCCCAAAGAGGACAAATATATAATAATTCTTTTCTCCTGACCTATCTTCCTAGAATGTGCAGCACATTACCAACTGTTGGTATATTATTTGGAAAGAATATACTAGAGTTAGAGATCACCAATGAAATGGAAACAGATGTATTTGATATGTGTCTTCATCCTGAAGTGATTATAATAACAACACTAATATTAGCTGTCATTTATTGACCTTTCACTTTGTACCAAGAACTTTATATGTACGAACCTCTTTAATTTCTACAACAAACCTATAAAAAGATAATGCTTGTTACTCCATTTTACAGTTAAGAAAACTGAGATGCAAAATGAATGGAACCCTTAACCTCACCATATGGTTGTCAAGTGGCAAAACAGAACTAGTATTCCAATCTATTCATCACTGATGCATTTAACTAGGATATTGCAGTCTGCTGTTTATAGTGGTCAAACTATTTTTTTTAAAGAGAGAGAGAGAGAGAGAATTTTTTAAATATTTATTTTTTTTCAGTTTTCAGTGGACACAACATCTTTATTTTATTTTTATATGGTGCTGAGGATGGAACCCAGCGCCCCATGCATGCCAGGCAAGCGTGTTACCTCTTGAACCACATATCCAGCCCCAATGGTCAAACTATTTGTCCTAGTCAACTATTTGTTCTGTGTGTTTTTGTATGAAGAGAGAGTCATCCAACCATTTGCCAAAATTTCTACACGACTTTATGACATATGTGGTCCAGGTTTCAGTAATTGCATGTAAATGTAAACTTTCTAGAATAGCACTAGCCAATATAACTTTTAGCAATGATAAGAGTATTCTAAAAAGTTGCACTAATGTGGTAGCCACTAGTCAAATGTGGCTATTGAGTGCTTGAAATGTAGTGTAACTGAGAAACTGGGTTTTCAATTTTATTTAATTTTAATTCAAATATCCACCCATGGTCAGTGGGTACCATATTGCAAAGCTTATCTCTAGAGGAAAGAACATGAGGCTCATTGAACTGAAGCTATTTCATTTACTCACTAATAATTTTTGAGAGCTTACCATATACCAGATTCTGCACTAGGCATTATATTACAAAGAAGTAAACAAAATCATCATTGGTTTCTGACCAAGACAGAGAACAAAAACCAGAAAGGTTTAAGTCTGTGTCATCATGGAAACTCAAAAAGGAGAAAGTTTCTAATCCGATCTGGATCTCAACTGTATTGTCAAGTGCTGCTGAGGAGACAAAGAGGACGAAAAGAGAAAAAATAAGAGCCAGATGTGTCATTACCAAGATAGTTTTATTCCCCCTCTCAAGAGTAGTTTTAGGGGATTGGAAATCAGATTGGAATGGATTAAAGAATAAATGAAAGGTAAGAAACTGAAGTCAAACATGACCTTGTAGAACACACTTATTGCTAAAAAAGAGGAGTAAGGAGATGGAAGTGCTATGGGAAAGGTATGCATGGGCTAGGCCTCTTGGATGACGCACTTGTGGAAGCTGAGGGGAATAATCTATGGAAGAAGAAAAAACTGACAAGCCAGTGCAGCGGGTGAGAGTTTGGTAACTGATGTTCTGGAGAACTCAAGAAGTGAGTAAAGTGCCAGTTCTGGGGAGAGGTTGGTCCTGGCTGGGAGCAAGGCCATTTCCCCAGGCGAGAGAAGAAAGAAGTTGATCACGAGTGAGAGTAGGACTGCAGCTGACCCAGCTGCTGCCCTGGAGCCTGCCTTAGCTAGGAGTTGCATCCACAGAAATGTCATTCTAGTATCTAACACAATTGAAAAGCAAATACAGATTTTTTTTTGCAAGTCTTTAAAGAAAACCTCAAATAAAATTACATTAAAAACACACAATAGAAAAAAAAACAAAACTTTGCAATCTTCTTCCTCTCTCTCCCTCTTTCTCTTTATCCCTCTCTTCTAGTCAAGTCTTTTTACCTGTTCTCTAAAATCCCAAGAAAAACCTCTTAGTAAAAACAAAAACAAAAAAAAAATGGAGTGAGATAACATGTTGTGTAGTACTAGCTGTAAAATATTATGATTCTATAAATGATAGAACTTGATATTTAAAGCTTCACCTTTTCATTTGCGAGAACCAGAGCCAGCCAGGGGGAAGGCTGAAGGTCACTGAGAATGTTTCTTTTCTTTTCTTCTTTTTAAAAATAAAGTCACTAAGTTGTCACATCAAACTGTATGTAAAAAGTGAATGTGGAAAACTTCGAAACTGCAAGAGAAATAGCATGGGGGAAAGGAGGATTGGGACAAGGAAGGAGGAGAAGGAGGACCACAGAAAAACAGGCAAGTCAGGGCCAGTATTGCCAAGCCCCGAGGAGAAACTGGAGGTGTAGCATGAGGCATAACATCTGTTCTTCAGTTCCAAGAAGCTTTTGTTTCCAAATTCACCTCCTCTCCCTTCCTTGAGGATGTATCTCCCTTTTCTTTGAAATAATAAAAACCGCCAGGGTTTCTTGCCAAACAGTGGAATCCCTCTTCCCCACACTCAAATCAGATGAGTGCACACAGGCATGTGAGATGGAAATAATACAACCAAGTATTTCTTATCTTTTCTTTTCATTTTTTTCAGGGAGAAGGAGAGGGAGGAGGTAGAGTAACCTACCTCTTAAACTGTTTGTTTGAAAATAATATGCAGAAAGAGAAAAACAATCCTCAACCAACGCCTGCCTTCCTTGCCATCTGCTTAATCTAAACATTAGCATATCGCGTATCTGAGTGAACTCAAATTGCACTGGAAATGGAGTGCTGTTCCACTTTTTTAGACCCTTAATGGGGGAGTCAAGTGAGAATCCTCTATGGGATTCTATGGACTTTAGGGGCTTCCAACACATGCATTCAGGGCCACATTTTTAGTCCAGCACTAACTCATCATAGGAAGACCAGAGGCAAAATTGTGCCTGGCTTAATTAGCACAAGTACTAATCAAGTACTAATGAAATTTGCCCACAAGCAGTGCTACAGACCGAGGCACAAGTCACACACACCACACACACACACATACACACACACACACACACACAACACACACACACACACACAATTTCCGTATATATCACTTAGCATGTCAGCACAAAAGGAGGGAAGAAATGAACAATTCCTCCTGAAAATGTGCTTCAGGCGAACCACAGGCAAGCATCATCTCTACCCAGAAGTAATACATTTGTTTCATCAGTGTAAACTCTAGAAATCCTAAATCTGCAAACTGCATCCCAATTTGCCACATTAGGTTGTAAATTTATAAAAATATAGAGAATGCTATCAATGAAGACACTCCGTTCTTACTGATCTATGAGCTATTTAAGACCTAAATTTGGAAATGAGTGTGATCTGTAGTATACCTTAAAACACAGAGGAAGTCTCTCAAGCTCAAATATCAGTTCTTAAGAGGTGGCAGTAAGGCTGGAAGTAGACCTGTTTGTTTAAACTTAGAATAATGACCAAGAAAAAGAAAAACAAGGCCCAACTGTATCTCTCCTGTCAGTCTTCTCATTGCGTTTTAAATCTGCTGTTAAGATCTGTCCAAGCGTAAGAGCATATCCACAATATAAATATTAATTACACTGAGGAAGACGCTTTCAATCTATCAATTAAATCATACTAATCGGAAACACAGCAAGCACATTGAAAAGAGTATTTACATAATCAAGCTTCACATAGGAGAAACATTTTCACTCTTATTATCTCAGAGTACTTTATCAAAAACAAAATTCCGGGTCATCCCATTTGGGGGCCACAAAAGGAATAGCAATTACTTCTCAAGAGCAAGCTTACGTTAGAAAATGAAGAAAGAACTCCACAAGAACCAAATGCTGCCATTTCTTCTACCCAGTAAAGATACTCCTTCCTCAAAGTGCTGTTACATTTGTGGTGGGAAAGGATCTCACCTTTAAGAAGCTGAAACTTATCCACTTGAACAGATGTAAGAGCCAGATGACCTGTGGTTCGCTTTATGGACTATCGACAAACATCACTTAAAAAAAAATAATGATTGGTGAGTGCTAAAGACAGCCGACTCACGCAATGCCTTCATAAAATGAAATTCAGGGGAGAGGAAAGAAAATAATGCAGAAAGAGGACAACCTCAGATGCAACCAAACTGTCACCTGTGGTCCCCTGCAGCAGAGGCTTCCTCCATGATAGCTTCCTGAGTTAAGAACAACAGATTAATACTGACATGGACTTCTCTTGATCTTTCAAAGATGCTGCTATCCAAGAATTATGTTCTACTCACTTTTCCACTTGTAAACAGATCTCACTTATCCCTGTAGAAGAGTACAAGGGAAAGAAGAAAAAAAGGACTTTTGTTATTAGTGAGTTTTATTTTCTTGATTAAATAAAGGTTTGTGAACGATAAAAAGTGCAAATTTTACATGCTGTAAAATCAACAAGAAAAATTCATGTGGACCGCAGACATTAACAAAATTCAAGCCCTGACATTCTTCAAAGGAACCAAGGGCCCCATCTGCTGATGCTTAAATGTACTACAGTAGCAAATGAATTAAAAGGTACACATGTAGAAAGAATGTATCGAACTTTACAGTAAAGAGCCTCAAGCTGCAGAATCTTTGAAAGAGAAGGGACTTCTAAGTCCCTTTAGAAGTCAGAGAACCTTCCCCAGATCTAGTACCTCTGAATCTCTTCTGTATTGGGATGTAACTGTATAGAAATCAGTCTGTGCAGATGAGTAGTCATTTTATCTTTGGTCCTCAGGAAAGGAGCACTGAGCAGTGTCTCCATTGGCCACCACCTCTCTATGGAAAGGACCTTTGGTTGAGGGAATTTTCTTGTTCCTCTAACTGAAAACTCTTGTTTTGAAGTGATTGAATGGTTAGGGTCTTTAAAATGGGTTTTGAGGCTGCCCATTTTGATGGTGATAAAAAAAGGCATTCCAATTATTTCCCAGTCTTACTTCCAACACTAGATAATGCTGGGGTCCTTTTGCCGACTTTGATTTTGTTTATGATCCTTCCAGCAAGTGAGTGAATAGGTAAAGCATAAGAGATAGACCATAGATAGGTCAGGAGAGTGCAGTGTAGGGTTCTGTTTCCAGTTGTGTCAAATACTCACTGTCTGACCTTATTATATGTAGTTCTCCTCACCTTAAAAATAAGGAGTCAGATTGTATGATCACAAAGCTACTTTATTCCTGGCTTTGGAGTTCATTCTATCATCCAGAAGTACAGACGGAATTCTTGTAAATCTTGATATTAACACAGTACATTGCATATTAAATGTGTTCAATAAAAATTTGTTTAACAGATTTTCAGTCAAAAAGTATTTACCCTATAATTATCTTCTTCATTTATTTCTGCAACTCTTTGTTATCCCTCATTTATACATTGATGGGTTTAAATTATTGTAGTGGACAATTATGCTTGGCAAACCAAATTCATCTCATCTTTACTTAGGAAATTAGCCTGGTGGCTTTGGAAGCAATAATTGCTCCTCCATTGTGAAGAGTTCTGTAGAGACCCCTACTCCAGCTCCTCTGACCTTTCCTAGCTGAGTTCTGAGCACATGAACAAAGTTTACCCGCTCCCCACTCCTGTTACTTTGATTCTTGAACAGAATGAAACAGGAAAGGAAAACCTATGGGGTTGGTTCACTCTGGCAGTATGACCCCAAATGATGATCAATTGATTTCTATTACCTCAACATATCAGTGTCTGCCTTTCTCCCTCCTTTGGACAACAGCGTAAAACCATAGTAAAAACAAAGCAAAACACCATATTCATGGGGATATTGTGAGAGACCTAAAGCCTGAACTTATTAGTTATATGAGGCAATAGATTCCCTTACTGTTTTAAGGCACTTTGATTTGGATTTCCTATTACTTACAAATAAAATCATCCTAGATACTATCCAGAGTGGGTTTCTGTTGAAAAGAACCAAAGCACTTTAACAGATAGTGTTCAGTTAGGAATCTGGCTTCCTAGGAATACAAATCTCAACACATTTGACTTCTATTTAGCTATCCCAATATCAGATGTTTTTATTTACATTATTGGATCCTGTTTATTTGACCTATCTTTTTCTGCCATTCTTGATTGAAGTAAATCAATCATTTATTCAATTATATGGATAGTTTGTCTTTTTTTTTCCTCCCTTTGTTGACTAGCCTTAGTGTTTCCTCATTTACCTTGTTTTTCTAATTTTCCAACTTATCAAAGTCATGTTCAGACATTGAGCTTCCTATGTTATTTAACAGAGCATATTGCACAGCAGGAATCTGTTCAAAGAAGGAATGAAGTACTTTATGTTCCAAACTATGCTTCTCTGTTGGTTTAATAAATACCCTCCTGTTTCACCATCAGTGTTGAAGGGAATGAGTTCAACCAGAGGTCTAGCAAGTCTTAGTATAGAGCGTGTGGCTACTAGAACACCAGATGGAGAGGCCATCTACAATCTATGACTGAGACTAAATCCCTTTCAGAATGAAGCTTTGGTTTCCCCTTTTTATTCCTGTCTCACATATTCAGCTCCCAATGGTACTTTTTTCTTGATATGAAAAACGTTGATGGACCACTTTACTGCCATTTCTCTTCCTCTTCATCTGAGTCATTTGCTTCTGTCAGTCCAAGTTCTCAGACACCCTCAACATAACATCTCTTTCAGTCTTACCTCTCTCCTAACACCCCTGCCTCAAATTTCCTCTCCTTTGCTTCTTTCTCATCTCAACTAATGACACCACCATCTACCACATTCATCAAACTGAAAGCTAGATTTCTCCTTCTCTTTCACCTTCCACACTTAATGAGTTACCAAATAGAGTTGATTCTACCCAAGAAATAGTCTTTTAACCTATTGCACCCTCTCTATTCGGACTTGCATTTTCTAGTTGAGATACTTCCAGCCTCTTTCCTGAACCATCCCTTACCTGTGTTCCTGCCCCTGATCTTAGCATGTCCATAAACTTTTCCTTCCCACTACCAGGGGGGATTATATATCTAAAAGGTAAATGTGACCTGGTCACTCCCCTACTGAAAGTGATGTGATGGTTTTCCATTACTTCCTCTGGACATCCTAACATGGACCCTGCCTTGCTCTAGTCTCGTCTTCCACCACTCTAGACTTCATAATTCAAATTTCAGGATTTTTTATTAAATAAACTACTTGCAGTTTGGTCCCTGAAACATTTATCTTTAGGACCTTATTTTTTTCTTCATGGTATTTTCTCTGCCTGATACAGCTGCCCACTTCTTTACCTACTTCTCTGACTCAATCTTGGGGGTCAAACCCACCAACGGGTCTGTTCTGACCATCCCCAGACTCAACCAAGTTGTCCTATTCCGTGTCCTTAGAAATTCTGTGTACTATCACACCTTGGCACTTACAAGGCTAAATTGATCTGGACATAGCAACACAATGCCTTTACCAAGCCTCCTTCTGTAGCCTGTGATAAACAAACAGCTCAGACCTGTAGTCAAATCTGAGTTAATTCTCCTTCCACTGCAGATTGGATTAGGGGCAAGCACAGAGTGTCTAAGGGTAGAAGGGTTACTGTGGAAAAAATGTGGGCTAGACCAATGTAATTTTTCTAAATATTCTGAACTAAGGAATACAGAGATGAAGTTAAAACAAGGGGCAAATTCTAAAGTCCATTATATAAAGTTATGATTGGTTCTTATTATGGTTTGGATCTTAAATGGACCCCAAAGACCCATGTATTAAAGGCTTGGTTGCCAACCTGGGTGCTATTTAGGGGTGGGAGAGCTCTTAGGAATTGGGGCCTGGTGGAAGGAAGCAGTGGCTATGTCCTTGAAGGGTGCATCTTGGTCCTTTCTTATTTTTCTCTTTTTATTTCCCTGCTGCCATAAAGTGAAGATATCTCCTCTGCCATAGAGCTCTGCCATGATGTACTGTGCTGCCACAGGCCCAAAGATACCAAGTTAGGTGACCATAGACTGAAACCTCTAAAACTAAAAACCAAAATAAAATTTTCCTTCTTTCAAGTTGCTTTTCTCAGGCATTTTGTCACAGCAATGGAAAACTGACTAACACAGTCCTTCACAAGAATAGGTTTTAAGAGAATAGAAAACACAAGTAAGCAAAAGATAGGATATAGAGAAGTGAAGAGAACATAGTAAAGGCTCATGATATCCTGCTCTGAAATTACTAAAACTCTGTAACTACCCTTCAATTCTGCTCTTTCTGAAGTAGAGAGGCTCAGTTTTCCTTGGGCTTTTGTAGTATTATTCTCTTATAAATCTTTATAATAACTGCTCTTTCTAACACATGAGGAAGTATGAGCAAAGGCTTCTAGAAAAATAAGAGTCTCATCAAACCAGAATTAAATTTTCCCTTTCCTCATTGGTCTTTACACTAGTCTAAAAGCTTTGTATGGTTAAAGTACAAACATAGCATCTGGAGCCTAGCAAACACTTAATAGACACTGAAATCCACAAATGAAAAACTGAGTGGGAGAAGACAGGGAGAAGATGGTGATCTGCTACCACTAAATATGTATTAAGGAAATTTATGCAAAACAATAAGAAACTCTACTTGTCTCATCAATTATCAAATGATATCTCATTCTTAAATGATAGTTATTCAAGAGAAAATTCTACAACATACTTAATTTTGTCAAAAATGGAACCAAACATTGATGCTATGTGCAGTTCTCAATCACAACAGTCCCCCAGTGGATGCCTAGACCAAAGACAGCACTAAATCTATATACACTATGTTTTTTACTACCATAGCAGCCTTGGCATATATTTTTTTCTCTCCTTTCTGAGAACTTTTACCCTTTCAACTAAAAGAAGCACTTTAGACTTCTCCTTGGCATGTCCAAAATGCCAGGCATCAGTATGCTACCCTTGTTCTTTGGGACCATTATTAAGTTAAATAAAGGATATTTAAATGCAATCACTGTGACACCATTACAGAAAATCTAATAAGCAAACAGCTAAGTTTCTAAGAGGTGGGTATCTTATACAGTGTGGATACACTGGACAAAGGAATCATTCATGTCCTGGGTGGGACAGAGCAGAACATGTGAGATTTCATCATACTACTCATTTCAGTGCCCAATTTAGAACTTACAAATTATTTTTTTCTGGATTTTGCATTTAATATTTGCAGATTATATTTGACTATCTGTAACTAAAGCCATAGCAAGTAAAACTGTGAATAAGAGGACTACTGTATACTTTTACAGATTAATTGAACAAGGACTAATAACCACCTACTACATGCTTAGCACATTCCTACATGCAATAAAAGATCAAAACAAAAAGTGTAAAATTGTTGCTCTCAAGAACCTTATTTTGAGCATTTTTTCTTTATAAAGCTTCATTATCACCCTGCTTCCTGATCTTCACCAAGAATTTGAAACTAATTTAATTATCCTGCACCTTGCTCATAATAAAGACTTCCTAAAAATGGATTATTAAAAAAATGCCACAAGTTCTAGCTTCTTGCCCCAGTTAATCTAGTAAAGGCACAGTGAAATATTATCAACAGTAGACTTCATTTTTTTGACTGCTTCAGCCACAATAAAGAGATTATGAAAATTCTAAATGCCTTACAACTTAAAGCATATAAACTCTATTTTTCAAACTATATGAATAGCTGGAAGAAGCAGCTAAGAGTAAAGGCAAGCAGGGAATTGTAGAATAAAACTTTCATAAAGTCTCTGAGATGTCTAGTGAGGAAGTCTCAGGGCTGACTGTTAGGATGATTTAAAACCTTAAACACCATTTTGTTGACACATAATTCTTTTATATATTTTCAGTATATAAATTGTGAGCTTCTCTAAAGGAAACACAGTTTTTCACAGCAAAAAAACAAAGGGAAAAGCCTCTAACTCGTATTACATTTTAGGCACTAGATAACTTTGCAAGCGAGTAAACCGAGTTTATGAAATCATGTAAGTCAGCACTCTGTGAATCAGTGTGGCAGGAAGAGTTTCCTAAGCAGACTTGCTATTGACACATATCTAACCATTTTCACATTTAATATCTTTCCTTGTGGTTATTAATGCGCCTCAAAAATATGGAAACGTGAAAACCAATAGATTCCATGGCTACAAATTGGATTGTAACTAGCACGGATAGGGCTTGGGTTTTTTGTTTGTTTGTTCTTTGCTTTTTCCTTTGAGACCCTGAAAACTTTTGAACAACAGCCAATGGGCTTTTTGCTCCTTTGAAGGAAGTCGATCTGATTCATACACTATTTTCATTAAATGTAAATTCAGGATAGAGGTGGGGCCTATTTTTCTTCATTAAATGATAAAAGAATTGATGCTCAACATACATTTATTAAATGTGTATTGAATAAGTAAATGGAATATGAAAGGAGCCAGGGTAGATGGAAAGATGTGGAAGGAATTGGGGCCACCAGCAATTTTTTTCCAGATTTTCCTAAATTCTTATGCTCCAGCCATATCTAGGTTGACTATCATTATGGTATTCTGTAGTTTCAGAGGATTATCTCTTCTATGGTTAGATTAGGTTGGTTAATAAATCAGATGACCATAAGTATTTGTTCATCCATTTATTCAACAAAAATTTGGGAGGGGGACAGAGTTACACTTTTAAGCAGCTTGCATTATAGTAGGAGAAACAAACAATAAACAAAGTAACAAATAGCCACCTAATTTAATTTCTATTGGCCATAAATTCTACACAGAAAAAGAAAGCTGGGCAAATGGCAGACAGTGATGGGAACTATAATTTCAGGTAGAGTGGCCAGGGAGACCAAAGATCAAAATGAAGTGAAAGAATTAAAATGTGAGTATCTGGATGACCTTCAGAGAAGGCAGGGCAGGGGATCTGCACAAGGAGCATGTGATGTTCTCCAGGGGTACCAAGCAACCAGTATAGAGGAAAAGGGCCTTGATAGCCATGGTGATAACCTTGGATTTTATGCTGTGTGTGCTGGGAAACCACCGTGATATTTAGTTAGACTTCACCTTTACCTAGAATTTATAAACTTGAGAATGAATAGTCTAGGGCTCATATGCTTCAAACAGTTCTCATGCTATCAACCTCAGGCTCACAACAAATTTTCAATCAATTCTCCAAATGCAGTGGCAAGCTCCACACTTGAGGGAAGGTAGACATTCATTTTCTTTTTTAAATCATAGAAATCTATCAAAGATTTATCAACCCTAATGATGGACCTAAAAACCAACTGACAGTTTCCCATCAACAATGGTCATTCTCAGGATCCTATTAAAGGTGAGCCTCAGGAGCGAGCCATTAAGCATCCCAGCTCATAGAAGTCCAAGATGCTTTGCTAAAACTTAGCCTATGCCAGCTCAGCTCACAGTGAGAGCCTGGGACAGTTACAGCATCTAACCTGGAGTAAGTTTTTCAGACCTGGTTCAACATATAATAAATCTGATGCTGAATCATTTTTTGAGAATAGTATTTTACTGCTTTCAAGTACATACATCTTAACATCTAATAAAGCATTCCTAAAGAAAAGTACTTCTTTAATGGCTCATTAATAATGAATAGTGTGTGTGTGTGTGTGTGTGTGTGTGTTGCGTACATATATATGATATATGTATCCACCAATAATTAAAATTTACTAAAGGTCTCAAAATGAGATGTTGGTGCCTTCAAATCTGAATCAATTCTTGTGTTAGAGTAGGCCGTCAGCTATTTTAAACAAAAAAAATTTCTCAGGCTGGAGATCTGACTCAGTGGTAGATCACATAAGAGGCCCTAGGTACGATCCCCAGCATGGAAAAAAAATCCCAAATCTTAGAAGTCTAATACAGTAAAATTATTGCTTGCCCTCAGCACAGTCCAGGTTGGTGGGGGAGTCCAGGTTGGTGGCATGGCTGGACTTCATGCCACCATGCATCTACCCGGTGAACAGGCTCCTACACCTCATGATTCTCTTCCCCTCTGGGTCCTGGGACCTTTGCACTCAGCCAATGTGTGGGAAAGTAAACATGTATGCAAGCTTTCACCCAGAATTAAGGTACCCCAGCCCCATGATTTTTCTCCAATTTCACCAGTGATTCCTTCTTGGTCAACTTTTGCTGATTTCTCATTTCATTAACTTTTTAGGGGGATGGCAAAGTGTTGGGAAAGTTCTAGGGTGATCTACTCTGGAGCCTCCTTTCTTCCTTATCTGGAGTCATCTCCTATTGATATAACCCCATATTGTGGCTTTCTGTTGAAGTCTCCAATTTTACATCTGGATTTGGACCTCCCTTTTCAGACTCTAGACTTACCTACCTACCTGCCCATTCACATCTTTCCTCAGTAGTGTAACAGAAACATTAAACCCAAAGCTGAACTCTTGAGTTCCTCCTAAAACCTGCTTCATTTACTACTTTATCCACTAATACTTTCTCCCAGTTGATCAGATGAAATCCTTGCAGTCGTCTTTGATGACCCTTTCCTCCTACAACCTCCTGCTCTGTCTTCAGAATATACCCAGCTTATGACTTCTTTCCTGTGCTACTGCTGCCATCTGATGCTGGCCACCATCATTTCTTTCCTCTATTACCATAATGGTCTCCAACAGATTTCTTTAATTTTATCTTGGACCACCTTCAGTCTTTCTTATCACAGAGGACTGAGTGATTCTTTTTTAAAATACAAGTTAGGTGATATCCTTCTATTCAAAACTCAGCGATGGCTTCTCATTTTCTACTTCACTCAGAGTAAAAGCTAAAGTCATTCCAAGGCTTTAAGGCCCCAAACTGTGTACCCTCCCTCCAGCAACCTGTCCTCATCTCTGACTGCACCCCCTCTTGCATACCCTGCTTCAGACAAGCTGAAGCTCATTACTGGTCTGAGAACATGCCAGGAACGTTCCTGCCTTACTGCTCTTAACTCTGTTGAGAATGTTCTTCTCTCTGAAATTTGCCTGATTAATCCCTTTACTTACTTCAAGTCTTTGTTCAAATTATTCTTCTCAATAAAGGCGATCCTGCCCATGCAATTTCATCCTGAACCTCCCTACCTCCCACCCTGACACACCGGAACTACCTTACTCCCTCCATATTTTATTTCATACACTGAACTTACCGCCTTATTACATGTTACAATTTCTTGTTTATTTTTTTTTTCACAGTCTAAGATTCAAGCTCAGGTGCAGAGATCTTTATCTTCTTTGCTCAAAGATTATTCCCACTTACCTTAATCAATGCCTGGCCCATAATACTATTTAATAGATATTTTTCAATGAATGAATGAAGGGTAAACATCATATTAGAAATAGCAGAAATACTATTTATCAAAATTTGTTTGATATTCCTGGCACTTGATCTTCTGCTCTTAACCTCTAGTAGGTTCTATTTCCTGTCTTGGTTATATTCGTGGACTTTGGACTTCTATTCACATTTGAGCCAGTTCTTGGTGACTAATGTATTATAGCAATACAACATGTGATATTAGGGTATAGACTTTCAGCCAGCTGTGCCTGAACTCAATTCTTGGATCCACCATTTAAATAAGTCCTTCTTTAGCCCTCAATTTCTTCAACTGTAAAGTGGCAATTATAATAGTTCCTATTTTATCACAAAGTGTGATAACAAATGCTGTCTTCAAAACACTTTAATTTGATAACCATTCATCACTGTTAGCTTTCAGCCTTAGATGGTCTACTTAACTGTGCTGACCCAGTGGCCTACAGCACTCCTTCCTGTCAGGACAAGGTAACACCTGATTGTATGATGGGCTCCATCTCTCTCCTCTTGTCACCTGTGGACTAGGTCCCAGGGTATTCATAAAACAGCCCATATTTCTAAGTGGATTCCACATTTGTATTATATAGAATTTATGTGAAATTGAACTACACAAAATTACCTATTTTGTTATCTTCTTCCTCTCAACTCATCCATAATTACTCAGCCTTCCTTGCTATGTTCTATTTGCATGGATGGGTGGGTGGATGGATGAATGAATGGATGGATGGATAGATAGATAGATAGATAGATAGATAGATAGATAGATAGATAGAGTGAGGACTCAGGTAGACTGGTACCACTTCTCCCTGGAAGGCAGCAAGATGACAAATGTGCACAAGGAGGTCCCTCATCCACCTCATCTTTTGTACCAATTACCTGGCTTCTTACCTGACCAACAAGTATATACCTACCCTACACTATTCCAAGGGTGGCATACATTCATTGGTGAACTATCTATAGATCTCTATTTCCTATTTGTTCTGTTTATCTATACTGAGAGACATACAGAGAGAGAGAATTTAAAGAATTGGTTCATTCATTTGTGGGGGCTAACAAGTCTAAAATCCATAGGGAAAGATAGAATGGTGGGAATTCAGGTAAAAATTGATATTACAATGTTAAGTAAGTCTAAATTCTACATGGGAGGGCAGACAGCAAACAGCATTTACATGCTGTGGTATTTATTAAAAACTATTATTGGTTGAATTTTGTTTTCTGGTCCTGGGGATCAAACTCAGGATCTTTTGCAAGCTAAGCAAATGCTCTACCACTTAGATAGACTTCCAGCCCAGAATGGACATAATTCACAGTACCTTAAAATTGTTTGGAAATAGGATCAGTGTAGATGTAACTACTTAAGATGACATTGTACTGGCATAGAGTGGGACTCTACTTCAGTGACTGGTGTCCTTATAAAAAGAATTCTATGTTAAAGAGAGATATGCACACAAGGAGATCACCATTTGAAAAGTTAAAATTATGCTGCCACAAGCCAAGAAATAATCAGCAAATAAGAAGGAGACCTGGGACAGATCCTTCTTTAAAGGTTTTAGTAACAACAGGGCTGACACCTGGATCTTGGACCTCCAGACTATGAGAAAATAAATTTTTATTGTTGAAGCCATTCTATCTGTGATATTTTGATATTTTGTTACAGTAGCTCTAGCAAACTAATATATTCAGCAACCCAGAACTATCTTGGATTCTTCCCTTTCTTTTTCAGTTTTCAATTGGTCACTATATCATGCCAACCCTCACATTAAAAACATTTGTCCATTCTGGTTTCTTCTCTCCCTTTATTTCAGGTCCTTATCCCTCACCTTGTGTACTACATTCTCTTAAGTGGTCTCCCTGGATTTCACCTCTTCTTTTAACATTCCTTTTTTCCATACAGCATCCAGATTCCTTCTTAAATAATAAATGAAATGTATATCACATCTAGTTGGAACCCTGTGTTGACTCCACCTCATCAGCTGCAGAAGCTGGTTTTCTTAGCATGGCACTTAGGGTCTTCAACACCTAGAACTAACCTTTTCCAGCTTGATCTCTACTTTTCTTATTTATACTGAACAATGTATGGGGGGAGAGAGGGAGGGTTGGGTTAAGAGGATGGTAAAAGGTAACCAGTTTAAAAAAATACAGTGAGGACAATGGCATACAGCAGACCAGAGTTTGAGGTTGATCTCAGTTACAGAACCAGCTTCACAACTTCTTGAATTAACTCTGTTTCTGTTAGTTTGGATTCCCTGGGAGGTATTTCAATACCATTTTTCCCAGCCTTGTGCTCAGGAATGTTAGCAAAGGTGAATTAGCACATTGTGTGCAAGGCTCATTTCCAACAGCCAAACACATCAATTTGATTAAGTACAATAAATAGTAAAGAAGATGGTGCTATATAGAATAAAAGCTGTGGCAATACCATTGTAAGATTTGCTAAGACTATACACTTGCCAGTTTTTACTACCAGCTGCTCAGGACAAAGAGAAAAAGTATAAATCCAACTGGTCAGTATTTAGAAGGTAATATTCAAAACATCCTACCACATGGATAAACAAGAAAATAATTAGAAATCAAAATGTTAGAGAATTCTGCAGTGAGCATGAGTGTAATCCACAGGATAAACAACACTTGGTTGACATTTGACTGAATAAATTAAAACCCAAAGTAATTTGAATAAAAATTCAAGACATGTATCAGAGAAGTTCAGGACAGGAAACAAAAGATGGAATCTTCCCCTTGCCATTCAAACTCCACTGGAATTTATAGGTAGGCTTGGAAAGAAAGGTCAAAGGACTTTTTGTTTTTCTTTGAATTACTATCCTACAGCACTATGGGATGAGCTTCATTGTAGTAAGGCCATAACTTGACTTGAGAAATCCATTAAGCTAAAATGTGTGCATTCAAGATAGTGTGTTGAGTGAAATTACCATACTCATAGCAAATAAAAAGTCAATTCAAACCATCCACCTTGTCTCATGTTTCCTTGAAGCAAGATTAATAATAACAAATCAAAGACATTCTACTAGCCTTTCATTACACTCTGTAAAAGAGCAACAATAACCAGCTACCTAGTTATGGTGCTGGACATCTGACTGTCACATGCAATACCATGGGTACACACACACACACATACACACACACACACCCCCCACATAAATAATGGTTTTCTCTACACAAGAGGAACTTCAATTTCATAAGGTACACATAATTGACTCTATAGTTGTTTTACCCTGCAGAAAATATTTACTGCAACATAGATAATATCATGACACTTTCAGAGAGTTTAAGTTTTATACTTTAGGGTTTATAGAAAAGTTCCATCATTAACAAATATTCTCCATGTTTAAAGTGTTTGTTGTATCTTACACACACACACACACACACACACACATACACGCATACACACACGTAGGTTTTTGTTTTAAGGGGTCTTTAAAAATACTTGAGCTGATGCTTACATAACTAGGGTGACCACAAAGCTTGGGGTTCTGGATTGCTCAAAATACACTCATTTGTATTACCAGTGCATTTGATATTTAGAGGAGAAAACCACAGATACTCAAAATTGTGATTGGAGAAAATGCAGGATGAAAGGTTTGTCCTAGTGACCAGCAAAGATACAGCAACTCAATAATAGTACAGTGAGCAAGGCCATTGCCTAATATATCAAATCCATCAAGAAAAATAATTACATCCATATCAATTATTGGTCTATTAGAAATAAAGACCTGGTGGAAGGACACTATCCAAAGGTGATTGTCTAGTGCTTTCAAAATAAATGTCTTATCTCTGCCTTGGCATTTTCTGTACCATCAAAAGGCTATTATCCCATGACAGTTCCATTCCACAGACATTAACATTAGATACCAATTCTTTCTAAAGGCTCTTTACAATGCTTTGTCTCATTTGGTGAGTTTGCCAAATGTTCTTCACATTTCATTAATAAATTGACCCACACAAGTCCCTTAGGACTCTAGGGAAAATTAAGTTTCATTCTTTTTTTCTTCTTCTATTCTAATTAATAGTATTAAGAATGAAAAGATGTTATCAATAGATCAATCAAGTCTAGTAAATTAGGCAGCACAATTTAAATGAAATAACATTAAATGGACAGACTATATTAATAAAAATAGCTATATGCCATTATAGCTATATTTAATGGTTGTATACCAACTGTAATGCTAAGAGCTTTGCATATTTTTTGTTTCTGCACACAAAAATCTTTTAAGACAGTATTATTTGTTCAGGTTACAGTTGAAGAAACCAAGGCTTGGGGTTTAACTGAGTGCTGAATTTGGAATCTCAGTCTGTTTGACTTTAAAGCCTTGGCTTGTAAACATTCTGCTTTTTTGTGTGTTTTTGGTAGTATATTCTAGAAATGTCTCAAACGCTGACTTAAGGAAAACCATATAGACACTTCATGCCTCGGTTTTCCTACTGATGAAGATAATTGATCTCCCAGTGTTATCTCAGATGAGATGATCTTAACCTCTTATGTTAAGACTAGAAGTTCTATCTTTAGGCTACGGCTAAACATAGTGGTGAAAAATGAAAGTACATCATTAGACAGGAGAGTCATATTGCAAACATCTTACCAAATCATGTTGTTTTCCAGCCTCTATCTTTTCAGTTGCTCCAGGTGGATGTTAACTTCTGATTTATAAAAACACAATACAGATCCCTCACCTCTAGAAAGTCCTACTCAAGCTTGTTCCAAACAACTGCCAGAGCTGTATGTAGAAATGACACTGCACACCTGGGTTTTTGTTCATTAAACGTTCTACTTGCTCCTAGTCAATCTTTCACTTCATTTTACTCTTTTTCATAGGAAATTGCATCATAAGCCCTTGAATTTATGGGCCAGCAATAACTAGCCCATTGTCTACAGTTCCTTCTGTCCTGTTCAGAAGGGAAGAGGTTGTAACAAAATCATTATAAATCCAAGAGAGCCTTCATGTATTAACTTTTGTCAGTAGCCCAAAACCAGGAACACACTGGTTCATCTTGTCCTAGACCCAGGTCTGTCTTTATACACACATCACAGGGAATTGAGGTTAAGGAACATTAGCAGAGTTAACCTGGATGGAAGGAGAACCATTTCTTAGTACAAATCCGTTTTCTCTGCTTGCAGATGACAACAAGACTAAGGTGCAGAATTAGCAATACTTACAAGCGGGAAGGAACCCTGAGAACCTATTTGGCCCAAACCACTGCCTGCTGGAAAGTCAGTGGCACAACTTTTCCAGACAAGGCGGGGGGAATCTCACTTTCTCAAAATGAAACATTTTACAGGGTTGTTGTCCAGCCATGGGGAAAGGGAAGAAAGAGAGAAAACTTTGTTGAGATGCTCAAAGGCAGAGCAAGTGTCCATTCTCCCTCCTCTGCTCTTCTCTGGGTAACAGCCTGAAACAGAAAAATGGTCCTTCCTAGGGTGAGGTAGATGACCCTACTGCCAGCCTCTCCATTCCCCAATGCACTCCCTCAGCGCCTCCCATCATGGTCACCGCAGTCTCCCTGCATTCAGCTCACACACTTCTGCAGTGTAGCTTAAAGGTAATATTGATATTATTCTTTTTATAAACTTTGTAATATTAAAACTTCAGGTCCGTATCTCAATATGATTTCCATTTTCTTTTTTTTTTTTTTGAAACTAAAATCTAAAATCATTTTTGTAGAAATATTTTAAATATCTACTTTTCATTATGATGTCCATAGCAAATTCTGTTTTGATTCTTATTAATAGATTTATAGACAGATCTAGGAATTCAATTGTGCATAGGTTGAGGAATCCTGCATAACTCAATACATATAGGTTTTCAAATATACAGGATGATAGAGCCAGGGAGGAAGAGAATCATATTTAAATAAGATCTATGAGACATGGGGCTAATTCCCTTAGTGTAAGACTTAATCTGATGAAGAGTAGATGATGAAGGCCTTAGATTGAATAGTAGATCCCTCCTATGGATAAGGGGAAAAAAAGAAAGTGAAAAGTAGAATTGGTGGTGAAGGGAAGAAGCTATTTGGTTATCCTTTAATTCCAAGTCACTTCCTAGCCACTTCTTCAAGTAAAGTTCTGTACAAATTATCTTGGCATATACCCATGAAACTTGAGTGAAAGAAAACTAAACCATCAAATTGCATTAAAGCTCTGGTCTGACAATTTAAGACAAAAATATTCAGAGTGAAGGTTGCTTCTCAATCCTTTAATCATCTGTTATGTCCTGACATTCTAGGGGTCTCAGAAGAGCGCATGACAAATAATGTTCCATATGTGCAGTTAAAACTATCTGCAACAAGGGTAAGTGACAACTGAAGCACCCTGGCTCCAATGATTAATATCAACACACTGGAGCCATCTCTTCAGTGATCTACATGATGGATAAAGTCACACACAAGAACCCCATGAGCTGGTTTGGTTGTGACCCAGAGAGACAGCTTTGATCTCTACCCTCTTGGGGTCTGGGGGGAGATGTTCACAGTTCACTCGTTGTGCAAGTTTTCCTGGAGGCTTTTGCATACAATTGTTGATTATCTGCCTGCAAATTATTCCAATCAGAATCTAACACACTCCCCCCACCACCACCTTACCAGGATTACTGGATTAATCCATATTAACTACCAGTTTTTTTTTTAATTTAAAGAGAAAAAAAATGAACTTTCTAAAGCCCCTTACAATGTCATTCACCACTATATTCAAATGAGTTTTCTGTACTTCTGAATTATCTGTGCCCTTTCAAGTACAGACACAGGGCAACTATCAGCACAGTTTCTCTGAGCTTGATCTCCTGTAAGACACACACAAACACACTCAACTATTCAAATACCCATCATCTGTATCAATCCTCCCATACATACTATGGACAGCTGAGAAGTTAGGCAAAATAATACACTCTATGAGCTCTAAAATATTTTGGCACTGACAAGAAAGGAAAGTTGAAAATTATTCATCAGTGTACATGAAAATAAGTAATTTGGGTGCTTGTATACAGGTTCACTTCCTGGTGATCAGAGTAAATGCCTTTAATGCTTTTGTGCTTGAAAACACCAACAATTTGCTATTGCTTTGATATAAATAAGCAGCCTTTGTATATAAAATTCCTTCCTTATTGTGTTTTGTTTTAAATATTGAGTCATGAAAGGGTAAATTCTTTCCTGCATCCATACTGTGAATTTATGTGTGTGTACATACTACTGGAATTTCTAAAATGACATGATAAAAAATTTTTCAGATTTAAATGTATCCTCAATCACTATAAAAAATTATGCCAAACAAGTTAAAATATATTCAAGTCCTTACGGGAAAATGTTTTAAAAGAAAGTTGTGCTTTATTTAATGAGAGCAATGTTTTGCTATAAAGAGAATCATTTTTATGCTTCAACAACCAAATATTTTCTGTTATATGTACATGTGACATGAATGTACAATTTGGGGCAGTTATTCAGAGTCAAGTCCCTAATATTCAGCATTGTTCTTTATCCTATCACACTACACCCTTTCTTAATCACACTATATGTAGTTGCTCATATAAATTCTGTAACTGAAAAAGGGAAGGAGGAAATCTAACAGAAAATTTCTTGCCAGATGGAGAAAATTGAAACATTACCCTTGTTTCTTTGCCAGCACAGATCCATTTTGACAAGCTGGAAATGATTTATGGGGAAAAAAACGTATTTACACTGGCAGAGATGTTATTAATTGCCATACAATGTTCACATTTTTGCATTGTTTTGTATATGATTACTCACTAGGCTTAAATATACAGCCCAAATATGTGGCTTTTTTTTGCATGCTGATTATTATATGACAGACAAACTTACAATACATGATGCATGCTATAAATTTCATTTAAACCTTCACAGACAATAAATACCACGGCAAAAACCAGACAAAATAGCAAACCCACAAACAGCATTCAAAGAACACAGGTCATTATGTGTGTTTGTATACACACAAGCAGACACAGGCATGCAAATGCCTTTAAAGGATTGTGTACAATATATGGGAGTTGATGAATAATATAACACTCCATGCATAAAAATATTACTTCTATTACTTTTCATAGTAACTGTTGTGACATGAAACTACTACTAAAAGAAGACCCAAAATGTTTGAAAATGAAAATATTAAAGCAATATATAATGGCTATGCTAGAGAATTTTGCATCATAAAAGACTTCTACCCTTGCTAACTTTTTACAATAGAAGTTTGGAAGAATATTTTTCAGTTACCTTATTTCAAGCATTCTAAAAATAATATCTTTTCAGGGGAATTTTTCATATATATAAATGTGTGGATATATATATATATATATATATATATATATATATATATATATGGATAATACATATATATGGATATATGGGGAAATAAGAAAAAGAAAAATTAGGCTATTTAGTGAAAATAAAAGCAATTGCAATAATGACAAGGCAATTAATCATAGGCACTGACCACTAGCTGTCTACCTGTTTATTGCTCTTACAATACTGTCACTTTTTTCACACTAATATAGATGGATACATTTATTACTACTTGCAAATCCAGATTTTAATCTCATATTAGAAAGATGTTCTCATATAACAGCTACTTTGTCTGGGAATCATTTATAATATATCTGTGTCCATTGAGGACATTCTAAAATACCCTTATTTCTAGTGGTGGAAATTAATTTTGAAGCTCTCAATTCCAAGAAGTCATATCAGCATTCCTATAAGCATTTGTACATACTTGTCCCTCAGGTTTAATGCTTTAGTAGCACAGTCTCTCTGCAATTAGTTTTATGCTTCTTAAATGTAAATCAGATGTAAGTCTCTATAAACACTCGCTCTCTATAGTGTTTTGCAGAGTGTTTCCATTGTATTAGGTTACTCTAGGAGGCTAATAATTCTAAATATGAAACAAAACCATGTGTATGTGCCAAAACTATAATTTAGCTGTTTATGATTTACCCAACTCCATTTTTACTTGGGAAAATGGATTCAATATGTCTATTTGAAATTAGTTCATAAATAAGAGCTTATTGTGAGTGATTAATGAGTCCTGCTTACATAAGATTAATTCCCTCCAAGGGCAGTCTATCCCACTGGGAATTTGGGCATTTGCCCAAAGCCCCCTTGTGGGTGGTCTTCACTTTTCCAAGATGGGACACCCCATAGGAAAGCAGAGTCTTGCAGCGGCCAAGTGTCACATTTAAGCTACTTCTTTTACTTATCTTTCCTTGAAACTCTTCTCAGTTCTAACCCTAAAAGATCTGAGAAGAGTCCTGGTTTCATAGGATTTAGTAGCTTCATACTCCAGCATATGTAATCACCGGCTCAAGAGGCTTTTACTGAGCACATACTTCATATCCAGCATGCTACTAAACATCACAGGTGGCAGGAATCATAATTTTAAAAAAAAATCACTGCTGCTTTTGTTTTGATCATAATACAAAGCATTTAGAACCGTCTGACACCATAGCAAGTACTCATAAGTAGGGACTACTATTTTTATCCAGAGTATACTTGCTTTATAGTAAGATCCTTTTCATCAAGAGGATTAGTGAGGCACCACAAGTCCTGAAATGGGTACAAGCACATATTTGCTTGTTTTCGTAATTCAACTGTGAAGCTAACATTAGGAACTATGTCTACTCTGTTACAAACAAAAGGCTGGAACTTAGTAGGTGCATAACAGTTACCTGTTGAAGTGAACTGAGCTTATTAAAGCTTTTGCAATACTTTAGAAATTAAGGTTTATCCCTCCACTGTCTTTCTAGTTCTGGAGCCAAAGTTGTCTTAAAGCCTAACCACTTAAGATTGATTGAACAGGCACCTGATTCTTGGAGAGAAAAGCTGTATTTTGCCCCCAGATAGCTCAAAATGTAGCAGGAGCCAGAGAACTTATACCAGGACCTGTGGCAAGGACACAAGCAGAGCAATATGAGGACTGAGAGAAAAAGGGTAAATGAGAGAAAAGAGCAACCTCACTGAGAAGTAGGAAATCTCAGAAGTAGGAACTGTGGTGGGGAATTGGCCTCTATGTTCTGGCAGCATGTTGCAGAGGCATGACCCAGACATTTGTAAAGTGTTTTGTTGGCCCACCGAGCCTGCAAACACCTTTCTTACTGGAGAGTAATTCCAAAAGAGGAGGAAATTGGGGCTGAAGGGAGTCATGCCATTCCCTTCTGCTCCTCCCAGGCACAGGTTGGAGACACAAACCCAGGCCTGTGATGGACATGAAGAGCCAAGATGGTTATTGGCAGTGATTTGGGGTGGAGCATCCAGGGACACAGGAGCAAGTGGCCACTGGGAACAGTGTTAGTAGCAGCTTCCCAAGTCAACTAATTCTGTAGTACTTTTCTGTAGAATTTGTTGCCAAATATCTTTTGGCCTCTGCCTTTATTTTGAGCCTGGTTCTCAAGACTTACTGGATATTCTATGAAATATTCTTCCAATATATTAAATAAAGTTAAATAGAGTTAGTATTCCTTATTTTCAACTAAGAACCCTACGCAAGAATAGAGCCAACTGCCTATGTCATTGTCATCCAGACTTATGATTGTCCAAGTCTAGGATTCTGCGATACTTGCTAGCAATGTGACCTTCAGCATGCTAACTTGTTCCCGAATGCTAAGAATAGTGACAGCAGTATCTCAGAGAGTTGTAGTAATATTAATTTAGATAAAGACTATTAAATACTTAGAAAACTTCACAGTGAATAGTGCTCAATATAGCCTATTATTATTGGCTATTATTAATGAAGCAAGGATAATAATGAGACTCCAAGACCTCATAGCAGTATTTTATCCTGCTTATATTACACATCTCACCATGTCATCTCCTCACCAATGGAAATCTTTTGATCATATTTCAACAGCTTGTCTGATGCACCACATATAAAGGATAATTTTAGGGAATACTTTTATAAACACATGCAATATTTTTTCCTACATGTTAGATTTAACACATCTTTATGGAAATGGAAATATAAGTTGACTTTTATTTTCTGTCTTCTCATGCTCTTTTATCTCATTATTAGACTGCAGACCCAAGTGAGTTAAAACACTGATCTTATATTTCCTATGTATCCTTACAATGTCGAGCACATAATAGGTGCTAAATATACACTCATTGATTGATAGTCAGTATTTAATTTGATTACCAGAGCCATCTGGGCCACTTAGTGGTATAGCTAGCACCCAACCATCTGGAACTCCCTCTGACCTCAGTCTGGTCCCCATTAGCTGGGCCCAGTGACACACACCACAAAGTCACCGAGAGATGTGAAAGTCTGGTTTATAATGATCTGCCTGACTTGGAAAAAGAGAATCCAATTCAGTTTTCTCCTCTAAGCCCCGACTACCTTACACAGTCACATAAACCAACTTCAGAACAGAATTAGCCAGGTAACAACAGCTTTCCTACAGAGTTTCTAGTCTAGCGCTCTATATTACCCTGGTGTGGCAAGCTGTGAAATTTGCTTCCTGATTCCCTCCAGAAACACTGGACTGATGAGCTCCAGTATCATCTTTTCCCCTTTGGGAGAATACTGTCACTGATTCCTCTCAGCATACACTTTATTATCATCCCAAAGGCTCTTGAGAATATGTGATTAAATGAATTCCCTACTGTCACATACACAATAAATCTAACTGGCTTTATTATCTGGCAAGATTATTTTTTCTCCTTCAATCAAAGATTTCCTGGTTGGAATTAAAGCCACTCACCAACTATCCCTAATTCAGCCTTACTTTTGGGATATTAAATTGGGTGTAGATAGGTCAAGTGCTGAGCTGCCCACATACATTTTAAATATTTTAAAATCATAGATATGTATGTTTTAAATATTTTAAAATCATAGATACAGACTTAATTCAGAATTCCCAAGTCTTCAAAGCAGAGGTGAGATTTGGGGGCAATTATAGCAAAAAATGATCCCCTCATTTCTATTTAATGACTCCAATTCCATATGTGCATTTATAAGTGAGTGAAGAACATCTAAACATGCTCCTTCCTCCTCCACTGGTCTCATTGCATTCTCCTCATTCTCCTACCAATTGCTTTTAATCCCTAAGTGATGGATGGAAGAAATGATCAGGTAAAGGAAACCCATCCTAGGCCTTCAGATCTGATCCCTGATCTTGAAAAGAAAAAGAAGCAAGATGAAAATTAATACTCTGGGGCCCAGAGGACCACTTTCTGGCATTAATTTTTTCAGTTTGAGTTAGCTATGTCTGTGTTCCTAAAACACCATGGTTGCCCTTCTGAAAAAAGCACTTTTGACCTTCCCTTGTAATTGATATCTTCTTGTCTATCTCTACCATGCAAATAAGGGCCATTATCAATTTTCATGTCTTTACTGCCAGGGATAGTCTTGATGTATAAAGATTATGATAGATTTCAACAATTAACCATAAATTTCTCCCATCCAAGTGTGCACCACCCTCCTCTTTGTAAGGATAGTTTCCTGCAACTATCTTCAATAGGTGGAGATTTGAGCTAGGGTGTCGCTCAGTGGTAGAGCACTTGCCTTATAGGTATGAGGCCCTGAGTTTAGTCTCCAGCACTGGGGCACAGAGACTCGGGGAAGATGCAGAGGGTATTCAGAGTTTCTTTCTCTAAATCTTGAATCTAAACTGACCTGATAACTTGTCCAGACCAATACCGTGAAGCAGAGTAATAGTGTTCTGGTATTTTAATTCCCTTGAGGTGATGCTGCAACCTTGTGAAGAAGACTAGGCTGTTCTTGTTGTGGGTGTGAGGCTATACGGAGTGGAAATAAGCCATTTCAGCTGAGCATCCTTGATGATCCTTGACAATAGGTGAGAACCATTTGCTAAATATGTGAGTGAAACCATCTTAGGCCATCCAACCCTAATTGAGCTGAAATATCTTACCTCAGCCATGTGGGTGACCCAAGAGACCAACAGATGAACCGCCCAGCTGAGTCCAGTCAAAAGTGCAGACCCACAGAACCATGAGTAAATAAAAGTGTTAAGTGTTAAAACATAGGTTTTGGGCGATTTTGTTTGTTTTGATTATTTTCAGTTTGTTTGCTTTGTTTTTGGAGACAGGGTCTCCTTATGTTGACAGACTGGATTTAAACTCCTGGACTCAAGAATATCTTCTCCTCTTAGCCCCCCAAGTGGCAGGGACTATAGTCACATACCACTATGCCCAGCCAAGATGCTGATTTTGGGGGTGATTTGTTATGTGAGTGTCCAATATAGGTTGGTTAAATGAATAAACAAATGAATCAATTAATTAAGAACAGTGAGGAAATTTATCATACAATTGCAATCCCTTGTCCTTGTAGCCAGTGCATATACTAGCAGAATGGTGTAGCACCTACTTGAAGTGACAGCTCTATTTGTACTTCTTTGAGGTAATGTTCATACAGCTCTCAAGGTACTAATTTTCCACATCCTACCATCATTTGGACATTCTAGTAGTCTTACATAGAATCATTAGAAGATTTCTTATCCCAAATCTGTCACTTTTCAAGACAAGTGAATAAGGTGAATGCCCATTTGAGTTTGCCTGAGAAAATCCCAATTTAATGTTTCTTTCACTCTCAAAGTATCTTAATTTGAACCACAACAACAACAAAATTATGTTTATCTCTGAGTCTCAGCTTTTAATAAAATAAAACTAATGTTAAACCAGAAAATAACATGGTTGATTTCAAAAGTAAACAAAATAATACAGGTGTAGGTAATGAAGCACTGTACAACAACAGTAAGGCATCACTTATTAATAGTACTAATAAATACCTTTGGAGAGAATGGTGGTGTGGAAATTAAAACTCAGTTACCTCAAAAGAGTCTCCTTTTACCTACTATGATTATAATAACTACAATCACATCCTGAGTGTCTACTAGTTTCAGGCACTAAAGGAAACATGTTATATGTGACAAATTCCCCATCACTTCACTGACTGATCAATATAAATGAATTTCATTCATAGCAACCAGCTCAATTTCTCTCCCATCTGGTTTCTGGTTTATGTGCAAAAATTAATTAATTAATTAATTAAGAAATATGGCTGGACATTTGCTTCAGAGTCCACAAAGACTGTGTAGGGGTTAAGAAATTCCACAAAAACTTTTTGACAGAAAGCAAATATATCTAGATTTCATGTAATCAAGACAGAAAAATTTTATCCCTCATCTTGATAAAATACTCTTACACATACATTAATTCATCAATCTACAAATCTTTGTTATTTTCCCTGTTTGGCTGGATGACGAAGTTTGAGGCTTAGAAAAGTTAAATCACTCATCCAGCAAGCTACAGACTCAAACCAAGATCTGTTAACTTCAAAGCTCTCCTTTTGGAGGTGTAGCTCAGTGGTAGAACACTTAGCATTAAGGAGGCCCCAAGTTTGATCCCCAGCACCACAAATGAATAAAAATAAATAAATTTTTCCAAAGCCCAACTTTTTCTGGTAGATTAAAAATGCAGGGTCATTACCAAAAGTTATTTTTCAAATTGTTTCAAAAAAATGTTATTAGGAATCAGTAGATCAGATAGAAGGCTAGCAATTTTTCAAACCAAGGAGGTTTTAAGATATAAATGGGTAGATTTTAGTGGGGTGCTGGATGAGAGGCAGGGAGAACATCAGGCACAGTATTCAGATGGAGAGAAAAAAAGTGGAGTATCAGGAGAGTTATTCAGGAAAACAGAGGGGCATATAGCAATCATTCAGACACTGAGCCAAGGAGAGGAAGCCCAGGCAAGGGGACATCTCACATGGCTTCTTACCAGTTTGGAAAAATGGGAGGAAAACAAGCCTAGAAAATTATATTTTTCACTTTGCTGACAGGGACTCACTCAGCCTTCTCCATTTTCAACTAAAAGAAGCTGTGTTTCAGGTCTAATTCATGGGCAGAAACACTAATGTCCTCCCATTATCCATTGATGGGTACTTTATACTTGTTTTACTGTGGCTTAATAAATAAATTAGAACATAGCTAAACTTGTTCAACAGCCAATCATTAGTGCAGTTAGATCTACTGTTCAGAAAACTGAAGGGCTATTGACTCTGCTCAGTTTAATGAAGGAAAATGAGTCACAGGAGATCTGGGCAGGAATGACTCATAGTTCCACCAGCATCCTTCTCTCCATTGTAAACTACTTTCCATCATTGTAGTCAGCAAGAAGCTAAAAGAATGTTGATGTTTCTTTCCTGAATGGTTAACTTCCTGAGTTCAGACAGACGGAAATTGTGGGCAACAGGAAGTCGACATTTCTAAGGTAAGGGACCAATTACACAGAAAGCTAGCAGGCAGTCGGGTTTCTCATTAGCCTTTCAGAAATTGAGTGTGGCATTATCCTGAGAGGAGTCAGGAGCTCATTGTATAGGAGAAATTTCATGAGTCCAAAGGGCCTTCTGATATCCTAACGATGGAAAGGGAAAGCTCCTCTTGAGAGAAACATCACACATACTGAACAATGTTGCCACATATCGGGAATGATGTTTCCACAAAGTTCTCAAGTGATTTCTGAGTTTGTCATGGGAACAGTTTCTCTTTTCCATGGCTTAATCTTGGAGTAGAGATGCTAGTGATACAGTTATACATGTTATTATTAGGGAGAAAAAGAAAAATGTCAGTTTTCAAAAGAAGAATTTTCAAATATAGAGACAATGAGCAGTTGTAGACATCGACGGGACAACCTAGCAATAAGATTCTGCCAGCTCAGGCTATGAGAGGAGCCTGATGAAGAAGGATGTTGGAACATGATAATTCACAAATTACATATAATTCTTACAGGAACAAAAGCAATATACATGAGAATATGCAGATACCATGTGTATGGGAAACAAAAGAAATATGCAAGAAAATACATCCTCTTACTGTCGATATTTATAAGCTTGGAAATAGGATTAAGAGGTTATTTTGGAAAATACCACATTTCTATCGCTCTTGGTTTCCGTCTGATATCAGCCATACAAAGAACATCCTCCTTCATTCTCTTTCAGGGAGGAATGTTTAGAACTCAGATTAGAACATAAGGTTCAAAGAATGACACACAACCAAATTACAGATGAATGCCGTAGAACTTTCTCTAAGTTTTTCTTTAGAGACTTTCAAAACATATCTTGGATTTTCCAAATATGAAGCTAGGGCAATGATGAGCAAAACAAAGATGGCCCTTATACTAAAAATGCTTAAGGTGTAATAGAGGATACCAACAAGTAAAAAGGTATTTACTATACATTATGGTGAGAGCTATGATAGGAACCACAAGGGAAGGACATAGGAAGAGACCCACCCAAACTTGATCTCTCAGGGGAAGCTTTTTGGGTTAGTAAGGATTCTTCAGAGAAACAGAACAAGCCTGGGTGTCCGTGCATGCGTGTGTGTGTGTGTGTGTGTACTTATACTTATTTTAAGGAATTGGCTTACATAATTATAGAGGTTTGGCAAATCTTAAATCTGATGGGATAAGCTAGCTGACCAGAATCTCAGAGAGGAGTTACAATTTGAGCCCAAAAGCTGTCTCCTGGCAGAATTACTTCATGAATAGAAGAGGTCTTTGTTCTATTCAGCCTTTCAATTGATTACCTCCATGTTATGGAGGGTAATCTGTTTTAGTTACATTTCACCAATTTAAATATTAGTCTCATCCACTAAACACCTTAACAGAATTATACAGAACGATGTTTGAACAAAGATCTGGACTCTGAGGCCCAACCAAGTTGACCCATAAAACTCACCATTGCACTTTCTAAATATGTGATCTCTATGGTGAGACAAGAAGGATGAGTAAGAGTCCATCAGACAAAGGCAGAATGGGTGAAGAGGGAGAGGGGCTGAGCAGAGTGAAGAGTGTATGCAAGAGCCAGAGTAGGGAGAAAGCTAGAGCAAATGTGGTACTTCCATGTCTAGGAGAGCAAGGGTTTTGGTGCACTTTGGTCTCTAGTATATCCTCAGCACAGACAACAGTGCCTGGTTGCTATATGGTCAATGCTCAATGAGTATTTGTGGAATGGGCCCTATTGAAAGGGTTGAAAATAAGCCATATGATAGGGTTTAAATACAACCTAAAGGCAAGGGGAAGTCACTGGTCAGATTTCCAAGAGAATTGACTCTTAAGAGAGTAACCATTCAGGCATGCGTTTTTAGAAACTCCATGGCTATCATATAAGCAATAGACAAGTTGGAGGAAAGGCAGGACAAGTGGAAGGAAAAGAAGTAAATAATTTTTGGAATACTCTAGACAAGAAGGAAATTTTAGACCAATTTAGAAATAATTGGAATATAGTTTACAGATATTTAGAAAGTAGAATTAACAGATATTTATGTATTTATTAGATTAACAAAGTTTTAAGGCAGTTAGATAAATGGAGAAGCTGTATCATACTTGTTCTTAAAAACAGAAATTTTAATGCCATCCTCTCAGCCACAAAATAATAAATACAATTAAAGGGGAGAAAGAGGAAGAAAGTAACTATTTAAGAATTGATGGAAGTGGTGTTCACCATTTTCCATAAAAGAATTATGCAGTCACTTTGAGTAGGAGATATGAATTTGCTCTTTCTTGGATCAATCTCTACACATACATACCTCTCAGTGAGTCAATATTTCACCAAGCTTAGTGATCTTTTGTACAGTAGGATAAAGTACTTTGTCCAATATCCCAACAGTGAAATATGCAAGTGTTGGATAGAAAAAAAATAGCTGAATTTGCATGCAAGTTTTCATCACATAATCTCCTGTGGAATTTCCAAGGGTAATATTGAAAATAGGCCACCCATGACCTGTGAATTGTACTTAGAACCTAACATACTTGTGAGATGCAATTTCACTGAACAAACACAGACTAAAGATCCAGACATAAGCTTGGAAACAGAAAATAGCTGTATGCATAAAAGTGCATCTGAAGAAAACCAACATTTAAAGGATGGATGAGGAAGGAAACCACAAAGGACCCTGAGAAGAGAAGATGAGGAGATATGAGGCAAACCAATAAGCTGTGGTGATGCCCAAGCAGACAGAAGAGAGGATGTCAAAGGGAAGAGTGATCCTCATTATCAAATGCTGCTAAGAAGATAAATAAGGTAAGGACTAAAAAGCCTCCATTGACTACAACAATAAGATGACCATGACCACCTTGGGGACAACAGGATAGGTAATATGATGTGATTGCCAGACAGATTCCAGAGCACTAGGAGATGTTACAGTAGAGAATTAATATAGATAATAGTACAAAATAGCTATGCCTCTATAATTATTTATGGAATAATTTAAATAATATCTGTTAATATTTTCCCCCACTGGATGATAAGCTTCATCAAGGCAGGGATCACATGTTTATTTTCTCAAATTTTTCATCGTGATAGGACTCAAAAAACATTAAGCATTTAAAGTGTACAATTCAGTAGCATTTAGTACAATCACAATGTTGTAGAACCGCCACATCAATCTAGTTTCAAAATATTCTAATCACCTTTAAAGGAAATCTCAAATCTATTAACAAGTCACTCTCCGTTGCTTCCTACCCCTAGCCTTCACCCCTTCCCCTGCTTCTGCTCTCTTTCTGATGGGTTTACCTATTCTGAATACATCATATAAATTCAGTTATAAAATATGTAGTCTTTTGTGCCTGGCTTCTTTCATTTAGCATCTTTTCAAGGTATTGAAGCATGTATCAGTATTTAATTAATTTTATGGCTAATTTCTATTATATGGGTATATAACATTTGTTTACTAATTAATCAGTTAAAATGAACATTTGGTTTGTTTTCATCTTTCAGCTATTGTAAACAGACCCTCAGGTCAACATTCGTGTCCAGATATTTGAGTACCTGTTTTAAATTCTGTGGGGTGGAATTTCTGGGTAATATGGTAATTCTATCCTCAAATTTGTCAGGAACTACTAAACTGTTTTCCACAGCACCTGCACATTTTACATTCCCACCAACAATGTATGAGGTGCCACTTTTTCTACACCCTTACCAGCACTTTATATTTTTCAAAAAATTATACTATCTTAAAAGTAGATGTGAAGGGATAGTTCATTGTGGTTTTGATTTGCATCTTCCTGATGACTAATTATGTTACATACATTTTCACAAGCTTTTTGGCCACTTGTATATCTTCTTTGGAAAAAATATCCATTCAAATCTTTTTCTCAATTTTTGATTGGGTTGTTTGTCTTTTTTGTAACTGAGTAGGAAGAGTACTCTGGACTCTAAACTCTTTATATGTGTGTATATATATACACACATATACACACACATGTATATGTTTATATATATACAAGTGATCACAATATTTATTCCATTCTGTCACATCTGTTTCTTCATACAATTACAATTACATTCCCAGGACCTAGCACAATGCCTGGCAATAAATATGAATGAGGAGAAAAGATTAGGGATGTGAAGAGTTTGTAGAAGGTTTAAAATAACAAACTCAAATTTATCATCAAATACTCAGCATAGCATTATATTTTGTTTATCTGCAAGTCACAATATAGGAACTAGGCTTAGTAGGCCACATACTGGTCTAATCTTTTAGAATGCTTTGTTTGCTTTTAAATATTTTTATTGATAACCTTTTGATAATATAAAATTCTAAACAGTGAAATCTGAGCACTGAAATACATTAAGAATGGAGCTTCAAGTGGAGTTGATAAGGACCAGCATGCCGTAATGGTGCTTTTTTTTTTTTTTTTTTTTTTTTTTTTGCTGGTATGACAGTAGTAATATGGCCTTGCATTTGCTAATAGAATGTTTTTTTTTTTTCTAAGTGCTTTTTAATCATTAATTAATACTCATTTTATCATTTTTAGATCTTTCATCACATTGCTGCTATTACTGGTAATAAAATTAGGGCAGGAAATACAAACACACACACACACAAAAGACTCCTTCTTCTTCTTCTATATAAGTGCAGCAAGATATAAATGCATTTTTATTTCATCATCAACGTATATCTATTTTTAATCTTTTCATTTCCTAAGGGCTGTTCCTTCTAAGACTCAAACTACTAAAGTCAACCAGTAAAACTAGAGAGAAAAGTAAAAATGGAACAGAGAACCAAATGTCCTTCTCTTTCTTCTCTCTTTCTCCCAACTCCATTTTTGGATGGCAAATAGATTTAAGAAAGAAGGTACTTTAATAATATAAAGGGGAGTATGGACTAAAAGGCAAGAAAGAAAAGTAGTTAGGGGAAAGGGAGCAAATTGAAAAATGTGTCTATAAGAGGAATTAACCATAAAACTGAGTCAGGATCTGAAGGAGATCCTCACCTCTAGAGTGACAACAGAAACCATGCTGTGAATGGAACTGTGCCCCAAGTGCCCCACCCCAATTCATGTGTTGAAACTCTAATCCAGCAGCTCAAAGCCTAACTATACTTGGAGATAGAAGATTCAAAGATTTAACTAAGGGCCACATGTGGAAGCACATGCCTGTCATCCCAGCAACTTGGGAGGCTAAGACAGAGAATCACAAATTCAAAGCCACCTTCAGCAACTAACAAGACCCTGTTACAAAATTCTTCAGAAGCGGGGACGAGGGGCTGGGGATTTTACTCAGTGGTAAAGCATTCCTGAGTTTAATCCCCAGTACAAAAACAAAAAGTTAATCATGGCTAAGTGAGGCCATAGAGGTGCACCCTAATTCAAGATGACTGGTTTCCATACAAGAAACAGAAATTATGATGCAGATATGCACAGAAGGAAGACCACATAAAGAAAACTGAAGAAGACAGCCATCTACAAGACAAGAAGATTGGCCCTAAGAAGAAACCAACCCTGCTAACACCTTCATCTTGAACTTCCAGCCTCTGGAACTGTGAGGAAATGCATTTCTATTGTTTCAGTTGGTGGTGCTTTTTTTGTGACGGCCCTAGCAAACTAATAACACTTTACATATAGTGATAAACTTGCCTTGTTATTACAACAAAAATCCCTTCCAAAGAAATTCCAGTAACATCTATAACAAGTCCTTTACATAAGCTTTTTCCAGGTTGATTCATGTAATGGACCATTGATTTATTTTTCTAACTATACTGAATCCTCAAGTTAGATCCAAGCTGAGTTTTTAATAGAAAGAATAAAACAAGAATTGAATTAGTTTAAGCCCATTGGATTTGCAGGAATACGTTTAACTAGCACTTAAGTGTCTTAGAACAATAATGAAGCTTTTCCCATGTTTTGTTCCAAACTCTCAGGGCTATTTATGAGAAGCAAAGGGACCCAGCTGTCTTTGATGGGCATTTCTGTACATTTGTGAATGTGTGTGTGACATTTTATAGTTTACAAAGTACCAGTGATCCATTATCCCACTTGATATTCATATCCACACCAACACTGAGATGAACAGAAGGTGTATCTTTTTATTTAATGATGAGGAAACTAAAGCTCAAATTAGTTGCTTCTTCAATATCACACAGCTAGGAGGATCATCATGGAGGAGACCCTGACGTATGCAAACCAAACCAATTTTCTTTTCCTCTTAGACAAGATGCACTCTGGTCTTACTGGCCAAATCCAGCCTGTGCCCATTGTGGTAAAGTCTTGTGGGAATACACTCATATCAATTCATTTTCATCTTGCCAGGGACTACTCCCCTGCTTCAGCAGCAGAGCTGAGTGGTTGAAACAGACAGAAACTGACCACATAACCTGGAAAGGCTGAAGAATTTACTATTCAATCCTTTATGGAAAAAGCACAGGTCATTGTCCTAGAGATACAACTACACAGCCCTTTCCTAAAAGTTCCTTTGTAACCCAGGAGCCCTCTTTTCTCTCCTCTGGGGCTAAATGCAGAAGACCCTGTGGAGGAATGTAAGACCTTAAGAGAAAGCAGCCACTTGATGGAACTCAGTGTAGACGGCAGGGGGCAGAGTCCCAGAGCAACACAGCAACTGGCCTAGGCCCTGCATGAGAAATAAACCTTAATTGTATTAAGTCTCTGAGATTTGAGGGTTTTAGCAATTCATCCTAAAACAATAGCAGAAATTGCATCTTTTTAGTCAGAATCCAGAGTTGTTCTTCCTGTTAAACTGGACAAAGTAGTTATCAACTAAAAAGAGTAAGGAACCAAGAACAGAGCCAGAGCCCAGAATGACATTACACTGGCTCTCAGAACAAGGGGCCTTAGAGCAGGGGTGGCAGGTAGGTTTTATCTCCTCTTCCTATTCTGCCAGTGGGTAGTGGCTGGCTGAACTGCTGTGCTGACGAAGGGTCTGAAGCCACCTCTGGGATCCAATGGAAGCCGTGGCAGCCAGTTACCAACACCTACTCAGGAGCGAGGAGTGGATTCTGCCATCCACACCTCTGAGAGCTGAACCATCAGATACACTGCTATTGTTAACACAAGTAAAAGCATATAGTAAGCACCAATATCAAATGATTTGGCATGGTGGGGGTGGAGATGGGTCAAAGGAGATGTTTCACTGAGAACATTAAAATATTTAAATATAAAAAAATGTAAAACCACATACAATGAATTTTACCACATAATCAATGCTAGGCTTCATACCAGAAATTTAGTCACATCTTTCTTTCATAAAGAATAACAAGTACCTTTCAAGATATTCAATTCACAAAGCCATTTATTTTTTTACACAGGGACATCTCAACCAGCTTTCCTTGTAAACAGAAAGGTTTATTGTTGTTATTTTTATTTTTATAATTTACTCTCCTAAGTTTTTCTTCATTTAGTTAGGAAAATCTAGGAAGGGAAATTCTCGAGGAAAAAAACAATCCATTTGATCTGGAACGATACAGAATTGGAAAAAAGAAAACAAATGATGTTTATGTCTTCTGCAACTTGTAGTTATTGTGCAAACCAAGGAACTCAAAACTCTGCTCAAGTCTTTTGTTTTTTTTTTCTAGCTTTCTTCCCTGAATGACCACAACATTCTCAAAAATACAGTCTGTTCTGAAGTTTCACTCTGTCTTTCGTGAGTATTTACTTTTAAGACAATTACACTGAATAGAAATGGGATCAAAATATACTAGTTTTCCCCTGCCCTCCCTTCCCTTATTTTGGTAACACCATTGTAGGTCACTCTCTCATTGCTGAAAAAATTTCCATCCTCTTTTCTACTATATCATTTTTATGTATTTATTAGGTTGCTCACAGGTACTGCAGAACCAGGAAAAGGTTTGTGAACCATTCTGTAAGTGGTTCCTGCTTGAATGAATTACCCAGCTTTCATGAACAGCCATGCAGAAGCAAAGCAGGCAGAAAAAATAATGAAGACATTCGTACTATAGCACTCTCTCCAGCTATGAGCTTCCTACAACCATGCAATTTCCCCACGAGGGAAGACAAGATTGCACTGTCATTAGAATAGGTAATCATTAGATTTATCTTTTATATAATTTGTAGCATCTTAAACTATTCTATGTAGTCTCATTACTGCCAAGAGTCCTCTTTAACTGAGATGATAAGTAAATAAAGTAGAAATTACACACCAACAAGAATCTGGAATATGTTGTTTTAGTGTATGTCTGAGAGCTCCCTTCAGCAAACCTAATCTGCACAGCAGTTACCATTATTTCTACCTCAATGAGCATCTCCTAATTGCTGTGTTATTGCTTGTGAAGAAAATATATTATTAAAGTCCACAACTCATGACTTGTTGCACATCTACCCACAAAAAAACTTTCATCATCTTTTAATCATTCCAAATTGGATGATCAGCAGAAGGATTTTTCTCCTCCTCTCCTGAATATCCCCGTTCATTACCGTTACCTAATGTCAATGTATGCTTCTAGCAGTCGAGATGCATTCATAATTTATTCAGAGACCTGAAGATTTTATTAAACCAAATCTATTTAATTCTCCATGAATCGGCTCAAGATGATTTGGGTAGCTTTTTGTAATGAACAACAATTAGAAACTCCAAGGACTCAGAACCTGCATTTAGTTGTTAATGTTTTATGCTCTGCTGTTGGTCTGCTGCCAGATAATGATCCACAGAGCATTAAAATTTTGTATTAATATTATCTTTACAAATGCAATATTGCTCAGTGGAAGATGAGGTTTCCATAGGCTTCTTCTGTATGTGTTAGGTGGTTGTTAACTTTTTAAATATTAGATAGATTTTTGAGGCTAAGAATTAAAACCTCACAACCCTCATTCTTCTTTCTCATTGGACAATCTAGAATGGGTCAGTCATGTTGGTCAAGGCGAATCAACACAGCCTTGTGGTCTGAATGAATTTAAGAAGGGCAAGAGATTTGAAAAATAGAATGGATTTCATCCTTCATTAATTAAATAATACCTTCCTTAATGACTGAAACAATCTGGGCCATGGACCATACTGAAGTATTGATCAATAATATGGACTGATAGATTCTTCTAGGAGGGGTGAGTTAGTATAGTTTTTCTCATTTGTAGCAGTATTTAGAATGATGGTCTTTAAAAGTCAGTAGACTTATTCTCATACACCTAATTCCAACAAGTATTGTCATGCACAATGATGCTTTCATCAAGGATAGACCATATGTATAAAAGTGTTCCCATAAAATTATAATACATGGGGACACCACAGCAGACTTAGTTTGTATAAGTACATTTACGAAGTTCACACAATAACAAAATCAACTATGATGGGTTTCCCTGAACTTCTCACTGTTGTTAAGCAACATGTATGGTATTTGTTTTTTCTAGGACCCCTGAGGTCATTCTAATGACTAAACTCAAATAAACTTAAAATAGTTTACAAGTTGAAAAGCATAGGTAACCAAAGTTGCCTTTGACTACATGTTTTACTTTGGAAAGGCTATATGTACTGTGGTAAAGGACTAGGCTGTACTGATTTGAATAGTTGCACTGACTGTATTTAGGTGATGAGGTTGGTCATATTAGCTAAGTCATCCAGTACAGTTATCCAAGTTAGTGGCCCAATCTTGACCCAAAGACTTCAAAGGAATGGATCCCTTCCGTTTTCCATGAGCTTCTGGATCACTCTGGCTTAGGAATGGGTGGTAGATATGTGCCAGCATTCCTTTACCTACCAAGAACCTGGTCAACCCAGATTGGCTTTATTCCAAAAATTTAAGTTCTTTAAAAGTAACTCCAACTTTTGAGAGGAAGATCACTCCGGGTCAGAAAAGCAAGGGTGGAAGCCCTGCAGTCTTTCCTGTGTTCTTTCTTGCTTTAGTGTCTTACCTTAAGCTTTTTCCAAATGTCACAAAAAGAGACAAATACAAGGACTCTGCCTCTGAATTTTCCACAAATAGAATATTGAAGACATCTTCTATATTGATAGAGCGTATGGAGGTTAAAAGGATAAGATTTGTAATCAGCTTACCAGATTCAGAGTCTGGCTCAACCATGTACCAGTTGGATGACCTTGTACAATATTTGGCTTCAATGTCCTCATCTGCCGTGGAATGAGCATAGCCATAATTCCTATGTCCTAGACTTCTTGAGGAGATTAAATGTGTTATCACAATAAGACCCTTAAGAGAGTACCTAGTAAGAAAGAAGTGCTCGGTAAATAGTGCTCATTGTTCATTCAATGGACAGACACTTATTGGCTGTCCACTATATTTTAGACACTGTTAAGGTCCTGAAGATTTAGAAAAATCGAAAAAACACCTGTCTTCTTTGATTCATTTTAAAAATAGGCAAATGATAAGCAAACTATATAGCATAAAATTGACATCTTATAAAATGGCTTCAGTGCCATGAAAATAGATTAAAATGGTAGAAATATGACAAATGTTGAAGTTGTAATTTTGAATATGGAGAGAAAAGGCCTTAGTGAGAAAATAATTTTTACTGCAATCCTGATGGAGATAAAGGAGTGAATCAAAAAGGATCCTCGGAGGAAGACGGATTTGTACGAAGGAAATGGCAAGTGCAAAAGCCCGGAGGCAGAGCATGCTTGATGTGTTCTAGAAATAGTGCAATAAATATTAGCTGTAGTGTTTTAGATATGTTTACACTCTTAAGTCTTTTTAAGAGAAAAGACCAGTCCTATTACTTCTTCTCACCTCTCATTAGGCTTGGCTCAGTACCGGGTAGAGAACAGAAGAGTATTACTTATAATAAATTGCTGACTCTTGCCTCATGACAGAGTGACACTATTTGTTTTTAAAAGTTCTACCTCAGACCTACAGAATTTTTGAGGTTATGTCCCTGGACTCTGCATTATAATAAGTGCTTCAGGTATTATTGGTAAAAAAAAAAAAAAAAAAAACATGTTATTTTAATTGATTTCTTTTTAGTTCTACACAGATCTGTGAGTCTGCATTACTCCAGTCCAGCCTTGCAGCTGCCCTATAGACAGATGAACTTGGAATCTACTTTGGAGAGAGATGCAGCATTTGATAAAAGCCAGAAAGCATGCTGGCATACATTTACATTGGATGAAATACCAATTCCATTTAGCTACAGTATGAAATGCTTCTTTTATTTGCATGGGAGATCAACCATATAAGGCATAATAACTTCTTTCAAAAGTTCATTGCTAGTCCCATACTAGCTTCTCCCAGCAGGGATGGCTGGCAGCTCTTCATGCAGTAAGTGGAAAGCCATAGTCTGTCAAAGCATCAAGCACTAATGAAATAAACAAAAACTTTCCTTACCTGAGGCAGGTGCCAAAGCCTGCTACTCTAAGTGCCCCCACTGGACACAATTTAGATTTGCTTTCAAATGTTAAAAACAAATAGGTTCTCCTAAGTGCAATTAAAACTAAGCCACACGTCGAATCTATTGATACTGATGGAGCTATTTTGATTCCAAGGTTCTTAAGAATTGTTCCTAAGAATATCACATAATTTGGTAATTATTGTTTTATGCTAATATATGACAAGGAATTTCAAAAAAACAGTCATGAGCTTCCTAGACTTTTTTAATAATCTTGAACCAATAGTATTTCTCCAAAGAACAAAGTAGTTACCATGCCATTATAGCGCAGTATGATTTAATTTAAATGATTAAATATACTGTTTTAATAAGATGTATTTCCACATTAGAAATACTTTACAACCCCTTATGTTCATTAGCTCCTTCTCCCTACCCAGGAATAAAGGCCTAATTCCCAACTATGACAATTATTTTACTATTTCTTTTGACTTTAGGGTTGTATTGGAGAGGTTTTATTCTGCTTAGTTATTCAGGACAATTTGAAAAGGCCCCCTACCCACAAATACCTACAGTTCTTATGATAAACATTTTACATTGTGGGAAAATTTTTATGGCAGGATAAAAGGAGATACTAATAGTAACCATGCCAGGACAACAGGCTGAATCCAAAATTGTCTCCATTAAACCAGAAAGTACAGTCATCCTACCTACAGGCATCCTAAAGAAATAAACATCAAAATAGTAAATTCAGAAATGTTTTCACAATATTGCTCATAATATCTGAAAAAGGCCAATTATGTATTCCAGGCCCACATTAGGACCCATGATTAGAAGAGAAGATGAAAGGCCATTAATCTGGTCAAGAGAGAATCTAGTCTATGGGATGAGGTACCTTCACATGGTGGAACATGGTAGAAGACAATTGGCAATCAAAAAGCATACAAAATCATCAGGTTCCTAAGCCTAACAAAGAATGGTTAAAAGAATGCTTAATAACAGTGGCCCATGAACAAGAGAGAAGAAAAAACATAAGACAGATTTTATCTACTGTCTCTTTCCCCAAATGGATAAACTCCAGGTATTTTCCATATTTTTCCCCTGGTCTTTCACCTCTACATTTTCGCTTTCCACCCAGTCTCCTCATTCCCTCTTAGGTTCCCAAATCCTAAGTAATTGCTGCAGATAACATCACTCAAACCCAGATATGACAAATATCTTTGCTCCCAAACCCAGGATGGACCATTGAGCAGAATGAGCCTCATAATCATTCTCAACACACAATTCAAGCAGCCACTAATGATTTATTATTATTGACTGGTGAGATGAAAATTATTTATTCATGACTTTAACACTAGCCCAAAGTAATATCATGACAAATTCTATTGTCTAGGCCACCCAGTTACAGAAACCAAATATTACATTGTGTTATAAGAATGGATCATAATTTTGTTAACAAATTCCCTATGAACACAGAATTGCTTCTAGTTTCGTAACATTATAAGGAACTTTGCAATGGACATATTACTAAAATATTATAAAAATATTAGCTGTATAAGATCAGGTAGTTGAGACTCTTTTGCTCATTAACACAAAGCCTGGCACTTTGTAAATGCTTAATGAGGCTTTCATGATTGACTAACTGATAAAGGAAAAGACCTTCAAGAAACACTGCCATCTAATAAATAACTTAATGGACAGGTCACAGATGAGAAGATATTTTTGCTTATAAAGAATTATAAAATGATACAGAGAAGAAGAGGAGAACTAGGTTTAAGCTGGACCATAGATGATTAGGAATTTAATAGAATAGGAAAATATGAAGCAAGCATTCAAAATAAAACAACAGTAGGAAATAAGAAGAAAGAGATAGAAGCACACTGGCTTTTGAAAAAAATGGGATTCAGTATAGTATACATTTTGAGGTAATAATGTAAAATGTAGAAGAATAATAGTTTAAGAACTAAGTTTTGGGCTGGGGCTGGGGCTCAGAGGTAGAGCACTTGCCTCGCATGTGCAAGACCCTGGGTTTGATCCTCCACATAAAAATAAATAAGGGAAATAAAGGTATTGTGTCCTACTACAACTAAAAAATAAATATTAAAAATAAGAACTAAGTTTTGAAAAAATCTTGTAGGCCTGCTTAGAAACTTGGACTTAACCTTAATAAGAAAGAGAGATGGACAGAGGAGGAAAGCTGCTTAGATAGAGTTATTATGTTTCTAACATTTTTTCCTTATGATTCAACAAGCAAGTGTGTTTAGACATTTGTTTGAGAATATGTGCAACAAAATTTATTATAATATTAAAAATTCTAAATAACATAAATGACCATTAAAGGGATAAAGTCAAATGAATGATGGTCCATACACAAAATGTAACCACGAAAAATGATGATGAAGATTTTTATTTATTGGTATGATAAAAATATCCTCACCATATATTAAGGGAAAAAAAGGTCTCAAAATATGCAGAGCATGATTTCTGTTTGGTTGTGTGTTACTTTAGGTGATATATGCATAAAAAGGGTCTGGAAGGATATATACTAAAATATTAGCATGACTTTTTCTAGATAGTATAATTATAGGAAGATTATACTGAATCTTTACTGTCTCCAAATACATACATACATATATAAACATATACATACACACATATATATACTTTTGCAGTATATGTGCATTAATTTTATAATTGAAGAACATTATTTTAAAATAAATTAATTTTCTTGATAAGTTTATTTACCAAATAAGATTTACTTCTTCTTTACCTTTGTTTCTATGTCTCTCCGATCCTCTCTTTCTCTCTGTAAGGTCATAAATATCTACATCTGTCTTCATGGTCATCTTCCCCCTGGCTAGGAACACTTAAGCTCAATTTACTTAATTGTTCCTAAATGCCTGAATAGTGTTGCAAGAAGCTTGGCAAGAAAGTAGTTTTTGACATGCTGCATAATAATCACGATTATGGAATTACGCATCTAACTGAAGCCTCGTAAGTATATTAAATGAGGAAAAGAAGTCACTAAAGGCCGGGAGGCATTGTAAAGACACAGGAAGGAAAGAGAAAGGTGGTCTGAATAGGGGTATAATAGAACTGAGCAATCATGGTGGGAAAGAGACCTTCAGAACTCAACATTGATTGTGTAAAACTGCAATCATTATAGCCTGCATCAGAAAATGAGGAGATCCTATTTGCCAGAGAGCATTAAGTATCAACTGTGCAGGGACCAATTAAATTCTATACAAAGACAAATGTAAATTCAAGCCATAAACTGGGTACATGTACAAGAAAAGCATCCTGCACAGCTCTGAAGACATAGCTGAAATAAAAATTCTGGAGAAAGAAAACATAAAAATACATTTTCCTAAAATTTAAAAATATGAATGATAAGCCAGATGTAAGTGATAAAATAGATGTGAATAATTCTTACCCAGAAAGCAACAGCAAAAAAAAGCAAGACATTAGGGAATATGTACATATTCTCATTTTAAGCTTTTAAAAATGTAATAAGTATAACAATATTATGTTGTTATATAATTTTATACCAGCAAAAGTCACTTATAGTTTACTACTATATCCTCAGTGAAAAGAATAGTGTTGGGAAACATAGCAAATGTTCAATAAATGTTTATTATTTTTTTATTAATTTTAGAAGGAAATTATGTACTTGATTTAGACAAATAGTTAAATCAGAGAAATCAAAAATAATGATTCTGGTCAAATACATTAAACTGTTCACATTATAAATATGAAATGTGAATAATTGAGAAGCCATTTATATTTTATGCTGAAAAGCAATAATCTTGGAGGGCCTTCCCATGTCCAGCACTCTATAATACTGGGCAGAAGACAGCTGAAAAGATTGGGATTGGAAACCAAGCATTGGTCACTCAACACTGTGACCTTGAATGAGAAAATTATTTGACCTCTTGTTATTGAGACTTCTTATATGACAGTTTTGATATTCAAACCAAATTTATATTATAACTTGCTAAACTTCTAAATGAGTAAAAGGTGGTCTGAACAGGGGTATAACCAACTGAGCAATCATGGTGGAAAAGAGACCATCAGAACTCTGTTCAGAATGATGTTCGCCTTGGGTTTGTCTTAGATAGCTTTTACGATGTTGGGCTATGTTCCTTCTATCACTAGTTTTCCAGTGTTGTAAACATGAATGGTTTCTATATTGTGTCAAATGTTTTTTCTGCAACTATTGAGGTAATCATTGGGTTCTTGTCTTTAAGTCTATTTATGTGATATATTTATTGATTTCCATATGTTGAAACCTTTATCCAACCTTGCATCAAGTGGATAAAGTCCACTTGATCATGGTACACTATCTTTTTAATGTGTTTTTGTATGTGATTTACCAGTATTTTATTAAGAAATTTTGTATCTATGTTCATTGGGGATATTAGTCTGAAATTTTCTTTTGGTATCAGGGAGATACTAAATCATAGAATGATTTTTCAAGAGTTCCCTCCTTTTCCATTTTATGGAATAATGTGAAGAGGATTGGTATTAGTTCTTCTTTAAAGACCTAGTAAAATTCATCTGAGAATCCATCTGGTCCTGGACTTTTCTTTGTTTGTAGGGTTTTGATATATGACAAACCTAAGGCCAACATCATTCTAAATGAAGAAAAACTGAATAAATTTCTTCTAAAAACAGGAACAAGACAAGGATGCCCACTTTCACCACTTCTATTCAACATAGTCCTTGAAACACTGGCCAGAGCAATTAGACAAAAAAAAAAAAAAAGAAATTAAAAGGATATGAATAGGAAAAGAAGAGCTCAAACTATCTCTGTTTGCTGAGAACATAATTTTATATTTAGAAGACCCATGAAACTCCACCAGTAAATTTCTAGAACTTATAAATGAATTCAGCAAAGTATCAGGATAAAAAATTAACACCCATGAATGAATTGCATTCCTATCTCCAACAATAAATCATCTGAAAGAGAAATTATAAAAACCATCCCATTCACAATAGCCTCAAAAAAAAAAAACTACCTAGGAATCAATCTAAACAAAAGACATGAGGTATCTCTACAATAAAATCTACAGAATACTAAAGAGAGAAATTGAGGAAGACCTTAGAAGACGGAAAGACCTCCATGTCCTTGGATAGGCAGAATCAATATTGTCAAATGGCTATACTACAAAAGTGCTATACAGATTCAATGCAATTTCCATGAAAATACTAATTACATTCTTCACAGAAATACAAAAAGATGCCATGAAAAATAAGAGGCACAGAATACCTAAAGCAATCCTTAGCAATAAATAAAAAACAAGAGACATCACAATATCAGATCATAAATTATACTACTCAGCTATAGTATCAAAACCAGAATGGTATTGCCACCAAAATAGACAAGAAGACCAGTGGAACAGAATGAAGACACAGAGGCAAACCTATAAATACAGTTACCTCATACTAGACAAAGATGCCAAAAACACACACACACTGAAGAAAAGACAGCTTTTTCAATAAATGGTGCTGGGAAAACTGGAAATACATATGTAATGGAATGAGTGTCAACTCCTGTCTCTCATCCTGCACAATAAACAACTCTAAGGTGATCAAAGACCTAAGAATTAGACCAGAAACACTGCATATACTAGAAGAAAATGTAGGCCCAACACTTTGACATATTGACACAGGAAATAACACCCTAAACAAGACTTCTAATGCACAAGAAATAAAATAAAAAATCAATAAATGGGATGGTACCAACTAAAACGCTTCTTCACAGCAAAAGAAACAAGAATGTTAAAAGAGAACCTACAAAATGGGAGAAAACCTTTCCCACATGCACCTCAGATAGCGTGTTAATTTCCAGGATATACAAAGAACTCAAATAACACTAAAAACAAATAACTCTATCAATAAATGGCAAAGGAACTCAACAGACTATTCTCAAAAGAAGCAATACAAATGATCAATAAATATATGAAAAAATGTTCAACACCGTTAGCCATCAGAGAAATGCAAAATAAAACTCCATAGAGATTTCATCTCACTCCAGTCAGAATGGCTATGATCAAGAATACAAGTAAGGGAGATAGAAGATGGCGGCGAGGGGAGTGCATTGCCCCGTGTGCTGCTTCACTGTGTGGGAGTATGACAAGTCAGGACGGCTAAAGGCTATCTTGTTAGGAATTTCCAGCAATAGTGGGGTGCTCCGGAACCTGGAGGAAGGATTTCCATCGCACGAGGATCGGCTACAGGGACTCAAACGCGAGAGGTTTGTCGCACGGAGGGTAACACTGCTTATTCAGAAAATCGCCCCGCGGCTAGAGTCTGCAGCATGCGCTGGGAAACGAGGAGATAGCGACGCAGGAATACAGCGCTGCAGTTTCTGCCAGCCATGCAAGCACCGTACTCAGGGCTGAATTCTGGGTTTGAGACGGGGGAAGGAAGCGGTCCATCTCAGTTCTCCACACCGGTCAGACCACAGAGGAGGCCAGCAGCCACCATGTTGGAAAGCTGACGTCACCATCCCTGTTTTCGACTGACCGCAGCTCATTCAGCCATAGAACAGGTAATTTCAGGCTGCCATTTGCCTGCGGCTTGCAGACAGATTGCTAGGGTTCAGTGCCTGGGGGCTTCTTAGAACCTGATCTTATCGGAGCGAACACCGAGCGTGGGGCGGCCGAGTTCCGGCTCCCGGAACCGCCCTGGCCCAGGGCTGGGGAGCCTGCGGAGGCTGCTTCTTGGACCCTGCTCCTATCAGAGCATACACCAAGCACTAAGCGGCCGAATTCCGGCTCCCGGAACTGAGCCCGCGGGGACTGCTTCTTGGTGCCTACTCTTATCGGAGCTTACACCGAGCACGGAGCGGCCGAGTTCCGGCTCCTGGAACTGCCCTGGCCCAGGGCTAGGAGCCCACGGAAACTGCTTCTCGGTCCGGGTCCTGCTGAGGGCCGGTCAGGACTCACCCGTTGCTTTGGTTGCCCGGCAAGGGGAACGAAATGCTGCCATTCGCATAGGATACCAACATGGCAGAGATCTGATGTCATCAGAAAGCGGCGGAGGAGAGAACTTCATCAATACCAGCGGCGACAGAAACAGTTGGTTTCCTGGTAGGGGGGGTGAGGCACAGACACCCGAGTCTCCTCAATTTGTAGTCGAGCCAGAGGGGAGGAGCCGGGCCGCCGCCAGCGCCCGGAGCAGGCCCAGCGGCTCGCCAGCGTGGTGACCGCGTGACCCCAATTGGAGAGGGGGCGGATCGGAGCCGCCACCCGCACCCGCAAGGTGGGCAGACCCGCGACCTAGTGGTACATGGGCGTGGTAGGAGGGGCAGGGCAGAGCCGCCGCCCGCGCTTGCAAGGTAAACAGACCTGTCACAGACTGGCGGGTCAGGCCCAGTGGCCTGCCAGTGTGGTACACACGTCACCCCAACTGGAGTAGGGGCAGAGCAGATCCTTCTCCCACGCCCGGATCAGGCCCTGCCGGTGTGGTGGCCATGTGACCCCAATTGGAGTGGGAGCGGAGCGGAACCGCCACCCGTGCCCGCAGGGTGAGCAGACCTGTGACCAACCTGCAGATCAGGCCCAGGGGTCCGCAGGCGTGGTAGGAGGGGCAGGGCAGATCCGCCGCCCGCGCCTCCAAGGTAGGCAGACCTGCGACAGACCGGCGGATCAGGCCCAGGAGCCTGCCGGTGTGGTACACACACCACCCTAATTGGAGTAGGGGCAGAGCAGAGTCGCCGCCCGTGCCAGGAACAGGCCCAGCGACCTGCAGGCGGGATAGTCACGACACCCCAATTGGAGTAGGGGCAGAGCAGAGCCGCCACCCGTGCCCGAAAGGTGGGCAGATCTGCGACCGACCAGCGGGACAGGCCCAGTGTCCTGCCGGTACGACAGACACATCACGCCATTTGGAGTAGGGGCAGAGTAGAGCCGCCGCCCATGCATGCAGGGTAGGCAAACCTGCAGCCGACCGGCAGATCAGGCCCGGTGGCCTGCCGGCGTGGTACACTCCTCAACTCGTGTCCCCAATTGGAGTAGGGGCAGAACAGAGCCGCCGCCAGCGCCCAGAACAGGCCCAGTGACCTGCCGGCGTGGTAGCCACGACACCCCAATTGGAATAAGGAGAGAGCAGAGCCGCCGCCCGCGCCTGCAGGAAAGATACGCAAGCAGTATGAAAAGACAAGGAAAGAAAGGACCACAAGCAATGTAGGTCAATGCAACTTTAGAAGAGGTAACAGCTGCAGCAGATGGAATGTCAGATAAAGAATTCAGGATATACATGCTTCAGATGATCTGGAGTATCAAGGAAGACATTAGACAGCAAAATCAGACAATGAAAGATCACTTCGACAATGAATTACGCAAACAAATCCAGGAAGCAAAGGATCAACTATACAGGGAGATAGAGGTTATAAAAAACAAACAAACAGAAATCCTAGAAATGCAGGAAGCAATAAACCAACTTAAAAACTCAATGGAGAATACTACCAGCAGAGTAGAACACTTAGAAGATAGAACATCAGACAATGAAGACAAAGTATTTCAACTGGAAAAGAACATAGACAGCTCAGCAAGACTGTTAAGAAACCATGAGCAGAACATCCAAGAAATATGGGATAACATTAAGAGACCAAACTTAAGAGTCATTGGGATACAGGAAGGTATAGAGCTCCAAACCAAAGGAATGAGCAATCTATTCAATGAAATAATACGAGAAAACTTCCCAGACTTGAAGAATGAGACAGAATCCCAAATCCTAGAAGCCTACAGGACGCCGAATGTGCAAAATCATAAGAGACCCACACCTAGACACATTATAATGAAGATGCCCAACATACAGAATAAGGAGAGAATTTTAAAAGCTACAAGAGAAAGGAAGCAGATTACATTTAGGGGTAAACCAATCAGGATAACAGCTGATCTTTCAACACAGACTCTGAAAGCTAGAAGATCCTGGAATAACATATTTCAAACACTGAAAGAAAATGGGTTCCAACCAAGAATTGTGTATCCAGCGAAATTAAGCTTCAGGATGGAAGATGAAATTAAAACCTTCCACGATAAACAAAAGTTTAAAGAATTCGCAGCTAGAAAACCATCTCTTCAAAACATCCTCGGCAAAACATTACAGGAAGAGGAAATGGAAAATAACAATGAAAACCAACAGTGGAAGGTAGGACAGTAAAGGGGGGGGGAAATAATCAAAGAGGAAAACAAACCATGTTTAGTAACATAAATAAACAAATATGGCTGGAAGAACAACCCATATCTCAATAATAACCCTAAATGTTAATGGCTTAAACTCACCAATTAAGAGACACAGGCTAGTAGAATGGATCACAAAACAAGACCCAACAATATGCTGCCTACAGGAGACGCATTTGATAGGAAAAGACATACATAGGCTGAAGGTGAAAGGTTGGGAAAAATCATATCACTCATATGGACTTCGGAAACAAGCAGGAGTGTCCATACTCATATCAAATAAAATAGATTTCAAGCCAAAGTTAATCAAAAGGGATAAAGAGGGACACTACATACTGCTTAAGGGAACCATACACCAACAAGACATAACAATCATAAATATTTATGCCCCAAACAATGGTGCAGCTATGTTCGTCAAACAAACTCTTCTCAAGTTCAAGAGTCTAATAGACCACCATACCATAATTATGGGAGACTTCAACACACCTCTCTCGCCACTGGACAGATCTTCCAAACAAAAGTTGAATAAGGAAACTATAGAACTCAATAACACAATTAATAACCTAGACTTAATTGACATATATAGAGTATACCACCCAACATCAAGCAGTTATACTTTTTTCTCAGCAGCAAATGGATCCTTCTCAAAAATAGATCATATATTATGTCACAGGGCAACTCTTAGACAATATAAAGGAGTAGAGATAATACCATGCATCTTATCTGATCATAATGGAATGAAACTGAAAATCAATGATAAAAGAAGGAAGGAAAAAGCATACATCACTTGGAGAATGAACAATAGGTTACTGAATGATCAATGGGTTATAGAAGACATCAAGGAGGAAATTAAAAAATTCTTAGAGATAAATGAAAACACAGACACAACATATCAGAATCTATGGGACACATTGAAAGCAGTTCTAAGAGGAAAATTCATTGCTTGGAGTTCATTCCTTAAAAAAAGAAAAAACCAACAAATAAATGATCTCATACTTCATCTCAAAATCCTTGAAAAAGAAGAGCAAAACAACAGCAAAAGAAGTAGAAGGCAAGAAATAATTAAAATCAGAGCTGAAATTAATGAAATCGAAACAAAAGAAACAATTGAAAAAATTGACAAAACTAAAAGTTGGTTCTTTGAAAAAATAAACAAGATCGACAGACCCTTAGCCATGCTAGCGAAGAGAAGAAGAGAGAGAACTCAAATTACTAGCATACGGGATGAAAAAGGCAATATCACAACAGACACTTCAGAAATACAGAAGATAATCAAAAACTATTTTGAATCCTTATACTCCAATAAATTAGAAGATAGTGAAGGCATCGATAAATTTCTTAAGTCATATGATCTGCCCAGATTGAGTCAGGAGGATATAGACAACCTAAACAGACCAATATCAATTGAGGAAATAGAAGAAACCATAAAAAGACTACCAACTAAGAAAAGCCCAGGACCGGATGGGTATACAGCAGAATTTTACAAAACCTTTAAAGAAGAACTAATACCAATACTTTTCAAGCTACTTCAGGAAATAGAAAAAGAGGGAGAACTTCCAAATTCATTCTATGAGGCCAACATCACCCTGATACCTAAACCAGACAAAGACACTTCAAAGAAAGAAAACTACAGACCAATATCTCTAATGAACCTAGATGCAAAAATCCTCAATAAAATTCTGGCAAATCGGATACAAAAACATATCAAAAAAATTGTGCACCATGATCAAGTAGGATTCATCCCTGGGATGCAAGGCTGGTTCAACATACGGAAATCAATAAATGTTATTCACCACATCAATAGACTTAAAAATAAGAACCATATGATCATCTCGATAGATGCGGAAAAAGCATTCGACAAAGTACAGCATCCCTTTATGTTCAAAACTCTGGAAAAACTAGGGATAACAGGAACATACCCCAATATTGTAAAAGCAATCTATGCTAAGCCTCAGGCTAGCATCATTCTGAATGGAGAAAAACTGAAGGCATTCCCTCTAAAATCTGGAACAAGTCAGGGATGCCCTCTCTCTCCACTTCTGTTCAACATAGTTCTCGAAACACTGGCCAGAGCAATTAGACAGACGAAAGAAATTAAAGGCATAAAAATAGGAAAAGAAGAACTTAAATTATCACTATTTGCAGATGATATGATTCTATACCTAGCAGACCCAAAAGGCTCTACAAAGAAACTATTAGAGCTAATAAATAAATTCAGCAAAGTGGCAGGATATAAAATCAACACGCATAAATCAAAGGCATTCCTGTATATCAGTGACAAATCCTCTGAAATGGAAATGAGGACAACCACTCCATTCACAATATCTTCAAAAAAAATAAAATACTTGGGAATCAACCTAACAAAAGAGGTAAAAGACTTATACAATGAAAACTACAGAACCCTAAAGAGAGAAATAGAAGAAGATCTTAGAAGATGGAAAAATATACCCTGTTCATGGATAGGCAGAACTAACATCATCAAAATGGCGATATTACCAAAAGTTCTCTATAGGTTTAATGCAATGCCAATCAAAATCCCAATGGCATTTCTTGTAGAAATAGAGAAAGCAATCATGAAATTCATATGGAAAAATAAAAGACCCAGAATAGCAAAAACAATGCTAAGCAGGAAGTGTGAATCAGGCGGTATAGCGATACCAGACTTCAAACTATACTACAGAGCAATAGTAACAAAAACAGCATGGTACTGGTACCAAAACAGGTGGGTGGACAAATGGTACAGAATAGAGGACACAGAAACCAATCCACAAAACTACAACTATCTTATATTTGATAAAGGGGCTAAAAGCATGCAATGGAGGAAGGATAGCATCTTCAACAAATGGTGCTGGGAAAACTGGAAATCCATATGCAACAAAATGAAACTGAATCCCTTTCTCTCGCCATGCACAAAAGTGAATTCAAAATGGATCAAGGAGCTTGATATCAAATCAGAGACATGCCATCTGATAGAAGAAAAAGTTGGCTACGATCTACATTCGGTGGGGTCGGGCTCCAAATTCCTCAATAGGACACCCATAGCACAAAAGTTAATAACTAGAATCAACAAATAGGACTTACTCAAACTAAAAAGTTTTTTCTCAGCAAAAGAAACAATAAGAGAGGTAAATAGGGAGCCTACACCCTGGGAACAAATCTTTACTCCTCACACTTCAGATAGAGCCCTAATATCCAGAGTATACAAAGAACTCAAAAAATTAGACAATAAGAGAACAAACAACCCAATCAACAAATGGGCCAAGGACCTGAACAGACACTTCTCAGAGGAGGACATACAGTCAATCAACAAGTACATGAAAAAATGCTCAACATCTCTAGCTGTCAGAGAAATGCAAATCAAAACCACCCTAAGATACCGTCTCACTCCAGTAAGATTGGCAGCCATTAAGAAGTCAAACAACAACAAGTGCTGGCGAGGACGTGGGGAAAAGGGTACACTTGTACATTGCTGGTGGGACTGCAGATTGGTGCAGCCAATTTGGAAAGAAGTATGGAGATTTCTTGGAAAGCTGGGAATGGAGCCACCATTTGACCCAGCTATTCCCCTTCTTGGTCTATTCCCTAAAGACCTAAAAAGAGCATGCTACAGGGACACTGCTACATCGATGTTCATAGCAGCACAATTCACAATAGCAAGACTGTGGAACCAACCTAGATGCCCTTCAATAGATGAATGGATAAAAAAAATGTGGCATTTATACACAATGGAGTATTACTCTGCATTAAAAAATGACAAAATCATAGAATTTGCAGGGAAATGGATGGCATTAGAGCAGATTATGCTAAGTGAAGCTAGCCAATCCCTAAAAAACAAATGCCAAATGTCTTCTTTGATATAAGGAGAGTAACTAAGATCAGAGTAGGGACGAAGAGCAGGAGAAGAAGATTAACATTTAACAGGGATGAGAGGTGGGAGGGAAAGGGAGAGAGAAGGGAAATTGCATGGAAATGGAAGGAGACCCTCAGGGTTATACAGTGGAGGGGGTAGAGAGAGAGGAGGGGAGGGGAGGGGAGAGGTGGGGAGGGGGGAGGGTGGAGGATGGGAAAGGCAGCGGAGCACAACAGACACTAGTATGGAAATATGTAAATCAATGGATGTGTAACTGATGTGATTCTGCAATCTGTGTATGGGGGGAAGGTGAGAGTTCATAACCCACTTGAATCAAAGTGTGGAATATGATATGTCAAGAAATTTGTAATGTTTTGAACAACCAACAATAAAAAATTAAAAAAAAAAAAGAATACAAGTAACAACAAATGTTGGTGAGCATGTGGGGAAAAGAGAATGTTCATACATTGATGGTGGGACTGCAAATTGATGCAGTATAGAGATTCCTAAAAAAAAAAAAAAGGAATGAAACCATCATTTGATCCAGTTATCCCACTCCACTCCTTGTCATATATCCAAAAGATTTAAAGTCAGCATACTACAGTGACACAGCCACAACAACATTTATAGCAACAAAATTCCCAATAGCTAAGCTATGGAACCAACCTAGATACCCATCAATGGATGAATGGATAAAGAAATTGTGGTATCTATACACAATGCAATATTACTCAGTCACAAAGATGAATGACCTTATGACATTTTCAGTAAATGGGTGGATTTGAAGACTATCATGCTAAGTGAAATAAGCCAATCCCCCCAAAAAAACAAAGGTTGGATGTTTTTGCTGATATGTGAAAACTAAATCACAATAAAGGATGGGAGGAAAAGAAGACTTCAGTTTATTAGATGAAGGAGAACTAAAGGAAGGGAGGGAATATAGGAATAGGAAAGACAGTAGAATAAATCAAACATAATTTCCTATGTACATATATGAAATTCCCTAAGTGAATCCCCAACTCATACCCACCCACAATAATGGGGTCCTAATTAGAATAAGATTTATTCCATGCCTGTATAATTTTTTTATCGAAGTGGATTCTATTGTCATGTATAACTAAGAAGAACCAATTTTTTAAAAACTCAAAAATGATTGTGTAAAACTGCAATCATTTGTATAAAAGATGATGAGGAAGGGTGCCTCCTTTACCATATTGAACATGATAATATATTACTAAATATTTATTATATTTACCTCCTTTACTATATTTGACTCAATAAAGGCCTTAGAAATTGAGGGGTAGACAAAAAGAAATTTAGTGGTTGCACTCAGTCAAGCACATTACAAACATTATCTCTTCTCTTCCAAGTATTACCAGTATCCTAATTTTATGGATGAAGAACTTAAGCTCAAAGAGGTGCAGTGACTCACTCAAGGTCATGCACAAACTGGTGAAGTCATTAAATTAGTATTAAACAGTTTAATGCCAATTAAAACTGTATTATGATGTCATCTTAATTAATTACATCCTCAACAGCCCTGTTTCCAAATAAGGTTACAGTCTGAAGTACCAGGCATTGGACTTCAACATATCTTTTTTTTTTTTTTTTTTTTGGGGGGGGGGGGTTTCACCATTTAACCCATATGAATGGGTACCCTAAAAAATTCAGGTTATTGAAAGAGAACCCAATGAATCATATATTATCAAATGAGCCATTTTATAAATTAGAGCCACAATAAAAGAAATATCTGCAGCAATCCAAACTTCTGTCAGTAGCCATCAATCCACAAAAGTAAATATTTAAAATTTTGTAGAGGCATGATTAAGAAGAAAATAAAAAAATGAAAGTAGCATCCAGAACAGCTCCTAATTGCATTCACTCTATGTAAAAAGCATCCCCAAAGTTAATAACTGTAGAAGTCATTGGGGCTTCGTTTGTATTCAAATAAGCAGTTTAATTACAACAGGAAATAGGGCTCTAACTCTGTACATCTACCCACATACCAATCATCCCAAATATTCGTTCCAGAGAATTGCAATCTGGAGGAGAAAGAACCCCTCATTTTGTCATCAATAGCTGCTGGTATCAGTGAAGCATAAAGGCGCCCAAGCGCAGGAAGGCGAGTGGTAGGAGGAGAAGGTTGTCATTACCCAGCAGTATGGATTGTGTTATTGTGTCTGACCCTGAGTTCTGCATGGTCACCCACCTCTGCATCAAGTACCCAGGGGATAATTCATCATAAATGAAAATGTTCTTGGTAAAGGTGGGGGAGGAGTCAGTGGTCATGGCTAGAGCTGGGATTTATGGCATTATAATAAGTTAATTAACTGCTGCACTCATTGCGTTTTAAAGAATGAGGATAGCATCCAAAAGCACGGGCTTATTAGGAAAGCTATCTTAAGGCATACCAAGTGCTTGTTAGGGAAGGTGTCTTAAGATGAATTAAAATATAGAGTTTTATGAGGTCTAGGCCTACACATTAATCATAAGAACTAGAATATTACAGGCTAATGGTGCCATAAAGATCTGATTGGGTTACATTTGTAGGCATGTGCTGAAATTGCCAGTTCAGAAATATTCAGGCAGTACTGATAGGAATAAGTTAATGTCATTGTAAAATAACCCGTCCACACCTGAGTATTTGAAGAATCTGATACTGGTGACTAACAGTTTAATAAACTGGGAGATCTTCATACATTGTTTTTAAGTTGTTTCAATAGTCATATAAAAATGTTGCAAAACTTTATCCAAAAATGATTTTATAAAAACTATGATACACACAAAAGCAGGGTAAAAATGCTCAGAGCATATATACAATTGAAAAATCTAACCAAGACAAAAGGATAAAAAACTTTCACAAACACAATTTTTTAAATGAAACATAGAAAATGTTAAGAGTTCGACATAGTTGTATATTAGTAAATTTCAAATATCAATGAATTTAATGCTTTGTGTAAACTAAAATATATCAAATTTATCACAACAGGTTAAAAAGTAAAATAAGTTGAGAAAGTTACCCAAGAGCCACATCATGATTCTGGAAAAGAAACTCAGTGCCAATAATGGACTTACTAATAAATGCCTTCAAATTCCTTCAAACTTTGAAGGAACAAATCTTTCCTTTCATAGGACCTATTTCAGAAAATAGAAAAATATTTAAAATGATCCAGGTAATTCTAAGAATCTTAACCTTAATTTTTACATATCTACCTGAATTGCTGAAAGAATGCACCTAAAACATCAATATGTATATAAATATTTAAATAAAATATCAGCAGCTAACTCAAAAACATAGTAAAAGTTACTCTTGTACTTTTAATCAAATAGTTTTTTGTACTCAGAAAGAGCATAAAGTTAGAAAATCTATTAATATTATATTATTAATAGATTTATATTTCAATCAAATGAATTTAAAAGGTAATCACTTCAGCAGTAGCACATTTTCATATCTTAAAGATACCTAGTTAAAACCAAGAGCCAACATTTTACTTATAGAGACAAAATAAATAACCTTCAGAAGATTATTATAATACAAATATTTTAAATTACTAGTTTTTTTAGTAGTGATATTATTCATAACAACATCGCCCAATATTTACTGAGTTCTTATGCTGGGCAGTGGCCAACAATTATACATGTTATTCATGTAATATTATTTCAAGAGTTCTTAAGGCATAAAACACAAACAAAATTATAAACATGAGGAAAGAAGAGATGGAATGTGATTATTTAGAGGAAATTTGGTTTTAGAACATAAAAAATAAAAGTAATAATATGAAAAGCTATTAGAATTGAATAAAATTGCTGTCATAACCAGAAAAAAAGACATTTCTATTTCTCCACATCCTCAAAAGTATTTGTTTTATTTTTATAATAACTGAAAGGAGATGATATCTTATTGTAGTTTTGATTTACATTTTCCTGATGACTAATGATATTGAGCATTTTTTCATATATTAGCCATCTGCATGTCTTTTTTTTAGTGCATTTATGATAATTCTAAGTTAAATCCCAATGAAATTTCTCTGAAATTGACCCAATAGTTCTAAAATTGATTTGAAAGTATAAAATATAATGCAAAATAATTACACTTTGTTGGAAAGTATATGAAAAAGCAGATCAATCAAAATATACCTCTTTCCACGGATACAGTCAGTATTTGGGTAGACCTAGATGACCTTTCCTAAAAAGTAGAACTTTCTGGAAAAATAATCATGGTTTACTTAGAAGAGGAAGCAATAGTCTATTTTAAGCCTCTAAAGAAGAATACTCTAAAGCAAATGTTAAATGGAAGAGAGAAAAGGATCAAAAAAGAGGAAAAAACAGTAGAAGGTATTTGTAATTTGTAAGAATTATAGGAAGGAAGGATGGGAGAAAGGGAGACAGGGAGAAAACTAAAACCATAGCAAAGTAAAACAGATTTTACTACTTAATAACTAAAGGGGAAAAGTGCCTCAGAAAAATAAAAGCAGATTCAAAGACTAAAAATTTAGGAAGAAATGTTAGAAAATGAATCAACTCAGAGGGCTAATGAGTTCACACACACTGAAGCACTTTCCCTAGGACAAATGGGAGCCTAGAGGCCGAACCCAGAGGACTAAGCTCCAGGGCTACAAGGCCCAGGAGGGACAAGGCAGAGGCAGAGGTACATGCAGGGCATGTGCATAGGGCACCCAGAAGGTATGGGGAGGCCCAGTGTCCTCATGCTGAGTAGTAGCCAGATGTATGTCGTCTCTACTCTTTACAGGAGAAACAACAACAACAACAACAAAAATCACATTTTAAGAATGCTTACCAAATGGTTCAAGAATGTCCTGGTAAAGCAAAGCACACACAGGGAGTCATACATCATATAATCAGCAATCCCTAAATGACTTTAAAAGAAAACTAATAGGAAAATACTATAAATAAAATACACTAAAATGTGTTGAGGATCAACTCCTACTCATCTTGTTTGTGGAGTTAGTCACGTAGTATTCATCTACATCAGGGAATCTAAGAAATTTCAAAAATGAGGAAGGAGCAGGAAAGGAAGCCAGCCTGGGTTTGCTGTCTGTGTTAACACCCACAGCTCAGCATCTCCCCTCTGGGCCTGCCGGGAGCATCCCTGTGCTCTAGCTACCCTCATTGACACATAGCCCCTCAAACACATGCTTTCATTCCTGCTGCTGTATAGTCCTGGAACCTGGAACATTCTCTATTTTTTTTTTTCTTTGTTGGAGGGGGTGGATTGTACCAGGAATTAAACTCAGGGGCACTTGGCCACTGAGCCACATCCCCAGCCCTATTTTGTATTTTATTTAGAGACAGGATCTCACTGAGTCGCTTAGTGTCTTGCTTTTGCTGAGGCTGGCTCTGTACTCTCACCTTCCTGCCTCAGCCTCCCGAGCTGCTGGGATTATGTTCTCTATTCTTTCTACCTGGGGTTTTATAGAGGAATAACATTTCAACGAAGCTTTAAAGAGTAAGTGAGATTTTCTTCATGAACATTCTCTATTCTTGATGAAGAAAAACCTCACTTACTCTTTAAAGCTTAGTTCAAAGGCTATTCCTCTATAAAACCCCAGGTAGAATCAACCTCAAAATCAACATACCTGTTGGGGATCTGCTATGTTTCAGACAGTGGGGGCAGAAACAGAAGAGGGATAGAATCATTTCTGCCTTCACAGAGCTTATACTCTGCTCTGTCACAGCACTTGGTTCCAGTGTCAGTGTGCTTAACATGTTCCTAGTTAGAGTTAGGATAGGTATTGGAAGTTATTTACCTCCCTTGTCAGACCGTGAGCTCCTTGAGAGAATGAACGTGTCTCCCCATAAATCCAGTTGCTCCTGTGGTCCATACCTTTTATTGCCTACAATTTCAGGGTTTATAAATAGTTGTGTATATATTAGAAATTCCATATATGCTTGTTAAATGTGGGAAGGGAGATATCCTGTTATAAAAGGCCACCCTGACTATGAAATCTTAAACTTTCTGTTAAAAGGAAACTCAAAGTAGGGTAAAATTTGTAAAGGTAATTTAGGAGTCAGAACTATTCATCACAATTTCCTAGCGCTACGTGCTACACTGTAACATTCTGCTCTCCCTAAAGAAGTGACAAAAACACTGAAACATTAATCAGTCCAGATATCTGCTAATCACTCTTACAGTTAATTTGAGCAACAGAGAAAGAAGTCAGTATTCTTAAATTAACCCTGCAGAGACTTATTAGCATAGACACACAACACAAATCCATTTAGACATCTGGAGTTCTGTACAGTAACTACACCCAAAACACAAGTATATGGGCCTGGTACTCTTAAGGCATCTGCAAAATAATTTCTTCTTTATCAAACCATGAGAGATTTGTAATACAGGAATTACCCTGGGTTACCATGGCTAAGAACTACAGTTTGGGCTAGAAAAAAAAAAGTTAACTCAAGATAGGAGCAAAGGTGCAGAATTTATAACTACAGGCAATGATGCTCAAGTTATGAGTTCCCAGGGTGCCTCTGTAGGGCTTGTAATTCACAAGCTTTCCCTGTGACTGGATGTCTATCTCTCTCAGTGGGCTGAAGTTGTCCAAGGGTGAGAAAACACACATATGCCTTGTAGTATCTTGAACACTGACTTGCACTTGAGTATTACATTTTATCACATAAGGTAGAATACAAACATTTTATATTTGAGAAGCATAACATGCCAATATTATGATGATTTAATGCTTGACATTTAAATTATCTGCATCCGTTATAATCCCTATTTTTTTAAAAAAACAGGTTTAAAAGAAGAAAGAAATCAGAGAACTTAAGTAGTATGAAAGCCAGTAAATGGGTTTCTTTCTTAGGCCAGAATCTTTTTATCTGTTGATCACCCTAAAAAGATGAACTAAGACTGATATACCATGAACAATATAATATGCTGAATACTACAAGTATCAGGAGTCACCCAAAAAAAAATTTAAGTTACTTCTTCTGAAATATTGACTTATTATAGTAAAGTGGTCAAAGACAAGAACTGGCTCATTGTGGGGAGCCATAACTCATAACAGACATTATTCATTTATTCTTTTATCAAATATCTTTGAGCACTGATATTTAGGAAGATAAAGAGCCATCAGTAGAGTTATGAATGCACATAAGACATTGCTCCTGTCCCCAAGAAAGCTATAATCTGAAAGAAGAGACAGGGTGGACATAGTTGGAGTACCAACTTTTGTGAGCCAGAGTGTTTACAAAGAACCATCCACATTTATTTTCGACTTCTCTGTGTTAGAAGCTTGTACCAGAGAAGTGGCTAACATTGTTCATCATGAAGTATTTGAAGAATATACAAACATTATCTTGTTCCTCTCTTTTATGTTAAAAAAAAGAAATTCCAAAAAGTTCCTTATTCAAAATTACATACAATTTAGCAATAAATCTGAGAGAAAAACATATGTTTCTAGCCCTTCTTTTTTTTCTATTAGTACCATGCTCTGAATATTTTAGAGAAATAAGGTATTACCTACATTTGCACAGAAAATACAAATTGTTTCTTATATTAACATGCCCAACTCTGTTATGTTCTTGCCTTTCAGTTGACTTTTAGCAATTCTAGCTCGGATAGAGTCTAGTGACCTTCCAGAACAAAATGTACACCTCTTTATACATATTTTATAATTTGTTTTAAGTTATACTTTACAAGGTTTCTAAGTTTTTCTCCTGTACCTCTGGTATCCTGATTTTAGTTAATAGCAGTAAAATAAGAAGAGCAAAAAAATAAAAAAAATAAAATAAAATAACAGTCCTTGATCTAGGCCTGCTTAGTGTACCAAAGAAAAAATGCACCAGGGCTGGAGGCACATGAAAACATGTCAATCAGATGTAATTGCTCTCCAAGAGAAACACTTTTTCAGGCAAGTAAAAAAGAATTCATCCTGATCACAAGGCTTTGTAGCAGCGACTAATCTACTAATGACAAGCTCAGTTTGTTGTTCTCATACTTGTTTTTCAAGATGAACATTTGATTTGACATGACAGAAAAGGACAATCTGACCAAGTCATAGCTCTTAACCATAATAAAAATTATATAGAAGACATATATCATGTCTATATGCATATACATAAATATAGTGATATGTCTTTATGTCATTAATAGTTATTGGGAATCAAATAGTTTTTAACTACTCTTATGCTTGGTGCAGATAAATATCATAACTTCAGCACATTAAAGAAAAAGTCTCTACTTTCATGCAAAGTAACTCTTAAAAACATTCAGTAGTCCAGATTTGACCTAAAGACAGTTAGGCCTATATTCCAGGGGTAATATTTGAAGACTAAATTTAGCCAGATGTATATAATGACATTTTTAAAATTGTTTCAATGTGCCTTTCCATTATTGCAGAGTCTACTTAATAATCCCTGCCAACAAAGGGCAAAGGGATGTGGAGTCTATTATCAATGCTACATTCACTACCCATAAACTGAAGTACCATATTTTTAATAGCATCAGATTTGAATATTCACTAGCTAGAAGGCATAAGCCTTTTTTAAAGTGAGCAAACCAAGCAAAACAATAACAACAAAATCTAACACAAGCCTTAGCCAAAAGTCTATTATAATCTCCACTTAAATTTATTAGATGTGGATGCCACCCATTAATCCTCTGAAATGCCACATCGGGGAAAACCTATACAGTATTTGTGTAGAAAATGCATTTTAAGTTTCGTAATAATTAACTTTCAGCATTAATAAAACCATGCAAATGGAAAGAGTACATAAAGTCAGGATGTAAAAGGGACCAGACAGATAACTTTTTAGGTACTTTCTTTTCTTCTCTCATCATGTTGCCTCAGTTTACAGAAGAAAGCAAATGAGACTAAATAGACACTTCAGACCAATCTTTTCACTCCCCTGAGTGCCAGATTGGCTCATAACATTACTTATAACTTGGGGTATAGAGCAGCTACATTTCACAAGTGGTCACTTCATAGTGACCTTCATGGTGACTGGCTCCATTCTCTCTTTTTCTCTTACCATACTCAAGCAATAGAATTCTTCTTCTGATTCTTGGTTGTCAGTACAACCTCTAAGAAGCAGTGCAATCAGCTTTTTTTCCATTTGTACTGTTGATGAGAGCATTTGGTTGGTGTGGTGGTCACTGGCATGCACTGTTCAGATACTTCTTTGAGAAAGGAAACCAATTTCTGTGATCACTGTCAGCAAATGGCCTCCAATGTGTGCTCCTTTGGGGGATGTCTTAGTCATCCTCAGAATTAAATTAAATTAAGGTGAGATTTTGTGTTGTTCAATAAAAATGTCATCCCCCAAACCCACCTTTCCAGGGCAGCCCACACCCCAAAGCTGATTAATACAGGAACAGTAAAGTCTGGCAACCTCAGCCCCCACCTCAGGAAAGGTCCATCTCATCTTTACAACTCTCCATGGAGTTAGCCAAGGATGTCATGGAGCCTCCCACCCTAGCTCAACTTCTCTATGTCCACTCTTGCTTTCCCTTCGACCGGTGTGGACCCCATAAGCACTCAATAAACCTTCTGCACACACACTTGGACCTGGAGAATGCTTCCTGGAGAACTCAACCTGAGACAGCAGGGATCTGACCTTCATTCCAAACATTCTAGGTTCTATGGAATAGAATCTCTACTTATAAGGGATGCGGAGGCAGACTCCTGCTGCAGCTTCTTTTTATCAGAGAAGACCTGCACTTGGATGTAATGAGCACATTCCAGCTATTAATAAAAAATTGCATTTCACTTCCCTCTTGGTATTGCCATCATGTCATGGCCTACATGTCACTGGGGCAGAATAGGAGTGGGTGATGGAATTTAAACATCAAAATCCCACCCTCTACCCCTTAATAAGGCCTACTCTTAGAGTCAACTGGAAAGATAGAGTGTGAGTCTTCAGAAATGTCAAGGCTTCTTCAAATCATTTAAATTTGCCCTCTTGAGATTCTTCATTTCCATGACAACTATAAGGAGAAAGGGTTCGTGAAGTTTGCAAATTCTGAAAAGTTTTGGAGACTGAGGATTTTAAGGAATTAAATTTAATCAAATTAAATTAAGGTGAGCTTTTGTGTTGTTCAATTAAAAAAAAAAAGAATGTGGATCTGAAAGAATATCTTTTCTACCCATTCCCATCAAGAGGGGTAATAGATATCCAGTTTTTAAAAGACCAGTACTCAGGAAAAGCTTCATTTAGCATGTTAGAACATTATAAGAGCATTCACATTTCAATGCACCACATGGTTCAGAATCTGCAGGCAGAAAAGAGTGATATGAAAGTAATGCACACTCCTAGGGGTGGTATCATGCTCTGATATTTAAGTAAACTGCTTAATTTGTGCTGCTTAAGAAAGTTTGACATGTAAATTTCTAAACTTTCCATACATGAAAAATTATACTTCCTTTTCTAATGTTATGCATCTAAAATTCACTATGTACAAAAAATAAAAATAAAAGGAAAAAGCATCCATAACACTACAGGCATAGTAGCCAGGATTCCTTGAATTTTGATCTGAACACCTCATCTAACCACCTGGACATTGTCACCCATCACTAGAGAAAAGTAATGTCTTTGTGAGGCAAGTCAGTAACTTTAGCCAGTTTTACAGAAGAGGAAACTAAAATTGGATTTAAATTACTTGCCTAATAAATGACTAACTGGAAGATACTATAAAGTCAGGATCACAAACCCCCATCAATTTACAGACAATTCAGCTTTTTACCCTTCTGGAGTTACATTTAAGAAATTGATATTTGTGCTATAAAAGATACCAGCCCAATTCAAAATTCAGCAAAACATTTTTAAATATAATTTAACAGCTAAAATTTCAGTTCCTTAAAAAAGATTAGATGTTTTGAGGAAATAGTATAGAAGCATTTTAATTATTCCCTGCATCTCCATGCATCTCTTTGGCAACTACCACCCCACTGGGCAATAAAGTATATCTAGATAACTTTCCAGTCCCAGCTACTGTCTACACCAGTGCTTTCTAAACTTGCCTAAAATGATTTGTACTTTAACTATTTCTCCTCCTATTGCCCTCTCTTATAAAATAATAATAGTTTACATTTCAATAGAAATTTACATAGCAGTTTTACAAATACTAAATTTTACAAATACTTTATTGGGTCTCTCTTTTTTTAATTGATCTAAAGTCTTCAACAAGAAGGAAGTATGTTTACATTTCTTACATGTGTTATGAGTAGTTATCAAATAAATAAAAATTAAATTAAATAGTATTCCAAACCCTGGCATGACATTTGCATGCCTAACAGTAACTTACAGAGGTTCCCCTCGACAGACAATAACCTGGAGACTATAGCTGCTGATGCAAAGTTCCAGGGCCAGCTTCAATCAAGACATGAGACCTAACGAAGTTCTCCCCATAGTCCATGGACTTGGGACCTGAACTGTTGGTGCCAAAAGCCCTGGCATTAATTGTACTTGTTCCTGGGAGCCTAGAAAAATACCAACTTGGTCCTATGCTACCCAATGCTACAAACCTAAAAATCATCCACAACTACTCCATGGGACATAGGGGAGGTCCCCTTGCTATCCCACAAACTTTGAGTCATCAGTCACTGGTGCCAAAGAACCCAGCCTCATCTGTGCTCATCCCATGGTACCTGAGGAAAATCTTTTCTCATCTTGTAGCTCCAGAACTGTGGTTACTTGTACAAAAGACAGAGGACCTCCCACGTTTTTACTGACAGTTCTGGGGGAAATTCCCTGTCACATCTGTGACTCAAGGACTGTGACTGCTGGTACCACAACACTTGGTGTCACCTGTGTTCATCATAAAGGACCTGGGGACAGTCCTCTTCATATCTCATACCACTAAGACTGTGGCAAGAGGTGCTACAAACCCCGGTGCTAACAGTGCTCAACTCTGTGGAGACTGAGGATACACACCTTTGGAAGCCTATATCCACTGCAAAATCATAAAACTGCTTTCATACACCACTTTCATACACTTTCATATACCACTCAACCCTCAGTTGAGACAATTGAGGCACACATATTGCGGCATCAATCAAAGCCAAAGAAGTAGCACAGAGACTACACTCTCGAGCTCACATGTAACCCAGGCCAAAGCACCTATCCCAATAACATCTTATATCCCATCTAAATTAAAGAGTCTTTTCCTATAAAAGTGACTCCATAAGATTGGAAGTGGTGGCTATTACCTGATGTGCAAACATTAATGTAGGAACACAAGAAACATGGAGGGAAGCATGAAACTTCCAGAGGAAACAATGATTCTCCAGGAATAGACCCAATTTGGAGGAATCTTTGAAATACCTGAAAAATTACTCAAAACAATTATCCTAAGAAAACTCAGTGAGATGCCAGAGAATACAGGTATGCAATATAAAGACATATGCAAAACAAGGCAGACTAAGAATTCAACAAGGAGATACAAATCACAAAATGAACCAGTCAGAAATCTTGGAGCTAAAATCATCAATATATAAATAAAAGTATAATAGAGAACTTCCACAAGGGACTAAAACAAGCAGAAGAAAGAATTTTTTTTTTGGGGGGGGGGGCGGCTAGGGTTGTGGCTCAGTGGTAGAGCACTTGCCTAGTATGTGTGAGGCACTGGGTTTGATCCTCAGCACCACATATAAATAAATAAAATAAATGTCCATCAATATCTAAAAAAATTTTTTTAAAAAATTTCTGAATCTGAGGAAACCTCTTTTTAATTAATCCAATCAGACAAGAAAGAAAGGAGAAAAAAAAGAAAGGCTGGCTGATTTATGGGAAACTGTTAAGTATTCACATTATGGGAATTCCAGAAAGTGAAGAAAAAAAGAAGGGCATTAAAAACTTACTTCACAAAATAATAGCCAAAAATTTCCTGAATCTTCAAAAAGAAGTGGACATTCATATACAAGAAGCTCAAAGGACCCCAACTAAATATCTAAAAAAGACCATCAAGGCATGTTTTAGTTGAAATGTCAAAAGCAGCATAAGACAAAGAGAGAATTCTAAAAATATCAAGAGAAAAGCATCAAGTCACCTATCAGGAAATGCCCTTTAGACTTATAACATATTTCTCAGCAAAAATTCTACAGGCCAGAAGAAAATGAGGTGATACATTCAAAGTTCTGAATGAAAAAACGGCCAAACAAGACTACTATAACCAGGAAAAATACCCTTTAGAAATGACAGAAAAATAAAGCCTTTCCCTGATGAGCAGACACTGAGGGAATGCATAACCATCAGATCAGCCCTACAAGAAATATGTAAGGGAGTCCTATATTAGAAACAAAAGGATGATAGCCATCATGATGAAAACACATAAATGTACAAAAGTCATATTCATGGGAACAAGTACATGAAAAAGAAAGAGAATCAAAACTTAGTATGATTGAAAACTAACAAGTCACAAAAAATAAATAACAATAGAGGTGGAAAGAAACAAAGCACACACAAAACAAACTGAAAACAGTAAAATGACAAGAGGAAGTTCATATCTACCAACCATAAGCATAACCTTGAATGTAAATGGGTTAAATTCACCAATCAAAAGACATAAACTGGCCAAATGGATTTTTAAAAAGATTAACCATAAGCTGACTATAAGAAACTCATTTCACTGGTAGGCAAAGATATATGTAGGCTGAGTTGTTAAAAGATATATTTAACAAATAGAAATCAAAAGCTAATTAGAGTACCACTACTCATATCAGATAAAGTACACTTTAGAGCAAAAACTGTAAAAAGAGACAAGTCATTACATACTGATAAGAAAGGCAATTCAGCAAGATATAACATCTATAAATATATATGCACCCAATATAGGACTATCCAAATATATAAAGCAAATATTATTAGATCTAAAAGTAGAGTAGACTCTAATACAATAACAGTTGAGGACTTTAATATCACACTTTCTTCAATGAATAGATCACCCAGACACAAAATCACAAAGAAACACAAATCAAACCCAAGCAAATTGACCTAACATACATTTACAGGGCATTTCATCTCATCAGCATATGGAACATTCTCCAGGATAAGGAGAATCTCATATGTTAGACACAAAATGAGTCTCAAAAATTTTTTTTAAAATGAAATTTTAATGTGTATCTTCTCAGAATAAAATACTAAAACTACAAAATAAAAGAATACAACTACATAATAAAAGAATAAGAGTGGCCCGCGGAGGGGCAGAGCTTCCAATCACTCCTGTAAGGTAGGCGGGCCTGCGACCAACCAGCAGAAGAGGAGCAGCGGCCTGCTGAGAGGCAGAGCCGCCCCCTCCCCCTGTGCCAGCAAGGTAGACAGAACTGTGACCACCCACAGAGCAGGCCCAGCGGCCTGCTGAGGGGCAGAGCTGCCCCCCACCCCCCACGCCTGCCAGGTAGGCGGAACTGTGACCACCAACAGAAAAGGCCCAGTGGCCCGTGGAGGGACAGAGCTTCCAATCACTCCTGCAAGGTAGGCGGGCCTGCGACCCACCGGCAGAAGAGGAGCAGCGGCCTGCTGAGAGGCAGAGCCGCCCCCTCCCCCTGCGCCTGCCAGGTAGACGGAACTGTGACCACCGACAGAAAAGGCCCAGTGGCCTGCGGAGGGGCAGAGCTTCCAATCACTCCTGTAAGGTAGGCGGGCCTGCGACCAACGGGCAGAAGAGGAGCAGCGGCCTGCTGAGAGGCAGAGCCGCCCCCTCCCCCTGCGCCGGCAAGGTAGACGGAACTGTGACCACCCACAGAGCAGGCCCAGCGGCCTGCTGAGGGGCAGAGCCGCCCCCCACCCCCCACGCCTGCCAGGTAGGCGGAACTGTGACCACCAACAGAAAAGGCCCAGTGGCCCGCGGAGGGACAGAGCTTCCAATCACTCCTGCAAGGTAGGCGGGCCTGCGACCCACCGGCAGAAGAGGAGCAGCGGCCTGCTGAGAGGCAGAGCCGCCCCCTCCCCCTGCGCCTGCCAGGTAGACGGAACTGTGACCACCGACAGAAAAGGCCCAGTGGCCTGCGGAGGGGCAGAGCTTCCAATCACTCCTGTAAGGTAGGCGGGCCTGCGACCAACCGGCAGAAGACGAGCAGCGGCCTGCTGAGAGGCAGAGCCGCCCCCTCCCCCTGTGCCGGCAAGGTAGACGGAACTGTGACCACCCACAGAGCAGGCCCAGCAGCCTGCTGAGGGGCAGAGGCGCCCCCCACCCCCCGCGCCTGCCAGGTAGGCGGAACTGTGACCACCAACAGAAAAGGCCCAGTGGCCCGCGTGGGGGCAGAGCTTCCAATCACTCCTGCAAGGTAGGCGGGCCTGCGACCCACCGGAAGAAGAGGAGCAGCGGACTGCTGAGAGGCAGAGCCGCCCCCTCCCCCCGCGCCTGCAAGGTAGACGGAACTGTGACCACCAACAGAACAGGCCAGACCTGCAACCGACAGACAGAACAGGCCCAGTGGCCTGAGGAAGGGTAGAGCCGCCCCCCCCCCCCTGCGCCTGCAAGGTAGGCAGACCTGCGACCCACTGGCAGAACAGCCCCAGAGGCCTGCAGAGGGGCAGGGCCGCTGCCTGCGCCTGCAAAGTAGGCAGAACTGCGACCACTGACAGAACAAGCCTAGCGGCCCGCAGAGGGACAGAGCCGCCGCCCGCGCCTACAAGGTAGGCGGACCTGCTACCGACCAGCAGAGCAGGCCCAGCGGCCTGCCGGCGTGGTAGGCACATTGCCCCAATTGGAGGAGGGGCAGAGCCGCCACCCGCACCTGCGAGGGAGACTTTGCAACTATACAAGACCAATATAAATATATAGGGGGAAAATTCAATAGCACAACAGTTTCACCAAGTAGAAAGGAACGCAAACAGTATGAAGAGACAAGGAAAGAAAGGACCACAAGCAATGCAGTTCAACTCAACGTTAGAAGAGGTAATAGCTGCAGCAGATGGAATGTCAGATAAAGAATTCAGGATATACATGCTTCAGATGATCTGGAGTCTCAAGGAAGACATCAGACAGCAAAATCAGACAATGAAAGATCACTTCAACAATGAATTACATAAACAAATCCAAGAAGCAAAAGATCAACTATACAGGGAGATAGAGGTTATAAAAAACAAACAAACAGAAATCCTAGAAATGCAGGAAGCAATAAACCAACTTAAAAACTCAATTGAGAATACTACCAGCAGAGTAGAACACTTAGAAGATAGAACATCAGACAATGAAGATAAAGTATTTCAACTTGAAAAGAACATAGGCAGCTCAGCAAGACTGTTAAGAAACCATGAGCAGAACATCCAAGAAATATGGGATAACATCAAGAGACCAAATTTAAGAGTCATTGGGATACAGGAAGGGACAGAGTTTCAAACCAAAGGAATGAGCAATCTATTCAATGAAATAATACAAGAAAACTTCCCAGACTTGAAGAATGAGACAGAATCCCAAATCCTAGAAGCCTACAATACGCCGAAAGTGCAAAATCATAAGAGACCCATACCTAGACACATTATAATGAAGATGCCCAACATACAGAATAAGGAGAGAATTTTAAAAGCTACAAGAGAAAGGAAGCAGATCAAATTTAGGGGTAAGCCAATCAGGATAACAGCTGATCTTTCAACACAGACTCTGAAAGCTAGAAGATCCTGGAATAACATATTTCAAACACTGAAAGAAAATGGGTTCCAACCAAGAATTGTGTTTCCAGCAAAATTAAGCTTCAGGATGGAAGATGAAATTAAAACCTTCCACGATAAACAAAAGTTAAAAGAATTTGCAGCTAGAAAACCATCTCTTCAAAACATCCTCGGCAAAACATTACAGGAAGAGGAAATGGAAAATAACAATGAAAACCAACAGTGGGAGGTAGGACAGTAAAGGGGGGGAAAATAATCAAAGAGGAAAACAAACCATGTTTAGTAACAGAAATAAACAAATATGGCTGGAAGAACAACCCATATCTCAATAATAACCCTAAATGTTAATGGCTTAAACTCACCAATCAAGAGACACAGGCTAGTAGAATGGATCACAAAACAAGACCCAACAATATGCTGCCTACAGGAGACGCATTTGATAGGAAAAGACATACATAGGCTGAAGGTGAAAGGTTGGGAAAAATCATATCACTCATATGGACTTCGGAAACAAGCAGGAGTGTCCATACTCATATCAAATAAAATAGATTTCAAGCCAAAGTTAATCAAAAGGGATAAAGAGGGACACTACATACTGCTTAAGGGAACCATACATCAACAAGACATAACAATCATAAATATATATGCCCCAAACAATGGTGCAGCTATGTTCATCAAACAAACTCTTCTCAAGTTCAAGAGTCTAATAGACCACCATACAATAATCATGGGAGACTTCAACACACCTCTCTCGCCACTGGACAGATCTTCCAAACAAAAGTTGAATAAGGAAACTATAGAACTCAATAACACAATTAATAACCTAGACTTAATTGACATATATAGAATATACCACCCAACATCAAGCAGTTACACTTTTTTCTCAGCAGCACATGGATCCTTCTCAAAAATAGATCATATATTATGTCACAGGGAAACTCTTAGACAATATAAAGGAGTAGAGATATTACCATGCATCCTATCTGATCATAATGGAATGGAACTGAAAATCAATGATAAAAGAAGGAAGGAAAAAGCATACATCACATGGAGAATGAACAATAGGTTACTGAATGATCAATGGGTTATAGAAGACATCAAGGAGGAAATTAAAAAATTCTTAGAGATAAATGAAAACACAGACACAACATATTGGAATCTATGGGACACATTGAAAGCAGTTCTAAGAGGAAAATTCATTGCTTGGAGTTCATTCCTTAAAAAAAGAAAAAACCAACAAATAAATGATCTCATACTTCATCTCAAAATCCTAGAAAAAGAAGAGCAAAACAACAGCTAAAGAAGTAGAAGGCAAGAAATAATTAAAATCAGAGCTGAAATTAATGAAATTGAAACAAAAGAAACAATTGAAAAAATTGACAAAACTAAAAGTTGGTTCTTTGAAAAAATAAACAAAATCGACAGACCCTTAGCCATGCTAGCGAAGAGAAGAGAGAGAACTCAAATTACTAGCATACGGGATGAAAAAGGCAATATCACAACAGACACTTCAGATATACAGAAGATAATCAAAAACTATTTTGAATCCTTATACTCCAATAAATTAGAAGATAGTGAAGGCATCGATAAATTTCTTAAGTCATATGATCTGCCCAGATTGAGTCAGGAGGATATAGACAACCTAAACAGACCAATATCAATTGAGGAAATAGAAGAAACCATAAAAAGACTACCAACTAAGAAAAGCCCAGGACTGGATGGGTATACAGCAGAGTTTTACAAAACCTTTAAAGAGGAACTAATACCAATACTTTTCAAGCTACTTCAGGAAATAGAAAAAGAGGGAGAACTTCCAAATTCATTCTACGAGGCCAACATCACCCTGATACCTAAACCAGACAAAGACACTTCAAAGAAAGAAAACTACAGACCAATATCTCTAATGAACCTAGATGCAAAAATCCTCAATAAAATTCTGGTAAATCTGATACAAAAACATATCAAAAAAATTGTGCACCATGATCAAGTAGGATTCATCCCTGGGATGCAAGGCTGGTTCAATATACGGAAATCAATAAATGTTATTCACCACATCAATAGTCTTAAAAATAAGAACCATATGATCATCTCGATAGATGCGGAAAAAGCATTCGACAAATACAGCATCCCTTTATGTTCAAAACTCTAGAAAAACTAGGGATAACAGGAACATACCTCAATATTGTAAAAGCAATCTATGCTAAGCCTCACGCTAGCATCATTCTGAATGGAGAAAAATTGAAGGCATTCCCTCTAAAATCTAGAACAAGACAGGGATGCCCTCTCTCACCACTTCTGTTCAACATAGTTCTCGAAACACTGGCCAGAGCAATTAGACAGACGAAAGAAATTAAAGGCATAAAAATAGGAAAAGAAGAACTTAAATTATCACTATTTGCAGATGACATTATTCTATACCTAGCAGACCCAAAAGGGTCTACAAAGAAACTATTAGAGCTAATAAATGAATTCAGCAAAGTGTCAGGATATAAAATCAACACACATAAATCAAAGGCATTCCTGTATATCAGTGACAAATCCTCTGAAATGGAAATGAGGACAACCACTCCATTCACAATATCTTCAAAAAAAATAAAATACTTGGGAATCAACCTAACAAAAGAGGTGAAAGACTTATACAATGAAAACTACAGAACCCTAAAGAGAGAAATAGAAGAAGATCTTAGAAGATGGAAAAATATACCCTGTTCATGGATAGGCAGAACTAACATCATCAAAATGGCGATATTACCAAAAGTTCTCTATAGGTTTAATGCAATGCCAATCAAAATCCCAACGGCATTTCTTGTAGAAATAGAGAAAGCAATGGAAATTCATATGGAAAAATAAATGACCCAGAATAACAAAAACAATGCTAAGCAGGAAGTGTGAATCAGGAGGTATAGCGATACCAGACTTCAAACTATACTACAGAGCAATAGTAACAAAAACAGCATGGTACTGGTACCAAAACAGGCGGGTGGACCAATGGTACAGAATAGAGGACACAGAAACCAATCCACAAAACTACAACTATCTTATATTTGATAAATGGGCTAAAAGCATGCAATGGAGGAAGGATAGCATCTTCAACAAATGGTGCTGGGAAAACTGGAAATCCATATGCAATAAAATGAAACTGAATCCCTTTCTCCCGCCATGCACAAAAGTTAATTCAAAATGGATCAAGGAGCTTGATATCAAATCAGAGACACGCCGTCTGATAGAAGAAAAAGTTGGCTACGATCTACATACTGTGGGGTCGGGCTCCAAATTCCTCAATAGGACACCCATAGCACAAAAGTTAATAACTAGAATCAACAAATGGGACTTACTCAAACTAAAAAGTTTTTTCTCAGCAAAAGAAACAATAAGAGAGGTAAATAGGGAGCCTACATCCTGGGAACAAATCTTTACTCCTCACACTTCAGATAGAGCCCTAATATCCAGAGTATACAAAGAACTCAAAAAATTAGACAATAAGAGAACAAACAACCCAATCAACAAATGGGCCAAGGACCTGAACAGACACTTCTCAGAGGAGGACATACAATCAATCAACAAGTACATGAAAAAATGCTCACCATCTCTAGCAGTCAGAGAAATGCAAATCAAAACCACCCTAAGATACCATCTCACTCCAGTTAGATTGGCAGCCATTAGGAAGTCAAACAACAACAAGTGCTGGCGAGGATGTGGGGAAAAGGGTACACTTGTACATTGCTGGTGGGACTGCAGATTGGTGCAGCCAATTTGGAAAGCAGTATGGAGATTTCTTGGAAAGCTGGGAATGGAGCCACCATTTGACCCAGCTATTCCCCTTCTTGGTCTATTCCCTAAAGACCTAAAAAGAGCATGCTACAGGGACACTGCTACATCGATGTTCATAGCAGCACAATTCACAATAGCAAGACTGTGGAACCAACCTAGATGCCCTTCAATAGATGAATGGATAAAAAAGTGTGGCATTTATACACAATGGAGTATTACTCTGCATTAAAAAATGACAAAATCATAGAATTTGCAGGGAAATGGATGGCATTAGAGCAGATTATGCTAAGTGAAGCTAGCCAATCCCTAAAAAACAAATGCCAAATGTCTTCTTTGATATAAGGAGAGTAACTAAGAACAGAGTAGGGTCGAAGAGCATGAGAAGAAGATTAACATTAAACAGGGATGAGAGGTGGGAGGGAAAGGGAAAGAGAAGGGAAATTGCATGGAAATGGAAGGAGACCCTCAGAGTTATACAAAAGTACATACAAGAGGAAGTGAGGGGAAAGGGAAAAATAATACAAGGGGGATAAATGAATGTCAGTAGAGGGGGCAGAGAGAGAAGAGGGGAGGGGAGGGGAGGGGAGGGGGGAGAGTAGAGGATAGGAAAGGCAGCAGAACACGACACTAGTATGGCAATATGTAAATCAATGGATGTGTAACTGATGTGATTCTGCAATCTGTATATGGGGTAAAAATGGGAGCTCATAACCCACTTGAATCAAAGTGTGAAATATGATATATCAAGAACTATGTAATGTTTTGAACAGCCAACAATAAAAAATTTAAAATAAATAAATAAAGATTAAAAGAAAAAGAAATCATGCAGCATGCTCCTAAATGACCACTGAGTAATTGAGAAACTTAAAAGGAAAATCAAAATGTTTCTAGAAACAAATGAAAATGATAATACAATATGTCACAATCTGTGGGATACAAAAGCAGTCCTGAGACAGAGGTTCCTATCAATAAACATGTATATCAAAAATAGATCACAAATAAACAACTTTACTACATACTTTAACAACTTAGAAAAGTAATAAGAAACCAAACCCCAAATTAGCAAAAGGCAAGAAATAATAAAGGTAAGATGAAAACTAAATTAAATTGAAACTAAAATATAATACAGAAGATGGAGTGAACAAAGATTTGGTGTTTTGAAGAATAAACAAAATTGACAAACTTCTATCTAGACTAATGAAAAAATGAAATAGATGATACAAATGAATAAAATCATTTTTCACATCTGAAAAATGAGACAGAGGATACCATAGAAATACAAGGTGTCATAAGAAACTAACATGAACAATTTTATTCTAAAAAAAAGGCAAATCTAGAAGAAATGAATAAATTTCCAAATATATAATCTATAACGATTGAATCAAGAAGAAATAGAAATTTAAACAGACCAATGATAAATAATAAGATTCAAGCAGTAACTAAAATTCTTCTACCTAAAATAAGTCCAGGACCTGATGGCTTTACCAGTGAATTCTACAAAACATTCAAAGAAGAACTAATTCCAATATTTCTTAAACTATTCTAAAAATTGAAATAGGAAAAAAACTCTACTAAACTCAACAATACCTTGATACCAAAATAGGCATAGATACAAAAGAGAAATAAATCTATGAACCCATATAACTGATGAACACAAATGCAAGAATTCGCATTAAAATACTAGCACACAAAATTCAACAGCTCATCAAAAAAGATCACACACCATGATCAGATAGAATTTATCCAAGGAATTCAAGGATGGTTCAATATATGGGGATCCATTAATGCAATAAAACATAACAGCAGGATGAAGGGCGAAAGTCATGATTGCAGAAAAGATATTCCATAAGAGTCTTCATTTTTTTCATGACCAAAAAAAAAAAAATCTCAAAAACTTAGGTATAGAAGGAACATATCTTAAAAAACTAATGATTATATGTGAAAAATTCACAATCGATATCATAATAAACACTTCAGGGAAAACCTTCCTCTAAGATCCAAAACCATTTTTATAGTACTGGAAGCCTTAGCAATGCACTTTAAGATCAATTAGTCAAGAAAAAGAAACAAAGAGTTTCCAAATTGGAAAGAGAAAAGTTTAATTATCTATGTTCACAGGTGACATGACTTTTTTTTTTAACCAAGGATTGAACTCAGGGGCATTTAAGCATTGAGCCCCATCCCCCAGACTGTTTTTTTTTTATTATTATTATCATTTTTTAAATTTTAAGTCAGGGACTTGCTAAATTACTTAGGGCCTCGCTAAAAGTTGTTGAGGCTGGCTTTGAACTTGCAATACTCTTATCTCAGCCTCCCAAGCCACTAGAATCACAGGTGTGAACCACCACACCTGGCGAGATCACGATTTTAACATAGAAAAACAAGTATTCTGCTAATAAACTAATTTAGTAACATTGCAAGATACAAAGTGAACATACAAAAAAAGTAGTATTTTTATATACTGACAATGAACTTGCTGAAAAAGAAATGAAGAAAGAAATCCCATCCATGATAGATGCAAAAATTAAAATTTTGGAGTCATTAGGGCTTGGATGTGAAATGTCCCTTCAAAATGTTCATGTTAGATAACACAGGAATGTTCAGAAGTGAAATAATTAGATCACAAGAACTACAATTTAATCAGTGGATTGATCCATTTCATGAATTAACAATTTACATGGACTACCAGGTAGCAACTGTAGGTAGGTGGGGCATAACTGGAGCAAGTAGGTCACTGGCAGTGTGCCTTGGGGAATATCTATCTTGTCCCTGACTTCTACCTCTTTCTCTCTGCTTCCCAACTATCATAAACTGAGCAGCTTTTCTCTGCCATGTTCTTTCACCACGATGCTCCACCATAACTTCAGGTTCAAAGCAATGGATTCAATGACCATGAACCTATAAAACCATTAGGTAAAATAAACTTTTCTTCCTCTAAGTTGTTCTTGTCAGATATTTTAGTCACAGCAATGAAAAACTGATTAATATAGGAATTAATTTATCAAGGAAGAGAAAGATCTCTAATGAAATTTATAAAACACTGATGAAAGAAATTATAGAGGATACCAAAATATCCTATGTTCATGGATCAGAAGAACTAATATTTTTTAAATTAATATTTTTAAAATTTTAAAATTTTATTTTAATCATTTTAAAATGATATAAAGATTCAATGTAATTTTCATCAAAATACTAATGACTTTATTCGCAGAAATAGAAAAAATACCCAATAATTCAACAACAAAAGAATAACCAAAGCAATCTTGAAAGGAAAAAAATTAAGGCCAGAAGCATCATAATACCTGACTTCAAAGCCTACTACAAAGTTATAGGAACCAAAACAACACAGTACTGGTATAAAAATAGACACAAGCTGACTATAGTGGCACACTCCTGGGTTTACTCCCTAGTACCAAAAAGAAAAAGAAAAAAAAAAGATACAAAGACCAATGTAACAAAATAATCCACATTTATACACTCAGCTGTGTGTGTCTATGTGTGTATGTCTGTATGTGTGTGTCTGTGTGTGTATGTGTGTGTGTTTTGCTGGGGATTGAACCCAGGGCCTTGTGAAAATGAGGCAAGCACTCTACCAACTGAGCTATATTCCCAGCCCATCCTGTGCATTTTTGACAAAAGCACCAAGAAAATACAGACTCTGAAATTAATGTTGCTAGAAAAATCAGATGTACATATGCAGATGAAGCTAGAACACTTTTTCTCACTGCACACAAAAATCAATTCAAAATGGATCAAATATCTAAACACAAACCTGAAATTGCCACAAGAGACCATGAGGAGAACATGTCAATATATTGGTATAGGTAATGATTTTATAGCTAGACCCCAAAGCATAGACAACAAAAGTAATAATAGACAGATGGGATTATGCCAAATCTGTTAGATTCTGTACAGCAAAGGATATAATCAGCAGAGTTAAGAGACAGCCTACAGAATGGGGGAAAAATACCAGCAAACTATGCATCTGACAAGTGATTAATCTCCAGAGTTTAAAAGGAACTAACAAAAAATTTAAAAACCCAAATAATCCAATTTTATTTGCTTATGTTTATGTGGTTCTGAGATTCAAACTCAGTGCCTCACACATGCTAGGCAAGCGCTCTACCACTGAGCTACCACTCCAGCCCCCAAATAATCCAATTTTAAAATGCACTAAAGATCTAAATAGACACTTCTCAAAAGAAGTAATACAAATGGCCAACAGTATATTGAAAAGTGTTCATTCTCACTAAAGATTAGGGAAAAGCAAATCAAAACCACAATGCTTTTTCAACTCAACCAAGTTAGAATGGCTATTATCAAAAACAGCAACAAAAAATAAACAAATAAACAATAACAAATGCTAGTAGAAGTGCAGAGAAAGGAACCTCTTACATGTTATCAGTGGTAATGTGAAATAGTTTAGCCATTATTAAAAACAGTAGGGATATCCCTCAAAAAACTAAAACTAGAACTATCATATGATCTAGCAATTCTACTATTTGATGTATATTCAGGAGAAATAAAATCATTATAGAAAAAAGATATTTGTACTCACATGGTCATTACAGCACAATGAGAGATAAACTATGGAATCAGCCTAGTTGCCCATCAGTGAATGAATAGATAAAGAAAATGTGGTATACACACCCACATACACAACTCACAATGGAATATTATTCAGTCATAAAAAGAATGAAACCTTGTCATTTGCAGCAAAATGGATACATCTGGATGCTATTATGTTAAGCAAAATAAATCAAATACAGAAAATAGATGCCACATGTTCTTACTCTTTTGTGAAACTAAAAAGCCAATCTCACAGAAGAGCAGAATGGAATAGTAGTCACTAGAGACTGGGAAGGTCAGGGAGAGTGGAAAGAAGTTAAATATGATACACCAAAACATGGTTAGAGTGGAAGAATTAGTTCTGTGGGTTTTTTTTTAATATTTACTTTTTAGTTGTAGTTGAACACAATACCTTTATTTTGTTTACTTATTTTTATGTGGTGCTGAGAATCGAACCCAGAGCCTCGCATGTGCTAGGTGAGCACGCTACTGCTGAGCCACAACCCCAGCCCTAGTTCTCTATTTTTTATAGCACAGTGTATATTGTTTGTTAAAACAATTTATAGTATATTTCAAAATGACTAGGAAGGAAGAGTACAAAATTCTCAGTACATAAAATGATGAACATTTGAAGAGATGGAAGTGCTAATTATCATTTGCATATTGTGATATACAAATATTATGTGTCATAAAAATAAATAAACAATAAAAACAACAATTAGGAAAATGCACCAACCAGTAATCTTCCAAGTATGAAACAAAAAACTGAAGTTGAGACTAAAATTGAAGCAAGTGATGATCTCTAGAAAAAAAAATTCCATTTGTTCTTAATGCAAGTAAGAGTTTTATCCCTCTGGGCAAGAATAAGCCACTTGAAGCTCTAGAGAAGGAAATTTAAAACCTAGTTGTTCCAGGATTAAACAATAGCCACAATAATGCAAATACTGTTCACTGCTTTTCAACTTTTTTATATTCAGCCCATAATGAATGGAATACTTGGTGATGACTACAGAACAAAATATATTGTTTATATATAGTCTAAATATATAAAGTATATAGTTTAAATATATAGTCTTGACAATATGAAAGTAAAAATAAAGCTTTAAGAAAACAGTATATGAATACGGAAGAAGGAAGAAAAGGTAATAATAATATTTTTCATATGGATTTTGGAGTCAAGAGGTAATAGAGAAAACTGATAAGCGAAAAAGTAATGTTTGAGGATATTATTTAAAATTTAAAAGATAACCAATATAATAACTAAAATTATGTAAATGCCAACTAGTCAGAGGAGGGAAGGTGGTCTAAATGAGGCAGATCCTCATCTTTCATATCTGAGAGCTAATATTGTCAAAAGATTGTGAATCCTGAAATGGACATATAAATGCATTATCTTGTCTTTCAAAAGTAAGCACCAAAAGAAAAGTTGAACTGTTAAAAGAGATGAACTCTGGGGATTGTGACATTGAAATGGGAGACATTAATGGGAGACGGACAGTATTATTTATCATCATGTATATATATATTTGTTACAAATAACAAAAATTCTTTAGATGAGTGGAGGGGCTAAATTCCAGACAAAGAGAAGTGAATACCTTTGGGTGTGGCCGTCTTGCTCTCTCCCAGGTGAACCTCTCATTTTCCTCCCGTCCTTAGTCACTGTGGACATTTCCATCATTCTTTTGCCATCAGCTCCACAGTGCTACAGTGGCTGCTCTCAATTCTCTTTCTTCTTTGGCTCAGAATCACTTCTAACTGAGAAACTTGTAATGTCACTGTGACTTCCCTGACTTTTGTCTAACATCCTGCCCCTCTTCCTTTCACATCCAATAGAACGTGAATATGAATGTGATAGGGTGACACACACAATTTTTAAGAGGCAAAATGTGTTTAAGCAATGATGGGAGAATATTCTTTCGCTGGCCTATGTCAATCTGAACTCTTTCGACTGCAAATAGAAGAAACCAAATTCAAACTAGTTAATAAGACAAAGGAGAACTAATTAACTCCAGGACTCCAAGGAAGAATTAATGGCCAAATTGCAGGAGGAATAGGTGTAGAGGTAGGCCTCAAAGACATTGGGAGCAGAAACTTAAGTGCTACCAGGATTCCATTCCCCGTCTCCATTATCATTGATTTCTCTCTGCATACCAACTTTATCTGCCTCACTGAAGACCAGAGTCCTCTGCATGGTATTGAAGCCAAGCATTTTTTTGGACCTAAAAGGAAGCAGCCCAGGTGTGCTGGGGTGTGAGCAGCAAAGCCTTCCACGCCAGCTGGGGCCTGAGGCACAGTGAACAGGGCCAAGGAAAATCAGGGCAAACCCACATTGGCCTACCTTGGCCAGATGAGCAGCAAAAAACAGAAATGGGGCAGACCCAAATGCAGAATCCAAGGCTAACCAATAGCATTGGTACTTTCCCAAAATCTGATTAGCCATAAATTTGGACCAATAACAGAGCTGTATAAACCCTTAGACTAGCATACCCAAGCAGCAACCCCTATCAGGTTCCCTCTCCTCTGTGAGAGTTCTGTTTATTTTCTTCACACTTGGATAAATCATACTCTTTTATATTCATTCTTCTTCATTGGTGGATTTCATTCTTTGAATTCACAAAACAAGAACCCAGAAAGAAACTGGTGTGAGCTGCTTGGGTCTGCTGCAACACGGGAGGGCATAGACTGCTATTAGGAGCTGCAACCCTCAGAGCTGAGGCCAGCAGGTATCCCCTGCTGTGATTAGTTGCTAACACTAATATGGGCTTTCTCAGCTGCAGAGGACTGCAGCTGACTTAGACCCAACCCATCAGCAGAAGCAGAGAATCTAGTTTCATCTCAAACTCCAGTTTTAGTAGCAAATATAGGGCAAAAAGTGGCAACTCTCCATTCCTGTAACAGCCAACTTTATCATCTGAGAAAGACTTCCTCAGATCTGACTTACAAAACCCCAGGGAAGAACTCTAATTGGCCCATTTGGGGAAAGGCTTTTATCTCTGGGCCAATTAGGTATGATCGGGTAATGCTACAACTGGACAGGTTGAGTCATATCCCCAGTTTGCTCATCTCTACTAATCAGTCTCTTAAAAGCAGGAGCACATGATCATGCAGGAACAAGACAGGTCCTGCCAAAACTATATGGTCAGGATCACAAAAAAGAAAGGGAAAGGGGGGAAAGTTTTTAAAAAGAGATGCTATTCAACATGAATGGGGTTGGGAGATAAAAGTACTAGATAAACAATAAGGTTTATTACATAGAAAATAAAACTTTTGATTAAATAATTAGGTGCATAATAACTAATAATATTAGTTTTCATAGCATTAGGGCTTTGTTATTGAGAAACAATAGATTATTAATTCAACATTATCATTCAAAGACCCATAAATGAGAGAAAGATTATTTTTAGTCTCAAGATTATCTAACATTTGCCCATCACCCCCTCACAATAATTTCATGTGAATATCCTCAAAGCTGTGAGTATATGTTGTCCTATAGGTGTATATGTTGTTTGAAAGCAGTTAAAACTCAATTGGATGCATGTGTGATAATAAATAAGGAAGGGGATCAAGCTAAATATCTTGAATTAAAAACAATGTTTTGGATTGTAATAAAATAAAATAAGTAACTGTGAACAATAAAGCAAGTTATCCCATGTGGCTCTAAAAGTAATTCCAAAGGGGTGGGATATAAAACAGACACACACAAACACATATACACAATTTGGAGCAAGAGAAGTATTTTTTTAAAAAGTGTATATAGCCACCTAGAATGACTTCTTGGAAATAAACAAGTTATTTAGAAACATGTGATTACTAGGCTTGCTATTATGTCAGGGCTTGAGAAATTCTTTCTATGCAGCATCAGATAAATAGGTTTATCTGGCCACACTGTGTCCACCAAGACTACTCAAGCCTGCCATTGTCTCTTGAAAACAGCCATAAACTGTAAGTAAATGAATAGGTGTGGCTATGTTCCAATGGTGCTTCACTTGTACAACCAATGTATTTAGTCAGAAACATAACCAAAAAGATCTCTCTAAGACATATAAAAGAGAAGTTTATAGGAATTAGCTGGTGTGGTTATGGAGGCCAAGTCTCACCATCTGCTGTCTGCAAACAAGAGAGTCAAGATAGCCGGGATGTAACTTGATCTGAATCTGAAAGCCTGAGAATGAGGAACACCATTGTCCAAGGGCAGGAGAAAGTGGATGTCTTAGCCCAAGCAGGAACAGCACATTTGCCTTTCCTCTGCCTATTTGCTCTATTCAGACCCAGATGGATTGGATGATGCCCACCCAGTTGCTGAGGGTGGATCTTCCTTACTCTAGTCTACTCATTCAGTTACAAGGCCATACTGGAAACATCATCACCAACTTACCCAGCAATAATGCTCTGCCAGTTACTTGAGCATTTTTTATCCAAGTAAACTTACACATGAACTTAACCATCCCAAACAAGCTATTGGACTTGACCTGCAGTTTTCTCATCTGTGCTCTATGCTGCATATTCGTCACCTCCATTATTTCACTCCTTTCATATGCACTATGTACTATTTTTACTTTATTTAAAAGAATAAATGTGATTATGTTACAGTCTCACTTTAAAATTTTTTTCACTGATAAATTCCATCAGGACAGAGCAGATTTTATCAGATGATCTCTTCTGCTGAGAATATCTATAAAAGCTAGGTAAGGTAAAGAACAGCTGCTAAAGTTAACAGACAGGAACTACAATAGTCAGGGTGTGAGGGGCAAAGATCCCAGAGTGAAAGGAAGAACACTGAGGTAAGCTGCACCTGTTCCATCAATTTTTATCCACAGTGCATTTTTCTGTTCACAACACAGTGCATAGAGGCTGAAGCTTCAACATAGAGCTTTGGCATTCTCAAAGAACTGAGGCTCTTTAGTCAACCAGGACCTGAGGGACCAAAATCCCAAAGAAAAGAGAACTTCCTGCACCGTAGACTGCATAACTTTTGCTCTTGAGGCAATTGTTGAGTCCTAGGTTGTAAAGAACTGAGGAGCTCAAAAACCAATTTCTTGGCTTGAATACAGCACTTTGTTCAGTGCTTTGCACACCATAAATATTCACAAAGCAAATATTTAGTAAAAAGCCAAAAGGCATGGCCTTTAACTTCAGCATACTTATTATGTCATGGAAATACCTAGCATCCTCACATGACATGGCATTAAAACAACAAGCCACAGAGGAATTAATGCAGAATAATGAAACATAGGCATTGAATAAACAACGAAATCTTCTGGGTTCTTCAGCCTGTTATACAACAGCATCTTCCTTAAACCCCGATGATTTTGGTTCCATCAAATCCTCTTTGTCAGTTCTTTGGTTAATTAATTAATTTTGTTGCAGACCAACTCATTTTTTTTTTTTTTTGCAGATAAAGTACGTTCAAATTCTTTGCCTATTTCCACAAATGGATAATCTCATCTTTAAACTCCTCAGAACTATGATGGCCATTTATGAACCAAGGTAATGAGTACTATATGAACACTATTCACATTCTGATAGTAATCTCACTTGAGAAAGCACCAATATAATTTTTGGCCTGGTAGGTATCACAGTGCTTTTAAAACTCTCAGTCTACTATTTCCTTTGTTAACTCCATTGAAGCATCTTCCCAGTAATATATTTAATGAATAACTAATGTACTCTGTGCAGAAAAAGTACAAACTTATTATATGGTATAACATTTTAAACAAGATAGAATTTTGAATTGTTTTTATAAAATTCACTTGGTATTCACCACTCAGTAATAATTATCCTTAAAATTCCTGAAAAATATTCAGACGGATGGATTGATAGATATTATGGTAGGCAGAATAATGACCCTCCCCAAAGATGTTCACACCTCAATCCCTGTTCCTATGTTACCTCACATGTCAAAAGGAACATAGGGGATATGATTAAGATTATGAGGCTTGACATGGGGAGATTATCCTAAACTATTTGGGTGAGCCCAACTTATTCACAATCTGATTCATCCTTTAGAGCAGAGAACTGTCCAGGCTGTAAGGGAAGAGGGCTCAGAGAGAAAGAATGTGGGGACAACCTATCTCCTCCACCTCCAAGGTGGGGAAAGGAGACCTTGAGCCAAGGAATGCAAGTGACATCTATAAGCAGAAGGGGCCTTTGGTTTAGAGCCAGTAGGAAAACAAGACCTAAGTCTACAAACTCAAGGAACTGAATTTTACCAACAACTCAACAAGAAAAAGACTCAAGAGCCATCAGAAGAGAACATAGTCCTGCCAACACCTTGACTTCAGTCCGGTAAGATCCATGTTACTGATCTACAGAACTATAGTCCTGGTAATTAGTTGTGGCAGCAACAGAGAACCATATATCTAGATAGATGGATGTGGGATTTTCCAGAAAAGAATCTGTTATGGTTTAGATGTGATATTTCCCAAAAGCTCATGTGTGAAACAATGCAAGAAGGGTCAGAGGAGAAATGATTGGGTTCTAAGTGTTTTATCAGGAATTAATCCCCTGATAGGGATTAACTGAGTAGTAACTGAAGTGGTAGGGTATAGCTGGAGGAGGTGGGAATTAGGGTATGGCTTGGGGGTATATATTTGTATCTGGCAAGTGGAGACACCTCTCTCTCTCTCTCTCTCTCTCTCTCTCTCTCTCTCTCTCTCTCTCCTTTCTGATCGTCATGTGAGCTGCTTTCCTCTGCTACAGTCTTCCTCCTGGATGTTCTGTCTCACCTTGAGCCCCAAGGAGCCAGCCTTCTATGGACTGAGACCTCTGAAACCATGAGCCCCTAAAGAAATCTTTCCTTCTCTACAGTTGTTCTGGTTGGGTCTTTTAGTCACAGCCGTGGGATAGCTAACTAAAACAGATTCCTTCTATATATCCTATTTTAAAATAAAAATTCTTTATTTTATATGAATTTAATGGAAACTAAAAGTTAAAATTGAACTATGTTTTATAAGAGATATGTTTCAAAAATAATTCATCCAATAACTTTGAAAAGATAATGAAAAATACTGAAGTGTTGAGTCACATTTTTGGAGGGGGAGTGGCAGTACTGGGGATTGAACTCAGGCAATCTATCACTGAGCCCCATCCCCAGCCCTATTTTGTATTTTATTTAGAGACAGGGTCTCACCGAGTTACTTAGCACCTCATTGTTTCTGAGGCTGGCTTTGAACTCGCAATCCTCCTGCCTCAGCTTCCCAAGCTGCTGGGATTACAGGTGTGAATCACCACATCAGGCTGAGTCACACTTTTTTTTTTTTTTGAGTTTTCTTATTAAAACAGAATCTATTGTCCTTAAGATTGTAAGAAAATTAACATATTTTCATTTCTTCCCATTCTCTTCCTCCATATATAAATTTTATTTTATTATTCATCTTACTACATCAGTTTATAACATTTACATTTTGTTCTCCAATCAATAGCTCAGAATTTTTTAGTTATTTCTTCATTTTACTGTTCAACACCAGTCTACTTTACCATCTATGGCTTTTTTATTCTTAGATTTTTAATTTTGATTCATCTTTTGGTTGACCAGAGTTGTGTAATATTTTTTCAATAGATTCTTGAGCAGTGTGTTGCCTGAATTCCTGCCTGTAAAGAATATTTAAAACTCTAAGCTTGAAGGGTAAGAAGGTTTATAAGAAAGTTCCTTGATTATATTTTATTTCCTTCAGAAACTTGTAGATTTTATACCATTCCCTTTTGGTACTGATGTAGCTGGGAAGAGATTAAGCCTTACCTAGTACCATTATGGTTGTGCATATTTTTATTTTTTAATGTTTCCTTTCTGGTTAAAAAGTGTTCTCTACCACTTAAGTTCTTTAAGATGTACATTTGTGGAAAAATTTTATGGATTTTCTAATACAGGGTAAATGCCGTTTAACCATTCATTCAGGTCTTATTTCAGGAAACATGGCCTGTTATAATATACTTTCATTTTTTTTTCTGTTCCATTTTTTGTAGTCTTTTCTTCAGTAACTACAGTTGTATTAGCAGTCATACTGACTCATTTTTTCCCTTGATATATATGGCTTTAATCTCTGCAATGTTTTCATTTCTCTTCCATTTATTTTCTGATCACTACAAGCTCTCATTTCATATCCTCCTGTTCTTTATTATTTTTTTTTTCTTTAAAGACTGTCATATTTTCTTTAAGCTCTTTTCAAACAGAGATCAATTGATTTCCACATTTTTTAGGCCTGAAATTTTTGCCTTGCCCTATTTAATTATTCCCACAGTACATTTTTTTTTCCTTTTGCCTTCTGGTTATGTTTTTTCTCTTTTTCTTTTACTTTGCAGTTGATATTCATAGGCCCCATTCTAGTTTAGTTTTTCTGTGATGATTACTCATTCTCTAATGTAGCTGACTATTGATGGAAGAATGGTGTGAAGAGAAGAGAGTTAAAACAAACCAGAGTAGCTTCTATGGCTTGCAAGTCTTAAATACTCTCTTAACAAGTCTGCTATGGCCTGGGGAAAATGGTAAGAAAACAGGTAAGCAAAGGAAGAGATTGCTGCACTTGAGAACTTTAAAATATATATATCCATACATCCATACATACATACATACATACATATATCCTTTCAACAATATTTTAAAGAATATGTTGAAATTATGCCTATAATGAAAAGACTTTGGAGATGGTCTGCTCTTTGTACCAAGGAAATGTCAATATTCAGATACTGGTTGCTCACCACGCTGCAGAACAGCCCCATTATTACCCCATGCATCCCAGCCTTCACCTAGAGTGCCACCACCCAAGGACAGAGGGTCAAAATACATGGAGTGACATGGTTTCTTGAGATGTCTCCTTGGTACTATTTCCCACTTGATTCTTGACTTATCTGCAATGATTTATCTCATCTCTAATGAATAGAAAAGATCATTTCAGTACAAAGACATTTACATTTAAGTAAATAATGGCTTCCTTTCTGGGTTCAAAGTTTCATTCATGGGTTCTCAGTCTCCTCCTCAATTCCCTTTCAGATGACTCTTAGCCACCTGTGCTTGCTTAGACAAGTTTGGTGTAAGTTGTAGCAGGTACTTTGCTTTTTTATGTGGAGTATTTCTTTTCCTAGCTTATGTTTTTATAGATTCTAGTGATAGATTATGGGGAAAAAAGTTGAAAAAATGTTAGTCATTTTTGTTATCAGTCTCAGGTGATCTTTTTTAAGAGAGAAAGAATTTTTTAATATTTATTTTTTAGTTTTCGGTGGACACAACATCCTTTTTTTTTTATGTGGTGCTGAGGATCGAACCCAGTGCCCCGTGCATGCCAGAAGAGCACGTTACCGCTTGAGCCACATCCCCAGCCCCTCAGGTAATCTTTCTTAAACCAAAAATAAATAATACCCGTTCCATTGGTTTAGGGAATCAAGGCAGAATTTAGACACAGACAAATAACCTGGACATTAGGATTATAATAATTATAGGACAAATTTTTTTTTAAAAAAGTCAGTACCCATGGTAATCATCAGGACACAGAAGTTTTTTAAAGGTAGCATATTAAGGTTACAATATGTTTAATCTCAGTTGAAAAAAACAATCTTCAAAACTAGTGATGTAATTTAGACTTGACTTCGTTTTTTAAACAGCAGATAGATATTCAGCAATACTCTGAAGCGGGCTTGGATTTTCTGCACAAAAAAGCATGAAGGGTTTCAGTTGCAGTTTCAGATCATTGCCATCAAGTAGGAGTGTATTGGCCCATCATAGCTTTAAACCTTGTTTCTGTCATATTTTCAGCCATATTTTTCTAAAATAGATCAATTTCATCTATGCTGAAGATCCATTGAAGCAAATAACCCTTTCGGGATAATCACAGTAAGGGCAGTGGGGAGCTCCTTTGCAGTTCCAGGGCCACCTTCCATGTGCTGACCACTCACTTTGATGCTGTGCAGATGGAAGCAAGTTCCATCTGGGGCTTGATGAAAGTTTCATCAGTGTTCCACTATGCTTGGCTTTTAGGTTCTTAAATTCTTAACCTTCCACTGAACGTACATTAAGATAATGTGCACTCAGAATTCACTTTGATCCTCTGGCCACACACTCAAAAGATTTTCCATCAATCACATTTTTTTCATCTCATGTTGATCATAGTTGAATACGCACATGCTGAACTTTTCACATTATGACTGATTCACTCCATATTTCAGAATTTTCACACTGTCAAATGATTAATTTTCAATGCATTTCAGTCTGGTCACTGTCTTACCCCTTCCCATTATTTAATTATCTCCACTGTTTGCACCATAACCTGTACTTCTCCTTACTAGAATTTTCAACATTGCCATTATTTATATGTTGTGATTGATAATACTCCTGAAACTCCTCAAAATTAAACAAGAACACTGTAAACCTGTAGGCTTACACAAAGGACAATGATAGAAAATAAGCTGATTGCTCATTTCTAATACCACCCCTGTGGTTTAAGATAGGGCTTCTCTATATAGCTTTCCTGTTTAAGAGTTGTGAAAACCTACCTCTCTGAGGCTTGAAAGGCAGGTTTGAAAATGCTGCTAAATTACAAGCTAATTTAGTAATGCTGCTCTTCTGGGTCAGTGATCTCAATTAGGAATATGAGCAAATATTGCTGAGTATGTTCCTAAAAGCATTAGAATATTTGGCTAAAAACGGAGACTATTGGCATTACAATTGTCCTCTTTGGATCTTGGCTTTCACATCAGGAAAACCCTGACCTCTGAATCTAAGAAGGTAGACTTTGTTTTAATGACTGCCTAAATCTCTTCCACAGGATAGCATTTTTCCTTTAAACGTTTGGAGATTTGCTGCTTAGCATTCTTATAGTTAGGCAGCAAATTGCTATATTTTTACTTCTATCTGCCTAAATGTGAAGGTGACCCATGGGGAAGCCCTCTTGGCATCTCTGACATTTAGACAGAAAGCCTACACTTCTCCTTCACTTCCAATTTCCTGAAATATTAAGTTCATAGATTTAAGCACATATTTCCCCATTTCCCCTTCTTAGCTCAGCATCTTACACAGGGCACCGAGGCACACAACCAAATATTTTTATAACAAAGAGGTCATCATTTGATATTGGTGGCTATTGTCCAATAAAATGACATTAAAATCTTCTAATAATCTACTTGGGCTCAAACATGTTTTCAACAGTCTTAAACCCAAGGCCAAAATAATGGCCTAAGAATTGATAAGAACCAACATTTATCCACAAGGTCCTTTAAAAAAATCCCACATATCTAGCTTCTGATGAGTCCATCATAGACCTGAAAGATGAAAACGCTTATATCATGACTTCCATTTATTCCTTCCCAAAGACATACTTTTCCAGATGGAATTCTATGGTTTTCCTAAAAGGAAAAAAAAAAAAAGAAAGAAAGAAAGAAAAAAAAACCTTGTTATCTATAGTACGATGGCCGTTATTCAGGTTATCATTGAAATACGTTTAACTAGGCATCTACTGTTTGGGGAATTTGCAGTGATTGAGTTCCAGTTCATTACTTTCAGGGCTGCGTTGTTATTGTCAGGGCCTCAAAATCAGTGAAATGGCCTAAACCCAGGTCAGAGAGGCTACAATAGCACAAAGGCAATTATGCTGCAAGAAAAATGTTGTCCACTAATCAGCTGGCAATCAATTACTAAGGAGAGAAGATAACCCTCCCCCCACTCAAGCTCTTCAGTATTAATAGTGCCATCGTGTAATGACTTTAGGCTTGCGCAGGTGCATGAAAGGACAGACTCTATAGCACACTGCATCCAAGATTAATGAGTTCTGTCAATTTGCCCAGCAGACATCTGATTCTCCAGCTTTCTGTAGCTACTAGTTTTACACTTGCCTCAGGGTTTTTCTCCCCCCAGAAAAAAATTAGCTAGTAATTTAAATACATTCAATAAGTGTACATCTTTAAAGCAAGAAAAAAAAATACCCTAATTTTACAGTGAAGTATGAACCAAAAAGGCTCTTCATCTGAATATTAACACAGCAAGTGGTTTGTGATGGCAGTATTCTTTCGGTCACACTTTATTTTTAGTTGTCACAATTAGTGATGTACAGGATTCAGAGGCTGATAAAACCCTCAAAGGGAAATAATGTAAACCCAACATCCCTGGTAGTCCTCATTTCCCTTGCTGGCCCAGAAGCTGAAAAGGGAAGGACTATGTGAGCTCCAGTAAGTAATGGAACTATTTGCAAGCCTCCTACAGTACAAATGGCTTGACTAAGGAGGAGACTTGAGCCCACCGGTTTTCTGGGAAAAAGCTATGGAGCCTTCCCACACACCCCCACCCTGAAGGAAAATGCAGAATTGGCCCAGAGAACCCAGTCACCCAGGCCCGTACATCTATGTCAGAACAGGAATTGCCTATAAACTGAAATGAATATCAGGAAATTTGCTGTTGCTCCAAATTGATATTTTATAACCCAACTACTGTAAAATCTCATAATCTTTAAATACACGAGGTCAATGTACTAAATGGCTATTTTATGATGCTACCTAAAGCCTCCGATTTGTTTCTCCTGGGGACCTGAGTCTTTCTAGTTCATAGCTCTCCCTCGATTGCTCTTTCAGTGAGTATATGAATAAGAGGAGAAAAACAACTGACTCAGAAGCATATTTTCTTTCTTTACCTTTCTGCCTTCATCTAATGTCACAATCACCTATCCATGAAATCTTTTCCCAGACTACATTTATTGAATATTAGATTTTTGCTAATTAATTCTTTGTAATAATGTCTTCTGACACAATATTATCAATTGTTTCCAGTTTTAAAAATAAAAAAAAGATAAAGAAAGAAATAAGAAAAAAAGGAAGGAAATAGCTCAGTCGTAACTTGGTTTTCGCATAAAAGAATTAAAGCCTACCCAAATTTTACTATTAAGTTTATCATTGATCTATGTTCATTGGTAGATCCTGTTTAAATTTTTATTTCCTAGAGTAAGGAATATTTTTGATTTGGAGAAATCATTTCTAAGAAAATACTAATATCTGGATACTTTAGAGATTAATTTTTTAAATCTATTTGGATATTCTGTCCAAAAGAGAAAATCCAAATGATGGAAACTTAAAATATAGTCAAGGAAATTAGGCAAGACTGTAGGCAATACCAAAATCTGGTCCAAAGGAACAGTCTCAATATCACTAATTTGTGAATGGAAATCTCACTGGTTGATTGTAATGGGTGTATTATTATTATTAGGTGAAAAAAAATGATGACTCTTAGGATAAAGCTGGACCCCTATAAGCCCAGACTATGCAGGGCAGAAGAAAAACTGGATTCAATTTCAATACATTTTTAAGGGGTGGGTGAGATAAACTTAAGGGAATGAGAACAGAAGAAAACATCATAGCTGAGTGGGATGATTTCCCCTCTCTTTCCCCCTCACCAGGCCTGGGAGTGTTTTCTGTCATCAGACAGAGCGCTTCTCAGGTAGGGCTGCCATTCCCCGGAAAGGGCCTGCGATGGCAGCTAAGTCCACCCATTTCCTTCTATGCATATCCTGCAGGTGGCTGTGTATCTTGCTCATGTGCAGAGGTAAGCTTGGGGTCTACTTCAACAGAGGGACATTTCCTGTGGCCACCAAAGTGTCCAGTTTATTTCATCCACGAAAGAGACTGGATTATCCTGTCATGAAATAAAGTGGCTAATAGAAGTGAATAGCTTGTTTCCTGCTCTGTGGAACAGTCAGTTTGGGAATAGGTGGAAAGCACCTATTCAGAACTTACATAATGTACCCGAGAAGACAAATCCCTGTGGCGGGGCACATATAAAATATGGGCCCGCCATCTCTACCAATGTCCTCAGCAGAGACTTGAAATTATAAAATCTTTTGACTTTATAAACTACAACTTTATGTTTTAAGTTCAGAGTAATGTCTAAAAGCTTTTATAACTATTAAAATAATCTGATAAAATAATAATAACTAACGCTTAGTGTTTACTAAAGAAGGAAATAATAGAACTAGGTAGTCAATGCTCAATCCACCATGCTCACACTGGTCATGGATGAGAGAACACTCACGTTAATGCATCAGGCCTTCATTTCAGCAATTCTACAATTTTGAATCTGTTGACTACAACTCGAGTTGAGCAAGGAGTCTTCTGGTTATACGTTAAAAAACAATTCAAAGAAACTAACATGTATGGGAAAATTGAATGAGTTGACCTAACAAGATTATGGGGTATATTAGTTTCAAGAATAGCTAAATTCAAGAGTTTAAATAGTGCCCTTCTGTACTTCCTCGTCCTCATCCTTCTCTTAGTTAAGCCTTCTCTAGGTAGCAAAGAAAACACTTCCAGTCATCCATATCCTATAAACTTAGCATTCCTAGTGAAAAGAGCGATTGTGTATGGTCCTGAGTTTCCAAAATGAGTAAGATAGTAGCCTGCATTGAAGGAGCTCACATATCTAGTGCAAATAGCTTTACTATTCTTGGGTGAACCAAGCTATGTAAAAATAAATATTGTACTCCCACTTGTTTGAAATATTTTCTAAATTTGTTATTCATCTCTTGTCTACGCTGGAAACCGTCATTGTTAGATAAATACCCCTTCAACTCTAGGTCATGAGACTGAGCATCATGTCCCAAAACATATTCTAAAATGCAGAAGTTCTGGCATATCACATAGAAAAGTGTACCCTGCCAAATAAGTGTCAGAAAATACATATGCTACATCTTATTTATATATTTAAAATGTTCATCAACATATTAAGGATATGAAAATTCTAAAATTAAAAAAATGTATAATTTTATATAATCCAGCATGTTCCAAATTGTACCACTCAAAAATTGTTTGTTTGTTTTTCTCCCTTGAGTGAAAGAAACTCAGCTCTACAAAGCCTGTCTTTGAGTTTGAAAGAAATTTTAAAAGGCAGGAAAGAAATGAGAATTACAATTTACATTTTGTAATGTGTTGCACAATCTGCCTTTGTAAATACATAATTCCATGTTTATGCCATAATACATGTCATAACTACAGCAAAGGTAAACAGGGACCAAAGCAATGAAACATGAGAGAATGGTTCACTTTTGTATGTAGTAGGAGATTGAGTTCATTCATTGAGAAGCAGCTCTGTCTTCCAACAGGAACCTACGTGCATTTTGACAGGAGAATGCTGAATGGTTTTTGTTGTTTACCATATACCATTTTCATTTATTTGATTATACAGTGAAGTACCTGGAAATGAAATCTCTCCTTTCATGTGCAACTTACCTAGTACAGAGTTATCTAAGGTGAACATACATGGTTCTCTTTGTATTCAAGCATGTTTCTCAGTGGCTTATACATTAATGGGTTCTCCATGCACTTCATGTGGACAATAACCAAAAGCCTTAGGCAACATCTAAATAGGTCTAGTCACCTCCATCAGCACACTTTCTGCTTCTCTACATTTATACCAATACACAAGGTATTCCTACTATGAGGCTGATAAAATGCCACCCAACTCAAATCCCACCTCCTCTGTAAAGCTAATCCTGACAATAATGTTAATATTTACTGGGTATTTACCACATGCTATCTTCTAAGTGTTTTGTGTATCCTAAAGCCCTACAGGGTCAGTTTGATAATTTACTACATTTTATCTGAATCCCAGCCATTACACCATGGTCATTTCCCTTTCCTAATTGAAAATCAAATGACTATTTTAGAAATTTTCTATTGATGGATCTATAGATAGGACAGGAACTGTTCCTATCCCCTGACACAGCACGAGTTGCAGGTACTTTGTGGCAGATTACAAATACAAAAGGTTATGTAGAGTGTATTGAATTAAAGCTGACTCTGTGGAGGGACCTGGCAGGTTGTTAAAAGCAAGTAAATAGGAACTTACTGGGACACACAGACCAGGAACATTGCCCTAATCTAACTGCTCTCTAAGCTGTCCAAAGTCTAGATCAGATGTTATATATATAAAAATCTGTTACATAAAACGAAGAGGCAGGAATCCATTCACTGAAACTGATATTGTGCCTTTAAAAAGGGTTTGATTTGAGCATTTAAAATCCTGTGCGCCACTGCTGGTTTAATTTTTATAAATGTTCTCTCTCTTATAGATCTTCTCAATAGCCACATCAGAGGAAAGTGAAGCAAGAATAAGCTTCTCTCAGGCACTCAGTGCACTCCTGCTTGATTGGAATGGATATTGTACATAATATGTCCCTACAGATGTTTCCTCCAGTGGGGCACATTGAATTTCATTTAAATGCCAAGGCACAAAATCTAAAACAATGTGACTTTAACAAAAAATCTGATGAGGAATTTGATGAGAAAATGGCAAGAATTCCTGTGGCATTTGGGTAACAATTTCAAGCCTTCATTTTAATAGAATAAACAGGATCATATTTCATTCAAATCTGGCAATGAGATGAGCTTTGGGTATTACATTGATATAAACCAATAAAGAATTTGCAAATTTGAAGCACTAATTAACAGACACAATATTAAATGAAAAAAGTTTGCTCCAGGGGCAAATATATTTTGAAGACTTTAAACTTTTATTAAAAGACATTTTCGAATCACTTCTTTTATAGTTTACTCTTTTGCTGGTTTTTTTACAAAATATGGGAGTACTGTGACATTTTCAAACTGATACCTTTAATGCAGTATCTGATATTTCTTTTTCAGCTTTCTGAGGCAATATATCAATGTCAAAATGTTTGTAAATGTAAAGAAAAATAAGCCAAAAATTAACCCAAATAGAGCAGAATGATCATACCAGCCTTTGTTTAAGACATTTTTGTCTGTGTTTAGAGTTTGATAAAAAGTAAGTATTCAAGTTGACCCTACTGAGTACATGCCAAAAAAATTATCAGAGCCAGTTTTAGGAGATTAGCTAGTTAGGCCAAGTAACCCAAGGGCACAGCAGGTATGAAAAAAAAAAGTTGTTCATAAGGGCAGAAATATATGGTCCACTACTTTGGACTAGACGAGACCTCAAGATTTTATTCTTTTAATCCACTGATAACCCACTTAATTCCACTATCACCACCACAAGCCAAGAGCATCCACCCACACACCATATGAATGCCTTTGTGCATTCTTGTCCCCTCAATGTCTCTGAGGTACTTATTCAACCTAATTTCTCCTGAATAAAAATATGGAAGGGAGGTTAAGGGATGGGTGTGAAGCGATACAGAGGATTTAACTCAGGTGCAGATAGCACTTTTTAAATGAATGATCTATTAATTTTTATCTCTATGTGAAAATTATTTCATGAAGGTTCCAAAGGAAAATCTCTCTGAAGCCTAGGCTTAGTGGTCACAAGTGCACTGCAGAAAGAGAATTTTCTCTACCTAATTGCAATGCTGCACGGAGTTGCTTTCCTGAGACTACAATATCTAAGACATATGTATCTAAAGACTCATACTTCAGAAAATAGGAATGTCAGCCCGAATGTTAAAGAATCAAATATATGAGACCGACCTTCACATAAGACATTGTGAGCAGGCTGGTGTGTGTGTGTGTGTGTGTGCACGCACACACGTAGACATGCACATACACATCTTTTGAGTATTTGTATTTTAAGCAAGTAATGATTTTATCTTTATCCTAACTATGTATTCAGCATAAGTCAGCTGGTGTTAATATTACCTATACCAGCAATTCTGCATTCTGTACCCCACTGGCTGGTTTTCACAGAGAATTAATTTGATTGCATTACGACTAAATATCACATTTTTCTTCTAAGAGGAAAGAAAAGGGAAGAGGGAAATGAATATAATACAGGAGCTTTATCTACATTTTATCATCTCAATCACCGCATGAGTGACATGTTACTGTACGTATATGACAAATGAGGGATGTAAGATCCAGAAAGGTTAAGTAACTGGCCCAAGATCATACAACTAACAAATGAAAGAGCCAGAATTTCAAATCAAGTAGGTTTGGCTCCAGAATCTTTTTCCCCACTGTGCCAGGGCACTAGTAAAACTGGTTGAAAATTAAAAGATTTAAGCAATTTATTTAAGCCATCAAAAAAAATTAATTAAACTTATTTTAACTCATTTTTTCACTCAGAAGAAATTCTGATCTGATTTTTTTGTGCCAACAGTGTATGTTTTTCATGGAAACTGCAAACCAGTTCTTGTAGTAGAAAGCTTAGGAACAAATCCGGCTCACCTGTCTCCCTCTTCGGTGCAACATATCATCAGTGAAGGTTACCCTTGCTCCTTTTTACTTTTTACTTTTTTCTATTTTTCAGTTTGTCACATTTTACATGTTCTTGATATATACAATAAATGCTGTCTAGAGGAAAGTATACTGTAAATAATAAACAATTAATTTTTTTTCACTGTTTCTACTTTCTACTAATCAATTGTCAGGTGAAACTTAATGAGCCAGCCATTATTTGACTACACATGTTCCTGCCTCCCTCTAGTTTTTAGTTTAAGGGATATTTCACTGACATGTCCACATTGTCCTAAACACAAACAAATAATATCATATTTTTAAAGTTGACAGCTGCTGACTATGTTTATTCCAATTATGCATCTCACAGAGCCAGTGTGGGACAGACTTCAGCTAACATTCCATTGATCACCTCACCAACGTAAGCTTGGGACTGGTGGAACTCACTAACATTTGGGTCTACTGGAATCAGTGTCAGTTCAGAGTCAATGTCTAGTAGTTCCCCAAAAGTGTGATTAATTACTTTGTTTCAATGCACAAACATATTGTTGTTAAAAAACTACAGCCATGGGTCACTTTGGGAAGGCTGGGAAAGAAACTAATAGTATAAAGTTTAGGCAGTGTAGTAGAGTGCTTCATTCAACAGGTCTGGGTCTATAAACTGACTCAAATCTGGGAATTGATCTGAGGAGCTAAAATTTCCTGTTTTGGTGATTCAAGTTTGACTCCTATTCACTTGACCTAGAACTTTCCCACTTCTCCAAACCAGATAGTAATTTAGCATACCACCATGTATTTCACTTAGGGACATCATGATCAACTGACCAACACCATAGGTCTCTGTGTATCAGACTCTTCTGACTATGGCTTTGAGTCTGTGTCCATTATGGTAACCACACCCATCTTACCTTTGGTAATCAGGTGGCACCAAGTAGCCTCTGACACCCTGAGATCCAGTTATGCCCATTGCACTTATCTCCAATTCAGATTGTAGTTCCCCATATAATTTCTAGCATGCATCTTTCACCTGAGTGGGAATGCAGGTGTTAATAATAGATCCAATCTAACAGGCCAGAGTTGGAAGCATGGGTATGTGTAAGGATAGCCTAGATAGCATGGGGCAGAGGATGATATTAATTTTTTTAAATGAAGCAGAAATTAGATATAGAGTTTTAATAATAAATGCTTACATGTCCACAGTACTTATCCTATCAAACCTCAATCTTAAACACAAGAACTAGCTAAAACAAGAATCTACAATTTCTCTTAGTAAATCCTCTATATATCTGCATTATGACAATATGCAGCTATTTTTCATGGAAATTTTTAGAAACACTTGGCTTTGCATTTTAAAAAGCAAATCAAAAGGTTTTTTGTTTTGTTTTGTTTTGTTTTTACTTTTTTTCCTATTTCTTAACCTATGAATACCTATTAAGTTCAGGGATGTGCATATTAATGATTTACTGTCATTCAAGTACTAATACACAAAGTTTGAATTTTGACTATCAAACATAGTTCTTTAATTGCAACTATTATCAACCATTATATTTAAACAGTATTTTAATTATCTATTTATGTTTCTGTCTACCCACTAGGCTGAAGGCTTTTAAAGACAGAAATCCTATCTTTATCAATTTTCCACATTCAAGTGGCCAGCATCTTCCCTGGCATAAATCTCTATTGGTGGAGAGCTTTCTAGCCTAAGATACTCATCTGAAGATTTTTCTCCTTTTCTTATAGCTACATGGAATGCAATTCAGTGGAATAGAATTCATAGGAAAATCTGGCCATGACACAATCTAGCAAACAAGCTGGCAGCTCCCTTTTCTGAAACTACAACCACCGTTAGCATTAGGAAAATAGTACTCTATAGTCACTGAATCCTAGAAAAATCTCCATTTCCATTCAGTAAAGAGCCCAGCATCTTGAAGCAGAAGTACTAGAAATACTACAGATGCCTCTGAGACTAAACCATTATACCCATCCCCATCTTCTAACTTTTTTCTAAACTTCAGTACATAGAATTTAGTTACATGCTCCAGTTTGTGACACACCAAAGACTCCCATTTTATTTTTATTTTCACATACTGCCATAGATTACATAGATATGTCTTTAGACATACAAATTTCCTTGGAAAATAGAGTATTGATTAGAGCATATAAATTTTAAAAATATTTTTATATTTATTTTAAATTACTAATTTGCTAATAATCACATTCTGATTCTTACGTTTCCTAAATGCTCTGGTTTTGAGATGTATTTATTTATTTCTATGGATATAAATAGAATGCATTACTTCTGATTTTGGCATTTCATCATATGAATATACCATAATTTACTTATCTACAATTTTTAATACCTTATACTCTTTGCTACCACAAAAATTCTTCAGTGAATATATATTTCCTTCTTCTGGGTTTTATGTGCATGCATTTTACTGAGTACTGCCAGATTTTCCTCCAGAGTGGCTGTACTAGTGACTCCCATCAACTCCTCTTATTCTTGCCAACACTTGATATTATGAACTTTTTAATCTTAGCCAACTTGATGAATAATAATGATATTTCATGGTTATACTCTAAGTTGAACACGATTTCACATACTCAGGGTTTTTTTTTTTTTGTAATTTCCCCTTCTTTGAATTACTGATTACATCCTTTATCTATTTTTTTTCCTTTTGGATTTAGTATTTGTGAATGTCATTTGTAAAAGTTTCTTGTATATTCTAGATCTCTCTTGTTGCTTTTATGTATTGCAAAACCTCTTCCCAATCTATAATATATCTTCTATAATTTATGTATGGTATTCTCAATTGACAAGAAATTCTTGCTTCTGATATCATATCCCTCAGATTTCCCTTTTATTTTGTCTTTTGGTAAATCCTTTTTGAGATATTTTCCACTCCAAGAATAGAAAGATATTCATCAGTATTTTCTTCTACTGGCTTTATAGTTTTATCTTTTACTTGTAGAACTTTGATCCATTTGGTCTGCATTCTTTCTTTTGTGCAGTAGGGACCAAACTTTTGTTTTCCACATCAAGATAATCTATTTTTTTCTCCAATGATTTGTGATATTATTTCAGTTATAACCAAAACATTATCTATGTATGTGAATATATAGACACATGAATGCATAAGCCTTATCACAAGACATAAGCAAAAATGGAACAAAGAAATCAATCATGTTTTTTCCCCATTTCACTGGTTCATTTTTTGAATATGGTTCTGTGGTTTTGTATATGCTTTACAATCTGTAAGAATAAACTACCACCTATATTAGTCATAATTCTCCAGGAAAATTAAACCAAGAGTATAAATAGGATATAGGTAAATGAGAAAGAGAGAGTTATAGAAACAGAGAGAAACTGGGACAGAAAGAGATATTACAGTTTATTATAGTTGCTGTCTCACACAGTGATGGAGGTTTACAAGTTCCATGAGTACCATGCGCATATAAGAAACCTAGAAATACTGGTAGTATCCAAAGGCCTGAGAACCAGGTGACCTGATAGCATAACTTAATCTGAGGCCAAAGGCCTGAGGATTAAGGAGCCCTTAGTGAGAGCCTAGTGTCTAAAAACCCCAAATCCAGAATCTGATGTCCACGGGCAGGAAAATATAGGTAGCCCATGTCAAATAGAACACCTTTTTGTTCTATGTGAGCCTCCAATAGATTAGATACTGCCTACATTGGTAAGGTTGGCTCTTCCTCACTCAGGCTACCAACCTGAAAACTAATCTCTTCTGAAAACACACACACACACACACACACACACACACACACATACACACACACACCAGAAATGATGTAACATATCTCTGCATACCTTATCCCCCTCAAGTTGACACAAAAAATTATTCATCATATACCCCATACACACCTGCTACTCTGTTTCCAAAATTGTTTAACGTATTTGTCAGCTTTTCATCAGTGTGGCAAAATACCTAATAAAATGAACTTAGAGGAGAAAAGATTTATTTTGGCTCAAAGCTTCAGAGGTTCCCACCCACAGTCCACTGGCTCCGAAGTTTCTAAGCCTGAGGTGAGGATATACAAAATACAGTCCCCAGGGTATGCTCCCCACAAGGACCCACTCCTTCCAGCTAGGTTCTACCGTCTCCAGTGTCTACCACCTCCCAATAACATTCAGCTATGAATCCCCCCATGGATTAATTCACTGATGAGATCAGAGCTCTCATGATTCAATCACTTTTCCAAATCCCAAAATGACAGCCACTGTTCTAGTCTTGCTTCTGTTCCCAAAAGTAACATAATACTTGACATATGTTTTTCAGTGGATAGACTTTATCCATCTAATAAATTTTCTTCTATTCTTATTTTTCTGAGAAATTTATTCAATAATTACTGAGAATTTACAGTGTAATTATCACTACTGTAGGACCTGCAGACATAATGAATAAAATCCCTTCACTCAAATTATACAGCCAAAGAAACAAGTAATCATCAAGATAGTTAATAGTAATATTTCTAGACTGAGATGCTGAACTAGCACAAATTTCTGGTCCCTCTCTCAAGTCCAATCCCTCTAAAATAATATTAAGATATTTAGAAATCTTTGAGAAAAACCACTGGAACCTTCCTGGAAATAGGAATATTGACCTTATGTGTGTAGAGCAATGATACTGGCCTGAGACCCGAGGCTGCTAGATAGGACTACAGACTGAGGGATAAAAGAGAGAAGACACCCCCAGTTCTGTCTCTACTTCCCTTCCCATTCTGGTCTCAGAGATTAAATCAGAGCAAGAAAAAAGTCCTGTGCTCATGAGTCTCTAAGAGAAACAAGTGAGAACTAACCTCAGACATGTGGCTTCTCACTCTGATTCCTCCAAACCCCAAAGCTGGTGAATTTTAATCTCTGCGTGTCTTTTCCTGCAGCTGCTTTTCCCTCAGATGCAATGTGTGAAGAATGATCTAAGGACTTGTTTAGTCTGTTGGGTGCTGTACTTTTCTGGTGTCTTGTCTCTTTAGGTGCCTCACTTACACACACACACACCCATACACACACACACACACACACAAGATCTTTGGAGCTGACCTTGACAAGGGTCTGACCTTCTTCTATTTGCATTATCTAACAACATAGCTGGTACTTACAGGGGAAAGTGAACTAGCAGTCACAGATAACAAGACAACTAAGGACACCTATTTCAATGTATTGCACTGCAGATATCATTAGAAGAAGAAATATTAGAACAGAGAGACAAAGACTTTGAAATTGAAAAACATGTTAAAATAAATAGAGGAAGATACTAGTAAAACAGAGCAAAAGCATTTAAAAGGAGGTAAGAAAGGAAAGGTTGACTAGTATGTCCAAGGATGATTTCACTAAGAAGGCAACATTTCAATAAAGATCACAAGAAATGAAGGAGTTCTACACATGGGTATCTTGGAGAAGAGCAAAACCATGCAGGCTGGTAATAGTCAAGTACTAAGCTGGGGTCCAAGAGAAGAGAGGAAGAGTGGTAGGACATGGGGCTCCATAGGGAAGAGGTCACACCATGGGGGTCTTGGAGGCTATGAAGCCATTTTTAGAACTTGCTGTTATTCTCAAGAAGTGGGTAAAACCATTGGAGGGTTCTGAATCTAGTGGCATGATTTAACCAGTTTTAACAGGTTTACTCTGATAAGAAAGACACAGGAGAGCAAAGCTAATCACAGGAAAGCCACCCAACAGACTACACCAGGTGGAATGATGTCAACTAGAGCTGCAATGGTGGCAGTATAGATGCTAAGAATGGAGGAAAGAGTGGTCATTTACTAAGTGAGTGGAGACTGAGAGGAGCAGGTTTCAGACAGGATATCAGGAACTCATGCGTGGATGGATTAACATTGAGAATACTTATAAGACAGCCAAATGTAGATGTCAATTAAGCAGATGAATATAGAAATTCTGTAGTTCAGAGGAAACATCTGAACTAAATATAAATGCTTTGGAAGTGATATGATATTAAAGAAATAAAAAATTTTTTAATGTTATTCATTAAATGGATAGGTTTTCTAAGTTTGAATAATCATTTCATTTCAGAGAAATAAAAAAAGTAGCTGGTTATGAAATACTAGTGTAACACAATGTCATATCGAGTTAGTATATTGACATTTTAAATGGTATGTTTGTATCTATGTTCATGAATGATGTTGCCTTATAAATCTTTTTTTCCTGACCTCTCTAGCAAGTGTAAGTAACAAGGTTTTACTTTCTTCATAGAAGGAGTTTGGCAGATTTTCCTCTTTTGCTATATTCTAACTTCTTTAACATAGCATCTATGCTATCTAGGTCAAGAAAAGAACTTTAGGTTTTATTCTAAATGTGATGGGTTGGCATCAGAGAGTTTTGACCCAGAAGATGATGATATCCTGTGAATATTTTAAGGAGATAAATTGAGCTGTGAAGAACCAATTATAGGGGCCACTGCAGTAATACAGGGAAGAGCTGTTGGTGGCTCAGAACAGAAAGATAATAGTAAAAATGGAAGAAAACAGATTCACAATGTATTAGGGAGAATCTAATTGGTGGCAGTGTGTGTACAGATAAATTTTTATTTCCAATTCTGGGAATTAAATATGGGATTGTTCTACCTCTTAGCTACAACACCAGCCCTCTTTTTATTTTTTATTTTGAGATAGAGTCTCAGATGGTTGGGACAGGTCTCAAACTTGTGATCCTCCTGCCTCAGCTTCCCAAGTGGCTGGGATTACAGGTGAGTGCCACCACAACCAGAGGTACACATGAATTTTGAAAAGAGAAAGTGGCAACCATTGCAACCTCTTAAAAGCTAAGATAATCATATGAAAGTAGAGCAAATTCTGAACTACAGAATTTCTATATTAATCTGCCTAATTAACATCTACATTTGGATAACCTATAAGCATTCTCAATATCAGATGCATGTAATCTTTACTTATCCCTACTCTAACCATAAATTATATGTAAAATTATATTAAAAATGGTATTAACATAAGATGGATTAATTGAAAATCTTCTTGCTTGCAAAGAGATACTTTTTTCCTTGTTTATTCTTTTTAGATATACATGATAGTAGAATGCATTTTGACATATTATAAGTACATGAAGTATAACTTATTCAAATTAGGTATGAAATTACTTGAGGTGGTAGAATTCATCCTTGTGGTTGAATATGATGTAAAGAAGGCAAAGAGATACTTTTAAGTGCATTTTGAATTATTGCCAGTGTACGTAACAATTTTAAAAAACCTAAACTGGAATTTTTTTTCTTAATTAAAAAAATAAAACTAGGTATTTTTGTCAAGCAAGAAGATCCAGCTCCCATTCCCAAGCAGGGATTCCCTGCCTTGTGAAGTGTGGCAAAGTGTGTAACAATGCCCACACCAGAAGTGACAGCCACAGATCTCAGCCCACTGTGTTCCCTTGTGGACACAGAGTCACCCTGAAGTACTCAACACATTTATTGGAACAAAGCTTTACTCAGACCAGAAAAGGTTCAGCAAGATCAGCATCTACCCTGTGCACTGCTCTCCCTTGGCTAGGCGGCCTCTCCTCTAAGCAATGCCTGCTTGCAGCCCCAACGTGCTGCTGGGAAGACCCCATTTTCCTCCCCTGGGGACAGGGCGGGGTTGGGGACACATACTAGAAGGGCTGTGCCAGTTGTTTATGATGGGCATGCTTCAAACACTATAAGGAGGTTAACCTTGTACCCAGAAAAGGGAAAGATTTCTCCTCATAAGGGAGAAGAATCTAGAACCAAGCAGTCACACAGTCACATCCATTTGGACTCTGTCTAGGGGAAAGTGCCAGGCCCAAGGCACTCAGGGAGGGGTAACAGGTGACACAGTGGTTGAGTCCTCAATGATTGTTAAATGCAGTCCCTATTTATTCTAACTGTTCCCTTCTCAAGTACTTTTTACACAATTATCAGAGGGGCTACTGATAGAAATTACAAAACATTGTTTTGAAAAGTTATCCAAGAGTGTTGTAAGATGAATTTAGACTTTCTAATCTGTCCTTCCACACATGTCATGTTGCCTAAGAAATATTATTGATTTTGTAAATATTAAAAAAATAATTGTTACACTGATTTGTAATACATGTAAAATAAATATATTATAGAAAGTCAAAGGTAGGATATGCTCATAAAAATCTCATTGAAAACAAATGTACCTGGAAAAAAAAAAATGTCTTTCAACCTTTTGAAACCAGCAGGTGGGTTATGGAATTCCACCACCTCAAGTAATTTCAGTCTCTGTTTGGAAATGAAATTGCTTAAATCTTTACCACTCTAGTGCTTACCTGTAAGACATATTTAAATCAGAGCAGACTTAAAATCTGCCAAAAAAAAAATCTTTTGTCAAACTTAAAAACTTATTGTCACTCCTTCCCAGGGGACTGTACAGTTTTATGAGTCTATGTGTATCTGTTATATCTTACATAATGTGCTCTATTTAAGACAATCAACCAAACTTGTATCAAAATGCAAATACACAAACAATCCAATATGCTAGCAGTGAGAGCTTCCACAGAAATAGACTGAAAAGGTCAAAAGGAATTTACTGCAGGCTTCTTTTAAGCACTCAACTTGTTGAGTAAAACAGCAGTCTATATATATATATGTGAAAAAGAAAAAAAGAAAGAAATCTGATTTCCACATTGCTAACGGAAATATACTATGGTTTCTGAAAACATAGTGAGAAAACCAGTATCCAGACATTTTAAAGGCAAAGTACATGGCTTTCAAAATATAAAAGCCTCCCTGGAAGAATTTGTAACCCAATTTGAGCTTTAATCTAGTGTTTACTGGCACAATTTTGAGAGGAAACCATGCCACTTCAATGATATTTTATCTTTCAATTATATTCTTGCCATATTTGAGTCTGTGTATATTTCTCTTGTGTTAGTGAGCAAGGTTGTTTAGGAAAGAGAATCTGATATAATGGAAATAAGATGAACTCCAAAGTTGGAAAATTTGAGTCTGAGCCTTTATATTGAGCACAAATTATATACTAAAACTCAGACAGGACTCTGAGCCTTACTCTTCTCCTCTCAAGGGGACAGCCATAATGGCTACTTCCCAAGATCTTCAATGAGATATCTGAGAAATAAATGTGCAAATTCTAGAGCACTCTACAAATATTAATGACTCTTGTTGCATATCTTTGTAACCCCCAGGGTGAAGCACTGTACTTTGAACATCAATGGCACTCATCACCTGCCTGTTGAATGAAACACATCAATTGAAAAAGTGACTGAATCTTACATGATAACAATTGAGAGGCTTACTCTTCATGAGACACATTTCAGAAGCAGAAGAAATTCAAATTATTAAGCCAGCCTAGGTTTTCCCTTAGATTCACAACTTGCTTAATGATCTCCAGCTATATCTCAGGTCCCAAGAATTCATTACTCCCCTCATTTTTACACAAACTCTTTTCCTAACCTCAGTTATCTACTTCTCAAGATTATTATTTTCCTAAAACACAAAGCATCCATTTGTACACAGTGGTGCATACCTATAATCCCAACAACGTAGTATGCTGAGGCAGGAGGATCACAAGTTTAAGTCCAGCCTTGGCAATTTAGGGAGATCCTGTCTCAGAGTAAAAATTGAAAAGAGCTGGGGATGTAGCTCAATGGGAGAACATCCCTGGGTTTAATCCATACCCAAATACCAAAAAATAAAACAACAACAACAAATAAACAAACAAACAAACACTGACCAGCTGGATAAACTAAGCTTTGCAAATGGGGAAGAGAAACAGAGAAATAAAATACCCCCAAAATACCTCCCTTCCTTTCTGACATTTTCTCATATTTTTCTTTTTGTATTCACAAATTAATTTTTCACAAACCTTGGGTTTCACAATGATCCGTATTAAAAATTAGTAAAACATTAAAAAGTACAGATATCCAGTTACTATATTTGATTATTATCACGATAGCCTTGCACGTATCTGTAATCATTATGAAAAGCCAAGTTCGCACCTGGTCAAGTTTCGAGTTCTTCCAGTAGTGTACTAACCACCAGTTGAGAACCACTAACAAATCAGCTTGATTTCAAATAAACACTCAGAGTAAAGAGAGTTCTTCAGATGTTATCTTCTACACGCAGATCTTCAAAGGTCTTGTGTCTGAGGAATTTTCAAAACTCTCACAAATACAATGAAACTCTATTACATTTTATTCTTCTCTTCTTGAATCCAGAGTGCTCCATGTCAATGTGGTAAACTATAATAATTAAGCATAGGGCATATGGAGTGAATGAAAGAAAATGTGAACATCTATTCCTTATTTATTATTGATCTTGTACAAGTTGCTTAGCTTCTCTGGGTGAGAAAGGGGACAATAACAGCATCTATCTCTAGCCCCACTTCAAGTCCTCTGGGGCCTTTGGGCAAATTAGAAAAAGCTACTGCTTCCTCAGAGTACTTCATTGTCTCCCAGAAAAATGTCACCACAGATACACAAGCACAAATTTACAGTGGCCACCAATGTGAAGATACTCCTACCATGTATGCTTCAATCTTCAAAGCCACATGTGGTGACTTCTTTGTCCTCAGAAGTAAATGAGATTTACCTTGTCATTTAAAACAATTTCACTAAATGTCTTTTAACATTATTACTAGACACAATAATGCTCAGTCTAATACCCTTGATATAAAGTCTTTAACATTGATAATGTCATTCCTAGACAACAATATATGTAACAAAGTTCTATTATACCATTGCTTTGTACTTTGTAAATGAAAGATCCCACAGTAGAAGCACTAAGAGTTTCCTAAATACTTTTCAGTATTTTGGAGTCTGGTGGAATTTCTAGTCAGTCTAAAATTTTTACTCTGGCTAATAATATACACTGACTAATGCCACTCCGGTTTTCCCTTCCGCCGCCTATGTCTTCTCGTATTTTTCACATTAACGGAAAACAGACATATGGCTACAGTAAAGTATATTTGTGGTTCAAATCTGGATCTAGGTTTCCAGGAAAAGCAATCACAAAAGAAATATTGTGGGGAGACAAAATATATTTAAATTACATTAGGTTCCCCTACTGAATTGAAATTAAAATTTCCTTGGAAAGTTAAAACCTGCTTGTTTGTTCCCTTTGGTTTGGTTTTGTTGATTTGATTTTGCTTGTGGGGCAGGGGAGGGTTGTTATGGATTTGGGACAGGGTACAAGAACCTTTCAGTTTTAAAAAGATTGGGTTTATAGATCAATATTAATTTGCATATCGATATGCTAGAGAAACCTTAGTTTAGTCTTTGTGCTACCCTATACTTGCAGAGAAGCACCTTTGCTCCCATTCAATGCAGGGCGAAAGAACATGTTCATAGATGGAAAAAGAAATAGTTTATAATTAAGCAGTACTGAATGCTCTGACAAACAATATGCAAGGAATAAAAATGAAAAACATTCCAGTCCTCCTTTGGATTTCTTGGTCTAACACATCTCTCCCTGATGAGCGGGTCTGACCACAGCTGGGCTTTACATTTCTGTAATTAGCACAGCAGAAGCCCAAGCGAGGGCACAGCTTTTCTTCTTCTATTGTTTGCACGTTGGGGGGCAGGATTCTAAATGTCAGGATTCTAAATGCTTCTTCCTATTACAGAGTGGCCCATGAGCTCCTTGAAACCAGTTTGAAAATCTTTCAAAAATCATTGAATCAGACCCCATATGCCACATTAGATAGGTATTCTAACAACAGGGAAGGGTTTGTCAATCTTCTTACTTGGAAAAAATAAGGATGAAAATAAATGAGTTTTTAGATGATCTTGTGAAAAGATCTGATGTAAATATAGCTACACTGGACCCTCCCCCTCGATTTCACTTTTTGTGTCATTTCATTGAAGGAGACATGCTTTCTTATAAATCAGCAGAGAAATTGGGGCAGGAGGGGGGGTGCAAATCATAACTTTGGGAAGTTTCATAATGCCTTGATGCTAATTTTTATTTCTATGTACTGACAGCTAGATCTCCCAAGTCAGTAAATAAGCTAAGAAGGAGTTTGGATTCTCATTTTCCTGACAGTTATATAATATGTAAGTCCAGTAAAACACTAGGCACTGATTTTATATCACTAGAAAATTACTGGCTATATTCTGACACCTAGAAGTTTTATATAGTCCTAATTACTGTAGTGTAGGGTGGCAAGGAATTAAATCAACTATTGCATATTTTTCCTCCTGTGAGGTTTCAACACCTGGATATAAAACCGAGGCTTAACTTAAAGAAACCCAATATTGCTTAGGTTATTTCAAAGTTCATGAAACTTGGACACCACACATTTTCATCAACCTATTTTTTGAAGTTGGAGCAAACCCTAAAATCCACGATGAAATGGAAAGAGTTGTCATTGTTCTGTGCCAGAGAGCCTTGTCCAAGACCCTGTGGGCCATTAGTAAGTAATAGTTTAAAATTCAACTGAACAAACTTGTGCACACTGTCACAAAACCAAACAAAAAGATCACAGATTCATAACGCGAAGGGTAAGGATGTGGGTGATGGAGGCAAGGAGGGTGGAAATATCAGAATGATGAGGGAAATACATTTTCACTCCTAATGGATAAAGCTCCCATCCCAAATTGAGAACCTTTCACACCGGATAAAAATCCCCAAACCTTACTGCTTTCTACCTGTAAGTGGAGAATTTGTTGCCAGCACCACCAGCACAGTCTTGATGAAAAGAAATAATTATATCAAATAGGAACCATTCCACTGATGAATAATGATTCAATCCTCACATATCAGTTGTCTCATGAAGCAGCCAAGTGCTCACCTGTATGGTAATTTTTAGATTTTAGAAAATGAAATGGGGTATGCAGGTTAAGGAGATGTAAAAAAAATATAGGAAGCCTATCACCTTGTAGTCACTTCACCTGCTCCATCCTTGGCTATAATCTCTAGTGAAAACGTTATCTCAGCATTCTATCAATTCCCACAATTTCTCTTCAAATTAACACTATTTGGCAGACAGTAAAAAGAAAATTGTGGGGAGTCGCACAGTACAATTTATGTGTTTGGATTCATTGCATTTTTCATCCCTATTATATGTGTGTGTGTTTATCTACACACGTGTGTGTATGTGTATGTATATGTGTGTGTGTTCACTCAAGTATATGTGCCTGTAAAAGCATAAATACTCTAATTATACAGCACAGGCAATCCATTAGCTTTCTGTAACTGTGGAAATGTCTACTTCTGCACTGTCCAATATGGAAGCCACCAGCCTCATGTGGCTACTGAATAGTTTTAATGTGGTTAATGTGACTGAAAATTGCATTTTAAATGAAATTCAATATAAATAGTCACATGTGACTAATGGCTACTATATTGGACAGAGCAGATGTTGATGATCTGTGTTCTTATTGGATATGATATTGGCACCTGTTGGCACAAATATATGTTCTGATTGTTCACATATCAATCTTAAAATACATAGAAGAATAGTCTTGGCATGTGGTAATTGTCAACCTATTTGGGCAGCTAGAACAAAGTACCATACTCAGAATAGATTGTTCTGGAGGATAGGAAGTTCAAGATTAAGGTGCCAGCAGATTCAGTGTCTGATAAGGGACCTTTTCCAGTTTCATGGATGGTGACTTCTAGCTGTGCCCCAAATGGTGGAAGAGGAAAAAAGACCCAAACCTTCCCTGAGCCTATTTCATAAGGGGATTAATTCTATTAGCAAAAGCTCTGCCCTCATGATATAATCACTTCCCCCAAAGCCCCACGTTTTCTTACTATCATCATGGGAGTAAGAATTTCAGCTTGAATTTTGAGAGGACATAAGCATTCAGACCACAGCATTCTGCTCCTAGCCCCGTAAAATTCAAGTCCTTCTCACATACAAAAAAACACTTATTCCATCCCCATAGCCTCCAAAATCTAACTTATTCCAGCATCAACTCAAAACCTTAAAATCCAGAGTCTCATCTAAATATTGTCTAAGTCAGATATGGGTGAGACTCAAGGTACTATTCACTCTGAGGCAAATTGTTCTCTAGCTCTAAACTTGTGAAACCAGACAAGTTATATGCATCCAAAATACAATGACCAGTCAGACATAGGACAGATTCCCATTCCAAAAAGGAAAACTAGGAAAGAAGAAAGGGATAACACTCCCCCCCCAAAAAAAGTCCAAAACCTAAAGCCCAAAAGTGATCTTTGACTCAAGGCTCTGCTCTCCAGGCCCACTGAGGCAGAGGTACTGTCTCTGCAGTTTTGCTAGGCAGAGGTGGCCCTATGACTTTGACCATCCTACCCTCAGAACTTTGGATAGCCCTATACCTACAGCAGCTTTCATGGATTGGAGTCACCTGATGCAGCATTCCTGGGCTAGAATCACACACCAGTGGCTCTACTAGCTGAGGTCAAAGGGGTGGTCTCATCCCCACAGTTTCCTTAAGTGTTGCCCTAAAGAGGACTCTGTGTGGTCTCCCTACCTGTTGGGCAGGTCTCTGCCTAAGTCTTATGCTTAGGGTTCCATGCTTAAAAATATAGAGGGTGTTGGCTGGGCCCTATTGCTCGTGTATTCTGGGAGTCAGAAGATACAGCGCTACATTGATTGTGCCAAGTTTATCACCTAACCCCTCTGGAAAGAGGCAGCCAGCATGGGTACACTGAAACTACACCTCAACTTACTGAAGCCAAAATCTGGGATGGCTGAGGAACACAGCCCTCTATTTTGGAAAGCAGAGCCTAAGACAGCCTGGGGGGAAAAACTAGCATCAAATTTTCTCAAGGTGCATTTGGACTTTCCTTGAAATTTTTCTGCCCCCAAAGCTCTTGCACTCTGCATTTTGTCTCCTCTCAAATTCATGTCAAAATTTAAGTGCCATTGTAATAGTATTAAGAGATGGGACTTTTAAGAAGTGATTGGGCCATGAATGATTAATGCTGTTATCACTGGAGTAGGCTCCTTATAAAAGGATGAGCCCCTCCACCCCCGCCACTCTTTCCTTCTCTCCTTCCACCTTTCACCATGCAATGACATAGAAAGTTCTTCACCAGACACTAAAACCTTGATCTTGGATTCTAGCCTTGAGAAATATGAGGATACAAATCTCTACTTTTTACAAATTAACCAATCTGTGATATTTTGTGGTACTTTGTTACAGCAGCACTAAATAGTCTAAAATAGGACCTGTGATGGGAAGGTTAACACCAAAATCCTCAAATTGCCTTCTAGGACATTCTTCATGGTCTTGATGGATAGAACCTGGCCAATACATGTTAATACCCTTATCACTTGGCCATACCCTTAAAATTCTTTCCCAAACATACTTCCTCACATTTGTATAATATGGATGATCTCAGAATTTCCAAGTCTAAATTCTCCTTCCCTTTTGATTAAAAATTATTTTTAAGTTGTTTCTCCCTTCTCATTTTACTGTAAGTGTTCAATGGAAGCCATTCCACATCTTTGGCACTTTGCTTCAAAAATTCTCCTACCAAATATTCTATTTCACAAGTTCCACCTTCCACAAAATACTGAGATACAAATGCAAGTCCACCATGTTTTTTGTGGCTTTACAATATGGATTGCCTTGCCTCCAGTTTCCAATGACCTGTCCCTCACTCCTGTCTGAGATGTCATGGGAAGGACTGTTACCAGCCATGTTTCCACCAATAGTCTGTTTGAGACCACTGAGGTATTCTTTTTGAAGATCAAGATTCTCCCTATCGCTTCCTGCTTCTTCTGAGAATTCACAGGAAATGCCCTTTATGTCCTGTTTATGATATGTAGGCATTTTTTTTAGCATTCACCTGAAAACTCTTCCAGTTTCACCCATCACCTAGTTCCAAAACCACTTTTTCATTTTAGGTATTTATTACATCAGTGTCATACCCTCAGTACCAGTTCTCCATCTCTTAATCCATCCAAGCTGCTATAACAAAATGTCATAGAATAGGCAACTTATTTCCTTTTTATTATTGCTGATAGTTCTAGAGCCTAGAAAGTCCAAAATCAAGGCACAAACAAATATGATATCTGGTGAGAGTCCACTTTATCATAGATGATGCCTTCTTTAAGGGTCCTCACATAGTGAAAGAGGCAAGACAGTTCTCTGGGGTCTCACAAATCCCATTCATAAGGGCTCTGCCCTCATGATACAATCAGCTTCCAAATGCCCCACCACCCAATACCATCACTTTGGGTCTTAATATTCCAACACATGAGTGAATTTTGAGTGGTAGAACACTAATGTTCAGAACATAGTAATACACACTCTATGTAACTACTATTCATACATATGTTATGACCATATGTATGTATATATGTGTGTAAATGTAGATTTGTTGTAGATATAGATATATCTGAATGAATGGGTCTTAACCAGCTCATTTGTCAAAAACAAGGTATGCAGCCATTTAGCAACCCAGGATTCCAATGACTCAAAGGTTGTCCTAGGGATTAACGTTCATTTAACTGGAAGGAAAGGACACAGAGGAGGTTGTGTCTGAGTTTTATAGGTCGGGCCTGGAAACAGGACTCTTCATTTCTATTGACTAGAAGTCACTCATATGTGCAGGTTTCATCATCGAAGAGGCTTAGAAATGTAGCAGTGCACTCAGGAAGGAGGAAAAGATGTTGGTAACCAGCCAACACTACACGCCAGTACAAGCGATCTGACTTTTCTTTCTACACTCCTGTAGCTATGAATTTTCTGTAAAAACAGAATGTATCCCCCCAAAACACAGCAGAACAAATTTTATTTTTTAAAAGAATATCAAATATGTCTGCACAAGAAAATCATGACAATTGTTAAGATACATAATTAAATAATTTTCAGTCCCCTGAAAAGGGTTATTTTAGGAACATAAGCTTTATTTATAGAAGAAATAGGAAATTAGATTAGAAAGGGACATTAGATGTCATCTGCTCATTTGTCAGATTAAGGCAGTGTTTGTCAACATTGGTTTTCACTAGTATCCCTCTAAAGAAAAAACAATTTTAAACATTTTATTCCTAATCACCATCTATGATATTTTCATAACATAACCATGCTACTTATCTATTTTTATATCATAGATTTATCTCTATATTTTAAGAGTACAATAATTTTCCCCCCTCTCATCTCACCCCCAAGAACCAATCTTCAACCCCTTGGGGACAATATCACAGTGAGATAAGGAATCTGAGTCCAGAGAAGTTAGTTGCTCTTCCAAGGTCACAAAACTAATAAATTAATCAACAAGAAATGATACTTAAGCATCCTGAGCATCAACACAATGCTATTTCACTGCACCCTATTCAAATTACATAGCCATTGTCCACAATATAGAAAGAAAGAGAAGACTATCCACAGTGTTTTATAATGTATAATAAAGATGCTGATGAAGTGTTTTGTTTGTTTGCTTTTTGGCCTGTTTATTGTTTTTTCTCCCCTTAGGTTTTTTTTTTTTTCTCTGTGTGGCAAATAACACAAGAAGAGCTAGACTTAGATGTTCAATATCATCATTTGTAAAAATGCTGTGGGAGAGGAAATGAAAATAAGTCAAAGGGAAGCTCACAACCAGTCTTACGAACTGATGACTTACTCAAGTCATGTTTCCCTTTGTATATGTCACTCAGTGACAAAGAATGACGAAAGTCAGGATGGTGGTCTGGTTATGCCTTCCCAAATACCAATCCAAGACTAACTATTAAAAAAAAAAAAAACCACCTGGGCCTCAATGTTGCTTTGATGAAAGGCATCAGGATGGTTGAATTTTCTGAAGAAATAGCATTGTCATAGTTTCCAACCAAGCATTAGGTAATGGAAAAATATGACAGACACATCTCTTAAGTACCTATTTGAAATAAGTTCTGGATTCAGAGCAATGAGGGACAGACGTGTGCTATACTTGAAATCACTTTCGAAGTAATTTTTAGAGCTACTTTAAAACATTATATACAGGAAAGTCGATAATGCTGCCATAGACATTAGAATAATTTGACAAGAACAAAGTCGATGGTCCTGATGTTGTATTGAGCTGATAATAATGACATTTTTATCAGATTTTATTATAAAATGTTATAACTGTATTTGAGGTTGAGAAGAAATTGCCACGTTACCAAGTTTAAAGTCTTTTTGAGTACCTCCAGAAATACTTATAATCCAACTTTTCCTTTTTGTAACTGCTTAATTGATTCTGGTAAGAGTTATATTCTTTCCTTTTAGCAGGACAGGTAAAATTGTCACTTAGAACATCATGCCATTAAATTTGCTTTTTAAAAGGATCATCTTTTAGAGTCTGTAATACTAGCATTCTAGATCATTTTCTACTACCTTTTCAATGAAAAAGAAAATCTGGCTAAAATTGCACTATCTGAACTTTGCATTAATATTCTTGCCTCTTGCCTGTCAAGCTAATAAAGAGTTTGGGGAATCGTAAGGACTCATCTGGAAACGATAGAATTTCTGCCTTTGTCTTTCTTTCCTGGACACTAATGGCTTTTTGTCAGTCCTCTTCACTCAGTGTATGACACATGAAGCCATTCCATTTTAGTTGTCCATTAACTTCAAGCATTATGACAAGAACAAAGCAACCCCCTAAAGAAACTGAACTCAAACACTCATATTAAATTTCTCCAATTCTTCAGCTTATAAGGTGCTGTTTTCAATTGTCAATAATGTTCATAAGAGTAAGCGATATCCATTACTAATTAAAACAAGCTGTTTAAACAAACACAAAAGGTCACCAAGTCTGTAGGTCAACATATCCGTGCTATTGTTTGGTTTCCTGGTGCATTTCCATCTGATGATTTATTTCTATCTAGTCACCTATTTTTCTAAGTAACAAATATAGAGAATAAACACACAGAAAGCAACCTTCCACAATAGGTGCCAAGAGGCCCAGGGCTCCAATGTGGCAGTGGATATTGTTTCCTGAAGATCAGTAATGTGTATTGTATCACTGCAAATGAAAGCAAAGAAATTTTCATTTATTTTTCCTCAGTTTGTAGGGATCAAAGGCATAAACTACAGGGAAAATGCAGTTTTTATTAGGAAAAGTGACACCTGTAGTTTGCTGCAAGATTTTAAACAACCTTTTATCTATATGGATGTGCTATTAAGGCACAAATAAAATGCAATACCTCATCTGCCATGCTGAACAATGGCTTATTTTAAAAGTTTTCCTTATTTTTATGCCACTATGTCCCCTATAAAATATTTTGAAACTATTTGCTCAATCTTTGCTTGAGCTCTGACATTTGAAACTGACTTTTCTTTTAAAATTGTATTCCCTGACAGTGTATTAATTACATAGAGGATATAATCTCTGAATTAATATCAAACCAATTGAGAAAGCCAGCATGAAAGTCAGATAGACATTTTAAGCTACTTAATATTAAGTTGTGTGATTCAATTATTATAATCAATCAACAAAAGAATTATCAACAGAAGTGGAAGATACAAATAATTTAAATTAACAAAGCCCAGATGTAATTCCCAAACCACACTTTAGCCAACATGTTCAGTATTCTCCCCCAAAGATTTTATCCAAAATGCTCATGTTTAACAGATTTTTAACTTGTCTTATTTAATTTTTTTCTAACCCAAACTATAGCAATCATATGTATTTTAAATAAAGGAAGAGTAGGAAATAAACTTTCTGGCTCATCACTCTATGTCTGTCTGAATAGTAAACCTTTCTCATACATCATCTCATTTAATTCTCATGCCAGTTCTATGAGACTAGTAAGATTATCCACAATTTGCAAATAACATTACCAAAGCTCAAAGAGTTTACATAATGTTTCCAAAGTCATCCAACCAGGGATGAGTAAAGTCCAAGCCAAGACTCCATTTATGTAATCAATTCCAGCAGCCCTAGGACTTGACTCTAAATTCAATGTGATAGTTTTATTTTATCCAACCATAAGATGTACTGAGCTTGAAAGTTTTAAATGGTGTTTAGTTGCAGTACATAATGGAGTTGCCTTATTCCATTTTGACCCTGTGATTATACATATTATGACTTTGCTTCTAACTTTACAACACTGTAGTACTGTGGTGCATGGAAGCACTTCATTAGTTACCATACAATAAAAACAGTACAGCTGTATAGTAACATTGACTTTGCCATTCAATGCAAAATTATATTTCAGATGTTTGTATCTTGAGAGCTATAACATTTAGACTTTTGAAAATTGTGATTCTTTGTCATAGTCTTAGATTCTGCAAATTTGTAACTATCACTTAAACTCCATTCAACAGTGTTCTCATTTCACTGCTTACAAAATTAAAAAGTAGGCACACTTTTTGGTACTTGACACCACTGTAGGAAAACAAATGACCACAAAGGCAGAATCCAAGGGACAGTGCACTGGAGGTTAACTCTGGTATTTGTTCTGATCATCTAAGTAGTTTCTAGTTAAGAAGCTATTGTATCAAAAAAGCCAAAGTGAACATGTTGTCAAATTCCAGACTCACTTATACATCACAATTTATTTTAGCAAATTAAGTTTAAAACATCTTGAATAATCAAAAGTGTGAGAAATTGTATTAAATGTTTCTTTGCAGTTGGAAAAACTTAAGCTCCACAGATATTCAAAATAACATAGAAATAGAATGGGTGATTTAAGTATGCATAAATAAAAATATTGAGTCCTTTAATAACCTTAGTTTCTAAAGTATAATGAGACATTTCCAATTTTAAAAAAATTTGCCAAAACATTATAAAAAGAATTTAAGTTTATCCAGCTTACTATCTCCACATGAACTCTTCATTGTCTTACATTTTTCTTCTTCCTTCCCACATAACTGGGTATTAACATCTTAATCAAAACCTTATTAGAAAAAAAAATCAAAGGAAGTGAAATTCAAATCCACTGATTCCTGCTATATTTTTGCTACTCTGGTAAAAGGTTTGGTGGAGGAAAAAAGAGTTTTAACTGCAGAGTAAAGTGCACCATTTGATGACTCATAAGATTGAGTTTTTTAAGGTAATTGAGAGCTGCCTATAGAAGACTTTGCCCATAATACCATTAGGAAGAAATAACTCCAGTGTGACATAAACCATGTTTGTGAATAATATAGTTGTTCATTAAACCCTTACAAAATAAAACGACTTCATTACATAACCACCTCTGAATGTCACTCTTCTTAAGAACTTCTTAAAGAACATGGTTTTTAAAAGAAGGCATGGATTAAAAATGCCACTTTTCCTGCTTTTATATGACCTTAGACCTTAAAATAATCTTTTCAAATTTCCAGAACTCAGTGTCTTCACACATCAAGTTGAGATAAAAATACATTAATATATTACAAGAATGAAATGAAATAACACACTTAAAGTCCCTCAAATAACATCCAGCAACTGAAAGGTATTCCATAAATAAAGAATTCTGATAATACAATGCTTCTATAAAATGAATGCATTTGTGAACATGATCCAAAGACCCCACTCATGTCAATTTTCACTTCCCATAAAAAATAACTTAAATCAAAAACCCACCAGATGCATAGTAGACAGACCAAAGAAAAGAATAGGATTCAACTAGACTACAGTGAAAACTGATTTCTATGCAAACTCATTTACATACATTTGTAGATTCATGGGAAAAGCAAGGAAAGTAAAGGAATAAGAATATTTGATTGACTGTTTTAATGAAAAACCAGCTGACCATTTTATTTTGCAGAAAATCTTCAATACCAGTGATTACAGAGTTGGTGGTCAGTTATTAATTTAACAGTACATGATAGATACGTGGCACTGTGATAGACCTCCACATAATAAAAAGCCACATATTATTAGTGCATATTATGAGAAAAGTGATAAAATTGAAGGATTCTTGTGAGAATGAATAGAAAGATACAGGATTGATCAAACATTAAATATAGGTAATTTTAGTGGTGTTAAGGTAATGGAGAGCATAAAAAATTCCAAACGATGGAGATTTTATTTTATTGCAAGGGAGGATGCAGTGAGAAAACGAAAACAGAAATATCTTATGCCTAACGATTTCAAGAGAGAAAAAATTTATGATTGTGTTCTGCTAGGCCATTTTATTTTTGCAATATGTAATATGGGACTTTAATAAGAATTTGCATTTGAGAGCAACAAAAAAGTCCAGCCAATTACTATATACTAGACATCAGCAGGTGCAATTACTAAGGAATTTTATGGGGCAAATATTGTAAATATGATGCTATATTATATATGCTTTAAAAAGGCTCTCAATGGCCCTTGTAATAAAAATTTTCTCTCCCTTCCTCTTGCCATAGTATCCCGGGACCCAATGTCTTAGTCAGCTTTTTCACTGCTATGACTAAAAGATCTGACCAGAACAATTTTAGGGGAGGAAACGTTTATTAGAGAGCTCACGATTTCAGAGGTCTTAGTGCATTAAAGGCCATCTCCATTTTGGGGAGCTCGTGGTGAGGCAGAACATCATGGTGAAAAAGTGTGGCAGAGGGAAGCAGTTCACATGATGATCAGGAAGCAGAGAAACTCCACTTGCCAGATACAAAATATATACCCACAGCCACGCCCCCAATGAACCGCTTCCTCCAGCCAAACTCCACCTGCCTCTAGTCACCACGCAATCAATTCCATCAGAGATTGATTCACTATAACCCAATCATTTCTCCTTCAAACCTTCTTGCATTGTCTCACAAGTGAGTTTTTGGGGGACACCTCACATCCAAACTATAACGCCCAAATACCTTTTATTCTTTTGAACTGTTTCTGTCCCTCTCAGTTCAAGCAAGTAGTGGTTGTATTAAAGTTAACTCAAAGTGGATCAAGGAGCTAGATATCAAATCAGAGACTCTGCGTCTGATAGAAGAAAAAGTTGGCTCCGATCTACATATTGTAGGGTCGGGCTCCAAATTCCTTAATAGGACACCCATAGCACAAAAGTTGATAACAAAAATCAACAAATGGGACTTACTTAAACTGAAAAGTTTTCTCTCAGCAAGAGAAACAATAAAAGAGGTAAGTAGGGAGCCTACATCATGGGAACAAATTTTTACTCCTCACACTTCAGATAGAGCCCTAATATCCAGAGTATACAAAGAACTCAAAAAATTAAACAATAAGAAAACAAATAACCCAATCAACAAATGGGCCAAAGACCTGAACAGACACTTCTCAGAGGAGGACATACAATCAATCAACAAGTACATGAAAAAATGCTCACCATCTCTAGCAGTCAGAGAAATGCAAATCAAAACCACCCTAAGATACCATCTCACTCCAGTAAGATTGGCAGCCATTATGAAGTCAAACAACAACAAGTGCTGGCGAGGATGTGGGGAAAAGGGTACTCTTGTACATTGCTGGTGGGACTGCAAACTGGTGCGGCCAATCTGGAAAGCAGTATGGAGATTCCTGGGAAAGCTGGGAATGGAACCACCATTTGACCCAGCTATTGCCCTTCTTGGACTATTCCCTGAAGACCTTAAAAGAGCGTACTACAGGGATACTGCTACATCGATGTTCATAGCAGCACAATTCACAATTGCTAGACTGTGGAACCAACCCAGATGCCCTTCAATAGATGAATGGATTAAAAAAATGGAATATTACGCGGCACTAAAAAATGACAAAATCATAGAATTTGCAGGGAAATGGATGGCACTAGAGCAGATTATGCTTAGTGAAGCTAGCCAATCCCTAAAAAACAAATGCCAAATGTCTTCTTTGATATAATGAGAGCAACTAAGAACAGAGCAGGGAGGAAGAGCAGGAAGAAAAGATTAACATTAAACAGATACATGAGGTGGGATGGAAAGGGAGAGAAAAGGGAAATTGCATGGTAATGGAGGGAGACCCTCATTGTTATACAAAATTACATATAAGAGGTTGTGAGGGGAATGGGAAAATAAACAAGGAGAGAAATGAATTACAGTGGATGGGGTAGAGAGAGAAGATGGGAGGGGAGGGAGGGGGGATAGTAGAGGATAGGAAAGGTAGCAGAATACAACAGTTACTAATAGGGCATTATGTAAAAATGTGGATGTGTAACCGATGTGATTCTGCAATCTGTATTTGGGGTAAAATTGGGAGTTCATAACCAACTTGAATCTAATGTATGAAATATGATATGTCAAGAGCTTTATAATGTTTTGAACAACCAATAAAAAAAAATAAATAAATTGGGTAAATAGATGAAAAAAAAACACAATACTCTTTAAAACCTTGGAGATGTTCTATAAGTCTTCTTAAGGTTCACACTGTTTGACAAAAGTCACACCCACAAATCTTGTCAAAATAAGTCTTCTCTACCTGAAATTCCTTGTAGTGGTATTGCAGAAAAAATATGCCGAAGATTGTTAAAAGCTCTGTTGTTTAATAAAGAGGTTTTGTAAAAAATTCCCTTAAAATCCTCACTGGGTCTTTTATCCATTAAAGGTACCACCTTAAATATTTCTGAAGTTTTTATAAAGGATGTTATAGTCAGCCACATACTTGACCATGGTTTTCTTGACAGTGTTTGAATATATTTTTCCAGAAGGTTTTTTCTTATTTTTAACATAGTTTGCCATTTGGAGAGTCTGGGAATGAGAAACCATTCTATTTTTTGAACTTACTATTTTATTTCCTTACTATTTAACTGAACTTCTTTGAACTCATCTTTGCATTTTATTATAAGTGTGAGAAATGGCCAGGTGACATTTCAACACTGCCTGGAGATTTCCTTAGCTAGATCGTCCAGTTTCCTGAGTGCATTTTCCATTTTCAGTATTATTGCAAGTGACAGGCTGCTGAACTCTCCACCACTGTCTAACAAAATCCCCCTTTTTCCAGGTTACAATAACGTGTTTCTCACCTTCTTCAAACCTCACCAATAGCCTCTTCAAGGAGTTTCAGTACCAGTCTCTTCAAGGCCTCTCCAGTTTCCCCTCACTTCTAGTCAGTTCCCAGCAACTGTCACATTTTCAAAGGTTTTTGTTCCAGAGACACCTCACTTCTGGTACCAAAGTCTGTATCAATTATTATAATTGTGCAGCAAATTTCCCCCAAACAGAGGAACTTATTATCACTATCACTTATTATTTCGTTGATTTCTATAGATCACGAATTCAGGAAGGTCTCAGCCAGGAAATAAACATTTGGAGTCTAATCATAAGGCAGATGTTTGCTGAGGGTTCAGTGAGTCAGAAGCCATTTAGCAGGTAGAACCAATAAGAGCCAGAAGCCAAAGGAATCGTGCTAGGCAGTAGTGCTGAGCATTAATCCAGCATCTGGCAGCCTGTGCCTGTCTGGGCTTCCGGATGCTTTGGAGCTGTGATTCCTTCATGCCTCTCCTTCTCCTCAGCTTGGAACAGGAGTCTATAGTGCCTATCCTTGCCTAAGACACCATCATTGAGTTGGTTGATTGTGGAGTCAGAAAACATATTGCTTTATTTCATAGGTTTCCAAAAAAAGAAGACGTACATTCTAACAACATTAGTTATGGGGCTTTTATTCACCTCTGGACCTGACTGACATGACAAGATTCTGGACCTAGATCTTGAGCTGAGATTGTAATAAATAAGCTTTTGGGAGCCCTGAGAGGGTCTATTTTGCATTTCAGAGGATTGTAAATTATTTGGGACCAGAAAGAAGATTCTGATTCCAGCTTCCAAGATCTTTGCCTTCCATGTATACATCCTTGTATATTACCCTCCCACATTGAATTAGCGCTGGCCAGTGTGACCAATAGAGTTTGAAAGAAAAGAATTGGAAAAGTTAGGTCATAAAAGCAATTCTGCTTCTGCCACTTGCCTATGGGAATCTCTCACTCTGGAGGAATTCAGTCACCATCTCACAAAGGACATAAAAGCCACTATGTAAGGAGGACCACATGCAAGGACAATGGTCAGCACTGGTGAGTAAGCCATCCTTGAAAGTGGAATCTCTGGCTCCAATCAAGTCTCCACCCTAGCCAACATCTGACAGCAATTGCTTAAGAGATCCCAAGTGAGAATTATCCATCCCAAATTTCTAGCAGGCAGAACATTTGAGCAATAGTAAATGATTGTTTTTGTTTTGAACAATTAAGTTTGGGGACAATATGTCACACATTCATACTAACTTGCACATAAATAGAAGGTTATTTAAATACTGAAAATAATAATTACTCAAAATTTAAAAAATAAAATAAAACTAACATGGATTACATTTGTAGTAGAGAAGGTACACCGAGGGAAAAACATGTCAAGAGGAAAGATATTGTGATATGGGAGAGGAAAGTTTATGTGCAATGCATTTTGTTTCAGTAACAAAATATATTATGTGACATTTATAAGACTATATATAAGAGATCACTCAAAAAGCAGTAAGATAATTACATACTAGACATTAGCAGATACAGTTAACCCAGAATTTTGTAGTACAAATATTATAAATATTTCAGTGCCAAACATACTAACAAAATGAATAGAATTGTTTAAAAAAATGGATATGTGTAAAAATATATACTTCACAAATAGAGACCTCAAACATAAGCAAAATTAATCTTGTTTATTATTTTAATGAGAAGTTAAGATACTGTCAGAATTTCTTTTAAAGGAACTGGTATTTACTATAAAACATAGCACCCAAAGTTTGTTTACACTTATTCTGCCTGCAACAGGCAATATGTATTAACCTATCCAACTTTACATATAAACTAATTGTAATTATTACAATCCATATAATTTAGCAGATTTTTTTTCAAATTACACCCAAGCAACACCTTTCCATATGGCCAATTAGTAGAGTCATAAAATGCAGCAAATATATGATGCTGTATTGAACATCTGTGTTGGTTATCCTATGGGAATTTTTAATAAAGGACCAAGCAGCATATTGATGTTAATTCTACGTTACCGGGACTTTAAATAAAAAACTAAAATAAATAGCATCCATTAAACTGATCATACTGTTGTAACTCAAATTGTGTTTATTATGCTAATGGAACATGAAATTAAGAAAAAGACCTTTATGCCAGTGGAATTAATTAATGAGCTTTATGAAGGCATTGGGATGTAATTTATTTCTAGATAAGTAAGTCTAATTTGCAGTTCCATGGGTCTCTGCAATGCTGATTGTAATAGTTATTCCTGCAGATGTGCTGCTCACAGCATGTCTTTCCATTAGAACTGAACACCTCATTATATAAACTGTACCTAATTAAACATAATACAGTGGTGACTTGTTAAACTGGCCTTTTTAAGTCAGCAGCTGCCTAAGCTAATAATACTGTACACAAGATTTATATCATCTTCCCTAGAATAGTGATATTAAAATATACTGCCCAAGGGATTGATAACTAATTTACCAGTATGTAACAGGTACATTTCTGATTCTATGATAAGAGATTAAAGACCAGCAGCCCATAAAAATAAAATGAATTCAAGTCCATTTGGAACTCAAAAGTACTTGAGAAACTTTATTGCAACTACATACTTCGAAAAAAAATCAGCAAAATCGTCATGAAAAGAAAGCAAACAGAAAAATAAGTAAATGTGAACTATCGAGAGGTCTTTTAGATATTTTTCCAGGCGCATACACAATTTTTTCAGACTTGACATGCTTCCGTTCCATTTGCCACTTACTGTCACTTCTGGGTATGAAATATGGAATTTGCCACTGAAGATAAGGAAAATACTTATAATATCAGATCTTTCTCTGCTTAAATCAGTTTCAAACTAGCATCCTTAACAGACATTATAATACTTTGTTTTATAAATTGTTAGCAAGTAAATTGAAACTATAGTTATGAAGCCTGAGCTTTGCCGAAGTGCAGCTTATAAAGAAATACCCGCGCAAAGTCCTGTTGTTCAACTCCGCCTTCACCTGGCTATACTTACTCATTTATCCCGCAACACTCAACTCCAGCCTCATATACTCTGAAAAGCTGTCCCCAACTCACCCAGTCTATCTTAGGTGAATCTTGTTATGTTTCCAAATCACTTAGTACTTCTTCTTGACTATTGCAGGTATGATACCATAATGTAGCCATCCAGAATATGTGCCCATCTCCTCACTCCTACCCACCAATAGATTACAAGACAAGTTCTACCTGTAATTCATTTCTGCACCCCAGCTCTTAGCTGGAACATCATGGTGCTTAATCACTATTGGCTGGTTGCATGATTCAAACAATTCTCGGCATTATGACTTTACTGTGATTCTTTCTTACGTGTGACTACGATAACTTCCTAGGGCTGTAGTAAGGCACTTGGTAAATATTAATCCATTTAATCCATTGATGAACACAATTAGAAACAAAGTCTACTTAACTTGTGAACCAAATATTAATGTAACACAACAATTATAGATTTCATACTTTACTTAGTTTGGTAATTTCAGGTTGTCTTGTTCTGGTCTACAACAGCCATTTCCATTTAAAATACATATTATTGGGGTCTCAAAAACATCTCATTTTAGCCATCTCAAATATCACCTAGTTTAAATTCTGCAACAGTCACTTTGAAACATTTAAACAGTCATAGTAAATTGGATAGTTATAAATTGATATTTAATCGCAGTAGATAGTAAAACCAACATAATCTCTGCTGTTAGATTCTCCCACAGAATTTGTTAACCCTACTGTCCTATTTTTAGGTTATCAAAGGGCATCAAACAAAGGAGAAAGAAAGATGCACACACACATAGGCTAGCCAAGGGCCTATGTTCCATTTGGACTAAAACATTCATATATATATATATATATATATATATAAAATCAGAATCCATTTTGGAGAATATTGAGGCAGATTGGGGGAGACATAGTTAGAAGTAAATAGAAGCTGAATATGATAATATTCACAAAATTGGGTAAGGTCTGAGATGGGGCAAAGTTATTACAATAAAAGTGAAAAAAAAACATGTCTAGAATATAATCTAAGATAAACTAGGATAACCTAGTTGCTGTAACAAATAAGCCCCAAACTTCAGTAGCTGTTATATTAAAAATTATTCTCACAGAAACCTTTACTTTCAAACCACTTACAATGATTGGACCAGAAATGTTTGTTTCAATAAGAAACAAAGATGTTCACTATACTAAAAAAAAGGCAATAACTCTGAGAAAGACTCTAAGTGAGCAAGCAAGAGAGAAAGGTTTTAAGTTCCATCTTTTTAATATAACTCTTATAATGCATGAAGAATAGCAAGAGCCAGTTTACAAAGGTAGACTGTGAAATTCAATAAATGTGAAAACTTCATTGAACACACCTGACATTATGAGAACATAAACTTCATATTGCCAGACCCTAAAGAATGCGGCTTAATTTTAAATGCTCTTGCTACCAGTTATTTTCTTCACCTTCTTCTATCACTATTCATCTGCCTTGAAGAAGCAACAAGTTATAATGGGAGGAGTCAGAGACCTGACGGGATCCTATCTTAATAGTTCTGTAATTTTTAGCAAGTTTTTGAATATTTCTAAACCTGGTTTCTGCATCTGAAAATGAGATAATATAACGTCTACCTTTCAACTGTTGTGTAAATGAAGCTCCTGTCCCCTGATGAAGATCTTAGATTTAGGGGGTTATGACTAGGTCAACTTTGAAATTTAAACTGGGTATGGTACTGTTCTTTTGATAAGATGTTAGATCTCAAATTCTTAAAGGATCAGAATTGCTCTCCTGCATTCCAAAATAGCTGAGAACTCAAATTGTGGTCTTAATCTAGATTTAAGAACACAGCTCCTCAAATATCAAGGTGATCCTACTCATAAGTTGGGTATTAAACTAACAGTCAAATTATTCACTAAATCTGTTGCTATCTATGATTCATTCAGTAGACCATCAGGCCCCATACTGTGAATGAAAATACACAACAATGTAGTAATTATAATGCAGATTTTCCCTACACTAATCCAAAGCACTGATAGCAATGAGGTTACCTAAAGAACTGCCATCTAAATTTCACTCTCTCCCTTGCTGAAACTCAGCCTCCAATCAGTTTCCTCCAGATATTTATGTGGGGATTGTCTCACATGTTCTCAAAAATCCCATGTCTTGTACTTACAGTGTGCCTTCGCTATCTCCCTCTTCCCCATCCAAACACTGCTTCTGGATTTCTCCTGCTCAGGAACTCTCTTGAGAATAATCTTCACCTGAGTTATTTTCACAGTCCTCCTTGAAAATAGAAATTCCCTGCTCATAATGCTATCCCAGTGTACCCGAGAAACTACAAAAGCATTAAAGTGGGGCGGAGTTTTCTTCAATTCTCACTAGTTGAAGACTTGCTAGACTTTCATAGAAATGCAAGGAATTTGCCCCCTCTCCATTGTTCCGTCATCTGATCCCCCAACTCACATTTTTTTTCTTGCCTTCACAACTTAGAATCTCTCCTGCAGAAAACTGACATACTCCTTTCCACAGGGTGGGGGTGTTGAGGGGGTATTGGAGGGGGGGTGTTGGGGGGTTATTAAACCCTTCTAAGTTCCCCCATTCTCACTGCCCCACTCAGCTTCCAACAGAAGTACTATATATATATCCCTTTCCTTCATACAGATCAACTTATACAAATAAAGGCTAGGAGCCACAGACTCTACCTATGTATCAGAGATGTCTAGACAAGTATGAAGTCAATGATGCTGTAAGGGACTTAGAGAAAATAAAATAACTAGAAATTCACATACCAGGAAAAATCCCAACATGTTCCAACTGAAGAAACCTTGTCTTAGCCATAACTCCCAGGCATTCAATTTCAAGTAATTCCAGATTCAACATACACAAGAAGGCAATTAACCTGGTAACCTGGTAATCACATACATATAGACAATAAGGGTCCTTCAAAGATTTGTGATATAAATATCATCATGGTTAGCCAAAGGAAACAAAAACGAATAGGATGTACAGGTATGGTTATGCACTCAGATCCAAACCTTCTAAGCCCCTTGGCATTAGAAGCCAAGCTGTATTTCCCAGGACCACCATTAATAGATCTGAGATTTTAAAAATCCATGTACTTACCTATATCCAGAAAAGTCTAAAATAACACCTTTGGAGAAGATCCTAAACACTTGTTTATTTTAAAGTTAGCTTTCAGAGTGTCTGAGAATACTTTCTAGGTGTTCTCAGGAAAGAAGAGCAGGAAATGAAATGTTTTAAAAGTATCAAAAACACAGGGCAGAGAATTTTGAAAATATGATGGTACAGGAAGTATGAGAAATCTGCTTCCCCACCTACACAACTGGACAGCAAAATCTGTCTGATGTAATCATTTGGTAACTCTGGGGCATATTGAACACTTGCAACTTCTAGGAGCAGGCTAAGATGGTAAACTATGGGTAATTTCTGTCCATTTTATCTCTTAACATAGTTGAGTCTACCTGTGGCAGCCCCATGCCACCATCTGCTTCATGACAAACAGCTGTGTACATATTCAGAAGCATTTTTAAATGCAGATTGAGGAAATCAGGATGGAAAAAAGCACTCTCTCCTCCAGATATTGGGGATTTGTGATCTGATTGCTGATTTTTGTTTCTGATCACATATATATAGACAAAAAAGCTGGTGGGCATTGCTTGATACTGTTAAAACTCTGGTTCTTAGAAAAAATAAAAAAAATGACAAACTTTAGCTACATACACTAAGGGGAAAAAATTGAAGACTCAACTTGCTAAAATCAGAAAAAAAATAGAGACATCACTACCAATTCTATAGAAAATAAAAGGATTATAAGACAATGCTATAAAAATTGTACACCAACAAATTGGAAAATCTATCTACATGAAAAGGACAAATTCCTAGAAACATAAATTGCCAAGATTAAATCACAAAGAAATAGAAAATCTGCACAAGCCTATAACTAGTAAAAAGATTGAAATAACAATCAAAAATCTCTACCATCATCACCCTAGTAAAAAATGCCCTTGATAAGATGGCTTCACTAGTTCATTCCTCCAAACATTAAAAGAATTACCCAACACTTCTCCAGTCTTCTCAAAAATTTCTCAATAACTAGAAAAAGGAACAGTTTCGAATTACCATAATTACCCTAATACCAAAGCCAGGAAAAGATACAAGAAAACTACAGACCAATGTCTCTTATGAAAATTGATACAAATACCCTCAACACAATGCTAGAAAACCAAAGTCAGAAGCATATTAAAAGGATTGTACACCTTGACTAAGTGAGATTTATTTCTGGAATGCAAGAATGGTTCAACATATAAAAATTGATCAGTACAGTATATCACATTAACAGAATGAAGAGAAAAAACATCATCATCACAATTGATGAAGAAAAGGAATTTGACAAAAATTTAACAAGTTTTCATGATAAAAACACTCCACAAACTATGAATAGAAATTATCTCAATATAATAAAAGTGACATATAAAAAAACTCACAATGAATATCCATTCGATAGTAAAAGACTGAAAACTTTTCTACTAATATCAGAAGGAAGCCAAGGATGCCCCCCTTTTACCACTTCTGCTCAATATAGTACTGAAAGCTGTAGCCAGAGAAATGAGGCAATTCAAGAAAATAAAGATATCCAAATTGAAAAGGAAGAAATAATACCATCTCTGCTCACATATTATATGATCTTATAGGTAGATGCCACAAAGAACCTCTGAGAACTATTAAATGTGTCAAGCAAAGTAGTATGATACAGAAAAAACACACAAAATCAGCACATTCCTATTCATTAACAATGAATAATCTTAAAAGGAAATTAAGAAAATAATTCCTTCTATAATTGCATGAAAAAGAATGAAATACTTTGGAATTAACCAAGATCGTGAAAGACTTGTACAATGAAAACTACAAAACATTGCTGAAGAAATTAAAGAAGATAAATGTAGTAATACCTCTTTCTTGTGCATGAATTGAGAGACTTAATATTGTTAAGATGTCGGGCCTGGGGTTGTAGCTCAGAGATGGAGCGCCCGCAGAGCATGTGTGAGTTCCTGGGTTCGATCTTCAGCACCACATAAAGATAAACAAATAAAATAAAGGTATTGTGTCCAACTACAACTAATAAATAAATAAATATTTAAAAAGTTGTTAAGATGTCAACAATATCAAGCTGTTCTACAGATTAAATGTGATCTCTCTCAAAATACCAATAATTTTTTAAGAAATAGAAAAAAGCTGTTCTAAAATGTGTTTGATATCTCAAGGTACCCTAATTAGCAAAAAATCTTGAAAAAGAGGAACAAAGCTGAAGGAGTCTCACTTTCCAATAGCAAACTTTACTACAAAACTATGGTAAGCCAAACTTACTACAAAACTACAGAAACCAAAACAATATAATACCTCCACAAGAAGGGAGAAACACAGTAAAGAGACTAGAAACAAACCCTCACACATACTGTCAAGTGATTTTTGATAAAGATGCCAAAACTATTCCATAAGTAAAAACAAATGGTTCTAGAAAAAATTGATGTCCACATGAAATTAGACTTTAACTCAAAGCCAAAAAATAACACAAATGGACCAAAAACATAAGTGTAAGTCCTAAAACTTTTAGAAGTAAATGTAAGGAAGTTTCATGGCACTGGATTTGGCAATGATTTCTTGGATATGATATCAGAGGCACAGACAATAACAAAAAAGTTGATTTTATGAAAATTTAAAAATTTTGTGCATCAGAAGATATTATCCTCAGTGTAAAAGGGTAAACCAGAGAATAGGTGAAAATATTTGCAAATCATGTAAACATTAAGAGAATAATATTCAGTATTTATAGAAAATCTCTAAAAGTTGAAAAAAAAAAAGCAATCTGATTCCAAAATGGGCAAAGGACTGACTAGAAATTTCTCTGAAGAAGATATAAAAAGGTCAATAATCATATGAAAATGCTCAACATCACTAATCATTAGGGAAATGCAATTGAAAGTTATGAGACACTATCTCACACCCAGTAGGATGGTAGCCATTTTAAAAAAAGGAAAGAAAGAAAATAACAAGTATTTAAAAGAATGTGGAATAATTGGAACCCTTGTCCAGTGTAAATGGGAATGTAAAATCGTACAGACATTGTGGAAAATAGCATGGCAGTCATCAAAAAATTAAAAATAGAATTATTCTATGATCCAGTGATTCCACTGCTGGGTATATGCCCAAAATAATTAAAAGAAAGAGTCTTGAAGAGATATTTGTGAACATCCACATTCACAGCAGCATGATTCACAATAAAGCATGATTGCACTATGGAAGCAGCCCAAATATCCATGGGTAAAAGGATAAGCAAAATATAGTATTACTTAGAGGAATATTATATGTTAGATAATTCTTTTTAAAAATAAAGAATCATCTAACATATGCTACAAAAATATTGAGGATATTAAGTGAAATAAATCACTGACAAAAAATCATATACTGTATGAGTCCACGTACGTGGGGTAGATATTGAGTGGTCAAAATTATAAAGACAAAATGTAGAATGGTGGTTGCTGGGGACTAGGGAGAAGGAAGAATGAGGAGTTGTTTAATGAGCATAGAGTTTCAGTTTTAAAAGATAGAAAGAGTTCTGAAGATGCATAGTGATGATGGTGGCACGACATTATGAATGTGCTTAACACCAGGAACCATACTTTAAAAGGTTAAGATAATAAATTTTTAACATTTCTTTTATACACTTAATAAAAATGGGAAAAAAATAAAATAAAAACACAACTACATGAAAACAATGATTCTCATTTCAGCACTTAAAAGTGAATTATTGACATCCTGAGTTTACCCATTTCTGATTTCAATTCCACTGGCACCATTTTTGTCTAAGGCAGCCTCGTTTCTCATCTGAAATACTGCAACAGTCTCCAATTTAGTGTCCTACATCTCCTCTGTAGTCATATTTTCTCTCCACCTAGCTAACATCATGTATTTTTCAAGACTCATATAGAAATATCAATCACTTGAAAAACAAAACACTTCCCAACACCTTTGTTCTAGATATATCATGACTCATATGGTAAATAAAATAATGACCCCCTCCCACCAAAGATGGGCTACCCTCTGGAAACCAGGATTATGTTACATTACATGGCAGAGGCAGAATGAAGATTGCAGTCAGAATTTAGTGTTTTATCCAGATGACCTTAAAATAAATTATTCTGGATTTTCATGTACATCCGATGTAATAACAAGGGTCCTTACACTTGGAAGAGGGAGCATAAATAGGAGGTCAGAGTAAATGACTAAATCCACCCATTGCTAACTTTAAAGATGGATAAAAGAAACCATAACTCAAGAAAAGTAAATGGCCTCTTGAAGCTGAATGAGCAAGAAGATTCTCTCCTAGGAACTCCAAACACCTTGATTTTAGCCCAATAAGAGCCACTTTAGAATTTTTATATCTATAAATTTAAGATAATAAATGTATATTCAATTAAACTTTGAAGCTTGTGTTAATTTGATATATATGTGATCAAAAATTAATACATCTGTTTGTTATAAAGTCTCATAGGCCAAGTTTGAGTGAACTTGTCCAAATTATAATTATATTAATTATTTGGTTAAATTTGTCTTCATCTTAATAGAGGGTATATTTCCAATCTGTTCTGTTCATGAGTGGTTTAGCATATTGCCTGGAACATAGCAGGCTTTTTACATATATTTTATGAATTAATAAATTGTATTGTGGCGAAATATTCTGATCCTATAAACAAAAATGGTTCCACTTCAAATAATGCCCTATCCAGTTCAATAGCTACGGTTTCTGATGTATATGAAGCCTTATGTGTTAATATTTTTTTTTTAGTTGTCAATGGGCTTTTATTGTATTTATGTGCAGCGCTGAGGATTGAACCCAGTTGCTCACACATGCTAGGCATGAGCCCCAGCCCCAGCCCCATGTGTTATTATCTTTATCAATTATTTTAGAAGGAAAAACACTTTATAAATATTAAACATATGCAAGAGTGAGTGAGAAGTCTTCAAGATAGGCAAGGAATATTCAGATTAAAAAACCAAAACAAAGGAATAGAATCATGAAAACTATTTTTGAAAAAAGCTTTACTAAAAATAATTAAAACTACATATTGGAAGAATATACATGAATCTGAGGAGACTAACTTCAAACAAGCAATCTGAAACATTTTAGTAATTATGAAATATTTGAATTCTATCATTTTATATATTTTTTAGAACCAATATTTTCCATGTAGAAGAAAAAAATACAAATGTAAGAAAAAAATGTATGTAAAAACCTTTTAGTTTAGAATTTGAATTGAAGGTACTGGTAAAAACTCATGCGATATTTAAACTTTTAAAGGTGCAAACACATTTCCCAGATCTGCTCACTGAAAAGATCTAGAAAACTATGCTCAATCCAGAATCAGTGAGCACCGCTAAAGCCCAGACCATGTTTCAACATACCATTTCCCTTTAAAATAAACCCTGACTTCTAAAAGAAGCAGTAAATTTCAGATTCAGGACAACAAATATAAAAAAAAAAATGGCCTGGAATAGCCAATGTTCCAAATCCCATATCAAAGATATTTTATAATTTTTAGAAAAACATGCTTAAAGAATAAAAGTAAGGTCAGATTCAGTTAATTTATAAGATGCTTGAGAGTCTGTTCATCTTTCCCCCCATCACTCTTAGCATAGTTATAGAGCAGAGGAATACTGATTTTTGATTGATTGACAAAGTCACAAATAGCTACAAAGTTCCATTAACACTTGATACTACACCAAGGGAAATATAAGAATTTGAAGCTTTTTTTTTTAATTTCCTTAACCTTATCATGTCCTAGGTTCAGCTGAGACTAAGGGTAAAAGCAACAAATCAATTGCTTAAACTGAATCTCTTATTAATTAAAGTAATTACAGAGTTGACCCTTTCAACATAATTATTAATAATTTAAATGCTTATTTGCAATTACCTTAGTTTCCTAAGTATCACAAGTTTGGTATCCTACTCAAAACTAAATTCCCCAAACACATATATGATTAATATAATCAATCACTAAACACAATCCATAAACAACTTAGATCCAATTGATATGAAGGGAAATAAAAATTGAATATTTCCCTAAAAATATATTCAAATTAATAAAGGCAGAAAGTAAATTAGTGGTTGCCAGGATCTGGAAGGAGGGAGAAATTGGAGAGTGACTGCTAATAGGTCGGCAATAAAAAAAAAAAAATGCCCTAAAATTAGATAGTGGTGATGGCTGCACAACCCTGTGAATATATTAAAAAAGCCATTGGATTGTACATCTTCAAAGGGTGAATTTTATGGTATGTGAATAACATCTCAATAAAGCTGTTACACACGAATTAGAGTGAGCATTCATCCCTTTTTCCTCTCTCTGTCCTCCTCACCCTCTCCTGTCTTGCTCTTATGCACTCTTCTCCTTACTCTCTTATCTCTTAACCTAAAAGGTAATCAAATTATATCTTTAAAAAGTTTGTTATGTGTGATATCTCTAAATATCAGAGCATGCATACAGTTGTAAGAGGTTGCATCCTTTTATTTTACTTACTTCAAATTAGAGCTTTGGGAATTTGTCATGCAAATTTATGCAAAATAAGAATATGAGTATGTTACTATTTCAATTCAGAGACAAGAGAACAGTCTCTGTAAAAAAAAAAAAAAAAAAAAAAAAAAATTGAAAAAATCTACCTCACTGTTATTTTGATCTTTCTGATATCAAGAAATAGCAACTACTTCTGATTAAAGTGATTTTTCACTATTATATGTATTTCTAATAGACATTAATAGCACATCACACATATTAGAGCCATTAAGTGAAACACACATCAGCAAATTTGTGTGCTGCATGCGTCGAAGGGAGCAGACGTGATAGCATACTTAATTAAAATACTGGATAAAAGTGCTTCTATCCAAGAAGTCTCTAGTATGGATATCATTTAGTTTATGTATATATAAATTGTATTAACAACCTTGGTTTCTAAGTGTTTAACTGTAATGCTAAAGTGATTTTCAGCAACATGTACCTCTACTACATTTCTCATGCCACTACAGATTAGATATGTCTTCAAAACATAAATGTAGCACCAGAATTTTATCTTATCTTTTCATGACTGTTATCTATAATCCAAACACTTCAATAATGTTTTCTAAATGCAAGCAAAACTACTACAGTTTTTGCATTGTAAATTTTAAAGACAAAACTGGGCTTTAATTGAATTCCATCTCTTTATTCCTCCTAATTATTTGAAAAGCATAGCAAATTTTACTTATAGAGAGTGGTTAAAGCTTAAACATTTTATTTGCATTTGTTTCAAGGCCAGAGATTTATTGAAACAATATCAAAAAAACATTTTTTAAACTTTAGTAAATACAGTGTCTCATTTTATAAAGCAAAATACTCAAAATTTGTGCCAGTTTTCCTGTGGTTTGTAAAATCTGGTGTACAGTATGTTTGGTAAGTGAAGCCAAATCATTGGGACAGAAAATACAGTCCCAAGCTAATATATCACTTTTCCATCTAGCATCTATCAAACATGTAGGGGCAATAGGAAAACAATGCTGAGCATGTTTGGCATTTTAAGGTAGAAAATACATAAGAGCACTTTCTTAAAGTTAACTATCTTTTTTAAGGTAAACTAATTCTCATTTTCAAAAAGAAAGAACATTTCTTGAAAATGACAAGAAAACAAATTTATAAAAGAAGGTTTTCTGTCTGTGATGATTTTTTTTCATCCTGAATAGGAAAAAATAGAATATATTCACAGTGTCCCATTCCCTTTGGACTATGTGCTTCAGTTCATAGATTGTGCACATAGATATTTAAAAAGCAAAATTTGAAACATATAGTCAAGCCTTAAAATATGAACTTCAGACCAAGCAGTTCTTACACCTTGACTTCTTCTCATGCTGGGGAGCTATTTGTAATACATTGTTAACATAGTTACAGACATTCTGATGGGCAGTACTAGGAAGTTATAAAGTTCATTAATCCTTTCTCTTTTTTAAGACACTTAGTATTTGTTTTCTTTTGGTTTCCCATGGTCACCTTTTATTTTTTTTTCCCAAGAGTCTACAATTTCCTTGTTAATTCTGTATATTTTTAAGTAAGCTTGAACACTTAATGCACCCAATAACTTGTCACAACTGAACAGCCTGTTATAAAGACAGTAAACATGTATGCAATCTATTTCTAATGTTAATTATCAGATAATTAAATTGAAAGCATAATCTAATTATCACATGAGTTATATACTCACATAGCCTAAACTTTGTCTGTTAATACCTCTGCTTAGACAGACACTGATTTTAAAAAAGGTGGTATGTGATGAGACAAAGAGTACACCAAAATATAAAATATTTACTTTTCTATTACCAGAAATGCCTCTTCATCATATCAGCAAAGCCTACTAGAACCACTTCCCGGAAGGGCAGGACCTTGTCTTGGTCAGCCCTTTATCTCCTGCATCTACTTCAGATTGCGGCACATATCATGGGTTCATTACATACACACTAAATAAATTACTTACTAGAGAATGAGAATTAATTTAAAAATTAAATTCATAATGATTGAAAGCTGTATTGATAACTCCTCATGTAAATAGCTAAAATGTGTTCAGTGGCAGTGTAGAATGACCGAGTTCAGAAAAAGTTTAAATAATAAAATTATGGAAAAATGAAAGAGGAGCTATCATCTACTGCTGGTACAAATGTTAATTGATACATTATTGGAGAATGGCATAAAACATACATTGTATGTTTTACATTCAAAAATTCTATTTTCATACATTATTGATTTAATAATAACATTTAAAAATTAGTTTTGAAACCAGACATGGGCTTCAAATTAGACTCAGGCACAACTTTGTAACTCCCTCACTCTCTTCTTGCATGTCTCTAATACAATCAACATTGCTAGGCTTAGCCTTGTACATAGTAGATGATCAATAAAGATACCTAATAATAACTACATCCACTAATACTACACATAGGTATCTACAGATAAAAATTTTAAATGTATTTTGGGGGATGGAGATGTACCACAGGAGTAGAGCACTTGCCTAGCATGTGTGAGGCCCTGGGTTTGCTTCACAGCACCATCATTTTTTTTTTTTTTTAATGTATTGGTTTGGAAATTTTTCCCCTTAAATATCCCCATCTGCAAAAAAAAAAAAAAAAAAAAAAAAAATGTATTCAATTGCCTACTGCATGGGTCAGTTCAAAAAACTATTAATTATATATAGAAGGATCGTGTACAATTACAGTCAAAGCTATTACTAATGTACTTCACCAATGTATTTTTGAGCATATTGCTCAATGCTTAAAATACGTTTTTTTTTTTTAAATCTATCTAAAACATTTTATAACTGCCCAGCTTTTATGACAATTTAAATTTTTCCATATGGCCAACAGCTGACAGTATTATGCCAGCTTTAATGTTCCTCTCCTTTTTTATATAAATATGCATTTTCAAAAACAGATTTAAATTATTGAGAAGAGAACCATGAATTTTTATAGAGTTCGTGTTGACATAGGGCTTTGTCGTACTTAATCTAGACCTTTATGGTATACCTTTTATGTCACTTTTCTCCATGCAGCACACAAAATTTTAACTCTATGAGAGAATTGAAGAAGGGGGATTAATGTCTTTTTAACATTATTGATTTTGCCATAACAAATGTGTGCTAATTGCCTAACTCAATTTGGGCCCTTTACCACGGAGGGAGATCCAGCTGAGAGGATGAAGATTTACTTTGAATCTAAAATCAGCACCTCTTAGTTTGCTTTAAAAAAAAAAAAAATGGAGATTAGAGTGTTTGTATCACAGGGGTAGTAAAAAGATCAAGTCATTGGCAAGAGCATGTTTACAGTCTCTTGGCCCCAGCTCTGGGTGAAATCAAGGTTCTGCACTCACACAAGCTTAAGGAACTCTTCCCATGTTGATGAATCACGTGTGTGTTAGCACACTTAACCTGTGACTCCCGAGACTGAAAGAAGGTTGGTGGAGAGTGGTAGAAGTATCTCAGAATCACCTGGAGCTTTTTACCTTACCCAAAAACCTGATCTGGATTCACCCTTGAGATGATGATATACTGTCAGGGTGAGAAAGACAAATGTGTTTATTAGAAGCATCTAATGGCTTCTGAAATATGGCCATGCCGGTAGTGTTAAAGACATACAATTCTACATTCATGAATGGTTATAATTTTTAATCTCATTATTTTACATCATTAGAGTAGTATTTATCAGTACCCCAAAGACTAATGCTCTTCAAAAGGTTCGTTAAGAGCCAGGTGCAGTGGTGCATGCCTGCAATCCCAGCGACTCAGGAGGCTGAGGCAGAAGGATAGTGAGTTCAAAGCCAGCCTCAGCAATTCAGTGAGGCCCTGTCTCACAATAAAATATAAAAAGGGCTTGGAATGTGGCTCAGTGGTTAAGTGCCCCTGGGTTCAATTCCCAGTACCAAAAGGTGGGGGTTGGCTTAGGAAACTGCAATCTCCAACATAAGCATGTCTACATTTACTATTTGCCCTGCTACTTTGAGAAACCACACTAGTAGTGAGGATGTGGTTACTCAAAGACACACCTCTCCATGGGACTCTGAAGCTCTATGTAGTCTTCAAAAGTTTCTAGTTAAAATTTATTCTAAAGCTGGATATGCATGTCATCAAAATACTCACCAAAGAAAATATAAATATGACTAGGGCTTTAACACAGGAAAAGACTTTTTATTTTAAACAAGACACAAATATACTTAAAGATAAAGCACAATTTAAAAAGTACTCTTACACAGAAGTCTGTTCATTAGAATTGTATTGTCAAAAAAAAGGGAAATTAAAACCCTGTATCTGTGTGTTATTCATTCTTTCTTTTATTCATTTATTCACCAAATATTTATTGCACACTTGCTGTGTTACAGCTTGAGGGGGATTTGGTTTTAGAGACGTATGTTCTGGTTATAATTTTTTCATATAGATTTTCCTGCAGCAAATATATTCATTAGTAGGAATTTACATTTACAAGAGCTGGGTCAAATTTGAAATTATGATCCTTTCTCAATGTTATTCTTTCTACCCGCTTCTTTCTTCTTCACAACATTGAGGCTTCCAGGACCAAATGCGACCTTTAGTCAGTTTTGATGTAGCAAGACATGTATTTTCCCTAAATGACAGACTGAACATTCAGATGACAGCAATCCCGATGATTTGCACATAGTAGGAACTAATAGTAATAGGAACCTAGTAGTAATAATAGTAGAAACACAGTGGTAATAATAATAGGAACATAGTAGTAACAATTTAAAATGCTTTATAAATTATCTGTTTTGTCTTTTGGTTTTGTTTTTAAGTCCTTAAAATACTTTGACTTGTGTACATGTGTTCAGCATAGATTATGTACCAATGCACAGAATTAACTGAGATATAAAAGTAATAATATTAAAGCAATTCAGAAACTAGCCTGTGAAGCAATATTTGCAGTTTATGAAGCCCCTGAAGGATTTTCCATATGTCCTCCTGAAATCTCAGGAGCATTAAAGCAATCCGCCCATTGAGGCTGCCCCCTATGTGTGTCTTGGTGTGGATTTCTTTAGGTTTATCCTGTTTGGGAGTCAGCTCAGCTCCTCCAATCTGTTTATCTTTTGTGGATTTGTGGTTTTGGAGATTGCTCTTTTACCAAACTCAAGAAATTTTCAGCCATTATTTCCTCGAATATCTTCTCAGTCCTACACTTTTCTTCTCCTCCTTCTAAGATCTGGTTGATATGATTATTAGAACTTTGGTTATAGTTCTATAGGCCCAAGGCTCTGTTCATTATTTTGTAATCTATTTTTTCTCTGTTGTGTAGATTGGGTGATTTCTGTTGTCCTATTTCAAGTTCACAGATTCTTTCTTTTCTTTTTTTTCTTTCTTTCTTTCTTTTTTTTTTTTTTTTTGTACACAAATGGTGCACGACTTTTCATTGGTTGTACAGGATGCAGAGTCGCACCATATGTGCAATCATACATGTACCTAAGGTAATGATGTCCACCTCATTCCACCATCTTTCCTGCCCCCATGCCCCCTTCCCTCCCCACCCTTTGCACCATCAAATTCCTTCATTCTTCCCAAGCCCCACCTCCCATTATGGATAAGCATCCACTTATCAGAGAGACCATTAAATTTGGTTATTGTATTTTTCAGTTCTAGCATTTACATTTGGTTCTTCTTTGTGTCTCCTTTCGCTTGGCTGAAACTTTCCATTTTTTCGTTTGTTGCAAGCATGTTCATAATTGCTCACTGAAGCATTTTTATGATAGTTACTTTAAAATCCTTGTCAGATAATTTCAACCTTCAGTAACTAATATGCCATGTTGTTACTGTCTTCTGTTCATTGTCTTTCATCATTTAAGTTTTTCTTGATTCTGGGTATATTTTTTTTTTATTTTATTCTGGGCCTTATAGGTGTTAGCTTACTGGACTTTGAAACTTATTTAAATCTTCTGTTTAATCAAGTCTTCTCTGGCACAGCATCACAAGGAAGGCAGTGCTGCCTCATTTCTGCTGAGTCCCTAGCAGGCCTCCACTCACACCACAGTGAAAAGAGAGTGGCTCTGACCTCTGGAAACAAGGCAAATCCTAGATTCCCACTCAGGCTCTCTGATACAACTCAAGCAAGGAGAAGGGTAGGTACCACCTTACGTCCAGGTGAGGAAAAATTTAAGGCTCCCTATTCAGCCTTCACTTACAGAGGTGAAGAAAGGACCATGATTTTTTCCATGACTGATTTTGACTACAGTAGGGGATTTTTTTTTTTTAATTCTCACTTTGGCTAGAAGGATCACTTTTTGATCTGTTGGCTAAAGAGCCCAGATTTCTCTTGGGTTATGGTTGTTTGTTTATTTGTTTGCAATTTTGGCATTCTCAGGTTGCTGGCTTCTAGGACATATGTGGCACAAATAAAACCCAGCGAACCCACCAATACGTTATTCCTCAGATCCCAAAGTCCCTAACTTACCTACTTTTTTCCCTGCATGCTTCAATGTTTTCTTATGTTTATTTAAATGCAATAATTCAGCACTTTTAATATCATTGAGCAGAAAGAATAGGGAGAAGTTTATGTCCTATCTTTTCCAGAAAAGAAAGTCAAAATATTTGATTTGAATCCTCCCTAGGTACATGTATATTATTTTCCCAAAGATTTTTGTGGCCTGAGATTATCATGATTCATTCATCTGAAGGCCCTGTCTCTGCATATTTCTCTAAGAAATTTTCATTTCACCATTAAAATTTTCTTAATCTGCCAAGCATATTCAAAGGCATTTTTTTGCTGCAAACCTCTGTTTCTTGGAAGGTATAACATCCACAGCCACAAAACCCAATTTTAATGGAAGTACAAAGGTAGTGTGTGATCATTCCACATGGGCAAAGCATGAGATGCTACTCATCATATCTTTCATAGACGTTTTTCCAAATGCACACGACCAGAGTCTGATTATTCTCTTAATTTCAGCCTCACCTGAACAGATGTTCCTAGTTGATTTTCTTCTACTTGTGCACTGATAGTCTCATTTATTCTGATTATCATTTTGTGTTTTTATTGAGCATGATCTTCTATTTGCTCATTTTCATTCCCCATTCCTGTTTGAGCACCTCCATCATCTTTCACACAGTTTGCTTTTGATGTCTGAAAAAGCCAATAATACCCACAAATCTGCTGTGGCTCAGATGCTCACAACAAAAGTCTTTTCCTTTTCAGTCCATCTCCTGAAGATATTTTGCTGGCAGGCAATAAAACAACTTTAGAGAAATAATGTCTCATTTACTTCTCTCTACTTAATTTGCTTTTTTAATTTTTTCTCATCTTGGGAATTTGTATGAGAGAAAAACTTCATTGTTTGGAGCCTGTCTCATGAACTAAATATAACCTTTGACAACATTTCAGTGATACAATGCTCATTTGGAAATTTTACTAAAAATGGAAAACCTGTTTGGTGCAGCACGCTATGCTAACTATTGTTATTTTCATGTCTGCAATATTTTGAGACAAAGGATTGTAAAATCCAAGTAATCTTGTCCCTGATTGTTCCTTTGGATAGCAGAGGGGCTTCTCAAAACTTAGTAAGTAGGTAATATCAATTTATACAAGTAAATTAAGACTTAAGCTGGTTTGAAGTCCTTGTACCAGTGCTCCTTTTATTTTCTCCAGTCACCTAAGAAAGGGTAAAATGACAAACAAACATAGAAATATTAGGCCTACTGCATTGTTTTTTCCGATCCTTTCCATGAATAGAATTGCTATTGAAATTCTCTAGGCTCTCATGATGTCATTAGAGAAATGCCCTCTCGCAAATCCTTCCCATTTGTCTCTTTCACTGCCTGCTCTGTAGTTGAAACAATTCTTTTCAAAATAATTTATAAATTGTTTTCTATGACACCAGTGACATTTATTACAGGCATCAAGTTCAGCAAAAGATCCCCAATTATTTCCATTTAATTCATTTATTGAATGCTAAGGGCTGTAGCAAGAATTTAGAGGTCATGTCACTTAGTATCTCTGAGCGAGGAGAACAGTTCTGTTCCCAGTCAGATGAGCTAACTTGGAAGGCATTGGTCAACAAGAAATCTGCCAGAGAAGAAAGAACAGCGGCATTAAACAGAGAGAGGTTCAAGACAGAGGCCAAGGAGTAACCACAGTACAGAGAGCTGATTCGATTTTCTGTCATTTTTTTTTTAATTTTTAGAAAGTGGCTATTTTTCATTATTTCTTTAAAATTGCTTTACTTGTTTTTGTTCCAAATTGTTTTATTACATGAGTAAAGTTGATTCTTTGGTTAAATCTGAGTCTTCAACCTTAATTATTATCTAACTGGTATATCATTAAATACACAATGAGATTATATTAGAATGTCAGTAGAAACCAGGTCCAGCTTTCCCCCGTGTACTACAAACCATAAAGTTTTAATGCATTGCAAAGTATATCTCAAAATCATTTTTTCCAATGAAATTACATTTGAAGAATTTCTTACAGCAGAATGGGGCTTGAAGGAACTCTGCATTAGTCTGATCAAACAAGAGAATCCCATTCCCTCCATCTTTGCCATACTGGTGTTTTAAATGTACCAGTGCTCGGCCCTGAAAAAAAAAATATCCCAAGGTTTGTGTTGACTGACACTTTATATTGCACTATTCTCATGTTTTAACATCAATTTTAATATGAGTGTTAAGGGTATACTAAAAAAAATATATTTGGACAGTAATGAAGCTCTTCAATAGTGCTCACCAGTAACAAAAGATTTTCAAATGATAACCAGGAAATTTTTCTCTCCTTGGATCTTAAGGAATGTATGAAATAGATACCACTTGGAATGAGAGCAAAGATCACTAATGAGTAAAGACTCTCCTAAAGTCTGTTCATATGGAGGCTGAACCTTGCTGCAGAGATGGCACCGCATCGTCACGTAAGCTGTCCTTCAACTATTGCTAAGAACCTCACACTGTCCCAACCTTCCACTGACACCTGCTCTCTAGAGCCTTCTATACTTGCAGGACAGGGAGGCAGGAATTACTCATTCTAGGATGTTTATTGCATTCAGTTTAATTCTTCATATGTTTTGCAAATACTTTCATGTTGATGGCACCTCGAGGTTTTTGAAGTTTATTTTTGTGCATTTTCTCATCTCCTGGAACACATATTCCCTTTTCATTCATTTAATCTGCCTTTATTTCTCCCACCATATCTATCTATATCTTACAAAGAAGAGGGACCTTAGTGCCTTCCCTTGCAGCTCTCCTTCCCTGGAGTCAGTACCAACACATTGCAATCATTGACGGGCCCTAGTGTGCTCATACGATTCTGTACATCACCATGAAAAACAGTAAGAGCCAACAAGCAACTGCAGATTGAGCATCCAGTGTGGATATATAGAGCCAACATCCACCACTTGGCAAGCTGTGTTCAGGGAGGCTTACTTAGCTCTCATTCCAGGATTATTATAAAAATAAATCTTTTAACATTTGTTTGGGATTAAAAGTGAGGGAATCTAGACTCACATTTTAAAATGCACATCCTGATGAATAATAAATACACTTAGTAAATATACATTAAGGGAGAATTATATTTTCTGCAGCTTGTTGTGTTTCACTGAAGGCATTCTCCACATATCAATGAATTACAGAACCCAAAATCAGACTGAGATTGGAGTATTAAGTGTACAACTGGTACCATTTCATTTCTCCTGGAAATGACAGAAGCCTGAAACAAGAGGAGACCAAAGCAAGGGAGGTCTGTATGAGAGGAAAGAGGGTGGCCTGCAAGACATACCAGTCTGGGGCATGCTGCAAAGAGCACTGGGTGCAGAGAAGCAAGACAAGTCCTGTCTTGGCTTGGCCACCAACATTCTGCTCCTCAGTGTCCTGTGCTGCCAAAGGCATTTAAAGGCCTGTGCAGATAACAAGACCTCGTGGATACAGAATGACCCGCAAACAGTGCAATTGACAACCATGACAGGGGGGCAGTGGTCCTGCATTTCACGATCAAAGGGACATCAAGAAAATGATTCCATCATAAGCAAGTCTATGAAATTAACTGTCTGCCTCCTTAGCTCCCCCTCTTCTTCAATGTGCATTTCTATTAGTCCTTCCCTGCCAAGCTCCCAGAGGGAGTCAGCAGCTTATGATAGCCACATTTTCTCTACTCAGTCATCCCCTGTTCAGACTCAGCCTGGACCCAGCCTCCTCTTTTGGACAACACTCTCTCCAACTCATCAATCCACACTGAATTGTCCTGTACTCTCTTTTAACCATACCCCAGTCTTCATTGAAACAAATCTGATGAACACACAGGCTCAGAAATCACAGAATCTAGGTTCAAGACATATGTCCTCTTCTTAACTACTCTAAGGCTTGGCAAATAACCCCAGTGTGTCTCTCCCATCACCTGTAACCTGAAGATAATGATAGTGCCATTCTCATGGCTCTTATGTAAGGGTAAAGGAGCACCTCTAGCACAGTGCCTGGTCCATAAATAAACATTCAATAAATATTATATATTATTGAAGCTCAGATGTAAGTGATGAATATCACTTTAATGTCACCCCTTCAAAGCAACTCTGGTCACAAAGGAGAATAAAACTGTGTGGCTTTTAAGTGACATAACAAGGCACTGAGAGAAATACTTAAGGGCCAAGGGCCCAGTGTCCTCAGGACCGTCTATTCCGACCTTCAGTCCAGGATATCCCAACACACCAGGCCAGACTTGCTTACTGTGGCTCCTACAGTGTCTCCACACATCCCCTCCCTCATTTCATAACAGAAAAGGCAGAGCCCTGGACCAGAAGACAGAAGGGGAATATCGGGATGTTGTTTACTCTGGGGCCTTGTCAAATGATCTGCTCTTTATCCAGAACTGGGTAAACAGAAATACTTCTGCAGAAACAAGCAAACACTGTGCTGTGCAGGGATTTCACAAACAACTATTTAATAGTCCATTACCAACTTTGCCAGGCAAGCGATCACTGAACCTCCTTTTTTGTGGAAAGGGCAGTCTTTGCTTTGTTTATGGCTTGGGGGAGACAGGGGCAGGGGGAGTAGAAGTGGGGGGGGCACCTGGGAGGTGACACTAAAATTACTTGTCCCTCTTTGAAGCTTTCCAGGTAAGCTGTGCCCAGACTCAAGGACACTGTGTTAAGGCTGACTCCTATGTCGCCCCTGAAAAGCCCTGGGAATTTTAATTGAAATTACTTTTCAGCACTGGCACTCTGCCTTATTTGCAATTTGTATTATGAAGGACAATGCTAAATAAGAAGGGTGACTTTTTTCGAAATACAGACTCCAAAACTGTATGTTGACAACCCTTCCCTCTCCGCCTAAAGAAATAAACACAAGATATCTCTTTTTTTCCCCCCACTAAAGGACAGTAAACATCTTTAGTTATCGATATTCAAAAGCCAACTAAAACAGAACAGCAAGCTGTAGTGGGAGAAGGTCCCCAAAGTGGAAAGCTATTCATAGAAATGGAAACAAGCAGAAGAACAAACAGGAAAAATCTCCATGTTTTCATCCTACATTTCAAAGCAGTATGAAAGCCACGGTTCCTCCTGTCACAAGGCACTCCTAAAAATTCATGAAACTCAAAAACAGAAAGTCCATTCTTTCCCAGTATTACTTCCCCTCCTCATTCCCACTTTAGTTTGTTTACTCATTTAACAGAATAATAATTTTCAAAACTAAAAACTGATAACCTGCTATAAATACCTTTCCCACGAAGCACCCCTTCCCCGGGTCCTTGTGTGGTTTTCTAAACTGGTATCCGGCATTGCTGCCCTGTGAATTGAGAACAGTTTTCTCCCAGAAGGAACTATCACACCAGCACAACCAAAGGAAGGGAAATGAACTGCTTAGCTAATTATGAGGTGCAATGGCATCTTAGGGGGCAGGAAATCATTCTATTCAATGGAGGCAATCACCATAAACCCACAACTTCTAAGGTAGGAACATGAAAACCCTCTGCTCAGGGCCCAGGTACGTGCCAGAGGTAATATGCCAAGAGAATAATTATTTGCCTGTGACGAGCTACTATGATTATCTATCCTATTAGATATCGAGCCCCTGAAAATCCAAAGGTAAGCAGCAGTTAAACAGCTATAAACAGTGGTTAATGAGAATTTGGAGGAAGTATGATGAGGTGACAACACTGTGAGACCCACTGCAGAAATGAATCCCTAAGTCTGAAAAAAATGTGGCTCCCTGGACTTGAGACTCTATGCATGGTCCCTCCCTTCCTTGCATGATCCTCTCTTTCCTCTTCCTTCTTTCTCCTGTTTCTCCAGTTTATTTGTCTCCATCCCTACTTCCCCTGCTTCTCCCTCTCCCATCTGCTCTCCCATCTCATCCAACATGGCTCACTACTTTACTCCCCGATGCCTCATCACAATTATTTGTGGAAGTTTACTGTAAGCATATACGGGTTCCCTCATGTTATTTACTTTGTCAGCATTAACTGTCTCATATCACTCTTTATACCTCCCAGAGAAGGCCAGGTTAAGATGCTTTTTACATTCATATGATATCCCTGATCATTTGTAAACCATTAGCCACTGACAGAGGAGGGAGGAGGAAAGAATAAAATTCTTAATCATGACTCCACCCCCCCCCCCCAAAATCACCAAATCTGTAAGAACCTCTTTAAATTAGATTCCTTTTTTTTTTTCACCCACCTTGCTACTCGACATTTCCTTTAAACCTTGGTCCATCATAAATGTATTGAGTACTGAATGTTTACAAGGATCTTTAAACATGTAAACAAGAGGATTTTAGAAAGATTAAAAGGAAAGGAGGACGGTTTACTTTTTCCTCCCAAATTTAATTTTTATCTTTTCTTTGTGAGAAAACAGGACAGAAACAGACCAAAGAGATCGAGATCTCTCTCTCTCTCTCTCTCTCTCTCTCTCTCTCTCTCTCTCAGAAGCCATGAATATTTGAACATCCACTTCCTCCCCTCCGCCTTCCCTACCTCTGTGTTGACTTCATGCTGAATCTTGGGCCTCCTTGAAGACACATAGAAGGGAGAAATTAGGGGATGCAGACAGTACTGAGAGGCCAAATTCTTTCCTCTCCAAATCTAAGAACTTCAGACGAAAAGCACAGATGGTGGTGCTCTGATGATATGTGACAACATTCTCTGTAAGGCAGATATTATCGGGCTGGCAGACTGAGCTTCAGAGAGGTGAATTATTGGGCTCAGCAAGTGTACAGCGGATTCTAACCCAGCTACCTTACTGCAGGCCCATGGCCTGCCCACTCTTCTCCAATGCTCTCTTCCAGGCCTTGACAGACTCCAACTGAGTCCTTAACACTCAGGTTGTTTCCTTCCTACTTAAGAGAGTCTTCACTTTGCCTCTGCCTCTACTTGAACACTTATTACATTCATGGTAATTACTTACTTCTCTGTCACCTTGACAGCTCATATATGAACTGACTGAGGGCAGAGTAACCATCCTGGTCATCATTATAGCCCTCAAGACGCTTCATATAGTACCTCACCCAGAGGGATCAATAAATGTTTGTTCATTGCATCCAGTTAAGTCAACCACCAAAATATGGTACAGAATGTGGGGTTTAGAAAAGCTATCTGACTCTAAAAATAATAAATGAAAAAGCAGTTAGATGATCACAGAAAGAGACACTAAGTCACTCACTGCTTCAAGTTGAGAGAGTGAACAAAGAGAAACAATTCTTTTTGAGAAGAACCTACAGGAGATGCAAAGACAACAGTATCCATGGGTTGACTGGGGGGTTGTAAAGTTGATAAATGAAGCAGAAAATGTGCACTGGCCAAGCCTGACAAGACAACCACTAAATTACTCAGGCAAAGTTGGGGAAGAAATGCTTTCACCTCATGGACCCAGAGTTACATCTGTCAGTTGTACTTCTAACATCACACCTGATTAACCGGCCTTCTAAAGGGTCCATAATCTCAAATCAGATGCCCCTTACTCAGATTTAGAATGTTTCTGAGCCAGTGTTTTAATTCAGTTTAAGGTGACAGGTGTGGAAAAAGTACCCACCCTTTCACCTCTAACTGAAATTTGTCCAACTCTTTGAATCAATCTCTCTCTGCATTGAATCAATCCTGGATAACTAATGTAGCTTTTACCATGAAGTGATATCCCTTCTTCTATAGCTTTTGTTTGGATTCCTATTACTTCCTTTAAACTTTTTAAAATATGTTTTCCACTATAAAGTGATAAACTCTTATTTTCTCTTTGAAATAATGTAATTCTGCCTGAATTTTTAAATTTTAATTCAGAAGAACAGGTCATTAGTCTAATCTGAGATTTTTTTGTTTATGCTGCTTTTATATATAGTTTTCTTGCACAACAAATTGAAACTCAGTTTTATAGGTGTATAAATAAGGAAACAGATCTAGTAAGATAGTTGTTTGGAATGTTGAAGAAATGTAGTATTCTGGTGAACTCAACATTGAAATTAATTCTGTTCACCAGAAACCAAAGACTGGTTTGCAAAACCTTGATACAATACTCTAACAAGTTTTAATATGAGATTTTTTTATCTGTTTTGATTGCATTGAGTTCTTAGAGAGTCATCAGATTACTAACATTACAAATAATCATCACAAATACTTACTATACAATATTACAAAGGAGAAGTTGTACAATTCTAGCCATTCCTCATGGACAGAAAATGCACAGATGATTTTAATGGCCTAAGGATCAGAGGTGAAGCAAGAGGGCTCTGTGGGTCCTAGGCCAAGCTGTAAATGAATAGTTCATTTCAGGTACCTCCTTTCCACCTCATCAATATCGCCTCTCTTCTTTCTCCTTCCTACTTCCTATCCCCAGTCTCTCCCCCAAATTCCTCTCTGCTACTTTAGAGTCCAGCTCATCATTGTTGAAGTAACTGCTCTCCCCATTAGCCAGACTGCAACTTTCTTACCAGTCTTCAAATTTTCAACATCTAGCAAATTGCCTGGTACAGCACAGCTCATTACAGTTGAACAAATGAAAAATTGCAATAAAATAAAGGAGGTTTGGGATTCCACCATTTTAAGATGGAATAAAAATAATACCAGAAATACTGATGTAAACTGTCGTCAGCCCCCACTATAGAATATAGGACTTAATATGCCCAGAGCCTAGAGAACTATAAAGTTTCTTGGCTTTTTTTGTTTGTTTGTTTGTTTCAAAAAATTCCTCATACTAGTCTATTAACTTTTCATTTGTACTTCTTTCACTAAAGCAGAGCACAAAACAATCCCATTATTTAGGCTTCCCAATTGTCTAAGTTCTAGATAAATAGGCTTACTGTGATTGTGTGTGCTTTTATGCACTTTAATCAATATATTTCCCAGTTTGAACAAGACAATAAATTAATTCCTGTCTTTTTAAAGCTAGTTTCCACTTACTCAAAGATGTCACTACACAACTTAGAGACAGCCTTGATAGTGGGTGGGTGGGAGAATTCTTTGGTTTAGAAATTAGCTAACCTGCAAGTTTAAGCCCTACCTCTTCTTCTGGCTGGATCTTCAGCCTTGGGAAAATTACATAACCTTGATAGGGCCTCAGTTTCCTCATCTATAAAACATAGGAGTTGGATCAGGTGGTTTTTAAGAGCCCTGTCCGTTTTAAAATTCTATTATTATATAAATCTTTAATTCTAACATAGAGCAGGTGGACTCTGAAAAGTACTGGAAATAACAATACTGTACTGTCACACAAGGAAGATAATCTCCATCACATGCAATTCAGTTTAAAATTCACAGCAAAGTCAAATTTGCACGCATTATGTCTGAATGACCAGGAGTAATAAAACAAGTGTATGGAAGGAGCAGGAATCAGGGAGACGGGACCCATGCACTCTTTGAAACAGTGCACAGCCTGAATGTATTCCTCTCACTGATGTATTTTAAATTTGTGACTATGAATATACCACAGTGAACAGCTTGAAGTTCTTTGGAACAAACATCGTCTCTTCTAAGGTCACTCCTGAAGGAACTGCAATAATAATGCTTGGCATATGTAGATAGAGTGCTTTGTGGACTGGAGCACGAAGAATTATGCTCTGCATGTTCCAGAAAAGATGATCCATGATTCAGGTGTAAAAAAATGTCAGGAACATTTTTGACAGTGGCAGCAAACCCAAACAGTGTAACCAAACAATCAATATGGACGCCCTCATTAAAATCCCCAAGTAGCTGTGAGTTTGATTTTCAGCAGGGTCTGGACAGAAATAATGGATTTGGTGGCCTGAAGGAACATTAGAGGTTTTAATAAAAGGAACTTAAAATTACCAGTATTGGCTCTGGTTCCAAGGAAGCCCTGTGTCTGTGACCACACAGGATGAACCTAATTCCTTGCCTCTCAGATTCTTGCTATTCAGTTCAAAATGCCATTTTACACACAGCCTGATAATTTCTCCTCAAAAATAAACTCATAAAAATCGCTTTAAAATTCCTGATCAATGTTTTCAGTTCACATAGATATTAAACCAAATTTCCTAAAGCCTGAAAAGCTAATTATGCATTCAATTAGAGTTTCTTAATAAAGATTAAAACTCTGAAGTCTATTACAAACCCATATTTAATTCAACTGCCATTTTATCCACACCATGGAAGTGTAAGTGGTAACAATGAATATAAATTATAATACATGCCATAGAAAGAATGCTATTTGTCCAAGTACGTTACTATAAAGAATTAAATTTTGCTATCAGTTCCATGATCTAGTTAAAATTGGTATTCTTTATTTGGTCTTTCAATGTAGTCCAATTTCCTACTTTGAAAAACAAATTCTAGGGAATAAAGAAAAGAGATTAATTTATCATTAAGACTCTGCTTAATTGAAGTCAATTCCGAACAAACTTGAATTCAATTTCTGCTCATTAAATTGAATGTGCTCTGCGTTCCTCTCTGCATTGCTTTGAGCAAGCAGCTGAGAACAAGGGACTAACATCAAAATTATTAAATTGAGGAGATTTTATTTGGTCTTCACATGCCAGAGCCGCTTTGATGAGGAGCTGTTTTGGCACTGAAAGGAAAGAAGAGCAGCTGGAGGAAAAATCAAATGAAACTAAGCCTTGGAAAATTGAAGAAAACGCAAGCTTAATAATATTTAATAATTAAATTTCCACAAACAATAGCGGCAAATGAAGTAATCTGCAAAGTCTGTGAACTCATTTGCATAATTGATGCCGGTCCCCTGTAAATGAATAATGAAGATAATAAAAGATGTTGCTAAAAATGGGCACAATAACAGCAAATTTCATCAAGCCGCGCTCTCTGATTAATCTGCTCTTGCAAATCAGCAGCGAGAGGGGAGCGCGTGATTAACCGCGCCGAAGACGGCAGCAGGCGGCGGCGCTGCCCTTTCTCTGCGTGTCTCTGGGCGCGTCCTGCCCGCTCCCCGCGCCGCCCGCGCTCCTCTCGCCGCAGCTGCCGCTGGGGCTGCCGCGGGCGCCGCTCAGCCGGAGCGCGCCTCCGCCCGGCCCGCCGCGCCCGCAGCCATGTGTTCCTCCTTAACCACTTCGCCGCCACCTCCCGCCGACCCCTAGCGGGGCGGCGGCCTCCCGATCCCCCGCTGCCCGGGATCCCCGACCCAGGCTTCCCGCCTGCGCCTCCGTGGCGGGAGGCCCGGGATGCGCCACCAGCCCCGGGTCGCTTCCTTGCTGCTGGAAGAACCGGGAAACAATTAGCTAGGAGGCCCGGGAGGGTGGTGGGCAATTCAAATGCCAGGCGGCTGCGTTCCCCCGGCACTCCGATGGGCAGTTTCGCGATTCCGGGCGGTTGGGAATTTCTTTTTAGGAAGGTGCGAGGAGCCAAGCAGGCCCACGAGGGTAGCCACACTCAGGAGAAAGGGGGAATGGCGCTGTGACAACGCAGACCCTCCTCCTCCTTTCTCCCCATCACGCACAAAAAGAATGGGCCTTGAAAGGGATGAGTTTATTATGCGCTTTTTAAATGACTATTCAGGAAAGAACAGGAGGCAAAATAAAAATGCTTCCCACCCCACCAATTCCCTTCCCTAGAAGCAAAGAAAGGGAAAGCAACCCACAAAGGTAAGCCCGGCATTTCAGACTTTGTGTGTGTGCTTTTTTAAAAAAAAAAAAAAACCAAAATAACATTTTCCAGGTTGCGAGTGTATTTTTCTCAGGGCTAACCCGAGGGCCTAATAAAATCTGGGAAAGCTGTTATGCCCAAATCCATTTTGTGCAGGAGTTTGTGAAAGCAACTTTGCTGAGTGCAAACCTTAGGTAATGAAACCCCAAATACTTCGAAAAATCACCCAGTCTTCCTCGGAAGGAGCGCTGCACTTTTCCAGTTCTGTAGGATAAAGTTGTCTCAGGAAAATAAAACTGTTGATAAACCATGGTTCCAGACTGTTACTTATTTTACAACCCACGGTTTGCAATCGATCATAGCCTGGGCCTAACAGGACTGAGTGGGGCTTTTCATTTGTTTATAGTGTGTGCAGTGTTTTATGCCTCAAATGCGCCATGTCAGCTATGCAAAGTAATGCGTTACTTTTGTTCACATCGTGTATCCACCTCCACAATAGTTTTTGTTTAAAATAAAGATCATTATTATTTTACAGTATTGCAAAATGGAAACTTCAATCCTAGACATCTGAGAAACTTCTCTTTAAAAATCCAATTCCGAGCTGGGAAAAGCTGAGAGGAGCTCATGTTTACTTCGTTTGCAAAGTGCAATTGAATCTATTTAACAAGATCAGCTTTAATCCAATCTAATAAACCATCAGCTTGCTCCTGTGTCAAAAAGGCCACTATGCCTCCCTGAGTTCCAAATTCTTTCTCATTGCCATGTCATCATATATATCTGTCATTCCCTTGTTTTTGCTAAGTGAGTGGCTCATAAGTTCCCGTTAGTTTTCTGAGGTAACAATCACAATGTAAGTTTTCCTGACTCCACTAAGTATAAAGAAATCCTAGAATCAGAATTTTGAGCCAAAGGGAAATTCCTCACTTTACATGGGAATAAACAGCCTGAGAGAAGTTAAGTGACCAGTCTCATATGGGGTTCCCAACACACTCCAGATCTCACTACCCTAATGGACAAATGCTCTCTCCCCACCTCCAGGCTCCCATGGGGTTAAAAGGGAGGAAACTGGAAAAGGACTCAACAGCAGCATTTTAGGAAAAGTAATGGGATGTGGAAGGTGAGAAATGGTAAATCCAGGTGATTAAACCAATTTCAAAGATTCAGGCACCAGATGGTCCTAGAAAAAATAGGGGAAGGCAGAAGCTGTGTAGAAAAATAATCTGGCAAAATAAGGACTGTGGAGAGAAAGTAAGTGCTGATTAAGACATCTCAAACATGAGGTCAAAATCACCATCAAGAGAAGGAAGATTTAGAAGTTCGGGGTTTGGAAAGTTCATGTCCACATTTTGTAGACAGACGAAACAAAAGTAAGTGTACATAAGAACTTGTGAGAGAATGAGTCTCAGGAAGAAAGGGTGATGAACTGCCTCATGAGAATGAGCTAGTGGAGGTACTGAGACCCAAGGAATGGCCTCAGTCAAGGTGAAATATAGGTGGTTGTAGAGTTTCATCCCAGGAGTACTTGATGAGAATGCCGGCACCTGACCCACATCACACATCACAGGCTCACTTCATCTGCTCAGCAGGAGGATCTGGAAACCAGTATCTGGACCTTGAAAAAGCTGCCTGCCCAAGGCCACCCCGCAGCTCAATGCCAGGTGGAGCAAATTCAGGCTTTCTGATCCTAAGTCAATTGTGTGTCCATAGAGCATGTCACTTTCCTGGTTAGGATTTGGAATTGTTGTTAGGAAAGGTTCTAGAGACACACTTTTTTTGTGTGGGGTGGATTCCAGGGGTTGAACTCAGGGGCACTCAACCACTGAGCCACATTCCCAGCCCTATTTTGCATTTTATTTAGAGACAGGGTCTCACCAAGTTGCTTACCACCTCGCTGTTGCTGAGGCTGGCTTTGAACCTGTGATCCTTCTGCCTCTGCCTCCTGAGCCACTGGGATTATGGGCGTGTGCCACTATACCTGGCTAAAGAGACACACTTTGAGTTGTTAATTGTTTCCCATTTTCAGTCCCCCTAAATAAAATAAGAATATACTCCACAGTGTTGCTCTACTTATACTTTCCACGTAAGAAATGAATTTACTTCGTTGTTGCTTGAGAACACCCACTTTTTAGGAATGTTTAGGCTCTTGAATGGAATAAATAAATTTTACATCAGTTGTTCAGTCTTGAAAGCCAATAGAACACTCGTACTTTATTGTAATTATTCCTGACTACCACTGAAGTGATGGAAAGTAGGTAAGGTTTTATAACCAACTTCTTGGGATTTGTCTCTCCTCCCCATTTTTGTTTTTAAACAAAACTGGTCAGTTTGAGCAAGGGCTTACTCCTCTGAGCAGGTAAATCAGCACCAGTGTTTCTGAATGTTGTCTAGGATGATGTGTGGTTCTTCCTAACCTGCAAGAGCCACTCTTATGCAACCAGGAATTTAGCCAAATTCCAAACATAGAAAATATGATGCTCTGGTTGCCTAGATACTCTGGTTAACTGATAGTGACCACATACATCATAAGCCAGTGTCTGATTCTTAAAAACTTCAAAGGTTGTTAAAGGAGACTTAGATGCCAATCTCCTTACACAAAGCAGCAGGCAGAAATTGTTGATAATCTGGCAAAGGAAAATATTCAGACCCTATGATGTTTACTGTCTGTTTATAGACTGATTTTGCACACAATCGAGAGTCATTTCCTCACAAATAATTTCTCTCTAATGAATAATGATGTCTTTGTTGTGAACCCATGGTCCAAATAGCAAGTTTCCCCGAGTCATAATTACCTACAACTATTATATGTTTTCCCATTCAATTAAGCATTTCTTACAGAAACAATTTTTTATTAAAATACTCAATAAATGATTAAGAAATTAGCATATAAACTAAAGAAGGCAATATTTAAGTAGGATACCCATAAGCCATTTTAAACCATAATTTATGGGTAGATATATATGTTAAACAATTAGGGATCTTCCCCCACTGGTTGCTAATTCTTTTTCATGATAGTTTTGCTGCCTTACTCCTCCCAAACTAAAGCTCAAATTATTTATCTTTTTTTGGTTTGTTCAGATTTCCTAGGACTTTTTTTACAACTCCTTAAAAACAAGTGTCAAAACTCCTACATCTGAAAAAAAAGAATCCCTACAACTGCCCTGTTTCTATTTAACTATGGTCCTCTCTAGCTGGAAAGCCATGCGGAAACAGAATTAAAAGAAAAGCCTGAAAGTCCAAATTCCTTATTCCACTCTTTTCCTTTCGCAATATTCAATTTATCCACAAGGACCAAACACCTACAATGTGACAGGCACTAAGAAAACAGGTGGATGAATACTGTCCCTGTCCTCCAGAATCTTATAGGTACCTGGAGGCACCTATGCATACACATATGTTTATGTAATATAGCAAATGCTGTAAGCACTTAGCTGAACCTCAAAAATCTGGATGCTTTCATAAAAAGAAAAAAAGAGGGGAATTTTTATGGTAGCTTAATTCATGACTTCCCTGTTAACTTCATAATTTTTTTCCACCAGAGAACTCTTGCTATAATTCCCCACCTTTAACAGGTATTGGCAGGCTCACTCATTAGTAGTTATTACTGGCAACCACAATTTAAACCTAGATGGTTCCAGAGAGTGTACCTTGTCATAAAGCTTCAGTTTAAAAACCATCCCAGGTATACCTTGGTTAGCATTGATTGTCCTTTATGATCTTGATTTATTAGGTTGATATATATATATATGAAATATTTGAAATATGTACATATGTATACCTAAACATATATATGTTTCACTCTGGATATTAAATTACAAGTGTTATGGTGACCTATTATGCCATTAAGAAAGTAGTAGAAAAAAACAAATGAGCTGGGTGCATTGTACTCCCAGTGGCTCGGAAGGCTGAGGCAGGAGTGTCACAGGTTTGAAGCCAGCCTCAGCAACTTAGCGAGGCTGTAAGCAACATAGAGAGACCCTGTCTCAAAATAAAAAATAAAAAGGGCTGGGGTTGTGGGTCAATGGTTAAGCGCCCCTGGTTCAATTGCTCATCAACTTGGAATTTATGGAAGTAAAGTCCATGGACTTTGTGAATGGTATTATAGACATCACTATTGCCTGAGAGGATTGACCAACAAACATGACTAGGTGCAAGAAGTATGGCTGAAGCACTTCATATCTTCAGAGGTCGAGAAGAGAATATAAAAGTTGCTGCTAAAGTACAGTGCTAGGAACCTGTGTCTTCAGAGACAATATCTAACAAACCTTGCATCAGACTCTGTGGCTTTTACCTGTATGTAACAGAGCCCCTACTAAAATGCCTTAACCAAATAGAGGTTTGTTTTTGTTTTTCTCTTAGAGAGAAGAAGGCCAGAGCTAGTTCACAGACCCTACAATTTCATCAGAGACTCAAGTTCTCCTTTTTCCTATCATCCTTAACATGTGTTTTTACCTTATGATCACAACATGACTGTTCTACCTCCATGCATTTTTGTCTGTATTCTAAGCAGAAAGAAGAAGGAAACACAAAAGATGTGTATGATTTGCATTTGTCCCTTCTTATAGGAAAATAACAACTATGCTCCTGGCCTTACTCAGTAGAGTTCTGCACACAAATCACTGGGTAAAAGCAGGTCACATGGTCTTAACTGTAAAAGAATCTGGGAGATGAGGGATTTTAACTGGGCACATACCTGTCCTGAATAAATCCAGGTTCACTTGGTAAGGAAAAAAAGGGGAAATGGGTATTGGTAAAGAACCAGTGATGATTCAATGAGTGGATCCAATTCTCAAGAGGACCCCTAATACACAAGCTAATGCTGACAATCACCTTGAATTTAATCCAATGAAGCACTGTTGTGACATGTGCCTTTATAACCGAATACATTTCCTGTGGAAAAAGAGATAACATTCTATTTTTTATTGGTGCAACTAATGATATATAATACTGGGATTTGTTGTTACATATTTGTACATGCACATAATATAACAATACAATTTGGTCAATTTAATTCCCCAGAAAGATAACATCCTTGGAAATTTATCAAATGGCCTACCATTTTTAAAAGCTTGTTAAGAGAGCCAACAGTTCAATAACTATAAAGATATATATATAATATATATATATGTATATATATGTATCTGTATATGTATATCTGTATATGTATACAGATATACATATACAGATATACATATACAGATATACAGATACAGATACATATATATACATATATATATATTTATATTATATATATATATATATAAAATATTCACATATATATGTGAATATTTTCCTCTGCCAGATTACCAACAATTTCTGCCTGGTGCTTTGTGTAAGAAGACTAGCATCTAACTCTCCTTTAACAATGTTGGAAATTGGTTTATGATGGACACTGGTTTATGATGTATGTGGACACTATCAGTTAACCAGAATACCAAACACACACACACACACACACACACACACACACACACACAGATTTCTTGGTTGATTTAAAAGAAATGAATGAATAGCACTAATTAATACTTTAGTAGCTTGAATACACAAGACAGGTATGAAAGTAGCAAAGCAATCTCGGGATTGTGCTATGACCAGCAAGAATAAAACAAGAGTGAGGTGAACAATATATTTTTATCACCATGTATCTGTCTCATTAAAAAGCATTTATTAAACACCACACACACATATCACAGTTGTCAAAACAAGACGAAAAGATGTTTGACTTCCATCAACTCTTGATTATTGTTAATTCTCTTACCTATGTCTTAAGCCATTTTTCCACTCAGCTGTACCTCAACCAAACCAGGGGAAAAGAAGATAAACCTCAAACCAGTCAACCTAATTATGTTATTAGCTAAAGTTAAAGATTTGCTGAGGGAGAAGATTGAAACTATTTATAAAAAGAGGTTTGTGTTTGTCTGTGGATTTCAATTATCCATGCTATTTCTAGTCCTGATTTCCATGGATAAGCAAAAGTTGGATGAATCTCAAACTATCATTTTGGAGCACGATCAGGTTACTGTCTGTCAGAAATCATAATTAGTGTCAAAAAGCATTTATTCAGTCCTACTTTTGTACTAAGTACCGGACTAGCTGTTAGCAGTAGGGGCATTTGGAAAAAGCAATGTTACAGCAACCTCTTACCAAATGTACATTTTCTTAGAAAAAGCAAGTAATGAGTACGTTAAGTGTATAACCTTCAACATGAGAGGAGGAAAGAGTACAAGTATTTTTTTCTTCAATAATTAGATTCAGATTCTTAGGAGTCTAGCTGAAGGCATCAGCAGACGTGTATCATCTCACCAGTTATCCCAAAAGGGAAGTTTGAATGTTCAATTTACACAAATGTGTTGACTTAGGTTTTGCAAATGAAGGACTTATTTTAAACATCTCCTGCTATGCTCCACATTAAGGCCCTGCTCCCAGACTTCCTTTGATTGTAGTGCAAAGACTCAGCTCTGGCAATTACTATGTGACCTTAGGCAAGTCACTCACTTAACCTTTCCCAGTCTACCTTCCTTCATCTTTAAAATGGGGGTGACAAAAATCTACTCCACTGGGTTGTTATGGGGAAGGAAAAGCATTTGATCTAGAATCACTTTGCAAAATGTAATGTGTTATGCTAAAATAAGGCATTCTTATTCATTAATCCAAAATTAATATTAAGAAATCTTTATCTAATGTTATCATCACTGAGCCTTTGAATGATCTGGAGCTTTGAAGAATTTTGTTGAAGTTCCACACAGTCTCAAAGACTAGTCAATGTTGGTCAGCTAATTAGAAAACCTCTGGTTTGAAATGAAAGCCAAGGTAGTCAATAATACACTTCTACTTCAGAAATCCCGCTTAGGGTAATCCTACTTTGGAAGTGTTCACAAATTATTTTCCAAGACTGCTGAAATAAATGGTCCTCAGCCTTCAGAAAGAAGAAATAGACAAAAAGACAATCGTCACTCCTTCATTTTGTATAGAGTATTATCAATGTATCAAAGAAGACTTCACTTTTTATGTGCAGTTGCCATCTTAAGGAAGGCACTAAAATTAAGAAGACAAAACTGAAGTGGACATGTTAATCTCCACAAATTTCCACCACCAGAAATGTTATTGTGTTCTCCCTTACTATCAAAGTTTCAGCTTTGCCCAATTCAAGAGATCACCAACAGTGAAAAAATCCCATGTAATTTTTGCCTAGTATTTTGTATTAAATCATTCATTGCCTTCAACTCTTTAGTTGATTATCACTATAAATCTTCACTCAGATATCCAATTTTATATCAAGTATATATAAATGTCACATAATTTGATGGAAGAGTTTTTTAAATTATTTCTTTGTACAAGGCCCAATTTTTTGGCTGATTTGTAATGGTAGGCTCATGCTAAATAACATCAGTGTTGTGCTAAACTATTCTTTTCATGCATGCTTCCAAATATTTGTGGGTAATTTCTAAAATGGATTTTGAGCAGAGGGTCTTAGAGGAAAAAAAGTATCACTAGTATCTCTCCTTGGCTAATTTAGCCAAGTACATTCCACAACTCTCCCAATCAGTATATTAAGCAGATGTGGTCTTTGTCCACCTAGTAAGTTGTGTTAGACCTTTCAACACTCACAGTCTTTTTACCACTCAGCTGCCAAGTTCCCTAGGGTAATCATAGACAGCTTGTCAATTTAATTGCAAAGAAACAGGCTTTCTTGTGACCATTCCAATTTTAGCTGCTACTTTAAATTGTACATGATAGTTCTTCCATGCTGTCTGCCCTTTAAAGAGTGTGGACCTCTGCAAGCCTTTTACTGGTGATGGGAAGAAGAGGCAAGGCTGAAATTTGGCTTGCTGATAGGGCCTATAACATGTCTTTATTAAGTTGCTGCTTTAGGAAACGAAGCTTTTTCTTGAGCCCTGCATGTTGTCATTATACAGCCAGTGCTAAATGATTTTTTTCTTTTAAATGTTCCACTTTCATGCACATTTTCCTCCTTTCTGGGTGATAGAGGATTCATAGGCCATCTGGATTCTGAAACATCTGGACACCAAATTTCTGCAGAGGAGAATTGGGGGGAAGAGACAATCAGTGGCATGGGGTGTCTCCAGAGAGATTTAAATCAATGATGATATTTCGGTCGTATCACTTTTGGAAAGTTGACACAAAAAGTGGAAAGGAAAAACAATACATCACACAAACCTAGAGTCCCAGGGATGCTGAGATTATATATAAGAAGGCAAGAGTTTTATATATGAATGTAGGTTAGTAACTGGAATAAATCTCTAGATTATTTACAAGTTCTGGAATCTCCCCCTATTTTCTTGATTGTTAGGACTTTTGAATTTAATTTACTTAGATATGCTTTTAATAGTGCTAGGCATATATGGTATATCACTTGAACATATTTCACCTTAAATTGTGCATAATTCAATAAACTTTTACACTGATTACATGTAAAGTCTTAAAACTATCAGACTAAAAAAGGTTGATACATTCAGCTTGATGGAAAGACTAGACATGGATACTGCTGAGTAAACCAAGAAGGAATGCTTTTTTAAGTTATAAGAAGAAAATCACTACAAAGAGATAGTGCTTTCCAGGACAATTGGAGTTGTAAGAATCTGAACCCACAATCAAGATCCAAGATGACAACATCAACCAGAGAAGCTTTCACTAGGCTATTAGAAAGTTCCACTGCCCTCGAAGGAGCTTGGCTCCCTGTGTGTGTGCATACCCAAGGAGTTCCACAGAGGCTGCTCTAGACACGTGCGGGGGACCACCTCTTCTAGGCCATCAATCTTCAGGTCGGACCATATATAATATGACTACACTGTTCAGCACAGTCCAGTCAGGCGTGAGCACAGTGCTTATTTATCACCCTCAGGCTTTGCCTGCTAATCCATGGTCTTCCCTGAACTCAAAGTTGCAGAACCAGAACAAGGGTCAATTGCCCACACTGCTCAGCAAGCATAGGCCCTTGGACTACTCTTCAAGCTTCTCTTTTAAGTCTGCAAAGGCACTGGATTTTGCTGTCAGAAAACTGTGAGCTGTTTGAATCCTGTGATTTATTTCTCATGTTATTGTAAAATTTTATTTTTTTCTTTCAAGATATTCTCTGGTAAATATTCAATCTCTTAATTTATATTTATTCTTTCCAGAAAAAATTAAAATTGTTGCAGAGTACTCTTTAAGGGATAACGTTTGAAGCAACTAATCTTCTGTACGGTTTTCCTGAAGTGTATGAGTCTCTCCCACATATATTATAAAAATTTCAAAATAAGTTGATTTCTAGGAAACCAAAATAGTTCAGGAAAAAAAATCCAACAGTAAAATTTTATGTTGCAACTATTTTTTTAAATTAAGCATACCTACATTTAAATATAATAACTCTCAAAATAGGGACTATAGACAGCCTGTGGTTTCTGCCAATTCATTGTGCCCTTAATTTCCTCTAACTGCATCTTCAGTGAGCCCACAATGAAGTACAATATTAGATGTTCACTTGTATGATATCAACCTTGTATGAAGAGAATGAATAAAAAATGAAGTTCTTAGCTGTGATCTATTTCAGATTAGCCATTTTCATTTATAAAACTGTTTATTTTACTTTGTCAGCTTGAAGGTCAATCTAACTTTAAATTGCATATTGCAGAATTTCAACAAAGATCTGAGACCCATCTCTGCTTCCTTTAAGACTAAAGGTGAAAAGCTGATTCTTAACCGGAATATTAGGCAGACTTTTATGAAATAGACCAGATCGTATTGATATAAGAATTGAAAAGACACTTCACTTGAAGCCAAAACACCAGGGCCTGAGAGAGCTGCAGATGGCATTAGGATTAGCAAGCTTTAATTGTGGACGTTAATCCAGAGAGAGTTATAAGAGCAAGTTCAAGGGAACACTTGTCATTCACTAAGAATAAACAACAATCATAATAGCTACCACTTCTTACATACTTACTGTATATCAGGCACCATTCTAAGCATTTTAAAATAGATTACCTCACTATGTCTCTACAGTAGCTCTTTGAGGTAGGTACTATTGTTATCAGATGAAAAAGCTGGGGGACAGGGAAGTTAAGAATCTTGGCCAAGATCACACAGCAAATGCACGATAGAGCAAGCATTCAAACCCAGTCAGAAAGAACCCAAAGTCGATATTCTAAATGACTAATCTCTGTGTATATGCCATATAAAGGACCCTGTGAAGGTCACAACTCAATATGCTGAGGTATTGACACGCATTAAAAAAGGAAACAGTCCCTCCTACATAGTGTTTTTGCATCATTACTCCTGACTGGAGTACATAGTTTCCATCTGCCCTACTTGGTCTTATACTTAAACTTCACATATGCAGCAACCAGGCCTGTTTTATTCACAACTGTAATATAGATACCTATCACATTACCTGTCACATGCCATAGCCCTTTGATTCATATTTCTTGATTACTCAATACGTATATTTATTGAAATGTGATTTTTTTTTTTTTTGGTGAGACAGTGTTTCTTACAGTCATTTTAAATAAAGCCACAGATTCTAGTAAAAAGAAAAAGAGATTTGGACACAAATCATTTAGATTCTAGTTCTAACACTGCAACATCCTAGTTCTGTGGTCTTGGTCATGCCACTAAACCTTAGGAGTCTTTATTTTATCATCTGATCATTAAAAGCAATAAAGATACATTTCCTAAGGAATATTTGGGTACATAAAAGTTATCATTATTATAATATGGGTTCCTCTATTTGGTGATGACATAATTAAAGAGATAAATATAATGAGGAAGTCAAATCTTTTTTGTGGACCTGGAGATAGGAACACAGTACAAGAAGTCCCAAATGCTAAATGCCCATTTCATTGATCAGCCTTATGTTTGGGGGGTTTGGCCTGAATAGACCTGCTTGCCTTTCTTGTTAAATATCTCTTCTGGGTATTTTACTAAAAGAAATGACAACCTGAATATTCCTGACTCATATCTACTTTCTTGACTGATTCATATCATCAAGCTTTCTGATTCTCAGGATTGTTTTGGACTATCTTATAGCCAAAGGCATCTCATAGCTTAACTGAAGTAGACCCTAACATTCCCACCATGCTTTCTGAGGATCTGGCCTCCTCTTATGTTGGCCTGTTTGGAAAGTAGTGTTTTGTCTCCAGAGAGCAAAATAGGATTGCTTTTTGGTTATATGTTTTCCTCTTTTGAAAGATAACCAACTTGAAACTACTGAGAGACAAAAATCATAGATGCACTATTCCATATGGAGTGAGCCCAGATTTATTTTTTCTTGGATGGGAATTTCAGTAATGCCCACAAAATATATAGTCATCCTAAATCAGTCAGTTACCAAAGGAAGTATGTCTGATTTTGGCAGCTGATTTAAAAATGGATTTTCACGTAGTACTAATCCCTTTATAAGTAGAGGTGCTTGTTAAAATAATTTTACCGTTTTAACCCTCCCTGACATCATTCCATAGGTCTATCCTCTCCAGATGAAACCCACAACTTCAAAAATATTCTTTAAAATCAAATTCCTCTATAACAAAATTAATAAACAGTTCTTTGTTATTAAGTACAATAATAGCTGACATATGTTTATGATCATCAGCATTGCTAAATTCTTAAAACAGATTTTAAAATTAAAAACCCATCTTAAAAAGTTAAATATCAAGGAGTTCTTCACATGGGGTTCATTCACAGAAAGTCATCAAATTTAGATGATAATAACAAAAATCATACTTTTATTTTAATAAACTGATTAATATATTGCATTTATTCAACTATAAATGTCAGAATCTAATCACAATAAGTACTGACATTACCTATGACTCTGTCACCAACAAAAATAACATAAATTTTTAAATTATATTATAGTTGCCACAGTTATTTCAAAATATCATTTTTATCCATCAATGCACCAAATTCATAGTGGTTATTAGACCCACCACCAGAGCATTTTATATAACGTGTTAATAATGAAAGAACTCACAAATCTCTACATCACAATGCTTTAATATTTTGCCAACTGCTTTTCCATATAATTGGTTTCCTTTACAATTCTATATAATGTTTTATGTATTCAAAAACTTTAAGAGGGAGTCTATAGTCTTTATCAAATGGCCAGAAGGTTCTTTGATACCACAAACATTATGAACCCTAAGATCTAGACTGCCTCCCTAGTATGTTAGGTAATGCAGCAATGTTCAGAGGTGAAATGAATGGATCATAAGGGCTCTCAACTTATCAGTGGATTAATCCATTTGATGGATTAAAAATTTTAATGAATTTACTGGGAGAGGATGAAAACCATAGGCAGGTGAGACATGGCTGAAGGAAGTAAGTTACAGGAGGTAGGGCCTTGGGGACTCTATCTATCCCTGGGCCTTTACCTGTTCCCCTCTCCTTCCTAGCTACCATGAGCTGAGCAGTTTTCCTCTGCCACACCTTTCCACCATGGTGTCCCCACCTTGGATCCAACCAACCATGGAGTAAAGTTCTGAAAACTTAAGCCAAAACAAATCCTTCCTTCTCTAAGTTGTTCTTGTCAGGTATTTTGGTCACTGCCGCAGTCTGGCTGGGCACAAATCAGAGCCACTCAAGCAGGAACAAACTTTTATTTCCGAACTCCCACAGCACTCCACACACGCTCCCCAGGAACACTCCCGAATGCCACCTATGCAGCCCCTCCAGCAACACCCCACACACCAACGGGAATTCCCTCCCCCGGAACTTCCCCAACCAACTAGATCTCCCCAGGCAATCCTCGGGAGAACTCCAAAGTAGCAGCCCCGGAGGAGGACAGTAAAGGTACAGTTGAATACAATTGAATCAATCTAGCATCATCTTAATGGCTCGCCTCTCAACCATTACTTCTGGCAAAATGCCAGGGGCCATTCCGACTCGCTGTGGCTCTCAGCAGGTCACAGTGATGAAAAACTAACATAAACCCCTATTTAAGAAAAAATATATATAGGATAACTTAGCATTTACTGTGGGGACAAGTGCACGGAGTACTGCATACATGGCATACGGGAAGGGCATGAGTGGCAAACCACTCCCCCATGCTAGGGGTGTGAGCAGCAAACTGCTTACCCTGTAGGCACAGCCCTGAGCGTGAGGCCACGTGTTGCAGTCCCTGTGCTTGCTCCATGGCCCACTCCTCGATTGATCATTGCAAAGACAGTTGGCCAGAAATTGCATTGGTCGCTGCCTGTTATCTGCTTACCTACTGCCTGAGTCTATATACATGGTAACTGCGCAATAAAATCAGACCTGCTTCCTGCTTGGTCTCCCGAGGTCTTGATTAGCGACTCAGCAGCCACATCCTCCTCTGCCCTGTTTGTGGACCTCCTGGCGGGACAAGGGAGAGCCCACACAATTTACTATAGACTCAACTGCCTCCTCCACATCTCCCTCCTCAAATTCATACACTGAAGCCCAAATCTCAATGTGCTTGTATCTGGAGATAGGGCCTTTAAGGAAGTAATTAGGATAGAGGAAGGGATGAAGTTAGAGCTGATTCAATAGGATTTGGAGACTTGTAAGAAGAGATACAATCAAGCTTGTTCCCTCTCTGCTAAGTGAGGACACAGGAAGAAAGCAGCCATCTACAAAACAGTAAGAAAGCCCTCACCAGAATCTGACCATACTGACACCCTGATCTCAAACTTTGAGCCTCCAAAACTGTAAGAAAATAAATTTCCAGTCTGTGGTATTTTGCTATGGTAGCCCAAGCCAACTGATAACAGAGCAAGACTAGCTTTTTCCTTATTGAAGACTCTCTTCCTCTTCCCTTTAGTTGTAAACCTGAGTGTTTTGGGGAATCCACTGCATTCTTTCTTCAGTACTCAAGACCCAGGGCCATTTTTTAAGCCCCAAATTCTGTGAGTTGTTATTTAAATAAACATTGTAAAAAGAAACTAAACTATTAGACAATAATACAGAACATTAAGATGCTGTCGTCATTTGTCCCAGACACAGGTGGCAATTGCTGTAACTGCTATGGGATTCTACTTCCATCAGCAACATTGTTTTGCTTCACAAGTCCTCTGTAATCTGCTCCTTTCTGAAACCTTCAACAGCTCTTGGTATACACAATGACTTTGCAGGCCCCTGCCCCACAGGGAGTGCCACAATTTACCCAATTAGGCAGCTGGGTGTCCTGACTGCAGGTGGCTAATGGTGAAAGGGATTTTTGTAAGGGGCCCATATTCCTACATCAGCACTTATAACCTACTTCAGGAAATACACCATACCAGTTCTGGTTAACCTTAAAACAATCACATTAAAATAAAGAGGACTGTCAGTAGAGCAATTTTATAAATAGCTAAAATTAAACAGAGCAAGACTGGCAGTGCTAATGCATAAGCAAAGAACTGACTTCCTGCATTTCATCGAGAATTCCTGATAGCAAACTGCAATATGTTTATTGTATATTAATTCAACACAGCACTCAAAATGAATTTATGCCCTGGCTGAAGGGTACGATATTGAAACTAAATATTATTTATTATCTTAATATTAGTAACCATAGTAAAAAAATCATGTTAACAATTCACATTGTTTAAAAAGCTAAGGATTCCATAGCTCTACATACCAACTAACTGCTCTTGCCTTAATTTATGCAAGTGTAGCCTATAGCTAAAAGCTTTGTATATTTGTTTCCCCATGGTATTACTGCTCAAAAATAGGACACTCTTTCAAGGGCACCTTATAAACACAGAACTATAATTTATTTGGCAAATTAAAGCTCATATAAAATGTGCACACTGAGGTACAGATTAACATATTTAATTTCAATATTACCTGCAAACCTATTTTTTCCCATACACTATTCTAATTAGTCATATAAAATCGAGCCTGTGTATTATAAGCAATTATTTTAGAGGAAATAGAAACTGGATCTGAATTAAATATACTGTAAAAAGATAACACTTTTATGGAAATTAATATATCCATTTGTATCTAGAAAAATGTGTTCTAGTTAAATGGCATGAGAATGTTGAACATTCAAAACCTGATTGCAGTAAAAGTTGAGATTTTTTTAATGATTTAATAACACAAAATAATTTGCAATCTTGTTAATATAGCAATATTTTTACTTTGAAGATATTTCCAAGTTTCCAAATCCCTAGTAACCATTAGGTTCACTTTATGCAGTGAAATTTTTCCTATTATGAATATTCACTCCCCCTACAGTTGAACATGCAAATTGTTTATGAACATTTTATTTAGCAAATGATTCTTTTTCTATTAAGCCTGTACTAGAAATTATAATGGCATAGATACCAAGCTTACTTTGCATTAAAATAGTTGCAAATAGATGTTGACAAAAGATTATGCCTGTAAGTAAATCAAAATTATAACTTTAGTGGCAGGATTGTTAGGCTTTTTAAAAGTTGTGATAAACTGAGATAACACCTTCACTATTTAAGGATATTTCTGAAAAGGTCAGGATTAAATTAGAGCCACTTGACCTACCACAGGGCACATGGCGAGGGATGATCTAAAACTTTGGACTATAAGATTTTTATTCTAACAGCTCATTGGTACATCCCCCAGAGAAAACTTTCCTGACCCCTAATCTTCTATGGCTCCCCAGCCCTATCTCAATGCATTACCTCTGTGTGTTAATTTTATAGGGAAAATCAAATTCATTTGTTTCCTCATTCAGTATTTGTTTTCCCGTCTACAGTAAACTTCCCAAGGGCAGGGATCACTCAAGCATTTAGTGTAGCTCTTGGCACAGCCAAGGAATTCAATTACCATGTTTTTAAAATAAATGCATGAGTGTCTTAGTCTCTGCAGGCTGCTATAACAAAATATCATAAAGTAGGGAGCCTATGAACAACAGAAATTTATTTCTCACAACCTCTAGGAGGCTTAGTCCAAGATCAAGGCACCAGCATTTTAGTGTCTGGAGAGGAGGGCCTACTTCCTGGCTGATGGAGAGTACATTCTCAGCATGTGGGGAAAGCTCAAACAAGAGCCCTTGGGCTGATTTCTAAAGGGCACAGATCATCTTCAAGAAGGCTCTGCCTTCATGACCTAATGACTTTCCGAAACGTTTCATTTCCTAATACCACTACTTTGTGTGTTAGTATTTTGACATATGAGTTTGGGGAGAATGCAAATATTCTGACCATACAGGTGTGCTAATATGATTTTTCTTCAAAATGTTACTGTAAAATCATTTATTATTTGGTTGTCAAGAAATCTCAGGTGGATTTAGAAATCTCAAAGGATTTCTAAAATAGTTTCTATGATTCATGATTAGCTATCTATTACATTCACAAGATCATGGGGTCAGAAGAATCATGTCCTTTTCATTCATGTACCTTCTTAAGAAGATGAGAATATGCCTATAGATTAAATGTGCTCTATGTTAGAAGAGCACACAGAATTCCCTGAACAACATGCTTCTACTTTTCTGGCTACCCCTCATAGCCTCTGCAAAGTACTACCAACCTTGAAATATCAGCCCTCCTTCCCCTTTCCTATGCTCTCTCCAGGCCTCCTGGAACGATTTCCTGGTTTGGGGCTATTACGGTCTGATGGTCTGAATTGTGCTCCCGTAAAATACACATGTTGAAGTCCTGACCCCCAGTAACCTTAGAATGCGACTATATTTGGAGATAGGGTCTTTTAAAAGGAAATTAATTAAAATGAGGCCATTAGGGCAGACCCAATCCAACATGAGTGGTTATAAGAAGAGACAAAGACACAGACACACATGGAAGGACCTCATGAAGACACAGGGAGAAGGCAGGCTTTTTTCAAGCCAAAGAGAGAGACCTCAGAGGAAACTAATCCTTCCGATCCTGATCTTAGACTTCAAGTCTTTAGGATTATGAGAAAATAAATTTCTGTTTAAGCCACTCAATCTGTGGTACTTTATTATAGTCATCCTGGCAGACCAACACAGAGTCAATTACAACTAATAAAACCAACCTGCAAAACACACTAAGACTGACCATAGCTGCTTGTTTTAGACATTGTCACCCTTTGCTCTGTCCAGACTCAAATGTCTTTCAGAAACAACAAACCCACAAAATCCATTGTAACACATTATAACTTCAAAAATTCTTCCTCCTATCTCTCCTAAATCCTTCATGGAAGCCTTTTTCTCTTATTGGACTCACTGTAGACAGAAAACAGCTTGTCACTACTCATTAACTCTGACCTGTTCTAACATTACAACACAGGACAAACAGGACCAGCCACCTGGTCTTTACCATTTCACTCATTATTCTACATGCCTGCTTGTATTCCTTTATCCAATTTAAAAAAGGCTTTCACAACTCTCGATATGAGGGGTACAGCACAGCACCAGGCATGCCATATCTGCTCTACATTACTGCTTTCCAGCTTTTTGTGATTCTTTTTTTTAATTTTTAAAAATAAAATGTTTGAAATATTAAATATTATTCCCAATTCTGTCTTATTTTGATTTAAATTGTCATACCCCATCAGCCTATTTTATAACTAAGTCATTCACCCTTATTCCTACAGTGTCTTTAATATATATTTTAAGCAGAAACTTCCACTACATCATCCTCAAAATACTTCATTATTAAGTTATTTCTAGCTAAAGGATTTTAATTTATTGTTTTACATTCTTTCTTCTTAGCATTTGAATGGCTTAAAAATTAAAATCCTCACAAGGGCCTTGGTTAACCCCAACCCTCACCTTCCTCTCCAAGCTCATTTCAGGTGTCCCTCCACCAGGCACACAGGACTCTTGTAGCACAGATCCACCTGCTCATGAAGAACACTAGGCCCTTCCTGTCCTCAGTCATATCCATACTCCACCTTTCTTCCAAACTCCAGATTGACAGGCTGAACTTCCTGCTCAACAGTTGACCTAAATAAATCTGTACTAAATCAAACATAATACCTCCACCTTGGAAACCCGATCCCACCTCTGTCCCCAGACCTGCTCTCCCTGCAGTCTTCACATTTGTTTATGGCAACTCCATTATCCAGGTGCTCAGAAAAAAAAAAAAAAATCCTCAGAGTCCTCTTACACATTTCCTTCTCTTTTATTTAATCCATCCTGTTGGTTCTGCATTCAAAATGTGCTCAATTTTTTTTTCTTTAATTTCTCACTATTTCCCCTGCCCCTTCTTTGGTCTGAGACACCATCACCCCTCTGAGTTCCTGATTGGGCTGCCTGCCCCACCCACCCCTGGCCTTTATAATATATCCAGCACAACAGCTCAGTGATACCTTTAAAACCTAAGTAAGATGTATCATTCTTCTGCTCAAAGTTCTGCAGTGGCTCCCCATTCCCTTTGAGGAGGAGCCAAAGACCTCACCATGGCCTACATTACCTGACTTCACTCTGCTCCAATTCCACTGGCCAAATTGCTTTTCCTGCCATCCACTTTCTGCCGTGTGATCTTTGCACTGGCTGTTTCCTTGTCTTAGAAGGCTCTCCACCCAGACAGCCTCATGGTTAACCCTTCACCTCTTGCAAAGCTTTGCTCAGAAGTAACCTTTTCAGTGAAGCGACATTGAATATCCTTAGAATTTCAGCCAGCAACCTCCCCACTGCTCGCTCTATTCTGCTTTACTGTTCCATGTCTTTTTCTACAATAATTAATACTTTCTAACCTCCAATATAATCTACTTCTTTTATACCTATTATTTACTGTCTGTGTTATAGTGTCAGCTTTATGAGGTCATTGAGATATCTGAAGAGGCTGAAATATAGTGGACTCCCAACTACTGGTGGGATGAATGTAGAGGGGCCTCCTGTACAAACCGCAGTCTGCAAGTGTTTACAAGGTTGTTTCAAGGATAAATGAAATAGTGTGTGTGGCAGGGCTTTACAGGAGAGAATCCCCTGTGACAAATACCCACGTCTTCACTCTTTCCATGAAAGTCACCACTGTTGTCAGTAGTGTATTTTTTCTATGTAAATATACTCATAAAAATATAGAATTGTTTTGTGTAAGTATTTTAAAATAGTGAATGGCATAATATTAAAAACAAAAACCCTTTGTGACAAGTAAAGCTCTATATGTGAGTGGGATTATTATAACTTGGGAGTTGTGATTAAGGGACTCTGAAAAGAAATGATAAATGACACATTTTGCAGTGTCTATGCACCTTAACTCCAGAAAGACCCTTGAGTCTCTCTCTTCTGAGAATGGGGTACCCTATGAAAATACAAATGAATGCAATTTCCTTAAGGTTGAGACGAAGATTGGGAAGATAAATTCACTTTTCTGAAAAATAGTCTATTTGGTTTGCCATTCTCCATGTGTTCTGAGGGATTCTGGTAGGATTTATATTCAATTTCTGAAAAAATGCTGAGTGTACTAAACTCAAAACATCACAAAACAGGATATTTTCTCAATCTTCTAGATGTTTAATTCTTATGTCTATTTCTAATTCCTGACTTCAGAGTTGATGGAAATCACAATTTATGACTACCAATTTCTAAAACATTTGACTATTTTAGACTACCTCACTGAATATTTCATCCTTATTATCTATATATATATATATTAACTGAATAGCACTAATTTCAACATTTTCTTGCATGAAAAGCATTAGTTGATTCCATTAAGATGTTTTTTCCTACTGAATGCTGCTTATTTACCTCAAAAGTAGATTATGACATTTTCTCTGTTAAAGACCCTACTTTATTACTTCTTTTTGAATCATTGCCAACTTTTATATAATTTTTGCTGTCTTTATCAATATTCTTAAATTACTTATGATTTTTAACAAGTTAAAATAGGTCTATAATAGGTCCATTGTAGTTTAATCCAATAAATCTAGCAAGTAAAATTGAAGAATTGAGTCAATGAAACCATGTTAGGGTATCATTGCCAATTTAGCTATCAAAAGTAATCCATTATGATGTAGTTTATTATAAAGTACATTTAGTACATTAATTATTAATCCACATTGCAAGCTTTTACCAAAAGCCTGGCCTTGATTGCTTTGTTTTCCTATGTTTAAGCAGTTAGATTCCACAGTTTTGTAATCTAAGATTAGTATTCGGCGCCTTGATCAAATTCCCAAAGTTCTGTAATGTCTCTTTTTATTGCCAGTAAATCCAGATGGAAGTAGCTTTTAGTGTGGTTATTAAGTGTGAGTTTATTAATGTTATCTATTAAGCCCACACTACACATTGCCCATATAAGAACTTTCAGAATCATACTTGATAAATGTACCATGCAAGTCCAATCCAAAAGGTTTAAGAACAAAATGAGGACTTTAGTGTATAAATTAAAACACTTTGTTGGCACACAAAAATCACCTTGGACATAGAGTATGACTCATTAATTATACATTAGAGCAGAGTCTCTCATCAATAAAGTTGATTTTAAACAAGAGGCTCTAGTTCCCAAAATGAACTTTTAACTAAAATTCAAGGAGGAGTAAAGAAAGAAAGCCAGTCAGAAAATATTAGTTCTTTGCATGGGATTGGGAGTGGGAGATGGGTGGGACCCCTGTGCCAGGGGAAAATATACCCAGAGCTATAGGAATCATCTGCCTTTACTACATATTTCTGCATGAGAAGTTTCTCAGTCTGTTTTCCATTGTGACAATAGAAGACCCAACACAGCATAATTTATAAAGCAAAGGGATTTGGGCTCACAGTTCTAGAGGCTGGAAAGTCCAAAGAGAGGCAGCCACATCTGGTGAGGGCCTCATGCTGCCTCTTAATATGGGAGAAATCAGGAGGGAAGAGAGATCACACATGAGAGAAAAGTGAACCTAACTCCTGAAAGAAACCATTCCCAAGAGAAAGGCACGAATTCTCTTTCATGAGGATTCTGCCACCATGAGCTAAATACCTAAGCTCCACCTCCAAACACTGCTGTATTGAGGAATTAAGGTTCTTACACATGAACTTTTGAGATACAAATTAAAACCATAGCCAGAAGACTAAAATTAATACTGCCAACTCTTTAATAGTTTCCCAGAAAATAAGTTTCCAAAAGGCAGGAATGTACTTTCCAACTATTAATCCTTTTAATAAAACCTGGAAAGAGTCACCCTGTTCACATTTCTAAAACTTAACTCATATGCTAAGAAACAAAATGAAATAATGGATGGAGTGTTTAAATATCTTAGTGTCCCCAAACTTCTAACATTATTTCATTGAATAGTTTTATTTTAAAAATCAAGTTTGAGCCAGGAGTGGTGGCACACACTTATAATTCCAGCAACTTGGTAGGCTGAGGCAGGAGGATTAAAAGTTCAAGACCAGCCTCAGAAACTTATCAAGACTCTGTCTCAAAATTAGAAGATAAAAAAAGAAATGCTAGGGATGTGATTCAGTGGTTAAGCACCCCTGGATTCAATCCCTGCTACCAAAAAATAAAAATCAAGTCTGTTTACAAAATGATAATGTCTATTATCATTGCAGAAGTCCTAAAATTAAGGCCTAAGATGAGCACTCATTGTGAAAACCTACCTGGAGCTCTATTTCATGGACAGTAGGACTGTAGAGCAGCCTCATCACCCTCCTCTTGGATGGAGGACAAGGACCTCACATTCTGTAGACAGTGTGGGTGGAGGATCACAGAGGTCCAGGGGTCAAGCTAAGTTCTACCCTTAGGGGAAAGGGCTGGAGGAGGTTTTACTACAGCATATAGAACTCCAAGACTGTTATCTCCCTGCACCTACCTCCTCACGGAGGTCCAGAGCCAATATCACAGATTTAAGATATCATTAAATCAATCAGCAAAGAACAAGCTCTGCAATATTAAAGGCCCTGTAAGAAACAGAATGAGCAAAATAGGCTTTGTGGCCTAGTACCAGGGCTTGATACAGGCAAGCAGAAGTGATGCATCCATTTGGACAAGGTTGGGGAGCTGCATGCTGCATGGATGAGCAGCTACAGCAACATCTAAAGTGATGGTAGTGTCGTAGTCCTACCTACAAGCATAGGAGGTCTCTTTGGGACAGGAAGAGATAATGTCATCACATTGCAGTAAGGAGACAGATTTTTTTTTCCGTTATCTCTACCTCCACCCAAGGATTTCCTACAATAATATGAAAGAATCTCGGGCAGGAGTGCAGAGATTAAACTGAAATTTGCTCTTTTGACTCTTCGTGGGGTTCTATTACAAACCCTTAAGAGTGTGCCATAGGACACTTATATTGCATCTTCTTTCTGTCCCTCTGGAACATGTAGCATCCTTTAGCTGCCCGTAAAGTAACTGAGAATCCAACTGAAATGTGAAGTCCAAACAAAATTTCCATACCTAAACCAACATGATGCTGCTCCCAAAGATTTCATGTTCAGGGAATTGAAAAAAAAAAAAAAAGGTTGATGACCAGAGTAAAGTATTTCCCAAATGGCTCCTGCCCCCCCACAGTTGGTTATACCTGATAGGTAAAAGCAAGTCAAATAGATTTCCCTTTTGTTGGTGTATTTTACCCATTTGTTTGCACAGGTTATTTACATCTTGTGTTACAAAATCCAAATGTAGCTTCTTACCTATTTTGGAAGGCTTTGCCAAGTGTGGCGCTACACAAGTCATTTGCTTATAGTCATAATGAAGTGTAAAGACGACCAGTTTTTAAGTCTATCTTTATCCTTTGTTTCTCAATTTTCCAGTCTTTGACACTTATTAACCGTTCTTATTGGAAAGAGAAAGAATTTATTCCTTGCTATGCTTTGGATAAATGTCTCCTGAAGGTGTATGAATTAAAGACTTGGTCCCCAAGTTGACACTATTGGGAGATGATGTAGCTTTCAGGAGGCTGGGTTTTGTGGAAGGCCCTTAGGTCACTTGGGAGATAACTTAAAGAGAATTATGTGACACTGACCACTTTTCTTTCTCTCTTTGTTCCTGGTCAGGAGAGGAGTGGTTTTGCTCCATCATTCAATTCCTGCCATGATGCGCTATCTTTCCCTAGGCCCAAAGCAAGAGCCAGTTGATCATGGACTGGATTCTCCAAAACTGTGAGTCAAAAGAAGCTTTCCTTCTTATAAGTTAATTATCTGAAATACTTTGTTACATGACAGAAAACTGACACACACACACTACTCAACTTGCACTTTGTCAGCAAAATTTACCCCAAAGTTTTGGTCAAATAGCCCTGGACAGCTTTAGGTGACCTCTCTGGGCATCATGAGAGTAAAATGGGGACTTCTCTTTTTATTTTAAAGGGACTCAAGATGTGACAGTTGAACCAACGCCTCACCATAAAATGCAAGGGAAGTGACAGAAAGAGTGACAGACAAATTAAAGAGTAAGTTCTGTTTAGCAATTTTGGGTGACAGCACTTAAAATTTTTAGCTCTAGGATTGTTTAGGAATGACAGTATGCAGCTGAGAAAGGCAGCTTATCCGTTATAAAAAGAAATTTGTGCATGAACTTAGAAAAAGCCGTCTTCAAAAATGGAAAAAATTCTTTACATATGTTATTTAAATAATAACCCATTAACCTTTTATACAGGTCTTCAAATTGTCTATTGCCACATTTCAACATTAGCCCAACATTTGAATCAAATCTTTCAGACAGATTTTGTTTTACTGCTCCTATAGAAATGTCAGGAGAAATTGGAGTTAGCCTTCATTTGTTGTTGATATTGTTGTCATTTTTATAACCAACAAACTTTGTTCTCATGAGCATCAACTTCTGACTATGAAAATTAAGTGTCTTTTTAGTAAGGTGCTCACTGCATGTAATAACAAATAACACTACAACCTGGCTCATCTCATTATTGAAAGCAATCACATACTGAGCACTTACTATGTACAAGAAACTGTACTAAGTACTTTGTGCTCATTATTTGTTTCTGAAATATACAATGAACACTCAAGAAATGTGTTTTTGGTGGAAGAGAGGAAGGAAGAAGGAAGGGAAGGAGAGGGAATAAAGTTTCATCATCACTTACAGCTTTTACCGAGCACTTACTCTTTGTAGTCATTTAAGAACTTGAAAAACAAGTAATTGAACAGGTAGAAATATTCCCTTTTCATTGGGATTTATTGAAGTAAGTCCCAAACCAGGCTATATACATGCCCAAATTACCTCTTGATTTTTGCACTTACAGTCTTCAATCATGAATAATTCTACTGCCAACAACTTAGACTAATAGCTCAGAAGTAAAGAAGTTTAAAAATCAGAGTTTTTCTCACTTCGGAGAAACTCTGAGGTGAATCCAGTTACCATAACCTTCTTGCTTTCTCTTTTTTTTAGCACTCCAAAGATTTGAAGTCAAGAAACAACCCTCAAGGTGTAAACAACAAGTGATTACTCATAGATGGTATAATCAAAAGATGAGTGCTAAAGTCCAGGCCAGGACTAAGTTGTCATCCAGAGAGAGATCAGCCCAAGCCTGTCCAAATATTTATTATAAACATGGTTCAGAATGTTTTCTATGGATTTGATCCAGATTTTTGCCATATCCATATTTCAAAAAGTTGATCCATTCCAGTGCTATAAACTTTCAAATAATAAAAATGATTTGATCATAAGGGGAAAAGGGGGAAAGAAAACATTCACAGACTCAGAGGAAGGTCTGAGCAAATGAGGACAAGTGGACCACAGGAGAATTTACACATCACAAACTGAATTTCAACAAGTTATTTAGGATAATTTTTAGTGAATGATGAAGTTGGAATTTTACCATGTATAGGGTTAAAGTGTTGTGGATATTGTCCCTTCACTATTTCAGTGTTATTGCTGGTCCTTCATTCGAGATCATGAAATGATTACTTTGTAAACTATAAAATGAAATGCATGCCCTCAAATTTCTGTTGTTTTAGAAGTGTTGAGTAGAGGATGTTACTGGTACTGTTAATGTTAACTATTTTTGATCATATTGTTATTATGCTGATTAACAACTTGCAGCTAGTCCTTCACATCCATGTTTTTCTCACTTGCAAAACAATAAAAGCACACAGCCATTTCAATGCTTTTCTGTGTTTTCTGCTCTGTTCCCAGCCTAATTGGGTTCCCAACTTGTTCCCACTCAGCTCTTGACCCACTGCCTGAACTTCCAGTTGCTGCTCCGTTTTTATCTCTTGGGGCTTGATATTAGGGGGAAAAATATAATTTTCTTCACAGATGCAGAAAAATAATATTCAATATTTAACTATAAAAACTTTTCAAAATTATGTTAAAAATAGACTTTCTTAACCTGAGAAATACTACCACAGGCCTATAGCAATCATCATATTTAATGACAAAATTATATAATAATTTCCATTAAAGTGAAAACAAAACAATGCATCCCCTATCCTAGTTACTACTGTTTTAATTCAGTATTATACTGGAGGTCTTAGAATTAAAAGGTAAGAAAAATTTATAAAAATTAGAAAATACAAAATTGCATATTTCATCCAATGTGATTATCTACCTAATGTTTTTAAGATAATCTACAGAAAAACAGTTGAAACAAATGAGAAGTTCAGCAAAGTTGCTAGACTAAAGTAATTTAACTAGACAGTATATTGAATTCTTACTGTGAGTCAGGCACAGGTCAGGGTATTTTCCATATATTACCTAATAGTTTTCAGTAATCTAATGCAATAGCCCCTTGAGAGTATTACAGTAATCATTCACAAAGAAAACTGATATACAGAAAGTTTAGTTAACTAATCATTATAGATTGAATTTTATTCCTCCCAAAAGATGTGCTGAAACTCTAACCATCAGTACCTGTAGATATGAGCTTATTGAAAACTAGATCTTTGGAGGCTAAGAGCTATTTTTTAATAAAAAAAAATAAGGTATATATTCAGGGTTCCTCAGAGAGAGAATCAATAAGAGAGAGAGAGAGAGAGAGAGAGAGAGAGAGAGAAGAAGAAGAAGAAGAAGAAGGAGGAGGAGGAGGAGGAGGAGGAGGAGGAGGAGGAGGAGGAGGAGGAGGAGGGATTTATTAAAGGACTTAGTTCATGCCATTTTGGAGGCTGAGAAGTGCCATGATAGGCCAACTTCAAGTTGGAGACCCTGGGATATTGGTAGAGGGCTCCATCCCAGTTCAAAACCTCACAATGAGGAGAGCCTAAGGTCAAAGCTGTGAGAACCTGGAGGGCTGTTGGTACAGATGAAGAAAAAGCCAGAGAACCTGAAGTTCTAATGTCAAGGGCAAGAGAAGATGGATGTTCCAGCTCCAGGAGAGGGAGAGAGAGAGAAGAATTTGACTTTTCTTTGCCATTTTGTTCTATCCAAACTCCCAGCCAATTGGATGGTACTTTTATACACTCAGGGCAGGTCTAGGTCTAGGTCTTAGTCCACCAACTCACATGCCAGTATGCTATGGAAAAACCCTCACAGATACACAGAGCCACAGTGCTTTACCAGTTCTCTAGATATTACTTAATCCCAATAATTTGACACCTAAAATTAACTATCATAGGGGCATTTAGGGTATTCCCACACATGATATGACTGTGCCCTTATAAAGAAGAGAGAAATCTGAACACAGACATACACAAAGAGTACACCATGTGACAAGGCAAGTCAAAGAGTACCAAATTGCTAGCATCACCAGAAGCAAGAAAGAGGAAAAGAAATATCCCTTTTAGTTCAGAAGGAGTAGGGCCCTACATGTACACCAGTAAAAACAAGTTGGAAAATACAGTATAAAAACAGATACTATTCACAATTATATAACTACAGTCACCTTGAAATAAGTCTAATAATGAATATTCAGGATTCAGTCAATTCTCATTTGTGGCAATTATGTTCAGTGAAGTTACCACAAACACGAAAACAGCAAATACTAAAACTATTGCTCTTAGCAGAAATGTGTCGTTAGATTCCTGTGAGCCTCTCACTACAATATTTTCATCAATCAACACATAATCTCATGTGTGTTACTGTTTAAAGACCAACTTACTTCATATATATTATTAACTCCTTACCACTGAACTCACAGCCGTTAGTACTGTAATTCATGCCTAAAGAAGTTTTATCTAACACATGTAATTTTTCCATAAGGCACACGACAGCTTTCTTGTACTTAGGAACCTTAGGCATGACCTCAACACTTTCTTCAGGAGCCATTTTAAAAAAGCAAAATCACTAACAAAAATGCATAAAAATATTTTTTAAACAACACTAAATGAACCACAAAAAGAACATTTATGTTTGCAGTGTGAGAACTAAAACGAGAAAGCAGAGTACCACTTTTTTCCAATTCAACTGAGAATGCGCATGCCTATTGGACACTCAAATTTTCATCACTATGTTCATGTCCACAAATGGCTATGAAAGCTCAGTGAGTAATGACAGGCAAGTTGCAAATAAATTTTAGGAAGTAGGCAAATTCACAAGTACAGTAGCTCTGAATAATGAGGACCAACTGTATTTATGGAGAAAAGCACACAACCTTATAAAAGGACAAAAAAACTCGACCCTAATAAATGGAGATTCATATGGCTATGAATAGAAGGATCTAATTATAAAGTCAACAGTGAAGTTGGAAAAGGTAAAAGAGTTATAACTCTGGTCTGGGATTTGGGTTTGGGTGTGTAAAGTACTGGCTTGCCACAGAAAAGGAATTTTGGATGTGGAGTGGGGGCAGTCCACACAGGTGAAGAGGTTATCATTAAAATGATGGCTTTCAAACAAACAAAAGACTCTACTTCTACCATGAATTAATTCCATCAAAATCCCAAAGAGTGCTTTTGTGGAATTTGACAAGTTGATCCTAAAATTCACAGGAAAAAATAAAGAACCAAGAACCTCTAAAACAATTTTGAAAAATTAGGTATTGAGACTTATTCTGACAGAAATTAAAACTGAGAGTAAATAATCAAATTAATCAAGACAAGCATGATTTGAACATAAGGCTACACAAATAGAATGGGGAAACAGAAGATAGAGACTAGAAATCAGAATACACATGTATAGAAATTTTGCATGTGTATGAGGGGGTTTTACAAGTCAGAGGAAAAGGATTAATCATTCAGAAAGCATGATCAAGATCAGTAATAAGTTTTTCATGTAGAAAAAGATAGATTCCCATCTCACACATATCAAAAATAAATTGGGGAAGAAATGAAAGACCCAAATGTAAAAAGTAAATGTTTAACATTTAGAAAAAATAAAGAAGGTGTGAATTCTAGGTGAGATCTATTTAGAAGAAGAGAAAAACTTATAAACCATAATGGAAATGTTAATAAATTTGACATTAAATGTTTAAAACTTCTGTTCAGTAAAAGACATCATACAGAGTTAAAATGCAAGATGCACAGGCTAGGAAAAACATTAACAAAAAGTTAACAGGCAAAATGTGTATAAATCCTACAAATGAATAAAAAAGATAAAAATTGATAATAGAGACAATAAAAATGCCAACAATATTAAAGATCAGTATTCAGAAGAATGCAAAAACATTAAATCTCACTTAATACTCATTCAATTGGCAAAAGTTAGAAAGCCTGATAATCTCATATTTGGGTAAGGGTGTGAAAAAATAAGAACTTTGAACGCTGCTGATGGAAACCAAATTGACAAAACTGTATTGATAAGCAACTTAGTAATATCTATTCAAGTCAAAGCTGTGTCTATCCTTAACTCCAGAATTCATCTTCTAGGTACAGGCCTGGGGGAAACGTCTTCACATGTGCACAAAAAGATGTGTAAGAAGATATGCACTGCAGGATGATTTGTAATAGCAAAAATCCACGAAATCCCTAAGTACCTATGAATAGTAGATTTGATTGACTATGGTTATAATCATGTAACAAAATACCCTATGAGGGCCAAAATAGGTAAATTCAAGTAACAATAAGGTACAGAATGATACGTAAGAATTCCACTTATACAAAGTTTAAAACAAAGCCAGTTATTGATCATTTATTGATATTTACATGTTTCCTAGTTAAAATAGAAATGTATGGCAATGATAAGCAACAAATTTAGGATGGTAGCTTTCCTAGGGCAGGGAATGGTATTGAAGACAGCCAGTCAATTGTGTATACAAGTTATTATATTTTTAATTCATAACAAATATGTTAAAGGTTAAGAGTTGAAATAAGAGAGACTGGTTTGTTGTAGTCCTCTCTATAACTCTGTCTGAATAATTACAAAGTCTATCTAAAGAAAAAAAGTGTGTTAAAGTGTGTTGAAGTCAGAAGGAATGTCAGTTTAAGTCCTAAATTCAGCACTTGCTGTTAAAATTTAGAGCCTGCCATCAAGTTCTATAAATAAGATAATAGAATGTAGGAATTATACTTAATCCTCTAATTACTCTCAGCTTTAATCAAGCCTTTATTAACATAATGTGTCTAGCTTGGGGGTCTTAAAACCTGAGAGAGGATTTAGGGAAGAGTAATCAAAACAATGAAAAATAAGTAGATGATATAAGAAAAGGCAATGGGAATTGAGATGACTTAGATTAGTAAAGAAAGTGACAAATAAAATATATTGAGAAGGACACCAAGTTGGCTCTTTTTATACTGATGTCTATGACTCAGTTAAGACCTTACTAAAACTACCTGTTTAGATTGTCTGTTGATGAGCAACAAATCACTCCAAAATACAACAGACTAAAGCAATGATAAGCACGCATTTTGCTGAGGAATCTGTAATTGGTCAGGACTTCCAGAGGGACAGCTCTTTGCTGCTCCTCATGGCAGCAGCTGCAGCAGCTCACCTGAGATGAGAAGATCCACTAGCACAGTGGTTCATTCACATACCAGCACGCTGATGCTGATTAATGGCTACAGCTATGCCAGGACTGTGGCCCATGATCCTCTCCTTGTGAGTGTCTCCATGGGCTTCCTGAATTTCTTTACTACATGATGCCTGGATTCCAAGAGTGCGCATCCCATAAAGAAAGTGCATGACATTTTTAATACCCCATCCTTAGAAGACACAGTCTCACATTCACCTATTGGCTCTATTCTTTTGATTGAGGCCATCATAAAGACCTATCCAGTTTCAGTAGAGAAGTGTCATACATGCAACCTCTTGATAGTGGTACAGTTGTAGAAGAACCTTGGGTGAGAAGATATTGTTGCATTCATCTTTCAAGAAAACAATTTGCCATACTAACAGCCTTGCTAAAATCTCTTTCCAGGTGAATCTGCTCTTTTCACTGTTCCCAGAACTGAGACCATAAAACCAGGCTCTTTTCAACATTAAGGAAGACTATCCTTTCACCCCACAAAACCAGACATGTTTGTGGGGCTGGAAGTTTTCGTAGAGTCAAAAGTTATATAGTAATTCATTGAAGGATCATGAAACATTTGCATCTGTGACCAAAACTTAAGAAAAACTCATCAAAATGTTGATGTTTTCAGATGCTCTTTTGCTTGAGTTGATCCAAAATAACATGACATTGCGGACTGGCTCTAGCTCAGCGGTTCCTTCGACAGAAAACTTACAATCTCTCTCAAAATAACATGACAGCACATTCATATTTTATGGAACCCAGTATCAAGACCATGTGCAGAAACATCAGCACCTCAGGTACATTGGGAGGAATTCACACAGCACTTTTTCTTCCACCTGTTAGAAATTAACAAAATGTAACTCATATATCAAAATCAGATTTTAAAATACTTATGCCCAAAGAAAGACAAGACTTGGAAAGTTTTTCTTTGAAGTTCTTTCTTAAGTTATTTGACTTGTGATATTTCAACAAAATTGTCAAAAGAGACAGTGTTTATCAATTCAAGATCTTTTAGTTAGCTTCATTATTTCCATTTTCATCCTATCTATCAATTGAATACATTGCTTTCCTCATATTTTACTAAACCTGGAAAATCAACTAACATTTTACACCATAACATGTCCAATCTATCTTTTCTTTCTTGCTGAAACTGTAATACATGCTACCTGAAGGGATACCAGCTAAGAGCTGACTGACAAGTGAGACAAGTTTGCCCTAGGGACCAATTTGACTATGATGGTTCTTAAGATTCTACCTCTATTAGGTTGAAGCATATTAAATTGCTGATAGTGGGCCAGTTTGACCAACAAAAAATGGGGATTTGAAATGATTCAATATACATACATTGATTGGCCAGGCAAGATGGTTCACACTATAGCATGAGTATACCTGTAGTCCTGGCTGCTTGAGAGGTTGAGACAGGAGATACAAGTTCAGGGCCAGCCTAAATAACACAGCATGACCCTGTCTCAGAAGAAGAAGAAGGAGAAGGAGAAGGAGAAGGAGAAGGAGAAGGAGAGGAAGAAGTAGTGTGTGTGTGTGTGTGTGTGTGTGTGTCTATTTGTCAGATGGAGAAATTTTCTTGCAAAACTGAAGAAGTCAGGGATTTGATTCAAGGTCAATCTAAGACCATGTGCAGAAATTTTCTTGCAAAACTGAAGAAGTCAGGGATCTGATTCAAGGTCAATCTAAGATGAACTGTAACTGAAGAATAAAACTGTTTTTCCTTGTACATAAGGTTTTGATATTAAAGCCTAAAAACTAACCCAGTAAATTCTATGTGTGTGGAATCACCCATAGGAAAAACGTAAATAAGAAACCTTTGCTATCTGGACTATGTTTAGCTGCTGTGTAAATTAGCTAATAAAACCTAAATATGACAGCCTTGAAGAACAGGTTTGATGTTATTGGTTAAAGTCCTTGTGTTTTTTTTTTAATAAGCCAAATTTAACTGGAATCATTAGGGATTTTTATTTCCTAAACAGTCAAATAGAGAAACAAATCCTGATTTTCCAAAAGTAACAAAAAGAATCCTTAAGCAATACTTAATAAGTATTTAATACTATAATTATGATCCATAAAATAGGTATCCATGAAATGTGGTACCACAAAGATTGCAATTATGATTAGTATAATATAATAAGGCTGTGGCAGGGTTTAGAAGGTAATTGCCAATTTCAATTTCTACAAAAAAATACCATATGCTAAGAAAATTAAGATGAAAGAGATGTATAATTTTAAAACACATTCACTTTCTTGATAATCTTTGGGAATAAACATAGGATTAGGATAAAGGTTTTGAGAGTGTTAGGGGGAAGTACAAAGTTTACCAGAATGGTTAAATGTTTCCAATTAAGTTTTAGAATTTCTCATGTTTTAAAAAGACATGAAAAGCTTCAATTCTACTTGAAGTGCTCCAACTTGCGTGAATTAGCAGTGAAAGGATAAAAGTTACATTGAGTTTAATACATACAATATACTATTCTGAACTTCTCTTTCAAGTATAGTCAGTAGCTATAGCATAGCCCTCTGGATATGGGAGGGAGACAAATCGTTTTGCACACCCAGCTCTCCAATTCCAGCCTGACATTCTTTTCTTCAATCACAAAAACATGTGGCCAGAGAGAGAAATAGGAGGGCAAATTCATACCTCTTACTTTTTCACATGTGCAGATGAAAAAAAAAAAAAAACATGATCAGTGTCTCATTACATTTGAATCTGTACCATTCATACTTCTTTGAATTCCTTAAAACCTATATATATAGTTTGGCATATATTATCTTTAAGTAACACATTGAGTAGCATTTCTGAAAGTGTTCTCCATGCATTATTATGACATGAAATAATTTCATGTCCATGCTGGGTGTAACAAGGTTACTTGTTTATTTAAGTTCTCATCAGAACTTTTTACATACAAATATTTTATGCAGCCCTTATGTTATATGTAGTGTGGATCATTTCCCAAAAGTTATTTCAGTGATGGAAAACATTTTATAAAAATATCTCAATACACCTTGTGAAACTTGTCATCTCTCTTGTGAACTATGAGTTTTTAAACGACTGATTTCTTGTCATCAAGTTCTTATTTACCTCTCTCAGATTCTAATAATTTCTACATATTTATTTGGTAGTTTATTCAATAAATACTTATCAAATATCTGCTATGCTCTGAGCACTGTTATGGGTCTCAGAGACACAGGAGTGAACAATTGTTAAAATGTGCTTTTCCTTATGGAACTTACATTCTAGTTAGGGGAGATGGCAATTAACACAAATAGGAAGCACCAATGATCCAAATCAAATATAGAAGAAAATAAAATTTTTAAAAACGAACAAAAGATTCTCAGAAAGAATGGTTGCAGCATTTTACTGGGATTGTCAACATGATTTCTCTGAGAAGGTAAACTTCAAACTGAAGAAATATGTAATCATTATAACCCTTCATTATTTCTCTTGTCCTTTGTGCTACTTTTAATCAAAAGAATAAGGGTATCTAGTAAAAAATGAAAATATACTAAGAATTTTACATTAAAAAACAATCATTGCTGCTCTAATTCTCCAAACCTACCTCCAAATTCAGAAACAGCCTCTTTTTGTTTTTCTGACAATTACCATTATATGAAAGCCACAGATGAAGGCTGGTAGAATAGCAAGAGGCAAAATCCAGGGTTCCTCAGCAATTTCAAAGCCACCATATTAACCTTGAAGTTCCTTTTTTCATCTGAGAAAATCTATTGTCTTCCTTAAGCCCCCGTTATTTGGAGCTATTCCTTGCTGTCAACCCCTAACTGATACAGGATCCACTATCATAACCTCAGTTGACTCACAGAAAAGATTCCAACCATCCAAATAAAATGCATTTTTAATTTTTTTTAAATTTTATTTTAACTAATAAATAAAAACATAAAATTGTGCATATTTATGGGGCTCCATAAATGTGTGTATTCATTGTATAATGTTTAAATCAGGTTAAAATATTTATCTCCCAGACAAGTTCTCACTTCTATATGGTGAAAACTTTCAAAAATCCTTTCTTCTCACTTTTCAAAATGTACAGTACATTATTGTTATCTATGATCACCCGACTGTACAATGTAACACACTGGAACTTCTTGTTCCTATCTATTCAGTTTCTATTGATCAATATTTCCCCATTTCTCTCCTATTCTACTCTCCCAAACTTCTGGTAACCACCATTCTCCTTTCAACTCGATGAGAGCGACTGTTTTAGATTTCACATGAGTGAGATCATTCAGAACTTGTCTTTCTAAGCCTGGATTACTTCATTTAACATAATGATCTCCAGTATATCTATGTTGCCACAAATGACAGGATTTCATTCTTTTTTATGGCTGAATAGTATTCTAATGTACGTACGTACCACATTTTATTTATTATTCATCAGTTGGTGGAAATTTAGGTTGATTCCATATCTTGGTCATTATGAATAGTGCTGATAATACAGATGTCTCTTTGACACACTGATTTCATTTTCTTTGGAAATATACCCACAAGTGAGATTGTTGCATCATGCAGTAATTCTGTTTTTAATCCTATCAAGAACCTCCATACCATTTTCCATGATGACTATACTACATTCCCACCAACAGTGTACAAAGGTACTTTTTTTCTCTACCACCTCACCAGAAATTATTAGCTTTCATCTTTTTGATAATAGTTACTCTTAATAGGGTGAGGTGATAGATATTGTGGTTTTGATTTGCATTTCTCTGATGATTAATGATGTTGAGCATTTTTTCATGTATCTTTTAGCTATTTTATGTCTTCTTTTGAGAAACATCTATTTTGTTCTATTGCCCATTTAAAAAATTGGGTTATTTGTTTTTGTTATTGCTGGCTGTTTTGCTGTTGAGTTTTTGGTGTTATTTATATATTCTGGCTATAAATCCCTGGTCAAATGTGTAGTTTGCAAATATTTTCTCCCATCTGTAAGTTCCTTACTCTGATGATTGTTTCCTCTGCTGTGCAGAAAGTTTTTAACTTGATATAACCCCATTTTTCTACTTTTGCTTTTGATTCCTTGCCTTTGGGATCTTTACCAGAAACTCATTACCCATTCTAAACTCCTGAAGCATTTACCCTATGTCTTCTTTCAGTATTCTCATAGGTTACATTTAAATTTTTAATCCACTTTAATTGTTTTTTGTAACTGATGAGAGATAGGGTCTGAGTTCATTCTTCTACATAAGAATATCAAATTTTCCTTGCCATTTATTGAAAAGAGTATCTTTTCTTCAATGTGTACTCTTAAATACCTTTATTAAAAATCAGTGGGCTGTAGATGATGGGTTTACTTCTAGGCTCCCTGTTCTATTCTCTTGGTCTACACATCTATTTTTATTCCAATACCATGCTATTTTGGTTGCTACAGCTTTGTATAATGCTTGGAATATAGGTAGTGTGATGTCTTCTACTTTGCTCTTTGGGTTTATGTTGTGGGGATGGAGTGTTTCCATACAAATTTTACAACTGGCTTTTTACTTCTGTAAAAAATGACATTGGTATTTTGATAGGGACTGCATTGAATCTATAAATTGCTTTGGGTAATATGGACATTTTAATATTTATTCTTCTAATCCATGAACATGGGATATTTTTCCATTTTTTGTGTGTGTCCTCTTTGATTTCTTTCACCAGTGTATTATTATTTCATTGCAGAGACTTTTCACCTCTTTAGTTAAATTTATTCCTGAATATTTTTGTAGTTATTATAAATGGGATTAATTTATTGATTTCTACTTTAGATAATTTGTCACTGGATTTAGCAATACTACTGATTTTTGTATGTTGATTTTGTATCCTGAAACTTGAGTGAATTCATTTATTAGTTCTGCTATGGTTTGGATCTTAAACATCACACAACAGCTATGTGTTAAAGGCTTGGTGCTATTGGATGGTGTTGGGAGGTGGAGCCTAGTGATTAGATTGTTAGAGTTGGCCTTAAGGGAATATTAGGACTCTGGAATCTTGTGTTCGTTCTCTCTCTTCTCTTCTCTTCTCTTCTCTTCTCTTCTCTTCTCTTCTCTTCTCTTCTCTTCTCTTCTCTCTCTCTCTCTCTCTCTCTCTCTCTCTCTCTCTCTCTCTCTCTCTCTCTCTCTCTCTCACCAGGAGGTGAATAACTGCTCTACTATGTGCTCCCTGCCATGATGGTCTCCCTTTCAACAGGCCCAAAGACATAAGGTCAAGAGACCATGGACAGAAACCTCTGAAACCAAGAACCAAAATAAAGCTCTGCTGACTTTAAATTGATTTCCTCTGGCATTGTGTCACAGTGAAGGACAGCTGACCAATATGGTTCTAATCTTTTTATGGCAGATTTTTTGGTTTTCTCTATAAATAAATAAGATCATGTCATCTGCAAAGAGTGAAAATTTGACTTCTTTATTCCAAAATTGGATGACTGTTTCTCTCTCTCTTGTCTTATTCCTCTGGCTAGGACTTATAGAACTGTTGAATAAAAGTGATGAAAGTGGGTATCTTTGTCTTGATTTAGATCTTATAGAGAAAGCTTTCAAGTTTTCACCATTCAGTATAATGTTAGCAGTTGGCTTATTATAAATGACCTTCATTATGTTGAGGAGCATTCTGTCTATTCCTAAGTTGTGCTGCATTTTTATCATGAAGATATTTAGTCATATGCCTTTTCTTCATCTACTGAGATTACCATATGGTTTTTGTCCTTCATTCCATTGTTGTGGTGTGTCATGTTGATTGATTTGCATTTGTTGAAACAGTCTTTCATTCCTAGTATGAATCCCAGTTGGTCATAGTGAATAATCCAAATGTAGTTTTGGATTTGGAATGCCAGTATTTTTTTTTTTTTTGAGGATTTTTGCATGTAATGTATACTGGCCTATAATTTTCTTCTTTTCTTGAATCCTTATCTGGTTTTGCTATCAGAGTAATGACAGCCTTGTGGAATGCATTTAGAAGAATCCCTTCTTGTATTTTTTTAATAACTTAATGAAAATTGGTATCAATTATTTAAATGTTTAGTAGAATTCAACAGTGGAGCCATCTGGTCCTGGAGCACATAGTAGAGCAGTTACTCACCTCCTGGAGATCAGGAGAGAGAGAGAGAGAGAGAGAGAGAGAGAGAGAGAGAGAGAGAGAGAGAGAGAGAGAGAACACAAGATTCCAGAGTCCTAATATTCCCTTAAGGCCAATTCTAACAATCTTATCACTAGGCTCCACCTCCCAGCACCATCCAATAGCACCAAGCCTTTAACACATAGCTGTTGTGTGATGTTTAAGATCCAAACCATAGCAGAACTAATAAATGAATTCACTCAAGTGAATTTTCTTTGATGGGGGTTCTTTTTGATGGGAGACATGTTGTTATAGAATTAATCTCATTACTTGTTATTGTTCTGTTCAGGTTTTTTATTTCTTCATGATTCAGTCTTGGTAAGGTGTTTTTGTGTTTAGGTATTTCTCCGTTTCTTGTTTATTATCAAGCCCACTAGAATATAGCTGTTTATAATAATCTGTAAAGATTTTTTTTGTATTTTTGTTTTGTCAGTTGTAATATTTCCCTTTTGTCTCTTATTTTACTTAGTAGAATATTTTCTATTTTATTCTGGGGTGATCAGCATCTTGCCAGGGAACTCTTGTCTGCTCAGAGAGATAAGCCTCATAAGATTTTTTTTTTTTTAGTTGTAGTTGGATACATTTTATTTATTTATATGTGGTACTGAGGATCAAACCCAGGGCCTGACCTGTGCTAGAAGAGGGCTCTATTGACTTTTAAAGTAAAAAATAACTAGTGAAGAACAAAAGACAGAGTCAGAATTAATTTGAAAGGATGGAGAACCTGATAGATTTAGCTCATACAGGAGCCGGAGCTGGACAATTAGAAAATGGCTCCTGTGGTTTATTTAAGGGGGTACATCAAAAGAAGGGATAAAGTTTCAGGGGTGGAGTCTTGCTTTATGGTATCTTGCCGTTAGCAGTTTGATTGACATCTTGGCAGGTCACACCCATCTCTGAGAGGCTGTGTGGCTAGGTGGTGGTAGCAGGTCATCCCATCTCCAGTGCCATGTGGGACCAGGCAGAGCGGAATAGAAATTCACATGTATTTGGGTGATCTCACCCCATGGGACTGCCACAGGAAGTTCCCAAACACCAGATGTTTCTATTCACTAGGCTTTGATGCCAATTTAGTCCACACACAGCCCATGGATGGCTCTTGACACTCTTTATCTTAGTCTAGCCAAGGTGTGTCTGAAGAGCCAGATCTTTTTTATTTTGTATTATTTTTCAGTCTCCATTTCATTTCTTCCCTTCCTGATCTTGATTACTTCTCCTCTTCTACTAACTTTGGGTTTATTTTGTCTTGTTCTTGTTTTTCTAATTCCTTTAGATGCAGCAATAGGTTATTTAAAATATTTCTACCTTTCTGATGTGCTATAACCTCTCCTCAGTATTGCTTTCTTCTATATCCTCTAGGTTATAGTATGTTGTATTTCCATTTTCATTTGTTTCAAGAAATTTTTAACATTTTATTCTTGATTTCTTCCTTGATCCATTAATTGTTCAAAAGTTGTTTGATTTCCATGTATGTGTAATGTTTCCAACATTTTTCTTATTATTGCTTTCTAGCTTTATTACATTATGGTCAGAAAAGATACTCGGTGTACTTTTAATTTTTTAAAATTTGTTGAGACTATTTTGTGGTCTATCATATAATCTATCCCAGAGAATAGTTCATGTGCTGATGACTAAAAAAAATAAAGTATATTTAGCAGCTGTTATATAGATTGTTTTGTAGAAGTCCGTTAGGTCCATTTAACCTAAGATGCAATATAAATCTGATCTTGTTTTTGTTGATTTTCTGTCTGGGTGATATGTCCATTGATGGAAGTGGGGTATATTATGGTTTAGATAGGAGGTGTCCTCCCTTTTGTGAGAATACAAGAAAATTTAGAGGTCAGTGTTTGTGATCTAAGAGTCTTGACCTGAGCTGGGGGTGTGCCTCAGTGGTAGAGTGCTTGCCTAGAAAGCATGAGGTCTTGGGTTCAATCCCCAGCACCAATAAATAAATAAGAGTCTTGGCCTAGTCCGTGCGTTAATCCACTCAAGTGGCTGATAATCGTATGCAGGTATGTTATGGCTGGAGGACGTCGTTCACTGAGCAAGTCCCATTGGGATATATACTTTGTCCCTAATGAGCCAAGCTTAGTCTCTCTCTGCTTCTTAGTTATGTTCTGAGCTGCTTTTCTTCTCTAACCTCTTCCACCACGATGTTCTGCCTCACCTCAGGCCTGGAGCAATAGAATTGGACTTCTATAGACTTAGGCCTCTAAAACCATGCGCACCAAATAAAACTTTTCCTCCTCTATATTGCTCTTGTCAGGTCTTTTGGCCACAGCAACAAAAAAGCAGAGTGAAACAAAGTGTTAAAGACCCAAACTATTAGTGTAGTGAAGTCTATTTCTCCCTTTAGATCTATAATATTTGCTGTGTGAATTTGTGTGCTCAGATTGAAATTTTTCCCTTATAGATTTGATCCCTCTATCATTACATAAGGTATTAGTCAGTTTTTTGTCATTGTGACAAATCCCTGAGGAAAACAACTCAGAGAAGGAAAGATTTATTTTGGCCCAAGTTTCAAATGTTTCAGTCCTGGAGATTAGTGCTCTATCTGACATGTGTGTGTGGCAAAAATTTGATCCCAAAATCTTCACCTCATTGATTGTTTATTTGCAGAGAAGAAGATTTTGAGTCCATTCCATTTATTAATTCTTGATTTTATTTCTTGCACTTGAGGAGTCTTGTCAAGGAACTTGGGGCCTAATCCGACATGATGAAGATTTGGGTCTACTTTTTCCTCCTTTAGGCACAGGGTCTCTGGTCTAATTCCTAGGTCCTTGATCCACTCTGAGTTGAGTTATATGCATGGTGAGAGATAGGGGTTTAGTTCCATCTTGCTGCATGTGGATTTCCAGCTGGCTCCATTGCAGAAACATCATGGCAGAGAAACATGGAAGAGGAATACTGCTCAGTTCCTGGCAGCTAGGGAATAGAGAGGAAAAGAAAGGGGCCAGGATGAGAAATACCCTTCCAGGACATACCCCCAGGGGTCTACTTTCTCCAACTATGCCTCCCACTACTTCCCAATAGTTCATTCAGTTATCAATGTATTAGTCCACAGATGAGATCAGAGCCCTCCTATTCAAACATTTCCAAAATGTCCCATCTCTGAACATTGCTGCACTGGGGACCAATTCTTCAAACATGTGAGCTTTGGGGGGACATTCCATATACAAACTATAACTCATAATGACCTTCCTTGTCTTTTTGTAATTGCTTTTGATTTAAAGTCTATTTTATGTGATATAAGTATGGCTACTCCTTCTTTCTTTTGGATTCCATTTGCATGGAATACTTTATTTTATCCCTTCACTTCTATTCTATGTGTGTTCTTAGAGATGAAGTGAGTTTCTTATAAGCAACATATAGTTGGGTCTAGTTTTTTGTTTTTTTTAAAACATTCAGTCATTCTAGATCTTTTAACTGGAGAATTTAATCCATATATATTCAAGGTAAGTATTAACAGGTATGGCCTAACTTACACTCATTATGTAACTAATTTGTTTTCTCATTGTGTTCTAGTTCCTTTCTTTCTCCCTCTCTTACAGTTTTCTTGTGTGGTTAAGTGAACTACTCTAGTACTGTGTTTTAATTGCTTGCTTATAATTTTGGGTTTGTTTATTATAGACATTTGCTTTGCGGTTACCATTAGGCTTACAAAATAATCCTTTGACTATATAATTTATTTTGAAATGACAGCAACTTAATATGCTCATAAAGAATAGAAACAAACAAAAGAAAAATGCTTTATTTTTTTTGATCTCTCATGCTACGTTTTAGTTTGCTTCATATATGATTGTGATTTTCCTCTATAAATGATCCCTGACTTACAATGATTCAATTTAATATTTTTTTTTACTTTAGATAGTTTGAAAGCAATACACATTCAGTAGAAACCTTATATCAAATCTTGAATTTTGATATTTTCCTAGTCTGGTGATATGCTATGTAATATTTTTTTTGTAATGCTAGGCAACAGCAGTGAACCACAGTTCCAAGTCACCCATACAAGCATCAGAGTAAACAACTGATGTTCTACAATGTACTGTATTGCTGAGCTATGGTGTTTGGTAGATTAAGTGCATTGAATGCATTTTTGACTTGTGATATTTTCAAGTTGGGTTTATGAGCCAATATTCTCATCATAAGTTGAGGGGTATCTTTATAATTATTTGGGGTTTTTTCTCCTTTTCTATTTCTCTTTTCTGCATTTTTATCAAAGAAGAAACATGCCTGCTTCTCCCTGTCATTCATGGCATCAGCTTTTGACCCAAACTGTCTAATCTTTGAAAGTTGTTCCTTTTTTCCACAGAGTCATGCTTCAACGGGACTTCAGAAGTTTCTAGCACAACTGCAATGCTGCAGTGTGTCTTTTCCTTGGACTCTTGGTTTAGCTCCATGGTTTCTTTAATGCTCCATTTTTCTCTTTCATGTACTTTGGTCTCATTTTTTTTTTACAGGATACAACGTAAAGTAATTTTCTAAGGAAAATGCCCGAAAGTAAATGTTCCAAGTTTTTATGTATTTGAAAAAGTTTCTCTTTCATACTTTGATTAGTTACAACTTTTTTTCTCAGAATGTTGCAGTCTTTTCACTACTGTTTTCAAGATCCCTTAAATTTGGGATTGCTGACTATCGGCCTGGTTCTTGTTTTCTTTTTTGTAACCTGTACTTTTTCTGAAAACTTCTTAAGACGTATGTTTATTCTCAGTATCTGAAGGGTTCATGGTGTTACGTCTACATGTAGATCTTTTTGCATTCATTCAACACTTGATGAGATTTTCAATAACAAAAACTTGAATCCTTCTATTGAGCTCTAAATTTTTTTTCCTACCGTTTGATAATTTCCCTCCTTGTGAATGTCTGGTATACCTATTATTTAAGGTTAAATATGGATGGATTCACTGTATCTGCCAACTCTGAATTGAAGTTCCTCTAGAGATTTTCCTGTTAGATCAGTTCTTTCCATTGTTTCAATCCATTGAGTGTCCTGGGCTTAACGTTTTCTCCACTTACAAAAAGAAAAACAGTCAACCAACAGGCTATATTATCCTTTCATCTCCCCCAGATTTGTTGAAATTCCTCATGCACGGATCTTTTTCTTAGTTTTTTTCCTTCATATCCTATTTTTTCCTGAACCTTTCGAATCCAGTCTGCCCATCTTGCCAGAACACTTGAAGTTTCTCTTGGGTGACAGTTGAAGTAAAACTATTGTGTTAATTTCTCAGCAGTGCTATTTTTAAATATAAAAATATATTATACAACTTAACACCAAAACACAAGTATCCCAATGTTTTATCATTGTGAAGACAGACGAGAAGGACAAAATACATGCAGGGTTTTCTTTTCTTAGAAAAAAAAGCAATAAAGTGCTATTCTTCTTCTGTTGTTATTTTTCATTTTCATGTTGAATGTATCTCTTGAACTTATATAGCTTTAAAAGCATTCTTTTTCATTTAAGTGATATCTTAAAAGCTTCTCTGTACAAAAACTCAAATGATTTTCAGTAGAGATTTTCCCAGTGTCCTTGGATCAATTTCTGATTCTTTTAAGACATGTTACCCACTGCGATATTAACGTGTTATTATAAGAATTGTAACAGCAGGAAACTGCTTTTTTCTTCCTCAGGAGAGGTAGAAAGGATGTGTGCCTACACTTTGTATGAGAATTTCCTTGACATCCAACTTATACTCTTGGCAGTACAAGTGCTATAGTTACGTCTCTTCACATAAGTGGGTTTCTAATGAACTCAAGAATATGTAAGCAAAACATAAATTTATATCTCTATAACTCTCGTATCTAGTTGTTTATAGTTGTTTCAGATGACTGAAATATATTTATTTAATAAATATTTGTGCTGAGCACTACTTTTTACCTAGAGATACACAGTAAATAAGACATCATGTCCTCAAGCTACAATTAGGTCTAATAAAGGGATACAAATAAGAAAAAAAAAAGCAAATTTCAAAAAAATTGTAATCAGTTCCATTATGGAATAAGCATCAGAGGCCATTAAAACACACAGAAGGGAAAGTGAACACCATGGAAGGTGTTAAGGAATTTACATGAGAGAATGGCTTCCCAAGGAGGTGACATCTAAACTGAGATTCAAAAGATCAGCCAGGGGAAAGGCACAGAGGTAAATGGAATAAGAAGGAGCATTCCAAGTATCCAAAACACATGTGTGAAGTCTAGAGGAAGAGCCAGTCATGAACCACAAGGAAACATCAAAAGATGAAAACCAAAAAAAGGAAGTAAGGAATAGATTGAAAGTTTTCCAATATAACTTATCAAGGAATGGGACTGTCTCCCAAAACATAAAGAAATATATTTTGGGAAAATTCTGCTCAGCACAGGAGTGATGCCTGCAGTCTCTTTAAGCAAATTCTAACTTTTTTTTATATAGAATAGGTAATAATATGACTAACTTTCATTATGGTTTAACTGCATGCAAGATACTATGCTTAGCAGGAAGGAAGTAAAACTACTACATAGTAGTTTACAAAACTGAAAATAACCCAAATGTCCATTAACTGATGAACAGATATGCAAAATATGGTTTGCATATGCAATAGAATATTATTTAGCCATAAAAAGGAATGAAGTGCTACAACGTGGATGAAACTTGAAAAAAAAAAATTATGCTTAGCAAAAGAAGCCTAACACAAAATGTCACATAAATTTCATGCTTCTATTTACATGAAAAATCTGTGAACACAGAAAGTAAGTTAGAGGTTGCCAGGGGGTAGGGGAAGGAGAGATGGAATAACGACTAATATGCATGAGATTTCTTTTTGTCGTGATTAAACTATTCTGGAATTACATGGTAGTGTTGGTTGTATAGCTTGTCAATATAATAAAATCCACTAAATTATGCACTTTAAAATGATCAGTTTCATGGTAAGTGAATTACACTTCAATAAAGCTGTAAAAAAAATGGTAGAAAAAAGATAGTGGCTTAGGTCAATCCATAATCCTCCCACATATACTATCAAGCCATCATTTGTCTTCTGGAAACCAAAAACAGATTTCCATTGCCCTTTTCACCTCCTTCTCAAGAACAAGGTCAAAGTCCATGTTGTGTGGATATGTAGTATATTTCTGGGAAGTGGGGGGAGACTCGTTAAGGAAAAGGGATACAATGTTACATATAAACAGATTTCTAACTTTCCTTCCTGAAAGGACTTGGAGAGGATTCTTATAAATAAAGGGCCAAGTTTTATTAGCTTCACTGTAAACTCCCCTCCCATGAGTATCAAATATATATATTTTAAAAAATATGCAATGCACTTTCAGGAGTTACCAATAAAGTTTACACCTACTTTGGCCATTTGGAAATATATCAGAAACATGGAAGCCCTTTAAAGGTCCCTGTTTTCTGCTATAATCACCCATATTTACCAAAACCTTCACTTGTCACAGGGAGCAGTTCTCATCTGAACATTCAGTTAACAAGAAAATTCTTGTAGATGGCTTTTCCTGTCTCTATTCCTATCTTCTCAATGTTTTACTGATCCTAGTTTCCAATCCCCAACACTTTAAACTAGCAATGAATCCTTGCTTCATATCTGCCCTATAACAAGCTGCACCCAGAGAGCTCAGGCCATTTTCAAATTCTGGCATCTATATTGCTAAAATAATAAGGCAGACTAAACGTGCTCGATTAAGTTAAAAAAAAAAAAACAGGAAAAAAAATAATGAAGCTCTTTGGGACAGTGTCCTTAAAAATATGTTCCTGAAGGCAATGTTGGTTGCTGCATTTAGCTGCTTAGGTTCATGGAAACAGTTGAGTTGTACGATGTGCAAATAAAAGTCTGTAGACCTCTGAGTACAAGCAAGTAGCACCTCATTATACAAATAGAAGCAACTCAACTATGCATGCCCTCAAACTGAGCTCAGTGTTCTGCTGCATTTCAAAAATATCCATCTGTTCCAAGAGAAGAAACAGGAAGTTTTGTTAATTATCTCTCACAACCCACTAGTTAGTTTCCAGAATAATCACTAAAGCCATCTTTCCTGAATAAATTTAACAAGTAAGTTACAAGATGCAGCACAGTAGATAAACCTTACATTACTCCTTTTAAATGAACCAAATCTATCAGTTGGCCAATTGTAACCCTCGCTGCTTCTAAACCACATCCTGTGTCCTCAGCACTGAACAGATTATTTTTCCAAACACTATGTTCTTATATAACAATATTGATTAATAAAGCAATATAACACTAGATATTTACAAAACACTACATATCACACAACCACTTAAGATATTTTCTGATTTGTTGTAGGCACAATTCTGCTTTCAGATTCCATTTAAACCATACCACAAATTTTCACCCCAATTAGAAAAATAAATTCATGGAAAATATTTTTTGTTGTTTATTAACTAATTTAAATAAGTATCTCTAAAACTTCCTCCCCAGTCCAATTATGTTGCCTTTACTAAAATTCCATGCCAGAATGTTATAATGGTATTAAGGATACACATGCCCAGTTGGACTCTTGCCATTATTCTATAAATCATTGCCAATTATGCCAATAAAGCATCCAGGGCAGTGATTGATTTCTTAGTTATGCAGTCAGCTGTTCTTCGACATTTTGTTTTCCTTCAAATGTCTCCATCATGGTCTAGTTTCCTGACACCATGATGGTTTACATTTCCCCAAAAGAGACATTTGTACACATCTGCTGGTAAGAAAAAAAGAGTTTAGAAATTCAGTGAAACCTCATTAATTCCATTTCACTGTTGGGAAAAATGACCCAAATTCATGAAAATTCTGAATTGTGAAAGATTTTTAAAGAAATACAAAGTAGTTTTTTTCCCCCTAATTTTATATATTCTAACAAAGACTACTCTTAACAAAAATTTAGTTTTCAAAGAGCTCAGCCTAGGAAATAAATATATAAATATATTAAAATGTAACAAATATTTATCATAACAGTTGATTGTTGATATGATCTGAATATGGTTTATCCCCTCTGATATGATGTTGGAGTTTAATGCTGGTCACAGGGTATTAGGAGAGCAAAAACTTAATTTGGCTCTGATGTTTAGAAATAAGGCCTTTGAGAGGTGATTGGGATTAGATTCTTTGGGATGGAGCCCCAGGACTGAATACTGGTGGCATTATAAGAAGGAGATCAGAAGATGCACACTCAGCAGCCTCCCTGTCTCTCACCATGTGATCCCCTGTGCCACCTTAGGATTCTGAAGCAAGAAGATCATCCCCAGATATGGCCTCTCCACCTAGACCCCCCAACCAAGAGCCAAAATCAACCTCTCTTCTTTAAAATGTACTCAATCTGTGGGATTGTGTTATCAGCAACAGAAAATGGACTAATGCAACTGTTAACTCAGATCACTTCGTTACTAGCAAAAAAAGGGGGCATATTATTTGGAATCTTTGAATCAATAATTCACTAAAATGAATCATTTTCCAAAACTCAAAACAATTTTTTTATCAAATAACTCAAATGTGGTTTTGATCCAAGTCTGGATATTTGATTTTTTTTTTTTCAGATATTCATCCCTAGACCCAGAAAACAAAGTGATAGAGTTGAAAGTCCCATTGACCTTGAAGCCAAACAGATCTGAGTTCAAATCCTAGCTTGATCCCTCACTAATCCTATAGAATTTATCTATTATTTCAGTCAACAAGTATGCCTGCCCTGTGGATACATGGAAGTCCCTACCCCCTGAAGATTAACTCTTACAGGTAAGGTAAAGAAGATAATCCAATAAAGAAATAAGGTAATCTCAGATAATGGTAAGTCTGTAAAGAATAACTAGAGCGAGACTTTAGAATGGGATAGCATGTGAAGGTGGTGAGGGAAGAAAAGAGTAGATGATGTCCCCATTAAAGATCCAGATGGAACAAAGGAGGGCCAGTTATGTAAAAAGTATAAAGTAGAAGTGAGATTGGTTTTTCCCCCCTGCTATGGCACGTGGATCTCAAAGCACCCAGTAAGTGAAAATAATGAATGGTGGCAAGTTTTTATTTTATCTCTGGACAAGTAGTATTTTTAAGTAAAAATGGCTTCAACATGCCTGGCTGTTGTATCTAACATACTCCATAAAGTATGTTAAATACTCTGGGATGGAGAAGAGTATTCAGGGCAAAGGGAGTATACAATGTCCCAAGTTGAAACAAACTTGTCTTTAAAAGAAAAGAAATAAGGCCACTGCAGTTGCTCTCTATGAGTGACAAGTATCTTTATATGTGAGATGGGAAGAGCAATAATGCCAATGTTGCAGAGTTACTATTAGAGATTTATTTGTAAAGTACTTCAGTAGTACCTACAATATCTTGAACACTCAAAAAAGTAACTGTTATTATTATCATTATAATTAATGTTTGAGATACTAAAATCCTGTCACTAATCCAATATCTACAAAACCAAAAGAAGTTCTCTACTCAGGATTATGAATAAGTTCCCAAGAACTGTGTTTATCTAAAGTGCCAGAGCTGAGTTTTGCTTTATCACCTCTTAGAAGCAGACATTGATATTTACTTTTACACACCCATGAATATATGTTTTGGTCAAAACACGTTCAAAACATTTTAATAAAAACTAGCACTGAAAGATGTTTCACAAAACTTGTAGATGCATGATAAAAATTGGTATGAATAAAGTAGAAATGTGTCTCCCTGGGTCATTTATAAATATGCATGTTCTCTGCATTATAAGGCCAAAGATATTTAAATATATAGACTGTGTCAGAATTGTTGTACCACTGTAACTTGAATTAAGTGTTCATAATATACTTTCTAAATGAGCAGTCTAAGCCTGTTAATTGTCCTAAGCGTAATCAAATTCAAAAGCATCCCTCTTAACATTTAACTTTAAACCACCCCTGGGTGATAATCGACTCAATCATACTACTTCATAATCATTGCCCTAATATTTACTAAGGCCTAAGATACTTAATTCTTCCAAACAATAAAAAATATCTGCACACCAAGAAAGCTACTTCCAAATACAATTTTAATAGGTGAAACCTTGGGGCTGTAGAAGAGAAAAACAAATATTTTCTAATTCATAAGAAATATTGCTAATTAAAAGAAGCCATCTCCTTTACTTAAAAATACTACTTGTCCAGAGATAAAATGAAAACTTGCCACCATTCATTATTTTCACTTACTGGGTGCTTTGAGATCCACAAGCCATAGCGAAGGGAAAAAAACCAGTCTCACTTCCACTTAAATATCTTTGTTCTAAAATCAGCTATGAAAAAATAAAACAAACTTGAACCAAATAAAGTAGTAATGGATTATAACCCAAAATGTAAAATATGCACCCAGGAGTCAATACTGAGATGAATAAATGTTTGAAAAAAAATCAATAAATAGAGCAGAGGAACCTCCCCTTCAGAAGAATTCTAAATTATTTATAGAGATACTCTGCCTGCAAGGAGATGAAACAAAACTCCCCACTCAAATGTGTGCTCTGGATAGTGAACTCCTTCTAAAGAGCTCAGTAAAGAAAGTAGAGAAAAACCATAACTAGACAGTGGAGAAATCTGACAAACACAACCTCAGCCAGGTGATCTAGGTTGACATCATAGCATCCAGGCATGTTGATGGCACTCACCCTGGAGATGATGCTCTAAGATGATGTGTCAACAATGGTATTTTTTACTTCTGGGGTCTTCTTTTCCCATATCCCTAACCCCAGCCTAATCATGAGAAAAAAAAAATGAGACAAATTGCAACTGAGGGATGTTCTACAAAATACCTGGCCAGCACTCTTCAAAACTGTCGAAACCATCAAAAACAAAGACTAAGAAACTGTCACAGCTCAGAGGAGCCTAAGGAGACATAATGACTAAATTTAACCTGATGTCTTGGAAGGGATCCTGGAACACAAAAAGGGCATTGGGTAAAAACAAAGAAAATTCGAATTCAGTGTGAACTTTGGTTTAAAAAAGAAAACAATGGACATTCTCAAGTTTCTTGAATCCTTTGAAATGAGCCTAAATGAACCAGGATTAAAATATACTATTTTCATTAATTGATTTTCTTTTTTCTAGGTTATTGGTTTACTCAGCATAAAAATACTATCAATAACCAAGAGACAGCGTTTGAAGTCAGCCCCAAAGTTATCAACATTAATCCTCCTAAGGTGTTTTAAAATGTTACTGACTTAAATAATAGTAACATTTATATCTGTGATCTATTTAGAGTAGCAGAGAAAGCTGCTCAGGAATGTCAATTACCCTCTAGGAATTGCTTTCCTTCTATGGAATTTGTGTTAATGTGATCCCTTATGAGGAAATAACGGTATGACGTATTAGCAGACTTCTCTTCAGCACTTTCTATGCAGCAAGATTGATGAGCATTTTTTAATATATTATCTCATTTAAACCTCACAGCAGCATCATTATAATTATCTCCATTTTATGGATGAGGAAATTAAGGCACGAGTAACTTGTCCAGTTCCCAGACTAGTAAATGACAGAGCCAATTTCTGAACCCAGGCACTCTGGCTCCAGAGCACATGCACTAGTTTTCTGCACACAGTCCCCTCCTCTCTCCTGAGTCCTCTGTCTGAGCTGCTGGATGTCTGCCTAAGTTGCTCCATATCTTGAGTGTCCCCTTTGTCAGCTTCCACCACTAACCTTGGGAAACTTGACAGGATTTCTCAATTAGGCAGATCGGTTTCTTGTCCCTAGCTGTTTAATTCTCCAGGAGGAGGATTCAGAGCTTGAGACAGAGTCTAGATTCTGTTTACTCATGCAGGCTGTTTGCTAAGGAGTGTCTGGGGTCTGGCACTTGTGGAAGAGACGGGGCTGGGCAGGAGAAGAAGCTGTGAGACAGACCCAAACAACCACCTCAGACAACTCCACAGGGGGCTCTTGTAATTATCTCCAGGTGGGTCAAGATGGCCAAGTTTTCATAAATAGGATGATGAGTTACTTGGTCACCCTACCTGAGACCAGCAGAGAACAAACAAAATCTGTTTTTATTGTTGTCCCTTCATACCCATGCCTATTCAAAAGCATGTGTCCTGGGTTCCCCTTGGGTAGTTTTGCCCTAGGGGGGCCCATTTGGAATAGGTAATAATGGCACTGATTTTCATGTGACAGGGAATCTCCCCTTGTACCCAGGTGTTAAGCATTGAGTTTAAAATTCTACCATTAGGAATTCTTTTTTTTTTCCTATTTTGAAGACTTTTTTGTCATCAAAACACTTTTACTAAATTGCAAAGACCCCTCCAAAGAGGCAATTTAAACCTTTTTCAGCTAATCTTAGTAGACCTTAACTGATTGTAGCTGAGAGCAAAGAAGAGAACACTTTGAAAGAGAAATGGGGCACTAAAAGAAGGAAGAGGATGCCAAAAATAAATACTACCTTACTTCACAGCTTCCCTGATCAACTGTTGCCCGAGTGCTCATGAAGAGGCTATTCTCTTCCCTTTTCCTACTCATCATTTCAGTGCCCTCAGGCTTCTATAAAACATGGAATGTCATATGATTCATAATTGCATTGTAGAACATCAGATGGAGTCTAATTATTTCTCTGAAACTGATTTCTTCCCAGTTGGACAATATTTATTCCCACTTGGGTCTTCTTAATTCCTTCTACATAATGCCAGAAGAAATATGCCTAAAGAGATCTCTGAGAAAAAGTTTAGTTCTCACTAATTGTGGAGTCCCACAAATATAACTGAAGATTTAATACATTCCCTTATATTTACAGATGTCAATGTAAGTTGAAGATATGAAAATTACTGGAGACCAATTTACAACAGCTGGAGCAAATTAGGATCATTGCAAAAAAAATTTTTTTTAAATTTTTTGAAAAGAAGGAAGTAATGAAACAACCAGCTCTAGGCAAGCCATATGTGCCAGCCCAGATCTTTATTAATGGAAGAACAGCTACGCAGTAAAGAGAATTTAGTTCCTATGGCAAATCTCAACAGCAGTGTGTGCAGATTATAATCCTTTAATCTCAAAGTGAATTACCAAAAAATTACATAGTGATTCAGAGTCAGTTTCTATAGTGACCTTATTCCCATATGCTTAAAAGACTTCCTCTTTATTCACCACAATGCCTAAAAGTCATGATAGTTTTTAAAATTTAGGAAGAGGTTACATTTTATTTTATCATTACTGGAAGATTTATTTAGCTGTAAAGAATATTCAAAGTGTATTCTTTACATACACGTATATATGTGTAAAGATTGTGTATACATCAGATAAATACATAACCTATATAGGACATATATATAACATATATAGTTTATATACATATATATGTATGTGTTTGTGTGTGTGTGTGTGTGTGTATATACATACAGAAATTTATAGCAGTTATCGAAAAAGTTACCAAATCTTGAAATATTGGTAATAGGTCAACTACCACTTATTAACCTTCTTCTTCTAATGTTGATAATAATCTATATAAAGTCACAATTTTCATATATATGACAAGACATTGGGTAGAGAATGACATTTGAGCAAACATGAAGATCCAAACAAATTTTCTTGTTCAAATGTCACCCAAGATAATCCTTCAAATGAGTAAGCCTGTACCAGCTCTATCTGTGTACAACAGAAGCAAAATAGATAATACAGGACGTTGTAAAAGTCAATATGACTTCAGCAAGTTTTAGGGAGTTGCATTGTGATGCAGAAGCCTTGCTCAACCCTCAGCACTAGTCCACCCATTTTAGGGATTTTTCATGCCCAAATAATTAGATTTGCGAGGCTGGCTCAATGCAAAAGAAAAAAAATGGAAATACCATTATGGAAGCCAATTAAATCAAGACCTAATACATCATATCCTTATCAACAAAATTTCCTTTGAGTCTCAACCCATGCATGTTCCCCATTTCTTCTAGTGAAACTTTTTAGCTCTAGCTAGCTGTTCTAAATGTGAAAACAAATCAAATTGTCAAGTGTCTCTTAAAATTACCCAGCCACTGACTCTATTTACATTTCAAACATTTTATTATCAACTACAATTCACCATCATCATGTTAAAATAGTATCAGAAAGGATGAAGATTAGACAATTATCCCCATTATTTGTAAGCTATCATTATGAGTAAAAATTAATCATAATTCTTATAATACCCTAATGTTATATTAGTATTAGTATTTTATCTACCAAAAAATATACTTGTTGATATTCATTATCATTACCTGTGATTTATAATGAAACAAACTGAGTTTGACCCGAAGATTTGCTTTCTAAAGAAGAATCAGCTGCACTTTGATTCCTCCAAATGCTGGTGATAAAGGTTGCTCTTAAACATTTGAAGATACTGGCAAAAAAAAAAAAGAAACCCACCAATCACTAATCATCCATGTACATGTCTCTCTGGAACACTCCATTACCAAGGCAATAAAAAATGATGATGCTTTTGAGTACAGCATCAGTATTTATATACTGTAGATAGTTTTACTGTTGAACATGTTATTATGTTTATGCCTGGCAGTTATACAGCAATGTTCCCTGTTTAGTGATGACATACTATAGGAGAGTACTCTTATGATAAACTGGCTAGAAATAATTCACACACTATCATCATCCTGACATGGACAGCCCGACACTAAAAATCCTATTAGCTACAACATTAAATGATCCTTTGTACATTTCTTCTTCCAGGATTAAGATACTCGGAGGTCAACCAATTCAAAGATAAGTTTGCCTCACAACCATTCAACTCCTTTCTCCTGATTTAATATATTGAACCTCCATACATAGGTTGAATTATTCTGCATGATTAAAGTCCAACATGGAACATAGGTAAATTATGCTTGCCAAAGAAGTTTTGAACTATGAGGGACACTGACCACATATGTGCTTATCTATCATGTAATTCCCTTAGTGGGTCCCTTGCAAAGTTCTCTCACTTTCTTCATTTCTCTCAATGTACAGTTCTTTCAACACATGGTACGCACCTATCAGAAGTTTCACTACTCTGTTTTATTAAAAGCATGGAGGGTGTGATTTCCAATCCTTTAGAATTTCCGGATTTACTAATTAAATTGCTTCAATCATGTCAAAGGCACTTTTTATCACTTAGAATATTAAAATCAGCCCTTTTTGGAGAACAAAGTCAATCAGAAAAACTCTAAAAGCATGAAAAAGTGTTTCCTGTGTTCAGATGACTTAAAAGGAGCTCAAAGGAAATTCACCAAATTTAAATAAAAATTCATTATCCTAAAGAAAATAAGCCTGCAAATTAAAGCCAAAGCTGCTGGCACCCTGAAAAGAAGTCAATGGTAAAAGGCAGCCCTGCCTACCACACTTCTACTATTCTTATTCTCTTTATTCATACCCCTAAATCTATTTATATGTACAGCAAATTCATTATCTGATGTAGTCAGCAGGTGAGGTGTCTTGATTGATGTGTTGGTCCAGGAAGACAGGAATTAAACTTTTTAAAGCACTTATCTGTGGCAACCATGAACTCCTGTATTTCACATCATTTAGTCCTCACAATATCCTACAAGGTCGATATCACTATGCCCATTTTTCAGATGCAAAGACTGAGTGGAGTGACATTACATACTTTTCTGAAGCTATTTAGCTTGAAAATGAAGAGCTATGATTTAAATCAAGTTGAGTCCACAGTCTCTACTTTTTCATACATTATGCTGAAAAAAAAAAATATATATATATATATCATACTATGTAAAAACTACCAATTTCCAAAAATTGGAATATGATAAAAATGAATTTGGATCATGAGGAATATAGATAATTCACTTTTAACATTTAGAAGACTTTTTGTCATGTTTCAGGGTCATCATTACACACATTAATTATCCTTTCATTATCAACACATATATCAGAAGCATCTATCAACCGAGACTTATGATTAATGACATGACAAAGAATATATCTGTACAGGTACATTCTTTCTATAGGGACATGACAAATTGTAGACCTGGAAATCAATGTAACCATTTCAAGATTGTACATTACAACATGATTTCTCATTAAGCATGATTGTATAGGGCCATTTGCATATTACCCTCAGGTGAAGCTCTTAGAACTTATTCAATACACAGAGATGACTGACCCATCATTACATTTACCCTTAAATCTTTAGAAACACTGGGTCCAAGTCTAACATCCAAATCCCCAAAGAGCTACTACTTTTAATTCTTAATTAGGGAATGACCTGAAGTAACCCCTAACATTATCCAAAAAGATTGTTTCATTTGTCATTTTGCCAAATTCTCAAACTAAAGGTAATTCTAAACTAAGTCACTTTCATCATGTTACCACCAGTGGGTCCAAATACAACTCAGCTTCTCTAGGCAGAATTTAGATTTAGTAATTTTAAATGATCAAGAGTTTTCCTGACCCAAAACATAGATTCCCTAGCAATGACCTTCCCTTCCCACATTGTGAATTGAGGAGAGTGCCCCCTTAGCAATTCATAGCCTTCAAAGCTGCCTCATCTATTAGACTAACCATGATTTCTTCCACCCCAAACTTGAATCTCAGTGGACACCCCCATCCCATGTCAACTACAAAGTTTTAATGATTTCTCTGTTTTGGTAGCTTTGTATTTCTGCATTGCTTATGGAGTGTTAGAATAGGCAAGCTGATAAGACAGAAAAAAAATAATGTGTGATCTATGCATATTCACGGTTTAAATGAATCTAGATTCATTGACATTTTCTCTCCAAATTCTGCTTTAAATGATACAGATACATGTCATAGATAGAAAATTTTCTTCAAATGACTTAGCCAAGAATATGAAAATAAACCTTTTCTGATTTATAGGCATTTTCTGAAAGATCTTGTATTTAAAATATTGCCAAAACTAGGAAATATGCAGCTGCTCATATAGGAGAAAGAGGTAGTTTAGAGGGAAAATCTTAAGGTCAGATTTATTAGTGGTCTAGGAGTTTTGCATATAACATGAAGCTTAAGGGATATTTCAAACTTTCAAGGTCTAGTAATATTTGAAGTAAAACTTGAGGAACAATTTAGAAAAACAAGGAAGGTGTATTAGTTTGCTATGATGGCTGTAACAAAGGATCATGGTCTAAGTGGCTAAAACAACAAAATTTATTTTCTCACAGTTCTGGAAGCTAGCATTCCTAAATCAAGGTATCAGCAGAGTTGGATTCTTCTGAGGATTCTCTCCTCAGCTTGTAAGTCACCATCTTCGCCCTGTCTTCACATAGTCTTCCCTCTATACATACTTGTGTCCAAATTTCCTCTTCTTACAAAGACACCAGCTATACTGGATTTTTTTAGTCAGCTTTACATTGTTGTGTCTAACATTCTGACAATAACAACATAGAGCAGGAAAAGTATTTTGGTTCACAGTCTCAGATGTCTTAGTCCATGGTCAGCTGACTCCACCAATCTAGTCCAAGGTGAGGCAGAAGATTATGGCAGAAAAGCATGCATAGGAAAGCTTCTCAGCTTATGGCAGCCAGGAAGGAGAGAAGGGGGAGAGAGAGAGATAGAAAGAAAAACAGAGAGGAACAAGATATAATAACCAAGGGCATGACCCCAGTTATTACTTCCTCTGGCCACATCCCACCTGCCTACAGTTACCACCCAATTAGTCCATTCAAATTAGTAATTCATTAATGGAATAATACAGTGATTGGAATACAGCTCTCATAACTTAATCATTTTATCTCCGAACATTTCTACATTGCCTCATATGAGCTTTGGGGGGAAATACCTCATATCTAAACCATACACTGACGCAAGGAACACCCTAAAGAACTTGTTTTAACTCAATTCTCTCTTTAAAACTCTATCTTCAAATACAGTCACATCTGACATGTTAATTTTGTGGAGACACAAACCAACCCATAATAGAAGGACAGGGTTTGTATAGTCCCATTCTAAGCCTGTCTCTGACCTCTGACAATTTCTGTTATGAATCTTACATCGTGGACAAACCATTTGTGGAAGGGAAGACTAACACCTAAGGTACAGATGCCAACAATACTGTCATGGTTACATGAGCAAAGACAATATTAAAAGCAACCTGCTTAGATGGGGCAATAATTTCATCATGAAAACTTTCAGTAATAATTATAAGACTTCATATCAATTTTAGAAAGAGAAAGAACATTTTTTGGAAAAAGGAGAGCACATATGAGCTATTCCAATTTTGATTCTTATGTTCAAATATACATTACAGATTCTTTCATTTGTTCATTTTGTTCTTTGTTTATTATCAAGTGCCTACTCTGTGCCATGCCATAATCAAAGCCCACATGGCATCCAGGGCTTTGTTTTCTGGTAAATGATAATTATTCAAGACAGTCAAGTCTTTGGCAAGTCAGTTTTAAGAGGTATGACCTTGGTTGTAATTGTTCAGTTAGTTCTCCTAGTTTCTATCAAGATTAGGCAACATAAATTTTAACAAGTTTTCAAATGTAACATACATAGGAAATAATTGCGCATACACCCTTTGTAGTAAAAAATACCATTTCTGAAGCCAAGATTTCCCAAGTGCTTCCATGTGTTTGGAATAGGAATTACTAATGGGTGTCCTTTTCTCAGTGACAATATTTGGGCTAGCAACAGTCACTATTGAGATCCAGAGTTCTCACTGGTGCCTTGAAATTTACACTCAGATTGTGCCACTTAATGACTCTGAGGATTCATATCTGACTTTTCCCTTAGCTCTGGGTTTGAATAGCATTTGTAATGAGAATAACAAGAAGATGTCTATAAATCAGGCACCCTCCTGAAGAAGTTTATCCTTCCCCTAAAGAGGAGTGGTAAACAGACATGACTAAGTGAGGTCCTTCCAGGCTACCAACTGGCTGTTAGCAATTCTGTGTCATAAGTTTTCAGGTAGTTAAATCCAGTTTTCAAAATGTCATCATCAAGCCCCAAAGCTTGGTAGGGAGATTGCAAAATCCACAAAGGGAAAAATCACTGTAATACAGGTTGTCTCTGTTCAATCTTAATGGACTCCTATTACTCAAACAGATCACATGACTTGGAAAGTCTTTGCGTGAAATTGCAGAGTGGTTTGGATATAGCACAGATGCCGTGGAAAGAAAAGATGGACATTTTTTCAAATTGAAAACATGTAATGGTTGCCTAATACAGAGATAAAAACTTGGCCAGTGAAGGATCCCAAATTGACTTGTAAAACTCTAGAAAACAAACAACTTTTCATTATGCCTCTCATTTCTCATTTCCAAGCCCTGGCAGTGAGAGGTCTTTCTTTGGAGAACTGGTCCAACGAAGAAAGTTTTTACTGCTGCGTTTCATGAAAACCATTGTTTGTGTCTCTGAGTTCAAGGAAAAGTCAAAATTAGCAAAGGAGCAGAAGAGTTAATACGCAAGAAGTTTCCAAAGATCCTCTAAAGATTACTATCAGTCAGATGAGAGCATCGCCTGTTTTCCATGGAATCTTTTTCTTTTTAAGTGAAGCAAGTCTGGTATTGCCAGCAAATGTCAATGCCATGCAGAGAGTAGATAAATTTAGAGTGAATGATTTCCCAGTTAAATAGGGACCAACAGTGAGTTTATAATAAAACAATTTGCACACAGTTTGGAATATGACAATGGTAATTGTTCTTGTGTTGAAAACAAATCTTTCCTGATGTTGCTTGTGGCAGAGCAGGGCATGTCCTAATATAGCCCTTCCTACACTATACAGTGCAGGAAGGCATTTCTGTATTTGTGACACTTGCCCAGCTTACCCAAGAACATTGCACATTTGGAGGCATGATTACACACAAGAGTTTTCAAACCCTTATTTTCAGCTGGAAATACAGTGTTCAATACCAGACATTTGAACACAGAGAAAGAATGGAATTTCCTTTCATGTTCAGCTGATGGTTGATGTTTCTGTTATCTGGAACTTCTGAAGCTGTTTTAATCATGGCAGAGGACAGACTCCCAACCTGGCTACACAGTGGAGCCACCTGGGGAGCTTTAATAAACTGATATCTGGGACCCACCCCCAGAGATTCTGATTTAAGTGATCTGGGGTGTGGCTAGGCATTGAGATTTTTAAAAGCTCCCCAGGTGATTCTAAAGAGCAGAAAAGGTTCAGAAAAAAACTATTTTAAAAAGGAAAGAAAACTATCAGATGACATTTTGTCATTTATAGCTTTAAAAGTTAAATCTGCCTAAGTAGTTTGTATCTCATTTTTACTAACTTCATGACAATCACCCAAATCAAATCATCATAGAAAATGTAGAACAATAGAATCTTTGAACAAGAAGGGATCATTTAGTCTAAGGATTCTCAACCAGAAGTCAGTGGGCTCCTGGGAGTCCAGTAGGTTGTGTGTGAACCATTTTGTTCTTGTTTTTGGTACTGGGGATTGAACCCAGGGATTTTTTACCACTAAGATACATCTTCAGCCCTTTTCATTTTTTATTTTGAGACAGAGTCTCACTAAGTTCCTGAGGCTAGCCATGAACTTGAGATCCTCCTGTCTCAGGCTCCTGAGTCACTGGGATTACAGGCATGTGATACTGTGCCCAGATCGTGCAAACCTTTCAGATTGTGGACGGGTGCATTCTTCTGAGAGTAGTATCTATACATTCCACCAGTTTATAAAAAGAGGCTCAGGCATCCAAAAGGTTAAGAACCACTTAGATAGACAAAGACTCTCAATTTTCAGGTAAAGAACTAAAGACTAAAGTCAGGTGTAGTGCACACTTGTAATCCCAGCTGCTTGGGAGGCTGAGGCAGGAGGAGAGAGAGTGCAAAGCCAGGTTCAGCAATTAGCGAGGCTTTATCTCAAAATAAAGTATAAAATTGGATGCAGCTCAGTGGTTAAATGTCTCAGGGTTCAATTCCTGACACCAAAAAAAAAAAAAAAGGATAATAAAAAACTAAAGAACAACTTGAAAGTAGAAAATAATGTTTCCCTTACCACTCCCTCCAGGACATCTCAAAACCAAGCCCATGATGGCCCATATGCTTTTGCACCAAACTAATTAAAATCTCAAACAACAACAACAACACCACAAAACAGTACCCCAAACAGACTGATGTTTTAACTAAATCAAGATTCTAACCAGGTAGCTGATATTTCCAAAACTGCAGAAGGGGTGGTATTTATTTTTTAACCACAACTTCCCTAGATTTCAGATAAGTGTTCACAGAACCACCCCCCTCAACAACAGCCCCCCTCTAATACTTGTCAAATTAAATATAAAGTCAGGAAATGAACAAGTGCTAGCCAAACCCAAGCCAAGATTATCGAGTGCTCCCAGTGTAGTGCTGGAACTTCAATTTGATTTCTCTGAAGTTTGTATCATGTTTAATTTATATTGCCCCATAACCTTAGTAAAGTGTGGGTCCCATGTATATTCATGGATGATGACCTCATTGGGAGTCTACAGCCATTCATGAAAAAAAGATTCCCTCAGAGATGTCAATGATATGTCTATATATCACTCACAGAGCACATTACAACTTTGGGTGGTAGAAAGTAGCGGGAGAAAGCTTCTTCCATAACAAAGCCGCAGCTAGGTAGAGTCAGCCCATTTAAGTCACCAATAGAGTAAGCAGAATTTTAAAAGACATTTTTTTTCTTTAGTGATTAGCAAGACTGCAGAGAATTACTCTAATATCAGATTTTTTCCACTCTTCTAATTCTAGCATATGCTAGCAAAATTTTTTTAGGCTAAGGTAAACACAAAGGACAATGTTTTAGGTGAGGTATACATGTTTAATGCACAATATTCAAAGTTATTTTTTTTCATTAGATAGATAGATATTCAGATATAATCCAACAGCATAAACAGGTTTAATTTGGTGAATTTGAGAAGTTAGAATCAAACCTGCATCCAGGCGATTCCCATAAAAATTATGACAAAGTCATGACTATAAAAAAGTGAGCATGGGTTTTGGGAGTCAAACTAAGGTTTACATTTTATGCTATTTATTAGTTGTGTGACCCAGGCAAAGACTTAACTCAGCTTCAATTTCACTTTGTTGAAGTAGAATTAATTGTACCTCCCCATAGGGCTGATGCGTTGATGTAAAATACCTAATATAATGGCTTGAATATCATAAATACCCAATGTAATTCACCTTCTCCCACTGTTTTCTAAAACTTGTGTTTTTTTGTTTTTGTTTGTTTGTTTGTGGTGAATGCTGGGGACCAAACCCAGAGTTAGGCATGTGCTAGGCAAGCGCTTTATGAACTACTCCCCCAGCGCAAGAGTTTGAGTTTTTTTCTTATAGACCAAAAGTAACTTTTCAGATGAAAGCTGAGGGGGGAAGGAAGATGGCGGCGAGGGGAGTGCATTGCCCCCGTGTGCTGCTTCACTGTGTGGGAGTATGACAAGTCAGGACGGCTAAAGGATATCTTGTTAGGAATTTCCAGCAATAGTGGGGTGCTCCGGAACCTGGAGGAAGGATTTCCATCGCACGAGGATCAGCTACGGGGACTCAAACGCGAGAGGTTTGTCGCACGGAGGGTAACACTGCTTATTCAGCAAATCGCCCCGCGGCTAGAATCTGCAGCGTGCGCTGGGATAGAGACGCAGGGTTACAGCGCTGCAGTTTCTGCCAGCCGCGTAAGCACCATACTCAGGGCTGAATTCTGGGTTCGAGACGGGGGAAGGAAGCGGTCCATCTCGGTTCTCCACACCGGTCAGACCACAGAGGAGGCCAGCAGCCACCATGTTGGTAAACTGACGTCACCACCCCTGTTTTCGACTGACCGCAGCTCATTCAGCCATAGAACAGGTAATTTCAGGCTGCAATTCGCCTGCGGCTTGCAGACAGATTGCTAGGGCTCAGCGCCTGGGTGCTTCTTAGAACCTGATCTTATCAGAGTGAATACCGAGCGCGGGGCGGCCGAGTTCCGGCTCCCGGAACTGAGCCCGCGGGGACTGCTTCTTGGAGCTTACATTTATAGGAGCTTACACCGAGCACGGAGTGGCCGAGTTCCGGCTCCCGGAACTTCCCTGGCCCGGGGCTAGGAGCCCGCGGAAACTGCTTCTCGGTCCGGGTCCTGCTGAGGGCCGGTCAGGACTCACCCGGTGCTTTGGTTGCCCGGCAAGGGGAACGAAATGCTGCCATTCGCATAGGATACCAACATGGCAGAGATCTGACGTCTGCAGAAAGCGGCGGAGGAGGGAACTTCATCAATACCAGTGGTGACATAAGCAGTTGGTCTCCTGGTAGGGGGGGTGAGGCACAGTCACCCGAGTCTCCTCAATTTGTCGTCGAGCCAGAGGGAAGGAGCCGGGCCGCCGCCAGCGCCTGGAGCAGGCCCAGCGGCTCGCCAGCGTGGTGACCGCGTGACCCCAATTGGAGAGGGGGCGGAGCGGAGCCGCCACCCGCAACCGCAAGGTGGGCAGACCCGCGACCCAGTGGTACATGGGCGTGGTAGGAGGGGCAGGGCAGAGCCGCGGTTCGCGCTTGCAAGGTAAACAGACCTGTGTCAGCCTGGCGGGTCAGGCCCAGTGGCCTGCCAGTGTGGTACACACGTCACCCCAACTGGAGTAGGGGCAGAGCAGATCCTTCTCCCACGCCCGGATCAGGCCCTGCCGGTGTGGTGGTCACGTGACCCCAATTGGAGTGGGGGCGGAGCGGAACCGCCACCCGTGCCCGCAGGGTGAGCAGACCAGTGATCAACCTGCAGATCAGGCCAAGGGGTCCGCAGGCGTGGTAGGAGGGGCAGGGCAGATCCGCCGCCCGCGCCTCCAAGGTAGGCAGACCTACAACAGACCGGCGGATCAGGCCCAGGAGCCTGCCGGCGTGGTACACACACCACCCTAATTGGAGTAGTGGCAGAGCAGAGTCGCCGCCCGTGCCAGGAACAGGCCCAGCGTCCTGCAGGCGGGGTAGCCACGACACCCTAATTGGAGTAGGGGCAGAGCAGAGCCTCCACCCGTGCCCGAAAGGTGGGCAGATCTGCGACCGACCAGCGGAACAGGCCCAGTGGCCTGCCGGTACGACAGACACGTCACCCCATTTGCAGTAGGGGCAGAGTAGAGCCGCCGCCCGCGCCTGCAGGGTAGGCAAACCTGCAACCGACCGGCGGATCAGGCCCGGTGGCCTGCCGGCGTGGTACACTCGTCACTCCAATTGGAGTAGGGGCAGAACAGAGCCGCCGCCAGCTCCCAGAACAGGCCCAGTGACCTGCCGGCGTGGTAGCCACGACACCCCAATTGGAATAAGGAGAGAGCAGAGCCGCCGCCCGCACCTGCAGGAAAGATACGCAAGCAGTATGAAAAGACAAGGAAAGAAAGGACCACAAGCAATGCAGGTCAACGCAACTTTAGAAGAGGTAACAGCTGCAGCAGATGGAATGTCAGATAAAGAATTCAGGATATACATGCTTCAGATGATCTGGAGTATCAAGGAAGACATTAGACAGCAAAATCAGACAATGAAAGATCACTTTGACAATGAATTACGCAAACAAATCCAGGAAGCAAAGGATCAACTATACAGGGAGATAGAGGTTATAAAAAACAAACAAACAGAAATCCTAGAAATGCAGGAAGCAATAAACCAACTTAAAAACTCAATGGAGAATACTACCAGCAGAGTAGAACACTTAGAAGATAGAACATCAGACAATGAAGACAAAGTATTTCAACTGGAAAAGAACATAGACAGCTCAGCAAGACTGTTAAGAAACCATGAGCAGAACATCCAAGAAATATGGGATAACATTAAGAGACCAAACTTAAGAGTCATTGGGATACAGAAAGGTACAGAGCTCCAAACCAAAGGAATGAGAAGTCTATTCAATGAAATAATACAAGAAAACTTCCCAGACTTGAAGAATGAGACAGAACCCCAAATCCTAGAAGCCTACAGGACGCCGAATGTGCAAAATCATAAGAGATCCACACCTAGACACATTATAATGAAGATGCCCAACATACAGAATAAGGAGAGAATTTTAAAAGCTACAAGAGAAAGGAAGCAGATTACATTTAGGGGTAAGCCAATCAGGATAACAGCTGATCTTTCAACACAGACTCTGAAAGCTAGAAGATCCTGGAATAACATATTTCAAACACTGAAAGAAAATGGGTTCCAACCAAGAATTGTGTATCCAGCGAAATTAAGCTTCAGGATGGAGGATGAAATTAAAACCTTCCACGATAAACAAAAGTTTAAAGAATTCGCAGCTAGAAAACCATCTCTTCAAAACATCCTCGCCAAAGCATTACAGGAAGAGGAAATGGAAAATAACAATGAAAACCAACAGTGGGAGGTAGGACAGTAAAGGGGGGGGGGAATAATCAAAGAGGAAAACAAACCATGTTTAGTAACAGAAATAAACAAATATGGCTGGAAGAACAACCCATATCTCAATAATAACCCTAAATGTTAATGGCTTAAACTCACCAATTAAGAGACACAGGCTAGTAGAATGGATCACAAAACAAGACCCAACAATATGCTGCCTACAGGAGACGCATTTGATAGGAAAAGACATACATAGGCTGAAGGTGAAAGGTTGGGAAAAATCATATCACTCATATGGACTTCGGAAACAAGCAGGAGTGTCCATACTCATATCAAATAAAATAGATTTCAAGCCAAAGTTAATCAAAAGAGATAAAGAGGGACACTACATACTGCTTAAGGGAACCATACACCAACAAGACATAACAATCATAAATATTTATGCCCCAAACAATGGTGCAGCTATGTTCGTCAAACAAACTCTTCTCAAGTTCAAGAGTCTAATAGATCACCATACCATAATCATGGGAGACTTCAACACACCTCTCTCGCCACTGGACAGATCTTCCAAACAAAAGTTGAATAAGGAAACTATAGAACTCAATAACACTATTAATAACCTAGACCTAATTGACATATATAGAATATACCACCCAACATCAAGCAGTTACACTTTTTTCTCAGCAGCACATGGATCCTTCTCAAAAATAGATCATATATTATGTCACAGGGCAACTCTTAGACAATATAAAGGAGTAGAGATAATACCATGCATCCTATCTGATCATAATGGAATGAAACTGAAAATCAACGATAAAAGAAGGAAGGAAAAAGCATACATCACTTGGAGAATGAACAATAGGTTACTGAATGATCAATGGGTTATAGAAGACATCAAGAAGGAAATTAAAAAATTCTTAGAGATAAATGAAAACACAGACACAACATATCGGAATCTATGGGACACATTGAAAGCAGTTCTAAGAGGAAAATTCATTGCTTGGAGTTCATTCCTTAAAAAAAGAAAAATCCAACAAATAAATGATCTCATACTTCATCTCAAAATCCTTGAAAAAGAAGAGCAAAACAACAGCAAAAGAAGTAGAAGGCAAGAAATAATTAAAATCAGAGCTGAAATTAATGAAATCGAAACAAAAGAAACAATTGAAAAAATTGACAAAACTAAAAGTTGGTTCTTTGAAAAAATAAACAAAATCAACAGACCCTTAGCGATGCTAGCGAAGAGAAGAAGAGAGAGAACTCAAATTACTAGCATACGGGATGAAAAAGGCAATATCACAACAGACATTTCAGAAATACAGAAGATAATCAAAAACTATTTTGAATCCTTATACTCCAACAAATTAGAAGATAGTGAAGGCATAGATAAATTTCTTAAGTCATATGATCTGCCCAGATTGAGTCAGGAGGATATAGAAAACCTAAACAGACCAATATCAATTGAGGAAATAGAAGAAACCATAAAAAGACTACCAACTAAGAAAAGCCCAGGTCCAGATGGGTATACAGCAGAATTTTACAAAACCTTTAAAGAAGAACTAATACCAATACTTTTCAAGCTACTTCAGGAAATAGAAAAGGAGGGAGAACTTCCAAATTCATTCTATGAGGCCAACATCACCCTGATACCTAAACCAGACAAAGACACTTCAAAGAAAGAAAACTACAGACCAATATCTCTAATGAACCTAGATGCAAAAATCCTCAATAAAATTCTGGCGAATCGGATACAAAAACATATCAAAAAAATTGTACACCATGATCAAGTAGGATTCATCCCTGGGATGCAAGGCTGGTTCAATATACGGAAATCAATAAATGTTATTCACCACATCAATAGACTTAAAAATAAGAACCATATGATCATCTCGATAGATGCGGAAAAAGCATTTGACAAAGTACAGCATCCCTTTATGTTCAAAACTCTAGAAAAACTAGGGATAACAGGAACATACCTCAATATTGTAAAAGCAATCTATGCTAAGCCTCAGGCTAGCATCATTCTGAATGGAGAAAAACTGAAGGCATTCCCTCTAAAATCTGGAACTAGACAGGGATGCCCTCTCTCTCCACTTCTGTTCAACATAGTTCTCGAAACACTGGCCAGAGCAATTAGACAGACGAAAGAAATTAAAGGCATAAAAATAGGAAAAGAAGAACTTAAATTATCACTATTTGCAGATGATATGATTCTATACCTAGCAGACCCAAAAGGCTCTACAAAGAAACTATTAGAGCTAATAAATGAATTCAGCAAAGTGGCAGGATATAAAATCAACACGCATAAATCAAAGGCATTCCTGTATATCAGCGACAAATCCTCTGAAATGGAAATGAGGACAACCACTCCATTCAAAATATCTTCAAAAAAAATAAAATACTTGGGAATCAACCTAACAAAAGAGGTGAAAGACTTATACAATGAAAACTACAGAACCCTAAAGAGAGAAATAGAAGAAGATCTTAGAAGATGGAAAAACATACCCTGTTCATGGATAGGCAGAACTAACATCATCAAAATGGCGATATTACCAAAAGTTCTCTATAGGTTTAATGCAATGCCAATCAAAATCCCAACGGCATTTCTTGTAGAAATAGAGAAAGCAATCATGAAATTCATATGGAAAAATAAAAGACCCAGAATAGCAAAAACAATGCTAAGCAGGAAGTGTGAATCAGGCGGTATAGCGATACCAGACTTCAAACTATACTACAGAGCAATAGTAACAAAAACAGCATGGTACTGGTACCAAAACAGGCGGGTGGACCAATGGTACAGAATAGAGGACACAGAAACCAATCCACAAAACTACAACTATCTTATATTTGATAAAGGGGCTAAAAGCATGCAATGGAGGAAGGATAGCATCTTCAACAAATGGTGCTGGGAAAACTGGAAATCCATATGCAACAAAATGAAACTGAATCCCTTTCTCTCGCCATGCACAAAAGTGAATTCAAAATGGATCAAGGAGCTTGATATCAAATCAGAGACACGCCGTCTGATAGAAGAAAAATTTGGCTACGATCTACAGTCGGTGGGGTCGGGCTCCAAATTCCTCAATAGGACACCCATAGCACAAAAGTTAATAACTAGAATCAACAAATGGGACTTACTCAAACTAAAAAGTTTTTTCTCAGCAAAAGAAACAATAAGAGAGGTAAATAGGGAGCCTACACCCTGGGAACAAATCTTTACTCCTCACACTTCAGATAGAGCCCTAATATCCAGAGTATACAAAGAACTCAAAAAATTAGACAATAAGAAAACAAACAACCCAATCAACAAATGGGCCAAGGACCTGAACAGACACTTCTCAGAGGAGGACATACAGTCAATCAACAAGTACATGAAAAAATGCTCAACATCTCTAGCTGTCAGAGAAATGCAAATCAAAACCACCCTAAGATACCATCTCACTCCAGTAAGATTGGCAGCCATTAGGAAGTCAAACAACAACAAGTGCTGGCGAGGATGTGGGGAAAAGGGTACACTTGTACATTGCTGGTGGGACTGCAGATTGGTGCAGCCAATTTGGAAAGCAGTATGGAGATTTCTTGGAAAGCTGGGAATGGAGCCACCATTTGACCCAGCTATTCCCCTTCTTGGTCTATTCCCTAAAGACCTAAAAAGAGCATGCTACAGGGACACTGCTACATCGATGTTCATAGCAGCACAGTTCACAATAGCAAGACTGTGGAACCAACCTAGATGCCCTTCAATAGACGAATGGATAAAAAAAATGTGGCATTTATACACAATGGAGTATTACTCTGCATTAAAAAATGACAAAATCATAGAATTTACAGGGAAATGGATGGCATTAGAGCAGATTATTCTAAGTGAAGCTAGCCAATCCCTAAAAAACAAATGCCAAATGTCTTCTTTGATATAAGGAGAGTAACTAAGAACAGTGTAGGGACGAAGAACAGGAGAAGAAGATTAACATTTAACAGGGATGAGAGGTGGGAGGGAAAGGGAGAGAGAAGGAAAATTGCATGGTAATGGAAGGAGACCCTCAGGGTTATACAGTGGAGGAGGTAGAGAGAGAGGAGGGGAGGGGAGGGGAGAGGTGGGGAGGGGGGAGGGGGGAGGATGGGAAAGGCAGTGGAGCACAACAGACACTAGTATGGCAATTTGTAAATCAATGGATGTGTAACTGATGTGATTCTGCAATCTGTGTATGGGGTGAAGGTGGGAGTTCATAACCCACTTGAATCAAAGTGTGGAATATGATATGTCAAGAAATTTGTAATGTTTTGAACAACCCACAATAAAAAATTTAAAAAAAAAAAAAAAGTAACTTTTCAGAACTTTTCCCATTCCTCTTCCTCACCTCGGCACCACTAAGCAAAAATTAGCATTTTTTTTTATTCCTAAGTCATGGCAGGCTCACTTAAATGGTCTTTGATTTCTTGATTACTTTCAAGGTAGACTTTACATTTATTCACTGAAGCTTTTAAAATCCAGAGCAGAAAACATTTCATTAATGAATAAAAGATGTTGAATACTTCTTTTCCATGTGCTTTGAATTCTTACTCCAATTGTAATACTAGGTCAAAAATTAATATCACAGATTGAAAAGAGGAAAGAGAAAAGAGCCAAACTCCCCCCCCCCCAAAAAAAAAGGAAAGAAAGAAAGAGAAAAAAGAAGGAAAAAATTAGAATAAAGATGGAGTATTTTGGCACCAAGACATAGTTATGGGCTAGAGTTTGCTTACAAAATAGTGTTTAGTTTATTTACTTTGTCATTAACTGTTCTTTAGACACCAAATGAATTTGAGCCAGAATTATTTTAAGCTGAGTATGGAGTGGGGTGATAGATATTTTACAAGATATCATTTTAGCTTTAGGGAGTTTATTTTATTATGGAATGTGAAACTGTTCAGTAAAAATGTATGAATTTTATTTAATGAATGATACAAGTACTAAATGCTATAATCATTCATAAAAAGAGGGGAGAAAGTTAGACAACTGGGAAATTATAGACTTGGACCAAGACATAAATGACTGGAAAAGTCTATCTTGAGGATATGAACTTTGGAGCCACTGGAGAAAGCAAATATTGAACAGAAACCTAACATACTAGAAGATGTCAGTCCGTGAAACGAAGTTTAGGAAAGGTTCTAAGCAGGTGGCTAAAATATTAAGGTTGAGACTTGCTCAAAGAACTTTAAAGAAACAAATTTCTAAGAGATGGTGTTTTGGAATCCTAAGGCATAAGATAGTGAAAGGACTTGAATGCCACTGACTATGTCATGTAGCCCTTGGACATTCTCTCCAAACTTAAACAAATTCAGTGACAAAAGGAAGAAATATTGAATCTAGAAAAAAATCTTTAGAACTTCCCTAAGAATCTAAAGGTAGTCTAAACAAAAGAAAATCTAAGTCATGGCAATATTTTGGTTTCCTTTTTTTTTACACATAAGCATAATCCTAATAATTTGAAAATGCTTCAGAATCTCAAATAAGCCTGAACAAGAAACAAACCTCCTTTTCAGTTTGATGATTACAAGCTTGAAGTATAATTACTGCTCAACATTCACCTGCTAAAATCTCCTGGATATATTTCTGTCATCTTTTAATTTGTCCATCATTTTAAAAGTGGGAAATTTAGAATTGTTTGCCAAACAAACAACAACAACAGCAACGATAAAGATTTACATTGCTCCACTTAGCAAAATCTACATTATCCATCATTCTTCAGGGGTAACCATACTTTCCCAGTGATTCTCATTCCCGAATTTCTTTTATTAGTAAGTCTTGAGGCCAGAACCATGACTCAATCAGGTCTCAGAATAATATCTGTGCCTAGAACACTGTGGTGGATTCATTTAAACTTTAATAATAAGACTTAACGTGAATGATTCTTGTGTTTGCAGAGAAAGGGAACCAAACATCATTTTTCCTCTCATTTGCAAACTTAGGTTTACCTGGCCCTACTCAGCTTGCCTTGGAAATCTGTGTACACATCCTGAAGCCAAGGGGTGTCAACTAATCTTAGCTAGTAAGATTAGAGTTGTGTCCATGTTCTGGGAATGCTGGACGGCTGTGGCTATAATTGTTCATAAAGAGGGGAATAGACCCAATATTATATGAAAGTCTACTTCTTCCTTGTAGGTGGGAAAAATGAGGGGAGCCAGTACAAAAAAATAAATAAATAAATAAAAGTGAAACAGAGTGAATACCCAGAAGCACAGTTAAATATGAAGGGAAAAGAAGCCAAACAAGAGTAACTAAAAGATGAAAACCACATGCTAAAAGAAATAAAAAGAATGGTTGAGGAAGAAGTAATGATGCTTCCAGCAGTGTTAAGCACTATTACTTTTTTTCTCCTACTTAAACCACCATTGGTGCCTTTGCAAAAGTTGCTATCTCTTTCCAAAGTTGAGTGCAATTTATCTTAAAGGCACCTTACTGGTTAATACATCTTTGCAATAAACACTCTGCAAAGTGTAAAGAACTGAAGAAATAAATTGAAGTGGCTTTTAGTAGTGGCTGGGGGTACCAGATTGACAGCTTTGAAAATGGATGGCTTCTTTTTCTCCCAAGAATAGATACAGCCTGATAAACAGAAGTGTAAGATTCCTTCAACTGCTTCTTCAATATGCCTTCACCCTGACAAAGTAATGGCTGCAAGGAAGAGAGAACAAGTCACCTTTTCCAGCCAGTTCTCGGCAGACCCTGCTCAAGAACAGCCATTTAGCACCAAGGTGATAGGAGTATTTTCCTTACTACCAGCAAAAGTGAGGCAACTCACTTATTTCACTTGGAACGGTGAACAATCAAATCAGATAGTAATAACTTTTGACTACCCTCAGCTCCACTGGTTTCAAAGCGCCGAACTTAAAGTGAAAGCTAACTCGAGTTTCCCATTACAATTTCCCACAGCCATCTACTCTTCTAACAGTCCCTGGCACTAAATCAGGTAATGCAGTATAGTGTAGCTATTTTATCTGGTTCTCCCAAAGTTATTTGAAATGAGTACTCTGCCATCCATGAAATCAAATGAATCTCAGGGACATTTCTATTTATGCGGTGTGAGGGGGATCTTTCAAAAGAGAAAGGAAAAACATAAAAAAGGATGGAACATTTCCAAGAGAACAAGGAACGTGCATTTTCCCTTCTTAAAGAAAAGCAGCAAGTATGTATGAAAAATTGAGGGGCGTAAGTTAAAGCAGAGTCTTCACATCATTTATTTATGTGTTGAACTTAAGAGCCACTAAAGTCATCTTCATCGTGTAACCCTAAAATGAGCAAAGACCAATACAACACAGCTATCAGATCACAGTCAGTAGATGTAAGAAAACATATGCTTTGTTTATCTTATACTTTCCCAAACAATCATGTACAGCTTTCTTTTGTTCCAGGAAATCGTTCAAGCATATAATAAGAGTTCCAGCATGTTGAAACCTCTTGTATCTGGTTATTTTCAGAGAGCTGTAAACCTGCTGCCACCAAGTCAGTATTTTTTTTTCTATGTTGCCAGCAAGGAAAGAAAGAAAGGAAAATCTATCATTCCAATTCTCATTAGGAAAAGTTTCTCCATCTTCAGTTCCTTCCATTCACCCTCATTAAGAGTTTGCATTTAGTTTTCAAACAATTTTAAACACCCATGATGTTTTCAAGGTAGAAAGCCCTCATGTGGCAGTCCACAGTCCTCCTTTATTGTCCCCTTAGCTCTTAAAATGTATCTTCTTAGCTTTCATCTTTCCTTGCATCCCAGAGAAAATACAAACTTATGGGCCTTATGGGCCTTCAACTGGTTTTTCTCACATGTTGCAAACTTGTGTCTTCTGTGCTCAACAATTAGTTCATTTGTCCATTCATTTGTTTAGCATTTCCTTGAGTCTTCACTTGTCCTACACACATTGAATCAAATGCAAAAAAAAGGCCAGTCATGGTGGCTCACACCTGTAATCCCAGTGACTCAGAAGGCTGAGGCAAGAGGATTGCAAATTCAAGGCCAGCCTCAACAACTTAGTGAGTAATGAGACCCTGTCTCAAAATAAAAAAATAAATCCAAAAGTACCCAAAAAATAAATCCAAAAGAAAATATTGTATAGTAGAAAAGACCCTAGTACAGAAATCCTGGACTCTAGGGTTATTGCTATCATCCAACAATTATGTGACACTGAGCAAGTCATTTATTTCCCCTGTATAGACCTCTGAAACTAGGTGTTAGCCTATGTCACATCTGTGATCCCTGATAGCCCTGAAGTCCTACAATTTCATTGCCATCGCAGGAATTCACTGCAGACAAGCAAATCCATACCATGCTAATAACTTTGAAATACTCATTCTAGGATGTCTACATTTTTCAATGGTTGAATACAGAGGTTCTCCTAAAGAGAAGTAAGAAAATTCTAACTTTGGTATCTTTGGCAATTATTGGGCCAATGGAGGAGTATTTGAAAAGACAGGTGGTCAAATTTCATTTAGAAGATTAGTCTTATTTACTTATTTTTGTTTACTAATCTCTTCACGGGTCTCCAATTCACCTTTCATTCTCCCTTTACCCACTCTCCTATATTTCCAATGAAACTTCTTTAAAAAGTAACAAGTGACCTTCACAGAGTTGAAACCAGTAGTCCATTACTATTCTTCATCTTATTTGACCTATCTTTAGCATTTGATGTTTTTGATTACCATCTCTTCGAATACAATTTCTTCCCTTGGCATCTATGATACATCCACTTTTCTACCTACCTCTCTAGTAATTTCTCAGTTTTCTTTGCTGCTTCCTCCTCTTTTCCCCAGTGCCTTAATGTTGGAGTTTCTTAGTTTTTGGTTCTCTTTTCTGTCTACATCTACTTCCTTAGTAATCTTACCCAACCTGAAGCTTTAAATTCCATATGTGTAACAAAAACTCCTAAAATTTTATATCCAGCCAAGATTTCTTTTCTGAACTTCAGAATTGTAAAAGCAGATGGCTGATAGGCCTTGAAAAAAGAATTCCTGATATTCTTGCCCAAATCTAATCCAACTAGTTCGGTTGGTTGAAGCTCCATCTTTTCAGATACTGTGACATTAAAAAAAAAAAAAAAGTAGGAGGGAGCATGCCTGACCCTTTATTGCTCTCATACTCTACTTCTAATCAGTTAGAATATTGGTTCTAGATTAAAAATGTATCAGAATTTAATCACTTTTTACTGCTAATGCTGTTCTTCTGTTATGAGTCCTCCTTCTCTCTCCCTCCCCTAAAAAGCTGCAATAGTTTCCTAACAGGTCTCTCTGCTTCTATCCCTCCATTACCAAGTCACAGTGATCTTTTTAAAACACTAACCCAAATCCTCCAATGGATCACCAAAACTGTCACAATAGCGCACAGAGCCTTACTTAGTCTGGCTCTCCTAACTCCTCAAAGGCATTCTTACCTTAAATACAAAGGCAGAATCTTGGTGCTACCTTTTTTTCTTCCTGCAGATATTTGCTTGGCTGATTTCTTCATTTTCTTCAAGACTTTTTATTTCCTTTCTTACCTTTTCAATGAATCCTACCCTGACCATCCTATCTAATACTGCAAACTTCCCCATTCCTGATTTTCCATACCCTGATTTACCTTTTATTTTTACATGACAGTTATCACCTTCCAATGTTCTGTATAATTTATTTATTATGCTTGTTGCTTATTTTCTGTCTCCACATACTGGAATATAAGGCAGAGGACAGCAGGAATCTATTTCTGCTTGTCCACTGATATATTCCAAGTACCTGAAACTAGCCCACACAACTTTTAAGTACTTAATATTTGTTCAATGAGTCAATGAGAGGATCGATGGGGACAGAAGAATGGTCCTGTAGCCATCAGGACAAGCAGCATCATGAGAAGCTATGTGTGAAATAACAAGCTTAATAGAGCCTCATTTTAATCATCCAATCAATACCCAGTCCTGCTATTTCTTCTTGATCATTTTGATGCTGCTGCCAGATAGATGGTCTTTGGAGTTCACTTTTCTCTGTTATGGAAATCCTTGACCTCACCTATCAGAATCCACAAAACAAATCATACTCTTGGATTGGGAGCTGTGGACCCATCCTGGGTAATTTAGAAGAAAGCCTATAAAATCATCTCCTCATATTTCTGCTGCAAGAAGTACAGAGGAATTCATCAATATCTAACAGTGAGCTTTATGTGTCAGATATTATTCTAAAGTTTCATAAATATAAACTCATTTCTTCCTTGCAACAACTCCTGCCTCACAAGTCCTGCCTCACAACTCTCTCCCCATTATTAGATGAGTTTCTTGTGAACAACACTCAGAAAGTGCAAATGGGTAAAAAGGGAAGATACAAAACCAAGGAAGCAGACCATGGCCCTTCAAATTTTTAAAGAAAAAATGTTACCTCTGTCACATCAAGTGACATATCTCCATGAAGCCATGTTTTGAGAATACATTTATGTTGACATATTAAAGGTCAAATATTTAAGAGTGATTAGAATTCTTCAAGGTGACTCAGGGAAATAGCCCAGTTAGAAGTGGATATAGAACTTTTGCTGTCTATCCATAAATTGATACTAGCCTGGCAAATGAACTTATACATCTTTGTAAGTAGTTTTACCCATAGTATAATCAATTATTTTACATATTTCCTGTTACTAGTCTTTCACAAAATTGATTAGCATGACAAAAAGTTTTACTAGCTTGACCATGCTCATCTCCATATCAATTCAAATATCTTTTTAATGCCCTATTTTCCCATCTCCATAAACCAAAGAAAGAATGTCATTTCAACTCACATCCTTGAAGTCACCCTGAGCCAGTTCTAATCATGTTAACCTTCCGAAAGTCACAGACTTTCACTTTTCTTAGATCTTCTTCATCAATTCTTTCAGCATACATTTACCCAATACTGACCAAATTTCAGGCACAGTGCTAAGTACAAAGAAGGACAGTCCATAGTCCCTTAACCAGAGAATCTAGTGTATAGTTTGCTAGAGTTTGGATTTGAAATGTACCCCCAGAGCCCTATATGTTAAAGGCTTGGTCCCCTGTGGCACTATTAGGAGGTGAGAGACCCTTTCAGAGATGGGACCTACTGAAAGGAAGTTAGGTTAATAGGAGCATACCCCTGCAGGGATATTGGAACTCTGGTGCCTTCCATTCTGTATTTCCAGGTCATCATGAGGTGAATGGCCTTCTCTGCCACATGAGAATATCATGATTTACAATGCTACCACAGGCCCAAAGCAATGGAGCCAAGTGACCACAGACTGAAAGCCTATAAAATCATAAGCCAAAATAAATTTTGCCTCTTTTAATTGATTACCTCGGGTGTTTTGTCATATGGAAAGCTAACATACCAATACTCTGGAATGATTTCATAAATGAACCTTAATCTCCATAAGAGAAGAGCTAGATAAGTGATAAATAAGATATCACACATCAATTTAAATGAGTAAATTAGATTTAAATGGATCAATATGACTCATTTTTAAAAAATGTGTTGATTGAAAAAAGCAGGTTTTTAAAATATAATATACAACAATTATATTATTTATATCCTTTTATTAAATGGCTTTATGTGTTTTGCTTACAAATATGACAATATAGCAAAAAATAAATAAATAAATAAATAAAAGCAGACTTGAAGGTTAAGCACCAAATTCAGATTAGTGGTTGCCTTTGGGGAAGCAGGAGGTGAGTGGCATTAGAAAATGAATAAAATAGACTTCAACTTGATCCGTAAAGTGCTATTTCTTTATTTAAATAAAGGAATTGGTTGGTGCAACAGCACATGCCTGTAATCGCAGTGGTTCAGGAGGTGGAAACAGGAGGATCACGAGTTCAAAGCCAGCCTCAGCAATTTAGCAAGACCCTAAGAAAATGAGGGAAACCCTGTCTCTGAATAAAATATTAAAAGGGCTAGGAATGTGGCTTAGTGGTTCAATCCCCAGTACCACAAATAGATAGATAGATAGATAGATAGATAGATAGATAGATAGAGGAATTAAAGCCAATATTTTTAAAGGATAATTTTTTACAATTTAAGATAGGAAGATACATGGTACTCTTCAGTACTTTAACTTTTTATTTTCCAAATAGCTTTCAAATTTATAAATGAAAAGAGAGAGAGAGGGAGACAGAGAAGTTTCACATTCAAAATACTATTCATACGCCACCCCACCACCACCACCACCAAAATACTACTCACAATAGAAGCAAAGTGCTAAAGGTCATGGATATTATGCCAGACACAGGTATAATGTACTAAGTGAGCAGGTACTAAGTGAGCAGTGTGGTCAGAGGGGCTGTGGACTTACTACACTAAGGAGAGACCAGGTGCTCCTGTACATCTTCTTAAGAATGCTGGACTTCAGCCAGGCTTGAAAAATGATTGAAAGTTGTAAAGACTGTGAGGAGCAAAGAAGGTATTCAAAAAAAAAAAAAAAAAAAAGAGGAGGAAAGAATATGCACCATTCAGCAAAGACCAAGCCTCAGGAGTCAATAATGTAGGGCATGAATTTTAATTTTGCTATTTACTAGCTGGGTGTCCATGAGCAACTTAATCTCCCTGAAACTTTTCTCTTCAAGTTGAATTTGGGATAGTAATATATCCCTGTCTGCATTAGTGTGCAGGTTAAAGAAAATGTATGCAAAGATGCCTTACATAGGAAATAGTAATTGCTCAAAAATAAAGATAATGATTAAAAATTATTAGCTGGGACTAAGATGCAAGTCTCCTAATTTCTTGAGTTGGAGGTACTTTCACAATGCCACAGTACTGATTTTGTAATTAACATTATCCTAATTTCACGTGGCCAAGAATTTTCACAATAATAAAGCAAGAGACCTCACTGGAGTTGTGGGCAGTTCACTAGATCTGAATTTTAAAACATGTCCCTTTTTGACATGCTCAGCCTTGCCACACTCTGCTTGCACTCCATGCTGTTGGTTGTTCTCTGAGGCCTGACATATCTGATTATTCTGTATGTCCTCTATATGACCTTAAAAAATCAAAGCTGGAACTTTTGGTAAATTGACTTCCCCATTATTGAGTCAGTTGCTGGCTGAAATATGGAATATCAAATATGTTTCACCTAGTAAGTTAAAATAGACGTGTTTGGTATTTAATGCCTTGAAGTACTGGGCCTTCATTTGTTTACAGAAAATCTGAGTGTGCACAACTTTGGTCACATTAGCTGTTTTTGAAAAACCATTTGCAGATTTCATCAATAGACTCTAACATACTTTTTATATTATTCAGGTTTTTATGAAAATAAGTTTAAACAGCTTAAAAAAAAAAAAAAACTTCTGAAACTTCCAGTGAATGGTACCTATTATCCTACAAGCCCTGACAACTTCTTTATTGTATCCAAATATCAGTGAGGGAAGGTTATATCCACAGGATTCCCAAGCACTATAATTCTTTCCAAAACAGGCTGATGGTTCCTTACCCCTCAACTGAGCCAACTGTAGCATGATCTAAATCCAAATTTGGGCTGCTGAATTATTTTTCTCAAAGAAGTTTTAGCAACCATTATCACTAATCCCAAGAAACTGTCATGGAAATGAATTATTATAAAAATCTGTGTTTCTCTTTCAACACATATTTCCAAATTTCATTGCTCTGCATAGAAGGAAAGAAGCATGTTGCCTTTCAACACCATTTACTTTAAACAATTGAGAAACATGAGGTTGTTTAGGTCACAGGAGTAATCAATATGTACCATCCAGAAATCTCCTTTTGTTTGACAGGCTCAGCTAAGAACACCACAGAAGCTCATTGATAATGTTATGGTTGGGTTGTGAAGTATACCTTGAAAGCTAAATTTTGGAAACATGATTCCTAATGTAGCGATGTTCAGAGATGAAATGATCAGATAAGAACTGTAAACTAACCACTAGATTAATCCATTGGATGGATTAATAACTTGGATGGATTATTGGGTGGTAACTATAAGCAGGAGGGACATAGCTGGAGGAAGTAAGTAACTGGGAAGTGTGCCCTTTGGTATTACATTTTCTCCCTGGCTCCTCTCCCTCCCCCCACTTCCCCCACACCCCACCCCCACCTTTGCTTCTTGGCTGCTGCTAGTTGAGACCTTTCATCCACCAAGCCTTTCTGCCAGGATGTTCTACCTCACCTTTGCCCAAAGCAATGCAGTTTGCCCACAATGAACTGAACTTCTGAAGCCATGAGCCTCAAATAAACTCTTCCTCATCTAAGTTGTTCTTATCAGGTATTTTGATCACACTGATTCAAAGCTGACTAACACAGATAACATGCTGATTTTGTGCTCCAGAAACTTACTGCCACTACCACTGATCCTTCAAAACAATATCAAGAGTCTCAAGAATTCTCACCATCTCCCATCCTTCTCCTATACCTTTTCTTTCTAAGTGACAACAACAGCATCAAAAACAGTTCTGTGATGTCTATCTGGGTTGATAAATGATATTAATTAAAGACACCAACTTTGTCACATGGCTTTGGGTTTGCACTGATCTTGTCACAGAAGGAATTTGAAATGAACTAAGAAACATCTCAACCCTTCAGGGAAAATGTGCTCACAATCACTGTCAAGTTGACAGAGATTCTAGCAGTTGGCATTTGGGCCTACAGTCTAGGTAAGGGAGCCAGAGAGAGGATGAGCCAAGAATCACAAACTCTCTGACATTTCAAAGCCTCCTGGAGAACAAGGAGGTGGGAAATTGCCCTTGTTTATTTCTTTAAAGAATGTTATTACCCATCCCTAGGATTATTGGTCTAGTAACTTCTGTGGTTCCGAAACCTCCCAACAATTACAGGTAAGGAATAAATACAGATAGGAAAAAAACACAATTTTCTATTAGTTTTTTAATTTTGAAAAAATTCTAAAATTAAAGAAATCTTTCTTCTTTCTTTTTGAGAGTCATCTCCAAAGACAGCGAAGCAACAACAGAGAAGTCCTTGGGACTCAGATTAGCCAGCAGAGCTCTTCCTTTTGTTTTTTTTTTTTTGATTAACTTTTTTCATGCACAGGAAAACACTACACAGAATGAAAAGCAAGCAACAGTAATTAGACTAGATTGCCCAAGGCAAGAGAGAAAGAGGCAAATCCTGTAACTCCACTCCTAAGTAACATCCTCCACACAACAGAGTGACTTCATACATTTTTAAATCAGACTTCTAAAGTTTTACGTGTATACATTGGAATGAGTAAGTGTTTCTGTTGGGAAAATATATTATTTTGCATGGAGGTTTTCATTTTCTCTTAAACACACCTTTTTCCTCATATTTTAAAACATAGAATACACTGAGGCAGGGAGGATAGGAAAAATATGATGAGATGTAAATTAAGAGATAAAGTTGCTTGTGTGAACACAGCTTCCCAAAACATTATCCATTAGTACATAGATTAAAGTATAATATAGAGCAACTCATATCCTCTGCATTATAAGTAAAAATTATAGAGGTTATATGTCTGTTATATGAGATACAATTTAACCCATAAGGAAAGACATATAATTTAAAACAAAATATGCTTTAATGGTGCAGAGTTTTGCTTGTTGTCTTTATGATCAAGATATAAAAATGTGCACTAAATGGTAGAATAGTTGAATAAATGTACCCAAAGCCAGTACTGATGAGCAGATCAATGCCATCCTGAAGTGGTTAACACAGCTCTCTGCCTTGGACTGCTGGCATTTCTCATCAATAAATGACATAAAAAATAAACTTAGCACATTGGTAGCAAGTATACAAACAGAAAGGAATAGCTAGTATGGTAAATAACTATGTGAAGATTTCAGAAGATCTCAACAGGTAGAAGTATAGGAAAAAATTAACTAAACATAAGGTAGTAAGTATAAAGGTATAGTTCTACATTGGAATCAAACCCCAACCCTAACCCTAACCCTAACGCTAACCCTAAACCTCACATTCAAACCATAACACAAAATTGGAAAATAGTGGGTAAGAGGGAATCAGTGTGTTATGGTTTGATTGTGAGGTTGTGAGGTGTCCCCCAAAAGGTTTAGAGGAGAAATGATTGGGTTATGAGAGCCTTAACCCAATCAGCAAATTAATCACCTGATGGGATTAATTGAATGGTGATTAAAGGCAGGTAGGGTATGGCTGGAGGAGGTGAGGCATCGGGAGAGTGGCTTTGGGATATATATCTGTATTTGGCCAAAATACAGAGATCTTGCTTGCTCCTCTCTGTTCATCATTTGAGCTGCTTCTCTCTGCCACACACTCCATCATGATGTTCAATCTCACCTGGAGCCCCAAGGAATGGAGCCTGCTGTCTGTGGATTGAGACCTCTGAAACCGTGAGCCCCCTAAAAACTTTTCCTCCTCTAAAGTTGTTTTGGGTGGGTTTCTTAGTCACAGCAGTGAAAAAGATGACTAAAACAGAAATGGTACCAAGAAGTGGGGTCATTGCTGTGACTAACCTGCCCATGTGTTTCAGAAGTGTCTGGAGCATTTTGGATTTGGTGGGAGGAATTTTGAGATGTGTAACAGTACAAGCTGGAAATGCTTTAGGTTGTTATAAGGAGAGCTTAATGGCCGATTCTGGTGGTAGTTCAGAAGACCAGAATACCAACAGAACTGTGGACAGTGAAGACAGGACTCAAGAGGGTTTATAGGAAAGGAAGGACACTATCGGTAATTGGACTAGAGGCCATTTGTGTTATGTTCTGGCTGCATTATGCCCATGTCCTGAGACTTTCTGTGGGCTGATTTAAAAAGCAACGGACTTCTTAATCTGGCCAAAGAAATTTCTAGACAGCATAGCATTCAGGAAGTAGCATAGGTATTGCTGGTAGCTTTTAGCCAGGTTGTTGTGATATTCTGGAGCAGAAAGCAGAACAGAAAGATTTGAAAAACTTGGACTTTAAAAGTGAGAGTAAAACTGGGGCTAAGGAAGTTGCAGTTAAAGATATTACTGCCACTAAAGAAATGCTAATGACATTGCCCCAGAGACCTTAAGAAAGATGGCTTGAGGGCATCTCAGGAGCTGGCAAGACCACATCCATCTCAGACTCAAGGAAGTAAACATGGGAATTCTCTTGAGAAGAGACCAGTGTGGAATCCTTCTTGCACAAGAAGGCCTAGGAAGTTTTCTCAATGTGCTCAGACACTCAGAGGCTAGTGCAGCCAGGGTCCCTGGAGTCTTTACTACTGCTCATGATGGCAACAGACCTTGGTGTCAATCACAGGGTACTGGTTCTGCAGGAATGCAGAATGCTGGAGTTAGGGGGTCATGGAGGTTTTCACCAAGATTTCAAAAGAAGGCCTAGGTGAACAGGCAAAGTGCTGCAGGGTTGGAGTCCCTGGGGACACTTTCTGAGAAGGCAAGATGTGGAGATTTGAGGAGAAAGCCAAAGCTGGAGTGGAGACCCCCAAGATTAAGAAATGCCAGTACCATGGAATGTCCCCTGAGGAAGGCAGCAAGAATTGAGCTGAGACAAGCCAAGAAAAAAGCCTTTTAGGCTGGAGCCAACAAGGCCACAGGAGAGAACATCATGATGCCATGTGCTCCAGATGCTGAGAAACCAGCCTCTACCTCAGAGCAAAGCCTGTCCAAGGAAGGGGGCATGACCCTTGTCCTTGGAAAGACCCACAAAGCACTCCTAGGCACATACCCACTCTGCTGAGTTGTTTATCTACAAATAACAGGAGAGATCTGTTGTGCCAGGTGTCCCTGACTCAGTCAGGCTAGGTGAGGACCCATAGCAACCCCCTAGCAACCACCAATCAGCATGAGACAGGGACAATACCTGGGATGCCAAATGACCCTCTCAGTAGTTTACGGTGGTTGATAACATGTTGGAAAACCACGTAGTTCAGCACATACACCCCTCGTGGTTTAAACCAATCAGTTCAAACGAATCCCCCTCTTGTACTAACCAATCACCCTTACCCAACTTGTTCCCACCAGTGAATGTGCTAATCATGTTTTAGAGTTGTTTTATGATTTTCCCACAGTGTGTGATGATTTGCTAAGAGATGCTATGAAGTATGTGAGGTCCCTGCCTTCCCCAAAGAGTGTATAAAACTGCTGCAAACCCTCTCAGAGTCACCAGTTGCTGTTTGTGCATGCGGAGGACCAAGCCAGCTTGCAATAAACACCTCTTTGCTGCTTACATTGATCTTGGTCTCTGGTGTTCTTTTGAGGGTCCCGAACTTGAGCATAACAATGCCAAATGTGGAACTACAGAACTTGTTTTCCCAGTTGGACTTCAGTCTTGCTTTGGTCCTATCCCTACTTTCTATGGCCCTGTTTTTCTGAATGGAAATGTTTAGTCTGTACCATTATATATTGGATACTTGTAAATTACTTCTGATTTTTATAGGAACTCAAAATGCAAGTTTGCCTTGAGTCTCAGAAGAGACTTTGAACTTGAACTTTGAGCATCTTGGAACTGTTGAGACTATGAAGACTCTTGGGAATGGAATAAATATGTTTTGCAATGTTGTATGATTGTGAGCTTTGGGGGGCCTGGGGCAGAATGTTATCATTTGGATGTGAGGTGTCCCCCCAAAGCTCATGTGTTAGACAATTTAATAAAGTTTAGAGGAGAAATGATTGGGTTCTGAGAGCCTTAATCCAATCAGTGAATTAAGCACCTGATGGGATTAATTGAGTAGTAATTAAAGGCAGGTAGGGTGTGGCTGGAGAAGGTGGGACATTGGGATAGTGGCTTTGGGGTATATATCTGTATTTGGCCAATGGAGATCTTGCTTGCTCCTCTCTGATCATCAAGTGAGCTGCTCCCCTCTGCCATCCACTCTGCCATGATGTTCAGTCTTACCTCGAGCCCCAAAGGAATGGAGCCTGCTGTCTGTGGATTGAAACTCTGAGCCCCGACTAAACTTTTCCTCCTCTAAAGTTGTTCTGGGTGGGTCTTTTAGTTACAGTAGTGAAAAAAAAAAAAAAGCTGACTAAAATGTAGCATCTATATTAGAAAAAGGGCCAAATACAAAGTAGAGAATACTGTGACTAGCATCAATTTATATCCACTGTCTCCCTCTGTTTTCTCACCTCAAAACTGGTCATAAAACTATCTACCTCTCAGGATTGCTGGGCAGTTTCAATAAATTACTTTATAAGACAGAACCTTACAGAAGTCCTTGTGCAGAGAGGTCTTGTTAGTTTGACTCAGTGTAAGCATAGGTCAAACATTATTATGCTCCCTTTGTACTCAGTACCAGTCAAATCAATTAAACAAATCTATGACCAGGTCTAGGGGCCTCATTTTAGAGGGACTAAGAAAGGTAAGAAAGCATTTAGTGAGCATCCCTTACTTGTTTAATTGCAAGTTCAGGTGAAGCCACTGCGTCTGCTCCCAAAGAACTCTCAGTCCAGAAATAAATGATAAGATACTTCATCGGGAGGAAGATGGCACTGTGTAGGCAGTCCAGTAAATAGCCAAAGAGAAACAATTGCCTGGATCATCCTTATTACACCCACTGTACCTACCTCAGCTTTTGCTCATAGTATCTACTCAGTACAAATTTTTAATGAGTGAGTTGTGTAAGTTTTGCCTTATATGCAGAAAGAACAAGAAACCTCTCTTTATATGTTGAAATTTTAACAAGAGAAGACAGATCTGCATCTGTAGCTCCAGAAAGCAGAAATGAGGCAAAAGGCTGAGGGGAGGGAGAGGTAGATGTGACTTCTCCGAGGAAAATATTTTAATAATTAAAGTCAGTAAACTAGCGAATGCACTGTCACTGTGAGTGTTCAGTGAGAGGCTACATAGGACTATCAGATACTGTGAAGGGAATTCCTACAACAGGCCTCTTGGAAACTGGAAGCTATGGGAAAAATTCTTTCCATCTTTGAGACATTAATCTGAAGATTATAGATCGATAGTCCTGATACCCGATGCAAATATTATAAAATTTTTGATACTAGATGCTGGGAAATTAAACTGGGAAATAGAATTTGGTTTAAACAGTTTTAAAAAATGAGGAGGAGGAGGAGGAGGAGAGGAGAGCTTAACATCACCTCAGGTTATAGTGAGGGCTCCAAATAATGTGCATTTGATATTAGTATGTAGAGATGTGGAGCTCAATCTTCACAAGAAATGGTAAAAATTTGTCCTCAATTCCCTGGCTCTACCATGGGGGACTGAATTGAAGGAGTTATTTCATAGTAGATAAGTGCATTAATTCCCCCTGGAAAATTCCCCTGGTGTGCTTATAATAGAGTATCACTGTTTCATAAGGAATTGCCCCCAAAATTCCCAGATTCACATGTAGCTCTCCCAAAACAGTGACTCCCCTTTGCTGACCTCGAATAAAATAAATCAAGTCATGTGACCCCATGCTAGAGTAAGAACTGTCCCCATGTCCTCATTATAGGTTGCCCTCAATCTCCAGTACCCAGATACTTCATGCTAAATCAATCCAAAGAAAATACTGACAGTACTGTTGGTATTTAGCCACAATAGATACCTAGAAGATGATACAGAATCTCCAGTATTTAATAAACATTGTTCTATTTCAACAAAGGTATGTATTGCTGTAAAATTAAATTGAGCTCCTTATATTTTATCCAGGTCTGGGAATTCGAAAGCTTGGCCTCCTTTGTGTATCTCTATGGATATTCAAAGATCCCAAATCATGGTGCCTTTTTTGTGAGACATTTCTCTTCATAAGTAGGACAAAGTCTGAGATCTTAAAGATTTAGATAGTAAATATAAACTTCCCTTCAGGAAATTCATGTACTTGTGTTCCTCTAAGTTATATTTCTTTGCCTTAAAAAAAAAAAAAATTCCTCTTAAAATTTGGGGGTGGGGGGGGGGAAGCTGGATCTTTTTCCTTTCCCGTGTCTTAACTGAGGTCCAGGCCTGTGAACATCTGACAGCCTTTAGGATGCTTTGCCTGCTACCTGGCTCGTTTCTGTTTGCTTCCATGTCAGTAAACGATATGCTTATTTATGGTTCCTAATGGCTATGTCCATTGTTGCTCTGCCTCCAGGCCTATTGTCTAGAATTGAAATAAAAAGAACAATCCCAAGTTTTCTATCCAGAGTTGCATAAATAGAAGCAAACCAAAGACTTCACACCAAAGGGAAGTAAAACTGTGTAAAGTCCATTTCCAAAATTAACAAATAGAGAAAGCCTGAAAACCACATACCCCTGGGCTCCATTCAGCCTTCAAGAAAAACCAGGATCTAACTTTTCACTCGGAAGTTTCCATCCGAGGCCACCTCGGCAGCACAACATTTCAATTCTATTATTTAAGGAATGGTTTGAAATATTCCCCAATTCAGCTTAACACCTCCCAGAGCACATTTCCACAGCGTGTAAGTGCACTGCCGAAAGGCCAGCGCTGCTGCAGACAGGTAGGGGTAGCCAGGCCAACAGAAGAGGCTACATTTTTTTTTTTTTTTTTTTTTTTTTGGCAACTTCCTCCAGGCTAGGAGAGTTGGGACTGCAAGAAGCTAAAATGAGAAGTGCTTCTTAGTGCCACAGTTAACGAAGCAGAAGAGCACAGCCCAGCACAAAGGGCAACGGCCCTAATGTGCCATCCCAATGTCCCACCTCCTCCGCAAGGTCACCCACCATAATGCCTGCTAAGGTCCACGTTTGCAGCTTGAACCATGACCCCTCTGGATGAACGCCAGAACCCAGACCAGCAAACCACTAACAACAGCTTCAATCCACCTCCCTGGCCTAGGTTTAATTGCCTGAGTAAACATGATGAAAAATAAATGAGGGTGTATTTAAGCCATCAAAGGCCTCACAAAGGCCTTACCTTTCCCGAGGATTTTTGGCTAGTCGGCTTTACTTCCCTGCCACCTCCATTTGCCAGTAGTTGTTGTATTAAAGTCAGGCTCAAAACTGCTTAGGCTATAATCCACAATCCATTTTTCATTTAACTTCTAAACGTTAAGATAAATAGAAACCTCATCAGTAAACATTGTGACAGTTATCTTTTTAACTGTCATTTATATAAACTTCAGCACATCCCTTTCTAAATCACACTCAGATGTATCAGTTGTTCAAATATAAACATATTTAGCAGAATTCTGATATTTCCTCATATGTATATTCATTTGTGAATGACTCACTTCATACATCTTCATAAACCTGAGAAACTATCTTTTGAGTTATTCACAGATGCAGGCGATGATGCCGGCAGAGTCAAAGCTGACAATGTATGCAGGGCCAGCACTGGGAGAGAAAGTAGCCAAAAGTCACAGCTCTGGGATCATTTTAATCTGTTGTTGGGTACAAGAAATGTCACAGAGGTTCACCTGAAATGAAATTATCCCTTTCTCTTTGCTTGTTTTGTACCACCTAATCCTCTAACTCTTTATTAAACATTATCTTTCCCATCTGCTCTAGCGAATGTTCAACACCTTGTGGACCAACTCCAGGCTGATTGGTTTTTATGGGCAACATGATCTCAGTTTTATGCACATACTTAGGATTATCTCAAGGACAAAGAGGATGAACGATCCATTAGCTATAATAAGCAACTACACATCTCAAGGTAGCTACAAGCATATATTTGATTTCAAAAGAAAAGACTGAATTAAAACATATCTGTCCAGAAATGTCTAACCTCCAGCACACAGAAATAGCATTTTCTCATCTCCATGCTCTGGTGAATGGTACTACTCAAAAATCACATCGCAGTCCCACTCAATCAGACTTTGCAGCTCTTAAATCTTATTTCAAGATCTGACACTACAGCAAGGAAAAGATCTTTCTGAGACTCCCCTTCTTGATTATCTGTGGACAAGGCTTGAATATGTGCACACACACACACACACAAACACACACACACACATCTTTCAAAGGACAATTAGGTCTTAGTGCTTTATATAAAAAATTATTTCCTTAACTTCTTTAGAATTACTTGTGACTGTTGCTTAAACTTATGACTCATCAATTATGAAAATTTAGCCAAGTACACAAAGTTATCTGAGAAAACCAATTTGCTAGCTGGTATTAATTTACAGACACTAGAACAGTGTTACTATTATTTATTCCAATATTTAATTCAATGTCGAATGATCCACTAGGACTCATCTGCCCAACTCCTAACTTAAGTATGAACATCATCATATAGGTCTTTCCTTACTTGGTCTTCCGAAGAATTGCTGTGCATAGTCTTCTCTCTCTGCCCCAAGGTTTTATTGATGAGCTCAGTTTGTTTTCTTGGTTGACCTTTCAAATAAAGGTGCTTGCTTTTTCTGTTACTATAAAGCTTTATGATCCTGTAATAATAACAATTATGATGGCCTCCAATCACATTGTCTATATTAATGACAAGACATCTGGCCACATGTCTTCACAGCTTACTGATCTCATTGATGAGAGCTGTCAGGCTTCCTCCTTGCAACTTGTGTCTCAAAGTAATTAAAAACTAGCTTTTTTAGCAGTTTGAACTTTGTTTTGCAGTGAAATGGAAATATCACATGCTGCAGAAAGAGAGAATGTACCAGTCACCTGCTTGGCTTTATGCAATGAAAGGTGTGAAAAAACAAGCACAAGAGTTAATCAAGTACCCAGAGTGAAGACTTTCAAGCTCTTGCATATGCTTCCTTATTCATTACTTTGCTTAAAGAAAGAATGTTAAAATGCAAAGCAGAGTGTCATCTCCTAATTGCAGTTCAGGCCCTTACTTAATAGGTCAAAGTCAAGGTTAAACAAAGTAAAGAACCAGACAGCAGTGCTGAAACACACCCAAGCCATCCAGAATGTACCATCCCAGAGTGCAGGCCCCTGGGGACAGAGAGCAGGTGCAAGACTGAGAGGGAGAATTCATTTACACTGGGTTCTTTTTTGTTCTATTTGAATATTTTGCCTGATTCCCATGTAACTTTAACAACAATAGCAAACTCAGAGATGAGCAAGCACCAATCATCCTCTCCGAGCACTGTGACAACCATATTGATCATGAAGGTCAGCACCAGTGAAATACTGCAGTGGCCAAGGTTGTGTTTCAAAGTCCCAATCCCTCACTTCTTTTATTCTGCTCTGTCTCAACAGCCTTCTTCTCTCTGTCCTCTCAACCTGAGCCGGTGACATCCAGTTTTCACTCTGTGAAAGCAAGTTATTAAGCAAACTTCTGATTTTTAAAATATAAATGGATGGTAACAGTTTCGTTTTCATTCACATACAACAAAAAACATCAGACTGAAACAATCCTTTCGAATCAAATTTCGCTGGATTACACTTATTGCAGAAGGTGTCCATGTATGTTCTGTCATGGAAAAGAGAAGTTTCCAGGTAGGGAAAGTCCAGCTGAGATTGTGGACAGAAGGGTGAGCAGTTGTGTAGGTTCCTAGGCTAGAGAACAGCCCACAGGTTGCCCAGAGGCCTGTGCCAGTGCAATCCTGGGCAGAGTTCTGGGAGGCTGGCTCCTTGCACCCATTCCCTCCTGAGGCTGCAACCATATGCATAAAACACAGACACTGGATGCCTTCAAAGGAGTACTGCAGCAATTTCATCAAGTGGGACTCTGGGCTGCTGAAAATATGTTCACAAGTTTCTCTGAATGCTTTCCACAAGGTCCCTTTAAGCTTAGAGTGATTTTACTCCTTTCTGCCTTCTCAGTGCCCCATTTTGGGTACTACTTTGAACCCAAATTTTCTCCTTCTATTCACACATACATGCATTAGAACACATAAGACAAAAGATTGCTTATTTGAGAATTAAATGTTTCACCTTTAGGTGGATAGTAAAGCCAAACTCATTAATCTTATGTTTTCTGCAGTATAATTACATGGCACCAACCAGTGGAATTGCTGGTTAAAGGTACATGTTACGACTCTGTGGCTGCTCTGCATGTCTGTGTCATTCTGTAAAGAAGTTGGCATGGGAGTGCTGGCTCCCATTGCTGAATAATTCTAGTCAGCAGTTACTTTGAGGCATCTGCTTCTGTAGCCTCCTGAGCAACTTTTACATTAAAGATTAAGCATCACATTGTTGCACAATGTGAATATACTTAACATTACTGAACTTTGTGTGTGTGTGTGTGTGTGTGTGTTTGCTTATTTCTGGTCCTTTTTTATTTTTCATTCATGCATTGTAAGTATAAAAAGAAGTGGGATTCATTGTTACATAGTCATGTGTACAACATAATTTAGTCTGAACTTTATCTTTAAAAAGGTTAACAAAATGGTTAAAACTGTAAATTTCATTTTATGTATTTTTACCACAATTAAAAAAATTAAGCATCACTGATTTTTTTTCCAAGATAGAAAAGCCTTTGTTGCTTTTGCTGGTTTTAAAGCAATAAATACTTTGCTCTACAAAACACCAGCACTAGCAAAGCAAACAGTACATGGTTGCAAATGAAAGACTTCTTTATAATCCTTCCCTACTGGAATATTTATCTTCATAGAAAACTGTTATACAAACAACAAAAGTATATTATGTATCTTGTATCAAATTCCAAAAGAGTAGAAAGAATTTCAAAAGTTCCTAACAAAAAGAAATAATTAAGTGTTTGAGGGGACCAATATGCTAGCTACCCTGATCTGATCATTACACATTATAAGCATATATTGAAATGTCACACTGTAGCCCATAAATATACACAATTATTAAATGCCAATTAAAAGTAAAAATAGATTTTAAAAAATCCTTTTTGTTGCAAGTGACAAAATTTAATTCTAACTAGCATCAGCATAAAAGATTTCACATAGCTAATAATTCCATGTATATACCTAAGGAATTTCACACATAGATTGATCCAGATAAAAATGATATCATCCAGGACTCAGTTTCTCTCTCTCTCTCTCTCATTCCTACTATTCTCTGGCTTGGTACTCAGACTCCACAGAGTGCCCTCCAGCAGCAATAAGCTCATATCTCAGGGTCAATTCCAGAAATAAAAAGCAAAGGATCTCTTCCTGCTAATTCTCACACAAGTCTTGTGATTTCTGTGAATGTAGATCCCTAAACCAATCAACAAGTCCAGGAAAATAAAATATTCTGATTGATCAGGCTTCAGTCACATGTATGCCAATGGAGCCAGGTGTCAACTGTTCCCTAAAGAATGGATTGAGGGGGATTTATCACCCTAATAACAAAAATGTAAACAAATGTTAATAAACAAAAGCAAAAAATGCCCCCAATACATTTGCTTCTTTCACCTCTGGGATCAGGACAAACTACATAATCACATAATCTGTGGCGTTTAGTACATAATGAAAATATGGGCTCCTTGCTCAAAAAGCAATTTTTTAAAAAGTGATATTAATGGTATTAAAATATAGATCTTTCCATTTTCTGTAGTTTCTCCAATTCATTGTAGATTTTGATTTTGTTACATAATATCACTCTAAGTAAGGAAATTTTTAATTTGAATTATTAGCATGAATCTTAACATTCATTTTAATATGGTTCAATATCAATTCAGCTGCAAATATGAAGATTTTAACTCAAGCCTGGAATCAGCAAAATTATACAATTCATATTTTGTGGCTCATAAATGCATATGTTTCAGTCTTAGCAGAATAGCAAAAGCTAACTAAGCTCTTAATTTTCCCACTTTCTACAGTCATTTTCCATAACATTTTTCACCTTTACCTAACAGGTGACTATCCTGACTTACTTGTCTTGCTCTTCCCTTTACATTTGATTTATCATTTTCAATTTAAGTGAATGGCTGTTTTAGTCAGCTTTTTCCATGCTGTGACTAAAAGATCTGACCAGATCAATTTAAGGGAAGAAAAAAGTTTATTTGAGGGCTCGTGGTTTCAGAGGTCTTAGTTAATAGAAGGCCTGCTCCATTCCTGGGGACCCAAGGTGAGGGAGAACATCATAGCAGAAGAGTGTGGCAGAGAGAAAGAGCTTACATGGTGATCAGGAAGCAAAGAGAGACTCCACTCAACTGATACAAAATATATACTCCAAAGCCACGCCCCCAATGCTCCACCCCCTCGGAGCACATCCTCCTGCCTTCTGTTACTCAGTTAATCACATCCGGTGATTAATTCACTAATTGGGTTAAGGATTTCACAACCCAATCATTCCTTCTCTGAGCCTTCTTGCATTGTCTCACACATGAGCTTTTGGGTGACAACTCACATCCAAACCACATCAGCGGCAAATACATAAAAGTAAAACAAGTATGAAGAAATATGATAGAATATCTTGGCCATTCATTTTGTTTAGCAAGCCATAGCATTTTTTCTGTATTCAAATCAAATTCTGGTGTGAAGGAATGACTCCATGGGGCTTTCAGGGACCCCATCTTCTCAGCCATAGATGGAACTTCCTTACCTCCTGCTCTCTTTGAGTCTCCCTAAACCACACATTGTGGGTCCTTGAATATTCTCTGTTAAAGGGACATAAAGGAGCTGGGCACTGTGGCGTATACCTGTAATCCCACTGACTCAGGAGTCTGAGACAAAAGGATCAAAAGTTCGAGGCCAACTTCAGCAACTTAGAGAGGCCCTAAGCAACTTAGTAAGACCTTGTCCCAAAATAAAAAATGAAAAGGGCTGGGGATGTTGCTCTGTGGTAAAACACCCCTGGGTTCAATCTCCAGTCTCCCCAAAAAGAGCACATTGAGGGAGGATACTATGTACAATTAGGGTGGATCTCTGCTCATGCAAATGCTCCATTGTCCCACCAGACTACACTTAAAAAATGCAACTTTAAATATAAAATACTTAAAAGAGTTTTAAGAATTTGATTGATAGCTAAACATTAAATCAAGCACAAAGCCCTTCTGAGCTCAAGGCTCTTTGTGACTACACAGATTGCACACCCATGAAGCTGGCCCTGAGTCTCAATAAACAGAATGAAACTATTTAAATAACCAAAAGTAACTGAAAAGTTCTGCAAAAAGACTGCGATATGGATAAGGATGCCCACGGTCCAGAAAGAAAGGGATGTTCCACAAAAAGCAGTAATGACAGTTAGGACGGATAAATTCAGATCATTTCAAACATCTACCCTATAATTTATGACTGCACAATCAAATTTATTTCATAGGTAAAAATCCATTCGTTTTAATGGTTACTTAGTATCTTGTTGTATGATTGCACCATAATTTATTTTAAGAGCCCCATCTTAATATTTTGATTCTTTGCAATTTTTCAATAAGACTTTTATGAATACTATTGCACACTTATCTGATTATTTCCTTAAGATGAATTTCTAAAAGTATAATTGCTGAGTTAAATGATGTGTATGTTTCAAATTTTCATATATATTGCCAGAATGTCTTTCAAAGTGGTATACCAGTTTATACTAATAATAACATGTGAGAAAGTCTGTTTCCCATACCCAACATTGGCCATTTCCAGTTTTGTCCATCTTTGCCAATCTGAATGACAAAAAAAAAAAAAATGATGTCATTGTACATTTCTTGAACTGTGGTTGAAGACAAACATCCTTCTTATGGTTAGTGTTAAACATTGTTTTTAATATGTCTGATCATTTAAACTCTACTTAAAGACCCTGTTCTACACTCTATGATACATGAAGGAAAAGAAAGAAATTGAAGCAATATGTTATTATTTCCTACCCAAATGAGTGCTAATGTTAACATTAACCATTTATTAAGCACTTTCTCTATTTCAAGCATCTTATATACATTCTCTCTTTACATCTTCAAAATATCATTGAATCCTAAAACTCATGAGGACCAATGTTATCCCCATTTTACAGAAGAAAAACTGAGGTTTGGAAAGGTTAAATAACAAGAAGTGATAGAACCAGGATTCATTTGGAACATGAGTCTTATCTGAAACCACAGTTCATGTCCTTAAAGTACCTGAAATATGTTCCTGAACTCAATCTGTTTTAATTTTCATATTAATATGGCAAACTATCCTGTATCTGGTTGAATTAAAGCATAAATTAATCCTTAGCCACAGAATGAGATTGTCACATACCTAGCAACCCCTGAGGATGTTAACCAAAAGGAAGAACGTTACCTAAACTCTGTCTGGCCAGGAGCTGAAAGGCAACTAGGAAAGCTGAGTGTGCATCACTCATCTTGAAGCCTCATAAAAGAAGGGAAATTGTATTTGCAAGTCCAATTTCTGAATGTTTGAGGAAGCCTCGCAGCAACACTGCAAGGAGGAGTTAAAATGAGGGCCGTGTGAGGGGACATGGATAATATAGTGTGGGGGGCTCTCCACTGCAGGGTATGTAAATACTTTATACACTAATTCAATTACATTTTCAGATTATGCAGGAAGACTGATTTAAGCAACAGCCTTGCTGCTGTCCCATCACCCATGCATGCATGCAGGAAGACAGAGTTAAGAGAGCGAGGTCGACCTTAACTCTAGATTTCTTGACTTTTATGGGCTTAAGTTGGAACTTTAATGTTTTATTAATGTCGAGTTTTTGGAGTTGGTATTCAAAATGTTTCAAGTAGAGATATGATGGGTCTCAAATACCTGGAATCTGTTCACATTGGCAGGTAGTAAAAAAAAAAAAAAAAAAAAAAATCCACCATTTTAGACAAATTTCCAGCCATTTAAGGAATTCAGTGGGATTACTTTTTGCATAAATGATTATGTAAAGGATTATTAACCCTGCAAAAAGTAAAAATATTTAGATTGAAATTATAAATAAATTGGCATGAATAATGTACATAATTACGAACTTTTGAAAGTCCCTGCTCCGATGTATAACTAAATACATTCTTAAATTAATCATCTTTAGAGAAGGGCAAATAGTAACTATAAATAAGGAGATGTGCTCAAAGCACAAAGGAAATGAGCTAACCCTTGGAAATGCCTCAAAAAGTCAAGAAATCCTAGAGTATCTTTCCTATTATTCATAGTATGCATTGATTTTTGAAGGAAGTTCCTTCCAAAACCTTAAGGCTCTGCTTGTATGTATTATTTTATAGGGAGAAGTTCAAAGATAAGGTTGCAATGTCCAATAATAAAAACTTTTCTATAACAGTGGTTCTCTTCTGTTTCAAAAAGCTTGGCCTTTGAAAAATCATGCAATTTACATAATAGCTTTTGAAAGGAAAGAAGGAATTGCACTGAGGGTTAATTTCAGCTTTATAGCATCTGAAAAAAATAAATGTGTTTGATGATCTGTATTTTTCTTGAAATTTTTATTTAATGACACATTTCCCTTTTGAAATGCCAAGTATCTATGCACAATAAAAATTGTAATCAGATTATTACCATAAATGAGTGTTGACACTTTTTCTCAGTGTTACTTCTGTTTTCACCACCATTTATATGACTTGCCTTACCTCTTCCCTACTTTATTTGCAATGCTCATAGATTTTATTGGGGAGAATTTTATTTTTCTGGAAACTGAAGATTTTGAGTTACATATTTCCATATTCATAAATGTCTTTACTATAAAGACTTAAGTGGAAAGAAATTTAAACAGGGTAAAAAACACTGCTTATAAAACAGTCACTCAGGAATAATCATCTCAACTAAAGCAGCCGTCTTTGCAAAGACAAAAGGGGCCAAATTCTGTCCTTGGATGTGCACACACAGTTCCTATTAGCTTCGGAAAACAGCTGTGTGAGTGTAGCGAAGGACAGTGTTTAGCCCAATTTGGTCTAATTTATCCAGACCACTGCAGCCATGAAAGATAAAGACAGATTAGAAGACATTTTGCATGTCAGTACAGTAGCATGCTTTATGTTTTACCAGTCCCCAGGGCTTCCTTCATCAGGCCAAATGTCAGTGATCACATCTGAGAAGTCTGAAAAGTATACAGACTGAATTTACTTGCAACGCTACTTGCCATAGTTGGCAATCCTGACTCAGAGGAGGCCATTCTTTCTGTGTTGGGGGCCAAACTCTAGCAAATTGAATTTACCAAAAGAAACAGCCTTAGTCATATGCAAATGAAATTAAATGCTAAGACAAGAATAAAAGAAGTTGATTTTAAACCGTTTTTTTAAACCAATCAAGAGATATTGAATTAATATGTTTTAGATAGTTTCAATGTTCTCCTTTACAAGATATATTCCAAGGATAGAGTTTTTTATAGTGTGCTAAATTAAATTTCCCTCAGAAATGCTTATACCTAGATACATAGTAGTCTTCAATGGTTATTTATTCCAGAATGAGGCTGTAAGTCACAGGACAAGCTTTGTCTAAGCTAGTGCTTAGAAGATTAGCGAAAGAAGTGTTGATTCTCCTGCCAAATTGCTGCCTCTGCACACTATACATACCTTGAACATCACATGACCCATCCTGATTATATAATATTATACAGTTATAAAATTAATTATACAAGTGTATACAATTTACAATAAAAGGACCACTAGCCTCCCCCCCACCGTCCCCCCCCCCACACTGACAGTTAATACAGAGGAAAGAAAAAACTGACTTGGCAAACTGCTTTGTAAATCCATGTCAAACAACACATTGCCAAGTGTACTCTGTTTATTGCAGCTAATGGATACCCAGAGATGTTTGCTTTCATGGTAGACACTTATTTGACACTTCTTACTCTCTGGTACCTTTAGAAGGCTTCTTGTCTGCTTATTGTGTCTGGGGTCTGCGCCAGGGCTTTTTACATGAGTAAAATTCCTATCGACATCAACAAAATACTTGGTGTGAGTATAAGATGTGCTAGAAAGGCCATCTCAGAATTTTTAGGGACAATTCAAAAGCACACTAAGAGAGAAAGAGAGATTTATGAGTAATTGGTTGAATTTCACAAAATGTGAGTTAATATTTCATGCAAATATTTTATCACTCGTTAGAGGAAGAAAACTTCCAAATTCCCTGAACCTGACATACCAATGGTAATATGTGTTTGTGTGTATTTGTGTATGTGTGTATGCATGTTAATGTTCACATGTGTGTGCATTACACAGTTATACTATGTGCTCCAATCTGTCAGGCTTCATCCATAGCAATACTTCTGCAAATAGCTTAGTAAGCTGAAAAAAAAATTGAACATTTTAGCCAAAATACGATAAACAAATATGGTTTTAAATTGTCCATGCTATGCTTTGCTCTTGTAGAAATAAAATAAGTTCAACATGCCTATAAAAATTCAGATGAGCTATGGGTTAATAATGATAAGGATAGGAGTGGATGAGGAAGATAGTGTAATAAGAATATCAAGCTATATTCTTCCTTTGTCCCCTAAGAAAGGTAACATCCAAGAGCTTATATGATCCTTTCATTTCTTTCTTTACTCTTAAACTTGCAAAAGTTAGCTGGAAAAGCATGCTCCCGGTTTTAAGGCTGTAGTTGGTCACCTGATCATGGATAAGGTTATGGTCTGTGGGGCACAACTTGTGAAATAGGAACCGAGATCAATGCAAATGATATACTGGGAGTTTTATACATCAAAGACATAGGGAGTCAGGCACAGCTTCAGAGAACAAAGGGCTAATCATCCTAAATCAAAATAAGAAAGGCTGAGAGTCCAAGAAATTGGGTTGTCTAAGAAGAGACACTTGCCTACTCTGAGATATTAGCCATTTACATTATCCAAAAGCAGGGTTGATCACTGCTCTCCTCATCTCTTTGTGGGGCTTCAATAGCCCCAGAACCATCAGCAGAAGAGCAGTACAAAAATTCTGCTCTTGTTACAAGGACAGGTGTGCTGGCATTACCAAGCCATTTAACAGCACCACTCCAGTGAATTGAACAACCTCATACCCTAAAGCATAACTCCTACAGGTCAACATGAAGAAGTCAATCTAGATCTCAGCAGGCAAATTATATGGCAAGGAATATGGACCCCTAGAATTTTCTTTCTTAACTCCGTGGTTTAGATAAGTATTTACATATTTTTGCCAATTTCTCAATCTGTGTATTAAAGGTTTTTTTAATTTATATATGACAGAGGAATGCATTACAATTCGTATTACACACGTGCATTAAAGTTAATAATTAAAAAATGTACTAAAGTGTCTTGAGCATTTGGGGTACAGTTTGAAAATTACCTAGAAACACATAAAAATCAATCATTATAGCAATAAAAACTTCTATATATTGAACACAGATCATGTGCTCCATAATCTGCTAAATATTTGACATAATATTTTATATGCATAACACTTCCAAGAAATAGGCTATTTATCCAAGTAATGTAGAATTTTTTTTTTTTAGTTATGGATTTAGAGAGGGTAAGAAATTTGCCCAAGTTTGTACAGCAAGTGATTCAAGATAGAAGGTGGCATGGCAGAGATGTTCTTCCTGAATGAAAATTGGTCTTCAAGTCTGTATATATGGGCTCTGGGTTAATATGAAACAGGGTCAAACCCTTACCAAGAAGCTAAGGTTTTCTTGCCTCATAGATACACCCTTATTTCTAGCTATCAGAAAAACTCCTGGTTCCAGAAATATGACTTCATCTTTTGTCTGTTTTTCATTACTCTTATGTTGCAAGGGCTTTCTTCTCCCTGTGTTATGAACGTCCTTGTTTCTGGTTTTGTTTAAAAAAAAAAAAGGAGAAGAAGAAATGGAGAAATACTCATAATATGTTTGTTTCCACAAACAAAGCTGAGTAAAATTGGTAATAAATTGTCTCTCAAATATTGTTTCCATTTGCTAGTGTTGCACCTAATGACTGACAATTTCCTCATCTTTATTCTCAAACAAGCTCAACAGTGCTGGTGTTCTGTACATCGTACGAAAGAAAGACAAGTCAGGAATTTTCTTTATTTGATTGTCAAACTGATTTTACAAGATTGGCAATTTGTATTCTCACCTTGATATTCCTTGGGAACTCATCAGGGGTCTCAGTTACAACAATCAGGATGGTAATACAAAAGCAAAAAACTATCAACTGTTTACTGTGTCATCAGATGTCCCCCAAAATTCTGAAGAGTAAACTGGAATTTTCTTGTTGAATTTTTTAAGTCATCCTTGAGACTTTTTCCTTAGGCATGTGTATGCTTGTTCTCTTTTCTGTCCTTATGTCAAACCTTTTGAGAAAAGAAAACTCATGCTTAATCAGAATGTTTTTCCAACTCTATCTCTGTGGGCCTACATCCCTAATGAGTCACATTGGTCAAGCCCATCTCTCCTTTGGAAGCCCTCCTTGATCCCTCCAGAATGCAAGGCTGCTTTTCAGGAAGGGAGAGACATTGGTATGGAAAGCTCTCTGAGCATATAAAGGGGGCATTTGGTTCATGTGAGAAGAGATCACCACCCTCTAGTCTTATTCACCCATTTTACTCCTTTGTTTGCTAAATACAAAGCAACCAGAAGGTGCTCCAAGAAGACAGGAACCTGGCATGTCTTATCCACCATCCTATTCCTGGCACACAGAATAGAGTGCCTGAAAATCTGGTAGTTGCTTGCCAAGCATTTATTGAATAAACAAAAAGCTACACTTAAACATTAGGACTGAGAATTTTGATTATCCAGAATGGTGGGTCATGGTTTTCCATTCCTCAGAATAACAAAATCATACATGTCTGGTATGATTAAAACAGGTTTGTCCTGCCTATTCACTCTTTAGCTAGGGCTAAAAAGTCTTTTTGTATAAATGTTTCTGGTCACAAAATCATATATTCATTGCATCATCGGGTTGTGACCAATCAAGTGTCTTGGCTACTGAAGATAGATCCTTAACCTATTCAACATAGTAGTTTCAGATAGAAGAGTGGAAAGTTAAGAAAAAAAATCTAAAATTGTGGTAACAATGATATACCTAGGATTAAAATCAATGGAACATTTAACCAGAAAAAAAAAAACTTCCCAACACTATCAATTAATTTACAATATAACATTATAGGGACTTCTAATTTATTATATAATTTCCAATTTAAAATAAGGATGTAATAGATAGAATTTCTAAAGTCTTTCTTCCTAATTTCCAGAATGTGAATATGATGAAATATCATGCCCATGAATATATTACATGACAAAAAAGGTTTTGCAAAAAGTTGAACTTAAAATAGGCAGATGATCCTCTATTATCCCAAAGGGGCCAATGTAATCAATGAGTCTTCAAAAGCTGAGAGCAGGGTCAGAAGGGGAAATCAGAGTGATTCAAAACATGAAAGGGACTTGCCTTGCCATTGCTGGTTTGAAGATGGAGGAGGTCATGGGAAACAGAAACTCAAGTGGCCTTCAGCACCTAATAGCAGCCTCCAGCTGACAGCCAAGAAGGAAAGAAACAAGACTTTAGTCTTACAACTTCAAGGAACTGAAATTGGTCAGCAACCAAATAAGCCTGAAAGTGGATTCGAAGAACTTCCACCTAAGAGCTTTTCTCGGCTGACACCTTGATTTGGGCTTTGCAATATCTTAAGCATGGGACCCAGTTGAGTCTGCCTGGAACTTTGATCTACAGAAACAAATTTATGTTGCTTTAAGACTCTAAGTTTGTGGTAATTTTTACAGCAGGAATAGAAATAATAAAGAGATGACAGAGTATCAGTTTTATTTATCACATTATTATACTTAAATATTTATAAAAGGTTTCAATGTAAGAATTAAGTTTGATTTGCAACTTTCAAAACCATATTTAAACCATGAAGCATTCTCTGTAGCTGTCTAATAAATGGGAGGGTGGGAGGGTTGGCAGGGACAATCTGGCAGAGATGCATGCTAAAAATTAATGTCTAACATAACCCAGGGAAGTTGAGTCAGTTAGCCAACTGGCATTTGTTACTTAACCCGATATTCACAAAACATCACACTGAGCAATGGAGATAGAGATGAATCAGACAGGGTTCCAGTACTAGACCCTATCATGTAATGGAAAAAATAAAATAACATGTGACAAGTTCTATAATTTTTATTGGTAATATTGCCACAGTGGAATAGCAAGGAACTGAAAATAACTGAAGATGATAGTACGATCAATTACACGTCTTTTCCATTATTTTTTTTAATATCACTAAAATCTTTCACTTCTTTTTACCTTATTCTAACCATATTACCATTCCGTGGATTAGGCCAGGACCATCTTGCCTAGATTTTGGCCACAGGGTGGTCACCACTCTCCCCATCAGCACTCTTATTATCACCCAATTGGTTACCTACTCAGCAACCGGAGCAATATTTCTTGAGTATCACTCTGCTGTGTCACTCCTCTCCATGATACCTTTCAATATCTTCTCATTATATAATTTGCAAATTCTTTAAAAAGATTCATGTGACCTTCTATGACTCAACCTTCACTTACCTGCCCAGGCCTGTTTCTTACCATATGATCACTAAACTCACTGCTCTAATCACAGTGAACTTCTCAAAGTTACCTAACCATCCAAAGGAAGAGTCCTTTGGACCTTGGTATGGCTTGCTTCTTCTTCCAAGGACTCTCACCCTTGACCCCGCCCCACCAAGGTCATTTCAGGTTATTCCTCAAGTCTCAGTTTAGAAATATGAAACATCCTCCTTGTCCCTACAAGCACAAGGGTGAGTAATTTTCCATGACTTGTTTTATATCCTGAGGTGTATTTGCCCATTCATTTACCTTCTCTACTACAGTATAATATCCTTAGGGACAGATGCCATGCATTACTTCCCTTTGTGTCTAGAATCAGACCAGTAGGTTATCAGTGAAGATAAGTATACCAATTGGTGTTCTGGAAGCCAATAGCAAGGAAACATGAGAAACTCAGAAGTGATCAATAATGTTAAGATGATATTGAGGGGCTGGGGTTGTGGCTCAGTGGTAGAGTGCTTGCCCAGCAAGCATGAGGCACTGGGTTCAATCCTCAGTGCCACAAAAAATAAATAAATAAATAAAGGTATTGTGTTCATCTACAACTAAAAAATATATATTTTTTACAAAAAAAGATGATGTTGAAAATTAGAAGTGAGCTATTGGATCTAGCAATTAAGAAGTCAGTGGTAATCTTAGCATGACCAGCTTCAACCAGAAGAGAAATGAATGGACCTGAGGAAACCAGAAACAGTGTTTTTGCAGGAACAGAGAATGTGTGTGTGCTACAAGCAGTTTTCAAAGTGCTTCATAGTTCAGGAAAACTATGAGCCCCCATTCCCTGACTGGAAGAGTCAAACTTTGACCTAATAAATCATGCTGGGACCTACATTAAATGAGGAGTACATCAGGGCCGGGGACATGACTCAATGGCAGAATGCTTGCCTAGCATGCACAAGGCCCTAGGTTCTATCCCCAGCACCTTAAAAATAAAGGAGTTTATGAATATTACAAGAAAAAAACCACAAGATCAAAAATTGAGTACTGAGAAACAACTCTCTGAAACCAGGCTAAAGAACCAGGAAATAGAGAACAGAGGTGAAAAGTCAGGAGAGGAGAGTAAAGGACAAACATTTGCAGGTGATTATGTGGCATAGGTTTGAGCTTTCACTAACTCCCAAAGCACAGTGAATGGGAGGGAGAGCAGGATTCAAGGTGAGAGAGAAGTTTGGCTGCACATAAAGAGACAAGGAGGCAAAGACAGTGAAGACCACACTTGATGCCTATCGGCTGAAGAGAGGGAACCAGAGAAGAGGGAAAGAAAGAAATCTACATCTAGAGAGGAGGCCAAAGGGACAGAATCCAATGAGCCCAACAGGTTATTATTGAAATGAAGGAAAAAAAAGACCTCTTCCTTCAAGACTGAAGGAGATTAAAAAGATGTTCGCTTCTGTAGATGAGCAGAGAAAGTGCAAAGGAGACCTCTCAGAGTTGCCATATTCTCTATCAATTAAGAAGCAGGGCTAAAGGCTGAGAGTGAGGGATGAGAAGAAAAACACAAGTTTAAAGGTTTCAAACAGCTGCCTCAAGAGGAATTATAGAGGGAGGTGACTAGGGACAACTGAGACGATTGCCAAGCTGCACTGAGAGCCCGGCCAAAGTTAGATAATTAAAGAATAATGATTATTTTCCTAGAATTAATTTCCATACACATACAGAAAATGTTGTCCTGCTTGTGTATGTTCCTACTTTCACAGAAGAAAAAAAAACTGAATTTGAAACAAAGAAAGCCCCTTTGAATTTTGTAAAAATCATCTATCTATTAAAATGGTTTTGAAGTATCTGTGGTTGATTTCCAAATACTGGAAAAGTCAAACATTTTTGCAACTCACAAGCATGTATTTTATGCTTATGTGTGTATTTCTACCTTTTCACATTTGGTTAAAAAAAAAAATTACAGGTAGGGAAAAACATCAGCCAACAGGGTTTTGTGGATCACACAGCTCCATGCAATTAAGGCGCCATTGTTAATTTTCAAATTGTCATAATCCATTTGAGAATTTAAGACAATTCAAAAAACAATTATGACTGAATGAAAAGTGAATTGGGCAATCAACTGAGATGAAATGCGGCCCAAAGAAACAAAACGTTGAGAAAAAAAAAAAAGCTAGAATATGGAAAGAATGAAAGGCATATGGAAGTGACTGATTGTGTGGGGATGGTCTTTCAAGGCCAAGGTTACTTGACAAGAAAGTGGAAGGGGTTTGTTCTACATTGAATGAGATTTAACTGTTTTGCTAAGTGCAGCAGATTTGACTTTTTAAGTTTTAAGTTGCATAATAAAAATGTTGAAGCCAACCCAGATGCACGTTGATATGGCTGTATGTTGTTTACCTAAGACTGCCATATAGCCACAAATAAACAAAACCAGTCCCCACAGACATTATGGAGCAGCTTGCTGAAAAACAGAATTTCAATTGCTTGTTCTGATTCTGTGAAGAAAGATTAATTTGAGATGCATCTAAGTAAATTGTTTTATCCGAAGAAAGCAAGTTCAACTAATCATATTCTATATCTTTTATTTTTAATATGAAATAAGTGTAGGTAGCAGGATCATCTTATTCATTAAACAGCCTCAAAACACTGTGTCATACTCTTTGAAAGGCTGCACAAATGAGTTCCTTGCATGAATTAAAAAAAAAAATCTTGCTTCCTGAAATCTGACATTCCACACAAGCAAATAGGTCCTAGCAGAGGAGTCAAATATTATTACACTATGGCTCCTGTCATTTTAAATTCTTCTTGCTAAACTTTTATGCCCCTCCAAGCCATTTCCTCCTCTTCCAATCTTCATGCTATACCTTTTTTAAGGCATCAGCCAAGATTCATCTCTAGTCTGGTGCTTTCCTTGATAAATCACATCCCGTCATGATCTTTCTCATGGTTTGAATTCCCTGTGAACTTATTCATTCATTCATTCATTCATTCATTCCTGCATCATTGTGCACCTGCCATATGAGACCTCTTGTAACACTGAGTTCAGTGTTCTCCATGCAATCAAACTGTGTTTATTCTACAACTCCGTAGGGCCCTGGACATATGCAAGACAATATAAAGTTGATATAAAGAAGCATATGTAATTACCTGTTTCTTTTAAAAAAATTTAAAGCAACTGACTGTCAAAAACAAAACTATAGTACAGAAGCATAGTCACACAAAATAAAATCTAAAAATCGGGTAATAAAAGAGGAGAAAACTCTTCACTGAGTTTCTAGCAGCTAAAAAGGGGAAATTAAATGGATCACGAAACTTTCCTCTCTAATAAAAGAAATTCTATTACTAAAAAAATATATTTTTAATTAAGGGAAGATGACAAAAAAGGCACTTTTGGTACTGCTAATGCCATAATCTCAGAATCATTTTTTACAGAATCATTCTTTACATAGCATTTCAGTAAGCAACTATTAATACATTAGAACTGTCACTTAAAATAAATTATTCTCATTTTCCCTTGTTTAAATGATGTCCTTTCCCTCAGGAGGCTTGTCATTTAAAACTGGTCATAAAGGATAGCTGTAAAAATTATAGAACATTTTAGAGCTAAATTGTGCAGTGCTAACTGATTCTTTCTATGGGTCTTGGTACCCTTAATGGCACTGAGTGTTGTCCTTGCCCTTGATGGGCATATAAAAATCCTTTGCCTGATTAACTTGCAATGCAGTGTGAATTCAGAGAAGACCCTGGTAATGAGAAATATATCTTGCAGAGGAGGAACTGAAACTGAACCTAAAAGATGATTGTTAAATGAGCCCACTAAGATTTTGAATCAGTTAGCCTTTGGAAGATGTTTTTTTTTTTCAAAATACTAATAACAGAAACTTGGATCTATAATCTAAGTTAGTGACTTCTCCACCGAAAATATATTTTCCCAATAATCCTTTGTTGGTTTTATACTGAATCCTGCATTCTTCTGCTTTCAGACTTGTTAAAAATCCATAGCTACCAACACAATTTATTGGCCTTTATTAACCAGCAACTCAAAAAGTTAAGGGCATTTTGTTGATGGCCTCAACTTTATCATCCTGAGAGCCAAATAGGTTTCATGTCATGTAAGAGGTTAGTTTAAGAGTTCAAGGAACAAAAAGGCCATTTTAATTGCATCAATAATCCACTTGACAGCACCTATTAGATTTGTCTGCTAAATCATCCTTTCAGCTTTCATTAAAAGAAGAAACAGTCTCATTTCCCTCCTGTTGCTGGTAGTTAGAAGTTGCAATATGCAAAAGCCTATATGCAGTAGACCCCCCCAAATCAGTAAGTACTCAAAATTGTGTGCAAAATATGAATAAAATATTGATTTCATTAAAAATGTTAAGGACTACTTAATTCAAAAACATTTTATATGTTTGCATATTTATTTCTGAATTTGCATATTTGTTTGCATATAACTTGTAAAGATGAATGTTAATTATACTTTAAAATCATTTATAAATTGTAACTAAGAATGTTGTATGAATTTTTAAAACTGCCAAATTCTCAAGTACCACTAATTATAAAGTGTCATGTAAAGTACACTGGAGCAGACCTCATATTGAAAAAATATTGAGATCTTGACAAAATAGAAAAGCAGAATTATTAAGTGTGCTTGCTGATTAAATGATACCTCAGGCAAGTGAAAGTTAAGTGTCACTCAGTGCTTTTCTAAAGCATCTATTTACCTTCACTGAATAATGATGAGAAGCCCGTGCTCCTACCCAGACAGATCCTTTACCTGATGCTTCTACATTATCCCCCATTTAAATGTGAGCTTCAAGAATTATTCTGTATTTTAGTTGAACATATTCTGGAAATGACAAAGAGAAGTAAATAGGAATCACAATAAGTAAGGCTACTTCAGCAGCATCCTGTGTCAAGTGAGGTAAGCTGAGAAGATTTGACTGTGCACTAATTGGATTTGTAAAATGATTCATATAATTTAAAAAGCATTTACACAAGGTCATATCTGAACTGGTTTCCAAAAAGAACTGTTGGGAAGAATGAAATGTCCAAGTAATTACACTGGACATGTAGATCTAACACTGTATCTATTAAATTGGGCATGAAATTGGACTTCTTCAAAGTACAGTAGGTCTTACACTATGAATTGCTAGACAATTTTCTATATTTTTGATAAAATGTTTAATTATCCTAAGCACAGACATGCCATAGTAAGGAACTACTGCTCATGTATCGTTTTTCCTAAATTAGCAACTACTGTAGACCAATTTCTTTTTAAAAGATTTTAAAGAGTGCAGTATGTTAAGAATTGGCTGCCTGAGTTTCAGCTCATTCCATCATCTACTGTCCTGCCAATAGGAGGAGAAATTGTGACCAATTTCTCCCTCACTCCACCACCACACCCTTTGTCTCTATTAGCTTAGGGTTGATTTGTAAATGTCTTACTACAGGAAATAATTAATGCTAAATTATTCTATGTTGTTATATTATCAGTGTCCTATCTGAATCCATACTAATATAATTAGAAATAAAGTCGACACTGAAATAACAAGTAGCTCTTAAAGTTCCAAGCATGCTAAGTAGCATTTACTGAGCTAGCAGAACACAACTTAGATCTTGAAAATAATTTGATATTAAAAGACAAAAGTAAACAAATTACATTGTAAGTTTGTGCCCCCCCTCTTGGGTATTAATCAGTTCTAGTAAGCCATGTATTGTACTCTTCAAATCTGCATTAATCAGAATTTAGGTTTTGAAAGGCAAAAGGAAAAAAATTGTCTCCCTCTGGTGGGGAATATAACAAGTTTTTCTTTTTCTTTCTTTCTTTTTTTTTTTTTTCTTTTTAATTTTTCTCCTGCAGTCAATTTCAGAAAAGTAGTTACATGCTGCTCAAAACGAGTACTCTTGAATGACCAGATTTTTGATCTTTTGAACAGACTTTTTTAAATTTTTTTTTAGTTGTAGATGGACACAATACCTTTATTTTGTTTATTTATTTTTTTAGGTGGTGCTGAGGATTGAACCCAGTGCCTCACATGTGCCAAGCAAGCACTCTGCCACTGAGCCACAACACCAGCCCCAGATTTTGTTTTTTGAACATGGCTAGCAGAAAATTCATATTCAAAACTTATCTTTACTTTTTTCACTTTTTTTCAGAAAAAAATAAAAGGTTAAAGAAGGAAACTATACAGCCAGCCTAAGAAGAAGGAACACTTTGTGCTTACATGAAACACTGAGTTTCTAAATGGATTACATTACAAACGTTATCGTCAGAACCCTTGGTTCTGCACTCAGCCTTCTGAATAAGCAGTTTCAGAGGGCAAAAATTCTGGGAGTCACCCCTCCCTCCACCCAGGTCATTTGTCAAGGGTACTTGGCCTCTCTCCTTTCTCTGCGATCCTGAAACTTTTCCTCAGCCTCCCTATGATGGTTTGCATCTGTATTATCTCCTCAAATGCTCATGTGTCAGGAAATGCAGCAATATTCAAATGTGAAAAGATTACATAATGAGGGCTGTCACCTCATCAGCACACAAATAATTTGATGGATTAATAATCTGAATGGAGTTACTGGGAGGTGGTGAAAACAATAGGCATGGCTGGAGGAAGTAGGTCACTGGGGGTGTGACCTAGGGGACTATATCTATTCCTGGCTCTTTTCTCTCTCTCTCTCCCTCTCTCTCTCTCTCTCTCTCTCCCCCCCTCCCTCTCCCCCTCCCTCCCTCCTTTTCTCTCTCTCTCTCCCTCCCTCCCTCCCCACCCCACTTCCACCCCCATTTTGTATCTACCATGAACTGACAGCTTTCCTCACTCAGGTGCACCCTTCCACCATGATGTTTCTGCAGTGGAGTCAGCCAACCATGGACTGAGACAAAACCATAAGCCAAAATAAATCTTTCCTCCTCTAAACTGTTCTTGTCGGGTTTTTTTGGTCACAAAAACAAAAAGCTAACACACTCCCTTATATCACCTGTTGCCTTATTCCATGATTTTTGTTTGCATGTCAATTTCCTCAGTAAGACTATGAGTTCCTCAGGGTAGAGATTTATGCCTTTATGCACCCCCATGTCACCAGTATGTAGCTTAATATTTAGCACAAAGAACTTGCCTCTGTAAAAGGCACTGTGCAAAGATTTGAGACATATAACCATGGACAAGACATACCTGGTCCCTGCATTCATGAAACTATAATGGGAAATAGTGGATGGATCTGGAGTACACTTTACCATGGGAACAATGTATTCAATAGTAGCTACTAGCCACAAAAGCCTATGCAATCCATGTTGTAGTTAAAATTTCCCTTTAAGCAGATTTATTTCTTAAAGTTCCATAGGGTTATCCTCATTGTGAAAGAATTTTCTCAAACTAGAACTTCATGCATAGTAGGTAAACTCTGTAGATAGGCAACCATATTTCCAGCCCCAAAATTTTTCTTTTAAGGTTTTTTAAAAATATATTTCATTGCCTTTATTTAAGATATACAACATCAAGCTATGGAGTACATATAGATAGTAAATTGGTTACTGTGACAAGACAAATTAACATCCATAATCTCACATAGTTACACACTTTTTGGCTTTTGTGATAAAAGCATGAATCATTTAGCACAAATCCCCCAAACAGTGAGATGTGTATTGCCTTCAGTCCTCACATTGTATCTTATATCTCTAGACTTGTTTACCTTTATAGCTACCATGTTGTACTCTCTGGCCTACATGTCCCAATTCCTTCCTACCCCATCTCCTGCCCACTGAAAACCACTGTTTTGTTCTCTATACCTGTTTGAATATTTTTAGACTCCACATATGAGTTCATACAATATTTTTTCTGTGTATGTTTTTATTTCACTTAGCATAATATCCTCCAGGCTCATCCATGTTGTGGCAAATGGCAAGATCTTCTTTTTAGCATTTAAATATATTTCTTTATCTATATACGCCACAGTTTCTTTATCCATGGATACTTGGGTTATTTTTATATCTTGGCTATTGTGAATATACTGCAATGAACACAGGAGTGCAGACATTCATACAAGACACTAACTTCATTTTCTCTGTGTATATATCCAGAAGAGGGATTGCTGAGTCATATGGTAATTCTGGTTTTAATTTCTGTGAAAACCTCCAAACTGTTTTCCACAATGGCTGTACCAATCAACTTTTCCTCCAACAATGTATAAGAGTTCCCATTTTTCCACACGGTCACCAACATTTGTTATCTTTTTATTTTTTTATTTTTTTGGTAAATAAAGTTGTGAGATGGTATTTTTAGTAGTTTTGATTTGCATTCCCTTAATGATTAATGATGCTGAGCTCCTATTCATATAACTGTTGGCCATTTTTATGTCTTCTTTAAGGAAATGTCTATTCTGGTCTTCTGCCCAATTTTTAATGGGGTTATTTGTGTATCTACTATTGACTTATTTGAGCTCTTTATAAATTTTAAGTTGCAAACACTTATCAGATATATTAGAAATGGTTTTTCAATCTGCTACTGTTTTATTTTATTGATGGTTTCCTTTGCTATGTATAAGCTTTTTGATTCCATTTATTTGTTTTTGTTTTTGTAGCCTAAGATTTCAAGATGGTATCCAAAGTCACTACCAAGCCCAAAGTCCAGCAACTTTTTTCCTGTTTTATTCTAGGAATATTTTACAGTTTCTAGTCTTAAATTTGGGTCTTTTATTCATTCTTAGTTGATTTCTGTGTAAGGTGTAAGGTAAAGATTCAATTTTAGTCTTTTGCAAGGAGAAATCCAGTTTTCCCAGCACCATTTATTAAAGAAATGGTCCTTTCCTTATTGTGTTTCCTTAGTGCTCTTGTCAAAAACTAATTGACCATGTATGCTTGGAATTATTTTTGAGGTCTCTATTCTGTATTCTCAACTCCTTTGTCCTATGTGTCTTTTTATGCCAGGACTATATACAACTTTGATTACTATAGCACTCTTGTAATGTTTACTCAGGAGTCATGGTGCTTCCAACTTAGTTTTTTTGGTTATTGTTGTTGTTTTGTTTTGTTTGTCTACATGGGGTTTTTTATGTTTCCATTTGAATTTTAAGTAGTTTTTTTCTGTGAAGTATGTCATTGGGATTTTGATAGGGATTGCACTGAATCTGTATATTAATTTGGTAGTGAGGACTTTTTTTTTAAAGAGAGAGTGAGAGAGATAGAGAGATAGAGAGAGAGAGAGAGAATTTTTAATATTTTTTTTTTTAAGTTTTCGGCGGACACAACATCTTTATTTGTATGTGGTGCTGAGGATCGAACCTGGGCCGCATACATGCCAGGTGAGCACACTACCACTTGAGCCACATCCCCAGCCCAATGAGGACATTTTAATAATATTAACTTGTCTTGTCCATGAACATGGGTTATCTCTCCCTTTATTTGTGTCTTCTTTAACTTTTCTTATCAATATTTTATAGTATTTAATGTACAGATCTTAGAAATAATTTTGAACTATAAGTTTATTTGTCTGAATTCACTCATCTAACAAATATGTATTGAGTACCTGCTATGTGGGCTGAGTTATGGGACATCTGTTTGAGAAAGGTCAATAATTAATAAGTAAACAAAAATTTTTAAGTTGAGTATGGCTTGTCATTTGTGTTATAAAATGAAGAAAATTAGGTGATAGATGATGGGTTATATCAATCAGTGTTTTATCAGGAAAAAATATAGTGAAGTAATTGAAGAGAATGTAATGAAGAGACTGTTTAAAAGGTAAATAAGGTAAACCAATAAGGGAAAATGAAGCACGTTGGAACTTGTAAAGTGAGGAGCTTTTATTACCCCTAAGACTCAATGGGCAGAGAAAGAAGCAGTAACAGAACCCAAAGAGAAAGTTATAGGTGAAGGAAAGAGTCTCCCAACAGGAACTGTGGCTTTTAAAGCAAACACAGTCCTCAGTGTCTTACAGTCCAGGGCTGCAGATAATAAGCACACTGATCTCACTCTCCTCCTACCTGTTAATACTCTGCCAAGTCTCCCACTGCACAAACTCATCCAGATGCCAGAGGGCAGTGAGCCTTTTGATGCTAACCCTAAAGGTCAGCTTTCTGGAACGAGTGGAAAGATGCTCTAGAGGGATTGATGGAGAATATTTTTACAGGGAGTCATTAGGTCATCCAATAGTGGAAAAGATGACAGGAGCTAAAACCTGGATAAATTCAAAATATAGACCAAGTGAAGGTTTTGAGGCAGTAAAAATCTGGTGGTCTAACTCTAGATATTTGGTGTTACACGAATCACTTCACATTTTAGGCTACGTCAATAAAATGGACAAGTTGTACTATGATGATCTCCAAGCTCCCTTTCATCTCAAGCCACTTGGGATTCTCTTTGAATTTCATGATTCCACTTATTATCTCTCCCATGATGTTCCAAGAGCATGAGTGCAAATTGAGTGTTTATAAATTAGGGCCTACCCAGATTTTCTGAGACTTGACAGTCTCAGAAGTGAGAAAGAAGTGAAATTTAAAAAATAAAAACTGTCAATATCGATATTATCTGTGGATTTTTCAGGAAAATCTCTGGTCTGTATGTGAAAAAAGATTAATATAACTGGTTCATGTCACAACCGAAGCTGGTAACTCTTCACAGAAATCATTTAATTAAAATTATTCCAAGTATATATTTTACTTTCTTTGAAGATTTTAACAGGGGTGGGGGAGTTATTATTATTTTCAATTAAAACTCTTTACAAAACACATTTTAAAGTTAGGGAAAGAAAATTCAAATGCCATGAGTCACCTTACAACTGATTTATATCAGATTTTATTGTGACAATCACAAGTGCTAGTGCAATTATTATTCTTCTTCTCTCAACAGACTCATTGGGTGGGAATAAGAACCAGTATGTAGGCTTATCCACATGACTGTACTACTGAAAAATACATTTTCGTGACATTTATGTACAAACTAAATGAAATCTGATAGACTTTCCCTTATCACTTTTTTCTTATTTTGATGGAGACTGACCTGTTCTTGGAATTCTACATAATAAGAATGCAACAGTAAAGGGGTAGATGTTTGCCAACCCAAACTGCATTCAGTCATTTTCTTCTTTGTTCTTTCCATACTGATTTACAAAGTGCTGACCCCAATGTCTCTGTATTAAATGATAACAAAGAGCCAAAGCCCGTTTTGATGGAGCCAGTGAGTCTACTGGAAGCCACCACCAGATGTCACTAACTCCGCCCTTTGACATCCACAACCTCTGAGTATCAGGATACCTTTTTAATATTAAAAATTTTCATATTCGCTCAGATTTGTCCAAAAATGAGAACTTATTGTGTCTGTTAACTGAAAAAGTACATAATGACACAAGCAACTGAATTTAATAATCTTTTTAATATATTTGTGTTTATTCATTATAGCAATCTCTACGTATATTTGAAAGGAAGTAGTGTATCCATTTGGAAGACCCATTGCTTTGTCCACTGGTAATTTATCACATTTTCATGGAATTGTGGACCCCTAGCCATGGAGCCTCATCCCACCCCCCAAGGAATCAACAGACTTTGGGTACTGAAGCCTGTAAGGATCTAACCAGTCTGTGATCACCATCGTCCCAATGCACTCGCTGTGTTGTGCCATAAGAATGATACCATGTTCATGCATTGTTAATCAAGATGTTGGTCTCAAGCAATGATACATTCTTATCACAAAAACCATACAGAAAGTTTATATGAAAACAGTTTTCAGATGTTTTATTGATAGTCTCTTCCAACCCCACCACCTTTTCACTCAAATAAGACTGCATGGGGGCAGGAGGGAAGGCTGGACTCCAAGGAAACAGCATCCTTCTACCACAAAGTTGATGTTTTCTCTTTTTGCTTTCTGACGAAGCATGTATTTCTGATTCTTTATCTTATCCAACCTCATTTCTGCTCCCAAAGAAGATTTCCTCCATTTTTCTGATAAATAGACTGTCAGGTCTACCTCAGAAGTATGACAGATATGCCCAGAAGTATCCAAATCCCAAAGAAAAATACAGCTGAACCTGCAGCTAGGATAGTCCACCATGCTAGTAGGTAACAAGTAACACATATCAAATGAAGGTATGACCAATATTCAGAGAGAAACGAGAGAATGTGATACTAATTCTGATGGAGGAGAAGTGCCCAGAAAGTGAACTTCACATGGATCTAAAAAGGAAGTCTACTTTTAAAGAGAAAACACCTAGGCTGGAAAGATGGGACTAGAAAGAGCCTGGAAAATAACAACTAGTTTAAGGACTAGGAGTTTTTATTAGACAATAACTGTTGCTTGGTAGAGAGAAGGAGGAAGGAAAGTTCGAGAAAATAACAACAACAAAGAGCAAATGAATAAAGAAAAAGGATAAATACCACAATGAAGACAAACCCCAAGCAGAAGTGATCTTTTCCTTCTTCAAACCCTTTGGTGCTTTTCATTCTCCTCATATGATATTTATCACAGATCACCTAGTTATCAGCCCTTCATGTCCTCATCTTTTCTCCTTTACTAGTTTGTAATTAAATTCACACAGGGGGCAGCAGTGTGAATAGAAATAGCAGAGGATTTATAACCAGACAACCACATTTAAATTCCAACTTGGACATTGCGTGTATGTGAGCTCAGACAAGCTCTCTCAACCTCTCTTACCCCTTGCTCTTTATAAAATATAGATGCCAACGCCTACTCTCAGAGTTGTTTTTAAAATTAAATGAACCAAGTATGGCATAGGGAGGCAACATACGGTAGGCACATGACAAAGGTATTTCTTCGCCAACTCCACCTCCATGGTAGATCCTGAATGCTCATGTTTGTGTCTTTCACATAGTTGGTGCTCGCTCACTACCCTGCAAAGTGCAGAGTAGTCACATCACAGCATTCATTGCCTTCCAAATTTCCAGAATCACACTGCATTGAGTAATTTGGATTGGTTTGTAATCTATTTAATTTACTCCCCAAATCGTTTATAAATCAACTTCAATGGTTGGCACTGCCAGGACCTAGGACTAAAAAATATGTTCAGCCTGGCCCCTGATCTCAGGGAGTTCAAGTTTAGTGAGTTATTCCTTTGGCAATTCTCTCCTGTGAAAGGACTTTTAAGGAAATTATCCAATGGTATGGTGAATGGGGCCATTAAACCTGAGTGATACAAGAACATATTTTTACAGCCAAGTAACTCCTTTGTGAAAATGCTTTGTAATGCTATGAGGGCTTTAGACTAAAACGAATATCACAGTTAAACTCAGGAACCTTACCAGAAGAAAACAGCTGAGAAGAAAAGGTTTTATGCTGTGCTTACAAAACTATATTTGATCTTATTAGTGGATTGGTCCTTTAAGTATGACATAGATCAACATATTTTAAAACTCTTTAAAGATATCACAGAATTCCTGTTTATCTTGTATAACCTTAGGAGTTAGGAAATGACAGGCCCTGGTTGCCATCCAAGCTGAGATTATTTAAAGTAGCAACATGTAAGCTAGAAGCTTAGAGGAAAAAGGCCCAGTGACAGACAGCTCAGGCAATGGCCACAAGTCATCTCCCAAGGACAGAATGTTCCTCTATCACAGAAAGAGTAGTACAAAGTGAGGCAGTAACTATGGACAAACACAATAAACCAAAGAAACAGAATGGCAGGAAGAGATAAGAAAACTCAAGCATGCCTTAGACAATCAAGACTAAGAAACTGTCTGATTAGAATTGAATTGGAGTGACTCAAAACAAAATTTCAAGTAGCAAAAAACTAGGGAGAACCCCTCATTGTTGCTAAATCCCACTCTCTCCTATATTTCACTCCCCAGGGTCTCAACCTTATCCCTTTCTGTACCTGTAAGTAACCCTCACCTTGACCAGGCATTGTGCAAGGTTCTTGACACACATATCTACTTTGTATTAAAATTATCCTAGCTGGGCATGGTGGCACATGCCTGTAATCCCAGTGGCTCAGGAGGCTGAGGCAGGAGGATCAGGAGTTCAAAGCCAGCCTCAGCAAAAAGCAAGACTTTCTAAGCAACTCAGTGAGAACCTGTCTCTAAATAAAATACAAAAAAAAAAAAAAGGCTGGAGATGAAACTCAGTGGTCAAGTGCCACTGAGTTCAATCCCTAATACCAAAAAAATAAAATAAAATTCACCTAATAAATAAGTGCCATCACACCTTGGTGGTTTAACTTTGGAAGCATAACAATTTGGTTCAAATCTCCACTTCAGAAATTAAATGTTACCCAGCTCAAGTCGAATCCAAACTCACTGTTGGAAGTCAGCCAGGGCCCTGTGAGCCTCCTAAGAATAGGTCTCGCTTTGGAGATCTTCCTATTCTCTGCTGTGCTTTTATTAGCCTCATTTCACAGAAGAGGAAATCAAGGCTTAGAAAAAGTAAGGATCTGCCCAGATTCACTCACAACTAAGTACAAGAGCTAGACTATGAACCTGGATCTGTCTGATGGCAAAGTTCTTAGGTTGTTCAAGTTTTGTGTTATCCCTCTAATAGGTACTTAAATCTTATAAATTTCTAAATGTTAAATTTTAAGTTATTAAGTACACTTGAAAATGATGAATTCTTTTAGACTCAAGAAAATAAATTTCTAATGGTGAGATTTCAGTTCAGGTCCAGTGATAGCTAAAGGCCAGGGAAATAAGATGAGCTTTAGAAAATCATCTGGTTGAACTCAAATTACATCCTCTAGGTGGCTAATGTGGCCAAGTCAGAGGGCTAGATGTAAGCAAGAAAATGTTTTAAAACTTGCAACCAAAGCTCAAAGTGAAAGAGAATGATAAAAGCAGACCAAAATTATCTCCACCTTAAACTCAGGAAATGAAAAGAGGATGGGAATAAGCATGGGCCTGCTCTTCAGAATGGGAATAAGAACTGGATGTACTGGTACTAAGCTTTCCTCCTCCCTAAGACATATCCTGTGACTTTACTATTCATGAGCATAAATGTTGTCTAGGTTATTTCCAGTTTTTTAAAAAAGCAATTGACCGTATCTTTTTCACCATTTTAATGTTGAGCTATTATAATCTCACATTCCAGTGGCCTTCTAACTGCATGGCTATAGTCTCCTTACACTTACTCTGAAATTGTTTTTCCATTGTTATCTTACATTATAGTCGCATCATAATGTCATGTTTAAAGGTTCCCCATACACTTGTAATGAAATCGTTTTGCAGTTCAGAATGGCATCATATTGGCACTTTAAGCAGGGTATCCATCACCCTGTATTGATAGTTTTCACAACAAAACACCCTATTTTAGTGACTGTGAAAGTAAATAGCTGTTGCCAGTGATCTGTTCTTCCATTTCAAACTTAAATGGTCTCATCTGTTTTATTTTACCTTGCAATTTTCACACCCACTGTGGTATAAGCCAAATTTATACTGGTTGCTTTCAAATGAGGACTGTCATTCCATTGGCTCATAAATGTTTATATGACAAGTCACTTATCTGCTTGGGTTTGGCTTTTGTGAGATAGATAATTCCTTATGGTCTGATAATCAATATATTTTAGCCACTCCATTTTAAGGCTAACATAGATAAGTATTCTACTAATTGAAACTAGAGGCAAATTAGTTGGTAAATGTTTTCAGAGGAAATGAAATGAATATCTAAAAGTGATGTGTGCACATACTAAAAGTTTATATAGCACCAAAGATAGAATTCCATCTCCAAATGATCATGCATGAAAAATGTGCATGCAGTGTTAGGGCAAATTTTAGTGAAGGGCAAGAAATTTGAGAAGAATACCTGTTGTATCATTGTAAGTATTACCAAAAATCAGGCATTTTTGTCTAACTTTTTAAATAACACCATCATCAGACCTTGGTGGTTGAACTTAGAAAGTATAGCAACTTGGTTCAAACCTCCACTTCAGAAATTAAATGTTACCCAACTCAAGTCGAATCCAGACTCACTCACTATTGGAAGTCAGCCAAGACTGTCTGAGTCTCCTGACAATAGGCCTTGCTTTGGAGATCTTTCTATTCTTTGCTGTTAAAAGAGACATTACTGCCTTCGATACAACTCCTCTACAACTGTTTTGACAGTTCTTCACAGGTCAAGCTAGAAGTTGGAGGAGCAAAAAGAGAATAAAAGTGACAAATTCTTACAAGAAAAGATTTCTGAAAGCATTTTGAACTCAAGGAAATTTGACATTCAATTGTAGATGGGAGCAAAGCTTCAGATAATCCTTTATTTTATATAAAACTACTTTTCTGTCTTTCAAAGTTAATATAGATAGGGAGGATGGTGCAACCACTAAATCAGTTGGGTCCAAGAGTTAAATACCATAAATCCCCTTGTTTTAGGTGTTTGTACTTGATCTAGTGTTTGAATATATTTTCTCTCAGGAAGTAAGTGGCCACAGCTGTAGCAATGGCTTCTATTCTTGGGAGCCCAAAGTACCCCAAGGACAGATGGTAAGTCCATTAAAAATCACCCCCAAATTTGAATTCACTTTATTTAAAAACCAAATACTTATGATCTATAGAGCATACGGTATACATTGAAAAACCAAACTAAAAATGAGAGAAGGTTAAGAACTACTCCACAGTGCCCAGCAAAAATATAACCATCTTGACCAAGGCCCTCCTACACTCCTTTCAAAATTGCATTTGGAATAAATCCAAAGAGGAAAATAAATCCATACATGGAAAAAATGGGTGTAGTTTAAGGTAAAAGCACCTGAGTGCTACCTGGAAAAATAATTACATAATCTTTCAGAAAGACATCTACACATTCCTGGTCTCTGAATTTCTCTGCCTTTTGGCCCTGATAAGCTTTGAATCTACTGGGAATCACCTTTGTCTTCCAAAGTATCTGGTCATTCCAAGCCTTTCCCAGTTTCCAAAGAGGCTCAGCTCTGCCCCCTTTCACTTGTAGACGTTGATATTGGCTTCCTCTTCACTGGGAAAATTAAATCCAGTTGATCTCATCCTCTATCTTTCCACCTCACTGTATCCACCACAACCTACAAGTGTGTTCATGGCCTACTCACCAACACTTTTCCTCTCTCCTCAGAGAATAGTGATTTCCCCTTTAAGAATCATCTCTTCTGGGACCTCATTTAATCAGTTGAACACTCCTCCCCTTTCATGATTAATAGACAGACAGGATAGATAAAGAGATCTCAAGTCAACTCTCTCTTTACTGTCTCCCCTTCAGCCTATAAACCCCTTCAAGCTGCTCCTATCATTTGGGGGAAAAAAATCACCACTGACCCAATATCTGCCCCAAGCTATGGCCCTGCCTCCCTCTTCCCCTCACCAAATCTCTGGCTGAACTTTTCAGAAAAACAGTATCCGTTTGCTTCCATATACTGCTCCATTACAATGCCCTCTACACATTTTTTTTTTTTTTACACCGAAAGTATTCTTGTTTCAGCAGTCATCTTTCTGTAGTTCTGTTATACTGAATTCTATTGATAATTTACTTCCTCCTTAATAAAAATTCTATCTTCCATTGACTTCATTTCAACCATCCTCCAGATTTTAATTTACTCTGAGTATTTCTTCTCTCCTTTAACATGGGACTCTTTTTTCTTCCTACCCTTTCAGTGATGTTTCTTGACTTTCTAAATACTAGTCCTCCTCCACCCTTATATAACCTCTTCCATCTTTGTGACTCCAACTACCACATGAAATGGATGTATGCTTCACCTCCAGCCTTGACTTCGCCCCTGAATTTTAGATTCATGCACACTAAAAGACTCTTACTAATGTCTTGAGGGAGACATTGACTTGGATTCAAGGGGAAATACTAGGTTCCTTTCTGTAGGTTGTCTTTGATCTCCAGATCCAACCATATGGATATTTGTTGGTTTTTTTTCAGATTAATATTCTCAAAGTATCTCAGTTAAAGGTATGTTATTTTAACATAACTAGGGAAGTAGGAGACAGGAAATCATATAAAGGCAACATAAAACCAACTACCACATGAAGTGGATGTATGCTTCATCTCCAGCCTTGACTTCGCCCCTGAATTTTAGATTCATGCACACTAGAAGACTCTTACTAATGTCTTGAGGGAGACATTGACTTGGATTCAAGGGGAAATACTACCGGAGAATTGAAATGTCATTTAGATAACAACAGTGATTCTAGTAAGGCAGTCGCAGTAGGGAGAAGTCCACTGCCCACTGCCACTTACAGTGTTTCCCCTCCAGAAGTGTCTTTTGTGCCTGGCTCAGTTGCTCTACCTTTATAGTGGTCCTGCTGTTCACAGTGGTTCTGCCTCAATGGTCTCACCACAACTGATTTGTTTACTTTTATCTTATTATGACTCTTCTCTACTCATCTTCCTAGCTCTTGGATGTTTATTATTTTCTCTTTATATTTTAACTCCTTCTTATTTCCTGTATGACCAGAATTTAAACTTCCCCATAAAAGAGGATCAGATTGGTCAGCCAGACAAACTCTGCGTGGATACTTTGAGTAGTGTTGTCCCCCTTAGCCATTTTGAAGACCCACTTTAGATGAAATGTCCTTTTCCTGAGTATGACAATCACATAGAGAAATTGAAAAGATTTCTGAAGAAGTTGCCACCGAGAGGACTGTGGATATAAGTGTACTCTGAAACCTCTCGAATGGGGATAATCTAACTGGAAAAACTTTCCACAACTTGTAAGTTCACTTTTCAAATTCTTACAGTTACACCTTCATAATAACCATCACCTTTTTATGATGTGATCATGTGCCAAATACTTTTTCATTCTTATAAGAACACTGGAAGACAGTCATTGCGTTAGTCAAATTTCCTTTGTCGTAACAAAATGTCCAAGATAAACAATTTAAAAGGAGGAAAGATTAATTTTGGTTCATGGTTTCAGAGGTTTTAGTTCATCGTCACTTGACTGTTTTTTCTGGGCCCAGGGTGAGGCAGAACATTGTGGTGGGGAGCAGGTGGTGAAGCAATATTACTCATCCACCTCCTGTGGCCAGGAAGCAGAGAGGGGGAAAAGGCTGGGGACCAGATATATGCTTCAAGGGAATTCCTCCAGTGGCATGCTTCCTCTAGCCAGGCCCCACCTCTGACAGTTTCCACCACCTCCCACTAGTCCATTCAATTGTGAACCCATGAATTGATCCATTGATGAGATCAAAGCCCGCATGATCCAAACACGTCCCAAAAACCCCACCTCTGAACACTGTTGCATTGAGAACCAAGCCTTCAACACAGGAGCCTTTGGAAGACATTCTAGAAGCAAACTATAACTGTCACTAGTCATACCTCACTGAGAATCAGCAAGGATAATTGGTGTGTTCACGGTTGTACAAGTGCCTAACAAATGGTAAAACAATTCTGATACAAAACAGCCTGGTTCCACAGCCAATGCTGTTCCCTCTGTACCTTTCCATATCTTGACTATATTTCTCCATCCAAATGTCTCTTATTATGGACCACTTTGTAACAGCTATAACTGTAGAGCTTTTCTTACTCTTCAACCATATCCTTTTTGTTCAATACAAGAATCAAGTTGCATCTTTTGACATAAGATGACCCAGTGTCGCTGTATATAATATATGTGAGACATTCTTTTTCTGAATTTCTGTCTGAATCATGCTTAGTCAAAAACTGATTAAAGTTTAAAATTGACAGAATGAAATCCTCATTAGTCCAACTCCTCTCTCATTGAGAAAATGCCTTCAGTATAGAAAAAGCCCAGCAGCATTTCTTTCCTTTAGAATGTAGCTGTATATTAAATATACAAATATGCTGACATCTAAGTAATTTTTAAAAGAGAAAAATGAACGTGGAGTTCTAACTTTGGTTGACTCAGGAAAGAGGATGGAAGAATCCATATTTTTAATAAATGTATATAAAATAGAAATATTCATTTGAACGGAGTAGCAAAAGCATGTGCTACAGTGGGAATACAAAACAGGCCCTTCTTTTTTTTTCTATGTGGAGCTTGCAAAACTGAAAAGCTGAAGAACATGAACAACTGCACATACTCCAGCTTACCCTACTTGAAATACCACTCAGAGGTGCTGAGTGAGAGAAGTCCTTTGTGGAATCAGGATGCTATACAACTAAACACAATTTCCAACATTTCATTTTTACCTTTCTTTTCAAATTGCCTTCACTACCACAATTTCCCTCTTCTATTAGAGGTTAGGGCAATAACACTTCTTCTTTTAAAACACCAATGATATTACAAAAAGAAAAGTCAAAGTTTGCAGATTTCTCTTAGAAGAATTCTCAAGGAAAACCCATCTTTATTTAACTTGTCCCAAAGCTGGCATCCCTCAAATTGCCACCAGCAAATAATAGCTTACAAATTTTTACATTAAATAAATGTAAAGCATTAGAACTAAGGCAAAGTACTATTATTCTGACATACTCTAATTTGAAAAGGGTAAATCAATTTAAACCATTTTGTTTAAAATCAGCTCTTTAGGCTGTATACTCATAATGGTTGCCAAGTTTCAACCCAAAGTGAATGTTAAGGTCTATGTTATTAACCCTTGAAAAATGAGCTCTATCATGGAAACAATGACAGACCTGGGGACTACCTGGTGCAGCTGCTGAAGCTGACAGTCAGTCAAGTAAGAGTAATGCATGGTTTCTTCATATGCAAATCACATAATATGTGCTTACCTTTAAAGGGCAATGTCAGATTATTGTAAAAGTGTTTAGATATAAATACCTTTTTTTAAGAAACCAAATTCATTTATACTGAACTCTCTATGGTTGACATACCATGATAAATCACCTCATTACACAAAAAGCCACAAATATGGCTATTGAGGATGAGTGTGATTGTAAATGAAACTGCTGGAATTCTACTGTGCCTTGCAATGACCCTCAATAAAAAGATACCTGTAGAGCATAGTAATAATTCTCCTTAGGATCAGTACCTCACACTTACAATGTTATCCAAATAAGTTTTCTGGTGCTTGGATTTTGTTTCTTAAAATAAAACTATTGGGGTAAAATTTTTCACATCAATGCCTACAAATTGAACAAATATGAGACTTCTCATAAGCATATTGTAAGAGATCAATAAATGAAAATTGATGGATTTATATCATGGGAGGTACCATAAAATAGCTCTCTAGACTATTGAAGATATTTTAAATCATAATCTAATGGTCATTGTGAGGACTGTGTGTGTGTGTGTGTATGCGTGCACAAGATTTGTGTAATTTATTCTAAGTAAATCATTTTGCAATTTTGTAAAAAGTTAAAAAGCAAAGCAAAACAAAACCAATCTGAAATCCCTATTTTATAAATGACATCCTAGGACAAGAGTTGCCAATGCAAACTTTTAAGTGTCACTTCTCAGATTGGAAATCCATGTCCTGTTCTCCAGCCCTTGCCTCCCAAATCCTTTTACATTCTGCATGTGCAAAAATGTCAAGGCAGAATTCTTCCTGGTGTGAATATACTATTCAAATTCCAAAACATTCATGCTAAAATGAGATTTCCAAAAAAGATTGTTGTGTCTTTACAGAGAAGAAGTAAGATGAGAAGTTGTCCAGACAGCTGTCAGGGGGAAAAAAAAAAGACAGAAAGTAAGGAAAAGAGAAAAGGTTCTGAAGTAAATAGAGAGCCAGAGATCAAAGATCCCTGGTTTTCTATCCTCAGGAGTCCCCACAGGCATCTTGATCCTCAGTTCATCCTTCCCACAATTATACATAATCTTATAACCTGTGTCTCTCACATCCACCTCACCCTGTCTCACCTGCTCAGTCACCAGGTATAGGACAAAAGAAGGTAAGGAGTCCCCAGCTGTGTGTCTGTCAGAGACAATGGGTACTGTTACAATAGCTCAGATTCATGTTTAAAAATCAAATTGACCATTAGATTTTCAATTTATTTTCAAGTTAGAAACTTTCCTAGCTCTTGGTAAAGAAAACCCAAAGCATATTCAATATCTGTGTTTATGCAGTGCACAGACACCTGAGTATATGGCAAATGTAGTTTCCATAGCACATGCCGTTCCTTATTTAATTCATCTAGCCTGACAGAGTTGGTAAAAATGAATGCAACAATAGTAATATTTCATTTAAGTCCACTGGCATTTCTCACGATGTACATTAAAAAGATGTAATATGTATTATAAATGTGAGAGTAGGTGGATACACAGACATGCATTTCACTCCAAAGTGCATTAACAGAATGATAAATTCCATGTATTAAATCTACAAGAACGAAAATACTCTGAGTTAAGACATCTATACCGAATTAGGAGCCAAATGAAATGTCACAATCAAATAAAACACTCTTTATGAGAATCCTAGTATTTTTTAGACCTAGAAAGGACCTTTGAAATCATCCAGTAAAACTTGTTCGTTAACAGGTATGTAACCTGTTTTAAAATTATTAAATGATTTGTACAAGGTCATATAACTAACGTGGAATATCCTGGAGAACCTTCCTTCTCCAGATGCAATGCTCCTCCTACAACATCATTAGCAGTAATTCTGATGGAGCAATAATGCACAAAGCCCCACCAGAGTACCGCCATTGCTTATATCAGTGTGTCCATGGATGTTCTTTGTGATACATGCTTGCAATTTATCCATATATTCTACTAACTTGGTCAACCTCTTCCTTTCTTGAAGATTGGAACAAACTGGATATTTCAGACCCTACAGCACATAATGCAAATCCAGTGAACCCTAGGGACACTTAAATGGATGATGATGGAGTCAAATATTGGCCATTTATATTCACATGGGTATTCACACAGGACCTACTTATCCAAAGAAACATGATCAAATTTTTATTCATTAAACATAGTACCTCAGTCCTAACTAGACTAACGTAACCTAAAAGCTGAGATTAAAGAGAATATTACAACTCAGAATGTCTCAACACAGAGTCAGAACCAAAGCAGACAAATGCCAGGACAAAAGGGAGTTTGAGAAAGTGACCATTCAAGTTTCCAGATGCAGAGCCCATCAGGTCCACAAAAAGGGCTCCAAACTAAATCACAGATTTAAATCTCTTTAAGATACAGTCTAATCTCTGAAAAGAATATGAACATTGCAACTGGAATACTTTACCAAATATCTGACATGAGATTGCCAAAGACCCAAGTTTTGAAGGGCAGGGGAAACATTAAACATTGCTCCCGCCCAATTTGCCTCTGAGAAATAAGTTTGTATAACACAAACCTCAGTTGACCCTTCTGTGCAGCAGCATAAAAGTCAGAGCCTGTGTCTGTGTCTTAGCTGAAATGTGGCTTGAAGCCAGGTCCAAAGCAGCAAGTTCCAGCTTAGGCAATACAGTCTGAAAACTACTTCTCCCAAAACCACAGAGAAACAGTGCAATAGAGGGAGGTTGCTAACTAATACAAGTGATGAGGAGGTGGACTGTCACTGTTGAATTGACAAAATTATCAAGAAAGCAAGAAGATAAAAAAAAAGAAAGAGAAAAAAAAAACAAGCTTGACCCAGGACAGACTGCCTTTTGTTCTTTTGCAGAAATGTGTGGTTGAAAACCATTAATAGCACTGCCTTGGACACTAGTAAAATTCCCGGAGACTGTTTTATAAAGGTAATGAACTTGTATGTGCCTCACTGAACAGGCCTGCTATTAAATCTTCACTAAGAAATGGGATGAAAATGCTGAGTGTTTTGTGAGCAACGTGAGCTTTGCCCGTACATAGTCAGGAATTTTAATCACTAGCCACCAAATTATGATTTTGCTAAGTGAAATAAAATAGAATGCAACCTGGTATACTTTCCATACCATCAATTTTTAACCTATCTTATTTTTAAAATTTCCCTTGTTAGGAGTAGATTTGGGGGAAAGAAGTAAAGAAGAAATCTCAAATGACAAATGTCCAGCCTTGACAACCCAATCACAAACAAATTAAATGTCCATCTCTGTCACAGCTGGAAACCTCCACCTGGCCTGAGGGAAATCCTCCATGTTGTTTAGAGCAAATGTACGGGAGGCTAATCAAAATCTAATGAATCCCTCAGGAAAACAGATTCCTTAGTCCACATCGATAAGAATTGTACTCAGTTTGGCGGGGGGAGGGCGGTATCTACCAGTTGTTTTCTGGGAGAGCAATTGTTTTGTAAATAACAGAACTGGACACCCCCAGGAAGACATTTCAGCTAAGTCTATTATCCAAATCTATGTTTTCACTCACCAAAATGTCAAGGTGATGCATCTGTCGATCTACCTCGGAATACATTTTATTACTGACATGTTAGGGAGTGAAAAGACCAGATGAAGGAAAGTTAGGCAAGGCAAAGGAAAGAGAGGCAATTTTTGAATTCCAAACAAAGCCTGCCCGTAACCATTTTGTCCGATCAGCTCTGCCAGTTTCTTTTGAATTTTCCAAAAGGATGAAAAAGAGAAAAACAAAAGAGAGCTCCGATAAGGCTGAGTTTGGAACATTAATTTAACCAGAAGTACACAAGGGACATGAGAAGGGCAAAGAAACAAGAAAAATGCACCAAGAGAATTATCATCAGCAGGAATCACATTTGTCCTGAATCCTGATTCTTTTCAGGGCTGCTTATAGTTTTTATTTTCAAAAAAAGAAGAAAAGCCTTCATAACTATCTCAGACATTGCTCGTGGGCCTCCTAGGTTCCAGGCACTTGAAACACATTACATCTCATGATTGAGGGATTCCTTATCATCCCCATTTTATAGATGAGGAAACAGCTTCCTAGATGTCAGACCTCACCTAAGGCCAACCACAGAGCTAACAGAGGGCATACCAAAATTCCAGCCCAAAGCCTCAACTGTTTTTATCTCACCACAAGCAAATCCTCTTCCTTTCTCTCCCTTTCTGGTCTCTCCACAGTTGCCTCCCTCGGGAAATTCCTATTGTTTGCAGTTTCAAATTTAAGGAAAATTAAAAGCTGCCTCATAGTAAAAACATCCCTACTCCAAACCATGTAATCAGCAAGACAGGTAAAATCACTTGGCTCTGTTACTCTGCAGATTATATAATTAGTAAAACAAAGTGGGGCAAAGACGCGTGTGTGCAAACAGGAGTTTAGGGCTCCGCTTCTCTGATGTATATTCAGCCTTCGCACAGGGACTGATTGTTCTCATCTTTCTTGGAAGATGGATGAGTGCTGGCTTCCAACCTCAGATTAAGGTTTACTGTCCCTGGCAGGGCTCAGATGAAATGAGGTGGCATCCATATGGTTTCAGTTGCCTCCACACACACAGGAACAAATACCTACCAAACACTCTAATTAAAGTATATACATTAGCACTGGAAATTGTAAGGAATTTCAGAGGATCCGAGATATATAGATATAGATATAGATATAGATATAGATATAGATATAGATATAGATAGATAGATATAGATAGATAGATATATCTGACAACACATTCATTCATGTTATAATCTAAAAGTTACGATCTAAAAGTTTCATTTGTTCCCTTGAGAATTTACAACTGAAATGTCATTTTATTATGGTCCATTCTGATAGCATGATTTGAAGCAGGTGGAGACATCTCTGAAAAAAGCAAAAACACTAGAAATCTAACTTTGGGTTAAAATGATGAATGTCTCATTTGTTTTTGTTTTTGGTTTGGGGTTTTTTGGGGGGAGAGGGGGGCGGGGTTGTAATCTCCTTGAGAACTGTATTAGGTATTTTTGGTAAGAGCCATTTTGGTGTCCACACACTAGGCCCCTAGGTAAAATGTAATGTCACTGAGTGTGTCAACATAGCCTGAGAGCAAGAGTCCAGCTATTGGAATCAGAAATGCCATAGCTTTGGATTTTAGCTTCTCTTCCTTTTAGTTTTTGACTTATAGTATATTATTTAAATTCCCCGAGTCTCCATTTCCTCATGTGTAAAGCAAGATCAATACGTGTTTCACAGGGTCATTAAGGGATTCGAACAGCTAAGATATATAAATCAATGGAATGCGTTGGCACATAGCAGGGTCAAGACTGTTCTGCTCTCTGTTCATTCTTTCTAGATGCCAGTAAGAGATTCACTAAGTCTGTATTTCAACAGTGCTTTTTGTGCTTCTCCTAGGTAACTAGACACAAGACTAAAGTCCTAAGAACAAAAATGAATATGTTATTATCTTATTCTTAAAAGATTTAGAGGTTGGTGGAGGAGTTATTTATATACTTACACACAGAATTGTTTATCTTAGGCACAATGTGATAAGTAAAGCTAATAGCTAATGTTATTGAGCATTTTCACGGTGCCAAATACTGTTTTATACCACTCAGCTTGACAACTATGACCCTACTGCTATGGGAAGTACAACTAAAGTGCTGTGAAAGCTCAGATAAAGAAGTTAAAAACAAAGAAAATCATGAAGGCACTTCTATTTAAATATTTGTAATATTTAAATCAGGTTTTAAAGGATGATAGGCCTTTAGCAGCCTCAAACTGTTAATGGTTCAAGAAGCGGATTCCAGGTGGAAGACATAGGAGAAAATGTAAAGATCATGCTAGTCCAGTATATTCAGAAAATACCAATATCCCAGGACCCAGTGGTGACACTGGAAAGATAAGCTGGAGATAAATGGTTGAGACCACAGAGGCCATGCTGAGGATGGTAAATCATTCCCCATGGGAGGACCTGTGAATTTCCAGGCAGTTCTAAGTTTTCGAGTAGATGGGGCAGATTAGAGAGGGGACTAATGTGATATAGAGGGTCCAATTCTGGTCCTGGAAGTTAAGATCAAAACCTTCATATGTTTGTATGTACATATGTTCACTGCTGTCTCTGCCAGCAACCAAGTAAATACAGATCTTTCCAGAACTATGGGTTCATAGAGCAGGAAATACAAGATTCGACCTAAACCTGTGGCTGCCACCATCTTCCAGAAAGTCAGACTCCTGACAGCTGAAACTATGGGTTGAAGGGTAAACCTCTTTAAAATTTAATGGACTACGAAAAAGTTGTTGGATAGAATTTAGAAACCAAAGAATAAGTATAAGCCAAATCTAGCTGTGGGAAAATGCATACTGGAATCTTTCATGAATCTGGGCCTTTCATAGCTATATCTCACACTAGGGAAATGCCAATCACCAGCAAAGCAGCACCTCCTAACTGGAGGCTTGATAGCCTTTAATTTTCTGTTTGCTCTGGGTGCAAGGGCAGCGGGTACTGTTTGCATGTCTAATGCTTCTCAGCATCTCAAGAAAAGGATGTTTATTCTCCTGCTTATTTCTTGAGCTCCTACTCAGAATGTGGGACACAGAGGATGCAGCATTACTCAGTAAATTTTTAATTATTTTATCAATTAATTCAAAGCAGAAGATAATAATAGGCTAACCCAGACTTCAGCAGGTTCTAGTCATATGAATCTATGTGAGAACCATTTCTTTAGCATTTTAGATATGGGGATGAGGTAAATATGGAGCTTAGGTGCTTTCTAGGCCATCTCTGCATGTCTAAAGATAGGTTCCTGGTGGAGGCTGTGTCCCCATCCCAAGCCCTATCATATTTGTGTGAGACAGCACAAGACACAACAAAATCTTTTCTCCCATATAGATATTTGTTCCACTCTTGATTGCCTTCTAAGCATGGATTACTGGCATTTGTACGAATAGGTCTAACCTAAATGGATAAATGCCAGATGTGGCAATATATATGATTTATATATCTTTTGGGACAGACAGGCCTATACAGGAGTCTAGAAATTATAAAAACTTCATTTTCCTCTGTAAGTCTCCTATCAGTCTCCATTTGGATCCCTCTTTCCCTGTTTCCCCCTTTTATGTAGGTCTGTCCCCTCTGCACAGGGACCCAGCTCTTTCCTGTTAGACTCGGGGATGGGCTTTCAGTCAAATGGTTCCATCTAGTTTTCTCTTTAGTGAAGCGGTGAATGTATGGCTCTTGCACTCTCACGGTAACAGATGATGAAGAAAAACAACTATTCCTGATGCAATTCAAAATTAAATATTAAATATGTAAAAGACAAATATATTTTTCACTTGATTGCATATCAGAGCAGAACTCTGTTGCTATGCTTACACAGTCTTTCTGCTTTCTTCGTGTTTTCCAAAGAATGTCTTCTGTCCCCAATGATAGCTATGAGCCAGGAATCCAGAGAGAATGGTTATAGCTCTGGCCCCCAAAAAAAGAGGTATAGGAAAAAATTCTGTCTTAGTACAAAATTAGGAAGACATAGATCTTCTTGATGTGGGGATTTTTCATATTTAAAAATTGCACATACATTTAACCAAAAGTGCTCAATGATGACACTAACCTCAGCCAGCTGGGACATAATAATGCTGACATGCTGTAGTTGAAAACATGAGTTCCAATACTGCCTTAATGTTCATGAAAGGAAACAAATTATTCTTAATATAATCTGGAGGCCAAAAAAAAAAAAGGCTGGCATACAGAGGACTTTGGACAAATTATGTTCCATGAAACATTACTGGCATGGCTTTTAATGTTGCACTTACTAGTTCCTTTGTAGATCTTTTTTTTTTTTTAATTTAGTTCCATTTTAAAAAGAATGAAATAAGAGAAAATGGAGTTAAATAACTGAAAAGATCTGGATCAGGCATAAAGCAGTATTTCATAGTCAAATTTGAAGGGCCTGCTTTAAAGATAAAAATGAGGAGAAGGGGTAATCACGGAGAGATTGTGTGACATAAACTGAGGACTGATCATGAAAAAGTACAGAAGGAAAGGAGTTCCTTAAACTTGTAGACCTCTGTGCAATCCATTCCCACAACTTCCAGTGTCTTTCCCATGTGACAAACTGCTGCCCATCCCCTGAAACCTAGACCTAATGTCACCTTCCTTAGGAAGCCTTCCTTGCCCCCATCCCAATTGACGTCAATCCTGCCCTTCTCTGATCACTGTCTACTGCATACATAGTTCTGTTACTGTGCTTATTATATAAAATGATATTTATTTGTTCACATGTCAGCTTCCCTGCGAGAAATATTAATTTCTGAAAAGGAAACTAATGTCTTATTGATCTTTGAGGAAATTGAGTGTCTGAAACATAGCAGGCACCTTCTTCACTTTGTGGAACTGAGGAAATAAGGACTAAGCTTGCAAAATTGCTAAGCAGACCTTCTTGGAACACATTTTGCACAGCCTGAAAAGTCAGATAAGGTTCAGTCTGCAGAACCCTCACCCTTCTCGCATAATTTCTTTTACTCTCTTGATTTCAGCTGTTTTTCTTATGATTACCAAATCTACATCTCCAGCCCTGAACTTTTGTTCGAGTTCTAGATTCACATCATAAACTGCCTGCTTAAACATTTCCATATGAATAGCCCTTGAATAACTCAAATTTGTTAGATACCCAAGGCTCTTCTGCCACAAATTTGCCCTTCCTGCTGTGTTCTCTCTTTCAGTTCCTTGCTTCATCATCATCCTCGTATGAATCAGCTTTGCGCCCCATTCTTCATCACCCACTTTATTTTTTCAGTTGCCAAGTTCTTTTGGTCTGCCTGCCCACTGTCTTTTGCTTAGCTCTTCTCTTTTCAACTTCCTCTGAATTAGTTCAAGCTCTCCATATATTTCTCCTGACCAGTGCAATAAACTAAGAGACTTCCTGCTTCCAGCCTTTTTAACCTAGCTCCCATTATGCTGCAAATTACTTTCCTAAAACAAAGACATATTTATGTCAGTTTCCTGTTCAAAAACATCACTGATGACTCCCCACTGATGCAATTCCTCTTTCTGGCATGCCAAGCCCTTCACAATCTTTCCTTTTCCTACACATCCATCATTGTCTCCTACTACCCCATGTGGTGAGTGCTCCAAACACAAACCTTCTAGCCATACCTATCAACTCCCAAACACCCCTTGTACTGCCCTGTCCCCAAGGTCTCTTCCCAGTTGTTCCCTCTAGAAGGTCCAACCCTCTCATTTCTCTCTCTCTTTCCATCTATCAGTGCCTTATTCATCCTTGTAGACCAATGGTTCTTAACCTGTTTCACAGGTCTCCAAAAGGTTCAGACACAAAAAATTAAGGGATTTGTGAATTTGGGTGACACAAAAATTGCATCTTCACTTGCACTACCTTGGGACTGAAATGTAGCACTTTCTTCTGTCATGAACAAAGGCAACAGACTACAGAAATATTAGAAGTGTTTGTCACAGAAGTCACAGACATATCTGTACCACATTATATTCCCTACCTCCTTCAATTATCACGTATGCTCTTTACTACTTCAAAATTACAATAGTTATTAGACCTGAAACTGAAAATTTATTCATTTAATGCCTTAATAAAGAAGTGTACTTATTACTATGTCACATTTTTTCTTGATGTTTTAATAACTGTTTCAACACAATTGGTTTCCATTATAATCCTTTATTTTTATTTTATATACTTAATACATTATTCTAAGAATAGGCAAATAGGTACAATAAAGGTTAAGGATGCCTGCCTAGGTTTATCATAAACTCAACCCTGGAAAGTTTTCCCAGACCATACCACCCTACCCCACACAGGACAAATTAATATCTCCCTCAACCTTGAACACATCAACTAGTTGAAACCCCTCCTGAGGCACTCATCACCCTGCCTTTCTTGTAGTTATTTATTAGTCATTTACTAGGTTTTGAGGTCCTGAGGATAGGAACATTTATTTCCTGTTTTTGAGTCTCCCACGGTACTGTATTCACGGTAGTCATAAACCTGAGTTGTGCTGGTCACATTCCTTTTGAGGGATATTTTAGGTTGATGGAATTCAAATTGAGAAAAGAGATACGTTGCTGATATATTTCAGTCTCTGAACGGAGCTTGTCAATTTGTAACCTGAACTGAACTGTTCTGTCCTCGAAATTTTCGTGTCTTGAGTTAAAGGTGGGGGACGCGTGGGCAAGGACAGAAAAGGTGAGTTTAGAAATCTTCCTTTGGTAATCTAGACATGTAGTGATGATTCATGGATGGATGTAGATAGATAGATAGTAAATTATAAAGTTCTGTTTATAGCTGTATCACACAAAGAACAGTTTAAATGAGCTAGATTCAAATATTCACAAGATAATAAGAAAACATTTGGAATACTGACCATTCAACAGTCATATGCACTTCAGAGTCACAAGAGTATTTTGGGAAGGATGATTTTTATTATAACTTGCCATTACATAGTATAGGTCTTTGTGCAAAGATATAAACTAATTCCTCCCAATGAAGGTATTTCATGTTCATTGATACCCAAATCCATAACTTTAATGGTGTGGCTTAAGGAAATAATGTAACATAACATGGGCATAAACACTCATCTCTGAACTATTAACCAACATTGATAAAAATCAACTCCAGTTAATACCCTTTTTATAATGGGCCTTGAGATATGACAATTGAGGGAAACAGACGTAGCAAATAACAAAGAAGGTATAAAAATCCTTCAAAAGATTTCAATGCAATATAAAGATAAATATTACAAATTCATGTTCATCCAAGTAATTAAGAAGTCAGTCATTCTTTCATTTTTTTTACTACTAAAGACCCTAAAAATAACAATGACCCCATACCATCTGATAGGAATATCAGTTTGCATGTTAGTTTCTCATAATTCATAGTTTTCAGTGACTTGTTAAAGCTCCTGGCTCTCTCCTTCTCCAGCATTGGTCATTTTGGTGTTCCCAGATCACTCTTACTTCTTTTTAATGACAAGCAAGGAAACTACCAATATTAGTAATAAAAATAATAAACACCCATTCATGTATAATGCTCTGTGGTTTTCAATGTTTTAATTGCTAATATATCAGCTTAATTCTGATAAGAACTCTGTAAGGAAAATAGGATTTCTACCAAATACATAGATAAAGAAACCAAAACTCACAGACAGTAAGTAATGGGCCAAGTTCCCACAGTTTGACTAAATTATTCGAAACATACATTCAGGCCTACTAAGACCAAATTCAGTTCTCTCTGTTCTATTATACCCAGGAAAGAGTTAAACATCAAATATCTACATTTGGGTGATTTCTGAGTCTAATTTCAGCTCCTTATCAATCATTGGGGTTAAGGAAGTGATTTACCAAGGGTATGCAGTGGACACTTGATCATTCATTCATTTATTATACAACAGATAGTTCTTTAGTACCTCATCTTTGCCAAGAAGATAAAATTGAGTAACAGGTCTAATTGTCCATAAGCACTTAGGGTATTAACATTATAAGAAAATGACTTAGGTTGGTATATTTTTTAAGCTTTGGGAATAGTTTTCAAAATATGATCAGCAGGACAACGATGTTTTTAGTCATTAGCTTCTTCCGGTACCCGTCTTGATTGCAGGACGTAGAGGGTGAAGAAGTGGAGGGTAGAAGAGAATACCATGTGGAAAATAAAAGCTACTGATGGTTAATGCTGAGATGTGCCAACCAGGTGCCACTTCACTGTAATGTCATGCTCCCTCCCAAATAGCAGCCTATATCCAATGATTGCCCTATGTATGAATGCAAAGCTAGCCACAGCATGGAACCAACTGTGACAGACCATCTCAGTCCCTCACTGCAGAATGACTGAACAATTCTGTTTTCCCTGTCAGTCAGAGATGTTAATCCCATATGTTTTGTACAAAACAGAAGATTCTTAAATGCAATTGTGGAGTTGAATCGCCCTATTTTGATAGTCTTCTCACTGGTGGTAGATAGAGCATGGATAGCCCCTGGCATGTAATTAGTGACATAACTATTAAAATATCCACCACTAGAGAACTGATGGTAACCCAGTGGAAGGATATGACTGGCGAGGGTAATATTTCATGCACTTGAGTAATACAGGAGAAATGGTAAATGTAAGGACAGTGGAGGTTGTTGGGGGTGGGGGGCGTGATCAATGCTTTTGAAAAAAGATAATGAAAGGCTCAGGGTGAGTAATCAGCAATTAAATGTTAACTACCAGAGACAGAGCATCTTTGCAGCATATAAAGAGATTATTTCCTACAGCTAGAAGATAGGAAAAGCTGAGGACCAGGACCAAGATTTTATTACATAAGTAGCAGAGCTCAGAAAAGGTCGAATCCTCACTGCTGTAGGTCTGCTATACCAAGGCCAGGACTTTAATTGGGAAGTAATAGAACCCTGAAATACAGAATGACATATCTTCAAAAAACTGTGAATCACCAGGTTGTATTGCACTCTCTGAACTTGCAGGAAGGACCCACTTCTCCATGTGAAAATCTAGCACACCCTCTTCCTGTGCTTGAAGAAGGTACTCATTCCCCTGCCTTGCAAGACAACATAGAAACCTACACCCCATGTCTCCCTTCTTACACAACATTATCTAGTACCAAGTCACAATAAAACATAACCGAAGTTGTCCTGAACCTACTGAAAAGTAAATGTTGATACCTGGAAGGAACTACAGGATCTGGTCAATGTGAACTAGCAGGCAACAAAAAACTACATGTGGTACTAGATTCTGAGAGTCCCTGATCAAGGGAGATGGAACATGAAGTTGGATAAAAAAAGAACTTTTGAATTTGGGAGCTTTCCGTTGGGATTATACATCCTAGCAAGTACTCTGGAAAAACATGTTTATGTACTTCAAGGATGATTTTTTAAATTTTTTTTGAATACTAAAAATGCCATAATTGTCATGGCAGACAGGAGAAGGATCAAAAGGCTTAGAAAAAATGGGTGTGCTAGAGCATATATTCTAAGAAAGCATGAAAACCACCAGCTGAATCTGACCTCCTGGAACACCAACAGGAACCGATTTACCAAACCAATAAGAAACACAGTGGCTCTTGGTACAGCAGTGGCTGTCCTCTGTAGGCGGGGCTGACAGTAAGAAATCCCAGAATAAAACTCAACCCTTTTTTTGGCAGACAGAACAATTAGATCCTATAATGATAGAGACCAAATAACAGAACATAGTCATATGAAGTCAAGTGGATACAACAATGAGATTGGCAAGGCAGGCAGAAAGTCTGATCCACAGAAAACTATGGCAATGATTAACAGAACTTAGCATCCCTAGGGGAAAGACAGATAGGTAAGCAAGAAGAGTATGACCAATCTATGTAACCAAGAGAAATTAGAGGGCTGAGGTTGTAGCTCAATGATTGAGTTACTTGCCTAGCATGTTTGAAGCCCTGGGCTTGATACCCAGCACCACCATCACCCCTCAAAAAAACCAGAGATATATAATCAGAGGGATGAGGGGATATAAAAAGTTACAATTCCTTGCCCAGTTTCTGGACCTGAGTCAATTTTCTGACCCAAACTAACCGACTAAAGGAGGTGCTAGGCCCCCAGGAGGAAGGTGCCTACAGCACCACAGCAAGCACGCATGTAATTGTTAGTTTAAAATGAATGTCCCCCCAAAGGCATGTATCATAATATGGCATACAGAGACCAGATCATGTTGCCAGATTGCAGAATTCCACATTGCTCCCCTCTCCATTTCAACGATATATAATTGCACCAAAATATCAAGACGACTAATTACATTGGAACCATTATAAAAAGCTTAACAATCTGATGTGAAGATAAACTCTATAAATATTAAAAGGCTTATAATATTAGTAAAAATATCGGGGTCCAGTGGTCTTAGATCATTCTAGGATATTCTCTTAAAATAAAGAAATTATTGCATCTCCCACCTCTTACAACAACAACAAAATAGTCAAATGTCTTGCAAGCTCTTTAACTTTTGAAGGAAGCATAGTCCACATTTGGGAATATTGCTCTGACCCATATCCTAGAAAACATGAAAGGCTGCCATCTCTGAGGGCAGCCAAGATCCAGACCTGCAGCAGGTCCAGACGCAAGACATTCTGCCCTATGTTGGGCCATAGGACACAACAGACCTGGTGAGTTCACTGGCATTATTGGGGGAAAAAGATATCATATGGCTTTTTGGGTCACCCCCAATATGAGAATCATAATAAAGCAAATGTATACCATCAGCAGTGGAAAATTAAGATACCTTCAAAACACATAGCTCTTGGCATGCTCCAAGGCCTTGGTAAAAATGGAGTCCCTGGCCACAGGGCAGCAAGTAACTGCTGTCAGGACTGCCCATCATGGCCTGGGTTCTGTCCAGCTTCATCAAGATCAGCTTCACCAGTGGGGGCTGTGGTTTATCCCGCTAACCTTTTCCTTGAAAATTTTCATCCAGATGAGAAGCCCACGAAAACACTGAAGGAACTGATCCTCCACCTTTTACAGGGCAAGCTGATCTGAACAGCACAAGCAGTGGACTTTGTTAGCTATTTTAGTGGGCTTGCCAGATCATCCCTTCAATTCGGGCCAAAACATTCATTCCTCAGCCTTCATTAGTGATGGACAGTTCACAGTTAATTGTTCCTCCAGCTATTGCCCTCAGCTAATGAAAGCCACTTCCCCAATGTCCTGGTCACTTCCCAAGGCCACTTGCAGGCAACCAATGCTCAATACAGGGGTAGAAAGGTTAACAGTCCTTAGCTGGAGGCCGTTTTAGTTCTAGAGCTCCTGAGGGCAGGTGGGGGTCTCTGTTGTGAAAAAAAAAAAAAAAAAAACTCAACCCAAATATTCATTCTGCCCCATTCTGTATTCTTCACTCCCTACAGGTGTTGATCCAAGAACAACTCCCCAGTAAACTTTCTGTATCTAATCTCAGAATTTTCTTTCCAGGAAATGGGACCTGTAACAGCTGTACTTAGAGTGAGCAATCTTTCCTTGATATATTTTCTTTAACAACAAAGGCTTTTATAACACAAGAGTTAAGAAGAAGGGTTTCGAAAAACAAAACTCACATAGCTACCCTAATGTTCAACCACAATTTAAGAATTTAAACTTTTCAACTGTCCAAGTGAAAAACTCAAAGCAAAACATTAAAAGTCACTAGACCATATAAATACCTATACTCTATATCTTTGCCACTCTTTATTTAAGCAGCTGTTTCAATACTTTGTAAATATATTTTCCCATTCTATGAAATCAACATTACTGTTACATTTTCACATCATTCTTCTTTCATGGAATGATAAAAATTCATTGCCTACTATTCCATTCAGGCTTTATGCCTTTTTACTGAGAAATATTTACAAATTCTTAAAACTCCACTTTGCCAATATTACAAATCTACTGCTTTATATGCTTAGTATAGTAGAAAAACTACTGAACCAGTAATATAGACTCCTTAGTTCTAGTTTTTTCATGACTTTGTATAGTTCATTCTATCTATTCATTTAATAAATACTACTCAGTGCTGGGTATGTTTCAGAATTTGTACTTGATTCTGAGTATAAAGTGAATAAGATAGGCAGCCCCAATCCTCATGAAGCTTAGAGTCTAATGGTGACAGTAGACATTAAATAAGTAATGACACAAATGATTATTTTAATTATAACTATGATACATGTTCTGAAAAAAGCCAAGGTGTTTTGAGAATATATAACAGCATGCAATCCCTTTGTCTGAGATACCTGGATTCTTGGAGGAACCATATTTAAGTGGAGACCCAAAGAACTGGATGAATCTCAAGGTGGAAGAGAGAGAAAGAGACTTATAAATCTGATATAACATTCCTATGTTCATGTGTGAATACACCACCAGTGAAACTCCATATCATGTACAGCCACAGGAACAACATCCTAATTATAATAAATTATGCTCCATGTATGTATACATGTCAAAATATATTCTGCTGTCATGAATATCTAAAATGAACAAATAATAAAAAATAAATAAATTTTTTAAAAATAGAGATTTATAAGCAGTAGGACTTCTATACTTGAAAATTCTAACAAAGGAAGAAGCTTACTGGTTTCATGGAACTAAAAGAAGGCTACACAGCAAGAGGAGAGAGGTAACGCAGGAGATGAGGCAGAAAGCCAGATCACACAGGGCCTTGTGCGCTGGAGTGATGGTTTTCAACTTTATCCTAGTTGCAATCAGAAACCCTTTCAGGACTTTCAGCAGGGAAAGGACACGATCAGGTTTCCCCATGGGCAAAATGGCCACAATACCACTTGCCTGCTTACTGTAACAAGGACTAAGAAGATCCAATGAGATTATGAATGTGAATGTTCTTTATAATATATGAAGTGTACTGCAACAAAAGACATTATTATAGCCAACTATATCAGGAAGTGAATTAGATGGTTCATTTCACCACTCAGGTAAAACTTAGCAGCATAATTCATCTTCTGGACAAAAAAAAAATAAATAAAATGAGTTCCTTAAAAGACATTCTTAAAATATATTCTCTGAATCCCAATTGCAATTGCAAACTCTCTCATTTTAAAACCAGCTACTGTCCCAAGTTAGTGAGAACACTGAAATTTTTTTAATTTAAATGTTTAAGCCACACCCTTGCATTCCACGCTTTACATATATCATGTGTCGTTCCACTGTATCATAATTTTGTGACAAAAGGAAAAACCATATTTACAAAAAAAATTAATTAACTTGCACAAATAATCATTTTTATGAGGATTGCATTATTTTGTCATAATTAAGAGAAGGGGTCTCTAAAATACTTTTGGCACTTACAAAAATAATACAAACACTAAGAAAAAAAATTTAACTGGGCAACCTATGGCTGATGAACCAATAAAACCACATGGTTGGGCAGAAGGGAAGTGAGGGGAAGGGAGAGGGTGTGGGTGTGGGAAGGATGGTGGAATGAGATGGACATTATTACCCTATGTACATGTATGATTACACTACCAGTGTGACTCTGCATTGTGTACAGCCAGAGGAATGAGAAGTTGTGTTCCATCTGTGTACAATGTGTCAAAATGCATTCTGCTGTCATGTATAACAAATTAGAACAGATTTTTTAAAAGAACGATAGCAAAAAAAGAATCTTCGCTTTTTACTGAGCATCTACCATGCACCAGACTTTGTGTTAAATATTTTACCTGGATTGCCTCATTGATGCCTCACGTGCATCCTACTGAGTTCAAGTCGGCTAAACTCAGCAACCATACAGTCACACTTACTTGGTTGCTAATATTTATTGTAAGGAACTCCTATCTCTAGCACCTCCCCCCATATACACATAGTTTAGTCTAAAAACACATGGTTTGCTGCTAATCATGCAAAGTTTATCTATGGAAAATTTCACTTCCAAGTTCCATTGGCTCAGTTATTCAGAATAGGAATAAATCGGTATAAGTCACTTACAGACACACTTATTCCTCTTTAGTTTACTTATGTGCAACTGGCATCCAGAAGAAAGTTTTGGAAGTAAAAATGGTCAAATGCTTCTTCTAAAGGGAAAAAAGTTAATGTTTATTAAGTACTTTTCATGTGATAAGTGCTTCATATACTTTATCTCATTTAGTTCTTAAACACTTAAGAAATTGGTATTAGTACCCTAATTTTGCAGATGAAGCTGAAGCCCAGGTCCAAGGTCACACAGCCATCACTTCAAACTATGTCTGTCTGATTCCAAAGCCCACACTGTAACTAACCTGACCTGCTTAGGCCAAAAAGAAAGCATGGAGCAACAGAAAAGTATAGTTATGCTTTCCATACACTAATGCCAATGCAATGTATGGCACAGACGAGAGGACAGGTATAACAGAGCTTTGAGCTGCATGAGGGAGAGGGGGAATAAATGCCTTCCTTAGTGTTTCTGTCTTATCCCTTCAAAGGTTTGCTTCAAAATATAGAACACTTGGGGTGAAGGGGACTCATAACACCAGAGAAAACATGTCATGTCCTTTTGTCTTTAGTCCCTTGTGCAAATGGTCTCAGTCACTACTTTCTTTTGAAACACAGGAAATATCCCCATCTTGTGGGATTTTTAGGATATCACTGCTATAGACCCCTTTCACCATCTTACAATTTTGCAACCACAGTCTTCATTGCCTAATGGAAAAGTCCATTGTCTGTGTCCCAGTTGTTTGAATGCTAAAGAACAAAGGACTTACATTTTACAGATCTGGAAGATTCCATCATATTTGCTTTTCTGCATAAGAGAATCCTATCCAATCCCACCCCCAATATATGCCATATCACTTGAAGACAAGGAGCAGGTCTTATCTATCTCTGTATCCCCAGTACTAAGACAGTAATTGACATGTAGTAGATGATATATTTAATTAATTTGCTAATGAATTTTATTGATACTCATTTGTATTGAGCCATACTTTCAAATAATAGCTAGTTGAGCATGGCAGGGCAATATTTTAGACTCCAAAATTTAAAGAATCTTTAAAGCACATTTTGTCCAACTAACTTTAATTTTTTTAATTTACATTTTTTTAACTTGCATGTAACAATTTGTGAATAATCTAGTTTCCTTGTGGATGTAGGAAATATCCAGTGAAATTAATTTCATTTAAAATGAATCTAAGCTTCTAACATTCAGGAACTTGTATAATTCCAGTATCAGGTTATGTAGTGTAGGCCTGGCTTCCCTGAATGATATGTCAGCTCTTCACTATCTGTCCATCATCAGATGACAGGTGCATGTCTTGTCAAAGTGCTACCTCACCTTTATTTCAATTCTTTCTCATTTTTGTTCAAGTACGGAAAGAGGTGCTATATTTCATTCATTCATTGTCCTGTCATCATATTCTCAACAAGTCATTTGGAGAGCCAAACTGCACTTGGTACTGCTGTATGTATTTCAACAATGTGATTCTCCTTTCTAATGACTGTACAATATTTAAAAATTATCACAGAAGAGATTATCATGATATAATGATAAAAGGGGGAGTTGTTTCTGGGGAAAAGAGACTCCAAAAGTGAATTAAAAGTTTCTTGAGAACAAAATAGAAAGCAATTATGGCAATGAGGACTTGTACAAGCAGTACAATTTCAAAGTAAAAATGCACTGTTGAATATTAACCCCAAATATTAATGTCCTTCTAATTATTAACAAATGATCTTGAAAGCAAGCAATATCAAGTTATTGCTTAGAAGCTGTTAATGATAAGCTATGGAACATCTTAAAATTGAAATGATGCTTTAAATCACAATTCCGGGAATGTGTACTAGCATTGAGATAATGGTTAAAAAAATGCAGGAATAAAGGGTACCATGATCTGTGCCCTACCTGAAAAACAAGTAAACAATACTTATCTTAATCATTCTGATAGATGTATATTTAGTAACATATACAATATGTAGTACACAAGGTATATAATATATCTCTGCTAATAATAAACACACAACTTAAAAATTGACTTCGAGGTCTTGTTCTAAAACTTTAGTATAAAATACTTTTTGAAAGACTGGAGAACTTACTGCCACACAGGAATACTTATTGAAACATGCATTTTTAACACCAGGGCAGAGCAGACAGCTTCGATTAGGAAAGCTAGAGGATATTTCATTTGATTCCTCTAAAAGATGAAAAGGCAAGAAAGAAAAAGGATGAAACAATTTCAGATACTTTCAATGCATTTATCAAATCAGAATGAACTGCTTTTGACTGTGGATGTAATAAGTCAGAAGAAATTCACTAACCAAAAGGCAAGAACTTCTTTTCTACTGTGACTAATTCAACTTAATGAAATTATTAAAAAAAACTACACATATGAGCTATAAGAAGAAAAGAGAAGATGATAGAAAGGCAAGCAACAGCTAGTATATTTCATAAGAAGACAATAGCCACAATTTTGAACCGATTAATGTTAGAATTTCTGCCTGACCTTGAATTTGACAAAACTCAACATAAAGGCCAAGCTTATAAAAGGACTTCAATTATAAGAGGTTATCTAAAGAGCGCTTAAGCTGGTTTTCAAGATGAAATACTAACTGAAGTTTGTATTTATTTTGTAAACAACCATGTTAACCTTGCTATTTACACTGCCAATGACATCTTCCCAGGACTGTAGAATCCCTGTGCTATAAATCTTCACTAGATAAGCAGCTCATTCCTTGTCTCTCAAAGTGTAGTAGGAAGTTGTGCCAGGAAAATAATACAGAAATGAATCAAATGCAATACTGTATATTACAAAACAAAATGCATTATAGCACATGCCATATTCTTCATAATCATCCTTTATCCATTAGAAACAAAACTGGTATCACAGTAACTGACACTTACCTCCAAGAATGGTCTTAAGGACTAATAAAAGATAATAGTAGTATTAATACCTCTTGCCTGGGTTAATTGTTTTGTAGTTTATAAACTTCTTTGGCCAGCACTCTATCAGTTATTCTTGCCCCATGAGACAGGTAGCACTTCTGAGACCTGATTTGCCCAAGGTTATGAGACTAATAAGAGGCAAACTTAGAACTCAAACAAGTGTAGCTTTTTTCCTGGACAACTGAAATATTTCTCTGAAGTTACTGCTCATATTCACGGATATGAGATTTGTAATAAAGAATATTGCAATATCAACATGTGTAATATTTTAATTGATCTAATATAAATAAACAGAAAGTCACAATTCTTTCATTATTTAATATTTCTTTGAATGACCTTCTACAAATTTAAGGTTTTAATCAAGAAATACTACATAAAATTACTTATACATTAGAAGTTTTTCCAGCAAACACAATCAAGAGGTCAGCAAAAGTATGACACAATTAAAATATAATAAATACCTTAAAAGTTTCACTTTGTTTTAAAACCTGTACATCTACATTTTTTCAGTAATCTTTTTAAAAAATGAAATACTTTTGTTTGAGAATGGGCCCAATAATTGTTATCCTAAATATCTGCCTTATAACAATCCCATCTGTAATTTACATACATGTTCCAGCTTGAATTTATTAAATTTGAAATTAGAATTTAACTAACCAAGGAGAAACTGCCTAATCTCAAAGAATCACCCTTGGAAAATATGTTAACAAAAAAGAGAAAGACAGAAACTTTACAGTGCAGAAATCCAGTAGATTTTCACCAGGCGATAAGATCACCAGTAGCAGCATATATCAACACTATGAAGCCTTTGGAATGATGCGTTGCAATTGGCAGAATATCTATCACTGTGTTGGTATTTTTTGCCCAACATGCATAACCTCATACCAATCTGACAAGATACTTGATAAACCCACATTAAAGGACATCCTATAAAAGTTAATAGAATAAAAGTGTCAAGGTCATGAAAGACAAAAAAAAGGTAAGAATGGAAAAGATGAAAGAAATAACAGTCAAAAAAATGCATTATGGGATTCTGAATTGGGTACTGGAACAGAAAAAGGAAATAAGCAGAAAAACTGATGAAATTCAAATAATGCCTATAGTTTAGATGATAAGTATTGTACCAATCAATGTTAATTTCCTGATTTTGTTAATTATATTGTGATTATGTAAGACTAACGCATTAATGGAACCTGGTGAAGGACATATTGGAACTCTATGTGCTATTTTTATAAATTTTGTTAGTTTTAAAATTAGTCCAAAATTTAAAAATTAAGAACAAAACACCTGCAAAGAAACCTGATTGTAAACCAGTGTGAAGAAGGAAAAAGAAGCAAAGAGTAAGAATAAACATGTCATACAAAGAAAAAAAGAAATGAATAAATAGCCAGTAGCAAGTATACAGAAAGACATTTCAACTCAGAAGTAAATTAAAGAAGTGCAAATTAATACAATGAGACATTTTTGTCTTCAAATTGGCACACTTGTTTTCTGTATACTAGTCTGTGAGACAGCATATGAGGAGAAAGGCTCAGAAAACCACTGCAAGAGGGAATGTAAATTGGCATAAGCCTCTTTGAAAGAAATTTTAAAAGTTTGAATTCTTATGCTTAGGAGCAGCATTTCCACTTTAAGAATTTAATTTGAAGAAATAAATGAGTCAAGAATAGAAAAGATGTTTATTAGTGTTATTATAGTCATGAACACTCTCAAACAATTTAAATGTTCATCAATAGGGAAAGATTATGATGTAACCATCATATGAAACATTATGCAATAATTTTAAAATACTATATAAATATATATTCATTGTTATAAATATATATGATTATTGTGTGAAATAGTATTACAAAAGAACATTTATGGAAAATATCAATTTAGCAAAATTTATAGTATTAAACAGTTTATCATATCAAACATTTATAGTATTAAACACATAATTATGTCATTGAAGATGTGGGAAATATATATATTTCTGGTTTATTTTCATTTTATTTTTTACTCTTTATATCTTCTATATTGGCTCAAATTAACAAATATTAATTTTGCAATAAAATTTTTAAACTTCACGCCCCGTCCAAACTGCATTTGCTTTTCAGGGATCTCCAAATGTGTGAAGGCCGCAAGCTCCATTCTAGGAAGGGGTTGGGCTATGACTGTAGTTTCAGGAACTGCCACTAGGTGGTACACTGCTTCTCCGGCAGTTGTTCAAGACATTTTAAGCTAGCTACACCGTGCATAAGGGCTGTGACCCCAGAGAAAATAACAGTCCCAGATTTTTTTAATGTGAAAAATGTTTTTGCCTTCCCACAAATCACTAATAATTTAATACCCAACTTCTCCATTGTCTTACAGTAGTCAAGAAATATTTGCTAGGCAAACAAGACATAATTAAAAATACAAATGGCAGAAGCATGAAAAATTGAACAGCTTCACATCATTTTGTCATATTTCTAAACAGTTAAACTGGTTTCATGGGGGCTGTAATATGATACTTTGCATTGTAAATCTAAAAAAAAAAAAAAAAAGGAGAAGGTCAGCATTTCCTAAATGTATTTGAATCCCCTACCTAAAAAAGACATCTTTGAAGGAATGACATTCCAAGGAATGTGATTTGAAAAATCCTGTCCTCAACACCTGTGCATTTTATTTAATATGATCACCCTAGACTCACCTCCAACTGAAGTTCCAATCTTCTTCACTCCTTATTATGGACTTCATCTTTACTGTCTTCATATTCACCAAGGCTATCAAGTCTCAAGTCGGCACTTGCTATTATGTTGCCAGCCAGGTATTGAAGTCTGTCAACAAACTGTACTTAGAGCACTTCTCCCTGAGTGTTGTCTTACTGCAGATGTGAAGTAGATACCTTTCCATGTACATCTGATTCTACTCGGAATTAAACCCAATTTAAAGGCAGGAACATGAACATGCCTACTCTCCAGCCACCAGTTCATGTGAGATAATGGAATCTCATTTCCCTAGAATGTCTATTAAATAGAGCTGAGTGAGTTAATTTGTCACTCATCACAGAAAACTTTGAAAATGTTCTCATTATCTAAAGAAAAGAAAGTCAGCCAGAAAGACAAGCATTCTTTATGATACATAGACATAGTCATTGCTACTCAGAAATGATCTAAAAAAGCAATTACCATTGTCTAGATACCTGTTTGTCTTTTCTCCTAGAGTGTGAACCCCTTGGGAAAAGGGAATAAATGTAGGCTTTTAATAAGAATTTAAATCATTAACAAAGTAATAAATGAGTGAATAGAGCAATATGTGAGTTATTGTATACTAGAGGAGCATCTTAGTTGTTTAAAACCTTACATTAATATATTCTAGTATAAAAATTACTTCTTCACTCACTAAAAAAAATGTTTGCTAAGTAGATATTATATTTCAGATGCTGTACTAAGGATACAAACTTAAATAAGAAATAATCCTGTCTTTAAGAAGTAGAGCATAGCGGATAAAAATAATTTACATTTATCCAATGCTTCTTCAAATACTTTCATACTTGATATGTATAATAATGCAAAGCAATTGATATCTTCCCCATCTGCTTTTTAAATTCTTAAAGAGAAAAGGCTATTCTGAATTTTCTTTTTACACTTTCCCTATTTCTATCTGTGTTTAACCATGTGTTTTACTAATTGGTTTATTATGTAGTTTCTCATATGTTTTCTTCTTTTCTCAAATGGAAACACTCTTTCTACTCAACATTGCAATATTGCCTTGTACATGTAAGTCTGAACCTTCATGAATTTGATATTTGTATGAATGGTGTGAGATAAGGATCCAATTTCACATTTATACATTCAGGTAACCATTGGTACCCTATTGAAAAACTGATCTCTTTTGAAACAATTTGCAGTGTAATCTCAATCATAAATAATATTTCCATTTTATATTTTCTTTTTCCTTCTTTGGCCATTTATATAGCCTTGCATATAATTTCAAACCATCTAAATAAGTAGGGCTTTCTAATAAATTCTGAATTTCTGATAAGGAAGTCCTACTGTGTATTACTTCTCAGGAATATCTTGTTTATTCTTAACTATTTGCTCTTGCATATAAATGTAAAAATCAGTTTGTTATATCTCCTTCTACATGTCATCGAACTGAACCTTAAAATTGTTCATAGTTAATTCTGATGAAGCCAAAGTTTGAATTCATGCCTTCTAACTCCAAATCCAGGGATCCTTCTATGTAGCACTCAGCAGGAAATAAGTACTCTTTAATATGCCCATCAAAAGATAAACTCATACAGCTTCTTCAGAATGTATTAAGGAACTAACTCATGAGAAGACTCACCCAAACATTATTTTCTTTAAGGAGTTCTATGGGCCTATGCTGAGATAGTTTAATGCATAATTATGTCAAGACTGTGAGATGGTTACTCACCTCCATTCATTCTCCCATTGTTTCTCACTAACAAAACCTTTATTTTAGGAGGAGAGAGAGATGGGGGAAATTGCCCAACTAATAAAACTAAACTTTTTAGCCTTTTTTGTAGATGCAGGTATCCATATGTCAAGGAAATGTAAACTCATGTTTAGAGGCAGGAAAACAGACAATTCCTTAATGAGGGAGGAAGCAGGCTCAACTGGCATACCCTGTGTACCCCGTCCTTTGTCCTTTCTCCTTCATGCATCCTAAAGTGCTGATATAATGGCAAGTATTGCAGTAGCCACTTGCATTTGACCAATAAGGGAAAGGCCAAGAGGAACTACAAAGCTCTTAGAGACATCATATCCTTGAACGTCTATACTATCCACTGCTTCCTCTACAAATGTTGCTTCATGCAAGAAAAATAAACCCTGTCTGACTCAAGCCATTGTTATTTGGGTTTTCTATTATATGCAGCCAAATTTAATTTGTAGTTGATAAAACAGTAATAAAATGAGACAATTGCTCTGAAATTATATCTGCTTACAGTTATCTCTTCACATAGAATCGAGTACAGAACTTTAGGGCTTCAACTCAAGCATTAAGTAAAAGTTCTTTCCCAGAGTACAAAGTAGGCTCCACCTGAAGGTACTCTTCATATTTATGCTCAAGTGGGTTAGCCCCCTGTTGCAGTTAGAATATATGCCCCTTGTAAACCTCCACTGTTACCCTCCTTCAATTTCCCCCTGATGGTTTGATGCATATGATTTTACTTTTATAAGCACATATCAACATTTTTGAATACCTTTTAAATAATTCATCAACTCTTAAAGATAGGCAGAATGATAGAAAGCATTTAGTCCAACTTCCCTCACAATACACACCAACACAGTTGTCTGCCATTCTACAGACACTAGCTTTCTGGTGAAGCATTATGCTAAAGGTTGTAAGGGATTCAGAGATTAAGATATAGCCCTTGTTCTGAAATTGCTTATAGTCAAGTAACTGAGACTGGGATTCAAACACTTGGAACAGGAGATTGAGTGCCAAGGTCAATGGAAACTTGTTCATTTCTACCAGCTGCCATGAGCCCAGAAAACATTTTGTTCATCTCAGATGCTGGAGAGAATCTATATCCTCAACTTTAGATGTAAGAACTCTGTTCTTTTTTATATTGTTCATCTTAGTTTGCTTAACCCATAAAACCTGCCGCAGTCTGGTGCTGATAATGCCAAGGTCGCGGGTTCATTCCATACGGGCCACCAAATGCCACAGTCTGGCTGGGCACAAAATAACCAAGCCGCCACAAAGCCTTGTAGGTTCAAACAGCAATTCTTTATTCCCCAACTCTCACCGGCACTCTACACACACTTCCCGGGAACACACTCCCTCCACCAGGCTCTGCACACCAATTCTCCCAGAACCTGGCAAAAACTCAACAGAACTCCTAGTAGCAGGCAGCAGGATCCGCCCTAATCCCAGCAGGACCCTCCCTAATCCCGGAGCCGCCCTATTCCCCCCCCCCCCAGGATCCACCCTAATCCTGGAGCCGCCCTAATCCCGAGCAGGATCACCTTTCAACCATTCCCTCTAGCAAAATGCCAGGCATCATTCCGACTAAACTGTGGCTCTCAACATCACCTGTAAGTCCCCAATTCCTTTTGAGAAAAAAAAAAAGTATAGCCTAATTTATGTGATACAGTATAAAGATCGTTCATTTTGGAATTGCAAATATTGATTCCAAAACTCATTAGCTATGTGATATTTGGCAAGTCATTTGACCTCTTTGAACAACTCATTTCCCCCCTGAGGCTATAGCTGCTTGCCATGAAGAATTTCTGTGAAGATCAAATGATAAAAACATACATGAATTCAACAGAAACAATTCACCACATGCCTATTGTGAACAAGGACTATTCTAGCCACAGCGAACAAAAGAAAGCACTCTCTGCCCTCATGCCCTAAGTAAAAGAAGACATATGCAATTCTATCAATAGCACTAGGAATAAACATGAAGTGGGGCATATAATTTTCATTATAATTGAAAACAAGGAATTAGAGTGCAAGGGTACCTTTTTTCATAAGATTGCTGGGAAGGACTACCATTCAAGTCGAGTCCTAAATGAACTGAGAGATGACCATGCAGATATCTGGAGAAAAACTTGTAAAGGCACAAAAAAGGCCAAGGTCTAGAGGCTAGGCCATGTTTGGCCCATCAAGCACCCAGTAGATATTTAGGACATAGTGGTTCCTTTGCAGTATCGGTATTTCCAGCTGCATCTCCTCTTCATCTCCTTTATTTTCAACTCAATGGACCATGCTTCAAATTCTGTCTTCTAGATGCCATACCATAAGCTAGCTCGCTCTCGCTCTCTTCTCTCTCTCTCTCTCTCTCTCTCTCTCTCTCCCCTCTTTCTTTTTACCTAAACATGGGTTCTCTCCACAAAGGCTTAAAGTGGCCTCTTTTTTTTTAAGTTAACACATATTGAGCACTACATAACATCAAGCACTTCATTGATCACACTGAATATCTCATTTAATATTCACAAAAATCCTAGGATATAGTTTGTTAGAATTCTCCAAATGTGAAACCAGCTTCAAAGGTTAATGTGGTCAAGTTCACATTGCTAAGGAGAGGCTGACTGGAAACTGAATCCAAGTCCCCTCCTATTTATGTACCTCAAGTTAATCATTATTTTATGCTACTTCCTTGTCAACTGAAGATGTACCCTGAAAATTTATTGATGAAAGTCTCCTTCAGGGAAAATCAATCTTCCTAAAGGAATGACTCCCAATCTCAGCCTTCCAGAATTTCTAGGGTGCTCATATTGAGTCATTTGTTCAACATTTATTGAGCACCAATCATGTGCAAGAATTCTACAAAGTTCTATGGATGAAGCAAACAACTAAGCAGGACCCTGCCCCAATTGAAAGACTATAAATCTAATTCACTTGTATACTTCAATAGCAAAGAGTTCCATATAAATAGAATAGGAAATTAATTAGAAATAAGTTAGTACTACTGGAGTATCTCAATTGCAAACAGAGGTTGAAACTCCTCCCTAAAAGAGCCTACCTCTGTCATAATCAGGACCCATTTACTATTCTCAAGACAATTCTCTCCATACTAGATTTTCAAGTATTCCACCATAAGAATTAAAGGACCAAACATGTTCTTCATTATTTGAGAGTTTCCATATATATGCACTTTTACTACTTGGAGTTTGAGAGGCTGCAAACTAAATTTCATAAACCATAAAAACTTACAATGCTATTAACTTACAGTGAACTTACTCCTTCATTTCCTGCCTCTTTCACCCATATTGGAATTAGCTTTTCTTTTCCACTTTCTTTTATGCACACTAGGCTCTGTGTGCCTGTGTGGGTGAGTGACTAGCAAGCACCAACACTATACTACTGTTCTTTTGCTCTATAAAAGATGAAGTTCCAAAAGTAAATAACAAAAAAGAGAAAATTTTAAAAATAAAGGAAAAAAAAGGTAAAGTCCTGTCTCAGAACTACAGACTGCAGGTGGGCAAACACAAGGAACACTCAAAATATCATATTCTGTTAGGCAGCAATGAAATTTATAGAATTTTAATAATTCCTAATGACTCTGAAGGAGAAAATTCTAGCTAACACAAGCTGCACTGTTGAATAGAATTTTCTTTTCTGTGAAGAAAATAATGTCCTATGTCTGCAGTGTCCAATACAGTGGACATTAGCAATGGCAAAAGAACATTTGAGATGTGGTTAGCATAACTAAGGAATCAATTTTAAATTTCATTTAATTTAAATGTTAAAGCTCACCTTTGGCTAGTAGCTATCATATTGATCAACACAGACACATAAGAGAAAGATTTTCTATTATTTTTAATATTATAAGTGGCTTTAAGATGACTGAAATTCCTAAAATGGCTTTCTTTTATCAAACTATAATTTTGTAGTTCCATCTTAGGGCTTCTACTGTGAATAAAAAATGGCAAAAATTGATTTTAATTTATTGTAAAATTATATTTTCTTATTAAGTAGCAGTTGCAGGTTTTGTAGCTTAGTTCATTAATACCATGGCACTAAATGCCCTAAAGTGTTTATATTTATTAGTGCAAGATTTGGAGGCATGTAGATCTTAGCATTCAAGATGAGGCTCTGCCTAAAAGGCAGAAAAAAAACATTTCAGTGTATCAACAGACGAATGAGTAAACAAATCCCTTGATATGTACAATAGAATATTACTCATCCTTAAAAAGAAAGGAAACTCTGACACATACTGCAGCATGAATGAACCTTGAAGACATTATCCTTAGTGAAATAAGCCACAAAGGACAGATGCCATATGATTCTATTTATGGGAGATCCTAGAGTGGCCAAACTATAGAAACATAAAGTAGAATGGTGGTCACCAGGGGCCATCATATACTTTACTACCATGAAAAAAAATTAATAATTATTTTAAAGGCATTTTCGATGATGAGAGTAAATAAGACACTATGGTATTGTCAACTTCAATCATCAAAACTCCTGAAATAAAAATAGCTCAAATTCAATCCGGGCTGGGGTTGTGGCTCAGTGGTAGAGCAATTGCCTAGCATGCGTGAGGCAATGGGTTCAATTCTCAGCACCACATATAAAATAAAAAGAAAGGTCAATCAACAATTAAAAAAATAATTTTTTTAAAAAAAGCTCAAATTCAACAAATGGTAAGGCTCCAAGATTTCTAAAACCTCAGACATTCTACTTAACTTGAGAATGGGTGACTGAGTGATTTTTTTTTTTCCTGGACAGATCTTCCTCAGTAGGATTGGCTGACACAAATATTGAACTGTCTAAGCATATGCACCACTGAAAGTAACCAGGTAGCAGAGAGATGTCAGTCTAACCCAAGAACTTCCAATGAAAGAGAGGGGAAATTGTGCAATCCACAAATTGATAATGTGGAGGAGGAGGGAGCTGTCACCTAGCAGCCTGCTGGATTATAAGTGACAGCCTGTCGGTGGTATTCACAATTACAACTCCTAAGACCCAGCACATGCCTTTATGTAGTAAACATACAATGGATGTGTTGATTGCATAAATCAGTGAAAATAATGAATGACTGAAATGAATGAGTGAATTAATAAGCAGCAAAGGAATCAACCCAAGACTAAACTGAATATCTATTATATTTGGACTGGCCAGGAAATTTTATGGGATGTTATACCTGAATTCTATCTACCTGTACAACTGAGAAATAATTCTTCTAAGAGAACGCTTGATTCAGAAACTATGTTTCAGACATCAGAGAATGGGAGAATGGTTCTGAGTCCATCAAGGTGTGTTTTACTCAGAATTGTCTTCCACCCCAACACCAGGCCTGCAATGAAGTCCTAAAAAAGACAAGAAGACGTGGGAAAGCTAGATTAACGAAAATGTCTCTAACATGTCAGAAGATTTTAAACATAACTAAAGGCTGGTAGTTTTAGTTGGTACCAATGGCTTTAGCATTGGTGATGGACAAAAGGCTGCCACAACAGCTTTGGATAGAAAGCTTTGAAAGTGACTATAAATTTCACTTGACACAGACTTCCATGCCCTGAAAGAGGGATCCATGAAAATGTCATTGATAAGACATTCTTAAATATAGTTTCATGAATTTCACAGTTTCCCATAGTTGAAGTTTAAAAAGTATGTTCACAAATATGAAATGCATCCTAAACAGTTTTAAAAGTATTTGGGGAAAATTTTGTGGAATCCTAGAAATGGATGAATGCACAAACTGAATAAACATAGTCTATTGTCTGTTGTCATCATTGTTCCCTAAATTAGTGTTCATAGTGAATGACATACCACACTTGAACCCTGTGGCAGAGACTGTTAGTGGTCCCTTTCCTATTTTTTTTTGGGGGGGGGGTACTGGGGATTGAACTCAGGGTCACTCAACCACTGAGCCACATCCCTAGCCCTATTTTGTATTTTATTCAGAGACAGGATTTCACTGAGTTGCTAAGCACCTCTCAGTTGCTGAAGCTGGCTTTGAACTCCTGATCCTTCTGACTCAACCTCCCGAGCCGCTGGGAGTGATCCCTTTCTTGATGGGATATAATCATCATGAAAAAAGGGAGGTCCATTTCTTATTCTTTCTTGCAATTATGAATGACCATGTGGTTCCATTTCAGCCAAAGAATATAGCAGAAGTAAAATGCCTCCCCACCCCACCCAGGGATTGTTGAAAGTCATTTTGGATTGTCATAACTGAGGGGGGATAATGTTAGTGGCATCTATAGGGTAGAGACCAGGAATACTGCTAAACATTCCACAATGCATAAGACATTCCCGCCACAGCAAAAAATTACCTGACGTAAAATGTGAGTAATGACAATGTTGAGAAACTCTGACTAAAAGGGAAAAGACATAACTCCCCTTCTTTTCCTCTTCTGTCAGGTAGAACTGTGGTATAGCAGTAACCCAGGTTGGACAATAGAGATGCAAGGTAGGGCAAGATGGAAGCCCAGTCCCTTACATAGTGCAGAGGCACCATGCCATCTCAGACTTCAAATATGAGTGAAAGATGTGAATTTGGTGTCAACATACCTTATATATAATCAGGGATATGATAAATTATTGTATAATGGTGTATTAAGAATTGCAATGCAAAATAAATAAGAAAGAAAGAAAAAAATATGAGTGAAATAAACTTTCATCTTATTTATTCTGTCTTTATTTCATATACCAGAAATTGTGTCCTAATCGATGCATAAGTTAAGCTTGACAGAGAGTACTTTCAGGTGGACTGCAGAAAAAGAAAGAAGAAAAAATTATGGAGCAGAACTCTTCTTCTCTTTGCTATTTAGCATCCCCTGTCCCATCTAGTAGCAGAATTTCATTTAGGGAAACCCCAAACCCATACCCTGCCATGTCATTTGGATGAGTACGACCCCAGTCTCCACTCACAGTAGACCCTGATTAACTCAAGCAAAACCTCACATTCACAACTCCCTGGCCACAGTGACTGACTCAGAGATAGAGATAGATATAGATGGGTGGGGCGGGGGGCAGGGGAGGGAGGAGAGGTTCCCACTACTGCTATGCTGGATTTTTCAGACAAAGATGTGAGACTTAGAAATGCTGCAACCATCTTTTCTCATGAGGAAGCAGCCCAGTGATGAAGCTGGAACACAAAGGAAGAAAAGTTGAAAAATGATGAGAAACCTATCATTTGATTCCCCAGATCAAACTGCATCTATGATAAGCCCTACCTCTAGCCCTTTCAAATACATGAGCCAATAAATATTTTGCCTATACAAATTTGTGTTAGATATTCTGTCACTTGCAACTGAAAGATTCCTACCAAATACAGAGGAGAATTTTATGGTAGAAAAAAAAATCTAACCAGAGAAGGATCACTTTTAGGAACTTTTCACTTCACTCAAGGATTAGGTCATCATCTGCAAAGTTTCCTGTAGCCAGAAAATGATAGCAACAGAAATTTTACCATCGCTGGGTGTAAATGAACTAGGGGAGTGGATGCGGAGGAATTTGAATCCTTACTGTTTCTTAGTCGACTATATGCCCCTCAGACATCAGAGATAGCATTACTGTTTTCACACATGATATGCCAACTTTTCTTCACCACTTGACTGGAATGGGATTCTATTTTCCTTTGTGATGCTATTCTTTGCAATTAGTTATTAGAGAATGCTGGAGATGCCTAGCAATTACTTTGATCATGTTCAATTGCTCGGTTTTCTTAGGAATCCATCATAAACTGTCAACCCCAGATAAACAGAAGTTTGCATTTGCCTTTTTCTTATCTTGAGTTCCAGGTTTCCATCCTTTCTGACCATTGCCTAGGAACCTAGCTTGTGCTCAACTAGCTGTCAGTTGCAATGTAACTATCAGAGATAACACATGTTTTTCCAGACTCAAAGCAGTACTACCCTAATAGAATGTTGCTGGAAGTAGCTGTGGCAGGTGTTGGCCCCATAGTTTTAGCCCAGAAGACTTCTTGATCACTCAAATTAGACAATGAATATGCTTTTCTCAATGACAAACTGTCTTATTGTCCTATATTTTATAGGCAGTATTCAGACTCTGGTTGTTGCAGATCTTCCTGTATTTTAGTCGTCAGGTGGGTTTCTGATTCTAATGTGTGAAGACCTTTGTGGCCCCAGATCTAGCTTATATTTGATTTAGTAGTTATAATTTGATAGCTGTGAAACCTGGGGGAAGTACCCAACCTCTCTGTACTCTCCTCTCCTCTTAAATGAGAAGAAATAGAAATAGTAATATTGCATAGCCTGATTACTGCAGGGTTTTGAAACCAGGGTTTTGAAATCAATGTCCTGCTTTAAAAAACAAAAACTTTGAAGTCTTAGCAATCTACTATCTAAATGATTGTGTGAGACCAGGAGACAAAGAACTGGTACAATTCAATTATAAATCTTGAAGCCAAATGGCAAAACAAAATGAATAAACCTGACACATTTCACTTGTCAGATATCCTATGAAACTAACTACTACATTGTCTATGAACAATTTCAGTAAATATTTCTTATCTGACAAAGCAGCTACCTTGAACTTTTTTTTTTTTAATTACATTGATTCTCGACTCAGGACCTCTATGTACAATGTTCCCTCTATCTGAAACATTCTCTCACCTCTTCTTACCCTGGAATTATCCATGTATTCCATAAGACCTAAAATATTTCTCATATTTTCCCATGACATTGACAATGGAAAAACAAGGCTCCACTCTCAGCCTAGACATCACTTTTTTTGGAAAATCTTCCCTAACACCACTTCACCCAATCCCACTACATCTCATTTCCCTGTTCTTCTCTTTAGTCAGTCTGGATTTAAATTATCTGTTCACTATTTATACAGTGAAAGTTCCATTAGAACAGGAATTATGAATTCGGGTGTTAAGTGCTCAATAGAAACTTGTAGAAAGAAGGGAGGGAGTGAAAGCTAGCTGGCTGGCTGGAGAAGAGGAAGAAGGGTTAGGTTTGTACAACAGATGTCCGCCCCCCTCCCCATCATTCCTTACAAATCTGGAAGATTGAAAGGCCTGCATATGATTCCAAAGCATCTTTAGTTGTTCAAAGTATTTTATATGTGTTTATATTACCTACATTATCTTTCTGAATGAGAAAGAACACAAGACAAGATTCCTCTTTTAAAACATGAGTATAAATATTTTTAAGAGGAAAGAAAGTGCAGAGTTTAAAGTACCAAAGAAAACAGCAGGAATGGAAATCTGAGTTTCTGGACTCCATCCTGTGCTCTATTTGTCCATCCACACTGTTCTCAAGGTGATGTTGGCAATGTTTTCAGCCTCAAAGGCTTCTTGGTTGACTCCAATCACATGATCAATACATTTGTCTTGATCATAGGAATCATAGCCATCTTGTTGTCTGGTATTTTATATTAAAATTCAACCCACATGGTAGAAGTTCAAGGGCCCAAGAAAAGTCACTGGGAAACTCAAGCATTCTGACTCTTCACACGCAGAAAGTTAGTCTATGGACACCTTCAAATCTTCTATATTTGCTTTAATAAAAATGAAGTCACACTCGATGATGTTATCAAAATAAATTAGGTTAGTTGAATATAATCAACTTTCAAACTATATTAGCTTGTGTGGACTGCATCAATGACCACGTGTTTTGTGTTTTCTTTTCTAAAGGAGCATAAATTGCAATTTTGACTAATTGTACTAATTCTTAAACTTAGAATTGAACCACTCTCAGTCTGGTTCTTAGACTCCTTTCATGTCCTGTATAAACCTTCACTGGAGGTCTTGAAAAATTACTTTTAAAAGCCGAAATTAGTTTTCTTCCTAATCCCCTAGAGAGCAATGCAGTGAATTCCATCATGCAATGATGATTAAAACTGCTGAAATGAGTCATGATATAATTGGGGATTTTTTTTGGTCTAAGGCAGGCCCATGAACTACATCTAACACTGGTTCTCTTTTAAGTGTTCCAGACAAATCTGGCAGCTTATGTGCAGACCTCTAGGAGAGAACAAGGAACACCATGGGAACTGCAGGGAAGCCAGCATGGCTGAGACTCACCTAACGCAGTGAAGAAGCTTTTATGCTCTTAGAAGCTAGTACAATAATCCCTCTAAGAGTGTTGCAGTCTATTTTTAAAGAAATGTTTTAATAAGCTACTTGGGATGAGAGGTGAGACCTCAAGGGATACACTCAAGCTAAAAAAAAAATTTATGGTCATTAAACAAGAAAGGAGTCTGGAAATAGAAGAACACTTTGTTTTGTTGAGCCCTTTGATGGAGTTGGCTAAAGCCAAATTGCTCAGTATAATAAAGAGATGAAAGTGAAGAACCTGGAACAGAGGAGGGGCGGATCCAGGAAGACCGTACACCTTGGGGGGAAAGATAAAGACAAAAGCAAAAATCCCAGGAGTGCTACGGCAGAGAAGGAACTTTGGAGGAAAAAATGTCAGATGGTTGCTACTATACTGCTTATGACAGACTATTCCCTTCTTCTCCCCTGTGAATTGTGTTTCATGAAGACTTTTATTTTTTTTTTAAAGATGCTCTATATCCATAAAGGTGTAAAATAAAAACAAAGGCTGCTTTTGTAGAGGGGATGGCTGCCATCTGGGCTGACACAGAGTACAAAGAAAGTGAGAAGGGGTGAGTCTGGAGGAATGAGCAAGATAGTTTTATGAGAGGCCGTGTGAGCAATCCTAAAAATTGTTTACCTTATCCGAGGGCAAACAGGAAACAGTTAAAAAGATTTAAGGAGATGAATGACATCATCAGGTTTCTAATTTAGAAAGATTGTTCTGGCAGCAATTAAGAGAATGGGTTGGAAGAAGCAATGCTAGAGGCACAAAGAAAGTCACAGAGCTTTGCAGCAATCCAGGCAAGACATGTTAATGCCCGAACTGGTCAACAGCAGTGGAGATGGAGAGAAGTGGACAACCTGGATTCACTAAAAAGTTAGAATTAATGGGTCTTCATGACTGATTGGATGGGAAGGAAAGGGTGACCAGTCCTCCAACTGTTCCCAAGGCTAAGAGTGTTCCCAGGATGTGGGAGTTCCAGTTTTTAAATGCAAGCAGTTAAGTTTGCAGGGGACTGAGGTGAGACCTAGCGTGGGACTTAGTATGGAGGTGGGACCTTCCATACTAAAGCCAAGAAAGCCCTGGGAACACTGTTATAAGTCTAACTGCCTTCATGGACTGAACTTGTGGGTGAGAACAGCACTCCATCCCTGGCTTGGGAATGGAGGCATCTAAGACAGTGATGGCAGAAATAGCAAATTCAAGTGGGAAGAGGATGCTGAGCTCCAGTTTTAGACATGTGGAACATCAGGGTCCTATATGACAATAAGAAGAAATATCCAGTAGACAGATCCTTTTAAGAATTTAGTTCTCAAGAGAGAGAGCTACATCTAAAATATAGTTTTAGAAGCTATCAGCATTTGAAGGTATGTACGTGAATGACTAAAACATCCCAAGGATAGTGTATACAGAGAGAAGAGGGAAAGGCAAAGGGAAATAAAGGGAAGAGAGAGGGATGGAAAGGGAGAAGGGGGTAGCAGAGGGGAAGGGAAGGTACTGAGGACAGAACCCTGAGAAACATCAATATTTACAAGTTATATAAAGATGTCTGGGATATAGCAGCTATAAGAGCAAGATAAAAACCAAGAGGGCATTGTGTAGGAGTCAGGGCAAAACAATGTTTGAAGAAGAAGAGGAGGTCAGTGTCAAGTGCTGCAGACACATCAAGTAAGATAAAGCTGAAAGTTATCCTTTGGATTCAACAACAAGAAAGTTCACTATTGATCTTGGTAAAGGCAGTTTTAGAAAAATAATCGAGAAGCCAAGCTGAAGAATGAATGCAGATAAGAAAACAGAGATGAAGAAAAAAAAATTCTCTTTCAAAATGTTTCAAAGAAGTAAGATATAAAAGAAATACATGGAGATGTGGTGTTGAGAAAAAAAAATGTTATGATTGGTATATTGCCCAGGTCCTCTAGGAAACAGCCTGAAGTGAGGATTAAAACATCATTCTTTATTGGTGAGATGCGAACCCAGAGAGGTGAGGGTGAAGAAAGGGGGATGTTAGGTAAGGAGAGCTGCAGAGCTTCACTGAAGCCCTGACTGCCCCTTCACATTGAGCCACACACACATAAAAGAGTTGTAGGCCCTTTGAAGGGCTGAAAGAAGAGATTTTCCCTCAGTGTAGTCTGCACAGGGAGGTGGGCTAAGAACCTAACCTATGCTTACCTACCCTAGAATCTCACTGGACAAGGTTCATCTCGTGGAGATCTTATGCCTCTATACTTCCAGGTTATTCCATCTGGCCCCTTGGCAGTAGTCAGGAAGCCAAATTCCATGCCCACTGTGTGTTATTTATCCAAATCTGACAGCAGAAGGGCATCCTGGTACAATTATGTGTTCAATATCTTGAAAAGGACTTGACAAATTGAATGTCATTCGAATGGAATACGTAGAAAAGAAGATTCAGGTACATGAAAAGAAGGGGATGTAACTGATGGAGAGGTTTGAAACTTAAAATAAGTAGAGGTGGAGATGCAAGTAATTTCAAAGGCAAAGTGAAAGGAAATTGAAGTTCCACTCATAAACTCTCAAAGTCCCCTCAGCTCTTGAACACATTTACTTAGTGTTTACCTCCCTGATAATATAAAAGTTGGGCACCATGAGAAAATCTACATTGTAGCCCACTAACTTGACCTAGGCTTCCTCTAGCTTTGGAAATCATATGTAACTCAAAGACCTGTGCCACTGGGGACAGGGAAAGGGATATAGGGTGAAATAATCTACTATAATCCAATTCTGTGGGAAAATGACAATCCAGATAATGTCATCAAGGAATAAGAAATGATACACTCTAATTCTCTGGGAATTCCTCTTTTGGGAAAAAAATGGAAAAGCAGTAATATTCTACAGCATAAGCTTTTGGAGTTTCAGTAATATTTGAGTGTTATTCTTACTTTGTCATATATTGGTTGTATTTGCCAAAATTATATAAGTTTGAGGGGTTTTAGTTTCCTTGTCTGAAAAATGGAGATAATACTAAGTGTTCCTCATACTTGGAGTTAATAATAATATATGATATGAAAAGACTAATCATAATACCTCTAACATGCTGTTATTATTTATGAAGCATAAAACTATGCAATTAGGGACCTATTGATGAACAAGTCACAGAGACCTACACTGAATAATCTCATCACACGCACTTGCAAACAGATGATTGATGTGGCAGCTCCCACACCCACTGCTTCTGCCCCATACTTGCCACCCATGGCCTGGCTCCAAACACATAGAAACTCTGGGAACAATTTAATAACAGCAAACTAGACATTTAGAGCTAAATTTTAAACAAGAGAGAGGAATTTTCCAAGTATTGGAAACAGAGACAAAAATTCAAAATCTGAGTAATGAAAAGAAACTAAAGCCAAAATTTCACAAGGTTATTAGAGAAGGATAGAGGCCTGGGGGCTGGATCCTTAATACCTTTCTGGGGGACAGGGAACTCCAGTTCTCAGAAACTCAGGCTCAGAGGCCAGTACCTAAGTCGCTTGCAAAAGCCCAGAGTCAGGAAGGTTACTCTCTATGTGACAGGGGACCTAATATAGGCTCATTTTTTTCCATTGAAGCAGTTCACTGTCTGAGACAGGAGATAGAAACTTCTAAAAGGATGATTAAACCCTACATCTTAGCTGCACAGGGAATGTGATCTAAGGGCAAAATTACCTATATAGTGAAGCAGATGGAGCTAAAAAATTGGGATTAAAAACCTGGTTCATAATAGATGGTATTCTTAAATCTTCTGTAAAAGCAATACTGATTCATACCAATATTCCTAGGTCTCAAGACTCCCAGGAAGAACAACCCACAGGAAGAATCATGATGGGGGTGGCAGGGTTAACTTTTAAATAAGCATATTTAAAGTATACAAAGAAAAGAAGAATATGTCCTTGTATAAAGCAAGAAAATGATTATACTTTAAAAAACAAATTTTTAGAAATAATGAAATAAAAATTCTAGAAATAAAAATGGAATCACTAAAATACATAATGGATGGGTTGAATTTAAAGAAAACACAGCTGAAGAAAGAACCAACGAATTAAAAGATAGAGCTTAGAGAAACAGAGATGGAATACACAAAAGCAGAATTAAAAGAAATCATGAGGAGCTATGGGTGTAACTCAGTAGTAGAGCACTTGCCTGGCATACTTGCATATGGCACTGGGTTCAATTCCCATGAAAGGTGGGGGCGGGAGGATTGTGGATAGAGTGAGAAATTCCAATACAATATACAGAGAAATCTTAGGACAGTATGAATGAGAAAGAAGTAATATTTGAAAACATAACAGCAGGAAATATTCTAGAATTGAATAAAGATCATTATGAAACACTTTGTATATATCCCTTTGTGGGTGGCTCATTCATACTTATATAGTGGTCGAACTACTTGCTGTAGCAATTGACTTCCTGGAGATGCACCTTGATTATCTCTCACTCACAGCCAGGCTGCACTCCTCTTGCCTGGTGCCCTAGGGCTTCTATGTTGCTATTAAGGTCCAAATGCTACACTAGCCCACTGGACACCCACATACACATTCCCCACAGTGACTGGGAGGTGTTTCATGTAGTGAATCCTTGATATTGTCATGATATCCCACACCACGCCATCCCCAACATTTCAGTGCCAGGCACCAAAGGACATATTATGATATACCTCTTACCCTTCATCTTCTCTCACATTGCCAGGTGAGCTATTACAGTAGGTAGGGGAATAAAGCTGGAAGCCATTCCCGTAGCTTACTGTACACAGAAGTGGATGCAAACTACCTAAATACATCCAACTAAATGATTCACCAATTCAACTTCTCTGAGCCAATTCCCCCAAAATACCCCCATATCACCCAACTCAAGGGTAAATATGAAGAAAGGGAAATGTATTAGTCAGGGTTCTCCAAAGAAATATAACCAATGGTGTGTGTGTGTGTGTTTGTGTGTGTGTGTGTGTGTGTGTGTGTGTGTGTGTTTAAAGAGAGGGAGAAGAAAAGAGATTATAAGGCATCGGTGCATACAATCATGGAAGATGTGACATTTGAAGATCTTCTGCTTGCAAGATGAAGACCCAGGAAAGTCAATACTGTAGTTTAAGTACAACATCAAAGGCCTGAGAATCAGGAACAACAATGGTATAAGTACCAGTCTAAGGGTAAAAGACTGATGCCTCAGTTCAAGCATCGGGACAAGAAAGAGATCTGCCTTCCTCTACCTTCTGAAGGTCCTCAATGGAATGGAGATGCCCACCCACATTAGGGGGGAATCTTCTTTACTCACTCCACCAATTCAATTCCAAGCAAAATTTTCACAGTCACACCCAGAAATAATGTTTAACCAGGTGTCTAGGTATCTTATGGCCTAGCCATTATGACACATAAAATTAACCATCACAAGCCTGCTCCTTGTCAACTTGGAACTCATACACATATCCTTAAAACAGCTCCACCTAAAGATAATAGGAAGGTATAATTCCACCTAAAATGATACAACTATCATGATGGGGGTGGCAAGGTTAACTTTTAAATAAGCATAATTAAAGTATACAAAGAAAAGAAGAATATATTCTTTTATAAAGTAATAAAAGGATTGTACTTTAAAAAAAAACTTATTCTTCACCTTACCAAGGATATATCAACATGTCCCAAAACAGTGAGCCTCTAGAAATTTCACTGATGCAGAAGGCCCCTAAATTTTAGATTTATTTTTCACACTCTGATATCCAAATTTATTACCAATAAATCTAGAGTAGTTACTACTTCTTACTCATGAGGTCGAATAAGCATAACATCATCAGTGTAATGGGATCTGCATACCAGGTACCAAGAGAAGCATTAATTTGCTCAAACAATGAAACCACATTCAGTACAATAGTTGCATTTGGAGTCTCATCTGGTTAAGGGTTATATGAATCTACTGTAACTTTCCAAGGTTCATTTGTCTTGTCTTCTTCACGGACCAAGTAGGTGAATTGAGCAGAGATATGGGAATTACAACCCCTGCAGTGCTTCAAACCCCTGAAGCACACTAATCTCTGATTTTTTTTTTCCAGGAATGTGGTATGTTTTTAGTTTACTATTTTCCTAGAGAGAGGTTATTCTAGGCATTTCCATTTGATCTTTCCACAATAACCCTCATTCCACAAGTCAGAAAACCAATGTGGGGATTCTGCCAACTGCTGAATATATTTATTACAATTCTGCTTTCTGGAACTGGAAATATAACCACAGGGGTTTGGGGATCCACTAGGCTCACTGTTAGAAGGGCCTGAGCTAAAAATCCATCTATCTCTTGATTTTCAGATGCCCCTACTTTGGTTGACAGATCACCAGTAATGTTTAGGGTCTCCTGGAGTTTGGGTCTATTTAGAGCGAGTGTCCAGTAGTTTCTGAAAGGTCTGATTATGTCCTTTTCTTTAATGCACAATTACTCTGATAAAAGGTAGTAAGTTCCTATGAAGAAGGCTGGTAAAAGATTAACAGTATAAATATTTGGCAGTGTACTGGATCTTTCCTCAAGGAAACTCAGCTTCCCCTTTATTTAAGGGGTTGTGGATTTATAAACTTAAATTTGGAAATTGAATAAAGGGATATGATTATTTTTAGGACAAAGTTAAACTTTTGTCCACTTGATTTAGAATTTTGCTGTTATACAGATCAAGTAAGAATTTGTAGACTTTCTATTTCACTCTCAGGAATAGCATGTCCAACCAGCCAATACCATAGATCTGCATAAGACTATTCTGATTACTGCTTTGACTCTTCTGTTCATTACAAGTACCATGTACACCTTGCCTTTGGTGACTGAATACTGCCACTTGGTCTCTGCAACTCAAATATCCAATTACTCTCATTGCACTTAGGTTTACCAATTTAGTTCCCATAAAGCTCTTAAAGATGTTGGAGCTTACCCCACAAATTTATTTCTCATAGTCACTATGTCTTCTGTACCCTTTCCACTATAAGTAGATATTAAATAAGAATCCATTTAAATATTGCAATATTCCTAACCCTCTGAATTCCTTCCTCTTCATTAAACCAAGGCAAGTTTAACATTTCCAATGCATCAATGTAAAACAATTTTGGGTCCATGTTTTAGCCAATCAATTTAACACTGTTAGCACCCTTTCTAACTCTCCAAGTTACAACACTGTGCAGAATCTACTGAGTGAGCCAACATGGATGATGGCCTGATCCCACTTTATGTCTCTTCAAGCATTACCCCACATCCTTAGTATCCATTTCCACATATGTTCCCTGAATTTTGCCTGCATAAATTAGAAAACTCAAACCATTCTTTGTAGTGTAACATGCCTCATCAGGGATGAGGTGTAGCACACCTCAGTTTTAGGGGTTTACTGTGGTCATATACATCTAGTTATAAACTTCAAAGCAAAGAGGTATAGTAGAAGTGGGTGCCTAGAATGGCCAAAGCAATCCTCAGCAATAAAAGTGAAGCAGGAAGCATCACAATACCAGACCTTAAATTATACTATAGAGCTATAGTAACAAAAATGGCATGATATTGACACCAAAACAGACATGCAAACCAATGTTACAGAATAGAAGATACAGAGACAAACCCACATAAATATAGTTGTCTCCTATTAGAAAAAGATGTCATAAACATACATTGGAGAAAAGATAGCCTCTTCAACAAATGGTGTTGGGAAAACTGGAAATACATATGTAATAAAATGAAATTAGACCCCTGTCTCTCATGCTGCACAAAACTCAACTCAAAGTGGGTTAAAGACCTAGTAATAGACCCTATGCCTACTAGAAGAAAAAGTAGGCCCAAATTCCCATCATGTCAGCTTAGGAACGACTTCCTCAACAAGACTCCTAAAGCACAAGAAGCAAAATCAAGAATCAATAAATGGGATTGTATCAAACTAAAAAGCTTCTTAACAGCAAAGGAAACAATCAATAACACGAAGAGGAGACTACAGAAAGGGAGAAAATCATTGCCACCTGCAACTCAGACATACCATTAACATTCAAGATGTATAAAAAAAACCAAAAAACTTAACACCGAAAAAAAATAACCCAATTAATACACGAGCAAAGGACGTGAACAGATACTTCACAGAAGAAGAAATATGATTGGCCAGCAAATACTTGAAAAAAATGTTCAACATCTCTAGCAATTAGAGAAATTCAAATCAAAACTACACTGATATTTCATCTCACTCCAGTCAGAATGGCAATTATCAAGAATACAGGGAACAATCAATGTTGGCGAGGATGTGGAGGAAAAGGTACACTCATACATTGCTGATGGGACTGCAAATTGGTGCCACCACTATGGAAAGCAGTATAGAGATTCCTCAGAAAACTTGGAACAACCATTGGACCCAGTTATCCTACTCCTTGGCATATACCAAAGGACTTAAAATCAGCACACTATAGTGACACAGCCACATCAATGTTCATAGCACTCAATTCACAATAGCAAAGCTATGGAACCAATCTAGGTGTCCTTCAACAGATGAATAGATAAAGAAAATGTAGTACATATACATAATGTAATATTACTCAGCCATAAAGAAGAATGAAATTATGGCATTTGCTGGTAAATGGATGGAACTGAAGACTATCATGCTAAGTGAAATACACCAAACCCAAAAAACCAAAGTCTGAATGCTCTCTCTGATATGCAGATGCTAACTCACAATAGGCAGGGGTTGGGGCAGGGAATAAAGGTTCATCGAATTGGACAGGGGAGAATAGGGAGAGGAGATGAGAATGGAAAAGACAGTAGAATGAATTGGACATAACTTTCCAATGTTCATATATGAATGCAGACCAGGGTAACTTTGCATCACATACAACTACAAGAATGGGAAGTTACACTCCATGTATGTATAATATGTCAAAATACATTATACTGTCATGTATAACTAAAAACAACAAATAAAAAAAGAAGTGGGTGCTGAGGAGACAGTATTGTATTTCAGTAATAACTGCCTCAGGGGATACAATCACAATTTTTAATGTAATGCTGTGTTAATTCTCTCAGAGAGATGAAAAGGCCATTTGCACTAGGGGTGGGGAGGTTTCTTTCATTGGCAAAGAATACTCATCAGAACCCAGGGTCTCAATATCCCCCAATTTTTCAAGGTCTTCCCACATATCCTCATCCAAACCTTCAGGATATTATTCTTCCTAATCAACGTCATGACTGTAATATACATGTTATAAAACTCAAGAGCTCAATTTGTGTTAAAATTCAGCCAGTTACAAGATGAGATTCTGAGGTTAATTTTCAGCTGTCTCAGCCCTGCAGCTACAGAAGATGAGAGCTCCTTTATGGCACACACAGAAGCTTTCCGGTCATGTGTTTAGTGCTTATGCCAATAACACAAATTCCTGAGCTCATCCTTTTCATTCCCCACTTTACCTAGTGACATTAGAAGCAAACAGCCATCTTATTATATTCATTAGCTTGACAAAAATATTGAAAAGTATCATATACACAATCACTCAGATCCTTGTTTCTTATAAATGTTTGATTAGAAGAATCCAATGGTGATATTTTGCATATCTCTATTGCCAGATCATGCCCTGGACTATCTGTGACATTTTTACTACTTGAAATAGAATCATTAGCCCCTCTGAAACTAATCAGATTAAACAGTCAATTACAGAAAACCCAGAGTTAATTCAGAACCCTCATCCTTAAAACTGTTTCCCTAGAACTTCTCTTGCCACCAAAATATGTATTGTCAAAATTATCCAGAGAAACAGAAGCAATAGAATGTATAAACACACACACACACACACACACGAAGAGAGAAAGGAGAATTATAAAGAATTGGTTCACACATGCAGAGGCTAAGTCCCAAGATCACCAACTGACAAAAGGAAACTAAAGAAGTTAGAAGTTGGGCTGGGGATGTGGCTCAAGTAGTAGCACACTCGCCTGGCATGTGCAAGGCACTGGGTTCAATCCTCAACACCACATAAAGATAAAATAAAGATATTGTGTCCACCTAAAACTAAAAAATAAATATTAAAAAAAGTTAGAAGTTGATGGTGCAATTCCAGTCCAAGATCTGACAGACTTGAGACCCATGAAGAGCCAATGTTTTGGTTCTAATCTGAATTAAAAAAAAAAAAAAAAAAAAAAAAAGACCGATGTATCAGTTCCTGGGGTCAGGCAAGAGTTCTTTCTTATTTTAGGGAGGAACAACATTTTCCATTCAGGACGTTGACTGACTGGATAGGGGCTACCCACATTGGAGAGTACAATCTGCTCTACTCAGGCTACCAATTCAAAACCAGTCTTATCTAAAAACTCTCTCATACACACACCCAGAATAAATTTTGGCCAAATATCTGGGAATCCAATGCTCTAATTAGATTACACATAAATTTAACCATCATAGGAAGTTGAAGTTCAATGACCTAGTGATCTTAACAAACCACTGTTAAATTATCCAATTTGGTCAAATTTCACATACACATATGACCACACAAGCACAATGAAAGGCCCATGCCAGTGAGTACCCTGAGGTTTAGCTTCATTATTTTCAAAGCACAGCTGCCTGACCAGAACAATGAATTCACGTACCTACACTCCCAAAACACGGTGGCAAAAGAAAGCCTACCAACATCATCAAACAGCACTTCTCTTTCTAAAGGGTGGATTTATCTAGTATTCCAATACATGGGATAGTACATTCCAAGAATCATTGTTTCCACTACAGAACCTAAGGCTGCCATATCCACATTGGTCATATGAATGGATATTTTACCATTATAACAGTTCCTCATTTTGTATATCAAAAATAATTGTTACAAATTCCTCATCCCACCAGAAACAAAGAGCATGTCTTGAGATTTTTGGACAATACTATAGTCCTGATCATCATCAGAAAAGAAGATTCCCTCATTTTCACTTGGATTGTAATAGACTGAACCAATCTGATACATCATAGGATGCATTATAGTACTTCTTGTTCTATAATTAAAACTGGTTTATTCTTACATCAAAAGTCATTCATAATTTTATGTGTTTTTTTAATTTCAAAAAAAATAGAGCTTATACTATTTTCACAAGATTAACCATCAGGGTACTAGAAGCCTTGATACTCAGGATGCAAAGTTGTGTGTAAATCAGTAGTAAGTACAGCACTGAACTGGGAAATCCTTCTTTTACAGTGGTTTCCAGGGTTCTAACTTTGTAAGTCACCTCAAGGAGAAAGTAGGGGAGGGATATCTTCATTCTCTGTTTACTTTTAAGAAATAGAGGGGATATTTCTTTTCCTTTTAAATCCCACTGGATGGCCAGGTACAATGGTGCACACCTGTAATCCCAGAGGCTCAGAAGGCTGACGCAGGAGAATTGCAAGTCCAAAGCCAGCCTCAGCAACTTAGTGAGATCGTGTGTCAAAATTTTTAAAAATGGCTGAGGACTTGGCTCAGTGGTTAAGTGCCCCTGAGTTCAAACCCTGGTACCCCTGCACCACCAAAAAAAAACAAACAAACAAAAAAAAAACCTCACTGTATGAAGATGTCTTTTGAGTTGGTAGTCCCAGAAACTCTCATTTAAAAGGCCAAAACCTCTGGATTGCACCCCAGCCCATCCCTCATTTTGTTTTTCCAGCTCTGAGGTAAATTTTTATTTATTTCTTGGCAGACAGGACTTCCCTACCCGTGCTCCTCTTGGCACCTTATCTTGCTCAAGCAGCAGCAGCTCAGTCCAAAAAGTGCCATGGCCAAAGGGATTGGGGAGTCATTTCACATTCCAGGATGGAGGAATGGGGACTTGGGGATACTTTGCCAGCGAGAGGCCATGACTCACCTCAACCCCAAATCCTGCCTCTTCCCAGCTCCTACACCCAACGGGGTAATGACCACACAGGGCAGGACACAGGTCCCCACAGCCCTCATATTTATAATGGCCCAAAGGGTTATAAGACAAAAATCTCCTGAGTAGATGCCAAGCCAAGGCATACAATACTGTCTCTTTAACTCTGCACAAAAGGAAGAATGCCTTTTCCAACAATGCTCTCATTTCAAAAGAAGGTACTGCTTCAGCCACTGGAAATGTTTGGCTCAATTCTTCTCTTTGTACGCTGGAAGCCATGGAAGACAAAGAAAATATTGAATATGTATGAGGCACAGAATGGGTGGGAGTGTAATGCATTAAAGGTAGGGTGTTCACATCAATTATGCATTTCATAAAGAACTAGAAGAGAGGAGTTCAAAGGTTCCCAACACAAAAAAATAAACTTTTAAGGAGATGGAAGTGTTAATTACTCTGATTTGATCATTACACTATATGTGAGTGTATCTTGAATTATCATAATGTATGCATAATTATAATGTCAAAAATACATATATCTTGACAAAAACAGTAGTATATTTAATTCATATGGAACCATCAAAAATGAACTTTTATTTTTGATGAAAAAGACTAATTCAATTGCACTGTTTTTTCCTCTCTCTCTTTTCTCTAAACTCTTTTAACTGGCTTGCTGAAGTTATCAGTTTTCTCCATTTCCTTTCTAAAATATCAAAGTTATGTTCAAGATACTGAGTAGAGTATACTTAGTAAAGTATAAAGTTGTCTCTGCCCTATTCCACCTACACACTTCTTTCCCCGTTGCTAGCTTGTATGCTTTGGAAGAATCGATTTGTGGTATGTTTTCATTATGCTAATTATTTTAAATTAAAATTTTTGAAAACTGATTTAGTATGTGTGAGAAAAGAAACAGTTATAGTTTCATGAAATTTAAGGTAAATGCTTTAATAAAGTCTAAATAAAGGCAGTTACTAAAAAATGTGCTATCAAAATAAGGGTAGGTGAAAAAGCATGAAAGATTGGGGAGGGCATTAAAATCACAAGGTATGCTATACAGAGAATGCTTTGCAAGTATCTTCACCTTTTGTTCAGCTTTCAAGAGCTCAAAACTAGAAATCGTAGGCAATGCATTATGATTATGGTCAAATCAAAAAAAGGGACAAGTTACAACATTAGTAAGTAGATCCACACTTTAAAACTAAACACAACAAGGCTATAACCCAACTTCAAAATATTGGTGTAGGTATATACATTTTCAGTTTTTAATATAAAATGTTAATGACTCATTTGAAAGATTCCCCAATTTGACTATTGAACTGATTATAATTCTCATTAATTCTTCCACTATACTTTTTAAAAAGTAATTTTAAAAAATTAATTTGTATAGCCTTTTAAAAATCTGTGTTATGAAGTTCTTTAGACAAGATTTTTTTCCCTTTATTTGTTCTTTTGCTTTATACATGAGAGTAGAATGTATTTTGACATATTATACTACATGGTGTATAACTTCCCATTATTGCGGTTGTACATGATGTGGAGTTACACTGGTCATGTATTCACATATGACCATAGGACAATTATTTTCCAAATACAATATTTATTAGATTCCCAATGCCTGCCCAACAATTCTAAACTGTTTCCTAGCTGACTCTCCAAATTTTTACCTAATTAAAAGTTCTATTTTTTTAAATACTATAGTCATGTATCTTGTCTTTAACCCAACTAGACATTGTTCTCTGAATATGTGCTTTAATTTTAAACTCATGCTACTTTCTTTAACAGGATGGAAGAAGAGAAAGAAGGAAGGTAGGGAAGAAGGGACCTTTGGAGAACAGGATGAGGAGGCTCAAGGGACAAGTTTAAGCAATAATGATTTAATCACATCACAAATGTTCCCAGGGCATCTGTTCTCCTACTTGTTTCTATCCTCCCCACTTATTACACAGTCCTCCCCACATTATTCACAATGATTTCCTAAAGCATTATTAAATGTGGCAAGTACAAGGAATCCATCAACATATGAAAAAATATAAATGAAATCAATCATGTGGAGGAAAGCAGAATTCAAAGAATATAAGTAAAATGTATCTAACCTGGAAAAGTACTAATGTGAATTTTGAGTGATGTAAATAACCATTTATGTAATTCACTTATTCTACACATTTTCTTAGTTGAGATGAGATTAGTTGTAAATGAATTATGAGAAGTTAAAGGACTTAAAAATTAGAAGAAAAAGTTAGAACCCTCTATTAGTTGGCACCCAGTTGAGCTCCAAATCAGGAATCTCTAAAACATCCAATGGACTGTGATTTTAAAACAACTCTTAAAATAATATATCTTGAACTTTTAGTCTCTTCACTTCTTTTCACTTCTCACCCAAGAGGAAATCAGTAATTTATTTTTTCATATTTTATTACCTTTCTGTCCCTAATTTTATGCTTTCATCAATTTGATGGATAAAACCTAAAATAAGTTTTCAAAGAGGTTGAAAATTATGTCCATGCAAAAAAAACCTGCACAGATATATAGAACAGCTTTACTCATAATTGCTAAGACTTGGAAGCAACCAAGATGTCTTTTAGTAGGTGAATGAACAAACTGTAGTGCAAACAGACAATGGAATATTATTCAGTGCTTTAAAAAATAAAAAGAGCTATCAAGCCATGAAAAGACATGGATGGAACTTAAATGCATATTACTACATGAAAGACAGAGGTTGGGGATAGTGAGGGATTAATAGATGAAGCACAGATAATCTGAGGGCACTGAGGCTCTACCATGATATTATGATAATGGATACATCATTATGTTTGTACAAACCCACAGAATATACAACACACCAAGAGTGAGCCTTACTGTAAACTCGCAACTTTGAATGAAATGATGTCAAGCTAGGTTCGTCATTTGTAACCATGTGCCACTCTGGTGGGGAATGTTGATACAGAAATGACTGTGCATGTGAGATTAGGGGATTTATGGGAAGTCTCTATACCTTCCTCTCAATTTTGCTCTGAACCTAAAACTGCTCTAAAAAAATAAAGTCTTTTAAAATGACAGTGTTATGAAAAATTTCTAAGCTAGAAAAGACCTTGAGTGATTATCTTCCATCTCCCTATTTTAGACAGCATCACAATAATGTCATCCCGGGCAGATGAAGAGCTATGTTATTTTTTAAACCTCCAGAGGAAAAGATTCTATGACCTCCTCACATTAACAACTCTCACTGTCAAGAAATTCTTCCATCTATAATCTAAGTCTCTCATGCTGCTGTTCAAATCTGTTTCCACTGCAGAGCTGAGTCAATATTGAGAACAGCTGTTCTTCATTCTCTATGTAGAAATTCTTCATTTGCTGCCACTGGAATATAATGAGATTGAATTTTCCATATAGTTTTGATTTACTCTTTAACTTATTTCCTTGTTCAAGCCAATTAACCCCAGTTCTTCAACCTACCCAGAGAGTTCATTCATATTCTTCCCTATGTTCCAACATCACTTTGTAGGTATCTCCACTAGAGCACTATCACAATTTAATGTATTTACATATTTGGGTGACTATTTTCCCACACTTCCTCCTGTCTTATTTATGTGTCTGTTTCTATGTATGGCATGTAATAGGTTCCAATAAATGACTTTCAAATGAAAGAATAAATGGAAAAGCATCCAGATAAACCACTGTCTTCTTATCATTCAGGCATGGTTGTGACTATCCTCTGTCAGTTAAGTTTCTTTTGGTAATAAGTAAGAGCAATCAACTCTACTCATTTGAGCAAAAACAGAATGTTTTGAGAGAATACTGAAATATCTTACAGAATCTAAGGAAGTACTAAACCAAGGCTCAGAAAGTGTAGAAACCAGGGTATTTCCTCTTCACAAAGTGGTGTTTTCCTTTCCAGAGGATTGCAACATATCTCAGCTACCAGTAACTTCCAACAACACTGTGTCTCTGCTTGCAACATTTCCATTTCATAAGAAAAACAGATTGGCCCAATTGAGGTCAGGTGACAGTCCTGAACCAATTAGGCATCATCCTGAGGACAGAGGTAGTTAACAAGGAGATGGCTGTCAGGACAGATGTCAGGAAAGGATGCACTGTGCATGTTGGCAGCTCCTTAGAGAATAACCATGCGTTGTGGAACCACCAAAGAGAGGCCTACTACAAACTGATCCCTTGGGCACATTGTCATTGTTCAGTTCCTATGAGGATGTCACAGAGCTGAACAAACAAGACAATTCAATTTTGCTTGACTATTTCTCTTTAGGCTCTCTGGTAGCAAGATTTAAGAAGATAAAAACCTGTCTTACTGAGATGAAGTGTAAATTTCCTTTGAACTTTGGATCAGTGCTTGAGCTAATGACAAATATTATCACAAGATTTACGGCACACAGAAAAGTCTTTCTTACAGAAACTGAGTGCACTTTATGTGTCATTGAATTGGTAGCAGACACATCCCCAAGATACTGACTACGAAGAATCTAAAGAGAGTGGCATGGCCAAGGCCCCAAAGAGCCAACCCATTGATTGGGGATGCCTGCAGCATCCTATCCTGAATTTCCTCACAAGGACACATATCAGAAAGTCATTGGAAAAGGAGGAAAGGAGTAATTGTTTAGCTACATAATAATAATATTTGGCAAAAATTTAGCAACTTTTTATTTAAGTCAAAATTTTGTCATATCTCTTTTTTTATTGATTTATTTTAATTTGGTACATTATACTTGTACATAAAAGTGGAATTCATTGTGATATATTCAGATATGCACAGGACATTAATTTCATGTTGTTGTTCCTCCCCTTTCCCATCCTTCCTACTCTCCCCTCTCATTCCTCTTCTAATATTCTCCTATTTTTCAAAAGATCCACTTTTAAATTTCTTATTTCTCTCATTTCATTTTGTAATTAGGTTAAAATTACAAAACTAAATCACTATGACAGCTTTAGAATGGCCACAAATTCTTTGCAACTCTTTTTACTAAGAGGAGGAATTGCTTTCCCCAACCCTTGAATCTGGATTGACATTAACACTTTGGTTTGACTGAATGAGGAGGAAATGTGTGAATTCCAAACCTAGGCCTCCATAGACCTTATGAATAGGCCAAAAAAGAAGATAAGAAACCATGTGGAGATCCCTAAATTGGGAGATGTCGCATAGAAGGAGGTAAACTATACGTCACTCAAATTGCCTTTTATTTAGTTTGGCACAAGACTATGATCTTCCATCAGAAAAATATTTAGCATATCTATATACGTAGCCATATATAGATATATGGTCTATACAGATCTATGATATAAATATACAGATATATGTCACCAAATTTATAGGCAAAGTAAGTTTCCAAACATTTTAGAGTAATTCTCATAGCAAGAATTTGGCTAATCCAAGATTATTCTTCTCCAGGTCTATAAAAATTCAAGTAGTCTACAAAATATCTCTCCAAACGTAAGGCCATTTTCAAAATTCTTGCTACTCTTTTTTGCATCATTTACTGAGAGAATTTCACTTATGTTTTATGTTTCCAGTTCTGTTCTCTTGAGTGAGTTAACTGAAAGTTAACTGAGTAGTTGAAATCTATAGACCATCTCCCTGGATGTAGAGATTTGGCTTTGCTCCACTTCATCTTCCCTGACTTCCTGATTTGGAGATCTGTCACAGGCCCCTGCTGTGAGATCTTCTTTATTCTGTTTTCCTTTTATCTTCACCCAGAGACTTTCAAGAATTCTTCTTTGTTCCTCCCATTTCCATAGTTACTTTGGTATTTGAATATCTTCCTCTGTGTCATCCTGCTAGTGAGAGGTTTATGGATGCTTAGTTTGCATGTAGAATGAGAGCTGGGATACTTAATAATTAGCACAGACTCCATCCTAGAAATTCCCACAGCTGGCCATATCATATACCCTTCTGTACTCATTATTTTTACTGTTTTGGGCAATATTCTGCTTCTCAGTCTAAATGAGTCACAGTTTCTTGTCATAAAAAATCATATTTATTTTGTATGGTTCCATCCCTTATTTATTTTTAATCTGATACCCTCATTGTTCCTCTGTCAGTTTCCAGTTTCTGATTTTCTTTTCTCCCATGATAATTATTTGATTTTCTGTACTTCATTTACTTTACTTTCCTTTCTCTTAGTCTAGCCCTCTGAAAAGAATATGGTGATTACCCTGATAAACAGTAGGCAAAAAACTAAACTCTTTGTGACTCAAGTTAGACCACATTATTTAAAGAGATTTCTTCAATCCTTAGTATTTTTCCATGCAATAGCACACCATAGAACCAGCTGCCTCTATTCACCACCTGCCGCTCTAAAACAAATAATGATGCTCTGGAATGAAGGGGTGGGGGAGTTTCATGGGAAAATTGGGATGCTATTGATTAAAAACATAAAAAAAAAATTCTTCCAATTCTTTTTAAATGGAGTTTACATTGGTTAAAAAAAAAAAAAAAAAAGTAAAACCAAGCATTTGATCCCATTCATCAAAAAACATTTATTGAGAACTTTGGTAATACTGTTTATACATCTACGTGCCTCAGCTTCCAACGTGTTTACATAAATCACATGGGAAACAGGTAGGTAGATTATAAACAAGTTATATATGAAACACTTTCACCTAATAAACTATATAAATGAAAGAAAAATGTTTCTATTTTGCACATAAGCAAATGGTGTCTCAGAGAAGTTAAAAGACATGCCTAATCGATCTCCTGACCACTGTAACCTTTGCATCATGCTGCCTTTGTGTGAGTCTCTATGAAGGCAGAGAGATATATGAATACATTCTGATTTGAAAGAGTTTATAAATGAGTTATGAAGGAATGCCAGACACATAAAAGACAAATAACATGATGATGATGATGATGATGATGATGATGATGATAGTTAACATTTACATTGTGCTTGCCCTGTGCCAAGCATTGTTTTATATGCAGTGACTCATTTAATTCTCTCAGCAATCTTGAGAGATAGTCATTATTTTTACCCTCACTGCAGAGATGAGATCATTAAGGCACAGAGAGATTTAGTTACTTGCCTGAATTCAACAGGATCGTGAATGGTAGGATTTGAAATTATTTAAAGTTAGGACTTGAACCAGCTGCCAAGCTCCAGGCTCTATGTTTGACTAGTATATTCTACTACCTTACTACAGAGCAGTATCTGGAATACTTCATATTCATGATTTAATGAGTTTGTATACCAGAATACCAAGGAAATTTATATTGGAGGAACAAAAGAAAATAGTTGTGTCACAAAAACAAAACTAGTTTAGAACAGAAATTTGAGGTAAGCTTTATTTAACAAGAGGACATTTAAAAATATGAGAAGTAAAAAGGAAAAAAAAAAAAGTCTTTTTGCTTGGTATTTTCAAGACTCCCAATGAACCAGTCCAACAAAAGTGAGGACTTTTGTAGTAACATAATGAGAATTAGGACTGGTATGTTAGAGTGAATAAATTGTGACTTGTCTACAATGAAATCTAAGTCTGAATTTAGGTAAGAGGTTGCAAATAGTGCCCAAGAGCTACATATGACCCATGGGCCTATTTTGTGTGACCTATACAGGATTCTTTTAAAACTTGGGACAACATTTATATTCAGGTTTGGAGTTCAAAGATTACACATAAAACTCAAGATTTCTAGCTGCTCTTTAAAAAATAAGAATACATTTCAACATTGAGTATGCTTTTCAGACTGACAATATTGAGGGGGATCAGTTCCTGGACTCTTTCACTGCCAAATTGGGCTATAGTTAAATGAGATACAACTCATACACATCTCACAACAAATACTTGGTGTCCCTCACTCCTTAACGTTCTCTGTGTGGCTTCTATAGTATTTGAGCTAGTAATGTTTCAAACATGTTGTTCTCTAGGGAGATTCAGCAAAGGTGCTTGCCCTCATGAGATAGATCCAGAAATGTAGCCCTCTGTAGAGATAAAGGAGCTGTCCAATAACCAATAGGGGAATCTTTCAAGAGAAAGAAACCTTGGTATTAGAAGTGCTAACTTGAATGTGCATGTACAATATGGCATAATGAATCCCAGTATTATGCATAATTATAATGTAACTCAGGGTAGAGTGCTTGCCTAGCATGTGGAAGGCCCTGTCTTCAATCCCCAGTACTGGAAAAAAAAAATCTGTACATAAAATAAAAGGAAAGGTTAAAAAGGCAAAAAGGAGAAGAAGGAGTACCTATGGGGACAAGTAATTTATATTTTCTAAATTCAATTTCCTAGGGGTGGGGACGTGGCTCAAGCAGTAGCGCGCTTGCCTGGCATGTGTACGGCCCGGGTTCGATCCTCAGCACCACATACAAACAAAGATATTGTGTCGGCCGAAAACTAAAAAATAAATATTAAAAAATTAAAAAATAAATAAATAAATTCAATTTCCTAATTCATAAGTTTAATGAAAAGGGATCCAGCAATCCCACTACTGGATATATATATTCAAAGGAATAAAATCAGTGGGTTAAAGAGATAACTAGAATGCTATGCTAATTGCAGCATTATTCACAATAGCTAAGATAAGATATAGAATCAAATCAAGTACCAATCAATGGATGAATGGATAAAGATAATGTAGTGCATATACACAAGGGACAATTGAGCCTTTAAAAATAAGAAAAACTGGAGGATCCAAGATGGCAGACCAGAAGGAGGCAGCATTTTGTGTTACTCCATGACCAGGGACTCAAGTAGTGAGAATACTACTTCTCTATAAGCGATATTCCTGCTCCTGCACAGGAATCAAGGCACCATGCCTGTCTAGGGTTCTAGGCCTCAGCATCAGAGTAGGTCTCCCAATTACTCGCCCACACAGGACTACCAGGTACCCAAGCGGGCACCATCAACACCTGCACAGAACTTTCAGCCACTCACGGGAGCAGAAATCACCGAAGCCACTCCCATGCAGGACACCCGGCTGCTTCTCACAGATAGGAATTCTGGCCGCCACTTCCATGTGGACCCCCATCTATCAACATGGGGCTCCCCTGGTCGCCACTATCTTGGGACTCTGCAGCAGCAGAGATACTACGTGCAGTAGCCTGCCTGCACCCAGGAACTTCACACAGGCTCTGAAGTCAGCTGACAGCCACACACTACATGCCACAGAGCTCATCTCTGAACTCATCATCCAATACCATGGCTCAGCTCCCCTCACATGACCTGACAGCCCACTGCTGAAAGCAGGTGCCTCCATCTTGGGTCACCTTCATCACCATCTTCAGTGGGGGCAACTCCCAGGTTGGAACTCCAGCTGTTCAGGTACCCAGTTTCTAACTCGCCCCTCTCCCCAGCAGCTCCAACCCCAGCACACTGACACCCTGGTTACCTTCACCATCCTGAGGGCGGGGATACCAACTAACAACAGAGGACCTCCCCTATTGGATGAGAGGGGAAGCATGAAAGATACTGATTTCCAACCAAAACAATCCTGTTTCTTCAAGATTTTTTTCTCCCCCTCTCTATTTTCCTGCCCTCACATCCCCAACATATGTGAAACCAAGTACTTTGCATGAATTAGGATTTTGAGAACTGGGACATCTGAATAGTATAGTACAGCTGTGTTGTATATATTTTTTCTTTTATCCCACCAATTTCTACTATTTTAACATTTTTAATTTTTCTTTATATGTGTGTTTGTTTTATGTACTCTACTGTCTTCCCACTCACTTGTCTACCCAAAATTACTTCCTCTCCCTTCTCTCACTATCAATTTTCTTCTTTAGAATTTTCTTTCACACTTCCTAGGACATAACAACTCTATATCTTCATCTCCTACCTCCTCAGCATATCATCCTACTCCTCACCCCCAGTTCTTTGTCCATCATCAGAAATTGTAAGCACTTTTACAAACCTACTGAGTATATTGTAGATAATAATTGAATTCACCATTTCTATACATTGTGACCAAACTATAAGCATATTAATAGCTAACATTTGTTTTTAGGGTGTATACTGTTTATGTTAGGATCTGATAACATTGTCCTTCACCTCAAAGGAGAGGTATTGGATCCCGACACAGGCACTATAAGCCTATAGGGTAAAAAAAAAAAAAAAGGAAAGAAAGAAAGAAAAGAAAAATGGTAATGCCTTGGTTCCACAGTGCTAGAAGGGAAGACACATAAACAATATGAAAAGACAAGGGAAGAAAGTGACCCAAACATATCAAGATACCAACATTATTAGAATTCATGGCCAGCACAGCAGAAGATATTACAGAGAAGGAGTTCAGATGTACATGATTAAAATGCTCTGTGAATTAAAGGATGATATAAGAGAGCAAATACAGGCTACAAAAATCATTTTGACAAAAGCTACAAAAACAAATACAGGAAGCAACAGATTACTTCAATAGGGAGGTAGAGGTTCTAAAAAAAAAAAAAAAAAAACTAAACAAACAGAAATCCTTGAAATGAAAGAAACAATAAACTCCAAATTAAAAGTTCTATTGAAAGCATCACCAACAGATTAAACCACTTGGAAGACAAAACCTCAGTCAATGAAGACAAAATATAAAATCTTGAAAAGAATATAGACGGCAAAGTGAAAATGGTAAGAAACCATGAGCAGAACATTCAAGAAATATGGGATAGCATAAAAAGACCAAATTTAAGAGATATTGGGATAGAGGAAGAAATAGAGTTCCAAACCAAAGGAATGAACAATCTATTTAATGAAATAATAACAGAAAACTTCCTAAACATGAAGAATGAATTGGAAAACAAAATTTAAGAAGCTTACAGAACACCAAATGTACAAAATCACAATAGATCCACACCAAGGCACATTATAATGAAAATGCCTAACATACAGAATAAAGAGAAAATATTAAAAGCCATGAAAGAAAGGAATCAGATTACATATAGAATGAAACCAACTAGAATGTGTGCAGATTTTTCAATCCAGACCCTGAAAGCTAGAAGATCCTGGAACAACATATATCAAACTCTGAAAGAAAATGGATGCCAACAAAAAATCTTATATCCAGCAAAATTAAGCTTTAGATTTTATGTTGAAATAAAAACCTTCCATGATAAACAAAAGTTAAAAGAATTTACAACTCAAAAGCCAGCACTTCAGAACATCCTTGGCAAAATATTCCTTGAAGAGGAATTGAAAAACAACAATGAAAATCAGCAAAGGATGATACTACACTAAAGGAAAAACTAATTGAAAAAGAAACCAAGTCAAGTTAAATACCAAAAAATAAGCAAAAATGGCTGGGAATACAAATCATGTCTCAATAATAACCCTGAATGGCCTAAACTCACCAATCAAAAGACATAGACTGGCAGATTGGATTTTTTTTTTTTTTTAAAAAAAGACCCAACAATATGCTGCCTCCAAGAGATTCATCTCAAAGAAAAAGACAACCACAGACTGAAGGTGAAAGGTTGGGAAAAATCATACCACTCATATGGACTGCAGAAGCAAGCAGGGGTTTTCATCCTCGTATCAAATAAAGTAGACTTCAAGCCAAAGTTAATCAAAAGCCATAAAGAAGAACATTTCATACTGCTTAAGGAAACCATTAATCAACAAGACATAATAATAATAAATTTATATGCCCCCCCAAAATGGAGCATCTACATTCATCAAACAAACTCTTCTCAAGTTCAAGAGTCAAATAGACCACAACACAATAATTCTGGGTAACTTTAACACACCTCTTTCACCAATGGATAGCTCTTCCAACAAAAGCTGAACAAAGAAACTATAGAACTCAATAATACAAATCAATAACTTAGACTTAACTGACATATATAGAATATTTCATCCTTCAATGAATGCATACATGTTTTTCTCAGAAGGACATGGATCCTTCTCTAAAGGAGACCATATATTATGCCACAAAGCAACTCTTTGCAAATGTAAAAAAGTAGAGATACTACACTGCATTCTATCCTAATGGAATGAGATTAGAAACCAATGACAAAATAAAAAATAAAAGCTACTCCAACACCTGGAGACTAGTAATATGCCACTGAATAAACAATGGGTTGCAAAAGACATCAAGGATGAGATTTAAAAATTCTTAGAAGAGAATGAGAATACAGATACAACATATCGAAATCTCTGGGACATTATGAAGGCAGTACGTACATTGCATGGAGTTCATTTCTTAAAGGAAGAAAAAGTCAACAAATAAACGACTTAACATTACAACTAAAAGTCCAATAAAAAGAAGAACAAATCAACCCCCTAAGCAGTAAAATACAGGAAATAATTAAAATCAGAGTTGAAATCAATGAAATTGAAACAAAAGAAACAATTGAAAAAATTGACAGAACAAAAAGTTGGTTCTTTAAAAAAATAAAATTGACAAACACTTAGCCATACTAATGAAGAGAAGGAGAGAGAAAACTCAAATTATGAACATACATCATTAAAAAGAAAATATCACAACAGACACTATAGAAATACAGAAGATAATTCAAAATTATTTTGAAAATTGTACTCCAATAAAATAAAAAATATCAAAGGCATTGACAAATTTCTAGAGTCATATGATTTTCCCAAACTGAATCAGGATGATATACACAATTTCAGCAGATCAATTTCAAGTGATTAAATAGAAGACACCATCAGAAGCCTACCAACCAAGAAAATCCCAAGACCAGATGAATACACAGCCGACTTCTACAGGACCTTTAACGAAGAACTATTATCAATTTTCCTCAATTTATTTCAGGAAACAGAAAAAAAAGGGAGCACTTTCAAACTCATTGTATGAGGCAAATATCACCCTGATTCCAAAACCAGTCAAAGACATCAAAGAAAGAAAACTTCAGACCAATATCTCTAATGAACATAAATGCAAAAATTTCTCAATAAAATTCTGGCAAATTGAATACAAAAATATATCAAAAAGATAGTGCACCATGATCAAGTGGGGTTTATTCCAGGGATGCAAGGTTGGTTCAACATACAGAAATCAATAAATATAATTCATCACATCAATAGACTTATAGATAAGAACGATATAATCATTTCAATAAATGCAGAAAAAGCATTCAACAAAATTTTGCACCCCTTCATGTTCAAAACACTAGAAAAACTAGGGATAACAGGAACATATCTCAACATTGTAAAAGCTATCTATGCTAAGACCCAGGCCAACATCATTCTAAATGGAGAAAAATTGAAAGCATTCCCTCTAAAAACTGGAACAAGACAGAGATGCCCTCTTTCACCACTTCTATTTAAGATAGTTCTTGAAACACTTGCCAAAGCAATTAAACAGACAAAAGAAATTAAAGGCATACAGATAAAAAAAAAAAAAAAAGAAGAACTCAAATTACCACTACTTGCCAATGATATGATTTTATACCTAGAAGACCCAAAAAAAATTCTACCAGAAAAGTTCTAGAACTAGTAAATTAATTCAGCAAAGTAGCAGGATACACAATCAACACCCATAAATCAAAGGCATTTCTGTATACCAGTTACAGATCCTCTTAAAAGAAAACTACCCATTTACAATAGCCTCAAAAAAAATTAGAATACTTGGAAATCAACCTAACAAACGAGGTGAAAGAACTCTACAATGAAAACTACAGAATGGTAAAGAAAAAATAAAGAATATCTTACAAGATGGAAAGATCTCCCTTGCTCTTGGATAGGCAGAATTAATATTTTCAAAATGACCATACCACCAAAAGCATTATACAGATTTAATGCAATTCTGATCAAAATCCCAATGGCATTCCTCATAGAAATAGAAAAAGCAGTCATGAAATTCATCTAGAAAAATAAGAGGCCCAGAATAGCTAAAGCAATCCTTAGCAAGAAGAGTAAAGCAGGTGTCATCACTATACCAGACCTTAAACTATACTACAGAGCAACAGTATGGTATGGTATGGCATGGTATTGGCACCAAAACAAACTGGTAGACCAATGGTACAGAAAAGAGGACACAGAGACCAACCCACATAATTAAAGTTATCTTATATTAGACAAAGGCGCCAAAAATATACATTGAAGAAAAGATAGCCTCTTCAACAAATGGCTCTGGGAAAACTGGAAATCATTATGCAACAAAATGAAATTAAATCCCTATCTCTCAGCATGCACAAAACTCAACTCAAAGTGGATCCAGGACCTAGGAATTAAACCAGAGACCCTGCATCTAATAGAATAAAAAGTAGGCCCCAAATCTCTATCATGTCAGATTAGGCCCCAGCTTCCTTAATAAGACTCCTATAGTACAAAAATTAAAATCAAGAATCAATAAATGGGATGGATTCAACCTTAAAAGCTTCTTTTCAACAAAAGAAACAATCAGTGAGGTGAATAGAGAGCCTACATCTTGGAGGCAAATTTTTACCACTGGCACATCAGATGAAGCACTAATCTCTAGGGTATATAAAGAACTCAAAAAGCTAAACACCAAAAAAAAACCAAACAAACAAATAAAATAACTCAATCAATAAATGGGCCAAGGGACTGAACAGACGCTTCTCAGAAGGTGAAATACAATCAATCAACAGATCTAGGAAAAAATGTTCAACATCTCCAGCAATTAGAGAAATACAAATCAAAACTACTCTTAAGATTTCATCTCACTCCAGTCAGAATGGCAGCTATTAAGAATACAAACAACAATAACTGTAGGCGAGAATGTGGGGAAAAAGGCACACTCATACATTGCTGGTGGGACTGCAAAATGGTGCAGCCAATATAGAAAGGAGTATGGAGATTCCTTGGAAAACTGGGAATGGAGCCACCTTTTGACCCAGCTATCCCACTCCTTGGTCTGTATCCAAAGGACATAAAAACAGCATACTATAGGGACACAGCCACATCAATGTTTATAGCAGCACAATTCACAACAGCTAAACTGTGAAACCAACCTATATGCCCTTCAGTAGACGAATGGATAAAGAAAATGTGGTATATATACATAATAGAATATTACTCTGCAATAAAAGAGAATAAAATCATGGCATTTGCAGGTAAATTGATGGAATTGGAGAATAAAATGCTAAGTGAACTTAGCCAATCCCAAAAAACCAAATGCCAAATGTTTTCTCTGATATAAAGAGGCTTATTCAGGGCTGGAGATGTAGCTCAAGCGGTAGCGCGCTTGCCTGGCATGCATGCGGCCCGGGTTTGATCCTCAGCACCACATAAAAAGATGTTGTGTCCGCCGAAAAATAAAAATAAATAAATAAATAAATATTTTTTTAAAAGAGGCTTATTCATAGTGAGGTTGGGAGGGGCAGCATGGTAAGATTAGAAGAACTCTAGATAGGGCAAAGGGGAGGGAGTGGTAGGGAGGGGATAAGGGTGTAGAAAAGATTGTGGAATGAGGTGGACATCATTACCCTAAGTACATGTATGAAGACATGAATGGTGTGAATATACTTTGTATACAACCAGAAATATGAACAATTGTCCTCTATATGTGTAATAGGAATTGTAATGCATTCTGCTGTCATATATAAGAAATTAGAATAAAAAATTAAAATAGAAAAATGACTTAAACAAAAAAATAAGATAATCCTATAATTTCTGACAATAGAATGTTCTGACAACATAATATTCTAATATTATATTAAGTGAAATAAGCCAGGCACATAGGGACAAATATCACAAAATTTCACCCATATGTGGAACCTAAAAAAGTTTAGCTCCTAAAAATAGAGAGTAGAATGGGGGTTACCAAGAACTGAGGGTTGGGGAATGGGAGGCTTGGGAAATGGTTAGTCTAAGGACACAGAATTTCAGCTAGATAGAAGGAATAATTTCACAATATCTCTTGTACAACATGGTGACAGTAATTAACAGCAATGTATTATTTCATGAAAATTACTAAGAAATTTTAAGTGTTCTTATCACAAAAAAGTGATAAGTGCATTAAGTACTGTACATGTCAATCAACTTGATCTAGCTATTCCACAATGTATATATATTTCAAAGCAACATATTATACATGATAAACATATGTGATGTTTATCTGTCAATTTAAAATGAAACTAATAGGATTTGCCCCTCAAAAATTGTTGATGCCATTAAATGAAATCATGCTACATAAAACTCTTAGTACACTGCCTGACATTGAATAACTGCTAAATAAATGAAAATAATTATTATAATTGTAAGTATTTTTTTCTGAGGCAATAGCAACCTTCAGGTGCAAATGCATCTGGTTTTTCTGTATATTTTATTCTTGCATGTCTATTGAGTATCTATGTGGTTCTATCTCTATGTAAGGCATAAGAACATAAATAAACATAGTTCATGTCCCTGAGGAATTCTTTGGTAAGAAGTGAAAGGGTAAGAGGAAACTGTATTAACAAGAGAAAAGTCTCTGAAGTGGGTGATACCATCAAAGAAGAAAAATTGAAGTAAGACTGAGAAGAAGCAAATAAAATTCAAGACCAGAATCTATAAGAGGGTATATAGAAAAATGTCATCAAAAAGATGAAAGAATAAAAGCCTCTTCCTTAAATTGTGTTGAATTTGGATATATTTCATGCATTCACATATAATAATTCTAAAACAACTAACCTTTACATAATACTTACTACATACCAGACACTATTCTGAGTGCTTTACACATATTAATTCATTAAATTTTAAGAATGATTTTTGAAATGAGTTCATTCATTTTTTTTAATCAATAATAAACAAGGGCACACAGAGGTCAATATCTACCCATTGTTATTCAACTATTAACTAGTGGCGCTAAGATTTAGTTACTTTGGCTCTACAGTTCATGCTTTTAAGCGCTCTCAGACACATTTAAGGAAATCTGTAATTTGATACTGGAAAAATTAAAGGTATTTTCATGGCAGAAACCTCTCCAAGGACTATGAAAAAATGTAGCCTTACATGATCAACCCAGTGTACTACTCTGGAATACAGACACAAGTAGACTCATGGGCTCCGTGCTTCTGGTCAATCTTTGTTATCAGAAAAGACTCAAGCCAAAACATGGTTATAAGTTCTAAGGAGGAAATAAACAGATTTGGGGCATGCTCAGGAGGAAGCACATCCTATCTGCTTTCTGCTTGAATGCTAAACTTCCTGGGAAAAAAGACAAATTTGGAGATCATATAAGAAATGTTGTAGATGGGAATTTGTGTTACAGTTATACTTAAGATATTGCAATAGCTGGGCACAGTGGTGCATGCCTGTAATCCCAGCAACTAGGGAGGCTGAGGCAGGAGGATTGGAAGTTTGAGGCCAGCCTCAGAAACCTAGTGAGGCCCTCAGCAATTTAACAAAACCTTGTCTCAAAATAAAAACAAAAAATAAGGGCTGGGAATGTAGCTCAGTGGTAGAGAATTTCTGGGCTCAATTCTCAGTACAAAAAAATAATAATAATAATAAAAAGTCCCTCCAGAGTCAGAACACTTCCCTGAATTAGGGAAAAAAGAGAGATTCCCAAAGACTTTCCCAACTGATACCTGACTACTTGACATAATTCAATTATACGCCAAATTAACACAAAAAATATACAAATACATGAAGTCAGTAATAGCACTAGGAAAAATATTTTGAGTATTTATTCTGTGTCAATGCAAGTGTTTTCCGTGCAGCATCTAATTTTACTTCACAGTTCTATGAAACAGACATTTATTTTCATTTCAGAGATGAAAAAACAAACAAGATAAAAAGGATACAGAGCTAAAAGGTATTTTTCTAGAATTTGAGCTCAAGTAGCCTGGCCTAGAGCCCATAGTTAACCACACTAATTTGTTACATTTAGGTAAACATATAATCTTGATTTCTAAATATTTTCTGACAAGGTTGATATTTTGCATACATCTCAGAACATTTTTCAGGCCTTAATAAGTTCTGAGTAAAAGAAATAAAAGAATCTATGCTTTAAACTGCAGAAGTTCTGATCTTTTTCTTTTTTTTTTGTAGCATTTATCTCCTATAGTAATTCAGACTAAGCCTAAACTTCCCTATGCACTCAGGAATATATAGATATACATTAGGTATAGATAAGATATCAATGTTGATACTTATACTGAGTAAGAAACAATTATTTTAAATTTGAGTTGGTTACAGATAAGTTCTTAAGTATATTTATATGAAATACTGATGTTTTCTTTTTACATAGGAGTAATTTTCTATTCATTTAATTAGTACAATAAGATAGTAAGTCTATTAAGTATTTTTTCTATTTACAAGAACAAAATTTGAATAAAATCTTCAGTGTGAAAAACTCTCATCTCTTTACTAAAATCATATAACGGTTCACCACTAGATGGAGCAACTAAATTTTAAATTTTTTCACTTAAGGCAAACTTGAAGCTAGTTTTGAATTTAGTCCTGACTTTAGGTCACTTATTGCTTAACTGCTCCATTTTCTTTTTCTTTATCAGACGTTTGGGAGCATATTGTACTCTTTAGTAGTGAAAACTTAATAAAAACATCACTATTTGTGCATTTGATGCTTGTGAACTTAAGGTTTTGAGAGACAAAAGTAACCTAAAAAAGATAAAGAGTTTGAAATTTCAAGTAAAATAGGAAATTCAACTTGAATAGATTTTTATATGTTCAACAACTACAGTAGCTGCTTTCTTATCTGCAGTCTGTTATCTAACAATGTTACCTATCCAGTTGAACCAAGCAAAAAAAGACCTCTGACCTACCAGAACAAGGGTCACACAGTTCACATATATATGGTTTTGTGTATAATGGTTATGTGTATGCATCAAACAATACGAGCCCTGGCTGGAAAAGTCAGGACAATGTTTGATAGTGTATCACAGGAAACCCAGTCATTTAAGGTCAATGATACTGTGTAATTTGCAGGAAGTTCTAGGCTGTGTGCATTATTTCCTTCACACGGAGAATCAAAGCCATCATGCATTCATCTAATGAATATTTTTGAGAGTCTATTATGTGCTGGGTATCATAATCGCTACTCATTTTCATCTCAGAGGAAGAAAATAGTTTCAGAATTAGTCCAAGGCCAATCACTCCCTGAAAGTTTCAGCATTATATGGGTCTGCTTTGTACAAACAAGGAGGAAGGAGAGCTGGAATTACAAAAACAGAACTACAGAAACTTTTGAAAACCACGATGATGAAAGAAGAGGACTTAAACTGACAGAGGACAGAGACATTTCCTTTATCTACTACTGACTAGGGTGTCCCAGTTCCTAGACAAAGAATATTAGAGATCAGTATTGAACCATATAGAACCTGATTGATTGACTGATTGATTGATACTGGGGAGTGAACCCAGGGGTGCTCTACCACTGAGCTATACTACATACCCTTTTTAGTTTTAATTTAAAACAGAGTCTTGCAAAGTTGCAGAGGCTGGCCTCAAACTTGTGACCCTTTTGCCTCAGCCTCCTAAATCGCTGGGATTACAGCATTTGCCACGTGCGCATCTTAGAACATTATTTAAAATGTATTCTGAGCAAGATTATGTTTAATATAGCTACTTGTAAGTTATATGCCTATATTTCAGCCTGAGCTATTTTCATCTTTTAGTCATCATTATAAAAGTTGAATTAAAAATACTTTTTATAACATTCAAATTATGCCTAGACCAATAATGGGAGTCAAGACTGTTATGAAGAGGAAGCAGGTCGGGTAAGCATTCACTTAACAGAATGATGCCTCATTAAAGCTTTTTCTTGCTTGAATGAGACAACTGCACTAATGCTCAAACACTTTCCTAACAGGCTTTTTGGTTGGGCATTCAAAGATTATTTAATTTTGCCTTATTTAGAGTTCAAATAAGCTTGATAGTCTGATTTTCAAGTTCTTTAGCATATCTGAAAAAAAAAACAAATGAAAAAGAGAATGACAATAACAAATACTTATTGAGCAACTAGTATTTTTGAGGCATTGTTTTAAACATTTTTATTTCACTGCATCCTCATTAAGACCTCAAGAGGTAGGTACTATTATTAGCTGCCAATTCCAATGTGAGGAAACTAAAGAGCAAAAAGCTTAAGTAACTTGCTCAAGGTTACACAGCTCTTGTGTGGAAGATTTGAGATTTCCATCCAAACAACCTGGCTCCAGAGTCACTGTCAAGACCACTCACTCTCTGTACTATAAAAAAGTGGTTCCTAGACATTTGCAAGAAATGATCATTGCTCATCCAATAGCAAGGGAAGAGATGAAGGGTGAGGACCAGCTGGATAAATGTAAAGTGCATAGCAACCTGAGGTCACCAGCACACTGCTCTTCAGTATGTTTTCCAGATTTTTTAGGACACTTCAGATTTTAAATATGTATTTCTAATAACATCCCCCACCTCTTAACACAAAAATTTCCTAATGTTTTTCTTAATTTTCAACTTGGAAAATATAGTTAGCTACTCTACCCAAAGTCTACTTGGCACTGAGGGAAGTCCAGCAATGGTATAATGTGACCTCAGACTGTGAGAGTTTGTGGGTGAATGCACCTGTGCCCTGGTAGGAACCATCACGGATTCCAAGTTTCCTGAAAGTCACTTGTGCATCTGGTATTAAGGACCATGACAGAATAGCCAGACTTCTGCCAATAGGAGGCTGGAGTCTGAAGAGCACACACAGATGGCCTCTGCTAAGGGGAAGGCTTAGAGAAGAGACACCATAAATCTCATTAAGATGGCAGAGCATGTGCTCCACTCTGCCAGGGGAACTAGCGTCACTGGGCATGTGAGTGTGCATAGCACACTAGGAGCCGGTTTTGTGGCTTAGTCCTGATCACATGCTTTAGAAGTGAGGTAAAAGCTGTGAAAATACAACTCCCTGCCTTCAAGATAAGTGGAAGCAAGAGAATACTGGTATACTACTGTCTGGCTCCACTGGGATAAACACCCTGAGATAACTTTTCAGGGTGAGTCCCCCTTTCTTCCAAATCAGAAAAAGAACTAAAAAGCCTTGTGGGAGCTCTATGAACTCACTGCAAGAAAACAAATCAGTTCAATCAGCAAATGGTGTTCAAGAGAGCAGGTTGGGTACAACAGTGCATCCAGGTTTTATCACAGTGGAAGCTAATAAAATTTGGGGTATCCTTTTAAGAAAAATAACACAAAATTATGAATATAAACAATTAGATTCAAAAACAAATATTCATGTAGGAGGACAAATGCAATCACAACAAATTATAATTTTTAAAAAACTGATAAATACCACAAACATCCCAAAATTCAGAATAATAACATGATATTTACTATTTATGACATATTTTTCCTGTGTTTTAGGACTGTTATCAAATTTGAAAATATAATGTTTTTATCATATATCAGCCATAAGATTTCAAGACAATTCAAGTTCTGTTGGCAGGGACTACACTAACATACTTTGAATTCACAACACTCATTAACCATGTAGCTGGGTTCTTGGAAGCAGCCCAGATAGACAGGTGGTGGGCCCTGAAACTTAACCTTCAACAGTTTCATGATGAATGCACTTTGGGGGAGCAGGTAATTTCAAATACAGATCTGAGAACCAATACAAAGCTCAGTAGAAGATATTTCTGTATGAGGCAATGGCAGTTAGCCGTCTCCAGTGGTACTCCCACAGGTAGCAAGTAGGAGAATGGAATCCCTTCCAGTCTCACAAATAAGCCACAGAACATCAACAGCAACTCAGAAACTTCAGCTGGGAGTATAAATATCAGCATCTGCAAAGTAAAGGAGGAATTGCATGAATTAGGACTGTCAGCACTGAGAGCAGCCTGACCTACTACAGAGTGCTACCCAAAAGGGAAACAAACACTCAAGTGTAAAAGACAGGAAGAGTATATCATAATAAGTGGTTTTCAAAAATTGCTTCATTCAGAGAAAACACAGAAATACAACATTGTCATTGTTGAGAAAACACAGAAATACAACATTGTCATTAGTGGGGTGTGAGTGTCCCATCTGTACATTGGCTTTGGGACCAAGAAGACTTAGAATCCATCTCATCACATAGCTTCAAAAGTTATTGATTCATGCTATACCACATCTATACCCTAAAACCTTACCCCCTTGTAATTTTAAAACAAATTCCTGGCATCATAACTATTCATTCTTAAGTATTCCAAAAAGTGTGTCTGGAAGAAAAGACTCTTTAAAAAAAAACACACATATCACTATCATGCTTTTGAAATTTATACTAATTCTATAATATTAAAAAATATCTAGTCATATACTTCTTTGTTTGATACCAAAACTAAAGCAAAAAAATTTAAACCAATAAAATGACGGTGAAAAAGATATATCTATATCGTAGTTTAGATATGTCTAAATCATAATATGTGACCGTAGCAAATTTCAGAAATCCTTCTGGACCTTAATTTACTCTTCAAAAAATGACCCACTTAATTTTCACTCTCATCATGATTTACAAAGAGTAAATTATTTAACTTCTCCGAGCTTTAATATCTCAATGCAGGGGCTGAAATTGTGGCTTGGCGGTAGAGCACTTGCCTAGCATGTATGAGGCACTGGATTCGATCCTTACCCCACACAAAAATAAATAAATAAAAGAAAGGTATTTAAAATAAAAATTTTGTTCATCTTCAACTAAGAAAATATTTTTTAAAATCTCAATGCAAAAGGAGAATAACAACCAATAAAAATAATGAGAATAATATTTATGATACTAAAGGTCATCACGAATACTAAAAGAGAGAAAACATGTGAAATACCTGGCACACAATCTGTAAGGTCCTTGCTTAGCATCTAGATGGCCATCTTAAGTGATGGCCACCATTTTAAGAAAAATTTTCCTTTCCCACCTAAGGGCGTTTCTGAGAAAGGCTCACCACTCCCTCATACCAATCCAACCCTTAACCACCAACATTAGGACCCACCCAGATCTAATCCCTGAGCCTGCCCAATAAAAGTCCCAAACCCCAAGCCTGTATTTGCCTCTCAAGTCTATGGAGAGATGGCCTTTATTTGTCAGCTCTGACAAACAAACTCTAGTGTGTTTCTCTGCCTGGTCTCCGTCCTTGATTTCTCGCTCACCTGTCTCCCGGTTACTTGCTCTCCTTTCATGGATGCTGAAACCCAGGATCTGGTTCCCTGGTGTGCCCACTTCACTCTTTGAGGGTCACTGAGTGTCACTGGGCCCTGTTTGAATTCCATTGTAGGACCAGGCCCTCCATTCTGCCAAATGCCCTCTCTGCATCCACCACTGGACATTCCAGGTAAACTCCTATCTCTGGTCAACCTTCAGGTTCAGGAAGTGACAGTTGATTGTCTGATACTCCCAGTGTTATCGCGTGATGGGGGGGGGGGGGCAACCCCAGCCACAGCTTTCACAGCTACGGCTGATCCTTACTGTTGACCAGGTATATAGGTGGTCTTTTATTTGGGTCCTGGGTTTTGAGAAAAACCACTGAGGGTGATTGGGAGTTGTTCCCGGTGAGACTACCTCTCAGCCTTGAGTTAATCTTTACAGACTTCTACCCCTATGTAGTCCTGGTCGGGCGCCCAAGTGCTTTTACGGACCCTGCCCCCAACACTTACCCAGCAGTGGAGATGACCCCCTGAGCATAACCATCCTCTCAACTGGGTGATGCTAGAGAATGGGGGATGCCCCACCTCTAAACTCACCTCCTACATCTCACCATGGGCAGCTCTTCATCTATTTCCTCCCATAGTCCTCTAGGCTGCCTCTTGGTTAACTTAAGGTTTCTCTCTCTCTCTCTCTCTCTCTCTCTCTCTCTCTCTCTCTCTCTCTCTATCTATCTATCTATCTCTCCTAAAACCCCAAGAACTTATCCATTTGTGCAATCAGATCTGGCCTCAATATCTTTTGGACTCTGAATGGCCACTTAACAGCACTCTAGATCCCAATATTATCAGGGATTTTTTTAACTATCATGAGTGTTCAGGAAAATGGAAAGAGATCATATGTTCAGACTTTCTCCTCTCTACATTCTAAGCCCTTTCTCTGCAACTTTTGCTCTCCCACACAAATCCTCTTAGCTCTCACCTCCCCTATGCCTGCTTCCAAAGGGACAGAAGCTCCTACCCAGGACTCCTCCTCCTTTGACCCAGCAGATGAGCCCCTACCATACCACAATTCTCTTTCTGATGAAGCCACCTCAGCAACTGTCCCCTATACCCTTCCACCCTTGTCTCCTCCTGTTACATGCCTATGGCCTGCCACTGCCCAACTCATATCTCTGTGTCCTCTACACGAGGTGGCCTCGGTAGATGGTGTAATCCAGGTTCATGTGCCTTCTCTTTGTCAGATCTTTCACAGATAGAAAAGTGGCTTGGGTCCTATATTTCAAGCCCCACCACATATATCAAAGATTTCAATATCTGACCCAATCATATGATTTGACCTTCCATTATATCCATATGATCTTGTCTAACAATCTCCTGCCTGAGGAGCACAGGTGAGTTTGGGAGCAAGCTAGAAATTATGCTGATGAGGTACATCAGACCTCCCCTGCCCATCCGATGGACCCTAAAGCAGTCCCTGATTGGAACCCCAATTGGGATTATAATTCACCTCGAGGAACTACTAGAAACTAATTCATTACTTGCCTCATGGCAGGACTTAGAAAGGCATCCCATAAGGCTATCAATTATGAAAAGCTACAAGAAATCATCCAAGATAAGAATAAAAACGCTTCAGCATTTTTAGATCACTGACCAAGGCTTTGTTACAATATAATCTGGACCCTGAGACTCCAGATGGGAGACAATTACTAATGACCTACTTTTTCTCCCAGAGTTTCTCCAATATTAAGATCCAACCAAGGCACTTCCAGAGGGGACCCCTAACTCCCCAAACTGAGGTTCTGGAGGTGGCCTTTAAGGTGTATAACCTTTCTCCAAGGAGAAATGAGAATGCCTGGAAGCAGAAATATCAGGTGCTCGCTCAAGCCATCTGTCCAGCCTTAGCAACTGTCCCTAGTTCCACTGGCCCATGGAAGGTCCCTTGGGACTGCCCAGACCCTGTTTTAAATGTGTTCAGATGGGTCACTGGGCTTGTACATGTCCCAAGCCTCGCAAGCCTCTGGGCCCTAGTCCTAAATGCCATCAGGAGGGACACTGGGCTGTTGACTGTCCCTGAGCCCATAGTGGCCCTGACCATCCAGCCCTCTGGTTTCCCTTTCCAACTCTTAGGACTGGCTGCAGAGGACTGATGAGGCCCAGGTCCCTAACACCTGACCACTACCATCACTCCTTGGGAACCCAGGGTAAATCTGCATGTTTCAGGCAGGCCTGTCTCCTTCCTCCTAGACACCATGGCTACATATTCAGTCCTCAAGGAGTTCTGGGGGCCTACTACCAACACTTACAGACACCTAGCCTTGTTTGAGCTTTTGGCTCTCTAATTTTTACCCATTTTTTTGGTCATTCCACAGTGCCCTGTTCTCCTTATGGGAAGGGACATCCTCACAAAGTTGGGGGCTATATTTACCTTCTCCCCTCATATATGCTTCCATCCAGACTTGCCTGCCGCTCCCCTGATCCTCACCCTTACCTTAGGACCATACCCTATTCTGTCTGTCAGTGCCTTCCCATTTCCCCCTTCTGAGGTGGACCCTACCATCTGGAATGTTTCAAGTCCTTCTATTGCCTCATATCATGAGCCCATTCACATCAGTCTCAAAAACCCCCTCCATTTTCTGGCCCAATCACAATACTTGCTCTCCCTCCTTGCTGCTGCTGTCCCTCTCCTTTTGCAGAGCAGCCTTGTCAGGCTCCTGACAATAAACCCACTTCTTATCCCAGGTGTGTGTGTGATTAGTCCTGTGCCACTTTTCTTTCATTGATGCCAGTGACTCCATCACATTCTCTCATCAGCTTTGCTCCCCCTTGGGGGATTTGAGCTGCTTTGGGATCCTAGCCTGAGGGCCTAGAACAATGTCCACACACCTTCTTCCATTCACCTAGTGCTCTTTTTCTTCATCCACACTTGGGCGTCATCCGGGTTTCCCTGGTGGAAGATCCCAGTCTCACATTCCACACATGCTCACCTTTAAACCCTGCTACTCTCCTCCCCACTCCTCAGGACTCTTCCACCTCTTCTCATCTTACCCATTCATGCATTGAAACTCTGGAGGAATTTCTTCCACATCCCTCCCACATACAGGAAGGCCCCTTGCTCCAGGCAACATACACATGTTTCACAGATGGCTCCTCCTTCCTTCAGGAGGGAGTTTCTTCAGGCAGGATATGCTATACTCTCTAACCTTGGTTGTGGAAGTGGCTCCCTTCCCCAATAATACATCCAATCAGCAGGCTAACTTGTTGCCCTCATCAGAGCCTTCACTTTGGCAGAGGGAGCCTCCCTCAATGTCTACACTGACTCTAAATATGCCTTCCACATACTTCTCTCCCACTCTGCTATTTGGAAGGAGCGCGGATTCCTGACCACCAAGAAAACTTTAATTACCAGTGTCCCCTTTGTCTCTGATCTCCTTCAGGTCTCAAAGCTTCCCACTGCCATTGGAACTGAAGTACATACAGCTAAGTAACCCCTTCTCCAGTGGGCACTTCATTTCCTGACCTCTGTCCTTGTCATAGGCCTTTTGCTAATGCTTGGCCCCTGCATCATTAGATTTACTCAAGACCAGATTCAAAGGATCTCTATCTCACCAAACTGTAAACCAGCTTCTGTTACAGAACTTCCAACCTCCGACCCAAATTAAGCCATCCAGAGTCAGAATTGCCCAGCATCTCCTGACCATCACCTTTGCCTCAATGACACCCCACCCTCCTAACAAGGGTCCAGATGCCACCCCTTTCAGGCAGAAAGAAGCTACAGAAGATTGATCTATGCCCCTGTCCCTTAAGGGGCCCAATAACAAACAAAAAAGGCAGGGAATATAAGGTCCTTGCTTAGCATCTGGACAGCCATCTTAAGTGACAGCTGCCATTTCAAGAAAAATTTCCCTTTCCTGCCCAAGGGCATTTCTGAAAAAGACCCACCACTCTCTCATACCAACTCAACCCTTAACCACAAGCATTAGGACCCACAGAGCTCTAATCTCTAAGCCTACCCCATAAAAGTCCTGAACCCCAAGCCTGTTTTGCCTCTTTCTGTCTATGGAGAAGTGAGCCTTTATTTGTCAGCTCTGACAAACTCTCATGTGTATCTTGGCCTGGACTCTGTCTTTCATTTCTCATGGGCCTGTCTCCAGGTTCCTCACTTTCCTTTCACAATCATCTTTCAAAAAAGCATTAGCTCTCTTCCTCTTTTGAATTCAAACTCAATTTGCAATAATCTGGCTATATTTAATAGTGTGTAATTTATGCTCTGATTTTCTCCATCATGTATTTTCAATAAGATGGTGATGAGTAGCCCAGGTTGAATGTAATCCAAGGCTCAGAGAGATTTAGTGACTTGCCCAAAGTGCACAGCTGTTACATGGCAGAACCAGGATTTGCATAGAAAGCCTGTTACTCCCTCTTGTTAGTCTGAACCTGTAACATCAAATGAAAGTTAAGTTGTGCTTTCAATATCCTGTTCAAAAACAGGGAGATATATAAGAGCCTCAAGGAAAATTTTCATCTAAAATAGTTATTTTGTTAAGTTTTTTTGAACAGAAAAAACAAAAGTACCTCAAATAAAAATTTCTTGGGTGTCCGGGATATCAGAAGTTTCTGTTTTGCTCACTGTCTCTTTGGGTTTTTTTTTCTTCTTAATTAATTAATTTTTAAAATTTATTTTATTTTTGTTAAATTTATTTTTATTCTAATTTGTTATATATGACAGCAGAATGCATTACAATTCCTATTACACATATAAAGCACAATTTTTCATATCTCTGGTTATGTACAAAATATATTCACACCATTCGTGTTTTCATTCCACAATCTTTTCTACCCCCTTACCCCCTTCCTTATTATCCCTCCCCTTTGCCCTATCTAAAGTTCTTCTAATCTTACCATGCTCCCCCTCCCAACCTCACTATGAATCAGCCTCTTAATATCATAGAAAACATTAGGCATTTGGTCTTTTGTGGTTGGCTAAGTTAACTTAGCATTATATTCTCCAACTCCATCAATTTACCTGCAAATGCCATGATTTTATTCTCTTTTATTGCAGAGTAATATTCCATTGTGTATATATACCACATTTTCTTTATCCACTCATCTACTGAAGAGCATCTAAGTTGGTTCCACAGTTTAGCTATTATGAATTGTGCTGCAATAAACATTCATGTGGCTGTGTCCCTGTAGTATGCTGTTTTTAAGTCCTTTGGGTATAGACCCAGGAGTAGAATAGCTGGGTCAAAAGGTGACTCCAGGGCTGGGGATGTGGCTCAAGCGGTAGCACGCTCGCCTGGCATGCATGCAGCCCGGGTTCGATCCTCAGCACCACATACAAACAAAGATGTTGTGTCCGCCGAGAACTAAAAAATAAATATTAAAAAAAATTCTCTCTCTCTGTCTCTCTCTATCTCTCTCTCTTAAAAAAAAAAAGGTAACTGCATTCCCAGTTTTCCAAGGAATCTCCATACTCCTTTCCATATTGGCTGCACCATTTTGCAGTCCCACCAGCAATGTCTGAGTGTGCCTTTTCCCCCACATCCTTGCTCACACTTATTGTTGTTTGTATTCTTAATAGCTGCCAGTCTGACTGGAGTGAGATGAAATCTTAGAGTAGTTTTGATTTGCATTTCTCTAATTGCTAGAGATGATGAACATTTTTTCATATATTTATTGATTGATTGTATTTTCTGAGAAGTGTCTGTTCAGTCCCTTGGCCCATTTATTGATTGGGTTATTTGTTTTTTTGGTGTTTAGCTTTTTGAGTTCTTTATATACCCTAGAGATTAGTGCTATATCCAATGTGCCAGTGGTAAAAATTTGCTCCCAAGAAGTAGGCTCTCTATTCACCTCACTGATTGTTTCTTTTGCTGAGAAGAAGGTTTTCAGGTTGAATCCATCCATTTATTGATTCTCGATTTTAATTTTTGGACTATAAGAGTCTTATTAAGGAAGTTGGGGCCTAATCCTACATGATGGAGCTTTGGGCCTACTTTTTCTTCTATTAGATACAGGGTCTCTGGTTTAATTCCTAGGTCCTGGATCCACTTTGAGTTGAGTTTTGAGCATGGTAAGAGATAGGGGTTTAATTTCATTTTGTTGCATAAATATTTCCAGTTTTTCCAGCACCCGTTGTTGAAGAGGCTATCTTTTCTCCAATGTATGTTTTTGACAACTTTGTCTAATATAAAATAACTGTAATTATGTGGGTTAGTCTCTGTGTCCTCTTTTCTGTACCATTGGTCTACAGGTCTATTTTAGTGCCAATACCATGCCGGTTTTGTTACTATTGCTCTGTAGTATATATAGTTTAAGGTCTGGTATAGAGATGCCACCTGCTTCACTCTTCCTGCTAAGGATTGCTTTAGCTATTCTGGGTCTCTTATTTTTCCAGGTGAATTTCATGACTGCCTTTTCTATGTCTATGAGGAATGCCATTGGGATTTTGATTTGCATTGCATTAAATCTATATAGTGCTACAGTAGTATGGTCATTTTGATAATATTAATTCTGCCTATCCAAGAATAAGGGAGATCTTTGCAACTTCTAAGGTCTTCTTTGATTTCTTTCTTTAGCATTCTGTAGTTTTTGTTGTAGAGGTCTTTCATCTCTTTCATTAGGTTGATTCCCAAGTTTTTTTTTTTTTTTTGAGGCTATTGTAAATGGGATAGTTTTTTTTTTCAATTTCCTTCTCTGTCTCTTTTAAAGGAAAAAAAGAGAGGAAAACAAGGCAGCAGCCACATGAAGTTAATAGTTTCTTTCTTTTTCTTTTTTTCTTTTTTTGGTACTGGGGTTTGAACCCAGGGACATCTAACTACTGAGCAACATCCCCAGCCCTTTTTTATTTTTTTTTATTTAGAGACATGGTCTCACTGAGTTGCTGAGGCTGCTTTGAACTCACAATCCTCCTGCCTCAGCCTCCCAAGCCACTGGGATAACAGGCATGTGCAACCACACCCGGTGAAATTAAATTTCTAAAAGGAACTATATCAAAGCTCAAATATCCAATTTGCTATAGAAAATTTGATTTTTTTAACTCAAATATTTATTTGTCTTAAATAATCACATCTTTTAAATGAGAGTTCATAATGATTTTTAATTGAATAAAAATGCCTATATTTCTCATTAAATGAAACTAAAATGTATTACCCACAAGAAACACTTCAGCCTGACCAATTGCTAATTGTACTCAGTGTGTCTATTGTTCTGGGGCTGTAGGTGGTGTGATTAGGAAAGGAGATAGTTATTCTACGGATTATAGCTAAGCCTAAGAAGTTATGCCTTGTTCCATTAAACAAATTATACCTTTTTTATTGTTATATTCAGGATTATTCAAGATATAACTCCTTGAACTTCCCTATATCAGTACAGAAAAGTTAAACCAGATTATAAAGGATTTTGTGAACCACCAAGTTAATTGGACTTTCTCTGGGAGGCAATGAGAAGCCATCTTAGAAGTGGCAAAATCTGATTTACATTTTAGAAATTTCTTTCCAGTGTGATATAGTTTGGATCCGGAATGTACCCTGAAGACCCATGTGTTAATACAGGCTTGCTCCTCAGTTTGGTGATAATTGGAAGATGGTGTACACCTTTAAGAGACAGGGCTTAGTAGAAGGTTCTATGTCATTGAGGGGTATAATGTCCAAGAGGACTAAGGGACGCTGGTCTCTTCCTCTTTTTGCTCTGGCCACCATTAGGTGAGCAGTTCCTCTGTTATACATTCCTGCCAGAGGCCAAAAAGAAATGAAGCCAATCAACTATAGACTGAAACCTCCAAAACAATGGGTCAAGATAAACCTTTCTTTTCTAAAAGTTTATTATCTCAGGTATTTTGTTATAATAATGCCAAGTAATCCACATTGACAGTGTGAGAGATGGGCTGCAGAAGACTGAGACTAGAAACAAGGAAGCCTTTTAGGAAGCTATTTTAAAAGTCTGGGAGAACTTGTAAGTTCTAAGAGAGAACCCTAAGTCAATGGCAATGAAGATTATGAGAAAATGAATCTAAATGTAAATATGAGTATTCAAAAACTAGGTTTAACAAAATTAAGTGACTAATTAGATGAGAGGTAAAACATGACATGAAGACAATTCTGAGTTTTCCAGTTTTATCAAACTGGAGGCTTATAAAACCATTTACTGAAGTAGATAATATAAAAGTTATTTTGGAGAAACAATAATGAGCTTAAAGATATAGCGATTTGAGGTAGAACTACTGTGTTGTCAGGACAAAGATTTGAAGAGCATGTACATACATATGTACATCATAACCTAACTGATGGGAGCTGAGGAGTCTCACCACTGAATCATATATCACAGCCCATTGGTAACCATGGCAATTTAGTGGCCTTTACTGAAATGTGTACTCAATATTCTCACCTTTGAGTTTTGAGAAGTAGAATAAGTGACAGAATCCTTGAGAATGGCAATACTTAAGACACCAGTGCTTAAACTTGTGTGTATGAGAGCACCCAGTGAGCTTGTTAGAATGAATATGCTCTTAACCACCCCCCAGATTTTGATTCAGTGGTCTTGGGCGGGGTTTAGGAAAATGCGTGTTTAAAAAGCAACGTCAAGTGTCTTATACACAATGAAGTTTTTAAGGTTCTTTTGGAAGATCTAGTAAAAAGGGAGAAGCAAAAAGTATTGAGAATTTGCATATGTTCATTCTGACATCAAAATGACCATGTGTTTAACTTGTGTCGGAATATATGTTTGCTTTTAAAGTTAACAATTATAGTCAAAACTTAAGAGATTATTTTTTCCAGGAAAGTTTATAATAAATAAGCTTTTCTGCTTTGAGTCATCATAGCATATTTCCCTAAGCTTAAGAAGAAAACAAAAAGTCTACAATTAAAAACAAAACAAGCAGTGAAAAGCAATTGGTTTATAACATTTGAAAATGACCAATTTAAAATTTCAGAGTCATGCTTACTTGAGAAGGATCTGAACTGAAAAATCAAAAAACCTGCATTATGTGACATCAATACTAACATTGAGCTGGTCCTTTGACATTTCTGGCTCTGTGTTTTCCCATTTATTCCAAGAGATCATAGGGATTGAAACAATCTCTAGATTCTGAATAAGACCGATGTGTGGTCTTTTAATTTATATTTTAAGTTGAGCCAAATTAAAAATGACTTCTAGCCATTTTAGCCTGGAAAAAATAACAGTTTCATATGGAAATGAAGGATGGAGCTGACTCATTAGGCATAATACGTCTATGGGCTGTGTGTTCTTCCATCTCCCAGTGGACTTGCTTTGTTTTATTTTATTTTTTTCAAACTACATGTAGTCTTTCTCCATGGCCATGAGTAGGCTCACCTATGCATCCATCAGACCCTGACTTCGAAGGTCAACCTCCCTGTCTACCTTACACAGAAAGGTCCTAGAGAAGGACAAAGATTGTCATTTCTTGGATCATAACCTCACCCTACACAAACACTGTGGTCAGAGTACTATTATTGGTGAGAAATGTCTCACTTTCCTACTCTAGTGACCAGAGAGGTAGAACAATGTGCATGAATGGCAGCATTGTAAAACAGTTGTGGTGCTGAAAAGGCAAACCCACAAATATCCCCTACATGTCTGCATTTCTCTGGGTGTAGGGTTTTTAAAATATACTTAATTATTGAGAAGAGACATTGTAACAAGACTAAACTATGCCAGGAGGAAGAGATTTGGATTTAAAATTTTTATGACTTGGGAAGTAATTTTCCTCTTTTGAATTTATTTTCTCATCTGAAAAAGGTATTATAAATACCTCAAAGAGTTATTACGGAATTACATGAAATCATGTGCATGAAACTATTCTGGAAATTGTAAAGCACTGTAAAAGATAAGGGATCCTTCATTCAATATGCCTCTACTGAGTACCTACTGTGGGTTGTGAGCTTTATTAGATGCTGAGAATATAAAGATGAATGCAATGTGATATTTTTGCCCTCTATACCATCATGAACAATCTGGGAAACATCCAGTGTATAAATAAGTACAATACCTCTTAACTTTTTAATCTTTAAAATAAACAAAGTACTTGTGTATTGAGTCAGAGGGTATACTAGTTTAACAAATGCAGGGACAGACTATATATTACAGAGATATTACTCAAAATTTGAGTATAAAATGGATCCCTTTTAAGAAAAAATTTCATTTGTTGTTTCTCTAGTTTCACAACATTATATTTAATTCTGTTCACCTCTTCAACAAATTATTTCTTCCTAAGGTTAACATTGATTGCCTCTGTCTGACTTTTCTCAAAACTGATCTTGCAGCTAATTCTCTACTCAATGTTTCTCATTCCTCTCTACACAATTAAACCTGAATACAATAATTCTTATCATAACTCTCTCTCCCACACTATCTCAACATTATTTCCCACACAAGTCTCTTTTGTATCTCATTCATGTTACTTTTTATTTTTATCTTTTCTTGGTATAATTCTCTTATGTAGTCCTACCTGCACTCATGCTTTGGGAAGTGGATGATAAAATGGAGACTTGTCTATGTAATTTTTTAGACATTCTGAATAATAATTTATAATAATGATTATTATAAATCATTATATTATATAATGTATAATATATATTATATGTATAATAATGATTATTATAAATCATTTAACCATTTGCGTCATCACATAATCATTTGCGTCAATCTGATTTCTCTAACAGTTTGTTTATATTTCTATCATCCTGAACTTCATTTTCAAATACAAATTTTTATAAATTTTAACAAGATCAAACAGCGAATTATAAGAAACTTTTCAGGAACTTCCTACCCCCCCAAAGAAATATTTGCATGCCTACACAGCTGAGTTTACATGCCAACTATATGCTTATTTATCCTGAACTAATCGTAGTATAATAATTTCTTACCTCCACCAGGGCCAAATAAAATTTTCAAACCTAAAGCTGGCTTAGTGGTCATAATGCCCACTACTTATTGCTGGTACTTTACATCTATCATTAAAGTTTCATCATAGGTTCCTAACCCATTCTACTTGAAATTCTTTGCCCAGATTTGCTTCTTTCTTTCTTTAGGTCTAGTAATATGATAGGCGCTGTTCTTGGATGGGTAGGTATAACATTAGTAAGACACAGTATTTTCCCTCAAGGCTCTCACAAAGTAGCGAGAACTAAAAAGATGATTACAATACAGAAAAATTAATGGATTGTGAGAAGTATAGCTTTTATCTGCCTCTTTCAAATTCCTTCAGGAAATTCTTCCCCCACATTATTGACCTGAAAGAGCCAATCATATGGGTTCAGGAGTGGATATATAACTATCCCAGAGTCCTCCAAAAGTCTATGTATTATCAGTTCACTCCTCAGCCTGTGGTATTATTGGAAAATGGTGGAACTTTAAGTGGTAGGGCCTAGTTAGAGGTCTTCAGGTTTTTAGGGGTATGCCTTTGAACAAGATGGTGGAAGTTCATTACCTTTCTCTTTCTCTCTGGCCACAAGGTGAGTCGTTTATGTGCTGCCAAACGCAGTTGATTGATCATGTACTGAAACTTCTAAAACCATAAGCCAAAGTAAACCTTTTACTTTTATATCTTGATTGTCTCAGGTATTTGTTATAGCAATGGAAAGTTTATTACTATAGGAGTATCCCTGCATTCCTTTTGGATCAAAAGCTCCAAGTACGAAGCCTATGCATGAAGATAATTTTACTATTTGGATTAAGTGATGCAGGAGAAGCTTCTGAGGAACTTTTCAGATCACAAGGAGAGAACTCATCAGGAGAGATGAAAGCTACCACTCTAGCAGAAGTGGAAACAAGCAACACTTGAAGGATGAAAAAATTCTTGCTGATCCCTGGGTCTGGCATGCCGGAAACTATCACTTCCCTGGACTCATCAGTTTAATGTGGTAGGCAGTATGGTGGCTCCATGATCATCATGGGTCCAGGTTCCTTCTTTCTGCTCCACCATCTTTAGCAAGTAATTTCCAACTGCCACAGTCTGGCTGGACACAAAATAACCAAGCCGCCACAAAGCCTTGTAGGTTCAAACAGCAACTCTTTATTCCCCAACTCTCACTGGCACTCTACACACACTTCCTGGGAACACACTCCCTCCACCGGGCTCCGCGCGCCAATTCTCCTGGAACCCAGCGAGAACTCAAGGGGAACTCCAAAGTAGCAGGCGCCCAAGGCAGCAGGATCCGCCCTAATCCCAGCAGGATCCGCCCTAATCCCGGAGCCGCCCTATTCCCCCCCCCCCCAGGATCCTCCCTAATCCCAGAGCCGCCCTAATCCCGGTGCAGGGTCACCTTTCAACCATTCCCTCTAGCAAAATGCCAGTCATTCCAACTAAACTGTGGCTCTCAACATCTAACCTCTTGTAGTGTTTCATTTTTTTAAAAGGGAGGGCTTATATTGGTCTGTTTAAGCTATTATAACAAAATACCAAAAACTAGGTAGTTTATAAACAAAGTTTATACACAGTTCTATAGTCTGGGAAGTTCAGGTCAAAGCACCATGAGTTTGAGTGTTTGAGGAGAGTCAACTTTCAGGTTCATTTTCTCCTGGGCTTCTTGTAATGGTGCTAATCCCATTCATGAGAGCTTCACCTTTATGAACTCTAATCACTTCCCAAATGTCCAACCTCTAATACCATATTTTGGGGGTTAGGATTTCAATAATGTATTTTAGCACATATTCAGACCATATTAGGACTCCCCTATTTTCTTCAGTCCCAAGCATTTCTAAATATCTCTCAAGCACTGAGTTCACTGAATTCAATGTCTGTTGTCATTTATCGGAAGCTCACAATGTCATGTCTTGTGCTCTGCACTTAACAGTGCTTTTTCTTATTTTCAAAAGACTTAAGGTTGTTCCAATAAGAACATCACTATTGTTTTTACTGCATTCTTAAATGCATATAGAATGGGAGAGATCAATTCACATAATTTAAAGACTATTTAGGTTTATCCATACATGATATACTTAAACACATTTGAACTTTATCCTTTATGTACAGCCACAGGAGAGGCTGAAACTGTAGTCCCTAAAGCAGAAAAACATGGTAAAACTTTGAAGGGGATAGGAAGAAGAGACCAATTGTCATCACCAAGCATGCAAGTGATTTCACTATTCATGGTAAGTGCTAAATGGGATTAATCTGTGGGTAAAAAGGTCCCTGTGTGCTTAGTCAGTAGTCTTAGGAAAGGATGTCTGCCCTTATGATTAAGAGGAAGACAGTGAGGTTAGATTTAGGGGATGAAGAATTATGAATATGGAGAGAGAATGATTGATTTCTGAGACCATGGCTCACTTTTCTAGTAATTTAGAAGAAGGAAGTATAAACAAAGGAGTTCTAAGACTAAGACTCTCTTCTGAATCAGAAATTGTATTAACAGAGAGCTGGGCTGTGCTACAAGATTTGTAGTAAATAGGAAATCTGAAGGAATCTACATATTTAGGGGTAGCTGCTAGCCCCAAATGTTCAAACAAAGAAATCTCCCAAGGGAAAAAAATACTGGAGAGAACCCAGAGAAGAATCTGATATTTGTTTTGTTGACTGTAAGCAGATCCCAGAACAGAAATTGGTACAACAAATTTTGTAGGAATAGTTCATCCAAATATCTTATGTGATTACAGAGAACACTTAGTATGAGATATTATATGCTTGTGAGATATATTGGGCCTTAACTATGTACATGGTACTAGAAAAAAAAAGAGAGAGAGATGGCTTTAAGAGATAGTAATAAAGTAATGAAGAGACAAGACCTGGAAATTGACAATTGGTAAGGTGGGAAGGGAAGAGAGAGATAGGAGTAAAAAATATTGAGCCTGAATAACTAGAAGAACTAAGATACTTTTCATACAAATAAACATGAAGGGGAGGCTGGTTTACGGGAACAGATAAAGAGTCTCAGGTAAAGATTAAATTTGAGTTGGAAATATTCAGAATACTCAGTAGGCAGTATAAGATGTGAGGCTGAAGAACGATAGAAATTGATTTGGGTGTTTTCCCTAGATTTTGGAATCAGTGGAAGCAGGATAAGATCACTCACGATAAGATCACTGTGGAAGGTGCTGAGGGCCAAAACCTGGCATCTGAGAGTGACTTTTCTCTTATTTTCTACACATTAATGTTAAATATGTAGACTGAGGATATATAATTATTGCCTTGAATTTCGGATCATTTATTGCCTATAGTTTGAGACACACAACATCCAGAGTTACTTAGTTTAAATTTGAATTTCAGAATTAGATTAGTTCTATTAAGAAATTTAAATGTACTGAGTACAATATCTGAATACCACAAATTTGCTTCTAGCTTTGTCATAGTGCTATAAACCAAATCTTGTATCAGATACATTAAAATTTAAGATTGCCAATCAATAATGAAAGAATAGGTGGTCTTTACCTTACATTTTTCCTTAAATCAATTCAGTCTGTTTTTAAAGAATTTCAAGATCATTTCTGAATTTTCTTTGTTTTATACCTTAAGTTCAACAGATGAAAAATATGCCTTTTCACATATAGTGTTAAAGAGTTTAATACAGTCTGTAATCCAAAATGCCTATGCAAATGTTTAATTGTATAAAGAACATTATGCAAATGTTTAACTGAATAAGGAAGTAAAATGTCATTACTAATAATGACTTGTGGATGTAATTATAAATGAGTAATTAGGAAAAATACCACAGTAATAAAGAGTATATTTCAAAAGTAGTACACTGGGGATATGAAAATCAGCCTTTTATATGTCCCTTACATACCAGTACAATATACATACAGTGTTCCTGCCTATAAAAGTGATTTGAAATGAAAAGATATGGATAAAAGGGTCATAATGGCCACCTAATTCCTTTGAATAATTTTAATATATGAAACACTACATTCTTTCTATTACACAGATTTGAGTAGACGGGGTCAAATAAAATATCACTTTATTGTATTCTGCCTCATACCCATCAATCAATGGACTTCACAGTTCACAGCTGTGTGTCAGCATAAAGGAGAACAGGCCCTCAAGCCAGATTTTTTTCCCATATTTTTATTGGCACATTATAATTGTACATAATGGTGGGACTTGTTGTTACATATTCATACATGCACACAATATAACAATATGATTTGGCCAATGTTATTTGCCAGATTTTCCCTTTTCCTCTCTCCCTCCCTTCCTCCCCCTGCTCCCATTACTGATCTCTCCCCTCTTCCTTTTTCCTCTCTAGCTTCCACATGAGAGAAAACATATGACCCTTGACCTTTTGAGTTTGTTAAACCAGATCATTTTGAATCCTTGTTCTGCCTCTTACAGCTTTGAAACCTTGGATAGTTCACTTAACTTTCCTGAGCCTGAGTTTCCTATACAAAACATAAGTGTTGGTAGTACTTACATTATAGGGTCATTGGGAGGAAAAGACACAAAGCATTTAGAATAGTACTTAGAATAAGTGTTTACTCTAATAATATTATTGACATAAGTAAAGTATATGATCCATGCAAACACACACACACACACAGTTATTATTATTTTTTTTATCTGTGATGGTATATCCAATAAGTAGACAGGCCAAGGTGAATAGGGAGATGGAGAATCTTTGCTGCCAGATGGTTGAGCTTAGAATTTAGATCTGGAATAGACTCCACTAGAAAAAGGTAAAATTAGATGTTTTATTTAACTTCTAAGTTAAACTTTTTTTTCCTCTTCCCTGACTCATTGTCTTTTGACTGTTTTACTATCTGTGGCTCAATTAATCAGAAGCCAGTTCAGCAAGACAGAGAAATTCAAATAGTTCAACAGTTAGGTAAAAACAGTAATGAAAAAATAGTACGGGCAATTTGAACTAAACCTTAAGCTTAAATATTAAACTTTGCTGTCTGAAACAGAATTAATGAATTTTCTTTTTTGTACTTTGGCTGATCCAAAAGTTAATTCAAATGAAAAAGCAAACAGGACTCTAACACAATCCCCTGACATTTAAGAAAACTGAATTTGGATTACCTGTAAACAGATTAACAATTAATGGACAGAGAGATTTAATAAGTCATCAAATTAATTTAATTCTAATAATACATATATCTGAAAGTTATTTCTTTTGGTTTCAAAAGCAGATAGCTATGACAAAAGTCAGATTACTAATTGACAAAATCAGAGCGCTATTCTATTTTTCAAGCTGAGAGTGGAGAACTAAAAATTAATAAATGAAAAATATACAAGATTTTGACAAATGGAAACATTTTAAGACCATAATTGATAAGGACTATCGGGGTGGGAGGGATTTTAAGGTTAGAACTGTTCTCTTAGGATGGGTAATTACAACCTATGTATCTTAATCCATTTTCTGTTGCTATAACTAAATACCTGAGACTGGATTATTTATACAGAATAGAGATTTGTTTAGCTCATTGTTCTAGAAGCTAAGAAGTCCAAAAGCAAGGTGGCACTGGTGAGGGTTTCTTTCTGCATTATGACATGGTGGAGGGCATCACCTGGTGAGACAGAACAAGTATCAACTCACACTTCCTTTTCTTGTAAAGGAACTAGTTCCATCATGGGGTTGTCATCCAGATAACCTATATTTAATCCTACTCACCTCCCAAGGGCTCCACCTTTAAATACTATAATATTAATTTGGGGCTTAAGTTTCCAACACAGGAATTTGGAAAACATATTTATACCATTGTTCCACATGTGAACAATGGATTAATAAAATGTATGCAGAGATAGGAGAAAAAATCCAAATCCTGAAACATCTGTAGAATACCACCCTTACTCTACATCTCTTTAATCCATTTCAAGTAATTTCTAACCATGTGAGGTAGAGGAGGAGGAGAATAGGGGAGGGCTGGAGGAAAAATGATGGGAGACTGAATCACATATTTTGACACATAACTACCATTTGTCTACAAGCTATCTCCATCAAAAAAAACTACATCAATATCACAGCAAGCATAGAGGGAATGAATATGTAGAAAATCCTATAACACTTCAAATCTTTCCTAGGAAAGTCTTGCCTTTCATCCATTAATACTGCTTTAGGCAAAGGATGTCCTGTATAAACTGCATTCAGATAACAAATCAAACCCTTAACACTTTGAGAAAGCTTTGTTTTTCATAAAAGTCTTTATAGCTTCTGGCCTCATTTACCTTTCAAAGAAAAACAAATGAGTTGACAGGATCATTCTAGTTAAGGAATATAAATTCTTTCAGCATTAAGTGATAGGAGAAGGCCCAAATTGAGATCAACTTTTGACATGGTACCTAGGGCATATGAAACAGGTGCTAATGAAAAATGATTCATTCAGAGCTGTCATAACTAAAATTGTTAGTCTACATCATAAATCAGTGGGATGAAAAAGATGCATTTGAAGGTTAATGGTTTTAGAAAGACAGTTCAAAAATGAAAAAAGAGGTAATGTAAATGATCAACAGGCCGTAAGAAATTATTTGTTTTATTATTCTATTACTGTACTCATATAATGTCAAACCAAGAGACTGAAAAAAAATGTGAAATTCCAGTTAATCAACTGGTTTTTAAAACAAATAAAACTGAATTTTAATGTTGTACAGTTAATACTTATATGATACCTACACAGTGAGTTTTGACATTATAGTAACAGCATAAATAATATCTTTAAAAATAACTGATTTAAAGAGATAAGAATGAGCACTTACTTTCCCTTATTCTGACATCTATGTCATTTTATTTTTATTTATATACTTATGAATATACTATAAATAGTGAATTTCAACTTTGATCATGGTTTAATTGATATCAAAGATTATATACCATAACTGATTAATGTAACATATTTTATTAACTGATTCAGCACAATTATTTTTGGAATATAGACCAAGTCAGGATGGCATGCATTTTTTAGGCAAACAATTACTTCAAATACAGATTTCATTGACATGAGAAAACAGTAAGAAAAGGGTGTTGATAATATAGGAAAGCTATATTTTTGAAGAATTTATAGTAAGATAAAATAACCCAGAACAAAACTAAAGCATGACAAATTCTTTTGGGTAAAACCCCTTAAAAAACGTTTATATCTACAATAAATGGAATAATATTATTATATCTACAACACTACAGATTTAGTAAAAACTCAATTTATAAGATTGATCATTTTCATTCTGTTTTAAAATAGATAGTTCTTGGCTTTCCATTCTTGGCACGTAGAAAATAGGAAGCATCTTTCTCTGTAGCAAGTGAGCTCATGAGAAAACTCTTGAATGTCTTCTTGGCAGCCCCAATTTCAAGTCAATAGATTAAGTGTCCACATTGTTTGCAACTAAGTCACAGCTGTCTAAATTGCCTCAGAAATGTTTAGCAGATTGCTTTATAGTAGGATAACACAGTTTGAACCATAGTTTCTTGAACACATCTTGCTGAGAGCTTATCTCATTCAAATGATGAAGGCAGCTGAAGCATGGTATTTGAATCATCTATATTTTGCTCTAATAAAGGAGAACTTTAGGAAGCTCTAGTTGTGATAGACAATACAGTAGAGCAATTGAAATGTGGATCTTATATTTTATACCATTCAAACTGTTTGCATATGTGTGTGTTGTGATAAGATATTTTAAAAATAAAATTTCATCTGGTGAGAGGCTTAAACTGTTAAAGCAATACACAGATCATGTGAATTACCAGCATATAAAAATAAATATGCAAATGAGTGTAATACTCTTTTCCAAAATAGCACCTTTAATAGGAAACCCTTCATAAGAATCTTTATAAAGTGACATTTTAAAACTGTTTTTATATTTACAAGTACTTATAACTAGCAGTTCTTATTTTTAATTAGAAAACGCGTGTCTTTTCAGTCACACCTGAATGATATGTTCGAACATGAAAAATGGGCACGTTATAGATGCTTCTATTTTGAATTTAAAAATTATCAACAAGTTTTTATCAAGTGCTTTCTACTCATAAATTGGGGGGGCAGTACTAGGGATTGAACCCAGGGGTGCTTTACTACTCAGATACTGAGCTAAATTTCCAGTCCTTTCTATTTTTTGAGACAGGGTTGCCTTTAGTTGATGGGGTTTTTGCTAGAATGCTGAGGCTGGTCTTGAACTTGTGATCTTCCTGCCTTGTACTCCCAAGTTGCTGGGTTGTAATAAGCTTTTTCTATTACTGGTGCTGTGAAGTTTACAGAGGTCTAATATATTATTTTTCTCTCTCAAGAAGCTTGAAATCTACATGGTACACTCAAGAGTACATATAACTGGGTTCTACCACTTGTAGTTTGCTGATATAACCCCAGTAAATTATATAAATATTATAAAATGAGTGGGTGAATTGTAAAAGCTATGTTGCTTTCAGTTGTCCAGTTTAGAGAATTTTAATATTCCAGAAAAATTCTATCAATGGCAAGTTTGAGATGAGGGCCTATTTAAATATCCAACTCAGAGTGTATGCTTTGGTTATTAATTGCCATGTTTATTACTGCACCCCACCACAAGAACAAAGCAAAAACTCATGATTATTATGCTCACAAATACTAGCTTTGGGAAACTGAACAAGGCAGAGTGGGATTGTCTGTCTTTTTACCAGATACCTGGGGCCTCAAATAGGATGAGTCCAATAGCTGAAGGTGACTTTAACTGATAAGAGTTGGAGTAATTGAGAATGGTAATAGATTTTCACTGTCCTGTTTATTGACTTGAGTAGGGATGATTTGAAGACTTGGCTTAGCTTGGACTAGTGAGCATAGCAGTTACATATGGCTTTTTCATGAGGCTTTGGCATCTCTCAAGAGTGGTAGCTTGGTTCTAATAAGGTTTAAGCTAGGATAAATACCAAAATCTTAACGTGTGGTGTGGTGTGGTATGGATTACTACTCAACCACATTCACAGTACCCTTGGCTGTGGTACCTCTCTCTGTCAGAGGATTATATAGCCCTGTCTCTTATTCTCTGGTGTGACAGAGGTTTGGCTGATAAAAAGTGAAAGACATATGGGCACAAACTTTAAAAACTTGTGCATGATTTATCACTTTTATTTTCTTTCTGCCACGACAATGGCAATATTCCACAGAGAGTGCTCTCTTAGCTCAAGTCCAGACTGAAAATGACAAGGAACAGGGTCATGGTGAACATGTGACATTAGAGATTAATAAATCTTCTTGTAGATAGCTGAGAATCTTTTGGAATACTTTGTTACAAAGCACAGCTTAGCCTATCCTGGCTGATAAACATGGTCTCTGAGCTCTTGCTTATTATTCCATCTCTTTGCTACAGCCTCATTGGCCCTTTGGTGGTTAAAAAATTGTTCCCGCCCACACTAGAACATTAATCTGTTATTCTCTTATTCTCTCTCTTGCTGTCCTTCGAAAGTAATTTTTTTTCCCTTTGTCACTGAACACTTACCCACCAGTGAAATCCCAGCCTTATATGAAGTACTCAGGAAGGACTGCCTGACCTGTGTTCAAGGTACTCTGTGTTTACACTGTTGTGTCATTATATCTGTTTCACTAAATGACAAGTTCCATGAAGACAGTGACTACTTATGCTTTGGTAACCATTATATTCCCAGTGACATAATATTTTCTCTCTAAAGAGCAGCATTTTTTGTATCTTTGTGCATGTGGCAGAAAATGGCCATTATAACCATAAGACACTTCTCCACTTAGGGGCAACCAATTAATTAGCACTCCAAAGTTCTGTTTCCAAATTCTTATAGAGAGATTCTGATGATCTAAACTTGTGTGTCGTCTATCAGTGGTCCATCACAATTTACTAGAAGATCTAGATTAAGCAGAGTTAACATGGCCACAGAGATGTCTACTCTGGAGATAGGGGAAATTCTCAGGGAAGGGGATGAGGACTGAACTGACATCCCCAAAAGTATCTGCTATAGTCAGCACAGCTGATAGGAGCTTTATGTGTTGACTTTAACAAACTTCTTCTCAAAATTATCCTCATAGAGTATAGCTCCTAATTTTTTTCTTTATTTAGGAAAAAAAGGTGATAATCAGGTAGTTGTTTCTGTCTTCCTGAGTTTTGTCTTTTCTCTGGGATCCTTTCATTTTGATTGTCACTTCCACTTCACCCTGTTCTCTTAGAATTGGGGAGGGGTCACTCTTTTTCTTTTAAAACTAATATTGGAACCACGAAACAAAAACAAAAGAAAACAAAACCAACCCCTCCCTCCATTTTCCATAATATTGTAGGTACAAGGCAGAATTTTCAAACACTTTCTTAACTATTAAGGAAGAACAAAAAGGAAATGCAAGATGGAGGGCAATAAAAGTGTGACTCACAAATTAAAGGTTCCTGGCCCTTTCCCTGGATTTACTGTTTATATGAAGACCTGAATGTCAGTTTCAACAACACAGAGAATGAACACAGCAAAGTCAAGTTACTACATTTTTCCTGTAACATTTATTCTATCATAATAAGAAAAACAGAAGATAACATTTTCTAATTAGAAACTTTTACGTTTAGTTATTTCTACCTCTGAAAAAAATTTTAAAAGTACCCTTATAACTAGTTTCACAAAGCAAGTATTTTCAAGGTCTTAAACACAAACTTAAAAAATCTTTCCCTCTTTTTTGTTAATATAAATTAGACTATAGTGAGATGAACTGAATCTAGGATTCCCTAAAAACATTTGTAAATAGGGGCTGATTACAACTCATCTGAATAAACATGATACACATTGCCATTAAAACTTTTTCAAGTGTGCTTCTGACTGATAAGTATGATCCATGTCCTACTACTTTTTTTCCTGAACAGAGACTGTGAGCTGGGTAATACATTTTAGTTTAAATTAATTTGATATTTTAACTATTACATTTTCCACATGATCAAGCAGTTTTTATATTGTGTTACATACCTCTTGTGTTGTACTTCTTACCCCAGCACAACTCAGAAAAAAATTCCTGTAACTTTCAAAACTTTGTATATTTGTTGCTTACATTTGCATGTGGTTTGTAAAATTTAAATTATTACCAATATTTATTTCAGCAACAGAAATATGTGAAATATGAAGTCTTTTAGTGGTAAAAATTTAAGGGGGTATGATGCTTTAAATCTGCTTTAAATGACGATTCTGTTGTGTAGGTTAAAATGAGCACAGGTAGCAATTAGAAGACTTAGGTTCTAGTCTCTATCTCTTCCACTAAGTAATAACGCTCTAAGGTTCCTAATTACCTCAACTATGGCTAATTTTTTTCTACTTAAACTAGAAACTTTAAATTTCTTCTAAAATTCCATGTTGCTGAGTAAACATTTTCTCATATCTAAATTTGTTTTTATAAAAATGCCCACTGATTGTAAGTCCTTACATAGGTAATTATTAATTCCATCATTATTAATCATATTAATATGTGCATATCAGCAATCTCAAATCCATTCTAGAGTAAGAGAAGACAAAAATAAGTAAAATTATCGCATGGAGTCAATGCCCTTGAATTATACACTTAAAATTATTAAAATGATGAATTTTACATTTTGTATATTTAAGTATAATAAAAAAATTATACACACACACAGAGGACTTTCCTAACAATTTGACCTACAATTTAAAATTGCATTATACTTGTTTTAGACATTAAGTCTGTTTCCCCAAAGGATTCCCCAATCACTTGTTATAGACTTTCTTAATCCTAGTTGTAATTCCAGGGACCAACTCTGTATGGCTCTTAGTTACCAGGGACGGTAATTATATATCATGGCTTTTCCAAGTGTTGTTAGTGTATTTTAATTATTATTTTGAACACAGGCAATTCATTAAACATATAAATATTTGTAAGGCTTTTGAAGTAGACACCAAAAAAAAAAAAATCCTTCATCATTGTATCATGAGTTGGAGTTTAGAAAATGTGGTCACAGAACTCTAGAACTTCAATAAATGTTGATTCACGAATGAGACTTGATTAGACAAAACCTAAGACCTAGCATCAGCCCAAAGAGACTTTGCCCGGAGTGTAAAATAAGTTCACAATATTACAATTTTTAGGATGTATGTCAAATAATACCCTTCTTAAGTAGCTACTTATCCAAATAATCCCTACCACTTTCTCTAGGTATCTTTTAACAAAATTGTACTTCAGCCTGGAATCATCCAAAATAAGGTATCTGTCTAGACGATCCACAAAAACTACCTGTTGGAGATTTTTGTTGATTATTCCTGAATAGCATAGTGTCATTTCTTAAAAACCTGAACTTAAACTACTTAGCCGTATGTTACTAAGTACACGGGTTAGTCTCGATGTTTACCACACCAAGGAGAGTTGGCTTCTTTCCATTCCCGAGGCTGATCCCGCCCCGTCTCCTTCAATTAAATTCGGCTAAAACAATCCAACAAGCCACCTAATTAAATTCTGAGCTCAGTAGAAATTTCCAGCCCAAATCACAGTAGTTTAGCACTCAAGGAAAGGGAAACTTAGAAAGTTCACGTTGAAAGTTGCCAGGGACCCAGCCGCTGACATTTCTTGAAAAGTTACAGATCCTATGCTAGTTAGCCAGCTGTGCACCTTGCTGGTCGGGAAGGCGCGCTGTGGATCGGGGCGAGCGAAGGGCAAGATTATGAGCTTCGGTGGACGAGGATAGGAAGGAAAGGGGAATAATCCATAAGGACTGAGTCCCGAAGCTCTTAGGGGTAAGGATCGAAAAAGGCCTATTCAGATCGGGCCACTGGACAAAACCACACAGGGAACGGGCTCCCAGATCTAGCGTTCGCAGTGCGGCCGTTAAACGCAGCAGGAAAGTGGGCGTGTTTTCTTCCTCTTCCCGCCTCCCTTGAGACAGGAGCCCAGTCCTTTCCCCTGGTTTTCACCCGGGCGGCTCCAATGGCTGACAGGCCGCAGACCTGAGTCGGAAGCGCCCCGCCCCCCGCGCCGCTCGCGTCCTCGGGGTCCCGTCCGCCCAATCTTCCCCGCTCGGCAAGAGGCGGTGGCTGTGGCCGTCACGTGTGCTGGCAGCCGCCAAGTGAGGCCGCTTTTGCGACACGGTGACAGCCAAATGGTGCGACAGGAGGAGCTGCAGCCGCGGCCGCTGCGCCCCGCACCGAGAGGTTGGAGACGGCTCCTGGCGTCGCCCAAAGGGAGCGATTGAGCGAACAGAGTCCGGCGCGGCGGCGGCGGGCGGCGAGGGGGAGCCGCTACGAGTACCCTCGCTCCCCGCCGCTCTCGATGAACCCGGCGGAATAAGCCGCCTCTCCAGCAGGAGCTGCGCCTCCATGAATCCTTAGTTGTTTTTTTTTTTTTTTTCCTCTTTTTCTCCCGGCTCCTCACCTCCCACCCCGGCTCTCGTCCCGCCTTCTCCCTTCACCAGCGGCGGCCGCTTTCAGGTGCGGAGTCCAGAGCGGAGCGCAATGGCGTCCAACCCCGAGAGGGGGGAGATTCTGCTCACGGAACTGCAGGTAAGGGCCGCGGCCCGAGCGGGAGGCGCTGGTCGAGGACGCAGGGAGAAAGTCTGGCACGGGGTCAGGGGCCAAGGGAAACCGTGTGGCCGCCGCGCCCCTGGCCCGCTAAGTGCGGAAACTCTGGGATGTCACTGGTGAACCGCTTCCCTCGGGAGTCAGACCCTACGCCCGGCCAAGACCCGGCCTGCCGCCGCTTTGATTGGATTTGACCTACCAGAGGGACCCCATCTCTGCGGGCCAGCCAGGCTGCCTTGGAGTCTGCTCTTGCCGGGTCCCGGGAGCGGCCAGCTCACCGCCCCCTCCTTGGTGTCAGAGTAGCCCGCGAGCGCCCCCGTCGCCCCCTCCAGTGGCCGGCCCGGGCCCCGCCCCGTCTTTCCCCCCCTACACCGCTCGGTAAACTCCTTTGAATGACTCCTAAGCTGTTTGCTCGTCCCTTCCCTTCCCCTCAGACTCTGCACAAAGAGCGCCCCCATAACTTCCAGCCCCCAAACATTTTTTTTTTTTTTAAGGGAGTCTCACCAATTACTTGCTTCGCTTCACCATCTCTATTCAGGTGACTTTCTATCCTCAAATTTGCAGGCTACCTTTTTCTTTTTTACCGAGTAGTAGATAGATTCTCCCTTTCTTGGCGACCCCAGCTCAGATCCGGAAGTTCAGATGTTGATGCTTTTCAGACTTTCATTTTCCCTCCCGTTTAAACGCCAGGGAAAGAGCTGCAAAAGTTGTTTACAAATGAGAAAGCAGTCGACCAAGGGAAAGCATTGGGCACCACATGTCTACAAAAGATGAGAACAAAGTAGAGCCCTTGATTATTTAAATCCCTGTGGAGCAGCAATATTATTATTTCCTATTTCCAGCTAAATATTTGTTATAGGCACGATGTTTTGTTTTTAGATCCAGGTTGTAGGAGGAGATATGTTATCTGTCGGGTTTATTTTTCTTTACTTTGGAGTATTCCCGAGATGTTTACATCTGGATTAAAATTTTATTCCTTTTTTTTAAAAAAAAACTTACTTTGGTTTGTTTTAATGAACTCGTGTTTTGGTTACTCAAATATTAGAGTTGGTAATTAAGAGAAAAAGGAAAATAGCGTGCTTGCATTTCTTTTTGAGGATTGGACTGTTAATTTAAAAAAAAAAGTTGAATCTAGAAACAAGGATTGGTGTCAAAATTACATATTGAAACTTTGAATTTCTTGTTGAAATGAATTTTTCAACAGATCTGTATATAAGTTTGGTTTATTGTGTAGTCAGACATAAGCTGGAAGGCATTGCTGTGAATCTTGATTTTTCACAAAAGAGATTTCAGCAAGAGACACTAATACACTGTTGCAAATTTGGAATTCTTTGGAAATGCAAAGTTCAATTTCCTGTCATTGAAAATATTGCTATGTTGTGTTTTAATTATAATTACCTTTTAATAAGTAGATCTTAGAGTATACCACATTTGCTAAATGATTGGAATTTATTATTTTTAATTTACATGAACTTTTAAAATGAGGATGATTTGAGACACATCTCAGAAAAACTTTACCTAGTCTGGAAACATGAAAATCATACTTTGACTTCTATGGCTCATTTTTCTTTTGAATTGAGTAGGGTTAGAATTATGAAGTATTTGGCATCCTTGTTTGTATTTTACTTTTGGCACCAGAAGTGAAAACATTTTTGTTTATTAAAATATTAACAGTATCTTTTTAGTTATATAAGGCCAATTTGGACAATAATAAGGAAGCAAGTTAAAGAAATAAAAAATTTTACCTGACAATTTAAAAAATAAGACCAAAGAAGGGGAATATTTAATATAAAGCTAGACTTTAAAATAAACTAAAACTTAACTTCCTCTAGAAAAAGAGTAGTTCTTGCTGTGAAGGGTGACCTGTGCATATAATCCCAGCCACTCAGGAGGCTGAGGCAGGAGGGACTCAGATTTGAGGCCAACCATTTCAGTCAATTTAGTGAGACCTTGTCTCCAAAAATAAATAAATAAATAAAAGAATATTTTTTTTTTTTTTTTAAGATAGAGTGAGAGAGGGAGAGAGAGAGAGAAAATTTTTAATATTTATTTTCTAGTTTTTGGTGGACACAACATCTTTGTCTGTATGTGGTGCTGAGGATGGAACCTGGGCCGCTCACATGCCAGGCGAGCGCGCTACCGCTTGAGCCACATCCCCAGCCCCAAGAATAATTCTTATTGTTGCTCTAGTAACCTTAAGGTCATTATATATATCCAGGATGTTTTTCTTGTTTTATTGGACTCCCAGTTCTAATAAAAGTTATTGCATTTAAAGTTTATCGTGTTTATTTGAGAATATTATTTATATCAGCACTTAAGATAAATGGTCATATAATTTGCTTCACTAAGTATATCCTTTTCAAACATTTTATTATTTCGTGGGGCCATGAATCTGTCATATAGTGATCATTAATCAAACTTCTAAGAATCATTTTTTAAAGCTCATAAATTATTTAAATTTATTTAGATTGAAAAAGTTCAATATGAATTTCTTAATGCTTCTCTGCTGAACAGATTTTATTTCCATAGTAAGTAATGCAGCCAGTTTAAAAATGTGTTTAATTTTTAAAAACTATTACTTTGCTGTATCTTGTCTTAGGAATACTTGTTTCACTCTGAACATTGGATGTTACAACTTAACTTTAATGATGTTGATATTTATTTAGAAACATAGTTTTTTCATCATTTTTTTCAACTCATACTGCAGAATTTGAAATTTTATGTTACTACTTGAGGACCTGAAATTGTTTTGCTTGTTAATAACCTCTGTAGAAGGATAGAACTAAGAAAATCTGAAATTATCGTAGTTTGTCTTGTTAATCACTGTAATGTTTCTTTTCTTTTTTTTTTAAGAGAGAGAGAGAGAATTTTTTAATATTTATTTTTCAGTTTTCGGTGGACACAACATCTTTATTTTATTTTTATGTGGTGCTGAGGATCGAACCAAACACCCCCCCCCCCCCCCCCCCCCCCCCGCATGCCAGGCAAGGGAATTGCCGCATGAGCCACATCCCCAGCCCCACTGTAATGTTTCTATGCAAAATGTTCCTAACTTTCTAGTAATTTGGGGAATTTATTAAATAAGTAAACATTAATAAAATACAAACTTTGATGGCCAGAGATTTCAGAGTATAAGGAAGAATATTTGCTATAGTAAAAATAAAGTGTTTAAATTATAAGCTTAATTGGCAATTTCTAATTTTTATCTTTTTTAACTAATTTATTTTGTCCTGTTATTTTATTTATTTAAGTATAGAAGGAAACTTCGATATTTTTGTGAGGCTAAGGAAACTAAATTTTATTTCCAGGAAACTGAATTAACAAAACTACAGTGAATCTCAAATGAAATATTGGCTTTAATTTTGTAGAATGCCAAACCAAATAGTGAGCAGCATACTAATAAGGTAACCTTGTTGATTATTGGTGATTTACCTTCTTCTTCAAAATACCTAGTGAAGTGTTTGGTTGGGAATCTTAAATTCTATTCCCAGCAGACTTTATTTAGATAAAGGGAATTTGCTTACGTGAAAATTTGTGGTAGTTTGCCCTAAATTATAGGTATTAATTTTAACAAAGTTATTTAGTATCTACCAAAGCAATATTGGAGGATGTAAAAACAACAAGAAAATGGCTTTTTGGTTCTAGAAGAAACTACAAATAACTTTTGTTCTAGAAGAGAATTATATGAAAGTACAAATAACTTTTATCGTTTGCTACATATTTAACACTATATTTAGTATCCTGTATACTTTGACAACAACCTAGCAAGGTAAAAAATTTTTTTTCCATTTTTATGGATCTGGAAACTAAGTTCAAGAACGTTAAGTAAATTGCCCATGGTTGTAATAGAAGTGTGAATTTGAACTCAGATCTGTATGTTTCCCACTACACCATTGTTTAAGCTGCCATAATGCTGTGGACCCATAAATATTTTGCATTCTACTGACCTTTTTACGGGCTCTCTTCATTTAATAATTACTGTTTCTGAAGAAAGATGTCAAATGTTTGCCAAAATCTCCCAAAAGATTTACCCTTTCTCTGTAGACTGTCTACAGGATCAATTTTGTAACATTTTATGCTTTTGTACAATCTAGCTGTGTTTGGCACTTAGTTGGTGCTCAGTATATTAATGGGAAGGGTATATTTGTCTCTGTATTTTCACTATTTTAAGAGAAGTTTGTTGGAATTGTGAAATTACAGTTAGCCCTTGGTATCCATGAGTTTCATATCCATTGATTCAGTCAAATGCATATCACAAGTTTTGAAAACATTATATCTGTACCAAATATGAGACTTTTTTCTTGCCACTATTCCCTAAACAATGCAGCGTAACAGTTATTTACATAGCATTTACATTGTGTCAGAGACGTTCATAGATTATATGCAGAGTTGTCTCTTGATCTAAAGGGGATTACTTCCAGGACCCCCATGGATTCCAGAATTCTCTGAGTCCTTCATATAAAACAGTGTAGTATTTGCATATAACCTATGCACGTCTTCCTGTGTACTTTAAATCATTTCTAGATTACTTATAATACCAAATACAATGTAAATGCTATATAAATAGTTGTTCTATGATGTTTAAGGAATAATGACAAGAAACAGTTTGTTCATATTCAGTACAGGTACAATTTATTTTTTCAAATATTTTTTGATTCTCAGTTGACTCCTCAGATACAGAATACTTTGATATAGAGGGCTGACAGTACTGCACTGTCCCAAGGAACTTGAGCATCCACAGATTTTAGTATTCTGGGGAGGATCCTAAACTAGCCCCTGCTCCCAATACAATTATATTTAGTTTTTTAAAATTTACATTTCTAATCCACTTTTTAAAAAAAATACTTCTTCAAAAAGAACAAAAGGAATTTCTGCAAAAATTAATTACACCTATATACACCATACTTGTATTTTTCCCATTTGATGGGAAATTAGGAGATGACATCTAATTTTGCAGTGATACTGGAAAGTGGAAGGTTAGAGTAATTTGGGGAATGTAGTATAAAAAGGTATATAGATTTTACAGTTTATTTGAATTATAAGTGTAATGCATTCTTATTGTATGAAATTTGGAAAAATGCAGAAAAGCACAAAAGAAAATAAAAGTTGTTAATAGTTCTAATATTTAGAGGTAACTGACAAACCTTTCCAACTTGAAAATGCATTTCCTCTTTTCCTTCTTTATCCCATTTTCCTTTTTTCCTTCTTTATCCCATTTTACTTATTAGAATTTTAAAGAAAATTGAAGTTCAAAGAGTTATGTTAGTTGGCTTTCTGTTACTATAACCCATTCCTGATACTATCAACTTATGAAGAGAAAAGTTTTATTTGGGCTCAGTTTTGGAGGTTCTACTCAATCATCAGGCTGACATTGCTTTTAGGCCTTTTTGGTGAGTGGGTAGCACATCATGGTAGAAGTGCATATCAAAGCTCAACTTATGGCTGGGAAGAGAAAGGGTTAAGGTCCCACTTTCCTGTTTTAGGACAAGCACCAATTACCTGAGGACTTCTCATTAGATCCCACCACTTAAAAGTTCCCACCACCCCACAATAGCACTAAGCTGGGAACTAAGCCTTAAACAGCTTGCCCTGTGGGGAACATTATAGACTTAAACTGTAGCCAGTTGTGAGACAGAAGTAGCTATAGGTTAAACTTTTTTTTTCTTGCCACTGGTTTTAAAGAAGTAGATCAGTAACTTTAAGAATTAAATATAAGTATTTTGATTTTGTCTTTGTGCTTTGAGATATAGTTAAGAATCTGAATATTTGGTTTAGGTTTAGTAACCTACAATGATGATACATAGTAACAACTCTGAACAAGTAAAACAATGCAGTGTAGTTTTCATTATTGATTTATAGAAAACTATAATATTTATGATTTTTAGTGTATGCTTAGAATTAGACATTATTAAACTGGCAGATTTTTTTTTGGCTATCTCAATAATAGTCTCTGTACAGAAACTAGTGATATTAAATGATAATTCTAAAATGGGTCATGCTTTCTTACCATTTCAGTAAGTATTGAGGTTAGTTCTAATCTCCTGCAATTCCTATCATTCTCATGTGATCAGTGTTGAAAAAAAGAGAGGTAGGATATTTTGTAGACATTTTGTATTTGTTCCAGGTCTTAGCATCTGATTCTTTGGGCTCTCTATTTTACTTAGATTCAAATTTGACAACAGTAAATTTTTCATGCTATTTGTCAGAAATTCCTATGTCTACTTTTAAACAGTTAGGAAGAGCAAATTAGTAGTTTGTAGAGGTGAATATCACAGTAGTATGACTTCCATAACATAAATGATATTTGAATAAAATAATTCTCCATTATTGCCTAATAAAATATAAAATGTTGAACAATTGTCAAATGTCTATTATAGAGTATAATAAAATATGACACTTACTGTGCTTCATGTATGTCAGAATTCAAACTTGATAGCAAAGTTAGAAAATTAAAAACTAGTTTAAAGCTTTAAAAAGATATTTAAAATTTTGAATGGGAAAAACATACTAATGAAAAAGTAATTTTTAGTATCTTAGGAAAATAAATCAAGAACATTTATCTTGACACATGTCTAGCTTCTCTTAATTTATCTGATGATTTCTTATTTGAAATTAGCTTTTTCATCACATTTGGATATTCCAGCATCAAATTAAATTTTGTACATATGCATAAATATTGTCTGGAAAAAAAGAAGTACAGGAAAGCCTGAGAAGATTGTACTTGGTAATAATAAATACCATAGATCTGAAAGTAAATGGTGAGCATGATGGTGTATAGCTGTAATCCCAGTGACTCTGGAGACTGAAAAAAGAGGATCACAAGTTTGAGGCCAGCCTTAGCAACTCAATGAGGCCCACTGCAATTTAGCAAGAACCTGTCTTAAAATAAGAAATAAAAAGGACTGTGGATGTGGCTCAGAGGTAGAGCACCCCTGGGTTTAATTCCCAGTACTGGTGGGGGGGGGGAGTAAATGTTGGTGTATTATATTATAAAGATGAACTGATACCTAAGAATTATATAATAGATAGTATTATTATTGGTACCAGGGATTGAAACCAGGGGCACTTTACCATTGAGCCATATCTGCAGCCCTTTTTTAAATTTTGAGACCAGATCTCACCAAATTGCTTAGGGCCTTGCTAAGATGGCTGGTCTTGAATTTGTGATCCTCTTGCCTTGTTATTTTGAATAATGTTATTTTCTAGGCTAGTTTTCTAGCCTCCCAAGTTACTGAGAAATATCTGTTTAAAAATTAACGATGATGACTTGGTCTTATTTGTTAAAGCCTTATTGTCCTCACATATGTACTTAGACAATTTGGAATTTATTTTTGGTAATAGAAGATACTACCATCTAATCATATGTTGATTATCACATTTTATACATTAATTTACTGCTTTTCCCTTTTTTATAGTAGCTAACTTAGGAACTCTTCAAGAAAGTGGTTTTTCTGCTTATTTCAGACATTTCATTGAATAAATGGTGTGAAATTTTTAGATTTTAAAAAATTAAACCTCAGGAATACTGCATTGAATCATTATCTGTCAACCATAATATAAGTACTGATGTACCATAACTTTCCCTTCCCTTAAAAAGCTAGGGACTTAATTTACATATAGTTTTACTCCATTCCATGCCCTTACTTCCACCTTCTTGTAACCCAGGTAATCATCATCTTGATTCTTGTTGTCGTTCTTTTTCCTTGATTGCAGTTTTATTGGGTGTATAATTCTAAGTTGTATCTTTTAATTGTTTTTATATAATTATGTTAAATATAATTTTTTTGTACCAGGGATTGAACCCAGAAGCTGTAAACCATTAAGCAATATTCCCACTCCTTTTTATTTTTTATTTTGAGGTAGGGTCTTGCTAAGCTGCTGAGGCCAATTTTGAACTTGTGATCCTCCTGCTTCAGCCTCCCAAACCACTAATATTACAGGTGTGTGCACTACCATGCCTGTGAAATATAATCTTTTTTACCTGGATTTTCCACTTAGTTTAGCTAAGATTTATCCATATTATGAGATGTTGCTGTAGTCATTAGTTTTAATTATTGCATAATATTTCATTGAATGAATATCTCCCCATTATTAGATATTTGGATATTTATCCACTCTCCCTGGTGGGGCATTGTTATTTTCTAGTTTTTGTGATAGTGAACAAAGATACTATGGACATTCTGTGCATGTTCCCTAGTGTGTGTGTGTGTGTGTGTGTGTGTGTGTGTGTGTTAAGTTTCTATTGGTAATAACAGAGATACAGTTGCTGCCTCACAGAGTAGGTGCATATTCACTTTAAGAGATGATATAGAACTTCCAAATAGTTGTATCAATTTATATTCATAATAGAAATATATGAGATAAATGACCCTTTAGTTATCCATCCTCTTTAACACTTGATATTTTTGCAAAACAAAAGGTTGTATTATGTCATGATCTTGATGCATATTTTCCTGATTATCACTGATAAAGAATATTTCTTTTTGTTTCCTGGCTTTTTATGTTTTCTCTTCAGTGAAAATTCTGTTGTTGTATTTTTCTCTCTTTTGTATTGATATACAAGAGTTTTTTTTCTTCTTCTTCTTCTTTTTCTTTTTTCCTTTTTGGTACCTGGGATTGAACCCAGGGGCACCTAACCACTTAGCCATTGAGACAGGGTCTCACTAAGTAGCTTAGGGCCTTGCTAAGTTCCTCAGGCTGACTTTAAACTTACAATCATCCTGCCTCAGCCTCCAGAGCTGCTGGGATTACAGGTGTGTACCACCACACCTGGCAGGAGTTTTAAATATTTATGCCGATATTCTAATGTCTTTCAGTTTCTAAATTGTCTTTTTTACTTTATTTTAGAGGGTAAGATAGGAGGGATAGTTTGACTGTTTTACCATTTTGTGAAATACAATCATTAACATCATTGAGCTCAACAACCTTATATTTCAATTGTATAGATTTGGTATAAAAAGGATAAAGTTATTCAGTTTATGTCCCATGGATTTGTAAACTAACCAAATGAACTCCTGTACACAGTTGTTAAAATATTGTATTGTGCTGGGCATCATGGTTCACACCTGTAATCCCAGCAGTTTGGGAGGCTGAGGTAGGAGGATAACAAGTTTAAGCATATTTAAGCAACTTAGTAAGAACCTGTTTCAAAAAAAGAAAGAAAGAAATACACACACACACACACACACGTACATATTATATTGCTTCACACAAACTAGGCACTTATATGTTAATTGACTCAGTGAATTTAGAAGCAAATAATGAAAATTATATATGAAAATAAGTCATCAACTGCTCATTTTCCCATTCCATATCTCTTTGTTACAAGCTACTTAAAATTATTATTTGCAATTAATATTTTAATTTTTTTGTTTGAAGGGCAGTATATTCCAAGTATAGATTATGTGAGTCAGTTACTCAAGTATTTGCATAGCTTGCAGTTGACATGTTGGAGTTGACCAAATTTGATGTTAGATATAAAAGAGAAAACATTATTCTCTTGCACAATTTACTAGAATTTACAAGCCTAAAATCTTAAATGTAGTTTTGTGATTGTTGTTTGATGAAGAAAAGTTCTTAATTTTAATAGAGTTTTTTTAATCTTATAATTGCTTTTTATGCCTCAAACCCAGATCCTGGGTTTAAAAAGGATAGTTGCTTGTTTTCTATTAAGAGTCTCAAAGTTTTGGGGCTGGGGATGTGGCTCAAGCGGTAGCGCACTCGCCTGGCATGCGTGCGGCCCGGGTTCGATCCTCAGCACCACATACAAACAAAGATGTTGTGTCCGCTGAGAACTAAAAAATAAATATTTAAAAAAAAAATTCTCTCTCTCTCTCCCCCCCTCTCTCTCTCTCACTCTCTCTTTTAAAAAAAAAATAAGAGTCTCAAAGTTTTATTTTTTACACTTAAAAATCATCGCATCTGGAGTTACTGTTTTTTAATAGACGTTGTTTTTATAAGAGTGGTTTTATGTTTATAACAAAACTTGAAAGGAAGGTACAGATTTCATATAGCCTTCCTGCTTAAACTTGTGTTAGTAGAGTGGTACATTTATTATACTTGGTTAACCCACATTAATACATCATTATCATCCAGAGTCCATAATTTACTTTAGGGCTTATTTTTGATATCATACATTCATTGGGCTTGTATAAATGTATAATGACCTGTATCCACAAGGTCATTATACATATAATATCAAACAGAGTAGTGGCACGGTACCAAGAATCCTCTGTGCTTGCTGGACCAGTGGCACATGCCTATAATCCCAGCTACTCAGGATGCTGAGGCAGGAGGAGGCGAGTTCAAGGCCAGATTGGGCAATTCTTGGAACCTTGGTCTCCAAATAAACAAGGTTGGGGAGGAGCTAGAATATAGCATGGTGACACAGTGCTTTCCTAGCATGCTTGAAGTTCAATTCCGTACCACCACCCTCCCCCACCCCGCGCAAAAAAAAATCTGTGTCCTACTAGTCATCCCCCCCTCTCCTAACTCATGGCAACCACTGATTTTTTTACTGTTTCCATAGTTTTTCCTTTTCTAGAATGTCATATAGTTGGAATCATGCAGAATGTGGTCTTTTCAGACTGGCTTCTCATATGGTAACATGCGTTTAAGTTTTGTCTATGTTTTTTCATGGCGTGATCCATCTTTTCTGTTTAGCATGGAATAATGTTCTCTTATTTGAATGTACTACAGTTTGACCATTCACCTACTGAAGGACATCTTAGTTGCTTTCAAGTTTTGGCAATTATGAATAAAGCTGCTCTAAATATCTATGTGCAGGTTTTTATGTGGACACAATATTCAGATCCTTTGGGTAAATACCAAGAAACCTGGGGCTGGGGTTGTGGCTCAGCCATAGAGTGCTCGCCTAGCACATGCCAGGCGCTAGGTTCAATCCTCAGCACCACTAAAAATAAATAAATAAATAAATAGAATAAATAGATAAAGGTATTGTGTCCAACTACAACTAAAATATATATTTATATATACACACACACATACATACATACATATCAAGAAACCTGACTGTAACTATTGGATTGTGTGATGAAAAAATTTGGGGGTTTTGTAAGAAATTACTGAATTGTCTTCCAAAAGTGGTTGTACTGTTTTGTCCCACCAACAGTAAATGAGAGTTTCTCTTCTCATTCTGTCCAGTATTTGGTGTTATTACTGTTCTGAATTTTGGCCATTCGAATAGGTATACTGTGATATCTCATTTTAATGAAGTTGGGTTTTTTTTTGGGGGGGTAGTTGTAAATGGACAGAATGCCTTTGTTTATTTTTATGTGGTGTTGAGGATCAAACCCAGTGCTTCACACATGCTAGGCAAGTGCTCTGGAGTTGATTATTTAATATGGAGTAAAGGTCTAGGTCATTTCCCCCCCCCCACCACCACATTTTTTTAGTATTTAAATCATTATTAAATGTTAAAATAATAATTATTTTGAAATCTCTATCAAACTTCTTTATAATATAAACTTAAGACAGACTTCTTTTTCAGCTTTTAGGACATAGTTTCTCTGAATGGCCATATTTGATTCATTTTTACAAGTTTGAATTAAGTCATATCATAAGGTTATATAAGAACAATACCTGAAGTTATCATAACTAGCTCATTAGTAGTTCGCTTTTTTTCGTACAATATTAGTTTGTTTTATTCCCTGAAATCTTAGGTCAATAAAGATGATTCTTGACTTACCTCTTGTTGATTCCCGTCATGTTATCCAGTTATATCTCAAACTATCTTTTCCCCTAAGTTTTCCAATCTACTTGTGCTCCTTTGTAATCAGGTAGTCACTTACCCAGTCACTGCCTCTTAAAGATATGTGGTGTTCAACAGTGTGAACTTTCCTTCTCTTTACTTTAAAATTCCTTGGAATTTTAGTCATTCCCCTCCCCACCACCACATTTTAAGGGAAAATTGTTTCACCTTGCTAGGGTGTACTTTCCTAACCTTCTACGTCCTCCATAAAATCATGTTTTGCTTTTTTGCAGGATAAGACTTTCATTTTTTCTTGTCTTTTTGCCTAAAAATAAGTTTATCTGTTGGGTTTTTAAAGACTGCCCCCTCCCCCCCCCCCCACTATTGGGGATTGAACTCAGGGGTTATTAACTATTGAGACAGAGTCTTGCTAAGTCACCTAGGCTGCCCTTGAACTTGTGATCCTCCTGCCTTACTCCCTTGAGTCACTGAGATTACAGGCATGCACTACCGCACCTGGCTAAAGAAATTTCTTAATGACTTTATTTTATACAATTTTTTTTGGAGGGAGAGGGTACCAGGGATTGAACTCGGGGGCATTCTACTGAGCCCTTTTTTTGTATTATTTGGAGAGGGTCTCACCGAGTTGCTTAGCACCTCATTGTTGCTGAGTCTGGATTTGAACTTTCCATCCTCCTGCCTCATCCTTCCAAGCTGCTGGGATTACAGGTGTGTGCCATACCCAGCTTATTTTCTACCATTTTTTTTAACTTATTCAAATATAACTTCTGTCTCAATTCTTTTAAAACTATTCTCTTAAAAGACATCATTAGCACCAAAAAGGAAAATAAATAAACAAACAAACAAAAAAAGACATCATTAGCCTCCAGCTCCTTCTAGTCCTTAGAGGCATTTGATACCGCCTAAGCTTTCAGAAACTTTGTTTAAATTAAGTTTTGAGGACCCTGCCAAACACTGGTTACTTTTTTTTCCACCATCATAGCTGCCTCTATTTGCTATTTATTTCCTTTTAACTCCTTCCCTGTTTAAATATTCCACTTCTTTTTAGCGTATTTTCCCTGCATCATTCAGATTAACTACCAGAATGATTAACCACCAAAGCCTTGTTTTGTCAGATTTACAGGGAATAGAGACCCATTTAAATTAGCTTAAGCAAAAAATGAATTTATTGGAAAGCTACAGGGACATCTCACTTAATCCAAAGGTAATATCATATAGCCAAGTCCCATGAGTACTGAACAAGAAACTGGATGTTCTCTTTCTATGGCTACTTATTCTCTTATATCTTTAATGCTGTAGTGCTAGTGCTGATGTCTGTGATACATGGCTAACTGACTAACTGTGTGTCTGGATTCTAAATGCTTGGATGAGAAAATCTAATTGATCTTTGTCGCTGGAGCATGCACCTCTGATCTGTTCAACTTTGGCATTCGGCAAATGGGGTTCTCTAATACCAATGTTAGGGATAGAGATTATTCTCTATGAAGGGAGTGTTAGTTAGGAGAGCACTTCTACTTAAACTCTTTCAGTAATTTTCCATCTGTTGTAGAATAAAATAAATTAGACCTTCCATCATCTGGCTCTACTAGTCCTTTCAGTTTTTTCCTTACTGTGTATTTTATATTTGGGCATATTAAACTACTTGCAGTTTTTTGAACCATACTATTTTTTTTCATACCTAAGTAGCATTGCATATGATATTTCAATTTTGAGAATACTACTGTTGTTATCTTCCTGAACAGCATTTATAAAACTGAGCAGTTCTTAAACTTCTGCTAAGAAAAATATGTTAATATATAAATTTGTAGATTTTTAATAAATAAGTAAATGTAATGAATTTGGTCATGCAACATTTTGGGCCACTTGCAAATCATTCTATTTCCCATTTTGTAATTCCTGTCATTGAATATATAGGTTAGGGTGGTAATTGTTAAATTATATATGGTTTCTACTACTTCCAAGACGGGTACTAGTTTGACTCATCTTTGTGTCTCTAGCTCCTTATGGCTTATGCTTCATAAATGCTTGAATAATCAGATTCTTTTTGTTATGACCATTAAGTCAAATGTGCTTTCTCTAAGTGTCTAAAACCTATCCTTCCCTTGGTTGACCATACTAGAAAACTCTTCACTTTCACTTACTACTATCTCAGCCTCTTCAGCTGATATCTTTTAGTTATGTATTTTGAATTAATTCATTACCACTATCCAAGTGCAAGTCCTCATTATCATTTGGGTAGTTATAAAACCTTGATATTCTACCTCTACCTCTGTAGTCTTATTCTGCTTTTATTTAGACTGTGTACAACTGCTGTATTAAGAAGTTGTCAGGGCTGGGGCTGGGGCTCAGCAGTAGCGCACTTACCTGGCATGTGTGAGGCACAGGGTTCGATGCTTAGTACCACATATAAATAAATACAATAAAGGTCTATCAACAATTAAAAAATATTAAAAAGAAGTTGTCACTAGCATTCAATGACTCCTACTGATTGTGGGATAATAGTCCTAATTCCTTAGAAGGCAGTCTGGGCTGTCATTGAGCCCGAAAGTACTTGTCATTCTTATCTGACTCATGTAAACAGCCTATTTTTCAGTCACAGGATGAGTAGTAATTTTTTCCACACCTATGTTCGTGGTATATTCTATAAAAACTAGAATACTTTTTTGGAGCCAATTTAAATTTCTACTTTTTAAAAAACATTTTCCCCTAGTCATGTCTAATCTCTTCTCTTTTTTAAAAAATATTTTTTTAGTTGTCAATGGACCTTTATTTTTTATTTATTTATATGAGGTGCTGAGGATCAAACCCAGTGCCTCACACATTCTAGGCAAGCTCTCTGCCACTGAGCCACAGCCTCAGCCCCTAATCTCTTACTAAAACAGAATATTTTCTATGATAACATCATTTATTGCATTGTGCCATTGCTGTATTCTGCTCTATTTCCCCTAGTGACTTGAATGCTACAAATCTTGAGGACAAGGACTTGAATGAAAAGAATAACTTGTACATATGGCCCCTAATTAATGTTTGTTGAATAAATAACAGTCTAATGTCCCCAGATCCCCAAATTGTACATTTATTACTCAATTTTCTTCCTATTTTGATTTTGGTATTAGAGCAGAACTGCATTGTATTACTTTTATTAGGTAGAATCATCTGGCAGGTACAAAAGTTTGTAAGTTATGTAGTAATTTAATTTTCCATTTCAAACTGAGACTCTTTTGCTGATGGAAGGACCTGTTTTCTGGCATAATTGAAGCAAATAATAAAAATAACATTTTTATTTAAAAAATGGTAACTAATACATGTTATTATTTTACTTAGTACTAAAACAACTATATTTAAGTTAAGTAAACTCTTCATTTTACAGTCAAGAGAGCTAAAATTTAGACAAGTTAAGCTTTCTTTTATTATTATTTATATTATTGTTAAATAACTTCACTGTTGTCATAATTGGCCTGAACAAAGATGCAAATCCAAGGACTTTATCCCTACACATTGTACCTCTTTTTTTGCAGGGGTTTTGCAGGGGCGGGGGCGTGTACCAGTGATTTAACTCCATTCCCCTTATTGAACTTGTGACAAGGTCTCACTGAGTTGCTTAGCACCTTGCTTTTGCTGAAGGTGGCTTTGAACTAACAATCCTCCTGTCTCACCCTCCTGAACAGCTGGGATTACAGCATGTACCACTACGCCCAGCTCTCTTTGTTCTTTAGATGTTCTTTAGACATTTTGCTGTGCTCTTTCATTCCCTACTTCTGTTTCCCACTCTAGTAACCACAGTTCTGTCTTCCCAGGTCTTCACCTGATCTTCATTTAGTGCATCATTCCTAATTTTATATTTTTCCTTTTCCCCAAACAGTGCTTCTACTTGCTTTTTCACCTCGACTTTTCTTGATGAATGGCTAGTTATCTGAAGGGAAAATTAATTCTGTCCCACAATTTTTACCCTGTTGGAATCCCAGATCTCCCTTAAGAATTGTATGGTTTAGGGGCAGAAGGTACCTAGGTTCACATGGCACCTTGTGCTTCCTGTGTTTCTATTTCTACACATGTTTATGGGAACATACTCTGTTTCAACAAAGATACCCACTTTCTACTTTATCCTTCCCCTCATAGTACAATCTGTTTTGACTCCTGTGGCTGGCTTCTCACTTATTAACTTCATCCTATTGCCTTAACCTTTCTTTCCTTATTTGCCCTAGAGACTCTGAGTTATTCTTTTTCTAAGGGGGAAAAAAAAAATAGATCAGTTTCCACAAATTCTTCCTCTCAAACTGTATAGCCAAATTCATTAAGTGTTTAGCCAACAAAATATTTTACATGTTGATATCAAGTGGCCAACATACATGCCCACTTTATATAAATATATAGAACGCATACTCACATAACATTTTCCTTAGTGTGAAAGCTCTGGTCCAATAGCCAGTGCATTAGGGATGCTTAAGTATTACGCATCTTTCACCAATCTAAGATTTTGTCATTTATGTTTCTTTTTATTCAGTTCCTTCACTGATTATAAAATGTATACTCTTTTGAGGAATGTTGAGGATAATTGATAGTAAAGTAATATTTTAACTGGCAAAATAAAAACAATCGGTAATCTTATGTATTTAGCAAATTTCTTTTAGGAAATGTACTTATCAGTAATTCTAAGGTCTAGTCAAAATCACTGGTCTAGTAAATAATTCAAGTTTTGAAATCATGAAGACCTAGGTTTTAATACCATATTTGACACATATTAACTCTTTAACTTTGGGAGAATTACTTAACTCTCTGAAATATGTTTCATTTCCTTTTCTTTTTTTGGTACTGGCAATTGACACTTACCTCTGAGCTACATCCCCAATACTTTTTATTTTTTATTTTGAGACAGTCGTGTTGATTTGCAGGGGCTCACTAAATTGCTGCAGCTGACTCAAACTTGGAATGCTCCTGCCTCACCCTCCCAGGTTGCTGGGATTACAGGAGTGTGCCGTTATACACAGTTGAGGGATATATACACACACACACACACATATACATACATACACACACACACGTACACACATATTTAAATAAAAGTGGAGATAGTTTTTGGCCCAGAGGATTGTTATAATTATTAAAAAAGTTATGTACATAAATTATCTGATATATTTTAGACAGTAAATCTTTCCACTATCGGGCTTAAATTTTAAGATTACTTAATTTTTCTTTCAATATTTAAGGTGTATGTTTCACATGCTGGCCTAAAATGGGCATAAAAGACCTCAAGAATTGATCCTATTTCACAGAGTTTTTTTCCTTCTTTCTTCTTTTGCTTCATAGAGGGGACATTGATGGGAGGCATATTAACATGTGGTATTTCCATGACAAGTCTTAATGCTCTGCTGAGTTTATATGTAAGCATAATTAAGCAAATCTTGGTTGATATATGATAAACTTCTGTTATTGAGCTTTCATTTAAGCATCTGTAGGCTGACTCATAGTGGGGTAAGGAGGGGGAGCATGGGAGGAATAGATTAATTCTACATAGGGCAGAGGGGTGGGAGAGAAAGGGAGCGGGCAGGGGATTAGCAAGGATGGTGGAATGTGATAGACATCATTATCCAAAGTACATGTATGAAGACACAAATTGGTGTCAACATACTTTATATACAATCAGAGATTTGAAAAATTGTACTGTATATGTGTAATAAGAATTGTAATGCATGCCGCTGTCATTTATTTGTTTAAAAAAGGGAAAAAAAAGAATCTGTGATACAAGCTGGGTGTAGTAACATATACCTGTAATCCCACTGACATGGGAGGCTAAGGCAGGAGGATCACAAGTTCAGGGTCAGCCTCAGTAATTTAGTGAGGCTCTAAGCAACTTAATGAGATCCTGTCTCAAAATTTAAAAAAACATCTGGGGTTGTGGCTCAGTGGCTAAACACCCCTGGATTCTATCCCTGGCACAAAAAAGCAACTATGATATGTAATTTATGCACTATATATTATAAATATGAAACTATACATCAGTCCATTAACTTCAAGGAGCAGTTTAAATGAATTCATACCTTTATTTTGTCCTTTCCCAGAAGCTTTTGGACATTTTATAAATTTGAACAAAGATTATATACCTGCAATGTCCAAAATGGTTCTGCTTGTTTCAATACTGGATTTATGGTAATATACTTCTGAATATTAGTAAATAATATCCACTTTGTAGTTGAGTATGCTTTAGCTTTGATATGCAAATTATAATAAGTGCCCAATTGTTTGTTGCTTATTGCTTAACAAAATTAAATTTCCAGCTTATTTCTATAAAAGCTTTTGTACTCCAGCATCAAGACAATGTTCATTTTACTATAAATTTTTGTTCTACTCTAATCTTTCAGTGTTATAACCTCATAGAAAGTCTACACAAAATTCTATACCTACTTTTTGTTTGTCATTTTGAGAATTAAGTGTCTTATCACCAATGGAGAACTTTATTTTTTATTTTTTTTTTTTTTTTAGGTCTGTTTGGTTACTTTTCAAATCTGTTATGCTGCTTCAGTCCCTCTAAATATTTTTTTTTTTTTTTTTTTTATTTTTTATTGTTGGCTGTTCAAAACATTACATAGTTCTTGATATATCATATTTCACAATTTGATTCAAGTGGGTTATGAGCTCCCATTTTTACCCCATATACAGATTGCAGAATCACATCAGTTACACATCCATTGATTTACATATTGCCATACTAGTGTCTGTTGTATTCTGCTGTCTTTCCTATCCTCTACTATCCCCCCTCCCCTCCCCTCCCCTCCCCTCCCCTCCCCTCTTCTCTCTCTGCCCCCTTTACTGACATTCGTTTGTCCCCCTTGTATTATTTTTCCCCTTCCCCTCACTTCCTCTTGTATGTACTTTTGTATACCTCTGAGGGTCTCCTTCCATTTCCATGCATTTTCCCTTCTCTCTCCCTTTCCCTCCCACCTCTCATCCCTGTTTAATGTTAATCTTCTTCTCATGCTCTTCGACCCTACTCTGTTCTTAGCTACTCTCCTTATATCAAAGAAGACATTTGACATTTGTTTTTTAGGGATTGGCTAGCTTCACTTAGCATAATCTGCTCTAATGCCATCCATTTCCCTGTAAATTCTATGATTTTGTCATTTTTTAATGCAGAGTAATACTCCATTGTGTATAAATGCCACATTTTTTTTATCCATTCATCCATTGAAGGGCATCTAGGTTGGTTCCACAGTCTAGCTATTGTGAATTGTGCTGCTATGAACATCGATGTAGCAGTGTCCCTGTAGCATGCTCTTTTTAGGTCTTTAGGGAATAGACCTAGAAGGGGAATAGCTGGGTCAAATGGTGGCTCCATTCCCAGCTTTCCAAGAAATCTCCATACTGCTTTCCAAATTGGCTGCACCAATTTGCAGTCCCACCAGCAATGTACAAGTGTACCCTTTTCCCCACATCCTCGCCAGCACTTGTTGTTGTTTGACTTCATAATGGCTGCCAATCTAACTGGAGTGAGATGGTATCTTAGGGTGGTTTTGATTTGCATTTCTCTGACTGCTAGAGATGGTGAGCATTTTTTCATGTACTTGTTGATTGACTGTATGTCCTCCTCTGAGAAGTGTCTGTTCAGGTCCTTGGCCCATTTGTTGATTGGGTTGTTTGTTCTCTTATTGTCTAATTTTTTGAGTTCTTTGTATACTCTGGATATTAGGGCTCTATCTGAAGTGTGAGGAGTAAAGATTTGTTCCCAGGATGTAGGCTCTCTATTTACCTCTCTTATTGTATCTTTTGCTGAGAAAAAACTTTTTAGTTTGAGTAAGTCCCATTTGTTGATTCTAGTTATTAACTTTTGTGCTATGGGTGTCCTATTGAGGAATTTGGAGCCCGACCCCACCGACTGTAGATCGTAGCCAACTTTTTCTTCTATCAGACGGCGCGTCTCTGATTTGATATCAAGCTCCTTGATCCATTTTGAATTAACTTTTGTGCATGGCGAGAGAAAGGGATTCAGTTTCATTTTGTTGCATATGGATTTCCAGTTTTCCCAGCACCATTTGTTGAAGATGCTATCCTTCCTCCATTGCATGCTTTTAGACCCTTTATCAAATATAAGATAGTTGTAGTTTTGTGGATTGGTTTCTGTGTCCTCTATTCTGTACCATTGGTCCACCCGCCTGTTTTGGTACCAGTACCATGCTGTTTTTGTTACTATTGCTCTGTAATATAGTTTGAAGTCTGGTATCGCTATACCGCCTGATTCACACTTCCTGCTTAGCATTGTTTTTGCTATTCTGGGTCTTTTATTTTTCCATATGAATTTCATGATTGCTTTCTCTATTTCTACAAGAAATGCCGTTGGGATTTTGATTGGCATTGCATTAAACCTATAGAGAACTTTTGGTAATATCGCCATTTTGATGATGTTAGTTCTGCCTATCCATGAACAGGGTATATTTTTCCATCTTCTAAGATCTTCTTCTATTTCTCTCTTTAGGGTTCTGTAGTTTTCATTGTATAAGTCTTTCACCTCTTTTGTTAGGTTGATTCCCAAGTATTTTATTTTTTTTGAAGATATTGTGAATGGAGTGGTTGTCCTCATTTCCATTTCAGAGGATTTGTCGCTGATATACAGGAATGCCTTTGATTTATGCGTGTTGATTTTATATCCTGCCACTTTGCTGAATTCATTTATTAGCTCTAATAGTTTCTTTGTAGACCCTTTTGGGTCTGCTAGGTATAGAATCATGTCATCTGCAAATAGTGATAATTTAAGTTCTTCTTTTCCTATTTTGATGCCTTTAATTTCTTTCGTCTGTCTAATTGCTCTGGCCAGTGTTTCGAGAACTATGTTGAACAGAAGTGGTGAGAGAGGGCATCCCTGTCTTGTTCCAGATTTTAGAGGGAATGCCTTCAATTTTTCTCCATTCAGAATGATGCTAGCCTGAGGCTTAGCATAGATTGCTTTTACAATATTGAGGTATGTTCCTGTTATCCCTAGTTTTTCTAGAGTTTTGAACATAAAGGGATGCTGTACTTTGTCGAATGCTTTTTCCGCATCTATCGAGATGATCATATGGTTCTTATTTTTAAGTCTATTGATGTGGTGAATAACATTTATTGATTTCCTTATATTGAACCAGCCTTGCATCCCAGGGATGAATCCTACTTGATCATGGTGCACAATTTTTTTGATGTGCCTTTGTATCCGAGTGGCCAGAATTTTATTGAGGATTTTTGCATCTAGGTTCATTAGAGATATTGGTCTGTAGTTTTCTTTCTTTGAAGTGTCTTTGTCTGGTTTAGGTATCAGGGTGATGTTGGCCTCGTAGAATGAATTTGGAAGTTCTCCCTCTTTTTCTATTTCCCGAAGTAGCTTGAAAAGTATTGGTATTAGTTCCTCTTTAAAGGTTTTGTAAAACTCTGCTGTATACCCATCCGGTCCTGGGCTTTTCTTAGTTGGTAGTCCTTTGATGGTTTCTTCTATTTCCTCAATTGATATTGGTCTGTTTAGGTTGTCTATATCCTCCTGACTCAATCTGGGCAGATCATATGACTTAAGAAATTTATCTATGCCTTCACTATCTTCTAATTTATTGGAGTATAAGGATTCAAAATAATTTTTGATTATCTTCTGTATTTCTGAAGTGTCTGTTGTGATATTGCCTCTTTCATCCCGTATGTTAGTGATTTGAGTTCTCTCTCTTCTTCTCTTCGCTAGCATGGCTAAGGGTCTGTCGATTTTGTTTATTTTTTCAAAGAACCAACTTTTAGTTTTGTCAATTTTTTCAATTGTTTCTTTTGTTTCGATTTCATTGATTTCAGCTCTGATTTTAATTATTTCTTGCCTTCTACTTCTTTTGCTGTTGTTTTGCTCTTCTTTTTCTAGGATTTTGAGATGAAGTATGAGATCATTTATTTGTTGGTTTTTTCTTTTTTTAAGGAATGAACTCCAAGCAATGAATTTTCCTCTTAGAACTGCTTTCAATGTGTCCCATAGATTCCGATATGTTGTGTCTGTGTTTTCATTAATCTCTAAGAATTTTTTAATTTCCTCCTTGATGTCTTCTATAACCCATTGATCATTCAGTAACCTATTGTTCATTCTCCAAGTGATATATTCTTTTTCCTTCCTTCTTTTATCGTTGATTTTCAGTTCCATTCCATTATGATCAGATAGGATGCATGGTATTATCTCTACTCCTTTGTATTGTCTAAGAGTTTCCCTGTGACATAATATATGATCTATTTTTGAGAAGGATCCATGTGCTGCTGAGAAAAAAGTGTAACTGTTTGATGTTGGGTGGTATATTCTATATATGTCAATTAAGTCTAGGTTATTAATTGTGTTATTGAGTTCTATGGTTTCCTTATTCAACTTTTGTTTGGAAGATCTGTCCAGTGGTGAGAGAGGTGTGTTGAAGTCTCCCATGATTATTGTATGGTGGTCTATTAGACTCTTGAACTTGAGAAGAGTTTGTTTGATGAACATAGCTGCACCATTGTTTGGGGCATATATATTTATGATTGTTATGTCTTGTTGGTGTATGGTTCCCTTGAGCAGTATGTAGTGTCCCTCTTTATCCCTTTTGATTAACTTTGGCTTAAAATCTATTTTATTTGATATGAGTATGGATACTCCTGCTTGTTTCCGAAGTCCATATGAGTGATATGATTTTTCCCAACCTTTCACCTTCAGCCTATGTATGTCTTTTCCTATCAAATGCGTCTCCTGTAGGCAGCATATTGTTGGGTCTTGTTTTGTGATCCATTCTACTAGCCTGTGTCTCTTGATTGGTGAGTTTAAGCCATTAACATTTAGGGTTATTATTGAGATATGGGTTGTTCTTCCAGCCATATTTGTTTATTTATGTTACTAAACATGGTTTGTTTTCCACTTTGATTATTTTCCCCCCTTTAGTGTCCTACCTCCCACTGTTGGTTTTCATTGTTATTTTCCATTTCCTCTTCCTGTAATGTTTTGCCAAGGATGTTTTGAAGAGATGGTTTTCTAGCTGCAAATTCTTTTAACTTTTGTTTATCGTGGAAGGTTTTAATTTCATCTTCCATCCTGAAGCTTAATTTCGCTGGAAACACAATTCTTGGTTGGAACCCATTTTCTTTCAGTGTTTGAAATATGTTATTCCAGGATCTTCTAGCTTTCAGAGTCTGTGTTGAAAGATCAGCTGTTATCCTGATTGGCTTACCCCTAAATGTGATCTGCTTCCTTTCTCTTGTAGCTTTTAAAATTCTCTCCTTGTTCTGTATGTTGGGCATCTTCATTATAATGTGTCTAGGTGTGGGTCTCTTATGATTTTGCACATTCGGCGTCCTGTAGGCTTCTAGGATTTGGGGTTCTGTCTCATTCTTCAAGTCTGGGAAGTTTTCTCGAATTATTTCATTGAATAGATTGCTCATTCCTTTGATTTGAAACTCTGTTCCTTCCTGTATCCCAATGACTCTGAAATTTGGTCTCTTGATGTTATCCCATATTTCTTGGATGTTCTGCTCATGGTTTCTTAACAGTCTTGCTGAGCTGTCTATGTTCTTTTCAAGTTGAAATACTTTATCTTCATTGTCTGATGTTCTGTCTTCTAAGTGTTCTACTCTGCTGGTAGTATTCTCAATTGAGTTTTTAAGTTGGCTTATTGCTTCCTGCATTTCTAGGATTTCTGTTTGTTTGTTTTTTATAACCTCTATTTCCCTGTATAGTTGATCTTTTGCTTCTTGGATTTGTTTATGTAATTCATTGTTGAAGTGATCTTTCATTGTCTGATTTTGCTGTCTGATGTCTTCCTTGAGACTCCAGATCATCTGAAGCATGTATATCCTGAATTCTTTATCTGACATTCCATCAGCTGCAGCTATTACCTCTTCTAAAGTTGAGTTGACCTGCAATGCTTGTGGTCCTTTCTTTCCTTGTCTCTTCATACTGTTCGCGTTCCTTTCTTCTTGGTGAAACTGTTGTGCTATTGAATTTTCCCCCTATATATTTATATTGGTCTTGTATAGTTGCAAAGTCTCCCTCGCAGGCACGGGCGGCGGCTCTGCCCCTCTGCGGGCCGCTAGGCTTGTTCTGTCGGTGGTCGCCGTTCTGCCTACTTTGCAGGCGCAGGCAGTGGCACTGCCCCTCTGCAGGCCTCTGGGGCTGTACTGCCAGTGGGTCGCAGGTCCGCCTACTTTGCAGGCATGGGGGGGGGGGCGGCTCTACCCTTCCTCAGGCCACTGGGCCTGTTCTGTCTCTCAGTTGCAGGTCTGACCTGTTCTGATGGTGGTCTCAGTTCCGACTACCTTGCAGGCGCGGGGGGGAGGGGGCGGCTCTGCCTCTCAGCAGGCCGCTGCTCCTCTTCTGCCGGTGGGTCGCAGGCCCGCCTACCTTGCAGGAGTGATTGGAAGCTCTGTCCCGCCGCGGGCCACTGGGCCTTTTCTGTCGGTGGTCACCCTTCCCCTACCTGGCAGGCGAGGGGGGTGGGGGGCGGCTCTGCCCCTCAGCAGGCCGCTGGGCCTGCTCTGTGTTTGGTCCCAGTTCCCTCTACTATGCCAGCGCAGGGGGAGGGGGCAGCTCAGCCTCTCAGCAGGCGGCTGCTCCTCTTCTGCCGGTGGGTCGCAGGCCCGCCTACCTTGCAGGAGTGATTGGAAGCTCTGTCCCGCCGCGGGCCACTGGGCCTTTTCTGTCTGTGGTCACCCTTCCCCTACCTGGCAGGCGAGGGGGGTGGGGGGCGGCTCTGCCCCTCAGCAGGCCGCTGGGCCCGCTCTGTGTTTGGTCCCAGTTCCCTCTACTATGCCGGCGCAGGGGGAGGGGGCGGCTCAGCCTCTCAGCAGGCGGCTGCTCCTCTTCTGCCAGTGGGTCGCAGGCCCGCCTACCTTGCAGGAGTGATTGGAAGCTCTGTCCCGCCGCGGGCCACTGGGCCTTTTCTGTCGGTGGTCACCCTTCCCCTACCTGGCAGGCGAGGGGGGTGGGGGGCGGCTCTGCCCCTCAGCAGGCCACTGGGCCTGCTCTGTGATTGGTCCCAGTTCCGTCTACTATGCCAGCGCAGGGGGAGGGGGCGGCTCAGCCTCTCAGCAGGCGGCTGCTCCTCTTCTGCCAGTGGGTCGCAGGCCCGCCTACCTTGCAGGAGTGATTGGAAGCTCTGTCCCGCCCTGGGCCACTGGGCCTTTTCTGTCGGTGGTCACCCTTCCCCTACCTGGCAGGCGAGGGGGGTGGGGGGCGGCTCTGCCCCTCAGCAGGCCGCTGGGCCTGCTCTGTGTTTGGTCCCAGTTCCCTCTACTATGCCGGCGCAGGGGGAGGGGGCGGCTCAGCCTCTCAGCAGGCGGCTGCTCCTCTTCTGCCGGTGGGTCGCAGGCCCGCCTACCTTGCAGGAGTGATTGGAAGCTCTGTCCCGCCCTGGGCCACTGGGCCTTTTCTGTCGGTGGTCACCCTTCCCCTACCTGGCAGGCGAGGGGGGTGGGGGGCGGCTCTGCCCCTCAGCAGGCCGCTGGGCCTGCTCTGTCTTTGGTCCCAGTTCCCTCTACTATGCTGGCGCAGGGGGAGGGGGCGGCTCAGCCTCTCAGCAGGCGGCTGCTCCTCTTCTGCCGGTGGGTCGCAAGCCCGCCTACCTTGCAGGAGTGATTGGAAGCTCTGTCCCGCTGCGGGCCACTGGGCCTTTTCTGTCGGTGGTCACCCTTCCCCTACCTGGCAGGCGAGGGGGGTGGGGGGCGGCTCTGCCCCTCAGCAGGCCGCTGGGCCTGCTCTGTGTTTGGTCCCAGTTCTCTCTACTATGCCGGCGCAGGGGGAGGGGGCGGCTCAGCCTCTCAGCAGGCGACTGCTCCTCTTCTGAGAACTTTATTTTTTAATTTGCATTTTTTTCTTTTTAGATATACATGATAGTAGAGTGTATTTTGACATATTATACATAAATAGAGTATAACTTAGTCTTAGGAACCCATTCTTTTGGTTGTACATGATGTGTAGTTTCAAAGGTCATATGTTCATTGTGAACATAGGAACATTATATCCTATTAATTCTTCTGTCTTTCCTATTCCCATCTCCCCTTTATCTAATCCAATGAACTTCTATTTTTCCCTCTCCATACCCTTGTTGAGTATTAGCATTCATATATTAAAGAGAACATTCCATGGCTGGGGCTGGGGCTGGGGCTCAGCGGTAGAGCACTTGTCTTTCACGTGTGTGGCCCTGGGTTCTATCCTCAGCACCACATAAAAAGATGAATAAATAAAATGAAGGTATTTTAAAAAAATTTATTAGGGGCTGGGGATGTGGCTCCAGCGGTAGCATGCTCGCCTGGCATGCGTGCGGCCCGGGTTCGATCCTCAGCACCACATACAAACAAAGATGTTGTGTCCACGGAAAACTAAAAAATAAATATTAAAAAATTCTCTCTCTAAAAAAAAAATTATTAAAAAAGAACATTCCATCTTTGGTTTTGGGGATTGACTTATTTCACTTAGCATGATAGTCTCCAGTTCCATCAGTTTACTGGCAATTGCCATAATTTCATTCTTCTTTATAGCTGAGTAATGTCCCATTATGGATATATGCCACATTTTCTTTATTCATCTGTTGAAGGGCACCTAGGTTGGTTCCATAGTCTAGCTATTGTGAATTGAGCTGCTGTAAACATTGATGTGGCTGTGTCACTGTAGTATGCTGAGTTAAAGTCCTTTAGGTTTATACAAAGGAGTGGGATAAATAACTGGGTCAAATGGTGGTTCCATTCCAAGTTTTCGGAGGAATCTCCATACTGCTTTCCATAGTGGTTACACCAGTTTGCATTCTTACCAGCAATGTGAGTACACCTTTCCCTCTACACCAAGATTTAATGTTACTTGTATTCTTGATAATTGCCATTTTGACTAGAGTCAGATGAAATCTCAATGTAGTTTTTAATTTGCATTTCTCTAATTGCTAGAGGTGTTGAAATATAAATTATATAATATATATTTATTATATATTTGTTGACTGACCATATTTCTTCCGTGAAGTACCTGGCGTTCAGTTCCTTTGCCCATTTATTGATTGGGTTATTTGGTTTTTATTTTTTTGGTGTTAAGTTTTTTTGAGTTCTTTTTTATATCCTGGAGGTACAAGCAGTGCGTTGGCAAAGATTTTCTCCCATTCTGTAGGCTCTTTCTTCATGTTCTTGATTGTTTCCTTTGCTGTGAAGAAGGTTTTTAGTTAGATAGAATCCCATTTATTGATTCTTGATTTTATTTCTTGCGCTTTAGGAGTCTTGTTGAGGAATTTCGTTCTTAAGTTGACATGATGGAGAGTTGGGCCTACATTTTCTTCTAGTAGGCGCAGGATCCTTGATCCACTTTGAGTTGAGTTTTGTGCAGGGTGAGATATAGGGGTTTAATTTCATTTTATTGCATATGTATTTCCAGTTTTCCCAGTACCATTTATTGAAGATGCTATCTTTTCTCCAATGTATGTTTATGGCATCTTTGTCTACTATGAGTTAACTGTATTACATAAATACAGTTTGTCTCTCTGTCTTCTATTTTCTTCTAGTGTTCTTCATGCCTGTTTTGGTTCCAATATCATGCTGGGTTTTGTTTGTTTGTTTTTTTGTTTTTTGTTGTAGATTGACACAATACCATTATTTTGTTTATATAGTTTTTTTTTATGTGGTCCTGGCGATTGAATCCAGTGCCTCACGCATGCTAGGCATGAACTCTACCACTGAGCCAAAACCCTAGCCCTACCATGCCATTTTTGTTACTGTAGTTCTGTAATATAATTTAAGGTCTGGTATTGAGATGCCTCCCTTTTCCCACCTAAGGATTGCTTTGTTATTCTGGGTCTCTTATTTTTTCAAATTAATTTTATGACTACTTTTTCTATATCTATGAAGAACATCATTGGACTTTTTATAGGAATTGTATTACATCTGTTTAGTGCTTTTGGTAGTATAGCCATTTTGACAATATTAATTCTGCCTGTGCAAGAACTCAGGAATTTTTTTCCATCTTCTAAGGTCTTTTTCAATTTATTTTTTAGTGTTCTGTAATTTCATTGTAGAGGTCTTTCACTTCTTTCATTAGATTGATACCCAAATTTTGTTTTATTTTGTTTTGTTTTCCCCCAGGCTATTGTGAATGGGATAGTTTTCTTAATTTCTTTTAGATGATTCATTGGTGTATAGGAATGTAGTTTATTTGTAGGGTTTAATTTTATATTCTACTACTTTGCTGAATTCATTTATGAGTTCTGGAAGTTTTCTGGTGGGTTTTCCAAATATAGGATCATGTGGACAAATAGGAATAATTTGCGCTCTTTTTCTGTTTGTATCCCTTTAATTTTGTTTGCCTGATTGCTCTGGCTAGGGTCTCAAGGTCTGTGTTGAATAGAAGTAGTATAAGAGAGCATCCCTGTCTTTTTTTTTTTTTTTAAAGAGAGAGAGAGAGAATTTTTAATATTTATTTTTTAGTTTTCGGCAGACACAACATCTTTGTTTGTATGTGGTGCTGAGGATCAAACCCGGGCTGCACGCATGCCAGGTGAGCGTGCTACCGCTTGAGCCACATCCCCAGCCCAAGCATCCCTGTCTTGTTCCAGTTTTTAGAGGGAATGTTTTTAAATTTTCTCCATTTAGAATGGGTTTAGCATATATAGTTTTTGCATTGTTGAGTATGTTCCTTCTATCCCTAGTTTTTCTAGTGTTTTGGACATGAATGGATGCTGAATTTTGTTAAATGCCTTTTCTGCATTTATTGAGATAATCATGTGATTCTTGTCTTTATGTCTATTTATGTGATGAATACATTTATTGATTTCCATATGTTGCACCAACTGTAAATCCCTGGGATAACCCCCACTTTATCATGGTGTACTATCTTTTTAATAAGTTTTTGTATCTAATTTGCCAATATTTTATTAAGAATTTTTGTGTCTATGTTCATCAGGGATATTGGTGTTAAATTTTCTTTCCTTAATGTATCTCTGCCTGGTTTTGGTATCAGGATGATACTAGTTCATGAGAATGAGTTTGGAACAGTTCCCTCCTTTTTTGTTTTGTGGAATAATTTGAGGAATATTGGTGTAACTTCTTCTTTGAAGGTCTAGTAAACTAGGCTGAGAATCCATCTGGTCCTGGGCTTTTCTTTGTTGGTAGGTTTTTGATGGAGTCTTCAATTTCATTTCTTGAAATTGGTCTGTTTAAATTTTCTATGTGCTCCTGATTCAATTTGGGTAGGTTGTATGTCTCTAGAAATCTGTCAGTGTCTTCATGATTTTCTATTTTGTTGGAGTATAGATTTTCAAAATAGTTTTATATTAGTTTGTATTTCAGTAGTGACCATGGTGATGTTTCTTTTTTCATCATGGATTTTAGTAATTTGAGTTTTCTCTCTCTTTCTCTTCATTAGCTTGGCTAAGGGTTTATCAATTTTATTTAGTTTTTTCAAAGAAGCAACTTTTGTTTCATTGATTTTTTTTTTAATAGTTGTTTTTAATTTCATTGATTTAGGCTCTGATTTTAATTATTGCCTGTCTTCTACTGCTTTTGGTGTTGATTTGTTCTTTTTTTTCTAGGGCTTTGAGATGTAATGTTAGGTTATTTATTTGATGACTTTCTATTCTTTTAGTGAACTTAATGCTTAGAACTTAGAATTGCCTTCATAGTGTCCCAGAGATTTTGATATGTTGTATCATTATTCTTATTTACCTCTAAGTATTTTTAATTTCATCTCTGATTTCTTCCACTATGCATTGATCATTCAATATTGTATTACTTAATCTTCTGGTGTTAAGAGTAGCTTCTATTTTTTTATAATTGATTTCTACCTTAATTATGATCTGAAAGAATGCAAAGTATTTTAGCTCTGTTTCTTTTGTATTTGCTACGAGTTGCTTTGTGGCCTAAGATATGGTCTATTTTAGAGAATGATCCATGTGCTGCTCAGAAGAAAGTGTATTCAGTCATTGATGGATGAAATCTTCCATCTATGTCTGTTAAGTCTAAATTATTAATTGTATTTTTTTTAGTTCTGTAGCTTCTTTATTTTATTTTTGTTTGGAGGATCTATCTAGTGATGAGAGAGGCATATTAAATCCACCCAGAATTGTTATGTTATGTTCTATTTGATTCTTGAAATTGAAAAGAGTTTGTTTAATGTATATAGATGCTCCATTGTTTGGGGCTAAATATTTATAGTTGTTGTGTCTTGATGATGTATAATTCCCTTAAGCAGTAGAAATGGCCTTCTTTGTCCCTTCTAATTAACTTTATCTGATATGAGGATAGAAACCCCTTCTAGACGTGTGAATAATGTTTTCTTCCCATCCTTTTACATTCAGTCCGTGGGTGTCTTTGCCTATGAGGTCAGCCTCCTGGAGATGAGAACTTTAACAGATCTAAGGCAAAAGTTTTATTCTATTACATTTCTAAGAAGGTGGATCTTTCCTCATTTTGAGATTGGCAAGATTGTAGATAAATATTGTATTACAGTGGTGATTGTAGAAAGGAACTGGTATAATAAAAGAACCTCATATAAAATAAAAATAATTATGCTGAGAAATTATGAATAGTACTACTACTAAGTCTATTTGTGAATGATATATTTGTGGAGTGTTTTTATGTTATAAAGCACTTTCACATGTAATTACTGCAGTTAATTCTTTAAAGGGTTAGGAGAGGTTATTACACCTATTCTATTAGTATTATCAGCTTTTAGGGCTTTTTTTTAACATCAGCATGCATATAAACTAGCTTAAGATACATTAAAAGTTATTGTGAAAAAAATTGGCTTTTGAGAGAACTAAAAATAACTATAAAGGGGAAAATATAATTTGTTACCTAATTGTGCATAAGTCATGGTAGTAACAAAGTTCTCTAAAATAATGTAACATTAAAATTGTTTATTTCTATTCACTGTTTATGTAAAACTTAAAAGTCATTTAAAGAAGCTATTATAAATTAAGTGGAGTGTTATATATTTATAAATTAAGTTTATATATAAATTAGAAGAAGCCAACCATGTTACCCACTTACTTGCAAGTAAGTGCTGTTGTGCACTGAAAAAACATTCATTTTTAAATATCTTTTAAAAAGATAATATACTCCTAAAATATACTTTTGATGTCAACTTCGTTCTTTACTTATTTCAAATTTGTAGCTGTTTGTGGGGGTTTCTTAGTCTGTTTTGTATTGTTATAACAAAATATGCAGTTTGGTTTCTTGGTAAAGGAAAGAGATTTATTTATTCGGCTAATGATTCTGGTGGCTGAAGGGTCCACACAGCTTGGTGCCAGTGAGTACTGCCCCCTACTCCCAGGCTACTTCACAACATGGTTGGAGAAGCCGAAAGGAAGCTGGCAGCAAGCAGAAGTGTTAAGTGCATTGGGTGGTCTCACTTTATAACCCTTGCTCTGCAAGAGCTAATCTGGTTACAGGAGACCTGATCCACTCTTTGAGAGGGTGGCGCCCTCAGGATTTACCTTCCAGTAGGCCTCACCACTAAAAATTACAGTAGGTTAGCATCACCACATTGGCATCAAGATTGTTGCATGTAAATCTCTTTGGGAGACAAACTCAAAACAAATTCAAACCATAGCAGGGGGTAAAGGTCTTTTAGTGGTAAACTGCCTTAAATTAAAAAAAAAAGCTGGTCCTGTAATCCCAGTGGCTCAATAGAGGATGGTGAGTTCAAAGCCAGCCACAGCAAAAAGCAAGGCGCTAAGCAACTCAGACCTGTCTCTAAATAAAATATAAAATAGGGCAGAAGATGTGGCTCAGTAGTCGAGTGCCCTTGAGTTCAATCCCTGGTACCCACCCCCAAAAAAGATTTTTAAAAGCCTCAGAATAAATTAATTTTATCAGCCTTGTTCACTTGAGCGTCTAGCAACTTTTCTAAAGTATTTTTTTGTGTGTGTGTGTGTGTATGATATGTTGACATCATGAGTGATTACAGCATTTAGGTACTAAATACATTCAGCTATGTGAGGAAAAGGATGATCTCTTTATATTTGTTATCTACATTGATTTTATCCTTTTTTGTGCATGTGTTATTTCTTATTAATGGTGGTATTTTCATGCCTTACCATCACTTTTTCCTTGCTATGTTCTTTAAAACCTGAGAGTGGTACTTTTATTATGCCTTTGCCCTAATAAAGTTGTTAGTCTTTTTAGGAAGTTTAACTATATGATTACATTTTTTGTTTTGTTTTTCTTGTTGCTTGACTTGTGACTTATCTTTTCTTCTTCAACATACCAATTTAAAAAGGTTGATTTTTAATGTTAGAGGCAGGGAAGTATTTAGCTAATGGTACAGTGATATTTTGTGTAAAAACTGTTTTATTATATTGAAGTTCCTGTTAAAATGTTTCCTTATATCTAAAAATAGTAGTACTTAGCCACCCTACCTTCCAACACCTACTCCCCTCCACTTCTTGGTTTATTATTTATTAAATGAAATGCTGAAGTTATTTTATGTGACTTAATAAACAGTAAATATTGTTGCTTAACTTCACTCATATTTTGAGAAACCAAACTCTTTTGAATTTATAGTGAGATACTTTTTATAGTGGCAGTTCTGGTTTTTTGTTTGTTTTTTTATGTGGTGTTGAGGATCGAACCCAGTGCCTCGCACATGCTAGGCAAGCATTGTACCGCTGAGCCACGACCTTAGGCTCATATGGTAATTATTTTCTGTATTATAAAGTCTGAAGCATGTAATCATATTACGATTTAAAGCACTGTTTTATTAATAGTTATTTTAATTATTGGACACCCATTATGTGCCAGGTGTGTGTTGATTTTATCTTACAACCACCTAAGAGAGATTTGTTAATTTCTGTTATTTACATGTTTTTTTAAAAAGTGAAGCATAGGGCCAGGAACAGTGGTGCACGCCTATAATCCCAGTAACTCCGGAGGCTGAGGCAGGAGGATAGCAAATTCAAAGCCATCAGGGCCCTAAGCAACTTAGCAAGACTGTATCTCCAAATAAGATTTTTCAAAAGGTAGGGGGATGGGACATGGTATGTTGGTCAGTGGTTAAGAGCCCTTGGGTTTAAATCCCTGGTACAAAAAAAAAAAAAAAAAAAACCCGTGAGGCACAGAGAGAGAAAGTTACTTGCCCGTGTGCATTGCTAGTTAGTCCAACTGTAATTTGAACAACATCTGCTTAAATCCAAGCAAATACTGTTTTCTCTGTTTGTTTTTTCTTTCCATGTTTTAAATTATTGATATGTTTTATAATTAACTTTTTTTTCTTCTATCATTGACTGTGATCTGATTACAAAATGATTTACTGTAGCATTCTGTGAACAACATAATGTGTCAAAAAGCAAAAGGCTAGTAGTCTACATAAGTTCATGTACCATTAAGATGAACGGATGTCAACTTAGCTTGTGGGTGGCCACCCATGAGCTATGTTGAGCATTCTCTCTCAGCCTTGAGCTAAGGGAGTGTTGGTCTGGCTGTAGGCTGCATGATGCAGGGGACCTCCACCTTCCATCGGCAAAGAAGTTTTGCTTTCTTGTGGCTCTGGACTTGGGTATTACCCATTGGGTCTTGACCAGTCCACCCCCCTGCCTTATTTGGTGAAGAACATTCTATCCAAAATTCTTAGTTAATTTCCGTATAAATAAAGGGATTCTGGGTGCATGCTCTCAGGACTTACAGCATAATAATAGGACCTTTAAGGTCGCAGAACCATCTTACCCCCACTTTGTGAAAAAATGACTTCTGTCATTCTGTGTGTTCTTTTTGCTGCTAGCCCACACTACGCAGAGGGATCCTGATTCCACCACCGTCTGGGGACGTGGGAAGTATTAGCTTATTCTCATTTTACAGATGAGTCTTCAGAGGTTAAGTGATTTGTTCACTGTGTCACATGTCCTATAACAGAACACCTGGTACGAGTAATTTATAACGAAAATTGTGTTTGGCTCAGTCCAAGATTAGAAGACCCATTGCTGTGGACCTTCAGTGAGCATGCTGAGTAGCACTGTGGGAATCACAAGGCCAAGTAAATGGCTCACTAGTGGCCAGGAAGTAAAAGAGAAAGAGGAAGGGGCTAGAGTCCCTTGTGTTTGTGCCCCCAGTTGTATAAGGATCTCACACTAGATCCCATCTCCAAAGGGTTCCACCACCTCTCAATAGCATCACCTTGACATAGGGACTTTGGGAAACATTTTTGCAAAACATGGCATCCACCATCTCTAAATAGGGCAACTGGACTACTGGGGTATCCTAACTCTAGCAGATTATAATTTTTTATGAACAACCTTGATGTTACTAAGGGAAAATATAATTGCATTTATAGGAAGGCATTAAGAAGTACAAAGGCTTTCCCCATCCGTACCCTTACTGAGAATGAATAGGCAGTAAACAGCACATATTTAAAATAAACAGATTGGGCTATAATCCCAATGACGCAGGAGAATTACAAGTTTGAGGCCAATCTCACAATTTCTTGGCACCCTGTCTTAAAAAAGAAAAAGAAGAAAATCAATAAAATTTGTAGTCTATATTTTGATACACTTTTATGGTTGTGAATTCATCACTACTATCAACATAATGAAAATATATACCCCAAGAGAATTTTTTTTCATCCCTTGGTAATCCCATTACCCAGTCTCCCAATTTCTAGGCAACCACTTGCTGCTTTCTGTTACTATAGATTCATTTGCATTTTCTAGAGCTTTCACATGACAAGCATCATGTAGTTTATATTTTCGGAAGTGTATATATGGCTTCTTTGACTTAAATAGTAGCTTTGAGATTCTATCATGCTGTTTCCTGCATCAGTAATTCCACTCTTTTGTTATATACGCATACATTGTAGGGGTATGTTACAATTTGTTTCTCTGTTAACATTTGGGTTATTTCTAGATTTTGGCTAGTACAGATAAAGCTGCTATGAACATTTATGTACTAGTTTTTTAGCAGAATTTGGCTTTCTTCATTGGGTAAATGCCTAGGAGAAAAAATGGTCAGATCATATGGCAGGAAGATATATAACTGTTTTTCTACAGTAGCTGTACCATTTTATTTTTCCACAGCAATGTTTAAAAGTTTCATTTGCTCTGTGTTTTTAGTAATGCTTGTTGTGGTTGATATTTTTAATTGTAGCCTTTTTGGTAAAGAGGTTTTAGCTTGCATAGTGTATCATCATCTTTCTGTTAAAATCTTTTGTCCATTTTAATAAATTGGGTTGTTTTCTTATTGAAGAAACAGACTTAAGATTTTTAATATATTTTGGATTCAGTATTTTTATCAGGTATGCAAATTGAAAATGTTTCCTTCCATTCTATAGCTTGTCTTTATTTCAACAGTGTCTTTCCAAGAGCAGTTCTTAATTCTGATAAAGCCCAGTTTATCAGTTGTTGGTTTTTTTCCCCTTTATGGACTGTGATTTTAGTGTTAGTAACAAAGATATTTTCTTTTCTTCTAGAAATTTTATTGCTTTAAATTTTTGTGTTATGATCCATTGTAAGTAATTTGTATGGTGCTAAGTATAGGTCAAAGCTTGTATTTTTCTTTCTTTTTTTTTTTTTTCATTAGAGAGAGAGAGGGGGGCTGGGGATGTGACTCAAGAGGTAGCGCGCACCCCTGGCATGCGTGCGGCCCGGAATCGATCCAAAGCACCACATACAAACAAAGATGTTGTGTCCGCCGAGAACTAAAAAATAAATATTAAAAAATTCTCTCTCATTCTCTCTCTCTCTTTTTAAAACAACATCTTTGTTTGTATGTGGTACTGAGGATCGAACCCGGGCCGCACGCATGCCAGTCAAGCGTGCTACCACTTGAAAGCTGGTATTTTTCTATGTAGGACTATATTTGTTTTAGCATCATTTATTTTAAAATGCAGTCTTTTCTCACTGAATTGCCTTTGCATCTTTGTCAAAAACCCATTGTCCATATATGTGTGAGACTATTTCTGCTCTCATCTGTTCCATTGCAGTATTTATCTTGTCAGTCCTGCTGTTTTGATTATTCAGCTTTCTGATAAGTCTTAGAATGTGGGAATGTTAGCCTTCCAACGTTTTTTCTCTTTTTTGAATTGGTTTTGACTATCTAGGCCCTTTGCATTTCCTTATTAATTTAGAACCAGTTTGTCAATTTCTAGAAAAGAACTGTAGGGATTTTTGAGTGGAGTCTCAGTGAATCAATTTGTGGAAAACTGACTTTTTAATACTGAGTATTTTTTGTCTGTCTCATGATAGTTGGGGTATGTCTTTCCCTTTATTTAGATTTTCTCTAATTTTTTTCATAACATTTTTAGTATTTAATGTACTAGTCTTTTACATCTTTTATTAAATGTCTTTAAGACTACATGTTTTTGATGCTATTTTTAAATGTTTTTAAATTACAACTTATGATTGTTATTCTACTATATAGAACGAATTGATTTTTACATATAAATCTTGAGTCGTGTAACCTTACAGAACTAATTCATTCATTTTGATAGCTTTTTTGTAGATTCCATAGTACTTTTTGTAATAATAATTACATAAAGAGCTTCATTTTTCTCTTTTCCAGTCTCTAGTACAAAATTGAACAGAAGTGGTGAGGATAGCCATCGTTTTCTTTTTCATGTTATGGGGGAAAGTATTTAGACTTTCACTATTAACATAAGATAAGCTGTTTGATTTTGTACTTGCCCTTTTGTGGCTTTGGGGAAGTTTCCTCCTTTTCCTGACGAATGATTTCATAAGAAATAAATGTTGGAATTTTTTTCTTTTTTTTTTTTCAGAATATGAAAAAATCATATGGTTCCCCCCCTTTTTAAGCATTACTGCACAAATTTTAATATTTTTATTTTCATTCAACCCAGAATATCTGCTAATTTTGTAGTTCTGAGTGTTGGATCTAGGGTCTTGTGCATGGTAGGTAAATATTCTACTTCTGAGCTATACCCCAGCCCTCTTAATTTAATTTTAATTTTTAATATCTTATTTCTTTCTCATCTCTGGAATAACTATCTTGTCTATTGTTCAATGCCTTAAGAACCATTGTGTAATATATATCTTGTCTTTTTTTTTTTTAAGCTAGGTGGATAAATCTTCCCATTTTTATTTTATTCTCTTAATCAGAAGTGGAAGTCTCTGACCTTTTTTTTTTTTTCTTTTTTAATAAGGAATTATTTCAAATATACCCAGGAAGACTGAGTATAATTTGTGTTGGTTCCCTGAGTAAAGTTTGGCTTTCCCAAACTTTACATTGTGTTTTTTAAAAATAAATGTTTTACAGATATAAACCCTACTTTTTCTGCTCTCTCTAACCTATTACCTTTCCTCATTCTCCAGAGGAAAATATGTTACATGGATAATCTCATGTTGATATAGTCTTTTTGCAAGTTTTTTTTTAATTGAACATTCTTTTCCATATGTATCCAAGGTGATACACATTTAGGTAACATTTTTGGAAGCAGTATGATACTCATTGCATTCATATATTATAAGTAAGTTCATTTTTGTATAGATGATTATGATTTTTCTTCTATTACAATAGTATAACCAACATTCTTTTGCATCTTATAAACATAGTTTATATTCATGTAGAAATGGAATTGTATGCTCTAAGCAAATGAATACCTTCAAATTAATCATATATTCATTGCCCTCTATAGTATAGTTCCCTTTTCTCACAGATTATAAATTTTTTCAATCATTTTGGTCTGAAAATTTATTACATTACTTTAATTGCATCTTCAATGGAGGATTGGTATTTTTTCCATTCACTTATTGTTCATTCTTCAATCTTTTTCCTAACCAAAACACTGTGGTAAAGCTATTCTATTGTTATCTCACATTTCTTTATCCCAGAACACCCTAGATAATGGCAAAAATAATCCACGTATAATTAGGTGTTTGGGGTCTATAATTGTTGTTTTTCTTTTGAAGCATTTTTATTTTATGTATCTGAAGGAAACAGCTTATTGAACAGTATTCAGTGATATAGAATAATAAGACTAACTGGTTACATTTAGCAGCATGACTAAAACCAATACTTATCACCAACCTGGGGGACGGACTCTCAAATTATTCATTATTATAGTTTTCCTTAATACATAAAGCCTTATGATAGTCTGTGAATCTGCAGTGATGGCATACCTGTTATCCTCTATTATGGTTTTTGTGGTTGAACCTGTTAAACCTGTAATTCATGTTATATGAATGGAAATAAAGGAACTAGTTATGGGTATTAAATGATTCTCTACAGGAATTTGTTGTCTAACCCCACCCATAATGGAATATGCCATTTTATAAATTTTATTCCACTTAGTAATAAAGTATAAGATAACTCAAAGCCATGCATGGCTATTTGTTTTCCTTTGAGATACCACTTATGTCAATGGAAAAGTTCTTTATTTTGTAATATGTGACTTGAGATATTGTGATGTAATATCATACTTCAAAATAACCGATTCTAAATTGTTGTTAAATATAGTTTTGCTTTATTACATTTGATATACCTCATTTATTTGGAATGAAGTATAGTATTCAAATAAATTAGTCCTAATCCCAAATAAAATGTTGATTTTTTTAACCTGGTTTTTAGAAATTACATTTACACAATGTATGTCATATTTTGCTGTTGATTTACAAAATGTATATAGAAAGTTTTACTTTTTCTTTAAGCATGTAGTACTCATTATTCCTATAGTAAATGGTCTTAGTGGTTGGTGTTTCATTTTATTTATCTATTTTTTGCCCCTTCATTTCTCAGCTTTTTGTCCTCAGCAGTATGTCAGTCTTAGTAGCCATTTCTCTATTCAGCAGATAGTTACTAAGCATCTTCTATATTCAAGCTATTGTTCTGGAACCTGACCATTTAATAATTATCAAAATATTTAATGGCAATCAAATATACTTTCTCATGGAGATTAAAATATGGTGAGGGAAGATAGTCATTAAGTAATTCAGCAAAAATATTGGAACCTCAAGGTGTTCATGGATCACACTTTGAGAACTACTGATTTAGAATAATGAGGGGAAAGAAGTAAGCATACAGTTCAAATCACCATTAAAGCAAAAGCTGTTTACAGGATTAAAAATGGTCATAATGTATACTTTGAGTTAAAATTAGAATCAATATTAGGAACATATATATTGTCCTAAAAATGTTACTTATAATAAAAAATGATACAGATTAGGAAAATTAAATGGATTTAACTAAATGTAAACACATTAACCAAAGGAACATCTTCAAAGTTGTGATTTATTAAAATTGTGCATTCTTATTTGAACTTTGTTTTTTTAATTAACATGGTTCTCAGACTGAAGAATGACAAGTCTCAGGTACATAATCTCTTTTTTCACACATGCATGTCATAAAGGGATCTTGCAGAGGGAATGAATGAACATTAGGATACTCAAGTTTTGGCGTCTGGCAGGATGTGATCAGTAAGGGAAATGAAATATAAAAAATGATTTCATGGGATTGAGACTGGGTGACTGAGGGTTTTGGCATCTGCCGAGTCCGGCTGCAGCAAAATAACCGGGGGGTGACGAACAACTTGTGTACGTTGATACAGCAGGAGTGGGAGCCGTTTATTGCAGGACAGGAGCAGTATTTATACATTCCACACAGCTTATCTAATTAGCATAAACTAGATACATCAGTCAACCAATAAGGAATCTCCACACTTAATGGCTCGCTGGCATTACTTCACAAACCACTCCCTCTGGCATTTTGCCAGGCGCCATCCAGACTTGTTTACAGACTCTAACAGGCATCATTAGCAGAAATAGGGAGATCTGTGAAGGTAAGTAAGTGTTTGTTTTGAGGCATGCTGAGTTTAAAATTGATAGAACATCTTAAGTGGTGAGGTAAATAATAGTTAGAAATGTGAACCTGGTTCTGGGAATCAAGATAGAGATGGACTATTAGATTAGTTGACTAATAATAATAAATACCAAATTAGAACAAAACGCAGGAATGATTAGTTTGAAGATGAGATTAATTGAATGAGGCTTCCTAGTAATAGGTTATGATTAAGACCTTAAAATTTTTCTAACAATCATGGAATGTTAAATGAAATTTTTTCCTAGGCCTCTTCCCCTATTTTATACTTAATAACATTATAAAAAAAATCTTTCTTTTTAAATGTTATTTTCTTAAATTCTGTGTCATTTATACTTTTAAGTTTTTTTAATTTAAATTCTTTTTTTAAAATTATTTTTATTTTTATTTTTTGTGGTCTGGGGATTGAACCCAGGGCCTTGTGCATTCGAGGGATGCACTCTACCAATTGAGCTAAATCCCCAGTCCTTAATTTAAATTCTTAATAATCATTGGAGGGGTTGGAGGGGAAGGGAGGGGTCATGGGGTAATTAATGATGGTGGAATGTTATGATCATTATTATAAATACAAATAAAGTACAAATATGAAGACACGAATTGGTTTGAATATACTATGTATACAACCTGAGATATAAAAAATTGTGCTCCATATATGTAATAAGAACTGTAATACATTCTGCTGTCATATATAAATAAAAAAAAAAGAAAGGAAAAAAGTAATCATTGGAAATTAGTATAGCTTGACATCACTTTTAGATAAAACATAATTGAAACACAATTAGAGAATACTAAGGATCTTACAATAAACTGAAAGAACTGTGAGTAGAATTTAGGTTTTCTTTATAATTTCTCTTAAATATCTCATTTTTGCTTAATTGGTCCGAATCTTTTTGGATATGACTTCTATAAGAGGAATGTGCTTTTAATTATGATTATTACATGCTATTAAAATTTTTGTCTAGAAAACAAAGCAAATCATAACCTGAATTATGAAGAATGTAAAACTCATGTGATTCCTTCAAATGGATAATAATCAGGGTATGTTATAAATCATTAAAAACATTAATTCCATACAATGTAAAGATTTTAAAATTAAGTTCAGAATCCATTTGAAATACTAACTAGTAAAGATTTCATTTGACTGTAACTATTACCATTTTAATTGTTTTCTTTTGATATATTAAAATAAGCAAACACTGTACAATTTCATAAAAATGGAAGAGATGTTACTAAATATATAAGTGATAGCTAGGAGACTGCATTTTTCTTGGTCATCAGCAGATATGAAGACCCATGTGAAAGACAATGGGAAGGTTGCACTTGTTTTCCTTCACCACATTTGTATCACAGCCAGTAAACATTTTCTTGCTCCCTAAATATTAACTTGTTTCAACCAAACACTTGAATCTTTAATTGATTGTTTGTAAATAACTATTAATTACTTCTGTTATACTTGAAACATTAGTTTTACTTCCTAAGGGATAATTGGTTTGTATTCTCCATATAGTTTCTTTATTTCTTTAACTTCCCAGTCTGATACCTTGCTTTGTGATTAGCAACTTGCTTTCTGCTTCAGCCTTTTCAATAAAATAAAACATCTAATGAAAATCCCCAAACTGATTCCCTCTCTCCTTCTGTGCCTTCCTGTGAGCCCATCCCTTCATCCGTCCATCTATTTGTAACCTTGGTTTGGTTGCTTTTTGTTTTATACTTTCCAACAACAACAAAGGCATCTCTGCTACTGCTTTGTAATCTTTTCTCTTATCTCTTTATTTAGGCCAAACACTTCTAGTCATTATAGTAGTAGATATTCTACTGTGTTTTCTAATTTGACTATGTCTAGTTATTTTAAAAACAATTTTTACTCTAGTACATTGGAGGGTTTTGGATATATTAGATTTGCTCTAAATTAAACATGACACATTAAAAAATACCTTTAGTCCTATCTTTTCCTCATTTTGATGTCCAATTATCCTTTGTCTTTCTTTTTTTTTTTTTGGCTGTATTTAGTAAAAATGTAATGTTAGCTCTCTTGATGATTGAAGAAGTAGTAAGTGCCAGATACTGTGACAAAGTTTTGTGTATGTATTACTAATTTAGTCATTTTAATCTTCCTTCAGGTAAGCAGCATTATTTACATTTTCTTAAAAATTAAGAATCTGAGATCTTTGAAAGTTATGTCATGTACCCAAAATTTTGTTCTTAACTATTCTGATATACTTGTAGGCCTCAGTATTGTATTAGAATCCCTTAGCTTTCTGTTTCATAGAATTTCCATCTCTGCCTAAGTCACTGCCCCACCTGTCTCTTTGTTTTGATCAGTCTCTTATTGTTACCTTCACTACCAGAATTTCCACAGATTTCAAAACTCCCCCCAGGAGGAGATCCATCTTCATTTTCTTTACTTTGAATATTGCTTTTACTGATATAATATAATCACTTGTGCTTTATTATTATTATTATTATTATTATTATTATTATTATTATTATTATTAATGGTGTATGGTTTCTTTTTCCAACCTTTTTCTTTCAGACTACTTATGTCATGATATTCAAAGAGAAGTTTTTGTAAATAGCATATAATTAGGACATACAGTAGTCCTCCCTTATCCAAGGAGGATATGTTCCAAACCTACAGCAAATGTCTGAAACTACAGATAGTACCAAACCCTGAATATATTGTGTATTTTCTTGTGCATACGTACTTATGATAAACTTTCACCTTTTCCTTTAAAGGAAGCACTTTATAACTTCTCTTTGGCATATCTTGTGTTTTGTGGCTATTTTAATAAATAAAATAAGGATTAATGAACACATGCCCTGTGTTACTTGACAGTTGATTTGATAACAAAGATGGCTAATAAGTGACTAAAGAATAGGTATCATACAAGTGTAGATATAAGGGACAAAGGGATGACTCATATGCCAAATAGTATGGATGTGGATGACACAAAATTTTGTTGCACTGAATGGTGCACAGTTAAAAATTTGTGAATTGTTTATTTTGGTGGTCTTCCATTTCATATTTTCAGACCTCATTTGAATATGATTAACTAAAATCATAGAAAGTGAAACTACAGATAAGGGGGGACTACTCTGTCTTTTAAAACATCTGTTATGCCAGTATGTTTTTAATTTTTGTTGTTTAGACCATTTGTACTTACAGTAACTGTTGGTAGGTAAGGGCTTAAGTCTGCTATTTTACTGTTTGCAAAATGTTTGTTCTCTTTATTGTTTTCTCACTTGTTTACTTTTTCTTGCCTGTTGGCTACTTGGCATTTTGTAGAATTATGATCATTTGGCTGATCATATTTTTTTTTATTATATTGCTAGTTTTTCATTTGTTTTGTGGTTTCTTTGGGTAGTAAAATACGCAGAGATACATTGTTGGAGGCTATTGGCATTGACACTTTACTAATGTTGGATGAACTATAGAAATCTTATTTCTATTGTACTTTGCCTTTTTCTCATTTGAAAATTATAGTGATCTTGTTTCCTTTCTATTGAGCACAACATCAGACGAGGATTTTATTTTCAACTGCCAAAAAATTCATGAAGAGAAAGAAAGTCTGTTACATTTAGCCATATTTTAATTTTCTTTATCTTCTTTCTGATGTTACAGACCTCCATGCAGTTAAAATTTTCTTTTGATTTGAGCAACTTCCTTTTACCATTCTTTAATGATAGGATTGCTAGTGACAGAAGCCCTTAGTTTTTCTTTGTCTGAGAATACTTTCATTTCCTCTTAATTCCTGAAGGGTATTTTCACTGGGTATAGAATTCAGGATTAACAATACTTCTTTCAGCACTTAAAACCTTATACCATTTTCTTCTAGTTTCTATTATTTCTATTGAGAAATGCATTTATCTCTAGTTGCTTTTAAAAGTGTTTTCTTTCTGTCCAGTTTTCAAAAGTTAATTTTGATACATGTTTGCTTTCTTTGGATGTCTCTGGAATTATCTTTTTTTTCTTTTTGGAATTTTCTCAGCTTCTTTAACTTGTAGATATAAGCCTTTTGCCACATTTTGCATATTTACAGTTATTATCTTTTCACGTTTTTTTTTCCTTCTTCTTGGCCAATGCTCTGCTTCTCTTTGGGACCCCAATTACACAAATGTCAGATCTTTGTTGTTATCCTACAGATTTCTGTACTTTATTTTTTTTTTTCCTTTCTGTTGGGCAGGTTAATTAAGTTCGATTTGACTGTCTTCAGATTTATTATTCTTGTTATTGTTTGGTCTGTCACCTTCATTCATTATTGAGCCCATCTAGAAAGCTTTTGATTTTAGTTTTTGTATTTTTTGGTAATTTCCTAGGTCTCTGGCATCTTTTTTTTTCTCTCTCTAGTTCTCTGTAATTTTATGAGTGTTAGTATCCATCTATTTTAAGATTGTTCGTAATTGTTGGCTGAATTGAAGTCATGACCAATTAATTTCACCTCTGAGTCATCTCAGTATTGGCATCATTTGATTTTCTTTTGTTATTCAAACTGTAATTTTTTTTTTTTTTTCCTTTTCTGGGTCATGGGTGAGTGACTTAAAAATTGTATCCTGGACATTTTGTTGTTATGATACCCTCTATCTTATTTAAGTCTCCTATTTTAGCCTGTAGTCATCCTGTTTAGGTTTAACACATAGGTCCTAGCCTACTTTTGTTGGCTGGATTCTAATAATTTATTTTCCAGGGTGCCTGCATTGATATTCTGCTTTGCTTTGCTTTACTTGTGCCTTACTGGAAGCCCACTCTGAAAACCTGGATTTCATTAGTGTGGTATATTTTTCAACTTTTTCACTTATTATTTCATGTGCAACTTGGTTTTGCCTAAACCTGGTTCTACCCAAGACATTTCATGCAGGCTTAAAGAATCATTTTTTTTTTCTAGGTTTCTCATGTTCTATAATCTCCCTTTCCTACCCAGAGGTGTAAGAGGCAGCCTGTCCACTCTGGGTAAGAATAGAATTGTAAACTCTGCACTTGGTCTTTATTGGCAACATACCAGTGAGGTGGGAGTTACTTTTTTAGAATATCTGCCATTGCCAAGAGGGAAGTAAAAGTCAGGAATCCCTACTCATTTTCTTTTGATGTTATGCAAGTGGGGAACCAGAGTAATTACAGTTACTTAATCATCTTCTCCCCCAGAATCATCTTACACTCCTGGAAGTGTGGTAGATCTTCATGGCCACCATGTTGATGAGGGAAAGAAATGTTATTTCCCTATTCTGCCTACTCTTGCTAGGTGGGAGCATAGAGTTACAACTTGCTCTGTACTGATCTCTGATCTCTTCTGTAAGGTGAATAAAGCCATGCTGTACTTGAAGGAGCAGGAGAGCAGATTCTCCATTTGATTTTTTGCAGATACTGCTTCACTAATGGGAGAAGGAAACTGTATTCTGGGCCCTTCCAGTGCCAAATGGAGATCAGGTCTTCAGGCTCCCCATTACATCTATATGGACAGGGAAGAAGAATATGGATTGTCTTGGGATATCTGCTGTTGCTATGCTAACCTGTTACAAGTCCCCACTGAATAACCCCTGACACAGCAAGGAGGGAAATATCAAAGGTGCTTGGTAGAGTAGAATTGGTACTGTCAGAAAACTTAATATCTGTCCTTAATAAATAGCTTGCCCTGTTTCGCTATTCTTTGAACAAAGAAAACAGGTTTTTCTTGGGACCTCCCCAGTTGCCCACATCTACCTTTTGGCTTTGGAGGGAGAAGAGAAAACCTGAAAAATTTACTACTTTGTCTTCCTCAAGATCTAAAGTCCCTAATTGGTCTGCTTTCTTCTTCTACCTTTCTTAGCATCAAGTAGGGACACCTTTCATTCCTTTTGGATAACTTTTAATCTTTCTCAGATCTGAGAATACATATTAATTCCACCAAGAGTCTTGGATAGGCTGTCATCAACACTTTAACCTAAATTATGAGTGGGCTTTTCATTTTTTCCTTCTCACCAGAATGTCACTTCTACCACACACTATCAGAGTAATTCAGAGTCTACTCAGCATCAGCATGGAAGGGTATGAATGGAGGGAGGCAGGATTCATTCAAGACCTATCAGCTTCAAAATGGATTTCTGGTATCCCTCAAATCTACTCTTAACACAGGAGGCCAGGCTGTATCATTTCTTTGCCTTAACCCTGACCTGAGTTTCCATTTCATTCATAGTAAAAGCCAAATTCTTTATATTAACCTACAAAGCCCTATAGTTTTGCTTTAAATAAACATTTATTTTTCATCTAAAACAAGATGATTAAGGGTAAACAAGTAGGCCATCGGGAATTAAGATTTTTTTCTCTCCTTCTCTCCTTTCATAGTGTGTTGGTTTTGTCCTGAAACCCTTATTGTTGGTGCATTTTTAAGCCTTGGGTCTGCATTCCAGGCAAAAAGAAAGGGAGGAATGAAAGCTTTCCCCCAAATCCTGGACTTAGTTATCTTTGACAAGATTATTATATGACTTTAGGCAAGAGAGAATTTGATCTTTATACTTTATTGGATCTAACACAAAACGAGTTTTCTTAGTAAGGATATTGGAAGGATGGGTATTGTGTAAGCACTGTCTGCTTCAGTGCTATGTGTTAAGAATCTGGAGATAACCATTATGAGACTTAGAAATAATATAATCAAGATAGTTGTAATAATTTCATTATACTTTAGCCTGGTTGAAGTATCAGAATTTATACATGGCCAGTCTGATTCCAAATGCTTCATTCTTTCCATTATATTACAATCAAACTGAGCTTTTGTTTAAAACAAACAAAAAACACAGTATGGCATACATTTGTATAAAGGCTTTGCTACTTCTTCAAAAGTTTGGTTATCCTGGCTTTATTCTTTAATAAATTGAATACCTGAAAGAAAGAATGGTCGTGTCATTTGTATTTTTATATTTTTGTTGCCTAGCACTCACTGAATGTTTTGAATAGATAGTTTTTTTAAAGCTTAAAGATAGGAGATAACTCCCAAGTTGTAGATGAGCAAGTGGATGGTAGGGCAGTGGGATAACATGCTTGTGTTGTGTAGTTCCTGACAACGATTGGTATTTGAACTGTTTCTTTCTACTTGATAGTGCTCTCCCCTCTCCCCTTGAAGTACAGAAGATTAGATTAGGGTGAAATCAGAGAGGAAAAGAAAATGGGTCTGCCAATGTCCCTGACTTACGGAGGGAATATCCACTAAAATATCCACTATTTTAATGCAAGTCATTTAGGTCAAAGTATAGTTCAAAGATAGACAAATGGGTATTCCAAAGGGGCCCATCTGAGAAGGTGGTGTGGAGTAAAAGAACACTAAACTAAGAGTAGAAGACTAGTATTCTGAACCCCAGAAAGGTCACTGACTTTTCTTTGTCACGTCAGGCTGGTTGCTTAGCTGCTGTAAAATAAAGTCAAGGGAGTTAGGCTGAATGATTTTTGAAATTCCTTCTAGCTAAAACAGTATATGAATCATAATGCTTAGTGAGTTTTCATGGAACTTTAATATTTCTTGGCATCTATGAGGTCAGACTATTTTATATTTCTGAAATGTAGAAAAAGCAACAGCTTTTTCACATCTTCTCTGGGAATTTTGCCAGTAAGGAGTAAACATCCTTTCCTGTCTCCCTAAATGAAGTACTTAGTCACAAGTGACAGTCTTTTTCTTCATTGTCTTTCACTTGGTTTTGTCTTTATTTCAGGGATTTTCCTAACATAACTGTGAATTTATGTTTCAGCCTAAAATCAGAAGTTCACTTCATAAACTAAAAATAGTTGTATGTAACACATACATATTAACACATTTGTGTATTTGAAATACTTGGCCGGCACATGATGTGGTCTAATTAGAGTGGAATGTATAGTTCTATCCCTTGCAATGGAATTGTGTTAAATAAAAATAGTCTAATTAAATAGCAAATATACTACATATCATTGTAAGCATTTATATTTGCCAAAATTGAAATAAAGTGAATGTTCCTTTGAAGTCCTTTTAAATATCTTTTCTCCCCTATTAGGCTTAAAAAATAGAACTTTTATTACTAAAGAGTAGAAAATATGAAACACTTTGAAGAGCAAAATAAATTTCTCTTAATTTTTCACAGAGATAATTAATGTTAATATTTTTATCTCTTCCAGTTTTTTCTTATTTTAAACATAATTTGAAATAAGACTGTGTACTTAGCACAAGCTGTGGATTAACTGCTGTTTGCAAGACTTATAATGGAGTCTTGTCTGTGCCCAACACAGTGCTTATATTATTACTTTAAAGTTATTAAATTGGCCATTCAATATAACAGGAATTTCTAATTATTTTCTTAGATTTCTGTAATTAGAATTACACAGTCAAAGGGAATCACTGTTTTTAAGTTTCTTATTACAAACTTTCAATTAACTTTTTATGAAGGTTATTTCTTTGTCATGTAGCTGGCTTATTGCCAACATTATGATTTTAAAAATCTTATCAATAGTCAAAAACGATACAGTATAGTTTTTTTCTGTCACAGCAGCATTTTCCTTTAATCCAGTTAACTCATATGACTAGTGAACAGAGGAATGATATAAAGTAGGAGCTGTGTTAGTTTATTGGTAATTTTTCCCAGAACGATAATATTTTGAAAGTTTTTTTGGTTGGCAGTGGTTTGGTTTATTTGTTTGTTTATTTTATTTGTTTATTTTAGTATAAATATTTTTAAATATTTATTTTTTAGTTGTAGTTGGACACAATAATTTTATTTTATTTATTTACTTTTATGTGATACTGAGGATCAAACCCAGGCCCTCGTACGTGCTAGGAGAACGCTCTACCACTGAGTCACAACCCCAGCCCTGGTATAGTGATATTTAAGACCTTAAGATAAAGGATGAAAATCTTAACAGAAGCTTGACAGCTTGAGGCCTCTTTTGTCAGTAAGGAAAAATTATCAGTTGGATGACATGGCACACTTCTATAATCCCAGCTACTCGGGAAGCTGAGGCAGGAGGATTGAAAATTTGAGGCAAACCTCAGCAATTTAGCAAGACCCTATCTCAGCATAAAAAAATTAAATGAAAGGACTGGGAATATAGCTCAATGGTACGGTGACCCTGCTTCAGTCCCTAGTACCAAAAAAAAAATTTTTTTTTAATTTGGAATTCATAATTTGTAGATAAAATGCCATTCTGTCTTTTCTTATTTTTATTACTATTTTCATTTGTAACTTGGTGTGATCATCTTTCAGTCAAAGAATTTGAAACATTCTTCAGTACTGGGAAGTTTTTAACTCATGTCTCATAGTGCTCCTTTACAGCTTTTCTTTTTTTTTTTTTTAATGTGTGTGTGTGTGTGTTGTAGATGGGTATAATCCCTTTATTTTGTTTATTTATTATTTTTATGTGGTGTTGAGGATCAAACCCAGTGCCTCACACGTGCCAGGCAAGTGCTCCACCTCTGAGTCACAACCCTAGCCCCCTTTCCTAGCTTCTTTATTCTCTAATTCTGGAGTTCTTGTTAGATGAAAATTGGGTATTTTATTTTCTCTGCTTCTTAATCTCTCATTTTTATTTTTTGTTTGTGATTAATTGTAGTTAATTCCTCAGAGTATAATGGAATGGTATAAATAGTTGCTTCTACCCATAACAGAATCTACTGAGACAAAGGTCTCACAAGCTAATTTTATTTACCTAGTTCAAGAATATTATTTCATTGCCTAGTAATGTTCCTGGCATTATGATATAATTATTTTAATTATTTTTTAGGGTGGAAGCATAATTTAATTGATGAAATATCGTATTTCAGTTGTTCCAAGTGCAAGAAAGTTCTATTTTCCAATAACTTTCAGTTTATTGCAATTAAAATTTTTAGAAAAGCAATAATGGTTAAGTATTATGACCTTTCTTATCTGCCATCAAAGAGCATTTGTTTATCTTAAATTATCAATTTTATGAGTCTCTTGCACCTTTCCAAAAGATATTTGAGCCATGTCACAACAAAAGAGTAAAACTATGGTTGATTAAAAAAAAAAAAAAAAATCAGATCTATGGAAAAGAAGAGGAAGCAAACATGCTAACCATTATTACGTAGCTCATTCATACCTCATTTTAACTAAACTAATTGCTATGATTGTATATGAATTTTGTGTTGAAGCTTACTGAAATACAAGTTCCCTTTATCAGAAAGAGAAAGGCACAAGTGAAAGATTCCTCTGAGTTCTAAAAGAAAAATAGTGAATAACAAATCATTTAAAATGGACACATTGCTGGGCATGGTGGCACATGCCTGTAATCCCAGAGACTCGGAAGACTGATGGAGGAGAATTCCAGGTTTGAAGACAGCCTCAGTTATTTAGCCAGGCACTTGGAAATTTAGCTAGACTCTGTCTCAAAATAAAAAAGGCTAGGGTTGTAACTCAGTGCTTAAGCGTTCCTAGGTTCAATTTCCAGTGTCCCCTCCCCAAATAAGATAAAAATTAAAAATAGATAACAAATTAGCTGAGCATGGTTACACACATCTCTAGTCCTGGTGATTTGAGAGGCTCAGGCAGGAGGATCACAAGTTTGAGGTCAGCCTCAGCATCTTAGTGAGACCCTGTCTTAAAAAATAAAAAGAGCTGGGGATGTAGCTCAGTCATAGGAGAGACCCTGGGTTCATTCTCCAGTACCACAAAAATAAAAAAGGACAATTTATTGGTACCAGGGGTTGAACTCAAGGACATTTTATCAGTGAGCTACACCCCCAGGCCTTTTTATTTTGTTTATTTTGAGATAGGCTCTTGCAGAGTTGCTTAACAGACTTGCTAAATTGCTGAGGCTGGCCTCAAACTTCTGATCCTTTTTGCCTCAGCCTCTGTAGCTGCTAGGACTACAGGTGTACAACACCATATCCAGCCCCCAAGTCTTTTATTTCTAAAAGTTAATATACCACACATAAGCCCTGCTCTCAAATTGCTCATGGTCTTTGGAGTGGTTAAACAAAAGGGATAATTATTTCAACTAGATTCACAGTATCAGGGTACACAGGAAGGTCATTCCGCTAAATCCTAAGGCAGGGCATTGGGCAGGAAATTATTTCCCAGGAAGAGTTGTGGTAAACTTTGAAACAAAATAAAAGTTAACTGGGCCAAGAAGGAACTTGGAGGACATAGTTGAAGGCAGAAAGACAAGTGGTGCATCCTACATGTACAGCATGCATAGTGACTGAGCCAATAGAGATGATCTGTTGCAATAAATTTTTATAGTTTGATGTGATTGGAATTTAGAGAGCAAATTGGAAAGATATTAGTTGAAATAAGCAAGAGCCTTAAAGATTCATATCAATTATAGAAGCCATTTTCATATGATCATTTAATTTTAATAGCCTTTAAAGCTTAGTATCCTGATTCCCAAATAGAACAAAACTCTAGGTTTTTCAGCAAACACTCTGGGTCCTAAAATATATTTTGAATTTTGGAGGGAAACAGTGACACCCCTCATTGTTAGATGCCACATGAACTAACTGAAATCAGTTAACTGTTAATATTAGGCTATTCTACATTAACTTTGCAAAGTGGAACAGATAATGATAATAGGAGTGTCTAACCTGATTTCAAGCTTTGAGAAATTGTAAAGTACTTGATAGGCAGACACATCTCATTAGTAAATAACTATGGTTATTAAAAAAATAAAAATTTTTCTTTTCTTTGAACTTCTGTGTATTTATTCCAAACAGTGACTAAATTTTCAAAACGTAAATATTTATTAAGTTATTTGTACCTTAGTGCTCACTATATGGAACTATTGGGTATTTTTGGCAAAATTGAACATTTGAGATGCTAAGGATACCATAAACCAAGACATTTTGGGAACCACTGGCTTAGTATATTTTATTAAAGAGCAAATTTGTTTAAGCAATTTGTGTGCTGTTTTCTGATAAATTTATAAAAATCAAAATATAAATATCTAGAAGAAAGTGATTAAACTTCTTTCATCTAAGCATTGTTTATTACAGTGTACTTTTCATAAAGCTGGATAGCTAGAATTTTGGATTTTATTCTTTAAATACAGTCATATGGGGGAATATTTTGATAACTAGCCAAGGTAAATTCCTAAACTAGGGAAACTAAATGAAAGATAGGACTTATATTCCATTATAATATTGAAAAACCTAGACAATATTTTGGCCCAGATAGAAATCATCCTGTATCCACATAGATGAAAATTAGAAATTTATAGCTTACTAGGTGTAGATTATGTATTCCAGGAATTTTTAGCCTAGGTCTGTGGAATCTGGAAATCATACAGACAAATATGAAGTTTTCTTTGGTCTACTATTTTCTTGGTCATTTCAAAAGGGTTGTTGATCCTGAAAAGGTTAGATTAATAGAAATTAACTTCTTTATTTTTTATATAATATGCCTATAGGCAGAGGGTAAATTGGTATGAAAGCCAAGTCTAATATTCATAACATCTTTTAGTTTACATTTTGTATTTTGTATGATGTATTTTGGTTGATAGTTTGAGGGATAAAAGATTAGATGTAAAAAGCACTTACAGCAAAAATTTAAATAGAACTTATTTATATGGGTGTGATGGATGAATTTGCAAAGAAATTAAAGAAAAAATTTTAGTTAATTAAGTTGTGTTTCTAGAGGTGCATGAGAAGCTATATAGTGAAGTATGTCTTCCTACTTTTTATGTCCTTCACAATCTCAACTCTTCCTAGTAGTAACTGTTACCTTGTTTTTTGTCCAGAATTACAGAAGTTTAAAACGAATGCAGTTATTTATATACCTAAAACAGTAAAAGATATATAAATAACTCGAACATAACTTAGACTGTTTTAAATACAGATTTAAGGCCAGGTTTGGGGATGCACACCTGTAATCCCAGCAATGTGGAGGTTGAGGCAGGGGGATTGTAAGATCAAAGCTAGCTTCAGCAATTTAGCAAGACCCTGTCTCAAAATAAAAATGAAAAGGACTGAGGATGAAACTCATTGGTAAATATTACTTGAGGTCAATCTCCAGTACCATCAATCAATTGATACCCAACTTGAAGTGATTTGATTTTCATATTAAGATGAATATACTGGTCTTAGTTCTCTTTTAGAATATAATTTAGAGGTATTTTCTAGTAATGTTTTTGTAGTGAGTCAACTAAATTATCAGTTTTGGTAGTTAGCCATGAAACATATAAATGGAATCCTGAATAGCCTTCCCAAGTTATAATATGTTTTAATTCATTAGCTATAAAGTGGTCATAAATGTTTTTGACAATATAAGTTTATTTCAAAGTGTTTTCTTAAACAAGATAAAATTACAAACATAAAGGATTTAGTAATACATTTATTAGGTGACTAGTATAGTGGGCCAGGAATCATATTTGGAGTTTCACATAATATTTTGGATTATCACAGTATCTCCAAGAGGTAGCTAATGTTATTATTTAGATTTTTAGAGATGATTAAACAAGTATTTAAAAGATAAATAACTTGCCCATGATTTGTAGTGTGGAAGTTGTGATCTAAATTAAGTTTACAGGATATCAAAATCCCCTAATTTTACATAACCTTTTTTTATATAACCGTTAGATATCTTTGTAAATATGTTGAATTCACTTTATTTTAATATTAAATGTTTTTGTCAAGTAATGTTACTTAGTGATAAGTGTTTTTGAACTTATGATTTTATATGGTTATTAGGTAAATTAGTAGTTTTTGCATATTAAAGAGAGAACTAAATATAATTAAGTATAATGTAATTAAGAATTTCTTTATGTTGAAAACAATGTAATCTTTACTACTGAATTTTTACTAAGTAGCCAACTTTCCTAAACTCCCATATTTCTGTTTATCTTATTCTGTAGGGAGAGCCCCGAAGTCTTCCATTTTCTGAGAATGTGAGTGCTGTTCAAAAATCAGACTTTTCAGATATAGTGGTGCAACAGAAATTGGATGACATCAAGGATCGAATCAAAAGAGAAATAAGGAAAGAACTGAAAATCAAAGAAGGAGCTGAAAATCTGAGGAAAGTAACAACAGATAAAAAAAGTTTGGCTTATGTAGACAACATTTTGAAAAAATCAAACAAAAAATTAGAAGAACTACATCACAAGCTGCAAGAATTAAATGCACATATTGTTGTGTCAGATCCAGAAGATGGTACAGGTATAGTATTTTATTTGATGTTTATATGGTGTATAAATAAGAAATGTATCATTTTTTAAAACTAAGTTTTGTGCCATGTAGTTTTTAGCTTACCTGAAAGGCCAATCTACTTTCTGTTGGTGGTTAAGGTCTTGTTTATAATCAATTCAGAAGGACAGTGAATTGATGGACACGATAATTGAAACATTTACTTAGAGATTAGTAACTATGATGTATACTCTCTTATCTCGTGTCAGTGGAACATAAGAGTTATTTTCCAGTATTTTGTTTTGTATTGAGTCAACCACATGCTTTTACCTGATTCATCTTTGTGATCAGCAGCACAAGTTTGCCAGATGACTTTTTAAAGTTAAGAATACATTCTGTGAACAAGGGATATTTTTATTCTTTGCAGATATAATTAATCAAACCTATGACCCTTGTTCTTTGTACTTTAAGCAACTGGATTAACCACTGAACTATCAGGTATATTGTTCAGTAAACAGGAAAAAAATTTAAAACCCAAACATTAATCTTCTTTTTTTTCCCCCTGTTAGTGTGGGAAATATCACCCAGAATTTCAGCCTAAAAGTTATTTTTTTGTTTTGTTTTGTTGTTTTTCTATTATAGCCATTTGGGGGAGAGGTTGGGGGAGTTTACCGGGAATTGAATTCAGGGGCAATCAACCACTGAGCCACATACCCAGCCCTACGTTTTGTATTTTATTTAAAGACAGGGTCTCATTGAGTTGCTTAGCACCTCACTTTTACTGAAGCTGGCTTTGAACTCTTGAGACCTGCCTCAGCCTCCCGAGCCACAAGGCTTACAGGTGTGTGTCACTGGGCCTGGCCTGTTATAGCCATTTTTAATATATGAAGACTCTTTGATATATGATTTGTTTTTTGTTTAATCTCCCTTGGAATGGCCCTTTAGCTTTGTTCTGATGGAATGTGTAATTTTATGAAAGTCCTTGGAATATATTAAAAGTGAAGTTCTCTTCATTTCTAAATGCCTTTAGAATATAGACTTTTATAATACTACACACTACAAATTTTTAAATAAATACCATTTACTACTTTTATGCAGTGTAAATAATATAGAGTTTAAAACATGGAAAATAATCACCACAGTTTGTTCATATAAAATTACAAGAACAATACATGAAATGCTTATTACTTCAAGAATCTTAGTTATCTAAACCTGTACAAAAAGTTTTAGTAGCCAGGTGCACAGTGGCTCGTCTACAATCCCAAAGGCTCTGGAGACCAAGGCAGGAGGATTGAGAGTTCAAAGCCAAGCTCAGCAAAAGTGAGGCACTAAGCAACTCAGTGAGATCCTGTCTCTAAATAAAAATCCAAAAAAGCACTAGGGATGTTTCTCAGTGGTCGAGTTATCCTGAGTTCAATCCCTGCTGCTCCCTACTCCCCAAAAAAGTTTTAATAGATATTGTGAAATGTTTTAAATTACATTTGCATATATAATTTAAACATGCTTCACTCAATCTCTAAGAGAATTTTTTAAAAACAATAGAATCAAAAGATATTCATGTTGTAAATTTTTCAGTAGTGCAGAAAGTGAAAATAGAAAAATTGCCTCTCTGTACCTGAGACGCTTTCCCTAAAGATAACATTACTAATTTTTCATTGTATAGCTTTGCAAAAATAACAAAAGTTTTTCTATATTTGTACTAGTATCTACACATTAGTATGTATATTCTTTCTATAACTTTTTATACAAAAAAATCATAAAAGACTTAATTGGTCTAACAGTGTTATCCTTGCAAAGATGATGTTTTGAATTTAATTTATATTACCTTCATTTTCTTACATAGAGTAAAATACCTAGCACTATAGAAATTTTAGAAGGACCTAATAAGAAATAGTAGATGTAAGTAAAATTAATCAACAATCTCAATACTTTCAGAAAACACTTCTGATACTCAGTATATTTGATAAAACTTGTTTTCATGCATCACTTTCAACATGTGGGACTTAGGGATTTTACTTGGAGGTTTTGTATGTAGATTTAATCTATGCAAGAGTGATTGAATCTTTAATATGAAAGAAATCATAGGAAACCAGCTTTCTTATTCTAGAATTGAAATAATTCTAAAGATCTGAATTAATTTGCTCAGACTCAAGGTTGTTGAAAAGAACTCTTCTTATTTTGTATTCTCTTACCCACAATTTCAATAATTACATTATAAATGGAAATATGTATTATGAAAATGCCATTTTTAGTAGTAATATTATATAAACTCAGAAATAGCCTGTTGTGTTTGGCATTTTGCCAAGCTCTACATTTTTTGCTTATTACATCTTTAGGAGAAGTCTAAAATAAGAAACAGTGCTGGAGCTTTAAACTGTTTATTTAGAGAAAACAGTTTCTTCCTCACAGAGTACCTTGTGATTCATTGAAATATGAAAGAGTTTAGCAATATCAAAAGTAATCTATTTGGTTTCCCTGATTCCTTTTAAAATATTGATTTAATTGAAATATATAAATTCCTATGATAAATAATATATTTTGAGAGTATAAGCATACATTCAATTTAATGATTTTAATAGATGTATATAACATGATCAGCATATGATATCCAGAATATTTCCATCACTTAGGGATTCCCTTGTTACACCTTTCCAGTCTCCAATATCCAATACCTATCCCAACCCTTGGAAACCACTGCCTACCTTCTATAATTTTAAATTAATTTTGTCTTTCTTATAGTTTCATACTCTTTCTCTCTCTCTCTCTGTATAGATAGATATATAGATATATAGATAAAGACCTCCTATTCTTAATGTATATAGATATATACAGATATAGATATAGACCTTCTTTAATTCCTCCTCTCAAATTTCTGGGCTCCCTTAAAAGACAACCTGACCCAGTGACTCAGGAGGCTGAGGCAGGAGGATTGCAAGTTCAAAGCCAGCCTCAGCAACAGCAAGGTGCTACGCAACTCAGTGAGACCCTGTCTCTAAATAAAATACAAAAAAGGGCTGGAGAAGTGTGTGTGTGAGTGAGAGAGACAGAGAGAGAGAGAGAGAGTGTGTGTATCACTTACTAAACTTTAAGCTCCTTGAGGGCAGAGACATGTTTTCATTCATCTGTTTTCTAGGCTTATTACAGAACTTGGAACATAGTAGGTTTATAGTTGTGAATATTATATATCATTAAAAGAAGGATCAAAATCATATGTTGGTTCTTATAATTAGTATCAAGGCATAATTTATCATGACAACTTAGGGAACAAAGCTGAAAATGAAAGTTATAGGATAAAGCTAGAAATTTTTTTTACTGATCATTTTTAATGCATTTCAGATAATTGGAGGACAAATGAAGATTTCTAGTATGACTACTTAATACTTGAGTTTATTTGGAATAAACTTGACAAGTTAGTTAAATTCTGATTTATTTTTAGAAAGTTCTCTTTGCATTCGCGAGGCTCTGCATGTTTTATCTCCAGCACTGAAAAAAATTTTTTTGACACATTCACACAGTATTCACCTGATGAGTTTTTCCTTCTCGTTACTAATTTGACAATATTAAAAACACAACAACAATTCAAAGGGTTAAAAGTAGTTAATTTTACATTAATTTTAAGTCAATCTGCTATAACATTTTAGATGTATTACATTGTGTATCAAGATAAAATAAGTTTATTTTAGATTAGATTTAACAAGAAAATTCGAGGGATTCTTTGCTTTAAGTTCTTTAAAATTGAATGAACTTATAGCTGGAGTGTTTGGGTAATTTCTATTGTATTGGGGTTACATAAGTAGAATTAGTAACTGTAGGATAAAAGGATGAAATTTAAATCTGTATTGTATAAGTAATGACTAAGAAGTGAGGAAGTTTGTTCTTATCTTAATTCACCTCCAAAATAATCTAATCTTAATCATTAATTCCTTTTTTAAAATAGAATGTTTATCTGATGGAATTTTTAAGTATAAAACTCAGAAATAATTGTTCATTTTAATGTCAGAGCATGATCATTTGAAACTGTTACTTATAAAAGAAATGTGTTTATTCTTAAGTATAATAGAAAATGAATTAGTTGATATTATCTTCAGGCCCAGGATACTCTGAGCTTCCTGTTCATCTTCTATATTCTTTAAAAATAGTATTATGGGAAAAATGCATATGATTCTCTCAGAAGATGAGGAAAATGCATTTGATGAAAGTTCAACTTCCTTTTGTGATATAAACTCAATAGATTTAATATAAAAGGAATGTTCCTCAATACAATAAAAGCCATGTGTGACAAGCTGTTTTAGTCAGCCTTTTTATTGCTGTGACCAAAAGACCTGACAAGAACAATTTTAGAGGAAGAAAAGTTTATTTGGTGCTCCCAGTTTTAGAGGTCATAGTCCATACATGGTCGACTCCATTCCTCAAGTCTCTCGATGAGGTAGAACATCATGGCAGAAGGGTGTGACAGAGGAAAGAAGCTCAGGACGTTGATGATCAGAAAGCAGAGTCTGCTCTGCTCACCAAGGACAAAATGTGTACTCAAAACAGCCATACCCCACCTAATTACACTTATCACCCAGTTAATCTATTCAAGTAGACGAGTACGTTTGTTAGGTTAAGGTTCTCATGATCCAAACATTTCATTTTATTTTTCTAACTTTCTTGCATTGTCTCACACATGAGCTTTAGAGGGACACCTCATATCTAAATCATAACACAAGCCCATAATTCATATCATACTTAATGGTGAACAGTTGAAGGTTTTTCCTCTAAAGGTAGGAACAAGAAGACCAGGAAGCCATATTCAATATGGTACTAGAATTTCCAAAGCAGTTGAGCAAGAAAAATAAATAAAAGTTATCCAAATGGGAAAGGGAGAAATGAAACTTTCTTTGTTTGCTGACAACATTGTCTTATATACTGAAATTTCTAAAGATTGCACCACAAAAGCTGTTAGAAAAATGGAATTCAAGCCAGGCATGGTGGTGCACACCTGTTACCCCAGTGGCTTGAAACTGAGACAGGAGATCGGGAGTTCAAAGCCAGCCTCAGCAATGGTGAGGTGCTAAGCAACTCAGTGAGACACTGTTTCTAATAAAAATACAAAATAAATTGGGTTGGGGATGTGGCTCAGTGGTAGAATGCCCCTGAGTTCAATCCCCCCAAAAAGAAAAACAAAAAAAAAGGAATTCATTAAAGTTGCAGGTTACTAAATCAATGTACAAAAACCAATAACATCTCTAGATACTAGCAATGAATTATCCAAAAAAGGAATTTATGAAAATCCCATTTATAATAGCATCCAAAAAATTAAAATACTTAGGAGTTAATTTATGAAAAAGGCAGAAGGTCTACAGGGCCTGAAAACTATAAAATATCAATGAAATACATTGACGATGACACAATATATGGAAATATGTCCTGTGTTCATGAATTAAGAATAAGTAATATTATTAAAATGTCGTACTACTCAAAGCAACCTATAGAGTTAGTGTTCTATCAAAACCCTAATGTCACTCTTCACAAAAATGGAAAAAAAAAAATCCTAAAATTTGTTTGGAACCATAAAAGACCCTGAATAGCCAAAGCCATCTTGAGCAAAAAGCTGGAAGCGTCACTCCTAGATTTTAAAATATATTATAAAGCTATAGTAATCAAAACAGCATGGTATTAGCATAAAGTAATCACATCAACCAGTAGAATAAGAAACCAATACACTTGTGGTCAATTTTTGACAAAGGTGCCAGGGACAAACAATAAGGAAGGCCAGCCTCTTCAATAAATAGCATTGGGAAAACAATATCCACAGGGGAAAAAACGAAAATACACTCTTATCTCACCCATTATGGAAGAATCAATTCACAATGGGATTAAAGGCTTTAACACGATTCACAACTGTAAAGCTATTTAAAATAGGAGAAATGTTCCCTGACATTGGTTTCAGCAGTGTTTTCTTAGATAAGACCTAACAAGCACAGGCAGTGAAAGCAAAATTAGACAAATGAGATTGCAGCTAAATAAGAAGCTTCTCTACAACAAAGGAAACAGGTGAATAGACAACTCAGAGATTGGGAGAAAGTATTCTCAAGTCATGTATTGAGTAGAGGACTAATTTTCATATACAGGGAGCTCAGACTACACAATAACCAAAAATAAGTAACCCTATTAAAAAAATGGCCAAGAGGTATAAGAAAAAAAATGTTCAACATTTTTCATTAGAAAGGTGCCAATTAAAACCACCTTACACTATTAGATTGGTAATTATTATCAAAAACTGAAAGATAAATGTTGGCCAGGATGAAGAGAAAAGGAAACCCTTATATATTGTTGATGATAATGTAAATTAATACATCTCGTTTCGAAAATACCCTGGATATTCCTCACACAACAGAAAATAGAAGAAAAAGAAACAGAAATTGTAGCTTAGTATTAAAGGGTTTGTCTAGCATGCATGAAATCCTGGTTTCAATCCCTTGCACCCTCACTCCCCCTCCACCTACCCCCATCCCTAATAAAACACTTAAAAATAGAATTGCCATATGATCCAACAGTTCACAATAGCCAACATCAGAAAGCAGCTGAAGTGCCCATCAGTGAATGTGGATTTTATAAGTGTGGTGTGTGTATATGTATATGTATGTGTATATACATATACAGTAACATGCTACTCAGCCTTTAAAAAGTAAGAAATTCTGTCACAGCATGGATGAACCTAGTGGGCATTATGCTAAGTGAAGTAAACCAGACAGTAAGACAAATACTGTATTATCTCTCTTATATAAGGAATCTATTTAAAAAAAAAAAAAAGTCAAACTCAAATACAGAATAGAATGGTAATTATCAGAAGCTGGTAGCTGTGGGAAGTTGGTCAAAGAATATAAAGTCTCAGGAGAAATAAGTTCTGGTGATTTATTGCACAGCAGGTGACTATAGTAAGTAATAATGCTTATTTCTAAGTAGCTAAAATTCTAGACAGGATTTGAAGTGTTTTCACTACAAAAAAGTGTTAAACATTTGAGATTCTTGAGTATGCTAATTAGCCTGATTTGGGCATTCCACAATTTGTAAATGTAACAAAATAACACATAGTGTACCATAAATATATACAAGTTATTATTCATTTAAAATAAAAAATAGTCTTAATTTAAGAAAAAAGAATAGTCTTAATAAAAAGCAATGGAAACTAAAAAGAACCAATAAAATAATTTAAAAAGCAATGATTTACATTTTGGAAAAAAAAAATAGTCTTATGGGCTATTATTGTTACCCTACATGGAAATCATTAAAATATGCTTATCTGAGGCCGAATGTTCCTTACAAGAAAGATTACTGATCTGTAAAATGAGGAGGTATTCTAAGCTTTATTTGGCATCTGAGACTCCAAAAGGAAATACTTGAGAAAGAACCAGTTCCCTGAATCTTGATCTCTTAATTGAATCATCCCCTAAAGAAGAGAATAAGAAAATATCCTATATTTTAGTATAGCTAAATTAATGTAGTATATAGCTCCTGTTTCTTTTTTTTTTTTTCATTATTTCTTATACCTCCTTGCTTTCCATCTTTTCAAAGCCCACCAAACTTAGTTTTTATTTACTGATTTTTTTTTTTTTTCTGATAACTGGAGATTGAACCCCAGGGGTGCTTAACCACAGAGCCACAGCCCCAGACCTTTTTAAAATATTTTATTTAGAGACAGGGTCTCAGAATTTTAAAAAAAGGTCCTAAGTTGCTTAGGACCTTGCTAAGTTGCTGATCCTCCTGTCTCAGCCTCTAGAGTTGCTGGGATTACAGGTATTATGCTCTGGCAATAATTACTTTCTTTAATATCTGGAATAGCCAGAAGAGAAATGTTGATTTAGTATAGAACTAATAATTTAGGGAATCTTAGTAGAGTTCTAAATTCCAAGAATATAGCTATATTGAAGGAGCTTTCTGAATGACTAATATTTAATATGCAGTTCATAAAGTCATTCTTGGATGGACAGAGGTAAGAACTTAATTTTCTTTTTTATTATCACCCTATCCTCCAAAATATGGCATAGAAATTGTAGTTGTATTTTATGTGTAATAAGATATAAATGTGGAATCTATGACCTAGCTTGTGATGTAATTTCTACATATTATTCCTCATTTCTGATCAGATTTCTCACTTTGAGGTAAACATTTTGAATTAAATTGTAAACTCTTGTGAAGGAAAGAGTGGCTATATGATCATTAGCAAACTACTCCTCCGCCCACCATTTGTTTTCTCACCTTTAAATTTACAAGGTTAAATGATTCATCAATCCCAAATATTGATGAATTATTTGAGTTGTACTTTTTTTAAAAAAAAAAAAGTAATAAAATTGCTTACTTTAATACTTGGTATGCCATTCCATGAATTTAAAGACCACTACCACAATCAGAAAAGGAATAATTCCATTGCTCCAAAAGTCTCCCTCATGCTATCCATGTGTACAACTCCCCCATTTCCCTGGCCAACACTGACCTGGTTTTTGTTGCTGTAGTTGATTTTTTAAAAAGAATGTTATATAAATGGAATCTTAAAGTATATAACAGCATATTGCCTTTGTGATTTATCTAAGGTGTTGGGTGTATCAGTAGTGGGATTGTTTTTTGTTTTTTGTTTGTTTGTTTTTTGTTTTTTAATTCTGAGTCCATTATCTAGAAGTATCATGATTTGTTTATCTATTTACCAAAAACTGGTTGTTTTCCAGTTTGGGGCAGTCATTAATGAAACTGCTATAAATATCCATGAATGTATAAGTAAGTTTATTCTTGTATGAATAAAAGTTTTCAGTTCACTTTGGTAAATATTTACTTAGGAGTAAGACTACTATATTGTATGGAGGAATGCATTGTATATTATAAGAAAGTGCCAAAATATTTTTCAGAGTGACTGTGTTATTTTTCTTTTCCACCAGTACTGCATGAGAATTCCATATCCTCCCCAGAATTTGATATTGCTGATATGTTTTTAACCAGTCTCAGAGTTGTGTAGTGGTTGATAATACACATTATTGTCATCAGAGGGAGCAAAGAAGAAAAAACTTTTAAGGAAAATTTATAAGAAGATTGTGTATGCCCTAAGTAGAGTTACTCACAGAATGAAGACATCACCTCTACTAGGAGATGTAATGTGCAGTTTTCAAACAAAAAAATATTATAGATATAGGCAATCCTGAAATGTTTAATACTTGACAAAAAAAGTCACGGCTCAAAATCTTATCCACGTCCTTTGTTTGTCATGTATTGAGAAAGCTAAACTAAAGATTGTAGTAATTGTAAAATACTTAAGCAAAATTACCTCCATTGGTGACATCTGACAAAGGTCATCCTGAGTACACGGAATAAGTGACTAAGATACATTAACAATAAGCATTCATTACAATTTGAGCGGGTTCCAGATGGCTATAAAAGGTAGACGTATCTGTTTAAACAAGAAAGTTCGACTTTGGGGAAGTATAAACAGTTAACATAACTGCAACCCATGACAAGATTTTACAGTAGGTTAAAATATCAATTTTTTAAGTACTAAGTATAAACCAAAGTATTGACCAATGAATAGTAAACCTTGAGACTTATTTGAAGTTTGTCAAGGAAATAGGAAACCAGTGCTTTAGTATAATGTTACAGGCTAAATATAGATATGGCTAGGTTAATTTCAAACGTTTTTCCTCTAAATTGTTATTTAAATGTAGTAAATAGCCTCATTTCATAAGCAGATGTTCTGAATGTACACTTAACAATTTATGCATATTAAGCATAGACTATAAGCTGGCTATAAAATTAAGAACAAAGGTTATGTGATCTGAGCTGTCATCCTGCTAGACATAGTTATGTGGTTATATACCACTTGGAATTCCTCCAGATCTTGATTTTCTCATTTGTAAAACAAAGAGAATAGATAGACTGTATGTACCTTCTCTAGGGTGTTTTGTGAACAAGGTATCTTAATAGCTTGAGGAAAATGTCAAGCACAAGGCATGCAAGTTCATCTGAATCTGAACATGAAGCCCATTTGGATGTAAGTAAAACATAAGGAAGTTTTCCTGGGACTGAGAAATAAAGATTCAATCTGTTTAAAGCTGGAGTTAGTAGTAAGAACCCTCTAAAGACCTTGATTGCTCTCATGTTCTGCAATTTTTAATACATTTTGGAAGCCAACTAGTCCGCTATAGTTTTAGCAAAAATACTAAAAGTACCAGAAACAGCATATTTGAGCTGGATGTGGTGGTGTACACTTGTTATCCCAGCCACTCAGGAGACTGAGGCAGGAGGATCATAAGTTTGAGGCCAGTCTCAGCAACTTAGTGGTACACTGTGTCAAAATGAAAAATAAAAAGGGATGGGGTTATAGCACAGTGAGAATGTCCCCCTGGGTCCAATCCCCAGTACCAATAAATAGATATTGTCTTCAGTGTTCTTCACTCTAAGTGCAATGGTGTAATTTCCTTTCATTTGATTATCTTTACATTTGTTGGGTTTCATCTGTCAAGATTTGTGTATTTCATTAATTATAGGAAATATGTAGTCTCTTTTTTTCATATACGATTTTTAAAATTTGTTCTTTTTAGACATAAATGGCAGAGTGTATTTTGACATTCTATACATACATGGAATATAACTTATTCTAATTAGGATTCCATCTTGTGGTTTTAAATGATGTGGAATTAACACTGGTCGTGTATTCACATATGAACATAGGAAAGTTGTATCTGGTTCCTTCTACTGACAGTCTGTCTTTTTAATATTGTGCCTCCTACATTCCTTCTGCTTTCTCCTTTTGGAACTCCAATTAGATGCATTTATTCAAGTGTCTTTCAGAATTTTATTGTTAAAATTTAATAAAATGGCTGGGCATGATGTTGCATATCTGTAAATTCCTGCCATCTGGGAGGCTGAGGGAGGAGGATTGCAAGTTCATGGTCAGTCTCGTCAACTTAACAAGACCCTGTCTCAAAATGAAAAAGGACTGGGGATACAACTAAGGAGTAAAGTATCCCAGTTTCAATCTCCTGTACCACTAAAAAGAAAAAAAAAAAAAATAGTGAAATGCAGATTTTGCTGTTTTTTTTTTAAATATAGTCAATTTTTGCTTTTTATTTTGTGACCATCTTAATGGTTACCTACAAATTTAGAATGGATACATATTTCTGGTGAATTGACTTTTTTATTATAATGAAACAACTCTTTTTATCTGTGATCTTTCTACCTCAAAGTATCTTTGTCTGTTAATATATTTTAGTTGTTGACTGACCTTTATTTTATTTATTTGTATGTGGTGCTGAGAATCAAACCCAGTGCCTCATACATGCTAGGCAAGCACTCTACTATTGAGCCACAACCCCAGCCCTAGGGTTAAAATAATCGATCGCATAGAATATCTTTTTTATATTTTTCAACTTTCATCTTTTCTACATTCTATATGTTTGGTATGGTTCTTATATGTAGCATATATTTGGATGTGGATTCATTCATTTGTTTTTACCACTCTAATTTTTGTCTTTTACTTGGATCATTTATTATATTTAAATAATTACTGTTACATGTAGGTCTGTAATTACTAGCTTACTCTTTGCTTTTAATGTTTCTTCTTCCTTTTCTTGCCATTTTTGGAATTTTTTAAAGAAGTGAATCACTTCAGAAATTGTCATGTACCGTATGCCTACTTATAAAAAAAACTGTAGTGGTATTTACTACTTTCATCTGCTTCCTAGATAATTCATTCAGAGCCCTTAAATGGTCCATTTACTTATATTCTGTCTTTTATGTTGTTATTGCCATAATTCTTTTTTAAAAATCCTTTTATGACTTTTTTATTAATTTATGTAGTGCTCGTTTAAAGTTACATATAAGCCACTATCTGTTTTCTTCATTCCTTGTTTCTCTTTTGCTCTACCATTGGTACCACATTTTTTCTTCTTAAAGTATAGATCATTCAAGATTTCTTTTTAGGAGTTTGTTTGTGACAAGTTATATCCATCTTTTTCTGATAATATTGTTATTTTTGTCCACACTCTTTTGACATATATTTTTACTGGGAATATAATTCAACAAAGAGTTATATCATTTTCAAAAACTGTTATTCCTTCTTCCAGCTTTCATGATGTGTCCACGTTGGGTTTTGATTTGTTTTGTTTTCTCCCTGTATATATCTAATTGGAGTTGATTGGGTATTCTGAATCTTTTAAAAATGATTGTTATTACTTCCTTGTATAATGTCTTAGAATCACTGTTTTTCTCTTTTCCTTCTGAAACATAAGGTTAAAAGAAACTATCTGTTTTTCTGCATCTGATCTGCTATTGAAATAATCTATTACAGTAGATAAGAACAAATTCTAGTTCTCAAGATACCTAGACTTTCTTAGGGAAAGCGAACTTGAAAATAGATCATTATAAGGGGCAGAGGATATAGCTCAGTTGGTATAGCATGCTTGCCTCTCATGCACAAAACTCTAGGTTCAATCGCCAGCACCAAAAAAAAAAAAAAATTAAAAAGAAATTTTTAAAAATTAAAAAAAATAAGAATTCAAAAAGAAAGAAATTAGATCATTATAAAACTATATAACATTTTAATGGAGGGAAAAAAGTATATTTTGAAGATATTAGAATGTGTATCTGTTTAGACTGAAGAATGGTTAAGAAAGATGTCTTAGAGAAAGTAATGCCTAATGTAAGCTAACAGTAGTATGGAGGAAAGCAAATACACCATATTTCACAGAAATGGACTTTTTATTTTTTTCTACAGTATTTGACAGAAATAATAGTAAAAGGTTATCGTAGAACTACATAGCATAAAGTATTTAGTCCCTAGATATGAAGTTGGGACTTTATTTGTAGACCAAGCAATAAAAATGTTTCAGTGAGGGAATTTAAGGATGTCCTGTTCACTAGCCACTTTAAAGCACAGCAATATATATTGGTTAAATGTGTATAATGACATGATTTCATAGGCTTATCTCTAGTGCTTTATCTAGAGGTGCATAAAAGCTCCCTGCTATATAAACATTAAACCAAGTTTATTGAATTTGTATGATGTATTTGAATTGTATAATGTTTAGAAGATTAGAAGCATGCCCAATTTCTTGTAACATCCACTCCCCCCCCCCCAAAAAAAAAAAAAAATCCCTGTTTTTCTGTTTTGTTTGTTTTTGGTAATTTTGCAATAGATAAGCAAATGGAGATTTGTTATAATGGGTTTCATTTTTTAAGAAGCAAATATTTAAAAGTAAATTGAACTTTTTTTCTTATGATTAAAGACAGTCCTTAGAATGGAAAAATAATTTTCATCTTTTTAAAGAATTCAAAAAAGTTTCTGAGCTGAGAGAACATTAATGAAGAGTTCTGGTTATCCAAGTTTTGAAATATGGTTCATTATGAAGAAAAGTGTTTAATGAATATACTATAACCATATGTTTTATAAACTTACAATAATCTACACGTGAGAGAAGAAAAGTAGCAAGAAGGAAAGCAGGTTACAAGGAAAATGGGTAAAATTTATGAAAAAAGGTGAAGTATTTCTCTTAATTTCTAAGTTTAAAAAAAGCAACCTTATGAAACAAAGCATACCAAAAGCTTAATTTCTGCCTTGTCAAATATTTTTCTGATGGCAAATTATCAAAGTTTCAGGTGTTTTAACATTAATAAAATGAGATTCTGTTACAAATCCTTGTAAATTTCCTTGAAGATTAACTGAATAGAAATATCAGCTACTTAAAGACTGGTAATTTTATTGAGGACTTAGTGTGTTTTAAATATGATCTAAACTCATAAAGGCTTTATAATTTAGAATAACCCCATTTGTGGCTGAGAATACTTAATCACAGATATGTTAAGTAAGTATATAATTAAGACCATACCCGTAAGTAGCTGCCCCAGGTTTTTAACCCAGGCATTCTGATCTCAAGAGTCCAGGCTCTTAACTGTAGTGTTATTTCTTATGTTCCTATAATCCTTATTAAAACTGTGAGAACATACTTTTCCATAAGAACAGTGTTACTTTTACAACTTCAGTGGATATTTCAGTGTTATAGTACAACTTACTGTACGGTACAAGAATTTATTACATAGTATCTCTAACAAATTGTAATTTAACTTTTGTGTAAATGTTTCCAGAGGTAAGTAACTTTATTACATATCAAGGCAAACCATTTCATTTTTAAATAACCCAAAATGTAAGGATTATTTTTTTAATCTTGTGATACAACTTTGGACCACATTACCTTTTACCCATTTGTTTTGATTCTCTGCCCTGTGGAAAATAGTAAGTAGACAGATTTCATTTCATTTTAAGACAGATGTTTAAATGTTTAAACAGGAATCATCTCCCAAACAATACATTTCCATACATTTTTCAACTGAGGGTATTTTTTTAATGCATTTTACTCCTTTTTAACTGTGTTTTCTCTTAAACTCTTATATCATTTATATAAAAAGGAAAAAGAAAACCTAACTGTACCCTGATTTGTACTGTTCTTTTTTTTATAATAGATTCAGTGAGATATACTCACTCTTCCTACAGTGACTACTACCAGTTAATGTTTGTTGAATATTTACTGTACGCCACACCCTGTTCTAAACTCTTTACATGTAACTTATTTAATCCTCACAATAATCTTGTAGATTACATGCTATTTCACTATATAGTAGATGAGGAAAAGGAGGTACAGAGCTGGTAAATAACTTACCCTGTGTTGCATGTTTGTACAGAATCTCAGTGTCAAAACATTCAAACCTAGGCACTCCTATCGACTGTACTACAAACATTAAGTAGTTGTTTTTTGAACTGATATGAAACCCTATCTATATATCAGTTTTCTACAAAAATGTGTCACTATAAAATGAACTTTTGTAGTAGTTCATTTGTAATTCAGTGAATTCATTTAAAATATAAACCTTTCATGAATTTAATCCCAGCTAATAACTCTTTGTTTCCTGAAATGTAAAATGTGAATAATATATATCTCAAAAGATTACTTGATGATTAATAACACACATATACATGTTTATTTGTATATAAAATTAAACTGTTACATGTAGAAGTGTACATACACTCATAAAATAGTAGAGTTGCTTACAAAGCCTCTAAATGTAGAAAAATAGCACATAGCACAGCAATTAACAGGACAGATTTCAGAAAAGAACTAAGTTCAGATCCAGGTTTTTTCCACTTACTAGCTGTACAGCTTTGGGCAAGTTTCTTCACAATACCCTACTTACTGTAACATTAATACTCATCATAGGACCATTTGTGAGATTATTGCTTATATTTTTAAAGCACTTAGATCATTACTTGCACCTAGTAAGTTGTATATAAATATTAAAACACTGTTGTTTTACTGTTGTTTATCAGTGTCATGCTTAGTATCTGTATTTTTATAATTAACAAATTATGTTTTCTTGTTTTTAACTAGTGGATTTAAAAAAAAATGTTTTTAGTTGTCTATGGAACTTTATTTATTTATATGTGGTGCTAAGAATCAAAACCAGTGCCTCACATATGCTATATGTACTACAGAGCCCCAACCCTGAACTAGTGAATTTTTTAAAGAATATGAAACCAAATATGAAATATGTTCATTAAAGTAAGTCAATCACTTATTACATTGCATGGAGAGAAGAGAACCCTGAAAGCCCAAGTTAAGTAACTTGCAGTTTAGATAATTTTCTAGTTCCTTATTGCCAGAAACAGGCCTGGTACTCAGATCTTCTAGCTTTTCTATAAGTAGGAGAGCTGGTGTGGATAAAAATCAAAATAACGAACTTTAGTATGAAGAATCGTAGTTAACATGGTAGAATTGTTAGAAGTTAATTACTCCAAAATAATTAGATGATTCTTTTTGTTTGAAGTTTTTGTTTTTTAAGTACAAGGAACACAGTATACTTTATAAGACAGTGTACATGAATGTAAGAAATTGTGAAGGTTTGCATGCTGTGATTAAGTTGTTAGTAATTAATGCTGTCACTTTATTTCCAGAACTCTGTTTACAAAGAACTATCTTAGTGGAATTGGTGTAATGTTTTAATATGCTTTGTTCTCTAATCATTCTGGTATTGTTAAATTAAGGCATTTAATTGCAGGGTAGACTATTCACATTGCTTTGATTTTATTTAAAAATAATAATGTTGGAAAAACTCTTGGACAGTCACCTACTTCAGTTGCAGACTCAAAGTAATCACTTCTTCAGGAAGTGGAATCTACCCTAGTAAGTGGTCCTGCAACTCAGATATTTTTTGCTTGAATTAATTATTGTGTGTTTGTAATGGAATGGGATTCCATTCCATTTAGATGACTTCAAGTTCATCTCAAACCCTGTTCTTCCAGTTTTAAGCAGCAGTTGATCCTAATAAGTAACTTTTTTTTCTTTGGTGCTCTGAATTGAACCCAGGGCCTTGTGCATGTGAGGCAAGCACTCTACCAGTTGAGCTATATCCCCAATCCTCATAACTTTTAACATAATATTTTTTTTACAGATTGCCCAAGGACTCCAGATACTCCAAATAGTGACCCTCGTTGTTCTACTAGCAGCAATAGATTGCTGGCCTTACAAAAACAATTGGATATAGAACTTAAAGTAAAACAAGGTGCAGAGAATATGATACAAATGTATTCAAATGGGTCTTCAAAAGTAAGTATAGCAAATAAGTTTATAGTTGATTTTCATTCTTTCGAGATTCCATATTTTTTTTTAATTTGCCTACTTGCTAAAATTTATTTGTAACCCCAGCATCGGTAATGGTAATGGATTGGGAGTCATTTGATGGACATGCATAAAGAGATGAAAATGTGAGTCATCTGTCATAAATGGTTTCTTTTGAGATCAACAGAGTGATGCTCTGCCTTCTTAAGCTCTCATACTATAAATAAGTATACTTTTTGAAGTTTATTTAATGCCACATATTTTGTATTTTTGTATCATGCTTTTAGCTGGTAATTTCAGTGTTTCAACAGTATTTTATGGTATTTGAGAGCGCTTTAGCCTCAGAATTATAAATTATAGACAAATTTAAAACCAATTTTTCTTCAAAGCCACATTTGTTTATTCCTTCCAAAACTCAGTTAATAAATAATTTGGCTATATGAGTTAAGGGTATACAGGCACTCTGTATTTGAATCTTTTTTATAAATCTAAAATTAATTTAAAACAAAATATTTTTAAAATTCAGGCTATAATGTGTTTTTGATCACCACATTACAGGTTTTTAGAAAAGAGCTAACGAAAAGAGCATTGGTAATTGCCTGGTTTTTACCTGTATACACTTGGTAATTTCAGTGTTTAACCTCCAATGTGGATGTATAACCTCCAATGGAAAAAATTAGTATTGTGAGGAGCCACTTTTAATAATAAGAACATATTCTTGTTCTTAGGTTTAACATGGCAAAAAAAAATGTTGGGAACCACTGAACCAGATTATCATGAAAGTTCTTTTCAGCATAAGGTTCCATCATTTTAATAATTTCTGAAACTTCACACAAAGATGTATCTGTTATAAAACTCTAAATTTAATATTTTCAACTCATTTATTTTAAAAACTTCACAAATCAGTGTTTCTTCATATCTTAATCGGGATTTGTAAATAATATCAGAATAAAGTTCTTGTGTTTTTGTTTCAATTTAGAAAGAATTTGAAATCAGAGGGGAAAAGATCTATTCTTAGAGTCACTCATTGTACTTCCAACCCTAAATGAAATTTGGGGAGACTAACAGAGAAATGTATATGTGTTATAAATTTTAAAAATTAAATTAAAAATTAAAGTTTAATTATGAAAATTATATACTATGCCTTATTTCAAAAGAATTTTTATTGTTTTTAGAGAAGTATATATTTATTTGATATTATTTTGATACTTGATCACTAATGTTGAAAATTTATTATTGGTTGATAAAGTTGTTATTTTCTGTACTGTTGTTTTTAATATTGACCTGCATTTGGAGAATTTTTCATTTTTAGCATGTGTTATTTTGTTTTTGTTCAAAACTATGTTCCTGGAACTGTGAGTGTACCAAATGTTGCTAAGCATTTTAAAAGTAAGTTAGCGAGTTACTGCCCTCTATCTTTCTCTAGTAAGGTTTTTAAATTTTTATTGGTGGATTAGTTTAAGGGTTTTAAGAACCCTTTAAAGTTATGGGAAATATGAATGTATATGTTGATAATTGATGGACAAGGTTTTTTAAAATAGTCTCTAGTCTCCACAAGATTAAGAACTGCTCCTCTAAATTGAGCAGGTATGGACATACTAAAAGAATTTCATAGAAAAGTTACAGTGACCACAGGTCCAAAATATGAGCACTCTGTTAAAGCAAATACAGATTTTCCAATAGCATTTTATTGTTAATTAGGGAATTAATTTGAGAAGGACTCAAATGAAGGTTCAAAGCCTATTGGAAGCTTCTATAGTCTCTGAGGTAGACCTAACAGTTTTTTTCTGTCTAAGCTTATCTTTACTGTTTTCATTTCTCATCTTTAAACTTCTCAAAGTATCAAAGTATATCTTTATGAAATTAGGAAAGATTTCAGTTTGAAATTATATGGACTGTTTATTCATTAGGGATTTAATTAACAGTTTAATAGTTATTATACTAGGTCCTGGGGTATAAATGTAATAAAGATGGTGCCTTGTACACAGTAGATAACCAAGCAATAATATCCTGCTTTTAGGAGACCACTGGCTTAGAAGAGTTACTACATGTAAATAATTACAATATGTAATAATAGTTTGCTCGAGTTACTTTTGAAACACCCTGAGGAAGGATCACTTAACTACCAGAAAAATCATTTAAGTCTTAGCATAAGATTCAAAAGTTGATTTGGCATTTGAGAAGAAATTACTCTTTAGGGATGATATGCCCAATATGTATAGGGTAAGAAATTATGGAATACAATGGATTCTTCTAGGAAATGAAAGCCATTTGATATAGGTATAATACAAGTTCTTAGCATGTTTTTTACCTAGCATATCTAGTAATAGAATATACTTTTAATATTAGTAGTTGTCAACTCCATGACCCACTTTGCTTGGGAAAAGTACTCTAGTTGATTCCAACAGAACTGTTTCTCACTTCCCCACTAGTAGAGCTTTAATGACTGAGACAAAGTATGAGATGTAACATAACTGAAAGACAAACCAGATTGTTACAATATCTTGTATAAAATTAATTAGTTGGAATTGCATATTATATATGGAACTGCTAAAAACTTTTAACAGGGAAAATACACTATCAGATTTAAAGTTTAGAAATTTCACATCCATCCTCCTCAGATTTGAAGAATTAAACAGAGAAGGGTAAATCTATAGGCAGCAAGTTAAAGTAGGCTTATAGTAGTCCGCGGGTTAAAGAGCTTTATTTTTCCTAAACAGCAGTGAAAACAAAGGAGACAAAGTCAAGCTATTCGTATCTGGATACGAGGTGAAAGGCACAGTCAAAGATGATTCTTAGATTATTATGTGCACAGACTGGATGATGGTGTTCTTCACAATGACAGCAAATTCACAGAGTTGGGTGGTAAATTTAGGGACAAGGATGATCAAATTCAGATTGGCGATAAAAGTTTTCTTCAGAACTTCTGTTATTTTATTCTGTAGGATAAAATTATCACCCCTGTACATGTTATAGCCGGAATTGTCCTTTTAAAATTTAAGTAGGACATTTTTACCTTCCTATTCAAAACCCCCAGTGGCTTTTTATCATTGTTAGAACAAACCTAAAGTCTTTACTCTAACTGTAATCACAGGTGATTTATTTCTGGCTATGTTTCTCATCTTCTAAAAACACTTTTCACTCTCATTATGCTGTAGTTATATTGGCTTTTTTGTATCTTTTGAACATAGCAAGCACACTCTGAACATCAGGGCCTTTGAATTGCTGTGTTGTTCTCATTATTTCTTTCCCTGTTTTGTAGCTTTCTCTCCCTGCATTAAAGACTCTACTCAGGTGCTGCAACATCTGCAAGCTCTTCACTACAATCCTAATTAAAATAGAACCCTGTCTCCTTATCTCCTTTCAGTTTTACCACTTTCTGAAATTACGGTTTACATGATCACTTTCTTTATCATATTTTAAACATTAGAATGTAAATTTCTTGTTATCCAGCTTGGTACAATCACTCTGTCTCCAGTGCTTAGAACAATACCTGGCACATTGAGATATTTTACCAAAATACTCAATAAGTACTTGTTAAGTTGATAGATTCTGCTATAGTATGCATTCATTACTTCTTACTTCTGTTGGCCTAACATTTATAAACTATTCTTTTTTTTTAATCTTTACATACTATAATTACTTTCATTTAACCCCTATGACTAAGATATTTCTATTATTAGTACAGAGATATGATGAAGGGCCACTGTTTTGCCCTTACCCCTTAGAAATAAAGAGTCATGTATCTTGGCATTTTGTCATTGGGCAGTTGTGCCACTAAGCAACACCATTGATTTTATGAAGGGGGCTGGTATCTCTGAGGGTTCAATAAGGCATACTGAAAAGATATCTGCTATTCATATGTTCAGATAAAAAAACAAACTCCTTATTAAAATGTGTGTTGTGCTTCTTTCCAGCATTTTGTAACTTCTCATAAGCCTTCTCATACTTTTTCCTAATTTGGATATACTGACTATCCATCTCTATCTACCCTAACCACCAACCCTCCAGTCTTTTTAAGTTTTATTAAGATCCAATTAATATACAAAAGTTTGGAAATATGTATAAACTCTTGAGACCATCACCATAATTAACATGCTTCCATATTTTTCCCTGTATTCTTTTGTGGATGTTTTGTTGTTGTTGTTGTTTCTCTTTTTTGGTCTTGGATAGAAGTTTTGTATTTGGGGTTTTTTTTTTGTTTGATTTTGTGTTATGACTACTTGACATGAGAGGTCCTCCAATCTTCACATATTTGAATTTAACTTGATGTTAACAATCTAGAAAAACTTTCTAAATTCTACCCGCAAAAAATGATCCCACCTTTCTTTGACATTTTCTTTGTCTGCTTTTAACTTTCTGATACATGTAATTATTATATCTCCTTAATTAAACTATGTGTTTTATAAAGAAACATTCTGACTATTCATATTTTCACTGGTCTGACAACATTTAGCATATGGAAAGTAAGCAATAAATATATTATAGAAAAAATAAAACAATAGTTGGTTTATTTATTTGAAAGTTTTATGTGTGTGAGATGTAGTTTGTTATCCAACTGTGACTTTAGAACAAAATTTAATATCCCATGGTGACTTGCAAAGTAGTAGGGTTTTTTAATATAAAATAATGTATAACTTGAAAACATTACAGAATTTATAATTTTTATTTATAGTTATAAAATATTATCCATTCCAAATATAATCACCAGACATTGTAGAGTGCTAATAATTAAGTTATTTAAACTAGTCTATTAAATTGAACCATTTTAGTTCAAAATCAGTCAAATGTTGGCATTTTCATGTGATTCAACCTAATAAATAAAAATTTTCCCAAAGTCTTCATCAACATAAAAGTCAATTATTCTCATACATTTGGGCCCACCTTCTCTTGCCTTCTACAAATTAGGTGCTAAATTAAGAAAACCCATTTGATTCCTGAGAGCATAACTTATAGTGAAAATTCATTAAATGCTAGAAAGCATAAAATTGATATGTAGTAACTGTACATTGCCTGATTTGGGGGAGCCACTCTGAATAACCCATGCCTTCCAGTCCTGAAGCAAGAGGCTCTGACCAGTCACTACATTTGTGGTGACTTGGGCGTTGTCCCAGCTCGGATAGCAAAGGCCTGTCTTCAGATGTAGGTGTTACCTTCCAGGGTTGAGCTACACTCAGGTGTCCTTTGTAACCCTGCCCCTTCTGGCCTTTTTTGGATAGAACTTTCTAAGAACAAGAATTCCCCCAATAAAAGCTCACTTCCGAATGTGCTCGCTCTCTCTTGCCAGCCTCTCAGTGACTTTCCCTTGCTCTGCCTTTTGGGGAGCCTGAGGCTGAGAGCAGAGAAGCTGTCTGAAGCTTATTTAAAGGTAAAGTGTGTCTGCGTTTTATTTGGTGTTACTGCACATTCAAGCAAGCTATCTTAAGTTCAGCTGCCCATGCAGGTCAGGGGCGGCAGTAGATGATATCCAAAATCAGTTTTAAAAGCCTCCATTATACATTGACTTCTGTGCATATCCCCTAGAAGTCTGGGTGGAGAAAATTTACTTTCTTATAAATTAATACAAGTGCTATTACTTGCATGTTGACTTGAAATAATTAAGAAAAATAGTATTTCTAAAGAAATAAATAACAATTGTCATTTCACAAAATGATAAAATAATAAAAAGAGCAGCATACTTGAAAAGCATGTTACTGTATAGTTTTCTTAGTATTTATACTTACTATTAAAACTTAATTGAGGGGTTGGGGATGTGGCTCAAGCGGTAGCTCGCTCGCCTGGCATGCGTGCGGCCCGGGTTCAATCCTCAGCACCACATACAAACAAAGATGTTGTGTCTGCCGAAAACTTAAAAATAAATAAATAAAACTTAATTGAAATAAGATACTTAACCATTCTTTTTATTGCTCTACAAGAGAATGTTTTAATGCCAATTAAATACTTAGTAATATAATTTTACTATCATCTAATGCTTACAAAAGCTATGTTTTAGGGTAATGTCCCCTTTTATACAGTTTCTTCAAGAAACCCAAGGCTTTCATAAGATGGCCAATTTTACATATTACAATTTGAGCTGATGTCTGTCTGATGGCAGAATATTAATTGTGAGTTTTGAGATACTAAGTTTTTCTCTTACTCTGGTCTGATCTCAAAGAGTAATATCTTCCATTTGTCTGATATTCCTACTACTAGTAGGTAGAAAAACTACCATAGGAAAATGTACTTTCCTTTTAAATTTGGAAGGTGACTAGTTAACATTCATGAAAGCATATATAATGTGTCACAGACAAATGCCAAATTCAAGCTATTCTTCTTAATAAACCACAATTATCAAATGTGTATGTGGTATTTGTGTGTATATGCCTACTTTATGGGCTAAACTGATATCTAAGGTAAGCTATTGGAGCTCAACTCCTTGGTGTGAAATCTAATACTTTATTAGAGAGTAAAATCTGGCTAGAAGCTCCTTAAACCAATGACTTGGGGAATAGGAAAGAAGTGGAAGAAAAATTTATAAATTGCTAATTGTTTTTTCCTCCATGATATATATTACTCTGTTTGATATTTGACAGAATATTTTTAGCTCACTTTTCTTCTCTTATATAAAAGCAAAATCACTATCTTACCATTTGTATCTTCTTTCTCCCCTTTACACAGTGTCATAACAGTGTATGTATGTGTTTGGTTTATTGAAATGAAACTGCCCAGCTGATGCTTATCTCTTTCTCCCCCTTAACTTTGATAGGTTCTGGTGTTAGGAGAAGTTGATTATTTGCTGTTTTATTTCCAAATTAATACATATTTCCTAAGTAATAAAGGTAGAGATACTTAATAATCTGTAAAGATCGCCTTTCTTTGTGCATAAGTATTTCCTAACCTGATACTTACTTTTATCTATTATTTATTTTTTTTCTGTAGATACCCATATTGACAACTAATATAACTCTCCAAGCAAATGATATTAACTTATGATATTTTAAAGTTCCAAATTAGTTTTCTATGGTTGTTGTAATAAATTCTCACAAATTTAGTGGCCTAAAGCAACACATTTATTATGTTACAATTTGGTAGTTATTCTGTCTTAAGTAGATATCACTGAGCTAAAATCAAGGCATTACTGGGTGCAGTGGTGCTGGCCCATAATCCCAGTGGCTCGGAGACTGAGGCATGAGGATTTGAGTTCAAAGCTAGCCTTGGCAACAGTGAGGCACTAACCAACTCAGTGAGATCCTGTCTCTAATTAAAATACAAAACAGGGCTGGGGATGTGGCTCAGTGGTTAAGTGCCCCTGAGTTCAATCCCCAATACCAAAAAAATAAAATAAAATAAAGGTGTTAGCAAGGCTACATTCCCTCCTGAATGATTCAGAAGAGAATCTGGTTCCTTGCTTTTTCTAACTCCTGGAGACTGTCTGCTTTCTTTGGTCCATGTGTTTATAAAAAACAAAAGAGTAGCGAGTATTATTTACTTATTTTCTTTCAGATTTTTTTTTTAATTATGGAGTTGTTTTTCTGTTATATGGCTTTTTAAAAAATTTTTTGTAAATGTATCTACAAGTACTGGTATGAGTTGATTTATTTAAAAGATAGAAGAATGTTTCATTTGTCCCTTTATCTGCTTACCTTTTCAAACTTACTTTTAATAGGATCGGAAACTCCATGGTACAGCTCAGCAACTGCTCCAGGACAGCAAGACAAAAATAGAAGTCATACGAATGCAGATTCTTCAGGCAGTCCAGACCAATGAATTGGCTTTTGATAATGGTGATGGAATAGAGATATAATGTCATTATCCTTTTATGGGCCTAGAGTGCTAAGTAAATCTTATAGTGAAGAGACAGTGGTTCAAAGTTAAGGGGGAGAAAGCATTGTAGGGTTTTTTTGTTTTGTTTTGGTTTTTGTTTTGTGTCATGTCTTATAGATTTTACTCTCTTCACATGGGACAGATGGTTTCAGATACTTGAACCTCATATTTCAGGAATATATTGACCTAGAAGGTATTTCTTCATTTTAATAAAGTATCAGCACTTTATATTTTTTTAATTTGTTTCTGCCTATGTAAGAGTATGGCTTTGTTTTGTTCTTTTTGTTATGTATAGTTTTTGTTTTTGTTTTTTATTCCAGAGGGAAACTTTATGGTTAGTTGCTACAAGTAGGACTAGAAACTGTAGTTTTCCCTTGGTACCTTTGGGGGATTGAGGCCAGGATCTCTGATGGATACCAAAACCTACCGATGTTCTGGTCCTTTATATAAAATTGCATAGTATTTGCATAAAATGAATGCATATCCCACAGGCTTTAAATTATCTCTAAATTACTTATAGTATCTAATACAATGTAGATGCTATATAAATAGCTTTTACAGTGTAACAGCTGGATATTGATTATACATACACACACACTTTTTTTTAACTTATTCAACACATGAGCACTTTTTTAAAAAAATCATTTTTGAGCCTGGGATGATTTGAATCTCTTGATGTAGAGCCTATAAGTATGAAGTAACAACTGTGTTTTGGTCTCATGATGTTATCATAATAAATTCAATTCTAAAATCTTTTTTTTCTGTCAAATTTGTGATTTAGATTCATAATGACTAAATGGAAGGCTCTGAATTTAAACCTTGAGTTTATTATTACTTCAGTGGTTTTTTTTTTTTTTTTCTTTTTTGATAGTAGGGATTGAACCTAGGGGCATTTAATCATAGAGCTGCATTCCTAGCACTTTTTATTTTTTATTTTGAGACAGGGTCTCACTAAGTTACTTAGGGCCTCTCTAAGTTGCTGAGTCTGGCCTCAAACTTGTAATCCTCCTTCCTCAGCCTCCCAAGTCGCTGGGATTACAAGCATGCGCCACCATGCCTGGCATTGTTTCAGTGTTTATTGATTTAAGGACTAACTTTTTCTAATGTTTGAGGAATTTGTTTCTTTTTCATGTTTTTTAATCACACAAGTTAGAAAGTCAAATAAATGTTCAATTAATGAAACTTTGTGTTTCTCCCCCCCCTCCCCCCCCTTTAGCAAAACCAGTGATAAGTCCTCTTGAACTTCGGATGGAAGAATTAAGGCATCATTTTAGGATAGAGTTTGCAGTAGCAGAAGGTGCAAAGAATGTAATGAAATTACTCGGCTCAGGAAAAGTAACAGACAGAAAAGCACTTTCAGAAGTAATTTTAAATAAATATTTTAGTATATTTTAGTATATTATTCAAAGAATGTGATTATTTAAGCAACAATAATTGTCTTTTTCACTTGCAAGGCTCAAGCAAGATTTAATGAATCAAGTCAGAAGTTGGATCTTTTAAAGTACTCATTAGAGCAAAGATTAAATGAACTTCCTAAGAATCATCCTAAAAGCAGTATTATTATTGAGGAGCTTTCACTTGTTGCATCACCAACACTAAGTCCACGGCAAAGCATGATATCTACACAAAACCAATATAGTACATTATCTAAACCAGCAGCATTAACAGGTATGTAGCACACATCTCTCCTGTTTTTTAAGTTGTTTTGTGTGTATATGTGTGTGGCCCTGGGGAAATCGTTGTGTGCAGATGTTTTTTTAAATTATGGGAAGATTTGCATAACATAAAATTTATTTGTTTTAATCATCTTACATTATACAACTCAAAGGGAGGTAATATGTTCTTAATGTTGTGCAACTATCACCACTATATAGTTCTAGAACATTTTTATCATTTTGTAAGGAAACCTATACCCATTAAGCAGGCACTCCCTTTTCCCTTTCTTCCTATCCCTCTGGCAAACACTTATTGGCTTTTTGTCTCTATGCATTTATTTGTTCTAGATACTTCATATAAGCAGAATCATATAATTTGTAGCCTTTGCATCTGTCGTATTTCATTTAGCATATACTCCTTTCAAAGTTCACTTAGTACTTTATTCCCTTTATGGCTGAATAACATTCAACTTCATGGATATATATCACATTTGCTTAACCACTTGTCAGGACATTTGGGTTCTTTCTACTTTTGACTCTTGTAAATAATGCCACTATGAAAATTTGTGTGCAGGTTTTGGTTTAAGCACTTGTTTCCAATTTTTATTTTGGCAGGGGGTGGTATGTATATACTTAGGAATGTAATTACTAGGTCATATATTAACTCTATTTCTAAGAGGTAGTTGTTTGTTTGTTTGTTTTTTCCTGTGATACAGGTGATTGAACCACTGAGCTTCAGTCCCAACCCATTTTTATTTTTGAAACAGGGTCTTGCTATGTTGCCAAGGCTGGGCTCAAGCTTGCAGTCCTCCTACTTCAACCTTCCAAGTATCTGAGGTTATAATCATGCACCACCTTGATTAACATATATAAAAGTAGTGTATGGAGTGTTCCTGTTTCTGTCCATTCTCCCAATACTTTTCTTTTACTTCTTTTTGATTATAGCTATAATATTATGTCCTCCATTGTTGAAAGTAAAGTTGTGGTCTCCACTTGTTTTTGTGGAACTGTCTATATTTCTTCCTTCAATTATACAGATTTTTGTTTTATATATTTTGGGGTTCCGTTAGGTGCATTATATGTTTCTAATTATTTTTTGATGGATAACTCTTATCAACACATAATGTCCTTTGTCTCCTTTAACAATTTTTACTTAGTCTATTTTGTCTGATTTTAGTAGAGTTATCTCTGCTGACTTTGGTTTCTGTTTGCACTGAATATCTTTTTCTGTCCTTACATTTTCAATCTATATGTGTAATTGCATCAAATTATGAGTTTCTTTTTAGATAACATATAATTGGATAATTTAAAAAAATCTATTCTTCCAGTCTCAGTGGAACAGTTTTATCATTTAAATTTAAGGTATTTAACTAATAAAATGCCATAAATTCTGATGCTAACTAGTAAGAGTTAGGTAAAATTTTATTGGTTTATGGCATATTCCCCACAACATTGCTTTCATTTAACCTGCAAGCTTAGAGTTCCCAGGTAACTTGCACTTCTAACCAATTGACTACCAATTCTGGAATAATTCACCAAAACAACCTACAGAACTCTGGAAAACATTATGGTAGTTTTATTATAAAGGATACGGATTAAATCAGTCAAAGGACAAGACTCATAGGGCAAGATCTAGAAAGGTCTTAAATATGAAGTTTTTGTATTCTTAGGATACGTAACCTTCCCAACACATTGGTGTCTGTCACCAATGAGGAAATTCACTTGAGCTTTGCATATCCTGAGTTTTTATTGGGACTTTGTTATTATGTAGGTGTGACAGAGTGAATCATTGCCATGTGATTTGAATTCAATCTCTAACCTCTTGCCCTGCCCTGGAGGTCAGGCTGATACATAGCTCAAAGTTTCAATCCCTTAGTAATATTATTAGTGTTTTCTAGCACAGTTGTTCCCCATCCTGAAACTGTCTAGGGGCCTACCTTGAGTTAACCTTTGAGCGTAAAGTCATGTGTGATACAAGGGTTCCACCATGAAGAGCACATACATTCCTATTTCTAAGGTCATTCCATGATTTAGAGGCTTCTTCCAACAAACAAGGGACAAAACTCAGCCAAATTGATTTTTATACAACAAAAGAGCTTGCTTCTGACAGTTTGGTATTTGTTTCCTGAATTCTTATGTTACTGCCTTCTTTTGTGTTGGATTGAATTTTTTATTGTATTTTTTTGTTGTTTCCTTTTATATTTAATGAACTTGGTTTCATAGAGTAGTTTTAGATTCACAGAAAAATTGAACAGAAAATATAGACATTCTTTATAAATCCCATTTGTATATATGCATAGCCTCCCTCACATCATCATCTTATACCAGATTGACAGTTTTTTATAATTAGTGAATCTATATTGACACATCATTATCATCCAAAGGCCACTGCTTCCATTAGTATTCACTCTTGGTGTTCTACATTCTATGGATTATGACAAATATATAATATCATGTAACTACCATTATAGTGTCACACAGAATATTTTCACTGCTCTAAAAATTCTGTGTCTGCCTGTTTATACTTCCCTTCCCCCAACTTCCAGCCCTGGCAACCACTAATCTTTTTACTATTTAGGCTTTTTTTCCTGAATGTCACATAGTCAGACTCATACAATATGTAGTCTTTTTAAGTTTCCTTTCATGACTTGACAGCTCATTTCTTTTTACACTGAATCATATTTCATCAACTGGATGTACAAGTTTATCCATTCACTTACTGAAGGACATCTTAGTAGCTTCCAAGTTTTGGCAGTTATGAGTAAAGCTACTACAAACATCTATGTGTGGGTTTGTTTTTTTCTTAGTAGTTACCCTGGTAACTCAGTAGCCTACAGAAACTGTTCTTTTATAGGTGCACCTTCCCCCTCTTTGCATTGCTGTTGTCACAAATTATGTCTGTACCTATATGTTCATTTACATAGGTTATAATTTTTTGCTTTGTCATTTAAATCATAAGAGTTACAAACCAACATAGTAGACTTGATTTTATATTTTCCTATGTAGTTAGTTTATCTGTGTTCTTTATTTTTTTCTTTGGTTTCAAGCTACTGTCTAATGTTTTTTTTCATTTCAATCTGAATAATTTCACTTACACATTTTTCTGAGCAATTCTCTTATTGATGAGCTACTTTAGTTTTTGTTTTATCTGGGAATCTTTAATTTTTCCTTTATTTTTGAGTGATGGATTTGCTACAAATAGGATTCCTGGTTGACAGTTTTTTTTCCATTCACCATTTATCCTACTCCCTTCTGATGGTTATGGTTTCTAATTAGAAATTTATTAGTCTTATTGAAGATTCCTTGTGGGTAATGAATTACTTTTTATAAAATTATCTCCTTTGATTTTTTTTTTTTAACCATTTGATTTAATGTGTCTTAAGGTGAATCTCTTAGTGTATCCTATTTAGAGTCATTGAGTTTCTTGATGTACAGGTTCATATCTTTCATCAAATTTGGGGAGTTTTCAGCCATTATTTCTTCAAATGTTATTCTTTTCACTTTCTTTTCCTTTGGAACTCCATTATTTATGTATTTGTGTGCTATCTGGCATCTCACATTTCATTTAGGCTCTGCATTTTTTCTTTATTCTTTTTTCTTTCTGCTCCTAAGACTTGATGATTTCAGCTGAACTATCACCAAATATATTATATTTTCTTCTGCTTGCTCAAATCTGCTGTTGAATAACTCTAGTAACTTTTTTCATTTTATCATATTTTTTCAGTTCCAGAATTTCTCTTTGGCTGTGTGTGTGATTGTGCATGTGTGTATGTGTGTACGTACACACAGTAACATGTGGAAACTGCAAAGCCTTATTCCCCAAAGCATTTCATTTCACTTCCTTGGCTTTTTGGCTTATATATTGTTTGCCCCAACTGAGAGCCTGTGCCCTGATTATTTACTTTTAAATGTTTTTGACATATGCCCTCCAATTAGCTGATTCTCTGCCCTTAGAAATTTGGGTACAATAAAGATAAGCCCTTGGTGTTAGTCCTTTAGGGATCCCACAGACATGTCAAAGCAGGCAACTACAGTTTGAGAATGAGAGTTCTCTATTTGCTCTGGCACCAAGACCCTATACCAGTAACGGAGGCTGCCATCATCAAGCTTTAAGTTGTGTGTATTATTTTTCAAATTGTTAAAATGTCAGTGGTATCTTAAGTCAGACAGAATTGTTATTTAATACATAGCTCTTAGATATAATGTATATCCATGGGACAGTGAAAAATAAATGATTGGAAACATTACAGCACTGTTCCTGAAAATGTTTGGGAATCTTTAGTTTACCTTACATATTATAGTACCTGTTTATCTTTCTAACTGTTTTGTATCTTATACAACTCCTACCATTATTTAAATTAGTTTATGTACCGTCGTCTGTCACAATTAGTTAATGCACAGTCTTTCTCTGTTTAAATGTCTTTGCCTTATTCATCTTCTTACTGTACATATTTTTTTAATCAAAACTGCAATATAGACCTATAAAAACAAAGACCTTATCATCTGCTTACATATAATCGTAGCCACTAACACAGAGCGTTTAATACATGCAAAGGGTATTTGTTAAATAATATTCGATAATTAGGCAGGAACTATACTTCTTATCTTACTTTCATCATCTTTTAGCTTAGTGCTGAACACATTATTGATACTCAAGAACTTTTGAATGATTCATTGATTAAAATATGATTTCAAATATTTGAAAATCAATGGTATTTCTAGAAAAGTAATAGAACCACTTTTAAAGTCTTGGCTGATATGACTGGAAAAATTTTCCCTTTTTATTGTAGTCTGTTCTTCAGTTATATAACTTCTTTTCAGTTTGTTTTTCTATCATTTATTTCCTTACTAAACTCTATTTAAAAATCATATAAATCACCATTCTAAAAAAATATCTTACAATTTTTAAGGCAGTTTGATTTTAAAAATGTCTAATTTCCTTAAGCATCTACTGGATCATTAACTGAATGTGGAATAACCAAGAAGAGAAATGGTACTTATAAAGGATTAGAAATGATGAAAGATAAACATGGATAAATACAGGGCATTTTCTAATCTGACTTTTTTTTTACTGCTTTCTATTTGTGGTTTGTCTCATTTAACTCTAGTTTCTTTTAGTGGTTATATGATTATAACATTGAAATTCACAAATTTGTTGTTACTTTGATATAAGGTTAAAATAAGGTTTTTTGCTCTATATTGTGAGATTTTACTAGTTTTTATAAGAGGAGATATCTTCAGAATCAAAAAGAATGTTAATTCAGTTGTACCAACATGTATACTGAATTATGAATTAGTAAAATAGCTATTAGTTTTTCCAGTCAGTTGAAAGAAATAAGAATACATTTACTTATTTTATTGTAATTCATAGCCTCTACTTAGGAATATAAGCATTTCTTGGATTTGCTTGTTTTAAAAATTTCACATTGTAGGTTATGAAGGTAAAGAATGTAGTTTTAATCTATTTCTAATATGGTTATATGAAGTTGCAACTATGTCATCTCATAAAATAAAGAAACTTCTAGATGTTTAATAAAGATCTTAATGCCCTCCAGGTTTGTTTTGTTCTAAATGAAAGCAGGTGGTAAGCATTGTCATGCCCTGATACATTGAAATTACTAAAATATTTAATAAGCTTCCAGGGTTTGAAGTCGTAGCCAGATGTTTTCAGTTTCCCCAGGATGGCTTTTACAGCTAAACATTTACTATGGAAATTAGCAAAGTTTGCCAGTTTACAAAAAGGCAAATAAAAAACAAATACAAGTTATTTTTTTGAACTAGAATAAAAATGATAACCACTATACTTAATCTGTCTTATCACTTTATAGTAAAATAAGATTTCCACAGCACAATAACACATGAAAAAAACTGAAATTCTACCTCTTTCCCCAACTTTTAATAGGTTTATTGAGGTATAATTTACATTCCATAGAATTTACCCATTTTTAAATGTACAATTTATGATTTTTTAATAAATTATATGATTGTGCCACTATCATCAATATCATTGTGAGAGCAGTTTTATTAACTTTTAATTGACATATAATAAACGACACATATTTAAAATACCTAGTCTTGCTTTCATTATTTCCAACAAGAAATCTGCTACCATCTTTTTTATTATTTTTTTTATTTCTCTGTATGTGAAATGTTTTTTTTCTTTTGCTACTTTTACTGTTTTCTATTTATCACTGCTTTTGAGAAATTGGCTTATGGTGTGGTTTACTTGTATTTCTTTGCTTTGGTATTCCTTGAACTTTTTGGGTTATAGTTTTCATCAAATTTGGAGAATTTTTACATATTCATTTTATATATATATATACCTACATACATATGCATATATGTATACATAGGTGTATACATATGTATATATATCTCTTTCCTCTTCTCCCTGCTGTTCATCAGGAACTTCAGTTACACAAATGAGGCTACATGTTGTTAAATTCATCATTAACATATGTTCTGTTCTTTTTTCCCCCCTCTCAAGTCTTCTTTCTTCCTTTTTTTTTTTTTTTTTTTTTTGCTGTGTCTTCAACTTCACTAATCTTTTAAATATTTAATCTATCACCAGTTCATTCAGTGTACTTTTAAAGACATCTCAGACATTGTCTGTGAAGTATCTCTAGAAATTTGGTTTGGGTCTGTTTTATTTCATTCATGTATCTGTTCAACTTCTGAACAGATGGAATATAGCTATAATAATTATTTTAATGTCCTTGTCTGCAAATTCTAACATTTATGGCAGGCTACTAACTTTGTGGTAATTGGAACACTGGGAAAAAACAAATACACCTGATAATCTTTGATTAGATGGAAAATATTTTGAATTTTTTCTTGTTGAGTGCTAGATACTTTTTAATTTCTGTAAATATTTTTAAGCTTTGTTCTAGGACAGAGTTACTTATTTTATCTTTTCAGTATTGCTTTTTGACATTTGTTATGTATAACAAGAACGCCATTTAGGGGTAATTGTTCTTTCTGCTGTGGGGCAAGACTCTCCAGTGTTCCAGGAATTAAGATTTTCAGTCCTAGTTGGTAAGAATAGGCTTCTTCCCTGTGTACACTGAGTATTGCTGTTTCTGATTTTTCAGATGGTTCCCTTGCCTCAAGCATTTTATTCATAAGCAGGTGCTGATTAGTACTTTGAATAAGGTATGAGAGAGACCTTGTGTGTCACTGAATTCTACCACTCTACCACTCTCCAAACCTTAAAGCGGCATTTTTAATTCTTATATAGTGTAGCCCAAATGATGACAAAGCTTCGTCTCCAGATGGCCTTTTGAACACTTTTAGTATTTATTTGCCTAAGAAAATAGCAATTATTTTATGCTTAATTACAACCTTTACTCATTTGACTAACCTCTCAGAATGGAAAGATAATATGGTAATTTTACATATCAAACAGAACAGTGGTTGTTTATGTAAAAAACCTGTGAAGTCCTTTTCTATGTTAGCTGAATACTAGTAACCATAACTATTATTCCCATTGTCAGACTTATTTATAATTTCTGTATGCTATTTCAATAGATATATTATTTAACTTCATGTTCCCCTTTCAAAGTTCTCTATCCACATAATTCAAGAATTTTTTTCATGTAATTAATAGAAATGAGTATTCAAATATATAAGAGGTTCATGTAACTTATTTTATGCCCTACAGTCAGCTTTGGGGGGTATTGTTCTTTCCTTTAAAAGTTCTTACAGTTTTCTAAAAATTTGCAGTAATTTCTCTGAGTAAAGCAGGAAAGTTGATAGTTAACCTTACAGGTCCTCTAGGAGAAGAGTTTTTGCTATTTTAGAAGATCCTTTTAATTTTATTTTTTTTCTCTTTTTAAATATATAGCAGAAACATAGTTCTATATATTAAGAATTGATATTCTTATTTGTTTTTATTTATGCTACTAGGTACTTTGGAAGTTCGTCTTATGGGCTGCCAAGACATCCTAGAGAATGTCCCTGGACGATCAAAAGCAACATCTGTTGCTCTACCTGGTTGGAGTCCGAGTGAAACCAGATCATCTTTCATGAGCAGAACGAGTAAAAGTAAAAGTGGAAGTAGTCGAAATCTCCTAAAAACCGATGACTTGTCCAGTTCAGTAACCACACTTTTTTAAAGAATATAACAAATGAAAGGGACTAGACAAAGAAATTATCAATGGGGACAGAAAAGAATGGAAGGTGTCCAAGTGGGAAAAAAAAACTTGAAAATTATAATTTGTGTAGTTAAATTTAAAATATTAAAACCTGTAATGATAGGAAGCAAAAGGGCAGCAGAATTTATTTTACTGAAAATGTATGAATGAATGACAAACAATGGTAATTCTTTTGAAAGAATGAAATATTGAAAAATCACTCTTTATGCCCACCTGAAAAATATACAGAGACAATGAGACTTGTTCTTCTTGTAGGATCATACCTTGATTCTTTTAATGGTTTGGTGATACTTCAAAACTAATATTGAATTTTGCATAACTAACTATTGGACCAAACCTGTGTACTGGGATAGCAACCTGCAAGTCAACTTTAATAGGAATCAGAGGGTAAGGATTGAGGAGACTAAAACGAAAAAATATTTAGGAAGCACTTTGGAGACATTGTGAAGTATAGTTGTAAACTATACATAAGTGTATATCTAGGATGAAAAAGCATATGACAATTAAACCTAGTATAGAGTACAAAAGTGAACTTGTCTGTAGTTGATTGTGCTTAGAGGGTTTGTGAAAATAAAGAGTTGTTTGAGGCTGCCAAACTTTAAATATAAACAAGAGTAAACAAAGAAAAACTGGATTTTTGATCATCCATTGTGGCAAACAACGACTGTGAATCCTTTAATTCACATTCTTTTATGTACAAACTAGATAGCAGTTACCATTTGTGTTTTATCAAACAGGATAATCTGGAAGGGTCTAGTGGGAGTATTTATATAGCAATTTAGGATTAAAAAACTAAAGAATTAAATATGAAAAAACATTTTCAAAGAATCTTAAGATTTTTCATTGCTATAGTGGCAGCAATATTAAAGGTTTAAAGTCTTTAAACAAGCTTATAAATTTTAATTACAGATGATGTCTGTGCTGTTTTGAAGCTAGATAATACTGTGGTTGGTCAAACTAGCTGGAAACCCATTTCCAATCAGTCATGGGACCAGAAGTTTACACTGGAACTAGACAGGGTAAGATGAGGAAATTTTTACTTGAATTTTCATTATACTAAAAATTTTGTTTTGAATGTTTTAAATGTTTTATTATTTTGGAAGACTTTAACAGACTTTATTCTTAACAAGAATAAAAGAAAGGTATATTTTTTTGACATTTCTCATGTAGTAAGTTACATAGAAGTCTACTTTTATGTACAGGTAAATATCAGATTCCTATTATAGCTTTTATTTGTGCATTCACTTGAAAATGTGTGCTTTATATTAAACTAGAAAAACCAACAAACCAGCTAAATCTAATATTGTGTTTGTTGTTTTAATAACACACAGTCTAATCACTGAAGTGATTCTTCTGACCCACCATGTTCAGGTTATCTTACCAAAGCTGAGTTTGAAAGGAGCTCTTGGCGAACACTGTGGTGCACACCTGTAATCCCAGCGACTCAGGAGGCTGAGGCAGTAGGATTGCAAGTTCAAAGCCAGCCTCAGCAATTTAGCAAGGCCCTAAGTGAGACCCTGTCTCAAAAAATAAAAAAGGCTGAAGATGTGGCTCAGTGGTTAAGCACCCCTGGGTTCAATCCCCCATATCAGAAAGAAAGAAAGGAGCTCTTATACTCAAGTTACACTCAAGTCTCTTCACTTCCCATGTATCTCAGTGTCTTTCATGAAGATATAAATAGCTAGAATCCATTCTGTGGCTGTAGAACCCAATTGAAATTAACTTGTCACAGTATATTCAATAGATATACAATGATGACTTGATCTTAGATTCAAATTCATTTTTTGAGTATGGGATGAAAATGTTAAAAATCAATCATAACTTTATCTGAAAATTAAAGAGTTTAAGCTTTGTGTTATATCATATTCAGAAAGCAGATTTATAAGGCTTAATGGTGATGTAATCTATGAAAATGTTTTGGCTGTTATCGCTCCAGCTTTTATTAAGATATTTTTCCAATAAAGTCTTCAAAGCAAGCATACTAGCTCAGACCTTTATTATTGCTTTTCTTGGTTCAAAATTATGTCAACCACTTAAATGTTACATGTACTTAACAAAATGCTTAGCCTGTTGTGTAGTCCAGTTTTCGAATCTTTTATGTTATCTATTTCAGTGAGATGTGTGAGGATCGAATCTATGTTAAAACTAGGCACTGTGATGCATCCCAGCAATTTGGGAGGCTGAGGAAGGAGGATTGCAAGCCTGAGGCCAGCTTCAGCAACTTAGCAAGATCCTAATCAACTTAGTGAGACCCTGTCCTAAAATAAGAAGGGCAGGGGATGTAGCTCAGTGGTAAAGAACACCTGTGTTAGTTTCATCCCTGGTACCAAAAAAAGAAAAAAAAAAATGAAAATGACTAATTGGGAGATTTTACATGTAGTAAGGTTATTGAGAGAGTTGTATATTTAAAAAAGAGAACTTAAAATAAATTGGGTCTTGCAGTCATTGAAGTAACTGAGAAACCAGCATAGTTACATATAAATAAATTTTAGAACTACTATAGACTTTCAGTGTCCTGCTTCTAAAGGTATGTTCTTTTCCCTATGATAATTTGAATGAGATATAAAGATAGAGGTGGCACAGAGAGAAAAGTACAAAAAATGGTGAATGCCTGGAAAGAGAAAATAGTTTATAATTATCTAAACTATTAGTTTAGAACACTAGAAAGTCTCTGATAACTATTGGCTGTTCATAACTTGAGATCTACAACTAAAATTATTTTTCTACTCTATGATATCAGACATTTTTTCCCACTTGGAGTTGTGCTCCCTTTGAAACTTTGAAGACACTGCATGGCTTAGTAAAGCCATATTCTCAAACCAGCTAGTCCTTATTGCTCCCAGTATTCCTATTCCTTGCCCCTAATTTGATTATAAACTTCTTGGCAGAGACCACATTTCCTATTACAATAGTTCTTTATGTTTACATAGTACATTTTACATTTACATGTGCTTTTTACTCTTTTATTATTTCTTATAATGATAGAATATTTATTTATGGAAAATGTTTATAGAAATATAAGTCTTGGACTACTCCTGTTGTACTAGCTATAGCTATATAGGATGCTGCGGTTCTGGGAGGATCACTTGCATCCAGGAGTATAAGACCAGCCTGGGCAGTTTAATAGAGAGACCCTGTGTATAGATAGATAGAGATTGTAGATGAAATTTAAAGGTAAGTGCACTTGCCTAGCATGCATGAGGCCCTGCGATCTATCACCATCACCATTGAATAAACAAAGAATGAAAGAAATCAATAGTTCTTCTTAAAATTGTAAGATAATTGTAGAAATGACCTAGATCTAGAATTCTTCTAGAAAAATTAAAATTATATTCCAGGGAGTTCCAGTGTTCTGTAAAATTGTCTCAGGAGGTAACACGGAGTCCTTTTTGTTTTGTTTTGGAATTCTATGTAAGATGTCATTTGGATTTTGCCACTTAAAATGTTTTTTAATTGCTTATGTACTTCAGCTCCTATATTGTGCAAATTAAGGAAATTATGGTTTAAAGGTTAAATAACTAGCCTAGGGTATAATCCAGAATTCTTAATAGCTACGGACTAATGGTTCTGTATTATATCAAGTTTCTCTTTTATTTTCTTATAAAACCGGTCTTTTTTATATTATAAACATGATAGCTGAGTACAGTGGTATATACCTATAATCCCAGCTATTCAGTAGGCTGAGGCAGGAGGATTGCAAGTTTGAGCCCAGCCTGGACAACTTAGGGAGACCATGTCTCAAAAAGTAAAAAGGGCTGCAGGTGCATTTCAGTAATAGAGAACCTCCTGGTATTCAGTTCCTAGTACTGCTCAAAAAGGGGGGGGGGGGGGGGCTGTGCAATTTCTCTTTTTCCTTGAATTTCCTCCCCTTTCCTGTGATAACAAGTTTGATCAAGCTATCATGGGAGATTGAGATCATCTTAGATGCTGGGTTTTTAACTTGTAATGAAGCTATAATGGTTTTCACCTTCCTTTGGCTCTTCCAGATTCTTCTATTAAATAATATATCATGAACATGTCATATCCTCCTCAGACTATGTGACTCCTTGGGGATCATCAACTATATATAAAATCAGTTAGTTTTTTTTTTTGGCTCGGGGATTAAATCAGGGACGCTTTACCATGAAGCTACATCTCCATTTAATTATTTAAGACAGGGTCTCTCTAAATTACTGAATCTAGCCTCAAATTTATGATCCTCTTGCTTTGGCCTCCTAGGTGGCTGAGATTACAGGTGCGCACCTCTGTGTCTGGACCTTTTTGTTGTTGTTCTTTGTTTTTATCATTTCTTGACCATCAGGCATTCTGCTAAATTCATTAAGGATGACTTTGTTTTTCCCTTTGCTCTAACATTTGCCATTGTTAGGAGGGACTTAAAACACACAACCCATTCAACACACCCTTATTTCAAATTTCTTGTAACTCAGCTCCATTGTACTTTTATTCCTGGGTTATTTTAGCAATAAATTTTTCTATTCAACTTAAATCTGTTGTTTTCATTCAAAATTATTTTAATTATACATATTTATGTAATATAGTATGATAATTTGATACATGTATGTAATGAAGAATGATTAGGGTAATTAGCATTTCCATCTCTTTAAACATTTATCATTTCATTGTGTTGGGAATCTTCAAACTCCTCCTGTCTAGTTTTTTATAAAATATATAATAAATTGTTGAAATCTTAAATTCAGTATTCCAAACTTTCGCTACCAAATCTCTTGTTCTTCTAAATGAGATAACTGCATAAAACACCTAAAATAATACCTGTACATGATAGTTGAGTAGTAAATGATAGCTCTTATTACTCCCGGCTTTGTTTTATTACCATAAAGCTAACTATTTAATCACATATTTTCATTTCCTTAATATTCTAGATATTTTTTATGTTATTAATTCCTTCCAAACTTCATTTCCTTTTCCGTGCACCCTAAAATCAGTGTTATTCGGAACTGTTTCCTTGCTGATGCCCCCCACAACATCCTTCGACCTTGTCTTTATACCATACCTGCTGTGGAAACCTAAAACAGCATATTATTCCTGCCATGTAGCTTTTCTACTTTCATATGCTAAGTGCTGCTGAAGTTAGTAATACTTACAGTGTGTATTTTAGTTTCCACCCTCAGTAAGGCTTACTCTAAAAGTTAATTGTACATTTCAAATCCAACTCTTACCAGTAATTTTTGTTTCCCCCATCTCATACTCCTTTACTTCTGTTTTAGATTAAGCCCATTAGACTTCATATTCCTGCTACCATTCACTAAATTTTCTGCATCATCATCTTGGTTTCAGAGAAAGAAGTCTGTCTCATTCCTATTAGAGTCTGTGATCTAAATTGTCTTCTAATTCCCATTCTTTGTAATCTCTTGAAACCTTCTTCCATCAATTATACCTGCTGTGACCTATATATCTTAACCTCATTTCCTCTTACCTTTGATTATTATTACATGTTTGCATTCCTTCCATTATTTTATTTTATTTTATTTTATTTTATTGCTTCCTTGTAGCTCTATTGATCGGCTTCTCACAAACAAGATTCTTGAAAAAGTTAATCATGTTCACATACTACATTGGAGCTTCTGTTGCTGTAATAGGTTCTAAATAAGACACATTATATATAGTTTCTCGTTTAATCCTTTCAGTAATCTTATGAGATATATATAATTATTTTAGCTGTTCTAGGGATTACTGATGTCCCAAGACTTCTAATTTTTCTCAGGCCACACAGCTAGAAAGTGAGAGAGCTGAGAATCATCACAAGTATCTTGACACTAAAGCCTAGTCTGTCTAAAATAAAAGTCTGTGTTCTTCATTATAGCTTACTAACTTGTCTGTTTCTCATCCTTCTGCCTGGGTAAATTTTTTTAATTGCGTATTACAGTAAGAAAAATAATAAAAATTTAGTGCTGGGCTTCTGTTAACTTTTAGTTCTCACACAACTCTAGACAACAAATAGCATATTATTGTGCATATTTTACAGGTAAGCAAACTGAGGACCAGAAAGGTAAAAGTAACTTGTCTAAAGTTCTAAAACTATCAATGATATGGAGCTGAGACTTGAATGAACTATTTGTTCTACAAAAATTTATTCCATCTGTAGGCATAAGATAATATGATCCTAGGGCTCTACTGTACTTCCCGAGATGATTCACCTCTACCCCTTCATGTTTTACCCTTTAGTGCTGGCCTATAGTTTCCAAGTTAAAGATCAGATTATTTTGTTGTCATACAAAGTTCTTCATGATCTTGCTCTACCTGTCTTTTTATCCTTATTTCCCATATTCTAGGCTTAACTACATGAAACTATATCCTCTCTAAAATATACTGTCTACTTCTTTAACCTTTGTACATTCTTTTTCCTCTGATCATTGTGTCCTCTCTGCTTTCAGTCTTGTGACTCATCTCTTAAAGCCCAATTTGAGTCTCATCTTTTTCAATCTTCCTTGTACTCTTCCCTTACAAAAATCATTTTATTACTCATATTTATTTACATTTACACCTTTCCAATAAAACTATGAATCACTTGAAAACAGGAATATATGTTGCTTATCTTTGTACCTATCACAGAAGAGACTTAATTTAGATAATCACTAAGTATTAATGGAATGAATGGAAATAATTTATGCAAGATTAATTTTTAAACTTAGCCTTTTTCTTTAACCTATATTTTTTTATATCAACATACCTGAGGAATATGACATTCTGATTGATACAGTGATTCCCAAGTAGATTCCCAAATAAACACACATAGCAGAATCTGAGGGACAAAGACATGTTTCATGTTTACATGAAAATGCCTTCTTCCTTACCCAGTCTCAACCTCTTCCCCATAACTGAATCTGGTTTAAATTTTCATGCCTCACCTGTTGCTAGAAAATAATTGTTCTTAAATACAGTATAAGCATTTTAAAATGCTTTTTATGCCTCTCTGACCTTTAATACTGAAGACCTCCATTTAACAATGTGAGAAATAGAAAAGAATTAGAAGTAATACTACTGTAAAGAAACTTAAGCTCAGATTAGGTTTTAAAAAATTAATTTGAGGCAAAATTAAAACCTATTAAATATGTTTTAGAAGCTTAGGGATGAATTCTATCCAACATGAACTTTCATCCCAGATTTAAAAGTTCTGAGGGTAGACTCATTCCACTGTCTGATTCATTAAACTTCTATTCTTCACCTCCTCCCCCGACATTGTATATTAGCATCCACATATCAGAGAGAACATTCAACCTTTGGTTTTGGGGGATTTGCTTATTTCTGAATACACCTAAGTGAATCTTCACATCATGTACAACCACAAGACTGGGATCCTAATCAGAATAAGGTATATTCCATGTTTGTATAAATATATCAAAATATACTCTACTGTCATGTAAATATGAAAATTTATAAAATAAAAGTACATGAGGATAAACCCACCAACGAATATGCAGAAACATGATGGAATTGTTATATGGAGAATATAAAGTTTAATCTTTAAAGAAAGAACAAAAGAATTTTAAAACATAAGCAAAGAATGAATGATAAGCCAATAAGAGTAGGCAGGGATTAAATTAATCAAATAAAATGATATCTGGAATTTGCTTCAAAATAATGCAGGAGGTCTGGGAAAGTAGCTCAGAGGCAGAGTGTTTGCCTAGTATGCATGAGGCCCTGTGTTCAATCCCTAGCACCAGGGGGGAAATAAAAGAAAAGGAGGGGTTAAAAGTAAAGCATGATTGACCAATAGTTGATAAATTTTTGATACTGCGGGGAAGAACATCCAAATAGAACTTTTAAAAATAGGCAATGTTAACATTTGATATTGAAAACTAAGAGGATAGGCTAACCAAAAGAAGAGTTAGCTTGGAAGATAGCTAAAGAAGTTGCCTAGAGTACAACACAAAGAGATAAAAAATTTGAAGGAAAGTCTGAGAGACGGGAATAAGAATTAAGATAGAATAAGAATTAAATGGAGTTCCAGAAGGATGGAGTAGAGGACAAAGGCTGTCTGAAGCAGTAATGGCTGAATTTTCCAGAATTGATGACAGTCACAGATTTTCAGATTTGAGAAAACAAGTACCTTAAAGGGTTAATAAGGTAGCTAATTTAAAAACTCAGCAATGGGTGGGAGATGTGGATTGGATTTAATCAAGAATGTAATTGTTATAGAGGCAAATGTTTAATTTGATCTTCATGAAAAGAGAATTTCGGGATGAGGAAAAACTAGTGGGAAAATCATAGGTAACAGTATAGATTTTGGTTGAAGAATAAGATAAAGTTTGGAAATAGGAACAATGTGTATTAAGTCATGGAGGATGAAAAGTATATAAGGAGTCTGGAATAAAAGGGAAACTATGTAACTTTAGCAGATAATAATTGACACATTAAGTGACTATGTACACTCAGCACTTAATAATTTCTATCATAATTATTTACTTGTCTTTTGCACTACAAAGGGAGTAAAATTATCCACATCACAGGTGACTTCAAGCAGAGATCACATCCTTATATTCTTCATTTTATCTATCCTGCTCCTCTCTCTGTATTTCTCATCCTCCCAAAAGGCTCCAAGATTTCACATACATTTCAGCTCAAGAGTCTCCCTCACTGGACTTCTGAACTTGAAAACATATTACTGTTTCCCCAGGTAGTTGTTTTCTGTTTGTCCCTAGTGGATTCCAGTTTTTTTTTTTTTTTTCTACCCCATCCTATTCTGTACTTCTATAGATTAGTGTGTGACTTTGAAATTTACTGGGCTCTGATTTAAGATGAAAGACAGTGGGAGATTAGTGGGCAGAAGGAAAGGGCAATCAGGATTTTTGTTTCTCTTCCTTCATCCCTACTTTGCTGTTTTTCACAGCAGTGTATCTATGGCTGCACCTCCTGCTGGAGAGTTTCTTTTCCAAGATCCAGTCAGTCTCAGTGGATTTTTGTAATATTGCTTTTACACGTTTAGGCTAGGGTTGGACTACTGCTAGTCTTTCAATTTTTGTTCTTTGTTAGTTCCTTAACTTTCATCACGCCTCTGAAAGCAGCCAGTTTTTAAAACCCTCTTTAGTTAAATCCTTTCACTATTCAATCTGCTTGTTTCCTGGGATCTTAACTGATATATTTCCCAAGGCTGTGTTGTCCACAGAAGCCTATTGAACACTAATAAATATGACATCTGCCATGTGTATCTTTGTGAAAACATCATCATTCCTCAGCTCTTGAATTTCCTAAGCTTTGAGTAATTTTCACTATTGTAGCAACAGAAAGTTCATGTTTTGCCTCTTTTCAGTAGTGGAGGCGTACTCTCCTTTTATTAAAGTTCCCAAACTTTCTCAGTTCAGTGTTCTTGCTGTTCTAGTAGTTTTTTTCACAGTATGTCTCTAGAACAAAAGAAATACCCAATACTCCATTTATTAAGAAGTAGTTAATAAGTAGTGTTTATACACTAGATAATTAACCCCAATAGATTTTGGAAAAAAAGTATCGAGAGAAAAGAGTCTTATTTCATTCTTATATAACTGAAATTAACAAATGGGATGTCTACCTGTTGTACACTGTATTATTTCTTAAAGCCCTGAATCAAATGGTTCTTCATTTCCTCTTCTGCAGATTTTTCATATGAAGTTGCTTTTTATTATTGTGAAAACCTAGCTTAGCATAGATATGATGTCATCAAAAGGCATGTATGTAGTATTCTAATGGTGAAACTATGAATTACCTTGAGCTAGTGATTCCCATGGTGTCCAATAGATGTCAGTGTATCCTTTGAAAAATGAAAGTATTCTCTGGCTGATACCCAGAGCTTTTCAACAACCATTTAGAAACATCAGCCTTCTTTGTGCTAAATGTGTACTGTTTCCATTATTTGGGGAGTTTTTCTTTGTTCTTTGTTTTGTTTGGCTGCTGTTATTTTTTTTTAACTGCCACACATTTTTTAATTTTTTGCTTTCCTTCCTTCACTATGGGTAAAGCTGATTCAATGTCCCTTACCTTTTTCTGTTTATATTCAGGCCTTAGAGAGATAAGCCACACAGATTTCTTATTTCTCTCATACACTTTTCTCATTGATCGTAGATTCAAATACAGCAAAATGAAACACAAGCATTCATGGTCTGCCAGTACTGCCAATTAGTTAACCTAACTCAAATCGTACCACTCAGCTTTTTTTTTGGCTGGGGGGTAGTAGATTTCTTCCATCTAGAATTTCATTATTCCTGTAGTTTTCAGTTATATATGAGCATGCCCTTGCCTTTAGACCAGATCTCCTTTATCTAGGAAATTTCTACGAAAGCAGCAGTCAAACTTGCATGTTAAATTCTAAACAGTAGTAGCTGCTTCAATTCTATATCCCAGGCTAATTTACCCAAACTGCACTTGATATCAGGGGTTAAAAAGGATTGAGGATTCATGACATAGATTATGCAGTACTGAAATAAAAATTTCTAGATCACAGCCGTCCTCCCTCTTATGTTCTTAAGAGTGATTTTGACAGGGAACAATGCAAAGCAATAAAAAGTAAAGATGTTTATACCTAATTTCTCATTATAGAACTCTAGGAAATCTAGCTTAAAGTCTATCCCATCCTAAATCTGTAACATATTTCCATTTGAAGCATGGAATAAAAAGCCTGAGGAAAGAGATGAATCAATATGTTAAGTTTACCAGAATGACTAGAATAAATAACAAATGAGGTGAGAGAATCCACTTTCATCCAGGGTAAAGCATAATTTCAGAAATGTAGCAGTGTGAAAGTATGAGAATCTGTAAAAAAATACTGATGCCATCCCTAGCTTCTGTGCCACTTGTATCTGCCTGTCCATAACAAGTTTTCTTCCCTAAGGAAGAAGATAGGAGAAAGTAATCCTCTCTCTTCTCCTAGTCTAAAAATAAGTAATCTAAATTACCAGTTCCCAATATAGTTGTTCTACCATCATATTTCACAAAACAACTGTTACCAAAATAATTAAGCTTTTAACTTGAATGCAGTGTGATAGCATTAGTATCACATCTATTCTCTATACCATTTGTTAATCCTAAAGTAATAATTATTCTTCTCATTCTTTCCCTTTCATGATAAGCATCCTCTTCCATATTAATTATGAGTCAGAGGGAAGAATTGAGATAGGAAGCCCTGGGATCACATGCCATTGATATGTTGTTCTGAGTCTTTTCCTGATCGGCTATGAGTCTCTCTGAAGCATTGTGTTATGACAGATTTTTATCATGTTGCATTTTTATAAGTGTTTATCTATTCATTTGTATCAACTAGTTTTATAACTTAAGGAAAGAATTTTTATTACGTATATCAGAAACTTATGCATAGCTTCATAAATTGAAATTTGTCATATAAAAGAAGTAATTTATTACTTTGTAGACCCTAAAGAGAAAAGTATTTTTCTCTCTTTCTGGATGGTCTGCATAATCTTGAGAAAATAATGGAAGAGTCTAGTACTTCGTTATAATTAAAATGTATAGAGATTATAAGATATGTAGAGGTCAGTTTATGACTTGACTCCAACTTATAAACTACATTCTGTGTTTGCATTTAGTAATAGGTTGTAAAAACCTTAAATATGTTTCCTCCTGAAGCATTGTTTTTGATGATTATCATGTATTCTTTCCTAAGGATATGTTACATTTAACTGGTTCCTATGTTTTCAGTATTAAAGTTCTTACTACTTTGGTGTTCTTTTTTAAAACGTTATAATACATAAACATTTTAAGGCAGAAAGCATAAGCTGAATATCCCCTTTCTTCCCTACCTACTCAGGCTGCTGCACTTACTAGCCTTGCTACCAGCTAGATTTTTTTTTTGAAGATTAAATGATCTAATATTAATACTCTTAAAGTGCTTGTCACAGTGTGTGGCATATTGTAAGTGCAGAATAAATGCTATTTGCAGATCATTCCCCTGCTCAACAGTGGGAAAGAAATAAGGTTTGACATGGATTCTGTGAGGCAAGTACTGGGGTCTTTTCACAGTAGCATAGCAAGTGATACATATGAAGAGGGGAAATAAGAAAGATTGAACCTTTAAATGGGAAGACTTCTGTGGGCATTCATCTGTACTAGTGGTTCCCATATGCATTCTTTAAGTGTACTTTGGAAATACCTTACCCAGAGAATGTCTTCTTGAGTTTGTGCTTTTAAATTAAAATGTATTAGTTTATTAAAAGAATATACAATTAAGAAACATTATAGAATTTTATTTAAAATAGTGTTATCTTTGTGTTACTTTTGTTTATTGTATTTGTATCTCATTTTTTGTGATATTTTAATCAAGTGTGTGTCCAATGATGTCTTTTCTGTTTATTTATTTTTTTTAATTATCCTAGTCACGTGAACTGGAAATTTCAGTTTATTGGCGTGATTGGCGATCTCTGTGTGCTGTAAAATTTCTGAGGTTAGAAGATTTTTTAGACAACCAACGGCATGGCATGTGTCTATATTTGGAACCACAGGGTACTTTATTTGCAGAGGTAATAAATGTATTTTATTAACTGTGTATAACTACAATTGAAATTATGTATAGGTAACATGATGTAGAATTGGAAAGAGTGTTAGGCTGAAAGACTAAGATGACTTGAATTCTTGACTCAGCTCTGCCACTGAATAGGTATGTGACCTTGAGAAAAATCATTTATCCTCTCTATATCTGTTTTCTCATCTAGAAAATGAGAGGATTGGACAAAATTATAGCTAAGATTCCCTTAAGCTTAAAATGCTATGAGTTTAGTGGATTTCATGAACCATAAATTCAATGCTATTTTCATGTCACCTTGAATTTTCATCACTGCAGGTTACCTTTTTTAATCCAGTCATTGAAAGAAGACCAAAACTCCAAAGACAAAAGAAAATTTTTTCAAAACAGCAAGGTAATTTCTAAGAATCAAATATAAAATGTTCTCGTGTTTTATTAAATCTTAAAAGTAATATCCATATGTAGTTTCTTTTTAGTTGTGCATTTATTTCTAGAATTTTATTACAGAACATTTTAGTTTACTATCACCCAGCTTCAGCAGTAATCAACTGATGGCCAATTTTGTTTTATTCACATCCTGTCTGTCCATACTCCTTAGTCAGATTATTTGAAGCAAACTCAGACATTAGTGAATCATCCTTAAATATTATAGTTTGGCTGGGTGTGGTGGCACATGCCTATAATCTCAGCACCTGGGGAAGCTGAGGTAGGAGGATGGCAAGTTCAGGGCCAGCCTGGGCAATTTAGCAAGACCCTGTATCAAAATGAAAATAAAGGACAAACAAACAAAAAAACCCAACTAGTTTGTGTCTAGTTAAGGTTTTAAAAAGAAGAAATTCTTTTTAAAACCTTAACTACATATGTATAACAATTTCTTACGTATTTATTTTTTAAACTATCTTATGCTATTTTGCACTAATATTTCATAGCAAATAGTTAAAAATAATCTTTTATATCAAATTTTGTTCTTCATTAATTATAAACTGATGAATGTAAATTTTTAATTATGCCTTTTGGTAATATATAAAGAAATTACTCGTTCTGTTTTCTTTATTCACAATATGTACAGGCAAAACGTTTCTCCGAGCTCCTCAAATGAATATTAATATTGCCACATGGGGAAGGCTAGTAAGAAGAGCTATTCCTACAGTAAATCATTCTGGCACCTTCAGCCCTCAAACTCCTGTGCATGCAACAGTGCCAGTGGTTGATGTGCGTATTCCTGAGCTAGCACCTCCAGCTAGGTATGTGTCTAAGATTTTTAAGCATATCTTACACAAAATAGTTATTGGGACATTTGTACATATTGATTACCGTGGTTATTGAGAACCTCAGTTTTTTCCAAGTAGTATTTTTATTTATTTTTTTCTTTTATCATAGGTATTTATTTATTTTCATTAGCACATGTGTAACAGTGGGGTTCATTTTGACATAATTATGCATGCACTGGATATAATTTGCTTCATCTCAGGCCCTAGTAACTTCTTTGTTTTAGTCAGAGTTTCAACACTGTGACCAAAGGAAAAATTTATTTGCCTACTATCTCAGAGGTATCAGTGCATAGATAGCCAACTTCATTGTTCTGGGCCCATAGTGAAGCAGAACATTATGGTGGAAGAGCATTGCAGAGCAAAGCAGTGGCACTGATATTTATTTTTCATTTCTTCTGTATGAAATATTCAGTGTTTGTTTGTGGTTTAGTTGTTACAAATTTTTGGTTTCTACTTGCCATAGACCATTTTTTATTTCAGCTTCAATTCTGAAGGATAGTTTTGCTGGATATAGCAATCTTGGCTGGAACTCAGTATCTTCAGGACTTAATATATATTACTATAATCCCTCCTTGTTTAGGGTCTTGACTGAAAAATCAGTAAAATTCTAATTGGTTTACCTCTAAATGTGACTGTTTTTCTCTTGTTGCTTTGAGAATTCTGTTCTTATTTTGTATATTAAGAATCTTATTTATAATGTATCTTGATAAGGACCTTTTTAAATTTTATTTAGCAGGAGCTCTAAATACTTCTTGAATTTGCATTTCCATCTCATGATTGAAATTTGGAAATTTTTCTGATATTTTTTGGGGGGATGGTACCAGGGATTAAATTCAGAGGCACTCAGCTACTGAGCCACATTCCCAATCCTATTTTGTATTTATTTAGATACAGGGTCTCACTAAGTTGCTTAGCACCTCGATTTTGCTAAGGCTGGCTTTCAATTTGTAATCCTCTTGCCTAAGCCTCCCAAGCCACTGGGATTACAGGCATGCATCACCATGCCCCGCTTCTAATAATAATGTCATTGAAAATGTTGTACATTCCTTTAGTTTGTATTTCAGTTCCTTTATGTATACCAGTGGTTCTTAGGTTAGGTCTCTTAATATTATCCCTGATTGACTAATCTGATCATGGTCTCTTACAATTTTTTCTTTGTTGTCAACTTTATTTTCAAGATTTTATACTTGGTCTTTGAGGCCTGAAATTCTGTCTTCACAGTGCTCTAATCTATTGGTGATGCTTTCAACTGAATTTTTAATTTGATTATTGAATCTTTCATTTCCAATACTTCTGTTTGGTTCTTTTTCAGAATCTCTCTTTATTGAAATGTTCTTTTACTTCCTATATATTCTCTCTCAGTTAATCCTTATATCTTCTTTTTGTTTATCAATTATTTTAATCATCAATTTCCTAAATTCTTTTTCTGGCATTTCCTCCACTGTGATGTCCATGGGGTCACTTGTGTTGTGGCCTATTTGGGGTGGCTTGTTCCCTTGATTTTTTCATATTATTAGTTTTTTTGTTCATCTTCTGGGATGATTCTCTCTTCTACTTTTATATAAAGTAGTTTTTAGTGAGCTGCTTTCTCTTGACCCAGTTCTAACTTGCTACTATGTCCAGTCTCTAATACCACATTGAGAGGAGATACTAATCCCTATTAATTACAGGCACTTCAGAACAAAAGCCTTATGCTAAGAAATCTTAAAAAAAAAAAAAAAAGCTTATTAATAATGTTCTTCAGCAGCTCACTAATCTGTTGTTCTTGGTCACAATTTTTAAGTAGGGTGTTTTCTTTCTGGGGTTTCAGTTATCATGCAGTTTATTTTCAGCTCTGACCCAAAGTGGTTGAACTTGTTAGTGGCATCTGTGTTCACCAAAGGGTGAACTTTCTTGGATGCCTGTGGGGTTGGGGGGGATGGGGTTGTGATCAGAACTATCCATCCAAGACGGTAGTGAAACTTTCATGTACTAGAGATAGGAGAATAGAATGTGTCATCCTATCTTCCAGGTCTTTCTAAGCTTGGAAGAGATGTCTTCAGGCTCACCAGATTTGTTGTGAATTGAATACCCCAATGTCAGCCAGGCTACTGATCCCAGCATTCAGATCACCTGTTTCAAGTGAAAGAGTTTTTCGCTCTTTTCAGCATTGTAGGCTCCATTTGCTGGTGCTGAATTACTGTTTTGATTTACTCTTGGAGAGCTATGATAGAGTGGCTTCCTCTGAACCTCCTTATTCCATTCCCCAAAGGCATAGACTCATTATGATACCTTATTCCTGTCATTCAAATTGTAAAAAGCAAAACAAATGAGAAATGCCTCCTTCCTCTATTCCACCATCTTGCCATCTCAAATAATAGTTTTAAACAAGTGCTCTGTTTACTTTTAAAATGTTCAATTGCTTTTATTAAATAAATTAGTAAATACTTTTGATTACTATTTTGGTGAATTGCTTTATCTTTTGTAAGTGATTCTACAGTAACCAAATTGGACTTTGATCTTGAGCCGGAACCTCCTCCAGCCCCACCAAGAGCTTCTTCCCTTGGAGAAATAGATGAAACTTCTGAATTAAGAGTTTTGGATACACCTGGACAGGCAAGACATTTAAGACTTTGTGTAATTCTTTTTTGCCACATGAATGCATAGTAAAAGTATCGTAGTGAATAAGTGCAATTTCAATTTAAAGTTTATCTGTGAACTATTTATACTTCTTATGAATGGACTGTTTTCAATTAAATTAGACTAAGTTGACAAGAAATTACAAAATTATTAGTGTTGGCATGCCATTGTCATTAGCTATTAAGCTAAAAAAGATAGAATAAGTTTCTTTAGCTAAAAAGGAGCATAGAAGCATGGTTGATATTTATTGTCATATTGCCTGAAATGCTGTTTATCTTCTAACTTGGTTAATAATATGCTATATACGTATTATTATAAAATTTATGCTAGGGATGTGGCGCAATGGTAGAGCACTTACCTGGCATGCATGAGGCCTTAGGTTTTTTCCCCAACACCCCCCAGCCCCGCCCGCCACACCCCCTCTCCCCTACCCTTCACTCCCCCTCCCCTCCACCCCCCACCAAAAAATAAAGAATAACCAGCTAAATTTTTCATCTCTAGTACTTGTATTGACTGTTGGAATATTTTTGTTTAACTTTATGATTACCTAATAAATCAGGGTTTTTTTTTTTATTATTGTTGCTTTTTATTTTTATATGGGGGATTAAACCCAGGGTGCTTAAACACTGGGCCAGCCCTTTTTTATTTTTTTATTTTGAGGCAAGTTCTCACTAAGTTGCTGAGGCTGGCTTTGAACTTGTAATCCTCTTGCCTTAGCCTCCCAAGCTGCTGGATAAATAAGTTGTGTTTTGTTTTATTATTTTCATGGTTTAACAAGTATTTAATATCTTATAGGACTCAGAAACAATTTTTGATATTGAGAATGACAGGAATAGTATTCTTCCCAAATCCCAGTCTGACTATGAGCCTGATATTCAAGACTCAAGCCTAGGATATAGTGGTCGAGAACTTGAGGATAGAAGGTAAAGAACATATACGTGTATATATAGTGTTTTGCTACTACATATTGATATCATATTTTATTGCCTTGTATTTAATTGAAATTACTATTTTCAGATCTGAGCAAAGGTTTCAGTTTAATCTACAAGATTTCAGATGTTGCGCTGTCTTGGGAAGAGGACATTTTGGGAAGGTAAGCATTTGAAGGTTCGTGGATACCTATAAAATTAAGAACTAAAATGGGAAATAATTATTTTAATCTCATTTCAGGTGCTTTTGGCAGAATATAAACACACAAATGAGATGTTTGCTATAAAAGCCTTAAAGAAGGGAGACATTGTAGCTCGAGACGAAGTAGACAGGTTAGTTTTTAAAAAATGAAATTGTTTTCCTGAAAGTTGTATTTTAAGAGAATGGATGAAATAGGAAAACTTTCTAATTTTGTCATAATATGTGAAGAAATTAGTGTATTTATGTTTGGCATAAGGTACATTTCTAGCCAATTCCTTTTTTTCCCTTCTTATGACAACTGATAAGTGGATACCAAGGAAAGATAGTGAAACGTTTAAACTAATTATGTTAAGGGTTTTGTAAATGGAGATGTTAAAGTATTTATATGAAATTTTTTAAAAAGAGTTTAATAAATGTAAACTATTGTGGATATATTTTTTTATATTTTATAGTTGTAAATGGACACAAGACCTTTATTTTATTTATTTATATGTGGTACTGAGGATCCAACCCAGTGCCTCACATGTACTAGACAATCACTCTACCACTGAATTCCAATCCTAGCCCAGATATATCTTTTTATACATTTCTTAAAATGCAAGGACTTTGAGGATAAAAATTATAATTAGGTTAAAGAATATACTTTAAATGATTCTCTTAATTGAATATGGAATATTATTGTGTAAAAATGACATTTATCACAGAGGCTTTCATTTGACATTTACTAACATTTTTTCTGTCACTAGTAGAGAGCATCTAATGATTTTAATGGAAAAGAGTCCTATATAATGAAAAGAACCCTGATCTATGAGTTAACAAGGATGTCTTTTCTAGTCCTGATTGTTTTTCCTTAGTAATGATTTGACTCCAGAGGATTTCACTGAACATTTTTGAGCCTCAGCCAGCCCCCATATATTTAAAAAATATGTAATTTTTATAACATTTGCCTTACTGAATTTAATTGCTACTTTTAATGTTTTTCCCATCATATAAGTAGTTCTTAGAATTAGGACAGGTCTTAAACACTTGCAATGTTTTCTTTATGAAAAAAATCATCTTTTCTTTTTAAGTTTACCTGTTTATTTTTTTACTCTCTCATTCTCCTCAGTTACATCCAAATAAATACTTTCTTGATACTTAGGAGGAGTACTCATGATTTTGCTGACTATAAAATATTGAGTACCATATTACATCTTTAGATCTGTGTTTTTATATTGTATAAGCAGATGATTAAAACAAATCTTTGATATGCTGTTTATACTTGAAAAATAACAGAAGAGTCAAATGTTTTTCTTTCCTAGAATAGAATAGTAATTGCTGTCGTGTTCCTCATGACTAAAACACTCAGGGTCACTCCAGGGGAACTGGGCTGCACAAAATAAACACACAAGAGACAGAAATACCTTTTTCTTATGAAAAAAATAAATTTTTTTTTCTTGTAATGGGGATTGAACGTCAGGATGCTATACTACCAAGCCACAACTCTAGCTCTTTTTATTTTTTATTTTTAGACAAGGTCATGCTAAAAAACTTGGAATCCTCCTTCCTCAGCCTCCTGAGTTACTGGTTTATCAATATATCCCACCATGATTGGAAAAACACAATAAATTTTTTGTTAGACATGGGTCCCATCTCCAAGATACTTCATTAGGTATTTGCAAATACTCAAATATTCCAAAATGGAAACACCACTCCCAAGTATTTCAGATAATGGGTACTCAACCTATACTACTTAATCCTGGTGGTTTATGGAGATTTTTGCTATATTGTTACTACTTTGAACCAAGTCATTGTAGGAAAACATAATCCTGAAATTTTAGCCTTATTATAAATAATGATGTGGTTTTCCACTAACTAAAATATGTATTCAAGTTTGTAGCATATCTGATAATGTGTTGAACTCCAAAGGAAGTACACCAGAATGGATAGAATTAAACTAGTCACTTCAGAAAACAAGTACAGATAAGTTTTGTAAATTAAAGAGGCTCCATATGTTTGAGTTCAAAATAAGCAATAGAGACAACAGCAACTCATAAGATGGAGGACATCATGGTATACTGATGGATTTAGATAAGGGGTTATTTTTTAATTTTTTTTAACATATTTTAGGTAGTATTTTATAAAGGAAATTGAATTTGTGTTCTATGAGAGATGAAAGATATTAAGTTTAAAGCTTTGAATAAGGTTGGATTATTGTATAGACTTTAAGGAGAATACACAATTTAGTAGTGTTGGGACAGGTTAAAGATTTTTGTGTAAATAGCTTTTAGGTTTGGTTTTGGTTTTGGTTTTGGTACTGGGGATTGAACCCAGGAATGCTTAACCACTGAGCTATACTCCCAGCCCTTTTTATTTTTTATTTTGAGACAGGGTCTCACTGAGTTGCTGAGGCTAGCCTCAGTCTTATGATCCTCCTTCCTCAGACTTCTGAGTCCATGGGATTACTGGTATGCACCACCATGCCCAGCTACAATAGCTTTTTTTGTGTGTGATGTAAATGCCTAAAATTAAAAGTATTGTGACAACTGGGGTCTTTACAGTGTCTAATTCTATTTGATTGTCCTATGACATCTATCTAGTCCTTGTCACTATTGTCAGTCATTGTCAGAGGATTCCTTTAAATGCTTTAAAATCACTCTCAGCAATAATCCAATCAATGATTCTCAATCTTCTATACCTCTTACATGTTCAGCACAGGTGTAACATAATGATCATCTAATTGAGAATTAGTGAATTAGATGAGTCACCCATAAAATCACTCCTAATTAATTATGATTTACTCATAAATATAAAAACACAGACAATGAAGAGCCTGTGCTTGCTGGGCTCAGTGGTGCACACCTGTAATCCCAGAGGCTAGGGAGGCTGAGGCAAGAGAATCACAAGTTCAACATCAGCCTCAGCAACTGCAAGGCCCTAAGCAACTCAGTGAGACCCTGTCTCTAAATAAAATACAAAATAGGACTGGGGATGTGTGGCTCAGTGGTTGAGTACCCCTGGGGGGCGGGGGGAAGAACCTGTGCTTGTCATGTGATAAAACTCTTACTAATTTCATTGGAATTTTTTTTTTTTTTTTTTTTTTAACATTTACTCAAAATTTAGGTTGACTTAATAAGGCTGATGGTTTAGAATTGATCTTCTAGATCTTGCCCATCACAGATTTAGGACATTTTTCGGTAAATTTAAGTGATGACAAAAATCAAAGCTTATAACTTTAATTTTTTTTTTTTTTTTTTTTTTTTTTTTTAGTGAATTTAGCCTTACATGGTAGTAACATTTAGAAACTTTCCCAAATTAAAAAAAAAAAAACGTTATGTAGACATAAGCCTTAAACTTAAAAACAATAACACTGTAGCTTTCTGAGTATGTACAAATATAAACATAGAATTCATGGAATCAAAGGTTAGGAGTTCATCTAGAATGTGATAGTATTAAATGGAGTTTAAACATTTTATCATAATAGCTGCATTTAGTGTCAGTATCTAAAACAATTATCAGATGTTTTCTTCATGATCCAGTAGAATCCATATTACCATAACATTAAGAATACTAGACCTCCTAAATGAGATATAATTCATTTTTGTTGTTGTTGTTGTTCATTTGTTAAAAAATTAATCCTTTCTTAAAAGACTCAAAAAGGAGGAGAGTGGTACTATATATTTCCTTCTAAAATCAGGAATTTAGTTTGGCTTTTTTTTTTTTAATTTAAAAATAAAAGCATTAAAATAAAGCTTATAAAAAACATACCTGAATATCAGTTTTTGGTTCCAGTTTCACAAATAGAAACAGAAAAAGTACCTATTTTATTATATTAGAAACATACTTTTATAACCTAATTGCTAATAAAGTATATATCTTGATCTTTATTTTGATCAGGTACCAAAAATAAATTTAAATTTTACTTTAATAACTTTAGACCTAGTTTTCTTCTACTTTGAGTTATAAATCAAATTGATTTACCAAATATTTCAGAAGAAGGAAGAATTTTTTGTTATTGGCAAAATTATTATTTTATATCAATAGTTTTGACCATTGTTCTTTTTTTAAAATGTATTTAGTTATATATGGGTACAGTACCTTTATTTATTTTAATGTGGTGCTGAGCATCAAACCAAGTGCCCCACATGTGCTAGGCAAGTGCTCTTCCATTGAGGTACAACTCCAGCCCACCATTGTTCTTTTTAATAACTTGTCTTTGGCCGGGCACATTGGCACATGCCTATAATACCAGCTGAGGTAGTAAGTTAGAGGCCAGCTTCAGAAACTTAACAGGACCCTGTCTCAGCTTGGCATGGTGATCATGCCTGTAATCCCAGTGACTTGGGAGGCTAAGTAAGGAGCCTCAGCCTCAGCAACTGCAGGTGCTAAGCAGTTCAGTGAGATCCTGTCTCTAAATAAAATACAAAACAGGACTGGGGATGTGGCTCAGTGATTGAGTGCCCAAGTTCAGTCCCTGGTACCAACCACTACCACCACCACTATTACCACTCCGCCCAAAAAAAGAAAAAAGACCCTATCTCTATATAAAGAAGCTTTGGTATATTTCAGTGGTAGAGCGCCCTGAAGTTCAATCCCCAGTACCATTTTTTAAAAAGAGAGAAAAAAAGACTCACAGTGTAAGTGTTTGATTGCTATAGATTTTTCTGTAGTATAATGGAAAAATTACATTGTTCTCATGAAACTTCCTTGAAGTGTGTTGTAGAGTTCTCCATGTAGCTTATTTATTTTCCATTTGGTCTTCTAGCTTAATTTTTTATGCAGCATATGTATATCTTTCAACTCTATTTTATGTGATAAAAATTTGAATAACATGTCTTATGAATTATAAATACTGCTTTTGAAATTGCCTTGGTTACAAACCTAAAATTTTAAAAAATATGTTTCAGTTTACTAAATTCTCTGACCTATTCCTGATGAATTCTCATAATTAGCCCCTAATTGAGCCTTTTTAAAAAATAGAATCAATGGGCTGGGGATGTGGCTCAAGTGGTAGTGCACTCGCCTGGTATGCGCGGGGCGCTGGGTTCGATCCTCAGCACCACATAAAATAAAAATGAAGATGTTGTGTCCACCGAAATCTGAAAAATAAATATTTAAAAAAAATCCTCTCTCCCTCTCTCTCTCTCTCTCTTCTCTTAAAAAACAAATAGAATCAGTAGCCATATGGATATTATTCTGATACCATCAGTGTAAACACTACAGTCATATCATGTTAACCATATTTTAGTTTTCACAAAAGTTATGTGTATATCTAGAAGAATAGCTTTCATAGCATATATAACAAAATATACATTTTATGATGTTAAAGTTAAGATGTTAAAAATGTGCTTATTTTAAGGCTTAGTAATATTTTTAATTGTTATTTCCAACTAGAATATTTCTAAGACTATTTATTTTCAAATGTTTTCTCTTACAGCCTGATGTGTGAAAAAAGAATTTTTGAAACTGTGAATAGTGTAAGGCATCCCTTTTTGGTGAATCTTTTTGCATGTTTCCAAACCAAAGAGCATGTTTGCTTTGTAATGGAATATGCTGCCGGTGGGGACCTAATGATGCACATTCATACTGATGTCTTTTCTGAACCAAGAGCTGTGTGAGTATGCTTTAGACATTTGTCTGAGTTTTTCCATGACTGGTTTCTTGCTGGAAAGAAAGCTCTCTGAATAGATTCTTATAAGAAATATTCGAATTCTTTACTTATCTTTTTGCCAGATAATTTTTGCATTTGTTTATTGTATTGTCCATGTTGAAAATGTCATGATTTCCTAAATCACACTTGATAATTTAGACATGCAGTTTAGGTTCATTTTAGTAAATGAATTTGTTTTCTTTTTTGCTATTAGATTTTCTCCCTAGGGAAAAAATCTGGACCATGATTTTAAAGACAAATTATACTTAAAGTACATTAAGTTTTAAAAAATACTGTATATTCATATAAAATATTTGTATTTGCATTTTATGGGATAATTTAAAAGAATCTGTATCAAGTACTTGCTCATATATTTGTATAAAATATTTATATTTGCATTTTTACAGGATAATTTAAAAGTATCTATATTAAGTACTTGCTTGCTTGTGCTTAATAATATCTCTGAAGGAGTATAAAGAGAAACCAAAATAGGTTGAGTATCACTTATTTGAAATGCTTGGACCAGGAGTTAGAGTTTGAAGTTTTTCAGATTTTGAGATATTTGCATAGTTAAATTATCTAGTTAAGTATACCTAATCCAGCACTCTGAAATTCTTTAAAATCCAAAACTTGGAGTATCATGTGGTATTCAAAGTGTTTCAGATTTAAGATTTTCAGGTTAGGGATACCCAACTTGTATATATATTGCCCCCAAGGAAAGTACTCTTAACAGCAACTACTCTGCATGCTGATATTCACCAAGTTTATATCTCTAGCCCTGATTTCTTCTTTTAACATTCCAACTCTAATAGTATTCTTTTCCATTTGTAAGGCTAATAAGCATCTTATTTAGTATTTCAAATTGAACACTAGATTTTTCCTTCTACCTTACCTGCTATTCCCCAGGCCTACTGCTCTTCAACATTAAAACCATTAGAAACTTAAATCAATTCTATCTCTGAAATACACCCAAATAATAAAACTTGATTTCTATAGTACCTTTATTGGTTTTACTCTTGAATTTTTATCTTGCATCTGTGTTCTGATAAAATAGCAACAGACATTTGTATTACACTTTAACTCCTTATTTGAATCTCATCACAACCATTAGATGTATGTAGAACAGACAGTAAGTAGCCTTCAAGCTTCAAATGAGAAAATAGGGATTAGTTCTGATAGGTATTGAAGCAGTCCAAAAAGAGCAAAAGTCAGGAAGTATTAGAAATATTAGAAAACTAATATTCCCTGGATATTTTAAAATTTAAAGCAGAGCATTTAGACCACACCTAGCTTTGTGCCAACTGCCATTGGTATTTGTTCTATTTTTCCTTTATTTATTTATGACATCGGAATTTATTTTTGTTTTTAAAAGAAATAAAAATACAATTCTGCCTTAGAAAATTTTTATTTTTGTGGAGAATACAGACCAAATACAAATGAAACTATTAGGCTGAGTGAAATATAAGAATAAACTGCTACATTGTAATACTCCCAAATCAAGTAAGGTTTCTCTGATCACTAAGGTCCCAGCTCAGATGTTTTTTCTTTGAAGGCCCTTTACTGACTACACAGCTTAAAAATCACCATATCACTAACCTTGAAGTAGGTCACTCTATCCTATTTTCTATTTTATTGTCATATTACTTTAGTTCTACTTGAAATCATCTAATTCTTTTTTAACATGTTTACTGTTTGACTTCCCTCACTAGAAGGAAGGAACAGGAACCATGTCTGTCTTGTTTACTAGTGAAACAACTGAAAGAGTTCTGGGACATACTAGGCAACCTGTATTTTTAATGACAGAAGCTGTGGAATCAGAATAGTTTGATTCCTAGCTTTGCTGTTTCTTAGCACTATGATTTTAGACAAATTAGGTTTTTTGTCTGAGTTTCATTTTCTACTTCTTTAAATTTTTTATTGTAAAGCTTGACTTGAAGATTAAAATAACAAAATACTTATTATAGTAAGCATTCAGTGAAATATGTTAGAGTACCCATTTATTTCATAAGTTGATAATAATTAGAGCAGTCTGCTTACAAAGAAACAGAGAACTCAGAAGTATTGTAATTATCACAATATTGTTTTGCTACCAAAACTGTGCTAAAAAAGTCTATCTTAAGATGTTTTAAAATCACGTTTATTTTAACAAAATTCAGATAAATCCTTTAAACTGATAAGTTATTATATAAGGTCTAATGTATAATCAAATATATATCTCTTTTTCTTTTTTTAATATAGTTTTTAGTTGTTGATGGACCTTTATTTTATTCATTTATTTTTATATGAGGTGCTGAATTGAACCCTGTGAGGCAAACGCTCTACCACAACCACAACCCCAGCTCAAATGAAATATATATTTCTAAATGTATTTTAAAAATCCCTCCAAATTATGGAGCCATTTTCAAAGAAATAACATACAACATACTTATATTATCTACATGTGACTAAGTGTATTCCTAAGAAGAATATTCACCAAAATGACAAGAGTAATTATTTCTTTGTATGGCAGTAGAGTTGGGATGATATGGATAGATAGATGAATTAAATATTGTACTGGGGGGGACAGTTTGTATTTTATGAAGAAAATATTCATAATTGTTACCTGTGTATTAAGAACTAGTTTTCCTGGCTGGGATTGTAGCTCAGTGTTAGAGCACTTGCCTAATGTGTAAGGCACTGGGTTCAATCCTCAGCACCACATATAAATAAATAAAATATAAAGATCTATCAACAACTAAAAAAAAAATATTTAAAAAAAAATTTAAAAGAACTAGTTTTCCTAAGTGTTTCTTCTATATATTTGTATTTTTAAATTTATGAATTAATTATTCTCTCCATTCCCACTAAAGTTGACATATCCAAAGCCAAACTCATTTTCCCCACAAAACTTGGGCTACTACTGTATTTCTTTATCTATTCATTCCACCAAGATGAAAACCTTGAGAGTCATCTTTAACTCTTCCCACTCCTTCATCCTATAGTTAATGAGATACTATGTCCTGTCATATTTGGTTTTTTTTTTTTTTTTAGTTTCACTCGAATCCATCTTAAGCTCTTGTCATTACATTGGATGTTCTTATCTTTTATTTGCATGTTTATAAAAGCCATCTATCAGAAAAATTTCCCTAACCATAGATAGAATCATTCTACCCTAACTCAAATGGTTTGATTCCCTATTACTAAGAAAACAAACTTCAGTAATCATAATATGACACTCAAGATCCTTCACCAAGGCTGCTTTTTCACACCCCTATTCCTTTTTCCCACTTGGGGAAATGCCATATATTTCCCCCACAAAACTGGTCCTTGTACTCTGTCCTCACCACACATTGTAGTTCCTCCTATAGAACCAGATCACATGTCCCATATGGGGTCCTCAGTGACTACCAGGCAAGGTTAAGGACTCTGTTATGAAGACTGTACTTTTCTTAGTTTTAAATTTTACTCCTAATATCTAGTACAATATGTTATACATAGTAAGAACTAGATAAATGTTTGTGGAATTAACTACAGAGTTGTGCTTGAAAGCATAAGAATATAAACTGGAATTCAAAACCATTGAAGTTTATTAAACTTTCTATTTAATTATTTGAACAGATTTTATGCTGCATGTGTAGTTCTTGGGTTGCAGTATTTACATGAACACAAAATTGTTTATAGGTAAGTAATGTTTTTATTCTAATAGCTTACTTTGGTATGAATTAGCATTTAAGATGATCGATAAAGGTAGTTTATATTAATTGACTTCTAAATTTTTTATTCATGCAGTAAGTGAGTTCTAAAATAGTGAATCCCAACCTGTTTTATTTCCTCATTTTTTTTTATTGGTGCATTGTAGTTGTACATAATGATAGGATTTATCATTACATATCTCATGCACACCCAGTATCACTCCCCAGTATTTCCCCTCTCCTGCCCTGCCATTCGCCATTTGGTCCATTTTCTCTACTGGTCTCCCTTTGATTTTTAGGAACGTTAGGTGATTTTTCTCATCCTTGTTTTCCTTTTTCCTTTCTAGCTTCTGATTATGAGAGAAAACAAAGGACCCTTAACCTTCTGTGTTAGACTTATTATTTCACTTAACATGCGAGTCTCTAGTTACATCCATTTTCCTGCAAATGTCATAGTTTCTTTTTTTCTTTATGGCTTAATAAGACTCCATAGTGTATACATACCACATTTTCTTTATCCATTCATCCATTGTTAGACGTCTACACTGTTTCCATTGTTTGGCTGTTGTGAATTGTGCTGCTGTAAACATGGGTGTGCATGTATCACTGTAGTAATATCCCTTTAATTATTCAGGGTAAATACTGAAAAGTAATATAGCTGAGTAATCTGGTGACTCCATGCCTTTTCTTTTGAGGAGTATCTATATTAATGAAACCCCAACTTTGAAAGATATTGTCCACACAATAATTACACAATGAACTTCTTGGTTCCTGCTCCTCTGCCCATTTCCTAATTAAAATAGTTAAATTATGAGTTGGCCTGTGATAGCACAGTTTAAAATATTCATCCTAGTGAACATTTTGCATTTGACTGATCCACTGCAGAAAACCTCTGTAGACCAGTACTACTCAAAATGTATTCACAGTGAGATAACTAGTTGTGCCAGGGTACAAGCCACTGCTTTTTTCATTAAAAGAAGTCTTAGGGGCTAGAGTGGAGTTAAGTGGTAGAATGCTGCCTAGCAAGTGCAAGGCCCTGGGTTTGATATTTAGCACCACAAAAAAAGATTTTCTGTCATCTGAACTAAACAGTGTGTTAGTAACACAGCCAGTTTATGTCTGGCACAATCTCTTATCAGATTTTAGACCAGTAATTAATATTGATGGTAGCCCACCAGCTAGTCTGTGGGCCATACACCAGACATATTATTGGATTGAAAAACCCTGCTCAAAATTCAAGGGATTACATTACTCATTCTAGGAGAAAATATAAGTAAGCCTGAAGAAAAAAAGAATAAAAATTATTTAAATAGAAAAGAAAGACACTGCTTACACCCAAGTAAATTAAGGGAAGGCCAGTCAGAAACAAGATGATAAACTGGTTTATTCAAATTCTAACAGTGTTTTCAGGGGTAAGGACTTCCTCATGATCTATTTTACTTAAAGGATAAAATATTTTTAACTAGCTTAGTTTGTATAATAAATTAGCTTTCTCTATATTGTGAATTATCCTCTTAGAAGGTTGAACTTTTCCCCAAACCTGCCCACCTTATTTATACTGTTGCCTTAATTCTTTCTTATGATGGATAAAGGTGTATTTCAAATTTGGACTAAGTCAAATTATCACAAATAAAAAGTTAATAAAGCCTGAGTTAGAAAGCACTTGAGCCCTTTTCACATTTTATATACTTAAAAAAGATAAAATATTCCTTACTTTCTTCCATTTCTACATAAAAGGAAAAAAAGTATATTATATAAAGCAGTAAAGCTTGACAAAAAGAAAAAAATACACATTTTTGGTATAGTATTTAACTCTCTAATTATAACTTGAAAACCTGATCTTAGAAAAAAATGGGACTCCTATTGAAATAATTGTTTTACTATGATATCTAATGATTTTCCTTATTTTTTTCATTTTTTAATTTTCATCCTGAACAGAGATTTGAAATTGGATAACTTATTGTTAGATACAGAAGGCTTTGTGAAAATTGCTGATTTTGGTCTTTGCAAAGAAGGTAATTGGGTTTTAAAATTTCTTTTCTAATAGATTATCTCTCTTTTGTACTTTAGTAATTTTCCAAGTTTCTTTGAAAAACAAAATGTATTTTTAATTTTAAAATTTTTTATTATTTATTTTAATTTAAAAATTCTTATTGTGAATTGCTCATGTAACCTCATGACTTTAAGCAAATATTAAGCATTAAGCTGTTCATTCTGTTGGAACTCTGCAGAGTGAAATACGTAGTCCTAATTACCTCTGCACCTTTTGAGAACTATTAACATTTTAAATAGAAAAAATACTTCGAGCTGGGTGTGGTAGAGCACTCCTCTAACTCCAGCAGCTTGGGAGGCGGAGGCAAGAGGATTATGAGTTCAGAGCCAGCCTCAGCAACAGTGAGGCCCTAAGCAACTCACTGAGACCTTGTCTCTAAATAAAATACAAAATAGGACTGGGGACTGAACTCAGGCACTGAGTTCAGTCCCCAGTACTCACCTACTCGCTCCCCCCCCAAAGAAAAAGAGAAAAATACTTGGAGATATATAGCTATCCTGAGACAGGAGATCACAAGTTCAAAGCCAGCCTCGGCACCTTAGCACAAGACTCTCTCTCAAAATAAAAAATTGAAAGAACTGGGAATGTGGCTCAGTGGTTAAGCACCCCTGTGATCAATCCCTGGGACCAATAAACAAACAAGTAACATGGATGTAGTCCTTTCTACTTAGGAGTGCTGTTAGGGTATGGGGCATGCTACCCAACATGTTATAAATAGGTATTCTTGACAGTTAATATATTGCATAGTAGCTGACATTGTCCGTCTTCCCCTGTACACTAGCAGCTTCTTGTTTCTTATTCAACTTTATTTTCATAGTATGTAACATAGTACTTGGCACATCTTATATTCAGTGAATGTTCAATTAATTAATTCAATTAATGAATACACTTTGTTGCCCATCATATACTAACAGACCTCCTAACTATGGATTCAGTAAGTTTTTTCTCTAATTGTATCTGTGAAACCGATACTATTGGCTTAAATACTTTTGTATTTAAAAATCTGGTTGGTTGCTTGCTTGTCTTGTTTTTGTGTTGTTTGGTACTGGGAATTGAACCCAGAGGTACTTAACCACTAAGCCACATCCCTAGCCTGTTTTTATACTTTATTTAGAGACAGGGTCTTGCTGAGTTACTTAGGATCTTGATAAGTTGCTGAGGCTGGCTTTGAACTTGTGGTCCTCCTGCCTCAGAACTCCCAAGCCACTGGGATTACAGGCATGTACCACTGCGCCCCACTCAAGATCTCTTCTTAACCCACTTTTCTTCACTAATTTTTATCATGAAATCCCATGTACTATTACATTTTCCTTTATACCAATCTTTAACCATTTTTTAAATAAAACTCTTTTGAGTGTCTAAGTTTGATCACCATGTACAGCAAATTTAATTGCCCTACAAGTATATCTTCTAATTTTTATGTTAGGTTTTTTTTCTTCCCTTGCTAACAAATAATATAAAATTTATCTTTTTCAGGAATGGGATATGGAGATAGAACAAGCACATTTTGTGGCACCCCTGAATTTCTTGCCCCAGAAGTATTAACAGAGACATCCTATACCAGGGCTGTAGATTGGTGGGGCCTTGGTGTACTTATATATGAAATGCTCGTTGGGGAGGTAAGCAACAGGCCTGAGAGGAGAGGAAAAATGATTGAGAGAACAAATCATGTCACATATAAAACCAGCTAACATAGCTCCTATATAAGTGGAACTTAAGTTTTATGAGTATTTATAGGATGCTAATAATCAGCTATATTTCTATACTACTTCACTAGTATATTTTCTATTTTTATGTAATCTGTGGAATGTATTGCCAGTATTTCCAACTATTTGAAAATAGTTTCTTATATTTAGGTATTGTGCTATGGTTATGGCTTATGATCTTAAGGCAAACATGTACAACTGATCATTTCATAGGGAATAAAATAGCAGGAAGACTAGTAGAAAGAATATACTTTCTACATACGGAGGAAAGTCAGCTATACATTGGTCAAAAAAAAGTGTTACCTTCAAAAATTGTGGAGAGCTGAGTGTAGTGGTGTACACCTGTAATTCCAGTGACTTTGAGGGATTGCAAATTCAAGGTCAGCCCTCAGCAACTTAAGTCCTGTCTCAAAATTAAAAACAAAATAGAAAGACTGGGGATGTACATCAATGGTAAAGCACCCCTAGATTCAATCCCAGCACTCCAAATGTGGAACACAGATGAAAAGATTAACATTTTACCCCCTGTTTTCTGTAGATTAATTTAAAATAAATTTCTGAGGATACCTGAGTTGTACATTTATCATTTAAGAAATTAAGTTATATGAAGTAAATAAAGGTAATAATTGTCTATTGTGTTATAAAATTATTAGGAATAATAAAATGGAGGTAAATTTTTAAAAAGAGTAAGATATTTTTTGTTTGTTAGCTCTTTACTGGGGATTTAACCCAGGAGTTCTTTACCACTGCGCACCATCCCTAGAACTTGTTTATGTTTATTCTGAGACAGAGTCTCACCTAAGTTGTTTAAAACTTTGCTAAATTGTGGAGGCTGAACTTGAATTTGTTGTCCTCTTGTCTCAGCCTCATGAGTTGCTAGGATTATAGGCCTGCACTACCTTACCTAGTAGGAAAGAATAAATATTTTGACAAGTAATTGAAAACTACCATAGAGGGATTTGATCTGGAAATGCAAGAAAATTTATTTTATGGAATTGATTCTAAGTTTTAAACAACCTTCCTCATACAGTCAAGGGCTGAATAGGTTTGCAACTGAGTAATGAATGAACAAATTATTGAATGTTGGAAATTTTTATAGTTTTGGTCTGAGCTCATCACTTACTGGCATTTATACTGAACAAACGAGTAAATGAGTTTGTCCAACTGTCTAAGCTCCATTTGATATGACAAATTGCAGTGAATTTTCTGCAAGGGGAAGAAATGGACAATTAAAATAACAATTATCACATGCTAGGAACTATGCAATGTGTTTTATAAATTAGTCCATTTAATGTCACAGCATCCTATAGTAAGCTCCAAAGTGGTCTATGCCCTTTTCCAGATGTATAATTGGAAACACAAAGACGTTAAAAAAAAGTCACACAGCTCTTGTGTGGAGGAACTGGAATTTTTAACTCACTTTGGCTGTAGAACCTGTTTATAAACCATTTTGCTTTGCTACTTCAGGACAGAGTATTGAATCCATTCAGCCTTCTTGTTAATTAGGACTAAAGATCCAAATCTGAATTTTTTCACCTCTTTTTAGAAAAGTTACTATATGGTATGTAGGATGAAAAGATACCCTTATTTACTACAGTCTCCATTTTCTAATAATGTTGTAAGAGTCCTCTAACAGTTGCATCTATAAGCTGTGGCAAACTTGAACTTCATTTTCTCCCATTCCTTTTTTAAAAAGTAACATTTTTGTGGGTTTCTTTTTAAAATGTAGTATACAAATTAGTATGAGACTTAATTTAACAAAAATTACATGCTTGCTTAAAATTTACTCTATTAGTGATATGAAAATGTGAGATTATTGCAGAATACTATAGAATTAATAGCCTCTTCATTCTGCTGCTTCCAATTCTAAAGCCACTGCAAGGTTTAGCAGAGAACAAGAAAGTCTCCTATTTCATAGATTTTAATAAAGCTTCTAATTAATTGGCATCTTAATTATCTAGAAGGCATGGATCTTGATATTCTATCACAGCTGGTTATTACAATTTCATTTCATTTTAGTATCTCCCAGAGGATGGATGGGAAAAGAACTAAGCTTAAAGCTCATTGGCCTGCTTTATGATTTTATAGCATTAGTGAAACTTTTTTACTATTTATTTTTTAGTTTTAGGTGGATACAATATCTTTATTTTTTATGTGGTGCTAAGGATCAAACCCAGTGCCACATGTGCTAGGCAGGCACTCTACCACTTGAGCCACAACCCCAGCCCCAATTTGAAACTTTTTGTAAACTGATAAAAGTATGGTTTGACTAAAGTTAATGTCTATTTTCTGTTATTACAAATAACTGAAAGTTTATTGGATATATCAGGCATTTTAAAATTTGTATTTGTGTACCTCTGCTAGTTTTGAGGACTGGAAAAATTCCTAGAATAACCAAATATACCAGGTCCTCTTTTCCCTATGTCAAATGAGAGTGGGTATGCCAGAGAGGTTTAAAGAAACATTGGACACTAGCACAAGATGCTCTAAATGTTGATATCTGAACAGACTATTGAATTTTTTTATATGTGCTTAAACTTGTTAGCCTATTATTAATCCTATTAGCTTATCTCTTGGCAGAAACAAGATACTTTTAACATTTTAAAAGTATGTAGATGTTTCTTTACTTTTGATATACTTGTAGAGTGACAATTTCAAGTATAAAATTGTTGAAGCAGAAGACAAAAATCAACTTCTGTTTTGCCTCTTAAAATTCTGATTGGGAAGCCCAGTGAAATAGTTTTCCCCTGACTTGCTATTTCAATCACTAAAATAAATTAGATTTATCCCACGTAGTAGGTATTTGATTTATGTGTGTTGAATGAATGAATAAGCTAAGGTTTTGGTAACTGAAAGGTGTGAAGTTTTCTTAGTTATGAGCAATAAGATTGACAGCTCAGCCTTTGAGTGTTGAGTTTTGAATTTATTTTCACAAATTCCTCAGTTTAAAAATTTCTCCCTTTCTACTAATATTGCTTTCTGCTTAGCTTTTTTATTCTTAGCTTCTGACCTTATAGGACACAAACAACCGAATTAAACCTAATGAAACAAGTTAGCCAGTATTTCCCTGATAACCAGTGAGAAAATAAGGTTAGATACCCTGACTCATTTTAGTGATTTTAAGGTATTGAATGATATTTAGACATTCCTTATTTTGAAAAATTACTAGTAATGAAACCATTTGAAATTGTGAGACAGAAATTCATCTTTCAGTTTTCAGGATATGTGAGAATTTCTCCCTTTGTTCATCAAATTGTCGTACTATATATAAAAAGTAACTACATTTTTATGACTCACGGTCATTATGATCATAGTGAGCATTAATTTTAATATTGTGTATATTAAAATGTTATATTGTGTTTGTAACATTAAATATCCCTGGAAATTTGTGTTTTTTTAAATTCCGTTCAGTCTAATTTTGTTGGCAGTTGCTTCTTACTGCAGTCATTATACCTACTGATTCTTGTGTTTCACCATCATTTATTTAAGTACATCCATATTTGATGTACTTCCACGACTATATTTTCCTCCATTATAACATTGTTAACCATGTTTATGGTACTCATTTTCTTCTGCCTTTCCAAAAATTGAACTTCTTAAGGATTGTTTCTTACCTAAATATTCCTCATTGTTCAGTGACACTCTTAAATGATGACTAGCCAGATAGATGAATAAATGAATGAAATGATGTGGAATGGAGTGAAATGGAATGGAATAAAATTAATGAAAAAATAGTGTTTTATGATATAAGCAAATTTTTACAGAGTCCTGTGTTGGCAGACATGGTGGTGCGTGCCTGTAAGTATTCAGGAATCTAAGACAGGAGGATCACAAGTTCAAGGCCTATTAGGTATCTTAGGCCCTGTCTCAAAGAAAGGTGGGGGCTGGGAATGTAGTTCAGTAGTAGAGTGTCCCTGAGATAAAATCTTCAGTATCGTAAGGAAAAAAGAAAAAAGAGTATATGGTATATAATCTAGGTAATAGATTATATTACATACTCATTGTGAATTCTCATAGTCCTTTTGTATTTATTTATTTTTTGGTACTCTTTTGGTTTTGTTTTCTTTTTCACTATCTAAATCTTGATTATGTTTTAAATAGATAAGATTTTACTATGTAAAATCATTTTAAAATTTTAAAATCATTTTGAAACTCGTTTTAACTTAGTTTAAAATATTTCTTATAGTCTCCCTTTCCTGGTGATGATGAAGAGGAGGTTTTTGACAGTATTGTAAATGATGAAGTAAGGTATCCAAGGTTCTTATCTACAGAAGCTATTTCCATAATGAGAAGGGTAAGAATTAAATTAAGAGTATGAGTATTTTTAACTGCTTAAGTTTTTTTATGTTGAAGGAAATTTCCCAGTTGATTTTTAGAAGTTGTGTTATTTAGTTTGTAGATGTTGCATGGTTTAGACAAATACAAATAAAAATTATCTAAATCTCTGAAAGTTATGAGAATCCTTATCAATAAATGTATTTTAATTTTTTATTTTATGTTGTGTTAGCTGTTAAGAAGAAATCCTGAGCGTCGGCTTGGAGCTGGGGAGAAAGACGCAGAGGATGTAAAGAAGCACCCGTTTTTCCGGGTAAGTATGAAAGTTCAAAAATGTTTATGAAACTAGAGTAATTAGGAATAGGAAACTAAATTGGTCATTTTATATTTTGTGATCCAGCTAATTGATTGGATTGCTCTGATGGACAAAAAAGTAAAGCCACCATTTGTACCTACTATCAGAGGACGGGAGGATGTTAGTAATTTTGATGATGAATTTACCTCAGAAGCACCTATTCTGACTCCGCCTCGAGAACCAAGGATACTTTCAGAAGAGGAGCAAGAAATGTTCAGAGATTTTGACTACATTGCTGATTGGTGTTAAGTTACTAGACACTGTGAAACCAAGCAGACTGACTCACAAGAAGACCTCTTAAAAATAGCAACCCTTCATTTGCTCTCTGTGCCACCAATAGCTTCTGAGTTTTTTTAAAAAATACATGAAGATTTGTTTAAAAGTGCTATTTTAATACCTTCTTGAAAAGTGGCCTCTCACTGTTTTTCAACAAATCTGAGCACTGGAACCAGTTTCACGGAGTTTAGGCTGAATGAACCTTGGCCATGAAAATCCATCACAGATGAATACTTTTGGATCAATAATCTATTTAAAAAAAAAGAAAGAAAGAAAAAGAACCACTCTTTTATAGTCACTATCTTTGCCCTGTGTCTGCCTTAAGTAGAAAGAAGATTGATCACTTAACTGTTTTACAAGAAGGAAAGAGTAGGGCTTGGAATGCTATTACCATTCACATAAAGCATGATTCTGTTTGACTAAGGCAACTGCTCTTATTTTTTAAAAAAAGAAATTATTATAATAACAAAAACTGTAATGGTAGTTTGTATACCCTTGGTGGCTTGATTTTTGAAAACAGAATGAATTGATGGCTTCTTTTGTAAATTTTCTATATTTATCATGAGAAAAAATTTTATTGCCTTATCTTTACCAACCATGTAACAGAACCTCATAGCTTTCCAACAGAGCTACTTGCCAAACAGTTTTTTATTAAACAATGCTAAAGAAATGGGAACATCGGCATTTACTTAAAATATTAAGAATGGAGACTTTTAATCACCCTGAACCAAGATACTGTATTACCTTCATGCATTCCCAAATAGACATCCATTATGTTTATGTTCAGTCATATCTTCTTCCAGAATCAGTGAACTGATTACCCCTTTTTTGAAACGCATTCTACATTTATCGACGTAGCTAACTTTGTTCTTGTGTCTGCTGTAGAAGGGAACTATATCTTTGTTAAACCTTAGGGATTATCATTGTATACATGCTGTGAACATGTATATGTGCAAGTTGTAATGTATTCTGTGTTGTAGGCTTATTATTTAATTTCACCACTTCATCACTTTTGTACAGTGGCCAAGCAGACACCTCAGACTCCAGCATTTACATTAAGTGCATTTGTACATTTTAGGCCACTGAATCCAGATTTTTATATTGGCAGTTACTGAGGGCAAAAGCAATATATTGTAACAGAATGTATAAATATTTTTGATAAAACAGTCTATATTTTATAAAAAAGTTATTATAACACTAAAGCTGTACCTCAAAAGTCTCAAAAATAATTTGATCAAATGCTTTTTACAACTCTTCAGAGGATCCGTTTGTGGCTTTTTATATCTTATGGTATGTCTTTTTGCAAATCATGACTTTGAACTTACATGAAGTTTGGGGTTTTTTTATTTTGTTTTTAATTTTTTTTTTCTTCCTAGCTCATTACTTCATTGTTTTTCCTTAGTTCAACAGCAACATCTTTGATCCTGTACTTAGCATGTTAGGGTCATTATACCTCAGGAATAGCAAGTTTTTAACTAACCATACTGAATTAGCCATTTAATCATAATGAGCTCATCTCTTAAGAATTGTTCAAGTTTAAATCTTGTGAGAAACATGAAAGTGTACTGAACTATGAAGAGTTGAGCTTAAAACAAGTATTTCAGCCTTAGTAGGCATGTTTTTATTATACTCTGAAAACAGTTAAAATTGTCCAGGAATAATTCTTATTACCTTCCAAATTATTACCCAAAATCTTTTGGGAAAAATCTTGTAAAAAAAGGAAAACCATGTTGTTTAAAGTTATTTTAAAATGCCAGTTAACTAGGAACTAAACATAATTGTCTGGCTTTAATTTAAACAGTATTAATACAACATTACAATAAAACACTAAATACTTTTGAGGTACAGTCTGCTCACCTTTGCTGGTTCTCAACTATGCATAGAAAGCAATGTCTAAAATGGGCTTATAGCATTAAAAACTGACAGCATTTTATAACTACACAGTGTACAGAAGAATTTTTTTAATTGAAGTCAATCACTAAAAAAAATTAGAGGGCAGGGTATATTCACACAATTAAGCTGAAGAAAGCACTAATTTTTTCTGTAGTTTTAAATATATATATATATTTTAGATTTAAAATTTTTAAGAGTGTAAATATATTTTGCTATTACTGTATGTGTATGTGACTGCTCAAGCACTTTGTAAGGAAACTAAGATATTTTAGAATGGTACACTATGCATTCAGATGAATTGTGCCTTTATGTCATTCTAAGAAAAAAGTGTTTTGCAGTCATAAATTACCACAAATGCACAAATTAAAGTTTAAATAGAATGAAATTTGTAACTTTGGTTTTAAGTATTATTTTCATTTAGAAATATCCTAGTGATTAAAATATGCATGTTTTAATATATTCAAGCTCTCAAAAACTAATTTAAGTTGGCCTTCTTAAAGGTACTTTTGTTCTGGGGAAGGCTAAAACCATGCAAATTCACAGCAAATTTTCTACTTCACCTGGGATAATGGGGAAATTTTGAATTGTATTCTTGTGAAATCATTACCATCTACCATTCAGTGGGTATTTATGGAAAGCCCACTGGCTGTCCACTGATGATAGGAAGATGGAAGGAAATAAGGCAACAAAGTATTCAAAATAAAGAGCAGCAGGTATTAATATTATAAAACAAGCAGTGGCATTCTATGTACTTTTCTCTTGTTTGGGTTTAATTTAATTTGGGACCTGACTTTTCAGAAGATAGGCATATGAATAAACAGAATACTAATCTGAGTAAAACAGAATACTAGTCTTTTTAAGGTCACCTTATTCAAAATTTATAAATGGAATACTTTAGAAATATTAAAGGATCCATGTTCTTCCTGTATAAAAAGTGAGGACATAATTGGGAATTTGCTATTGTATGTTAAGTTGGTAAAAGTAGCCTTATAAATTAAAATGTAACAATTTTTGCAGGTACTGTTCATCTTTCCAGAGCAATGAAAGTTGGATTAAGAGAATCCTAAAGAAGCAAATGCCAATCCATGGATTATATTAATTTTAGAATTCATACTTCTCTTCCAGTCAACTTTATACATATATTATTTCTTGAAGATACTAGCTTTATATATTAGTATGATGGATAGAGACTTTAAAATCATTGTGAGAAATAAGTAAATACCATATAGACTAATATAAAATTAGAGGTATTTAGATAATTTCTAAACCTGTGAAAATTCTTGCTTAATTTTATATTTCTAGTATCATAACTAAGTAGAATTTCTACTTAGTCCTTCTCCAATACTTCTACTTTAATAAGATTTATAATTTGAGGCATTGCAGGTCTCATTGAAGGTAAGCATGGTCTCTGTCAACCCTTTGCCGCACAACAAGCAAACATCCTTAATCAGGGGTCTGGACACACTATAGCTCAGCACCCAAAATTTAAGGTGAGAGTGCCCAAGCAAACAATTTAGGAACACTGAGAGGTTGGGGCTAGGAGCTGCTCAAGTCAAAACAGGAGACCAAAGCAGCAGGAAATTGGAGACGACAGTAGACAGAATGGCATGGAGCTAGTTTTAGAAATGTAGGCACTTGGAAGAAGTAGGATTACCAAGGATGGATTTCTATAGCAACAAATCTTGCAGTAGCAACAGAACTTCTATTCTGTGCTAAAATAAAATATGATAATAAAATGTTTGTATACTTAAAATTATTACCAGTATCAACCTGTAGAAAGAAATTTAGAAATGTGTGAAATCCAAAACTGGAAAATGTTACTGTTCAAGTTAAACAGTAGTTAAGAGAGCTAAAGAGATAACTAGAGAATTGGAAGATATATCTAAAAACTCAATCTCAAAAAGATAAAGAGATGGGAATATAAAATGGAGATTAAGAAATCTGAAAGGTGGAATAGAAATCCAGGAGAAAAGAATCTTTAGACAATATGTTGGCGAATTTCTCCAAAATTATGAAAAATGTCCAAATACGGTATTTTCCAAACAGAATAATTACAAACAAATTTATGCATAGAATCATTGTAGTGAAATTAGACTCCCAAAGACAACATTTTGAAATTACTCAAGAGAAAAAAAAGCTAATTGTTTATAAAGGGAAAATTAATAGCTAACTTCTCAACAGCGACAATGCAAGCAGCAGAAGATTATCTTAAACATATTAGAAAGTAAATGTCAATCTAGAATTATGTAGAAATTAAGATTGCTCCTTAAGAATGAGAGCAAATAATATTTATTAAGGAAGATCTACTGTTGTGAATGTTACTGTAGTGAATTTATAAAGAATGTGCTTCAGGAAGAAGGTAAATAAATAATCCCAGGAGGACAATAGATTTTTTTTAAAGTTTATAAATATAAAATGATAAATACCTAAGAAAATTTAAGTAAATAAAGGGATTGTTGGGTTTTGTTTAAAGTCTACATGTTCTAAACAGCAGTTAAAAAAATAGAATTAGATCTAAAGCAGTCTGTAGATTTTATTGTTGGTATGTCAAGGTGACAATATTAGGCTTATTTACGCATATTAATTGTAAACTAAAAACAAATAATTTCAAATAAATCACAATAAATGTAACTAGAGCAAACTCATTAGTTTAAAAGCAGCATTTATCAGATTAGATTTTAGAAATTGATACGAAAAACACTCAAGCTAAAGCTATATATAGTAACACCACCTAACATCAAGCAAAATAGGTTTTAGACCCACCACAAGAAAATAAATATCACCAAGAGTGGTGGATTTCTACATAGTGAATAAATATTAGATTCACCAAAAATGTAATTCTAAGTGTGTGGGTACCTAATTAAATAAGTCTCTAAATATATGAAGCAAGGATTTATGGAGATATTGAAGAAATTAACAAATATTTACCATAGTAGAATATTTCAATTCAGTTTCATTTTTGATAGGTTTAAATTTTTTAGTTTGTTTTTACAGTGCTAGAGGTTGAACCCAGGGCCTCGCACATATTAGGCAAGTACTTACTTGTCCACTGAACTACATGCCCAGCCCCTCATTAGCCCTTTTGAAATCAATAAATATATAGAATATTTGAACAAAACAGTAAGCTTGATCCAGTAGATATATATGAATTCTATATCCAGTAATTAAAAGAATTCCACATTTTTTACAAGCACACATAGAACACTTATAAAAATTAAGCAATAAGACAAATTACAAAATATAATTAAATTACATTGTCTAAGTGGTTAGAAAAAAAGATTTGTGTGTGTGTGTGCGCGCGCGTATGTGTATGTATGTATAAATACATATATATGTATAGTTTTTATATTTGAAATGTTTGAAAAAATGGGGAGCTGGGTGGAAGCTCAATGGTAGAGCACTTGCCTGGCATGTGTGAGGCACTGGGTTCAATTAAGCAATGCTTAAAGATAATAAAGTCCATTGACAACTAAAAAAAAAAAAATTAAATAGTGATGAATCAAAGGAAGAAATCATAGTAGCAATTAAATATTAAGAACTGAGGGGGCTTGGGGATGTGGATCAAGTGGTAGCGTGCTTGCCTGGCATGCGTGTGGCCCGGGTTCGATCCTCAGCACCACATACAAAGATGTTGTGTCCACCGATAATTAAAAAATAAATATTGAACTTGGGAAGATGGCGGCGAGGGGAGTGCATTGCCCCCGTGTGCTGCTTCACTGTGTGGGAGTATGACAAGTCAGGACGGCTAAAGGCTATCTGGTTAGGAATTTCCAGCAATAGTGGGGTGCTCCGGAACCTGGAGGAAGGATTTCCATCGCACAAGGATCGGCTACGGGGACTCAAACGCGAGAGGTTTGTCGCACGGAGGGTAACACTGCTTATTCAGCAAATCGCCCCGCCGCTAGAGTCTGCAGCGCGCGCTGGGAAACGAGGAGATAGCGACGCAGGGATACAGCGCTCCAGTTTCTGCCAGCCGTGCAAGCACCGTACTCAGGGCTGAATTCTGGGTTCGAGACAGGGGAAGGAAGCGGTCCATCTCGGTTCTCCACACCGGTCAGACCACAGAGGAGGCCAGCAGCCACCATGTTGGAAAGCTGACGTCACCATCCCTGTTTTCGACTGACCGCAGCTCATTCAGCCATAGAACAGGTAATTTCAGGCTGCCATTCACCTGCGGCTTGCAGACAGATTGCTCGGGCTCAGTGCCTGGGTGCTTCTTAGAACCTGATCTTATCGGAGCGAACACCAAGCGCGGGGCGGCCGAGTTCCGGCTCCCGGAACCGCCCTGGCCCAGGGCTGGGGAGGCTGGGGAGGCTGCTTCTTGGACCCTGCTCCTATCAGAGCATACACCAAGCACTAAGCAGCCGAATTCCGGCTCCCAGAACTGAGCCCGCGGGGACTGCTTCTTGGAGCCTACTCTTGTCGGAGCTTACACCGAGCACGGAGCGGCCGAGTTCCGGCTCCCGGAACTTCCAGGGCCCAGGGCTAGGAGCCCGCGGAAACTGCTTCTCGGTCCGGGTCCTGCTGAGGGCCGGTCAGGACTCACCCGTTGCTTTGGTTGCCCGGCAAGGGGAACGAAATGCTGCCATTCGCATAGGATACCAACATGGCAGAGATCTGATGTCATCAGAAAGCGGCGGAGGAGAGAACTTCATCAATACCAGCGGTGACAGAAACAGTTGGTCTCCTGGTAGGGGGGGTGAGGCACAGACACCCGAGTCTCCTCAATTTGTCATCGAGCCAGAGGGGAGGAGCCGGGCCGCCGCCAGCGCCCAGAGCAGGCCCAGCGGCTCGCCAGCGTGGTGACCGCGTGACCCCAATTGGAGAGGGGGCGGAGCGGAGCCACCACCCGCACCCGCAAGGTGGGCAGACCCGCGACCCAGTGGTACATGGGCGTGGTAGGAGGGACAGGGCAGAGCCGCCGCCCGCGCTTGCAAGGTAAACAGACCTGTGACTGGCGGGTCAGGCCCAGTGGCCTGCCAGTGTGGTACACACGTCACCCCAACTGGAGTAGGGGCAGAGCAGATCCTTCTCCCACGCCCGGATCAGGCCCTGCCGGTGTGGTGGCCACGGGACCCCAATTGGAGTAGGGGCGGAGCAGAACCGCCACCCGTGCCTGCAGGGTGAGCAGACCTGTGACCAACCTGCAGATCAGGCCCAGGGGTCCGCAGGCGTGGTAGGAGGGGCAGGGCAGATCCGCCGCCCGCGCCTCCAAGGTAGGCAGACCTGCGTCAGACCGGCGGATCAGGCCCAGGAGCCTGCCGGCGTGGTACACACACCACCCTAATTGGAGATGGGGCAGAGCAGAGTCACCGCCCGTGCCAGGAACAGGCCCAGCGACCTGCAGGCGGGGTAGTCACGACACCCCAATTGGAGTAGGGGTAGAGCAGAGCCACCACCCGTGCCCGAAATGTGGGCAGATCTGCGACCGACCAGCGGGACAGGCCCAGTGGCCTGCCGGTACGACAGACACGTCACCCCATTTGGAGTAGGGGCAGAGTAGAGCCACCGCCCGCGCCTGCAGGGTAGGCAAACCTGCAACCGACCAGCGGATCAGGCCCGGTGGCCTGCCGGCGTGGTACGCTCGTCACCCCAATTGGAGTAGGGGCAGAACAGAGCCGCCGCCAGCTCCCAGAACAGGCCCAGTGACCTGCCGGCGTGGTAGCCACGACACCCCAATTGGAATAAGGAGAGAGCAGAGCCGCCGCCCGCGCCTGAAGGAAAGATACGCAAGCAGTATGAAAAGACAAGCAAAGAAAGGACCACAAGCAATGCAGGTCAACTCAACTTTAGAAGAGGTAACAGCTGCAGCAGATGGAATGTCAGATAAAGAATTCAGGATATACATGCTTCAGATGATCTGGAGTCTCAAGGAAGACATTAAACAGCAAAATCAGACAATGAAAGATCACTTTGCCAATGAATTATGCAAACAAATCCAGGAAGCAAAGGATCAACTATACAGGGAGATAGAGGTTATAAAAAACAAACAGAAATCCTAGAAATGCAGGAAGCAATAAACCAACTTAAAAACTCAATGGAGAATACTACCAGCAGAGTAGAACACTTAGAAGATAGAACATCAGACAATGAAGACAAAGTATTTCAACTGGAAAAGAACATAGAAAGCTCAGCAAGACTGTTAAGAAACCATGAGCAGAACATCCAAGAAATATGGGATAACATTAAGAGACCAAACTTAAGAGTCATTGGGATACAGGAAGGTACAGAGCTCCAAACCAAAGGAATGAGCAGTCTATTCAATGAAATAATACTAGAAAACTTCCCAGCCTTGAAGAATGAGACAGAATCCCAAATCCTAGAAGCCTACAGGACGCCGAATGTGCAAAATCATAAGAGACCCACACCTAGACACATTATAATGAAGATGCCCAACATACAGAATAAGGAGAGAATTTTAAAAGCTACAAGAGAAAGGAAGCAGATTACATTTAGGGGTAAGCCAATCAGGATAACAGCTGATCTTTCAACACAGACTCTGAAAGCTAGAAGATCCTGGAATAACATATTTCAAACACTGAAAGAAAATGGGTTCCAACCAAGAATTGTGTATCCAGCGAAATTAAGCTTCAGGATGGAAGATGAAATTAAAACCTTCCACGATAAACAAAAGTTTAAAGAATTCGCAGCTAGAAAACCATCTCTTCAAAACATCCTCGCCAAAACATTACAGGAAGAGGAAATGGAAAATAACAATGAAAACCAACAGTGGGAGGTAGGACAGTAAAGGGGGGGAAAATAATCAAAGAGGAAAACAAACCATGTTTAGTAACAGAAATAAACAAATATGGCTGGAAGAACAACCCATATCTCAATAATAACCCTAAATGTTAATGGCTTAAACTCACCAATTAAGAGACACAGGCTAGTAGAATGGATCACAAAACAAGACCCAACAATATGCTGCCTACAGGAGACGCATTTGATAGAAAAAGACATACATAGGCTGAAGGTGAAAGGTTGGGAAAAATCATATCACTCATATGGACTTCGGAAACAAGCAAGAGTGTCCATATTCATATCAAATAAAATAGATTTCAAGCCAAAGTTAATCAAAAGGGATAAAGAGGGACACTACATACTGCTCAAGGGAACCATACACCAACAAGACATAACAATCATAAATATTTATGCCCCAAACAATGGTGCAGCTATGTTCATCAAACAAACGCTTCTCAAGTTCAAGAGTCTAATAGACCACCATACCATAATCATTGGAGACTTCAACACACCTCTCTCGCCACTGGACAGATCTTCCAAACAAAAGTTGAATAAGGAAACTATAGAACTCAATAACACAATTAATAACCTAGACTTAATTGACATATATAGAGTATACCACCCAACATCAAGCAGTTACACTTTTTTCTCAGCAGCACATGGATCCTTCTCAAAAATAGATCATATACTATGTCACAGGGCAACTCTTAGACAATATAAAGGAGTAGAGATAATACCATGCATCTTATCTGATCATAATGGAATGAAACTGAAAATCAACGATAAAAGAAGGAAGGAAAAAGCATACATCACTTGGAGAATGAACAATAGGTTACTGAATGATCAATGGGTTATAGAAGACATCAAGGAGGAAATTAAAAAATTCTTAGAGATAAATGAAAACACAGACACAACATATCGTGAAAGCAGTTCTAAGAGGAAAATTCATTGCTTGGAGTTCATTCCTTAAAAAGAGAAAAAACCAACAAATAAATGATCTCATACTTCATCTCAAAATCCTAGAAAAAGAAGAGCAAAACAACAGCAAAAGAAGTAGAAGGCAAGAAATAATTAAAATCAGAGCTGAAATTAATGAAATCAAAACAAAAGAAACAATTGAAAAAATTGACAAAACTAAAAGTTGGTTCTTTGAAAAAATAAACAAAATCGACAGACCCTTAGCAATGCTAGCGAAGAGAAGAAGAGAGAGAACTCAAATTACTAGCATACGGGATGAAAAAGGCAATATCACAACAGACACTTCAGAAATACAGAAGATAATCAAAAACTATTTTGAATCCTTATACTCCAATAAATTAGAAGATACTGAAGGCATAGATAAATTTCTTAAGTCATATGATCTGCCCAGATTGAGTCAGGAGGATATAGACAACCTAAACAGACCAATATCAATCGAGGAAATAGAAGAAACCATAAAAAGACTACCAACTAAGAAAAGCCCAGGACCGGATGGGTATACAGCAGAATTTTACAAAACCTTTAAAGAAGAACTAATACCAATACTTTTCAAGCTACTTCAGGAAATAGAAAAAGAAGGAGAACTTCCAAATTCATTCTATGAGGCCAACATCACCCTGATACCTAAACCAGACAAAGACACTTCAAATAAAGAAAACTACAGACCAATATCTCTAATGAACCTAGATGCAAAAATCCTCAATAAAATTCTGGCGAATCGGATACAAAAACATATCAAAAAAATTGTGCACCATGATTAAGTAGGATTCATCCCTGGGATGCAAGGCTGGTTCAATATACGGAAATCAATAAATGTTATTCACCACATCAATAGACTTAAAAATAAGAACCATATGATCATCTCGATAGATGCGGAAAAAGCATTCGACAAAGTACAGCATCCCTTTATGTTCAAAACTCTAGAAAAACTAGGGATAACAGGAATATACCTCAATATTGTAAAAGCAATCTATGCTAAGCCTCAGGCTAGCATCATTCTGAATGGAGAAAAACTGAAGGCATTCCCTCTAAAATCTGGAACAAGACAGGGATGCCCTCTCTCTCCACTTCTGTTCAACATAGTTCTCGAAACACTGGCCAGAGCAATTAGACAGACGAAAGAAATTAAAGGCATAAAAATAGGAAAAGAAGAACTTAAATTATCACTATTTGCAGATGATATGATTCTATACCTAGCAGACCCAAAAGGCTCTACAAAGAAACTATTAGAGCTAATAAATGAATTCAGCAAAGTGGCAGGATATAAAATCAACACGCATAAATCAAAGGCATTCCTGTATATCAGCGACAAATCCTCTGAAATGGAAATGAGGACAACCACTCCATTCACAATATCTTCAAAAAAAAAATAAAATACTTGGGAATCAACCTAACAAAAGAGGTAAAAGACTTATACAATGAAAACTACAGAACCCTAAAGAGAGAAATAGAAGAGATCTTAGAAGATGGAAAAATATACCCTGTTCATGGATAGGCAGAACTAACATCATCAAAATGGCGATATTACCAAAAGTTCTCTATAGGTTTAATGCAATGCCAATCAAAATCCCAACGGCATTTCTTGTAGAAATAGAGAAAGCAATCATGAAATTCATATGGAAAAATAAAAGACCCAGAATAGCAAAAACAATGCTAAGCAGGAAGTGTGAATCAGGCGGTGTAGCGATACCAGACTTCAAACTATACTACAGAGCAATAGTAACAAAAACAGCATGGTACTGGTACCAAAACAGGCGGGTGGACCAATGGTACAGAATAGAGGACACAGAAACCAATCCACAAAACTACAACTATCTTATATTTGATAAAGGGGCTAAAAGCATGCAATGGAGGAAGGATAGCATCTTCAACAAATGGTGCTGGGAAAAATGGAAATCCATATGCAACAAAATGAAACTGAATCCCTTTCTCTCGCCATGCACAAAAGTGAATTCAAAATGGATCAAGGAGCTTGATATCAAATCAGAGACACGCCATCTGATAGAAGAAAAAGTTGGCTACGATCTACATTCGGTGGGGTCGGGCTCCAAATTCCTCAATAGGACACCCATAGCACAAAAGTTAATAACTAGAATCAACAAATGGGACTTACTCAAACTAAAAAGTTTTTTCTCAGCAAAAGAAACTTAATAAGAGAGGTAAATAGGGAGCCTACACCCTGGGAACAAATCTTCACTCCTCACACTTCAGATAGAGCCCTAATATCCAGAGTATACAAAGAACTCAAAAAATTGGACAATAAGAGAACAAACAACCCAATCAACAAATGGGCCAAGGACCTGAACAGACACTTCTCAGAGGAGGACATACAGTCAATCAACAAGTACATGAAAAAATGCTCACCATCTCTAGCTGTCAGAGAAATGCAAATCAAAACCACCCTAAGATACCGTCTCACTCCAGTAAGATTGGCAGCCATTATGAAGTCAAACAACAACAAGTGCTGGCGAGGATGTGGGGAAAAGGGTACACTTGTACATTGCTGGTGGGACTGCAGATTGGTGCAGACAATTTGGAAAGCAGTATGGAGATTTCTTGGAAAGCTGGGAATGGAGCCACCATTTGACCCAGCTATTCCCCTTCTTGGTCTATTCCCTAAAGACCTAAAAAGAGCATGCTACAGGGACACTGCTACATCGATGTTCATAGCAGCACAATTCACAATAGCAAGACTGTGGAACCAACCTAGATGCCCTTCAATAGACGAATGGATTAAAAAAATGTGGCATTTATACACAATGGAGTATTACTCTGCATTAAAAAATGACAAAATCATAGAATTTGCAGGGAAATGGATGGCATTAGAGCAGATTATGCTAAGTGAAGCTAGCCAATCCCTAAAAAACAAATGCCAAATGTCTTCTTTGATATAAGGAGAGTAACTAAGAACAGTGTAGGGACGAAGAACAGGAGAAGAAGATTAACATTTAACAGGGATGAGAGGTGGGAGGGAAAGGGAGAGAGAAGGGAAATTGCATGGAAATGGAAGGAGACCCTCAGGGTTATACAGTGGAGGGGGTAGAGAGAGAGGAGGGGAGGGGAGGGGAGAGGTGGGGAGGGGGGAGGGTGGAGGATGGGAAAGGCAGCGGAGCACAACAGACACTAGTATGGCAATATGTAAATCAATGGATGTGTAACTGATGTGATTCTGCAATCTGTGTATGGGGTGAAGGTGGGAGTTCATAACCCACTTGAATCAAAGTGTGGAATATGATATGTCAAGAAATTTGTAACGTTTTGAACAACCAACAATAAAAAATTAAAAAAATAAGATTAAAAAATCAATAAATAAATATTAAAAAATTAAAAAAAAAGAAAAGAACTGAATAACTGAAAACACTACATTCCAGAACTTAAGGGATGCAACCAAAATAGTATTTCCAGGAAACTTTGTAAACCAAAATGCTTATTAGACAAAGGAAGGTTAAAATTCTTATCAAATTGTTCAGCTAAAATTAGAACAACATAAAAAAATTCAATGCCCCAAATAAAAATAATGAAAAAGATAAGCTTTTTAAGAATGCAAACAAAGAACAATGAGACGTATTCCATGCTTGTATAATTATATCAAAATGGATTCTCCTATCATGTATAACTGAAAAGAAAAAAAAAAGAACAATGAGAAAAGGCATAAACACTGTTGAAAATACAGATAGAACAAAAATTTTTTTAAGGTAAAAGCAACTATCATGTAAATAAATTTGAAAAAACAGTGAAGATATTCCTTGAGGGAATATAACATAGAATACTAATCCAGAAGAAATTTTAAGACTAAGTAAGCTTGTAATTTCTAAATGAATGTAGTTTAGGACTGGAGGTAGAACACTTGTCTAACATGTACAAAGTCCTAGTTTTGATCACCAGCACGCCCCCGACCCCAAAAGAAGTTTAATGTTCTTTAAAGGAAACACTGGGTCATAATGTTATACAAGTAAATTCTTCCAAATTTTCAAGGAAGAGTTTAACCTCATAGCAAGTTTCTGAAATAATAGGCAAAAATATTTCTCAACTTGTACTGGGAAATCAGCATAATCTAGACATAATATAAATAAGGACAGTACATTACATGTAAATATACTAGATAAAATACTATCAGATCAGATTCATTATGAAAAAGATACTTTTTGACTAGCAAAGTGGGTTTATTCCAGGATTGCAAGATTGGCTTCGTATTAGGAGCTCTCATGTAATTCAACATGTTAATAAGTTGGAAAAAAATGTAATAGATTAAGATAAAACTGATCTCATTCCTGATTTTTTAAAATCAAGTTTTCTTAACCTGATAAGTTGTGTCCATATTAAAGCACAAACAATAAAACCATGACATCCTGTAAGAGAAAACATTGAAAGCCTTCCCTTTGAAACTGGGAATAGGACTAAGATGCCTGTACTGGTTTTTTTTTTGTTTGTTTGTTTGTTTGTTTTGTATTTTATTTAGAGACTAAGTTGCTGAGGCTGGCTTTGAACTTGCAATCTTCCTGCCTCAGTCTCCTGAGCCAGTGTGATTATAGGCGTGCATCACTGCACCCCACTCATTCCTATTTGTTTTCGGTATTGTATTATGCTATCCTAAATGGCATAGGATTCAAAAGAGGAAAGCAAATGGCTCTAATAATTTATCCAAAATGCTGCTAAATTGGTGACATCAAAATTGGTGCGTGTCTGTGGTACCATCATCAAACAACTAGAATACAAAGTACTATAAAAACAACTTTTTGACATAATCATGTAAATATAGAATATAATTTGTTCCACTATAGTCCCTAGTACTTGTCCTTTACCTCCCACTCCCCTCCCTTTTTCCCTTTACTGGTCGTCTTTTATTTATTTATAGTTTATTTTAACTAGTGCTGTGTAGATATACATAAAGTGAGATTCACTGTTACATATAAACATACAATAGTTTGTATTTGTTCGTATTACCATCATCACCCATAAACATTTTTTTAAACACAACTTTTATAATAGCAACAAAACTAACTTACCTATAGATAAATCTAACAAAAGATATTCAAGACCTGTAAGAAAAAAATCTTTACTAGGAGTCATTAAAGAAAGTGTAGAAATAACCCATTTTATAATATGATGTCAGTTTTCCTCAAATTGCCATTTGGATTCTATGCAGCTCCAATCAGAATCCCAATAAATTTTTGTGGAACTTTACAAATTCATCTTAAGATTGAAAGAAGAGCAAAGAATTGAGACTTGTTAATGAATAATAGGAAATTTCTCAAGAAGGAAAGAGAGGAGGGCATTTTACCTGCCTGATACCAAGACTTATAAATGTATAGTAACTACTATTGCTGGTGCCCATTACGTGTTGGACAGTAGAGAATCAAGGAACAGACCCATATTTATCTGGAACATTCATATGTATAAAAAGTGACAGTAGAGAAGAAAGTGTGCATACCTAGCTTTTAATAAGGGAGAAGATTGTTTTATCAATATGGAAATGGAAAATTAAATTGAATTTGTTACACCATACATGAAAACTGATTAAGTGTCCAAAGCAAAACTTAAAGCGTTGAATATTCATACATAGAAGAAAGTATTAAAATTCAGGGAAGATTAATAAGATAAACTAAGTCTGTTTATCAAATGACTTTTTAACCATAAAGTTAAAAGTCACATACTGGAAGAAAAGAATTCCCATTATGTGTATAGAGAAGAATGCCTAACATATATTTTTTTAAAATGAGGAAAAGAAAAATAGAAAAGGTCACAGACACAGATGTGCCGCTTGAAGAGTAAACATGCCCAAAACTACAGTAGTCAGAAAATTTGAGTCAAGACCACATGGAGAAGCAACTTTGCACCCATTGAATTGGCAAAAAATCATTTAAAATTCTAGCCATATCAAGTGGTAGAGATGGAACAGAACAGTAGATTTCCTTAAAATTGCTATGAGGAGTATAAAAAAATAACCAGCGTGGAAAAGCACTAGGTATCATTTTGTTAACCTTGACCTTATACATATTTCAGTACCCAGTAATTCCGCTAGGTATTGTATCCCCAAGAAGCTGTTATAATGTTCCCCAAGCATCATGAACCAAGATGTTCATAGTACTGTTTGTAATAGCAAGAATTGAGAAAAACCAAAACTCTAATCAATGGAAGAGAATCGTTCAATAAAATAAGGCATATTTACACCAGAAAGTATTAATGAGCAATAAAAAATAGCTGCAGCTATAGGAAACAACACAGAGGGACAAAATTGTAAAAGAACTTAAATAAAATTACAATACAGCATGATATTTTTAAAAAGTTTAAAACTAAGCCTAAAACAATGTTCCCTACCACTTTGGTAAGCAAGGGAATATTAAAAATCAAGACAGTGCCTATTTGCTGGGAAGGCAGAAAATTATATGGTGGAGTACAGAAGACATTGCTAGTATTTTAAGCTTTAATTTGCCAATTTCACTAGTCTTCAATATTATTAATAACAAATAATATTCTCCCAAACCTCGAATCTTCTCTTTTTCCAGCTTAAATTCCCGTACTCATCATTTTAATCATATATCCTCAGCTCTCTGCTCCTTGTATTTCATTGTACAACCCCCTTAAAACCTCACTGCTAAATTCATCTCTCCATTCAAATAACCACGCAAATTGATTTCACTGCAGTGAGGTAAGTTCTTAATTTCTCTAGTGGTTCTCAAACTTCATGTATGAGAATCACTTACAGAACTTGTTAAAACACATGGACTTCACTCCAGGTTCTGAGTTAGTAGATGGGGCCAAAGAATTTGTGATAAGTTTCCAGGGGATACTGATGCTCCTGATCTGTCTAGAAAACAGTCTCAATAAATTAATAGGATTAAAGTTTTAAAAATCATTTTGATATATCTAAAATCCAAAGTTTCACATTTGTAATATGCTTATATGGAAATTGTGTACATAGATGACTTTGTTGCTAAAACGATAAAAATGATAATTTGGATTTCAGCATACTTTTTATTTATTTAAAGGGACTATAAAGCTGGGTGTGCTGGTGTGCTTGTAATACCAGCTACTCAAGGGGCTGAAATAGGGAGTAGGGATCCCAAGAACAGGCCAGCTTGAACAACTTAGTGAGATCTTGTCTCAGAATAATATAAAAAGGGCTGGGGGTATAGCTCGGTGGTAGTACACTTACCTAGCATGTGCAAGACCCTTAGTACTGGGGAAAATAGTTACTGAAAGAAGGAAAGCTACTCACTGAATGGTAAGTCCATTTTCTTTCCAGGAAATAGACAAGACTGTCCTTATTAGCTATCTAAACTATGATATAGATATAAATAGTCACATTTATTCTTGCTGAAGTCAGCATGAGAGCTAAAAATCATAAAATATAATCAAATTAATGTACTAATGTTTCTGTGTAAACTATAAACACTTCATTTTTGAAGCAATCAGTGTCAAGAGACCAGAAAAAAATATAAAGTAACACTTCCTTAATTCAGCATCATTTGGAGTAGTTCACCATGTGTGAATTTGCATATAAACTAAAGTTCAGTTTAATCTTATGCAATAAAACATTTAAAATTAAGTAACAAAAATTACATATAATTTATTGAAAATAACCTTAATTCTCTCCTATAAAAATACAGTTGACTTGATTTTCTTGTCAGGAAGTTTAAAATTTGAAAAGCTCCTTTTCTTACAATGTGTTACCAATGATAATGTTAAGTACTAGACTCAGTACAGTGACATGCACATCAAAAAACAATGCAAAAATCAAGACCAACCAAGGGAGAATAGACACAGCTTTCTTGTTGTGTTCTTTATAAAAGAGGAGAGCACAATAAGAGGTGAGATTGGTTATACCATTAAATTATTTCTCCTGTGCATCTGCATGCCAACCATTTGTGTAAATTAGGTGGCTGCTAAGTATTGTTAAAGTAATATAATTATGTGATGTAGTCTGTAAAATACCCCTCTTCCCTTCAGATATCAACACTGACTCCCCCAGACATGAACCATAAGCAAAGAACCAGACGTCCAGGACATCACGATCTCTCCCTTATCTTTAGGCTTTCTAGTTCAAGTCTTCCTACTTTTCCTGACTTCTTAGACCTTGCTGGTTTTCCCCTTTTATGTATATTTGCTCATTTGCCTCTTATTCTGTGTTAATTTCTCTGAACCCACTTGTGACAGTATTTCCAAAGTTCCCCCATTTTAGAAGTACAGTAGTAAAATTTTTTGATATGAATTGTCTCACATCACCTCTTTCATCCCTCTTGAGTACTCAAGTGAAGTTGGTAGAGTGAAAGTAGCCCTGCTCACACAGCTGCTAAGTGGCAAAGCCAAAACTGTGACACCTTGCCCCTTGCTTTCTCTGCTACACCAGAGAAAATAAATGGCACCACAACTCTAAGGAACCCTGATGCCTCCTTGGCAGCTGTTTATCCTTTTCACAGAGATTCTCTTGCCTGACCACTCCCTTGAGTTACTTGTGTCTAATTAGGGTGGATCAAATATAAATATAAGGTCATTTAGTACTGTGGACATGGGCATGTTGTGAGGTTCCCAGAGATTAAGTTTGGTCCTCAGCTTTGCAGGTTCATATATCTTTATCAGCTCATTGAATGATTACACTGAATTTGAATATAAGTTCTGCTATGTGTAACAGAGATCGAATATATAACAGTTTGAATAAAGGAGAGATGGATGTGGCTGCTCTTACCACAAGATTATTTGGGAACCAGACTCCTTTTAGCTTGCTGCTTTGCCATTCCTGTATTCCCTGATCTGCATAGTCCCAGATTGTTCAAGATTGTGCATTCTCATTACAGTCAAGAGAAACAAGGAAACACAGGACATAACCCTTTTCCCAAACTGGAATGATTCAAAAGTTGCTCCCTTGCACCCTTATCCCACTAGCCTAAAATTAGCTGCAAGAATAAGGACACAGAATCTTTGGTGCATATGTATGTGTGAGTTTTATTAGTATCAAAGGTAGGGAGGACAGATGTGTGACATCTGTGCATTCTGCCACATGGCACATTCTGTTGGTTTCTAGATGGTTTGCCCCAGGGCTCTTTTCCAATCCTTGCTGTAGCCTGCAGACTCAAAACACCATTCTTGTGTCACTGTTTTTCCTACAGTCGCAACCCTTCCAGGAAATTGAGGCACATGTATTTAACTACCTATTAAATTGATATCTCCACATGTGCACATGGATGGCCCAGCGACAGGTGAATGTAATGTGGTCCCTGCAGTGTTAACTCCCTCTTCCCGCTGCCCTTCCCATTACCACTGTGGAAGTGGTCACCATCGCTTACCTCTGCTTAAAATCCTCCTCTCTGCTCTTCCAGCTTTCACTCTGTCCATCCATAGTCTATTCGCCATTCAACACTTAGAGCAATCTTTAAAACATGTGAACCCTTCATTGATTTCTCACCTCTTTCACTGTAAAATATCAATTTTTTGTCTCGGCTCATGAAGCACGATGTAGTCCAGCCTACTTCTCAGTCTCATCTTTCAGTGCTGTCCCTCCCACTGTCATCCTGCCAAAATGATCTCACTATTCTGTAAACACATCAAGATTTTTCCTGACTTTGGAGTCTCAAACAAAAACAAAATGGACAATAATATGGAATATTACTAAATGGTTAAGAAGTCTCAGACAGTTCTACATGGTTTAGGCAACCGGCTGCCATGAAATGATAGTGAGAGCAGTTCTACTGGTGTGCTGAGAGTTAAAATGAACCTGTGACATTTTATGGTGGGGAAGAGGGAATCTTTCTAGAAAAGCAAGAAAGTGCCAGGGTTTGGGGAGTTTAGGACATGGAAGAGATTTCAGTGTGTTTGCACTTGCATGGGAAGGAGCCAGTGAAGAGGGCCATAGACCTACTTGCAGTTCCACACAATCCATGCAGTATGGGGCCTTCAGGTTTGGTTCATGATGCTCATTTTCCCTTCTCTCAGAAATAGGGTAAGCCTGATGGCCTTCACTGCTAATCATCTGTCCAGATTCTAACCAGTAAAAATCTGACTTGGTCTCCTCCAACATAGAGTTAACCAAGTACTCATTTGTACCCCACAATAACCTATATCAGACTCCTTTTATTATATTGTGTTAAGTTTTTTTCTTTGTTCTCTGCTTTTATTCATCTCAGATGTCCAGTGCACAGCACTTTGACACATAAGTATTCAATAAATAGCAGTAGCTTTCATCAGGTCATAGCAATCATTTAGTTTTAAACCTGGTATTCTGCATTGTCTTATTGGATCTTAACAGTCACCCAAATAAAATACTCTGAATATTCTCACTCAATTAAAAAAAAACTAAAAGACATAATTTATACAAAGTCAACTTTGTGGGAAAGCCATGACTCTACCTAAGTTGATAATCATCACACTATTAATATTATTGTGTTCAATGAAAGATTAGATGGTCATCCATAATTTCAAAAGGAAAAGTATAACTGCATTACTATATCCTTTGTTAAACACAACACAGAGTCCTTGCTCCATAAACAGTTTGAAAACAAATGGAACCCTAACAAAACTGAAACTTAGGTATAAACTTCCAGACTGCACACTACTAGAGCCCCTTTCTATTTTACCCTTTTAGAAAATGCTAAAAGGATCACTGTCCATCATCTCTTTGTTTATTGGTATATTCCTTGTTCTAAGAGCTTCATGATTAAAAAAATTGACTCCTTATGGAAAACGAAATTAGTTTTTTTATTTTCAAAACTATGTACCTGCAGTGACCACACAAACCCATTTGTTCCCTCCTGCTCAAGGCATAATATCATTACAGCTTTATTAAATAACTACCAAAGAGTGTGCAAACTTGTAGTATGTGATGGTTCCAAGACCACTAGTCTAGGCGCACTGGTCCTTCAGGCATGTTGAATCCATCCTATGTCTGAAATAACCTGAAGCTGACTCTGGGAATATTAAGACCTCAAATTTCTTCCAGGCATTGATGCATAATTTTATATGACCATATAAACCCTAGGGCTCAGGTCAGAACTTTAGATATGCAATCACTTGTTCCAGGTTGTCTAATTGGCAGCAGTATAGGATAATGGGTCAAATCATATGTCCTGTACAGGTTATTCCCTGCACCTCAATGTGTCTCATCTGTAAAATGGAAATAATGATGGTTTCTGCATAATAGGCTTCTCTGGAACTTCAATCTCTGTAACACTCATGACCTGCCTTATCTCCCTTAAGAGTTGCAGAAGACAGAATTTTCTCTCAAAAGAACTTAGTTCTGGGTATTTATTAACTAGCATAATCATGGGAGACTTGAAGAAACAGGCTGCAGATGGAATTTCTCAGACTGACACCAAAGCCCATTGCAGGATTGGGTAGAGAAGAAGCTGCTCAAACACAACGTGGCAGTTGCCTGGAGAATCCAGAGGTTGCCGTGTGACCTTCCACTTAACTCCCATTTTAATTCTAGTGTCCTATGAGTGTATCTGATTGGTAAGTACTTAAATTACATCCAAAAAATAGCTGCAAGAGTCTTAGATTTTTTTCTTTCCAGCCTTTACTGTTCAGGAAAGAATTCTAGATGGAGGTTGGACTAGAATTTGAACGAGTCCATCCAAACTATTTGCCACTAAGTGTTCCTGATGTTTATGATCTAGTTCATCTCCTTCATCTCATGCATGTAGAATTATGATCAAGATTTAGTGACTTTTTGGAGGCACATTACATGCTAGTTCTCCATTTTCCTATAAACCCTTTTGGGGGCTGTAAGTTTTTCATTCTGTTTCTCTTTGGAATGTTATCTGCAATATTTTCTCAATGTTTTAACATATATTTACAAATTGTAATAATTACACTATATTGTAGATTGACTTCAGAATCTGTAAATCATTCTGAAAGTTGCCTTTATTCCTTCTTGTTCTGCCTGGTTTTTGTTGTTGTTTGTTTTTTCCAGAATTCTGAACTTTAAAGAACTTTATGTACACTTAAATTTTATATCAAAAGTAGAAGGATGTGGAGCACACTTGTTAATTCCAGCCACTCAGAAAATGGATTCAAGAGGATCACAAGGTCAAGGCTAGCCTCCACAAATTAGCAAGACCCTGTTTCAAAATATTAAAATTCAAAAAGGGTGTGTGTGTGTGTGTGTGTGTAGATTTAGTTCAGTGGTAGAGCACCCCGGGTTCAATCTCCAGTAACACAAACACACACACACACACACACACACACACACAGAGAGAGAACAGTAGAAAGATTGATTTTCATTCAACAAATACTTATTGATTTTTAATTATTGGTCACTAGGCATTATGCTGAGAGCAAATAAGCCAGGAAAGTCAAATCACCGCCTCCATGGATTCTGCAATCCACCAGAGGTACATGGCAGCCCCTTGACAATGGCATTCCAATGTCATGAAGTACTTATACCTTGGCTGGGAGTCAATGAAGACTTCCTGGAGATTATAGGTATTAATATTATCACTTAGATTAAGAGTTAGCCAGGTAACGAGGAGGCCAGGGAGGTCCTAAGAGAATGAGGAATATTTGGGTTTGTCCACAGATGACAGAAAATGGCAATTTTGAGGAAATGAAGCTTCACTGTAGCTAGATAAATGTATAAGCTACAATCAGTGGAGTATTTGGCTTGACTTAGGAAAGAAAGGGATGTTGGCCCAGGCCCATAAGCACTGCTTAGTAAGGTTATGAATCATAGAAACAGTTCTAGGTTTTGTGGAGCCCAAGGTATACATAATTTTAGGGTCCCTCTCTTAAAATTCCATGATTTTGCATTGATGGCTACAAAATTCAGAGCCTTAAAAAGGACCTGTGCAAGTGCACTGTTTCAACACATTCCTAAGCCATAACTTCCTTCTCATAACCACTCAAGCATCTTCAGTTGGGAGATGAGATCACTCTGCCTTGTGGAAAATGGATGGGTGTGGGGGTGCAATGCCAAAAACAGAAGCACCCACTGGGAGCTGCCTTAGCAATAGGTGGTAGAGGCCTAAGCTAGGGTATGGCAGTTAAGAGACCAACCGGAAAGGGATTAATAAGAATTCTTTATGTGGCAGAAACCAAAAATTGGGACTACTATGTGTGGACCAGGAGGGGCCATAATCTGACCATGCTGCAAGAACATCTGCCCACAATGTGATTCCACTTATCTTTCAAAGGCCTGTTCCATTTCTTCCTGTAAGTCTCTTTTTCCACTTTTGCCCTGCTCTTTCCATACAAGCAGACTAGTGTTTCCTCCTCCATGGCCCTGTATATACCTGGATCTTACACTTGTGTCATTGCATCACTGCAGGCCAAGGGCAAGTCTTATTCATCTTCTGTATCTTTTTTTTTCCCCCCCCCTGTACTGGGGTTTGAATCCAGGAGTGTTTTACCACTGAGCTACATCCCTGGCCCTTTTTTTGAGATAAGGTCTCCCTAAATTGCTGAGGTTGGCCTTGAACTTGTGATACTCCTGCCTCAGCCTCCTGAGTCAATGGGATCACAGGTGTGCACCACTAAACCTGGCTCACCTCTGTATTTTGTACTTACAGTCTATAAAATGGAGAATGAATTAATGTTCTGTTTTCCTCTATACAAAAATATTTTAGAATAACAAAAATTATTTAAAATAACAAAAATTAAAATTTATGACTAAGAGCCAGCCTAAGATTAGTGTTGCTATGAATTGCCTCTGGACTTCAGCATAACACAGGTGTCCCTCTGACAACCTCCATGATATTCATCCCTTAGACTTAGTCCTCCCTAATCTAAAAACAACTTCCACATTTGTGTTGTCTCTTGAAAGTTACACGCATCTTGAAAAATAGCACCTAAGGACAAGACTAGTCTTCCTTCTAACTAACTAGTGAAGTGACCTCAGACCTTGGAAATTAAGGGGTTATACTTGATGAATATTTTTTAACCTTTTTTTTTTTAAACTAGGAGTTGAACTGAGGGGTATTTAACCACTGAGCTACATCCTCAGCCTGTTTTTATTTTTTATTTTGAGACTGGGTCTTGCTTAGTTGCTTAGGGTCTAAGTTGCTAAGGCTGGCCTTGAACTTGTGATCCCTGGGTCTCTGCCATTGCAGTTACAGGCATGTGCCACCACGCCCAGCTCATTTGTAATCTTTTCAAAAAAAAATCTTCAGGACTAGTCCAACACAAGACAGAATAGCAGGTAATGGGACCCGTTTGTCCTCTCTCTGGAGCTGCTCCTGCAGTCCTCCAGAAAAGCCCAGGCCTACAGTTTGATATCCGTGTAGTAGATGGCCTTAAAAAGGTCTTAGTTATTGAATAATCACCATTCCAGTGTGCAGGTTTGATATCTGCAGAAAATTATAATAAAGTCACAGCTAAAATGTTGGTGTTAGGGCCCAAACCCAATCTCCTATTGTGCACTAAAAAGTGGAAACTCCCCACCTTAGCAAATTAAAACAGAAGTTGATTACATACCTGATAATATTTTCTGGGTAAAATATTAGGAGGAAGTTGAAAGTTCAAGGTCCATTGTTGAGTTTTCTGTTTTCTCAAAGCTATCGAGTGGGAAGGAACCACAGATGTAGTTAGGTCATCCAGGGAAATCACAGAGGAATTAGGTCAACCAAGCCTGCTTGAAAACCTCAGGGAAGTGTTCAACGTAAGTGATGTATCTGGAAGCTCATATCTGTAACCTTCTATCCTAGATATGCCTTTTTGATCAGTATAGAACAAACAAGCCTTTCTAAGGTCTCTAAAAGCCCCATTTTCTGTTTTGTTTTTTTTTTTTTCCTGTGTGTGTGTGTGTGTGTGTATCTGGGAATTAATTCAGGCTGTGGATTGTGCTGGGCAAGCACTCTACCACTGAGCTACATTCCCAGTTCTTTATTTTATGTTTGAGACAGTTCTTACCATGTTGCCCAGGCTGGCATCAAATTTGTGATCCTCTGAATAGCTAGGATTACAAGTATGCACCATTGTGCCCAGCTTTTTGGGTGTGTGGTTTTGTCACAATTTAAGGCAAAATATATTTTGGCAAAATTTAAAATTCACATCACTCCTATTTTTCTTGAGTGTTTTGCACACGAGCAATCATCCTCCTTTCTCAAACATCTTAAAAAATAAAATATCATATCCAATAATGGATTTGCCAGTAAGAACTTTGTAATTTTCTGATGGAATCATCTATTTTAACAAGGTCATTCTTGGCAGGTGCCTGGATAGCCTCAAAATGGAGGCTGGTTGCTAGGGGAACCAACCAGGTGATAAAAGGGTTGGAACTTTCAGGATCCCACCCCCGTACCTTCCAGGAGGTGCTAGGGATTGAGTGGATACTAATGACCAATTATGTCATCAATCATGCCTACTTGAGGAAGCTACCATAAAAACCCAAGAAGGCACACAGGCCTTCTAGGTAGCCAAAACACATAAAGGTTCTTGGAGGGCAGAGCACCCAAGGAACGAATGGAATCCGTGCTGTCTCCATATGTCTCACCCTATATGTATCTCACATCTAGCTGTTCATCTGTACTGCATACTGTCCTTTATAATAAATTGGTAAATGTGTTTCCCTGGGACCTGTGAGCTGCTCTTAGCAACTATTAATGAAACCCAAGGACAGTGGTGAGGCAGGACAAGTTTTTTTTAATATTTATTTTTTGCCATTATATATGAGCTCTCTATTTTTTTGCATTACAATTTTTAATACACCTTTATATCACAATTTATCATATCTCTAATTGTATATAGGGTATGTTGATACCAAATTCACATCTTCATACATGTATTTTGTATAATGACAATTTGTAGCTGATGGCTGGTGGGCAGCATAAGTTGTACTGAGCCTTTAACATGAGATCTAATGCTATCTCCAGGTAGTATTAGAACCGAGGTGGTGTGTACTGGTGAACTGCATAGTATTATGGGGAAACACTCCTATGCATAAATTGTCAGAAGGGTTGAATGATGTGTAAATAGGGAAAGAATTTTTTTTTCCCAGTCAGGTGCAGTGACACACACCTACATTTCCAGTGACTTGGGGAGGCTGAGGCAGGAGGATCCCAAGTATGAGGCCAGCCTCAGCAACTTAGTGAGGACTTTAAATAACCAATGAGACTCTGTCTCAAAATTTTAAAAAGTGAAACAAAAAGGGCTCTGGATGCAGTTCAGTGGTAAAGCACCCACCCCTGGGTTCAATCCCTAGTACAAAAAGAAAACAGTTTTTCCTCTCTTGGTCATCCTTTCCCTCCTCCTTCACCAACAGCCTCCTGAAATAGCAGTTTAAAACTCGGCTCCCTGGTCCACTAGCCGCTGGACCACAGAAATATCAGTGAGGGTTATGAGTGGATGTTTATGAAAGATGCCAAGGCCTAGAACAAATGCTCTTACTTTGATGCCTTGCAGTCTTGGGATCCTGAGGAAGGGAGTATGCATGTAAATATCTAGGAGGGGGAGAATGAGGAGGTGTTTAGGGGGTCAGGGAATCTTTCAGTAGCTCAACTGGCAGATGAGATTAAAAATTCAGCAGCAGAAAAAGTCAGGGCCACTGACAATTGGAAATATTGGCATGGGGCACAGAGGCCTCTTGGCTGGATTAGGACCAGATGGGTAATAGGCTGACCCCCTCAGCTGTTCATCTTGATAATTAAAATAAATCTTGCACCTGTGATACAAAATTAGCTCAGGAACCAAAGACAACCCTGGGTAAAGTACATTTGCTGCTTTGAACACAAAAGCTTACTATCAAGAGGCATTAAGTTTACGAAGTATTTTGTTTAGAGGAAGGGCTCAAGAACAATTTCTAGCCATTAACTCCTTGTCACCAGGATGGTTTAAAAAATAATTAAAAAGTCACTCAGGCTGGGAATGGAGCTTAGTGATAAGAGCAGTTGCCTAGCATGCATGAGGCCATGTTCAATCCCCAATACTGCATAATAAAAACAACCCCTCAGACCAAAAACTCAATTTTTTTTCCTTTAGAGCCAGGTGCAGTGGCACACACCTGTAATCCCAGCAGCTCCAGAGGCCATGCCAGGAGGATCCCAAGTTGAAAGCCAACCCTAAGCAGTGAGACCTTCTCTCAAAATAAAATATAAAAAGGGGCTGGGGATGTGGCTCAGTTGTTAAGTGCCCCTGTGTTCAGTCTTCTGTGCCAAAAAAAAAAGATCTTTTGCATTTAATTTTCATTTTTTGGTACCAGGAACTGAACTCAGGGGTGCTTAATCACTGAGTCACATCCCCAGCCTTTATATATATATATAATTATATAGGGTCTTGCTGAGTTGCTTGGGGCCTGAGTTGCTGAGGCTGGATTTGAACTCACAATCCTCTTGCCACAGCCTCTCTGGGATTACAGGTCTGCGCCACCACGCCTAGCTCCTTCAATTATTCCCTAATAATTGAACTCTACTTGAAAGGTACAACTGAAGTCAATACTGAGGCAACTTCCTATGAAATAAGCCTTAACAGTATGGGTTAGTGGAGAGCACTGGATGATCAAGAGACCTCAATTAGTCCCATCTCTGCTGCCAAGTGAACTTGGGCAAATCTTTTGGTTTCTCTAGGCTTCTCTGATGTAAAAAAAAAAAAAAAAAAAAAAATGGGGAGACTGTGCTAGAGTGTCGAAACTTAGATTCCATGAAACTTATCATCAAATTCTTAAATTCAGAGTAACAGCAGAGACTGTCAATAAAGTAGCTTTCATACTCTTTGTTTTAGTCGGAAGAGACAGGATCATATTAATAAAAACTTCCATTATTTAAAGTGCTACCATGCAGAGAACAGGTCCACGTTGCCTTTACCCAGGAACTTGCCCAGGCTTGGCAAGCACTGTACCACTGAAAGACATCCCTAACGTAATATTTCGTTATTTCAATACCTGGAATTAAGCTGATTCAGCCATAGGCACAGTTTAGGAGAATTTAGAAAAAAATAGCATTTTAATTCTTTTTATTTCAAGGACCACCTACAAGAATAACTTATGTTTATTCTCAAAAACAAAACAAAAACATACCTTGTATCCCAATTAATCTTAAAAATCAGTTCTCTTGATCCTAATTTTATAAATGTACAGAAAACCAGACAGACCAACAAGGCTCATACGTTTTTCTTACGTAGAAGCTAAAGAAAAAGGAAAAGGTGGGAATCTCATGAAAATCAAAGGGAGATCAGTGGAGGAAAGGGACAAGGGGGAGGAAGGGGGAAGTGCTGGGGAGCCAAAATTATATTGTTATATTTTGTGCATGTACTAATATATAACAACAAATCCCACCATTATGTACAACTAACTATAATGCACCAATAAAAAATGTGTGTGTGTGTGGGGGGGGGGGGGAACAGACCAAGATGCTGACATAATTTAAATGGCAGGGTTAGCTTTTTATTTTCCTTTATTTATCTGCATTTTTCTAATCACCTAATACATTTTTAACCAGGAAAAAAAATACTAAAAGGTCATATTACCACACCTGAATCAACTGTTTAAAAAAATAACACAACAAAACAGCTGAAAAGGAAAAAAAAAATAATAGTTATTTCTGGGTAACTTATGCATATTTTACTTTCCAAATCTTCTATCATGTGTATGTACTGACCTTTGATAATTGCAAAAATAACTGTCTTGAGATCTAGCTGGGTTGCAACTTGCAGCCTTCACTGAACTGGGAGTTTTGTAGTTTGTCAATAGAGCCTATTGCTCCTGAGGGCAATGCTGAAGGCATGTGGGGATGAGAGGTGCTGGGGATCAATATATTGAAAAGGGAGACACGCACGGTTCAGATTCCTTCTTAGGTCTCACTTTGGGTGGGATGATTTCTATTGGCCTGGAGTGTGCATTTCCTCACTAGACCTCTAATTCTGTATATAGGTTATAATACTCCTGGTATTTATTTCCCTAGGGTTCTCCACTGCTTTTAAGCAGTACTGTGTAAGGATCTTGCATTTTGTCCGAGAGAGAAATATTATTTGTCTTCATGGTCCCAATAACCATCTTCCTCCTATGGTCACGAGGATGGCAGTGAAAAGTCTTATCTTCAAAAGGAAAAAGTCCCTTTACAGACTAGGGTCTGAACCCAACCACTAGGCCACATCTAGTGCTAATGTCCATTCAGATATGTGAGAATCACAGCACTGTTAGAGCAATAATTTACATAGGTGATGCCTATCATAGACACAAGTTCCCTGTATAAACTATCCTAGTGGGTAAACAGCAACACTTTCTTGGCCTTCCTTTACAGTGCCTGGAAATTGAGAGACCCTAAATCAATGTGTTCTAAAGAAAAATAAGCAAAATACCCACCACATCAAAAAAATAACATAACAGTGCTCATTTAAAAGTTCCTGCACACTCCCAGGGACCAGTGATCTTCATTTTAAAGACCCATTACTTCATAGGTGTCCCAATAAGCATAACTAAGAATAAAAAAGAATTGTAGATATGCAGATTTTACAAAATGAAATAGTCACATCCCAAACTAAAATCTGTTTGATCTGCTGTAGCTATTCTTAATAGCATCATCCTTCTGCTTGATAAGTTCATTAAGAAAAAGAGTTTACATCTTTTTCACTGGTGCCTTTCAGGGTCCAGCTCTTCTTTCTTGTTTTTTAACATATATTAATAAATCTCTCACACTACAAACTAAATATGTTATAAATGTTAACAATCATTCTTGAAAGTTTTTTTTTTATTTCCATGATTATTAAAATTAAAACCCTAAATGAGAAAAATAATGAAAAATAACGACCTCTATCAATTGCAGTGATACACATTATTTAAAATTATATATTATAAATTACATATAACATGTAAATGTAACAAAAAATTTAGTTTTGAAAAATGTTTTATTCAAGAATTACATAATTTCAGTATCTTCCAAAATACAGTTTCCTAGATCACTACAAAAGAAAGCAAATTCAGTAAGAAATTCAAATCATTAAATATTTTGCACTAGTATATACATACAGAATGCCAAGCAATAATATTTAGCCCTGGAATGCGTACCATGTGTTTTCCTCATTAAAGGCTCAACCCAGCACGTTGTATAGGCTATGTACAATAGGCAAAGTTCTGTGTACATAAAAGTTTGATATTAGCTGCCTCAATTTATAGCTGTGGTAGTTTGTCCACTGGGGTGTCAAATTTGAAATCTGGAGGAAACAGATCTGGGGCCCGAGGGTAGATCAGCCTGTAGGACTGTCTGATTGTAACATCAGCTACACCAGCAATATCTCCAATCTCTAAAAGACAAAAATCAAAACATTAAGTATCTCTTTCCTCCCACCTCCTTTCTACTACCAAAGTGAAAAACAAAATTAAAAAATACTGATTTTTTTTAAAATGATAATGGGAATCCAAACGGGAAGACAAGAAACAGGAGTTAAAGACAGTAATAACAATAATGGCAGTAGCACCTATTACCTTAAAATTTGTCTACAGTATTAATGTTTAATATATGTAAAACAACTCACTATACTATACTATAGGTGATAAACATTATATTGACCATATTTTTAAATGACTACTCTTTTTCTTTATAAATCTTCTTGAGGATCACAGAGTAATCCATGAATATGTTCTTTTTAAATTAATTTTTGTTTATATGACAGTGGAATGCATTACAATTCTTATTACACATACACATATAGAGCACAATTTTTCTTATCTCTGGTTGTATACAAAGTATATTCGCACCAATTCGTGTCTTCATCCATATACTTTGAAATATGTTCTTATAAAGAAATTCACTACCCAGGTCAGGTCTGGTGGCACACATCTATAATCCCACCTACTTGAGAAGCTGAGGCAGGAGGATCACAAGTTTGAGCTCAGCCTGGGCAACTTAATGAGACCCTGTCTCAAAATTTTAATAAAGGGCTTGGGATGCAGCACAGTGATAGAGCACCCCTGGGTTCAATCCCCAGTACTGCAAAAAGAAATTCATCGTCTCTTTCTACATTTGAAAGTTTATCTGCAACATCTAAAACCAAAATGAAATAATATTTCTCTACAACCTCTTTTTTCCTAGAGATCAAGCATCTATAACAGCTTATATAGATTTTTCTTTTACTATTAGAAGTATACATTGTGCATATATATTGAACTCAAGTCACTTGATAATTTCTAGTCTGTTAAGAATCCAAAGAATTAAATTAAATCTTTGTTAATAAATATAAAAGGTAAAAAATGGATCTAAACTAGCCTTTAAAAAATGAGTAGAGGACAAAGGGAATGGATAATGGCATACCTGAGTAATTAATGCTGGCTTTCCCCCTCTAATCACTCTTCTGTTACCATCTGTTACTTACATCAAAGTATAGCCTAAGCTGAGGTGAAAGGCTGTTCTGAATCAAGTACTACAAAGTTACTTAAGCCAGTAATTCATGAACCCACGTTAAAATTTAGAATTGACTCTCCTTTTTCTTCATAAAATTTTTTGAGGATCATAGAAGTAATCCATGAATATATATACTTGCAAAAATGATTAATACTTCTGGTTGAAAGTTTCCCTAGAGGGCTGGGGTTGTAGCTCAGTGCTTGCCTACCACACATGATGGGTACTAGGTTTGATCCTCAGCACCACATGAAAAATAAAATACATAAAATAAAAGCATTGTGTCTATCTACAACTAAAAAAAACCAGGCTGTGCCTTAAAAAAAAAAAAAAAAGCCACACACTAAATTTAAAAATGACTTTATAGAAGGCTGAACTACTTATGTCTATGTATTTCAGAAATTTCATTAAGAAACTATGAATAGTGGCTGGGGATGTGGCTCAAGCGGTAGCGCGCTTGCCTGGCATGCGCAGGGCACTGGGTTCGATCCTTAGTACCATATAAAAATAAAATAAAGATGTTGTGTCCGTCGAAAACTAAAAAATAAATATTTTAAAAAAATTCTCTCTTTAAAAAAAAATTATGAAAATGGTTCAAAGGGAGAAAAGAACAGGCTTCACAGAACATTAAAGGTTGATGGTCAACAATATTGACAGTGTGTTAATCAGCAGGGTCATTAGAAATAAAGCATCTCCCACTGCCCCTCCCAAGATTTAAAAAGGTTAAGTTTATGGAGGGAAAAATGACTCAAAATGATCAGGAATATTTAAGGAAAAAAATTACAGAGAACTCACAAAAAAGTGAACAATGTAAAAAAAATTAAATAAATTTAAAAAAAGAATGAACAATGTACAAATCAAAATTATATAATTCAAATGGAAAAAAAAGTTTGTACATAGCTGTGCCTCCAAACATTTTTATTTATGAGTCACTTAAAAGCAAAATACTAGATATTTTTATGTTTTGTTGCTGAGGAACTACCTCTGAAGTGTGGGTTCTGGATACTTAAATGCTTCACACATAAAATGGAAAAAGACATACTTTAGCCTTCATAATTCATTATTTACATTCCTCATGAAAACCCCTACCTTTTTGGGTCCTCTTCTCAGCTGATGCCTGTGAAGCCATGTAAATAGCTGCTGCAGCCACAGAGATCGGGCTCCTCCCAGGAACCAAGTCCAATTCCACAGCCTTACGGGCTATATGTGTAGCTGCCATTTGAACTTGCTTGGGAAGACAAAGGTTGGAACAGAACCTGGACATGAAGTCCCCAGTTGTAATCAAATCCACACTTGTTTCTAAAGCTTTCAAAATAAGTTTAAAACATCGGCCAATTTCTTTCTTAGAAATTCGTGATACAGCACATATTTCTAAAAGAAAAAAAAAATCCATATAAGCCATATAGTTCATTTAAAAACCTATCATTTCTGATTAAATAACACATTGCAGTTGCAAAAAAAAAAAAACTTAACCATGCCTAAAGATGAAACCCTAATCCTTTCAGTGATATTTCCCATTGAGCTAATTTAAAATTTCTTGGTTAATGTAAATGTTCACCACACTTTAAATTTAGGTCTTAATCTTTGAAAATATTAACTTCTTGACAGTTTCAATTTATGCAAATAGACTTCTTTAATCAAAAATTTCTTGGGTATTTATATGTTAATCTGTTATAGGGAGGGTACCAAGGAGATGAAAGAAAATACTCTAGCTAAAGAATGTTTCTCAAGCTACACAGTCATGTATGCATGTAATTCCTGCGATTACAGGCTATAATTAAATGAGATAAATATTCAACATCCTTATCCTAAATATTCATCCACCAAGCACTTTCAGAATAAACTTAACAAACTTCTTTTTTTTAGTTGCAGTAACAACACAAAAGATGGTGATAAAGGCCATCACTTCTTTTCTTTGACCTAAAACATGTTAATAAATATTAATTGGATGAATGAAGAGTAAGTTCAGCCTTCAGCTACAAAACTTTTGTCAGTGTATGCATCATGACAACACTATGAATAGGTTGTCATATATTTATGGGTAACTGCAAACTGTATAAAAATACCAATTATCTCAAAGCCTCTAAATTAAGTGTTAAACTGCAAATACTATATACCTCAAAAGAAAAAAATCTCACTGATGTTTTCCAAGGCTTGACTCCTACACCTATAGAGAAAGATCTATGCTAGAAATGACAGCTGTTTTTATGCATCAAGTGTACTGACTTCCTACAAAGAGCCTATTATAGCTTTGATGCCAGGCCATAAACCCATAAAATATAGTCCATCAAAATATCTTACTAGCAAAGAACACAGTGGCCTAACATAGACTTAAAACAAACCTACATGGGAAAACAGTTTGAAAAGAACATGGTCAGTAAGATTTCTTTTATGTTTTTGTTGTCAAGGAACAAAATAAAGTGGCGCTGGCAAATAATGTTCAGGTGGATTACTATACCTAATGATGAAGACAGGACTTGGCTTCTAAGTATCAAAGCAGCTTGACTTTGGTCTGTTACTTTATGCAACTAAAAACTCACCTTTAAATGTCCTAGGAACCCCTTCTTGTCTACAGGCAATATAGAGACAAGCAGAAGCTATAGCATCGTTAGCTCTTCCCTTAAGGCTCTTCTGTTCATACACTTGCTTGAATAAATTATTTGTTCGATCCTTCAAAACAGAGAAACTAAGTTTAATTAACTCTAGGCCATTTAATTAGTTACAATATCAAAATTGCATATGCTCACTAAATTATGCAAAATGAATGCCAGAATGGCTTAAAGGAGGTAGACAAAAACTTACAACTATATTTCGAGGGAGGTTGATTCTGTCTGCCATGGTAGTAATTTCCTTGAATGCATTCATCATTGCCCGATCCGAACTACTCATTGTTCTCCGATTCTGGTACTTAGAATTGCCAAACTCATCAAAACTTGCAGCTCCTGTACCCTATAAAACATTTTTATAACTTGCAAGAAACTTTCAGAAAACTTGAATGAACAATTTCTATGAAAATACAAGTTATACAATTTGACTCCAAAAGCCCAAGAAATTTGCACTGTGCATCCTACCTTTCCCTCAAATAGAAAAAGTACCAGGCTAAGATGCTTTAAAGAGGTGTTTTATCACTTAAGGAATATATAATTCTGAACAATTATTTGAGGCCACAGAAAATAGAAAACAAAGCAGTCCAATTTCATTTATAAATATGATAAAATAGCAAATATTAGAAAACAGAATACATTTTTAATATATCACGACCAAGTGGAGACTTTCACAAATGCAAAATATGTATTATTGGAGAATCTAATAAAAAATAAAACATCATAATATTAGATCTAAGAAGAAAACTCATATGATCTCCAAAGGTACCAAAAAAGATGAAAAAAAGTCAGAATTCATTTTTTGGGGGGGTGGGGGGATACCAGGGATTGAACTCAGGGGCACTCAACCACTGAGCCACATCCCCAGACCTATTCTGTACTTTATTTAGAGACAGGGTCTCACTGAGTTGCTTAATAGCTCGCCATTGCTGAATCTGACTTTGAACTCGCATCCTCTTGTCTCAGCCTCCCAAGCTGCTGGGATTACAGGCATGTGCCACCACACCCAGCCAGAATTCATTTTTGATACCTTCATAGAATACTACACATGGATATTTCTTCACAATAGAAAAATCTCTCCAAGGGCCAAAGCCAGCACTACAAATAATGAAAAAACATTAGTAGGATTACCAACAAAGTAGATGCAAGACAAAGGTGCCTCCTTCAACAACCACTTTGTAACACTATACTAGAAAAAATAGCCAATATTGTTAAGTAAGAGAAAAACAGTAATACAAATTTGGAATGGAAATGATTAAACTATTTGCAAGTAATATCTTCGTATACCTAGAATACTCAAAAAAATCACTAAAAAACTGCTATTGTTATCAGTAATAAAAGAATTCATTAGGGCTGGGGCTCAGTGGTAGAGCACTTGCCTGGCATGCAAGAGGCACTGGATTTGATCCTCAGCACCACATAAAAATAAAATAAATGAAACAAAGGTATTGTGTCCATCTATAACTAAAAAATAAATATATAAAAAAATAATTCATTAAAGTCACAGGTCAAGATTAATGAACAGAAATCAACACCTTCCAACACACATTTAACCAGTTAGAAGACAATGAAGGAAAATATTCCAATTACAATGGTAATGTAAAAAATAAATTCTGGAAAATTCACTTATATGTAAGATGTTCATGAAGAAGATATTAAAACATCCCTAATGGACACATAAGAATTAAGGAAATTGAAAGCCATACCATATTTTTGGATAGAAAGATGTATCAATAAGTCAATTTTCCCTGTATCATTTTGTAAATAAATATAACCAAAATCCCAGTAAAAATAATCAAGATTTTGTTTTGCTTTGTTTTTGAAAAACAGAACAAAGTGATCGCTAACCTTTAAATAGAAAAGATTAGTGAAGAAAACACTGAAAAAAGAAAAGCAATGAGGATTAGTGCCACCGGATTAACTAGACCAAAACAGGAACAGATAAAGTCCAGAAATATTCCCAAATACATATAAAAATTTAGTTTACAATAAATGTAGCATCTTAAAATTTTTCTTTTTTGCCATGTAAGAATAAAACGTTCAGGGCTAGGGTTGTGGCTCAGTGGCAGAGTGCTTGCCTAGCATGCATGTGGCACTGGGTTCGATTCTCAGTACCACGTAAAAATAAAATATTGTGGCCACCTAAAAATAAAAAAATAAATATTAAAATAAGAATAAAAGTTTCAAAGAATATAGAAGAAACTAATAATAGTGGCTACTTCTGGCAGAAAAGAGGCATTGCAGTGGGAACTCAAGAGTTTAGGGATCAAGGGTAAGGAAAATTTACTATATGCTCCTTTCATACATTTTTTGAATCATGTATTTCCTATTGAAAAAATTAAATAACAAAAAGTCAGTGTCAATTAGTTACAATCTTACATTTTAAAATACCTATAAGTATGCTTTTTTTCCAAGCCCATAAGGCTTAAAGCAAATGCAGACATAATCTACTTAAAAATATTTCTGGATTTAATACTGTAAACTTTTAACCTTTTATATACCATGTTGTCCAAATTTGATATGCAGTTTTATCAATTACAGCATGCAAAAAATACCTAATAACCTGGGTTTTTTTCATGATACTTTCTTAAATACAGAATATGTATTCTTGGGAGGCTGAAGCAACAAGCCAAGTTGGAGGTCAGCCCAGGCAACTTAGTGAGACCCTATCTCAATATAAATAGAAAGAGATAGGGATGTAGCTCAGTGTAGAGTTCTACCAAATTCAACCCTAAGGACTGCACAAAAGAAAATAAAAAACGGTACACAATAGTAATATCTTAAAATGTAAACACCCCCTTGATTAATCTTGCAAAATATTTCACCACTATTTCCAATTCAGATTACAAAGTAAAGAGAATCAGGCTATCAGGGAAGTTATGCTATTGCCTTATATAATAATCACCACCACCATTTACTGAACACATTCTATATACTACATTTCCATAAAACCCTTAACTATGAAGTATTTAGTGTATAGGGAGAAGACAATTTTTCTTGAGGGGGCGGGGTGCAAGTATGGTATTGGGGATGGAACTTTATGGTGCTCCACTACTGAGCTAAGTGATCCCCAGTCCTTTGAAAATCTCAGCAACTCAGGAGGCTGAGAGCAGGATCGCGTATTCAAGACCAGCCTCAGCAACTTAGCAAGACCCTAAGCGACTTAGAAAGACTCTGTCTCAAATTTTTAAAAATCAGATAAAAAGGATTGGGGATGTAGCTTGGTGGTAAAGTGTCCCTGGGTTCAATCCTCAGTACAAAATAAATAAATACATACATACATACTGTAATTTTGATTTGATGTTCTCCCCTCCAAGATGGAAAGAACACACTAATCAGCCATCATCCACAGTGGTATTACTGGCAAATTTTATTACCAGGCCAATATTCCCCAATGAGACCAGTGTCTGATATTTTTGCAAAGATCCCAAACTCCCGGGTCTTCGGTCACTCTGCACTAGGTATTTCCTGCTGATTGCGAGTATTACCTTGCCAATCATAGTAGACAAATCTCCATCACTCAAAAGAGGATTCTGAGAATCTCCAACTCGAGATGGATCTTTTGTTGCTTTGTCATTACTGAAAGTTCTCCACTCGGATCCCACATCAATAACCCGGTCACCTAAGAATACAAGCACATATCTAAATTATCCTGTCAAGGTAGGATTTACTTACCAACACTGTCTAATGTTATACCAATGTTTTTTATTCCCAGGAAATTTCAACATGGACATCTAGGTACTGGCTTAAAGGTCATGTCTCAAACATCAGTCCTGAAGCACTCTAACTACTATGTCTTTTCAGTAACAGTCCTCTTTAAACATTACGCTATAATTATTCATATTATAACTCTGAGAATAAAAAGAATTAGTCAAAATAATAAAATAAAGTCATTCATGTGTGATGTAAAGATAAAACACCATAATAATAATTTAAAACAAAATTAAATTTTGTACAAAATTGTGACATGGAAAAATAACAGTACAAACTATTCAGAATGGACTACTTGGGAGGCTGAGGCAAAAGAAGTTCAAGTTCAAAGCCAGCCTGGGCAACTTAGTGAGACCCTGTCTCAAATTAAAAAGAGATGGGAACATAGCCAAGTTTTCATGGGGAATGCTTTGCAGAAAATAAGCCTAAGCTTGTAAGTAACTAATTGATGAAAAATATTTCTGACCAAATAATCTATACAGAATAAACATTAAGCCTACAAGCAATGAGAAGAAAGCCACAAGCAAACTTCTTTTTGAGCAAAGAAGCAGCAGCAAAGTATGTCATATCAAAACACCAGATATGAGTAAATCTGATTACTGCTTTAGGGTAAAAAGCTTAATGGTTGGTAATATCTTCAGAGTAGAAAAGAGGTAACACATGCATCCTTTCTAAATGTTCTCATTTAATCTTCATGGCCTTAAAAAGTAGGCACTACTTTCGTTGCCACTTTTAAAAGGAGATTAATTGGCCTAAGATCACACAGCTTGAACTGCAATGTATATCAGATTCCAGAATTTGTTCTGTAGTGCATTTGTAAAAGATGAACTCTTTCAATGAATTGTGAAAAAGATGAAAGGATGAGCCACACCATTTTCATCTTTGTGTATATATAACATGCAGAAAGGAGAATGGAATGGCAGAAATCATCTTCTGTAGCAATTAAAAGAAGTTATGGTACTGACAGTTAATGTAATAATTAGAGTATGGTCTCTGCCATTTGTTGCTTAGCCATGGATTAACTTCATTTCTATGTCTTTATTTCTTCAGCTTTAAACTTCTCCAATAATGTTATATTTTGAAGACTAAAGATAAAATAAGCTAATATTCATGTATAGTCCACATAAGGAGCTTAAAAAGTAATTCTAATTTAAGTATTCAATATTAGCTATTTATAGTTAAGAAAATAAATAGCTGGGAGACATTCTCCCTTTTTGGTGTGGATGATGATAGAAGCTTCAGTTTTTAAAAACTTTAATCTGCATATTAGACTTTAAAAGTATCCAACTGCTTTGCTGCAGAAATTTATGAGTAGGACAGTGAAGGAGAATGGAATGAACAGGAGAAACTCAACTATATATCATTCTAAGTCTTTTAAAAAACACATTAAGGGGCTGGGCTTGTGGCTCAATGGTAGAGTGCTTGCCTAGCACTGGTTAGGCCCTGGGTTCAACATTAAAAATAAAAAAATAAAGATTAAATTCTTTAAAATAACACATTAATTAAAATGCCACAAAACAGTACAGTGATATAATCTAATCTTAGTGATATTTAAAAGAATAGGTAATCACACAACAGAATGATTATTCCTGAAGACTTTGGACAGGTTCAATTTTCTTTGAACTGCCAAATCATCTGTAAGTAGATTATCACCTGGACTAATATGTGTCCATGTCACAAGAGTTAGTTTAGGCAGGGTGATTGTCTGCCATTCTCAAATGCAATGAGAACCATCAGGGATGGCAGACACAGGGACATCAGTTATAAAGCAATCTCAGAGCCAGCAAGGTGCAATGGGGCATGCCTGTAATCCCAGCGGATCGGGAGGCTGAGGCAAGGGGATCAAGAGTTCAAAGCCAGCCTCAGCAAAAGCAAGGAGGCACTAAGCAACTCAGTGAGACCCTCTCTCTAAATAAAATACAAAAATAGGGTTGGGAATGTGGCTCAGTGCCCCTGAGTTCAATCCCTGGTACCAAAAAAAAAAAGAAAGAAAGAAAATAAAAAGCAATTTCAGCATATCAGATCAAGCATGTGGCCCAAAAGAGGAAATGTTAAATGGATAGAATTGTCACAGTTTCTTCTGCTTTCTCCTCATGGTAACAAATATCACTAACTTAGAAGGAATTCTGATTATAAAAATTTGATTTAAAAAACTTACCTGAAAGTATCATAAATGTATCATACACCGAAACCTTACTACAACATTAACCAACAATTCCATGTCTCAAAGAGATTTAATTTTCTTGACAAGCTCTTTTCATTAAATTTTATATAATAATATACCAGAACATTATTTTAAAGACAAAATGTTCTTCCATTAATATCATATACCAATTAAAGTGATGCCATGGTATTTCCATGTCCTTATATTTTCAAAGAGCTAAAAGTGAATCCCACTTCCCATTTAACAAAATAAAAAGAAACATGCATGAGACAAAAATTACTGTGACCTTTAAATCTAGTTACTAAACTCAAAAAGTTTTTTGAAGTCAAATGTCATCATTTGATTAATGATGACAATCAAATCATTAACTTACAATTTTATTTATTTATTTATGCAGTATTGGAGATTGAACTCAGGGGAGCTCTAACACTGAGCCATACTCTCAGCTCTTTTAAATTGTTTGAGACAGGGACTGGCTAAGTAAGTTGCCCAGGCTGTCCTCAAACTTGTAATCATCCTGTCATCAGCCTCCTGAATCACAGGGATTACAAAGTGCATGCCACCATGCTTGGCAATTTACAACTTTCAAGTAATCCCAGCGGACTGGGAGGCTGAGGCAGGAGGATCACAGGGATTACAAAGTGCATGCCACCATACTTGGCAATTTACAACTTTCAAGTAATCCCAGCGGACTGGGAGGCTGAGGCAGGAGGATCATCAGTTCAAAGCCAGCCTCAGCAACAGCAAGGTGCTAAGCAACTCAGTGAAACCCTATCTCTAAATAAAATACAAAAATAGGGCTGGGGATGTGGCTCAGTGGCTGAGTGCCCCTGAGTTCTTAATGTATTAAGAGAATATGGCAAATGAAAATGCAGGTAAGTATGCCCACATCTTTTAAGTCTCTCTACAAATGCAAAGATAAAGCAATAATAAGCCAAGATACTTCAGAGTATTTTCCTTTTGGTCCCAAAGTACTTTATCATGAGTTTCTTTTCTGCTTGCTTCACACTATCTTACAAAAAAAAAAAAAAAAAAGATAAAATGGCCGAGCCTGGTGGTGCACACCTGTAATCCCAGTGGGTTAGATCTGTAGTACTGGGGGGGGGGGGGGGAGGGTTACAAAAAACTCATTTGCTAATTTTTGAAATTTGATTTGGATATTCTAGATAGAGAACCCCATCAGTAGCAAACAACTTCCTCCATTTCCAATATCTATTCTATAAAGTGTTGGTTAGAACTTTCAAAATTATGTTCCTGATTTTTAACAGAAATATTCCAACATAATGCATTTAAGTCATGAGTAAAATGAAATAGTCCTTCTATTAAACCATGATTCTACTCTATTTCTCTTACATTAGGAAAAACTATTACCTTACAGACCACAGTGTTTCCTAGATACCATCTTATTATAAAAGCTGACCATAGTTGTTTTAGATTATTCTTCTTGTAATACTTCTGTGTAGGATAAATTACACTTGAACAACAAATTACTACAAAAGCCTAATAGCTTAGAATGAAGATTTCTTATTCATACTATGTGTCTACAGATGAACAGCTGGGGGCTTTCTATGCCATCATTAGTCAAGGTGTTGAAATCTCTACCACCTGAGGTATCACCAGTCATCACAGTAGGAAGAAGGAAATGAGGCAAATTTTGCACTGACTTGTTTCTGACCCAAAGTAACATTAACATTTCCATTCACACTCCATTGGCCAAAGCTAGTCAAGCAGCCATGCTTAACTTCAAAGGGGAAAGGGAAATTACAATCATACCACAATACCTCAAAGGAAAAGAACCCAGAATGCCAGTAAATAGTCATCAATACTGTTCCATATGACAATTAGCAAGCATAACTCAGCACTGAATTTACAGGGATATATGTATAAATTCATGAAAAAACAATGTTCCAAGACCACCTTCTTGTACCAAGTGTAACAAGCTGAAATTTCAGTTAACTTCACTGTATTTGGGCATTTGTCACAACAAAAATCTGTCAATATGACTTCAAGTCCTCTGAAAGTAACCATTTTAGTGGTTGCTTGGTTTGTGGTATTAGGGACTGAACCCAGGGGTGCTTTAGCAATCATCTACATCCCTAGCCCTTAAAAAAAAAAACTATTTATGTATTTTTTTAGGTACAGTCTCACTAAATTGCTGAGGTTGGCCTTCAGCTCATGATCCTCCTGCCTCAGCCTCCTGAGTTTCTAGAATTACTGTGCCTGGCAGTTGGTTATATTTTTGTTCATAAAATTTTAGTTTTTTTTTTTTTAATTTTTTTTTCTCCCAGTACTGGGGACTGTATCCCAGGGTGCTCTATCACTGAATTATATCCCCAACCCTTTTTATTGTTTGAGACAAGGTCTCCCAAATTGCCCAGGCTAGCCTTGAACCTGCAATCCTCTCATCTCAGTCGCCAAGTAATTGGGATTATAGGTATATGCCACTGTGTCCAGCTTAATAAAATTTTACAAATGTTAAAAGGATATATTCCCCAGTGATGTTCAGGATTCCTGACTTGCAATCCTGATGTTTTCTGCTAGCAATATAAAGTTTCCATCTATTGTACCTTTAGTATTTTATCTCAGTCAATGGGATCTTCAAGTACAATGATGAAACCCTCATCCCCAAATCCAAAATGCTCCAAATTCCAAGATATTCAGATGAGGGACACTCTACTGGTAAATACACAAATATTCAAAAATCTGAAAAATTCCCAAATCTAAGACACTTTTGATCCCAAGCAGTTTAGATAAGGGATCATAATGGATATTTTATCTTCTTCTATCCTGTGGATGTGCCTCTATTTTTTTCTTTGGTTTACTAATTCAATTTTCTAGAATAAATCTGCTAAGTGTGTTGATCTCCTTGTGTTGTTTTTATTTCTTTCTGACCACATTTTTTTTTTTTTTTTTTGCATGCATATGCTAGGAATTGAACCCAGGGTGCTTTACACTGAGCTTACATTCCCAGCCTCCCCGCTACCCCATCACTGCTTTTTTTTAGATAGGGTCCCACCAAGGTGCTTAGGACCTCACTAACTTGCTGAAGCTGGCCTCGATCTTGCAGTTCACCTGCCTCTGCCTCCTGAGTAGCTGAAATTACAGGCAGGTACCACTACATTTAATAGAAACATTAGGGAAGTTTTAGCTAGCTCACTGCTAAAATAAATTAAATATTTTCTAAAACTTTCTTGTGGTAATTAAACTATGTTAGGGGCAGAATTTTCAGCTAAGTTCATGAGATCACCATAAGCCTCAGCTTGGTTTTTATGCTTATGCATCCTGTAATAAATAACTGTTAACTGGAGTTCAATGTAATATTATAAATTATATTAAATGTTATAAAATCTTCCAATCCACAACTACCAGTACTCTCAGTCAAGATAAACTCCCAGTACAATTCCACAAGTGTATTAGAAAGGTTACAGGTAAACCAGGCACAATATGGTGCATGCTTGTAATCCCAGAGACTCAAGGGGATGAAATAAATAGATGCGGGGCTGGGGATGTGGCTCAAGCGGTAGCGCGCTCCCCTGGCATGCGTGCGGCCCGGGTTCGATCCTCAGCACCATATACAAACAAAGATGTTGCGCCCGCCGATAACTAAAAAAAAAAATAAATATTAAAAAATTCTCTCTTTAAAAAAATAAATAAATAAATAAATAGATGCCAGTTCAAGACCTGCCTGGACAACTTAGTGAGGCTATTTCAAAATAAAATTAAAAGGGCTGGGGCTGAAATCATGGATATGATGCTCCTGGGCTCAGTTCCCAGTACCAAATAAAAAGGGTGGGGGTGCTTTAGGTAGGACCACTATAATCAAAGGAAATATAAGGATAACTTGAGACAGAAAAACACTTAATAGTCTAAACTAGTGTCACCCAGGATCCTCCTTTTTGACAAACCAGCATCATCACTTCTTGGATTTTGTAGCATTTGATGGCTGTTGGTAGCTCCCTCCATCGAGCTTGCCTCTTAGCTACTGGGAAACAGAAAAAAAGAACCCTTCTCTTCACAGGGCAGGATCTAGAGCCCCACACTTCTCTTCTACATATAACCCACTGGCTAAAATACAATCACAAGAGATCATACCCACCTACAAAGGAAGATGAAATATAGTATAGCTGGGCAGCCACATAAAAACTCAGGGACTCTATTACTAAAGAAAGAATGGGGAATGTATTTTGGGAAAACAGTCTCTTCTACATAGAATAACAGGGTCAGGGGAGAGGGAAGATGAGAAAAGAATGTCCAGTAAAATCAAGGAATTCTGCCTTATATTTGGACAGAAACCATACATGAAGAAAACTTAAACAGACTGCTGTATTTATCATGCAAGTTACAAACTATAAGTCCAACCTAAAGCATGTTGTAGTATAATATTAAAACTATAATGGCTAAGGTAGCAATATTAGTAGTGCAGGGAAAAACTACAAGACACTCAAAACAGCAATTAGAGAGGATCTGATTTTCTAGCCAACATTGCTTCTTGCCTCTGGTAATAAAGGAATTTTTAAAAAGGAAATATGAAGAAAATTTTCCAGAGTTTCAATTGTTACCTTCTTGGAAACCAATCTTATTTAAACATTTTGGGCCAGACACAGTAGTATACACACCAGTAATCCCAGTGATTTGGGAGGCTGAGGCAGGAGGATGGCAAGTTCAAGGCTAGCTTCAGCAACTAAGCAAGATCATACCTCAAAAATAAATAAATAAATAGGGCTGGGGATACAGCACACTGCTATAATGCTCCTGGCTTCAATCCCCAATACTTGCCCCCACCCCACACACAGAGTACCACCTCCACTAGAGAATTCTGAAGTAGAAGTCTTAGAGCAATATTTCCAAATTACTTTTTCACATCTCACTTTTCCTCCAATAGAGGCAGTCTGCAGCAGCATCCAAGTTGAGGAACAGAGTCTAGTTGCAGATCTATCCTAGCCTCAGCCACAATAAATTTAGTCATTTACATTACATACTCATACTTTTCAGGTACCTATCCTATGGCACCAGTTTTTCTCTGTATTAGAAATAACTTTGTCTATATAAAATTGTTACTCATTCTTAAACATGGCACTTCACTATAAATCCAATAGAAATTTCCACAGGAAGTCACCACTTTTGGTGGGGCAGAGGGGTAATGGGGATTGAACTCAGGGTCACTCAATCAGTTAGTCACATCCCCAGCCCTAGTTTTGTATTTTATTTAGACAGGGTCTCACTGAGTTGCTAAGTAAATGCCTTGCTGCTGCTGAAACTGTCTTGGAACTCACGATCCTCCTGCCTCAGCCTCTGGAGCCCCTGGGATTACACGCCACCGTGCCTGGCTACTACTTCTTTCATTTGTATTCTCACCATACATGGGAGATTTGAAACACATTTTACCACAAAGCCTTGCTTATAAAGTCTCATATTTCTATCCCTCTCAATGACCAGCACAGTGCTTAACAGAGACATGTAACAAAGACAAAAGGCTCAAGTCTTACAGACTTGTATTTAGGTGGCTCTGTCACTTATTGAGATATGAATTTTTTTTCTTCTGTTCTAGATGTGTCTGAGCCTCAGTTCCCCCTTCTGTAAAATGGAATAATTATCTCCAAGAGCAATGTGTTAATCAAGTAAAATTAGTAATTTCCTGATGCGTAAGAGAAAATTATACCCAAATTAAAAATTCTAAAATAGGCAAGAAAGCTGTATCTGAAGGATTACAAGGGGTGCCAAAGCATGAATCCTAAAGGGAATACAAATAGGCCTTCCTTTAAAAATGTAACGTGGCTATATTACACTAAGTCTATATTTTTTCCCTATGGAAATGCTGTTAATGATAATTTAATGATGGTAATCCAATAATCTTTAAAATATAACTGGTGCATTAAATATGCCAAACCACAGCAATCGCTCAAGAATGATATAACTGATGTTACGAAGAAAAGCATCTCAAATTCAGAATTACTTTTTTAAAAATAAGATTATGAAAACAAGAACACTGATACTCCCAAAATACATACAGTGGAATCTTATACTAAAATCATACATGTTTTATACATATTTCATTTGACTCTTAACAATTCTGAGGTATGCAGTATCTGTTTTTTTTTGGGAGAGGAAAAGGAGACATTTTAGAGATGAAGAAAGTTGGACTTGACTGTATTTACACAGCTTATTAACTATTAGTCAAGCTTAGCCGTTGTCTTCTAGTATATTAGGATTCATGAAGACAGAATTACAAGATACATATTGTAGAGGAGTACATTCTGTAGGTCACAAAGAAAATATAAAGATGGGATGAAAGTCAAGTAGTACAGAAGGCCTCAAAGAATGTGGTAAATTATTAAGTTAATAAAACAGATTTGTGTTCCTCAATATGTCACCAATGTATGATCTGCATTAGAATTTTTGGGATTGAAGTCTAGAGTCTTATTAAACATATTCCCAGCCTCTCTTAAAGCATGTTCATGTTTCAAATTCACTTGTGTAAACAATATATATAAATTTAGGGAGGAGAGGTCAAAATTGACTATTTCTCTTTTCCAAATCTAACTAAAACTATTTTCCATATATTGCTTTTAGGAACAATGAAAGAACTTAAATTTTAATGATATTCAAAAAAATGGCTTTAACTAGAAATGACAACTCTAGTTTTAAGGAAAACTCATGGTGAAGTCTTTATTTATAAAAATCATTAAGACCAAGTATTTTTCTTCCTTCTGCTGGTGCCAGGGGTTGAACCCAGTGTCCTGTGCATTCTAGCCACATATTTTACCACTAAACTATATCCCTAGCCCCAATTTCATATTTTAACAGCTACTACAGAACCTTACTTAAATACTTTGCTGATTATTCTCAATGTTTTAAGTACTGTACAAGGTCAGATTTATAAACAATCTGATGTTAATGATTATACTGCCACCTACTGTTCCAAATTTTAAAGTGACATAATACTACTATTAGAATCCCGAGGAAGAAAAACAAACAAAACAAAAACAAAAAACCAAAACCAAATCAGTGCTATTAGAACCAATAGTTTTGTGGTAGGAACAACAAAGCTTTGCTTTAAAAACTAGCTCTGCTTAAAGCTACTACCAGCATCTTAAGTATCACCAGTAAAATAAGAGTTAATGCCAAATGATAATGTTATATTTAAAACAAAATTCCTATAATTCAAATGAAAATGAAAAACCAATTAGATAACTACTAAACATTAAATAGTTATGGAAATAGCATTTAAAAAATCTTCAAAAATCAGAAACAAGGATTGGTGTTGTGGCTCAGTGGTAGAGTGCTCGTCTAGCATGTAGGAGACACTGGGTTTGATCCTCAGCACCACATAAATGTAAAATAAAGATATTGTATCCACCTAAAACTAAAAAATAAATATTTTTAAAAAAATCAGAAACAAGAGCTGAGATCATCGCTCAGTAGCAGAGTGCTTGCCTTGCATGTTTGAGGCACTGGGGTCAATCCTCAGCACCACATAAAAATAAATAAATGAATTAATTAATTAATAGAAGTATTGCATCATCCACAACTAAGAAAATATTTTCAAAAAATTAGAAACAAGCTACAGATACAATCAAGTATTATACAGCTATATACTAGGAGAAAACATCAAATAAACAAAGCATGAATTAGAAAATGAGTGAAGTACAGGGTTGTCCAAACACAATTCTGAGTTTCCCTTTCTGAAATTGGTAGTTAAACTGCAGACTACTCAAAATAGTTAGTCAACAAATATAGTATAATCTTACAAGTTTTAGACAGTATAAACTTTTTTTTTTTTTAGAAAGAGAGAGAGAGAGAGAGAGAACTTCTTAATATTTATTTTTTAGTTTTCGGCGGACACAACATCTTTGTTTGTATGTGGTGCTGAGGATCGAACCCGGGCCGCACGCATGCCAGGCGAGCGCGCTACCGCTTGAGCCACATCCCCAGCCCAGTATAAACTTTTTTATGGCAAAGACAATCACACCATGTATACTAACACAAGAAAATGATTGTTGTCTGGATTGAAATTCCTGTGACTATCAGTATCTCAAATATGAAAAAAGGCCCAGATATTATACCCTTAATAGGTTGCAAAAGTTTTGCCCAGTTTGATTTATTTTCTGTTTCCTTAGCATAACAGGTATAAGACTGAATTGAACTGGTAACAAAGAACATATGCCTTTAAACCATGAAATGATAAAAGTTCAATTGCTTATATGGTAGTATCTAAATTTATTATTGACTGACAATATGTGTGTATATGCATTGAATGTCATTTCCAATTAAACTGTATTCAACTTAATTTGCTTGATAATATTCTCAGTAAAACGGAACTTTGTAAACTCTTCTCCACCTATCCTTATTTGGTCATAGAAAAAATTCTTTTTTAAAAAAATATCTTTATTTATTTATTTTTATGTGGTATTGAGGATCAAATCCAGTGCCTCATACTGCAAGGCAGGTGCTCTACCACTGAGCCACAGCCCCAGCCCAGAAGAAATTCTTGACTTGAAAGACATTTCACATATTTTATCACAAAGAGCCTATTGCATATTTTAACAGTTACATTTTATGTCAGAAGAACCAGTATCATGAGGATATACAGCTATAAATTACAAGAAAGAATAAGAATTATAAGTTACAAAAAGAATATCTTATATTGTTACATTTTTAAAATTTCTGACCTAAAATTTTTACCTAATAGCTTAGGCTGACATAAAATATAGTTCTGGTACTGGAGTTTCAAGGCAAAGCTAAAATAAACATAATTTCCTTTAGCTTGGTATAACAGAAAAATGCAAGTAAAAATGAGGAATATGAGTACAAGAAAGCATATAAACTTATGAATTATATCTTCTTTCTCTAATTGATTAACCTTATCCAACTATCATGCTGGTTGAAGTGGAAGTGAGGCTGATGAAAGGCTGGAACTATAATGAAGCATTTTTGCCCTATTTCTTTTTAAACAGTTACAGAAGTGAGAGTTAAGAAGCAAAATTATCTTCAATTTCAATTCTTTCTCACTCTTACAAATTAATGATTCTATATTAATAGTTTGGAGAATTCAAATGCACTAATTTAACTCAAGGGTTAATAAATAAACATTTTCTACAAAGGGACATATAGTAGATATGGTTCTGTGGGTCAAAAGGCAAAACTGAGGATATTATGCACGCATTTATATAAAAGAAGAATCACTAATTCACTATTTATGAAATTTAAAATATAATAATTGAGTGACATTTATTTTAATACATATCTTCCAATGAAAATTATTTTTTGTTGGTACCATTACTTACTTGGAGTTCAAAGTTAGTGTTTCCTGTCATCAAAGTCACTCACAAATGTTCACCTCTCAAGCACTGATCAATAGTGATGACAAGCATATAATTTTAATTGAGCATATTTATTGCTTAAAAGGCATTTATAGGATTTCATTACATTCTTCTGGTATTCTCCTTTTCGTATGTTGTTATACTGTCCATTAATTGCTTTTTCTTTTCTTTTTTGTGGTACTAAGAATTGAACTTAAACCCTCACACATTATTAAGAGTGCTCTACCATCTCTAGTCCTTTTTAAAATTTGAGACAAGATCTCCTGAGTTGCCCAGGTTGGTCTGGAACTTGAGATCCTCCTGTTTCAGCCTCCATTGTGATTATCTTTTCAATTTAAGGTCAGAGAAGTTTCTTAACTACATAGGTAAATGTATTTTGAAACATAAATATCTCCTTTATATTTGCATCCAGGTCTGACAAACACTGCTGAAAATATAGCTTGAGCTCAAAAAATATATCAGCTGCAAATCTGTGTGGTAAGAAACATCTTCTTGTGTTAACTTTTGACAGCACTGGAAATATATAAAAGCAATTTGACATTATTTTGATTCCAATGATGATAGCTATTATCAAACTGACTTTATTAAGTACAGGTTTCATATATAAGCACTGTTTTTCCTTGCAATTCTAAGTAGAATTCAATAATATTAATCTATAAATTAACATGTAAGTTTACAGCAAAAGCTAATTTCCAAAGTCACTGAATATTCAATAGTAGTAATTGAATGCAGCATGATTCAGAAAGATTTCAACCTTGGACGTGAACTCAAACAAATAGTGCAACTTTGTCACTAATAAGCTACTAAATTGTGTATGTGGTATGGCAAGTTAGGACATACTATTCTATTTCTAACAAAAAATAAATATGCAGAATTATTAAGTCCATGAGAATGAATGAAGTTAACCGTCAACACTACTGGTTTAACAAAAAACAGATTGAAATCTTTTCTACAAAGTACCTGCTAAGGAATAATATAATTAATAATCACAGACCTTAAGCATGTTACATTTTCATAATCTTTAAAATTTTTGTCCAAATATGTCTTCTGATCCACACATACATTTACCACTATCAGGTACAACACACCTTAGGAGATTCCATTGGGTAGTATTTCACAACTTCTTTGAAATTATTTTCTCCTATATTTGTTCCATGCAGACAACTCATGGAAATGAATTCTTGTCACTTCAAAAACTCCGTATTGACATGAATAAACTACTGAACAGTATTAGTAACACCTGTATAGTCACCATGAACAAAGAAAATATACTTGAAATAATTTGCCTTGATTTTTTTTGCCTTGATTTTTAAATAACTATTGGAGATGCTCTTAATGTCCTCAATTCTTTATTTATTTATTTATTATTTATTTATTTCTGATACCAGGGATTGAACCCAGTGGCACTTAAGCACTAACAACATCCCCAGTTTTTTGTATTTAGAGACAGGATTTCACTAAAGTTGTTTATCAATGTCCTCAACTCTTTAAGCAACCGTTCTTGCTGCAAAGCTAACAATCTTAAATAAATTTATTTTCTCTGGACACATTTCTTCAGCTGTTGCAATCGAATACAAATTAATTAACTTATCATTAATAAATGGTTTTTATTACTTAGCCTTTCAAGTAAAGCAAACCTTTCAAGACTTACTTGAGTTGCAGCCTCACCTTTATTCTTTTATTTTTGTGAAGAAATTCCACTGTAATCAAATATTCTATTTTATATTTTTTTCATGACTATTGTTTTCCTGAGTTAAGAATATTGTGATTAAATGTTTTACATGGTAATGTTTATGTTCATTGAAGTCTTTTAGCCAGGCACAGTATCATTGTGTAATAAACACAAAGCATTGTTATCTTAACTCAATAACAAAATAATTCACATGCCACTGCGACTTAAAAGCATGACATTCATAGTTCACTTTTCTTGTTTTGACATGATGGGTATGCAGTGTAATACAAATAAATAAATGTTGCATTATGGCAATATGCATGGCACTCAAAACACTGTTGAGTTATAACTGCATCGTTGTGATTTGGTGTGTGCTGAGTAGCTGAAACAAGTAACGAGAGCAACACATATGATTTCTGCTGCAGCTAATAAACTGCTATTATAATGTGAAAGCAAGTGAGTGTAGCTGTGTTCCAATAATCTTCATTTATGGATACTGAAATTTGAATTTGATATTATTTTTCTTGTGTTCCAAAAGAATATTATTTTTTTCTCAACCATTTACAAATGTAAAGTCATGCTGGGTGCAGGGGCACACTCCTGTAATCCCAGTAGCTTGAGAGGCTGAGGCAGGAGGATGGATGTTTACAGCCAGTCTCAGCAACAGCAAAGCGCTAAATAACTCAGTGAGACCCTGTCTCTAAATAAAATGTGAAAAAGGTCTGGGAATATGGCTCAGTAATTGAGTGCCCCTGAATTCGATCCCTGATAACCAGCCCCCCCACCCAAAGTAAAGTCATTCTTTAGCATGCAGGCTATATAAAAAACAGGTGCTGACTCATGTTTGCCATTCTGAAATTGAAATAATTTTATTAATGCAGGACAGAAATCTGGCTCCTATGTACATTATGGAGCCAGACAGCAAGACTACCTAAACCTGTTTTCCTCATTTGTAAATTGAAGATATTGCTGTTTACTTCACACAAATTGAAGATATTGGTATTTAAAAAAAAAAAAAAAAAAAACTGAATGAAGACCTACATAATTTAGAACAGTATCTAGTCTAATGTCAATATATTAGTCATTTAGTCATTAATATTGTTGACTAAGAATACAATTGCATATGATCCCAATTCCTATTAGCAACTCTGTATGTTTTAAAACTCCCACTAAAGCAAGTAGCTTTTTTTGATGAATAGTACAGACATTCTTAAAGACAATTCCACAGTACATCTCTACCAAAGTTTCTGTTATACTTCTCAGAATCCTACTAACATTTTAATTCTCAAGTAATCTGAACTGCTGAGGACTATAAATGTAGCTTAGTGGTACAGGAGTTGCCCAGTATGGGTAAGGCCCAGGTTTCCATCCCAAATAACACAAAAAACAAAATCAATAAATTGATCAGTATTACATCATAAGCCTACCATAAAAATAACTACTCTAAATTTCTTCAGCATATCTAGATCAGCTAAATAATAGGAATAAAAGTAAAATTTTAAGAAATATTTTAACAATATTAGTTTAAAGTATGATTCCAAATAAAAGTTATAACAAATCTTTTTTGTTAACTAAAAGACACTGAATAAGACTCAGTACAGATACACTCTTATTACTCTGAAATAAATCATGTTTATTTACTTTCTAAAGTATATAAACCCCACAAGTGTTGGATTAATTTATTTGTTTTTGACATGCATTAAGTGTCATGCCCTCATTTAACCCCCACCAAAAATTTAAGATTAAAGACTTCATTTTTTGATCACCTCCCACTCACATGGAAAAGTGCACTGGTTTATACAATAAAATATGATACTTCTGAATTATTTTACTCTTATTTCTCTTAAATTTTTTTTCAAAAAATATGAATTACTTATGAGGGAAAAGTTAAAAAAAGAAAAGAAAATTTGGAAAAAAAAAAAAAAAAGTATCCTAAGTAATTTCTATTAAAACCATAATAGCTACTTACCTACAACCAGACCGCATTCAGGACAGATCATATCACCAGCTCTGTAGTCCTCCACTAAAATTGCATCTGGATGGTTTGGACATGTGACTCTTGGAAGAGCATCCAAACTAAATGGAAAAATATTACATTTTTATATCCTCACAAGCAACATGTAACAAAATAGTCTTCTGAGAGAAAAAAAGACTTTGAACACTTTTCCAATACTATAATTTCAGCACATTTAAGCTAAATATTCAAAGTATACATTCCATTTACTTTAATCAATGAAGATAGTAATATCTGATTTAGATTATATGATACAAAGATCAAATTTATCTAGTAATTAGCATGTAAATTCCATTAGAATTACCTTTATTTTAGTAGTTCCTGATTTGCAGACATAGAAGGCTTTCAAAGCTTGAAAACAAGTGTTTCTTAACCAGTGTTTCTTAGTAGCCAGCTACTAAGATTTTTAAAAATCTTGATCAATAGTATAACAACAACTAGCTACCATTAATAGCCTGCAGTGTTTATATATAACCATCTGGTTTGTACCCTTGCCACTTATTTCTTCAATTAGCAAATACATTTCAGACCTCTGTTTTTCTGTTTGTCACCTTAGTAACAGATTTAGAAGCATACACAGAACCCAATAGGAATATAAATGAAAGATGGTAGGTACAGTTCTGCTGAACTTAAGACTTGATGATTTCATCTAATCCAGAATTGAATTTTTAACATTCAAGAAATGGTTTCAAAGCTAAGCTAACTAACAGACTTGTGATACTAATAATTTGCTCAATCATTTTATCTTGAGCAAGAAAGCAATTTTGGGAAGAAAACCCTATATTATCTGACAAATCAGCTTTAAAAGCAACAAAGAAAGAAGTTCATTGGATTAGATGAAGGGAAGAGAGAGGGATGGGAATAAGACAGTAAAATGAATCAGACATAACTTTCCTATGTTCATATATGAATACATGACCAGTAAAACTCCACATCATGTACAACCACAAGAATGGGATTCTAGGGCTGGGGATGTGGCTCAAGCGGTAGCGCGCTCGCCTGGCATGCGTGCGGCCCGGGTTCGATACTCAGCACCACATACCAACAAAGATGTTGTGTCCACTGAGAACTAAAAATAAATAAATATTTAAAAAAAAAAAAGAATGGGATTCTAGTTAAAGTAAGTTATACTCCATTTATGCATAATACGTCAAATACACTCTACTGTCATGTATATCTAAAAAGAACAAATACATTTTAAAAATAATAAAATAACAAAGGCAACAAACACACTTAACATAAATTTAATAATTATTTCTGGGAAGTAAAACCTCACAATCACAAATATTTGCTATCACTGAAGCCCCTGTTATAAATTCACTTCAAATAATACAATAAATTGGTATGTTATGGCTACCATAATCGTACATCTAAAAGACAAAAATCATGGGCTGGAGTTGTGGCTCACTGGTAAAGCGCTTGCCTTGCACGAGCAAAGCCCTGGATTCAATCCTCAGCACCACATAAAAATAAATAAATATATATATAATAAAAAAATAAAAGACAAAAATCAACTGTTTTTATAGTATGTAAATAGGTATTCCTAGTGTTGGATAAAGTTCCTCATGACAGCAAATTCAATTCAAAATGTTAACTATTATCGTAGAAGGTGAACTGGAAAACTGATCATCATCCATAACCTCACATTTATATAATTAAGCTAGCCAGAACATATTTTGGATCTTCTGAGAAAATAAAGTAGAAATTGCTTTATATTTGTACTTATTCCATAAATTTCTATTAGAAAACTATGTTGATAGTAGGTAGGTATAAATCATGTCAAATTGTTAAAACAAATAAAATGATACCAGAATAAAAGTCATTACAAACGATAAAATGGGAAGCTATATGGAACAGAGTCTGCAAGGGTCTGGTATAATACTTTGGCACTATTAAAATACACAGAAAACCTAAAAGTGCGCATCTTCAAGACATGTTAAGTGAAGAATAAGGTAGGAATTTTATACAAAATTGAAAAAGTATGAACTATTTAAAAGCAACAAAGAATAGAAGTTCATTGGATTAGATGAAGGATAGAGAGAAGGAAGAATGGGAATAAGAAAGTAAAATGTGGGCTGGGGATGTGGCTCAAGCTGTAGCACGCTCGCCTGGCATGTGCAGGGTGCTGGGTTCCATCCTCAGCACCACATAAAAATAAAATAAAGATGTTGTGTCCACTGAGAACTAAAAAAATAAATAGTATTTAAGATTTAAAATGGGCAAACAGATCTACAGTATTAGAAGTCAGGATGTGGTTTTCTTTTGGAAGGAGTAATGACTAAGGACACAAAACAGACTTCAGTCGTGTCACAGCTAGTGGTATATGATTTCTTAACCTGGGTGGTATATGCTCACTTTATAACTGAACTACACTTACAATATGAGTGCTAACTTCATAAAAAAAAAGGAAAGAGCAAGGTTGCAAACAGGGTTTACATTGGCCACTTTATGAGGGGAAGAGAGGTTAAAACTATAAACATGTTTGTTAAAATATGACCAATAGGAAAACACCAAGAAACTGGTAATGATGGCTGCTATAGGGAGAATTAAATGGCTGGGAGGTAGAGGAGGAGGAAGACTCCTTTTTACTATAAAGTCTTCTGCACTTTTGCTTTCCATAGGTTACCTATCCAAAATAAAATTAAATCGTCCTAAAGCAGTCAACTTGTAATTAAATTACCCACAAATGTAAAAGGAGAATCAAGAATGAGGCAGTAGAGCCAGGTACACCTATAATCCCAGCAGTTGGGGGAGGCTGAGGCAGGAGGATCAAGAGTTCAAAACCAGCCTCAGCAAAAAACCAAGGCACTAAGCAACTCAGTAAGACCCTGTCTCTAAATAAAATAGAAAAAAGGGCTGGGGATGTGGCTCAGTGGTGGAGTGCCCCTGAGTTCAATCCCTGTTCCCACTCCCCAAAAAAAAAAAAAAAAAAAGAATGAGGCAGTAGAGGAATAAAGAGAAATAGGGAAGGATGGTAAAAATACCACCAATGACATTAAATAATTTAGACTACCAAGGTATCAGATAATCCCAAATCTCTTTTTATACCTAACATGTATTGGGTGCTCACTGTGTATCTAGTGCTACACATTTATTTATTTTATTATGATCAATCTTCAAAAGAGCCCTGCAAAATAGGCACTATTTCCATTTTAAAGATTATGGTCAGAAAAGATTTGCCTGAAGTCACAGAATAAGTGGTAGAGACTAGTTTTGAACTCAAATGTGTTCTCTGTAAAAATGCCAGGCGGTTTCATAGCTAAATAACTCTATATTTTCCTCAGGGAAACAAAAAAAATGCTAAAGTTAGAAATCTAACATTTACATTTCTTTGTAGAAAGGTACAACTTTCCACTTTCTCAAGCAGAAAAACTTGAGAGATGAGTAACTGCAATGGCACATAAATTTAAAAGCTGAACATATAGAAAAAAATTTCAAAAATTATTTTAAATGAAAATAAAGACAAAAGAGTGCGTTCTTTGGGCAAATAATCTAATCAACGAATTTACCATGTGTACTATTTACCGTACCATTTTTACAAATAAAATTTCACGCTCTATTGTATACAAAAACTGTGCCTAAATATGACCACATTCACCTACCAGATCTACTAAGAGAATTTAAGTACTATTTGGATAATTTAGGGAAGCTAAAGTTTCCCATTTATCTACAAGGAAGCTTTACCTGAAGAACCACACCCAGACAGAATCAGCATTCAATCATAGAATTAGAATCAGTAAACAAGGGTGTCATTGGCTTTAAGTTATTTCCAAACAGGACATTAGCTAAAGCTGCTCCCCACCTTACCCTTTAAAAAACAAAACAAACAAACAAACAACAAAAAAAAAAACCATAAAATAGTAAGTCTTGGCAATGAACAGAAAGAGCCAGGATTTCTTCAGCTTACTATTTTGTGAACAATGCTTTTCAAGGGTGAAACTGATCAATTTCACAGATAAGAGGCTCTCCCCAACCAAAAAAAAAAAAAAAAATTGTGCAAAGCCTTCCTTCCAGAAGCTGAAGACCCTGGCTACTTTTAGTACATTGTGAGTTAAATAGAGACCAATTTTGTGTAATAGAAACAAGTTATTTTAAACACTACATTTATCACTAACTTGGGGGGGGAAGGTATCAACATTGGCATGACTCAGTTTACACATATGCAAAAATACTAATATCTAGCTCATGGTGATAATGAGAAATATAATTAGGGTCTGCAAGCATTTTTCAGGTCACAAGGTTAAAGCCTGTGTCGAAGGACATTGCATGTATTTCCTGTAGATACGCGTACATTACATTTTAAAAATATATTACTTTCCCTGAATACGTAAAGAATTTTCTGTAGGCAAGATTTTCAAGAGTACGCAGACAGCGACATTTGTAGACACATCCTTCAGCAGGAAACTAATCAATTCTTCGGAAATGCCTTAGCTTCCACTTTCGGAGGACCACTGGGATGGTAATCAGTTTCTATCTGGTTGACCAATGCTGACGTCCCCAACTTTCTTAGCTGTCAGACCGATAGAGGCCTGGAAATATCCGCTTCCCGCTCTTTGGAAGGGAGGAATTTAGGACCCTAGGGTTGGATGGGCCACAGATCGAAAAGCAAACGTAGAAAAACACTGACAAGATAAAAAAGCGGAAATATTCGCAAAAGACGCGAGGCCAGGGGCTGCGGACACAGGAACACACAGAAGACAGAACCTGTGTGAGAAGACAATCCAGGACCCTGGGGCGGTAACACCGAGGACTCGGTACCCCCTGCGACACCCTTGACAGTCCAGCCGTCTGGAAGTGCCTTTGTCCGGGCCGGCCGGCCGGCCAGTACCGCAGCCACTCCCCATACCTCCGGGAGGCTGAGGCCGATTCGGCCGCCCCGCAAGTGGCCTAGAAATCCCTGGCACTCACCGCCCGCCCCTCAGCTAGCCGGGCTCGGCCAGACTTACTAACCGGCTGGTAGACGCCATCTTCGCGGCCACTACAGTTCCAGCAACAACAGCTGCGCTGGAAACAGGAAGAGACTGTGGCGGCTAGACGCTCCAAGACCAGCTTTTATAGGAGAATCACCCACGCAGTCGTAACAGGGCGCGGCTACGGGTTGGGAGAAGGGCCAAATATAATGAGATCCGGTGCGCCACGTGCTTTGCGTTTTCTTGCTGCGTTTCAGTAATTCTCTATGTTGTTGGGCGAGTCACGAAACTACCCAGGGAAGTCTCAAGGGAACTCTGCAAACAGGTTGCATCATAGCTACTCTTAATCTGACGGAGTTAAAGCACAAAGAAAATCCTGGCCTTGTGGAGGGGGGCAAAGCCCGCCTCCCTAAGGACTAACCATTCCGTTTCCACCCTCGAGTCTATTACTCTCGTATGAGTACATTTCTTTCTTGCCCCCTGGGAATGATTCTTTTTTACTGAGAGATGTGCAATAAAAAGAGAAATTAGCTTATGTCATCCAGAACAGATGTCAATTCAAGCTGTGTCTTCGGCAAGCATGCTGTCTTAGTAGGCACGTCCTTTAGCTCATGGGTGTAAGGTTAAGAGTGTCTTGCATACTCTTTTAGAACTGGCAGGAGATGAAACAAAACCTTGTAACTGCACTCTGTGCTGTGAGGCAGAGATATGGGCCCTGCTCTGATCGTTTGCTCCCCCTCCCCCATGGCCTTTGCAAATAGCTGATAGCTAAGTACAGAAAACTTGAGGGAACATCTGAATACAGCACAAAATCTCCAGATTTATGGACCAAACTAACGTCAAATGGTAGTAATAATAAGGCTTTGCTGGAAATGAACCACCCAAAATGTAGAAATTGGAGGAAAGGGCGCTTTGTGGTTTCCCAGGGGAATGAGGATTCAGATATAGTGACCTCTTCATCTTCATTTAGGGATGGGACTTGAATGCCACTGAGCACACATTGTTTTCTTTAGCACAAGTAAGAGATACTAGCTAATTTCCTTAGAAAGAACAAGGAGTGTGTGAGGCAGGAATTAGAAACTGAAATCTAATTGGGATGAGGAGCATGTTTTCTTTCTTTCTTTTTCCAATCTTATGTTCCCTAATTCTATAATAGAAAATTTGACTGTACTACTGTGTTTTTTTTCCACAGTTAGTGGAAGTTTTAATAATGTCAACCCATTTCATCTGTGCCAGTGGTAATCAGGAAAGGGCTTGGGGATGTTCCACCTCAATCCAGTAGAAAGTTTTCATGGTAAAGTATCTTGGCTAGTGGAAAAAGAGAAGGGCAACTAGGCATCTCTCAAGGATCAAAAATAAGGATCCAAACATAAGGATACCTGGTGAATTCAAAGTAGGTACTCAACAGTATTGGTTGAAGGAAGAAATCATCCAAGCAATTTAACACACTGATTGATTAAATTATTCCTGCCCCACCTGAGTATTTTTTATCTGTCATACCTTGTAAGGATTTCTTTCATATTAAAATAGCTGCTTAGGTAAGCCATTTCTTCATTTTTCTTTTGTTAGTCTGGCATACTATAAAGCATTTTCATCATCGTTATCCTATTTAATCTTTATTTCTGATCCTGAGATTAAAACACTTGCACATGCAAAACTGAGGTTTTATCACTTAGAAATCATGATTTAGGATAGCAGTTATCAAAACTCCTAGTTTGTGATCAATGATATTTTATTTAAATCAAGTATGTAAATTAATTAAAATAATTTAATTATGTTAATTCTTTAACTGAACACATCTTTTTTAAATTAAAATTTATTTTGTTTCTGTGAAACCACAACTTGATATGCTAATTGTAGTTCTTCTAAAGTATAAAATATTTTACATGCCTAATAAATGATTTAAAATTTTTTGTAGTCTACTAGATTTAACTTTTTAAAAAATAATTTTATTCAAATACAGTTATGTTGAGAGCCACCCCCAATCAGGATGGCGCTTGGCATTGCCAAAAGGAGTGGTTGAGAGGTGACGCCAGCGAGCCATTAAGATGATGATAGTTAAGCTGTGCATAATTGCTGTGACTGGATGATGCTGGATTGAGACAGGCTGTGTATTCAGTTGTATATGGACCCCTGCTGTCCAGCAATAGGGCGGCTCCTGCTGCCTCAGGCGCCCGCTACTTTTGAGTTCTCCCCTTGAGTTCTCGTGGAGGCCCGTTGAGGGAGATATATATATATATATATATATATATATATATATATATATATATATATATATATAAATTTCTAAAAAATAGAGATTTTTTTAACTTTTTTTTTTACATAGCACTATACTTGATAAATTACAAATGATACCTTACCACAATGAATTTTCATACTAGTGATAGTCCTGGGCTTGCATCTTGATGGTTTAGTTTCACTATGCAGAAAAATAAGGTTCTGCTAAAATAGAGGCTGTGTACACACTTGAGTAGAAAGTCCTTTCACACTTGCAATGCAGAGATGCCCCTTATCTCTACTTACTCCTCTCTGGTATTGAGTGCCTATATTGTAGGGCCTAGAAGGCAAAGGGACTGGGAGGGCAGCAGAGCATCATAGAAACTGGAGATCAATGTAGATTGCTAATAATTTGGAAATTGGCTTTATTATATCTAGATGTAATTTTTTTCTTTTTATTTTTTTCTGAGTGGAATAAACTATAACACATAGGTTTTGCAGTGCAGGTTTCCAGGGTATTATTAATTAAAAACAAGAGGGTATACTCCTTGATATTTGTCCTAAAAAATTAAAGTCATTATACAATAGAGGTACATACATACTCATGTTTATAGCATTATGGTTCATAATAGTCAAATTATGGAACCAACCTAGACGTCCTAGATAATGGATGAATGGATTTAAAAAATTGTAAATACACACACACACACACACACAAATGGAGTTTTATTTTGTCATAAAGAAGAATGAAATTGGGTTAGGACTGTGGCTCAGTGGTGGAGTGTTTGCCTAGCATGCGTGAGGCACTGGGTTTGATCCCCAGTACCACATAAAAATAAACAAATAAAATAAAGGTATTGTGTCCATCAACAACTACAAAAATATTTTTTAAAGAATGAAATTATGTCATTTGCAGGAAAATGGATGGAATGGATAGAACTTGAGAGCTTTATGCAAAGTATATAATAAGCCAAATTCAGAAAGCCAAGAATTGTATGTTTTCTCTCATATGTGGAAAAGAGAAAGGAAAAAGGAAAAGAAAAGAGGGTTATGTCTCATGAAAATCAAAAGGAGATCAGTAGAGCAGAATAAAGGGACCAGGGGAAGGAGCAAAGGAGGGAAAGGGGAAATAGTGGGAAACAATATTGATCAAATTATATTATTATATCATGTGTACATACAAATATGTAACAACAAATTCCATTATTATGTATAATTATAATGTGCCAATAAAAAAACATGGAATAAAATAGGAGAGTGTGTTAAGAATAACATACTCCTTGCATTCCTAACAGTGTATTGGAAGTTTGGTGACATGGAACCAGAGCATGTGAAGAGCAGATTCCTTCCCTGGAAGACCTGCAAGATTTAGTTGAATTCTTTGAAGTAGGCCTGAGGTCTCTATGCATTGTAAAGGTCGGGCGAACATCGGAGGAAAAGACCACCAAGAGACTGTCTCATGCAACAGCAAAGGGTTTATTAGGGGTCCAGCATGCTGGGGCTCCAACCTCACCTCGAAGGGGTAAAGAGCCAAGAGCCCCTAGAACAGCTTGAGCAGAGCTTATATACGTTCTTTGGAAAGGGCAGGGACTTCACATACAGCATAACAAATCATCACATGCCGCGGGAAAATCAAACAACTCTTAACCATGATTAGTACATTCACTGGCGGGAACAAGTAGGGTAGGGGTGATTGGTCAGCACAAAGAAGGGTATACATTTGAACTGATTGGCTTAAGCCCTGAGGTGTGTACGTGCCGGACTGCACGGTTTCTGGGTAGGGGGGGGTTGTTTTTACAGAGCAACCAGATGGTCAGGGAGATTTCAACATACATTTCAGTGGCTTTTCAGGGAGTTGTTTTTACAGAACTTGAAACAAATCTTATCCTTTACATTTCAATTTCTTTAGCCTTTCAGCATCAGGTTCTTTAACAGGTATCTCATGTTCACTACCTTATCTACTTCTTGATTATCTTGTCAGGCAAGTATTATTATTTTCCTTCTAAATGGTTAGAGAGGTTGAATAGGTAAATTTCCCAGAGTCACACAATAAGTCAGTGTTGCAGGTACAATTCAAAGCCAGAGATGACTGACTAAAAAATGCCCCACTTCTGTGAATGCATACTATGTAACCTACTGTAAGACCTTCTACCTAGGCCCAAATCACTGTGCCCTGGGAAATACAGTATACTGTAGAAGTGTTCACTTTTGAACTTTTAGTCCAAAAACACTTTTAGTGTTTTCTTTTGAATTTTAAATTTATGTTGATTTTTTATCCCTTAATAAAGGTAATAGAGCTTTATTTCAATTCAATTAGAAGTATTAACAAAAAATAATAATGGGCCAGGCATGATGGTGCACGCCTGTAATCCCAGCAGCTTGGGAGTCTGAGGCAGAAGGATTGTGAGTTCAAAGACAGTCTCAGTAATTTAGTGATGCCCTAAACAATTTAGCGAGACCCTGTCTCAAAATAAAATTTAAAAAAGGGCTAGGGAGGTGGCTTAGTGGTTAAGTGCTTTTGGGTTCAATCCCTGGTACCAAAAAAAAAAATGGTTTTAATAATAGTAGCCATCATTCATATAATGCTTATTATGTTCCAGGAACTATTTTAAGGTTTTGCCTATATTACCTCATTTAATCTTTCCAACAAATCTATAAGTTGGGTACTATTACTGTCTTTGTTTAAGAGAGAAATTGAGGTATAAAATGGTTAAATAGCTAGCCTGAAGTCACATAACTAGTATGGCAGAGCTAGGATTAGGACCCTAGTAAATTGGCTCCAGAATCCTTGCAGATATCTCCTAATAGCAACTCCATGTACAAGAATTTAGACTTAAGAGTATCTAAGATCAGGGAATGAATTTGTGGCTCATGGAAGCAGTGGACCTACAGCAATCATGAGGGCTTGATTTAATGGGGCAGCTGTAATCTAAAATATTCTTGACAGTTGTCCCACACAAGAACACTTGAGTCTGTCAGACCATGTGCTACCTAAGCTGAAATGTGCCTGGCTTATATCCCATTTCTAAATGTACCTGCACGTATGATCTTGAATTTAACTGTTCCACTTATTTGTTACTGATTTATTAAAAACTTTGATTTTATTTGTAGCAGGTCCTTCATCAGAGAATAAATCCCAATCATTTTATTGAGAAAATCTGGCAACTTCCCCAAGTACGAGGAAGTCACATATAGGCTTAAAACATTAATCATCTATAAATAGAAAATATTGTCACTTGTATCCTTACAAAATCAAGGAGGAAGATTTACTTCAATATTCATTGAGCAGTGTTTTCTTTTGAATTTTAAATTTATGTTGATGAAAACATCACAAAATAAACAACCTTGAAAGGTTCACATTAACAATTTGTGACTTTTTATATTAGTATTTTTTCTAAAAAATATCACTTAGCATTAAATTTATGACTTCCAAAGTTTTGCTATGTGGGCTGGGGTTGTGGCTCACTGGTGGAGCACTTGCCTAGCATGTGTGAGGCATTGGGTTCAATTCTCAGTATCGCATATAAACAAATAAAATAAATGTTCATCAACAACTAAAAAAAAAAAAAAGATTAAAGAAAGTTTTGTTACACTGTATACTTTGTATACAACCAGAATATGAAAACTTATGCTCTATATGTGTAATATGAATTGTAATGCTTTCTGTTGTTAAATATAAAAAAGAAAATAATAAAAAAATAGACAAAGATTTTTAAAAAGTTTTGCTACACTATTTAGTGTTTTTATTATATATCTTGAAGTCAATATTTTCCCCTAAGTAACCTTTTCATTTTTTAATAAAATCATGGAATTCAAATGATTCTCAAGTACATTGATTTCAGTCTAGATAAAATTTCTGGTCCTTGATCAAGCTCTTTGAGGAAAAATTGAAGGAAAATTAGGTGGTAGAACATGTTCTTATACATATGACCTGTTACTTGCTACTTCTTTGAAGACTGAATTTTCACATTAGCTTTTTATTATTTCTATGAAAATCACATATTAATTGTCATATTATGTAAATGAACATCTAGTTTCAAATAATCTCATTTTTAATCTTAAATTAAAACTCTGAAAATATTAGTTATAAAGTATGACCATGGGATAAGAATATAAAACTACCTCTGTCATCACTGTCATGCATCACTCACAGTATTATTAATTGCCTCTTTGGGAAGCAATCTAGTGATACTCCAAAAATGGCTTATCCGTTAAAGACTTCCCAAGCCAATCATCTCACTTCTGAGAACTAGAATAAGGAAATAAACTGAAATATGGGATATTATGTTCATGAAGATATCCATTGCAATGTTATTTATAATAATATAAAACTGGAAGCAAGATAAATACTAAAAATAGTAGACTTGAAACATTTTGTCATATTCTGAAATGGAAAGCAACCTTTATGTTTAAAGCAGGGGAATAATAATACAAAGGGCTCTGACATTTTGGTATAATTTAGTTGTTAAGACCTCCTATCCATGTCTTAGGTCCTTTTCTAAGCAATGCTTTACCAAGGCTGATTCTGTTACTTCAGATGCTTGAGAGCAAACTACAGTGAGGTCACTGAAGGCATCTGCATCCTAATTTTTTCTTTGTATCTCTGTGACTAATGCTTTCACACACAGTAAACACCCAACAAATATAGGTTTCTGTGATTTCTATGTTTATGTAGTAAAAATGTATTTTTATATCATTATTATTTGGACTATTCTTCACAATAATTAAGCTAAATGAATTAGGTTTTAACCAAGTTTTCCCCCATTGTAACTAGCTTTGCCTCTTTTTTTTTCCCTTAGTGCTTTCTATTATATCTGCTCATTCTCTTTACTTTCTGACCTTTTTGCCTAGGATTTTGTTTGTTCGTAGTAACAAGATGAAAGGATCCTGCCCCACACTTTCTTGAAAGAGCATTTGCCACCCACTATCTTTCCACTGATCTTAGCTAAAACAGGTAGTCTCTGTGCAGTGTCTTGTATTCAGACATCACACCCACACCCTCATGACTTGCCTTATTATTATCTTAGCATTAATAATATATTCACTACTATTGCTTGATGTGTGGCACACACCTGCAATCCCAGCTATGCGGGAGGATGAGGCAGAAGGATCGACAGTTCAAGACCAGCCTAGGCAACTTAGTGAGGAACCCAATCTCAAAACAAAAGATTGAGGGTGTAGTGCAATGGTAGAGCACTACTCGGTTCAATCACCAGTATTAAAAAAAAAAAGAAAAGAAAAAGAAAGAAAAGAAAAAAATTAATACTGTACTTGCTACTATGCCAAATCCCTTATTGAGTATTTTGCATGACAATAAAATAAGCAATTCCTAAATATAGCTTCATAGAGATGGTATTTGGTTCACTGTCAGTTACTTGGGAGACTTCTAGTGGGTTGAGTTTTTAAGGTTATAAAAACCAAAGTTAACTTCAATATCACTTTTGGGTTAAAACCCCAATACATGCAATGAGTTAGCCATCTTTCACCGATTTAAATTACTATTCTACATCATTTGCATTTATGTGATATAAAAATTGCATAAAAGTCCATGTCAATTTTTGCATTAATCTGTTCTCAGTATTTTCACCATGCGAGTTAATTTTGAGGCATTTTCATGAAAAGCTCACTCTAAACATGTCTATGAATTTCTTTTTTAAAATTTTTTTTAGTTGTAGATGGATACAATATGTGTAATATGAATTGTAATGCTTTATTTTATTTATTTATTTTTATGTGGTGCTGAGGATCGAACCAGTGCCTCACACATGCAAGGCAAGCACTCTACCACTGAGCCACAACCCCAACCCCTAAACATGTCTATGAATTTCCATACTCCTTTTGGTTATGTTAAAATTTGGCTACAGTCTTACATTATTGACCATTTTGCAAATGAGGTGTTAGTTATTTCTTTCTGCTTTCTTTTTTGTCTGTGGAAGTCAGTGCTTTAAAAAAATCCCTATTTCCCACAAACCCAAAGTTAACAGTTTGATTTTACAGTATTGAGATCTGGAGAATTTCATACTAATCTAAATGGTTACCAATCTGTATGTCTAAAATCACTTGACATGTTTGCTTTTTTCAAATTTTCATATAGTTGTTCCAGAATAATATATGAACTGAACTTCATATTAATGAGAATTTAGTTTTTGCTTGCTTTCAAACAACTAAATTGCCCTACTATCATACCTCTGGGTACATGTTGAAAGCCACAGTCCAGTCAGAATGATGCCTGGCATTTGCCAGAGGGAATGGTCGAAAGGTGACGCCAGCGAACCATTGAGATGATGATTTGAGTTAAGATATATATATATATATATATATATATATATATATATATATATATATATATATATATATAATTGCTGTGATGCTGGATTGATTGTATTGTATATTTGACCTTTACTGTCGGGCAATAGGGTGGCTCTTGCTGCCTGGGGGGCCGGCTACTTTGGAGTTCCCTTGAGTTGGGGGAGATTGGATGGAGCCTAGTGGAGGGAGTGTGTTCTCGTGTGTGGTGTGTGCAGTGCCAGTGAGAGTTGGGAAATAAAGAGTTGCTGTTTGAATCTACAAGGCTTTGTGGTGGCTCGGTTATTTGTGCCTAGCCAGACTGCGGCAGGTACTTTTATTTGTAACCCCAAACTTTTGGATTTACTTATTTAGTTATTCATTTACTTTTGCGGTACTGGGGATTGGAGTCAGGGGTACTCTACTACTGAGCTATTATCACCAGCCCTTTTTGATGTTGTTTTGAAACAGGGTCTTGTTAAGTTGTCCAGGTTGGTCTCAAACTGGTATCCTATTGCCTCACCATCCTGGGATTACAGATGTGTGCTAGTGTGCCTGACTGGATTCATTAATATGGAAATATAGGTTGAGCACCACTAACTAAAAATCTGAAAGCCAAAATGCTCCAAAACCCAAAACATTTTGAGTACCAACATGATGCCACAAAATAGAAAACTCCACACCATAAGAATTTGTTTCATGAACAAAATTATTAATTTTTAAAATTATTTAAAAATGTTATATAAAATTACATTTAGGGGGCTGGGGTTGTGGCTCAGTGGTAGAACGCTCACTTATTATGGGCAAGGCCCTAGGTTCTATCCACAGCACTACATAGAAATAAATAAATAAATTGAAGATATTGTGTTTAACTACAACTAAAAAATAAATATTTAAAAAATTACATTTAGGCTATGTGTATAAGGTGTATATAAAACAGAAACTAATTTCATGTTTAGACTTGAGTCCCATCCTCAACATATCTTATTATGTACATGCAAATATTCCAACCCCACCAATAAAAAACACTCCAAACTCAAGTTCAAAACACTTCTGGTCACCATGCACAAAACGCAACTCAAAGCGGATCAAGAACCTAGGAATTAGACCAAAGACCCTCACCTAATAGAAGAAAAAGTAGGCCCAAGTCTTCATCGTGTCAGATTAGGCCCCAACTTCCTTAACAAAACTCCTAAAGTGCAAGAAATAAAATCAAGAATCAAATGAGATGGATTCAAACTGAAAAGCTCCTTCTTGGCAAAGGAAACAATCATTGAGGTGAAGAGACAGCCTACGGTATGGGAGCAAATTTATACCACATGCACATCAGATAGAGCACTAATCTCCAGGATATATAAAGATCTCAAAAAATACTCAAAAAACAAACAACTCAATCAATAAATGGGCTAAGGAACTGAACAGACACTTGTGAGAAGAAGATACACAAGCAATCAACAAATATATGAAAAAGTGTTCAACATCTTTAGTAATTAGAGAAATGCAAGTGAAAACTACTCTAAAATTTATCTCATCCCAGTAAGAATGATAGTTATCAAGAATACAAGCAATAATAAGTGTTGGAGAGAATGTGGGGAAAATGGCACACTCATACATTGCTGGTGGGATTGCAAATTGGTGCAACAACCTTGGAAAACAGTGTGGAGATGCCTCAGAAAACTTAGAATGGAACCACCATTTGACCCAGCTATTCCACTTCTTGACCTTTCTATACCCAAAGGACTTAAAATCATCATACTATAGTGACATAGCCACACCAATGTTTGTATTAGCTGAATTCACAATAGCTAAACTGTGGAACCAACCTAGATGCCCATCAATAGATGAATAGATAAAGAAACTGTGGTATATATACACTATGGAATATTACTCAGCATTAAAAGAGAATAAAATTGTAGCATTTGCAGGCAAATGGATGAAGTTGGAGAATATTATGCTAAGTGAAGTAAACCAATCCCTAAAACTTAAAGGCAGAATGTTTTCTCTGATTAGTGGGTGCTGATCTATGATGGGGAGATAGAATGGAGGAACTTTAGATTGGGCAAAGGGAATGGTGAGGAGAATGGAGGAACTTTGGATTGGGCAAAGGGGAGGGTGGGAAAGGGATATGGGGATAGGAAAGATGGTGGAATGAGATGACATCATTACCTTAGGTATATGTATGATTGCACAAATGGTGCGTCTCTACACGGTGTACAATCAAAGAATTGAAATGGTGTGCTTCGTTTGTGTATGATGAATTGAAATGCATTCTGCAGTCATGTACAACTAAGTAGAACAAATAAAAATAAAAATAAATGAAAATAAAAAATAAACACTTCAGGTCCTACACATTTTGAATAAAGGATCTTCACCTGTATACTTTTTATTTATTAGAAAATAAGACAAAGGTTGTGTGACTTTTTAAGAGAAGTCATTGAGCATTGTAGACAATTACTTCCATTTCCTAAAAACTGAAAATCCTGAGTACAAGAAAGACCAGATTAATATTTTTGTATGATGTTATAACTAATTTGCATAATTCAAATTCATGTAAATTGGGCAGCCACATTGTACCCATGCACTTTATTCATGTTTTATTTATACAATCAGATTTCATTCAATAGTCTCTTCCATTTTTTTTTTTTCAATTAAAAGAGTTGAGCTTGATTCTTTGACTAGATACACAATTTGCACACCCAATAATGGAAGAATTGATTGTTTCCAGTTTTTGATATTATAAACAATGTGATCATGAACATCCTTCTTCATATTTATGGGTGAACATGTTTATGTTGAAAGGGTAAATACCTGCCAATGAATCAGGCCATGAAAGAGCATTTTCATATTATATTTTTTTCATTATTGTGAAATTGCCCTCCAGAAACATACCAATTTACTCTTCAGCCAATTGCATTTCTAGAGGAGGCCTATTTCCCCATGTTAGGACTACAGGGGCTGGGACATCACCTCAGTAACCTTCCCTCCTTTTTCTTGTTAGTTCCAGGGATTGAACCCAGAAGCACTCAACCACTGAGCCACATCCCCAGCCCTTTTAATTTTTTTATTTTGAGACAGGATCTCATTAAGTTGCTTAGGGCCTCGATAAATTGCTGAGGTTGGCTTTGAACTTGTGATCCTCCTGCCTCAACCTCCTGAACCTCTGGAATTATAGGTATGCACCACGGTGCCTGGTCCCTCAATCTCATTTTAAACATAAAACCAGTTTCTGATTAGAAATATCTGCTTACCAAGATATTTTATTTAATTTATTAGAAAATAAGACAAAAGTTATGTGACTTCTTAAGAGAATTAATTTAGTATAACCTAACCCTAACCCTAACCTAATCTCTCAAGAGGGAGATGAATATAGCATTCCTGATTTTAATTTATTATTTACTTTTACTATTTTATGTAATTTATTTATGTATACTTGTAATAAAGCAAAAACATTGTTAAAATACATTTAAGTGCCTCCTCTGTCATGTAACTGCCTTTTCTCTATTCTTTCTCCGTAGCAGTTTAGATACATAGCAACTACTGTATGTTTGACCTTTTTGTTTATTGTTTTGTTTTCCCTCACTGGAATGGAAATTTTAGAGGGGAAGGAGTTTTTTTGTTTTGTTTTGTTTTGTTTGCTACTGTATTCTTAGCAACCACAATAGTGACTGGTATATAGCAACCCTTCCAATAATTATTTGCCAATTAAATTAATTGTAAAACAAAATAAAAATATATCAATACATGATCAAAAATGAGCAAAATTTCTTTCTCACCAACCTGTTCAGCCACACAGACCACAAACTTTCCCAAAATTAACCACAGTTCTCAATGAGTGTTCATCCTTTTAGACCTATTTCAGTGGATTTACATATAGTTACAGAAAAATTATATATATGATATACAAGAGAAATATCGAATATTGCTATGCATTTAATTTTATTTAATTAAAATTAAATAAGATGTTATTCTATAAGGTTTTTTTTTTCTTAATATATCTTTGAGATAATATTTTGGTCACACTCAATGTTCCTCCATGTTCTTTTTAAATTCTGCTTTGCCGGATAAAGGCACATTTTAGGTGGCCAAGTGTTTAGAGTTATGTATCCTGGGATTGGACTTCTAGGGGTCAAAGTTCTATATTATTGAGTAGCTGAAACCTTAAGTAAAGGAGGCAGGCTAAAGCAACTTTGAGACAGAATGCTAACTACATCTGTGATTTTAGGAACAATATTTTAGCAAGTCATTAATAAGTGAGAGATGTGGGCCAAAGAAAGACTGGGAGTTAAAAACAAAACAACAACAAAAACAATGATGTCATCATGGCCATATTCAATAGGCTGAAATCTATTCACCGAAGAAACATGGAGTGCTTACTTTTTGCCAGATTCTGCTTGAGGTGCTGGGGACACAGCTGTGAAGAGAATAGTAAAAATTCCTGTCCTCTCGAGGCTGATCTTAGGAGGAGAAGATAGTAAAATTAAGTGAGAAAAACAATGTAAGTTAGATCATTATAAATGCCCAGGAGAAAAAATAAGGCAGGAAAAGAGATTGGAGAGCTAGGAATTACAACTTTATTTATTTAGAGACCAGGTCTCACTATGTTGTCCAGATTGGTCTCAAACACCAGGGCTAAAGTGATCCTCCTTGGCCTCAGCTTCCTGATTAGCTGAAACTGAAAGTATGTGGCACCAGGCCCAGCTAGGAGTTAAATGGGAGATCAGATAAATTCTCCCGAGGGGATAATTGAGTAAAAAAATCTGAAGTAGTCAAGGGGAGTCTGGGGAATAAGTATTCCAAGCAGAGGGAACCACAAGAGAAACAACTTGCAGATTGACTGATGTTCAGGGTCAGCAGGGAGGTTGCCAAGGTCTGAGCACGTAGAGGGCAGGGAAAAGTAGCATGAGATAAGGCTAGTGAAGAACAGAAGTCAGGTGATGTAGGGATTCAAAAGTCATAGTTCAGCTTCTACAGGGAGCAAGGCAGAGAGCCAGAAGGGTTTTGAACAGTGTCATGAACTTTCAAAATGATCACTTCCAAGCATGGAACATGGAAACCAGTGTTTTACCAGGAGGCATTCCAGAGGGAAAAGTTCAGAAAACGGAACAGTTTTCATGAATTTTTTTATTCTTCCATGCATGTATTTGTTAGTATATGTTTCAGGATTAATTATAAAAATAGTGTTATAAGATGTCATCAGGGGAGAGAATGAAGTTATGGTATTTAGAACATATACCGCTGAGGTTTCAAATTAGTATATATATATATATATATATATATATATATATATATTTACAGATAATTAATGAGAGTTAATGAAGCAAATAATTCACCTTTTCTGATAACCATTTACTGATTCAAGGCAACATGATTATCTTATCTTCTTAATGATAATTTTTGCCACAAATGAAAAGCTTTAAAATTTTTTTAGAAGTGCTGTATCTAAATATAAAGGAAAATAGCACCTGTATATTATGATAAAAGTTAATATTGATTAGAAAATCCAATTATTACTACAATTTATTCTGATATATCCCAAGATAGCTGTTTGTCAGCAGGTAAACTTCCTATTTAATTGGCATGATTGAGTAATTAGATGTATTCTCAGAGCAGCAATAAAATGAAAATCTTGTGTTTCAGGAACATGGTTGAGGTTTTTCTTTTGTTTTGTTTTACCCTTGGGTTTATCCAACTGAGACCAAGGACATTCCTTTTTATTTGGGAATAATTTTTAATTTAAAATATTTTGTAATTGTGTAGTTATGTAATTGTTTTCATCATAAGATGGGAAAAATTCTGAATTTAACAAAATTTGTGATGAGTTGTTTTTTGCTCTTACTAAAACCCTCAGAGTCACATCATCTTTTTCCTGGGGTCCTGAAGAAGCCTTCTTATGGGGGTCTCTCTCCCTCTCTCTCTCTTTCCCTCAGGTCAATTGATCTTCTAGAAGACAAATCTGATCATTCTACCGTATAATCTATATCAGATAGTACTGTATTCATCTGTAAATAACAGAAAATGCTATTTCAGTGGCTTAAACAAATAGGGGTTTGCTCATTTCATGCATTACAAAGCCTAGGGGTAGGTACAGTGGCTTCAATATCTTCCAGGCCCCAGTCTCTTTTTATCTTCCTCCTAGGCTGTCCTTCGTGCATAGACTTTCACCCTTGTGCTAGTTGTTCACAGATGTTGCATCTCTAGGGCTACTTCTAAATTGCAAGCAGGAAGAAGGTAGAGGGTGGGGATGACACAAAAGTCTCAGGAAGACATTACTGTTACCTTTTTCTGTGAAAGGAAAGCACTTAAGACCAGTTGCAAAGGAAGCTGAAAAATTGGGTACTTTGACTTTTTAGACTGAATAGAAATAGTAAAATGAGAAGGTGAATATTATTGGGTTTTGATATCCAGATTATAGTTTTTATTATACTCTTTTTTTTCCATAAAAAACGATCTTTAAGAGTTCAGCATTGCTTACTATGTCATACCACATCTCTTATTATTGTGTAGTTTGTTATTGGAGAGTAACTTCTTTGGGGCCTTTGGGAATTGGTAGGCAATTTGTCTTCACTTTTGCTAACCTGTCTGTATTAATGAGGGTTCTCCAGAGAAACATATCCAGGTGGTTATAGAAGCTGGTAAGTCTGTAACCTGTAGGGTGAGCAGAGGTGAAGAATCAGGAGGGGCCTATGTGGCAGGTCAAATCTGAAGGCTATGGATCTGCAACTCCTCTCTTGCTCAAGGGAAGTCAGCCTCTTGTTCTACTGTGGGCTTCAACTCACATTCATCTACATTATGAAGGGCAACTGTTCTGCTCAAACTCCACTGGTGTACAGGTCTGGGGGTAGCTTAGTGGCGGAGTGTATGTTTAGGCCTTGAACTCAATCCCTAACACCAAAAAGAGAAAAAATTCACACACACACACACACACACACACACACACACACACATGAATCTCCATAAATTAAATGGCAATCCCATCTAAAAATTCTTCTAGAAGCATCCGGAATAATGTTTAATCATAAATCTGAGCATCATGGTATAGTCAAACTGACATACAAAATTAACCATTACTACATCTAAAGTAACTATACTTGAACCTCAGGAAATGACATATGCTAAAAGGTATGGGGAAAAGAGCTCAGTTGAGAAATTGAAATGAGTTCTGTGATTAGATCTTCAAGTAGGATGACTGGGAGAGCCGAGCCTGGAGGGGTGAGCAGAAACCCTGTCAGGCAGGGCATTGTTGGCCCTGCTGAGGAGAGTATCCTTTATGTGAACAGCAATAGGAAGTAAAGAAAAAGTGCTAAGTCACGTAAGATATTTACTCATTCACTTCCTCTTGTGTTCATTCTGTCCCTCATTTCAACCAATGTAATTGGTGTGGAAGTGAACTGGAATTGGCCTAAATCACTTGGCATGTCTAATCTCTTTGTTGACAGTGTTTAGTTCAGGGACAAGTCAATAACATACAATTTGTCATTTGTGGAAGCTTCTGAGAAAGGGTCTTTTTTTGTATTTGGTAGCATGACCACATGATGCATAGAAACTTCTTTGGCCATGTTGAATCTTAGAGAGGGAAACCTGAAGATAATATTGACACACATAAAATACATCTGTGGAATGGAGCTTGGGGACAGAGTATAATCTGAGTCTTGGATCAAGCTGTAACTGAAACTAGACTATTCCTAAAATGTTAAGACAGAAAATTTATTTTCATTTGATTTAAACCCATCTAAGTTAGGTTTTTGTAATTTACAACATCAATATTTTTAACTAATATGCATATATATATTCATATGTATATATACATTAAATATGTATGAAGATCACATGTGCATTTTAAAAAGTTCATTTGGTTTAAAAGGAATTAATGGATCACATGGTGAGAAGCAGGAGCACCCATTATGAAGTAGAATAATAAACTGGTTAGGACATGACATTGACCTGCAATAAAATGGTGGCAGTTGGGGCAGAGAGAAGTGATGGATTTAAGAGATATTTAGGATAACACACAGAAGACTTGCTTGAATGTAGGGAGAAACATCTGAAGAAAGTTAAGAGTGATTTCCTCATTTTCCAGCTTGAACTACTGGCTTGGTGGCATCCTTCACTGAGATATGGAAAGCAGACTGAATTTGGTTTGCCTGTTTAGGGTTCACAAAGAGAAAACAAATGAAGTGTGGAATACATGAATTTGGAATTTAATACCAGGAACTGGGTTGGAGATAGACTTGGAAATCACTAGTGTAAAGAGAGTAAATGAAGTTATTTAATGAGAAAGAACACAATTTAGTTTGCAATACCAATATTTAAGGAACAGAAGGAGGTTGAGAAGAGCAGCCAGAGAGTTGAAAGGCAGTTCTGGGTGTGTAGTGTTATAGGAAAAAGAAAAGATAGGGTTTAAGAAGGCCAGCCTAGACCCTGATAGAGAATATCGAGGTAAAGTCAGATAAGACTGGGAATTCTCTTTTAAATCTAGTAACATGGAGATAGTTAGAGAATTTAGAACAATATTGGATGTGGAATTCAGATTGCAGAGGGTTGGGAATTAAGTGAGATGTGTGTATGTGAAAGTGAAATAATCAAACTAGACAAACTCTTTCAAAAGTTATTCTGTTTTGCAGTAAAACTTCTCAAAAAAAAAAAAAAAAATCCAGAGCTAAGTTATCAGTTCTCTTGTTATCTATGCTCAGGTATTTGGTGACCTCATTCAGGCCCATGTCTTTAAATATCATCAGTATGCCAGAGGCTCTCAAATTTCTATCTGCATAGCTGGAATCTATTTCCTAAACTCAACACTTGACTGTTGAACTGCCTACTCATCATCTCCATCTGAAAGTTGAATGAACAACTCAAACTTAAAACTGACCTTCTGCTTTTCTCCCAAGCTTGTGCCTCCTGGAGCCCTCGCTTCAGTGATGCATCCAAGTTTTCTAGATGCTGAGGCCACAATCTGCACTCACTCTTAATTCTTCACTTTCTCTCATGCTCCTTATAAACTCTATTACTAAATACTGTTGATTCTACCTTGGAAATATATCCAGAATCTGACCATTTCTTACCTTGCCACCAACATCACTCCTTCTAGAATTATTGCAATGAGTCTCCATACCTAAACCTTTGCTGACTTTAGCAAAGTCAGATTTACATACTCACTTTCACAGACACACATCTCAACACAGCAGCCAAAGATATCCTTTTAAAAGAACCTCAAGAACTTGAGACCCTGAAGAAGACTGCAAGTACTATATTTCAACAGCAAGAAAGAAAAGGATTGGCTTCACTGTTTGAAAAGAGTTACTCAATTATCAGTAGGAGAGGAGGCTGGAAACTTCAGCCTAGACGAGTGCAAATGCGTATGTTACTTAAACACTGCAGGGCCAAATACTTTGATCACTGAGATATGGAGTTCCTCATGGGCCAGTCTTAGTTTGTCAGTTCAAATCATGGAAATCCTCACCCTGGTGGACCAACAGGAATTTTAAAACACCTGAGGTTGGAGCTGACATAAGAGGCTTCAATAATTACAGTACTAGATTCTAGTATTATTGAACCCTTTGTCTACTGAGAACTCGGGCTGATTCTTTGAAGGCAACATGAAGAAACCCCATGAAAACAGTGTTGATGGAATTCATTCCTGTTATTGTAGCTATAGTTTGTTAATATCATTGCTAGATGATATTCTACTGTGTTAATGTACCCCAAGATATTATATAGTTGAAGGACTGTTTGGAATATAGTTTGGAATAATCATAAACAATGCCACAATAAACATTATATGTTGAAAAAATGGAATGGCACCCTGATTCTCTGGATTAAGCCATCATCCTTACAATCATCCTGAGGTCTTATGTTACTTCTCTGACCTCATATCTACTCCTCTCCCCCTTGGCTAATCCATCCAGTCAAACCAGACGTTAAGCAGTCTTCACACATGGCAGGTACTGTCCTGTTGCAGAGCCATTGTACAGGTTATTTCTTCTCCCTGGAATAATCTTAAGATCTCTACCACGTTCCATTCTTCCTCTCCTTTAAGTCTGCCTCCATGTCTGCTACGTGAACTCTACCTGAACACACTATGTAAAATTGCAATTACCTTCTTCAATCCTCTCATTTTTCCTATCCTGCTCTATTTCATTTCTTCATATAATTTATTTTGCATAAATTCACATACAATATATTTCATTTTGCTCATGATTTAGTCAGTCTCCTTCCTCTGGATAGATGGAAAGGCTTAGAGGGCAGGGATTTTTTGTTTATTTGCCTGGCACACAGGAGTTCATGACTACTTGTGGAAGAGGAAGAGAGGGAGAGAGGGAAGGAGTAAAAAGAGAAGAAAGAAGGAAGGAATTCATCCCCAGAGAGGAAGAAATAATAGGGCAGTCAATAGACTTTCTGAAAAGGATTTTCTAAGATGGGAGCCATATGAAGATACCCCTCTTCTGTGGGAGTCAGCAGAAGATGAGGATATAAGAGAATGAATTGAATCAGTTTTGAGTGTGTGAGAAGAAATGGAATCCAGAACACAGGTGGTGGGATTAACACTGAACAAGTCCAGGGCTGCAGAATGGAATCTTAAAGCCTGGTAAAAATTTCCTCAAGTCTTCAGCAAGGGTGGACAGGCTAAAAATTTTCCATGGGATTTGTATTGTTATGCAATAGTTGGTTTCTGGGGTTCTGAGACTGACTCCTTCTTGACATCAGGGCCTGGCAATTTTTAACCAAGTCTTCCCCACTCTGCTACTACCCTCAACCTGTCTTCCCAGATAGGCTAAGGGATAACCTTTACAACTGGAGGGAAAGATCAAAGGCTGAGTGCTGATGCAGGTGAATCGGGGTTACTGATTGGATCCCATGATGAAGTGCTGCTGTGTAGTTTGTTTTTGCTGTTTCCTGTTTCCCCCCAACCCAGATGAGGTTATCTGCTATGATTTAATTGTGCTGCTGATAGTAGGCTTTGAGGTAGGAGGACAGGGAGGTTAGTTGTTCTTGTTTTTTTTTTTTAAATTATGAAGAATGGGAGAATATCAGGAGTTGCTGCTGTGGTAATAGGTAAAGGAAACTCATTGGGAGAGCAAAAGCACAGAATTATGTGTAGTTTAGGTTAATGACATGAACTCATGATTGCTAGAACTTGCCTAATTGTGCAATTTTTCTCAGTAATGCTCAACATCCCAGGTGCAGGGATGGAACTTCAGCCTCAGGGTTATTTATTTTTTCTTTAACCAGGTAAGTCAGTCAGAACAATGGGGCAATAATTCAAAGCAGCAAAAATATTTTGGCTGAAGTGATGAACAATGGAATCTAAGCTAGGCAAGGAAGAGAGTAGAGATTAAAAGAGGACCATTAGGAATAAAATGGAAATTTCTATGGATTTTAGCAGTGATTATCCAACTTTAACCTGTGCAAAAATCAGAACCAGATCCTGAAATTTTTGTTCACTAAGCCTTGGTGAACACCAGAATCTATTTCTAACATACACCCTGTTGATTCTTACGTAATAAGGGAATGGATCAGTTATTAAGAAATGGTGGATTTGAAACTGTATTATGTTTTAAAAAAATTATGTCTTGAGAGGGTCTGAGGGGGGGGGAGGGAGAGGGAGAGAGAGAGAGAGAGAGAGAGAGAGAGAGAGAGAGAGACTGAGACTATAAGCATGAGCTGGAAGGATAGGTGGTTATAGTGAGATGATGAATCTATTATCTCAGAGTTGAAATATCTCTGTCTGAATGGTGAAAGCCTCAATGTGTGCCTAAAGGAGTGGGTGGCTGAAGTGGAGTGGAGGTGAATATCATCAGAGGTGAAGAGGTCAAAGTACAGAAAACCTAGCTTGTCCATGTAGACCTTGAAGCCACCCCAAATGATGCAGTACTTGGAATAGAGAGAACAAACCATGAACAAGGTTCAAGGGCATTGGTAAATGAAGGGTAGAGAATGACAGGTGCGTAAAGATATGGGACAGAGGGGTGTAACTGGCTAGAAGCTTTCCCACAACGGAGAAATGAAATCGGCTATTATTATGAGTAATTGTTTACCAGGTTTTACATAGATTAGGCCATCAGACGGCCTTCATATGAAGCTGATGCTATTTCTACTCCCCTTTTATAATGAGGAAAATGAAACAGAGGTTTTGCAGGTTAAGATCTCCCAGTTCTCATCTACTATGTTGGGTTGACTGTCATAAAATGATAAGAGGTGTTTTAAGACATTTCAACTAAAAAAAAAGTTAGATCTCCTGTATATTGTTAGCAATGAGGTTAACTTTGGAAAACAATGGAAATATTTATTTAAATTCATTGGTGCTGAAATATTTGTTTTTTAATACACAGCAGGGGGCAGCACTGAGTACAAGTCCATACTAGGCCATGTAGTGGAACCCTCAGCGTGGTTTGCATACATCAAGACTTCGGTTTACTCCATGCCTTAATGATTTCCTCAGCAGCATCCAGGGTGCTGTCTTTCTGTAAATTAATGAAATGATTACAATCATTACATACCAACATAAATTCAAGATGAATAAGATTTAAATAGAAAAGATATAAGCCATAATAACACAAAATGAAGATTTCAATGAATAACTGATCTTAGGTGAAGAAAAATCTTCAAAGTTAAAATGTAAATGCAGAACCCTCAAAAAGGAAAGTAGTTAAATTAATTATAATTACAGAATTAAATCATAGAGAAGAGCTTACACTGAAAATTAATAGCAGTCTTTTCTCCCCTCGCCATTTGTCCTTATTAATCACTCCTCCCCCAAAAAAACCAACCTTTTATAGCAATATCTGGGTTTAGTTCTAATGCTTGCCAACAAAATCTAAATAATATGCTTATGATTCTATTTCTTTGTGAACCTAACATATTTTTCATTATAATTCACCTTGACCAAAAATTTTAGTTCATGAAAGCATTTGCCCACACAGAAATTTGTGTCCAAATGTTTATAGTAGCATTATTCATGATTGCTAAAAAGTGGAAACAATTCAAGTGTCTATTACCTGATGATCAGATAAATAATGAATGTGCCACTGATGCTTAAAACTGCAATTAGTGCAACTGATCCTTTTCTTGTAAAATAGGCATTTGAATTTCTTTGTTTGAGTAGCTTATTTGACTTTTTTCTATTTTTAAAAAATTTTATAAGAGTGCTTTACTTGTTCAGTATAACCATTTTATAGTATATAATACATAAAGACTTCTCAGTTAAAATATTTTAGCTTATGTAGTTTAATGGATTTACCATACAATTTGCTTATAGAATATGAGCTATAGATTTGAAATAAATTATTTTAATTGCTTATTGTCAAAAAAATTTTAGTTTATTTTAAACAAGACTTTGCCTTTTCCTATCAAAATTTCAGCTATGATCATCAAAAAATAATCCACTTAGTTCTTGAATTGGTTATATGTGCTATGACATAAAATTAAACTAAAGAGTAAGCAGCAAAAAATCAGTTTTGGGGTTTCCTCTTCTATGCTTCTTCTTTCTCTTCCCTCTCTTCTAGAATGATTCAGTATGAAAGCTAATAGGTGGGGCTGGGTGCAGGGGAAGTCCATGTGTGGAGGCCAGGGACCTGCGCAGCCTAGTGCAGGATGCTGCAGCCAGAGAGGAATGAGCAGGGTGACCAATTTGGATGGCAAAAGGTGGGCAGGAGCAATGGTGGCAATGTCCTGAAATAGGGTAGTGCAAGTAATGCATCTGGGAGGTAGTGGGCTCCATGCAGGGTTCTGTGCCCTGGATGTGGTTAAGGCAGGCACACAGCATGCCTGTCACAGCCCAGAAAGGGACAGGGAGGTTCCTATGTAGTGAATGACAGAGGGAGTGTGGCACGGAGTGTTGGAGACCTAGTGGAGGGCACTTCTTCCAGTAGGGTGACAGAGCAGGTCAACATGGGGTGTGGATGCAAAGATAGGGTGAGAACAATGACCACATGGGGGAGGTGACAGCAGCTTGGTAGAAGAAGCCTAAGTGGGGTAAAGGGCATCCACTCAGAGATTTGGGGATTGGGTGAAAGTAGTTACAACAACAGAAGAATGATTACATGCAGAGGTATTGCTTAATTAAGTAATTAAGTAACGAGAATCACTATTGAGGGAGGGAGTTCAAATATGAGAAGGGAGAAAACTAGAATAAACTCTGTTGTGGCTTTTAACATGTTAGATGTAGGTATTTATGCAATTGGCCCTTCGTATCCACTGGTTCTGCATCTCAACCAATTGCTGATTGAAAAAAATTTAAAGAAATTACTTTTATACTAAACATGTATAGATTTTTCTTGTCATTATGCTCTAAGCAATATAGTATAAGAACTATTTTCATAGCACTTGTATTATATTAGATTGCAAATAATCTAGGGGTGATTTTAAAGTATACAGGAAGATATATATTTGTTATGTGCAAATACTATGCTATTTATATGAGACTTGAACATCTGTGAATTTTGGTATCTGTAGGGGTTCTGGAACCAATTCCCTTTGGGTATTATGTATAAATGTGTATGTATTTATGTGTATAAACTCACATATTCCCTACCTCTGTCCACTGGGAGGAAGGGTCTGGAATTAGCAATACCCCAACAGTAGTGACATTCTTAATGTCCAGATCTTGGGTTTTAAACACTACTCTGCACTTAAAAGAACCAGGCCTCCTTGGAAATAGTTGACTCCAGATTGTGGTAGATAATGATTAGATGAACTAGTACATCTTCTTAGGCCATAAAGTAAGAAGATACTCCAAAATGATGGAGATGCATCAAAGGAAACAGAAGGCAGCTTAAAGGAGCTCCTAGTGGCCAAGTCTGGGAAAATATGACTATTTAAAATATCCAAGGATAGTAGTAGTAGCAGTAGTAACAATAATGATAATAAATTACAGCCATTATAGCCCATTGAATCAAACTGGAAGCTGTGGGTTATTACTAATATTAAGGAACAGGTAAACTGAATAAATTATTGGATGAGATATGGAATATTTTCAGATCTTCAAAGTACCTTGCCACAAAATACTTAAGATTTTTTTTAATGGAAAAAATATAACTTTATAGTAGACAAGGTAGAAGAGCACCACTTTAGGTGATTGAAATTAACACCAACAATGAAAAGAACAATTGAAATTATGTGTCATCTGTTGCAATAAAGGCACTATTTTTGTGGTTTTCTTACAAAGTAAACAGCCCAAATTTAATCATAGAGAAATATCAGACTTAATTGAGGGACTTTCTTCAAAATAATGGATACACACACACACACACACACACACACACACACACACACACACACATATATATCAAGATCATGAAAATAAAAAAAAAAATCTGAGGAGCCATTCCAGTTTGAAGAAAACATGATAACTAAATGCAATGAATAAACTAGCCTAAAAAATTTGACGTAATTCTGGCGTGGATTTACTTCTTCATTATAAAAAGGGCCTTATTAGGACAATTAATGAAACATGGATTAGATATGAGGCTTAGATGGGGTTAATAATATATCAACGTTAACATCATGACATTGAGGGAATGTTACATTGTAGCTTTGGAAAATGTTCTTGTTTATGGGGAATATGCAATAAAGTGTTTGGGGTGAGAGGACACTGTAAGTAATTAAGTTGATGTTTTTCCTTCAGTCAGTCTCCACCTACCTCCACCAGCCACTCAGCTCTCTCAGTTCTCCTCTGCAGAGGCAATGCTGAGATTTTATTATGTATCTTTCAAAAGCTATCTCAGGTATTTATAAGCGTCTATTTCTTCCTTTTATATACATGATACTGTTCTGTGCAAATTGTTCTGTTCTTTGCTTGTGCTCTATCATTCTTTTCTTGATGTAAATATGCTACAATTTATTCAAGCAGCTCCCACTGGTGAATATTTGTAATCTTTTGCTATTACAAACAATGCTTCGCTGAAAATCCATGAACATGAGTCAAAATGTTCAAGAAAAAAATCCACAGAAAAACAATCGTAAAAGTAGAATTTCTGGGCCAAAGGGTATATGAATTTGCATTTGGATGGAAACATTTGAAATAACCACCACAGAGATTTTACAAATTGTACTCCTACTCTTAAGGCGTGACAAGTATTTTATGAAGTTTTAGTTGCTGCCAATCTAATACATTAATAAAATTTCACTGCAGTTCTAATTTTCATTTCTCTTGTTATGAGAAAAGCTGAGTGTCCTTTCTTTCAGAAGTTTGACAGCTACTGAGGATTTTACCCATAACATTGTAAAGTGCTGTTTTCTGCCTTATTACTTTTATCAACTCTGAATCCAACCTGTTTTCTTTAGATTTCCATTTTCTGGGCATGTTTTTGTCATCTTTCTCTAAGGACTTCCAGCTATTGCTACACTCTCCTCTAAAATCAGATGCTGGTGTAGAGAGTTTCAGTTTACAGAGATCCTCCTCTCTGGCCCTCCAGGAGGCCTGGCTGATTTTGTCTGGAGGCCCAAAGAATTATGTATCTTTGAAGTTCAGTATATTATACAAGGCATACTCCATGTCATTCATAGTGTCCCACATTTTCCTGAGACTAGGCACTTTCTTTAATCTTTACATTTGTGTTTTATTTCTTTATCATTTTTTTTAATGGAAAGCATTCTGAAAATAAAGCTATAACATTCTTTTTGGGTTCCATTTGTTCTACAAATGGACTCCCCATACTTCATTTTTCTTCCACTTCCATATTGTTTCTAAAATTATAAAATTCTTTGTTGCTTTCCATTCCCTTTTCCTTATTTTTCTCAATCCTTAACATGCACATAGAGTTTTACTGTCCTTTGTGATATTACCAATGCCACCCATAATTCCCAATAGCTTTATTTTCCCTTCAGTTTCCTGCCTGAGCTCTGACAAGTACCATTTCATCTTCTTATATTATCTTATCCTATCTTTCCCTGAACTTTAAAATTCTCTGCTTTAGTCTATTGTTTAAAAAGTTTAGAGTTTCAAATGTCACAATTTTTATTAGTTCCATGGCAACATTTTCCCAGTGAATGGTCTGTCTGACATTTGTTTTTCCTTGTGCCTTTCTCATTTCCTTATGGTATCCTTTTAAAAGATTCATAGCTGGTCCTTCTTAATTATTAATCACTCTCTACTGAATTCCCTAGGTAAGCTCTCACTGCCAGCACACACACTGTTCCTAGGGTTCTACATAACAATGGTGCTACCCCCTGCCTCTGTCTGATTTGAAGATATATTTGCAGATTTGTGTAAGGGAGGAGCAAGGCCACTACTAGAAGACAGCAGAAATTCTTCCTGGCTCACAGCGTAGTTTAATACAATTGAGGGTGAATTCTGTTAGGGGAAGGTCTTTTAGACTTCCTTTCTTCCCAACTAATTAAATGGTTGTTCCTAATTTAATGTATTTCCTCCATATTGAATCAGCATAATTTTGACAGTGATGACATGGTTAAAAGAGGAAATCTACAGCCTAACCAGAATCTCCTTTCTATCCTGCCTTCCAGTGTTTAGATGACATGACCATATGCTTCTTTTCTGTTTCATCCATGAATCTAGAGGAGCTCACTGCCAGGATATCTACTGTTCCTGTTGTTCTTGGTAATAAGCATGGTACCTGCTAGCTTTGCTGACAATCTGCATATATAGAAGCAGGATCATCCATAGGTATCCTCTCTCTGCCATCACTTCCACTGAATTTGGTAACCCTTCCTCACCCACTGGGGAATCTCAATTAGTTTACCGTTCTTCTGGCCGTTTTTAAATACTTTCCAAAAGAGAAAAGGAAAGGTCTGTGTTTACCATTTTAAAACTGAAGTTTTGTACTATTCTTTTTTTTTTTTTTTCCCTGTTGGTTATGTTTATAGACTCAAATACTAAACTTATAAAGTGGGTCCCTGAGTTAAGATGGATTATTTTGACTTTAGGATGGTGCAAAAGTGACAGGCATTGAGTAGAAATCAGATGTTGAATTTTGATCTTTTCCCTGGTTAGTGACAGATGCCGGGCAGTAGCAAAGAACTGTAGTTCCCAGTCAACCATGTGGTCATGAGGGTAAACAATTGGTGCTCCACAGCATACTGTGTTGCTAAGCTATGAGGTTCAGTAGGTTAGGTGTACTAAATGCATTTTTGACATACATATTTTCTACTGCATTTATCCAGATGTGACCCCATTGTTAAGTGAAGGAGCACTTGTACCTGTTTCTAGAGCCACTGTAAGATAGAATTAATAGCCTTACTTTTTCGTTTTCATTACAATCAACTGAATATTTACATTGTAAGATTGCTAAGGTTTTTATTCTGAATAGGTCTTCCTCAGTTTGTTTATAGGTTATCTCTAGAGGTGGAAAACAATGTTTACATTATTCTAACTAGGATTATGGCAGAGTCAGTTGATATAGAGTGCCTTGATCACAGTAATGCTATTTTCAGTAGCAGTAACATCTTTTTTTTTTTTTTGTACCAGGTATTAAACCCAGGGTAACCATGGAGTTACATCCTTAGTCATTTCAATTTTTTTTTTTTTTTTTTTTTTAAATAGGTTCTCTCTAAGTTGCTTAGGGCCTTACTAACTTGCTGAGGCTGGCTTTGATCTTGCAATCCTTCTGCCTCAGCCTTCCTAGCTGCTCAGATTACAGGCATACACCACAAGGCCCAGAGCAGTAACATCTTAAAAACTGGAAAGATACCTTCAGAAAACTTTGAGTGCAGGTCTGATGGTGGTGAGTTCTCTCAGCTTTCATTTTCAGGAATGTCCTTCATCTTTATTCTTGAAGGACATTTTCCTGGATAATACAGACTACAAGGCTGACATTTTCAGCAGTTTAATCATGATATGCCTAGGGTTTTTTTTTTTTTTCTGTTTTGGTTTTATAAATCTTGCTATATAAATTCAGTGAGCTTTTGAGATCTTTTCAGTTGCTTTTTACCAAAATGGGAAAAATTTAGCTGTGACTTTTTCTTTTTTCTCTATATTAGAGATTGAACACAGAGGCACTCTTCCACTGAGCTATATCCTCAGCCTGCTTTATTTATTTTTAAGTTTTGAGACAGTCTTACTAAATTGCAAAGACTAGGGCTGGGGTTGTGGCTCAGAGGTAGAGCGGTCGCCTAGCACACGTGGGGCTCTGGGTTTGATCCTCAGCACCACATAAAATAAAGATATTGTGTCCACCTATAATTAAAAAATAAATACTTAAAATAAAATAAATAAATAAATAAATTGCAAAGACTAGCCACACACTTGGGATCCTCTTGCTTTAGCTGTCTGAGTAGCTGGGATTATAGGTATTGCCACTGAGCCTCGCTTGGTCATTACTTCCTAAAATATTTTTTCTGCCATATTTCTTCCTCTTTTTTGGGTACTTCAATCACGTTTATATTCTAACTTGATGTTATCTCATACATTTGAGGTTCTGCTTATTTTTTAAAATACTTTTTTCCAGCTGGGAGTGGTGGCATATGCCTGTAATCGCAGTGGCTCAGGAGGCTGAGGCAGGAGGATTGCAAGTTCAAAGCCAGCCTCAGCAAAAGTGAGGCGCTAAGCAACTCAGTGAGACCCTGTCTCTAAATAAGATACAAAATAGGGCTGGGGATGTGGCTCAGTGGTCGAGTGCCTCTGAGTTTAATCCCTGGTACTGCTTCCCACCAAAAAAAAAAAAAAAAAAAAAAAAAAACCCAAACTTTTTCTTTTCTTTTTAAAAGTACTGAATCTATTTCTATGACTCTGTATATATAAACTGACCTTTATTCCTCTGATATTTTAAACCCTCTATTAAACCCTATGAATATTTCAGATTAGATATTATACTTTTAAGGTCCTAAATTTTCATGTTTCTTTTTTTATAGTCCTAAATTCCTCTGTACTCCTTATGACGATATTTTCCTTTTTCTCGAATACTTTTTGAGAAATTATGGGTCACTTTTTTTGGTGTGTGTTTTCACACATCTAGTTATTTTTTTTATTATAGGCTGGGCATTGCTATATTATAGATACATTTTCTGGATTATGTTCCTTCCCTCAAAGTAGGTTGTGTCTAGTTTTGGTATACAGTTAATTTCATGGCAACAAGTCAAAAATGTAAAAACTGCATATGAACCTATAATTTGTAGCAACAGAGTAAAAGTGTGTTATAAATTGCAAGGAAGAATATTATAAATGTGTTTTTGGGTATAACAGGGAACTTACTTTAATGAAGCAAAACCTCACAAACTTCTCAAACTGTGGTTTACTTTCTGAGTTACAGAATGCCGAAACAGGAATGGCTGATAATTTCTGAAAAATAAACAGGATGATCTAGGAGGAAAACTATTTACATTTCAAATATTAATTTTGAGAAATAAATACACACTTCTGAATATTAACAATTTCCAAAAAGAAGAATATCTTAAAAATCCCTCAAGAAGCCAGGTGTTGTGGCACATGCCTATAATCCCAGCAACTCAGGAGGCTGAGTCAGGAGGATTGGGAGTTCAAAGCCAGCCTCAGCAACAGCGAGGCACTAAGCAACCCAGTGAGACCCTGTCTCTAAATAAAACACAAAATAGAGGTGGGGATGTGGCTCAGTGGTTAAGTGCCGCTGAGTTCAATCCCTGGTACTCTGCCCCCTCCCCCCCCAAAATCCTTCAAGAAGCCATGAGTAGAATAACATGTAACAAAAATACAGTAAATAATTTCCAAAGCATGTTAGCAAGTTTCCTTCATAGTTATCTATAAAATACGACACGATGTTCCAAGGCCAATAAACATACCTTATTTTTAGTCATCCATTTCACGAATTTATAGTCATAAGGCTCATCATTCTTCATATCAGAAAGGTCAGCATCTAAGACAACATGGATTTCACTTAAGTCTATCAAGATTCATTTTTTTTTTCTGATTTAAATAGGTTTGGTTTAGAACTTTCTTAGAGGATATTCACAGAATATGCTGGTACTTGAACTGCACAATGAGGTGCAAAGTGAGAAATTCAGAGCAGCACTCACGTGCACCAACCACACTTCTACACACACGCAGCTGTTAGAACAGGAAGATACAGGAAAGGGGAAGAGAAGAGGAGTGTTGCCTTTCCATCTAGAAATAAGATTCCATAGCAACTACTAATGAAATAACAACTAAATATATTCATAAGCGATATTTATATCTCCTAACTGATTTTTAAGCTCCATGAGGATAAAGTGTCCATTTTTTAAATCTTTGTTTCCCCCAACACTTAGGTGAATGGCTAGCATATAAATTTTGAAAAAAACATATTTGTTGAATCAGTACGTATTATTATTTATAAACCGAAAATGTCTGTTTAGATTTTCCAAATGCTATACTTATTGTTTATCTCTTGCTTCCATGTAATACGCTGTTTTTAATATTTTATATTTGAGGGAAAGACCTTCAAATATGCATCCCTATTATTATCCCTTTCATCAATCTTGCTTTAAAGTCTGGGCAGGATATTTCTCTGACATTAGTTTGACATTATATTTCCTATTGTTTTAAATTTATTGACTTATATTGTTAGATTTTCTGGCATACCCCAAAATAGCTAATGTTGATGGGTACTCTTATTAATGAAATTTACTAAGTAATTCTGATTCTTAGTAGAAGCAATGGCAGGAGATTCCCCTTTTTAAGTTCTAGGATGAAGTTCATTGGTCAGGGTGTAAATCTCTAGGTTCAGAAATCAGTTCCGTTACTTATTAGTTGATTAACTTCAGTAAATTAATTTGATACTCTGTCTCTTTATTTGGGGAGAGGCAGGGAGCACTAGGGATTGAGCACTGGGGCACTTAACCACTAAGCCACATCCCCAGCCCTTTTTGAGACTAGGTCTCACTTAGTTGCTTAAGGCCTCACTAAATTGCTGAGGCTGGCCTTAAACTTGTAATCCTTCTTCCTCAGCCTCCAGAATTGCTAATATTACAAGGGTGGGCCACCATAACCAGCTTTTTATTTTTGTGTGGTGCTGGGGGTTGAACCCAGGCCTTTGTGCATTTGAGGCAAGCACTCTACCAACTGAGCTATATCCCCCCTTACACAGCTTTGATCCTCTATCTTTCTCATCTAACAGTGGGGACTTGATAGCACCAATCTCATAACTCTCTTGAAAATGTGATGTTTGTAAAACTCTTTTTTGGGGGGTGGGGGCAGTTTACCAGGGATTGAACTTGGGACTCAACTACTGAGGCATATCCCCAACCCTATTTTGTATTTTATTTAGAGACAGGGTCTCACTGAGTTACTGAGTGCCTTGCTGAGGTTGGGTTTGAATTCGTGATCCTCCTGCCTCAGCCTCCTGAGCAGCTGGGATTACAAGTGTGTGCCACCATGTCTGGCCTTGTAAAACTCTTAATGTAATACCTACTATATTACAAATGCTCAATAAATATTAACCAGTTAACAACTGTTGCTAATTGTAAAGTGAAATGTTTTCTATATTCACAAATATTATAGTTTACTTTTGTCTTTCGTTTTCCATCAAATGAAGGTTTTTGTTTTACATTTAGTAAAGCATAGAACAAACCTGTAGTACATAGAAGAACTTATACACTGCAAATTAATCAAAATAAGTAAAAGTATAAAATAAAACAAAGTTTTCTTCATGTGTAGGAGGATTTTACAGACATAAACATTTCCCCATAGGTGAGGACCATAAAGAAGCAAGCTCCACTCCCACCCACATCCCCTGAAGAAAGGTTCTCTATCCCAAATCCTTTCCATTCTTATTTTAACTACACTAGTTCAAGGTCTAAGAGGGTGTTGCATGCTGGATGGATTGACTGAGGAAAGCACTGGAAACTAATTAAAAGCTTAGTGCAATAATCCGAGTTCCATCATTGTCCTTTTGATAATTAATGTCACAGTGTGAGAAATCCTTTTTAGAATTTACTATCTGGAAAAACTTGAGTCCAGACAAGAACTATTTTTATCTAAGAAACTATGAAGTTTCCTTTAACCAGGAATTATGTAATCAACTCCATTTTTCAATTTCCCTTTGCTGCCACGAAAGTCTCAAGTTAATGCTAACTACAATACCATATGAACTCAGGGAGCCGAACTATTGACTTCCTCCACCTCCTACATGGCATGATTTTTTAATTTATAATATGTGGTCATTTCTACTCATACGTTACTATGTAAGAGACTTTTAATGTGAGTAGGCTCAAATTCCTTTTGGAAACATGAAGTATACATCACTTTCTTTAAAATAATTCATGTGGAGAATTTTGTGGATTTCTGATTCAAAGGCAAAAATATAAGTGATGAAAACTGTGCTATTTCTTTTTCTCATCTCATAAAACAAGCTGCCGGTTTAGACCCAATATAGGTTTGCTTTCCAAACCTCCGAGTACAGAACATCTGAAAGGATTTTACGTACATATGGAGCCTGGGAACCTGCCAAGTACAGCTCTCTGGCAATAGGACCACAAGAACTTCTGCTTGCCATAGCTTCTTGTTCTCTCACAACAAATGAAGACAGATAAACTTGTTTCAGTTTGAGCCAAACCTTAGGTAGTAAATTCTTATATTTTCATGTTATCTCAGTATCTGTTCTGTACATAAGTTGGACATTCTCATACCAGAAGCAAGACTTCAACACCCTCAAAGTTTCCACTTCTCTACTTCCTCTGTTCCTCTCAGATATTTTCTTTGTATAATCACCTCCTGGTGACCACTTCCCTGTGGAACAGTCAAGTACAACCCATTTGACTTGCCCTCTTAACTGGCCCCCCCATCCCCCCGCAAAGATTGTAAAGATCCACTACACCTACAATCTCTCAAAGTGTAACCAGCTTGTGTCTGCTGGTTAACGCTCCTGCTGGGGTAAGGAAGACTTTGGCACACACAGTGCAGTCCTGTACTGCTGTAAACTGAAGAGGACAAGGGGACACGGGGGTTGGGGATGTAGCTCAGTGGTAATTACAATTGTAATGCTAATTACAATACCATATGAACTCAGGGGACCCAACTATTGACTTCCTCTTCCTCCTACATGGCATAATTTTAAACCTGGGTTTAATCCCCAATACCACAAAAAGCAAAAAAAAACAAAAAACCCCGGCTTTGACCCACAAGTCCTTCCTTCTCTCTCTTGCTTTCTACCCACAGGTTGAGTGTGCATTTTCCGGAGGGCCCACACTTCCTGTGATCTCTACCAGGAGTGCTGGCCTCTTCTCCCTGGGATCTGTAAGTAATACATGGATTCTTCATTTCATGTGGTTTGTTCTTCTGCCTCTGCTGTGTCTTACTTGTCCAAAAGAACCAAAATGGACTTTCCTCCTGAAAAGAGCTTTCCTACAAAGTGGCTATCTTGGTAGGATAAACTGGACACAGGTCAGACAAGAGCCCCAGGGGTGTCAGCCAGTATAAACAACGCTTCCCAGATCACATACTGAGGCATGGGGCTGCTCACCAGGATAAGGAACGTTCTGGGAAAGACACCCACGTCCACCTCCCTGCTGCCCCATCTGGATTTATAACCACTCTCTCAAGTCCGAAGCATGGGAAAACCATGACACCTTGCTCCCCAAAGGTGATAGTGAACCATTACAAGACACAGAAATTGGTACTGTCACATATTTGTGTACTAGAAAATAATTCCTGCTTGAGGAATATAAATTCAAAAATATAATCATTGTTTTGTCATAAAATTAAAAATTTATTTTACTTTCTCCAGTTTTCTAAAATTTGGAATAAATAAAAAATTTCAGTTTTTCAAGTTGAGTGGCATATAGCTTTTTCGTAATTAGATTTTAAAAACAAAACTAAATTTAGAATAGTTGTGTACAGTTTATTATTACTCATAGGATTTTTAAAAAATATTTTGATTTTAGTTGAAGTTGGACATAATACCTTTATTTTATTTATTTATTTTTATGTGGTGCTGAGACTCAAACCCAAGGCCTTGCACATGCTAGGCAAGCACTCTACTGCTGAGCCACAACCCCCAGCTCCTCATAGGATTTTTTTAAAGGAAAGTAAGTTATATATAAAACATCATGTTTTTAATTTTTAGATTGTGGATGGCATGTCAGAATTACATCTATCAGCTTTAAGTAATAACTTGTTTTTTAGACATAGAACTATTGGGAATTTTTAAGTTAAGCAAAAAAGAAATTAAAATTTTGTTTAAATGAACACAGGGTACCTATGTTAGTTCATATACTGGTGTTTAAATTACATGCAGAACAGGATGAGAACAAATTCTATGTTTAATAGAATACCTTGAACAACACTGACTCTACTAAACACTACCACTTATCAACAGTCACATTTCAGGTAGAAGTTCTAAAAGTAAAGATAATCATAAAAGTTCACATGGTGAAAATCCATCCTTTTCTATAGATAAAATACTGCTATAGCTTTGACCCCAATCTTTTCTGCATAATTATGCTATAATTTAAGACATAAGTTTCTGTATAATTGAAGTAATAAAAACCTTTACAAACCCAGTAAAGACACGTCGGCTATGATGAAGTATCCCCCATCAGGAACTATGGGTTTCAGGCCAACACTTTCAAGTAAACGCACCATCCGATCTCTTTTTACTTCTAATTCTTTTGGCAAAGAATTAAAGTAACACTCTGGGTCATCCATGCGCTTGATATCAATCCAAAGAGCTTGAGCCAGGGCTTCCTGTATATTAAGGTTGAAAAATGTGGAGAGGAAATATGGTAATGTTAGTCATTGCTCAGTTTATTGGTATAATAAATAAAGATCATCTGAGTACTATTATTGGCAGAATGATCATTCAGGAAATTCTGGTGAACCTATATGGAGGAATCAGTGATAAGAAAATGATTAAATGTAACTTGACAGACTCATTCTGAGTTATGAAAGTCCAAACTGAAAAGAGTAAGTATTATCTAAAGATGGTTTATTTGGTTAAAAAAAAATCATTAAGATTGAGGTGAGCTGTAGAATAATTTGCCAAATCTAAGTCTGAAAAATGACCAGAGAAATGATAAAGCAGTCAGGTTTCCCCATCACTGGGAGGACACGGTGGACATGAGAGATGACCCACTGTATTGAGGAGGACATGTACTCCCCATTCCCCATAGTGTGGAAATCCTAGCTACAAACACTGATAACCCTGGAACATACATCTAAATGAAATAAGGATCAGCAATGAGTTTCTGGAGCATGTGGGAAACTCTTCTACCTCTCTCTAAACAAGTCAGAAAAGCCAGGAAGAGAAGCTGGGTCAAGAAACAAGTTAATGTTAAATGCAATGGACTTAATGTTTATTTTCCCTAAATCCATATGTTGACTTCTTAATCCCCGAGGTGTTGGTATGAGGGGGCTGGGCCTCTGGGCAATGATTAAATCAAGACACAGAGCCCCCAGGAATTGTATTAGTGTCCTTATAGAAGGAACCCTCCCACCAATGTGGCCACTGTGAGGACAAAGTGAAAAAGTGACATTCATGAGGAAACAGGCCCTCATCTGATGCAGAATCTGCCAGTGCCTTGATCTAGCACTTCCCACCCCAGAACTATAAGAAATTTTTTTTTGTTGTTGATAAGCCACCTGATCTATGGTCCTTTGTCATAGCAGCCTGAACAGACCAAGATGTCTGAGGAGACAACAGGCCAGGAACAACTACACAGGGCAAAACCAGGATACACAAAAAGAACAAAGATCTGCACATGCAGAGAGCAGAAGCTCAGCAGGCAAAGTGAACAGGGATGGCGTAGAAAGGATGGTATCGGAGCCAATAAGGAGATCCAGGCAAAGAACCAAGAACTGGAATAGCTAAGAGAGAGAGAGAGAAGAAAAGAGCAGAGTAGTCATTTTTTTTCTCTCTCTCAGTTCATAAAGTTCATTTTTGTATTTTAATATTCTGTACTGAATACTAAATGAACAAACCTCATTTAAATGCCCACTATGTGTTAGGCTCTGAACCTAGGATACACAGATAAGTTAGGGAGAAAACACATAAAGAAATAAATGTCACTCTGTGAACAGGAAGCAAAGCAGTCAAATTTTAAGGAGATGAACCAGAAGGAAAAGATGTCAAGAACTAAAGGATAAATTCATTCACTCAGTAAATATATATTGAGGAACTATATAAATGTTAAGCTTGGAGTTCAGATAAGAGTTGGGAATAAAACAATTAACAAGCCATAATCCTTGTTTTATAGAGTTTCCAATTAGTACACCCTGGAAGGGATGGGGGTGGAGAGAAGAAAACAAATAAATGAACATGGGAAGATATAATTTGTTTTGTTGGAAGAACTGAGAGAAGTTCAGTACGGCTGAACAGCAGCAAGAGGTACGACATGACAAGAGATGAGAACACAGAGCAGGCTTCATGGCAAAAGAATTTGGCAATAAAATAGCATTAATAATTCCACAGTATTAAGAAACCAGGAACCAGTTTCCAAACATGGCTGAGGGGAAAACAGGACACTTAGCTGAAATGGAGAATAAGGTGATTCAGAAAAAAAGATGCTTGAGATTCTCAGCTGTATCTTTTTCTTATTCATTCACTGTAGAAGATAGTGCCCTAGAAAATTCAAAGTGCAAAGACACCAGCAGTCTAACTGCAGCATTATCCTGGACTCCTCTCTTTTTCTCAAAACCCATAAAGAATCCATTGACAAAAACTGTTAGTTTAACTTCAAAATGTATTCAGAATGCAATCACTTTTCGTCAAGTCTCCCTTCACCTTATTGGTTCAATTTACTAGCACTTCTCTCCTGAATCTCTGGAAAGGCTTTCTCACTCTCTAAAGCACCAGATCTGGGCTGGGAATGTGGCTCAAGTGGTAGTGTGCTCGCCTGGCATGCGTGCGGCCTGGGTTCGATCCTCAACACCACATACAAAAACAAAAAATGTTGTGTCCGCCGAAAACTAAAAAATAAATATTAAAATTTCTCTCTCCTCTATCTCTCTCTCTCTTAAAAAAATAAAATAAAAAAAAATTTTAAAAAATAAAGCACCAGATCTTGATGACACAAGCCAGAATGTCATTGCTGTGCTCAAAACTCTCCAGTGGCTGCCTATGTTGTGACATTGTCTTAAGCGACATAGTCTTAAGAGTGACATACACAGCTCAGCTTGATCGAACCCCCAGCTGTCTCTCTGGTCTTAGCTCCTCCTACTCTTCTCTCTTAATTATCCCATCCCAGCCTCTATGCTGGTCACTGATACAAACTGCCAGTCAGATTGTCAGGGCATTTGCATTTGCCGTTCTCTCAGTCCACAGCGTTCTTCTCTAGGTAACCACCTGACTATTAAATCTCCTAAAGTCACCTTACTGAAGCTCACAAAGATTACCGTATATAACATTGTATATTCCTCCCTTGGCACTCTATATTCCTTTTCTTCTCTGCTTCACCTTTTTTTCTTTGCCTCTATCAGCTTTGGACACCTTATACTTTAAAAATACTTGTGTATTATTTTGTCTGCTCTAACTTCAATACTCAGAAAATAGTTGTTAAATAACTGAATGGATTTATTAAAAGGATAATATGACTTCGATATATAATAAAACTGGGCATAGTGGTACATTCCTACAATCCCAGCTACTCAGGAAGCTGAGGGAGGAAGATCACAAGTTCAAGGTTAGCCTCTGCAATTTAGTGAGACCCTGTCTCAAAATAAAAACGAACTGGGGATGGAGCTCAGTAGTAAAGAGCTCCTGGGTTCAATTATCAGTATCAAATGGATCCAAATATTAGAGCTGGCCTTTTTCATAGTATTACTTAAAAAGAGAAAGAAAGAAAAGAAAAAGAAAGAAAGAAAAAAGAATTTCAATGAAACCTTTTCCTATTAAGCAGGTATTTGTTCAAAGGAAGCAAAAAAATTAAGTCAATTTCGTGAAGCCAATACACTTTAGACTTTTGTTCTTTAACTGCCTTCTAGAAATAGAATATTTTTTCCACATTTTGGTTATTCACAGAATGATAAATAGATTTGTTTCTGTAAATAAACACAAAAGTAGAAATAATATACATTAAAAGTTCTGGTACCTACTCCTGTCCCTATCAACTAATTTCATCCACTTCTCTTAACCTCCCAAATAGCCACTTTTACTAGTTTCTTAGGATCCTTCCAGAGTTCCTTCAAGAAAAACATAAGAAGTCCCCCTTTTCTTACACAAAATGTAGCATAAATATATGTATACATTGTGTTTTTTTTAACTTCATAATATATTCTGGAAATTTTTCCATATCAGTACTTTTAAAGTTTCTTGTTCTCTTTCTTTTAAATAGCTATTGCAGTAGGTGGAATAGTGTCCCCCAATGATGCTTGTATCTTCAAACTCATAACCTGTAAATGTCACCTTATATGGTAAAAGGAACTTTACAGATGAGATTTAAATTAAGAGTCTTGGGTTGAGAGAGTATTCAACAGGGATAATGTAATTACACAGGTCCTTATGAGGGAAAGAGGAGGTAGAAGAGATAAGAGCCAGAAAGTTATGTGTTGGCAGAAAGCAGAGGTTGGAGGGATGTGACCATGAGCCAAGGAATGCGGGCAACCTTAGAAGCTGGAAAAGGCAAGGAACTGATTCTTCCCTACACCTCCAGGGGGAACACAGCAATGCCAACACCCACCGTTTAGCCCTATAAGATCCATTTCCAGCTCTGACATGTAAGATAACAAATTTGTGTTGTTTTAGGTCACTAGATCTGTGGTACTTTGTTATAGCAGCAAGAAGAAATTAATAAAGTCATATAATATTTTGATACTTGACTAGATCAAGGTTTATTTAACTACCTGTCCATAGATGGGTAATGGACTAAACCCAATCATCTGCAATAAACAGCCACATCTATCCCTATCTTGCATGTGCTGATAATAGCTCTAGCGTAAATCCTCAGAAGATGGAATGCTGTTCATAGGGTTAGCAATCTCTAATTTGCTGAGTGCTGCCACCATCCTTCAGAGAGTTGGTAGCACTTTGTATTACCCACAGCAATGTACGTGTGTTCAAAGAAACAAAACAAAACTAGCCCCATAACAGTGACTATGCATCTGTTCCTCAATTCCCAGATTATATTAGAAGGCCCTGCTCAGGGAGGACCTGGAGGGAAGAATAAAGTCAATTCAAACACGCAAATAAAAGTGACACCTCCACCAACAATCCATGTTTCAACCCCCTGTTGCCCCAACACCTACCTGTAAAGGAGTTGCACAAGTATAGACAGTGTTTTGTTGAACCGTCTGTAAATGTTTTATCAAATGATTAGGACCAATGGTCCAGCCAAGCTGGGAAAGAAAAAAATAAAAACAGGTTTCAAAAATTTGTCTAATAATGTGTATCAAATTGGAGACAGCAGTTAATGCAATTGTTAAATACAGGCAATTCAGAAATGTTCATGTTAAAGCCAGGCACAGTGGAACATGCCTATAATTCCCAGCAGCTCAGGAGGCTCCCAGCAGCTCAGGAGGCTAAGGCAGAAGGATGACAAGTTAAGGGCCAGCCTTAGCAACTTCCTGAGACCCTCTGCCCCCAGCTCCAAAATCGGGCTGGTGATGTAGCTCAGTGGTAGAGCATCCCTGAGTTCCATCCCTAGTATTGCATGTGTGTGCACACATACACACAGAATAAATTAAAAAGAAAAAAAAAGAAAGAAAGAAATGTTCACATTATGAAAGCAGGCCAGTATTCATACTTAAAATTTCAACACCATCCTTTTGGTGTGAGTTTCCAACTGGAGTCTCTAAGCAATGCCTTCTTACTGAGCTGTGCCTTTGGAAGGTAAACAAAGCCTGCAATCATTATTAATCTTCCCTCCCTCTACTAATTTGTGTCTTCTGGTATTTCCAGTGGGAAAGCTTGTGTGAATTATAGATACATGTAACTCTGAAGGAGGGCCTAGAGGACTCTCACATCATCAAAACATCAAAGCCTTTGATTCTGGAGGCCTCCTTTTGATGCTCCCTGCATCTTGGCCATGTTCAGTAGGGATGAGGCTGGAAGAGAACTGAGTTTCAATTGGATGCATTTATTTTTTAATAAACAGTATAGTGGTTAAGTACGTGGATTCTGAATTCAAGTCTGCCATGGCTTGAATTCATCAGCAATATAATCTCAGGCAAGATATTTAACTTTTCTGTGTTTTATTTTATCATCTGTAAAACAGGGATAATAATTGTACCCATCTTATAATGTTATAAGAATGAAAAGAATTAGTACATGTAAAACACTTTAGAGTCTGGTACATGTAAATGCCAAAATATTCATCATTATTATTTTTCTTCTTTTATGCTGAACTTCCTTTGCAAAGAAAAAATAGCATCATTTGATCACTTATAAAATAAAAAATTACCTAATTTTTCTTATTTTTAAAGATGTTATTGGATCTCAATAAGAATGAAGCTCAAAGCCAGGTACAGTGGCGCCAGTCTATAATCCCAGGGGCTGTGGAGTCTAAGGCAGGAGGATGGCAAGTTCAAAGCCAGCCTCAGCCACTTACTGAAGCCCTAGGCTACTTAGTGAGACCCTGTCTCAAAATAAAACATAAAAAGGCCTGTGGATGTGCTCAGTGGCTAAGAACTCCTAGGTTCAATCCCTAGTACCAAAACAGAATGAAGTTCAACACGAAAGTTGAGTAAATCAATAAACAAAAGATGATTAAGTATAAAAATCTATGTAATGTGAATATATATACATTTAACACAAAAACTACTACAAAAAATAAAATACATGCCTATTTTAATAAATTAAAAAAAATCTGGGGATGCTTGGCATCAAACCCAGGGCCTCTCACATGCTAAGCATGTGCTCTACCATGAGCTACATCCCTAAATTCTTATTCCTCTTACCTTCCAGCCGGTCACACTGAAAGTTTTCCCAGCACTTCCTATTGTGACTGTTCTTTCCCACATACCTGGAAACGTGGCTGGAAAAATAAAAAGTTGAAAAACTGCTTTCCAATCAATCTACATTTAGTAGGATCTAAAAACAAAGGTACACAAATTCAATGAAAACAAATATATTAATTACAGAGAAGTTAATATAGTTATGTCAATAGATTTTTTTCAGATAGTCCAAACTCAGCTGAAAATGTTGAAATGCTTTAGAATATACAATGTTGTACCAAAATAACATGTAAATAGATTTAATAATTTTAAGTGGCAAAATTATTCCCATGAGCAGGAGTGACAAGGATATCAGTAGGCAGCAATCCAGGCCAGGCCAAGTGGCAGCTGTCAGATGAATTGTGGCAACCAGTGCTCAGTGCTAGGGGTAGCTAGCTGTATGTCGAACACAATGATCCTTTGGCATGGTTTTACTTGGGGTTGGGTCCTGATTACTGCACAGCCTCCCTTTATTCTGCTCATTTTCTGAGTTTGTTTCTCTAAGCTTCTCAGAGCAATGACTCTTAAAACGTGACCCCACACCAGCAATACCAGCATCACTGTAAGAAAGGCAGTTTGTTTGGCTTCATTCCACACCACTGAATCAGACACTCTGAGGGCGGGCCTATTAATCTATGTGTATGTGATCTGCTTATGTCTCATAGATTGAAAAAAAAACTATCATATAATTTGCTCACTTAAAGTGTACAATTCAGTTGTTTTCAGTATACCTACAGAGTTGTGCAACCATCACTACAATCAATTTTAAAACATCTTTTCCACCTCAGAGGGAAAACTGAATTCTTTAGCTTCATCCTCTAATAACTCCAACGCCACCAACAACAGAAGCTGTACCTGAGTTTATCAAATACACACATTTTCTCTGAAAGGCACATGACAGCCTTTTTGTGCTTAGGAACACTAGCCAGCACTTTTGCACTATGCTTTTGGGCAATTTTAAACAGCAAAATCACCATGTAGGATGCTTCTTATAGATGAGCTAAAGCAAGAAGAGTATCACCTTGTTCAGCCTCGACTGGGAATGCATGTGTTGGGTGAGGCAAATTTCTGGTCCTTCTTTGAATGAAGTGCTGTGAGTATCAATTACGAGGTTGCAAATGTATTTTAGGGACTGGATAAATTTGCAAATAAAGAATTTATAATGAGAATCAACTGTGCAAAGGTTTTCAAGTTGATAAAATCTTTAAAAATCATTCATTCATTTATTCGTTCAGCCTTCAGATATGTATTAGCAATTAACCCCCACAGGGGCCCTCATGTGCACCTGACTCTTACCTTTACTTAAAAAAATCCAACCATGGAACCAATTCATCTGCCTTGTCATACATTTTGCAATAGTTCTCAAAGTATGCTAACTGACACCCTGGTGATCATGTCAATGTATAGGACTTTAAAAAAATCAATTTTGTTTTCTTCCACACAATTTTTTGAAGCTTTTGGCAATTGCTGTGATTTATCTGACAGTGAATGCTATGTGCTGTGGAATAAATGAATCTTGGTGAATGGATCTTAATGGCAAAATCAGAAAAACTCGAATGTGTCGGTTTCAATAGGTCTTTGTTACTGACAAGTATGAATAGCACTGTGATTTTCATATTGATTTTTAATTGTCAGATTTCTGTCAGGAAGAATCACTTCTAATTTCAAGACAGAACTTCTCCTAATTTCATCATGTCACTATTTTATGATGCACAGAATGCTGTGGTTTCAAGGTGCTATCCGAGGAATGTTTTAGAACACATGATCTCTGCAGCCAAGTTTATACTCTTTATTCTCATATAAAAGTCCTTCAGGATGCCCTTCTTCCCTATCCTCTTTGGTGCCAGCCACTGTAGCACACCCTTATAAATCAAATCGTTTATCTTTCTAAGTCTATATTGATCTTTTATGCTTCCCTGTCTAAGGATGTGCTCATTATCTGATAGGAATTTAGTTTTCATTTCTCATCTACTTCATTCCATCTTTTGCCTACTGCTTTTCTGATTCACTCCAGCAGTTGTGGTCTCCTCCCACCTTTACGTCTGTTTGGAATATATGTTAGAAACAGTCACAGCACGTGCCACAACTCGTTATATACACGTGCACTAATTTTTAAACTTAATTTATTTCTCTCACAGAATCTTTGAGTCTTCCTTTCCTTGTTCTTTTTCTATTTCCTATTCATTTATTCAACAACTACTTTCTCATGTCTACCACCTGCAAGATCCTATTCTGAAAAATGGAGATTGAGAAACCAATGTAAACAATAATCTCTACCATCTTGTAATTTACAAGTGACATACATAGATTCTGATTCTGATATTTACAATAAAGGGGGAAAAAGCAAAATAAGGCAGAAAATGGACAAAGCAAAGTCCAAGGAGAGAAGGGTCACTATCTTTAAATGTGTAGGTCATGAAAAGTGACATCAGAGCAAAGACCTGAAGGACGGAATAATTGGGAGAAAGTGTTTCCAGGCAAAGGAAGGGCAAGTGCAAACACTCAAAAATGTTGCAGCTTAGCTTACAAGTTTAGGCCCCAGAAAACACGGGCATTTGTGAGATGGCCCAGTAGTAATGGCAGCATCCCAGGCCAGGACAGAGAGGCAGTGACTTACTGTCCCATGATTCCTTCCTGTTGCCTTGGCATTTGGCAACTTGCACATCACTGAGTATAGAACCATTCAGGAACAATTGTGCTCCTTCTGTCTAATGTACTGTGATACTGAGGAACAGCAGGATTCTTACTAAGAAGCCAAAGAGCACTACTCTGTTGTCTTCTCAGCTTTACATTGTGATGTGAAATCTCTTTCCCTAAGTTTAAGTTTGTACTGTTAGTCTGTCATGCTGTTCATTAATTCAGGAGAGAAGAGTCATTCAAATAGCTATTTTTAAGGGCTCAGGCAGATGTCCACTACAAGGTCTATTTTAAAGCTGGCATGGGATCCTTTCCCATCAGTTGCTCTATATGTGCCCAAACACATTTAGATTTGTGACTCTGTGTAATCATCAGTACCTATTTTTAAATGCTTATTTCCAGTATATACAAGCCATTCATAAACTTCATCACTGATGCAGAGTGTGTCATATTTGATGCAAAGGTCAGCAATTACTTGGAGTTCCTCTTTGGTGTACACCTACACATATTAAAGGAAAGAGCGCAGCCAATTATTATTCCACATGTGGGAAAACAACACGTCAAAGACTGAATAGAGTTGAGAGACTCGCTTACCTTGCCAATGGGGTTGTGTGGAGTATTTAGTATAATGGCTTTGGTTTTAGAATTAAATTTACTTTCCAATTCTTGAGGATCTAATGTCCAGTCAGAACTAGACCATTTTTTTCCATCAACAGGTTTCTAAGCATGAAGAATAAAGATGTGACTTAATGTAATGAATTCATTTTGCTGTCTTACAAATAAATATTCTAATAAGGAAAAAATTAGAGAAAGGCCTGGTCAAGATAACTGACTACATGACTAACAAAGAATATAAATAGAAATAACTGGGCTTTAGTTCTGCCTTGAGAGCTCAAGAGGACCAGAGTCTTATGTGCACACCTGTTAAAGGAAAAATGAACTTGTCAACATTAACAGCTGTTAACATGCCTGTTTTCTTCCCCAGGGACCAGCCATAACTAAGGTTAATGTGTGGTACTACAAGGCTAATGGAAATTCTGTGATTCCTCTTAGTGTATTAATTATTTGAAAAGACTTAGAAACTTCATAGATCTTTTTGACAAAGTAATTGATATTTTCAAGAATTCTTAAAGCATACGAGCTGAATGGCAAACTTACAGATCGTAGGGGAATAAATACAGGTGTTGCTCCAGCCATTCTAACCATGGGCTCATAGCAGTCATAGAAAGGGATCGTTATTATGACCTGAAATAAAAGCAAATAAGAACACAACATACGAATCCTTAGTTCATGGTAAAAATATTGTGTACTATACTATATTCTAAGATGTAGCAGTGAAAAGGGTGGGATTTGCCTTTAGGAAACGAATGTGTAAGGGCAAAAGACTTTGATATAAACTCATTCATGGAGTCCAAGTTGCTGTCCTCAGTATTTCTGGGAAACCTATTCATGGGCTTGCAGTGGGGATAATTATGATGTATATAAAATTTACATGTACATAGGTAGATTTATCAGGGGAAAAGTACCATACCTTTTATTACATTTTTAAAAGGGATATTTATTCTAACAAAAACTGTTAAGAGTTTCTTTCTTTGTTAATTTTATTTTTTGGAATTGTGGATTGAAACAAGGGTGCTTACCCACTAAGCTATATACCCAGTCCTTTTTATATTTTTATTTTGAGACAGGGTCTCACTAAGTTACTGAGGGTCTTACAAAGTTGCTAAAACTGCCTTGAACTTGGGATCCTTCTGCCCATCTGCCAGAGTGCTGGGATTACAGACAGTGCCAAGAGTTTCTTTATATTTCAAGTTAAAAAATACAATCCAGAATATAATTGATAGATTAGATAGTGAAAAGATCATAAGGAAAGAGAACACTGCAATGCTGTCTGGCCTGGACTGTTAATTTACAAACATTACCTTGAGAATAAAGGTGTTCTTTCTTCTCAAAAGTATCTTGTAGCAAAGAGCAGATGCAGGGAGATCAGTCAGAATGCTATTGTTCCTGTCTGATACCCACAATTTCCATTCAGGGACACAGTATCTGGAGTCTTTTTCTACTAGTCCTTTAGAATATTCCTTACCCTCGGCTCCTATAAGCTTTCTCCCAGTCACTCCTGGCTGGGCTTCCAGGTTGAGTGGCCCACCTGCCAGCACCCCTAACTTTCTGACTTTCTATAAGGAGAATCTGAACACATAATTTATAACCATGATTACATTCAATTTTTCTTTTTACCTTTTTAAAACCCAGCTATATTTCATGAAAATTTCATCTTATTATAGTTTCCCTATTTAATATGTTGAATAAATTCAAATAATTGTTATCTTTGGAATAAAGAGTAAAAATATTTTTATGGATAAAAATGTAGACAAATTATTTTTGAAAAACCTGACAATAATGTATAATTTCATAAATCTATAACTTATCTCATTTAACTTTTTGCTGATTAAATGTAATGGTACCCAGTTGCTGTTTTAAATATGCACATTTTACTGTCTGTATTTCTTGTGTTGTGTGTCTTTCACATGGGAGTCATATATCCTAAAAGCCCCTTGGCACTAGTCAGGCTAAGTACAGCCTACCAAGTATAGTGGGATAAGCTTGGTGTCAGGAACAAAGGAGGAAAAAGAAATGGAGCAGGAATGAATCCTCCTCCAAGTGGACAATAAACTCTTTGTCCATCCATGAGTTCTCAGGAACTAAGATGACCACTTGTGCAACCCTGGTGCGAAACTCAGTGCTCAATACAAGGTGAGAGCTCCATGAAAGAAAATGAACCAGGAAGAAGGGAGGTAGAGTGGACAGGGTGCACCTCACGCCCTTTACCTTTCTGATAGACTAATTCTCTTTTTTGGAAAGTGCACATTGAGCACTCATTATCATGGGTGCTGGCAGCACAGCAATGGCCAAGTTCTCCCAGAACTTATATCCATTAAGAAAGACTTATAATGAATGAGAAGGCAAATCAATAAACGAGATAATTTTAGATAGCAATACACTATAAAGAAAATAAAATAGGTTAGTTTAATAGAGAAGGGCATAAATGTGGTTTCAAAATATTAAATAAAGTGATGAAGGAAGAAAGAGAGAAAAGAAGTCCCAGAGCTGACTTGTTTCTACTCCAACACAGTCAGAGTCTGAAAAAGCAACCAAGGATCAACAGCATCAAGACATGAGATGAGACTTTCCATTACATTATAGGTTAAAAGAGATTGTGTATATCATCAGCTGGCAGTCTGAAAGGGCGGGGAAACAGCTCAATGAGCATCTCCAATGAGCATCACCACAGAGGAGCCAATCAGCTAGATGTTGCTGGGGCCGCTGTGAGCCAATCATCGGCCGGCAGCTGGAAGTTTGCTGGGGCCCCTTCGGCTGTGGCTCTCAACAGTATATGAGAGTGTGACTGCGGTCCTCAACTTGTTTCTTTAAGTATCACATTGTCTGGCTTAGTGGAGAGAATTTCAGTTGCAAAATAACAATTCAAGATAGAGAGTGGTATCTTGTATAAAGGTGCTATGATGAAGAGCTATAAGAGTTCAAAGAAAGTTAACAATATAGAGCAGAATAAATATTCATACTTCAGACCAGCTTACGCAATGCTACTGTGGAGTGTTCTAGATCTTTATTACCCGGGTTGATGGCTTCTCCCTTTTGTCACTACTATGAATTATACATTCTCCACCACTGACTAACACAGCATTCCTCTTAATCTATTTTCAAATCTGTCTCCTCTACACATAGTGAATCCCTTTTAGGTAAAAACTGTCTTTTAAAATGTTCTTTCTCACAGTGCCTAACACACAGGAGATTCTCGGTAATTTCTGAATACATGAAAGAGGTCAAGAAACATGAAAGCAAGGAATATTAGAAGAACACCAGGGAGGCAGTGGGAGATGGCTATGACAGGTGGCCCCATGTTGATCTTGCATCATGGTACTAATGGCAGAAAGCACTAGAACATACTGATTTATTTATCTTCATACTGCACTGCGACCATGATTCTGAGCACAAAAAAGATGACCAAATACTTGCTGAATGAGTTCAGATTAAAGGTCATTTTTAACAATAATAACAAAGGATTCTTTTCCCTCATCATTGCTAGCCTTTTCCACCCACTCTTATCTAAGTAGGTTATAAAAATAAGAAAAAAAAAAAAACTAAAGCAATAAAATGGATGAATCTCTCAGATATAACTATAAACAAGAGAAGACAGACTGGAGTACATGCTGTATAATTCTATTTATGCTAAATAAAAGAGGAGCCAGAGTGAACCTGTTGTGATAGAAGATTCTCCAGGAGAATACAGACTAAGAAGGGGCAGGAAGAAGTTTCTGGGCTGCTGAGAATGCAGGTTATCTTTCTCTAGGTTGTAGTTATGGGGAAATTTATCCAGCTCCACATCCAGGATAACGTGAACTTCACTATGTGTGCATTAGACTTTAAAAGTAATTTAAAATAGAAGAGAATGCAGAGTAAGTAAAAGATTCAAAGGTGGGACAAAAGATAATGATTAATACAGTATTACAATGTTGATATACTTACTTCATCTCCTTCATCAATTAACCCTTGAATGGCATTAAAAAGAGACCCATATGCTCCTACTGTCACAAGGATTTCTTTATTTGGATTGATTTCTTTTTGATAAAACTTTTCATATAGGCAGGACAGAGCTTTCACAAGTGGCGGATGACCCTGTGAGATTACAAAATAAGAAAAAACCTTGAATTTGATTAAGGAACCTAATTACTTGTGGTAAAGACATTCACACTACTGTTGATGTGATAGCAAATGTTAGGAGGAAAACAGAGTATTACTCATATTGATTGTCAAGACAGCAGGAGTTGCCAGTTGAGGTGGCACACACCTATAATCCCAGCAGCTCAGGAGGCTGAGGCAGGAGAATTGGGAATTCAAAGCCAGCCTCAGCAACTTAGAAAGGTGCTAAGCAACTCAGTGAGACCCTGCTCTAAATAAAATACAAAAGAGGGCTGGTGATGTGGCTCAGTGTTTAAGTGCCCCTGGGCTCAATCCCCAGTACCAAAAACCAAACCAAAACAAAAACCAAAACAGCAGGAGTTATCAATAATAACCACTTTCTTTCTTTTTGTGTGTGTGGTGCTGGGGATTGAACCCAGGACATGTAAGGCAAGCACTCTACCAACTGAGCTATATCCCCAGCCCTCCTCTTTCTTTTCTTTCTTTCCCTTCCTTATTGAACTCAGGGGCACTTAGCCACTGAGTCACATCCCAGTCCTTTTTTGTATTTTACTTAGAGACAGGGTCTTACCGAGTTGTTTAGTGCCTTGCTAAGTTGCTAAGGCTGGCTTTGAACTCACAACCCCCTGCCTCAGCCTCCTGAGCTGCTGGGATCACAGGCATGCGCTACTTCACTTGGCAATAACCACTTTCATAAGCAAGAAAGAAAGCATTATAAATGTACAAAGTCTGAGGCATGTAGAAATACCCTTATTTAAAATTTTCTTTTTAATTAACGTGGTAATTATTATACACAATTACAAGGAACAGTGTGATAATTTGATACAAGTATACAATGTACAAAGATCAAAGGGTAATTAGCATTTCCATCTCCTTATCATTTTTTAAATATTTGAATCCCTTTTTTCATTCCTCATAAGGCACTTTTTAAATTGATGAATCTAGGTAAAAACCACACTTATTTATTTATTTAAAAACCACACTTATTGATCTTTTCAAAGAACCATCTTCCAGTTTAACTGATTTTCTCTACGGCTGTTCACCTCACCTCTAGATGTTCATCATGAAGTTGAATGTGGCTGGGGAGGAGGTATGTGGAGCAGGTCTGAGGAGGATCTACGGGGAGCAGGGATCCCACCCTCTCAACCCTGTGACATAGCTAGACGAGTAGAGACAAGACACAGAATGACTTCCTCCATAACTTGTCTTTCCCCATTTCTACACTGTCATAAAAGGCAAAAACAAATGTCCAGCTGTGTGACTCTACTGCTTTTAGCACAACAGATAAGAAGCTATAGTTCAGAGGTTCCTTTTAATCTAGAAAATGTGGAAATTCCAGGCATTTTACCACAGAAGAATGAAGAAAAGGGAGGATAGAGAGGAAGAAAGTAACCAATTAGAAATAGGATATTGAGGTCAAAGGTGAGGGTGCATGAATGTTAATGACATTAAAACACACACACACACACACACTTCAAGGAAATATTCTCCCAGGCTGAGGTTGTGGCTCAGTGGTAGGGCACTTACCTCACATGTGTGAGGCACTGGGTTCACTTCTCAGCATCACATATAAATAAATGAATAAAATAAAAGTCCATCAACAACTAAATATATATATATATATATATATATATATATATATATATATATGAAATATATATATGAAAATATATATATGAAATATTATATAAATATATATAAATATAAATATAAAATATATATATATATGAAATAGTCTTCCTTCTGTTGTTGCCCTAATATACAGATTTGGAAAGTAGAAAAATAAAGGCCCAGACTAAAAGGACTTTCCTAGGAGATAAAGGCAAAGGGGAAAAGTATCTGTGGGCCCTGGTCTGGGACAGGGGATCCCAGAAAGCCAACAACACATACATGACAGAAGTCCACACACCTACGGCACAATACAAAACATATGCCTTTAGGGTCCCGATGCACTTACAAAGCCCCGTGTGTACTGATTCAGGCTATCAATCAAAGCGACCTTTGATAGCTCTTCTTTTACATATGAAGGAGGGGAGATATCTGGAAGGCCTTGGCCAAGATTCACGACAGAGGGATCAGCAGCCAATCTGGTAAATTCAATCCTAAGATTAAAACAGTAAGACTTAAATTTAGGCACTCAAATTTCAAGTTTCATACAACAATTTTATCACCCACAAACTGAGTTTACCTAATAAAATGTTGGCTGAATTAATGAACTTAATGTTCATTTACAGACCCCAACTCCATGATTCCCATATTTTAAATACACACATATAAACACAAATACGTGTGTGTGTGTGTGTGTGTGTGTGTGTAGGTGTTTCTTTCTTTTTTTTTTTTTTTCCCTCAACCATTCCTAACTGCTGCTAGGTTATCAATTGTTAGCAAACAGAACTAATTCTGGGTGCAGTGTCACATGCCTGAAATTCCAGTAACTCAGGAGGCTGAGGCAAGAGCATCCAAGTTTGAGGCCAGCCTCAGCAACTTAGTGAATGAGACCCTATTTCAAAAGCAGGGAGGGGGGGGAGAGGGAGGGAGGGAGAGGGAGAGGGAGAGAGAGAGAATGAATAAGAAAAGTTCATGGTTTAGAAGGAAAGTTCGATGAGAGCATCCATTAAATTAGTTTTTTTTAGTGCCCTGTGCCTAGTGCCTAGCAGAGCTTGCTTCATTTGCTAGATGAACACATTAAGGCATGGATGGCTAACTTCCTTTCATTTCTATCTGATGAATGAATCAAATGAATGACTTCAATTTTCAACTATGGATGTAGGTAAAAATCCTCAAATAATTAAAAAAAAAAAAACACCCTAGAAAATCTCATCAAATTACTATTGTTTATTCTAAGATACTCACCATACATTACGGTCAAGTCCTTCAATTCTTTTTGCATTTTTGAATTTCAGAGACATTTTCTGAAAGGCATAAACATTGAAAGGATCTTTTACTTTTTTAATCAAAATTTGAGGTCAGTGAATCATGTGTTACTCTTCCTTTTCTGTATTGTCTCTGTGTTAATAGTACCACCACAGAGAGTTCTAGAACACAACCCAAGATGCTGAACATTTCATCTCCTACCTACATTCTAGAGTGCTTTTAGTACCTACAATCATCCTACTCTAAAGAGAAAATATCATCCTAGTCTAAAAAGTTAATCACTTTAAAGGCCTGAAATGCATTAAAGAGAACAATACTTCTTAAAAAAAAAAAGAGAGTTTAGCTGGGCACAGTGGCACATACCTATCATCCCAGTGACTCAGAAAGTTGAGTATCACAAGTTTAAGAACAGCCTTAGCAACTTACTAAGGCCCTAAGCAACTTAGCAAGACCCTGTCTCAAAATAAAAAAATAAAATGGCTGGGAATGTATCTCAGTGGTAAATTGTTCCTGGGTTAAATCCTTAGCAGTAAAAAACAAAAACAAAAACCAACCCATTTAAAAAGTATTTTGAGGCAACAGATTGTTTTTCATAGGATACACCAAGAGTTCCACAAGACAGGAACTGTTTGTCATCCAGGAAGCACTCAACAAGTGGTCTCAAACTACTCAATAAAGGCTTCCAACTTAATAACAGTTAACATTAAGTACTGCATGTGCACCAGGCACAGATCTCATGCTTCACATAATTATCTTGGTTAATATTCACATCTGCCCTTTCATTATGAGCACATTTACATATGAGGAGCAGGAGGCACAGGGAGGATAAAGTTCACACAACTTTTCACATCTGCCCAAGCCAGAAGCAGTAACATTCACATTCAAATAGTTCAGCCCAGGATTTGAACCCATGCCCTGACTCCAGTTCTGTACTCAGAACTGTCAACTTCTACCTCTCTTTTACATAAGAACGCCTAAAAATATTATTGGGATGCTGTTGCCTCTTAAAAGTATATTGGTAATTTAGTTCAGGTCTACTCATGCCAAGCGAGCTAAAGCTATGGTAGAAAAATATTAGGAATTATAATTATCATACAGCATGCCTTTTTTAGTTCTTTAAATTCTAAAATTAAGTTTATGCTATCTCTCAAAAGTAACAAATTAGCTTTGAGTTCATTGTTAACAAGCTGGTAGATATAAAAGAATGATTGACAGCATCTTTCCAAAGAATTTTATAATAGAATATTAAAGCAATTTTAATTCAATCAGGGAGGGAGATAATGATAATGGTTATTAAATAGACCATTGTTCTCATTCTAGTCCCAATAATGGGACTAAAAAATACCTTGCTCAGTCTCCCATTTTTAATCTTTGATCCTCCAGTGAAGTAAATCACACACAAATTCTCCAGAGGTTACAGGGTCTTCTAGAATAGATTACGATGAAGTCCCAGCTGAACAGGATGCTACTCTGGAGACTCTAATTATATAACTAAAGAGTCCCAGCATGATAGAGAGAAAAAGATATTTTAACAAATGCCCTTTGCTATCTCTGAAACAATGTCGAGAACTTAATGATTCATTCAGAATGTGACTGCAAACACAAAGTAGATTCAAATAGATAATTTAGACACTAAGTACAATTTTGATAATTGAACTCAAAAGGCACTTTCAGATTTAATTTTCTTTAACATTTGTATCTAGGCAAGTCTTTCCTCTGTCAGCTACCCCTGCCTCTCTCTCCTTCCCAACTCCACGTCTAAGCCCCTCTATTTCATAGTCTATATTTTCTCCCTTCTGCATGTTATCTTTCCTCTGCCCCAAATGTCATTCTCTACCAGTGTTTCTCAACCTTTTTCACCCTTGCTCCCCTAAGGAGACTCATTAACTTTGAGTTCACTGTTCACAAGCTGGTGAGTATAAATAATGATTGACAGCATTTTTGCAATAAATTTCCTAATCATCTTCCCTTCACCTAAGTAAATCTTAAGGAATAAAATCTTGTCAGATAGGGTTGAGCTTTGGATGGCTACAAAACACTGTCACAACTAAAATTTATTCTCCCTGCAAAGCACCCATTTCCTTAAGGGCAATAATGCCTCTGCTGAGAAGGCAGGTTTCCTACTCAAGCCAATCCCTGTCCCCACTTTCCTGTCCCTGCAGTTGGCAAACTCCTACTTCCTCCTGCCACCTTCAGTCTCAAGTTAATCTTTGTTTCCTGCAAATCCTTCTCAGATTCCCCAAGTCAGGAGCACATGCCCCTCCCATGTGTTCCCATTAAATTGAGTAATTTCCAGCATTTTTTTTTTTTACATATTATAATTTTCTGCTTATTTATATCTGCCCTTAAGACTGTTAGAACAACTTGTTCACTGATGTGTGTCAGTATCAGTCAGGGTTCTCTAGAGAAATAGAACCAGTAAAATGTATGGGCTGACAAGTCTGAAATCTGCAGTGTAGGCCCCAGGTGGGTACTCGGGATGGTGAGGATGCAGCTCAAGTTGAGTCTGAAGGCAGAATTCTCTTTCCCAGAGAGCAGGTGGGGGTTGTCTCTTTTCTTCTAAGGCCTTGGGCTGAATGAGGCTCCTCACATTATGGGTATTCTGCCTCCCCCCCACTTGAATGTTAATCTCTTCTAAAAAATAATTCTGTGACAACACCTAGATTGGTATTTAAACAGATATCTGGGCTGTGACCTCACCAGATTGACATTGATATCAATGCATTGGAGATCTGGAACTGGTCCTTGTTCCCAGGTGTTGAAGATTAAAATTCTGAGAAATGCCGATGCAAGTGTAGAAAGCAAGTTTTATTTTAAAAAGGGACAGAGACAGACTTCTCTGAAGAAAAGGGCCACCAGAGCTGGGTGTCCGTGGGAGGGAGTGGCCTGTCTCTCTTACACATCCTAGGAACCCACCTCCTTTTAATTATTGTCTTCTCTTTTTTTCGCCATGTATGTGTCTGAAGATAGGAAGGAGCAGGAGCACAGAGGTTAATTGTTAGTAATCCATGGTTTTCTCTTTGATAATCAGTCATCAGCCTCTTTGGATCCTATACTGACTGCCTGACCTTTGCCCCTGCCTTAGTTTGCTGAGGAATGTGACCTACCCTTTCCTTTTCTGTGTGGGGCTGCAGGCAGATTGCTTTTTGGCTAAGAAAGCATGTGGTGGTCAGCATGTGGGATCATTTTATAGGATTATTCTCTTAACCTCATGTTCCCACCATTCTCATCTATACGTCCCCTTACAATCTCATCACAGTGTCCAACAGGTGCTACTATATCTAGGTCATGTATTCAACATATATTTGATAAGTATGAAAAAATATCACTCAAGTTAGTTGAATATATGGTGTCATTCAAGTTTAGTTAGGTAGTTCTTTTGTCAGTCAGCTTAAGTTAATTTATGCTGCAGTAACAAATGACTCCAAAGTCTTGATAGCTTAAAATCTCAAAGATTGCTTCCTTGTTCACACTAGATATCCACTGAAATTCAGCTGCTGCTATTCCTTGTCACTGTTGTTCCGAGACACGGTTGTGAAATAGCCTCTATCTGGAATACAACCCATTTTGAGGACAAAACCTCTTAAAAAGTTTCTGCTTGATATGTATACATCATTTCAACTCCTATTTTATTTTCCAAAGAGATCTCATGTCAAAGCTACAGAGAGGAAAAAGAAGCAAATAATTTTAAAAACCCAAGACAAGAATGAAGTCTGGAGGTATAAGAGATAGGTGTCTATCACAGGTTGGACAGTTTCCCCTTCAATTTCTTTAATTCCCAGTACCTCAAAATGTGGCCTGGTCTAGAAACAGGCTCACTGAAGATGCAGTTAGTTGAGATGAGGTCATGAGGCGGGTGCTCAGCCACTGTGGCTGGTATCTTTATGGCAGAAGCCTGGATTCAGGTACTCACCCTAAGAAACTTAGGTGAGGCAAAGGCAGGGGTGGGGTGATGCTTCTGACAAACCAAGGAATACCAAAGACTGCTACGAAATGCCCAGAAGACAGGAAAGACGTCGAACAGATTCTTCCTCGCAGCCCTTGGGAAGAACTGACTCTGCTTAACCTTTGATCTTTGGCTTTCAGCCTCCAAAACTGTAAAGGAATAAATTTCTGATGTTTAAATCACTTAGTTTGTGGTACTTGAAAACATCCCGGGGAAATTAATTCACTGGTGAAAGTCTACAAGACAACTTGCAAAGTTCAAAGACACCAAGATTCAGCAGTAGAGGCAAATGCTCACTGGCTGAGAACTATTTGCTAGAGTAGACCCAGTTTCAGGAAATTAAATTGAACCTGGAACCCAACGGATAAGTAGGTGTGAATCCTACGGACATAAGGGACATCTGTAAGCCTTGTATCATTTTTGGACCCAGAAAACCCGGTGAAGTAACTTTTGCTGTCAGAGGGATTACAGGCCTGGCATGGTTATAGACCACACTGCTATATTATTAACACAAACTGCCAGTGCATCCTAGGACCTTAATATGACTTTTATTAACTTGAGGCTGAAAATGCAGTTTTAGAGATTCTCCACTAGGTGGCAAAATTGGCAAAGGTAAGGAAAAGCTTTAAATTGTTTTCTGTAAAGGTGCTAGAAAAATGAAAAAAAAAAATTACCCATGATTCTGAGAGCCTAGTACACCTAAGTTTAAACTGTACATATTTTGAGGACTACGTTCATAAGACCTGAAGAAGGTATATAGGATGGGAGAGGTGCTGGAAAAAAACTTCTCAAATGCTGGACTGAAGCTGGAGAAATCAAGGTTATTAATATCTATATGAGTTATAAATCAAATCTTTATCCAAAGAGATCAAAGCCACAGCACCACTTCCCCCCTCAATAGCAACTAGTAATGATAAGGAGGACAAGAAAAGGCCACAATACAAACAACAAGGTATACATAATGGATATGTATGAATATTTTGATGTTTTAACAACCATAGTGACACTTAGTATTCTTCATCCTTAGCATTTACATCACTTCCTAAATATCTTTTTTGGTTTAAAAAGCATATCAATTTTAAAAAGTAACTTTGGTATACTCTTTCCTACGTTTCCTACTTTGTGTTTCTTTTGTGCAGCATAACTGTGTTGGCTGCTCACGTTTCCATGAGATTCTGTGACTTCTCAGGTGAGCACTGTGACTACCTGAAGGCAGGGGAAGAAACAGTGCACATCCATTTCTTTGAAGCTCACACTACACTAATCAGATCTCTTTGCATAAGTCAGAAACTCAATCTGGAACAGCTTATGAAAGAAATGGCTTTATTAGAAAGCTCATGTTACATGGGAAGAGCAGAGATGTGGTCAGACTCAGAGATGAATGTGAAACCGTGACCAGGAGCTTGAGCACTATGGGGCTTTGTTGCATGTCTGTTTTATACACTTTCTGTTTACTTTTCCTCATAATAGATGAAGCAGTTGCATTCCCCACTTTACTATTCCAGAGGGACTGAGAGTTGAACAATTTTTTTAAAAAGTTACCATTATTGCTTCACTTAAAAAAAAATCTATCAAACAGGGTATAATGGTACATGCCTGTAATCCCAGTGGCTCTGGAGGCTGAGGCAGAAGGATTGAAAGTTCAAAGCCAGCCTCAGTAAATAATTGAGGCCCTAAGCAACTCAATAAGACCCTGTCTCAAAATAAAAAAAATGAAAAGGGCTGGGATGTGGCTTAGTGGTGAACTCCAACCTCTGCCCCACACAGGTTCAATCCTTGGTACAAAAAGAAAAAAACAAAACAACAACAACAACAAAAAAAAACTTAGTAAGATATCATTTAATGGGCTCAAAGATATTTTTTTCAGTTGAGTCCCAGAATGGGAGAAAATATTTACAATCACATAATTATATATCTTACAAGAGACTTTCATACAGAATATACAAACAACTTTTATAACTTAGTGAGAAGACAGTCCAATCTAAAATGAGCAGAAAATTTGACATCCTCTTCACTGAAGATATAATACTGGCCAAAAATCATATTAAAGGATGCTCTATATTGTTAGTCATCAGGGTAATGCAAATTAAAATCAGTGAGATGGCACAAGATACCCAGAAGAATTGCCACAGATACCAAGTGCTGCCAGGGTGTAGGGCAGTTGGCACTCCTTATAGCCTGCTGAGAATAGAAAATAGCACAACTACTTTAGGAAATGGTTTGGCAGTTATTAAAAAATTAAACATACATCTACCACACCCCAGCCATTCCATTATTAGATAATTATTGAAGAGAATGAAAACCTATGTCCATATAATGGGTTGTACACAAATGTTCACAATAGTTCTATTCAGAAAAGCCAAAACCTGGAGGTACTCAAAGACTCATCAACAGGTGAACAGAAAAGCAAGTGATGTTATATTCGTATAACACCCAACAATAAAAAGGAAGGAACTACTGATACAGTACATCAGAAGTGAATTTCAAAATCATGAAAATCATAAGCAAAAGTGTATATTACATACTTTATGTTTATATAAAAGACAAAAGAAGTACAAACTAATCTATGGTGATAAAGAGCAAATCAGCAGTGTGAGAGATGAACTGCAAAGGAACATGGGAAAACTTTTAAGGTCAGTGGAAATACTCCCTATGTTTATTGCAATAGCGATTCCATGTTATATCCATCCACCCAAATGATTATCAAGTTGTAATTCTAAACAGATGTAGTTTATTGTACCTTGATAAAGCTGAGATAAGAGTTGCCATGATGTTTCAAAACCATGCCCTCTTATTCCTCTGGACAAATGCTCCTCAAGCAAGCAGGCACTAGCAAAATTATCTCCCAAATTTAAGTTGCTTTCCAAGGTATGACTACATATAAAACAACAAAACAAAATCCAAACAGACAAATTACTTTCTTTGGCCACTAGATGGCATAGTGAAATAGCAGAATGTTCCTGTAGTAGTCAAAAGAACTGAAATTAACCGAAGTTGAAATGCAAGGCAGGGCAAGATGACTTTAAAGACATAAAAGGAAAAAGCCAATTATAAAGGACTTAAAGGTGTGCGTATTTAAACTGCAACTTTTAAGCAACACATATTTAGTTGCTTTCTTTTGTACATGATATATTGTAGGTATTCAACATTCCTTGACTGAACATTTAAATGAGTGAAAGGGAAGGAATTTGGACTCCTTCTAAGATGTAATATACTATAGGAAAAAATGAATACTTCAGCGAAAAACCATGCACTGGCCATACTGAGATAGGTGGGCTTGAGGACAGAAAAGAAACCCTTAGTAGATGGAGACCCAGATTTCTCTGAGCATGACCAGCCATGCTTGTCTCTTTAGCCAAACATATAAAACCTCCAGAAAATGTATTCTTGGACCAGGTCAACAAAACCATAATCCATTTAAATGTCATGAAATTCGAAGACCTACACAATGTGATCACAACTAATTTATGGCTAGACTGTTTAATTAGAAAGAAACATTCCGAACCCCAAATATCAAATGATTGACAAGGGATTTGATTCTCACAAAAGCTTGCCTGGAAAAGTGCACTTCCCAGAAAATCCCATATATAGTCGGAGAGCTCAACCCTAGTTGGGTCACTGGTCTTCTCTGGGAGGCAGGAGGGTCTCCACCTGCCTTAGGGGTATGTAGACCTTAGCTTTGCAGTCTTGTAGTACATCCTTGCTTTTGCTAAGCTTTTACACTTTCTGAAATTCCTCTCAGCAGAGTAAGTCAAGAACCCACCTGGATCTAGGTGAGGTCACTGTCCCCTTGAAGAGACCTTCTCAGAACCATACCTGGTATCAATACTATATACCCTTATAGGGCTAATTCTAGCAGGACTGGAATTTACTTTTGAGTATTTTGCACTTTTTAAAATTGAAGGTGACTGATAGGCAAAATTCTGGTTCTGTTGCTTTGATTGACCTTTCTGTCAGCTCTGTGGAAAAACCAGTTCGCCTTTGTTTGAAATTCATTTCTGGGCTGGGAATGTGGCTCAAGCTGTAGCACGCTCGCCTGGCATACGTGCGGCCTGGGTTCGATCCTCAGCAAAGATGTTGTGTCCGCCGAAAACTAAAAAAAAAAAAAAATAAATACTAAAAAATTTTGGGGCTGGGGTTGTGGCTCAGTGGTAGAGTGCTTGCCTAGCATGCGTGAGGCACTGGGTTCGATTCTCAGCACCACATATAAATAAATAAAATAAAGGACCACTGACAATTAAAAAAATATTAAAGAAAAAATTCATTTCCTTTATCTCAAAATACCTGTGTGCTTTTTGAGTTTTCCTTTGAACGCATCCAAATGTCTGTCTGTTTTCCTCATATGATTTAAGTAAAATAAATACCTTTAAAGAATGTCCACTTTTATATTTGCATGAATCATGATTTGACTTTTTCTGAAAATCGTCTTTTAATAGTACAGAGAAACAGGCTAACCAGAAACAAGCCTTTCTTGGAACTTCCAAGCTGATAGCATGGGTAAATATATAAATGGAATACCAGAAAATGTGGGGTTAGGTAAGCCAAGAATAAAAAATTAGATTGATTCCCTTTAAAAATTAGGTCCAAGGAAAGATCTTAAAAGAGTGTTTGAATATGGCCCTCACCACAGGGCGGGCCCTTTGTCTGTCTAGACTCTGCAATCTTCCTGTCCTCAGACATAGCTAATTGCATTAGGGTTGGGCAGAGTCAAGTGAAACCAATCAGGACAATTCCTGGAAATGCGGATTTGAGAGAGAGGGAGAGGTTAAGTTTTGCTGGGCACTCTACCAGGAAGACAGGTAAACCTGGACCTGGGGCAGGCATGTGCAGTTCCTCACAGACACGTCATGCTCTGTGCCCTATAATTTATGCTTCCGTTCAAATGAAAATCCCCAAGGTTATTTAGTGCACAGAGCTCTGAAGCCAGATAGATCTTGGTTCCAATGAGACATCAAAACTGCTAGTGTGCAAAGTAGGCAGGATATATGTCTTCTCTGAAATCCAATTTCCTCCTCATTTGTTAAAAAAGAAAATGAATGTCCCATGTAAGTACCGTGGTGATTAAATGAGGCAAGTCTGTAAATGGAAAAGTAGCTGTTTGTATATAACATATACTAAAAGCTAATGTCCAATAAGAGATGAAGATCCTTGTAGACACAAATAAGATGATTAACTGTAAACAAAAGAGTACAAGCAATCTGCCTATGGGCTGCATCTGCAACAGATACTGTTTCCACATCCAAAAAAAAAAAAAAAAAAGAGGTTGATTTCTTTAGGGAAGGATGGACTGCAGGAGAAAGAAAAGTGTCTCAGTTGCTACAAAAGAAATGTTACTTTTGTGCTTCTCTGATGGGCATTTAAAATTTTAAAGTCCCTTTAAAAAAATCCAAGCCTTTTTTTTTTTTTTTTTGAGCAGTTTTAGGTTCACAGCAAAATTGAGTGCAAAGTACAAAGTTCCCCCACACCCTTTCAGTACTTCCCAGAAAATCCCATATATAGTTGGAGAGCTCACCAGCAACAACACACCCTCTATTGGAATGATCTTCAGGTAAGGCTTAGTCATTCAGATGGCAATTTTCAGCCCATTTAAGTTTTCTAATCTCTATTAGTAATTGGCTGACAACATCCTCCAAATATTTATCAAACTAATTTTCTGAATCTCCCTTGCTTCCTTTCTTTCTTGTCTATCTGTCATATACTGATTAATACATGTTTCTGGCCTTCTGGTATCAGAGGATAATATACATTTTATATTACCATTTTTTTCTTGCTTTCTTTCTTTTTTTAAAGATACAGGGTCCATGTTGCCCAAGCTGGCTTCAAACTCTTGGGCTCAAGCTTTTTCCCCCTGCCAGTTTCCTGAGTAGCTGGCATCATAGCCAGGTTCCAATACCTCCACCCCACCCCACCACCCAGCTCTATTTTCGAATTTCTAGGCCTTAATACCTATGTGCTAAAATAGGGGATTGAGAGTGGTTTTTCGTCTAGGTTCCTCTTGTTTTCCGTTCTTGCTACATAGCAGTATTTTTCTCTTTTGTATTAAAAACAATATTTACTTAAAATTACAGAATAAGATGTTTTCATGTAAAGAGCAAATAAAACAGAAAAGTATAGTCCATTCCACATTCTATTTCCTCTTCAGAGGTAATCTTCTTAGTAAATTTTTAATGATTCAGGAAGGTGTGGATAAAAAGAAATTTCTAGTGAAGATGAGTTTACAGTAAACCGTCTGGCTGGTTCTGAAAACTCTTTATTTTGAGATGGGTGTCTTGTAAATTGCCCAGGGTGGCCTTGAACTTGCAATGCTGGGGCCTAGTTTCCTTAGCAGTAGGGATTTCAGGTGTGGGACACCACACACAGCTTTACTCTTGCTAACACTGACCATTTGCTGATGAATGGGAAGAATAGTTATTTCTCTCTTTATATATGTGATTATTTTAGATGCAAATCCTCTGAAAAAAATGCAGGGACTTTTTTTGATGAGATCCTTAAGAAGGTACTACCATATTAGAAAAGGGTTATCAGTTACTTAAAAATTAAACATAAAGGCACTGCATAACCCAACCATTCTATTGCTGGGTTTGGAAAGGGTTGAATTGTATCTCAAATAATCTGCAAGTTGGAATAATGCATTGTCAGTGATTCTTGCTGAGGATGGACATCAGAATCACCTGGAAAGATTTTATTTTCAAAAACCCTCCAAACTTACATATCTCAGGATGGATCCTGGGCATGTGTAGTCTAACAAAGTTCCATGAATTATAAGTGCACTGTTACACATGCACACTTCTTAGTCCCTAGCTTCCTATGATCACCTTGGGTGGGCACACCCTCTTCCATGGTTTTAACCAGCTTCTATGTATGAGAGCACTGACCTGAATCAAGGTAGCTATGCTGTCACTAAAGAGGAGGGGAAGAGCAAGATGCTTATGAGACAGTTCATAGTTTTACATGTAGCAGTTAATGATTTTTTTTAATGAAAATTTATTTTAAATGTATATAAAAGTAGAGATAAAAATTAGGTGGAACATAGTATTTCTAATATTCTATTATTATTATTATTATTTTTTTTTTTTACAAAATGTCAATTTGATACAACTCAATATAATATAAAATACTCCTATACACATAACCTGGATTCAATAATTATCAAGACTTTGTCTAACTTGTGTATCTTTTCCCCTTTTCTCTTCTTTGATTGCTGAGTAATTTTAAAGAAAATCCTGGACCGTAACTCATCCTAACCCTACATACTTGGCATGTATCTCTGAAAAATAATGACATTTTAAAAAATATCACTGCAATGTAATTAACACCTAATTAACAATAACTTTTTGGCATCATTTCATAACCAGTCCACATTTACAGTCCTCTGATTTTCTTTAAAAAGATTTTATAAAGAGGCAATTTAAAATTGTTACATAAAAATTGCAGGAAAAAAATCTTAAAAAAAAAAAAAAAAATTCAGGAGACCATTGTTTTGGACTAACTGTCCCAAGAGAAAAAGCTAAAAATCAGCATGGAGGCACATGTGGGTTGCTCTAAAGACCAAGCTGAAACTAAGCTGTTTAGCATCAGGATTAGTGATTAAAGCCAAATTCCCCAAACAAGCCAGTTTCCATTGGCATAATAATGAAGTTCCTCTACCTTAACTGCGCCCCCACCCCACGCACACACTGGTAACCTGCATTGCTAGGAAAGTAACCTTGAAATGACCAATCTAATTTCTTCCTTTCTTGATCCTGCTTTCTTCAGCCCTTTTCTGTCTTTATAACTAACTTGTTCTCCTAGGCCCACTGGAAAACTTAATCCATGAAATGAAATGCTGCCCAATTCTAGAATCAAAATTAAAGCAATTCAGATCTTTAAACAAATTTTTTTAAAAAATATTCTCATTTGACAACACATGGGTAGAAAGTGTCAAGTTCCTAAATGAGGTCCACACATTGTATTTGGTGGTTATGGTTCATAAATCACTTCTCATCCAGAGCAGTCCCTCTAAACACCCCCTCCTGCTTGTTCCCACTGACTTATAGAAGAAATTGGCTCAGCTATAAATCATGTGGTCTGACCCACATTCTGGATTGGTTTCATTTTCCATGATAACACTTCAAAAATTACCCAAGAAACTGTATCTTTTTTGAGATTGCAGAATATGTACAATAGTTTGTCAGTCTGTGATAAGTGATACCTACAGCAGAAGTAGAGAATCCAAGGAGTTTTGAAGAATAAATGGTCTTTAGAAATTCTGTTCTACTGCCAAGGGAGCAGAGTCTCCTCTGGGCCAAAAACATGCTACAGGAGAAAAGAAAATTGAAAGAGGCAGTAAATACAGGATAGTTACATCATTGTTAGACACCTTGCTAGCTAATAGACCACACAGACTTATGGGAAATATAAATAGTCATTTAAAAAAAAAATTTTAGATGTTAATGAACTTTTACTTTTTTTTCATATGTGGAGCTGAGAATTGAACCCAGTGCCTCACACATGCTAGGCAAGCGCTCTACCACTGAGCCACAACCCCAACCCATAAATAGCCATTTCTGATAACTGAACTACCATGATTGTTTCCCTTTGAACTTTCTGTGATGTAACCTCTCATCACTAGAATCATTCTATAACTTTATTCTTATGCAAATCTGTATTTCGAAAGAAATGAGCAAATTATCATAGTTAAAATGGAGTTTGTGTCAACCTTAACAAAAAAACAAGTAAATAAAGCTTGGAGGTTATGAAGGAAAGGGTCTTATGCAGGACCACTTCATACTAACTATCAAAAAAGCTGGTGTGAAGCTGGGGTTGTGGCTCAATGGTAAAGTTCTTGCCTAACATGTGTGAAGCACTGCATTCGATTCTTAGCACTGCACATAAATAAATGAACAAAATAAAGGCCCATCAGCATCTAAAAAAAAATTTTAAAAAAAATGCTGGCATGGTGGCACACACTGTAATCCCAGCTAGTTGAGAGGCTGAGGCAGAAGGATCAAATTCAAGGCCAGCTTGGACAATTTAGCAAGACCCTTTCTCCAAAAAAAAAAAAAATAAAGAAAGAAAGAAAAAAGAAAAAAAGGCTGGGCTGATGATGGAGCACATCCCTGGCTGAAATCCTCATATGGGGGATGGAAAAAAGATTTTACTCAGAGATTATTCTCTCAAGTATATTAGACTGCTGTGCCAGTGGATGACATTCCTCTATTTCTCATAGTTAATCAAACCTTACAAAAGGGGATATAATCTGTGGACTCAAAGGGCCCACTGAAGCTAAGGGTACAGAAGCTTGAGCTGTGTAAAATAATATAGTAGAAGTTTCTTAAAAATGGAGGGTGTAGCTCAGTGGCACAGTATGTGCTTACTATGTATGAAGCTCTAGGTGCAATCCCTACCACCATCAAAAAAAAAAAAAAAAAGAATCTAAAATCCTGCTCTCATCAATAAAATCTCAACTTAAAAAGAGAGGGAAGATGAGAGGGAAGGGGAGGGGGGATAGTAGGGGATAGGAAAGGTAGCAGAATACAACAGTCACTAATATAGCATTATGTAAAAATGTGGATGTGTAACCGATGTGATTCGGCAACTTGTATTTGGGGTAAAAATGGGAGTTCATAACCCACTTGAATCAAATGTATGAAAGACGATATGTCATGAGCTTTGTAATGTTTTGAACAACAACAACAACAACAAAAAAAAGATTGCTGCTAAAAAGGTCTTCTCTGCCCATGTAACCTGTCATAGCCTCTCAGCTATTTTGTGTTACACAAGCATATTAATAATTCTCTGTAGAGCATTTACTGTTTGGCTGGTTACTTATTTACTCACTGACCAATTTAGAACATAAACTAAATCCATCAGGAAGGACCTGGTGTGTTAAATTCACCACTGTGGAGTAGGACATGGTGGCTCATACCTATAATCCAGCAGAGGGGGAGGGAGGCTGAGGCAGGAGGATTGCAAGTTCAAAGCCAGCCTGAGCAACTTAGCAAGATCCAGTCTTTAAATAACACTGGCTGGGATTTGGCTCAGTGGCTAAGTGCCCTTGGGTTCAATCCCGGGTACAAAAAAAAAAAAAAAAAAAAAATTCACCACTTTATTATGTATCACACTATGCATTCAACTAAATAATTGCTGGATGATTAAATTAACCTGTGAAATTACATTGAAAATCAATGATATAATGTAGCTATTTATGAGAAAATTCTTTTTGAAATATTACCTTTTTGTAAACAGTTGCCTATTACATTTTATGTCCTTCAAGACTAAGGCAAGGTTTCATGAATCTAGACATGATTATTCTTGTGACACTAGCTGTTTGGAAAAAAGTTAAAAATATTTTGTGTATGTGTGTGTGTGTGGTACATGCTAGACAAGTGCTGTACCACTGAGCTACATCCCCAGCCCTTTTAAAATTGTAGTTTGAGCTAGGCACCATGGTGCCAAGCCACTTGGGATGCTGAGACAGGAGAATTGCAAGTTCAAAGTTAGCCTCAGCAATTTAGTGAGACTCTGTCTTAAAATAAAAAATAAAAAGGGCTGGGAATGTGGCTCAGTAGAAAAGTGCTCCTGGCTTCAATCTCTGGTACCAAAAGAAAACGAAACTAATTTTGAGACAGGTTCTTGCTAAATTGTCAAGAGTGGTCTTGAATTTACATCCTCTTACCTCAGCCTCCAGAGAATCTGGGATTACAGGCATGGAAAAAGATATTAATTGGACTAGACTGTACAGTTAGCTTTAAGGAAAGATATTACCAAAAAAAACAGGAACTATGTTGAACAATCATCAGTATAAGATTAATTTTAGGACAATAATTTTTTTCAGCAAATAAATTCCCATCTGAGTTCAGCCTGATTTCTTTGGTATTTAAACAAAGTATAAACAAAATATTTTCTTGCAAGTAGAAAAATGAGAGAAAAATGTTTTAACTTCTTGAGATAAACAAAGGAGAGAAAAGGACTGAGATTATTGGGACAACTTCTATTCAAAAAAGGTTTCTGTCTTGGGCTGGGGATGTGGCTCAAGCGGTAACATGCTCACCTGGCATGAGCGGAGTGCTGGGTTCGATCCTCAACACCACATAAAGATGTTGTGTCCACCAAAAACTAAAAAATTCTCTCTCTTTCTCTAAAAAAAATGTTTCTGTCCCTGCACAAGTCGCTGACTTGCTGAACCTGATGTCTGTTTTTCATATTCTTTTCCCCTCTTCAAAATAGCTAAATAAATCAATCTTCTACCTCACTGATGTTATTTATCTATTTTTTCCCCCAAACAGATCAATCAATGAATCCCTGGCTCAAAGGTAATCTCAGAAGATACTGTTAAGTCACACTGGTTGGTCACCTGTGGGTTCAGGCTGCTGCTCAAAAGATGAGATTTCCCCCCAGGTAGGGTGCACCATGCCCTTGAACCTACAGGTCTCAGTAACCATCTTAGGAAGTTGCCACTCCATCTATCTGTTTTAATCTAGAAATTTCAAAGCCAAAACCCTGCATCCCTCTCCCTTACTCTTCTACAGCACATCACCTCCATAATCTGATGTACCCCTTGCTTAACTGATCTGTCTCTTCATTTTCTTTCACTTTCCAAACCTTTCACTGTATATTTGGAACAGCTGAACCATAATCAGCATATTCAATTGTATTTTTGTTCTTAGAGTATTCCACCTCTTTGCTTTAACTCGAATTTTATTGTTTCCCCAAAACACCAATGTTCTCAGCATTGCCTTTTTATAGGCTCTATGTACTTTTTTTCTTTCTCATTATCTCACTATTAATTCTAATGCCTTCAGAGATGACCCATTAAACAAGAACTTACTAGTTCTTTATAACAAGAATACCTAAAGTCTACTCTTAGCAATTTTCAATTTTATAAAACATTCATATTAACCATAGTCAACTACCTCTTTCCTGCTGTTTGGCCATTGACACCATTCTCTGGATGGCTTCACTAATGTTATCTCCTGACCTGCTGATAACTTCCTATCATTCATTAGGAGATGTCTTTAAGCAACCGTTTTCTTCTCAACCCCAAGAACTGTGATTATTCTAGGTAATTCTAATGCCTTCAGAGATGACCCATTAAACAACTGACACTCCCCTTGTCTGTTGGTCTTGTCCTCTGTTCCACTTTGGTCACTCGTTCCTACAACCATACTCTGTACCTTGCCACCCCAATACATTTAATTTTAAAATAATTAATTGAAGTATTTTTCTCCTCAACCATTGTTTTAGTCAGCCTTTTTGCTGCTGTGACTAGGACAATTTTAGGGGAGGAAAAGTTTATTTTGTGGCTCAAAATTTCAGAGATCTCAGTCCAAAGCAGCTGGCTGCATTCCTCCGGGTTCTAGGTTAGGCTGAACATCATGGCAGAAGAGTATGGTAGAAGGAAGCAGCTCACATGATGATCAGATATCAGAGAGAGAGAGAGAGAGAGAGAGAGAGAGAGAGAGAGACTCTACTCGCCAGATACAAAATAAATACCCCAAAGCCATGCCCCCCCAATGCTCACCTCCTCCAGCCACACCCTACCTGCCTTCAGTTACCACTCAGTTAATCCCTATGAGGGGATTGATTCACTGACTGGGGTAAGGCTCTCATAACCCAATCATTTATTCTCTACACCTTCTTGCATTGTTTCATGTGAGCTTTTGGGGGATACCTCACATCTAAACCATAACAACCATAAACTACTCATCCTTCAACTTGCCTAATTATTCCAACTTTCAGTATTCTTCACTATCACCAACATCTTCAGGAAGTTTCCTCTCCTTTTTTCCAATCAGCCTCACCTTCCTTTATTTCTCAGTTTACATGACAATTTCTCCACATTAACAGGGCTCTTGATAATGCTCTAAGTCCTTTTGGTTTTCGTTCATGTTTGTAAAAACCTAGCACTGTTTGAACTCAACCAGTGTCTGTTTTCCCATAATCCATTCAGCTGTGGACTGCTGAAGAAAACCTCATGGATAGATTTTCTGGTTACACCACAAATTCATATGGTCATCAGTCTCAAATTGGCCCTCAACACTTTCCAGCATTTCTACTATATTTTATAGGCTATACTTTTATACTAAATATATATATATATATATATATATATATATATATATATATACACACACACATACACACACATACATATATATGTGATATATATAATATGTATATATACATACACACATATGTGCATGTGTACATATATATATATATATATATATATATATATATATATATATACATATAATATATTAGCTTATTTTGCTATCTATCTAGTCTCCAATAAGCAAAATAAACAAATTTGAATGTCATCAAAAGTCAGAAAAAAAATCAAAAGGCATCTGACGTCTAATTCTTAGTAATATTTTCAGTTCATTTTTCTAGTTTCTCCCCCAAAACAATATTCTATGAAGAAAACAAGGCAAATGTGAATCAGAGTGATCGAGTCAATCTTTTTTAAAAAATTTATTTTATTTATTTATTTGTTCTAATCTAGTCAACCTTACTATGATGTATTGTACATAAGGTAAACTGCACCTTCGAATACACATGGTCAATAGAAAAGTCAAACAGTCAATTTATTATCACTGGAATAGACTGTTTAAAGGCAGAAGGTGTAGATTTGGAGGTGATCTGAAGCTGAAAAGGCTGGTGAACTGCTGGTGCAGATCCAAAGCTCAAAGAGGCAAACAATCAAAATGAATTTGAAAAAAGTTGTTAATGCTCCGGATTTAAATTCACATTATGACATTATAACTGCATATGGGGTAGGAAGGAAGAAACTTAGTTAATTTGACCAAGTCCAGAATGTTCAGGCTAACTACAACCTCAAGGAATAGTAACAAGAGGCAACCGCAGAAAGGACTAGTGTTAAAGCACAGTACAGAATGTTAACAAAAGTCTGGCCAAGAGAGATTGTTTTTACTTCATGCTCTACCTGTTAGTCTGCTTCTAAAATGCTTATAAGGCTTACTGATTGCGACAGAGGGTGACCAAGGTGCTGCAGAGGTTGAACAAGGTGCTGGCTGGGGAAGTACAGTGGAAAGAAGTCTCAAAGCCGTGTCATTAGAGCAAGAGTTGGACTTTAATTTAAAGCTAATTGGCACAGATTTAAGGGGCATCATGCAGAAATTGCTGAAATGCTGTTATATGAAGTGGGATTCGTATAATTATGAAGTTCTCCAAAGGTAAAAAGCATGACTGACTGGTGAAAGTTAGCAAGCATCAGGTTTTAGACATTAGGTAAAATTATCTAAACAGTGAGCAAGATGTCCCAATTCTCTCTTAGCCTAGGAGTCCGCGGGTGGGAGGCAGGTGTTTTTGCAATAGTCAGAGGTTCAGAACTCTAGAACTGTTCGGACCCCAGAAGCAACAAGATTGGTCGTCTGCTTTTCTCCTTTAAAAACTCTGGATTTCACTAAGATTCACTTATGTAGCAAGTTAACGGCCTTTGTTTCCCTTTTCAAAATTTTAGAATTCGGTTAAGAATGAATTGGAGTCAGTGTTGTACTTCCAGACTGCTTTTCCAAATGCCCGAATGGCAAAATCAAGGGTAAAAGGTTCAAGACGTTGGCTGGGTCCAGGGGTACCCACACTGCGAGGTCACTCATCTTGGCATTATTCCTTCTCTAGAGAAAAGGGTTAATCCCAGGGCGGACCCTCTGAGGCCGCCCTGGCAGTCAGCCAAATCCGGGCCCAGGGTCCAGTCGCCCGCTGGTGCCTCAGTTCTACAGGGCGAGTTCAAGTCAGATGGACATCCAGCTCCTACACTGCCCTCTGCAAGCCGGTACCGCCACGCCACCGTGCACCGCGTGGCCGCATCCAGCACACTTACCTTGCTTCCCCGGGCTCCAATCCCGCAGCGGAGTGAGGGATATTGGAAACGATTTGAACGTCAGGGAGGAGGCAGGAGGGATAAACTCGGGTCCCGGATTGGCTGCGAGGTTGGCGGATCCCGCACTAGAGTCTCCGGATTGCTCAAGATGGGGGGTGGAGGTTGCGGAGCTACCGGGAGAGCGGGGGCGGGCCGGAGGCGGGCCTGGATGTGGCCCGGGATTGGCTCCGGGGTCTGGACTGAAGGTACAGATTGGCTGCGAGATCCGCCCGGCTCCGGAATCGGGCCACGAGGCCAGGGACCCGAGTTAGGGGGCGGGGTGGGGGCGTGGACTGGGGTACGCGAGAAGATTGGATAAGGAATGCCAAAGGCCCAGTGCTCGGATTGGATATGTGTGACTGATGAGGGAGGGCTACAGACCAGGACCGATTGCGCAGGGCTGAAGACAAAGGCTGGTTTAGAAGGAGGGTTGGCTCCAGCCTCCACAACTTGGTCACAGAGTGGATTTAGGTTTGGAAAGTGCCCAGAGAAAAACGAGCCTGAAGAATGTGAGAAAAAGGGTTGGAGATGTAGAGGTGTTTGTCATCTGCGATGGGATGAGGGACTAGGAACTTTACCTTTTTGAATAATAAAATGAGTTTCATCAAAGAACTGAGAATAAAGAAGGACACTTAAGGAGGCAGATATACGACTCTTGAAAAAATTAAGAACGAAAATGGACTAGGAAAAAAGGAAAGAACGTCATGGGTCACTTCTTTGGGGTGGGCAATGCTAGCGAAAGGTGAGTTTCTGTGAAGTTTCAAGTTGCATGTTTAGATTTTCTTTCATGTATATGCATATACTTATTTTTCTTTCAGTACTGGGGATTGAAGAGAGGGGTGCTTTACCACTGAGCAACATCCCCAGACCTTTTTATTTTTCATTTTGAAACAGGGTCTCACTAAGTTGCCTGGGCTGACCTGGAACTTGGCATCCTTCTGCTTCAGCCGCCAAAGTCCCTGGGATTCCAGGCATGTGCCACAACGCCCAGGCTATCTTTCTCTTCAATTGTAAGAAGTCTAGATGATAGAGGGGGTAGCATCAGCATTGTTTTTTAGGCCTAGAGGAAAGAGCGACAATAATCTTTGTTGGAAGGAATGTCCTGTAGATGGCACAATGATTTTTTTTTCCCTGTGTTTAGGTAAGATTATAAAAATGATCTTGCTTGTTGTCACTTTATCCTGGTCACAGAATGACTTTATCCGATGTTGGTATTCTGTTGAGATTGCTCTGTTTCACCAGAAACACCGTGGCAAGTGCCCAACAACATTAGGTTGTTCAGTTCCCTTGAGAACAAAATAAAAGATTTTAGCAAGCCTCATTATCTGGAAATGCTTCTCAGGGGGTATCTGTGACTTCTGGCTCAAAGAATGAGGCAGGCAAACCTACCTTTTCCTTTACCTCATAACCCTAGAATAGGGCTAAGAGAGACCCGTTCTAGAAAGACAGTTAAAACAGGCTGTCTGTTAAACTGTCTCTAAAGACAGTTAAAACTGCTTTTAGTAATTTTTTGGCACATGCCTGGAATCCCAGGGACTTTGGCGGCTGAAGCAGAAGGATGGCAAGTTCCAGGTCAGCCCAGGCAAACTAGAGCAGTTTCCACCTTTCATCCCTGGTATGGTTTAAATATTAGGTGTCCACCAAAAGTTCACCCGTGAGACAATGCAAGAAGGTTTAGAGGTGAAATGGGTTGTGAGCCCTTTAACCCAATTGGTGAATTGATCTGGATAAGGATTAACTGGGCAGTAGCAGTAGGCAAGCAGGGAATGGCAGGAGGAGGTAGGTCATTGGTGACTTGCCTTTGGGGGATGTATTTTTGTGAAGTCTCTACTTCCTGGGGCCATGTCCCCAACTGTTTTCTTCCTCCACACACTTGGGCCATGGTGTTCTACCTCATCTCAGGCCATCTATGAACTGAGACCTCTGAAACCAGGAGACCCACAATAAACTTTTATTCCTCTAATTGTTCCTCTCAGATCTTTTTGGCCCCAGTGGCTAAAAAGCTAAGTAAAACATTCCCTAAGGAATTATGTTTAAATTTATATTGGTTTAATTTTAGTTTAAGTTGTGAGTTCTTTTTTCAAAGTTAATTTTTATTTTTGCATTTGAATATCTAAATGTTATAGACCACCAAAAAATTATATTTGATTTTCACCTTATGTAAGTAATTTAAGTGAAAGTATTTGTGTGTGTGTTAGAATATTAAATTAATGCTTTTATATAGCCAGGAAATAATAGCTATATAAACATTAGTTTAAATGTTTCAAAACCTCAGTAGATTTCCCCATAGAAATTCTGGTCAGGGGGAGCTGGGGTTGTGGCTCAGCGGTAGAGCACTCATCTAGCACGTGCAAGGCCCTGGGTTCAATCCTCAATACCACATAAAAATAAAATAACAAAATAAAGGTATTGTGTCCAACTACAACTAAAAAATATTAAAAAAAAAAGAAATTCTGGTCAGGGTAAGTAAGGTCTATTCAGTATCTGTTTGTTTATCCATATATATGTTAGGGTAGATTTATAGCAACTTAATGATTAGCATTTGTTATTTGAACCAATCAGTTAGTTTGTCTTTGTAGTCTTAGAACAATTTTTTAAAAGGGAAAAACAGTTTGGTAGGAAAATGGCCTTCAAAATATGGGCCCTATATGTAAACTATAATTGTACAAAGTGTCCTTGGCAAAAACTCTAGGTGTAGAGCTTCTGGCTAATAGTGTCAGAAAATGTCAACACATAGGTGAGCATTGTGGGGTTAGAACCTGGTACAATTGTTCTTCTAAGGAAAGTATCAGGTTTCTTTCTCAGTATGACTGTTTCTGGACTTCCTGGTCCACATTCATAATGGAGCTCTTAGCTCCCTGAGGTCTCTCTCACAGGCTTCTGTAGGTTTGCAAACTACAGAAACTCCTGGAGAGTTTCTATGGGGACTTCTCTTTTGCTCCCTCAATTTGTCAGAGTGAGCAGTGTCCTTTTTGCATTACTGATGGAACAAAATTATTGCTATATGCTTCATGCTAGGTAGATCCCTAAAGCAGTGTCAGGAGTATAAGTCAACACCAGCTTCTTTAGGTCCTTAAAGAGGGGATAATGATGAAAGTTTTCTGGGGATTAGAGAGAGAGGAAAAGACAATGTAAGTTATTATCAACTTCCTGAAATACTCAATATGATGTTTTATAATCAAATGGCAAACTTTCAGAAATAAGCATTAGGAATGGATTTGGGATTATATAACCGTGTATAGGAGATGTTCATTAGTTAAAAAGCATTTATTTGTATGAAGTGTTTACTATGTGCCTGGTGCCTTTCTAGACTATGTTGATGCTGTGATTAAAACAAAACAAAACACCCTTCCTGCCTCCTGGGACTTGTAGTCTAATGGGGGAGATCTGGAGTAAGTTTGAACAAACTCATGGGTAATATAAAGGAATGGTAGATTTTGCAAAGAAAGATTAAAAAAAAAAAAAAAAAAAAGGATAGCCAGTAGATGGAACTCATTGCTTTCACAATTTCTTTCATGTACGTGGTGTACTCAACCAGGCAGGGATGTTGAGTGAATGATATATTATTAAAGTTGTGTTTGGATAGATTGGTAGGTTCTCTCTCATATTCTCTCTCTCTCCCCTCCCGATTTGTATTCCTTTTCTTCTGATAAACAGAAATATGGTTGAGACACATTAAGGAGTTCTAATGATGCAGTGTGATATAGCCCTTCCTAGATCAGAGCTATCCTCTTACCTCAATTTCTTGGGTATTTAATGTTCTGTATTTATTAGTTTAAAATCTGTACTCACCACTAGACTGTTAGCTCCTTATGAGGGGGACCACGACTGTGTTTCACAGTCCTTCACAGAGTACCATGTAAATATTCAACCAAGTCTCTTGAATGAATGGATCCCTAAGCCTAAGCGATTACTGTTTTTGTGTTTGTTTGGGGTATTTTTGTGTGAATTTTTAAAATCCTATTAAACTTCCTAGGGGGACAATTTTGGAATTAATACAGGGAAAAGATTTCTATAATTAAAAACAGGAGAGTTTGCCTGTCTGTAAGGAAAATAAAAGGAGACGCAGAGACAATATGCAGAGACAGGAAAAGAATGCCCCCCCCCCCCAAGCAGCCATGTTTATTTATATCAAAAAGTTACATTAGGCCATTAGTGCCATGACTGCATTATTATTTAGTATTTCTTTAAACCCAGGTGTTGAATATATGAGATCAAAGCCTAGGCTGATAAGACACAGAGCCTCTTCTTGAAGGACAGACAGTACCATAGCAACTAGATACTGCACCTATATTAGTTATCTTACTAGCTTCAAGAAGAAACTGCCAAGCATTCCAAGTGTGGGAAACAGAGTGCCAGTTACCCTGCCACCCTCACTCCCTCACCCCATGGGAGTTTGCTCACCAGAGGAACACTTCCCTGTACATTTCCACAGTCAGAACACCTACACCTGTCTTCTATGCCTTCCTTTCTATGAAGGATGTCCCAGGGGCTGGAGAAAGTGGGATACGTGTGGGCTTGACAGGCACAGTGTTTTACATTCTTCATTCTGGGCTATATTTTTTCCTTTTTCTATTTGTATAAAAGCCTGACACATCAGGCTTATTTAATATTTAATTGCCCACTGGAATTTAAGCAATGCGAGACACATGACTTTATCAGGGCTAACTCTAGAAAGAGGGTCTTAGAGGGTCTTGAGTTGGTTTTTCCACAGGACCTTCTAGTGCTCCTAGATCTGAGGAGCAAACATTCAGTCTCTCATCAAATAGGATATTTTTTTTATAGATGCCTTTTTTTTCAGCTTAAAGGAGTTTATTTTGACTACTACATACTGAATTTCTTATTATAAATGGCGTCATATTTTCTCAGGCTTTCATGTGGTTATTTATCGCCATCTATCCTAGCTGGTGACCTAACGCTGAGTTTACAAAATCTGACTATTCCAATAACTTAAGAAAATAACAAAGAAAGCATGCAAACACACAGACGTATCTTTTCAAAATCCATGATGGCTCTCCGACCTTAAGGGTCTGTGGAAAGAGAGCTGGCCACTGGAATTATTTATTCTTAGATAGGGGACACATGAGGGGAGCTCCATAGAACATTCTATCCCCAAAAGGGCAAAGAGGTAGGAGTACAAAGGAACAGGTGAATGTAACTCAACCCCAGCGGGTAACACCTATTCCTGGAGCCACGCCTTGTTATCTAAACTGGGATAACACCGAAGTTGCTGCAATCTGGCACTACCGTGCCAGACCGAAGGCAATAATTATTCAGAACCCTGTGCATCAGGACTTTATGGCATCTGCAGCTCCTGACAGTTGTTTATATAATTGTATGGTTTTTAAATACTTTTTCTTCTTCTTATGCTTTTATAGTACGATGAATTATATTAATTTTTGAACCAGCCTTGCATTTGGGATAAATGCCACTTTAAAAGAAAAATTAGAGCATTATAGTTATATAAAGTAGTTTGGATTCATTTTGACAAAATCATATATGCATGGAATTGTGTACTTTATATCAATCCCCATTCCCCTCACCTTTCCTTCCTCCTCCATCCCCCTATTCTCCTTTCTATACTCCACTAATCTTCCTCTTACTGATTTATTTATTTGTGTTTGGTTGGTGCTCTCTGCATATACATAAAGGTGGAATTCACTGTGGTATATTTATAGATGCATATAGTATGATTTTGTTAAATTCTTTCAGCAAGATATTGAGTGATTATTCAGCAAGATATCAGCAAGATCCCACTCAACTGAGCTATATTATTTTTGTATGCTGCTGGATTTGATTTGCCAACATTTTTGGGGAGTTGGAGGAGTTAACCAGGGATTAAACCCAGGGATGCTTAACCACTGAGTCACATCTCCAGCCCTTTTTTATATTTCATTTGGAGACAGGATCTCGCTGAATTGCTTAAGGCCTTGCTAAATTGCTGAGGCTGGCTTTGAATTTAAGATCCTCCTGCCTCAACCTCCCCAGCAGCTGGGATTACAGGCATGTACCACCATGCCCAGCGTGATTTGCCAACAATTTGGTTGAGGAGTTTTGCATCTATAATCCTGAGGGATTTTGGTCTGTAGATTTTTTATTTGTCTGATTTTGATAGTAGGATAATGCTGTCCTCATAGAAGAACTGGGAAATGTTCCCTCCTCTTGTATTTTCTGAAAGAAAGTTGTATAGAACTTATTTCTCTAAATGTTTAGTAAATCATGCCAGTAAGAGAAACCATCAGGATCTGGAGAATTATTTTTCAGATTTTTTAAAACTATGAGTCCAATTTCTTGAGAAGTTATAGGGCAATTCATATTATCTGTTTTATTTTGGGTTGGTCTTAGTACTAGATGCTTTTTGAAGAATTGTTTCATTTATTTGAATTGTCAAAATGCTGCACATAGAGTTGTTAGAATATTAATTTTTAATCTGCTTATTTGATGCATCCAAGAATAAAAGGATTTCTTTTTTCTTTTTTCCTTTTGGTATTGGGGATTGAACCCAGGGGTGCCTTATTTTGAGATGGGTCTTACTAATTGCTGAGGCTGACCTTGAACTTGCATCCTCTTGCTTTAGTGTTTTAGTCAGCTTTTTCACTGCTGGGACTGAAAGACCAGACCAGCATAATTGTAGAGGAGGAAACTTTTTTTGAGAGCTCACAGTTTCAGAGGTCTCAGTGCATAGAAGTCCAGTACCATTCTTTGGGGGCTCCAACTGAGGCTGAACATCACAGGGAAGAGTGTGGTGGAAAGAAGCAGCTCATATGACAATCAGAAAGCAGAGAGAGAGAAGTCTCTACTTGCCAAATAGATAACCAAAGCCATGCTGCCAATTCCCACCTCCTTCAGCCACACCCTACCACTTCAGTTACCACTTAGTTAATCAATATCAGGAGATTAATTCACTGATTGGATTAAAGCTCTCACAACCCAATCATTTCTCCTCAGAAACTTTTTTTTTTTTTTTTCTTTTTCTTTTTGGTGCTGGGGATCAAACCCAGGGCCTTATGCATGCAAGGCAAGCACTCTAACAACTGAGCTCTATCCCCAGCCCTCTCCTCTGAACTTCTTGCATAGTCTCACACGTAAGCTTTTGGGGGACACCTTACATCCATACCATAACACTTAATCTTCCAAATTGCTGGGATTACAAGCATGCAACACATTCAACAGGGTTTCTTAAATCATTATGTGTGTTTTTATTTTTTGGTAGATATACTTTCTTTAGCTTAGTTGATTCTCAAGCCTGGACATTTGTGAGACAGATTCCAATGAAGGATTTTCTGTGCCTTTGTCAAGATCTCAGAATTTAAAATGTTTCCTCCCCCTCGATCCTGATCCTCCTAGATCAGGGGAGTTCATATTTTCTTTCATTAATACACAGAAAGAAAAGTAGTAACCTATTACTTAAATGAGATAAGATATACTTTTCTTAACTTTAAATATTTTGACACAGGAACACCATAGGGTCAGGAAATGGAGGTCTCAGTCTGGGGCAGTGCTAGCAGACTTCAAGTGTATAACCTGGCATTGTCCTTCTCTTGGGATTACTGATGACTCTCTCAGAGTGTTACCTGTGTAGGAAAGTTAGGGAAGGAGCCGGGCACAGTGTCCCATGCCTTTAATCCTAGCTAAACAGGAGGATTTCAAATTCGAGGCCAGCCCTAGCAATTTGGTGAGACCCTGTCACAAAATAAAAAAATAAAAGCGCTGGGCATGTAGCTCAGGAGTAAAGTGCCCCTGGGTTCAAACCCCAGTACTGGAAGAAAAAAAAAAAAAAAGGTTGGAGGGGAAGGTTAAGAAACCAGGGGATCTAGGGAATCTTAGTAAGTTGACTGTAATGCATGGCAGCACACTGGTGACAGCAACATGCATCCTAAGGAGAGAGCTACATTTTATTTCTGGTGATACTATGGAAAAAGCATGACACCAAGAATCAGATGACTCAGAATTGATCTTGACTTTGATGCTATTAAGCTAAGGAGGAAGTGACTTAATTTTGCCAACTTTCAACTTTTCTACCTTACACGGTTAATAAAGCGATTATTACTGGGTTTTGAAGACAGAGTTACTCTTTTTTACCAGGAAATTTCTTCAACTAAGAAAAAATTTTATTTATTTCTTTATATCAATGCATCTTGGGAAAGAAAACATAAACAATATCTACATAAATATTCTGCCTATTATGCTATAAATATTACCTGGATGCCCATGAAGTGAAGAAATCCTGTCATTCCATGCTCAACTGTGAAAGAAAGGATTTGCCAACTAATGGAGGGTGCGGGACTCAAGGCAAGGAAAGATCTCAAAATTAGAAAAAGCAGCCTTGTTAATGTGGATTTAATGGCATTAGCTGCTTCCCTGCTTTTTTCTAAACATGTAATATTTTGAAATACCACATAATTTTTTCTAGATATTAACATATACAACTTAATCTATGTGATTCTTAGAAATCTAAATAACATAAGGTAAATAAGTAGAATGTTTACCAATGTTTCTGTAAAATATAGGTCTGAAACTATGGCTTGTGGGTGACACCTGTTTTGAAAAGAAGTTTATTGGAGAACAGCTGCTCATTCATTTATTTATTATCTATTGCCACATTTGCAAGAATGGCAGAGTTGAGAAGCTGAAACAGAGTGTGTGACTTGCAAAACCATAAATAGTTACTATTTTTTTTTTCAGAAAAGTTACCCAGCCAATGTTATTAAGGCTAAAACCTTATTGTTGGTGAAAAACTGAGAAAAGTTAATAAAAAGACTAGTATAACACATTTTATTTCCAGTTCAAAAATAATTCTTGATCCTTTTAAGAAACTTCTGTAACTACTGAAATGTAGTTACATTTAAGATTGGAGAAAAGTCTACATATACTAAGTAACAAGGGCAATGTTTTATTGATTAAAAGAGTCAAAATCATTCCATTTTTCTCCTTGGGAAAACCAATGGAATTTCAAAGGTGACTTGAATTAAGAAAAGATTAGCTTAAGCTTTAAGATTATAAACAAATCATTAGTTTAGTTCTGTTTTCTAACACATTATTTTTCATTATTTAAAGCCCACCTTTGCAAATTCTACATTGCTCTAAGTACACAGTACATCATTGTTATGTTATAATGTTGCTGATAATGTAATACATTGTCAGCTGTCTAAAGTTCTAAAGTGTTATAATCTGGATGAACTGGGGACAGAAAGGAAAGTTTTCTTGTTTATTGCATTTGTTTATAATTCAACTCCTTCTCATGATAATGGTTTCTTCCACTTTCTTGTACATGATATAGAGATTCTGGATTTCTATGTAAGGTGGCTTGTTTTAACTTAGAATCCATCAGTGAGGATCATCTATTGTCAAGTGTCCAGAAATCTCATTATTGATCATAATTTGGTCATCCTTGGTATAATATTTATTGTCTTCAGTAAGAAATTAGGATGATTGTGTCTGCCATGGGCTCCATTATACACTTGAATAACTTGGTGCTCAGCTGTGTGCCAAGATTTTTTTACTTAAGGCACTTCTCAGTGTCCATTTGTCTAATGGTGGGCAACTTGAACAACTGAACCAACTTTTCTTGAGTGATATCAGTGACACCTCCTGTATTGATACAGAAGTAAAATGCATCCTTATTACATAATTCATAATCTTTTTTATTTATGTATGACAATGGAATATATTACAATTCTTACTACACATATAGAGCACCATTTTTCATATCTCTGGTTGTATACAAAGTATATTCACACCAATTCGTGTCTTCATACATGCACTTTGGATAATAATGATCATCACATTCCACCATCATTTCTAACCCCATGCCCCCTCCCTTCCCTTCAACCCCTCTGCCCTAGAGTTCATATAATTTATAATCTTTTAAGGAAGAAGAACAATGATTTTAATTATCATTGTTTGTCTTGGCAACATTTTAAGACTATGTCATAATACATAATTATTAGCCAAAGAAGTGACACTTGGTCCAGAATCTAAAATTGCTTCAGCTATTCCTTGCATAAGGGTGACAACAGGAAGCCTGTAAATCTTTAGGTCTTTAGCTTATGACACATCTTCTCTTTGGTCTTTCCATCCTCCTCTGAAGATTCTGTATCTCATTATGAAGTCGTTTGCTCTCTTCTTGGAATCCCTCCTTTAGTAACCGGGCTTGTTCCTAAAAAAAAAAAAAAAAGGAAACTGAATAAACTGTAGCACTAAGTAAATCCCTATATTCTATCTATTTGCACATTCATTGATTTTTACAATTTTTTTTTTTTAGTATTTAATTTCCTAGTGACATTTTCTCTACCCTTAATTTTTGTGGGTACTTTTTCCTTGGCATCCGAGCTCTGCGATTGCTTCTCCTGGGTGTTCTTTTAGCTAACAAATATGTTCAGCCATACTTCCTGATGTGGCAATGAACTCAAATTACCAGTCTTGATTTCTCCCTATTAATTGTATAAAACCTTTGTGGAAAATCTTAGTTATGCTTGGTTTCAATTCTTTTCCATGTATTTTAGACTCATACATCTACCTACCCACTTATTATTATGTGTCTATACATAACACAGAAATAAAGTGTTCTCAGAATCTGATAAAGTATCTGAATCTTAGATTAGGAGATTTGATCTAAGCCTCCACAGCTTGGTAGCAGGGGTGGCAAAAGATAGGCAAGACTCCTGACAGTACTGAATTTCCGCCATAACTTCCAACACAATAAAAACTGGGAGCAGGGCACAAAAACCAGGTAGGAGCGTCAGTCTATTGCACTAGTGTGAGGGTGAAGGAGTTCTGGTGTTCATCAAGGTTCTCCTACAGCTCAAGTCATACAGGTATGACAGAAAAACAAAACAAAAAACCATGGTGGGTTCCTCTATTAATGAAGACATCTCATATATTTTTTTATTTTTGTAATAACTTATAACAATTATTTAACCTTTCTGAGCCTGTTTTTCTCCTAAGCAATAGGGATATATATGTAGTTCTTGCTTTCTATGGTCTTAAGCAAGAGGTAAAACATTTATGATGTTTAGCAGATAACAACTGCCATTCATTGAAAGATATTTAACTGTGATTAAAAAACTTTAAAAAAAACCAGACATAGGCAGTGGACAGGTCAGGCAGGCACATAGGAATTGAAAAGCAGGAGAGAGCAGGCAAAGTCTATTTTTAGACTTCATGTTCTACCTGCCACACTAAAGTTATGATCAGGGAGAAGGGAGAGAAAAACAAACAGAAACCTCGAGGTGGTGCAACTATTGATACCTGAAGTTTAAGAGCGATGATCCTCTCTTGCTCTTGCTGCATCTGGACCCTGTCCTTCTCCATCTTCTCAGTCAGCTGTTTCACGTGTTCCTGATAACTCTTCTCTTTCTGTTCCATCAGCTGCTCATTCTTCCTTTGCATTTCTTCCAACATTTTTGCTGTAGCCTCTGCAGATTCAGCTTTCACACGCTCCACTGAAGAAGAAAAGGGAGAAGAAAAAGGTAAACGGGGTTACTGCTGCCTGGCCTTCCTCTACATTTCCTTGCTACAGTTGCCACTGACTGCATACGCTCTACCCAGTGTGACTTGGAAAATAAGACATATCTTTGCTCTTCTTGTTCCGGCTTAGAGATCCCTTGTGTCTCAGTCAAATGATATAAACCTTTCGGAGCTTTTCAGCCTTCCCATCTCCTGACTCACTACTCACCCTCGATCTCCTTTTCCTTTTCTGTGAGAGTCTGGTCTGTCTGTAGAATTGTGTCAGTCACGTCCTCCTTGGACTTCAAGTACTTCTGCAGAATCTCTTCAGCCTTAGAGTCCAGAGAACACAGAGTCAACAGTAGGAAATGACACATTTGTTCCTGTCTATCTCCCCCGCACCTTTGCCTCTAGAATTGATCCTCTTGGCTCTGGCATAACTGGTGGCCAAGATTCCCTGACACAGGAGTGGGCACTTGCTCCAGGCTGTTTGGTCAGAGCACCCACTAAACAATGGCTTTTAAGGAGCCCCTTACTGTGCAGAAGAGACTCTCGGTCCTTTTAGACTGAGGGCTGTTCATTTGGCGTTAGTGGTGCTGTGGTCCTATATGGAGTGAACTTGCTGGAGAATAAGACCTCATGGAGAAAGCTGATCAGAGAAATGGGGATGAAGGAAGAAAGGGAGGGCAGTGTGGGGATCGGAGAGAGTAAGGGACAGAGAGACAGATGGTGACATTATTTGAAATCTTGTTCTTTAAAGCCAGTTTGAAGCACAAACCGATAAATTATTGGTTTTGCTCAGGGGACCATCATTGCATTTTGCAACACAAAATATCCATCTATGATAGTAACAACTTGGTGGTTAATCTGATAATTTATACCTCATTTTTTAGTTGGGCACATTCTTCTTTGATGAATATTTAGGACATGTCTAGTTATAATGGGCTCCTTGTACATGTTATTGAAACTGTGAACGTCATGCAGAGAGTAAGGCACCTCTCTGTGCAGTTAGTCTTGATGACACTGCTGTTTCAGAGGGCACATTGGTAGTTTACCATAATACACAGATATATCTCAGTCACCTGTATCCCCTTCCTGGGTTCCAAATAGTACTTTTTCTTCAGCTCTTCTATCTTCTGAATAAAGAGACGATAGCCCCCTGGTTTAGAATAAATTCCCTGCTTCACATTCTCTTCTAGAGGGCTGAAAATGTCCTGAAGTAAAGCTGAGCAACGATCTGAAGATGCTTTCAGATTCTGTTCATGAAAGTTGTCCCGCCTTGTTTCTAGCTGGGCCTTTGATGTAAAAATGGAAAAAAAAAAAAATCCATAACAGGAAAAAGTTGTTAGCTAAAACTCAGAACTTCTGGAACTTCTTGAAAAAAAAATTAAGACCCCTAGATAAATTTACAGGTTCTTCTGCGGGACCAGGTTCTTCCTCCTGGTCCCAACTTTCTACTGAAGCTCTTTCTCCTTTGAGGTGAGATTCAGAACAGAGATTGCTGACTTTAGGCCACATTTTCAAAATGGACTGAATGATTGCCCATGGGGAAAAAATGTGGCTCAAAAAATGTGCAGCTGCAGACAAGTAAGACTCAAATTCCTTTTGCTTTTCTGCCTTGAATATCAAACCAGTGCAATAACCATGGGCATGTAATTTGATTGGAAGCCCTGATTATTATTTATTGCATGCAGTTAAGGGGAAGAATATTAGCTTATTCATAAGAGAGAAAAGGTCTCAAAGCTTTGAGTACATAGTCATAAAACCATTTCTCCTGCTTATTATGATTATCAACAGACAGCTGTCATCATTTTAAAATCTAGTAACAATTGCCTCTCTCAAAAGAAGACCCATCTTATTCTCTCATAGTATTTGCCTTCTAAAATCCAAATCCATATAAATTTGAGAGAAAAATTACCCCTAATTCCTTTTGAAATAGTTGGTCAACATCTTTGAAGGAATGTTTGATGAAGACCTCAATGGCCTCTCTCTCACAGTCCCTGTGTAGGTCCAGCAGCTCCATCAGGGTCTCTGTGGGCAGCTGCACCTTCTGCTTCATCTGCTGGTCATAGTGGGCAAGGGCCTTCTGCACAGCAGCTGAGTTCTCTATCTGGGCCAGGGCCAGGACTGCGTTCTCCATGCAGGGCAGATCCCCACTGCTGATGGCATTGACATAGGTCAGCACCAGACTCTCCAAGCCTACATATAGAGAACAAATGATGATATTTGTTGGTGGAATGAAGAAAACATTTGTTCTGTGTAATTCTGAGCATATCAGTTACCACCTGTTTGCCTCACATTCTTCACATCCTCAGTATCACCTGGAAGTTCCTTGAAATAAAGCATCTCAGTCCTACCCCAGATCTGTTGAATTAGGCCTTCCTCTTTGGCAAGATCCCAAGGTGATGTGTTGAGAATCCTGGTCCTAGACTAAATGGGCTGGCACTCATTGAAAGCTCGCATCCATTTTTAACACCAAATGCCATTAAAACAGAAACCATATCTCTTTCACTTATATCCATCATTAGCCCTGACCATAGTAAGTATTCGATTGTTATTATGGAACAAGAGATGCTATCCCAATCAAAAAGAGTGCTCCATTTGGTGTATTAGAATAAACAGTATTGTCCAAGAGAACTTTCTTGGATATGCTAATATAACAGGCATTAGCCACATGCAGGTATTACCACTTGAAATGGAGCTCTGTGATCAAATTTTTAAATTTTCTTTCATTTAATTAATTTACATTAAAATTTAAATAGCCATCCTTGTCTAGTGACTACTATATTGGAGAGTATAGCTCCAGTTTACTACGGAAATTTTAGGAGATATATATATATATATATATATATATATATATAGATATAGACACACACACACACACATACACACATATATATATTTTTATTTTGGCCATTCCTACCTTTTCCTATCAAGGATGTCTGGTTAACAAAATCTATTATAAATTTTGGTACCATCTAAAATTTAATACAACAAAAGTGATAATTAAGTATTTTTCAAAACTGAAATAGGTTGATGTTATTTCATGTTCCTCTGATCCTAACGATTAGTGGGATTACTGAAAAGGGTACTCACGTGGTCCATTGACCTTGATGCCTCCTGAAAGAGTTTTAACCTTGGAATAGCTGAATATGTAAGAACAGAATTCTGCAACTTGTTGCACAAATTCACTGTCTAGTTGATCATCATGCAGAGTCTCTAGCTGGGCAAGCTTCTTTCTATGAGTGGGCCTATCAAAAATAAAGCATTTCTTCTTTGGGAAGAACTTCCGGATACAGAGCCGGGGCAGATTAAAATTTTTGTCTTTTTTACTGGTACCTGGAATAAGAAAAAAAAAAAAAAAAGGATTTGCATACTATAAGGATTTGCAAAAAAAATCATTTAAAAGCTAAAGAGTATATATTTCAACCTTTTCAGATAAGTTAGATGTCTTAAGAACTCAGTTACTGTATCATGATAGCATCCACAGACAATATGTAAATGAATGGACACAGAATTATTTTAATAAAATTCATTTACAGACATCTGGTAGCTACATTGGCCATCAATTGTATTGGGTCATAGTTTTCCAACATTTGAGCTGACATACTGCTTAGGCTTTGATCTATTTTCTTCAAATATATATCCTTTGTACCCATATTTTTGGGTTAAATTTAGAATCACAAAATCTAAGCACAAATTCTCAAATTTACTGAATCATAGCAAAGGGAAAGGTGAAAGAAAAAAAAAACAAGGAGAATATAACTTAAAGTCAAATCTATTAATTTGGATATTAAGCATGAATTCCCAGGAATCCCTGTAATCCCAGTGATTTGGGAGGCTGAGGCAAGAGGATCACAAATTCAAAGCCAGCCTCAGCAACTTAGCAAGGCCCTCAGCAACTTGTGAGACCCTGTCTCAAACAAAAAATAAAAAATAAAAAGGACTGGGGACATGGCTCAGTGGTTAAGTGCCCCTAGGTTCAATCCCTGGTAACAAAAAAATTAAAAAATGAAAGTAAAAAATAGTAATGTCTTGGGTTCTGACATCCCCATTTATCAATTCTAAGTTCCTGTTACCTTGCTTTAGCTTCAGGGCAGCATCCAGATACTCATCTGCTGAGATGGGCTGTCCATCTATTTCCAAGTCTAGGGAGAAATCTCTCAGAGTCCACACAAAGTCTGGGAAGAAGCTCACAAATTCAGCTGAATCCTCAATCTCATTCTCCTCAGGTGAGGATTTGGCTCTGATTCGATTTGTCAGCTCTGTCACATAGCTGAGGAGCTAATTAAGGAAAACTAACAAAAATAACAGGGCTCCCCCTCCCCCACTAGTTCCACATATTCCAAAACCTTCATTTCCACTTTGTTTTTCTTAACCTGCATGGCGATTATTTAGTAGGTATATGAGCCTTTCCTCTGTCCTTGTTATTTTTGTTTTGTTTTTCTTTTTTTTTTTTGTGTGTGTGTGTGTGCTAGATTCATCAAGATTCTGGCTCAGGCAGCTGATTTACTAATAGAGGTTTCCCCTCTGACTTTGGTGCTGTTTTGGACCACAAAAAAGATACTGAAGTTGGTCCATGGCCTGCTGGTTGATGGTTCCCATGCTGTTGTACACAAAAGTGCTGCTCAGGAGGATTGCCAGGGCAAAGATCCAGGAGTCATTCTGGTTGTCGCCCTGGAGGTCAGAACACATTTTTGCCAAGAGGATATTTTATTCCATGGTGCTTTCAGATCAGCAGTGGTCAAAGTATGCTCACTTGGAGTTTTATTAGACTAATGACCTAAAAGAGGAACTGAGATCCAAACTGAAATGAGTGTCCATAGGACTTGGACTTTGAATACTTTTTTGATTTGTACTTCTGTTTTACACTGATTCTCCCAGGCACTCCTATTTTGACTGGCAGATGGCTGCAAAACAGTCAAGGTTGTGGGTATTCAAAGAGCTTAAAGACAATTTCAGTTGAAAAATTTTCTCAGGAGAAACTCCCTAAGAACAAGCACTAAAAGGAAGCAAGAGGACATTACTTCCTCATCTTCTGATGTAGAAATTGATGGTCACTATTCTGTTGGTGAGTGATGAACGGAAAATGAAGCCAGTGACTGAACAATTAGTGTTGTCTTCACACAATGGATTTTGCCAATCTTTGGGAATTGAGGCTTTCTCTAAATCAGTGCTTGTCACCATGGATGATGATGATGACAATGATCCTGAGCATCGGCCTGTAGGACTTTAAAGAGATTATAACACACCCTTGGCATGGGTATGAACAGCTGCACCAGAACAGCCAAAAAGATTGTAAAAACCAAAGAGTTAGAAAGACTCCTGTCTTCCTGCATGAAAAGAAAGCCAAAAAAAAAAAAAAAAAAAAAAAAAAAAGCACTAAATCTCAGTAACCTTAAGGGAAAGTAAATATCAATATTAACACACCTAGCAGAGAGTGCATTACCAATTCAGAGCTGTAAATGTTATGTTTTCATGTAAACTGTGATAATTTTTGAGACTTTTAATTTTGACAGATTTTTTTTGATGAAAAGTAAATCATAACTCAATAAATTGGTTAAAAAAAGACATCTCCGTCTATTTAGTTATTGTTCTTAAGTGTCATCCAATATGGTGATCTCATTTCTTAAGATCTGTTGAGACTGAGGGCTGGGGTTGTGGCTCAGCAGTAGAGCACTCATCTAGCATGTGCAAGGTTCTGGGTTCGATCCTCAGCACCACATAAAAATAAATAAAGTTACTTTAAAAAATGCTTAATTCCTTCATTTATGTCTGCTACTATTTGTTTTCTTATATTAGGTTTCAAATATTACCAATAGGCTACCAATATTCAAAACACTTTATCTGAATTTAACTGTGAGTGATGAACTTTCATATTTAGCCTCTAAATAAGAATGTTATTAAAGTATGATTTTTTGTGGGGTGTTACAGCTTGTCAAAATATAAGTAACATTGTCATCTGTCTCTGTGCCTGGCAAGTATTTCATTGGAAAGTATCTTTAATTCCATCTTGAATTTGTGATAGAAAAAAAAAAAGAAAATAAAACACTGTCCAGTAGTTTTGAAAGGAAATGAATTTTATCTTGAGCATATGTTTCTTTATACTTGGTTTAAGGTGCTTTCATAAAATATACAATTTGTTTAATACCCACTATATCAAAGAGATTTATATGCATGAGTTATCTAATCATGATGGACATACCAATGATTTTTGCACTATTTTAGTACAGATGATGTATTATTAATTTTTTTTTGTTCAAGGCATTGAACCCAGGGGTGCTTAACCACTGTGCAACATTCTCAGCCTTTTTTTAAATATATATTTTATTTTGACAAATGTCCTACTACATTGCTTAGGGCCTCACTAAGTTGCTGAGGCTGGATTTGAACTCCTGCCTCAGCTTCCCAAGTCACAGGGATCATAGGCGTGTGTATTATGCCTGGCCAGATGATGCATTTGAGCATATTTGAGTATGTGTAAAGCAACTTTAAAAAAATGTGTTTGCAGATCATGATTAAATTTTGGGATGATTTTTTTTTCTAATTTCACATTTTTTTTGAGTGGGATAGGTTATAGTAGTAGCATATGGTAATTGCAGGTAAATTTGTACATAATCGTGTAACTGAGTAAAAACTGTGTATAAATTTCATATGCTTTGTCTTTTTGGTAGTATTGTAATACATTTCTAGTGTTGGTGTTTATGGAGAAGTAAATAAAATATTGTTGCAAATTCTTTACCATTTGTATGCCATAAATCAGTGTAAAACTTAGCAAGACTCTGTCTCAAAATAAAATAATTTGTTTAAATGGGGGATGAGGATGTACTCAGTGCTTTCCTAGCATGTGAGAGACCCTGGGTTCAATCCCTAGGAATGCAATTTTTTTTTCCTATTTTTCATAGCAAAATTGACTCATCAAAGTGTTATGGTTTGGATCTGGAATATTCACCAAAAGCTCATGTGTTAGGCAATGCAGCAATATTCAGAGGTGAGAAGATTGGCTCATGATGGCTCTGATCTCATTTGTGTATAATCCACTATGGATTAATAATATGAATGGACTACTGGGAAGTGGTGTAAACTGTGGGCAGGTGGGGCATGGCTGGAAGAAGAAGGTCACTGGGAGTGTGGCCTTGGAGAGTATATCTGTCACTGTGCCCTCTCTCTCTTTCTCTCTCTCTCCTTTTTGACTGTTATGAAGTGAGCAGCTTGCTTCCACCACACCTTCCACGATGGTGTTCTGCCTAATCTCTCAGGGTCAGAGCAATGAAGCTCACCAACCATGAGCCAAAATAAACCTGTCTCTGGGTTGTTCTTGTCAGATATTTTGGTCACAGCAATGAAGAGCTAACTAACACAAATAAGATTTATAATACTTCTAGGTACTTTATCAAGTAATTATTGTACCCCTGAACATTCAAACAATAATATTCAAAACAATAATATGAGGCAAATATAGAACTATTACATCCATTTGACAGATCAGAAAGCTAAAGCTAAAAGAATCAGATATTTGGCTTAAAGTCACTAAGGTACTGCCAGAGTTTAATTTAAACACAAAGTCTTGGGGCTTCAAAACAAAAATTCTTAACTAAAGTTTTCTGTAGGATAAGACTATGACATTAACTTTATTTTTGCTATCTTTATGCATGTGGGGTAACTTGAGGAGCTTACAGTCTGTTGTTAATAGTTGGAATATTGTCTACTATCTTGCTTTTCTGAAAGGATTGTGTATTATGAATATTTTCCTCATCTCTGGTTGTTACACCTAGTCTCATGATATATAAGCAAAATGAAATGACATATTATAATGCAAATTCTTATTTAAGGAAAAACTACATACTAGAAAGAATTTTCAGAGACAGGGGCTTAATCCAAAGTAGAATCCTCCCTCCTTACCTTCTCTACATCTCCCAGGCCCTCGGTGTCAAGCAGTACTAGAGTGTGGTCTGCCATCTTGGGATGAGGCACACACCACATCCAGATTCCTTTGGTGTGAGACTGCACTGTGGCACCCAGAGAGAAGCCTGTCAAGCACAGAGGAGATAAGATGGGTAGAATTTTAATAGTGTGTTCTGGAAAGTGTGATAAAAGCATAACCAAGTGTAAGAGAGAGGGAAAAAAAACACAGCCTGTATTGGATGATCTTATTTATAGTCGGAAAAATAAAAATTAGAATATCTAATACATAAAAATGTAACATTTATAATAATAAAAAATAAACAAACTAAAAATATGAGGAAATTACCCACATACGATAAGCAATATGTGAAAATCCACATCTATAGAAACATTTGCTATCCTTGAGATGTTACTGTTATCCAAAGGGAAACATTCCATGAATTCTTATTGAGATTCCAGTGAATTTTTAGAAGTAAAAATACATACCCTAATTTTAATAAGAAATCTCAGAGATAAACTTTAAAAAAGGAAGTATAAATTTGGAGGTTTCAAAGAATCTGAAATCTGATACTTGCTACAGAATTGTGTCATCAAAACAGTGTGTTCCTGGCTTAAAGACCAATATATAGAGTCACAGAATGGAATAGAGAGTCTAGAAATTAAGTCTCACATATATGGTCACATGATTTTCATAAGACTTCCAAAATCACTCAATGAAGAAGGAATAGTTTCTTCAAGAAATGACATGGAAAGACTGCAGATCCACATGCAAGGGGGGGGGGGGGGAAAGGAGGAGTTGTGGTGTTTCCTCATCCCTGTTGGTAAAGATGGCGCATGGAGCGCTTCTGTTCCAGGAGCTCAGGTCCATGACGCACTGAAACATCACCGCCAATCACTGTGAACGGTGCGAACTTTGAATGGCGCACCTCTAATCCCTGAAGTGGCACAAACACTTGACCAATGAAGAAGTAACAGCCCACTCACCCTGCTCCTCATTCTGTGTTGAGCCCCAAAATATCAACACCCTGTACGTGCTCTCTCTCTCTCTCCCCCCCTCCTCTCTTCTCTCTCTCTTCCCCCCTCTCCTCTCTCTTCTCTCTCTCTCTCTCTCTCTCTCTCTCTCTCTTCCCCCTCTCCTCTCTTCTCTCTCTCTTCCCCCTCTCCTCTCTTCTCTCTCTCTTCCCCCCTCTCCTCTCTCTTCTCTCTCTCTTCCCCCTCTCCTCTCTTCTCTCTCTCTTCCCCCCTCTCCTCTCTTCTCTCTCTCTTCCCCCCTCTCCTCTCTCTTATCTCTCTCTTCCCCCCTCTCCTCTCTTCTCTCTCTCTCTCTCTCTCTCTCTCTCTCTCTCTCGACCCCCTTCTCTTCTGCGACTGGCTGTGACAGTCCCGCTAATAAAATCTTGGACAGGTAAACGGTTGTTTCCGCCTGTTGAGTTTACGGAGCTTTTCCGCTGTTCCTACAATCCCCACAAAAATTAACTCAAAATAGATGAAAGACCTAAACATTAGAGTTCAAGTTATAAAACCATAAAAGAAAACCTAGGGGAAAAACTTCATTTCATTGAATTGGGCAGTGATTTCTTGGATATGACACCAAGCGTAAAGACCACAAAAGAAAAAAATGAGTGGGACGTAATCAAAATGAAAAACTTTTGTGTATCTAAGTACACTATCAACAGAGGAGGCAACACGTGGAACTGAGGAAAATACTTGTTAGACATGTTAGATGTATATCTGGTCAGGGGTTGATATCCAGAATATAGAAAGAATCCTTACATTGCAACACAAACAACCAGATTAAAAAATGAACAAGGATTTCAGCAGATATTTCTACAAAGTGGATATACAAACGGCCAATAGTGAATGAAAAGATGCCCAACATCCCTAGTCATTTAGGGAACTGTAAATTGAAACCACGAGATACTGCTTCACACCCATTAAAATGTCCACTATCAAATAACAACAGCAAAACAGAATATCATAAATGTTGGCAAGGATGTAGAAAAATTATAACATTCATGAATTTCTGATGGGAACTTAAGATGATGCAGGCAGTATGGAAATTGGTACAGTGATTCTCAAAGAAATTAAACAGAATTGCCATATAAGTCAGCAATTCTACTTCTGGGCATATACCCAGAAGAAATGAAAGCATAGACTATACAGATAGTTTTGTATCCATCTTCATACCAGCATTATTTTTAAAGGTGAAAAGGTGGAAGCAGCCCAAGTGTTCATCTGCAGATGATTGGATAAACACATTGACATGCATAAACAATTACTGCACCTTAAACAGGAAGGAAATTTGAGACATTTTACCACATGGATGAACCTTGAAGACCAAAAGCCCAACTGTGAGTGGAAGTTTAGCTTCACTATCCCTCTATGACTCTAACTTCCTCCTCTCCATCCCCATGTTGGATGCCCACAGTGTGATGGACACAGGGCTCAGGAGAGCTTTGCTGGTGGCACTCACCCTTTTGCTTCCCGGCCAGCTTGTTCATCAAGTAGGATTTGCCTGTACGGTAGAGGCCCACGATGGCCACCACCACCACAGGGTCTGTGATGGCTGACAGGATCTTCAGGGCTTCCTGGTTGATCATCAGTTGGCCTTTAACATTCTCGATGAGGCATATGGGACCTGGCATGTAGGTCTCTGAGGCCATGTTTTGGAGTGTCTGCAAGAGAAGAAGTGGGATATTTTACAATTTCTGGTCTTTTGCTTTCAGAAGGCAGATACAAATTCCCCAGTATAAATTAAAGTGTGATGTGCATCAACAACGTAGATGAGGGAAAACCTGTATGTATTAGTCAGGGTTCTCTAGAGGAACAGAATGAACAGGAAGTATGATTATAAATAGGGGATTTATTAAATGGGCTTTTACAACCAGAAGCTAGATAGTCAACAATGGCCATCTGCAGGCTGGAGAGCTGGGAGAACCAATAGCTGTGCAGTTCAAGAGGCTGAAGCTTCAGAACAAGAAGGATCAATTTTGTTGCCCTAGTCAGAGACCAAAGGTTTCTGGAAACTCCCTGGAGAATTGCTGTCAAAAATCCACTTTGGAAGAGTGAAGATCCTCAGGTGATTGCAAAAGCAATCAAAAAACCCCTTCAAGAAGAATAGGCTTGAATCTGCTGCTGCTTCCTCTTCAAACTTTTATTCCATTCAAGCTACCATCCTATTGGATGGTGCTGCTGGCTCTTAGGCAGGGTCTCCACTTCAGTTTGCTATCTCACATGCCAATAATTCTTTGACACACTTTGGTTAACATACCCAGAAGCCTTTTAACCTTTGACATCTCAATCCAATCAAGTTGACAATGCAAATGAACTATTACAGTGTATAATTTTAGAAAGTCATGAAAATATTATCAAAGTGGTTCATTTAAAAAAATGTTGATGTAACAGTGACTCATCAACATTTAACTGCTCACACAACCCAAATCTTCAATTTAATTTATCATGGAAAAATTTCCTTGGATTCTTATTTAAAAGTTTACATTAGATAATGAAAGAATAAGATAACCCCACTAGATTTAAGAAATTAAATATTGACTTATTCATTCATTAATCTTAAAACAAATGAAGACCTTTATGGATAAGTGCTCTTTGTTTGACGTAAGCCCTTAGATGGTTCCCAGATGTTTTTAAATGCGTTTCTTTCTCACACCTCAAGCACTTATGTTTATTTTACTAGAATGAGGTTCCTGAACTCATATTCTAGAAGTGGAATCAACATAACTTACTTTTGCAGAGCAGTGCTCTGAAGCTTAAGTTTTATGAGTTTCACAGTAAATTAGCTTGAACTTAGTGAGGATATGACTGAGCAATCACAGCCTAGAGAAGGACAGGTTTATTTTGATTCATAATCAGTCAGCTTCATTGCTCTGATCCTGAGAGATGAGGCAGATCACCATCATGGAAGGGTGTGTTGGAAGTAAGCGGCTCATCTCATAACAGGAAGGAGAGAGAGAGAGCACGCCAGGGACAGATATACTCTCCAAGGCCACACTCCCAGTGACCTTCTTCCTCCAGCCATGCCCCACCTGCCCACAGTTTACACCACTTCCCAGTAGTCCATTCACATTATTAATCCATAATGGATTAATACATGGATGAGGTCAGAGCCATCATGAGCCAATCTTCTCACCTCTGAACATTGCTGCATTGCCTAACACATGAACTTTTGATGAATATTCAAGATCCAAACCATAACACTTTGATTTTGCTAGGAAAAATAATTGTAGTCCTATGGATTGAACCCAGGGTCTCAACATGCTAAGTACATCCCCAGCTTCTTTTTAAAATTATTTTATTTTGAGACAGAGTCTTGCTAAGTTTTACACTGATTTATGGCATGCAAATGGTAAAGCATTTGCAACAATATACTATTTACTTCTCCATAAACACCGACACTAGAAATATATTACAATACTATTAAAAAGACAAAGCATATGAAATTTATACATAGTTTTTACTTAGTTACACAATTGTGTACAAATTTACACACAATTACCATATATTACTACTAAAACCCATCCCACTCAAAAAATGTGAAATTGGAAAAAATCATGCCAATATTTGATCATGATCTGCAAATGCATTTGTGTGTGTGTGTGTGTGTGTGTGTGTGTATGTTGCTGGGGATTGAACCCAGGACCCTGTGCATGTGAGGCAAGCATTCTACCAACTGAGCTATATCCCCAGCCCTGAAAACACATTTTTAAAAGTAGTTTAACACATATTCAAATATTCTCAAATACTTATCTGGCCAGGAGCAGTGGAGCACACCTATAATCCCAGTGGTTAGGGAGGTTAAGGCAGGAGAATCACAAGTTCAGCTCCCGTTTGAAGAGCTGCAGAGACAGGCTGAGAAGGGAAGGAAGCCTTCTTACCTGCTCTTTCTGCTCAATGTGGGTGGACTGGCTTCTCTCACTTCTCTGCTTCTTGCTGGATGGCTGAGCTTTTATTTTATCCTCCAGCGTTGTGAGCCTTTCTGGATTTCCCCGAATGACCAAACACTGAAGACTACAACAACCTTTATCATGAATTTACAGTAATGTGAAACTGAAAGTACTCAGTCCAAGGAAATGAATCAACAACCCTAAAAGGGATTTTCAGTGTTCTGTTGGTGGATGGGTGTGACAGGATTTCTCAACTGGAATTTTCAAACATTTTGTTGGAAGAGATCACAGAAACCATTTGTTATTTAAAAAAAAAAAAGTCTATTAGATGTAGAATATAGTAAAATGTTTCCCAAGATTGGGAGTCTGTTTAAGCATCCTAGAATGAGGAAGCATCATTTATTTTTAAAGTCTAATTTCCCAAAATAAGAGACTCACTCACAGTGGAGCTGGTTTACTCTTCTGGAGCTTCAGTATGTGAGAGAAGGTGCATGGTTTATATACTCTCAAACACCCAGTAGTTGTTTTAATGGTCTGGTATTTGTCCTCTTAACAGTCAGAAGGGGGCTCCCTGCACCTACAGGTGTTTCAGATGCAATGCTGACTGCTTTACATGGAGTGTACATCTTAAACCTCATAATAAATCTTATGATTTTATAGAAACTGAGGCATGCATAGACTTTATCAGCTGTCCCAGCTTATATAGCCTGGTAAGTAATCTGAATCCAAGCAGTTTTGCTCTCCAACTTTCTTCTTGAGCCACTACACTACACTGTTCCTCTGTTTGCTGAGTAATGGTAAAAATAATGTTTTTAAATTTATAGACTATTTTCTAGGCACTCCATGTTATGTGTCAAATTCATCCTGACTACGGTCATGCAGAATAAATGATATTGTCTCTATTTTGCAGTGGAAATAAGAATTCTGGAGGAGGGCTCTATGGTTTGAATACAGTTTCAGTGTGTCCACCAAAGGTTTATGTATTGGAGCTTGGTTCTCAGTGTGGCAGTTTTAAAAGGTAAGGGACCCCCTAAGAGGTGGGGCCTAGTGGGAGGTGGTTGGGAATTTAAGAGAGATTCATCCTTTTCTTGAGGCAATGGATTGAGGTTCTTATAGGAAGTCCCACAACAGTGTGGGTTTTTTGTTTGTTTGTTTGGTTGGTTGGTTGTTTTTTTTTTTTAAGTGAGCTTGCTCATTGTCTCTCCACGTGGCATCTCTCTTCTTTACCATAGGCCTTCTTGATATGCTGTGTTTTAGTCAGCTTTTTCACTGCTGTGACTAAAGGATTTGACCAGAACAACTGTAAAGGAGAAAAAGTTTATTTGGGGGCTCACAGTTTCAGAGGTCTTATTCCATAGAAGGTGTTATGCTTGAATTCGGGACCCCCAAAAGACCACCAGAGACCAAGATCGATGTAAGCAGCAAAGAGGTGTTTATTGCGAGCTAGCTCCGTCCTCCAAATGCACACAGCAACTGGTGACGCTGAGAGACCCCGAGCCTAGGGTTTGCAGCAGTTTTATACATTCTTTGGAGAAGGCAGGGACCCCCACATACATCATAGTATCTCTTAGCAAATCATCACACACCCGGGAAAATCAAATAACAACTCTAAAACATGAATAGCACATTCACAAGTTGGGTAGGGGTGATTGGTTACTACAAGAGGGGATTCATTTGAACTGATTGGTTTAAGCCAAGAGGGGTGTTTGTGCTGAACTATATGGTTTCCCAACACCATAAACTACTGGGAGGGTCATCTGGCATCCCAGGTATTTCCCTGTCTCATGCTGATTGGTGGCTGCTAGGGGATTGCTATGGGTCCCCACCTAGCCTGACTGAGTCAGGGACACCTGGCCTGGTGCAGCAGATCTCTCCTGTTATTTGTAGATAAACAACTTAGCAGGGTGGGAATGTGCCTAGGGGTGCTCTGTGGGTATTTCCAAGGACAAAGGTCATGTCTCTTCCTTGGACAGGCTTTGCTCTGAGGTAGAGGCTGGCTTTTCAAAGGTTGGCCCAATTCCTTGGGGCTTGAGGTGAGGCTAAATCTCATGGCAGGAAAGGATGGCAGAGGAAAGCAGTTCATGTCATAATGATCAGGAAACAGAGAGAGACTCCATTCTCTAAATACAAATATAGACCCAAAGCCACGCCCCAATGCCACCTCCTACAGCCAAAACCTACTATAAAGAACGGTGGAAAAGCTCCGTAAACTCAACAAGCCAAAACAACTTGTCTGAGATTTTATTAGCAGGACCGTAGCGGCCAGTCGTGGATGAGAAGGGGGGGGGGGAGAGAGAGAGAGAGAGAGAGAGAGAGAGAAAGAGGGAGGAAGAGAGGGGAAGAGGAAGAGAGGTAAAGTAAGAGAGAATAAGAGTAAGAGAGGAGAGAGAGAGAGAGAGGGTGAGAGGAGGAGAGAGAGTAAGAGTAAGAGAGAGCATGAACAGGGTGTTGATATTTATGGGCTTAACGCAGGATGAGGAGGAGCAAGGCGAGTGGGCTGCTACTTCTTCACTGGCTGAGAGTTGGTGCCACTTCAGGGATTGGAGGTGCGCCATTCAAAGTTCGCGCCATTCTCAGGGATTGGAGGTGATTGTTTGTGCGCCACTCCCTGCGTCATGGACCTGAGCTCCCAGAAGAGAAGCACTCCAGTCGCCATCTTTACCAACACCTACCACTTCAGTTACCACTCAGTTAATTCTTATGAGGGATTAAATCACTGATTTGGGTTAAGACTCTCACAACCCAATCATTTTTCCTCTAAACCTTTTTGCATTGTCTTATACGTGAACTTTTGGGGGATACCTCACGTCCAAACCATAACATGCTGCCATCTGCCATGTTGTGATGTACCCAAAATGCCCTCATCAGAAGTCCAATGGATTGGGTCACCCAATCTTGGACTTTTAGCTTCTCAAATTATTTTTCCCCATATTTTTACTGATGCATAATAGTTGTACATAATTGTGGGGTTCCTTGATACAAATTTAAACATTTACACAATAGAACAATATAATTTAGCCAATATCACTCCCCAGACCTTCACCCCCCTCCCTAGTTTCCAAAATTCTGGGCTAAATTGATCTCTTTTCAGTATAAAATACTCGGCCTCATGTAATTTTTTTTTTTTTTTTTAAATTTTATTTCTATAGCAATACAAAACTGACAGAGAGTAAATACAATCCTGCCCAAATTCCCTGAGCAGGTCACATGGTGGGATGCAAATGTAAACTCTGTTTAACTTTAAACTCTGTGTACTTTCATTCCTTCCTCATTGCTTCCGTAAGAAAGGAAGAACCAAGTAAAAAGAAGGGAGTTATATACAGGTTCTCTGTTGATCTTACCATATTGTTCCCTGCCCAGAACCCATGCCTGAAATTTGACAAATGAGAGATAGAAACTATCTTCTCTTTTCCCTCTTTGCCATGATCTTTTTGAATATCTATGGGTAAGTAGTATTTGACTTGTTTTAGAAATTAAGATTCATCTGGGTCTTTCAGTTGCTGAAACACACCTACATTCTTCTTGGCCTTGAAGTCTGTTTAACCACCACATTTCTGTATCTGAAGCTTTTTCTCCATTGATCTTGGTAAGGTTTTTTTTTTTTTTTCCTTATATTTGAGGCTGCCACAAATGGGCCTATTCTTGGAGAAGTATGTGATAACCTCTATTTCAATCTCCACATTTAAATTTTAGCTTTTCATTTTCTTTCTGACTACCTGAATTAAAAGCTCACAATCTCTAACAGCTGGTCAGTTTGGAGTTTCTTTGAATGCTGAGTCAGTGTTTTAAAAAGAAGTTCAAACTCTGTTCCTCTTTGGCCATATTTTTCCCAAACTGAACTAAAACTTTCTGCTAGTGTATGTCTTTCCCTAAGCTTGAAATCTCCCAACAGTCCTCCAATAAACAAAACGTCCCATACCCTCCTCCATTTTTTTTTTTTTTTACATGAGTAAAGGATTTGGTGTCAATTCAGCCCAAATTGAACAATTTTTATCTTGCACCCATGTAGGATTGAAAGTGAAAGTAGGGCAAGCTCTTGGTTTCTGGGAAATGGATTGGATACTGAGAAAGCAGATTCTTTCTCAATACAATGAGCTGAGAGCTGGTTTGTGCCTTTTTTGTGTGTCGGTTTGCTTGAAGATTTTTCTATGGACTTTTCCTTTTAGATGCTGGGTATGGGCAAACTACACTTCTTCCTTTTCTTGTTGATAGAGTTCTCAGTCTATGAAGTCCTTATATCCTCCAAATAGCCACAGCTCCAATTAATTCATCATTTAGTGTATGTGTTTAATGGTTTTAAAGATAGTCCCAAATATTAGTGTCCCAAGAACAGGTTGACTGAGTTTCAGGTGCGGAATGGTCTGCGAGGAAGGTGCTTTGCACATAGAGAGCTCCAGGCTGCAAAGCACAGAGTGTGCCCCAGTGGGGTTCCTCACTCAGCTGGGATCACTGAGCCTCACATAGAGCCCAACCAGACCTGCACATTAGGAAAACAATTGACAGGAAGACTTATTCTAATCAGTAACAGTGACTTGTTCCTTTCTAACAAAAGCAAAGGCCTGGAGAGGAAGGGAAGGGAGGTAAGTGGGATATTGAAACCCAGCCCGAGATTGCTGAAGGAAATGTTTGAAAATTTTAACAATGAGAAACTGATTTTGATATTAGTTATGTTATACATTTTTTCCTTTTAATTTGTCTTCAAAGCACATACACATAAAATGTACCATAAGAAAACATGTGTGCAGTTCAGTAGTGTTAAGTATGCTCACATTTTAGTACAACAGACTGTGTCCCAGAAACTCTGTACCTGTTGAGCAACAATTCTTTATCATCCCATTTCCTTGTTCCTGGTAACCACCATTCATTCTACTTTGCTTCTAAGAGTTTGACTATAGTTACTCTTTTGATGGCTATATTTGGGTGACTAGTTGACTAGATTAAAAATACCTATAGAACTGGCAAAGCATTACTTCTTGGTGTGTTTGTGGTTGTATTCAGAGGAAACTGGCATGTGAGTTAGTGAGCTGAGCAAGGAAGATCTGCCCTCAAAGTGGATAGGCATCATCATATCAGCTGAGGGTCTGAACAGAACAAAAAAAATCAAGATTTCACCTGTCTTTCTCCTGAAGTTGAGATATATTCTTCTCCTAATCTGGGGGCACCGGGAATCTAGGTTCTCAGGCCTTCAGACATGGATTGAGCTACACTATTGGAGTCCCAAGATCAGTAGCTTGCTAAAGGCCTGCCATAGGTTACATGGACCATTTTCTCTAACAAATCCCCCTCTTATATCTCTATATATGTCCTCTTGGTTTTGCATCAGTAGAGAACCCTAATAGTCATATAAGTGGAATCATTCTCTATTTGTATTTCTGAGATGTGGTTAGATTACGTATCACAGAGTATTTAGGATTCATCCATTGTGTTAGTGAGCTTTGCATTATTACAACAAAATATCTGAGGCAATCAACTTAGTAAAAGGTAAGGTTTACTTGGCTCACAGTTTGGAGGTTCAATGTCAAGATTGTGGATACATTTCTGCCTAGGTCTCTGGCAAGGGTTACTTAAGGCAGGTACTTTACAGTGAATGTTCACTTTTGGAGCCATGAAGCAGAGAAAGATAAGACCGTGGGGTCTCCAAAGTTTTTTGGAGGGCACACCCCCAGTGATCTAAGGATATCCCATAGGGCCCACTTCCAAAAGGTCCACAGCATTTCCCAACAGGCTACTCTGGGACAAAGTCTTTAACATACAAACCTTTGGGGACTCTCATCCAAACCATAGCATCTGTGATATAACATGCCACAGGAGTTCCTATTTTTTGGAAGCTGAATAATATTCTATTTTGTGTACAGAGATAGTACGTTTTTTAAAAATATTTATTTTTTTTAGTTTTTTTGGCGGACACAACATCTTTTTTTTTTTTTTTTATATGTGGTATTGAGGATCGCATCCCAGGTGAGCCTGCTACCGCTTGAGCCACATCCCCATCCCCGAGATAGCACGTTTTTAAAATCTGTTGATGTACATTTGTGTTGCTCCAACCCATCTATCATGAACTGGGTTTGCAAATATCTCTTTGTTATCCTTCTTTTGATTCTTTTGCACTTATACCTAGAAGTGAGATCACTGAGTCATATGATAATACTCTTTTTCAAGGATTTTTACACTTTTTTTTTTTTTTTAATAGCAACTGGAACATTTTACATTCTTACCTACAGTGGTAAAACTTCCAATTTCTCCCCACCCTTGCCAATACTAGTTTTTTTTTTTCTTTTTCTAATGGTGCCTACACCAATGGGAGTTAGGTGATATCTCTTTGTGGTTTTATTAGTGTTTCTCTAATGAGGAGAAATATTGAGCTCTTTTCATGTGTTTAATGACCATTTGTATATGTTCTTTGCAGAATCATCTTTTCAAATTCTTTGCCTATTTTTCAAGGGTTTGTGTGGTTGAATTGTAAAAATTCTTTTTTTTTCAAGATTTTTTCCCCCATTTTTAATTGGTGAACTAGAATCATACATAATAGAGGGATTCATTGCTACCTGTTCATACATGCACATGATATAGCAATATAATGTTTTCAATATTGTTCCCCAATATTCTGCTTTTTATTCTAATTTGTTATACATGACAACAGAATGCATTACAATTCATATTAGATATTTAGAGCACAATTTTTCATCTCTCTGCTTGCATGTAAAGCATATTCACACCACTCACATATTTTTCGTACATGTACATGGGGTAGTGATGTTCATCTCATTCCAGCTCAGCGTCTTTTATTGAAATAGAAAAATGAACTTATTTGTCTATCTGCACAGTTATTAACACAAGTTTTTTTTAAATAGAAACCCCACATCTAAAGAAAAATTTTGCCCATATAATAACTTTTACTTTTCTCTAAATAATATTAACTTTCAATTTCCATACATTTTAACTTTGAAAAAAATTTTTATGACATCTTCTAGGTTTAAGGAAGCAGCTGGTGGCAGTTGCTCTATTAACAATGGGAAAGAGAACTGTGGCCAAGAACATAAGGGCAACTTATTTGCATGAAAACATCCCATAAAGCTGAAAATAAATATATCATTTCAGCACAGAATTTTAAATTTACAATCTTCAATAAAAATATTTTCTAAACCATTAGGGACAGGTTTTCATTGTGGTCAGACTGTTACTCTCTCAACAACCTCTAGGCAACCTCCAGGTAATCGCCACTTCTTCTCACACAGGTGTCCTCTACATAGAATTGATGGAATGGGGCTGGGGATGTGGCTCAAGTGGTAGCGCGCTTGCCTGGCATGCGTGCGGCCCGGGTTCGATCCTCAGCACCACATACAAACAAAGATGTTGTGTCCGCCGAAAACTAAAAAATAAATATTAAAAATTCTCTCTCTCTCTCTAAAAAAAAAGTCACCCTTAAAAAAAAAAAAAAAAGAAGAATTGATGGAATGGTGGCTTTCAATGTAATGTCTCCATGTCCAAATTCTTAAAATTCAGTGACAAAATATGGCAAAACATTCTTCTGTTTTTTTCTCATAAGGCAGATCAGATAACATTGAAGCTTCTTTGCTCCCTGTTCTTTGGACTCTAAGGTAAGTTGGCATAGAGTCTTTTGTTTACTTTACTTATGAAGGGGAAAGATCTGTTTTGGCTCATGATGACAGAGGAGTTCATGGTCAGTTTTCTCCATTGCTTTGGTACCTTGGCAAGCAGTCACCACCTCAGGAAGTTCAGGATGCTGTCCTTGTGCTACAGGTTTCCCAAGAGGGGAAGGCCTGGGGGCAAGCTTCTCCAGGAACCCTGAATTTGGCTCAGGTCCTGGGTCACTCATTGCACATGAAGAATCAGGAGCTCTGTGAGTGTCCCTCAATCCCTGAAGCACAGCGCCAGTCCTCTCAATGGCAGGAGAGATGCAGCCCTGGCTGCTGGAGGGCTCTGGAGCCTGCACTAGAGCCAGGCTATGAGGTGGCTCAAGAGATGCATTTTAAAAATAAATCCTTTGGGCCTGTCACAATGGTGTACAACTGTAATCCCAGTAATTCAGGAAGCTAAGGCAGGAGGATGGCTAGTGTGAGGCCAGCCTCAGCAATTTAGTGAGATCCTGTCTCAAACTAAAAAATAAAAAGGGCTGGGATGTAGCTCAGTGGTAGAGTGTCCCTGGACTTAATCCCCAGTACTACAATAAATAAATAACAAATGCATAAATATATACCATTTGAAAGAAAAAGTATGGAAAACAACAATAGGCAAACAAAAATCATAAGAGATCTGGAGTGGCTATGTTAACATCAGGCAAAATAGACTGTAGGAAAAGGAAGGTTTGACACTTTATAGTGATTACAAACTGAATGCATTGAGAAGTATTACCATATATGTAGGTGTTTATTCCCGAAGCCTGATCATCTGTTCAACAAAACAGACATAATTAAGGGAAGATGAAATATATTCTGAAAAACAGGCAACAATCCAATAATGTTTTCAGCTTCTGTTAACAAAAGTTATCCCATCTCTGTTTTTTTGGGGTGGAGTGGGGTACCAGGGATTGAACTCAGAAACAATCAACCACTGAGCCACATCCCCAGCCCTATTTTGTATTTTATTTAAAGACAGGGTCTCACTGAGTTGCTTAGTGCCTGGCTTTTGCTGAGGCTGGCTTTAAACTCGAGATCCTCCTGCCTCAGCCTCCCAGCCACTGGGATTACAGGCGGACGCCACCGCACCCGGTTATACCATCTCTCTCTCTCTCTTTTTTTAATATTTATTTTTTAGTTGTAGCTGGACATGATACCTTTACTTTATTTATTTAGTGGTGCTGAGGATTGAACCCAGGACCTCGCATGTGCTAGGCAAGTACTCCATCACTGAGCGTCAACCCCAGCCCCCTCCCATCTCTTGTTAAAATGAGCCTTTATAGTATGGAGATTCCTCAGTAAACCTGGAATGGAACCACCATTTGATGCAGTTATTCCACTCCTCAGTATATACCTAAAGGACTTAAAATCAGCATACTATAGTGATGCAGCCACAACAATATTTTTAGCAGCTCAATTCACAATTGTTAAGCTATGAAACCAACCTAGGTGTCCTTTAACAGATAAATGGATAAAGAAAATGCAGTACATATACACAATGTAATATTACTCAGTCATAAAGAAGAATGAAATTATGGCATTTGCCAGTAAATAGTAGTCTTCTACTTGGCATGGTTGTTTTACAACCATGGAACTGGAGACTATCATGCTAACTGAAATAAGCCAATCCCCAAAAAACAAAGGTCAAATGTTCTCTCTGATATGAGGATGCTAACACACAATGGGGGGAGGGGAGAGAATAGAAGTTCATTGGTTTAGACAAAGAGGAATGAAGGGAAGGTGGGGGGGGGGTAGGAAAGACAGTAGAATGAATTGGACACAACTTTCCTATGTTCATATATGATTACACCACCATGTAACTCCATATCATATACAACCACAAGAATGGGAAATTATACTCCATGTATGTATAATATGTAAAAATACACTTTACTGTTATTTATATCTAAAAAAAAAACCAAATAAAACATAAAAATAAGATGAGCCTTTAAAGTAAAAATAGTAAGTAAAAAGAATTTTCTAAACCTCTGAATGTAAATAAAACTCTTCAGGGCCTAAATAAAACCATTGTCTGTTTTGTTATCCAGAGATGTCTCCAAGGGTATGGATTCCATCCTTTTGGTAATGTAAAGAGCCAGAAGGATAGAGCTCCAGTCTTCATGTCACTTTGGAACTTAGCCCAGGTTCTTATCCTAGCTGTAGTCATTTCTTCTTATGGAGATAAGATGATTATTAAACTTATTAACCAAAGAAGTGACTACTTCAATTTGCAGGCAATTATAGCAGGAACTATATGAAGAAAGCTGTAGCAAAGTCCAGGCTGTAACAGTAACTTGAGCTGTTAAGTTCTTTTATGGAAAACAGGATGCCACTGATACATGCTTATGTTTGTTAAAAATACTGCAGAATAAAAGCATCTTATGCACTTGGATGTATAACTTGTGTGAAATGCATTTGATTTAGTTTATTGATTTCATATCCTGATACTTTGCTGAATTCATTTATTAATTCTAGAAGTTTTCTGGTGGAATTTTTTGGATCTTCTAAATATAGAATCATGTCATTGGCAAACAGTGATAATTTGGGTTTTTCTTTTCCTATTCATATCCCTTTAATTTCTTTCATCTGTCTGATTGCTCTGGCTAGAGTTTCAAGGACTATGTTGAATAGAAGTGGCAAAGATAGCATCCCTGTATTGTTCCAGTTTTTAGAGGGAATGTTTTAAATTTTTCTCCATTTAGAATGATGTTGGTCTTGGGTTTAGCATATATAGCTTTTATGATGTTGAGGTATGTTCCTACTATCCCTAGTGAAGGGGTGGTATATATTTTTAAATGCTTTTTCTGCATCTATTGAGATGATCATATGATTCTTGTTTGTTTTTAAGTCTATTGATGTGATTGTGATAGTCAAGCCAAAGCAACTCCCTTTTGTTTAGTAACTCCATTTTGTAAAACAACCATGCCAAGTAGAAGGGTCGTGACTGGGGCAAGATGTTCTTTTCCTTTTACTATAGAAACCTTTAAGAACACGGAACTACCTGATAGGGCATTGTTTCTGTAACTAGGGTAACAGGGCTCTGTTTCTATTACTGGGGTGACTGGGCTAATTGTGATTGGCTAAGCGTCCCTCCGCCTGACTGCATTCTCCTGCTTCTGTAACTTGGCTTGCTTGCATTGGCTGGACTCCCAAATGTCCCTTTTGCAGTTTTCAGGCTTATAAGGAGCATCCTTGCAATTGTTTGGGGCTAATCTGGGGAACAGCTTTATGTTCTGGTCAGTCACCACTGGTAAGGCTTGATTCAATTATACGTGAGTGGTCTGGAAGTCAATTTATGAAACCCAGGGATGATGCTTTAACTATAACATGATGAATTGCATTTATTGATTTCCACATATTGAACCAAACTTGCATCCATACTTGATCATGATGCACTGTTTTTAAAGTATATTTTTGTTTATGAGTTGCCCAAATTTTACTGAGAAATTTTAGTGAGAATTTTTTTGTCTATATTTATGAGGGATATTGGTCTGAAGTTTTCTTTCTTTTATGTGTCTTTGTCTTACCATTGACTTTTTAAAAAATATTTATTTTTTAGTTGTAGATGGACACAATATCTTTATTTTATTTTATTTTATTTATTTTTATGTGATGCTGAGGATAGAACCCAGGTCCTCTCATGTGCTACCACTGAGCCACAACCCCAGCTCCTCACCATTGATTTTTATATGTCAATTTTATATACTGCAAGTATACCTAATTTATTTACTAGTTTTGAAAAATTTTCTTTGGAATCACTATATTTTCCTATATGAGATCATGTCATTCTTAAAAAGGGATAATTTAACTTCCATCTTTATAGCTTATATGCCTTTTCTTTCTTTTTCTTGCCTCATTTTCTGGCTAGAATTTCTAGTGAGCTGTTGAACAGAAGTAAATGTAGGGTGAAAAGTTTATCTCAGTGGTACAATGCCAGCCTGTGGGTTTGATTCCTTGAGCGTGGGCATGCGGCAGTCGTTATTGTCCCAGGTTGCATTCCTTCCATACCTAACTTGGTAAGAATTTGATCATAGGGCTGGTGATGTAGTTCAGTGGTAGAGGGCTTGTCTATCTTGCTTAAGGCCCTGGGTTCAATCCTCAGTACTACAAAAAAAAAAAAAAAAAAAAAAACTTTATCATAAAAGAAAGTGCATTTTGTCAAATGCTTCTTCTGCATCCATTGAGGTAATATATGGTTAATGTAGTGTATCGCTCTATCAGATTGCTTATGTTCAACCATCTTTGCATCCTTGGGATAAAGGCCACTTGATCATTTTGAAGGACCCGTCTCATTCTCATAAGCTGTTGAAATTGACTTGTTAATAGTTTGTTGAGAATTCTGCCACAGGGATGTTGGATTGTAGTCTTCTCTCAGGGGAACCCTTGCCTAGATTTGATATCAAGATTTTGTTGCCTTTGTGAATGAGTTATGAAGTGTCCCCTCCTCAGCTTGTGCAAGGAAATAAAGAAGCTTGGTATTTTAATTCTTTTTTAAAAAATATTTTTATTAGTTGTTGAAGGATCTTTATTTTATTTACTTATTTATATGCAGTGCTGACAATCAAACGCAGTGCCTCGCACATGCTAGGCAAGCGCTCTACCAATGAGCCACAACCCCAGCCATGATATTCGTTCTTTTTTTTTTTTTTAAAGAGAGAGAGAGAGAATTTATTTATTATTTATTTTTAGTTTTTCGGCGGACACAACATCTTTGTTTATACGTGGTGCTGAGGATCGAACCCGGGCCACACGCATGCCAGATGAGCGCGATACCACTTGAGCCACATCCCCAGCCCTCGTTCTTATTTAAAAGCTTGGTAGGATTCAGGAGTGAAGTCAATTTGTCCTGGATTCATTCCTCCCTTCCTTCCTTCCTTCATTCTTTCTTTTTTTTGGGGGTGGAAAATGCTAATTATTTTCTTTTTATTATTAAGAAGCATACATATTTGGAGCCTTTCTTCTGGCTTTATGGTGGGTAATTGTTGTAAGGCGAAATATCTTTTAAAATAATATTCTTTAAGTCTATTGGAAGTATATAATGTTGTGGGGAAAACCATTGTTAAAATAATTTCCTAAATCTATGGAATGAGACTTATAACTGAAACAACTCCAGAAAAGATTAGCCAACAGACTTGTTTAGAAATTGTGATGTTTAAAAAAATTTATTTTATCTATTCATTCATTTATCTTGGTGCCTGTCCTTAGCTTTGGAATTTGGCAGAAGTTCACAAGTGGGAAGAGTCTTGTTTACTATCATGCTATTCAAAGCTTAGCGAGGAACCAAGAATCCATGGATGTCACAGCCCTTCTGGAGAGCCTAGACTTGAAGTACTTTCAGTTCAGAATTCTGAGTGAAATTAAATCAGAGGCACATGGATTCATGGGTGTGTCAAAACCATATCAGAAAAACTAGACAAGAGTCTGTAATAAATTGGGCTTTTGCTAAGAGTGGAGTCTGCTGATAACTTGATCTTGAACTTTCCAGCCTCATAGGCTGTGAGAAATACATATTTGTTTTTAGCCAGTTCTATGGGTGACTAATAATCAGCAGTCCAAATGGACTGCACACCTCCACTCCAGCTTTTAAGTCAAAAGATATATTTATACTTAATGGTGGTGCCAGGCAGATGGTGATTGTTTACTTGTTATGGTTATACATTATTTGTGTTTATATATATGTAAACAGGCAGATGGTGTTTTTTTACTTGCACAATCAAGGTATAGGGTCACTCTATGTTGGCACTTAGGCTCAAAATGGAGCAACTCATGGCAAACAACTGCTTCACAAAATGGAGTGATGTAGAGCTGGGCACAGCCTGAAAACCATGTTCTGTTCATCATGGAGGAACTCATAGAAAGACACAGGCTGCTCTCCACAGGATTAAAGCTGAAAGCTATCTAAAAGCCACTATCAATCAAGGACCAAGAAAACTAGGCCAAAAGTAGGAGAAAGATTAAATCTGAGAGGAAATTTTAATGTACAAGAAAAAAAACATACAATAGAATCAAAGCATCCAAAAGGTTGGTGTCTGACGAAGATTAATGGAATTGGCAAAACACAAAGAAATGACAAATTGCCATCTTCATTAGCAAAGGATATAAAATGACTCAAGAAAATCTTCTCCTACACTAACAATTAGGACAAAGCAGACAATCAAAGCATTTTAATTTTGTTACTCTACTAGAGAACTGAATACATAAGACAAGTGAACTTCCAAAAAGAAGAATATCCCTTGAAGAGACAAGACTTAAACATACATTTTAACTTTTGCCTGAGTTTGGAATTCAAAAGTAATAAACTGAAGACTTCTCATAGCAAAATTCAACAGAGTCTTTTTTTTAGTAATATTTTCTGGGTAAGTTTTATGTATCAGGTGTAGCAATTCAATTGGTCATTTCTCCGCTAAGAAGTATTCCATAGGCACTGACTACATCCAATACTCAAACACATAGTAGGGCTTACTTGGGTACTTCTGAGTTATTGATATTAAAGTGGTCATATAGGAAAGTCTGTTCAGTTGATTGGTTGTTCTCACCCTCATGGTGTGAGCAGAAACCAAGCACTTGATAAAGTAGCAGGGTCAAAAAGAAAAGATGGTGTTTCATTGTGAGAAATGAGAAGGTAAAATCCTTGAAAACAGACTGTTGCAACTGGGGTGATCCTTTTATCTATGTGGAAATCTTCCTTAAATTATTGCAGAGGATGCAGTAACCTGTGGCTGTTGCAATGAGCCTTTCCCGTTCATATCCAAGGAGAGTGTGAATTCCCAATTCTGGAATGATCACTTTAAGACTGGAGAGTTTAGCACAGGAAACATTCCTCTCTGTATCAGCAAAAGAGGGTTTTTTAATGGACAAGGACAGGGTAGTTCTGAGGAATAATGAAGTCAGTGGGGTTTAAAGTATGTGATGGGTCAGGAGAGATGAACAGGATTAGGCTCACTTTCTGTGAAAAGGCAGGAGGCACGGCAGGCACAGATCTGCTCATGCCAACTGTGCATCCTCCAGAACTACAAACCCTGACCCATCTCTCCTCACTCCACAGAGGATTCCACCATAGACCTCACAGTGTCCATGCTGGACTTCAGTGGAAGCACTGATGAACCCAGCCTAATTCCATATTAAGTTTGGGAGCCATCTCATCACAAAGTCATGAAAAGTTAATTTCTGTTTTACTGTAAATTACTGTGATTTCTAAACTTGTTTGGAATTCCTGCCTGTGCCTTGAACTCACCCATGCCTGGCTTTCCCTGACCATATAACAACCCTCTCTGAAACCTCAGTGGCACCTCATAAATTCTGATGTTGGGATGGGGCTGGGGATGTGGCTCAAGTGGTAGCATGATCGCCTGGCATGCGTGTGGCCCGGGTTCGATCCTCAGCACCACATACAAACAAAGATGTTGTGTTCGCTAATTACTAAAAAATAAATATCAAAAATTTCTCTCTCTCTCTCTTTTTTTAATTTATTCTAATTTGTTATATATATGAAGGCAGAATGCAATTTATTTCATATTATACAACAGAGCACAATTTTTCAAGTCACTGGTTGTACACAAAGTATTTTCACACCATTCATGTGTTCTTAGGGTAATGATATCTAACTCATTCCATGGTCTCTCCTACTCCACACACTCCTCCCTTTCCTTCCCTTCTCTTTGTCCTATCTAAAGCTCCTCATTCTTCCCATGCTCCCTTCCCATTGCCGTTATGAGTCAGCATCTTCATATCAAAGAAAACATGCAGCCTTTGTTTTTTTGGGGGGATTGGCTTACTTCACTTAGCATTATATTCTCCAACCCCATTTATTTACCTGCAAATGCCATGATTTTATTCTATTTTGGTGTTGAATAGTATTCCATTGTGTATATATACCAAAGTGTCCCTATCCATTCACCTACTGAAGGGCTTCTGGGTTGGTTCCACAATTTAGCTATTGTGAATTGTGCTGCTATAAACATTGATGTGGCTGTGTCCCTGTAGTATGCTGTTTTAAGTTCTTTGGGTATAAATTGAGGAGTGGGGTAGCTGAGTCAAATGGTGGTTCCATTCCAAGTTTTCCAAGGAATCTCCATACTGCTTTCCATATTGGTTGCATAAATTTGTAGTCCCACCAGCAATGTATGAGTGTGCCTTCCCCTGCAAATCCTCGCCAACACTTACTGTTGTTTGTATTCTTTTTTTTTTTAAATTTTTTATTGTTGGCTGTTCAAAACATCTCTCTCTCTCTCTTAAAAAAATTCTGATGTTGGGATCTAAATTTATTCCCTACCTTGAAATGTTAAGCCATGTAGATCATTAACCTACTGTCTGCCTTTGTATTATGCTTGTCAAAATCCTGTTATCTGTAAGTTCTCAAGACACTCCCCTTTTCAACTTTTTGTGCTATAAAACTGGGTTCCTAGAGACCTGGGGTACTGATCTCTAACCCAGGGTTTTCAGGACAGATAGTCCTGTCCAGCTCTGGTGTACACCAATACAGGCTTGCTTTAATTTGTTTTAAAATTGGAGTTGGTAGTTTTTTTCTTTGCGTCGGGATTTAATAGCACCTCTCTAGGATATAGACGTACTGTTTGAATATTTTCACCTCCCTGTCATATTCTATGTGCACATCATTGGCAAAATTTAATCTGAAGCTTTTGTGACTGAAAACCAGGTTGTCAAATTTGTGGGGTTGGGAGTTCAAGGTTCCTGACTTCTAAGCATCAGGGGCTACTAACATTATCATAAGAACCCAACATCTCACTATAGGCCACGAGGTTACTCAGCACAGCAGAATGCAAAAGACTAAAGTGAAGAGCTAGAGAGCCCCCAGGGGCAGATGTCAGGGACATTGGGAAACAGAATCCAGAGTAGTTTGGAGCCCAGTCAGTGCACTCAGGACTCACTCCCCAAGGGGTTCTAACTGGCACCTCCATTGCCAGGAGAAAGGCTGACTTAGAAGTCACAGTTACAAGCCTGTAAGGGCATCAGATATCAAACATGTTACCTGAAGAGAAATTCTGAAACAAGGATCAAGCTCAAACAAGATGTGAAAGCTCTGGAAAGCCATGGACAGCTGGAGCTCACCTCAGACACGGGATTATCTCTCAGGTGTGTCTTCTCAAGCCTAACTTAGGAGGGGAAATGTCCTGAGAAACCTGGCACTGACCCATGGGCTGGCTTGTGAAGAAGGGGCGATAGTCAAGAGCTATGGACAGAGAATGAGAGCAATTGAAACTAAAAAACATTATTTTCCAAAACTATTAGGAATTTTTTTTTTTCTGAAAACCTCCATAATTCCTCAAAGCAGTTGAGTTACAGGAATTCCAGGTTCCTGTCAGGAGCTGTCAGTACTGTTTGTAATGGTGTCAGGATCACCCAAATGTATCAGAGCCCTCCTGTGCTGGTTACCTTCCCACCCTCTGCTGCCCATGTGATCTCTGAGCAGGTCAGAGGGGACCATGTGACACTGTCTTGTCAGCTCTCCTGCTCCCTTAACATTCCAGATATTTTTGGAGAGAGAGGTCTGTTCTCTATTCTTTGAACTTCTAATGGGTTTCTGCCCAAATCCACCCAACCCCCAGCCCTGAAGAGTTTCTGTAAGAAGGAAATGCTGTGAGGACTATTGAAGCCCAGAGGGACAGTTGAGAAGTGATTCCAAAGGGACAGCTTGTAGACTAAGTAGGGAATGGAGGAAGGATTGCAGAAGTGTCCAAAGCAGGGGTCTTCGTATTGTATCAGAACACCATGAGCATGAAATTGCCTCACAACAATTGAAGAAGTGCACGAGATAGTACTTCTTTCTTGAATCATTCAACTAATTAATTTTTATTATTGAGGAGATCTATCAAGATTCTTATGCATCCTGAGAGGTAATAAACTTGCTTACAACAAGTGTTGTAAGCAAAAAAGCCAAAGTGTGAAGAATCTTCTCACACAACAGTTATTTTCCATTTTCTCACCTTTAATCCTTATCTCTAAACCACAATCATCTCAAGTTGTCGCAGTCTGGCTGGGCACAAATCACGAGCCACTGAAGCAAGTACAAACTTTATTTCTGAACTCCACCAGCACACTCCACACATGCTCTCCGGGAACTCTCCCGAACGCCACTTGGCTCCTCCAGGAACCACAACCGGAAAATCCCTCTTCCGAAAATCCCTCCTCCCGCACTTCCCCAACCAATGGGAACTCTCCGAGAATCCCCACGAGAACTCCAAAGTAGTGCGAGAACTCCAAAGTAGCAGGCCGAGGCAGACAGTAAAGGTCTAATATACAACCGAATCAATCCAGCATCATCTTAATGGCTTGCCTCTCGACCAATACTATTGGCAAAATGCCAGGGGCCATTCCAACTCAGCTGTGGCTCTCAGCATCTCCCCCCTTCTGTTTAATTAAACAACAAGCAATGTGGCTTAGGGACCATGCCTGTTAGGTTGTCCAATACACATATGGTCCTTACCTGTCATCAGATGAGCTGACCTCAAGATGTCAGCCTCCTGTCTTAGGTTGGTACCACTGCAATTGGATCTTACCCATCACTGACTACTGGTCCAGCATACAGCCATACTTGTGGATAGGCCTATGCACCAGTGGGGAGGTGAGGTTCTTTGCCTCACGTCTGTTGGCCCCCAGATTTGGCCTTTGCACCAGAGGGGGGTTGAGGTTCTTTGCCTCACCTCTGTTGGCCCCCAAATTTTAGACCATCACTAGCAGAAGGGAGGAGGATACAGAAATGCCACTACACCAAGCCAATTGATGGCTCCTATGGAAAAATTGTACCACCGGTGACACCATCAGCAAAGATACGCCAGCACTACCACAATTCGCTGCACCAATAGATAGTTCACAATGCATACAAGTGATACATAGTCCAGGCAAGTTCTGCAAGCAGTTCAAAGCAGAGGAATCTATCAATATGTCCATTTCCTCCCAAAGTAAATCGTCTCCTTGATTGAGCATTACTTGTTGAGTTATTATTCATTGATGCATCAGTTTATACAGTTTACTGTGATAGCTATCGAAGAAGCTGTAGTTTGGTTTTATCTTTGTCTTCACCGGCACTGGGATGAAGATAGGAATTCTGGCAATGATGGCTAAAAAAAAAACTATGTAACATTCCAACAGGCACTAAGAAGACAATTTTCTGAACAATTGACATTATCCTGAAGAGAATTATTAAATATAATGAAAAGGAAAGGTGAGGGCTGGGGATGTGGCTCAAGCGGTGGCGCGCTCGCCTGGCATGTGTGAGGCCCGGGTTCGATCCTCAGCACCACATACAAACAAAGATGTGTCCGCCGAAAACTAAAAAAATAATATTAAAAAAAAGAAAAGAAAAGGAAAGGTGAAAGTAAACAAACTGATCTGTTAACCTCCTTATTTGTTCACATATTAAAACAATCCTCAACAGCGGTTTACCCAATTTAAATTAAACCATTTAAATCACGTGAATAAAAAAAAAATTCAGATCCATTTTTTCATGAGTGCTCCTCATATATGATATATGGACATATGTACATACAGACATACAACACAAAACACAAGTGTGCACACATAACATACAACACATAAGACAATAGTAAAGGCCTTGTAGCTTTACACAGGTGAAATCTCCATTGCAATGTTTAAAAACTTCACAGTCAAAAAATAACACTGATCAGAAAAACATTAATCTAGGTCTGTGTGAGCTCAAAAAATAAAATAGAACTTTATGATGTGGGAAAGGGCAATAATAAAATAGATATTGAAAAAAGACATCCTGGTTACCACCTGGGTTTGACTCTTTTTTGGATATCCCATCTTTTTTTTTTTTTTTTTTTGTAACTTGCACATCGGCCTGAAGGTATTCCCACAAGCAAGCCTCAAGGTTTTTTACATTTGAAATAGGCCTTAATGATGTTCATTATTCATTAACCTCCAGGTGTGGGAGAATCACTCTTGCAGATGTAAGAATAGCCAAGCTGGAGCTCAGGATATCAGCTGTTATGGATTTGAGTCAAATCATCTTCTTTTTGGTCTGTAGAAATCGCTTTGGTTAATCTCTCTGGAATCCAAATTGGCTGCTGTTCTCCCTGTGGAAACACACAAACAGAACCCCAACTCCAGACAATCACTGGGTCAGGACCTTTCCATTGTCCTGTTAGAATATCCTTCCAAAGTACCTTGGGCTTATGTACATTTTTTGGACACATATGCCTTTTTGCAGCACTAAGCCCTGATGAATCCAAATTTAAAAAGTTTAGAGTAAAAAGGGTTATTTTAAGTTTATATTTGGGGGATATATACCCCTTTCCAATTCCCTCTTTTTGCTTTAATAAGTACATTTTAATAGTTTGATGAGCTCTTTCAACTATGCCTTATCCCTGTGGATTGTATGGGATTCCTGTTATATGAGTAAAGCCAAATGATGAGCAAAATTGTTTAAAAGAGGTAGAAGTATAACCAGGACCATTATCTGTTTTTAACTGTTTTGGAACGCCCACAGTGTCAAAATTTTGTAAGCAATGAGCTATAATATCTTTAGTTTTTTCTCCAGCATGAAGGGAGCCCATCAAAAATCCGAAAGAAGTATCAACTGTAACATGCAAATATTTTAATTTTCCAAATCGTGGCAAGTGTGTGACGTCCATCTGCCAAATATGGTTAGGTATCAGTCCTCTAGGATTGACTCCAAGATTAACTTGTGGTAAAAAGGTCACACAATTTTGACATTGTTTTATTATTTGTCTAGCTTGTTCCTTAGTTATTTTAAAATGCTTTTGTAAAGTATTAGCATTGACATGGAACCTTTTATGAAAATTTGTAGCTTCTTCTAGTGTAGAGAAAATATGTATATGTCATGTGTAGTTTTATCTGCTAAATCATTGCCCAAACTAAGGGCTCCAGGCAATCCTGTATGTGCCCTCATATGTCCTATAAAGAATGGATCTTTTCTGTCCCAGATTAGACTTTGTATAGTGGAAAGCAAAGAGAAAACAGTAGAGGAAGGAGAAATCCTACTAGCATCTTCAAGGGATACTATAGCATTAACTATATACTGACTATCAGAAAATAAATTAAATACAGAATCTTTAAACATCACAAAAGCTTGTAATACTGCATTAAGCTCTACCTTTTGAGCTGATTGTTTGGGTCCTAAAAATGTATAAGTTTGCTCAGGGGTAACTACTGCTGCTGTACCATTATTTGACCCATCAGTGAATATATTTGGAGCATTCATGGGTGTTTTTCTTGTCATTTTTGGAAAAATTACAGGAGGCAAAGACCAAAAAGACAATAAAGGATTAGATGGTAAGTGATTATCAAATTAAACATTAGATTTACACATGATTATTGCCCAAGTATTTAACTCATTAGCTAACTCATCAATTTGATCCCTAGTATATGGAATAATAATTTTATTGGGAGAAATTCCAAACATTCCCTTTGCTGCTTTTATTCCTTTGAGTATTAATTGTCCTACAGCCTCAGGATACCTAGTAAGAATAGTGTTAGGAGAATAAGATAAGTGTATCCACAATAATGGACCTTCTTGCCAAAATACTCCTGTAGGAATATTTTTTGTTGGTATTACAATAAATAATAAAGGCAAACTTATATCAATTCTATCCAAATGCATATTTTCCATATATGTTTCAATAATTTTTAATGCCTTTCTTGTTTCAGGCGTCAACATTTGGGGTGAATTTGGATCTGATGGACCTTTTAGGATATCAAATAAAGGTCCCAACTCTCCTGTTGGTATGCCTAGATAAGGCCTTATCCAATTTATGTCTCCTAATAACTTTTGAAAGTCGTTAAATGATTTGAGTTGATCTACTCGTATTTGAATTTTTGGTGGATGGACCATTGTTGAGGATAATAGAACTCCTAAATAACTAATTGGAAAGTTTAATTGTACTTTATCTATTGCTATCTCTAGAGTATAATTTTTTAATAAGTTTGTAAGTGTGGCATAACATTCTAGCAATGTGTTTTTATCTTTATGTGCTAATAATACATCATCCATATAGTGAAATATTTGTAGTTCATGATTTAGATTTCTAAGTGGCTGGATTGCTTTGTTAACATAAATTTGACACATAGTTGGGCTGTTAGCCATCCCTTGAGGGAGTACTTTCCATTCATATCTCTGATCAGGACCTTCATGATTCAGTGCAGGGATAGTAAATGCAAAACTTGGACTATCCTCAGGATGAATTGGAATTGAAAAAAAAAACAATCTTTAATATCTATAGCTAAAACATACTAGGTTTTTGGCAAGGCAGACAATTGAGGAATCCCTGATTGAGCAGGTCCCATAATAACCATCTCATTATTAATGGCTCTTAAATCTTGCAATAATCTCCATTTACCAGATTTCTTTTTAATGACAAAAATGGGAGTATTATAGGGAGATATGGAAGGTTGTATATGTCCCTCTGCTAATTGTTGTTTGACTATGTCATGGCCTGCTTGTATCTTTTCTTTAGTCAGGAGCCACTGAGGAACCCATACTGGTCTTTCTGATTTCCAAGTAATTTTTATTGTCTCAGTGACCCCTTCTGAAAACCCAATCCATGTCTATTTATTCCTTGGTCTATTTGAATTGGTGCTGCTATACCTTGTTTTTGTTCTCCTAATCTTTTTTTCTTTCCTGAAACCTTATCTAGCCCTAATAGTGGGGGCATTTGGATTGATGTTATTTGTTAATGTTAGTCCTAATTGATCTAGGACATCTCATCCCCATAAATTTATAGGAAGATGATCCAATACATATGGCTGTATACTTCCTTCACATCCTTCAAATCCTTCCAATCTAATACCATTGCACTTCTATGGGGATTAGTCGCCACTCCTAGGCCTCGAAACATTTGAGTGGCTTGTTGTAATGGCCAATGTTTTGGCCATTCTTGACGAGATATGATGCCAAGGTCTGCACCTGAATAAAGTAGCCCATTAAATTTCATAACCCACTTGAATCAAATGTATGAAATATGATATGTCAAGAGCTTTGTAATGTTTTGAACAACCAATAAAAAAAATAAAACTAGATTTAACATAAAAAAATTCATGTCCTTAAATATTTAGTTTTAGCATGGGGCGAGAATCTAAATTTAAAGACCTCATAGCCCAATCTACCCCTGTGGAGCCTAATCCCCTGGAACCTCTTTCTATACTACTACTGGAAAATTTATCATGTAGGCTTGGTATTATTAATAACTGTGCTATTCTATCTCCTGGTGAAATTACTGATATACCCTTTGGAGAACTAGCTATAATTTTTATTTCACCTTAATAATTGGGATCAATTACCCCAGGACTTATCATAAGTCCTTTTAGAGTAGAAGAACTGCGTCCTAACAATAAGCCTACTGTTCCTTGGGGAAGAGGTCCTTTTACTCCTGTGGGAATGATTTGAACTCCCATCTCTGGAGTTAGTACTGCTCTGGCAGAGGCACAGATGTCCAACCCTGCACTCCCTCTGGTTCGTCTGATGAGAGATCTGATGGATAATGTGTCCTGGGCACTACCCTGATGGTGTTGCTGGGTTCCTCCATGGTGTTTCTGGGTTCCTCCAGTGCCCCATATATTTGTGGTCGTGGGCCCTGAAGCATTGGGCCCCCCTGTCCGTTTTTTGGCAATGGAGCCCGATGCCTTTCTCCACGATATCGTGGGTAAACACCTGGTCCTTGTCCGTTTTTTGATAATGGAGTACCCTCTATGGTGGTTTGAGAACGGCATTCATTAGCCCAATGTCTCCCTCTATGGCATCGTGGGCAAATACCTGGTATTCTATTCCTTTGATACCTAGCTTTATTAAACCCTCCTCGTATGGGGCAATTCCTTTTAAAATATCCTGTTTGTTCACAATTGTAGCATGTTTTTGGCCTGGCATCTAAAGCCTGTTGTACTGCAGCTGCCAAGACTTGCCCTTGTTCATTAATGTCTCTACATAATTTAATATATGTGTTTAAATCTTCATGTTTCCATGGTCTAATGACCTCTCTGCACCAACGATTCGCTTGAGCATAAGCCAGTTGTTTTATTAATGGCATTGCTTGTTCTGTATCCCCAAAAACTCTGGTAGCTGTTTGAATAAGCCTATCTACAAATTCAGCGTAAGGTTCATTAGCTCCTTGAATTATCTTAGATAATTGACCTTATAAATCTCCATGTCCTTGTAAAGTCTTCCATGCCCGAACTGCATCTGCAGCAATTTGTGAATATATAGCAGGATCATATCTAATTTGTTGCCGTTTACCCTCATAAGGTCCTTTTCCTAACAACATATCTAGATTTCTTTGAGGGTAACCGGCTGCTGCATTTCGCCTAGCTGTCTCCGTGCAAAATTCCTCATTGGCAACCTTCCATAACAAATATTGCCCTCCATTTAGCACAGCTTTACACATGCTAGCCCAGTCTGCTGGCGTCATGTCCAAGTTGGTAATGGATTCAACCATGCTTACAGTGAAGGGTGCTTGAGGACCATAGGTTGTTACAGCCTCCTTTAACTGCTTCACTGTTTTGAAATCTAAAGCTCGGTGAATTCGCTGCCCTCCTGCCTGCTCAAGTACAGGGCATGCTAATCTTTGAGGTCCTGTCTCAGGATCCCATCTATCAACTATGGGGGTTGAGAGCCACTCAGCTGTATCCATAGGTGGAACTGTTGGTTGAATTACGCCCTCTGGTGATAGAACAGAGTTAGTAGCAGCATCCTGTTTTAGCTTCCCCCCTGATAGCTGTTTCTCCTCTAAGCTTTCTTCCTTTAAATTTTCTTCCTCTATCTGACTAGCTCGAGAGACCTTCTCTTTTCTTTGATCTAACATGTTTTCTACCATAGTCTGGACCTCTAACAATTTACTTAACACTCTTTCAGTTTGTTTTTTACTAATTTCTAGTCTACTATAAAGATAACTCAATCCAACAAGATAACACAAAACAAAACCAAAACAGAATGAAACAAAAATGGAACAAAAAATCATTGTATCAATTTTCCTATTTTCTTGACATGTGCATTTGTGGTCTATTTCTATCTCTTCCTCAGGGGTGAACAACTTCAAACCTTTTCCCAGTTTGCCTGAGAAAGTTCTAGGGATAGGCAGCTTGAAACAAAACCAAAACAAATCAAAACAAGAACACATTGTTTTTTGAAATGGTCACCCATTCTCTTGCCTTCCCTCAGGGGTGAGCAATTTCACTTACCTCCGAGCTTCAGGCATTCCCCGCACGGGACGCCAAATGCTGCAGTCTGGCTGGGCACAAATCATGAGCCACTGAAGCAAGTACAAACTTTATTTCTGAACTCCACCAGCACACTCCACACACGCTCTCCAGGAACTCTTCCGAACGCCACTTGGCTCCTCCAGGAACCAACAACCGGAAAATCCCTCTTCCAGCTCCCGCACTTCCCCAATCAATGGGAACTCTCCGGGAATCCCCACGAGAACTCCAAAGTAGCACGAGAACTCCAAAGTAGCAGGCCGAGGCGGACAGTAAAGGTCTAATATACAACCAAATCAATCCAGCATCATCTTAATGGCTTGCCTCTCAACCAATACTATTGGCAAAATGCCAGGGGCCATTCCGACTCAGCTGTGGCTCTCAGCATCAAGTCAACATTATGATGTGACCATTTATTATCATTATCGCTGCTTATACAAATTAGAGAGATATGATGGGAGTGCACTATTTTATTATTTTTTTTAGATAAGGTGCTAAAGCTGCAGTACCCTGCTTTAGCACTTTATCTAAATAAAATAATAAACTGTGTACTCGTTAGTATTCAGGGTTTTAAAATATTCTGTTTGTGACATTAGTCTACATTTTTTTATGTATAACTAGAGGATCACTTACTCCCACCGACATAAAGTATTCCATCTGTGAGTGTATCACAATATTTATCCATGCAATTGCTGATAAACATTTGAGTAGTGTTTACCGTTTGGGGTTTATGGACAAAAACCAATTATGAAAATTCTCGTACCTCTCAGTTTTTGTTACCTTTAGCTCATTCTCCAAAACTTTTCTCAGAACCAACCTCATGCAGAAAACCTGATCTCCAAGACACTCTGTCTTGACTCAGAAGACATATTAAAGAACTTAGAGCACTTCTAGAATACACAATTTGGACCTGGGTACCCTTCTCTGGGAACTCACCTTCTGAGTTCTCTTTCATGTGTTAGTTCATGAAGGGCTTCTTCACTCTTCTAAGATCATTTATCAGAATGAAACTTATTTGTCAAATTAAAACAAGTCATCTCAAATTACATGGTTTCACAAAGGGAAAAGTACATCAAAGTGGGATTTCTGTGACTTTTTCTGTGATATTTGGGGGAGTTTTTAAAGGATGCCTAGACCATTCTGAGTCTTGACTGATCCCTGCAACATGACTGTTGTCATCACCTTTGGGATCCTTCAGCTGTGGATATTTCTCCAGCAAAGCAATTTAGCCCTGTGTTTTACTACTTAGTTTTATGCTAACACACACATCCTTCATATTCTCTCCCCCTCTAATAGATTTGTAAATGAACATTTACAAACAAGCAGCACTCCCTCTCTGTCAGAAGCTGGGGATCTGGGTGTTAAATACTAAACCTTTGTCTCACCTACTCATACCAGATTATCTGGTGTCTACTCAGCTATACAAGAGAAGGGGGCACTACCTGGAAAACCGTTAGAGGTCACATAGCACCCATTCATCCTTATTTTGGAAACTTATGCAAAAGGTAGCTCAGGAGGAAAGGGCCAACCAGATGAGTTTGAATTACACATTCTGAGGGATCTTGGGCCTTGGTGATGTTCCTAACCAAGCCACCAATCTACATGCCATAAAATATTTCTAGCCTGGGAAATACAGATGCCCCAAGAGGAAGACTCTACTATCTGGAGAATCTACAGAAGTATCACAGGGACATTAGCTTAATTCCTTAAAAAGAGTTGGCACAGTCTGATATAGATTTAGAGATTTAAAATCAGGCTATTGTTTTGCTAGAACAGAAGAGCAGCTGATTTCTGGAAGTTGGCCTATTTATTGTACAGTAACTCTCCATTGCTTTCAGTTTCCATCTGAATTATATTCACAGGCAATGCCACTTCAGGCAGCCTTGGATGACCTAGGGGGTTGTTTGTCGGGCCAGAAAAACCTTCGCACTGATTTTGAAACAAAATCAATGATGTGTTGAAACTTGTAAGGTCCCTCTGAAAGTAAGGGCAACTTTATCATACTTAAAATTAAAGCTCAAGTTGTTTTAACTTCCCAACTTCCTCAGGCTGAGAATGGAAACGATGCCCCCCCACCCCACATGCTTTAAAGTTGCCTCGCTAAATCTGCATTCTATTACTATGACAATCTATTACTGCCTTTTGTCCCACTTTGCCATCACTTCCCTAATAAAATCTTCCCTTGCCCTTGAATTTTTGAAGATGGCAATTTGAAATGAAAAGGTTTTCTCTGTCTTCCATCAAAGCTGGTCTTGAATAAAAACTCTTTTCCTGCCACTCTGCCTCCTGAGGTTTTGATGGAGTGAGGAGGGGTAAAGTCTTGCCTCTTGTCCTCACAGGGAACAGTTCTGCGAAGTAATACTGTGGGCAGTTTGGAGGGGAAAACAATTTGGAGGGAAAAACATGTTTAAGTGTTCCAGCATTTCCCATTGTTGTTATTCCAGAAGAAGTATATGATATTTACTCTTTCAAGTGTTTCTCCAAATAGCCAGTCATTTCATAGGCTAAATTTGTGGGGTTTTTATAAGCACTGATGGCCTGGCCAGGAACTATTACTTTTTTTTTTTTAAATATATTTAATTGTACATGGACACAATACCTTTATTTTTGTTTATTTAGTTTATATATATATATAGATATATAGATATAGTGTGGGGGGTCGAACCCAGTGTCATACATGTGCTAGGTAAGCACTTTTTTTTTTTTTTTTACCATCTCCAATTCATTCTACCTGCTGCCCGCAGGGGGCGTTGTTGAAACACAAATCGAGTCACCATTCTTACAAGTTTTTAAAAAATGAATTCGTAAGTCTTCCATTACAGTTGGAATGAAGCCCAGTCTCCCTGCCAAGTACTGAAAGACCCTACCCAACTGGGCTCTTGCCTGTCCCTCTTCTCATCTCCCTTTGTCTCAGCTTTACCACCTGGCCCTTCCTTCAGGGCCAAACACATCAAGCTCTTCGTCACTGAGGACTTGGTACACAAACTCTTCCCTGCCTGGAATTCACATCCCTCATATCCATTCTAATTTTGTGCTTAGTGAAAATTCATCTTAATTCTTTTCCTGATGAAAAGATCACCAACTGATTAGCCTCAGCTGGTTCTACACTTTCTTTCTACAACACCAGCTTGTGGCACCCTGTGCTAATCCTTTGTAATTCTTATAAGATATTCAAATTCTAAATGTGGTGTAATTCACTTGATGTCTTATTTCTGAATTGAGACATACAAGAACACAAAAACTGTGATTGTTGCATAGCCATGTTTCTTCAGCACCTTCCAAAGGTTTCCCCTGTGCCAATAGGACATGGCCAGGTCAGTGTAGTAGCCTTTTTTCCTACTGACCAGATGCAATTATGATGAAAAGTAGTCACTTTGACCTCACTCTGGATCCCGTGTGAGTTTTTCTGTCTGCACTGTGAATGTATAAATCAAATCAGAACATGAACTCATAAAGGCCAGTTTTAGTTAGTCTTGAATTTCTGACTAGAATCATCTCCATCAACATCATTTTGTTAGCTTTTCATGTATTTTCTATGATTCCAAAGAGATGATGTCTCTAAAATATTCAGGTTTATTACAAAATCAACTTGTTTTAGGAATTTTGCTCAGATTTGTCCATATATGTACTAGAGTTTTAGATTTTATTCTTAGTTCAATTGTTTACTTAATATTCTGAATCAAAATGAGAGAAAAATTGTAATTTCTAATTTTGAAAATGTTTTGAACTGAAAACATGTGAATGCTTTCAACACAAAAAGTATTGAAAAATATTAATGAAACAGAGCACCTTTTATCATGTATTGATTAAGCTACAAAAAAGAGAGATCTGAGAAATACAGCAGGTACCAGATGTGGTGGCACATGCCTGGATTACCAGAAGTTTGGGAGGCTGAAGAAGGAGGGTTGCAAGGTGGAGGCCAGCCGCAGCAATTTAGCAAGGCCCTTAGAAATGTAGTGAGAGGTCCTATCTCAAAATAAAAAGAGAGGGCTGGTGATGTGGCTTATTGGTTAAATGCACCTGGATTGAATCCCTGATTACCGCCCCCACCACGAAAAAAAAGAAAAAAATACAGCAGAAATCTGAGGATTAGATCATGTTGCTTTGTCTTCTCCACAGAGAGGCAATTTAAAACATTTGACACCAGGGGATGTTTGGTGAAGTCTGGAGACATGTTTTGAGGTCATAGCTGGTTTGGTTACCACACAGGTACTGCTGGCATCAAGCAGTTAGTGGGCAAGCATGCTGCTAAACTTCCCACAGTGCACAGAAAAGCCTTCATGACAAAGCCCTATGTAGCCCAAAGTGTCCATCCTGGGGAGGCTGAGGAATGGAGGGCAATGAAGGAGGGCAACTCCTGCCACGTGGAGTGCAGAGGATTCCCAGAAGCATAGCACCGAGCAATTAGAAAGCAACACAGGAAGCTATGCTCTATGAATTTCAGAAACGGACTAAACTAGTGAATAAACTCCAAGCGAGAGGCTTCTGGGATTCTAGTAATGTTCCATGCTTTGATCTTGGTGGATGTTTAATGATGCATCTGTAAACCCCAAGCATCTGTACAGCAAAGATCTGAGTACAGTTGTGTATGCACATTTGGTCTCAGTGACATGATTTTTTCTTAAAAAGCTATGTAGTTGGGCTAGGGATGTGGCTCAAGTGATAGCGAGCTTGCCTGGCATGTGCGGGGCACTGGGTTCGATCCTCAGCACCACATAAAAAATAAAAAAAAAGTTGTGTTCACCGAAAACTAAATATTAAAAAATTCTCTCTCTCTCTCTCTCTCTCTCTCTCTCTCTCTTAAAAAAAGCTATGTAGTCCACAGAAATATACAGCTAGGAAAAATATGTTTAATAACATCTCACAGGGAAACTGTTTTGGGTCAAGGTTATACTTAGTGACGATGGATCAGACTTCATTCCAAGAAGTATGTTTTCTACCACATAAACAAAGGAATCAAAATCATTCCCATCAACACAAAATATAAATGCAGATAACATTTCTATGAACTTGGGACAAACACATGTAAATACCTACTTTCCTACACACACACACACACAAAACACACACACACATGCACTGAGAGCAAAGTTTCAGCCCATGAGAACAACAACATTCCTTTCTTCTGACTTAACTAAAATAGACACCTCTTCCTAAAAGAAGCACAACCTGAAATCCATATGCCTGATTAAAAATGAAATATAACTGTAGAGATACATTAATCCAACTTTGTTCATGTGCCAAAACAAAGATTGAAAGGTGTGCAAATAACAGTGAGGCACAGACCCAGCCCAGACCAGCAGAGACCAAATGGAAGATGAGCAGACAACAGATAACAGAAGTGAGAAATGTGGTATGAACCTGCAGACAACGCTCTTCAACACAGGCAGTTCAATACTTCCACAAGTTTTTTGATAAGACAAAGCAAAAATTTAATTTTTATCATGTTTAATTATGGTTGTACTCTTTGATGTTTTATATAGGTTTGTGGGCACTGTGCATTGTTTTCCTGCCAGAGGCATAAACATTCACCCCGACGCTTATATTGATTTGATAATGTTTTTTGAGTAAAAGTTGGTATAATTGGTATGAAAAGTTTCACTAGTTTCATTTTCAATTAAACTCACATCTTCTTTCAAATGACTTGATTATTCATTCCTATTACTATAAAATTATTTACCTACCATAAAGTTTAATTTTCCAAAATGCATAATGGTTCTAAAATTCAGTTCAAATAAGGCCAGTATTGTGTCTGAACACCAAGAAGTGTTTTGATCACTGACACATGCTGGTAAAAGTTTGTCATGGACAGTTCTTCCAACTCTAGGCGATCACCATGCTGGTTTCATTGGGAATCACTGCCTCCTTTTTAATTTTTTTTTTTAGTTGTAGATGGGCACAATACCTTTATTTTGTTTATTTTATTATGTGGTGCTGGGGATCGAACCCAGTGCCTCATGCATGCTAGCAAGCGCTCTATCATTGAGCCACAACGCTGGCCTAGGGACTCACTGCCTCTTAATAAAGCTCTGCAGAAAGTCTTAATGTTCACTTCCTTTTTTTAGATTGTAGATGAACACAATACCTTTATTTAATTAATTTATTTTATGTGGTGCTGAGGATTGAACCCAGTGCCTCACACATGCTAGGAAAGGGCACTACTTCTGAGGTACAACCCCCATGCTGTTCACTTCCTTTTGATTTCAGAAATAAGTCTGATCATTTTTCCCAAAATATGGCATCTTGCCACCACCCTCAGCTACCTTAGCAGGTGGTAATCAGAATCCACATGAGCCTTTAGGGTCTTCTACTTTGTCAATATTATAGACACATACTATTTCCTCCTTTCCACTCTACTGCATCAGGGCATCTAGTTTTATCTAAATCTGAGAGAATTTGAGTAGGGCCAGTCCCCAAGAAACAAGTCTTTAAAAAAGCAGCCTGTAATCATGCTGTTCTATTCCACCCAACTAACTTGGGATCCTTAAACAAATTGATTCATACCTCTTCAGAACTTTGCAACTCAAGAAATCTGGAGAACGAGAGTTTTCCATACCTATGTGACTAGACTTCCTTCTTCCTCTGAGGGAGAAGGACAGAGAAGGCCACTAGGACCATCACTGCTTGCTCACTCAGCCTGTACCTCACAGCAGAAGAGACCAGGGCCTTCCATCATCATGGGCTCTGGCTGTCAAAAAGCACTAAACAGAGAGGAGACTGGTCACCTTGGGCTTGAACAATGGTACAATATGACAATTCCAGGCCCATTCCCAGCTCATCTCATATTTGTGCTCAACTCTGTCACCACAGAATCCAAGTCTCTGTCATTCCACATATTTTACCCCTCTTCAGCTCATCACATTGCCTGCACCTGTGCTGGTCTTCTACACTTCTCCATCTTTACGAATGCCTTTTCTGTCCTTCTAGAAACACGCTTTGTCATCAGCAATCTTCCCTACATCCCACATTCTTCTCTGAATGTATCTTCCATATTCAGGCTGGAATAGAAACTTGCTGGCCCCTCAATGGCTTCCCTTACGATCAGCTGAAATAGATACTATACATTCTGAAAACATTCATAATTTCAGAACTAGACATGATGTAGGTCTCTCTCTCTCTCTCTCTTTTGCTTTCTCCCACCCCAACTATTTTTCCTCTTTGCCTTTTAAAATATCTATGTCAGTTTTGACATCCATTATGCCTTATCATTGACAACCTCGGCAAAACCCATTCTTTTCTTTTCTCAAAATTGTGAATGTATTCAATACCTGTCTTCTTCTTTTTTTTAACTCCACTCTTGTCGTCATTCGCAGTGACTTCAACATGACCACCCCAATATGCTGACTTCTCAATTCCTTCCCTTCCAAAAATATTTTCCTCCACTAAAGTGAAACACCCTGTATTCACATTGTGTTGGTTAGTTTGATGTCTTCAGTTGGCAGGGTCACAGTCACCCATATGTTTGATGAAACATTTTCCTGTGTATTTCAGTGAGGGCATTCTGTAGGAGATTAACATTTACACTAAGAGACTACCAATAATTCAAACTATTCCCCATTTGTGAATGTGAGTGTTCCCTAACCTGTTTGTTAAAATCTTAATAGAAGGAGAATACTCACTTCTTCAACAAACAGAGAATTTTCCATCAACCTGCCTTTGAACTTCTCCTGCAACATTGACTCTTTTTTTAAGAGAGAGAGAGAGAGAGAGAGAGAGAGAGAGAGAGAGAGAGAGAATGAATTATTTTTTAATATTTATTTTTTAGTTTTTGGCAGACACAACATCTTTGTTTGTATGTGGTGCTGAGGATCGAACCCGGGCCGCACGCATGCCAGGCAAGTGCGCTACCGCCTGAGCCACATCCCCAGCCCAACATTGACTCTTTCTGGTTCCATCATGGACCACATGCAGACTAGAAGTGGAAAAATGGCTCTCCTGGGTCTCTAGTATGCTGGCTCACCTGGTGACTTTGGACTTGCCACTCTCAATAATTGCATGGGCTAATTTCATAGATTAGGGCTCTTTTCACACAGATACACATTTGTTTGCTTCATTTTCTCCATGACTAATACACATGGCTCCATTTTAAAATTACAAATAGAATTATCACAGTGAATGCCTCTCACATTTCTATTTTCTTCTCCATTCATCTTATATTCTATGGTCCTGACACATATTGTCTCCTAAAAATAAAAAAAAACCAAAATCAACTCTATTTTGAGCCTTTCCTTCAGACTGTCTGAAGAAGAAAGGTGGCAGGCTTCGAGGGAATTGGTCTCTTCTTTTTCCACGTTTTCTGACTGCACTCTCTGCTCTCCAGAGCCTTCCTATGGGGTTGGTGAAGCCATTACTGAGTCTACATCAGGACTGAATGCTTCTTCTTCACAGTGCCATCTTTTATACCCTTGCATGAGTGTTCATCTCAGAAGTGCTCCCTAATAAAAACCTTAAATGCAAATGTGAATCTCATGATCTGCTTCCTGGGGAATCCAATCAGCAGTTGATTTTATCAGGAGAGGTCTGAAATCTAAGATGCTAAGATGAGATTCTGGGTCTACATCATGGGCTGTCAGGATGCAGGAACCCCAGTGGTGCTAGGTGTGGCCTGCGTGGACTTGGCATGATGCATCTGTTGCTAATATTTTCACTGCTGCTGTCTCTTACTAGAATCTCACCCAAATTCCCCTTTCCAAGCCACTGAACCCATAACTCCACTTCTGGGAGTTTCATTGGTGGGGCTCAGAGCTGCCCCTTCCTCCAGAGAAATTCCCTTGACTAAATGGGAGCTGCTCTGCCAGGAGCTTACCCAGCCTCTCCCTACTGGACAGCCCTCAGATTCTGACTGACTGATGTGGGTACAGATGTCCAGCTCCTTTGCCTTAAGGAAGGGCTAATTCAGGCGCTATTTGGGCTACAGAGGGTCCCAAGGGATCAGGCATAAGGTAATTTCACCTGAGACACAATCTTTTTTTTGTTTTGTTTTTATTTTCCTGCTCTCTCCTGTCTCCCTTAGGCACCCTCAACAAATCACTTGGACAAGAATCTGTTCCTGAGGCTTTGCCTCTAGAGAATCTGACAAAAGGCACTACCAATCCTGCTTTGTGGTTTATACATGTAAACTTTATACGAAGGTTCCAAGTGTGCTTATAAAGAATGAATACTTTACTGTTGTTGGGTGCCATGTACTACATTACTACATTAGGCCACACTTGTTATCATGATTTTCAAAGTATTCTAACTTTACTGATATTTTTGATCTGTTATTCTTTGTCTGAATTACTGAAATATATGAAGATAACTTTTACATCTCTCTGTATGGAAATTTTAACTTTCCCTGTTCTTGAATTAATTATAATTGGCCATATTCATCCTTGAATCATCAACTTCAAAGTTATTCACCTTTATTCTCCTCCAAAATAAGTCAAGGACTTACTTCAAAATATTTATCCACTCATCAGGGACAAAAATAACAAAATATAAAAACCAAAGGCCTGTCCCCAGTGAATGTACTTCCTCTAGCCACTATCTACCTGCCTGCAGTTACTACCCAGTACAGTAGTCCTTACAAAGTATTAATACTTCACTGGTTGGGTTTTAGATCTCATAATCCAATCATTTCACCTCTGAATATTCCTGCATTAACACAGGAGCTTTGGGGAGACCCCTTATATCCAAACCATAAGAGACTCCATTCCCCATCTTCAGAATTCTCACTGGACAAGCCCAGCAGCTCATTACTATACCTGTGTCTGCTTGGATTCTGCTCATTTCAGGCCAACACCTGGCCTCCATGTGTCAGGCCCTATCATTCTCCATCAAGAGGTCCAGTTGTGAAAAGTCACTGTCCCCTCTGCCCTACCACTATAGAGAGCTCCACTGAGTTTGCAAAGATGCCAAGATTCTTCACTCATGCACATTCTTTTTTTCCCTTTTTTTGGGGAGGTGGGTAGGTACGGGGGGATGAACCTGGGAGTGCTCTACCACTGAGTCACATCCCATCCAGTTTTTATTTTTTATTTTGAGATAGGGTCTCATTAAGTTGCTTACAGCATCAGTAAGTTGTTGAGGCTGGCTTTGAACTCACGATCTTCCTTCCTCAGCCTCCCCAGCTGCTGTGATTACAAGTGTGTATCACTGCACCAAGCCCATGTACATTCTTAACATGTGTTCATTGTGCTTTTAACAACTTAAAATTAATTCAGAATTAGGAAATAGAGATAAGAAATTTAATTAACATTTCTAAAGTCACAGAAAAGTTTTTACCTCAATTGTGAAACAAATATAGGGGTTAAAAATCCCAGTCACACTGAAAATAGGATTAGGATGCAAATGTTTTGCTTTCTAGTACTCAGATAGCAGTTTTACATCCTTCATTGAGCTGACTGATGTCATTTCTTGAAATAATGAGCTTAGTTCATTATACAGTGGTCAAATTCACTTTCATTGCTATCATTACTACTATAAGAGTTTAAAGTTTCTAATTTATTTCTAAATAACTAGATACAAGTTTTCTTTACAAAGTTCAAAAAAATCAAGTACATAATGAAAAGTACTTGTCCCTTCAACCCCTGATTCCACTAAGTCCTCCCCCAAAGGAGCCAATGATACTAGTTTCTCATTAATCTTTCACAAGATATTTTATTTGTACATACATAGTTTGCATGTAATTGCATTTTTAATAGTGATCAGAGTATATATACTGTTTCAGACATTGTTTTAAACTCACATTATGTTTTTAAAATCATTCTATATTAGGCTATATAGAATTCCATGATATTTTGTTTCATGGCTATTGCAATATCAGCACATATTAAAATTTATAGTACCAATTTTATATAGAAGACATTTCAGTAGTAATTAAATTTTTGCCATTAAAATCAATGCATCAAAAGACCTCTTGCATATGTATAACATTGCAAATGTGCATTTCCTAAAATGAACATCATCATCAATGTATACATGCAATATGTTTATCTAATATAGGTCAGGAACCGATATTTTCTAGAAAGCACTTTTTATGTTGTTTAAAACTTTGCTGTATGAAAATGAAAACCATGCACATCAAAACAGGCCAAAGCATACATCACAATCTACGAATTTCTTAAAGAAGAACTAATGATCTCTGTAGCCAGGGAAATCCTTTTATAATGTAACCAACTGATTTAGCAAACCAGACAATATTGTAATCAGCTTATCACCAAATGAATCCAAAGCTCCTGCAATCGAGGAAGTACTATTATTTTCTGTAGCTTTAGTTCTACTTTGCAGATGAGTAATTGTTGCATTCATATCCTCAGATTTCTTCCTAAATCCTTCCTCAAGCAAATCCTTTTGAATCTAAAATAAATAAGTAGACATTGGAAGGGACTTAAATATTTTATAACTTGGATTCTTAAGAATCACAACTAGTCAAAACATTGTAAAATATCTCATATCCCTAGAATGTTTTATCCATTATTATAAGAAAATGAATTATAAGATATTGTAAGATAAAAATACCATCTGGGTTAGACCTAGACACTGTAAGGAAGAAGTTTCCAACTTTACTAATATTCGCCCACCATTACAGTTTTGCTGCTGTGCTAACCAAAGTGTTAAAAACAGCAATTTCACATTCTTCCCAAAAGAAAAGCCAACTGGTCTGACCAAACAGATATTCAGTCCCAGTGGGGTGGCATAGTCTCCATACCATAGCAATGATGGGAAGTCATCAGTTAATCTAGAAATCTGTCCTCATATAATGTCTAGGTGGAATCTGAGAGCTTTCCTCCCATGCAATATGCATGCTCAGGCAGCTATGTAAACCTGGAGCAGATTGCAGCAAGTTTAAAAGCTGTCACTTCCCTATGATTTTAACTACAGAAATTTCTAACACTTTTATGTTGGTGTGAATCTACCTAGGGTTTTGGATAAGGAATAGGTATCTTGATAACATGGGACTTGGGAATGCAAACCAATTGCTGCTCATATTGACCTTAGCTTGATGGGAAATCTGTTTACCCAAATACTTGTTAGACCATTTTAAATCTCTCAAAAAGCAGCTTAAATCCTATTTGTATTCTCCAAGGATTTATAGGAGTCATATGACCTCGGTCTCCAGAGTTGAAATATGGAGAAAAAATTCAAAGGAATATTAAGAAAAAAAATGATGTGGGTTTGGGGTGGGGGTGATTATTCAGGGCTTCTAATGAATCACAAGCAACAAATGGTCATGGTTTTCCTTCTGTGAGTTGAGTGTAATCTTCCCTATTCATTCTGGGGCCCTGGAACCATCAGGCAGTACTGAGCAGGGCAACATCCACATTCAGCTGGTGCTCCAACATGATGTCCTGGTTTTTCAGGAGCTCCTCTCTCTCCTCCAGTTTCTTTTTCAGTTGCTCCAGGTTTTCCTTGAGACACATCTCTTGAGCCTCCACCTGTTGCTGCTCTTCCTATAGTTTCTGACTTGAAAGCTCCTGTTCCCTCTCAGATTCCTCCTTCTTGGCCCACTCCTCTGTCACAGGAAAGATTTAGGGAAGGAAGAAAGAAACAGCAACTATCCTGAGCTCAGAGACCAAGCCAAATCTGAAAGGCAGGGCAGGGCAGGGCAGGGCAGGGCAGGGTAGGAAATCACAGAATTCACACAGGTCCACATCATCAAGGGCATGTTTCAGAAAGTAATGGTAAAGGTCCTGCCCATCAGGCTGAGGTTGGACCTCCACTCCCCCTTGTTCTTCAAACATTCAGCAGAGCATGCATTCCACAGAAGGGGAAGCTCACAGTTTTGGGAAGTTCTTCCTGACAGACCTGTCAGAGGGCTTTACAGGAATCCAACCACCACCTAGGAGTGGAGTCGTGCCCCTGTACCTGCAATGGTTTTCTTACCATCAGTGAGGGCTTTATTTGCCTGCAGGATGGATTTCTCTGTTGCTGTCTGTTGACTGAAGGAGCCTTTAGAAGACATCGCCTGCCTGCGGAACCAAGAAGCAAAATTAAAAATTACAATAATTTTGTAATTACAAAAATTAAAAAATTAAGAATTACAAGTCTACCAAGAAAGAACAGAGCTATGAAAGTTGGAGAAAACACATGTGAAGGCTTCCTGGAAGTCATGAATTGACTGTTAAAGAGTTGGTAGAATGATGGCAGAGGAAATAAATATCCTGCAGGTAGAAAGACCCACAGAAACAAAACTAGAGATTGTAGGTTTCAGGAGTCTTTGAAATGAAAATAGAGTTATTTGCTTTGACTGAGGAGCAGGGAGCAGGAAAGAAGGCTGGCAGGTGAGTGTTGACACCAGGTGAGGAAGGGCACCTAAGCTCAGGCTGATTCGTTTCTGTAAATTACAGCATTTGTCTAAATTTAATCTAGAAATTACTTCTATAAAAAGTGTATAAAGCTGGTTTCTTGAGCAAATGTAATAACTGTGACTTATGTTCAGAAGAATCTTAAGTGAGGGAGATTAACCATTTCCTTTTTCTCAGGCCCTAATTTAAAAAAAAAAAAAAAACAACCAGTTATCATGCTTCCTAGAAGTGGACTTTGTAACAAACTATAAGTACATACCATTTAGATAAGTACATACCATTGTCTGAGAATAGTTTTTAAATGCCTAAAATATGCCAATGATATTCCTTAAGAAATAAAAATTCTAATCTTCACACAAAATCATCAAAGACACTGAAGGTTGACTTGAGCAAGAAGAACAAAGCTGGAGGCATCATGCTTCCTATTTGAGATAAGTTGCAAAGCTACAATGATCCAAGCAATAATACAGAAAATAATGTCAGAACTGAAACATAGGCCCTTGGAACAGAAAAGAGAGCTCAGATATAAACCCATGCATTAACAGTCTACTGATCTTGGACAACAATGCCAAGAACACAAAATGAGGAAAAAAAAACTAGTCTCTTCAATAAATGATGTGGGAAAGACTGGATATCCACAGGCAGAAGCATGATAAAATCATCTAACAGATTTGAGACTTACATATAAGACATGAAATTGGATCCAGCAATCCACTACTGTGTGTATGTCCTAAAGGAAATGAAGTAAGTACACCTAAGGGACATCTCTACCATTCATAGCAGCCAAGGCATAGAATCAGTCTCAGTGTTCATTGATGGAAGAAAGGACAAAGAATGTGGTAAGTATACAAACTAGGAAACTACATAACCATAAAAATAAGGAAATCCTGTCATTTGTGACAACATAGATGACCTGGCAGGACATGAAGTGAAATAAGAGAGGCACAGAAAGACAGATGAACTGACCTTACTTGTATGTGGAACTTAAAGAAGGTGCAGTCACAGAAGTAGAGGGTGGAATGGTGGTTACCAGGGTGGGAATTTTTCAGTTAGATAGAAGGAAAAATATGACTTGAAACAATAAAGCCATAAAATGACTTGAAACCATAAAAGCACAATGACTCCTTTTTTTTTTTTTTTTTTGTGGTGCTGGGGACTGAACACAGGGCCTTGTGCATGTGAGGCAAGCACTCTACGAACTGAGCTATATCCCCAGCCCCAATGCTTCATTTCCATAGGAAAAAAGCTTCTTGATATTGCTCTGGTGATGACATGTATGGATATGACATGAAAGGCACAGGCAACAAAGGCAAAACTGGACAAGTATACAGCATCCAACTAGACAGCTTTCCAGGAAAGAAAACAACCAACTATGTGAAATGGTAACTGCAGTCTGAAAAAAAATCTGCAAACTGTATATCTGGAAATCGGTTAATATTCAAAACATGTAAGGAATTCATGTAACTCAGTAGCAAAGTAAATCAAGTAACCAATACAAATAAGCAAATAACTTGAGTATACATTTCTCAAAAGCGTACATACAAATGGCTGATTGATAGAAATATGAAAAGATATTCAATAGCACCAATCCAGTCCATCCAACAATGGTTGCCACTACCACTGTCCGAGAAATCTTCTCAAGAATATATAGCCTGCTGGTTCACCATCAGCTGCTCATTGTTGTTTTCCACCAGACAAATGGGGGCTGACATTTTTGGTCCAGATGCTATAGCAACCTGCTAACCTGGAAGAGCATCTGAGGAGAAATGGGATTGCACACTCATTCTGTGCCTCAGAACTATTCAAGCACTATTAACTTAAGATGGATGAGACTTCTACAATTTGTATGGGATCTGAACATGAGCAGACTGCAGAAGGTCTCCTCCATCATTCCCCCAATTTTTTAGACAGAGCCAGAAAATAATCTCTCATGACATTGGGTATTATCTTTTCTAAATTTGTGTTTCAAAAGTAATAATAAAATCCAAGGCATTATTACATAATAAGATAAGCTATGTATCCAACCTCACTGATGTTTAAAAGTACTGCAAATTCAAAATGGGAATTAGGAATCACTATTTAAAAGGTAGAGAGTTTAGGTCTGGATTGTTGAAAAGTGCTGGAGATGTTTAATAGGAGTGGTCACACAACAATGTGAAACACTCATGTCCCCAAACTGTACTCTGAAGAATTAATACAATAAATTTTGTCATGTGCCATTTACCACCAGAAAAAGGAAGAGGAAGAAGAAAAAGAAGGAGGAGGAAGAGGAGGAGGTGTAGGATGAAGAGGAGGGAGGAGGAGGAGGAGAAGAGGAGAAAGAAGAGGAGGAAAAGAAGATGAAATAATATTCTGGATAATATGAAAATCGATTTCTCTGTGCGATGCTACAGCAACCATCGGGCAGCAAATCCTCCTCAAAGACATTGAACACATTGATTATTGTATCAGTTCTTTGATCAAGAACTTGCAATAGCTTTTGAATGACCATCATCTATGAAAACATGCTCTTGAATGCACCAGTCCGACCTACATGCACTTTTATTTCCAGGAATAGAGGAGTGATGGGAATGGGGGCTGGAAGCCCTGGGAATGAGGCTTGAACGGACAGGCTTGAACACACTTCAGCCCCTGAGACCAGGATGGGGAACATAGTGAGATCCATTCTCAGACAAATAAACACATACAAAGTGGTGGGGTTCCAGGAGAATGTCTGGAATTTTAAGAATTCAGAAAGAGCCTGTACTACTTGACTGAGGAGGATGCAGTTCTCTGCAACTTACTTCCATGGATGAGGATTAAAATACATATAACATTGTATCTCTCTCTCTCTCTCTCTCTCACACACACACACATAGAGGGATAAAGCCAATGTCAATTAGATGAAAATAAGTAGAAGACATCAGAAATTTTTCACTATCATTTACTTTGAGGTAAAAGTTTAGTATTAAAAAATGAAGTACTGATGTACAGAAATGCCTTTGATTTATGGGTGTTGATTTTATATCCTGCTACTTTGCTGAATTCATTTACTAGTTCTAGAAATTTTCAAGTGAAACTTTTAAGGTCTTCCAGGTATAGAATCATATCATCAGCAAATAGTGCCAATTTGAGTTCTTCTTTTCCTATGTGTATCCCTTTAATTTCTTTTGTCTATTTGCTCTGGCCAGTGTTTCCAGAACTATGTTAAATAGAAGTGGTAAAAGAGGGCATCCCTGTCTTGTTCCAGTTTTTAGAGGGAATGTCTTCAATTTTTCTCCATTTAGAATGATGTTGGCCTGGGGTTTAGCATAGATATCCTTTACAATGTTGAGATATGTTCCTGTTATTCCTATTTTTTCAAGTGTTTTGAACATAAAGGGGTGCTGTATTTTGTCAAATGATCTTTCTGCGTCTATTGAGATGATCATATGATTCTTATTTTTCTTATTACACATATACAGCACAACTTTTTTATATCTCTGATTGTATATAAAGTATGTTGACACCAATTTGTGTCTTCATACATGTACTTTGGATAATGATGTCCATCACATTCCACCATCCTTGCTAACCCCCTACCCCCTCTCTTCCCCTCCCACCTTTCTTCCCTATCTAGAGTTTGTCAAATGTTCTTCATGAAACAATAACCCAGAATGTCAGTGTGTATGTGTACATGTATATACATCACTAGAGAAAATAACTGTAATTGAACTACATTAATGTGCTTAATGGATACTTACATGTTATCAGCTCATTTAATTCTGTAAAATAAGCTCCCGAGGTAGGTGTTGTCAAGATGTTCTTCTGATTTTATAAATGAGCATACCAAACTAAAGAGATGATTAACAGCTTCTTAGGTCATATAGTAAATAATGGAGGAGGATTTTAAAAACACATTTCTTTTCTCAGAGTCCATATTTCATCTTTATTTTTGAAGGTAATTTAATAGAGGGAAAATGTGACCTACTAAGTGCTGTTTCTGAAAAATGTTTACAATTAAAAAATATTCTATACCTTAGGAATTAAGAGGAAGTTAGGGTAGATCTAGATTTAACTCGAAGTTCATCATTTATCAGTTGAGAGCATAGATATATTTTTTAACCTTTAAACCTCGGGTTCCTCACTTGTGAAATGAAAAGAATATAGTTTGCATATTGGGTATTATCAGAATTACAGGCATTTAGTAAATGGAAGCTATTTTTCATAATACAGTGTTTTATTCATTTGTTTTTACAAATTAAAAATAGAATACTAAGGTGGACTGTGGGCAATTTGTGAAGACCTAATATGTTTCCCTGGCTGATGTAGTATTTGTGTTTCTCTTTTTTTTATTTTTGTTTCTTGCCCCCTTAAGAATTTCAGTTTTTCTGATTATCAAGTGAGAATATGATTGCTCACAAAAATAAAAAGGCCAAGAAAAAACATGTTTGGACATCAGGCCAACTCTCTACTGATGTAACAACTTCTGAAGTGGGGCTCCAGTCCATAAGTTCCAGCTCCACTTTGATCAGGACCACATCAAGGAGGTGGTGAATGATATCAGCAAGTTCACCCATGTGCTGCGGTATTTCAAAGACGCTATACTTTCAGATTTGTCCACTATTTTTTTTTTTCGAATTTTTACTGGATAGGTTGTAAAATTTTAAAAGCCACCCTCCCTACAGATAAGTGTCTACACAGTGGTGAAACAGAGTATTATTCTGTTTTAGTTATTTTATGACTAATTTCCTCCCTAAATGTTTGATGATTACAATGTAAACCATGTCATAGTCAAAGAATTGTGCAGTTGGGGAATGATATTGGCCAAACTGTATTGTTATATTGTGTGCATGTTTGAATATGTAACAACGAATCCCACCATTATGTACAACTGTAATGCATCAATAAGAATAATGGGGAAAAGTGAATAAGAGCAAGAGAAAAATCAAAAAGTAAATAACAGTGAAGCACATAATAAAAATTTTGGTAAAGGCTGAGAAACAAGAGTACTGAAAAAAAAAAAGTCTTTGGTTCCTATCAGTTTGGTCCAGGATAATTTAAGACCATTGAAATTTAAAACTTCTTGTTAAAGACAATACAGCACATTGTTTGGTCTTTAATAAGCAAACTGATATTTGAAATGTAGATTGTTGATGCTTTGACCTTAATACAGTTTTCCATATCATTGTCAAATTAAAATGACTGTATTTGAATGAATTTTCTTCCCTAATATTCAAACTTAATTCTGTTTTGCTGATTTGTAATCTCTTCTCAGATTAAGGGATAATCACAGAATTTGTCTAATCAGAAATAGATAATGGGATTTGGTTATCCTGAAGTAAAGAATTATATATCCCTGACTGCATCTTAGTACCTAAGTCTTTTAATTTTTAGTATTTCCTTAATATCCAAATTTGATGTCAGTGATAATTAATAGTTAAGAGACAGCTCCTGTTCTTTTGTAATAAATAGCAGTTCATTTTCATGTTCATAATGTTATGTTATAGAAAATAAAGATTACACTTCACTTTTGTATTTATACAATAAGACCCTTCTTGGGCCTTTATACAAATTTGTGAGATTTCAAAAATCTTTATATATATATGTCATTTCTGCTGCATTCTCTTGGTCAAAACTAGATACATGTTTTGTGCATATTCAAGGAGACAGGCAATAAACTGCTTCTCTTGCCAGGAGATGGAATATGCATCTATATGTATTTATCTATCTATCTATTTATTTATTTATTTATTTATTTATTTGTTTGTTTGTTTATATGCATATATGGCCTATATATATTAAATGGTCATTTTCTGCTATGCATTTTGAAAATCAGAATCTAAAACCACATATCATGCTTATACTAAATTCAAGAATCTATTTCTAACCTAATTATAATGTTCAAGTTGAAATTCCTGAAATAACTGATCCAGAATTGAAGACTCCAAAAAGGAAAAAAAATGATTTTTTCCCCCTCTGGCATTCAGGCTTGAACCCAGGGCTTCATGCATGCAAGGCAAGTTCTCTACCACTGAACAACCTCTCCAGTCCCAGAGCCTCAAAATTATAGTGTTTGAACTTTTATTAAAGCAACAATCTTATTTCATTCATTTGAGATTACATTTATATATATTTTTTATAATTTATATAACACACATACACAGATATATAAAATATACAGTTTTCTGGGGGGGGGCGGTGTACCAGAGATTGAATCCAGGATCATTTAACCAATGAGCCACATTCCCAACCCCATCAACCCTGCTTTTTTCTTTAAGTTGCTTAAGGCCTTGTTCAGTTGCTAAGTCTGACTTTGAACTGAAGATCCTCTTGCCTGAGCTCCTTGGAGATTACAGGCATGCCACTGCACTTGACTCTAGTGTATGTAAATATTATTAGAAAGACTTCGCTCACAATCCTGTTAATTTCAATAGGTTGATTTTGAAGTCTAAATGGATGATTAAATTGTGGAAAATGTGGGCCTGGGGTTGTGGTTCAGTGGTAAAGTGCTCGCCTAGCAGGTGCAAGGCCCTCAGCACCACATAAAAATAAATAAAGAAAATAAAGGTATTGTTTCCAACTACAACTAAAAAGTAAATATTAAAAAATTGTGGTAAAGGTAATTTGTTATGGAAAATATCCTAAATGTATTAAGTATTGCACTGGTAACACATTCCTTAGTGAAATAATACGCCTGCCTTTTATTTAAAGGAGCATAGTTTTGTAATCAAAGTTTGTTCTTAACTGGCTTAATTATTTAAAATGTATTTTTAAGTTTGCATAGAGTAAATTTTGTTCTCTTTGATGTACAGCTCATTAATGTGTTAACTTTTAGGGTGATATTTAAAATGATGTATTTGTTGACAAATCATTTATCTCAATTTAGGGTAAAATATGATGTTATTTAATGTATCAATGGAAGTACATTTTCAATAATATCAATAAGATTTTTAGTAAGGATTTCTGTTTATTGTTTATTTTCCTTAGGAGTTTTATACTCTTTAAAATCTTTATCTTATATAGGTATCCCTTGTTTCACAGCTTTAAAATGGTGGTAATTTAAAACAAGTTGAATCACTCCTTATTGCCAAAAAGTTTTTATGAGTTTAAATTTGTGAGTAGACAATTCAGAGAATAGGAAAGAGGGAACTTGGAAGCCAATCCTCAGTGAGAAGAGAGAAAATTGGTACTAAGATACAGAAGGAGATTATCCCTTTAGGTAAAAGGAAAAATAAGGAAATAAATTTATTCATTGAAATTTAAGTTTAAAAATTTGTGTGGACATTATCCTTTTAATAATAAGCATGCCAGTAGTTTAACTTAAATAACAGAAGGGTCACTAATAATTGAAATGTTTGTAAATTAATTTTTAAAAACCCAGAAAAAACAATTTTTGATAACTCCCTTTCATACTAATGAGATTGATTTTTTTTTCTTTTTCTTTTTTTTTTAATTTTTTATTGTTGGCTGTTCAAAACATTACATAGTTCTTGATATATCATATTTCACACTTTGATTCAAGTGGGTTATGAGCTCCCATTTTTACCCCATATACAGATTGCAGAATCACATCAGTTACACATCCATTGATTTACATATTGCCATACTAGTGTCTGTTGTGTTCTGCTGCCTTTCCTATCCTCTACTATTCCCCCCTCCCCTCCCCTCCCCTCCCCTCTTCTCTCTCTGCCCCCTCTACTGACATTCATTTGTCCCCCTTGTATTATTTTTCCCTTTCCCCTCACTTCCTCTTGTATGTACTCTGAGGGTCTCCTTCCATTTCCATGCAATTTCCCTTCTCTCTCCCTTTCCCTCCCACCTCTCATCCCTGTTTAATGTTAATCTTCTTCTCATGCTATTCGACCCTACTCTGTTCTTAGTTACTCTCCTTATATCAAAGAAGACATTTGGCATTTGTATTTTAGGGACTGGCTAGCTTCACTTAGCATAATCTGCTCTAATGCCATCCATTTCCCTGTAAATTCTATGATTTTGTCATTTTTTAATGCAGAGTAATACTCCATTGTGTATAAATGCCACATTTTTTTTATCCATTCATCTATTGAAGGGCATCTAGGTTGGTTCCACAGTCTTGTTATTGTGAATTGTGCTGCTATGAACATCGATGTAGCAGTGTCCCTGTAGCATGCTCTTTTTAGGTCTTTAGGGAATAGACCGAGAAGGGGAATAGCTGGGTCAAATGGTGGCTCCATTCCCAGCTTTCCAAGAAATCTCCATACTGCTTTCCAAATTGGCTGCACCAATTTGCAGTCCCACCAGCAATGTACAAGTGTACCCTTTTCCCCACATCCTCGCCAGCACTTGTTGTTTGACTTCATAATGGCTGCCAATCTAACTGGAGTGAGATGGTATCTTAGGGTGGTTTTGATTTGCATTTCTCTGACTGCTAGAGATGGTGAGCATTTTTTCATGTACTTGTTGATTGATTGTATGTCCTCCTCTGAGAAGTGTCTGTTCAGGTCCTTGGCCCATTTGTTGATTGGGTTGTTTGTTCTCTTATTGTCTAATTTTTTGAGTTCTTTGTATACTCTGGATATTAGGGCTCTATCTGAAGTGTGAGGAGTAAAGATTTGTTCCCAGGATGTAGGCTCTCTATTTACCTCTCTTATTGTTTCTTTTGCTGAAAAAAAAAACTTTTTAGTTTGAGTAAGTCCCATTTGTTGATTCTAGTTATTAACTTTTGTGCTATGGGTGTCCTATTGAGGAATTTGGAGCCCAACCCCACAGTATGTAGATCGTAGCCAACTTTTTCTTCTATCAGACGGCGTGTCTCTGATTTGATATCAAGCTCCTTGATCCATTTTGAATTAACTTTTGTGCATGGCGAGAGAAAGGAATTCAGTTTCATTTTGTTGCATATGGATTTCCAGTTTTCCCAGCACCATTTGTTGAAGATGCTATCCTTCCTCCATTGCATTTTTTTAGCCCCTTTATCAAATATAAGGTAGTTGTCGTTTTGTGGATTGGTTTCTGTGTCCTCTATTCTGTACCATTGGTCCACCCGCCTGTTTTGGTACCAGTACCATGCTGTTTTTGTTACTATTGCTCTGTAGTATAGTTTGAAGTCTGGTATCGCTATACCGCCTGATTCACACTTCCTGCTTAGAGTTGCTTTTGCTATTCTGGGTCGTTTATTTTTCCATATGAATTTCATGATTGCTTTCTCTATTTCTACAAGAAATGCCTTTGGGATTTTGATTGGCATTGCATTAAACCTATAGAGAACTTTTGGTAATATCGCCATTTTGATGATATTAGTTCTGCCTATCCATGAACAGGGTATATTTTTCCATCTTCTAAGATCTTCTTCTATTTCTCTCTTTAGGGTTCTGTAGTTTTCATTGTATAAGTCTTTCACCTCTTTTGTTAGGTTGATTCCCAAGTATTTTATTTTTTTTGAGAATATTGTGAATGGAGTGGTTGTCCTCATTTCCATTTCAGAGGATTTGTCGCTGATATACAGGAATGCCTTTGATTTATGCATGTTGATTTTATATCCTGCCACTTTGCTGAATTCATTTATTAGCTCTAATAGTTTCTTTGTAGACCCTTTTGGGTCTGCTAGGTATAGAATCATGTCATCTGCAAATAGTGATAATTTAAGTTCTTCTTTTCCTATTTTGATGCCTTTAATTTCTTTCGTCTGTCTGATTGCTCTGGCCAGTGTTTCGAGAACTATGTTGAACAGAAGTGGTGAGAGAGGGCATCCCTGTCTTGTTCCAGATTTTAGAGGGAATGCCTTCAATTTTTCTCCATTCAGAATGATGCTAGCCTGAGGCTTAGCATAGATTGCTTTTACAATATTGAGGTATGTTCCTGTTATCCCTAGTTTTTCTAGAGTTTTGAACATGAAGGGATGCTGTACTTTGTCGAATGCTTTTTTCGCATCTATCGAGATGATCATATGGTTCTTATTTTTAAGTCTATTGATGTGGTGAATAACATTTATTGATTTCCGTATATTGAACCAGCCTTGCATCCCAGGGATGAATCCTACTTGATCATGGTGCACAATTTTTTTGATATGTTTTTGTATCCGATTCTCCAGAATTTTTTTTGAGGATTTTTGCATCTAAGTTCATTAGAGATATTGGTCTGTAGTTTTCTTTCTTTGAAGTGTCTTTGTCTGGTTTAGGTATCAGGGTGATGTTGGCCTCGTAGAATGAATTTGGAAGTTCTCCCTCTTTTTCTATTTCCTGAAGTAGCTTGAAAAGTATTGGTATTAGTTCCTCTTTAAAGGTTTTGTAAAACTCTGCTGTATACCCATCCGGTCCTGGGCTTTTCTTAGTTGGTAGTCTTTTGATGGTTTCTTCTATTTCCTCAATTGATATTGGTCTGTTTAGGTTGTCTATATCCTCCTGACTCAATCTGGGCAGATCATATGACTTAAGAAATTTATCGATGCCTTCACTATCTTCTAATTTATTGGAGTATAAGGATTCAAAATAATTTTTGATTATCTTCTGTATATCTGAAGTGTCTGTTGTGATATTGCCTTTTTCATCCCGTATGCTAGTAATTTGAGTTCTCTCTCTTCTTCTCTTCGCTAGCATGGCTAAGGGTCTGTCGATTTTGTTTATTTTTTCAAAGAACCAACTTTTAGTTTTGTCAATTTTTTCAGTTGTTTCTTTTGTTTCGATTTCATTAATTTCAGCTCTGATTTTAATTATTTCTTGCCTTCTACTTCTTTTGCTGTTGTTTTGCTCTTCTTTTTCTAGGATTTTGAGATGAAGTATGAGATCATTTATTTGTTGGTTTTTTCTTTTTTTAAGGAATGAACTCCAAGCAATGAATTTTCCTTTTAGAACTGCTTTCAATGTGTCCCATAGATTCCGATATGTTGTGTCTGTGTTTTCATTAATCTCTAAGAATTTTTTAATTTCCTCCTTGATGTCTTCTATAACCCATTGATCATTCAGTAACCTATTGTTCATTCTCCAAGTGATGTATTCTTTTTCCTTCCTTCTTTTATCGTTGATTTTCAGTTCCATTCCATTATGATCAGATAGGATGCATGGTATTATCTCTACTCCTTTATATTGTCTAAGAGTTTCCCTGTGACATAATATATGATCTATTTTTGAGAAGGATCCATGTGCTGCTGAGAAAAAAGTGTAACTGCTTGATGTTGTGTGGTATATTCTATATATGTCAATTAAGTCTAGGTTATTAATTGTGTTATTGAGTTCTATAGTTTCCTTATTCAACTTTAGTTTGGAAGATCTGTCCAGTGGCGAGAGAGGTGTGTTGACGTCTCCCATGATTATTGTATGGTGGTCTATTAGACTCTTGAACTTGAGAAGAGTTTGTTTGATGAACATAGCTGCACCATTGTTTGGGGCATATATATTTATGATTGTTATGTCTTGTTGGTGTATGGTTCCCTTAAGCAGTATGTAGTGTCCCTCTTTATCCCTTTTGATTAACTTTGGCTTGAAATCTATTTTATTTGATATGAGTATGGACACTCCTGCTTGTTTCCGAAGTCCATATGAGTGATATGATTTTTCCCAACCTTTCACCTTCAGCCTATGTATGTCTTTTCCTATCAAATGCGTCTCCTGTAGGCAGCATATTGTTGGGTCTTGTTTTGTGATCCATTCTACTAGCCTGTGTCTCTTGATTGGTGAGTTTAAGCCATTGACATTTAGGGTTATTATTGAGATATGGGTTGTTCTTCCAGCCATATTTGTTTATTTCTGTTACTAAACATGGTTTGTTTTCCTCTTTGATTATTTTCCCCCCCTTTACTGTCCTACCTCCCACTGTTGGTTTTCATTGTTATTTTCCATTTCCTCTTCCTGTAATGTTTTGCCAAGGATGTTTTGAAGAGATGGTTTTCTAGCTGCAAATTCTTTTAACTTTTGTTTGTCGTGGAAGGTTTTAATTTCATCTTCCATCCTGAAGCTTAATTTCGCTGGAAACACAATTCTTGGTTGGAACCCATTTTCTTTCAGTGTTTGAAATATGTTATTCCAGGATCTTCTAGCTTTCAGAGTCTGTGTTGAAAGATCAGCTGTTATCCCGATTGGCTTACCCCTAAATGTGATCTGCTTCCTTTTCTTGTAGCTTTTAAAATTCTCTCCTTATTCTGTATGTTGGGCATCTTCATTATAATGTGTCTAGGTGTGGGTCTCTTATGATTTTGCACATTCGGCGTCCTGTAGGCTTCTAGGATTTGGGGTTCTGTCTCATTCTTCAAGTCTGGGAAGTTTTCTTGTATTATTTCATTGAATAGATTGCTCATTCCTTTAGTTTGAAACTCTGTCCCTTCCTGTATCCCAATGACTCTTAAATTTGGTCTCTTGATGTTATCCCATATTTCTTGGATGTTCTGCTCATGGTTTCTTAACAGTCTTGCTGAGCTGTCTATGTTCTTTTCAAGTTGAAATACTTTATCTTCATTGTCTGATGTTCTATCTTCTAAATGTTCTACTCTGCTGGTAGTATTCTCCATTGAGTTTTTAAGTTGGTTTATTGCTTCCTGCATTTCTAGGATTTCTGTTTGTTTGTTTTTTATAACCTCTATTTCCCTGTATAGTTGATCTTTTGCTTCTTGGATTTGTTTATGTAATTCATTGTTGAAGTGATCTTTCATTGTCTGATTTTGCTGTCTGATGTCTTCCTTGAGACTCCAGATCATCTGAAGCATGTATATCCTGAATTCTTTATCTGACATTCCATCTGCTGCAGCTATTACCTCTTCTAAAGTTGAGTTGACCTGCATTGCTTGTGGTCCTTTCTTTCCTTGTCTCTTCATACTGTTTGCGTTCCTTTCTACTTGGTGAAACTGTTGTGCTATTGAATTTTCCCCCTATATATTTATATTGGTCTTGTATAGTTGCAAAGTCTCCCTCGCAGGCGCGGGCGGCGGCTCTGCCCCTCCTCCAATTGGGGCAATGTGCCTACCATGCTGGCAGGCCACTGGGCCTGCTCTGCCGGTCGGTAGCAGGTCCGCCTACCTTGCAGGCGCAGGCGGCGGCTCTGTCCCTCTGCGGGCCGCTAGGCTTGTTCTGTCGGTGGTCGCAGTTCTGCCTACTTTGCAGGTGCAGGCAGCAGCACTGCCCCTCTGCAGGCCTCTGGGGCTGTTCTGCCAGTGGGTCGCAGGTCCGCCTACCTTGCAGGCGCGGGGGGGGGGGGCGGCTCTACCCTTCCTCAGGCCACTGGGCCTGTTCTGTCTGTCGGTTGCAGGTCTGGCCTGTTCTGATGGTGGTCACAGTTCCGTCTACCTTGCAGGCGCGGGGGGTGGGGGCGGCTCTGCCTCTCAGCAGGCCGCTGCTCCTCTTCTGCCAGTGGGTCGCAGGCCCGCCTACCTTGCAGGAGTGATTGGAAGCTCTGCCCCTCCGCAGGTCACTGGGCCTTTACTGTCGGTGGTCATAGTTCTGCCTACCTGGCAGGCGCGGGGGGTGGGGGGCGGCTCTGCCCCTCAGCAGGCCGCTGGGCCTGTTCTGTGGGTGGTCACAGTTCCGTCTACCTTGCCGGCGCAGGGGGAGGGGGGAGATTGATTTTAATGCTTGATTTTTCATTCAGATGTTAAAAGATACATGTATGTCACTTCAGAATTAATTTTGAATTTAATAAGAATTTGTTTTCTCTGTCTTTGGAAGTTTGTAATCCAAATATAAAAATTACTATTTAGTTAATTTGAGTGGCTAGAAACTTCTTGTTTTGTTTTCCTTAAGCAAGAAAGTATATATAAACATATAAATTAACCTTATTATAAAAAATTAGGAGAATGCTACATAATAATATGCTTGTGTTTATGTTTGAGAGTGATTTCCAGCTTCTTGGAGTTTCAGACTATTTCTTATTTACTTAATGGGGTCATTATAAGGATCACATAAGATATTATATTCAGGGAAACAGTTAAAATGTTTAAAATGCTGTAACTCCTTGAAGTAGTATTATTACCTGTGTTTCTATAGACATGAACCATGTGAATTGAGAACTATTCCTGGACTTCTGTAGTTACCACCACAGCAATAAACAGTGGCCAGACAGCAAAGAGCTGTTTCACCGTTCTCTTTGGGTGTGAAGGAAACTTGTCAGTATTTTGCCAGTGATTTTACCAGTACTTTGTCTTTTGCCTTCATTTTTCTTTTGGCATTGTTTATTACCTTTTAATTCACACCTGTTATCTGTTAAAAAAAAAACAACACTGAAAAGTTATCCTTTAAGAATAAAAAATGGAGCTGAGGTTGTGGCTCAGAGGTAGAGCACTTGCCTAGCATGTGCCGGGCCTTGGGTTCGATCCTCAGCACCATGTAATAATAAATAAGTAAAATAAATGTATTGTGGCCAACTGCAACTAAAAAATAAATATTTTAAAAAAATAAAAAATGTAGCCAGACAAGTTACCTTTTGATCTAATCAGAATATCCTTTTTAATGTATAGTTAATTGTAATGAGGCAGTAATGTTCAAATTCACTTGACTTTGCCTCAGGTGTTTAATCCTGCTGTTGAGGCTAGATTTTGATAAGTAGCTTTGTGATTAGTTTATGGTCATATTTTTCTTTTACCCAAATGAGTTATAGAAATGATCATTCTCAACCCAAACATCTAAAATGCAAAACTTTTTGAGTACCATAGCAGTAGGAAAAAAATGTTCCCAATTTTAGAGCATTTTGGATTTTCAGACTAGGAATGCTGAACTGGTAAAGTCTATACTAATATTCCAAAACCTGAAAAATTCCAAATCTAAAATATTTCTGGTTCCAAACATTTTAGATAAGGGATACTCAACTTCTATATTTGTACTTGGTGATTTTTATTTTTTTAAACTAATTTATTTATTTATTCTAATTTGTTACACATGACGGCAGAATGCAATTCATTTCAATTACACATATACATAATTTTTCAAGTCACTGGTTGTACACAATGTATTTTCACACCGTTCATGCCTTCATATATGTACTTATTACAGGGTAATGATTTTTAACTCATTCCACTGTCATTCCTACCACTTTATCCCCTCTCTTTCCTTCCCTCCCCTTTGCCTTATCTAAAGTTCCTCCAATCCTCCCATGCTCCCCACCATTGTCATTATGTGTCAGCATCCTCATACCAAAGAAAAAATTTGGCCTTTAGTTTTTTGGGAAGGGCTTACTTCACTTAGCATAATATTCTCCAACTCCATCCATTTATCTGAAAGTGCCATGATTTTATTCTCTTTTAATGATGAGTAATATTCCATTGTGTATATATACCAAAGTTTCCCTATCCATTCATCTACTGAAGGGCATCTGGATTGGTTCCACAATTTAGCTATTGTGAATTGTGCTGCTATAAACATTGATGTGGCTATGTTCCTGTAGTATGCTGTTTTCAACTCCTTTGGGTATAAACCGAGAAGTGGGATAGCTGGGTCCAATGGTGGTTCCATTCCAAGTTTTCCGAGGAAGCTCCATACTGCTTTCCAAATTGGCTGCACCATTTTGCAGTCCCACCAGCAATGTATGAGTGTGTCTTTCCCCCCACATTCTCGCCAACACTTATTGATGTTTATATTCTTGGTAGCTGCCAAGACTGGAGTGAGATGAAATCTTAAGTAGCTTTGATTTGCATTTCTCTAATTGCTAGAGATGTTGAACATTTTTTCACATATTTGTTGATTGGTTGCATATCATCTTCTGAGAAGTGTCTGTTCTGTTCCTTGGCCAACTTATTGATTGCGTTATTCGTTTTGTGTGTGTGTGTTTAGCTTTTTGAGTTCTTTATATACCTTAGAGATTAGTGCTCTATCTGATGTACAAGTGGTAAAAATTTGCTCCCAAGCTGCAGGATCTCTATTCACCTCACTGATTATTTCTTTAGTTGAGAAGAAGCTTTAGAGTTTGAATCTATCCCATTTATTGATCCTTGGTTTTAATTCTTGCACTGTAAGAGTCTTATTAAGGAATGCTGATAGAAATGATCAAATGCTGATAGAAATGGGGCCTAATTCGACATGATGGAGATTTGGGCTTACTTTTTCTTCTATTAGATGCAGTGTTTCTGGTTTAATTCCTAGGTCCTTGATCCACTTTGAGTTGAGTCTTGTTCATGGTGAGAGATATGGGGTTTAATTTAATTTTGTTGCGTATGAATTTCCAGTTTTTCGAGCACCATTTGTTGAAGAAGCTATCGTTTCTCCAATATATGTTTCTGGCGCCTCTGTCTAATATTTATGTGGGTTTGTCTCTGGGTTCTCTGTTCTGTACCATTGTTCTACAGGTCTATTTTGGTGCCAATACCATGCTGTTTTTGTTAGTCTTGCTCTGTAGTATAGTTTAGGGTCTGGTATAGTGATGCCACCTGCTTCAGACTTCTTGCTAAGGAGTGCTTTAGCTATTCTGGGTCTCTAATTTTTCCAGATGAATTTCATGACTAGTTTTTCTATTTCTATGAGGAATGCCATTGGGATTTTGGTTGGAATTGCATTAAATCTGTACAGTGCTTTTGGTAGTTTGGTCATTTTAATGATATTAATTCTGCCTATCCAAGAACAAGGGGTATCTTTCCATCTTTTAAGGTTTTCTTTAATTTCTTTCTTTAGTGTTCTGTAGTTTTCATTGTAGAGGTCCTTCACCTCTTTCATTAAATTGGCCATGGATTCTAATAATGTAGTATCTTGGTTTGTTTGGAGCACTTTCTTCCCTTGTTTTTCTATGTTGTTCATGTGTCTTCCCTTCTAGCACTGTGGATCCAAGACTTTACAGTTTTTGCCCTATATGCTTATAGTGTCCCTGCAGGGTTCTAATAACTCTCCTTTAAGGGGGAGAACAATATTAACAGACCCCAATACAAACAATATACAACCTTAAACCACATAGCTGTTATTAAGATGTTTATAATTTTGTCACAATATACAGAAATGGTGAGTTCAATTATTATTTATGATATAAATAGTAGGTTTGCAAAAGGATCTACAGTTTCTGATGGTAGACAAAGAACTGGGGCTGAGGTGTAGGATGAACTGTTGAGTGGTATGAGGTGAGGATATAGAGTTATTAGATCTTAGAAAGTGTGAAAGAGGAATCTAAAGAAGTTTGTTAGTAGCAGGAAAAGAGAAAGTGATTTTGGGAAGACAAGTAAGTGGGAAGACAATGGAGTACAAAAACAAATAGAAATGTTGAGAAAAAATTAAAAATGTAAAAATTGGAGATAAAAGAACATACAACACAACTGTAATATAATATTTAGGACATCCCCATCCTCAGTAGCCTAATTCATGAAAAGTACTTGGTTTTATAAGTGTTGGGAATGTTAGGGTGGGAGAAGAGAGAGAAAAACAAAATCTCAAAGGAAGATACAAGGATTGTTTTTGTTGGAGATCAGTATCTTTCCTGTTTCCCTTTTTGTGAGATTGTCTGTTGTTTGCTGCTATCTTCACCCTTGGATGGTGAGGGCTAGTAGGGTGGAAGGCTGGTCTTGGGGAGTGGACCTCCTAGATGTGCAGTATAGCACTTGCTAGTCCCTGATGGGAGACTGCACTCCAAGGATCTCATTTGAGGCCTGCTACTGTGATGTGGGTGCCTGGTCTTATCTCCTTATATTGCCTATAAACCTCACAATTCCTGGTCTCTAATTTAGCCTCTAACCTGTATCTTACTCACACCCTCCCTTTCTAGTTTCCAGTCAGGAACCTTTCTCTCCAGAGGTCTTGTGGGCTGAGCTCTGGGGGATGCACACCTGTTATGGAGAACTGTTTTGTATAGGGCAGTTCAGGACCAGGTTTTGCGAGCTACAGAGTAGCCATTTAGCCACAAGCACTGTGCCTGGTTAGCAGCTTCCAGGGAGATGGAGGAGTTGGGGACTAAAACTACCTTGATATTGCATCTAAATCCCAGCTGGTGTTTTAAGCTGGAGATGCCCCAACTAAAGATGGCGATAAAGTTGCAGAGTCGGATGGGGCCAGGTGGTGGCAGTGTATTCAGAGGTGCAGTTCTGTGGTTTGCCATATTGTGTCTGGCTGCTGTCTCCAGACCCTGTGTGCTGTCCCCAGGTGTAGGCTACCACATGAAGTGGGCTATGGCAGTGATTTCAGTGGTCCAAGATGGAGGCAACCAGGAGAGCCCCACTTTGGTTGATGGGGGTCCACAACGGGAGTGGCGGCTGGGGTTCCTGTACATGGGCAGCACCTGGGTGTCCTGTGTGGGAGCAGCGGCTGGGCTTCCTGTGTAGTTGGAAGGCCAGGAGTCTTTCCTGGATGCTGATGCCTGTGTTCCTACTTGGGCACCTGGAGGTCCTGCAGGGGTGAGTGGACTGGAGTTTTGCGCTGATGCTGAGGCCTGGAGACCTGTGTGGGCACGGCAGCTGTGATTCCTTCATAGGAGCAGCTGTAGGGGGTCCTCTAATTACTCACAGAGAAACAGTATTCCCAGGTCACAAAGTGAGTGACACAGAATGTAGCCTCCCTCTAGCCTGCCATCTTGGATGGTGGAAGTGCTGTTTCTTATAGTAAAATAGCTACTCTAACTTGCCTGAGGATGTTTTCCTGGGATGAGAAGCTTTCAGTTGTTGAGAGCCACAGCCGAAGGGGTCCCAGCAAACTTCCAGCTGCCAGCAAACTTCCAGCTGCCAGCTGATTGGCTCCTCTGCGGTGATGCTCATTGGGCTGTTTCCCCGCCCTTTCAGACCATGGAGCTGCTCATTGGGGGACTTTTTTTTTTTTTTCAAGCACCAACGATTCGCTTGTTCATAAGCCAGTTGTTTTATTAATGGCATTGCTTTTCTGTATTCCCAAAAACTCTGGTAGCTGTTTGAAAAAGCCTATCTACCTTAGTTCATTAGCTCCTTGTATTACCTTAGATAATTGACCTTGTAAACCTCCATGTCCTTGTAAAGTCTTCCATGCCCTATCCACATCTGCAGCAATTTGTGAGTATATGGCAGGATCATATGCAATTTGTTGCTGCTGATCCTCATAAGGTCCCAACTCTCCTGTTGGTGTACCTAGATAAGGCCTTATCCAATTTATGTCTCCTAATAACTTTTGAAAGTTGTTAAGTGATTTGAGTTGATCTACTCGTATTTGAATTTTTGGTGGATGGGCCATGGTTGAGGATAATAGAACTCCTAAATAATTAATTGGAAAATTTAATTGTACTTTATCTATTGCTATCTTTAGATTATAATTTGCCCCAGCAAACTTCCAGCTGCCAGCAAACTTCCAGCGGCCAGCTGATTGGCTCCTCTGTGGTGATGCTCATTGGGTTGTTTCCCCGCCCTTTCAGACCACGGAGCTGCTCATCGGGGGACTTTTTTTTTTGGCTCCTCCCATGCAACCCAGCCAATCAGCCTCAAGAGCAGGAGGAGTGTGTGTGGGGGGGTGGAGAGGCTTGTGGGAAGCCGGTGGTGGCAGTTGGGCTCTGAGGGAATTCCTGAAGAGCTTGTGTGGTGTGTTCTAAAAATAAAGTTCATTTCTGCTTGATAAGTGGCTCGTGAATTGTGCCCAGTCAGACTGTGGCATTCAATGCTGCAACCAGCAATGCCCAGGCAAAGCTGGTCACCTATCAGTAGCTCTCATTGGCGTATAGCTGGGAAGTTCCATTTATATAGACAAGACACAGGGCCAGTTACCTGTACCACAAAGAAAAGGGGCGGAAAAAATATAAATTTTTCTTCTTGGCCTTTTTTGTATAGTAGAAGTAAAAGGAAAATGGAAGAAAAGCGGGGAAAGGGAGTGAAGAAATAACTATTAAAGGCCATAAAAGATCTATATCTAATATCTATGTTCCATAAAGTCTTTACCCTGATCCATTCAACCCCAATCTTCCTTTCAAGCAAAAAGGAACAAAAAGGAAGCTTTAATTTCTTGTGAACCTAGAGGTTACCTAATTATTCCATCACATTGTACTTCATGGAATCATTAAAATTATTAGTGACCCTTACTCGAAAGTGTACAGATTACTCTGTCCACCAACTGAGAGTCATTATTTTTTAAATTATTTTTTTGTAGGTCTACAGAGCCTGGTGTTGACCTATGTCAATGCCATCAGTAGATCTTCCCTGCATGCAGAATGCAGTCCTGGCCCAGGCCCAGATAGAGAATTCTGCTGCTGTGCAGAAGGCCCTTGCCCACTATGACCAGCAGATGGGCCAGAAGGTGCAGCTGTGCACAGAGACCCTGAAGGAGCTGCTGGACCTGCACAGGGCCTGTGAGAGAGATGTTATAGAAGTCTTCATAAGGAATTCTTTTAAGGATGTGGACCAAAAGTTCCAGAAGGAATTTGGAATATATTTGGTGTTTTGTCATGACAGGCAGAAAAATATGGGTCCTTCTTGAGAAATATATTCTTCCTAGACCTCAGAACAGTAAAACTTAGCAATGTATACATATTTGTAATCATTATTGAAAGATTATACCTATCCTTCACTCTATTAAAAAAAGGCACTATTTTTTCTAAAAAAAAATGTAAGTTTTTAACAAAAATCCATTTTTGCTCGTTTCGCCACTCTGGATGTCATATTTTCAGCAATTAAGTAAATTGCATTTATAAGAAAATTCTTAATTTAGTATTTTTTTTCTTTCAAATTTAAAGAAGGCACATTATTGTTATGTTCCCAGCTAATAACCTGTGGGAATTAAATTATTTTTTTAACCATAATAATTTATTGCTTTTTATGTAAGCTGACAGAAAAAAAAATCAGAAAATGATGAAAGAAACACCAGAGATAGGATTTTTACTTACAAATGTCCATTTTTGTTAATTTCCTCAATGTGGATGCCACATTTTCAGTAACAAAATAAATTGCATAACTATGACATAATCTTCATTACTTCATTAGCCTGGTAGAGAGAAAATATTTTAAAAAGTTTTCATATTATTAAAGAATATATTAAATAATCATTCACTCCTTGCTCAGCACTTCTAGAAAAATCTCTGGGTTTATATTCTGCATCACCTCATAAAATTCTGACAACAAATCTACAAGATGGTTACGCTCCTTCTGTTTCATAGACATGGAATCCTCAGTTCACAAACACCAAGGTCACAAAGTCCCAATGTGGTGGGTTCAGGAAATCCATGCAGGCCTGCCTCACTCCCATGCCTGTGCTCTGAAATAGGCCTGAAATTAGAAAACTGAAAAGATAAATTTTCATGTGAAATAATATCTATGCTTTGAAAATCACTCTCTGAAAGCAGGAAAACTAAGGGAAGATAGCTTCAGAAAATCACAAATAGAAGAAGATGTTTGCAGCATATCTTGTTCTTAAGGATGTTGTAGGATCACAGTGAGGCTCTTCCACTGTCTGCTGGCTGTCAGAGTTTCTAATCTTGAAATGCTCAGGCCAATTCTGTTTTCACCTTCACATGGCCTTTTACTCTGTGTTTGATTCTGTCCTGTAGAACGACACTGATCATGTTATAGCCCACCCAGATAAAACTGAATGATTTTATTTCATGATTATTAACTTAATTACATCTACAAAGATTCTTTTTTCAAGTGAGGTCATATTCAGAAGTCCTGGATATTAGAATGTGCAATTATCTTCTGGGGGGCTATTATTAAAGTCACAACAGTATAGTTTAAGCACATCTTTCATTTCACTTTTTGTTTTATATATTTCTCACATAGTTCATGTTCTTTTATTCTTTTGTGTGAAGTAGATTTTGACTTTTGAGTATTATTTTAATACCTTCAATAACTTCTTCCCTATTTTCTCAGTGATTCCTCTAGGAATCACTGAGAAAATAAACCCTTTTGCTTCACTTGCTTTTAGTTAACTGAAAACACATCACCAATTTTGGAAGTCACACAGCTGGGCAATCTGTTATGAATCTCCCACTAGCTTTTCTATAGATGATACCTCTGACTTGAGCCATTCAACTGGTTAAAAATTGTTCTCCAGTGAACAATATCTACCCCGTCCTCCAGGCATAGCCTTTTGCTATTTTCTCCCATTCTCATGAATCATAAGACTTTCTAGTCAGTTTTTTTTTTAATTTTAAGATTTATAGAACATAGACCATCTGGTGACCTATAGGTAACAACAGTTTATACACCAGAAAAGAAGGCACCCAAAACTTACAGCTGCCTGGGTGCCTGCCCATAAGCTATGCCTCCCAACTCCATGTATAAACTCTGTGCCTGCATCCCCTAAATGAGATGGTCTTTGCTCTCAATAGCTCCCTTCAGCCTGCTGGCTTTCCAAATAAATCTTTCCACTCAAGTCATAGGTCTTCTTGAGTGAAGCAATGAACTTGGGCTCTTGGTTACATTACTATATACTTATTAACTTTTCAGATTCTACTTCAAATTCATACTAATTCTAGACAGATACAGGGGGAAAAAAAGCTATAGCATTATTCCCTCTTCCCTGTTTTTGTGACATGATTCTTACACATATTACATCTACATATGTAACAAACAGCTTTACATAATTTTATGTCTCTTAAAGAAGCTCAGAAGAGAGAAGAACCTGCTACTTACCCTGAGTATGGGTCATACTGTTCTTATCTCATAAATTTCTCTTGAAAATGGAAAATTTGAGTGACATTTTATTATAAATATGGATACTGCAACCTCTCCCAATCTGTGAGGTTCTTTTGGCTTTGTGTCTAGTGTAGTCAGATCCTAAGACTGAGGGATTCTGGCTACACTGACCTGACAGAATGTTTGCTAATCTTAGAGCCTACTGGGAAGACATGCCCAGATGCCGTAGTCTGGCTGGGCACAATTCAGGAGCCACTTGTCAAAAGAAACGAACTTTATTTTTAGAACACACACACCAAACCACACAGCTCCTCAGGAAAAACCTTCAGAGCCCAACTGCCACCACCGGCTTCCCACAAGCCTCTCAACCTCCCCCACTCCTCCTGCTCTTGAGGCCGATTGGCTGGGTCTCCTGGGTGGAGCAAAAAAAAAGTCCCCCAATGAGCAGCTCCATGGTCTGAAAGGGTGGGGAAACAGCCCAATGAGCATCACCGCAGAGGAGCCAATCAGTTGGTAGCTAGAAGTTTGCTGGGGCCGCTGTGAGCCAATCATCAGCTGGCAGCTGGAAGTTTGCTGTGGCTCTCAACACCCAGGTATAGTTTCTAATTGAAAAGGCAGTCAGGAGATTTTGACTAAAGTTTTGCTCATGAGGGTCTCAAGGCCCCTCAGTGTGCTCCTTAGGCATGTAAAGAATCACCAAAGGATGGCTGGTTTCAGGAGGGTGATCTTAGTTCTTATATTGTCTCTCTAATAAACTGTCTTTGTGCAAGGGTATCAAACTCAGCTAGTAGGATCCATTAATTGCAGGCTTATAACTCTAATTTTTTACAAGGCCTGCAATATAAATTGTTGTAAATCTAATCTAGTTAAATTTGCTCAAGATTAGTTTTGAGGCCAGTCTTTGAGCCTGTTCTGACTTTATGAGAGCTCTTATAGGCGGTCTCCTTCTCTGGTTCTCATTGGAAAACTAGTTGAACTATTGTTTAACTTGTTGCAATCATGGGATATCAGCTTCCTTCTATTTACCTATCACCAAAATCTCCATTATTTTTGAAATTTCCCTTAGCATTGAATTTCTCCATATTCCATTTAGAATGAAATCCATTCCACTGGGAACAGCTTTAAAACTCTCTGTTTTTATGGAATGTCTCTCTTCCTGAACATAATCTCTGAAGTACTTCTTCACCACTGGACATGAGTGGCAGGTCTGGTTTCCTCTGCCTCTCCCAGCATAGAGCTTCCAGCTTACAAATATATCAGGGTAGGCATGATTAGAATTTTAATGCTGTTTTATTGCCATGCCTGAGCTAGAACCTCCCATTTATGAGAAGTGACTGGATGGCAGGTAGGAAGCCTCTGATCTCTGGTCACACTCATCAGAAATAAGTCTGCCCCTTGGTGATGGATAGCATTAGTTTGCTAGGGTTGCTGTAACAAAATATAACAGGCTGGGTGGATTAAAATAACAGATTTATTTTCTTGCAATTCTGGCACCAGAAAGCATGAGATAAGGTATCATACTTTCACTTCTTCTGAGACCACTCTTCTTCGTTTTCACATGTCTGCCTTCAAATTGTTATTCCTCCATCTTCATTTAAAGAAACCAGACATATTGGATTAAAATCTCATTTTAACTTAATTCCTCTTTAAAGACCTTATGTCCAAATGTGGTTACATTTTAAGGTTCTGGTGTCAGGACTTCAACATCTGAATTACTGGGGAAGGGGACAAAATTTAGCACATCACAGAGGGGCTGAGGAATGTAGATGCCCTGACCCTTTCAGTGAATAACCTGCTGAAGAGAAAGGGGGGCCCTGTCTTTTTGGCCACACTCCACAAGGTAAGCTTTGTCAAATGAAACTGGGTGGGGAAGGAACAGATCATATCTCTGTACCATAGGCTCTTGCTTTTCTTAGTAAGATTCTGGTGATTTCCTTTGAAAAAATATTTCATTGTTTGAAGTATGCTTTTGAAACAAGTGCTAGAATTTTTAATTTAAAAAAATAATTTTTGATAATTGCAGTAATTATTGCAGGGTGGCCATCACCATACTAATGTAACTGTTTCCTGCTCAGAGGGGATAAGCCACCTAAGAAAATTAAAATCTAAAGTAGTTAGTGAAGAATAAAGAGTCAGAGCCAGGAAATAGTTTTGAAAGTGATGGGGTGCCTGATTGTTTCTTCCAGTGCATACAGGAGCTGTAACAGAACAGCTAGAAAATGGCTCTGATTATTTATTTAAGAGAGTATATCAAAGGCAGGGATAAAGTTTCAGCAGATGGAGTCTTGCTTCATGGTGTCTTGAACAGGTTGATTGGCATCTTGGTAAGCCACACCCATCTCTCTGAGAGGCTGTGTTGCTATGTGGCTCCAGCAAGTCACCCCATCTCCACTGCTGTGTAGAACCTGGAAGAGCTAGGTAGCTCTGTATTTGGGCAGTTTCACCAGCAAGTGTGCTGCTGGGAGTTCCCAGATACCAGACTTTTCCTCCCAAAGGCTTCCATGCCAGTTTGGTTCATGCATAGTACATGGACAAGTAATTTTTTCTGGGAAGAGGTTCTACAGCACTCTATACTGCCACACTGGAAAAAGAATCAACCTAACTTATTTTTGCAAATGTTATGAAAAACAGGTGAAACACATGTGTAGGGTCTCTTCCAGGGAGACAGAAATTCTGAAACCTAAGTTTCATTAGCTTCACAATATAATCAGCCTCTAACTAAGTGGTGACATATTTGCAAAACTGCAATCTTGCTCTTCATAAAAATCATGACCAAAATGCCTGACAAAAACAAATTAGAGGGGGAAAATTTATTTTAGTTCATGGTGTCAGAGGTTTCCGTCTAGAGACAGCTGACTCCATTGCTTTGGGCCCAAGATGAGAGAGAACATCATGGGGGGAAAGCATGATGGAGGAAACCATCTCAGCTCATGGCAGCCAGAATGTGGGGTGGGGGAGTGAGATACACCCTTCTAGGGCATGCCCCCAGTGACCCTCTTTCTTCAGCTATGCCTCAAATGCCCACAATTACCACCCAGTACATTTAAACTAGCATGAACTGATTAGGTTACAGCTCTCACAATCCAATCACTTTACCTCAGAATATCCAGCATTAACACAGGAGCTTTGGGGGGAAACCTCATATCCAAACTATAACCCCGTGGAATAAAACTCCAGAACTTATCTCTCTTATCAAACTATGATTTAATACCCATTGACCAACTTTGCCCCATTAATAATGGATTTTTTGTTAAAACTTCTTAACAGGGCCTTTGAAGGTGTTTTTAAAAGGCTTTATAGTAGCTTATAATTTTAGAAATATTTTTAAAGAGAATTATATTCATGCTATATAATTAAGGGAATCAAAACAAAAGGGACTAGTAAATATCCCACACTGATTCAATATTTGTTGGATATTAAACAATTGCCAGATGTATTCTCAAAAAAAAAAGCTAAGTTGTTTTAATTTGCTTCAAAGAAATGAATACATTTAATACTAATGAAAATATTTTAAAAAGATACAAAGTATTTGAATAAAATTACTTTATAAAATGCAAGAAAAGCAATATATCAGCATTACATACACAATTTTATTTTTTTAGGACAGTATAATAACTAAATTAACAAATGCTTTACATAGACATTGTACTGCATCTACATTTTCAAAAGTGTGTATGTTCCAATTGGTGAAAAAAAAAGTTGGATTAGCCTTTTATTCAGACTTATTTTATATGTGGTCACATGCAATGAGTATCCTTCCTGAGCCAAGTTCTGTTCTAGATGCTGAGGCTTCGTCTGTGAACATGTTACTGGAAAAGCAGTCCTTGTCCCTAATGCCAATACAATGACAAGGACACAGTTTTGAGAAAAAAAAATACATTATAACTCCGAAAGCACATAAAAGTTATACTTAGAGTCTTTTAGAAATATCATGGCAAAAATGGAAAAGAATAGAGAACATCTTTTTTTTTCCAATCAAATTTCAGCCACTAGCTTCTGGGTGTGGAGAAAAAAACAAAATACAGTAGGATCAGCAGAGAACCTTGTAAGATTGTCCCTTCCTCCTCCCTTCTCTTTTTTCTTACAGAAGCAATGAGGAGAAGGAGAAATAGCATTTTAGAGTTGACAATTCACCTCCCACTTCTGTGACTTGCTTAGGAAACATGGGCAGCCTTATTAAGGACCTCCCCAGCCTTCATGTTTTCACTGTAAGATGGAGACAATACCACATGTTTTGCTTGGTTGCAGACAAGGCTGCATTAACATGTAATATATGGAAGCTGTGAGTAAATATTCTATAAGAAAAAAGCTGTTAATTTTACAATTATTCACTCAGCAAATAGAGGCAGTATAGCGAGGGACTTCAAGAAAAAGTTTTGGGATCAAAGATGCTTGTGTTTAAATGAAATCGATGTTATGATACTTGAGAGTTATTAGGCTTTTTTGTGCCTCAGTTTCTATAAAAACATGAGGATATGTGTGTTGTATATTAATTCATGTAAAGCTGTCTTCATTGGGCCTGAAACAGAGTCCCTCCAGACAGTGTCTTGTGTACTTAAATGCCAGGTACTGACTGGGTCAGGTGTTGAGGATCCACAAGTGCACAAGACATCCCCTTCCCTCACTTGCTGCCTCTTTAAAAGACTGAATAGGTCAATTGTGAGTGTGCACATTATTTTAGAAAATTAAAAGCCCAAATAATATATTACTTCCACCTTCTAGGCTTCTCCAACTGGCCTCCAGTTGTGAAATAAATTTATATTTCAAATGACGTGGCTGGTCTTCATTCTCTAAGTTCTCTTCCAAAGTTCAAACTAGGAAGCTCTAATTGAGAGATCAGGCGTATTCACGCCACGGGCAGTATTTCTAACAATTTTTCTTGCTCTCGGTGCTTTCAGTTTCATATAATCTAACCACTGAGAAAAAAATTGCCTATTGTTTTTTTTTTTTTTTTTCTCCTGATTTTCAGACTGCTGAAGGAAGTCTAGAAAGCCCCCAGGACATTGGAGAGAAAGTAAGTCCAAAAAAAAAAAAAAAGGTAAGAATGCTACTTTCTCATCAAAGCAGCTGATCAAGAGAAACCCTGCCCCAAGAATCAGAGCCTGTGACAAGATGTGGTCTAAAGGGTGGGAAGGCTTTTACAAGAGGCAGACTAAAAAACACCAGTGCCAAGGCAACCTGCAGCCAAAACTGATATAGGACAGGAGTTAGGAAAACTCTAGTGTTATCAGGAGCAAGCATGTTCCCAAATGCCATCAGCAGATGTAGGGCTGAGAGTTTTAAATGCTTTAGGATTGCCTTATCTTGCTACTCTCTGTTGACTGGGAACACAAATTATCTTGGCCATTGAGGGAACTTGCTCAACACAGTTTCTACCACAGCTAAGAAAGAGCCACAGATATGCTACTTTAACAAAAAGGTAAAAACAGGAAGTCAGATGCAGTGTAAACAGCCCACTGATAAGAGTAAGAGAAAACACTAAAACCTTGTGTGAAAGAGGAGGAGTTGTGAAAGCAACATAGTCAGTCTCATGCTTATAATTTAGTCAAAGTGATCTTCTCTAGAAATAATGGAGATTTGCCAAATTCAAATTCTTTGGGCCCACATATTGCTTAGCCTCTTGAAGCACAATTTCAGACTGTTACGTCACTCCTGGACTCCCTGTTTTTTTTTCCTTTTTGCTTTTAAAATTATTATTATTTTCATTAACACATACTAACTTTCCTCTTTTCAAGGCTCTGTAGCAGCACATTAGTAACAGCAGCAACATTTTTGCTTACCTGTGTGTGCCTGCAAGTGACTTAGATCCTGCCTTCTGATAATTCCTCTCTTCCTGGAGCCCCAGCTTCATTGGTCACATGCTAGCCATAGGCAGGAGCTCCTCTGTCCCTCCATCTCCTATCCTTGTTCTCCTACAACTCCCCTTTCCCTTCATTTTCCTCCTTATTCAAATCGAAAAGCAATAAGTGGGGTGGTGGTGGTGGAGAGAGAACCTGAAAATATATGTCAGGAAATATAAATCTTAATTGAGACTACTTCCTTTTTAACTGTCTTGACCTTTTTCTGCTAGTTTGAACTCTTGCACATTTTGTGGTTTTTCTTCTACCATGTTTTTCTCTCCTTGTTTTCTTCCTACCCCCATATCTCTCCTTCTAACCAAGAAATATGATACTCATGACTTACTCTGTCTTATTATTTCCCATTTCTAGAAAACAAGTTTAAAGACAGCTAAATGACATGCTGATATACTACAGCTACTGAGTCTTGCTCTAACCAATAAATTAAACTCACTCTTTTGATATCATTACTCTTTCTTGCTTTTACATTAATAATGTCTTAGTATACAGATCTTATTTATATCTTTCCTTAACTCTCCTTAACTCATTGAATACCCAGAATGTAGTTATCATGACTCCTCTAATGTTCTTTGCTAGTCATTCTAAGATCTCTGTAAGTGCTGCTTTGATTATGATTAACTCATTTATGTCCATATTCCTATATTTTCCTGCTTCTTTACATGCCTTGTAAATTTTTATTGTATCCCATTTAATAACCAGAATCCAGGCTATTCTGGGCCATAGCCCTTCAGAGAGCTCTTGGGTGAACCTATGATCAGGGAATTCACAGCCTTGGACACTTCCTGGTATCGATATCATCTCTCTCTCTCTCTCTCTCTCTCTCTCTCTCTCTCTCTCTCCTTTTGTGCACTAATGCTGGTTCTAAAGGCTTTTGAGGAATAATAATAAGTAGAAAAAAATATAATTGCATAGCTTTTATCAACAGACTCTTATTTATCTATTACTAAAGTCAACATTTAAAAACTTCTTATTCTGCACCTGACCATCTCCAGCAAATTTGAAAAGCATATATGAGGAGTACTTTTTGCAGTAAAGGTTAACAACAATCTACTGAAGTGTTTCACTATCACAAATCAGATATCACAGACTACAGGGGGAGGCCAAAGTATTTCTTTTTAAACTTCATGAGTAGGATCTTGGAACCAACAGAGAAGATGTTCTTTCCAGTTATTCTCACTGAATCTGTTACTCATGAAATGAGGAATGACCCAGACTCTAGGGCTATACTCACAGGTAGTGTCTGTGAGTATTTTACTGATGTGAAATACGTAAAGGATGCTCTTTTAATGATGTCAGAGGGACAGAGACACGAACATCTGAGACATTAATGTCTAAAGCCACATTTGCAACTAGAATTTGATATTCTACCTGAAATAATTTCAACTCTCCTCTTCCCATCTACTCAATCAGCTCTGTTTGCCCTCAGATTACAAGTAACCTCCAAGATAATTGTCTAATTATCCAATCTTCCTTGTTCACAACCTCTTCTCTAGGGAGGCATGAGGTCATATCAGTTATAAGTATATCCAACCATATGGGGACAGACATAAGCATGGGTGAATGGAGGGAGGAAAAAAATACTGAATGTGTGAAGGTATTCTGTGGAAAATTCTCCCAATTAACAGACATGTAAAATTTTAAATTGAGGAACTATTCATCTTCTTTGCTCACTTTTATTCTCTAATGTTTTTCTCAAAATTATTACTTATCAAATCATTACTGAACAAAATGAGAAGTAAAAAGGTGAAAATTATAGAAACATATTTTCTAACAATTATGCCACCCAGCCAATAATTCTAAGTAATAAGCACTTGAAATATTACAGTCTCTACTTATCTTATATGCCAAGGACATTTAAGCGAATGGTAAAAGTTACATAAAGAAATGTCCATATATCTGACTTGGGAGGATCTAGGGAAGAAAATCTGCATGGAATTGCTGAAGCCTGAGTACTGGCAAATGTGTCTTTGCCATCTCCCTTCACTTATGCACCTTCTGCAACTCACTGATGCTGGCCTGTCTGCTCTTGAATCTTGAGAAACAAGGATTAATATGACTTTTGATTTTGGTATCCCACTCAGGTTCACTGAGTCAGTGACTGAAAGTCTAGTGTGAGCAACATTTCAAGAAGAGCCGTATGCCTCCACTGATTTTATCAAGCAGAGACCCAATACCATCTGGCTCTTACCTTTGAACTTACACATAAAAGTTAAAAAGAAAAAGATGCAAACAAACAAAAAAACTATCTTCATACAGTAATTTCGTGGAATTTTTATTCTTCACAAAAGTAGCTAAATCTACTTGTACTACAGACTGAAATATGTAGAAGGTGGATATTGGGTCATATTCACCACTATATTTCCAAAAAGAAAAGACATAAAGGTAGAGAAGTAATAGAAATCACATGATTTCCATGCGCAAACATGCTCCAAAAGATGGTTAATTAGAAATTAATTTTTGATACATATAATTTATTTTGTTTTGATGTCTATAATTGATTTTATTAATTATTATTTTAATTGTACATATTTATGGTGTACAGTGAGGTCTTTAGCTAGATACATGTATACAATGTGTGGTCATCAAATCAAGGTTCTTAGCATGGGAAAGCGTTATTAGAGATACAACAACTAGGTTTCATTTGCCAGTACACTCCCCATTGTCAGCATTCAGAAATTTTCTATTTATCCTTTTGATTGCCATCTGGTTGGGATTTCTCCCTGGTCAACAGACACAACCATACCTAATGGTACTCAAGGAATTGCTCCACCCTCCTTTGGTTTGCCTTCTAAGAACATTTCCTACAATATACCAGAAATTGCCAAGCCAAAGAAAAGCAGGTGTGAGAATCAACACAGACTGAATTATTGGGGGAAGCTGCAATTTTTTGGAAGAGAGGAAGGAAATTTTCTTAGCCAAGTTTTACTGCAATAATATTTTATGATATTACAAAATATAAGTGAATGGATTATAAGAATTTACCTATTTCCTACTCATGTAACTCAATTGACTACAGAAGGTAAGCTCCAGGTTCTGGGCTAGGTTCAAGTCTAAGCTTGGGTCCTTTCCATTTGTCTTCAATTTAAAAGAACAATCTTAAAGTGAGTTTGCATCCCTCCTCCAAGGTGCAAATGGAACATAATGGCTGATATGAATACGAAATGTCTTAGAAACTTCCTCCCTTGCAAAAGAATCCATTGGCAAACTAAGTCACATGGTCAATTTCATTATTACAATGGGGAAATACAGTTATTTCATGAGATCAAGGAGAAAGCTGAATATTCAAATCTATTAAATGAAGAATTTGACCTGCTCAGCAATGGGTTAATGATATGTGAATGCAGCTGATAACTAACCATTACCTGTTGTGGCTCATCAGGAATTCTATTAACGGATTAATCTGGGTGAAGCCTTGCTTATTTCAGATGCATAATAACATCTTAAAAGCCAAGATACTCACTCTTGTTTCTCTGGCCTTATTTAGGATGAACAGTAAAATACTGGACTACTAGGGTCAGGGGATGAAGGACTAACTATGCTTGTTTACCATCAAAATATCTACCAACTAGAATGGAGTTGAGAGGATAATGGGATCATTGAGAACACCTAATATTTAAACAGAAAACCCCAATAACAACATTCTCATTCTAATGACATTCAAGATTGTTTATATCACACTAATTACCTGGTGAAGGGGCACAAGGACTGAACTGAGAGCAGCTCATTACCTTTGGAAGAAGAGAAGTCTCATTCCTTAATATTTCCATGCTCTCCCCCAACAGGTGGCTGCCCTAGAAATTATAGCTTTCTCTACAAATGTCACTAATGTGATGATGACGGCTTAGGCTAGAGGAATAGAATGGGTAGCTGACAGCAGATAAGTCTTTTGAAGAAATGGAACACTGAAAATAGAGTTAGAAAAAGGCAAATATAGACTGGCCTGGAGGAGTCACCTTCACTCCCTAATCAGAGCAGGTTCATGTTGGGTTACCGGTGCTGGTTCTCTTTCCCTCAAATCCTACTGAAAACAGGAAAAAAAGACAGCAGATCACGAGGTCCAGTTGGCAGACCAGAGAGACACTTGCAGTTGCAGGGATGATGACAGGAGGTAGGCAGTTGTCTGGATCCCAGAGGCTTAGGGATGCAGCTGCACTGGATGAAAATCCTTGATTCTGCTCTGGTGTTAGTCCTTGGTAAGCACCATAGACAGACATTTGGGTGCTGAGGTCTTGTGTGGATCCTGCTTTCTCCTGTGATATAGTAGCTATGAACAAAACCTCTCTGTCCACCTCTATACCAAAGTGTCAATTTTGATTTTGTGAGATCTTTCGCTCTCAAGAAATGAAAAGAAAGATCTGTCATTCCAAAACAATTTATTTCTCTTTTCAGTGGTACTGGGGAGGGCTTGGAGTGAGCATTTTCCAACAGTGAAAGCTGTTATCAAGTCACAAATTTAAAATTTCTTCCACTTAAAATGCACAATCCCTGACAGGTTAGAGGATCACAGCCATGCCACCTTGGTGGATCTGAGAATCAATCAGAATTCAACCTCATTTCCCCCCACACAGCATCCTTTGTGCTAGAATAAAATCCCTCTCCACCTCCAGTGAGAGTGAGGAAATCTCACAAGTGTGTAAGCCCTGAGTACTCCCCCTATTTAGGTCAAAGTTCTGGAAATATCAAAGAATATTCTAAGGTGGTAGAGAAATAGACACACGTGTTTAACTGCTGAACTTGTTAAATCCAGAACTCTGGCAGTTAATAACCAGGGATTCTCGAAAGTGTACTGTTTTTCTTTTACAGGTCCAAGAAGAACTGCTTACTGAGGGATTTAGAGAGAAATCTGAGGCAATAAATAAAGACATGAATCGACTAAGAGAGGAGATTGAAACGTGTAAAAAGAAGACACCCTCAATGTTTTCACAGATTCTTGATATAGCTGGCACTGTTTTCCTTGCAATACTCCCTGGGGCTGGTAAAAGTAGTCAGTGTAGGGATGAAAATAATCAGTGATATTACTGAGAAATATGAGGATAGGAAATTATAAAATGAGGCATCTTTCATTTTAATAGCATTTTACTGTTGTTCCTTTTAAAGGAGTTGTGTCATATCAGTTTCATTCAAGAAAATTTTAAAAATAAAAAGTAGTTATCAAAGAATATTAGAGTCTATCTCTAAGAGAAACAATTTTAATTAAAGAAATGAGAAACAACAAAGACAATATTAAATGATTTATAGAAAAGACTTAAAGCATAAAACTAAATAACAATGTGAAGAAAATATTTGAGATTCATACTTTAGTCATGGAAATTATTTAAGTCATGATAAGCTCTTGTAGGAAGTGACCAACAACCACATTGGTTAAATAGAAAGAAACATGAGAAAATTTTATTTTACTATTAAAACTAATATGCAAAATAAAACTGGGAAGTACATAATTTTGCCTTCTTAATGGGTAGTGAAGAAAAGTTTTAATAATATACATCAAAGACTAAAATGCATATTCCTCTGATCTATCAATTCCACAAATAGGAAATTCTCTTATGTATCTCTTTGCCCATTTGAAAATGATAATTGTAGTGGTTTACTCATTTCAAGGTCATGATAATTACAAAAGACTGGGAGCAACTTAAAGTCTCTTTGTGAGGTACTCATAAGGTAAATCATAGGACACATTTTCATAATAATACTCTATAATCATTTTTAAAAATGAGGGAGTTGTATGTGTAGGTGAACATCTTCAACTTACATCTTGAATGAAAGAAAAATGTAGAAAGTGTGAATACTTACTACCATTTAATTTATAAAATAATGAAAATATACATATGGTATAACCTACCTGTGGAAAATACAAAATAAACTAGTATAAGTATCACAACAGGAAGGCACCTATTTAGTTGAGGTGAAAGAGGAGAGCAAAACTAACTTTACACTATATATATATTCTTCCATGCTTTGAACACTTTGAATGGATGTTTTACATTCAAACAAAGATGAATACAATTGGAAAAATTCAAAATGAAATAATACATATTTGGTAAATTCCCAGGGCAGAATGAAAGTATTTAATACTACTAGAAATAGCAAAATTCAGCTTGACTAGAAAAGACTACTCCTAAGAACAAGGAACAAGGAACTAGAGAGCCTGATTTTTTTTTATTTTCATTATGACCTTTCAATAAGGTTTAAACATCTTTTCCCCAGAATATGCTTTATAAGTCTGAAACTTGAAATTAGGTTTAAGGAGAACTGGATCCAAGAGTTGCAACCATTGAATCCTTTTCTTTTGTCAAGTGTTACCCTGACTTTGATCCCCTTCCAACCTTACTCCAACTCTTTTCCTGTGGATTGCTTTCTCCATGATGGCTTTAAATTAAAATTGTTTCCAGATAAAGTAGATTTATTGTCTGAAGATCAGTTTGGAAATATTGCTTAAGAACAACTTACTTTGAGGTCCATTTAGTGTGCTTTCTTCTGGAAAAAACAAATGTATCATGATAAAACCTCAGAAGAGTATATACTCAAAGTTTACAGGATTGTCAGCTAAGTGAAGGAATCTTTTTTTTATTTTGCTGTGTTTTTCTGTATTATGAATTTATTTTCAATGAAGTGGGGTTTTTTTACTAATAGAAATATGAAGAGAAATGAAGAGTTTTCCATTTAAAAAGGAAAAGATTTATTTGAAGACACAATTTCTGCATAACTTCTAAAACTTCTAAAAAAATTGGATATGGCTCTTTAACCAGTCACTAACTTGTTAGACCAGTTGTTATTTGATTAATATGAAATAACTATGTACAAGACTGACATGTAAGAGTTCAATTGGGCACAGATCAGTTATTTACATAACCATGTACATAATGGTGTTTAGACAGAAAAGTTTGCTTGGAAAGAGGGATTGTACTGGGCCTCATACTGGGAGAGAAACCAGGGTTATGGCAGCCAATGGAGCTAGAAAAGGTGCTTTATCCTGCTCACAAATTAGAGAGACAAAAGGTGATGACAATAGCAGCTTGGAACTTGTGTGGGATGTTATTTATTCCTGCAACTTACCTCAGTTAATTACAATAAACAGCATGCTGTATGTTTGGATGTTGATCCCAGTTTATGCCCATGGGTGACTAAAAAGCATGTGAATTGTCCTAATCTGGAGGAATCACCTGGACAGGTGGTGATATGGGAGGTTTGTCTGTGAATCAATAAAGAAGCATTTGTTAACTGACACAAGGGTTGATATAAATGATAAAGTCTGTGGGGTCTAGAGTGTGGGATGGGCCAGGAGAAGGAACAGCACCTGATACCCTTCTATGAAGAAGGCATGAGGAATGGCAGGCCTGGAAGCTCAGGCCAGCTGTGCCCTGCTCAGGGCGAGAACCTGCTGTCTCCCCAGACCCCACTCTGGAGAGGATTCTGCCCAGATCTCATTTCAAAGCCAGAGTCTGCTGTACATCTTAGCCATTGCTGTCCCCACTGTTTCATATAAATTTACATATAAATGTCACAAAAAGATTCAAATTTCCCTGGAGCTATTTTTGGTTTGCTTGAGAGGAACATAAATTTCATTAGTTTGAAGGAAATGCCGCTGATTTTGTTAGTATTATTCCTTTTTCAAAGCAGTCTGGCCCTATTTTCACTTTCAATTTCATGTATAAGAAGAAATTAAAATTTCAATTTGTGTCTTAAATGGACCCTAGAAATTATTTCTTGGAAAATCTGGGAATAACTTCATTGTTTATTGTTTACAAAAACAGGAAGCTTCATTGAAAATAAAGATTTAAAATGTTAAAGACAAGTGAGAACAAACTGGCAACCCTTCTTAGTGACAGCCTGTGAAAGAATCTTATTTGGGTTTGGGCTTTAAATCATCCAATGATTCAAAAATGACTGCAAAAACCATGAGATGACTGATACATAGGACAGGCACCAGTTCTGACTTCATAACAAACATTAGGTTTGCCTGTTCATAAATTTTGCATAAGTAGACTCACATAGTCTCTATTCTATTGTGTTCAGTGAGTCTGCTCAACATTATGATCGAGTTGTTTATCCATTTTGTTTGATGTAACTAGAGCTTGGCAATTTCCATTGCTATAAATCTTTCCATTTAACCAATATACCACAATTTGTTTACTTATCAATGGTGGATGGATGCTTAAAATGCTTTCACTTTAGAGCTAGTATACATATTCTTGCTATTATTATTCTCAGTAAGTTTTATGTGTGTACAGGAAAAACATATCCATCAGATGTATAGTTACATATCAAATGGGCATTCAAAGAGTCCATTTATTTACCTTAGGAGATAATTCAAATCATTAAGTTGTCCAATGTGTACTTTAACCCCAAATTATAACACTTTCTAAAACAGAAATAGTTTTCAGGGGGATAAAGATTTGTGTATACTTAATACCTCTTTATATGGAATCTATTAGTTGGAAATGATGTACAATAGAAACTAGCAAAATAATGACTGGAATAATCTTTACTATAACTGAAATTTGTGATTAAACCATTTCTGAAGTATCTAGAGAAGCAGAAGCTGATGTACAGAGGACAAGAGGAACAGAACAGAGAGAAAGAAATAAATGGGATGGAAGAAAGTATTTACATTCTGCCAAACTTCCATAATATGGAGAATGTCCTTTTAATAACCAGAATCCAGGCCATTTTGGAACCTAACCCTTAGAGAGACTTGGGGGATCCTGAAATCAGGGAATTCACAGCCTTGGATACTTCCTGGTGTCCACATCATTCTCTCTCTCTCTCTGCACTAATGCTGGTTCTAAAGGCTTCGGAGGAATAATAATAAGCAGTAAAAATGTAAATAAATAGCTTTTATCAAATAGTCATATTGATCTATTACTAAAGTCAACATTTTAAAACTTCTTAATCTACAAGGACCATCTCTGACAAGTTTTAAAAACATATATGAGGAGCACTTTTTGCAGTAAAAGTTAATGACAATCTATTGAGGTATGTCAATACCACAAATCAGATATCATGGACCACAGAGGAAGGTCAAAGGTATCTCTTTTTAAACTTCATGGTAGGATCTTTGAACCAATAGAGAAGATGTTCTCACTGACTCTTTTATTCATGGAATGATGAATGACCCAGACTCAAGGGCTATACTCACAGGTAGTGTCTGTCACCATTACTGATTTGACATAAGCAAAGGATGCTCTTTTAATGGAGTCAGAGGGACAGAGATACAGACATCTGTGAAATTAATGTCTAAACCCACATTTGCAACTAGAACTTGATATTCTGTAAACTCTGCTTAGAATAATTTTCACTCTCCCCTTCCCACCTACTCAACCAGCTCTATTCTGCCCTCAGATTACATGTAACCTCCGAGAGATACTTTGTCTAATTACCCAATCTTCTTTATCCACAACTTCTTCTCCAGGGAGGCAGGATGTCATATCAGGTTATAAATATGTCCTACTATGGACATAAGTATGTATGCACTAAAAGAGGAAAAAAACAATGAATGTATGGAGCTATTCTGTGGAAAATTCTCCCCATCAACAGACATGTAAAATTTTTTTTTTTTTTTTTTTTTGGAAATTAGAAATATTTTAATTGGATAATAATAAAAATACAACATATCAAAATCTGTAGGAAGCGGCTAAGCTTTAAAGGAAAGTAAGAGCATTATATATTTACAGTAAAAAAGAATAAAATCTCAAATTGGTATTCTAAGATTTTACCTTTTTTTTTAAATTTTTTATTGTTGGTTGTTCAAAACATTACATAGTTCTTGATATATCATATTTCACTCTTTGATTCAAGTGGGTTATGAGCTCCCATTTTTACCCCATATACAGATTGCAGAATCACATCAGTTACACATCCATTGATTTACATATTGCCATACTAGTGTCTGTTGTATTCTGCTGCCTTTCCTATCCTCTACTATCCCCCCTCCCCTCCCCTCCCCTCCCCTCTTCTCTCTCTGCCCCCTCTACTGACATTCATTTGTTCCCCTTGTATTATTTTTCCCTTTCTCCTCACTTCCTTTTGTATGTCATGTAAAATTTTAAAGTGGGGAAACGTTCATCATCTTGGCTCATTTGTTTTCTCTAATTATTTTAAGTTTTAAAAATCACTACTTTTCAAATCATTACTGAACAAAAAAAAAAAAAGGAAAAAATTGAAAATCATGGAAACATCTTTTCCAACTATTATGCAACCCAAACAATGACTTCTAAGGAATAAGCACTTGAAATATTACAGTCTCTAGTTATCTTATATGCCAAGGACCTTTAAGCCAATGATAAAAGGTATATAAACAAGTATCCATATGTCTGACTTGGGAGGATCTAGAAAATAAAATTTGCATGGAATTGCTGAAGACTAAGGTAATGGCAAATGTGTCTTTTCAATCTCCCTTCTTCATGTACCTTCTGCAAGCCACTGATACTGGCTTGCCTGCTTTACTGAATCTTGAAAAGTCAAGATTGCTATGACTTTTGATTTTGGTGTCCTAATTAGGTTCACTGAGTCAGTTACCATATATCTAGCGTGAGTCACATTTCAAGAAGAGCCTTATGCCTCCACTGATTTTTATCAAGCAGAAACCCAATACCAATCTGGCTCTTGCCTTTGGCCTTATGCATAAAAGTTAACAAAGGAAAAAGATACAAACAAACAAACAACAACAACAACAACAACAACAACAACAAAAAACTATCTTCATAAAGTAATTTCCTGTAATTTTTCTATTCTTCACAAAGGAAACTAAATCTACTTGTAATACATACTGAAATATGTGGAAGATATACATTGGGTCATATTCACCACTGTATCTCCAAAAACAAAAGAAATAAAGGAAGAAAAGTACCAGAAATTACATGATTTCTGTGCCCAAATATGCTCCAAATGATGATTAATTAAAAATGCGTTTTTGGTACATAAAATTTATTTTATTTTGATTTCTATAACTTATTTTATTAATCAGTATTTTAATTGGACATATTTATGGGTACACAGTGGGGTCATTAGGTAGATACATGTATTCAATGTGTGATCATCAAATCAAGGTACTTAGCAGACAAAAACTTTATTATATAAACAACAGCCAGTTTTCATTTGCCAGTATACTCCCCAATGTCAGCATTCAGAAATTTTAAAGTTATCAAATTTAATTGCCATCAAGTGAGGATTCCTCCCTTATTAACAGACACAACCATAGTTGTTGGTACTCAATAAAGGATTGCTCCATCCTCCTTTGGTTTGTTTTCTATGAACATTTCCTACAACATTCCAGAAATTGCCAAGGCAAAGAAAAGCAGGAATAAGAATCTAGTCATCTGCCTAGACTGAATTGTTGGGGGAAGCTACAACTTTTTGGAAAAGAAACATGAAACTTTCTTAATCAGCTTTTGCTACAATAATATTGCATGATGACACACAATATAAGTGAATAGATTATAAGAATTCTTGCCTATTACTTGCTCTTGTAACTCAATTGGCTCCAGAAGGAAAGTTCCAGATTCTGGGTTAGGTTCTACTCTAACCTCTGTGTCCTTTACATTTGTGACCAATTTAAAAAAAAATCTTAAAGTGAGTTGATATCCATCCTCTAGGGGTGCAAATTGTACATAATGGGCTGATATGAATATAAAATGTCTAGAAACTCTGTCCCTTGCATAAACAATTTGTTGGCAAACTAAGTCTAATCTGGTCAACCTTGTTATTCCAGTGGCAAAATATATTATTCTATGAGATCAAGAAAAAAACTGAATATTCAAATTATTTCCATGAAGTATTTGACCTGCTCAGAAATGGGTTAATGATATGTGAATGCAGCTAATAACTAATCATTGCCTGTTGTGGCTCATCAAGGATTCTATTAACTGATTAATCTGGAAGGAGACTTGCTCATGTCAGATGCATAATAACATCTTGAAGGGCAAGGTACCCACCTTGTTTCTCTGGCCTTATTTTGGATAATGACTAATATAGTAGAAGTCTAAGGTCCAGGAGTCAAAGGGGTAACTTCGCTTTCTTTGCTATTAGAATACCTATCAACTAAGATTAAGGTAGAGGATAATGGGATCATTGAGAACACATAGTACTTGAACAGAGCACCCCAATAACAACATTCTCATCCTAATGACATTCAACATTGTATATATCATACTAATTACGTGGTGAGGGGGCACAAGGACCCAACTGAGAGCAGCTCATTCCTTAAGATTTCCAGACTCTTCTTCAACAGCTGGCTGCCCGAGAAATTATTGCTTTGTCTACAAATTCTCACCATTGTAATGATGACAGCTTAGGCTACAGGAACAGAATGGGCAGCTGACAGCAGATGAGTGTTTTGAAGAAAGGGAACACAAAAAAAAAGTTAGAAAGAGGAAAAAATAGACTGGCCTGGAGGAGTCACCTTCACTCCCTAATCAGAAGATGTTCATGTCAGGCCACCAGTGCAGTTTCTCTTTCCCCCAAAGCCTACTGAAAACAGGAAAAAAAGAGAGGAGAGCATGGAGTTCAGCTGGCAGACCAGGGAGCCACTTGCTGTTGCAGGGACACACCTGGTGCTAGCTGTGGAAGTGCTTCTCTCTGCTGCTCCATCTGGGAGGTGACTGCTTCACCACAGACCTCTGAAAGGTAGTAGAGGGAGAGAGGCAGGAGGGGGTCATCCCTGATGTAGGCAGCTGTCCAGATCCCAGAGGTTAGGGATCCAGCAGCACTGGATAAAAATCCCTGATTCTGCTCTGGTGTTAGTCCTTGGAAAGCACCAGGGACAGACACTTAGATGCTGAGGTCTTGGGTGGATCCTGCTTTCTACTCTTACACAGCAGCTGTAGACAAACCCTCTCTGCCCACCTCTATACCAAAGTCTGTCAACTTTGATTTTGTGAGATCTTTGTCCCGCAAGGAATGAAAAGAAGGAGCTTTCATTCCAAAACAATTTTTTTCCCTTTTCAGTGGTACTGGGGAGGGCTTGGAGTGAGTGCTTTTCAACAGTGAAATCTGGTTTCAAGTCACAGTGCTAAAAATTCTTCCACTTAAAAGGAACAATCCCTGCAAATGTGTAGAGGGAAGCCTCTGAGGGTGGCCTGGAGACAGTGCACATTGTCCACATGCAGACCACTCAGTGCGCATCAGGCCCCACACACTGACTCTCCCCAAGGGCTTCTTAATGCCCCCAGAAAGATGAGGGGCTTCCCCATCAGGCTCTGTGCAAGTCAGTGAACCCATTTCCGAGGGGACACAGAATTCTTGAGTGGCTTGGTATCCTTGGGAGTGTGGTGACTCACCACTGATGTGGTATTGTGCCAACATCTGTTTTACTGGTAGCTCCTTTGGCAGGGGAAAGTTGTGCTGATGTGTGAGAAATGACAGAGCAACTTCAGATTCTGGTCCTCAGGGTTGAACTTCCCCACAACCAGGCATCTCATCTCACAGACTCCCTTCCCTGCCTCATCAGGAACAGTGTGAGACCTCAATGGTTAATGCAGGAAGAACTGAATGTAGTTTCGATTTCAGTGCTATTTATTTTTACTTGATTTTTGGCTGGTTGTAATATCCTGTTTGGTTTTCAGCTTCTAAGAAGAACGGTTAGTTTTCTGAGGAGCCAGCTGAGGGTGAAACACAAGCAGTGAATAGAGTGACAACTTGTGCGCTGATTGCCACAAACCTGCCAGGTGAGTTTGCTGCAGAACTGACCACCCATGAACTTGTCCCTCAACTAAAAACAACAATGATATCCACTCTGGGGTTCCCCAAGGGAAACTCCACTCTGGGGTTGCACTGGAGAGTACAGGAAGACCTTGGGGGCCACTGGCAGTGGTCCCAAGCCATTTGTCTAAAGGGCTCTGTGTACTCCCAGCTCAGCTGCTATCTCTGCAGAAGCAGCAGCCTGGGGAAGTGTGCTCCCTCCTCCTGTCCTCAGTGGTCTCCTGACTTATTCCTATACCTGCCCTCAACACAGTCCACGAGAACCTGCATTTTCTCTCATTTTCCTGGAGGCCTTACCTTATTCCTTGCTTATGTTCTTCTGAGGACTTCTCATTATCAGATAAAGGTTGATTATTTTGTTCAGTATCTGTTTCCCCAATGGAACAGAGATCCTTGAGACAGCAATTTGCATTCACTTACTAAGTTCCTTGATAATGGATCTCTAGAACAGTATCCAGCATGTGGCAAGTATTCAAAAAAAATATTACTTGATTTAATGAGAGAAGAAATTCTTTTGTAATGCCTAATAATATTTCTAACCACAGTTCCCCTCTACCATTTCTCCTTCTGCCTCCACTTATCCCCAAATGTTAATATTCTCAGGGCTCTGACATCAGTGCTTTGTTTTCCTCAATCTATTCTGAAAAATTTCAGGCAATGCTTCTTGTATTCTCTCCACATTTTTATAATTGATGCATTATAGATGTACATAATAATGGCATTCATTGTTAAATATCTGTACATGCACACAATATAATAATATATTTGGGTCAATTTAACTCCGCAGCACTCTTCTTGACCTACTCAGTTTGACTTATTTTGCTTAACATAATGGTCTCATGTTCTATTCATTTTTCTGCAAATGACATTCATTTTTATGGCTAATTATACTCTCTTTATTCATTCATTTGTTGATGGATACCCAGGCTAGTTCCCTAGTTTGGCTATTGTGAACTGTGCAGTTATCAATATGGTTATGGGTGTATCACTATAGCATGTTGTTGAGAGCCACAGCCGAAGGGGCCCCAGCAAACTTTCAGACTGACAGCTGATGATTGGCTCACAGTGGCCCCAGCAACTTCTAGCTGATTGGCTCCTCTGTGGTGATGCTCATTGAGCTGTTTTCCCCGCCCTTTCAGACTACCAGCTGATGATTGGCTCACAGCGGCCCCAGCAACTTCTGGCTGATTGGCTCCTCTGAGGTGATGCTCATTGGACTGTTTCCCTGCCCTTTCAGACCACAGAGCTGCTCATTGGGGGACTTTTTTGGCTCCGCCCACACGACCCAGTCAATCTGCCGCAAGAGCAGGAGGAGTAGGGGAGGTTGAGAGGCTTGTGGGAAGCTGGTGGTGGCAGTTGGGCTCTGAGGGTTTTTCCTGAGGAGCTGTTTTGCTTGGCATGTGTGGTTGTAAAAATAAAGTTCGTTTCTTTTGACAAGTGGCTCCTGAATTGTGCCCAGCCAGACTGTGGCATTTGGTGGCTCGCACGGGGAGCAACTGAGGGTAAGTGATAAGGTAAACTGCTCACCCCTGAGGGCAGGGCAAGAGGATGGGTAGCCATTTTAAGATTCCTCTTTTGTTTTGCTTCACTTTTGTTTTAAGTTGCCTGTCCCCGGAGATGAGTGAGATGGAAGAAATATTGCTCACATCTGAGGAAAAACTATTTACATCTGAGGAACAGATAGGGAGAAAGGACGGATGCACATTTCAGGAGGATAGAAAGGCCATAATGATTTTTTGTTGTTCCATTTTTATTTCATTCTGTCTCGGTATTGTTTGGTGTCATCTTGTTGGGTTGTATTATAGTAGAAATTAGAAATTAGTAAAAAACAAACCAAAAGAGTGTTAAGTAAATTGTTAGAGGAAGGAGGCATCCCAGTAAAATCAAGAGCAGTCAGGGCATACGTTGATACAATACAAAAATGTAGCCCATGGCTTTTTGAGGAGGAGTTGTTGAATATATCACAATGGAACCATCATGGTGAAGATTTAAAAAAAATAGAAAAGAACAGCCCAATTTATACACAATGGAGTATTACTCTACATTAAAAAATGACAAAATCATAGAATTTGCAGGGAAATGGATGGCATTAGAGCAGATTATGCTAAGTGAAGCTAGCCAATCCCTAAAAAACAAATGCCAAATGTCTTCTTTGATATAAGGAGAGTAAATAAGAACAGAGTAGGGACGAAGAGCATGAGAAGAAGATTAACATTAAACAGGGATGAGAGGTGGGAGGGAAAGGGAGAGAGAAGGGAAATTGCATGGAAATGGAAGGAGACCCTCAGGGTTATACAAAATTACATACAAGAGGAAGTGAGGGGAAAGGGAAAAATAAAACAAGGGGGAGAAATGAATGACAGTAGGGGGGTAGAGAGAGAAGAGGGGAGGGGAGGGAAGGGGGGATTAAAAAAAAAAGAACAGCCCAGGGACTCTGCCAGTTGGCATATTGCCATTGTGGACGTTCGTATCTTGTTTGCTTAGTCCAAAGCCTTCAATTCAGACAAAGGTAGAGGAAGGAGAAGACATATTGATTCAAGTAAAAGAGAAGGTCTCTCAAGTTAGTCAGAAAGAGGAAAAGATTCAAGTAAAAGAGAAGGTCTTTCAAGCTAGTCAGACAGAGGAAGAAAGTTTAGAGCAGAAAAAGCCATCAGGGGAAAAGTTACAACAGGAGACTGCTACTAACACCTTTCTATCACCAGAGGGCATAAGTGTCCAACCAACAGCACCACCTCCATATGCTGGGAGGCTCCCAATCCCCGCAGTTGATAGTTGGGATCCTGAGACAGGATCTCAAATATTAACATGCCCTGTATTTGAGGCAGGAGGGCAGTGAATTCGCCATGCTTTAAATTTCAAAACAGTGAAGCAGCTAAAAGAGGCTGTAACAACCTATGGTCCTCAAGCACCCTTCACTGTAAGCTTGGTCCAATCCATTAACAACTTGAACATGACACCAGCAGATTGGGCTAATATGTGTAAAGCTGTGCTAAATGGAGGACAATACCTGTTATGGAAGGTTGCCAATGAGGAATTTTGCAAGGAGATGGCTAGGCAAAATGTAGCAGCTGGTTATCCTCAGAGAAATCTAGATATGTTGTTAAGAAAGGGACCTTATGAGGATCAGCAGCAACAAATTGCATATGATCCTGGCGTATACGCACAAATTGCTACAGAGGCGGTTAGGGCATGGAAGACTTTACAAGGACATGGAGGTTTACAAGGTCAATTATCTAAGGTAATACAAGGAGCTAATGAATCTTAAGATGAATTTGTAGATAGGCTTATTCAAACAGCTACCAGAGTTTTTGGGAATACAGAACAAGCAATGCCATTAATAAAACAACTGGCTTATGACCAAGCGAATCGTTGGTGCAGAGAAATCATTAGACCATGGAAACATGAAGATTTAAACACATATATTAAATTATGTAGAGACATTAATGAACAAGAGCAAGTCATGGCAGCTGCAGTAAAACAGGCTTTAGATGCCAGGCCAAGAACATGCTACAATTGTGAACAAACAGGACATTTTAAAAGGAATTGCCCCATAGGAGGAGGGTTTAACAAAACTAGGTATCAAAGGAGTAGAATACCGGGTATCTGCCCACGATGCCATAGAGGGAGACATTGGGCTAATGAATGCCATTCTCAAACCACCATAGAGGGTACTCCATTATTAAAAAATGAACAAGGACCAGGTGTTTATCCATGATATCATGGAGAAAGGCATCGGGCTCCATTGCCAAAAAATGGACAGGGGGACCCAATGCTCCGGGGCCCAAAACCACAAATATATGGAGCACTGGAGGAACCCAGCAACCCCATCAGGGTAGTGTCCAGGACACATTGTCCATCAGATCCCTCATCAGACAAACCAGAGGGAGCACAGGGTTGGACATCTGCGCCTCCACCAGATCAGTACTAACTCCAGAGATGGGAGTTCAAATCATTCCCACAGGGGTAAAAGGACCTCTTCCCAAAGGAACAGTAGGCTTATTATTGGGACGCAGCTCTTCTACTCTAAAAGGATTTATGATAAGTCCTGGGGTAATTGATCCTGATTATGAAGGTGAAATAAAAATTATAGCCAGTTCTCCAAAGGGTATATCAGTAATTTCACCAGGAGATAGAATAGCACAGTTACTAATAATACCCAGCCTACATGATAAATTTTCCAGTCGTACTGTAGAAAGAGGTTCTAAGGGATTAGGCTCCACAGGTGTAGATTGGGCTATGTTTTCTTTAAATTTAGATTCTTGCCCCATGCTAAAACTAAATATTCAAGGACATGAATTTAATGGGATACTGGATACAGGTGCAGACCTTAGCATCATCTCTCGTCAAGAATGGCCAAAACATTGGCCATTACAACAAGCCACTCAAACACTTTGAGGCCTAGGAGTGGCGACTAATCCCCATAGAAGTGCAATGGTATTAGATTGGAAGGATCCTGAAGGATGTGAAGGAACTATACAGCCATATGTATTGGATCATCTTCCCGTAAATTTATGGGGACGAGATGTCCTAGATCAATTAGGTTTGACATTAACAAATAACATCAACCAAAATGCACCCACTATTATGACTAGACAAGGTTTTAGGAAAGGAAAAATATTAGAAAAACAAGAACAAGTTATAGCAGCACCAATACAAATAGATCAAGGAACAGACAGACATGGGTTGGATTTTCAGAAAGGGCCACTGAGACAATAAAAATTATTTGGAAATCAGAAAGACCAGTATGGGTTCCTCAGTGGCCCCTGACTAAAGAAAAGATACAAGCAGCCCATGACCTCGTCAAACAACAATTAGCAGAGGGACATATACAACCTTCTGTATCTCCCCATAATACTCCCATTTTTGTCATCAAAAAGAAATCTGGTAAATGGAGATTATTGCAAGATTTAAGAGCCATTAATAATGAGATGGTTATTATGGGACCTGCTTAATCGGGGATTCCTCAATTGTCTGCTTTGCCAAAAACTTGGTATGTTTTAGTTATAGATATTAAAGATTGTTTTTTTTTTCAGTTCCAATTCATCCTGAGGATAGTCCACGCTTTGCATTTACTATCAGCCCAACTAGGTGTCAAATTTATGTTAACAAAGTAATCCAGCCACTTAGAAATAAAAATCCTGAGCTACAAATATTTCGCTATATGGATGATGTATTATTAGCACACAAAGCTAAAAACACATTGCTAGAATGTTATGCCACACTTACAAACTTATTAAAAAATTATAATCTAGAGATAGCAATAGATAAAGTACAATTAAATTTTCCAATTAATTATTTAGGAGTTCTATTATCCTCAACCATGGTCCATCCACCAAAAATTCAAATACGAGTAGATCAACTCAAATCACTTAATGACTTTCAAAAGTTATTAGGAGACATAAATTGGATAAGGCCTTATCTAGGTATACCAACAGGAGAGTTGGGACCTTTATTTGATATCCTAAAAGGTCCATCAGATCCAATTCACCCCGACTGTTAACGCCTGAAGCAAGAAAGGCGTTAAAAATCATTGAAACATATATGGAAAATATGCATTTGGATAGAATTGATATAAGTTTGCCTTTATTATTTATTGTACTGCCAACAAAAAATATTCCTACAGGAGTATTTTGGCAAGAAGGTCCATTATTATGGATACATTTATCTTATTCTCCTAACACTATTCTTACTAGGTATCCTGAGGCTGTAGGATAGTTAATACTCAAAGGAATAAAAGCAGCAAAGGGAGTGTTTGGAATTTCTCCCAATAAAATTATTACTCCATATACTATGAATCAAATTGATGAGTTAGCTAATGAGTTAAATACTTGGGCAATAATCATGTGCAAATCTAATGTTTCATTTGATAATCTCTTCCATCTAATCCTTTATTGTCTTTTTGGTCATCGCATCCTGTAATTTTTCCAAAAATGACAAGAAAAACACCTATCATGAATGCTCCAAATATATTCACTGATGGATCAAATAATGGTACAGCAGCAATAGTTACACCTGATCAAACTTTTACATTTTTAGTACCCAAACAATCAGCTCAAAAGGTAGAGCTTAATGCAGTATTACAAGCTTTTGTGATGTTTAAAGATTCTGTATTTAATTTATTTTCTGATAGTCAGTATATAGTTAATGCTATAGTATCCCTTGAAGATGCTGGTAGGATTTCCCCTTCCTCTACTGTTTTATCTTTGCTTTCCACTATACAAAGTCTAATCTGGAACAGAAAAGATCCATTCTTTATAGGACATATGAGGGCACATACAGGATTGCCTGGAGCCCTTTGTTTGGGCAATGATTTAGCAGATAAAACTACACATGGCATACTTATTTTCTCTACACTAGAAGAAGCTACAAATTTTCATAAAAAGTTCCATGTCAATGCTAATACTTTACAGAAGCGTTTTAAAATAACTAAGGAACAAGCTAGACAAATAATAAAACAATGTCAAAATTGTGTGACCTTTTTACCACAAGTTAATCTTGGAGTCAATCCTAGAGGACTGATACCTAACCATATTTGGCAGATGGACATCACACACTTGCCAGAATTTGGAAAATTAAAATATTTGCATGTTACAGTTGATATTTCTTCTGGATTTTTGATGGGCTCCCTTCATGCTGGAGAAAAAACTAAAGATATTATAACTCATTGCTTACAAAATTTTGCCTCTGTGGGCATTCCAAAACAGTTAAAATCAGATAATGTCCCTGGTTATACTTCTACCTCTTTTAAACAATTTTGCTCATCATTTGGCATTACTCATATAACAGGAATCCCATACAATCCACAGGGACAAGGCATAGTTGAAAGAGCTCATCAAACTATTAAAATGTACTTATTAAAGCAAAAAGAAGGAATTGGGAAGGGGTATATATTCCCCAAAGATAAACTTAAAATAACCCTTTTTACTCTAAACTTTTTAAATTTGGATTCATCAGGGCTTAGTGCTGCAGAAAGGCATATGTGTCCAAAAAATGTACATAAGCCCAAGGTACTTTGGAAGGATATTCTAAAAGGACAATGGAAAGGTCCTGACCCAGTAATTGTCTGGAGTTGGGGTTCTGTTTGTGTGTTTCCACAGGGAGAACAGCAACCGATTTGGATTCCAGAGAGATTAACTGAAGCGATTTCTACAGACCAAAAAGAAGATGATTTGGCTCAAATCCATAACAACTGATATCCAAAACTCCAGTTTGGTTATTCTTACATCTGCGACAGAACAAGGATGCTTTTTTCAATATCTATTTTATTACTGCCCTTTCCCACATCATGAAGTTCTATTTTGATTTTGAGCTCATACAGACCTAGGTTAATGTTTTGCTGATCAGTTCTATTTTTTGACTATAGAGTTTTTAAACATTGCAATGGAGATTTCACCTGTAAAAGTTATAAGGCCTTTACTATTATGTTATGTGTTGTATGTATTATATTATGTGTGCACAATTGTGTTTTGTGTTATATGTTTGAATGTACGTATGTCCATATATCATATATGATGAGCGCTCATGAAAAAATGGATCCAAATATTTTTTTTTATTCACGTGATTTAAATGGCTTAATTTAAATTGGGTAAACAGCTGTTGAGGATTGTTTTAAAATGTGAACAAAAAAGGAGGTTAACAGATCTGTTTGTTTACTTTCACCTTTCCTTTTCATTATATTTAATAATTCTCTTCAACACAATGTAAATTGTTAAGAAAATTGTTTTCTTTTAGTGCCTTCTGGAATGTAACATAATTTTTTCTTTAGCCATTATTGCCAGAATTCCTATCTTCGTCCCAGTGCCGGTGAAGACAAAAATAAAACCAATCTACAGCTTCTGCAATAGCCATCACTGAACTGCTTGCAAAACTTGCCTGGACTATGTATCATTTGTATGCATTGTGAACTATCTGTTGGTGCAGCGACTTGTGGTAGTGTTGGGGTATTTATGCTGATGGTGTCATCGGTGGTACAATTTTTCCAAAAGGAGCCATCACTGAACTGCTTGCAGAACTTGCCTGGACTATGAATCACTTGTATGCATTGTGAACTCACCTGTATGCATTGTGAACTATCTGTTGGTGCAGCGACTTGTGGTAGTGTTGGGGTATTTTTGCTGATGATATCATCAGTGGTACAATTTTTCCAAAAGGAACCGTCAATTGGCTTGGTGTATCTTCCTCCCTTCTGCTCATCATGGTCGTTCAGCTAATATTTGGGGACCAACAGAGGTGAGGCAGAGAACCTCACCCCCCCCCCCCCCCCCCGCTGATACAAAGACCTATCTACAGGTGTGGCTGTATACTGGACCGGTAGTCAGTGACGGGTAAGATCCAAGTGCAATGGTACCAACCTAAGACAGGAGGCTGATGCCTTGAGGTCAGCTCATCCGATAACGGGTAAGGACCATATGTACTATTGGACAATCTAAGGCAGGCACAGTCCCTAAGCCACATGCTTGTTATTTAAACAGAGAGGGGGAGATGTTGAGAGCCACAGCCGAAGGGGCCCCAGCAAACTTTCAGACTGCCAGCTGATGATTGGCTCACAGCGGCTCCAGCAACTTCTAGCTGATTGGCTCCTCTGCGGTGATGCTCATTGGGCTGTTTCCCCGCCCTTTCAGACCACGGAGCTGCTCATTGGGGGACTTTTTTGGCTCCGCCCATGAGACCCAGACAATCGGCCTCAAGAGCAGGAGGAGTGGGGGAGGTTGAGAGGCTTGTGGGAAGCCGGTGGTGGCAGTTGGGCTCTGAGGGTTTTTCCTGAGGAGCTGTTTTGCTTGGCGTGTGTGGTTGTAAAAATAAAGTTCGTTTCTTTTGACAAGTGGCTCCTGAATTGTGCCCAGCCAGACTGCGGCAGCATGTTAACTTTAATTCTTCAGGGCAAATATTGACAAGTGGTATAGCTCATAGAGTGGTTCCATGTCCAGTCTTTTGAGGAACCTGAATACTGATTTACAAAGTGATTGTACTAATTTACTATCCCACAACAATGTAAAAGTGTTCTTTGATTTCCACACTCTCTTCAGTCTTTATTAGCATTTGTGTTCTTGATTTCTGACTGGTATGAGATGAAATCTCAGTGTAGCTTTGGTTTCCATTTCCATAATTGAAAATCTTGTTGACCATGTTTTCATGTATTTGTTGACCATTTGTATTTCTTCTTTTTAGAAGTATCTGTCTGGTTCATTTACCCATTTATCAATTGTTTTTTAGTTTATATATTCTGGATGTTAATCTTCTGTTGGAAGATTAGCGAGGAAAGATTTTTTTCCCATTCTGTAGGTTCTTTCTTCACATTCTTAATTGTTTCCTTTTATGATCAGAAGATTTTAAATTTGTTGTCATCCCATTAATTAACTCTTGGCTTTATTTCCTGAGCTTTAGGGGGATCTATTGAGGAAGTCATTGCTTATGCTTATATGCTGATGTTTGACCCTATGTTTTCTTATAAGAGTTACATAGGTTTTGATCCAATTCTTAGGTCTTTGATGAATTTTCAGTTGATGTTTGTGCAAGGTGAGAGGTAAGAGTTTCATTTTATTCTTCTACATATGGATAATCAGTTATCCTGGCACCATTTGTCAAAATGGCTGTGTTTCCAGTTTAGTTTTTGGCATCGACATTTGTCAAGGATCATATGACTGTATCAGTGGGTGTTTCTTTCTGTGACTTCTGACCTGTACCATTGCTCTATTAACCTGCTTTTATGCCAGTAACATGCAGTTTTGTTACTATAGCTCTGTAGCATAATTTAAAGTTACATATTGTGATGCTTCCAGCATTGCTTTTTTTTTTTTTTTTTAATTTGCTTACAACTGTTTTGACTATTCTGGGTTTTTTATAATTCTAAATGAATTTTCATACAGTTTTTCTAGTTCTCTGAGGAATAACATTGGTATTTTAAGGGGGATTGCATTGAATCCATATATCATTTTGGTAGTATGGCCATTTTCACAATGTTCTTATAATTAATTAATTCTGATTATTATAATTAAAATTATTATAATTAATATTAAGTCTGCTGATCCATGAACATGGGAGGTCTTTCTACCTTCTGGGGTTTTCTTCAATCTCTTTCTTCAGTGTTCTATAGTTTTATTGTAGAGGTCTTTTACCTCCTTGGTTAGATTTACTCCAAAGTAATTTTTTTCTTAGGTTCTTGTGAATGGAATTGTTGTCCTGATTTCTTCTTCAGCCAATTTATTATTGTATATAGGAAATTTATTGATTTCTGTAGATTGATTTTGTAAACTGCTAGTTTACCAATATGTTTATTATCTCTAGAAGTCTTTCGGTGGAATATTTTAGATCTTCTAGATATAAGACCATATTGTCTGCAAATAGTGATAATTTGACTTATTCTTTCCCTGTTTTTATCCCTGGTATTTCTTTCACTTGGTAGGCAACACTTTTTGAGTCCTTCATGGAAATGTCGATAATGTACATAAGTCATCTATACCAGTCATCATATGACATGCTACATAATGTTTTTACTTTTAATAACATACAAAATGTAGAAATTAATGTTAAATATTCCACAAGCAGAGAACTGACATGAATGTGGCTTGAATAGCCATAAGAAAGACTTCAAGATCTTGTGATTCACTGAGTGGCTTTTCTGAGTTACAGGTGACCATGGCATCTGAATCTCCTATGAAGATCCCCATTTGTTTAGTGGAAAACTGGAATGAGCAGCTGACAGTGAATTCAGAAGCCTTGAGGATTCTTGAAAAGATATGTCAACCTGTGGTGGTCGTGGCCATTGTAGGGACATATCGTACGGGGAAATCCTACCTCATGAATCATCTTGCAGGGCAGAACTATGGTGAGTGTGGTCCAGGGGCAAGGACAGTTGTTTGGAACCACAAATAGGACAAGCTGATCTCACTTTCTCTAGGGTCATCTTAAGGAAGAGGTTAATCCCTCCCACTAAAGAAAATGTCTAATTCTTACCAGCATATTTATAACCTCTCACCTATCCAAAATCATTGCATTCTTTTGTCCATTAATAAAGAACTCCTCAACCTTATCAAAATATCTGCTTCACTGTTGTTCCTGGTGCCATCCACTCTCACCTGCTCAGGGGCTGAGCTCTAACAATCACTCCCTTTTTGCCCCCTGCATCCTTTTGTGCAAGCAACATGGCCATTTGATATAGAATACAAATATAGTGAAGTATGTCCTTTTAAAACAAATGGATGAGCAGAAGGATGCACAGTAGGGTCTCTCTATATCCAATATCCAAATTGTGATACCACTCAATTTTTCTCTATTTATAGCAGATCTTTGATAAATTAACATGCTGCTCTTTTTTCATAGTCTTTTATAATATGCAAACTATAACACAGTACATAAAGCCTATGTATACAACATAGTTAATAAATATAAAGTGAAAATTATGTGATTACTAACTAGATCAGGAAAGAAAACTTAACCAATATTCAAAAGTCCAAAGCATATCCTCTCACATTCTTACCAAAGCTCACAATATTTTGGTTTTCAGGGTACACTCTACTCTTGCTTCTAAATAATGGTTCTATCGTCTATTATGCAGTCTACAAAATTCTTAGTTCAGCCTTCTTTTGACTTTTATATAAAAGGGACTATGACGTGTGTATTCTTGTTTGTCTTGCTTCTTTTGTTCAAGAAGAAGTTTATGAGCATCCTCTGTTTGTAACACATATCTGTAATTTGTTTTAAGTACTTTATAGTATGCTTATGTCTGAGGACACCATAATTTATTTATCCATTTGTCATTGATGAGTAGTGGTGTTATTTCCAAGGTTTATATTTAATGAATAAGGTAGTTATAAATATTCTCATATTTATATCCTGGTGCACATGTACAAAAACTTCCCTTGTTCAACAACTAACTGAACTCAACTTGAATCCAGAGGACACTACAGCTCTTCCTGGCCAGATAAAAATACACAGGGAGACAGCACAGGATGATAGAGTTTACACTAATTCTTAATGTGAAGTAATTTGATCACTTGAAACAATAATGTGAATTTGGGGTACAAAGTGTTTTTTGAGAAAGATAACACTTGGATTTTTTATTCTTCTGAAATAGTAGCGAACACTGTCCTTGTTCAACACTGTACATTCCTACAGATTTAATGCCTGTATCCCCTGGCAGCTTTACCTCTCAGGTGTCACTCTATGTTGTCTTCTCCTCTTTCTTCCCCCAGGGCTCCACAGTGAGGGCTGAGACCAAGGGCATCTGGATGTGGTGTGTGCCTCACCCCAGCAAGCCAAACCACACCCTGGTTCTCTTGGACACTGAGGGCCTGGGGGATGTGGAAAAGGTGAGGCAGAGAATCCTCTGGGCTCTTGATTCATGTGCAATTCAATTGGTCACCTCAGTCCAACATCTGTGACATATTTTTATACCTGCAATCCAATTATGAATAATGAGACTAAATTCCATTTCCTTGAATTTCTCTAGCAACCTAAAATACTTTGGTTGTTTGATTCATTTGTTTTTTGCTGACAAGAACAATTTTAGGAGGGACAGTTTATATGGGGGTTCATGATTTCAGAGAACTTGGTCCATAGATAACTGGCTCCATTCCTGGGAGCTTGAGGTAATGCAGACCATCATGTGCAAGAGTGAGGCAGAGGAATGTGGCTCACAGGATGATCAGGAAAAAAAGGAAGAGACTCCACTTCTCAGATACAAAATGTCCTCCCCAAAGGCATGCCCTTAGGAACCCTCCTTCTCCAGCCACAACCTACCCACCTTCAGTCACTACTCAGTTAATCCCCTCAGGGCATTGATTCACTGACTGGGTTAAGGCTCTCATAATTCAATCATTTCTCCTCTGAACCTTTTTGCATTGTCTCACACATAAGCTTTTGGGGAACACCTCACATCCAAACCATTACTTTGGTAAATTAGGACAGGTCTTCTCTTTTTAATACTGGGATGTACAATTTAATTTAATAAATACACACCAAACAGCAGAACCACTGGCTGACTTAACAACTTGTAACGGGATTTGAGTAGGATCCGGATCTATTTTAAAGCCTTTTAAGTCTTGCCATTAATCTCATTAAGTCTTGCCAGTTTTCACTCTGGCCTGCAGGCTCACTACTTCAGTGAAATAAAAGAACCCTGTGCTCTAACAACTTAGGCTTGCTGCTGCTGGTCCTTCCACTTGCTGGACCCCTGCATATTCTACAGCTCTTTAAAAAACAGCTAATAACTTCTTGCTCTGAATCCCCAGAGCAATTTTTCACATTCATGGACCTCCCCACCCCACTCTCCACTGTGTTTCTTTTTCTCCCTCTCCCTCCTTCTCCCCTCCCCTCCTCTCTCTTCCTCTCCCTCACCCTTTCCTTTTCCCTCCCACTCTCCCTTCTTCCCTCTTTCTTTCTGTAAAATAATGTTGGTTCCCTCTCCTCACAGATTATCATTTGGTCTGTGTTTATATGTATTATGTGTATCTGAGCCTCTATAAAGTGATATTCCTGTGAGCAGAGACTGTCAGAACTTTGTATCTATAAAACCAAATGCAGGGTGTGGCACTTTTATGTCAAAAAAAGTGTTGTTCAACTTAATTGAAATGTGATTACATCCTTACCACAGCCATGATGAAGATAAAATTTGTCATGAGTTATTGCCCACTTATTATGAGACACCTACAATGTTTTAGGTATTTCATTAATTATTTTATGCACATTGAGAATGACTTTCATTTGTCTTCATAACTACATAAACTAATATTCTAAGAGAGACAAATATAAATATCAATAATGGGATTTAAATTTAACATTATCTTAAAATTTTGTTATTTCACCTATATTCAGAAAAAGTACAGCTAAAAGAAAGAATGAATAACTTTAAATGAATGAATGAATGAAGAGTGGACTTGTAAGTTCTTTTCTCATGTGCTTCCTAGGGTGACCCTAAGAATGACTTCTGGATCTTTGTCCTGGCAGTGCTTCTTAGCAGCACCTTTGTCTACAAGAGCATGGGCACTATTGACCACCATGCCCTGGAGCAGCTACAGTATCCTTCCAAGAACCAAACAATCATGTCTTATTGAGGGAGGTTAAGAGAATAGCAACTGAGACTGTTCCTTCTCTCTTCTAACTTGATTGTCTTGGTTGAGTAAGAGTAGACCCTGGAAAAAAAAAGGGAATGTTCATAAAACTTGTTGCTAAGTGATCTGGAAATTGTGATGTTTCTCATTTCTTAGCTAAGATCCCAGCTATGTGACTGAACTAACACAACTAATCAGGGCAAAATCTGACTTCATGCCTGATGAAGTAGAGGACTCCATTGAGTTTGTAAGTTTCTTTCCAGACTTTGTTTGGACTGTTCGAGATTTCATGATGGAGCTGAGGATGGATGGACACCCCATCACAGAAGATGAGTACCTGGAGAATGCCTTGAAGCTGATTTCAGGTATCCAAGAGTGGCCTTGGTGCAGGAGGTTCAATAAAGAAGTGGGATCAACTAAGCCCTGACTTTCATTGCTCAATATACCTGTTTATTTGAGACTGGATTGAGGCCCTTGCTAGTGGTGACTGATGATTGACAAGTGACCATGATTTTCATAATTATTTTAAAAAAATCTCCAGAGGCTAAGGTTTATATTTACTAAGGAAATTTAGGGCTTAGTGTTGTACACATAATTTTAGAATAATCAGTACCATGAAAAATAATGAGGATTACAATCAATGCTACCACTTCCGAGGCTCATATATTTGTTACTTATGAAGTGTAACTGGTCCTTGTATTTTGAGGAAAAGAGTTTATCAAACTAGAAATGAGTAAACCTACAATCACAGGAAATGTAAGGACCTACTTTAAAAAATATTTCACTCATTATTTTAAAGTATATAGTAACATTCTTCAGAGAAAAGATGTTTGTATAATGAATCGTTCATGGGGGGAAAACAGAGATACATAATTCCAGGATTACTGGAATTTGGGTCCCCTTCATTTTACTTTTGGACAACATCACTTTATTTATCCCACAGACTTACATTATACTATTATACATTATACTATTACATTATACTATTATACACTTACATTATACTATTATATATTAATATTATTATACTTACTATTATATTATAAATTTATTGCATGAGTATATTTAGCAGAATACATGAGTACTGGTACTTATCAATACCCATGTTTATAATAGTATACTTACTATTACTATTATAAATTTATCACATGAGTATATTTAGCAGAGTACATGAGTACTGGTACTTATCAATACCCATGTTTATTCATTCTTTGAACTAACATCTATTTTGAACAGCAGATTTATACCAGAAAATCTCTGTAAGACAAAGTCAAGTGCAATATAATCTGACATCAAGAAGTACACATTACATTGAAATTCACTTTACTTTGGACTTTTCTGCCGAAGGAAATTCTAGACATAATTATGGTGTGTAGATTTTGGGCTTGGATTGTGAACCATTTTTCTCTACAGTTTTGGGTATCATCTTTCCTCCTCATGTTACTTTTCCCAGGAACATCTTGGCCTTATTTCTAGTATTATTTTACTGAAGAGTCCACATCTTATTTATGACATGGGATTAAATTATCATAAAAGTCTTTCTGACAATTTTTGTGATTAATCAGTCATTTCAAACTTTTAATAAATAATTTATCTGCCACTATACAAGGGGTAAAGAGACAATTTATAGGTTTCTTCACTAGAGATGAGTGTCTCTACAAAAGTACTTCCTTGACTCTCAGTTCTGATAAAAAAAAATGATGTTCAAGTTAACTTAACACTGCTTTTTTTAAATTGAATAATGGAAGATCAGTGGCTTGGGAGCTACAGTTAGGCAAAGATTCAATATTCTTAGAAAAGTCCTCAATCCCTTTTCCTACAGGCTTGTCTACTCAATGAGTGTTCTTTTTACAGGAAAGAGTGAAAAAATCCAAAATTCCAATAGGTCTAGAGAGTGTATCAGATGTTTCTTTCCAGAACAAAGCGCTTTGACTCGCCTGTTATCCCACATTGATAAAGTTCCACAAAACCAGCTGGAAAGGAATTTTCAGGTGCAATTAAAAAACTTCTGTTCCTATGTCTTCACCAATGCAAAGACCAAGACCCTGGGAGGGGGAATCATTGTGACTGGAAATCCTGAGTTTCTGTTGTCCCAAAGCATGTCTCTTGGGAGTTCAGTATGTATGATAATATTGTGATTCTTTTGTGAGTTTGTCAGTAATTCTGTTTGCTTCTGTAAAGGCATGTGGAGAAGCAGACATTCATGCCACACACAGAAATGCATTTTTCTTAAAGTTTTTATATCTGAGGACTAGTTGAAGCTTAACACATTTCATACAATTAGTACACTAAGGGTACCATCAGAAGCTACTACTAAAGAAAGAAAATCTGTAAGTTGAGGGAAAGTTCCATAGGATTAAATGTTTCCCTGTGAGAATATACAAGATATTTTATAAATTGAAACTAGTCAGAAAAGAATCAGCAGGTCATGAGTCCCATGCCAGCTCACTGCGTGTTTGAGAAACAAATTTAAACAGCATTGGTTTCAGGAGCATGTGTTCTATGCAATCATGAAGTCCCCATGTGGAGATGGGCCTATGCTTGTTTCCAAACTCTATGTTGCTTTCTGTAAATTTTTGATGATATTTTTTCATTTTTATTTTAAATCAAGACTCATAAATTATGTAATTTACTTCCTCTAATAAATTCTTTTTCATTAAAAAATAACTCTTGGTTTCAATCTGTAATTGTGTAATGGGGTGAATGTGAGAACTATAAAAGGAGTGTATAGGAAAAACAATATTATTAAATAGTGATTTATTCTTGGAGGATACAAAAAAAGAAAAAGTAGTAAGTATACTAGAAGAAGAAGAAAACATGAGATAAACAGTGTTTTTGTGATTTTTTTTATAATGCCAGTACTTAAAGCTTATGAAAATGACGAGTAAGATTTTTCATATACTCCATGTCACTCAGGGTTGGCGACTCTGGTGGAAACCTACATAAATGCATCAACAAAGAAACCATTCCTTGCTTGAAGAACGCAGTGACCACTCTGGCCCAGCGTGAGAACTCAGCAGCCCTGCAGAAGGCAGCTGACCACTACAGTGAGCAGATGGCCCAGCGGGTGCAGTTCCCCACAGACACGCTCCAGGAGCTGCTGGAGGTGCACACAGCCTGTGAGAGGGAAGCCATCACAGTCTTCATGGAGCACTCCTTCAAGGACGACAATCATGAGTTCCAGAAGAAGCTGGTGGTAATTGTCTTTTTTATTCATTCTCCCTGATTCCTCTTCTTATGCAATGAGACTTGGACTCTTTAGATTCCAGAGTTTGCATCATTCTCATCATAGAAAGAACTTTGTGTGCGTATGTATGTGTGTGTGCAACTGAGCTCTTCACAATACTGTGCATTCTTTCTATAAAAGATGGGACTTAATTTTGTATTGCTGCGAAACAAATTATCAAGCAATTAGCAGATTAAAGCAAAATGAAAGTGTTAGCTCACAGTCAGATCTCTGCACAGATCTCTGCTCAGCGCACCACCCACTTAAAATAAGGCCTTAGTTCTCACCTTGGTGCTCTGGGGAAGCCCTCTCCACTTTCAAACAAGCAAGCACCCATCAAAACCTTCTCTAGCCTTTCTGATTTCCTCTTATGCCACAGTAGGAGAAAACTGCTTTTAAAAGTTTGTGTGATTAGATGATGTCCTATGGAGTACTCTCCATTTTTTTAAAGTCGACCTATGCTATGTAACACATTAGAATCACAGAATTAATATCCATCATATTCACAGGACCAGGGATAAGGCGGGGTGTGGACACCAAGGGAGAAACAGGGACTGCCTAATTCTGCTGACCAGAGGCACCTTCACTGGAAGTTTGACTTTCAGTCAATCTGGAACCGACACAACACTGACAAAAATCCCTTAGGAAATCTAGTGGATTGTAATTTACAAGTACAAACAATAAAAAAAAAATATTCTTTCCTGTTTCCTCACACATTGAAACTCTCACTGAATTTATGAAGGGTTCAAAATTCTGTTCAGAATGCACTCAACTAATTCCTTGGGGAATTATTTGCCATGTACATAATTTCAACCACAGCAACTCATATTCCCTGACAAATTTACTTCTAGTCCAAGTTTAGCTTTTTGTTAGTTACTTTAGTGTTTGGGTCTCCATTAATACTACAGCTGAATAAACCATCAAGTTTATGTTTTCCAGCTCCATCATTTTACAGAGATTGGAGTTGACCACAAGGGAGTAAAGGTAATTTTCTGATGCACAGAGAATTGACCAGACCTGGGACTGAGGCACGTCTCCTGGCTGCTTTCCATGTCCCAGACCACTCTGAGGTTGTCAGACTGCTTCTTCCAAGAGGATCTCAGTTAGACCTTCCTTCTAACAACTTCTTTTTCTCTTATTCCTCTACATTTCCCTTCCAGGACACCATAGAGAGAAAGAAGGAAGCTCTCTTGCTGCAGAATGAGGAGGCATCTTTAAAATTCTGTTGGGATTGGCTAATGTGGCTTTTAGCACCCCTGATGCAAAGCATTTCAAGAGGAGCGTTCTCTGTTCCTGGAGGCCACGGTCTACTCAGTAGCAAAGGGTAGTGGGGTGGAACAGGGCTACAAGGTAGTGCCCTGGAGAGGAGTAAAGGTAAGGAATAAGGGGATTGGGGGGAAAGCTAACAGAGTGTGGTCAGAGGGTCTGTGCTGTTCTTTTGCAAACTCTAAGCTCACAGAACCATTTATGAAACAAAGGCAAAGAATGGCAATATGTTGACATTTATATCATTTTATATTCACTACTCATTAGACGCTCTTAGATAAACTGAAAATAGTTCTTCCCAGAGAGGATTTAGAACCAGGAATTCAGGTGAAACCAACCATTTCTTTTATTTATCAAGAATGGTAGTTTTTTAGGCCAAATAAGAAGATACAATATGAAGGGAATAATATTGTTCTCATGAAATGTATCATACTTCAAGTGGGTAAAATAATATTCAATAGGATATGGTGTATTAACACTATTTTTTAAAGGTAACTGGGTGTGTGCTGATTGATAGTAACATTGAGGATGATGAGGAGCAGGTGTTAACAGACATTGAACATTCACTTCCTATACCAGGTACAGTTTTAGGTCATTTCTTGCATTATCAATTTAATTCTAAGAATCATGTAAACTAGGTGCTACTTTCTTCCTATGCAGTAAAGAATTGTAATGCATGAGGATCTAATAAGTGGCTGAAGATCATACAGCCAGCCAGTGACAGAGCTGATAGGGCAGCCTTTAGAAACTCTGAATTCTTTTCTTCTTTTGAAATCCTCCAGCTGTTTTCCATGATGGCTGCACCACTTCACATCCCCCAGCTGTTCTACAAGGCTCCCTTTTCTCTACATCTCAGCAACTTCTGTTCTCCTTTGGCTTATTAATAATAACCACCCTCAGAGGTATGCTGTGATCTCATTGTGGTTTTCACTTGTGTTTCACTGGTATTAGTGATGTTGAGCACTTTTACAATTATCTGTTTTGCATTCGAATTTCTTCTTTTGAAAAATGTCTATTCAGGTCATTTCCCCACTTTTTAATCAGGTCATGTATTCTGTTTTATTTTTTACTCTTATGTTGTAGGAGTTTCTAATATACTTTGGAATTAACCTTTTATCTTATGAATTGTTTGCAAATATTTCTCCTGTTCTACATATTGTATTTTTCATTTTGTTTATAGTATTTGAGCTGTGAAAAAACTTTAGATTGATGCATTCCCACTGACTTATTTTATTTTTGCTTTTGTTGCCTATGCCTTGATTTTAAATCCGAGAAATCATTGAGAAGGCAAATGTCAAAGGGTTTTCCCCCTAATTTTTTTTCTAGGAGTTTTTCAGTTTTAGGTCTTATTGTTTAAACCTTTAATGAATTTTAGTTTATTTTCACATAAGGTATAAGACAATGGTCCAATTTCATTCTTTTCTGCATCTTTATTCTGTTCTACTGGTATTTGTGTTGGTTTTTATTCCAGTACCATGCAGTTGTGATTAGTAATACAACTATATATATCATATATGCAACAGAACATTATTTAGTTATTAAAAAAAGTCCTGCCAATGATGACAACGTGAATTAACCTAAAAACATTTTATTAAAGGAAGTGAGTCAGACACAGAAAGTCAAATGCTCTATAGTTCATATTCAGTGGCACCATAACATGCAGCTGTAGATGAGTAAGTCCTTCACAGTAGATGTACAAATGTGAGTGTAGACAAAATAATCTCTTATGTACCTTAATGCTACTAAGAGAGTCGCTACCTCATCATTCTCATGAATATAGAAAATGTAACTATGATGTAATCAATATGAAAATTGGCTTGATTGTAGGAACCATATACCAATGTAGACATATATCAAACATCATGTTGAACACCTACAATGTATACAATTTTTATTTGTTAATCTCAACAAAGATAAAAATAACTCAGAAGGCAGCCTAGAAAAGCTAAGGGGTACTGTAGTTGGGAGATACCAGTCAAGGAAACTCTTTTCTTCTTTTGGAATCCTCCTGCTGTGATCCTAGTTAAGAAAGACTAGAACAGAAAAAACAGATGTGCACATACCACAAATAATGGAGGGGGCATGTTTTTGTAGACCTGCTCCTACATGTGAGCAGGGCTCAACCTGGGGTTGCAACCTGCAGGTGGGGAGCATTCATGGGAGAGGAGGCTGGGAACCTAGGAAGGAGGTTGCTTCTACAAGGTTTTCATGTCTCAACAGAAAGCATGAACTTCCATTGTTCCATAGAAGGAAAGAAATCACTATGGAGTCCTAATTAAGAAAGACACAAAATTAGAGTCAGTTTTATGGTTTTATTGAATACTATCATTCTCATCTAAAGACCAGATCTTTGATACCTAAAGAGTTTTTGTTTCTTCTTGTTTCCCCAGGCAAAGGAGGTCCTCCAGAGCTTCCTACATCCACTGTCTGCCATAGAAAATCCATCGTGCAGTCAGATAAAGCCCTCACTAAGGGAGAGAAGGCCATAGCAGGTACAGGGGAGGTCATAGCTCTCAGAGGGTGGGGAGGTTCCTGCACAGACCTTGACTGACTGGGCAAGAAAACCTTCCTGAAACCAGAAGCTTCCTCCTGCTATGGAGCACATGACCTGCTAAATCTGAGAGCAAGAGGGGAGTCCAGCAAATAGTTTTCCATCACAATTGCAAACATACTGTCATGGCTATTGGGCAAATTGAGAGATTTCCCTCTTGCCTTTTCTGAAATCACCTTGGTGTGCTACCTAGGAGGCTAGAATGCAAGCCTGTTGTTTCTTCTCTCTTCTAAAATCTTTGTGGAGCAGAGGAGCGGGCCAAGAAGGAGGCAGCTGAGAAGGAACAGGAGCTGCTAAGGCAGCAGCAGAAGGAGCAGCAGGAAAGGATGGAGGCCCAAGAGAGAAGCTTCTGGGAAAATATGGTACAGAGAAGATGGAGAGAGAAAGGGAGAACATTCTGAGAGAGCAGGAAAGGGTGCTGGAGCACAAGCTGAAGGTGAGTCTCTACAGGGCCTGGCAGGATGTGACAGACAGTGCCTGATATCTCAGGATGGGATGGGACAAAATGTTAGATACAGACAGCATTCCAAAGGGACACCCAGAAGGTAAATGTTTCACTGACACGGACATCTCAAGTGCACCTGGATCCTAAAGAAGCCTATAAATCTAAGAGACTTCAACACTCTGTGTATTGATAGACTTTGGAGGGTACAAATAGTAACCCCCTGGTGGTGGATTACTCTTTGTTGAGATTATGTGCCCCAATTGAGTAGGATTCTGGCACAACCATCCAAGAGACCTGAAACAGATCCTTATGGTCTGTATGCATCAGATTTGGCCTCATATAAAATTAGGACAGTGAAAGATCAGAAATTGCTCCACTTGCTTCTGTGTCTTCCTGGTTCATCTATATAAGTAGAGTAAAACAAACCTGTCTCATAACCAGGAACTTGATGACCAGTGTTCTGTACAAGGGCAGCATTTCCCATGATTTGTTAGAGCATCATAGCCATGCCACCTTGGTGGATCTGAGAATCAATCAGAATTCAACCTCATTCTCCCCTACACAGCATCCTTTGTGCTGGAATAAAATTCCTCTCCACTTCCAGTGAGTGTGAGGAAATCTCACAAGTGTGTAAGCCCTAGGTACGCCCCCTCTTCAGGTCAAAGGTCTGGAAATACCAAAGAATATTCTAAGGTGGTAGAGAAATAGACAAATGTGCTTAACTGCTGAATTTGTTAAATTCTGAACTCTGGCAGTTAATAACCAGAGATTCTCAAAGGTGGACTCTTCCTCTTTTATAGGTCCAAAAAGAAACTTTTTACTGAGGGATTTAAAGAGAAATCTGAGGCATTAACTAAAGAGATAAATTTAAGAGAAGAGATTGAAACATGTAAAAAGAAGACACCCTTGATATTTTCACAGATTCTTGATATAGCTCCCACTGTTTTCCTTGTAATAGTCCCTGGGACTGGTAAAACTAGTTGGGGTAGGGATGAAAATTATTAGTGCCATTAAGAGTAGCCAGAGGATTCCTAATAGGAAATCATAAAATGAGGCATCTTTTATTTTAATAACATTTTTCTATGGTTCCTTTTAAAGGAGATTGTGTCATATCAGTTTCATTCAAGAAAAATTTAAAAATAAAAAGTAGTTATCAAAGAATATGAGTTTATCCCTAAGAGAAATGATTTTTATTGAATTGAAGTAATAAGAAACAATGAAGACAATATGAAATGATTTCTAAAAAAGTCTTAATTAAAGCAAAAAAGCTAAATAGCAATGTGAAGAAAATATTTGCAATTCATATTTAGTCATGAAAGCTTTTTAAGTCATATTGAGCTCTTGTGGAAAATGACCAACAACCACATTGTTTAAATAGAAAGAAACATGAAGAAAATTTCATTTTTACTAAAACTAATGTGCAAAACAAAACTGTGAAGAACATAGTTTTGTCTTCTTAATGGGCAGTGAAGAACAGTTTTAGTAATATACATCAAAAATTAAAATGCACATACCTCTGATCTAGCAATTGCATATACAGGAAATTCGCTTATGTGACTTTTTACCCAATTATAAATGATTTTTGTAGTGGTTTACTTATTTCAGTGTCATGATAATTACAAAAGACTGGAAGCAACTGAAAGTCCCTGTGTCAGGTACTGATAAGGGAAATAATAGGACATATTTTCAGAATAATACTCAATAATCACTGTAAAAAGTTGGGGAGTTGTAGGGGTAGGGGATCTCCAAGATTTAGCATTAATGAATGAAAAATGTAGAAAATGTGAATACTTAAATTTATAAAATATTGAATATGCATATATGTTATAACCTACCTGTGGAAAATACAAAACACTAGTGTATATGTCACAATAGGAAGGCACCTGTATAGTTGAGGTGAAAGAAGAGAGCACAACTAACTTTACATCATATATTCTTCCATGTTTTTAACCCTTTGTATGGATTTTTTACATTCAAACAAATACAAGTATAATTGGCAAAACTGAAAATGAAATAATATGTGTTTGGAAAATTCCCAGGACAGGATGAAAGTGGGTTTAGTACTACTAGAAATAGCAAAATTTCGCTCGACTAGAAAAGACTGCTTCTAAGAACAAGGAACTAGAAAGCACAAGACATCCTGATTTTTTGATTTTCGTTATGACCTTTCAATAAGGCCTTTAACATCTATTCCCCAGAATATGCTTTTCAAACTTAGGTTTAAGGCGAACTGGATCCAAGGGTTGCAACCATTGAATCCTTCTGTCAAGTGTTACCCTGACCTTGATCCCCTTCCATCCTTACTCCAATCCTTTTCCTGTGGATTGCTTTCTCCATGATGGCTTCAGTCTTCAAACCACTCATACCCTCTGGAACCACAGCACCAACAGCTACAAAATTAGAACCCTCCATCTATAAGTACAGAGATTCTTTCTTTCCCAGGATCTCTACATACCTCCTAAAAGCTCTCTTGCTAGAAGATCTCATGACTGCCAATCCTGATGCATGTGCCTGCTCAGTGACAGGGAGTCCTGACCACCAGCCCTACTTCATCCGAGTGGAATAGTACCTGGTGGAAAAGGCCATGGGAAAAAGAACAAGAACAAACTCAGCACTTCCACTGTTCTCTGAACTCTTACGGCTGAAGAAATTCTGCACAAATATTTGCTGTCCTAGGAGTCTGTGAGTGATGCAACTTCACAGACAGATAAGACTCTCACAGAAAAGGAAAGGAGATCAAACGTGAGCAGAGACCAAGAGACTACATACTCAAAAAAGTCTCTTTAAAGTTTAAATATTTGGATGAAACTGTTACCATTAAACTAAGTAAAAATCACATAGACTGTCTTGGCTCCTGAAGCCATTTCTGAGAATGTTGTATGCAGTCACTAGCATCATGGCTACCCCATCGAAAAATAGTCCTAGAACATTCCCTCTGTCTATTACATGTAACATCAGTGTAATGATAAAAACTTTACAAAAAGATCTTCTGAAGAACCAATCTGCAGCTTTGGGAGGTCCTGCTCTGTGAAACAGTGGGGACAGCAATGGCTAAGTTGTACAGTGGACTCTGGCCTTGAAATGAGACGGGGCAGAATCCTCTCCAGAGTTGGGAGAAACACAGCAGGTTCTCACCTTGAGCAGGGCACAGCTGGCCTGAGCTTCCAGGCCTGCCATTCCTCATGCCTTCTTCATAGAAGGGTATCAGGTGCTGTTCCTTCTCCTGGCCCATCCCATACTCTAGACCCCACAGACTTTATCATTTATATCAACCCTTGTGTCAGTTAACAAATGCTTCTTTATACATTCATATTAACCAAATAACAACTGGTCTAACACGTTAGTGACCAGTTGAAGATTCATACCTAATGTTTCAGAAGTTACCCAGAAATTGTGTCTTCAAATAAATCTTTTCCTTTTTAAGTGGAAAATTCTTCTTTTCTATGCATATTTCTATTATTAAAAAATACTTCATTGAAAATAAACTCATAATACAGGAAAACTCAGAAAAAAAATAAACAAAACTCACTGACCCTTTCAATTAGCTGACGATTTTGTAAACTTAAGAGTATATATTCTTCTGAGGTTTTATCATGATGAATTTATAAGTACTTTTTTCCAGATGAAAGCACACTAAATGGACCTAAAAGTAAGTCGTTCTTAACCAATATTTCCAAATTTATTTTCAGACAATAAATTTACTTTATCTGGAAACAATTTTAATGGATAGGTGAAAAATTCAGTTCCTTTACATATAAATATCACAGAAAGATTCAATATTCTCTGGAACTATTTTTGATTTGCTTGAGAGAAACATAAATTTTATTGGTCTGAAGGAAATGCAGCTGATTTCCTAGTATTACACCCTTTTCAAAGTAGCCTGGCCCTACTTTCACTTTCAATCTCACTTATAAGGAGAAATTAAAATTTCAATTTATGTCCTAAAATGGACCCTAGAATTTATTTCAGGAAAAGTCTGGGAATAACTTTGTTGTTTATCATTTACAAAAACAGGAAACTGACAGGTTAAAAAAGTTAAAGAAGGTGAGAACAAATTGGCAACCCTTCTTAGTGATAGCCTATGAAAGAATCTTATTTTGAGTTTGGGCTTTAAATCATCCTGTGATTCAAAAATTACTCCAAATACCATGAGATGACTGAGACATAGGACAAGCAATTGTTCTGACTTCAAAACAAATATTAGGTTTGTCAGTTCATGTATTTACAGAAGTAGACTCACACAGTCTCTGTTCTACTGTATCTAGTATATGTGTATCTAGTTAGTCTGCTCAACATTTTTTAATTTATTTTTTAAAAAAATAAATGACAGTGGAATGCATCACAATTCTTATTACACACATACAGCACAATTTTTCATATCTCTGGTTGTATATAAAGTATGTTGACACCAATTTGTGTCTTCATACATGTACTTTGGATAATGATGTCTATCACATTCCACCATCCTTGCTAATCCCTTGCCCCCTCCTTTACCCTCCCGCCCCTCTGCCCTATCTAGAATTCATTTATTCTGCTCAACATTTTGATTGTGCTGTTTATACCTTTTGTTTGGTGGAATTAGAGATTGGAAATTTTCATTACTACAAATCTTTCCATTTAACCAATATACAATGATTTGTTTCCCTGCAATGGTAGATGAACACTTACAATGCTTTCACTTTGGAGCTCTCATAAATATTCTTGCTATTATTATTTTCAGTGAGTTTTATATGTGCACATGAAAACATATCTGTCAGATGTATAATAAAGTATCAAATGGCCACTCAAAGGGCCCATTTATTCAACTTATGATATAATTTAAAACATTAAGTTGTCCAATGTATACTTTAACTCAAAATTACAACACTTTCTAAAACAGAAATAGCTTTCAGGGAGGGATAATAATTTGTGTATTTGTAATGATTTTACCTCTTTATATTGAATCTATTAGTTTGGAAATGATGTGCAATGGAAATTAGCAAAATAATGACTGGAATAATCTTTACTATAACTAAAATTTGTGATTAAACCGTTTCTGTAAGTATCTAGAGAAGCAGGAGCTGGAGTACAGAGGACAAGATGAAGAGAACAGAGAGAAAGAATAATGGGTTGGAAGAAAGAATGTACATTCTGCCAAACTTCTATAAAATATAAGAAAAGTTCTTTTAATAACTGGAATCCAGGCTATTCTGGGCCTAACCCTTAGAGAGCTATTGGGTGTTTCTCTCTCTCTCTCTCTCTCTCTCTCTCTCTCTCTCTGTCTCTCTTTCTCTCCACTAATGCTGGTCTGAATGCTTTGGAAGAATAATAATAAGTAGGAAAAATGTAAATGAGTAACTTTTATCAAATAGTCTTATTGATCTGTTACTAAAGTCAACATTTAAAAACTTCATAATCTGCAATTGATCATTTCTGACAAATTTTGAAAACATATATGAGGAGCACTTTTTGCAGTAAAGGTTAATAATAATCTACTGAAGTATTTCACTACCACAAATCAGATATCACAGACCACAGGGGGAGACTAAAGTATCTCTTTTTAAACTTTATGAGTAGGATCTTGGAACCAACAGAGAAGATGTTCTTTCCGGTTATTCTCACTGAATCTGTTACTCATGGAATGAGGAATGACCCAGACTTGAGGACTATACTCATAGGTAGTGTCTGTCACCATCACTGATGTGAAATAAATAAAGGATGATCTTTTAATGGGGTCAGAGGTACAGAGACACAACCAGCTGAGAAATTAATGTTTAAACCCACATTTGCAACTAGACCTTGATATTCTATAAACTCTGCTAAGAATAATTTCTACTCTCCCCTTCCCACTTACACAACCAGCTCTATCTGCCCTCAGATTGTATGTAACCTCCAAGAGCTACTTTGTCTAATTATTCAATCTTCCTTGCTCACAACCTCTTCCCCAGGGAGGCAGGAGGTCATATCAGGTTATATATATGTCCTACCATATAGAAATAGACATAATTATGTATGCACTAAATGAGAAAAAAACACTGAATGTACAGAGCTATTCTGTGGAAAGTTTTCTAAGTCAACAGACATGTAAAATTTTAAAGTGAGAAACTTTTCATCATCTTGGCTCAGTTGTTTAATTATTTTATTTAAAAAAATCATTACTTATCAAATCATTACCTAACAAACAAAAAAATTGAAAATCATGGAAACATCTTTTCTAACTATTGTATTACCCAAACAATGACTTTAAGTAATAAGCACTTGAAATATTATTGTCTCTAAGTTATCTTATATGCCAAGGGTCTTTAAGTCAATGATAAAAGGTACAGAAAAAATGGTCATATGTCTGACTTGGGAGGATCTAGGGAAGAAAATCTACATGGAATTGCTGAAGCCTGAGTACTGGCAAACGTGTCCTTTCCATCTCCCTTCCCTCATGCACTTTCTGCAACCCACTGGTGCTGGCCCATCTGCTCTAACAAATTTTGAAAAACAAGGATTGCTGTGACTTTTGATTTTAGTGTCCTACTCAGGTTCACTGAGTCAATGACTGAAAGTCTAGTGTGAGTAAAATTTCAAGAAGAGCTTTAAGTCTCCACTGGTTTTATCAAGCAGAGACCCAATACCAGTCTGTCTCTTACCTTTGGTCTTACTCGTAAAACTTAAAAAAAAGAAAAAGATACAAACAAAAGACACAAAAAACTATCTTCATACAGTAATTTCCTGTGATTTTTCTATTCTTCACAAAAGAAGTTAAATCTATTTGTAATACATACTGAAATATGGGGAAGGTATACATTGGGTCATATTCACCACTCTATCTACAAAAACAAAAGAAATAAAGGAAGAAAAGTAACAGAAATTACGTGATTTGTATGCCCCAAACATGCCCCAAATGATGATTAACTAAAAATTCATTTTTGATTCATGTAATTTATATTGATATCTATAATGTATTTTGTTAATTATTATTTTAATTGTACATATTTTTGGTGTACACTGAGGTCTTTAGGTACATGCACACAATGTGTGATCAGCAAATCAAGGTTCTTAGCATAGAAAAGCATTATTATAGATACAACAAACAGGTTTCATTTGTCAATACACTCCCCAATGTCGGCATTCAGAAGTTTTCTAGTTTTCCTTTGGATTGCCATCAAGTGGGGATTTCTCCCTTGTCACCAGACACAACCATACTTGTTGGTACTCAATAAGGGATTGCTCCATCCTCCTTCAGTTGTTTTTTATGAACATTTCCAACAACATTCCAGAAATTGGCAAGGCAAAGAAAAGCAGGAATGAGAATCTAGTCATCTGCCCAGACTGAATTGTTGGGGGAAGCTGCAACTCTTTGGAAGAGAGACAGGAAACTTTCTTAGCCAGATTTTACTACAATAGTATTGCATGATGACACACAATGTAAGTGAATAGATTATAAGATCTCCTACCTCCTACCTGATCTTTAACTCAATGGCTACAGAAGGCAAGCTCCAGGTTCTGGGTTAGGTTCAAGTGGAAACTTGTGTCCTTTTCATTTGTCCTCAATTTAAAAGAACAATCTTAAAGTGAGTTTATATCCCTCCTCTGGGGTGCAAGTTGAACATAACATAATGGGCTGATATGAATATGAAATGTCTTAGAAATGCTGTCCCTTGCACAATTTGTTGGCAAACTAAGTCTCATATGGTCAACCTCATTATTCCAGTGGCAAAATATATTATTTTATGAGGTCAAGGAAAAAGCTGAATATTCAAATCATTTCTGTGAAGCATTTGACCTGCTCAGCAATGGGTTAATGATATGTGAATGCAGCCAATAATTAATCATTGCCTGTTGTGGCTCATCAGGAATTCTATTAACTGATTAATTTGGGTGGAGCCTTGCTCATGTCAGATGCATATAACATCTTGAAGGCCAAGGCATTACCCTTGTTTCTCTGGCCTTATTTTGGATGGTGACTAAAATATTAGAAGGCTCAGAGGGCTAACCATGCTTGATTTGCCATCAGGCTACCTATCAAATAAGAATGAGTTAAGAGGATAATGGGATCATTGAGAACACATAGTACTTGAACAGAGCACCCAATAACAACATTCTCATTCTAATGACATTTAAGATTGTGTATATCACACTAATTACCTGGTGAAGGGGCACAAGGACTGAACTGAGAGCAGCTCATTACCTTTGGAAGAAAAGAAGTCTCATTCCTTAAGATTTCCATGCTGTCCTTCAACAGCTGGCTGCCCTAGAAATTATCGCTTCGTCTAAAAATTCTCCCCATTGTGATTATGACAGCTTAGGCTACAGGAGCAGAATGGCAGCTGACAGCAGATGAGTATTTTGAAGAAATGGGAACACTAAAAAAGAGAAAAAGGGGAAAATAGAGTGGCCTGGAGGAGTCACCTTCACTCCCTAATCAGAGCAGGCTCATGTCAGGCCACCAATGCAGTTTCTCTTTCCCCCAAAGCCTACTGAAAACAGGAAAAAAGAGGAGAGTGTGGGGTCCAGCTGGCAGACATGGGAGCCACTTGCTGTTGCAGGGACACACCCTGGTGCCAGCTGTGGAAGTGCTGCTCTCTGCTGCTTCATCTGGGAGGTCACTGCTTCACCACAGGTAAGTAGAAGAGGGAGGGAGGCTGGAGGTGAGCACTTCACTCTAATAAGTAGTAGAGGGAGGAAGGCAGGAGGTGAGCATTGTTGATGTAGGCAGCTGTCCAGATCCCAGAGGCTTAGGGATCCAGCAGCACTGGATGAAAATCCCCGATTCTGATCTGGTGTTAGTCCTTGGCAAGCACCAGGGACAGACACGTAGATGCTGAGGTCTTGGGTGGATCCTGTTTTCTACTGTGACATAGGAGCTATGAGCAAATTCTCTGTGCCCACTTCTGTATCAAAGTCTGTCAATTTTGATTTTGTGAGATCTTTGGCCTCAAAAAATGAAAAAAATTCTGTCATTCCAAAACAATTTATTTCTCTTTTCAGTGGTACTGGGGAGGGCTTGGAGTGAGCATTTTCCAACAATGAAATCTGTTATCGAGTCACAACTTTAAAAGTTCTTCCACTTAAAATGCACAATCCTTGACAGGTGGTGCAAGTGTGTAAAGGGGAACCTCTGAGGGTGGCCTGGAGACTGTGCACATTGTCCACATGCAGACCACTCAGTGCACATCAGGCCCCACCCACTGACTCTCCCGAAGTACATCTTCCTGACCCCAGAAGGATGAGGGGCTTTCCCATCAGGCTCTGTGCAAGTCAATGAATCCATTTCCTAGAAGACTCAGAATGCCCAGGAGTGGGGTGGTACCCTGGGGAGTGCAGTGACCCCATCACTGATGTGGTATTGTGCAAACATCTGATTTAATGATAGCTTCTTTGGCAGGGGAAAGTTGTGCTGATCTGTGAGAAATGACAGAGCATCTTCAGATTCTGGTCCTTGAGGTTGCAAACTTCCCCACAACCCTGAGCCTCATCTCACAGACTCCATTTCCTGCTTCTTCAGGAATAGTGTGAAACCTCAATGGTTAATGCAGGAAGAAATGCTTGTAGTTTCGATTTCAGTTCTATTTATTTTCACTTGCTTTTTGACTGGCTATAATACCCTGTTTGCTTTTCAGCTCCTAAGAAGAACGGTTAGTTTTCTGAGGAGCCAGCTGAGGAGGAAACACAAGCAGCGAACAAAGGCAACTGAGAACGTGCAGAGCCCCTGCCAGGTGAGTTTGCTGCAGACCTGCCACCCATGAACTTGTCCCTCAACAAAAAACAACAGCAAATTCCATTCTGAGGTTGCATTGGAACGTGCAGGAAGACCATGGGAGGCCACTGGGAGGGGTCCCGTGGCATTTGACAAGGGCTGTGTACCCCTCCCACCCCCCATCTCAGCTGCTCTCTCTGCAGAGGCAGCAGGCAGGGGAAGTGTGCTCCCTCCTCCTGTCCTCAGTGGTCTCCTGACTTACCTATACCTGCCCTCAACACAGTCATGAGAACCTGCATTTTCTCTCATTTATCTGGGGGCCTTACCTTATTCCCTGCTTATGTTCTTCTGAGGACTTGTTATTATCAGATAAAGGTTGATTATTTTGTTTATTATCTGTTTCCCCACTGGATCAGAGATCCTTGAGACAGCAAATTGCATTTACTTAGTAAGCTCATTGATAATGGATCTCTAGAACAGTATCCAGCATGTGGTAAGTACTCAAAACATATTACTTGACTTAATGAGAGAAGAAGTTCTTTTGTAATGCTTAATAATATTTCTTACCAGTGTTCATCTCTACCATTTCTCATTCTGCCTCTACTTACCTAAAAATATTCATATTCTCAGGGCTCTGACATCAGTGCTTTGCTTTCCTCAATCTCTTCTGAAAAATCTCAGGCAGTGCCTTCTAGTTCTCTCTCCACATTTAAAAAAATATTTATCTTTTAAGTTGTAGGAGCACACAATACCTTTATTTTATTTTTATATGGTGCTCAGGATCGAACCCAGTGCCTCACACGTGCTAGGTGAGCACTCTATCTCTGAGCTACAACCCCAGACCTCTCTCCACATTTTTTAAATTGGTGCATTATAGTGGTACATAATGATGATATTTATTATTAAATATTTGTGCATACACATAATATAATAATATAATTTGATCAATTTAACTCCCTAGCACTCCTCTTAACCTCCTCAGTTAGACTTATTTTGCTGAACATAATGGTTTCATGTTCTATTTATTTTCCTGCAAATGACATGATTCATTTTTTTAATGACTGAATATATCTCCAGTGTGCATATATATCACACTCTCTTTATTCATTCATTTGTTGATGGTTACCCAGGCTAGTTTCATAGTTTGGGATCATGAACTGTGCTGCTATAAACATGGTTATGGGTGTATCACTACAGTATGTTGACTTTAATTCTTCAGGGTAAATACCAAGAAGTGGTATAGTTAGCTCTAAGTGGTATAGTGGTTCTATGACCAGTCTTTTGAGGAACCTCAATACTGATTTCCAAAGTGATTGTACTAATTTACTGTCCCACAAACAGTGTAAAAGTGCTCCTTTCTTTACACACCCTCTCCAGTATTTATTAGCATTTGTGTTCTTGATGACTGCCCATTCTGACTGGTATGAGATGAAATCTCAGTGTAGCTTTGATTTGCATTTCCCTAATTAAAAACTATATTGACCATGTTTTCATGTATTCGTTAGCCATTTATATTTCTTCTTTTTAGAAGCGTCTGTTTGGATGATTTGCCCATTCATTAGTTAGGTTTTTTGTTTGTTTTTCAGTGTATATATTCTGGATATTAATCTTCTGTTGGAAGATTAGCTAGGAAAGATTTTTTTCCCATTCTGTAGGTTCTTTCTTCACATTCTTAATTGTTTACTTTTGTGGTCAGAGACTTTTAAATTTGATGTCATCCCATTAATTAACTCTTGGCCTTATTTCCTGAGCTTTAGGGGCCCTATTGAGAAAGTCATTGCTTGTGCCTGTATGCTGAAGTGTTGATCTTATGTTTTCTTATAGGAGTTACAGTTTTTGGTCTAATTCTAGGGTCTTTGGTGCATTTTCAGTTGATGTTTGTGCAATATGAGAGGAAAGGGTCTTGTTTCATTCTTCTACATGTGGATAATCAGTTATCTCAGCATCATTTGTTAAAAAGGCTGTGTTTTTTCCCAGTTTATGTTTTTTTTTTAATATTTATTTTTAGTTTTCAGCGGACACAACATCTTTGTTTGTATGTGGTGCTGAGGATCGAACCTGGGTCGCATGCATGCCAGGCGCTACCGCTTGAGCCACATCCCCAGGCCCCCCAGTTTATGTTTTTGGTATTGACATTTGTCAAGGATAAGATGACCATATCAGTGGGTGTTTGTTTCTGTGTCTTCTCTGTACCATTGGTCAGTGTACCTGCTTTTATGCCATTAACATGCAATTTTTGTTATTATATCTCTAAGTATAATTTAAAGCAGGTATTGTGATGCTTCTAGCATTGCTTCATTTTTTCACTTGCTTACAATTGTTTTGACTACTCTGGATTTTTTATCTTCTAAATGAATTTTAGAACAATTTTTCTAGTTCTATGAGGAATAACATTGGTATTTTAATGGGATTTGTATTGAATCATATATCATTTTGGTAGTATGGCCATTTTCACAATATTCTTATAATTAATTAATTCTAATTATTCTAATTAATATTAAGCCTGTGGATCCATGAACATGGGAATTCGCTCTATCTTCTGGGTTTTCTTCAATTTCTTTCTTCAGTTTTCTATAGTTTTAGGTCTTTTACTTCCTTGGTTAGATTTACTCCAAAGTATTTTTTTTTTTAGGTTATTGTAAATGGGATTGTTGTCCTGATTTCTTCTTAGGCAGATTTATTATTATATATAGGAAATATATTGATTTCTGTATATTAATTTTGTAACCTGCTACTTTGCCAAATATGTTTATTAGCTCTAGCAGTCTTTTGGTGGAATGTTTTGCATCTTCTAGGTATTAGATCATATGGTCTGCAAGCAGGAATAATTTGACTTCTTCCCTCCCCATTTTTATCCCTGGTATTTCTTTCTCTTGGCAGGCAACACTTTTGAGTCCTTATTGGAAATAAAAGATAATGTATATAAGTCATCTATACCAGAACTTGACATGCTGGATAATGTTTTTTTCTTTTAAAAACATACAAAATGTAGAAAGTTAATATAAACATTCCACAAGCAGAGAATTGACATGAAAGTGCATGTCAATAGCCATCAGAGATGACGTCAAGATCCTGGGATTCACTGAGTGGCTTTTCTGAGTTACAGGTGACCATGGCATCTGAATCTACCATGAAGTCCCCCATTTGTTTAGTGGAAAACTGGAATGAGCAACTGACAGTGAATTCAGAAGCCTTGAGGATTCTTGAAAAGATATGTCAACCTGTGGTCGTGGTGGCCATTGTAGGGACATATCGTACGGGGAAATCCTACCTCATGAATCAACTTGCAGGACAGAACCATGGTGAGTGTGGTCCTGGGGCAAGGGAAGTTGCTTCTAACCACAAATAGGACAAGTTGATCTCACTTTTTCTAGGGTCATCTTAAGGAAGAGGCTGATCAATCCTTTCCACTAAGGAAGATTTCTAATTCTTACCAGCATATTTATAACCTCTCACCTATCCAAAATTATCTCATTCTTTTGTCCATTAATAAAGAGCTTCCCAATCTTATCAAAATATCTGCTTCACTGTTCTTCCTGATGCCATCCACTCTCACCTTCTCAGGGGCTGAGCTGTAGCAATCACTCCCTTTCCCCTATCTGAATCCTTTTGTCCAAGCAACATGGCCATTTGATGTAGCATGCAAATATAGTTAAGTATGTCCTTAAAAAAATGGATGGGCAGAAGGATGCACAATAGGCTCTCTCTATATCCAATATCCAAATTGAGCTACCAGTCAATTTTTTTCTCTGTTTCATAGCAAATCATCTTTGACAAATTAACATGCTGCTCTCTTTGTTTAGTTTTTTTATATCATGCAAACTATAACAGAGTACAACATAGTTAATAAATATAAAGTGAACAATTATATAATCACTATGCACATCAGGAAATAAAACCTAACCAACATTCAAAAGCCCAAATCATATCCTCTCATACTCTCACCAAAGCTCATCCATATTTGGGTTTTCAGGGGACACTCTACTCTTGCTTCTAAATAATGTTTCTATAGTCTATTATTCAGTCTACAAAATATCTTAGTTCAACTTTCTTTTGACTTTTATGTAAAAGAGACTGTGGTGTATGTATCCTTGTGTGTCTTGCTTCTTTTGCTCAACAAGAAGTTTATGAGCATCCTCTGTTTGTCACGCATATCTGTAATTTATTTGTTTTCAGTACTTTAGAGTATGCTTGTACCAGTTTATTTATCCATTAGTTGTTGATGAGCAGTGGTGTTATTTCCAGGTTTTATCTTTAATGAATAAGGTAGTTATAAATATTCTTATATTTATATCCTGGTGTGCACATGTACAAAACTCCTGTGCCTTATATCCAGAAGTGGAATTTCTGGATTGCAGTTTCCATATATGTCTTCATACTTTTGTGCCATTTACATTCTTTTTCTTAGGTTTCCACACATCCTGAAAATAATTGGTAACATAAGACAAACTCTTAACTCTTACTGATCTATGAACTGGATAGTTGTACATTATCTATCTCACTATGAATACAGGCAAGCACCTGGAAATTTATATTTCCTACTATGTGAAAAGTCAGTCTTCTAATCTCTGGGGTCCCCCGCACCCTCTATCTGTCTCTCCCTCCACTCCTCCTTCCTCCCCTCCCTTGTTCTGTTTTTCTACCTCTCTCCCTTCCTTCCATTTTCCCTCTCTGCTTTTCTCCCCTCTTCTCTTTTGGCCATTCTTCCATTGTGGCCTAAACAAAGCATTTTGTCTTCCCATTCTTTTATATTCTTTTATTCTATAGTTTTCATTATAGAGGTCTTTTACTTCCTCGGTTAGATTTACTCCAAAGTATTTTTATTTTTTAAGTTATTGTAAATGGGATTGTTGTCCTGATTTCATCAGTCAAGGAAAGACACTTTTTTTCTTACCTGTAAGAAACAAATTAATAAGCCATATTTTGAGAGATGAAAGTTTTGAGACTCTAAGACACAGATAATAGAAAGGAAGTTTCAGCAGTATTGTTCTTATTTTCTACTCAAGATAACATCAAGTGGATTGGGACTGTGGCTCAGTGACAGGGCGCTTACCTAGCATGTGTGAGACATTGGGTTCAATCCTCAGCACCACATAAAAATAAAATAAATACAATAAAGGCATTCTGTCCATCTAACAACAACAACAACAACAACAACAATAATAATAATAATAACAACAACAACATCAGGCAACAATGAGATCATTGCCAATGCTCTGCTAAAGGAATTTATGGTTCCAAAGTACTTTAAACATCTCAGCTGTGACTCTCCAACCTTCCACATCATAGTGTCATAATAATAACAGAAAGAAATTGATTCACTTCCAGTCGAGGTTCAAAAGCAAAACCAGGCCATTATTTCCCTCTTTGTGGATGACTCATTTTCCTTTTATTATACCTTGGATTCTTGAGAGTGATGATTTCTCACCACACTTTGTCCTCTCTAAAGTTAGGCTGGGAATTAGGCTTACCCCATACCAATCAGAAATCAGATGCTACCATTATATAAGAAATTGTAGACTTCCTACCTATTTATGGAACTCACAGAGGCTGTGGAAATGGGATGTCCCAGGTCATGCTGAAACAATCCTCTAGTAATTTTTGTCACTTCCTTTCTATTCCCAGTTGAAGAAAGGAAGCATTACTGTATGCAGGTGGTCAAAGTCTTGGACTGCTGGACAGGTCGTGTCAGCCACTGGTTCCAGGACTAGTCTTCAAATCCTTTCTCCTGTGGGATTAAATGTTTGTAAAGAAAGTCAACAGGTGTCACAGGTCTTTCCTGCTTTCCCTTCATTTATATCCTCCTGATGGGGCAACGAAGTACAGTTCATAGGAGAAAGAAAAAAAAAAAAAAACTCAATAGGGAGGGAGAAAGGGGAGAGGAAACCTGCAAAAGCTAATGTTTCAGTACAGTACAGGTCTTTGCAGGCCACAGCTGACCAAATTATTATCTTTCCATCACTATAAGAAATACCTGAGATAATTAAGCTGATGGAGATAAAATGTTGACTCACAGTTGTGGAGGTTTCATGATTGATTTGCCCTGATGCTTTGGGCCTGTGGTTAGGGAGCATATCATGGCAAGGAGGCTTATGGAAAAGCAAGAGTCTGCTCACCTCATGGCAAACCAAAGAGGAAACAAAAAGAAAGAAGGAAGAAATCAGGATCCCACAATCCCCTTCAAGGGCACCCCTTCCCCCATACTCAATAATGTGAAGTCCTCCCACCAGGCCCCACCTGTTAAAGGTTCCTCCCAGTAGTGCCAAACTGGGGGCCAAGACTTAAATACTTGTGTCTTTGGAGACATTCTGGATCCAACCCATAGCACCCATTCACAGGGTAATTGAGCATTGAATGGAGGAACTATTTCCAAGGTCAGATTGTGGGTAAAGGAATCCAGCCAGGTGTGATAAAGCACCTGGTGAGTGGCAGTAGCAGTGGCTTCTGGTACACTGTTGAGGTGAGCTTAGAGTGGATGCCATGGTGTGGCAAAGAGAAGAACTATTGGATGGACCTACAGGAAAGGAACAGTGACCTGAGGTAGAGGAACAAGCCCCTGGGACACTGTGGCCCAGCACAATGGAAGCTGGAGGAACACATGTTCTGGTCTCCCACTGGTGTTTCCAACTGGTTGAACTCAGCCTGCAGCCAGAGGACACTGCAGCTCTTCCTGGTCAGATAAAAATACATAGGATGACAGCACAGGATGATAGATTTTACACTAATTCTTAAGGTGAAATAATTTGAGCACTTGAAAGAATAATGTGAATTTGAGGCATGAAGGGGTTTTTTGAGAAAGATAGACAACACGTGGATTATTTATCCTTGTGAAATACTGGCAAACACTATGCTTGCTTGACACTGTACATTCCTACAGATTTAACCACTGGAACCCCAGACAGCTTTACCTCTCAGCTTCACTCTATGTTGCCTTCTCCTCTTCCCTCACAGGCTTCCCCCTGGGATCTACAGTGAGGGCTGAGACCAAGGGCATCTGGATGTGGTGTGTGCCCCACCCCAGCAAGCCAAACCACACCCTGGTCCTCCTGGACACTGAGGGCCTGGGAGATGTGGAAAAGGTGAGGCAGAGAATGTGCTGTACTCTTTATTCATGTGCCATTCAATTGGTCACCTCAGTTTGACTATCATGTCATATTCCTGTACTTGCAATTCAATTATGAATAATGAGGCTAAATTCCATTTCCTCAAACTTCCCTAAGCAACCTAAAATACCTTGGTTGTTTGAGTCAGTTTTTTTCGCTGTTGTGAAAAAAATACCTGACAACAACAATTTTAGGAGGAAAAGTTTATCTGGGGACTCACAATTTCAGAGGCCTCACTCCATAAACAGCCAGCTCCATTCCTCAGAGCTGGAGGTGAGGCAGAACACCATGTGCAAGATGTGGCAGAGGGAAGTGGCTCACAGGATGATCAGGAAACAGAGAAAGAGACTCCACTCTTCAAATACAAATTTGCACACCAAAGACACACCCCCAGGGATCCACCTCCTACAACCACAACCTACCCATCTTCAATTACCACTCAGTTATCCATCAGGGGATTAATTCACTGATGGTTAAGATTCTCATAACCTAATCATTTCTTTCTTTCTTTTTAACTTTAAAGAAGTAATAATTTTCTTTCAAAAACACAAAAACTTCATATTCAAAAATCAGGTTAATTCTAACACATCTTATTCTCAAAAAACTTGTATCATGAAAGATAAACTGAACCTCTCTATATTTTATATCTCTCTGAGAGAATATAAATGGGCTTTATGTTGTTGTTACTGTGGTTTTTCCAATACTGGGACTAAACCTAGGGGTGTTTAACCACTGAGCTACAGCCCCAGTTCTTCTAATTTTTTTTTAATTGTTATTTGCTCTTTTTAGTTATATATGACAGTAGACTGTATTTCAACATACCAGATATACATGGAGTGTAACTTCCCATTTTTGTGGTTGTCCACGATGTGGAGTTATACTGCTCATGTATTCATACAGGAACATAGAAAAGTTATGTCTGTCCACTCTGCCCTCCCCCACCTCAGCATGTGCACATTAGAGAGAATATTAGGCCTTTGATAACGCAATCATATTTCCTTTGAACCTTCTTGCATTATTTCACATATAAGCTTTTGGGGAACACCCCATATCCAAACCATTACTTCGGTAAATTAGGACAGATCTTTTATTTTTAATACTGAGATGTGCAATTTAATTTAATAAATATACATTAAATAGCTGAAGTCCAGGGCTCTGTGCTAAGTACTATAAATATATCACTTAATAAGGTAAAGACTTAGAGCCTGGTTGTAGAGACAAGAAATATGGAATGAAATCAGTAGAAGGAAAGAAATGCAAAAAGTGGGAAACTGATCCAGCCATGAGAGTTAGGGAAAGCTTCCTGAAGAAAGCTCTCACCTGTGGGGTCAATGGGTTTGGTACCTTTACAGGTAGAGGCCATGAAAATAGCCTTTTGTTGAAGGAATCCATTTTAATAATCTTCAGTTTTATCATTAAGATTTTGGTCCAGGTCTCTGAGCTCCGGATGAAATTTTCACCATCTAAAAGCATGAGTTAGACCCAACAAAAATATAGCAAATGGTAAAATTTTAGATAATTCATCTTTACATTATTAGTTGCAATCAGTCTTTTCTCCTAATTTATATTAGTTTGAATCTCATTGATTTGTAATATGTTGTAGTTTGCATAAAACCCTTTCTTTATATCTAATTGCAATTTTAAAGAGAATAAAACATAACCCGAAGGCAGCAAAACCGATGGCTGATGTTAGAACTTGTAACAGGATCTGGATCTATTTCAAAGCCTTTTAAGTCTTGCTGTTATCTCATTTCAGTCCTCTTTTCACTCTGGCCTGCACATTCACTGCTTCAGTGAAATAAAAGAAACTTGTGTTCTAACCAGTGAGACTTGCTGCTGCTGGTCCTTCCACTTGCTGGACCCCTGCATCTCCACAAGTCTATATTCTATCAGCTCTTTAAACCTCAGCTAATGACTTCTTGCTCTGAATTCCCAGAGCAATTATTCACATTCATGGGCCTCTCCACTCTGCTATTTTCTTTTCCTGCCGCAGTCTGGCTGGGCACAAAATCACGAGCCACCACACAGCTTGTAGATTCAAACAGCAACTCTTTATTCCCGAACTCACACCAGCCGTCTACAATCACGTTCTGGGGAAATCCACGTTCTCTGCCCAAATCCACGTTCTCTGCCCAAATCCACCTCCACTGGGCTTCTATCTCCAAAATATACTGTCTGAATCCCGTGAGAACTCAAGGGGAACTCAGGCAGCAGGATACGCCCTATTCCCAGCAGGAATAATCTTAAACCTTAAACCTGGAACCTAAACTGGGAACGCCCTAAACACTATTATCTTAAAACCGGGAACACCCTAATCTGCCTTGGTCCTTGAGCAAGGTCACCTACATTCAATGTCACTGCAACATGTCAGCAACATGGGGTACGCTGGCAAGGAAATTGTCATACCTACTTGGCTAATGGCTCCCAGCATTTTCCTTTTTCTTTTTAAATAACTTTGGTTTCCTCTCCTCACAGATTATCATTTGAGCTGTGTTTATATGTTGTTACATGTAACTTTGCCTTCATAAGGTGATATTCCTATGAGCAGGGACTATCATATGGAAACTTTGTATCTACAAAAATCAAATGCAGGTCTGGCATTTTGTCAGATGTCGAAAAAAGGGTTGTTGAACTTAATTGGATAGTGCTTGCATCCTTAGTATAACCATGATTATGATGAAATTTGTAATAACAATTGCCCACATATTACGGGACATCTACTATGTTCTAGGCATTTTTTAAACTATTTTATGCACACTGAGAATGACCTTCATTTGCCTTCATAGCTAAACAAACTAATATTCTGAGAGGGACCAATATAAATATCAATAAAGAGATTTGAATTTAGCATTATCTTATAATTTTGTTATTTCCCCTATATTCAGAAATAGTATAGCTAAAAGAAGGAATGAAGCCAAGAGCGGTGGTGCAGGCCGTAATCTCAGTACTGGGGAGGCTGAGGCGGGAGGATGGTGAGTTCAAAGCCAGCCATAACCAAAGCAAGGTGCTAAGACCCTGTCTCTAAATAAAATTCAAAATAGGGCTGGGGATGTGGCTCAGTGGTCGAGTGCCCCTGAGTTCAATCCCTAGTACCCTCCCCCACACAAAAAAGAAGGAATGAAAAACTACATAAATGATGGAATGAAGAGTGGACTACTAAATTCTTTGTTCCCATGTGATTTCTAGGGTGACCCTAAGAATGACTCCTGGATCTTTGCCCTGGCTGTGCTTCTCAGCAGCACATTTGTCTACAACAGCATGGGCATCATCTACCAACATGCCCTGGAACAGCTACAGTATCCTTCCAAGAACCAAACAACTATGTCTCATTGAGGTTAAGAGAATGGCAACTCAGGCTGTTTCTTCTTTCTTCTAACTTAATTGTCTTGATTGAGTAAGAATGGACATGGGGTGCCAGGGTTGTGGCTCAGTGGTAGAGTGCTTGCCTAGCATGCGTGAGGCACTGGGTTTGATCCCGGGCACCACATAAAAATAAACAAGCAAAAAACAAACAAATAAATAAATTAAAGGTATTGTGTCCATCTACAACTAAAAAAATATATATATTAATAAAGAATGGACATGGGGAGAAAAGAATATTTATAAAACTTGTTTCTAAGGGAGATCTGAAAATTGTGGTGCTTCTCATTCCTTAGCTAGGATCCCAGCTATGTGACTGAACTAACACATCTAATCAGGGCAAAATCTGACCCCACACCAGATGAAGTAGAGGACTCGTCTGAGTTTGTAAGTTTCTTTCCAGACTTTGTTTGGACTGTTCGAGATTTCACACTGGAACTGATGTTGGATGGACACCCCATCACAGAAGATGAGTACCTGGAGAATGCTTTGAAGCTGATTTCAGGTATCCGAGGGTGGCCTTGGTGTGGGGAGGTTCAATAAGGAAGTGGGATTAACTAAGCCCTGTCTTAGTGCTTGATATACCTGTTTATTTGCGAATGGATTGAGGCCCTTGCTAATGATGATTGATGATTGACAAGTGACCATGATTTTTATATTTACTTTATAAAAATCTTCAGAGGCCCAAATTTAAATTCACTAAGGAAATTTAGGCCTCATTGTTGCACCATGTATGTTAGAACAATAGTACAATGAAAAATAATGAGGATTACAGTCAATGCTACCACTTCTAAGGCTCATATATTACTTATGAAGTGTTACTGCTTCTTCTATTTTGAGGAAAAGAGTTTATCACACTAGATATGAGTAAACCTAGAATCACAGGAAATATAAAGAATTACTTTTAAAAATATTTCACTCATTATACTAAAGTAGATAGTTACATCCTTCAGAGAAAAGATGTTTGTATAATGAATCATTCATGGGTGGAGGGAGAAGCAACACATAATTCCAGGAATACTGTCTAACCTTTCATTTTACCTTTTTGACAACATCACCTTATTTATCCCACAGACTTACATGGTATCATGTTACTATTACAAATGTAATCACATGGAGTATATTTAACAGAGTAGATAAGTACTGGTACTTATCAATACCCATGTGTATTCATTCTTTAAATTAACATCTATTTGAACAGCTGATTTAGGCCACAGAATATCTGTGAGACAAACTCAAAATAATCCGATATCAAGAAGTACATATTAAATTGAAATTCACTTTAATGCAGTTTTCTGCTGAAGGAATTTCTAAACATAATTATGGTGTGTGGATTCGGGGCTTTGATTGAGAAACATTTTCTCTACAGTTCTGGGTATCATCTGTCCTCCCAGCAACATCTGTCCTTATTTCTAGCATTACTTTAGTGAAGAGCCTACATCTTCTTTATGACATGGGACTACAATATCAGAAAAGTCTTTCTGACAATTTTTGTGATTAATCAGTCATTTCAAACTTTTAATAAATACTTTACAGTGGGTTTACCACTACACAAGGGTTAAGGAGACCATTTACAAGTTTCTCCATTTGAGATGAGTATCTCTTCTTTCTCTCCAAAAATACTTCCTTGACTCTGAGCTCTGATAAAAAAAAAATGGATGTTCAAGTTAGCATAACACTGCTTTCTATGATTGAATAAAGATAAACAGGCTTGGGCTGGGGCTACAGCTCAGTGGCATAGTGCTTGCCTTGCATGTGTGAGGCACTGGGTTCAGTCCTCAGCACCACATAAAAATAAAATAAAAAATAAAGTCATGCTGTCCATCTACAACTACAAAAAAAAAAAAAAAAGAAATTAAAAAAGAAAAGATCAACAGGCTTGAGAATTACATTTAGACAAAGATTCATAGAAAAATCTCAATCTCTTTGCCTGAAGGCTTATCTCCTGAATCAGTGTTCTTTTTTATAGGAAACAATAAAAAAATCCAAAAATCCAATAACTCTAGAGAGAGAATTAGATGTTTCTTTCCAAAACGAAAGTGTTTTGTCTTTGACCGGCCTACAAATGACAGAAGCCTGTTATCTCACATTGATAAAGTTCCACAAAACCAGCTGGAAAAGAATTTTCAGGTGCAATCAAAGAACTTCTGTTCCTATGTTTTCACCAATGCGAAGACCAAGACCCTGAGAGGGGGAATCATTGTCACTGGAAATTGTGAGTTTCTGTTGTCCCAGTGCGTGTCTCTGGGGGGTTCAGTATGTATGATAACACTGTGATTCTTTTGTGAGTTTGTCAGTAATTCTGTTTGCTTTTGTAAGAAATGTGGAGAAGCAGGCATTCATGCCACACTCAGAAATGCATTTTCCTAGCCACTAGACCACCAGGGAGCCTTATAGTTGATAAAGGGGCTAAAAGCATGCAATGGAGGAAGGATAACATCTTCAACAAATGGTGCTGGGAAAACTGGAAATCCATATGCAACAAAATGAAACTGAATCCCTTTCTCTCGCCATGTACAAAAGTTAATTCAAAATGGATCAAGGAGCTTGATATCAAATCAGAGACACGGCGTCTAATAGAAGAAAAAGTTGGCTACGATCTACATACTGTGGGGTCGGGCTCCAAATTCCTCAATAGGACACCCATAGCACAAAAGTTAATAACTAGAATCAACAAATGGGACTTACTCAAACTAAAAAGTTTTTTTCTCAGCAAAAGAAACAATAAGAGAGGTAAATAGGGAGCCTACATCCTGGGAACAAATATTTACTCCTCACACTTCAGATAGAGCCCTAATATCTAGAGTATACAAAGAACTCAAAAAATTAGACAATAAGATAACAAATAACCCAATCAACAAATGGGCCAAGGACCTGAACAGACACTTCTCAGAGGGGGGACATACAATCAATCAACAAGTACATGAAAAAAGGCTCACCATCTCTAGCAGTCAGAGAAATGCAAATCAAAACCACCCTAAGATACCATCTCACTCCAGTAAGATTGGCAGCCATTATGAAGTCAAACAACAAGTGCTGGCGAGGATGTGGGGAAAAGGGTACACTTGTACATTGCTGGTGGGACTGCAAATTGGTGCGGCCAATTTGGAAAGCAGTATGGAGATTTCTTGGAAAGCTGGGAATGGAACCACCATTTGACCCAGCTATTCCCCTTCTAGGTCTATTCCCTAAAGACCTAAAAAGAGCATGCTACAGGGACACTGCTACATCGATGTTCATAGCAGCACAATTCACAATAGCAAGACTGTGGAACCAACCTAGATGCCCTTCAATAGATGAATGGATAAAAAAAAATGTGGCATTTATACACAATGGAGTATTACTCTGCATTAAAAAATGACAAAATCATAGAATTTGCAGGGAAATGGATGGCATTAGAGCAGATTATGCTAAGTGAAGCTAGCCAATCCCTAAAAAACAAATGCCAAATGTCTTCTTTGATATAAGGAGCGTAACTAAGAACAGAGTAGGGACAAAGAGCATGAGAAGAAGATTAACATTAAACTGGGATGAGAGGTGGGAGGGAAAGGGAGAGAGAAGGGAAATTGAATGGAAATGGAAGGAGACCCTCAGGGTTATACAAAATTTCATACAAGAGGAAGTGAGGGGAAAGGGGAAAATAATACAAGGGGGAGAAATGAATGACAGTAGAGGGGGTAGAGAGAGAAGAGGGGAGGGGAGGGGAGGGGGGATAGTAGAGGATAGGAAAGGCAGCAGAATACAACAGACACTAGTATGGCAATATGTAAATCAATGGATGTGTAACTGATGTGATTCTGCAATTTGTATACGGGGTAAAAATGGGAGTTCATAACCCACTTGAATCAAAGTGTGAAATATGATATATCAAGAACTATGTAATGTTTTGAACAACCAACAATAAAAAATTAAAAAAAAAAGAAATGCATTTTCCTTAAAGTTTTCATATCTGAGGACTTGTTGAAGTCCAACACATCTCACAAAATGAGCACCCTAAGGAAGTATACTCATCAGAAGCTACTACTAAGGAGAGAAATCTGCAAGTAGAGGGAAAGTCCCATAGGATTGAATGTATCCCTGTGAGAATATACAAGATATTTTATGAGTTGAAACTAGTCAGAAAAGAATCAGCAGGTCATGAGTCCCAGGCCAGCTCATTGTGTTTGAGAAACAAATTTAAACAGCACTGGTTTCAGGAGCATGTGTTCCAAGCAATCATGAAGTCTCGATGTGGGCCTATGTTTGTTTCCAAACTCTATGTTGCTTTCTGTAAATTTTTGATAATATTTTTTACAAGGAAACTTTCATTTTTATTTTAAATCAAGACTCACAAATTATGTAATTTACTTTATGATAGACTCTTTTACTTTATTTAAATAGGAAAGTATTTTTCTAGGAAACACTAAAAACCTCTTGGTTGCAATTAGTAATTACTTAATGAGGTAATGTGAGAACTATAAAAGAAGGAGTGTATAGGAAAAACAGTGTTATTAAATTGTGATTAATTCAGAGAGGAGATAACCAAGGAAGAACAAGAAAGAAGTACAGAAGAAAACATTGAGATAAATAGAGTGTTTGTTGTTATTGTAAAGACAATGCTTAAAGTCTGTAAAAATGATGGGTAAGACTTCCCACGTATTCCCTGTCACTTAGGGTTGGGGACTCTGGTGGAAACCTACGTGAATGCCATCAACAAAGGAACCATTCCTTGCTTGGAGAATGCAGTGACCACTCTGGCCCAGCGTGAGAACTCAGCAGCCGTGCAGAAGGCAGCCGACCACTACAGTGAGCAGATGGCCCAGCGGGTGCAGTTCCCCACAGACACACTCCAGGAGCTGCTGGAGGTGCACACAGCCTGTGAGAAGGAAGCCATCGCAGTCTTCATGGAGCACTCCTTCAAGGACGACAATCATGAGTTCCAGAAGAAGCTTATTGTAATTGAATTTTTATTCATCCTTCCTTATTCCTCTCCTTCTGGAATGAGACTTGACTCCATATTTTTGATTCCAGAGTTTGCATCATTCTCATCATAGAAAGAACCTATTTTACTTATTTGTATTTATTTATTTATTTATTTATTTTTGTGGGCAACAGGGCTCTTCAGGATACTGTTCACCCTTAATTTAGTATTGCTGCAAGACAAATTATCCAGTGATTAGCAGCTTAACACAATAAGAATGTCTTAGCTCATAGTCAGATCTTTGCACAGACTGCTCTGCTCAGTGCACCATCCATGGAAAACAAGGAGTGACTTGACCTTAGTTCTCATGTTGGTGCTCTGGGGAAGCCTTCTCCACTTTCAAGCAATGAAATTCTTCTGTAGTCTCTCTGATTTCCTCTATGCCACAGTCAGAGAAAATTGCTTTTAAAAGCTTATATGATTAGGTGATGCCCAATGGAGTACTCTCAATTTTTTAAAGTTAACCTGTGCTATGTAACATAATCATAGGATTAATATTCATCACATTCACAGGCCCAGGGACAAGGCAGGGTGTGGACACTAAGGGAGAAAACTGTCAGGGACTGCCTAATTCTGCACCTTCACTGGAAGTTTGTCCTTTAGTCGATCTGGAACTGACACAACAGTATAAAAATCTTAGAAAAATTCCACTGGATTTTAATTTACAAAAACCAGCAAACAGTCAATAAATCAATAAATCTATCCCTGTATCCTCCCACATTCAAACCCTCCCTGAAAGAATTTATGAAGCTTTCAAAATTCTGTTCAGAATACACTCAATTCACTCCTTCAACATTGTTTGCCATGGATATAATTTCAACCACAGAAATCCACATTCCCTCACAAATTTACTTTTTATTAGTGACTATCCTCATCATCCTCTTCCTTCCCCTCCTTCTAAAAATTCACTTGTTATTAGTGACTATTAGGGTTTGGGCTCACTGTTAATATCCTAGCTAAATAAACCACCAACATCATGTCTTCCATCTCCATTGTTTTACAGAGATAGAACTTAACCACAGGGGCATTAAAGCGATTTTCAGTTGCACAGAGAATTGATCAAACCTGCGATCAATGGAAGCATATCTCCCAACTTGTTTCCAGGTCTTAGACCCACTCTGAGGCTGTCAGAAGGCTTCTTCTGAGAGGATCCCCACTGGACCTTCCTTCTAACAACTTCTTATTATTTTACTTCCCTACATTTTCCTTCCAGGAAACCACAGAGAGAAAGAAGGAAGCTCTCTTGCTGCGGAATGAAGAGGCATCTGTCAAATACTGCCAGGCTCAGCTGGAGCAGCTTTCAGAGGCCCTGATGCAAAGCATCTCAAGAGGAGCATTCTCTGTTCCTGGAGGCCACAGGCTCTACTTAGAAGCAAAGAAGAAGGTGGAATTTGACTACAAGCTAGTGCCCAGGAAAGGAGTGAAGGTGAGGAATAAGGAGATAGCGATGGCCAACAGAGTGTGGTCACAGGGTCGGTGTTGCTATGTCTCAAACTCTATGCTCACAGCACTATTTGTGAAACAAAGCAGAGAATGGCAATATATTGACATTTATAACATTTTATATGCACTATTCATTAGACACTCTTAAATAAACTGAAAATAGTTTTTCCGAAAGAGAATTTGCAACTAGGAATTCAGGTAAAACTAACCATTTCTTTTATTTTTCAAAAAGTATATATATATATGTATATATATATTTTTTTGTGCCAAGTAAGTAGGTATAATATAAAAGGAAATAACCTTGTTTTTATGAAGTGTATCATACCTCAAATGGGTAAGATAATATTCAATTGGATATGGTGGATTAATACTATATGTTGATGGTAACTGGTGTGTGCCGATAGTAACATTGTGGATGATGAGGAGCAGTTGTTAACAGACATTGAACATTCACGTCCTACACCAGGTACAGTTCCAGATTATTTTCTTGCATTACCAATTTAATTCTGAGACTCATGGAAACTAGGTACTACTTTCTTCTATATTTATGCAGTAAAGAATTGTAATGCATGAGGATCTAATAAGTGGCTGAAGATCATACAGCCAGTCAGTGACAGAGCTGATAGGGCAGCCTTTAGAAGCTCAGGATTCTTCTCTTCTTTTGAAAATCCTCCTGCTGTTTTCCATGATGGCTGCAGCACTTCACATCCCCCCAGCTGTTCTACAAGGCTCCCTTTTCTCCACATCCTCAGCAACTTCTGTTCTCCTTTGTCTTATTGATAATAGCCATCCTCACAGATGGGCTGGGATCTCATTGTGGTTTTCATTTGTGTTTTACTGGTATTAATGATGTTGAGCAGTTTTACAATTATCTGTTTGATGTTTTAATTTCTTGTTTTGAAAAACATCCATTCAGATCCTTTCCCCATTTTTTAATCAGGCTATGTATTTTTTTAATTTTATTTTTTATTTTAATTTGTTGTATATAACTGCAGAATGCATTACAGTTCATATTACACATATAGAGCACAATTTTTCGTATCTCTAGTTGTATACAAAGTACATTCACACCATTCGTGTTTTCATACATGAATTTAGGGTAATGATATCCATCTCATTCCACCATCTTTCCTACCCCTATGCGCCCTCCTTTCCCCTCCCACCCCTTTACCCTATCTAGAGTTCATCTAATCCTCCCTTGCTCCCACTCCCAATGCCACTATGAATCAACTTTTGGCATTTGTTTTTTTGGGTTTGGCTAACTTCACTTAGCATTATATTCTTCAACATCATCCATTTGCATACAAATGCCATGATTTTATTCTCTTTTATTGCTGAGTAATATTCCATTATGTATATATACCACGTTTTCTTTATCCATTTATCTACTGAAAGGCATCTAGATTGGTTCCACAGTTTAGTTATTGTGAATTGTGCTGCTATAAACATTGATGTGGCTATGTCCCTGTAGTATGCTGTTTTTAAGTCCTTTGGATATAGACTGAGGAGTGGGATAGCTGGGTCCATTGGTGGTTCCATTCCAAGTTTTTCAAGGAATCTCCATACTGCTTTCCATATTGGCTGCACCATTTTTCAGTCCCACCGGCAGTGTATGAGTGTGCCTTTTCCCCCACATCCTTGCCAACACTTACTGTTGTTTGTATTCTTGATAGCTGCCATTCTGACTGGAGTGAGATGAAATCTTAAGTAGCTTTGATTTGCATTTCTCTAATTGCTAGAGAGTTGAACATTTTTTCACATATTTGTTAATTTATTGTATATCATCTTCTGAGAAGTGTCTGTTCAGTTCCTTTGCCCCTTTATTGACTGGGTTATTTGTTTTTTTGTGTGTGTTTAGCTTTTTGAGTTCTTTATATACCCTAGAGTTTAGTGCTCTATCTGAATTGTAAGCGGTAAAAATTTACTCCCAAGCTTAGGCTCTGTATTCACCTCACTGATTGTTTCTTTTGCTGAAAAGAAGCTTTTTTGTTTGAATCCATCCCATTATTAATTCTTGATTTTAATTCTTCTGTAATAGGACTCTTATTAAGGAGTAGGGGCCTAATTCAATATGATGGAGATGTGGGTGTACTTTTTTTTCTATTAGATGCAGGGTCTCTGATTTAATTTCTAGGTACTTGATCCACTTTGAGTTGAGTTGTGTGCATGGTGAGAGATAGGGGTTTAATTTCATTTTGTTACATATGGATTTCCAGTTTTCCCAGCGCCAGTTGTTGAAGAGGCTATCTTTTCTCCAATGTATGTTTTTGGCACCTTTGTCTAATATAAGATAATTGTAATTATGTGAGTTAGTCTCTCTGTCCTCTATTCTGTACCATTGGTCTACAAGTCTATTTTGGTGCCAATACCATGCTGTTTTTGTTAGTCTTGCTCTGTAGTATAGTTTAAGGTCTGGTATAGTGATGTCACCTGCTTCACTCTTCTTACAAAGGATTGCTTTAGCTATTCTGGGTCTCTTATTTTTCCAGATGAATTTCATGATGGCTTTTTCTATTTCTATGAGGAATGTCATTGGGATTTTGATTGGAATTGCACTAAATCTATATGATGCTTTTGGTAGTATGGTCATTTCGACAATATTAATTCTACCTATCCAAGAACAAGGGTGATCTTTCTATCTTCTAAGATCTTCTTTAATTTTTTTCTTTAATGTTCTGTAATTTTGGTTGTAAAGGTCTTTCACCTCTTTTGTGAGGCTGATTCCCAAGTATTTTTTTTTTGGAGGCTATTGTAAATGGGGTACTTTTCCCTGTTTCTGTTTCAGAGGCTTTATCACTGATGTACAGAAATGCCTTTGATTTATGGGTGTTGAGTTTTTATCCTGCTACTTTGCTGAATTCATTTACTAGTTTTAGAAGTTTTCTGATAGAATTTTTGAATCTTCTAGGTATAGAATTATATCATTGGCAAATAGTGCTAATTTGAGTTCTTCTTTTCCTATATGTATCCCTTTAATTTCTTTAGTCTGTCTCATTGCTCTGGTCAGTTTTTTAAGAACTCTGTTAAATATAAGACAGCATCCCTGTCTTTTTCCTGTTTTTAGAGGGAATGTTTTCATTTTTTCTCCATTTAGAATGATATTTGCTTGGGGCTTAGCATAGATAGCTTTTACAATGTTGAGATATTTCCTGTTATCCCTAGTTTTTTTAGTGTTTTGAACATGAATGGGTGCTGTATTTTGTTGGATGCTTTTTCTTTATCTGTTGAGATGATCATATGGTTCTTATCTTTAAGTCTATTGATGTGATGGATTACATTTATTGATTTCCTTATGTTGAACCAACCTTGCATCCCTGGGATAAATCCCACTTGATTATGGTGCACTAACTTTTTAATATGTTTTTTATTTGATTTGTCAGAATTTTATTGAGAAATTTTGCATCTATTTTCATTAGAAATATTGATCTGAAGTTTTCCTTCTTTGATGTGTCTTTGCCTATTTTGGAATCAGGGTGATATTGGCCTCATAGAATGAGTTTGGAGGTATTCCCTCTTTCTATTTCCTGAAATAAATTGAAGAGTATTGGTATTAGTTTTTCTTTAAAGGTCTTGAAGAACTTGGCTATGTATCCATCTGGTCCTGGACTTTTCTTGGTTGGTAGGCTTCTGATGGTTCTATTTCATCAAACTTGAAATAGATCTATTTATATTGTGTATATCATCTTGATCCAATTTAGGCAAATCATGTGACTCTAGAAATTTCTCAATGCCTTTGATATTTTCTATTTTACTGGAGTACAAATTTTCATAATAATTTCTAATTATCTTCTTATTTCTGTAGTGTCTGTGATAGTTCCTTTTTCATCACATATATTAGTAATTATATTGAGTTTTCTCTTTCCTTTGTTAGCATGGCTAAGTGTTTGTCAACTTTATTTATTTTTTCAGAGAACCTACTTTTTGTTTTGTCAATTTTTAAAATTGTTTCTATTGTTTCAATTTCATTGAATTGAGCTCTGATTTTAATTATTTCCTGTCTTCTACTGCTTTGGGTGTTGATTTGTTCTTCTTTTTTAGGGATTTGAAATGTAATGTTAAGTCATTTATTTGTTGAATTTTTCTTCCTTTATGGAATGAACTCCATGCAATGAGCTTTTCTTTTAGTATGGCCTTCATATTGTCCCAGAGATTTTGATATGTTGTATCTATGTTTTCATTCATCTCTAAGAATTTTTTAGTCTTCTCCTGGATATCTATTACAAACCATTGTTCATTCGGAAGCATATTATTTAGTCTCTAGGGTTGGAGCAGCTTTTATTTCTTATTTTATCATTGATTTCTAATTTTATTCCATTGTGATCTGATAGAATGCATGGTAGTATCTCCTTTTTTATATTTGCTAAGAGTTTATTTGTGGCATAATATATGGTCTATTTTAGAGAAGGATCATGTGCTGCTGAGAAGAAAGTGTATTTGCTCATTGAAGGATGAAATTTTCTATATACATCAGTTAAGTCTAAGTTATTGATTGTGTTATTGAGTTCTATAGTTTTTTTGTTCAGCTTTTGTTTGGATAATCTATCCAGTGGTAAAAGAGGTGTGTTAAAGTCACTCAGAATTATTGTGTTGTGGTCTATTTGACTCTTGAACTTGAGAAGACTTTGTATGATGAATGTAGATGCTCCATTTTTGGGGGGCATATAAATTTATTATTGTTATGTCTTATTGATGAATGGATCCCTTAAGCAGTATTAAATATCTTCCTTTATACTTTTTGATTAACTTTGGCTTGGAGTTTTCTTTATTTGATATAAAGTTGAAAACTGCTGCTTGCTTCCGCAGACCCCGTGAGTGGTAAAATTTTTCCCAACCTTTCACCTTCAGTCTGTTGATGTCTTTTTTTTTATGAGATGAGTCTCTTGGAGGCAGCATATTGTTGGGTCTACTTTTTTTAATCCAATCTGCCAGTCTATGTCTTTTGATTGATGTGTTTAGGCCATTAACATTCAGAGTTAATACTGAGACATGATTTGTATTCCCAGCCATTTTTGTTTATTTTTGGTATTTAACTTGACTTGGTTTCTCCTTTGATTAGTATTTCCTTTAGTGTAATACCTCTCTTTGCTAATTTTCATTATTGTTTTTTTTCCTCTTGATGGAAGATTTTGCTGAAGATGTTCTGTAGTGTAGGCTTTCTAGTTGTAAATTCTTTTAACTTTTGCTTATCATGGAAAGTTTTTATTTCATCATCAAATCTAAAGCTTAATTTTGGTCGATATAAGATTCTTGGTTGGCGTCCATTTCTTTCAGAGCTTGATATATATTGTTCCAGGATCTTCTAGCTTTCAGGGTCTGAGTTGAAAAATCTGCACATAATCTAATTGGTTTCCTCCTATATGGAATCTGAATCATTTCTCTCATGGCTTTTAATATTGTCTTCTTATTCTGTATGTTAGGCATTTTCATTGTAATGTGCATTGGTGTGGATCTGTTGTGATTTTGTACACTTGGCGTCCTGTAAGCATCCTGAATTTGGTTTTCCAATTCATTCTTCATGTTTGGAAAATTTTCTGATATTATTTTATTAATAGCTTGCTCATTCCTTTGGTTTGGAATTCTATGCCTTCCTCTATCCTGATAATTCTTAAATTTGGTCTTTTTGGTGGGATAAAAGAAACAAATGAGAGGGGATCCAACATGGCGGCGAGTGGGGAGGCAGCGCTTTCAGTACCTCCTCAACAACTGGGTCAGAGAGACGCATGGATACGCTTAGATTCGACCTGCTGAGAAACTCCTAGCAAAATTCCACTAAAGAGAGACCGGCCGGGAATTGGAAGGATTTTTGGAGGTGACAGTTTGCCCTAGACAAGTGAATCTCCGCCACGCAGCGCAGAGGTCCAGACCCGCCAGCTGCTGCCCGCGCGACTGTCGGCTGCCTGCACGCGGCCCCCGCGTCAGGGCGGATAGCCTCCGAGGCGCAGCGCAGCAGGAGCGGTGCAGGGACTCTAGGAAGAGGTCTCTCGCCAGGCCTTCATGAAATAGCGAACCGGGAGCTGAAACCAACCAGAGACAGACCAGTCCCACCCCTCCCTTCGGACACTCCGGCAAGGAGCCTGGGGCCCGCCATAGCAGAGAGTTGACATCACCAGAGTTCCGCCGACAGAATTCCTTCCCAGCGGAATCCACATTAACAGGTGTGTGACTCCCACCCCCTCCAGATACAAGCAGCCAGGAAACCTCGGGAATCTCTCCGGGGGCGTGTCTGTAGGGAAGCAGAGGGGATTCCAGATCCCCACCTCCCCTTAACACCAGCGGCGACACCCAAGATCTTAGCCGCCAGTTTCTGGGGGCGTGCCCACCAAAGGTGCCCGGAAAAACTAAACTGTTGATTCCCAGATCACCCCACCACAGCACTGGGGCTTAGATGAATGACAGAGAGGGTGTTCATCGTTCGGGATATAGGACACGCGGTGGGGCTGCAAGTGTAATCAGATCCTTGGGGAACCGCCTCCGGTGAACAGGACCTGGCTGGCTGGCTGGGAGGAGGAACAGGGGGAGGGGCCGGATAAGTGAAAGGGCTCTGGACTAACAGGATTGAGAGACTCCCAGGAGCCACCTTACAGGGATTTCTGTCAGCACATAGAGGGCAGAAGCTCGGCTCGGAGGGCACAGCTCCGCCTATTGGAAGAGAAGCAAATGGGATTCAGCCATAGAACAGGGGATGCCAGCATGGCAGAGATCTGATGTCATCGGAGAGCGGCCGAGGAGAGAACTTCATTGGTGCCAGCGGCGACAGAAACAGTTGGTCTCCTGGTAGGGAGGGTGAGTCACAGATACCCAAGTCTCTCTCACTTTGTCGTCGAGCCAGAGGGGAGGAGCGGGGCCGCTGCCCGCGCCTGCAAGGTAGGCAGACCTGCGACCAACCTGCAGATCAGGCCCAGCGGTCTGCAGGCGTGGTAGGAGGGGCAGGGCAGAGCCGCCGCCTGTGCCAGCAAGGTAAGCAGACCTGCGACAGACCGGCGGATCAGGCCCAGCGGCCTGCCAGCGTGGTACACACTTCACCCCAACTGGAGTAGGGGCAGAGCAGAGCCTTCGCCCGCGCCCAGATCAGGCCCAGCGGCCCGCCTGTGTGGTGGTCAAGTGACCCCAATTGGAGTGGGGGCGGAGCGGAACTGCCACCCGTGCCCGCAAAGTGGGCAGACCGGCGACCAACCTGGAGATCAGGCCCAGCGGTCCCCGGGCGTGGTAGGAGGGGCAGGGCAGAGCCTTCGCCCCCAACTGCAAGGTAGGCAGACCTGCGACAGAAAGGCAGATCAGGCCCAGGGGTCCGCGGGCGTGGTAGACACCTCACACCAATTGGAGGAGGGGCAGAGCAGAGCCCCCGCCCGCACCTGCAAGGGAGACTTTTCAACTATACAAGAGCAATATAAATATATGGGGGGGGAAATTTCAAAAACACAACAGTTTCACCAAGAAGAAAGAAACGCAAGCAGTATGAAAAGACAAGGAAAGAAAGGACTACAAGCAATGCAGGTCAACTCAACTTTAGAAGAGGTAACAGCTGCAGCAGATGGAATGTCAGATAAAGAATTCAGGATATATATGCTTCAGATGATCTGGAGTATCAAGGAAGACATTAGACAGCAAAATCAGACAATGAAAGATCACTTCGACAATGAATTACACAAACAAATCCAGGAAGCAAAGGATCAACTATACAGGGAGATAGAGGTTATAAAAAACAAACAAACAGAAATCCTAGAAATGCAGGAAGCAATAAACCAACTTAAAAACTCAATTGAGAATACTACCAGCAGAGTAGAACACTTAGAAGATAGAACATCAGACAATGAAGACAAAGTATTTCAACTTGAAAAGAACATAGACAGCTCAGCAAGACTGTTAAGAAACCATGAGCAGAACATCCAAGAAATATGGGATAACATTAAGAGACCAAACTTAAGAGTCATTGGGATACAGGAAGGTATAGAACTCCATACCAAAGGAATGAGCAATCTATTCAATGAAATAATACGAGAAAACTTCCCAGACTTGAAGAATGAGACAGAATCCCAAATTCTAGAAGCCTACAGGATGCCGAATGTGCAAAATTATAAGAGATCCACACCTAGACACATTATAATGAAGATACCCAACATACAGAATAAGGAGAGAATTTTAAAAGCTACAAGAGAAAGGAAGCAGATTACATTTAGGGGCAAGCCAATCAGGATAACAGCTGATCTTTCAACACAGACTCTGAAAGCTAGAAGATCCTGGAATAACATATTTCAAACACTGAAAGAAAATGGGTTCCAACCAAGAATTGTGTATCTAGCGAAATTAAGCTTCAGGATGGAAGATGAAATTAAAACCTTCCACGATAAACAAAAGTTAAAAGAATATGCAGCTAGAAAACCATCTCTTCAAAACATCCTCGCCAAAACATTACAGGAAGAGGAAATGGAAAATAACAATGAAAACCAACAGTGGGAGGTAGGACAGTAAAGGGGGGGGGAATAATCAAAGAGGAAAACAAACCATGTTTAGTAACAGAAATAAACAAATATGGCTGGAAGAACAACCCATATCTCAATAATAACCCTAAATGTTAATGGCTTAAACTCACCAATTAAGAGACACAGGCTAGTAGAATGGATCACAAAACAAGACCCAACAATATGCTGCCTACAGGAGACGCATTTGATAGGAAAAGACATACATAGGCTGAAGGTGAAAGGTTGGGAAAAATCATATCACTCATATGGACTTCGGAAACAAGCAGGAGTGTCCATACTCATATCAAATAAAATAGATTTCAAGCCATAGTTAATCAAAAGGGATAAAGAGGGACACTACATACTGCTTAAGGGAACCATACACCAACGAGACATAACAATCATAAATATATATGCCCCAAACAATGGTGCAGCTATGTTCATCAAACAAACTCTTCTCAAGTTCAAGAGTCTAATAGACCACCATACAATAATCATGGGAGACTTCAACACACCTCTCTCGCCACTGGACAGATCTTCCAAACTAAAGTTGAATAAGGAAACTATAGAACTCAATAACACAATTAATAACCTAGACTTAATTGACATATATAGAATATACCACACAACATCAAGCAGTTACACTTTTTTCTCAGCAGCACATGGATCCTTCTCAAAAATAGATCATATATTATGTCACAGGGCAACTCTTAGACAATATAAAGGAGTAGAGATAATACCATGCATCCTATATGATCATAATGGAATGAAACTGAAAATCAACGATAAAAGAAGGAAGGAAAAAGCATACATCACTTGGAGAATGAACAATAGGTTACTGAATGATCAATGGGTTATAGAAGACATCAAGGAGGAAATTAAAAAATTCTTAGAGATTAATGAAAACACAGACACAACAAATCGGAATCTATGGGACACATTGAAAGCAGTTCTAAGAGGAAAATTCATTGCTTGGAGTTCATTCCTTAAAAAAAGAAAAAACCAACAAATAAATGATGTCATACTTCATCTCAAAATCCTAGAAAAAGAAGAGCAAAACAACAGCAAAAGAAGTAGAAGGCAAGAAATAATTAAAATCAGAGCTGAAATTAATGAAATCGAAACAAAAGAAACAATTGAAAAAATTGACAAAACTAAAAGTTGGTTCTTTGAAAAAATAAACAAAATCGACAGACCCTTAGCCATGCTAGCGAAGAGAAGAAGAGAGAGAACTCAAATTACTAGCATACGGGATGAAAAAGGCAATATCACAACAGACACTTCAGAAATACAGAAGATAATCAAAAATTATTTTGAATCCTTATACTCCAATAAATTAGAAGATAGTGAAGGCATCGATAAATTTCTTAAGTCATATGATCTGCCCAGATTGAGTCAGGAGGATATAGACAACCTAAACAGACAAATATCAATCGAGGAAATAGAAGAAACCATCAAAAGACTACCAACTAAGAAAAGCCCAGGACCGGATGGGTATACAGCAGAATTTTACAAAACCTTTAAAGAGGAACTAACACCAATACTTTTCAAGCTACTTCAGGAAATAGAAAAAGAGGGAGAACTTCCAAATTCATTCTACGAGGCCAACATCACCCTGATACCTAAACCAGACAAAGACACTTCAATGAAAGAAAACTTCAGACCAATATCTCTAATGAACCTAGATGCAAAAATCCTCAATAAAATTCTGGCGAATCGGATACAAAAACATATCAAAAAAATTGTGCACCATGATCAAGTAGGATTCATCCCTGGGATGCAAGGCTGGTTCAATATACGGAAATCAATAAATGTTATTCACCACATCAATAGACTTAAAAATAAGAACCATATGATCATCTCGATAGATGCGGAAAAAGCATTCGACAAAGTACAGCATCCCTTTATGTTCAAAACTCTAGAAAAACTAGGGATAACAGGAACATACCTCAATATTGTAAAAGCAATCTATGCTAAGCCTCAGGCTAGCATCATTCTGAATGGAGAAAAACTGAAGGCATTCCCTCTAAAATCTGGAACAAGACAGGGATGCCCTCTTTCACCACTTCTGTTCAACATAGTTCTCGAAACGCTGGCCAGAGCAATTAGACAGACGAAAGAAATTAAAGGCATAAAAATAGGAAAAGAAGAACTTAAATTATCACTATTTGCAGATGATATGATTCTATACCTAGCAGACCCACAAGGCTCTACAAAGAAACTATTAGAGCTAATAAATGAATTCAGCAAAGTGGCAGGATATAAAATCAACATGCATAAATCAAAGGCATTCCTGTATATCAGCGACAAATCCTCTGAAATGGAAATGAGGACAACCACTCCATTCACAATATCTTCAAAAAAAATAAAATACTTGGGTATCAACCTAACAAAAGAGGTGAAAGACTTATACAATGAAAACTACAGAACCCTAAAGAGAGAAATAGAAGAAGATCTTAGAAGATGGAAAAATATACCCTGTTCATGGATAGGCAGAACTAACATCATCAAAATGGCGATATTACCAAAAGTTCTCTATAGGTTTAATGCAATGCCAATCAAAATCCCAATGGCATTTCTTGTAGAAATAGAGAAAGCAATCATGAAATTCATATGGAAAAATAAAAGACCCAGAATAGCAAAAACAATGCTAAGCAGGAAGTGTGAATCAGGCGGTATAGCGATACCAGACTTCAACCTATACTACAGAGCAATAGTAACAAAAACAGCATGGTACTGGTACCAAAACAGGCAGGTGGACCAATGGTACAGAATAGAGGACACAGAAACCAATCCACAAAACTACAACTATCTTATGTTTGATAAAGGGGCTAAAAGCATGCAATGGAGGAAGGATAGCATCTTCAACAAATGGTGCTGGGAAAACTGGAAATCCATGTGCAACAAAATGAAACTGAATCCCTTTCTCTCGCCATGCACAAAAGTTAATTCAAAATGGATCAAGGAGCTTGATATCAAATCAGAGACATGGCGTCTGATAGAAGAAAAAGTTGGCTATGATCTACATACTGTGGGGTCGGGCTCCAAATTCCTCAATAGGACACCCATAGCACAAAAGTTAATAACTAGAATCAACAAATGGGACTTATTCAAACTAAAAAGTTTTTTCTCAGCTAAAGAAACAATAAGAGAGGTAAATAGAGAGCCTACATCCTGGGAACAAATCTTTACTCCTCACACTTCAGATAGAGCCCTAATATCCAGAGTATACAAAGAACGCCAAAAATTAGACAATAAGATAACAAACAACCCAATCAACAAATGGGCCAAGGACCTGAACAGACACTTCTCAGAGGAGGACATACAATCAATCAACAAGTACATGAAAAAATGCTCACCATCTCTAGCAGTCAGAGAAATGCAAATCAAAACCACCCTAAGATACCATCTCACTCCAGTAAGATTGGCAGCCATTATGAAGTCAAACAACAACAAGTGCTGGCGAGGATGTGGGGAAAAGGGTACACTTGTACATTGCTGGTGGGACTGCAAATTGGTGCGGCCAATTTGGAAAGCAGTATGGAGATTTCTTGGAAAGCTGGGAATGGAGCCACCATTTGACCCAGCTATTCCCCTTCTTGGTCTATTCCCTAAAGACCTAAAAAGAGCATGCTACAGGGACACTGCTACATCGATGTTCATAGCAGCACAATTCACAATAGCAAGACTGTGGAACCAACCCAGATGCCCTTCAATAGACGAATGGATTAAAAAAATGTGGCATTTATACACAATGGAGTATTACTCTGCATTAAAAAATGACAAAATCATAGAATTTGCAGGGAAATGGATGGCACTAGAGCAGATTATGCTAAGTGAAGCTAGCCAATCCCTAAAAAACAAATGCCAAATGTCTTCTTTGATATAAGGAGAGTAACTAAGAACAGAGTAGGGACGAAGAGCATGAGAAGAAGATTAACATTAAACAGAGATGAGAGGTGGGAGGGAAAGGGAGAGAAAAGGGAAATTGCATGGAAATTGAAGGAGACCCTCAGGGTTATACAAAAGAACATACAAGAGGAAATGAGGGGAAAGGGAAAAATAATACAAGGGGGAGAAATGAAGGTCAGTAGAGGGGGTAGAGAGAGAAGAGGGGAGGGGAGGGGAGGGGAGGGGGGATAGTAGAGGATAGGAAAGGTAGCAGAACACTACAGTCACTAGTATGGCAATATGTAAATCAATGGATGTGTAATTGATATGATTCTGCAATCTGTATATGGGCTAAAAATGGGAGTTCATAACCCACTTGAAGCAAAGTGTGAAAGATGATATATCAAGAACTATGTAATATTTTGAACAACCAACAATAAAAAAAAATAAAATGCAAAAAAAAAAGAAACAAATGAAAACAATGAAAAAAATAAAGAATATGCAACACAACTATAATATACTCTTCAGATGTTCCAGTCCTCAAAATTCTGATTCTTGCAAAGTATTTCATTTCACATATGTTGGGGATGTGAGGGAGAAGAAAGGGAGAGGGAAAAAAAAAACTTGAAGGAAGAAATAGGTATTTTTTTTTTTTGGTTGGAGATCAGTATCTTTCCTGCTTCCCTTCTCATCCAATAGGTGGGGTCATCTGTTGTTAGCTGGTATCCCTACCCTCAGGATGGTGAAGGTAACCAGGGTGTCACTGTGCTGGGTTAGCGGTTGCTGGGGAGAGGGGGAATTAGAAACTGGGTACCTGGCCAGCCGGAATTCCAACCTGGGAGTTGCTCCCACTGAAGATGGTGATGAAGGTGGCCCAAGATGAAGGTGCCTGCTTTCAGTGATTTGGTGTCAGATCAGGTGAGGGGAACCGGATGATGGCACTGGATGATGAGTTCAGAGGAGAGCTCTGTGGCATGCAGTATGGCTGACTTCAGAGCCTGTGTGAAGTTCTTGGGTGCAGGCAGGATACTGTGTGTAGGGGACTATCTCTGTGGTAGAAGAGTTCCAAGATGGTGGCGGGGGAGCCCCATGCTGGTAGATGGGATGCCAGGTGTCCTTCATGGGAACAGCATTCGTGATTTCTTCTTGGGTCAGTTCTTCTCAGGTGCTGCTGCTTCCAATGGTCTCCCTTGGATACTGGGTGAGGGAAATCTTGCATGGGCGAGTAGTTGGGAGACTTTGATGCTGAGGCCTGGAGCCCTGTATAGGCATGGTGCTTCTTGTGCAGGGGCAGGAATATTGCTTGCAAAGAAGCAGTATTCTCACTACTTGAGTCCCATGTCATGGACTGACACAGAATATTGCCTCTCTCTAGCCCGCCATCTTGGATCCCTGCTACATATATTTTTTTAAACTGTTGAGTCATAGAAGTTTTAATATACTTTGAAATTGACTCCTTATTAGATATATGGTTTGCAAATATTTTCTCTCATTCTATACATTGTATTTTTCATTTTGTTGATCGTTTCTGGGCAGTGAAGAAACTTTAGTTTGATATTTCCTACTTATTTATTTTTGGTTTTGTTGCCTATGTCTTTTAATTTTAAATCCAAGAAATCACTGAGATGGCAAGTGTCAAAGGTTCCCCCCACCAGGTTTTCTTCTAGGAGTTTTACAGTTTTAGGTCTTATGTTTAAAACTTTAATGCATTTTAGTTCATTTTCATACAAGGAGTAAGACAATGGTCCAATTTCTTTCTTTCCTGGCTCTCTATTCTGTTCCACTGGTCTTTGTGTCTGTGTTTATGCCAGTAGCATGCAGTTGTGATTACTAAGTAATACAATTATATATATCATATATGTGACAAAATATTATTCAGTCTTTAAAAAAAAAGCTCTACCAATGACAACATGGATTACCCTAAGAATATTGCCCTAAAGGAAATGAGCCAGACATAGAAAGACAAATGCTGTGTGGTTAAAGGTCATTGGCACCGTAAAAACCAACCACCAAAATAAGGGCAAAACACCGTTCAGCTCATATTAACATAGAGTAGAGTTAAAGTAGAATGGTGATTAGCCAGACCTGAGAGTAGAGGGAGGGGAGATATTGGTCAATATATAAACATGCAGCTACAGATGAGTAAGTGCTGCACACCTGATGGACCACTATTACTGTAGTTAAACTAATCTCTTGTGTACCTGAATGTTACTAAGAGAATAGATGTCATCATTCTCATGACAGTGGAAAATGTAATTATGTGATGTAGGAAACATTTAATAATGCAGACATATATCAAAACATCATATTATACACTTTCAATGTACACCATTTTGTTAATCTCAACAAAGCTGAAAAAAAACTCAGAAGCAGTCTAGGAAAGCTTTGTGGTATAGGAGGGGGGAGATACAAGTCAAGGAAACTGTAGACATGACTCTAGTTAAGAAAGGCTAGAACAGATTCAGAAAAAGGATGTGCACACACTGCAAAAATGGAGGAGGTATGTGTTTGTAGAACTGCTGCTACATCTGACTGGGTCTAAAACCTGGGGTGGCTGCTGGGTAGCATTCATGGGAGAGAAGGTTGATACAGGGTTTTCATGTCTCACCAAAGAGCATGGACTTCTGTTGTATCCACAGAAGGAAAGCAATCACAACAGGATCTTACTACAAAGGATGCAAAATTCAAAGTCAGTTTTGTGATCTATTGAATCATACCTCCCTCATCTGAAGACAGATCTTTGATCCCTAACGTGTTTTGGTTTCTTCTTGGTTCCTCAGGCAATGGAGGTCCTCCAGAGCTTCCTACAGTCACAGTCTGTTATAGAAAAATCCATCCTGCAGTCAGACAAAGCCCTCACTAAGGGAGAGAAGGCCATAGCAGGTACAGGGGAGGTCATAGCTCTCAGAGGGTGGGGAGGTTCCTGCATAGACCTTGACTGACTGGGCAAGAAAACCTTCCTGAAACCAGAAGCTTCCTCCTGCTAAATCTGAAAGCAAGAGGAGAGTCCACTAAATGAGTTTCCATCAAATTTGCAAATATATACTCTTGCGTCATGGCTATTGGGCAAATTGAGAGATTTCCTTGTTGCCTTTTCTGAAATAACCTTGGTGTGCTAACATAGGAGGCTAGAATGCAAACCTGTTGTTTCTTCTCTCTTCTAAAATCTTTGTGGAGCAGCTGAGCGGGCCAAGAAGGAGGCAGCCGAGAAGGAACAGGAGCTGCTAAAACAGCAGCAGAAGGAGCAGCAGGAAAAGATAGAGGCCCAAGAGAGAAGCTTCCGGGAAAATGTGGAACAGCTTAAGGAGAAGATGGAGAGAGAAAAGGAGAACATTCTGAGAGAGCAGGAAAAGATGCTGGAGCACAAGCTGAAGGTGAGTCTCTACAGGGCCTGGCAGGACCTGACAGACAGTGCCTGTTTCCTCAGGATGGGATGGAACAAAGTATTAGATACAGACAGCATTCCAAAGGGACACTAAAAGGCAAATGTTTCATTGACATGGACACCTCAAGTGCACCTGGATCCTAATGAAGCCTATAAATCTATGAGACTTCAGCACTTTGTTTATTGATAGACTTTGGAGGGTACAGATAATAACCCCCAGGGTGGTGGATTACTCTTTGTTGAGATTATGTGCCCCAATAGAGGAGGATTCTGGCACAACCATCCAAGAGACCTGAAACAGATCCTTATGGTCTGCATGCATCAGATTTGCCTGATATAAAATTAGGACAGTGAAAGATCAGAAATTGCTCCTCTTGCTTTTGTGTCTTCCTGATTCTTCTATACAAGTAGAGTACAACAAACCTGTGTCACAACCAGGAGCTTGATGACCAGTGTTCTGTACAAGGGCAGCATTTCCCATGACCTGTTAGAGGATCACAGCCATGCCACCTTGGTGGATCTGAGAATCAATCAGAATTCAACCTCATTCTCCCCGACACAGCATCCTTTGTGCTGGAATAAAATCCCTCTCCACCTCTAGTGAGTGTGAGGAAATTTCACAAGTGTGTAAGCCCTTGGTACTCCCCCTCTTCAGGTCAAAGGTCTGGAAATATCAAAGAATATTGTAAGGTGGTAGAGAAATAGACACACGTGCTTAACTGCTGAATTTATTAAATACAGAACTCTTGGCGATTTATAATCAGGGATTCTCAAAAGTGGACTCTTCCTCTCTTATAGGTCCAAGAAGAATTTCTTACTGAAGGATTTAAAGAAAAATCTGAGGCATTAAGTAAAGAGATAAATCGACTAAATGAAGAGATTGAAGCATCTAAAAAAAACAGTCGCTCGATATTTTCACAGATCCTTACTGGAGTTGGCAGTGTTTTCCTTGCAGTACTCCCTGGGGCTGGTAAAATAGTTGGTGCAGTGTTGACTCTCATAGGCAGTCTTTTGGAATAACCTGAGGATTCCTGATAGGAAATTATAAAAAGAGGCATCTTTTATTTGAATAGCTACTTTTTAAGGTACCTGTGTCATATCAGTTTCATTCAAGAGATGTTCGAGAATAAAAAGCAATTATCAAAGATTATCAGAGTATATTCTGAGAAACAATATTTATTGAAGAAATCATAAATGACTAAGACAATATGAGATGATTTCTAGAGAAGATTTTAAGTAAAACAAAAATTTAAATAGCAATAATGAAGAAAATATTTGAAATTCATATATGAGGAGCTCTGTGGGAAGTGACTAACAACTGCATTAAGTAGAAAGAAACATAAGAAAAAATTTAAATTTACTAATAAAAAGTGTGCACAATAAAACTGTGAAGCACATAGTTTTGCCTTCTTAGTGGGTAGTGAAGAACAGGTTTAATAATATACATAAAAATTTAAAATGCACATACCTCTGATCTAGCAATTCCACATATAGGACATTCTCTTATGTATCTCTTCACTCAAATGAAAATGATATTTGTAGTGGTTTACTTATTTCAGGATCATGATGATTACAAAAGACTGGAAGCAACTGAAAGTTCCTGTCAGGTACTGATATGGGAAATCTTAAGACATGCTTTCAGAATAATACCCTATAATGATTGTTAAAAGGATGGGGGGAGTTGTATGTGTCGGGAAACATCTCCAAGAGGCATCTTAAGTGAAAAAATATAGAAAGTGTGAATAATTTATAAAATAATGAGTATGTACATATGGTATAACCTACATGTGGAAAATACAAAATAAACTAGTATATATGTCACAATAGGAAGGCACCTGTCCAGTTGAGGTGAAAGAAGACAGAACAACTAACTTTATACTATATTTTCTTCCATGCCTTAACACTTCCTATGGATTTGTTATATTCAAACAAATATGAATTCAATTAGCAAAATTAAAAATGAAATAATACATGACTGGGAATATCCCATGACATGAGGAAAGTGTTTAATACTACTAGAAATAGCAAAAGTCAGCTCAACTAGAAAAGTCTGCTCCTGAGAATAAGGAACTAGAGACCACAAGACATCCTGATTTTTTGTTTTTAATTACGACCTTTCAATAAGGCCTTTAACATCTATTCCCCAGTATATGTTCAGATAGAAGTCTCCTGCGATTTTGACTTGAATGGTCTACAAATTCTGCCCCATATTAATAAAGAAGGGAATTTTTTCATTTGAGTTAATTCAACATTTATAGAATAATAATAATAATAATAATAATAATAATAATAATAATTTTTATTATTTTGTGGTGCTGTGGATTGAAGCCATGGCCTTGTGCATGCCAGGCAAGTACTGTATCAACTGAGCTAAATCCCCAGCCCAACATTTTAGTAATTCTTTCCAGGTGTCTAGTGCTTCAGATTTACAGCCAGAATGAACTCCTAGTAATTCTACAAGCTGGGCATGCTCTCTTAACTCTGGACCTTTACAGATACACAGAGGCTTCCTCATCAGCCCAGCTTCCTCACCTCTTATCTTTATTTGTCAACCTATGATATTCCATGAAGTCTCCTGTCTAACTTCCTGAGATAGGATGGAGCGTCCCTCCCCTCTGCTTTCATTGTGCCATATTGTCACTCTACCATAGAGCTTTTTTAAAATATATATAATTGTGAAATTGAAAAGTGCTTCTGTCTATCACCTCTTGATCTGAGGTACATGGTCTTCTTCCCCACCCGATCTTTAGTTCCAAGTACAAAGCCCATAAGTACCAGGTATGAACTGTTTAAACACATGAGATGCCCTTCAGTAGGGCCCCAGTTGACCATGTCCTCACCACATTTCTCAATTTCTAAGGCTCTCCAAATAAAGGATAATATTTGAGGAACTAGTGCAGAAGGGACTCACTGAAACTGAGAGGACTTGTCCACTGGTGTGAAACTGCTGCCTATTATCTCTGCAGGACTGGACACCCCATGTCCCTGAGATCCCCAAGCTTCTTACTCATAGTAACTACCCAGGAATGAAATAACTAATGTATTTCCTAGCAAAATATGATTTTAATATAATAAACAAAGTGTCATAATCATGCAAACCTCACTTCTGCCATAGTCTTTCTATCAGTCTAGGCTGGTTCTGCTGAAATAAAACTAGGCATTTTATATAAAGATTAAAAAATCTCCCTGAAAATAATACCCACAGGCTGTCAGAGGAATCTGCATATTGTCCACAGAGCCAGGAGACAGCAGCATTACAAATACTTCCTTGTTTCCTCCTTCTTACTAAGGTCCTAAGAGCACACCTGTGCTATCTTGGGTCTTAAAGTAATGGTCAGTCATCTTTTAGTTTCCCAACCAAAGCATATATACAGAGGTTTCTTCCACTGGCAACAGAATTCCTGCTGCTGAGTCAATCCCCAAGGGCTTGCTGGTCTCTCTAAGGAATGTCCTAAACACTGCACATTGGGATGGTCTGGTAAAGGACAATGAGGGGGCAGGCAAAATCTCTGGTGCCCCATCACATCTCCCCAACACACTTGTCCAGCAATGCAATATGAAACCCTCAAAAAGGAAATGTTGGCATATAATTATAGCTATTTGTTCATAAGGAAAGGGTCAGAAGTGAGGTAAATAAAATAATAAAAGAAGAGTAAAAAAGACTTCCCCATCCACCCAGTTTAAATCTTTGTCATAAGTTGTCATCTGTTGGGTTAATGTTTATAGACACCCAAAAGAAGTTTGTAGGCAGAAGGCCCCTCACATACTTGAAAATAAATAAGTACTTGTTGAATTTTTGATGGTATAACAGATCTATTTTTTCAAGCACCTTCTCAACAATTTTGTAGGAAAACAATTGCACACCACTTGTCTACATAGTATTTGGCCATTTTCATAACCCCTTGTGCATTTTACCAGATTGTGTCGACATCCCACCTTGCTAATACCACCTTCTGACATGTTGGGCTGAATTTGAGCAAATTGCAATAATTTGTAATTTCAAGAATCTTTTCTGTGTTGGAGTTGAAATTAGGTGTGGGAATGTGTTAGAAATAATAATAATAATAAAAAGAACTGAGCAGATCTCTGAATACTAGCAGTGGAAATTACATAAGGAATCAGGGAAGCTTAGACAGTTGCATGGTCTCCTTGTGGCCTCCTCAGTCTCAGATTACATTCTGTCACATAAGCATGTCCTTCAGAGGGAGGAAGTAAGACCATGTGACCAAGCTGCCTGCATCCCCCTGAGGGGCCTCTGTGAAGCAAGGTCTCTTCCAGGGGGAATTTGGAGAGGTTCTGAGGAAGGTTTTCTAGCCTTATAATTAGACCAAAAGCAGCATCCTCTGTGGAGTGAGGGGTCCCCTTCAGTCCCTAGAACATGGCACAAGTGCAGTGGGCTTCTAGGACTGCTGTGCCTTCTGTCATGTTCATGAAAGGGAACAGGCACCTCCTTACTTCTCTTAAGTAATCACATCCTGAATCCCACACAAGGAAGCCCGCTGACTTCATTATTTCTTTCAATTCTTATGTGACTGAGAGACTCTGAGGATGATGAAGGACAAGCACACAGCATCCAATGGGCTGAGTTGTGAGCAAGGTAGAAGGTTACTACTCACAAAAGTGAGCCATTAACTATCTGCTTGGACAGTTGGGACATATTCAGAGAACTTACTATGTGGTTGTCTCAAAGGCAAAAACAGAGGATGATTGAACTCAGGTCATTGGAGGGAAATCAGTTATGGGGAGACATTTGGAGTTATGTGCAAAACAAAGCTGTCACAATGTGTCATATGACTGCCCAATGCTCTCTGCAATTTCCAGGTGAGCTGATGAACTGGTGAAAATAAGATGGCTGGAGGAAGCCTTAGCAGAAGAAATTGCTTCTTGGCTACACTGTAGATTAAAGCATGCAGGACGAAAGACTGTGAGTGGTTGGGACATGCTGGGGACTGTCCATAAAATGTCTGATGTTGCTGAATACACAGAATCCCCTTACCTGCTCTCATTGCTACTTGCAATGACTAGATGCCTCCAAGGGGCATATCAAACTAAATGATCCTCTGCAATGATGTCAGATGTACTACATGCGTCCTCTCCCATTATCAGAAGGGGACAAATATGCTTTGACCTGTGTGAACACATTACAAGCTTACTTCCAACTTTCCCCAGCAAATATAACCAATGCAAGGGCCATTGTTAAGGAGCTAATCTGACTGTGTGCTGTGAATGGCACACCATAATTAAAGGAGAATGACCCAGTAATCCATTTTGCAAGTCATGACACATAGTACTCTCAAATGAGGACATATTGCGGATTTTCCACCTGAAATATAATCCAACAGGTGGATTAAATGATAGAACCAATGCCCTGCTGAAAAAGTCTTGGAGACTGAAAATACTTCTTATTTTATTGGTTAAGTTGAATTGTCTGCCTGAGGCGCTGAGACATTAGTGCCTGCATGAGTGCCAGGCATGAGCAGTCTGCAAGCAATTCTATGTTAACATGCCCATGGCACTTAAGATTACAGATAAAGGGCACATCCACTGATCATCTTCTCAAACTGGTCAGGGGTACTAAAGTGATAGTAGGAGCAAATGTGACTCCATTTTGTTTTATGACTTCATCCTGTAAAACAACCATGCCAAGTAGAAGAGTCATGACTGGAGCAAGATGTTCTTTTCCTTTTGCTATAGAAACCTTTAAGAACACAGAACTACCTAATGGGGCATTGTTTCTGTAACTAGGGTAACGGGGCTCTGTTTCTGTAACTGGGGTGACTGAGCTAACTGTGATTGGTTAGGCTTCCCTCCGCGTGACTGTGCTGTCCCGCTTCTGTAACCTGGCTTGCTTGCATTGGCTAGACCCGCCCCCCCCCCCCCCCCCAACATCCCTTTTGCGGTTTTCAGGCTTATAAGGAGTGCTCTTGCAATTGTTCAGGGCTGATCAGGGGAACAGCTTTATGTTCTGGTCAGCCGCCACCGGTGTTCTTCAATAAAGGCTTGATTCGATTATACGTGAGTGGTCTGGAAGTCAATTTATGAAACCCTGGGACAAAGCTTTAACTATAACATTTGGGGGCTCATCTGAGATCCATTTCTTCCCTACCCTCATGCCAAATTTGCCTCCAAGGACAGTCCTTTGGACCTGGGCCCCGGAGTAGAGGGGAGCTCCTGAGAGACGTTCCTCAGCCTCACTCCGAGGACGACTCCAATCCATCCTAGGATGCTCTGAAAGCCTCCTGCCGGCTGTCAGTTCTAGTGAGTCCACTCTTCTCTGGGGGAAAAGGTCAGATTGGACGCAGTCGCTTACACCTTCCCCGGGACAGGACGAGACGTTGTCACTGTCTCCCTGGAGGTCTCCCTGTGAGACCTCATCTGTCTGTATCTGGGGCCCACTGGAGGCCTCCCTGGGAGGCCTCATCTGTCTGGGGGCAGGACGAGATGTGGTCTCTGCCCTATTAGAGGTCTCCCTGTGCGACCTCAGCGATTGTTGCTTGTCCTGTGTCTGTTGTGCTGTTTGTCGTTTCTCCAGCATCTTCTTGCTGTTTGTCATTTGTCCCGTGTCTGTTTGTCGGCCGTTTGTCTTTTGTGTATCTATCTGAGTGTTGTGCTGGGCCCTTTTCTTGTTCCCATAACCGCTCTTCTTTCACCAGGACTCCTTCACTCCACCAACATCAGAGACAAGGAGATCTCTACCTGGACTTCTTTAACTTGTTTTCTTAACAATTCTCAGGATTTTGTCTGTTGGTTTGTTTTTGTTTGTTTCCTTTGTGTTCTGTGTTAATTTCTACCTCAGTTTGTTTCTAATAAAAAAAAAGGTTAGAACTGTTTTAACTGTGCTCATTACAGCTTGCATTAAAATGTAAAGTGCTGCCAACAGGACTAAAAGAATTGTCAAAAGTAAAAGCTAAAGGTAAAAAGAAAAAGGCATTCTAGAGATTGCCTTCATTTAGGAGCTGGGCCAGGTGGCCACCTGGGTAAATCATGTCACTTCCTATAGAGGACAGATTAAAACTAAAGTGTTTTATAAAATTATTATTCCTAAATTATATATATAACAAAAAAACATAATTTTGTCTAGAAATTTGGCTTTTGTCTCTCAGTATTTGCAAGCACGAATAACTCCCAACTATTAAAAAATGGTCTAAGATTTTTCAATGTCAGGCTAAAAGTTGGTGGCAGCTATCCAAGAAACCAGAAAAACCAGTTTAGAATAGGACCCCAACCTGGGGGACTCTCCCAAGGAGCTGCATCTTTGGGAAGTTCCTCCAGGGAAAAATAAGCCCCCTTCGTTTGTCTATGTTCCCTCAACTCTTTTCAACTTTGATGAACAGGACCACCTCAGAAATAAGGTCAGAAAACTTTTAAAATTTTATATTTGTTAAATTCATAATTTTGATCCAATACACTTAGGTTAATATGTTTTTCTGATTACACTCTACTTTATTCTAAGGCCAATTTACAAGGGTTAACTCTCAATCTAATATTTTTTTTAAAAAAATAAGCTACAAGGCTTTTGTTTGTCTGTTTGCTTTGTGTGGGTGCACCAATGTACTGTCTGCATGTATTGCTGTGTCTATATATTTGGTACAAATGAGCTCATAAATTAAAATTTTAAAAAATGGATCCAAATACTTTTAGTTAATATAATTTAAAAGGTTCAATTTAAATTGGGGAAATAGACAAAAAGTACAAATGTCTTTAAAGTTACTAATGCACAGTTTTGTTTCTAGATGGTTAAACAGCTGTTAAAATGTTAGTGTCTATAATGTGTCTAATATCCATTGTCTCTAGGATTTTTATTCAACAACAACAAAAAAATTACTAATACTATTCAATACCTTGTTTTTAAAAAAAGATGTAAATTTTATCTAAACGTATATGAAATTAATCATGGATTTGTTTGTTAGAGACATCTAATTGGTTTACAAAGTTAAAATGCTGACTGTTAAATATAATATCAAGTACTTTTAACTCCTTAAATTCCATAAGGTAAAATACTTAAACAATGTTAGTGTTTTCATAAATTGGTAAACTAAAAAAAAATTGTAATCATTTTGTGTTATTATAAAAACAAGGTTACTCTAAATTACAAAGCCCAACAGATATAATTCTACATACAAGGAGTCAAGAGGTTTCAACTGTATTTCAATTAAAGTACTGTAAGTAACAAATATTTCATCTTATTAAAATAGATCAATTTATCTAAATTCAAAAATTTATAAGGGTTATTTCAAGATACAAACAAAAAAAGGGTCAATGAATTAAAAATTATTAAAAAGTTCTAAATATAAAAATATATTTAATAAAAAACATTTCCAGGTAAAAAATCTTTATGTGGTAAAGTATAATTATAATACATCTAAGTAAACAACAAAAGGGTCTAATTAAGTAATATAAAGGTCTATAAATAAAGGACAAATATTAAAATGTTTATATGTAACTAAGTTGGTTATATATGTAACACAAATAGTTAAAACTATTCAAGGTTGTTCCCTAAGGACAAATAATAATGTACTGATATATTTATATGTTAAATTGACAAAAACTTCTAAAAATATTAATTACATTATGTCTGTTAAGTTTTATCCCTTAGAACAAGTAATCTTGGAGAAACTAAGGTTTTTACATCTGTGGCTAAACAGCAACTGTTATTTTAAAGTATTGTCCTACATTACAAAGTCTAGATTTTCCTTTAAAAGCTAACCTTGGTTAATATAAAAACATCAATAAAAGTGTGGTACATTACTCTTCTTTACAGATTAAATGTGTTCATATCTTTCAGGTATACAAGTCTTTAAGGTAAAAGGTTTAAAGGAAAACACTTTACCTAAGATTTGTAAAAGGCCCTGCCTTATCTGAGATAAGGCTCTGCCTCCCACCTTACAACATGTTAGAATAACTTCAAAGTAGGCCAGATTTCAGTTAATTTAAAGTTATTTTCAAAGATTAATTTTATTACAAAGATTACTGTGAGGGGCTGGGGATGTGGCTCAAGCGGTAGCGCGCTCGCCTGGCATGCGCGTGGCCCGGGTTCGATCCTCAATACCACATACAAACAAAGATGTTGTGTCTGCCGAAAACTAAAAAATAAATATTAAAAAAAAATTCTCTCTCTCTCTCTCTCCCTCTTTCCCTCTCTCACTCTCTCTTTAAAAAAAAAATTACTGTGATCAAATAAAAAATATAATGTGTAACTCAGCCAAGGTTTAAAATTATATACAAGCTAAATATGTTTTTACTATTGTTAATTTCACTTTGTATTTTCATTATAATTAAAAAATGTAACCACTGCACTCAGAGCAACCAAGAGACCTTTACTGTGACAGTGTCTGATTAACAAAGAGAGAGAGAGAGAGAGAGAGAGAGAGAGAGAGAGAGAGAGAGAGAGAAATGCAAGAGAGAGAGAAAGAAAGAGAAATACAAGAGAGAGAGAAAAAAGTGAATGAGAGACAGGGAAAGTGAGAGAAAAAGGAGAGAGCAAGAGAGGAGGACCTGGCAAGAGAGAGTTTTTATAGCCAAAATCTAATGAGGTCTCTGGGTCTGTAAGCTGCCTTGTTGGTGTACAGTGATTGGATCATACAGTAGATGCTAAGGTGTCATCTTCTGCCTTCAGGCAGATCTTCAGCATTACATAAATTAATAAATAAAATAAGGATATTGTGTTATGTAAAAATTAACTGTAAAATTATAAAGATTAAAGTTAAAGCTCAGCATTCTTACTTTAAAACTGGTAAAACTGACTTGCTGAATGTTTAAGGCCAAATTTAAATATTAAGGTTAAAATAAAGGGGCCAAAGAAACCAATATTTGGCTCTTGCCCTCTAAGTCAGCCTGAACCCAGGACAGGGAAAAAGCTTTACAACTCCAGGCCACATAACCTCCCGATAAGGGAGATTAATGAGACCACTGGAGAACAGAAAGCCAATGAGTGTACATGCTGCAAAAGAGGAGGGTCATTTAAAAAGGAGATATGCCTGATGCTTCCAAGGGAAGCCATATGGTCAGCAAGACCTTGACCCATCCTAATGCACATGACACTAATAGAGCTAAAATGCTACTCACATGTTCCCCAAGAATGTCCTCCAAGGAAACTCAGCTGACTCTTACCAATAGATAGAAACAAAGTCAGTTTGACCAGCTTGGTCTTAAACACCTAGCAAAAACAGTTAAAACCAAAGCACAGCCATTCCTGGACATTTAAAAAGAAACAACAGTTATTTTAATGAAACTTAAAATGTACACTAGTGTTAGCATCCCCCAAAATAAGTAAGACTGGAGGCAAGAGAAAAATTCTTAAGGAGCACTTTGTATCAGTTTATGGTGGTTATGTGCTAAGAGCCATAGCCAAGTAGTAATGATGCATGGCATTTTTGGTTGAAAGGTGACGCCAGCAAGCCATTGAGATGATATGATTATGTTAAGATCTGCATTCAAATGGATATTAGACCCCTGCTGTCCACCTCGGCCTGCTACGGGACTCCTGGAGAGTTCCCATTGGTTGGGGAAGTGCGGTAGGAGGGAATTCCGGAGGAGGTATTTCCTGTTGGTGTGTGTGCAGGAGAACGCCCACGTGTGTGGGTCGGCATATTTCCCGGGAGCATACAGGGCATTGGTGGGAGTTTCAAAAATAAAATTTGTTCCTGTTTGAGTGGCTCGTGATTTTTGTGCCCAGCCAGACTGCCACAGTTATGTATTCTAAATGTGTCTTATTCTTTCTATACCCTCAAAGTGCAAACATATAGACCTGGTCTGGTACACTTGCCCAGGGAACACTATTGCAGACTATTAACACAGGATCTTATGGTAGTCTGTATTCTGCCTTATAGAGCTGATTTACCATTATTGGTGCCTAATAAACATTTGTCATCTTTTCGTTGGGTTAGCAATGAGTAACCTATTCCTGGATTGGGCAATGGAGGTGCAGGAATTGTTCCAACTAACTGGTTGCTGGATCTTCTCAGCAGGACATAGCACACTGGGTAGCCCAACCTGCAAATGAGACAGAATGGACTTGACTGAAATGCAACTGTTTTGAAACTTCTCAAACACTGAAATGGCCATCGAATAATAAGTCTAAACAAAAGATTTTTGCTTTGATTAGAAGGACACCATTTCTTGAGCTCCTGGGTATACTTATATATAAAGCAGGCCTTGATGTGACGTAGCAAGGATATACACTTGTGTAAATCCACATAATGGAGCAGATACCTGTCAAAAATATTGAGGAAGTTTTCAATGAACTGATATGGAGTGATTTTCATGTATCTATACACCATTTGATCTTACTGTTAGAAAATGTAAATAAGAAAATATACTTGTATATGCACATTTTTTATGAAGGAAATCCAAGGATAAACCAGCAACAAAAAGATTGTATTGACAGGATGGGCAGGAATGTGGTGGAAAGAAGAGAAAGACATCTGGAATTGGAATGGACTATAAGATGAAGTGACATTTTTCTAACTACCTCTTTTATTTTATCTTTTATTGATTCTATTTTTTAAAAATACATGACAGCAGTGGAATGCTCTGACTTTTAGAATCATGGTGTTTAACATAAGCAAAAATTAAACACATACTTAAAATCAACCAAAATATCAAGATACAAATAAGGTCCAAATTGAACAAAAACAGTGATAATGACTCTAACGATACTACAAATTAATAAATTTGTGGTAAAGCAAAATGGGAATGTTAGCAGTTTAAGAGCTGACAGGCTGTGGATTTACACATTGACATACAACAGCTCTGCTTACTGCCATTTAAGTATAGAGGCTTACAGTAGCTAATTGGTACCTAATAGATAATCACAGTAGAAGAGATGGGAAAAGAAACAACAGGGAACAGAACGGTCTCCCTTTAGGCTTAGGGAAGTACAAGTCCCTAAGCTGTATGAGCTAAGAGTTCCTAGGTGGTTGACAAGCTTGTACTCATATAAGAAATGTAGAATGCACCTTCCAGTATTATTGCACCAACTCCCTTGCCTTAATGTATCCAAAACTTGCTTATGTATAAAAGTATGAGCCCTACTGTGCTCAGGGCTCAGACTTTGTAAATTATCCCTCATGGTGCCACTAATAAAGTGTTGCTTCCTGATCTAAGTGTCTTGAACCTCATTTCCCTCTACAATTTAACCACACCATGAAAGGGCAAAGAATGAAAGAACTATGCAACATTGGAATACATAGTCCACTAATAATGTACTGTCATTAGCAAATTCATTTTCACAGAGCTTTGGATCAGAAACTTTAAAAATATGCTATATTTCAGATGGAAAATCCTAGAATTAATGCAAATAGATAAATCTATTATGTATGTTGGCAACCAGTCCTCTCTTAGTAAAAGGAAAGAAAATGAAGAATGTCAGAAGTTTGAATGAATTCAGTTGGGTTAGACTAAATTGGAAATACTATCAGGAACTCAAATTATATATAGAAATGGGTAGGCAAAATTCTGGTGTAGAATATACATACATTGCTATCATACCTACCTGTATGTCAACTTTCCCCTTGATATGGGGAAAGCAAAATGGTAAAGCAAAATGGGAATGTCTAGTGTGATATGTCAGTGTCTTAAATTCCTTTATCAAATTAAAGGAAACACAGCATTTGGGAATAAGAGTAAATTCTGGGACTGAAGCAGGAAATACATGATATGGTCCTGAAATATCTTGTAGTACCATAAAGTAAAGAAAGAGTAAAAATATAATAGAAGCATGTCAAGAGAATATAGAATGTAGGAGCTCTTAATGAAGAAATCTGGGACTAGTTGAACAACAAAATAAATACTAATCATAAATTCCTAAAACCCACAGAGTAAACATTGTTAAGTCTTCGATGATACAACTAAATAAATGTATGAGTAAACAAATAAATGGAAGAGAATATACAAATTCTCACAGTAGCATTCTAATTAATAAATGTATGGGATGATGAGAACAGAAAATCACCTTTAGCTGGGCATTGTAGTGCATGCCTGTAATTCCAGTGACTCGAGAGGCTGAGGCAGGAGGATTACAAGTTCAAAGCCAGACTCAGCAACTTAGCAAGGTCCTAAGCAACTTCACGAGATCCCATTTCAAAATAAAAAATAAAAAATGCCAGGTATGTATGTCAGTGGTTAAGTGTCCCAGGATTCTATTCCCAAAGTAAAAAAAAAAAAAAAGAAAGAAAGAAAAGAAAAGAAAAGAAAAAGTAAAAGAAAATTACTTTCAGGGAAATCTCATACTAATTAATTTACAAGCAGGACTAATCAATGGATGCTAAAATTAGTGGCCAACAAAGGAGAGCATGAGACTATATTTGCATAATAGTCTAAAAATTATCTCCCCAAAGGGTACTTTTAAATTATAAAATAGTAATAGTACTTCACAGTAGAGGAATTTGGCAGATAGCACCTTAGCCAATTGATCAAAGTTAAGATAATAGCATCAGGATAAATCATGTCAACATCATGAATCTCATTATGTGAACCTCAGAGAAAGGTAGAATGCCAGTCCCGTGATATTCTTACCAAAAGGTATGATTTCAATCTAATATTAAGGAAACATCAGAAATACCTACATTGAAAACAGCCTACAAAATGACAGGCTTGTAATCTTCTGAAATGTCAAAGTCATGAAAGATGAAGAATTAGGAGCTACCAAGATGAGTGGAGACTAATGACTTGCAGTGAGGAGTCCTGAATTGGAATATGGAGCAGAAAAGAACATTAGAGGAAAACCAGTAAACTGTGAATAAAGTGTGTAGGTGAGTTAATGGTATTGAACTACTGTTGACATCCTGGCTTCAACGATTGTTCTATGGTTATATACCATATTAACAGTAGGGGAAGCTACAGAAATGGTATATGAAAACTCTCTAATAGCATTATGTAACTGTTTTGGAAATCTATTTCAAAATAACAACTATTTTAAAAGAGAACCAAGAGACCAGTCTATAGGACAGCCTTAAAGTCTGGCAGATCTTTTAAAAATGTACAGGGAGAAAGACCAAATTTGAGTCCATACTGTTAAGTTCAGCTCAGCTTACTGACTAGAAATTGCTGCCCATCCCACCTCTTCCCTTGCAGACAAAGTAACATCCCAGACATGGCCTCATAGATGGGCATGCCAGGCCCTGTGTGCCTCATTGAGAACCCAGAGGGGCATCTAGTGGTCAAGCAGGAAGCCCTGAAGCTCCTGTCAGCCATCACACAGCCTGTAGTGGTGGTGGCCATCATGGGCCCCTGCTGCACAGGGAAATCATACCTGATGAACCAGCTGGCTGGGAAGAAAAAGGGTGGGTGTCACCAGCAAAGCTCTGCTGAGCCCTCTGTCCACTGCACGGTGGGCATTCAGCATGGGGATGGAGGGGAGACAGAGTCAGGGAGAGACAGTGAAAGCTAACTTTCCACCCACCAGTGGGCTCCTTACATTCTGTGTATAGAATTCGAGTTAATCAACTCACTTATCTCACTTTGACATTATTTTCCTATTTAAAAGTATGTATGTATTTATGGGAAAAATAATGTATTAATGAAGAAAATAAGCTTACATCATGATGCATTATGATACATTTAGTAGAATGTTTATGTAGTAACATCAAGCTTCCTTTGAGCTTTAAGGTAAAATGAAGGCTTCCTACTGCATTGGATACTCTAGTTTCCCTATTTCTAGGATTGTAATTAAAATCACTACTTGCAATTTCTTTTATGTCTTTTAACTGTTTATTAACTTTTTCTCAGTCTCTTCGCCTTTCCATCCTTATTCTCCTCTGCAGGTTTCTCTCTGGGCTATACAGTGCAGTGCCACATCAAGGGAATCTAGATTTGGGTGTACCTCTTCCCCAGAAACCAGACCACACAGAGGGACTAGTTCTGCTTGACACTGAGAGACTACAATATATAGAGAAAGTAAAAAAAAAAAAAAAAAAAACTTTCAGATTCTACTCATATCAGACAATACCCTGCCCTGAGTTTGTGACTCCCACTCCTTGACTTATGCTTCTGACTCATCTTATTAAAGTATTATTGCCACAGTCTGGCTGGGCACAAATGCCGCAGTCTGGCTGGGCACACAATCACGAGCCACCACACAGCTTGTAGATTCAAACAGCAACTCTTTATTCCCGAACTCAAACCAGCCGTCTACAATCACGTTCTGGGGAAATCCACGTTCTCTGCCCAAATCCACGTTCTCTGCCCAAATCCACCTCCACTGGGCTTCTATCTCCAAAATATACTGTCTGAATCCCGTGAGAACTCAAGGGGAACTCAGGCAGCAGGATACGCCCTATTCCCAGCAGGAATAATCTTAAACCTTAAACCTGGAACCTAAACTGGGAACGCCCTAAACACGATTATCTTAAAACCGGGAACACCCTAATCTGCCTTGGTCCTTGAGCAAGGTCACCTACATTCAATGTCGCTGCAACATGTCAGCAACATGGGGTACGCTGGCAAGGAAATTGTCATACCTACTTGGCTAATGGCTCCCAGCATCTCCCCCCTTCTGATTAATTAAACAACAAGCAATGTGGCTTAAGGACCGTGCCTGGTAGGTTGTCCAATTCAACATATGGTTCTTACCCTTCATCGGAAAACTGACCTTTAGGCGTCAGCCTCCTGTCTTAGGTTGATACCACTGCAATTGGATCATACCCGTCACTGACTACCAGTCCAGCATAAGCCATTGGCCCCCAAATTTTCGACCATCACTAGCAGAAGGGAGGAGGATACAGAAATGCCACGACACCAAGCCAATTGACGGCTCCTTGGGAAAAAATTGCATCACTGGTGACACCATCAGCAAAGATATGTCAGCACTACCACAATTAACATGGGGTGCGCTGGCAAGGAAATAAAAATTGCATCACTAGTGACACCATCAGCAAAGATATGCCAGCATTACCACAATTCGCTGCACCAAACGATAGTTACATAGTCCAGGCAAGTTCTGCAAGCAGTTCAAAGCGGAGGAATCTATCAATATGTCCATTTCCTCCCAAAATCCGTCTCCTCCCAAAGTAAGTTGACTCCTTGATTGAGCATTACTTGTTGAGTTATATTCATTGATGCATCAGTTTATACAGCTTACTGTGATAGCTATCATAGAAGCTGTCTTCACCGGCACTGGGATGGAGATGGGAATTCTGGCAATGATGCTAAAAAGACATTATCCTGAAAAGAATTATTAAATATAATGAAAAGGAAAGGTGAAAGTAAACAAACAGATCTGTTATCCTACTTTAAAAACAATCCTTAACAGCTGTTTACCTAATTTAAATTAGTAAACAAACAGATCTGTTAACCACCTTTAAAAACAATCTTTAACAGCTGTTTACCTAATTTAAATTAAACCATTTAAATCACGTGAATAAAAATAATAATAATTCGGATCCATTTTTTCATGAGCGCTCCTCATATAAGAAATATGGACATACGCACATACAGACATACAACACAAAACACAAGAGTGTACACAAACGTACAACACATAAGAAAATAGTAAAGGCCTTGTAGTTTTACCTAGGTGAAATCTCCATTGCAATGTTTAAAAACTCCACAGTCAAAAAATAAAACTGATCAGAAAAACATTAACCTAGGTTTGTATGAGCTCAAAAAATAAAAATAGAACCTTATGATGTGGAAAAATGCAATAATAAAATAGCTATTGAAAAAAGCATCCTGGTTAATCACTGTCGCAGATGTAAGAATGGCCAAGCTGGAGTTCTGGATATCAGCTGTTATGGATTTGAGTCAAATCATCTTCTTTTCGATCTGTAGAGACTGTTTTAGTTAATCTCTCTGGAATCCAAATGGGCTGCTGTTCTCCCTGTGGAAAAACACAAACAGACCCCCGACTCCAGACAATCACTGGGTCAGGACCTTTCCATTGTCCTGTTAGAATATCTTTCCAAAGTACTTTAGGCTTATGTACATTTTTTGGATACATATGCCTTTCCTCAGCACTAAGTCCTGATGAATCCAAATTTAAAAAGTTTAGAGTAAAAAGCGTTATTTTAAGTTTATCTTTGGGGGATATATACCCCTTTCCAATTCCCTCTTTTTGCTTTAATAAGTATGTTTTAATAGTTTGATGAGCTCTTTCAACTATGCCTTGTCCCTGTGGATTGTATGGGATTCCTGTTATATGAGTAATACCAAATGATGAGCAAAATTGCTTAAAAGAGGTAGAGGTATAGCCAGGACCATTATCAGTTTTTAACTGTTTAGGAACGCCCACAGTGGCAAAATTTTGTAAGCAATGAGCTATAACATCTTTAGTTTTTTCTCCGGCATGAAGGGAGCCCATCAAAAATCCAGAAGAAGTATCGACTGTAAAGTGTAAATATTTTAATTTTCCAAATTCTGGCAAGTGTGTGACGTCCATCTGCCAAATATGGTTAGGTATCAGTCCTCTAGGATTGACTCCAAGATTAACTTGTGGTAAAAATGTCACACAATTTTGACATTGTTTTATTATATGTCTGGCTTGTTCCTTAGTTATTTTAAAACGCTTTTGTAAAGTATTAGCATTAACATGAAACCTTTTATGAAAATTTGTAGCTTCTTCAAATGTAGAGAAAATATGTATGTCATGTGTAGTTTTATCTGCTAAATCATTGCCTAAACTAAGGGCTCCAGGCAATCCTGTAGGTGCCCTAATATGTCCTATGAAGAATGGATCTTTTCTGTCCCAGATTAGACTTTGTATAGTGGAAAACAAAGAGAAAACAGTAGAAGAAGGGGAAATCCTACCAGCATCTTCAAGAGATACTATAGCATTAACTACATACTGACTATCAGAAAATAAATTAAATACAGAATCTTTAAACATCAAAAAAGCTTGTAAAACTGCATTAAGCTCTACCTTTTGAGCTGATTGTTTGGGTACTAAAAATGTAGAAGTTTGATCTGGGGTAACTACTGCTGCTGTACCATTATTAGACCCATCAGTGAATATATTTGGAGCATTCATGATAGGTGTTTTTCTTGTCATTTTAGGAAAAACTACAGGATGCTTAGACCAAAAAGACAACAAAGGATTAGATGGTAAATGATTATCAAATGAAATATTAGATTTACACATGATTATTGCCCAAGTATTTAACTCATTAGCTAACTCATCAATTTGATCCATAGTATATGGAGTAATAATTTTATTGGGAGAAATTCCAAACACTCCCTTTGCTGCTTTTATTCCTTTGAGTATTAATTGTCCTACAGCCTCAGGATACCTAGTAAGAATAGTGTTAGGAGAATAAGATAAATGTATCCATAATAATGGACCTTCTTGCCAAAATACTCCTGTAGGAATATTTTTTGTTGGTAGTACAATAAATAATAAAGGCAAACTTATATCAATTCTATCCAAATGCATATTTTCCATATATGTTTCAATAATTTTTAATGCCTTTCTTGCTTTAGGAGTTAACATGTGGGGTGAATTTGGATCTGATGGACCTTTTAGAATATCAAATAAAGGTCCCAACTCTCCTGTTGGTATACCTAGATAAGGCCTTATCCAATTTATGTCTCCCAATAACTTTTGAAAGTCGTTAAGTGATTTGAGTTGATCTACTCGTATTTGAATTTTTGGTGGACGGACCATGGTTGAGGATAATAGAACTCCTAAATAATTAATTGGAAAATTTAATTGTACTTTATCTATTGCTATCTCTAGATTATAATTTTTTAATAAGTTTGTAAGTGTGGCATAACATTCCAGCAATGTTTTTATCTTTATGTGCCAATAATACATCATCCATATAGTGAAATATTTGTAGTTCAGGATTTTGATTTCTAAGTGGCTGGATTGCTTTGTTAACATATATTTGACACATAGTTGGACTGTTAGCCATCCCTTGGGGGAGTACTTTCCATTCATATCTCTGATCAGGACCTTCATGATTTAATGCAGGGATAGTAAATGCAAAACGTGGACTATCCTCGGGATGAATTGGAATTGAAAAAAAACAATCTTTAATATCTATAGCTAAAACATGCCAGGTTTTTGGCAAAGCAGACAATTGAGGAATCCCTGATTGAGCAGGTCCCATAATAACCATCTCATTATTAATGGCTCTTAAATCTTGCAATAATCTCCATTTACCAGATTTCTTTTTGATGACAAAAATGGGAGTATTATGGGGAGATATGGAAGGTTGTATATGTCCTTCCGCTAATTGTTGTTTGACCAGATCATGGGCTACTTGTGTCTTTTCTTTAGTCAGGGGCCACTGGGGAACCCACACTGGTCTTTCTGATTTCCAAGTAATTTTGATTGTCTCAGTGGCCCTTTCTGAAAATCCAACCCATGTCTGTCTGTTCCTTGATCTATTTGTACTGGTGCTGCTATACCTTGCCCTTGTTTTCCTAATCTTTTTTCTTTCCTAAAGCCTTGTCTAGCCCTAGTAGTGGGCGCATTAGGATTGATGTTATTTGTTAACGTCAAACCTAATTGATCTAGGACATCTTGTCCCCATAAATTTATAGGAAGATGATCCAATACATATGGCTGTATAGTTCCTTCACATCCTTCAGGATCCTTCCAATCTAATATCATAGAACTTCTATGGGGATTAGTCGCCACTCCTAGGCCTTGAAGCGTTTGAGTGGCTTGTTGTAATGGCCAATGTTTTGGCCATTCTTGACGAGATATGATGCTAAGGTCAGCTCCTGTGTCCAGTAGTCCATTAAACTCATGACCTTGAATATTTAGTTTTAGCATTGGGCGAGAATCTAAATTTAAAGACAACATAGCCCAATCTACACCTGTGGAGCCTAATCCCCTGGAACCTCTTTCTACACTATGACTAGGAAATTTATTATGTAGGCTGGGTATTATTAACAACTGTGCTATTCTATCTCCAGGTGAAATTACTGATATACCTCTTGGAGAACTAGCTATAATTTTTATTTCACCTACATAATCGGGATCAATTACCCCAGGACTTATCATAAGTCCTTTTAATGTAGATGAACTACGTCCCAGTAATAAGCCTACTGTTCCTTGGGGAAGAGGTCCTTTTACTCCTGTGGGAATGATTTGAACTCCCATCTCTGGAGTTAATACTGCTCTGGCAGAGGCGCAGATGTCCAACCCTGCGCTCCCTCGGGTTTGTCTGATGAGGGATTTAATGGACAATGTGTCCTGGGCACTACCCTGATGGTGTTGCTGGGATCCTCCACTGCCCCGTATATTTGTGGTTGTGGGCCCCGGAGCATTGGGCCCCCCTGTCCGTTTTTTGGCAATGGAGCCTGATGCCTTTCTCCACGATATCTTGGATAAATACCTGGTCTTTGTCAGTTTTTTTGATAAGGGAGTACCTTCTATGGTGGTTTGAGAACGGCATTCATTAGCCCAATGTCTCCCTCTACGGCATCGTGGGCAAATACCTGGTATTCTATTCCTTTGATACCTACTTTTGTTAAACCCTCCTCCTATGGGGCAATTCCTTTTAAAATGTCCTGTTTGTTCACAATCATAGCATGTTTTTGGCCTGGCATCTAAAGCCTGTTGTACTGCAGCTGCCAAGACTTGCCCTTGTTCATTAATATCTCTACATAATTTAATATATGTGTTTAAATCTTCATGTCTCCATGGTCTAATAACCTCTCTGCAGCAACGATTTGCTTGGTCATAAGCCAGTTGTTTTATTAATGGCATTGCTTGTTCTGTATCCCCAAAAATTTTGGCAGCCGTTTGAATTAGCCTATCTACAAAGTCAGCGTAAGGTTCATTAGCTCTCTGTATTACCTTAGATAGCTGACCTTGTAAATCTCCATGTCCTTGTAAAGTCTTCCATGCCCTAACTGCGTCTGCAGCAATTTGTGCATATATAGCAGGATCATATTCAATTTGTTGCCGTTGACCCTCATAAGGTCCTTTTCCTAACAACATATCTAGATTTCTTTGAGGGTAACCGGCTGCTGCATTTCGCCTAGCTGTCTCCGTGCAAAATTCCTCATTGGCAACCTTCCATAACAAATATTGTCCTCCACTTAGTACAGATTTACACATGCTAGCCCAATCTGCTGGCGTCATGTCCAAGTTAGTAATGGACTCAACCATGCTTACCGTGAAGGGAGCTTGGGGACCATAGGTTGTTACAGCCTCCTTTAACTGCTTCACTGTTTTAAAATCTAATGCACGGTGAATTTGTTGCCCTCCTGCCTGTTCAAGTACAGGGCATGCTAATCTTTGAGGTCCTGTCTCAGGATCCCATTTATCAACTACGGGGTTTGAGGGCCACTCAGCTGTCTCCATCGGTGGGGCTGTTGGTTGAATTACGCCCTCTTGTGATAAAACGGAGTTAGTAACAGCCTCCTGTTGTGGCCTTTTTCCTAACAACCCCTTTTCCTTTAAATTTTCTTCCTCTGTCTGACTAGCTCGAGAGACCTTCTCTTTTGTTTGATCTAAAATGTCTTTCTCCATGGTCTGAACCTCTAACAATTTACTTAACATCTTTTCGGTTTGTTTTTTACTTATTTCTAATCTACTATAAAGATAACGCAACCCAATAAGATAGCACAAAACAAAGCCGAAACTGAATGAAACAAAAACGGAATAAAAAATCATTGTATCAATTTTCTCTTCCTCAGGGCCGACAAACTTCAAACCTTTAGTCAACCATTTTTTCCAGTTTGCCTGAGAAATTTCTAGGGACAGGCAACTTGAAATAAAAACAAAATAAATCAAAACAATAACACATTGTTTTTTGAATTGGTGACCCATTCTTTCTCTCTTTCTCAAGGGTGAGAAATTTCACTTACCTCTAAGCTTCAGAAGTTCCCCGCATGGGCCGCCAAATGCCACAGTCTGGCTGGGCACAAATGCCGCAGTCTGGCTGGGCACACAATCACGAGCCACCACACAGCTTGTAGATTCAAACAGCAACTCTTTATTCCCGAACTCAAACCAGCCGTCTACAATCACGTTCTGGGGAAATCCACGTTCTCTGCCCAAATCCACGTTCTCTGCCCAAATCCACCTCCACTGGGCTTCTATCTCCAAAATATACTGTCTGAATCCCATGAGAACTCAAGGGGAACTCAGGCAGCAGGATACGCCCTATTCCCAGCAGGAATAATCTTAAACCTTAAACCTGGAACCTAAACTGGGAACGCCCTAAACAAGATTATCTTAAAACCGGGAACACCCTAATCTGCCTTGGTCCTTGAGCAAGGTCACCTACATTCAATGTCGCTGCAACATGTCAGCAACATGGGGTACGCTGGCAAGGAAATTGTCATACCTACTTGGCTAATGGCTCCCAGCATATTATTCTTTGAATTTACTTGGTATATGCATTAAGAGTGGAGACTCACTTCAATTGATTAATTATGGGTCAATCTATAAAATAATGACAGCTATTTTTAGTCATTTTTTTTCATATTATAGTAAAATGTTTGTGAGGTGACTGAAGACATCCCTAAACTGGGCTATAGTTTTCATAAACATGCCTGACTTTTTGTGTGGATCCATAAAGATGGTAAGAATACCCTTTTTTCACAGAAGCAAAATATGAGATCTAATGATGACATCTTCGTTCATTAAAGATATATACACACTACTACCCTTATAAATCTAAGGCTTGGAAACCTCTTATTAAATGAATTTATTTTAACTACTGCTAAAACATTCTTTACTGTGAGAAGTCATGGAAATGGAATAGGGTCAGGAACTAAAGTAGTATACCCTTATTAAACTACTTTGAATTTTAGTAGCTGATAAAAAATAGCTACTAAAATATTATCAAGTGCTTTTGTACTTCTTACTCTTACATACATTTATATGGGGTCTGATTTACACAAGTGAAAAAAGTTATTGCATGTCAAAGTGACTTACCCATTATTCTACATCTAATGAAGACAGAACTAAAATTCAGTCTTTGTCCCTCTGAACTAAGCACATTCTCAGCCACTCTTCTGTGTGGCTTCTGCACTGGCTTCTAGGGAGACAACCAGAATGAAGTCTGGATCTTTGCCCTGGCAATCCCCCTGAGCAGTTCCTTTATTTACAATAGCCTAGGAACCGTCAACCAGCAGGCCAGGGACCAACTGCAGTATCCTTTTTTTTTTTTTTTTTGCAGTTCAGAATAGCACTAAACTAGAAAAAAAGCTTTTTTTTTTTTTTTTTTAGAAAACCACAACCACACAGTAAACACACCCTTCAATGTCAAAGATTTTAGCTATTGGCATTTTTTAGAGCCGAGCAACAATAGACACTCATAACACTCTGGTCTCTGTACTCCCTCACTTCCTCACCTCCTCATGTATTTATCACCACCCTTCTTCATTTCTTAGTCTAGGTCATTATCAACAACTTCAGCATTTCCATGACCTTAAGTTCCAAGCATTGCACTGAATTCACTTTCACTTTCCTGTATCTATTAGGTAATTCTCATCTTATTTGCTCTCTGGTTGATTGATCTCATCCACTTTTCTAAAACACTTGCTTTTTTTTTGTATTCAGAATGTCATAGCTTTCTAATATTCCACGTTCCTCATTGGTAGTCCTTCTTTTAATTCCTTTGCTGCATCTTCATCCTTATTATGGCCTCTGAAATTAGTAACTCTTTAATTATTATACTTCTCTTTTTTTTGGTCTACTCTTAGTCCCTAGGTGATCTCAGCCAATCTCAAAGCTTTTTGCTGCAAGTATTTATCAGTCACCATCAAGTTTGTATTTCCAGTTATAACCAAGTTCCAACTTTTGTAGTTAGCTGCTGATGTAAAATCCCCACTTAGATGTGTAAGAGATGTCTCAGGCTCAAAATTAAAATTCCTTTTAATTTCCTGTCCAGAACTACTCTTTCCCCAATCATTTCCAACACAGTAAATTCTCACATCATTGACAAAGAGGCTCAGATCATAAACTTAGGAATCATCTGGTATGATTTCTTCCCTTGCATCCCAGAAAGTATTAGTCAATGAATCCTTTCAGCTGCACTGGCAAAATTGTTTCCCTAGATTGACTTATTCTCGGTACCTCCTAGAGGGCTTTAGTCTCACTTCTCTCTCATCTTGGTTGTGTTCCTGACTGCCTGTTTTATTTATTTTTTGCTTATAATTTTGACTTTGACAGATACAATCCCAGCCAGTATGTTCCTTTTTAAAAAACCATACCATCATATTCTTTCTCTACTCAAACCCCACAGTGGCTACTCATTTAGTTTAGATTAAATTCAAACTCCTTACTTTGGTTTAGAGATTATACATTCTAAACCCTGTTTCTTTTAAGTCACCTACCCTATCACAGTAGACTTCATGATATAGGTTGTATGCACTAGTGATTTCCTCAGAGTTTGCAGGTGATGTGACTTCTGTCTGGAATGTTCTTCCACTGGATTTTTTATGGCTTCCTTGGTTCATTTAGATTGCTGGTGAAAGCACATTCATCTCTGTGGACCACTGCATAATCAGCATCACATACCGACACATGCAGATATTTTCTAACTTTTTGCCTCATTAAGTTTTCTTCAAGATAATCATTATCAATGTTTAGATTTATTATATTTTGTTGGCTTGTTTATTGTTAGTCCCCATCACTATGAAGTCTCATTGATTGTAGGATTTTTAATCCTTAGGACATTGCCTAGTTTATAGTAGATGTTCAAAAAGTGTTTATGAATGAGTGAATTCTGTGAGTGAGTGTTTGTGAATATATGAGTGAGCTAATAAATATAAAACATTGTTTTAGGTAAGCACTGGCAGCAGCAAAGATACCCAAAAAAGTGGCATTTTTCCCCCTGTAATTTTGTTAATGTGACATCTCGGCTATGTGACAGAGCTGACAAATTGAATCAGGGCAAAATCCTTACCTGGGAATAGTGAGGTAGATGACTCAGCCTACTTTGTGAGCTTCTTTCCAAACTTCGTGTGGACTCTGAGAGATTTCTCCCAGCAACTAGAAGCAGATGGGAAAACCCTTCACTGCTGATGAGTACCTGGAGCATGCACTGAAGCTAAACAAAGTTACTGGGATTGATGGATGGTTGAATTAAAAATAGAGAGAAAACAATACACTAATGACAATTTCCAAGCAGATGTTAAAGATTATAGTTATGTAACTGTGTTATCCTGACTGTTATGTTAGAGGCAATGAAAAGATTGCTTAACTTGATCAGTTAGATCCAATTTAAAATTGTATTATATACATTTTCTTGGAGAAAGATTTTTCTTTCCCTGTTCATTTAACTTTTGTTATTCCTCATTCATCATCAGATTATTTTTGTCCTTACTCTTTATAAAAGTTATAAAGTTGAAGTGGTAATGTATTTGGGGTAATTAGTTTAAAGTTCATTGCATCTAATTTTTATTCTTGCAGCAATTAATAAAAAAGTAAGAACTTTAATGAGTCTTAGTTATGCATTTGAAAGTTCTTCCCAAAGAGAAAATGCTTCATCTTTGACCAGAATGCTCACAAGAAGTACCTTAAACAGCTGGAGCAGTTAGAGGAGAATCATCTGAATCCTGAATTTGTAGAACAAGTTGTAGAGTTCTATTCATACATCATCAGTGATTCCAATGCCAAGAATCTCTCTGGTGGTATCACAGTCAGTGAGCCTTGTGAGTCATTCTTTCTCTCTGCTGCTTACTGGACTTTTTTTTAACCCCATTTGAGCGAAACTCTCTATACTCTTTCAAAATTTGTTGTGGTCAGCGCAAGGAACAAAAGAAAGTTTGAAAAAACTGGCTTTTTCAAAACTTAATACAGACTGGACTTCACCTATGTATGCACATGCTCAGAATTGTCCTGCTAGGCTGACCATGTATCACCTCTTCACCTTGTGTTTTTATTTACAAATATCAAATTCCTTCACATCAATCATTTTTGCTATATGTTTTGCAGCCTACTGCAGTAGATATGCAACAGATATATGGGGCCAAAGAGGTGAGAGGAAGAAGCTGATAAGAGACCTTGTCAAGATTTTAGAACATCCTGGTTTCTTTTGAGAATTTGTTTTTTCCACTATTACCACAAAGCAGCTTTTGCTACAGACTGCTTAACAACCACTTAAGTGAACACATCACTTGCCAAACTGTTAGAATGGCATTTGTGTTTTGTTGAACCATTGAGCTATTTTTTGTTTATTTGGTTGGCTTTTTGGAGAGGGAAATTTGGAAATGGGACAAACACAAAAGTCATGACCCACTCACATCCCCTTTTCGTCATTACATACAAGAAGAAACTAGCAGAGCTAAGAATGGAGTAAAGAAAGGCAGTATGGCAGGCACCAGCAAAGAGTTAAGGGCTGTCACTCTTTAAAATTATTATTTTTTTTATATTTTAAAAAATAAAAGAAGTTTTCCAGTCACTGGGGAAAGTGTATTTATTTTTATACAGAGTTACTTAATTACCTCTAAAACAAGTGTTGGAAATTGTTTTTGCTGATACAATGTATTTTAATGAATAGAGCTCAATCTATGTATTTGATATTCTGCTTGAGTTGACAGAGTATAAAACCCCAAGTTGAGTCTAAAAGTATATCACTTCATAATTAAAAACACTAGAATGTTTATTGGGATAACTTTTTTTTTAAATGAAAATTATTTTTCTGTTATGTAAAGAATAATTTGCTAAATGTGAGAAATCATTTGTGAGTATATAATGATAAAAGAGTCACATCAGAAAATTAGGTTTTTTTTTAAACTATTTACAGTTGGTTTGTAACAAATATACCAGCATTCATGATAACATTTAAAACTGTATATTCTGAGGTATTAAGTGTACTATTTTTTTAAATGAGTTCACCTGTGATGATTTTTAATAAAAATCAGCATCTCATATTCCAACACATATGAGAAATGAGTATCCCTATCTTGCCATTTAGCCCCACAGTTAATAAAGTAGCAGAAAATAATAGAAAGTCTGGCTTGGTGCTTGGTTAAATACTGTCTTAAAGCTTCATGCAAAGCAAATAAGCTTTTCCGTGTCTTTTAAGAAAACATGGAAGACCATTCATTTTTTGAAATAATTCTGATATAGTGAAGAAAGCCCAGTGTAAAAATGAATCACATCTTAAATGATTCAGTTCAAAAATTTGGGCTCCTGAAGCAACCACCAAAAAAAAAAAAAAAAAAAAAAAAAAAAAAACTAGGTAATAAGGAAATGGAGGTAATTTTTTTATTGTTAATATTAAGTCATTTTTTGAATGTCCCCCTAAAGGAAGCTAGTGAAATATTTGCCTTAAAAACACTTTTGGTGGTTTTACTTTTGTTTTGAGCAATGGGGTTGTCAGAAAATCCCTTTCCTTTTCTCTCTTTCTATGTCTGACTAGGAACAATTGTTGATATTCATAGCATTGGAATTCTTATTATCACATGCACTACAAATGACACAAGAAACAAAAATGACCAATATTCTGAGAACTGACACTGGATCACAAAATGTGACTGTGGAAAGCAGTTTTAAGAGGGAAATTCATTGCCTGGAGTTCATTCCTCAAAAAAAGAAAAAAACCAACAAATAAATGAACTCACACTTCATCTCAAAACCCTAGAAGAGGAAGGGCAAAACAACAGCAAAGGTAGTAGAAGGCAAGAAATAATTAAAATCAGAGCGGAAATCAATGAAATCAAAACAAAAAAAAACATTGAAAAAATTGATAAAACTAAAAGTTGGTTCTTTGAAAAAATAAATAAGATTGACAGACCCTTAGCCATGCTAATGAAGAGAAGAAGAGAGAGAACACAAATTACTAGCATATGGGATGAAAATGGCAATATCACAACGGACACTACAGAAATACAGAAGATAATTAGGAATTATTTTGAAACCCTATATTCCAATAAAATAGAAGATAGTGAAGATATCGATAAATTTCTTAAGTCATATGATTTGCCCAGATTGAGTCAGGAAGATACATACAATTTAAACAGACCAATAACAAAGGAGGAAATAGAAGAAGCCATCAAAAGCCTACCAACCAAGAAAAGCCCTGGACCAGATGGCTATACAGCGGAGTTTTACAAAACCTTCAAAGAAGAATTAATACCAATACTTTTCAAGTTATTTCAAGAAATAGAAAAAGAAGGAGCTCTTCCAAATTCATTCTATGAGGCCAAAATCACACTGATCCCGAAACCAGACAAAGACACTTCACAGAAAGAAAACTACAGACCAATATCTCTAATGAACTTAGATGCAAAAATCCTCAATAAAATCCTGGTGAATCGAATACAAAAGCATATCAAAAAAATTGTGCACCATGATCAAGTAGGATTCATCCCTGGGATGCAAGGCTGGTTCAATATACGGAAATCAATAAATGTTATTCACCACATCAATAGACTTAAAGATAAGAACCATATGATCATCTTGATAGATGCAGAAAAAGCATTCAACAAAATACAGCATCCTTTTATGTCCAAAACATTAGAAAAAATTAGGGATAACAGGAACTTACCTCAACATTGTAAAAGCTATATATGCTAAGCCTCAGGCTAGCATCATCCTAAATGGAGAAAAACTGAAGGCATTCCCTCTAAAAACTGGAACAAGACAGGGATGCCCTCTCTCACCACTTCTATTCAATTTAGTTCTCAAAATACTAGCCAGAGCAATTAGACAGACAAAATAAATTAAAGGCATAAAAATAGGAAAAGAAGCATGCAATGGAGGAAGGATAGCATCTTCAACAAGAGGAGAAGCTATTCAAATGAGGCAAGGGGTCAGGTTTCAGGGGGCTGAGTCTATCTTCATGATGTCTACTGTCAGCAGGTTGACAGACACCTAGGTAGGCCACACACAAGGGCATAGTAAGAGAAGGGGACACACACAAGGCACTTCCATGGAAGATTCTATCCTAAACAGGGCAGGGGGTTATATTACAAAGGAAGAGGTGAGCGTAGTTCCACCCATGGGGCTGTAGCAAGACACACCTTTGCATGAGACACTGACCCTCAGCCCCAAGAAGGGTGGGGAAAGCTCTGCCACATTTCTGTGACTGAGCGCCTCAGCACCCAGCAGGGGAGTGTGACTCAGTCACGTGTAAGGTTGGTCTGGAAAACTGGAAATCCATATGCAACAAAATGAAACTGAATCCCTTTCTCTCACCATGCACAAAAGATCTTGAGAGCCACAGCCGAAGGGGCCCTAGCAAACTTCCAGCTGCCAGCAAACTTCCAGCTGCCGGCTGATGATTGGCTCACAGCGGCCCCAGCAACATCTAGCTGATTGGCTCCTCTGCGGTGATGCTCATTGGGCTGTTTCCCTGCCCTTTCAGACCACGGAGCTGCTCATTGGGGGACTTTTTTGGCTCCGCCCACGTGACCCAGCCAATCGGCCTCAAGAGCAGGAGGATTGGGGGAGGTGGAGAGAAGCTTGTGGGGGAGAGAGAGGCTTGTGGAAAGCCGGTGGTGGCAGTTGAGGCTCTGAGGGTTTTTCCTGAGAGGCTGTTTTGTTTGGCGTGTGTGGTTCTAAAAATAAAGTTAGTTTCTTTTGACAAGTGGCTCCTGATTGTGCCCAGCCAGACTGCAGCAATGAAACTGAATCCCTTTCTCTCACCATGCACAAAAGTTAACTCAAAATGGATCAAAGAGCTTGATATCAAATTAGAGACTCTGCGCCTGATAGAAGAAAAAGTTGGCTCCAATCTACATATTGTGGGGTCTGGCTCCAAATTCCTCAATAGGACACCCATAGCACAAGAGTTAATAACTAGAATCAACAAATGGGACTTACTCAAAGTAAAAGGTTTTTTTCTCAGCAAGAGCAACAATAAGAGAGGTAAATAGGGAGCCTACATCCTGTGAACAAATTTTTACTCCTCACACTTCAGATAGAGCCCTAATATCTAGAGTATACAAAGAACGCAAAAAATTAGACAATAAGATAACAAATAACCCAATTAACAAATGGGCCAAAGACCTGAACAGACACTTCTCAGAGGAGGACATACAATCAATCAACAAGTACATGAAAAAATGCTCACCATCTCTAGCAGTCAGAGAAATGCAAATCAAAACCACCCTAAGATACCATCTCACTCCAGTAAGATTGGCAGCCATTATGAAGTCAAACAACAACATGTGCTGGCAAGGATGTGGGGAAAGGGGTACTCTTGTACATTGCTAGTGGGACTGCAAATTGGTGCAGCCAATTTGGAAAGCAGTATGGAGATTCCTGGGAAAGCTGGGAATGGAACCACCATTTGACCCAGCTATTGTCTTTCTCGGACTATTCCCTGAAGATCTTAAAAGAGTGTACTACAGGGATACTGCCACATCGATGTTCATAGCAGCACAATTCACAATAGCTAGACTGTGGAACCAACCCAGATGCCCTTCAATATATGAATGGATAAAAAAAATGTGGCATTTATACACAATGGAGTATTACGCAGCACTAAAAAATGACAAAATCATGGAATTTGCAGGGAAATTGATGGCATTAGAGCAGATTATGCTAAGTGAAGCTAGCCAATCCCTAAAGAACAAATGCCAAATGTGTTCTTTGATACAATGAGAGCAACTAAGAACAGAGCAGGGAGGAAAAGATTAACATTGAACAGAGACATGAGGTGGGAGGGAAAGGGAGAGAAAAGGGAAATTGCATGGAAATGGAAGGAGACCCTCATTGTTATACAAAATTACATATAAGAGGTTGTGAGGGGAAAGGGAAAAAAAACAAGGGAGAGAATTAAATTACAGCAGATGGGATAGAGAGAGAAGATGGGATGGGAGGGGAGGGGGGATAGTAGAGGATAGGAAAGGTAGCAGAATACAACAGTTACTAATATGGCATTATGTAAAAAAGTGGATGTGTAACCGATGTGATTCTGTAATCTGTATAAGGGGTAAAAATTTGAGTTGATAACCCAGTTGAATCTAAAGAATGAAATATGATGTGTCAAGAGCTATGTAATGTTTTTAACAACCAATAAAAAAAAGAAGGGGAATTGTTTAATTTCAACAGAAGCACCTGCCTCACTCCTAAGTGATATAAGGACTGTAGAGCACTGTAGTTTTTTGCAATTCCATTAATATCTTAAACATTATAATTATGCTATGAGCCAAAGGCAGTGACTTCATTCCTGTGTATCATGAGTGAGAAACTTGAGGAAGACACAGCATATGTTCTCTTGCTCAGAGAGAACAGGGGCAGCAGACTCAGGTGCATGTGCAATGCCCTTTCTGATTCAATTCAGAAAACCCAATATGGTCACATTTTGAGATCTTTAACTTAATTACATCTGCAAAGACTATTTTTCCAAATTGGTTTTATGGTAACCTTCTGGGGTTTACAAGTCTGCTGGTTGGGATATTGATATATATTTGGGGGGCACTATACAATCTATTGCAGTCTGCTTTGTGGTCCTCCAAATTTACATTTGCCCCAAATGCAAAGTATATTCATTCCATTCCAATGTCCCTAAAAATTGGGACAGTGGTAGGGCAGGCACAGAGCAACATTTACACACTCGAAGAAAAAAAATTAGAAGAAACAAAGTGGTCACCAGTTGCAAGGATTTTGACATCCAAAAACTGGGCAAATTCCATCAGATTCCAACACCTACAAATGATCTTCAGCTCAGCTCCATTACCCTCTGTGCCTGACATGACTCAGTGGGCCTCTGGTTCTGTGATGGCTCCAGCAACCTCTGTGCCCTCAGAGGCTTTGTCACCTCTCCCTGTGGTGGTTGCACCAGCCCCTATCTTTGCACCAGCAGTGGTTGAGCTTCTCTGCTCACTAACACCTTTGCCCTTGCAGTCATTCTTCTCTTTCCTTGAAGAGTAACCCATGTGTGGGAATGAACATTCCTCTTTTCCCATTGCAATGGGAAGTTTGACAAATTTTGGAAGTCTGTTTTTCACTGGCATTTTTAATCCAAGCAGCATTTTCACTGGTACAATATTCTCATACAACTTGTGAGTCTCCTGTGCATGTCATGAAGATTTATATTATGAAGCAAAAGGGTCCTCCAATTCCTACCTCACTTGTGCATAGATGGGTGAAGGGATCAGTGAGTTACATGCCAAATCTCTCCAAAAGTGTTTTCATTCACTTCCATGGACTTCTCTTCAGAGCACACTTTCCCAAGAATAAATTTCCTTATTTCAGCAGGAGATTTACCTTCCTGTGTCAGGGTTTTCAGCCTTTCCACCATGACAGGTTTCTGATTTAGCTCACTGAACCATGTTCAGCAGCAGTAAGACTTTTAATATCATAATTTAAGAAAAAATTTTGAAATATTTGTAAGATCCAGTATGTGCATATAGGGTCCTGTTATCCCCCTTTCCTTATTCAATAAAATTGAGTAGAGGCCTGGCATAAACCATAGCATCTTTAGTTTAAGTTATAGACAATAGTACAAATATTTAAATATAAATATATAATAAAAGATCTATCATCTCTAGGTGGTAATGAAACTTAACAAAAGTTATTTAAAGGGACCATGATAAATGGAAACTTAATTTCTACCAAATGTATGATTTGATTTTGACTTTAATAGAATTACCAATAATTAAGAATATAATAAATTGTATATAAATATTTGTACTTTGAAATTAGCTCTAGATTAACTTAAATAGTTATCTTAATTTGGAATGAAGTGAGAGACAGAGTTCTTAAATTAGAAGCTGTGGCTTTTATGAGGGGCATGAGAAATATATATATAGAGAGACATCTTTCTAGAATAGAAAATACATGTGTTTAATAAGCATAGGAGAGGGATTTTGTTTTTTACTATTAACAAAAAAAGAAATAGAAAAATATGAATATTATTTTATATACCAATCTATGAAAAACTGTCATTATTGTTATCAAACCCAATGTTGACCTAAATATGGGGAGTTAGTATCTCAAATATTAATGGGTAAAAACAGGTCAACAGTATTGCTTAAGGCAGTGATCTAATTTAGAATTTTATATGACATTGAGCTAGCAATGACATTTGGGGGATTTATATTAAGATAATCTTTACGGAGACCAAAGGAGGAAGACATCTGGCGCGCGCCAAGCCAGACCGGAGGAGGAAGACACCCGGCGCCGAGCCAGACCGGAGGAGGATGTCTGGCCCTGCACCATGTGCTAGTCCGGAGGAAGCCCATCAACCCTTAAAACCCATCAAAGGGGGTGTGGCTACCAGCACGGTTCTGCGGCTGATCCAGGTACCCGGTTTCCAACTCCCCCACCCTTAGCTGCGATAACTCAAAATATTTCCCACAAGCTTTTGGGGGTTGTAGCTATCAACGCAAAATAACAACTGTACAGGCACCTGGTTTCTACCTCAGAGACTAGAGTAGGGAAGATACAGGTGGAAGCTCATTTCCTTTCACACTGGCTATACCCACCACCCTGAACACAGAGGCTCAAGCTAGGAATGGACAATGCCACCCACTGGAAGCAAGGAAAACAGTGTACTGAGAGACTTTTTTTCTCTTTCTTTCTCTCTTTTCTTCTCTCTTTTCCACAACTTCAACATATGTGAAACCAAGAACTATGCATGAACAACCGAATTACCAAGTAATATAATATAGAGGAATTGCATATACCTCACTTTCTCCCCATTTTTTTTTCTTTATTTCTATCTTACTTTGCTTTTCCTTCTCTTTTTTTCCTTGTTATTTTTTTCTTTTTTTTTCATTCGTATTCTCTCTATCCCACTTTCAATCTCCTAACTTTTGCCATCTATACATAGGGTAACTATCTAAATACAGATAGGAGGTTGAGTCTATACATTCTTCCATAAATTACCAGTTTATTGGTTAGAGTTCTCCAAAGGTGCTAAGTTAGTTTAACCTCATACCCTCACTCCTTTCCCTCTAAGTATAACATCCTTCGTCTGAAATTAAGTGTTCTATATGCCACCAGATATGGTATACCTTTTATGAAACTAATGAATATATTCTTAAGTAATAATTAAAACCAATATCTATAGACTTAGAATCTAACTATAAATGTATTAATAATGAAAACTTGTGCTTAGATAATGTACTGTTGATATTGGGAACTGTTAACATTGTCTTTCTCCGCAAAAGAGGGATTTTGGAGCTATACAAGAACAATACAAATATATAAGGGGAAAAACATTAACACAACAGTTTCACAAAGCTAGAAAGAATCATAAGCAGTATGAAAAGACAAGTAAAGAAAGGACCACAAACAATACAGGTCAATTCAACATTAGATGAGGTAATATCTGCAGCTGATGGAATGTCAGACAAAGAGTTCAGGATATACATGCTTCAGATGATCTGGAGTCTCAAGGAAGACATTATACAGCAAATTCAGACAATGAAAAATTACTTTGACAATGAATTACATAAACAAATCCAAGAAGCAACAGATCAACTCTATAGGGAGATAGAGGATATAAAAAACAAACAGAAATCCTGGAAATGCAGGAAACAATAAACCAAATTAAAAACTCAAATGAGAGTATTACCAGCAGAGTAGAACACTTAGAAGATAGAACTTCAGACAACGAAGACAAAGTTTTTCAACTTGAAAAGAACATAGACAGCTCAGCGAGAATGTTAAGAAATCATGAGCATAACATCCAAGAATTATGGGAAAACATAAAGAAACCAAACCTAAGAGTTATTGGGATACAAGAGGGTATAGAGATCCAAACCAAGGGAATGAGCAATCTATTCAATGAAATAATACTAGAAAACTTCCCAGACTTAAAGAATGAAAAAGAAATCCAAATACTAGAAGCCTACAGGACACCGAATGTACAAAATCATAAGAGATCCACACCAAGACACATAATAATGAAGATGCCCAACATACAGAATAGGAAGAGAATCTTAAAAGCCACAAGAGAGAGGAAACAGATTACATTTAGGGGTAAACCAATCAGGATAACTGCTGATCTTTCAACACAGACTCTGAAAGCTAGAAGATCCTGGAACAACCAAGAATCATGTATCCAGCAAAAGTAAGCTTCAGGATTGAAGATGAAATAAAAATCTTCCACAATAAACAAAATTTAAAAGAATTTGCAGCTAGAAAACCAGCTCTTCAAAACATCCTTGGCAAAACATTACAGGAAGAGGAAATGAAAAATAACAATGAAAACCAACAGTGGGAGGTAGGACAGTAAAGGAAAAACTAAGCATAGAAGAAAAACAAATCATATGAAGTAACATACATAATCAAATATGGCTGGAAATACAAACCATATCTCAATAGTAACCCTAAATATTAATGGCTTAAATGCACCAATCAAAAGACATAGGCTAGTAGAATGGATTTAAAAAAAGATCCAACAATATTCTGCCTACAGAAGACTCATCTGATAGGAAAAGACATACACAGACTGAAAGTGAAAGGTTGGGAAAAATCATATCACTCATACGGACCCCGGAAGCAAGCAGGGGTGTCCATACTTGTATCAAATAAAATAGACTTCAAGCCAAAGTTAATCAAAAGGGATAAACAAGGACACTACATACTGCTCAAGGGAACCATACACTAACAAGACTTGACGATCATTAATATATATGCCCCAAACAATGTTGCAGCTACGTTCATCAAACAAACTCTTCTCAAGTTCAAGAGTCAAACAGACCACAACACAATAATCATGGGAGATTTTAACACACCTCTCTCACCACTGGACAGATCTTCCAAACAAAAGTTGAATAAAGAAACCATAGAGCTCAATAATACAATTAATACTTTAGACTTAATTGATATATACAGAATATACCACCCAACATGAAGAGGATACACTTTATTTTCAGCAGCACATGGATCCTTCTCAAAAATAGACCATATATTATGTCACAGGGAAAATCTTAGCAATTACAAAGGAGTTGAGATACTACCATGCATTTTATCTGATCATAATGGAATGAAATAGGAAAAAAATAATAAAATGATAAAGGAAAAATCCTACATCACATGGAGATTAAACAATATGCTACTGAATGAACAAAGGGTTACAGAAGACATCAAAGAGGAAATTTAAAAATTCTTAGAGGTAAATGAAAACTCAGACACAACATATCGAAATCTCTGGGACACAATGAAAGCAGTTCTAAGAGGAAAATTCATTTCATGGAGTTTATTCCTTAAAAGAAGGAAAAGCCAACAAATAAATGACCTCACACTACACCTCGAAGCCTTAGAAAAAGAAGAACAAATCAGCAGCAAATACAGTAGAAGGCAAGAAATAATTAAAATTAGAGCTGAAATCAATGAAATTGAAACAAAAGAAACAATCGAAAAAATTGACAAAACTAAAGTTGGTTCTTTGAAAAAATAAATAAGATTGATAGAACACTAGCCACGCTAACAAACAGAAGAAGAGAAAGAATCCAAATTACTAGCTTACGGGATGAAAAAGGCAACATCACAACAGACAATTCAGAAATACAGAAGGTAATTAGAAATTATTTTGAAACCCTATACTCTAATAAAATAGAAGATAGTGAAGGCATCGATAAATTCCTTAAGACATATGAACTACGCAGATTGAGTCAGGAAGATATAAACAACCTAAACCTAAACCTAAAAAAGTTTTATTTCTCTTGAAGTAGAGAAATTCTGGAATTTAATGTCCCACAATGAAAATAATTTTGTCTCTCTTCTCTCCCTAAACATGAATCCCCAGTACATAAATTCAAAAATTCTTATTTAAAACATTTCAAAACATAAAAATTCCACATTAATTCCACAATAAGCCATTTAAAAGTATGCTTATGAGAGAGGGCTATACTCATCCACACACATTTCATCAACTACCTTAAATAACACCATGGGGCCTCCATTTATCACTATCTAACTGAGCTGGTGACCTATGCTGGATTTGCAAAATATGACTACATCAATAACTGAGAAAACAGAGAAGAAAGCACACAAGCACACAAAAATACCTTTTCAAAATCCAGGACCGCTCTCAATCTTGAGTCAGTTGGAAAGAGAGAGAGACACCTGAATTCTTTATTCTTACATTGGGGGGACACACAAAGGGAGGTTCGGTGGAATGTTCTTTCCCAGTAAGGCAAAGGGTCAGGTTTCAGGGGGTTGAGTCTAGGTTTGTGGTGCCTTGTGGTCAGTAGATTGATTGACATCTTGGTAAGTCACACCCATCTCAGGTTCTGTGTGGGATCAAAATGCAGAGTGAACAAAAAGGATACATATGTGCACAGCCCAGATAGAGCAGCAATGTCAGTCCAATCCGCTCATGTGCTCAAAATGCTCACAGCTCACACACACAGCCCATATCTGGCCCATGACAGTTATTGGCTATACAACGCAAATGGAAAATCCAAGATGATCTCATCTTGAGAAGCTTTAATTAATTACAGTTGTAAATTTTTTTCCAGACATGGTTATGATTATGGCTTTGGGACTTTAGCATATGGACTTAAATTTCTGAGGTAACCATTGAGACTATTACAGGTATATATCAATGTCCTACTTTTGTGGGCATCTTAAGGAAAAGCACGGAAATGTCATAGAACTTTTCCTCCATCCTGATCATGATCCCAAGCTCTGGTGCTATTGATGATGACAGTATGTTGCTGATACCCCATGACTTATTTTTCTAAAAAAAAAATATTCTAGTGAATGAATGCATATATAACACAAGGCCTGGAAGAGACGCCTTAAGCTTATTATCTTATTGACCCTGAGAAGAAGCCTGAAAGTTAAAAATTTTATTCCTTCTTAGTTGATGAGTAAAGTTTAAGTACAGGCTAAATGAATTGTTAGAGATTTTATATTTTACAGTCAGTCCATAGTAGAAATAGGATTTGAAGTGTTTCCCATTTTATTGCGATTATCTGCTATAAAAACTTACCTGTCAAAATTTATTTTCTCAAAGGGTAAATTTATTGATAGAGAAATGTGATCATTGTCTAACCATATAGGTCTTTATAATGCACAATATGATCTAGATGGATACTGTTGTTTCTGCAGTCATTTTGTCAACCACTAAAATGTTTCCAGAATGAGCAATCTGTATGTAGTAATGTGTCTTTGGGAACTCAGCTCACTTTACGTCATGTGAAAAATACATCATTTCATGACATCCAGTCTTATTTAGCACCACCATTTGTTTATTCATATTATATTTGATGAGCCTGATGCCAGGCTGAATGCTGGGAATATAAAATTGATAATGTAGAGTTCCAACCTCCAAAATGCCTGAGAGTATATATCAGTTAGGATTTGTATCACGGGTCATCTAAAGAAAAGCCTCAGAACATTGTTGCTTAAACAGTTCCATTCTCTTTCTAATAAGAATTCAAAGATTAAGAGTACTTGGATTTGTCTCGCACTTGGGGCATCCAGTCCTTTTATTTTGTGCTTAGCCATTGTTTTTCAGGATGGAACACCCTCACATGTATTTAAACCAGTAGATGAAGAAAGGAGGGAAAAGTCTAGATCCCTTCTTTAAAGACATAACTGGATAAAGTATCACACACACATATTACTTCTGCTAAGATTCCATTGCCATCCTACTACCAAGAAGTCAGACATTCAGTCGCTCTAAGAGGTGTCCAGGAAAATATCAGGTATTCTATTACAAGGAGACAGAGAAACAGTGGATAGTGGAAGATAAGTAGAATTCTCTGTCAAATTAATCATTAATATCTCAAGGTCTTCCAGTACACTGGAAAAATAGACTATATGTTATTTTACAGTAAAAATAAGGAAAATTCTCTCTCTCTCTCTCTCTCTCTCTCTCTCTCTCACACACACACACACACACACACACACACACACACACACACGAGGCGGGATTGTGCTGGAGTAAAACATGATCAAATGTAAGTTGAAGGAAAAAAATGAATTAAGAAAGATTCTAAAAGAGACGAGAGGGACAAACAGGAGAACATTTATAAAGGTAACAGAAGAGGGACCACTACCACAGGCTGCATGAGGGCAGATAGGATTTGCAGGGATTCCTGCTTGATCCCGAGCTGCCCCTGCATGTTCTCCATGAGGCACGTGGGGATGCCCATTTCTGAGGCCATGTCTGGGCTGTTATTTTGTCTGCAAGGGAAGAGGTGGAATTAGTTAGAATTCCTGTCTCTAAGCTTAGCAAGCACTTTTACCAGTTTACACTGCCTTCAGAACGTCACAAAATTCCCCAGTATTGCCACATATTTTGTGTTTCAGTGAGAAAAATAAGGGTATTATTTGCACAATTTGATCATATTATAGAATACTTAAAAATAGTCCAATGCAAAAATATTGTTATGCAATATTCATCTATATAAATATTGACTTATATAGATTTATCTATATTCAAACATTCTTATGAACAAAAGTTTTCATGTTTTGAGGTGCTCATTAAACAGTTTACTATAGACACTAAGAGGGAAGTAGAGCAGGTTCAGAAGAAGTTTGCTTTACAAATTTACAAATGTAAGAAGAAATCAATTTCTATTGATTTATTGAACCAAGAATTATGTTTTGTTTACTTTGTGCATAGATTAGGGCCTAGATGCTTGTTTCTGACTTCAATGAACCATAGGTTTGTTCCGAAGAAAAGTAACTGATAAACAGCACCTGTGCTTATATACAATGTGCCTCCTGATATTGAATATTTAATGCAATCTCCTGTAGAACATGGTCCCATATGCTTTCCTTCACTTTCTGTCCTTGATCCCATGTCCCTGGATTGTTTCAGTAAGATGCTAGGCCCTTTCTCCTGTCCTACAGGCTAGCACACTGCATCTTTATCTCTACCCTGTAATAGTATTCTCTGTTCCTATTTTCTAACCCATGTATAATTTTAGATTGAACTATTATTTCATTCACACTGAGCTTGTTATTTATCTACCTTCTTGTGTATGTAGATTGATTCTTCTTTACCTCTCATATTCTGTAATCCAAGTTTTGCTTTAAAACCTATTCAGTTTGCTTATTTCATGAGGCTCTCTGTTCAGAGAAGGTATATTACTTAGCATTCTCAAAGGTGATTATGAAGCATTTTCTGATGAACCATGACTTTTTTTCTCTGAACAATGCTTTTTGAAAAGTATACATAATTGTACCAATATTTTTTAATGGAACTTAAAATAATTTTTTAAATTGTGAAACATAAGAAATGAGTAATGATCTCTGCTAGTAGTGCTGTAACTGTTTCTTTGTTTATATGGTTTTCTATTTTTTTTCCTCTTTTTTTTTATTGGTTGTTCAAAACATTACAAAGCTCTTGACATATCATATTTCATACATTTGATTCAAGTGGGTTTTGAACTCCCAATTTTACCCCAAATACAGATTGCAGAATCACGTTGGTTACACATCCACATTTTTACATAATGCCCTATTAGTAACTGTTGTATTCTGCTACCTTTCCTATCCTCTACTATCTCCCCTCCCCTCCCCTCCCATGTTCTCTCTCTACCCCATCTACTGTTATATGGTTTTCTAACTTCTCTATATCAATCCCTGTAACCTGAATTGATTCTGGCATAACTAACACATTAGTTCTTTTGTGATTCATACATATTTTATTTAGGAGTTCCATTTTCCACTGTTATTCTACATTAGTAAAGAATTTGTTGAGATGTTTGCTTCTGTCACTATGGGGCAAGGAACACCAGACATACACATTTCTAAACCACAAAAAAGCACCGCATAGATGAAGCATCAATTTTCAAGACCCTGTGCATCAGACAACAAAGTTTAGTGATAGTGATCCCTGAGAGTTGTAACAAACAAAAGTGGGAGTGTGAATGGTCCATCTTGCTGATTTAAGAGAGATTCAAACAGTGACACAGGTGGAGAGAACTTAGTCCTGTGGAGTCCCCAGTTTGAGGGGATGGGATGGAGTTGACATTCTACAGAGGACAAAGCACTAGAATGCTGTACACAGTACCCAAGAGAAGGAGCCAACTGCCAAGGGAGATGTCTGGAGCACTGTAGGGCCCACCTTGGCATCTGCTGGATGCTGGTCAGTGCAGCTGGGGGAAGTCCTACCAAAAGGGTTAGAGAAAACTTTATGGGATAGAAGTTAGAAGGAGTGATGTTCCCACTAGCTAGCCTAGAAAACTTCAGGATTCTTAGATAATTAGGGAAAGTACACCAAAGGTCTCGCCTCAGAATTGGGTAGTAATTAATTAGGAAAAGTACACCAAAGGGTCTCCTCTCAGAATGGGGAATAATTAACCCTAACTGATCAGGGCCTAACAATTCTCATAAACAACCTAAAAGGATCAAACTGTTTCCAGAGTAACCTCAAAATTGGGTGTCTTGGGCTGGGGTTGCAGCTCAGTGATAGAGTGCTTGCCCAGCATGTGTGAAGTATTGGATTTGATCCTCAGCACCATATATAAATAAATAAAATAAAGGCCCATCAATAACTAAAAAACAAAACAAAACAAAACAAAAAACTAGGTGTCTTACGTGGCCACATCAATGTTTATAGCTGCTTAATTCACAATAGCTAAGCTGTGTAGCCAATCTAGGTGCCCTTCAACAGATGAATGGATAAAGAAAATGTGGTATATTTATACAGTGGAATACCAGCCTTAAAGAAGAATGAAATTATGGCATTTGCTGGTAAATTGGATGGAACTGGAGACTATCATGCTAAGTGAAATAAACAAATCCCAAAAATCCAAAGGCCGAATGTCCTCTCTGATATGCAGATGCTAATACACAATGAGGAGTGAGGGAGAATAGAAGGTCATTGGATTAGACAAAGGGGAATGGAGGAAAGGGAATAAGAAAGACCGTAGAATGAATTAGACATAACGTTCCTATGTTCATATATGAATACCCCACCAGTGCAACTCCACATCATGCACAACCACAAGAATGGGAAGTTCTACTTCACGTATGTATAATGTGTCAAAATACACTCTACTGTCATGCATATCTAAAAAGAACAAATTAAACAAATCTAAAAAATAAACTGGGTGTCTTAGTACATTTTATGTTGCTAAACAGATTACCACAGACTGAGTAATTTAAAAGGAAAAAAAATTATTCTGGCTCTTGGTTCTGGAGGCTGGGAAGTCTGAGAACATGGTGCTGGCAGCTGATGAGGGTTTTCTTGCTGCATCCTGACATCTCTCAGGCCATTGCATGGCAAGAGAACACCATGTGAGAGAGGGAGTGGAAGCCTGTCGTGTATAATTAATTAGAGCAAATAAAAAAGACATAAAAAAGAAATTGTCAAAGTTTTTGAAAATCATATATTTGTTAAGAGAATTATATGTAGAACATATAAAGCACTCAAAATGCATTTTAAAAAGCAAGTAACCTGATTAAAATAAGCAAAATACTTGAATAAACATTTCTTCAAAGAGTGGGCACAGGTATCAAAGAAGTACACTGAAGATGTGCAACGTCATTGGCCATTAGGAAACTGCCAATCAAAATCACAATGTAATGCTGCTTCCCTCCTGCTAGGATAGCTGTACTAAAAATATTCGTGATGATGAGTGTTGGAGTGGATGTGAAGAAATTCAAACACTTACATACTGCCCATGGGAATGTATAATGGCATGGGCCCTTTAGAGCAGTCTGGAATTTCCTCAAAATTAAAAAAGAGTTACCACATGATCTACTGATTTCACTCCTACGTATGTACTCAAGAGAAATAAAGAAATATATATATATATATATATATATATATATATATATATATATATATATATATATATCTGTTCATAATAGCATTATTCTTAGTAGCTAAAAAGTGAAAAAATATAAATGTCCATCAGTAGAAAAATGATTAAAATGTGGTTTCCATGAAACACAATGTTATTTGTCAAGAAAACAAAAAATGGATACCTCCTAAACACTGATGAACCTCAGAATGTTATACTAAGTAAAGACATAGATGGAGACCACATATTATAAAATTTTATTCATATGAAATATACAGAATAGGCACAGAAAACAGATTAGTATTTTCCAGGGGTTGGGGGAAGAGAAAGAACCTGGAGGGATTGCTTAATGGATTTTGGATTTCTATTTCAGTGATGAAAAAATCTGGAACTTGAGACTGGTCAGATTGCTTGACATAGGGCATTTACTTCATACCAAAGAATTGTGTCTTTGAAGATAGTTAAAGGCATAATTCTGTGTTGTGTGCATTATACAATGATGTTTGTAAAACTTAGTATGACTGCAGTATGGAGATTGATTGTGAGAGGCCCCAGAAGATTGATTTCGATTGTACTATTCACCTAGGCAGGTCATGTGGAGTTTCCTCAACTGAACAGATTCTTGTAGATTTAAAAGTACTGACTGCTTTTTACTCATTCTTGAAAAACCACAACATAGAAAAAGTGCTATCATTTGATCTTAAATACAATGTTATTTTGTTCCCTCCAGAATATGTGCCCTTTGGGTTGCTATGTTTCAAAATGGCCTCGTCTAAATGTTTTCTACCAGGAAAATAATCTCATGTTGAATCTATGCTACTTAAACTGAAAGCAGTGAAGAGCTACTTTGTAATAATAGGCTCAATTCTAGGAAACATGTTTCTTTTCTGTTTGGAAAAAATAAGAATTTGATTTTAAAAACTTAAATCTATAGCAAACTGCAAAAAAGCATCCAAGAACAACAAAATAAACCACTTCTCCTGAAGGTGCGCATGAACCTGGCATTCTCCCCACTGGGTACTATGTCTCTCTCACGGGCCAGCACAATTTCAAGGAATATGCAGCTCCTCTTTGGCTAGAGCATCACCAAAGAGCTTCACAGTTTCCCAAGTAATGGTGTCTGTGTACCACGTGCAGTTTTCATAGTATTTACAGAGACTCTATTCTTTGTAGCTCCTGGGGTAAAAAATTATAAAAACATAAACAAGGCTTATTATTTTAATATGTGTCCCAGCATTTGTGAGGGGGTACTGGGGGTTCAAACCAGGGATCCTTAACTACTGAGCCATATCCTCAGCCCTGCCTTTACTTTTCATTTTTTTTTTTTTATTTTGAGACTGCTTAACCACTGAGCCAAATCCTTAGTTCCCCCTTTACTTTTTATTTTTTATTTTAAGATATGGTCTTAACAAGTTGTATAAGTTCTCACTAAGTTGTGGAGGCTGGCTTTAATGTTGGATCCTCCTGATTAAGCCTCCAAAGCTGCTGGAATTATAGGCATGCACCACTGCATCTGGCTCCAAAATTCTTGATAGTGAGAGACATGTGAATGTGTATAAAAATAGGTTGAAATGCTTATTGAAACAGAGGAGTAATTATCAGAATGTAAGTATCAGTAGAACTTAAGCAATGAGGAAAAACTAAGTTTCCTTTATTGGAGAAATTTTGTTTGTTTTGAGAAGCAAAGTAGAATAGAGGGGAAAAAATAGAATATAGGAAAGAAGAGAGGGGACCCACAAGGTGGAAATGGACTCGGCTATTATGGAGTCAGAGACTTATGGTTCTCCTCTAAATTTGTCATGGAAAAAAAAAACCTAGGGAAAAGGAATGTTCCCAACTTGCAACTTTGGTAAAATCTACACTCGTATGTGTTTGTTGGATAGTCTTGCATTTGGGGATGGAGGTTTCAGGAGGTGCTGTATCTATTTCTGTCTCAGATTACCATAAAACCTGGGAACTCACCTTCAACATGACTGCAAAAGTTATACTGTAAGGATCAGGTGATGACAGCAAGGTCTCAGTCAGCCCTGAAATCACCCAAATGTCACAGCAGGTTTGTGGAAATCATACCTTGATATGCTCTCCTTGTTGGGAGGGCACACAGTTCAGATGTCATGTTTGAGTTAAAGAAATGCTTTTGTTCTAATGGGGGTCCCAGCAGGGAGAAGAAGTACCCCATTTTTAGTATGTGGAAGAGAACTCTCAATGTATGTTCACAGGAAAGAGAATGAGGGCTCATGCCAAAGAGTCTCAGTTTTATGGTATAGATATGAGGTATCCTCCAAAACCTCATTTGTGAGACAATTCAAGAAGGTTCAGAGATGAAATGACTGGGTTATGAGATCCTTAATCTAATCAGTGCATTAATCAACTTGAATGGATTATCTGGGTGGTAACTCTGGCCATGAAGTCTTTGGCTAGAGGAAGTTGGTCAGTGGAGGTGTGTCTTCTTCAAGGTTTATATTTTGTGAGCCCAGCTTAGTCTTTCTCTGCTTCCTAGTGCCATGTCTTGAGCTGCTTTCCTCCACCACACCATTCTGCCATGATGTTCTGCCTTACCTCAGACTCAGAGCAATGGAGTTAGCTGTCTGTGCACTGAGACCTTTGAAACCATAAGCCCCCAAATAAACTTTTCCTCCTCTAAAATTGTTCTATTCAGGTCTCTTGGTCACAGCAATAAACTAGCTGACTAAAACATTTGTAATTCTCTAAATTCTTTACCATATTTCATGTGTCAAGATACAGTATCTTAGATACAGAATCTGAGTTCTTTGCCTGAAGTTGGCTCTAAAATAAGCACTGGAAAATGATTTAGAGATAACATGCTATCAAAAACTAGAGATGGTCATATAAACTGAAGTATTGAAAACAATGTAAATCTGTTTTAATTGACAAACAAAAACAAAATTTTCACTAAGGAGCTATTAAGAATATACAAACACACACATATAAAGATCTCACCCCTAATAAAAGGATCATATAACAAAACTAAGCCACATCTCCAGCCCTTTTTAGTTTTTATTTTGTTATAGGGTTTTTCTATGTTGCTTAGGGCCTCACTAAGTTGCTGAGGCTGACTTTGCACTTGTGATCCTCCTGCCTCAGCCTTCTGAGCCACTGGGATTACAGGTGTGTGCCACTGCCCACAGCTTACTTGAAGAATCCTTAAAAGCATGAACCACAATGTTACCAATACCCATTTTCCAAATAGAAAAAAAATTCAGATGATATCAGATATATTAAGGTTTGACAAATTTACAGAGCATTTGTAATTCTCTTAGAATGATATTTTCTCCCTTCTTTGGTAGGGGTACTAGGGATTGAACTAAGGGGCACTCAACCACTGAACCATATCCCCAGCCCCTTTTGTGTATATTTATGTAGAGACTGGGTCTCACTGAGGTGGTTAGCACCTTGCTTTTGCTAAGGCTGGCTTTGAACTCACAATTCTCCTGCCTCAATTTCTAGTCATAGAAGCTTTAGTTGTATGTATGTATGTATGTATGTATGTATGTAGTTTTGAGGTTTCAAATGCTCTCACACATATGTCTACCATGCTGCCTTCACAATGGCCTAGCTAATGCCAGTTCATTAATTCACTGCTGGTGCACAGACACTGGGCCAAGGGAAAAAAAATACAAAGGGTGCTGGAAGGAATAGAAGTTCAGAATATTGCTGATTATCTCTGAAGGCTGGAAAACAAATTATCTCATGGTGACATGTGAAAAAACTTTCATTACATATCTCTAATATTGATTTATACATGTGATAACAAACACATATGTAGATATGCAATATGTGTTTATATGTATATACATATATTCTTAAATATCATATGTCTATATTTTCCTTTTTTATACAAATCAAATAATGTTTCTTTTGCTGCTGTAGTATCAAGACAAAAAGAGGTGAAAGATTTTTGTTGTATTTGAAGCACATATTTCTTATAAGATAGGTATTTATCTATTAAATACAAGGTATATTGGTACATGATATTTACTCTGAGAAACACAGAGAACATCTCTACAAAGTGTATAGTCTTTGTCAAAGGTAAAAGATGCTTAAGATTGTGAAAAACTTCTATAATGAAAATTATACAACAGTGAAGAAAGAAAATAAAGAAGACATTAAAATATGGAAAGACCTCCCATATTCATGGACTGAGAGAGTTATTGGTGAAACAGCTGTACTATTGAAAGACATCTACAAATTAAATGTCATCCTCATCACAATACCTATGACTGTCTTCACTGAACTAGATAAAAACAATCCCCAAATTCACATAGAGGCACAAAAGATCCTGAATAGACATAGCAGTCTTGAGTAAAAAGAACAAAGCAGGAGGCATCACAATACCTGATATCTAGGCACATTACAAGACCATAGTACAAAAATAGCATGGAATTGCCATAAAAACCGACACCTAAACCACAGGAACACAATGGAGGACCCAGAAAAAAGCCATGCATCAAAGGTCAACTGATTTTTGACCAAGGTGCCAAAATTATGCATTGGACAAAGGATAATCTGTTCAATAAATGGCGTTTGGAAAATAACATCCACATGTAGAAATTGAATTTAGACTCCCAAATCTTGCCCTCTGCAAATCAACTGAAAACAGATCAGAGATTTTTTTTTAAGTTGTATATGGACTCAATGCCTTTATTTGTTTTTATGTGGTGCTAGGCACGAAGCCAGTGCCTCACACTTACTTGCGAGGTAAGTGCCCTACCACTGAGCTACAATCCAGCCTCCAAGATCAGAGACCTTTAATGAAAGATCTGAAACTCCGAAACCACCAGAGGGAGACCACAGGGGAAACACATTACCATCTTGGCACAGATGATGATGACTTCCTTGGTAAGACTTGGAAAACATAGGAAACAGAAGCAAGAATCGACAGATGGGATTACGTCAAACTAAAAAGCTTCTGCAAAGCAAAGGAAACAATCAATAGAGTGAAGAGACAACCTTCAGAATGAGAGAAAAATCTTTGTTAGCTATTCATCTGACAGAGGATTAATATCCGAACACATAAAGAACTGAAAAAACTTAACAAAAAAATTAATCCAATTTTAAAAATGGGCCAATAATTTGAATAGACATGTCTTAAAAGGAGAAATTGAGATGGCCTATAAACGTATTAAAATGCTCAATATCTTTAGCCATTAGCAAAATGCATATCAAATCCACAATGTGATTCTATCTCCCCGAGGTAGGATGGCTATTATAAAAAAATAATAAAAATAACAAATGATAGTGAGGATGAGGAGAAAAAGAACACTTCTACATGGTCTGTAGAAATGTGAATTAGAAAATCTGCTGTGGAAAACAGTGGAGGTTCCTAAAAAATACCCCCCAAAACCTAAAACTAAAACTAGAACTAATGTATCATCCAAGTATCCCACTCTTGGGTATATGTCTGAAGAAAACAAAGTCAGCACACCAAAGAGATGCCTGCATACCTATGTTTATTAGGCATTATTCACAACCAGCAAAATATGGAACCAGCCTAGGTGCCTGAACAGATGAATGGATAAAGGAAATGTGATATATATATGCAGTAAAGTATTATTCAGTCATAAAGAAGAATGAAATCCTGTCATTTGTAGGAAAATGATGACAAAGGAAGACATCATGTTAAATGGAAAAAGCTAGATGTAGAAAGAGAAGTGTCATATATTCTCTCCCATTTGTTGAAACAACACCAATGACAACAAAATTTCCTTTAAGTATCCTGAAAGTAGAAGAGGGACTGTAAGGGACTTGGGAGGGGTCAAGAGCAGGGGCCTGAAAGAGAAAGTAGGGATATAGTATAAGAGTGGATGGACATGATCTATGCACATATAAATATGTCACAGCAAGTCCCATTAATTCCTACAATTAATATATGTCAATAATTAAAAAAATAAAATGCATAAAAAGGAAAATATTCACCTTAAAATATATGTTGCATTTCAAGCCTATTAGATCAGTAGTAATAATGTTAAATTTTTTTACAGACATTACTCATTAAATTTAATGTATTCCTCAGTACAAATTTTGTTGTAGCTGTAATTATCCTCATTTTATAGAAAACATAGTTTAGGGATTTTGAATACTTTCTATAGGAGTTTATCATGACACAAAGCTCCTGTACTTGGTTCAAATGATTAGCAAATGTGTTAAAAAAGGAAAGTCAAAATTCAGTTTAATTAGTGCTTATTATTCTTCAAAATTGGACTAGAAAAAAATGGACTAGAACACTCTAGTACTATCTATCTCTACCTTCACCCTTGGATTTTGAAAGTTTGATTGTCCACTTTATAAAGAATAGCCTAAGTAATTGTGAATTTATTTTTTAATATTTTATTTTATTTTTTGCTCTTATACCAAATTTCAATGGGCTAAGAGGAACTGAAGAGACAAAATGGAAGAGAGTACCAGTGGAGAATTCCTTTGACTTACTGGTGTGTAGTGATACCCACCTTCCCCTTTCTGTCCTTCCTTCCCTATGGGAAATAAGGGTTGCCACTTTCTGTCCTCTTCATAAACTAAGGGAGGACTCAAAGACCCTCTGTAAGACTGACAGGTGCTTCCTGGAACAGGGGACAGTAGCATTGGTTTATGACTCATGTCCCCAAATATCAAAATCAGTCTATGTAAGTGGATTGTGGCAAAATAGGGAAGAAGATGGTTAAAGTTGTGGACATTTCCCCTCCCTATGTACAGCTAAGCATGTGCACATGGATTTTTCTCCTGGGTGGATTCTCTGGGGGTTTCTGGACTTGGGTCACCTTTAGAGAAACCCAGCCCAAGATGTCTACCTTTCAAGAGGCACCAACCTCAAGACGGAGACTGTATTGGAAGAGTGGATCCCCAGAAGACAGGGTTTCAGGGTAGGAATCAGAAGAAAACTATAATAGGAAAGTGCTAGTGGGAAATCATGTCAGGTGAATCTGCAAAGAACTGAAACCTCTTTAACTCCCAGAAGGCATTAACAGCAGATCAGTAATGCCTCCCCTAAGAAGGGTTTCTTTTCCTGCATCCCCTGCACTCCATGGCCACAACTTGAAGCATCATGAACATGAACTAGTCTATTTGGTGGGAGATAGAGCTGAGAAATGAAAAGAAAGTGCCATACTTCTTAACCATTTACCTGTGAGGTCAAATCTGGCCTGAGCAGTGTGTATTAGTGGTATGTGAGTGGAAAGCAGAAACCAGGGGCTGGGAAACTGAGAAGCAGATCTGAGAGGAGATTTTAAAATTTAAGTCGAGTGGAACTTTTTTGCTTTTTTGTTTGTTTGAAAGTAAAATACTATGTGAGCATAACTGATGAGCTAGTGGTAAGAAAAATGATCTGATAAAGTACATCAGAGGGATATTTTGAAAAAGAATAAAGTTGCTGTCTGTTTTCACAAAACGAGATATGAACTGTTTAAAAAGTAAGAAAAATAACTAATTTGAGGAGCAAAAATAATCTAAATCTGAAATAAAAAACAATATACTAAGTCATGAATGTGGGAGTGGATGAACTTATTTTATTTTCCCTTAAATGCTTTGTTAAGGATCAAAGATATAGACACTAGAACAGACATCCTGTGCCTAATAGAAGAAAAAGTCACCCCAAATCTTCATCATGTTGGATTGGGACCTGACTTCCTTAACAGGACTCCAAAAGAGTGGAAAGTAAAATCAAGAATCAGTAAATGGGATGGATTCAAACTAAAAAGCTTCTTCTCAGCAAAGGAAACAATCAAGAACATCAAGAGAGAGCCTACAGAATGGGATAAAATCATTACCACACGCACATCAGATATAGCACTAACTTCCAGGATATATAAAGAACAAAATGACTTAACACCAAAAGAACTAAAAACAACAAACAAACAAATAAATAACCCGATCAACAATTAGGCTAAGGAACTAAGCAGACACTTCACAGAAGAAGAACTACAGTCAACAAATATATGAAAAAATGTTCAACATTTCTAGCAATTAGACAAATGCAAATCAAAACTAAGATTTCATCTTACTCCAGTCAGAATGGCAATTATCAAGAATACAAGCAATAATAAGTGTTGGTGAGGATGTGGGAGAAAAGGTACACTCATACATTGCTGGTAGGACTGAAAATTAGTCTGACCACTCTGGAAAGCAATATGGAGATTCTTTAGAAAACTTGAAGTGGAACCACCATTTGACCCAATCATCCCATTCCTTGGTTTATACTGAAAGGACTTAAAAACAGCATACCACAGGGACACAGCCACATCAATGTTTATAGCAGCACAATTCACAATAGCTAAACTATGGAACCAACCTAGGGGCCCTTCCAAAAGATGCATGGTAGGTATTCTGACTGTGGAAACAGACAGCGAAACATTCCCCCGGAGAGCAAACTCCTGGTGGGGGGAGGGCATAACTGGCGCCTTGATTTCCACAATTGGAAACTGTGGAAAACTGCCCAGCAGTTTTCCCCTGAGGCTATTAAGATATGGGGATGCACTATCTGGTTTTCATAGTAATGTCCTTGGATGTGAGAGGCTTTGTGTTTGTATTAACCTGGACCTTATCTCAGTTATCTAGCCTTCAGGGTTAAAGGAATACTGGTTAGAGTGTAGTCATGGTGATGAGTAATATGTAACCTTTTTTAATAAACTCAGCAGGAGGGAGGAGCGAAGACTTCTTCTTCTTCACTTCACTCCTCTCCACTCCACTTCTGTCTGCCCTCTTGTACCCTGTGTCTGTTCTTTTGTGGTTCTCCTCACAGGTTTTCTCCACAGGTGTTCGTTACAATACATAGATCAAGAAAATGTGGTATATATACACAATGGAATATTACTTAGCCTTAAAGAACAATAAAATTATGGCATTTGCAGGTAAATAGATGGAGCTGTAGAATATTATGCTAAGCAAAATAAGCCAATCCCCGCAAACCAAAGGTCAAATGTTTTCTCCGATAAAAGGATGCTTATCCATAATGGGGGGAAAGGTAGGGAAGAATGAAGGAACTTTTGATTGTGCAGAGGGGAGTGAGGAGGATGTGGGGATGCGAAGGATAATCCAATGTGATGGACCTATATATGTGTATGATTACAATACTGGTGTGACTCACCACCATGTACAACCAGAGCAAGGAGAAGTTGTGCTCCATTTGTGTGTAATGTGTCAAAATGCTTTCTGCTGTCAAGTAAACTAATTAAAACAGATTTTTAAAAGTTAAGAATAACCTAAAGATGTTAACAAAATGTATGACTTACAAAACAAGGGAAAAATTAAAAAGAATATCGAACTATCAAGACAAAGATGAAAAATCAAGAGGGTTGCATGTGATGTGTAGGAAAATAGGAAGGTGCCTCATATTTTTCCTACTGTAGGAAACATAGGATTTATCTTCAGAGATCTTTGTGGAGAAAGATCTGGTTGGCTTTAACGTGGAGAAACACTTCCCACACTATGTGTGTGTGCTTCCCCACGTGGAAGACAGAGTAAACTGCCTTCTAGACTCTCCCTGTGAGAGGCATGTGATTGAGATTCTGCCTTGCAAATATACTTTGGTGGGACTTATCTGGAAATATGAGCAACCCAAAGATGCAGCTTTTCCTTGCGGGTAGTGTTTGCTTATTGCAAATGTGAGAAAGGGGAGGGAACTACCCAGTGAAACTGCCACTGGAGAGCTTCTGGCCTTTCATCTGGAGATCATGGTGGCAGGTTCTAGTGGCTGTGACATCCTCTCTTGAGACACCTTAACTGTATGGTGGCACCATTCTTGATGGAACAGCTGGAGCGTCTGACTCTCTCATCCTGCTGGGATATCTGTGTGCCACCTACAGTTCTTAAAAATTAAATTAGTTTTTATATAAATTGCTAAGGAAATTGTTATTAGCCATTAAGAACTCTAAATAACACACATTCTAAAACTATTGTGGTGGTTTAATACATTTTAACAATAAATTATTCTTGATTTTACATTCTGTTATCAGGTCATAGCAAACATGTACCCAAGTGACTTCTAAGAAATGATGTCATGGTAGGAAGACAGAGGAAATAAAAGGATGCAAGAAGGTTCAGATCTTGTAAGATTATAGTGAAGATTCTCAAAAGGACAGAAAGGAATTTATTTTACGTTTGAATTAAAGCTTCTTGTTTTGTGATTGTAAAAGTTATTCTCTAGACTGTAGGAAAGAGAAAAGACTAAAAAATGGGGATTAGAAAACAGAGATGTAGGGCCTAGGAATAAGGCAGTAATTCCCCAAAGGACATAACTAAACGGAGAAGTGGAGCCTGCACTCAGACTTGCATTCTCAGCAGGGGGAATTCCTCTGTCAGTATCCAGATGTCCCATCACTGAGTAGCAGCCTCTACCCAGCTGAGAACTGTACACTGTGTGTGTCCTGGAGCCAAGCGAGGTGTCCAGGATCTCCCCTGTTAACAGGCAATGTTAACAGACCCAAGACCACTTGGCAGGTGTGATGCTCCAATGTGCCCAATAGATTTATTCAATTTTGTCAGATATTTTCCCATGTTGAAAACACTCTAATCTTGTCCCAGAACAAAAGTAAATCTTGAAAAACAGCATGACAGTATCAAAGGGTGGAACATGTGGGGGAAAAACAATCCATTCTGAACAGAACTGCATGACGTCTCCTCAATGTAGAAAGCAACCCAGTTATGCTATTTAACCTCTCTTTTGAGTTCCAGCTCAAGATTTCAAATATAAAATCGCTTCAATTATTGGTATTAAGAAAACATTGCTTTCATATTTAAATTTTAACTCTCATGGTCCAACAGAAATGCATCTTGATTGCAAGTTTGGTTGAGTGGCAGTTGTTTCACATTCTAAAGTTCCCTGCTTGATTTATTCCCTGGGAAGAGGGGGCTAGACAGAGTTCTTTTCTTCCTTGGATCTTTAGAGTATGTTACATGGTATGGGAAAGGGTAGGGTGTGGGTATGACTATTTGTTTGCTGCTTTCCATCTGATTTGATTTATCTGTTGCTGAAGTTTCATGCTCTCATTCTTGAATCCCTCTTCGAGAAGTCGATCCTATTCCTAAAGGAAACTTGTACAGCTTACTGTGATTCCCACATTGCCTTCTTAGTTCCCCTTTGGGTATTTCCATTAATCCCTCAAGAACTTTTGACACTTGTTCTTGACATTCTTTCCTCCCTTAACTTGCATCTCCCCCGCCCCCTCTGTCTTAGTTTCTCCTGAGTTTCCTATTTCTGCTAACATTTTCCCTAGCCTTGCTCCAGCTTCAGAACTGATGTTGTCTTATAATTTCTAAAATATCTATGGCCTAGAATTCCATTCTTGAATCCCTTCACTCATATGCAACACAATTTGTGGTTGTGTGTGTGTATATATACACACACACAATCACAAATATATATATATATATCCTTATCTCTGATTAACACATGTGTAGCTAGGTAAGAAGGACAGACAAAATGCAATGGGAAGGTAGCTATGTGATGCAGAATCAGAATTTAGTACAAGTCTCCAAAGTTTGGGTGGCAGATGCAACAAAAGTATGTTGAAACCACTGGAGCCTGAAGTAGCCCATAGGATATTCCTGGGCCAATATGCAGATTCAGTACAAAAGTGGAGTAGTGCTCAAATAGCCAGAATGTATTGGCCATATGAACACTCAGCCAATTTGCTTAAAAATGGGTAGTTGGTCAAGAGTCTTCTACTCATTATTGTGCTCCCAGGTATCAAGTTATACTAGTTTTGGGAGAAACAAAAATCCCGCTTAGTAGGATGGTTGTATCACTATGCAGTCCGATGTAAAAAGGTTATCTATAGCTCATGGAATCAAAGTGTCCTTATTTAGCAATTGAGAAAATAATGGTCTCTGAGCCATTAGGTGAGGATTTGATCACAAGTGCCTTACAGCACTTGTGCTATGCTTAGTAATTAATAACTACTGTTTAATAACAATAGCATAAGGAAAAATTTCATGGTATTTTATCCAGCAACTAGATAAATTTTCATAACCAGAGATGGACAGAGATAAAAGCAGATAGGAGATGAGAAATGTAGTAGCGTAACTGGATGGGATATTCTTCTTTTGGAGGCATGAAGTTCTCATCCTTACACTTTGTTTTTGACTTGGGGCACTGGAAGAGAAAACTGAGATGTTGTGGTCAAATACCAGAAATTTCAGAGCTGGAGTCCTCTCTTGTTCCCCCATTGCCTGGGCCCTGTCCTGCTGCATCTTCTCAGTCAACTGATTCACATGTTCCTGGTAACTCTTTTCTTTCTGTTCCATGATCTGCGCATTCTTCCTTTGGATTTCTTCCAACATTTTCTTTGTAGCTTCTGCAGATTCAGCCTTTATATGTTCCACTGAGGAAGAAAAGCAAAGAAATACAGATGTTAAGTTGTACATATTTCTTGTGTTTTTACCCTTTAAAAAATTCTTATATCATTGAGAATTGTGGTAAATTTTGCATCAGAAGATCGATATTGAACATGCCAGTTAAGGTAAAACTACCAGAGAACTAAGAATGATACTTGCTATTCTCTTCCTTCTTTTCTTCCTCTCCCTCCTTTCTTTCCTCCTTCCTTCCTTCCTTCCTTCCTTCCTCCCTCCCTCCCTCCCTCCCTCCCTTCCTTCCTTCCTTCCTTCCTTCCTTCCTTCCTTCCTTCCTTCCTTCCATTCTTTCTTTCCTTTTTGGTACTGGGGATTGAAACCAGGGAGTGCTTAACCACTGAGCCACATATCCAGCCCTTTTTAATATTTTATTTAGTGACAGAATCTTCCTGAGTTGCTAAGTGCCTCACTTATCTGCAGAGGCTGGCTTTGAACTCCTGATGCACCTACATCAACCACCCCAGTTACTTGAATTAGGGGCATGGGCCACCACGCCCGCTGCTATTGTTTCTTTATAATGATAATTTTATGTGGACCAATACTGTCAACAAACACTTCTAGGCTTTCCAACTAGTCTCAGTGTTTTCAGTTGTTCTCACCTGCAACCTCTTTTTCTTTTTTTGTGAATGAGTGATCAGTTTGTAGGAGTGCATCTGCCACATCCTCCTTGGAATCCAAGTATTTTTGCAACATCTGTTCAGCCTAAACAGGAGCATTCAAATGAGGAAATAGAGACTATGGATTAAAGAAAAACCAACCTGCAATACATCTCTTAATTCAAGTGTTCCCAGCCATGTAACAATTCATTTTACAATTCAAGTAGCATTTCAAAGTGATTAGGTCTAAAACTTAACCCTGGATTCCCTGTCAAACTGATCCTTCCCAGTCACTTCAGTTTTAGCAACTAGTAACAGTTCATCCAACTATATCCTTGATATCTTGTTTTCCCTTCACATGTCCCTCATATAACCATCAGATATTACCAGAACCTGTCACTTGTCACACACTGCACCAAAATACACTAGCCCAAGGCATCATCACCTCTTACCGCAGTCAGTCCTTCTCAGAGCAACAAGAGTTTTGCCATATTACTTTCAGAAAAAATCACTCTTACACTCAAAACCCTCTATTGACATTCTTTCTGTTCAGCCAAATGAATTTCAAGCTGATTTCAGTGTCCTTCAAAGCACTCATTTTTCTGGCCTCTGGCTTTATCTCCTGAAGACTCTCCTTTACTTCCTGCTCACAGCACATAATTTTTTTTTTTTTTTTTTTTTTTTTTTTGCTACTCCTGGAACATGAGCCAATGAATTCTTCAGGGACCTTTTTTGTTGTTTGAAACTTCCTTCTCCTACATATCCTTTTGTTTCGCTGGCTTCTTTGAATAGTCTGCTGAAATTTTACCTCATCTGATATAATCATGTTAAAATACTGTATTTTATGTTCAACATCCCTTACAGCTAGGGTGCATAAATGATTAAACTCTTGCCAAAAATATAATCATAAATATTACATGGTAAATCTTGGAAAGCTCCTAAAGGGAGTCTAATCATAGCCCTTCTCATGTCTAAAACACCCCCCACCTTTTTTTTTCCACCTACAAAATGGAGCTAAAGGCTGAAACAAACAGCCCTCTTAAAACATGAACTCAGCTTGAGGCAAACCTTGTACAAAGATGCTGGGACTAAGACAAATGTGGGATCATCAGAGAAGCACTGGGTGCTCTCCTCCTCACTTCTTGGATGCAAGAAAGAAACTTTTGCTCTTTTGAAGCCATTGGTGCTTTTTCTCTTCAAATAATATGTAGCCAAACCTAATTCTAACTGATGTAATCTGAGAATACCAGTCTAGAAAAATTGTTAACGGCACAGATCATGTTACTCAGATTTGCATACAAGCAGTACCACTTGTTACCTGGGTGATCTTGAGACAGTCTTTGTCCTTTTCTGAGCCTCAATTTTCTTTTTAAATTAATGGGTATATTAATAATAAATAGTTTTTTGATTTGATGTGATGATTAATTGGTTTAAACTCTAGAACACAGTAAGAGCAATAAAAGTATTTATTGCTACTGTCATTAAAATTATTTGTAAGACATAATTTGTTTATTACTGTTTGTACTTAGAAAGAACTTGCTTTTCTTCAGTGAATTTGCCTTTTATTTCTGTTTTTAAATTTATTTCTCCCCAGCAACTTGACAAGTACCTTACACACATGTCAAAATGAATTGTTGGAAAATGACTGGATGATTGGATGAATGAATGAATTTCACAAACATCTTTGGGGACTGTGTGATCCCAAGAAAGAACCTATGTATCTCATGGTAAGTTCTCTTACTGAATGAATCAGTCAGTGGGCAAATAAAAGGCAGAGGCACTGCATACCAAGCCCAGTGTCTTCCTTGTTTCCAGGGGGTTTAAAAGAGTCTTATAGGGATTCTGACTGTGCAAATATACAGAGAAGTGTTCCTCTGTGAGCAAACTCCAGGGAGGTAATAGGAACTCTCTTTCCCACCCTTAGAATGCCCTGTGGTTTCTCCTAGGAACTAGTAAAATAACTAAATACATGTGCAACATCTAGCTGCAGTGGCAATGACTGTATGAGAAGGCTTTATGCTAGAGTCTTATGAGCCTCAACCTTGATCTCAGGCACATAGTTTCTGGGAATAAAGGAACTTGCTTGTTAGGAAACTACAGTGTTTCACCAGGCTCCAGTGCTCCTGGATCTGCCTGCCTAACAGTAACAATGGACTTTCTTGAGAGCAGCACAAAGTTCCTGACATTACATATTGTAACTGTAAAATGTAACTACAAAATAAGCAACCTTACTGATAGAATACACAATAATGTAGTTATGGTACTAATGACCTAATGTAACCTGTTGATATACATAAACCTGGCCACTTGGACAAGCAGCCATTTTTCCTGCCTCTGCATCTTGTCTCTGTGTCTCTTATTATTTTCCTTACAGAGTCTCCTCAGCAATCCCCAGAAATGGTACCAGCTACATCTATCCCCTTTCCATGATCTATCCTCTTTCCACGATCCTGATATTAGTTTTTCTTCAGCTCTTATTTTTTCTGAATAAAGAGATGGTAACCGCCTGGTTTAGAAAATGTCCCCTGCTTCACTTCTTCTTCCAGAGGACCAAAAATATCTTGAAATAAAGTTGTGCAACTATCCGGTGATCCTTCCCTGTTTTGCTTACAAGGGTCATCTCGCTTTCCTTCCAGATGGACCTGTAAAGCTACCAAACAGCACAGACAGAAAAGTGAACCCCTGAGCAGAAGGTTAATCACAGCTACTGGAAAATGCTTCTCCTGTAGAAACTGTGGCATCTAAATGGGAACATTCTCTTCACTTCACCATGACATCCTATAACATCCCTAAGAAAAGTGCTTGCTGCCAAAAATTTTTTATTTGTGATTTTCTGAAGCTGTCTTCCCCTAGATTTCCTGCTTTCAGAGAGTGATTCTAAAGCACAGGTATTATTTCATATGAAGCATTTATCTTTCAGGTTTCTAATTTCAGGACTATTTCAGAGCACAGGCATGGGAGTGAGGCAAGCCTACATGGATTTTCTGAACCCACTTCACTGGGACTTTGTGACCTTGATGTGAATGGACTGAGGATTCCATGTCTGTGAACCAGAAGGAGCAATAACCATCTTGTAGATTATATGAGGTGATGCAGACTGTAAGCCAGGGTGACTTTCTAGAAGTACTGAGTAAAAATAAATAATTAATTAATACATTCTTTAATATGAGAATATTTTTGAATATTTTATAATAGGCTAATGAAGTAATGATGATTATATCATAATTATACACTTTGTTGTGGAAGATATGGATTCCATGGTGGAAAAATTAACAAAAATGGACATTTTTTTACACAAAGATCTTATTATCAGTGTCTCTCTCTTGGTTTTCTATTTTTTTTTTCTGTCAGCATACATAAAAAGCAATAAATTATTAAGATTATTTTAAAAAGAATTTCATTCCCCCAGATAACTAGCAGGGAACACAACAATAATGTGTCTTCTTTAACTTTAAAGGAAAAAAAAAACTAAATTAAGAATCTTTTTATAAATGCATTGTACAATTTAGGTAATTGCTAAAAACATAAAATGCATTGTTCAGAAATAAACAAAAATGATTTTTTTTGTGGGAATCTTGGATTTTTAGAGAGTGAAGACTAGGCATAATCTTTCAATAATGATTGCAAATATGTATACATTAGTGAGTTTTACTGTTCTGTGGTCCAAGAAGAATACTTTTCTCAAGAAGGACCAATATTTTTCTGCCTGTCATGACACAGAACACCATACATACCCCTAATTCCTTCTGGAACTTTTGGCCAACATCCTTAAAAGAGTTCTTCATGAAGACTTGTATGGCCTCTCTCTCACAGGCCCTGTGCACGTCCAACAGTTCCTCGAGGATCTCTGTGCGCAGCTGCACCTTCTGGCCCATCTGCTGGTTATAGTGGGCAAACGCCTTCTGCACAGCAGAAGGATTCTCTATCTGGGCCAGGGCCAGGACTACATTTTCCATGCAGGGCAGATCCCCACTGCGGATGGCATTGAATAGGTCAACACCAGGCTCTGTGGACCTATAAAAAATAATTTTAAAAAATAGTGACTGTCAGCTGATGGACAGAGTACTCAGTATAGTTTCAAGTAAGCCTCACAGATAATAATTTTAACAATTTCATTAGGAATAACAGTGATGGAATAAGCTGTTAATCTCTAGGTTCACAGGAGATTAAACCTTCTTTGTGTCCCCTTTTTCCTAAAAGGAAGATTTGGGTCAAATGGATCAGGGTAAAGATTTTGAGGACCTAGATATTGGGTACAGGTCTTTTATAACCCTTCATAGTTATTTTTTCACTTCTTTTCTCCCCTTTACTTCCAATTTCCTTTTGTTGCTATGTATAAAAAAGGGCAAGGAGAAAATTTAGCGCTTTTTCTTTTCTTTTCTTGTAGTACAGGTAACCAGCCCTGTGTCTGGTCTATGTAAATGGGTCTTCCCAAATATGCTCTTACGAGAGCTTCTGGTAGGTGACCAGTTCACCCAGGTTTGCCAGGGTATTGCTGGTTGCAGCCCTGAAAACCTCTCACCCCAGGAAAACTTAGCCTCAGGCAAGTTAGAGTAGCTGTCATACTACAAGAAACAGCACTTCGCAACTCCATCCTGGGCCTGCTCTTTCTATAGTAATAAGTAATTTCTCTATGTATGACTTGTGATTTGTCTTTCCTTCTTTGACCTTTGTTAAATTCTGGATTTGTATATTTAAATGCCTGTATGATATCCCTTACTGTATACATCAGATGAAACTCCAGATTAAATACTTAAATAAAAATGACTGCATCCACTCTGAAAACCTAGTCCTCCTGCTATTACTATGTCAGTAAGTAGTATACCATCTGAGTCGTTGTTGAGCTTTAAACTGTGGAGATAGGCTGAAAACATTCTTCTTATTTCCTCCATACATCCATATTCCCTTCATTATCAAGCATTTTGGATTTGACATTCAAAACATGTTCAGATGTGATCCACTTTGACCATTTCCACTGCCATAATCAGTCCCCAATTAAAACTAAACAATTACAAAGAGGAGCTATCTTATAATTACTTCCCTAATAGAACCCAATGCATTTTTTAAAAAAAATACTCACAAAGATAGGTATAAATATAAATCAGAAAACTTGACCTTGCTGCCCAGAATTTCCCCAAATCTTTTGGAGGCCTTTCCTGTTCATATTTACATATTTGGACTAACCAAAGCAGAATTGTCTGAATTTACACATTAAATGGAAATATTGAAATGGATTAAATTTACCCTGCCCTAAAATTGAGAACAAGTTCCTTATTCTGAGAATAGAAGCTGAGTGGTTGACCAGTCACTTCACAGCCTAATTGGTGCCCAGGAAGCTGAGAATGGAGATTGCCCCTCACCAGGCCTGTCTAGCACAGGTGAAATCTGCATGTGTGTATCCCTGCCTTTTGTCCCACCTCACTGCCTCTTCTCCTTTAAAAGCTTTGCTCACCTTCAGAGATTTACAAGAGGGATTTTTTTTAGTATCACTTTATACTTGTTCATTTTATTTTCAATTTTGCTCTTTTAAAATACAACATCTGTAATTTTGCCAGGATGGTTATTTCAAGTACATTGGTTTTATGAAATTTGTGATATATGGTCTCATTTACCTTGTAGTTGCAAAATCTAAGCTAAGCCAAGTTGTTAGAGGAGAAACATGACCTATATCTTCTTCTTCTTTTTTTCTTCATGTTTTTATTAGAACATTACAGTTATGCATTATAGTGGGGTTTGATATAATCATATATGCATGGAATATAGTTTCCTCCATTTCAGTTCTAGTACATTCTGTTTTTCTCCCCTCCTTCCTCTTCCTCTACCCTACAGGTCTTCCTTCTGTTTAGTTGATGGTGCTTTATAGATAGACACAAAGGTGGAATTCACTGTGGTATATTCATATATTTACATAAGATAATTTGGTCAGATCCTTTCGCTGTTCCTTCCTTTTTACCTCTGTCCTCCCTGCCCCTCAATCCCTTGCCTCTACTCTGCTGATCTCCCCTTTGGTTTTCAGGGGATTCTCCCCATGCCATTTTTCTCCCTTATTTCGCTCTAGCTTCTGCTATGAGAGAAAAGGAACTTTACAAACAATAAGTTTCTTCTCTTTTCCTTCAAATCTGTTTTTGTGTGTGTGTTTTTATTATTTTTTTTTTTTAAATTTTTACTGTTGGTTGTTCAAAACATTACATAGTTCTTGATATATCATATTTCACACTTTGATTCAAGTGGGTTATGAACTCCCATTTTTACCCCATATACAGATTGCAGAATCACATCAGTTACACATCCATTGATTTACATATTGCCATACTAGTGTCTGTTGTATTCTGCTGCCTTTCCTATCCTCTACTATCCCCCCTCCCCTCCCCTCCCCTCCCCTCTTCTCTCTCTACCCCCTCTACTGTAATTCATTTCTCCCCCTTGTATTTTTTTCCCTTTCCCCTCACTTCCTCTTGTATGTACTTTTGTATAACCCTGAGGGTCTCCTTCCATTTCCATGCAATTTCCCTTCTCTCTCCCTTTCCCTCCCACCTCTCATCCCTGTTTAATGTTATTCTTATTCTCATGCTCTTCGTCCCTACTATGTTATTAGTTACGCTCCTTATATCAAAGAAGACATTTGGCATTTGTTTTTTAGGGATTGGCTAGCTTCACTTAGCATAATCTGCTCTAATGCCATCCATTTCCCTGCAAATTCTATGATTTTGTCATTTTTTAATGCAGAGTAATACTCCATTGTGTATAAATGCCACATTTTTTTATCCATTCGTCTATTGAAGGGCATCTAGGTTGGTTCCACAGTCTTGCTATTGTGAATTGTGCTGCTATGAACATCGATGTAGCAGTGTCCCTGTAGCATGCTCTTTTTAGGTCTTTAGGGAATAGACCTAGAAGGGGAATAGCTGGGTCAAATAGTGGTTCCATTCCCAGCTTTCCAAGAAATCTCCATACTGCTTTCCAAATTGGCTGCACCAATTTGCAGTCCCACCAGCAATGTACAAGTGTACCCTTTTCCCCACATCCTCGCCAGCACTTGTTGTTTGACTTCATAATGGCTGCCAATCTTACTGGAGTGAGATGGTATCTTAGGGTGGTTTTGATTTGCATTTCTCTGACTGCTAGAGATGGTGAGCATTTTTTCATGTACTTGTTGATTGATTGTATGTCCTCCTCTGAGAAGTGTCTGTTCAGGTCCTTGGCCCATTTGTTGATTGGGTGGTTTGTTATCTTATTGTCTAATTTTTTGAGTTCTTTGTATACTCTGGATATTAGGGCTCTATCTGAAGTGTGAGGAGTAAAGATTTGTTCCCAGGATGTAGGCTCCCTATTTACCTCTCTTATTGTTTCTTTTGCTGAGAAAAAACTTTTTAGTTTGAGTAAGTCCCATTTGTTGATTCTAGTTATTAACTCTTGTGCTATGGGTGTCCTATTGAGGAATTTGGAGCCCGACCCCACAGTATGTAGATCATAGCCAACTTTTTCTTGTATCAGACGGCGTGTCTCTGATTTGATATCAAGCTCCTTGATCCATTTTGAGTTAACTTTTGTGCATGGCGAGAGAAAGGGATTCAGTTTCATTTTGTTGCATATGGATTTCCAGTTTTCCCAGCACCATTTGTTGAAGGTGCTATCCTTCCTCCATTGCATGCTTTTAGCCCCTTTATCAAACATAAGATAGTTGTAGTTTTGTGGATTGGTTTCTGTGTCCTCTATTCTGTACCATTGATCCACCCGCCTGTTTTGGTACCAGTACCATGCTGTTTTTGTTACTATTGCTCTGTAGTATAGTTTGAAGTCTGGTATCGCTATACCGCCTGATTCACACTTCCTGCTTAGCATTGTTTTTGCTATTCTGGGTCTTTTATTTTTCCATATGAATTTCATGATTGCTTTCTCTATTTCTACAAGAAATGCCGTTAGGATTTTGATTGGCATTGCATTAAACCTATAGAGAACTTTGGGTAATATCACCATTTTGATGATGTTAGTTCTGCCTATCCATGAACAGGGTATATTTTTCCATCTTCTAAGATCTTCTTCTATTTCTCTCTTTAGGGTTCTGTAGTTTTCATTGTATAAGTCTTTCACCTCTTTTGTTAGGTTGATTCCCAAGTATTTTATTTTTTTTTGAGAATATTGTGAATGGAGTGGTTGTCCTCATTTCCATTTCAGAGGATTTGTCGCTGATATACAGGAATGCCTTTGATTTATGCATGTTGATTTTATATCCTGCCACTTTGCTGAATTCAATTATTAGCTCTAGTAGTATCTTTGTAGACCCTTTTGGGTCTGCTAGGTATAGAATCATGTCTGCTGAAAATAGTGATAATTTAAGTTCTTCTTTTCCTATTTTGATGCCTTTAATTTCTTTCGTCTGTCTAATTGCTCTGGCCAGTGTTTTGAGAACTATGTTGAACAGAAGTGGTGAGAGAGGGCATCCCTGTCTTGTTCCAGATTTTAGAGGGAATGCCTTCAATTTTTCTCCATTCAGAATGATGCTAGCCTGAGGCTTAGCACAGATAGCTTTTACAATATTGAGGTATGTTCCTGTTATCCCTAGTTTTTCTAGAGTTTTGAACATAAAGGGATGCTGTACTTTGTTGAATGCTTTTTCCGCATCTATCGAGATGATCATATGGTTCTTATTTTTAAGTCTATTGATGTGGTGAATAACATTTATTGATTTCCATATATTGAACCAGCCTTGCATCCCAGGGATGAATCCTACTTGATCATGGTGCACAATTTTTTTGATATGTTTTTGTATCCGATTCTCCAGAATTTTATTGAGGATTTTTGCATATAGGTTCATTAGAGATATTGGTCTGTAGTTTTCTTTCTTTGAAGTGTCTTTGTCTGGTTTAGGAATAAGGGTGAAGTTGGCCTCGTAGAATGAATTTGGAAGTTCTCCCTCTTTTTCTATTTCCTGAAATAGCTTGAAAAGTATTGGTATTAGTTCCTCTTTAAAGGTTTTGTAAAACTCTGCTGTATACCCATCCGGTCCTGGACTTTTCTTAGTTGGTATTCTTTTGATGGTTTCTTCTATTTCCTCAATTGTCTGTTTAGGTTGTCTATATCCTCCTGACTCAATCTGGGCAGATCATATGACTTAAGAAATTTATCGATGCCTTCACTATCTTCTATTTTATTGGAGTATAAGGATTCAAAATAATTTCTGATTATCTTCTGTATTTCTGAAGTGTCTGTTGTGATATTGCCTTTTTCATCCCGTATGCTAGTAATTTGAATTCTCTCTCTTCTTCTCTTCGCTAGCATGGCTAAGGGTCTGTCGATTTTATTTATTTTTTCAAAGAACCAACTTTTAGTTTTGTCAATTTTTTCAATTGTTTCTTTTGTTTCGATTTCATTAATTTCAGCTCTGATTTTAATTATTTCTTGCCTTCTACTTCTTCTGCTGTTGTTTTGCTCTTCTTTTTCAAGGATTTTGAGATGAAGTATGAGATCATTTATTTGTTGGTTTTTTTCTTTTTTTAAGGAATGAACTCCAAGCAATGAATTTTCCTCTTAGAACTGCTTTCAATGTGTCCCATAGATTCCGATATGTTGTGTCTGTGTTTTCATTTATCTCTAAGAATTTTTTAATTTCCTCCTTGATGTCTTCTATAACCCATTGATCATTCAGTAACCTATTGTTCATTCTCCAAGTGATGCATGATTTTTCCTTCCTTCTTTTATCGTTGATTTTCAGTTTCATTCCATTATGATCAGGTAAGATGCATGGTATTATCTCTACTCCTTTATATTGTCTAAGAGTTGCCCTGTGACATAATATATGATCTATTTTTGAGAAGGATCCATGTGCTGCTGAGAAAAAAGTGTAACTGCTTGATGTTGGGTGGTATATTCTACATATGTTAATTAAGTCTAGGTTATTAATTGTGTTATTGAGTTCCATAGTTTGCTTATTCAACTTTTGTTTGGAAGATCTGTCCAGTGGTGAGAGAGGTGTGTTGAAGTCTCCCATGATTATTGTATGGTGGTCTATTAGACTCTTGAACTTGAGAAGAGTTTGTTTGATGAACATAGCTGCACCATTGTTTGGGGCATATATATTTATGATGATTATGTCTTGTTGGTGTATGGTTCCCTTGAGCAGTATGTAGTGTCCCTCTTTATCCCTTTTGATTAACTTGGGCTTGAAATCTATTTTATTTGATATGAGTATGGATAATCCTGCTTGTTTCCGAAGTCCATATGAGTGATATGATTTTTCCCAACCTTTCACCTTCAGTCTATGTATGTCTTTTCCTATCAAATGCGTCTCCTGTAGGCAGCATATTGTTGGGTCTTGTTTTGTGATCCATTCTACTAGCCTGTGTCTCTTGATTGGTGAGTTTAAGCCATTAACATTTAGGGTTATTATTGAGATGTTTTGTTCTTCCAGCCATATTTGTTTATTTATGTTACTAAACATGGTTTGTTTTCCTCTTTGATTGTTTTCCCCCCCTTTACTGTCCTACCTCCCACTGTTGGTTTTCATTGTTATTTTCCATTTCCTCTTCCTGTAATGTTTTGCCGAAGATGTTTTGAAGAGATGGTTTTCTAGCTGCAAATTCTTTTAACTTTTGTTTATCGTCGAAGGTTTTAATTTCATCTTCCATCCTGAAGCTTAATTTCGCTGGATACACAATTCTTGGTTGGAACCCATTTTCTTTCAGTGTTTGAAATATGTTATTCCAGGATCTTCTAGCTTTCGGAGTCTGTGTTGTAAGATCAGCTGTTATCCTGATTGGCTTACCCCTAAATGTGATCTGCTTCCTTTCTCTTGTAGCTTTTAAAATTCTCTCCTTATTCTATATGTTGGGCATCTTCATTATAATGTGTCTAGGTGTGGATCTCTTATGATTTTGCACATTCGGCGTCCTGTAGGCTTCTAGGATTTGGGATTCTGTCTCATTCTTCAAGTCTGGGACGTTTTCTCGTATTATTTCATTGAATAGATTGCTCATTCCTTTGGTTTGGACCTCTATACCTTCCTGTATCCCAATGACTCTTAAGTTTGGTCTCTTAATGTTATCCCATATTTCTTGGATGTTCTGCTCATGGTTTCTTAACAGTATTGCTGAGCTGTCTATGTTCTTTTCAAGTTGAAATACTTTGTCTTCATTGTCTGATGTTCTATCTTCTAAGTGTTCTACTCTGCTGGTAGTATTCTCCATTGAGTTTTTAAGTTGGTTTATTGCTTCCTGCATTTCTAGGATTTCTGTTTGTTTGTTTTTTATAACAAATCTATCTCCCTGTGTATTTGATCTTTTGCTTCTTGGATTTGTTTATGTAATTCATTGTCGAAGTGATCTTTCATTGTCTGATTTTGCTGTCTAATGTCTTCCTTGAGACTCCAGATCATCTGAAGCATGTATATCCTGAATTCTTTATCTGATATTCCATCTGCTGCAGCTATTACCTCTTCTAAAGTTGAGTTGAGCTGCATTGTTTGTGGTACTTTCTTTCCTTGTCTTTTCATACTGCTCGCTTTTCTTTCTGCTTGGTGAAACTGTTGTGTTATTGAAATTTTCCCCCTATATATTTATATTGCTCTTGTATAGTTGCAAAGTCTCCCTTGCAGGGGCGGGCAGCGGCTGTGCTCCTCCTCCAATTGGGGTGATTTGTCTACCACGCTGACGGGCCGCTGGGCCTGTTCTGCCGGTCAGTCGCAGGTCTGCCTACCTTGCAGGCGCGGGCGGCGGCTCTGCTCTGCCCGTCCTCCAATTGGTGTGACGTGTCTACTACGCCAGCGGGTCACTGGGCCTGTTCCGGGTGCGGGCGGCGGCTCTGCTCGGCCCCTACTATAATTCCAAATCTGTTTTTTTTTTTAATAAAAACTCTTTTTTTTATAAAGTAGAAGATGAAGATTTCTGAAGCAGTGAACATTAGGACTCCCATCTCCCTCCATTAGTGCCACCTTCATCTGGAGAATGTAGGGCCAAATCTCTCTTTGTATTTGAAACATAGATGGCATCCCAGACTTCGTCCTGGTTTCTTACAAGTCTGTTCTTGGGCAGGGTCTGGTCAGACTTCAGGACTCAGGCTCCCCAGTGGCTGCCTCCTCTGGCTGTGCAGAGCCTGCCAATCTCCCAGGGCCCTCCTGCTGCCCACTTGCTCCTTCTTAACTCTTTGCTGTGCCTCAGCATTCACCAGCCTTTCACTGGAGCCTATGTCTCAAGTCTGACCTTTAGTCTGTTGACTTTTGGCTCTGTTGTGTTATCAGAATTTGTATTCTTATTGTATGAAGATTTACTGTTTATTATTTACTGCTTATTATCCTTATTTGCCGTTTATTTCAGGTCATGAAGACATCATTACTATATGGGCTGATGAATCAGGCTTGGTGTTCCTGTGGACTCAATTTTGTATAGAGTATTATATACACAAATGCTGATACTTCCTCTTTAACCAGAGCTAGAGAATTGAATAATTTGTAAATTTCATAAAGTTAAAAGGAGTGAAAAAGTCTCCCATAAATGAGATAGGATAAAAGAAATAAAAAATCGGTAGAATGGAGATATAAACGAATGACAGGCTACCTCTTGATATCCCCAGGATTGTAAGGGAGCTCCTCTCCCACATCTGCCTCTGGAGTAGCCTCTCTGGGACACATCCATTTCAGAGAGAATCAATTCACCCGATAAACTATGTCCCACCCCTGCCCTAGTCTCACCTGGAGTGAGGAACCTTTAGAGCTGGGGAGAAGGCAGCCTCCAGGAGGTGAAGAGTGCTGATGGGCTCCTTCCCTTCTCAGTTTGGCCACATTGCTTTCTAATTCCTCTTTCTCTGCCACTTTGCTTTATTACCTTATTGCTCCTGGGACTTTACAGACTACCTTCAGTGAACTGATGAGGACACATTTATAAAAAAAGCTATCTCTGGAAAAAAAAAAAGTCTAACAGGCAAGTGAAAGAACTGAATACAAAACAATGACTTAGAAGCCATAAGAGAAATTCCAGAGAATGTGGATGGGAGGATTTTATAGGATTTCTCAGTTTCAAACTTCCATTTGAAACAGGCCAAATTTGTATGCCTCCCATCTGAAATGGGGAGTGGCTTCCTCAGGCTGAGAGTGGAGGCTGTGGATGAGGCTGTGTGTGTCCCCGCCCGTTCCCTCCCCCCACCCCAGGCTCCAGAGAAGCTGCTTGGGAGCAGAGATTGTCCCACAGGCCTGGCTAACACAGACCAAACAAATCCTCACATGAACATCTCCTGCCTTTTGTCTCATGTCCCTTCTCCCCTGCCTCCCCTCCTTTAACACTTCTGCTCACTTTCAGGGATTTCAAAGATGGAACATTTTGAAGTAAATAAATTTTCTCTCTGTTCCTTTAAAGTTGGTTTTGGATAAAGTCTATTTTACTACCAATTTGACTCTGAATATTTCTGGAGCAGCAAGCCTTGTAGCCTAGCCTCTTTCCTCCAGGGTGGTAATAGAGCCATTTGGAAACACAATTGGAGGAGATCCTAAAATCTGTTTGCCCACTAGGTACAGGTGCACATACCTGTAATCCCAGGGATTCATTCACAATGGATCTAGTTAACCTGTTCAGTAACTGAGGACTGTAAGTGCCTTGAGGGATACGTCTACATCTTAACCACCTCTGACTCTAAGCACCTAACCCAAATCCTGGCACTTAGTATTTAATATGTAATGAATAAAGATGAGGATCACTTTCACTTACTGCACATGTGACTATGATAATCTTTACATACCTTGTCCTATTTCATTCTTGAAATAAATTCTTTTACCACAATGTTACAGAGAAATTTAACAACTTGTTAAAATAGTAGACCTAATAAACAAAATTTGAACCCAAGATGTCTTGCTTCAAAACCCACACTATCATGAACTTCTCTAAAATGCTTCTGTTTGTTGAGTGAACAACAATCATGTTTGCTATTCAGCAAGTGCTTTTTAATGCCACATTCTGTACATATATCATTTAAACCTCACTGTGTTGCTTCATGAAATGAGGTGTATATTTTCCTTTTTGCTAAGGAAGAAAACGGATCAGAAAGGAGGTAAGAGATGTATGTCTTCCTAAATCCATTGAACTACACCAATCAAGTCACTGAATGAGATTCAGAGTTGGAAATCCATCTGATTAAAACCCAAATCTCTCTGTTATAGGGCTGGGATATATAGGAAACTGAGAGAGCATGAAGGCCCCCTTTCAAACACACAATCAAGTCAAAAAAGATTTCAGATTTATCACTCAGAGTAATAGATATGAGTTTATTAGAAGGAATAGGAAAAGGAAATGAGTGATACTCCCAAGGAAGAAAGTGGGTTCTCTTAAAGAGGAGAGGGACAGCATATGTCTCCTCCCTCCAGTATTATTGGGGGTCCCAGGGAAGATTCCAGAGAATCACCAGATCAGTCTCCTAACTTTTGACTGATAGCAGATTGACCTCAAACTTTCAAGTGTCCATAATGAGAGAGGGCCCATGTAGTCCATCTGACATAACTGCAGAGTGTCACTTAGTTTGATATGCCCCTTGGTGGCATCTAGTCATCGAAAGTAGCACTGAGAGCAGGCAAGGGGGTTCTGGTATTCAGCAACATCAGACATTTTATGGGCAGTCCCCAGCATGTCCCAACTGCCCACACTCTTTCGTCCTGCATGCTTTAATCTACAGTGTAGCCAAGCAGCAATTTCTTCTCCTAGGGCTTCCTCCAGCCATCTTATTTCACAAGTTCATCAGCTCACCATTGCCTGGAAATTACAGAGGGCACCGGGCAGTCACAGGATACATTGTGACAGCCTTGTTTTACACATAACTCCAAATGTCTCCCATAACTGATTTCCCTATAATGACCTGAGTTTAATCATCCTCTATTTTTGCCTTTGAGACAGCCACATAGTAAGTTCTCTGAATCTGTCCCAACTGTCCAAGCAGATAGTCAGTGGCCCACTTGTGTGAGTAACAACCATCTAGACTGCTCACAACTCAGCCCATTGGTTGTTGTGTGCTTGACTTCATCATCCTCAGAGTCTCAGTCACACAGGAATTGAAAGAAATAATGAAGTCAGTGGGCTTCCTCATGTGGGATTCGGGAGGTGATTACTTAAGAGAAGTAACGAGGTGTTGGAACATGACAGAAGGCCCAGCAGTCCTACAAGCCCACTGCACTTGTGCCATGTTCCAGGGACTGAAGGGGACTCCTCACTCCACAGAGGATGCTGCTTCTGGTCTAATTATAAGGCTAGAAAACCTTCCTCAGAACCTCTCCAAGTTCCCCCTGGAAGAGACCTTGCTTCACAGAGGCCCCTCAGGGGGATGCAGGCAGCTTGGTCACATGGTCTTACTTCCTCCCTCTGAGGGACATTTGCTTGTGTGATAGAATGTAATCTGAGCCTGAGGAGGCCACAAGGAGATCATGCAACTGTCTCAGTGTTCCTGCTTCCTTATGTTATTTCCACTGCTAGTATTCAGAGATCTGCTCAGTTTTTTCGTTGCATTTCAAACACATTCTCAACCCTAATTTCAACTCCAACAGAGAAAAGATTCTTGAAGTCACCAATTATTGGAAATTGCTCAAATTCAGCCCAACAGGTGAGAAGATGGCAGGGTGGGATATAGACACAATCTGGTAAAATGTGCAAGGAGTTTTGGAAATGGCCAAATACCATTGTAGACATGTGGTGTGCAGTTGTCTTCCTACAAAATTGTTGAGAAGTGCTTGAAATAGTTTATTTTCAAGTATGCGAGGGGCCTTCTGTCTGCAAACTTCTTTTGGGTGTCCATAAACTTTAACCCAACAGATGACAACTTATGACTAAGATTTAAACTGGGTGGGTGGGGAAGTCTTTTTACTCTTACCATTTTTTTTACCTCACTTCTGACCCCATCCTTATATAAAAATAGCTATAATTATATGCCAACATTTCTTTGTTGAGGGTTTCATATTGAATTGCTGGTCATGTGTGTTGGGGAGATGTGATGGGGCACTAGAGCTTTTGCCTGCCCCCTCATTGTCCTTCACCAGACCATCCCAATGTGCAGTGTTCAGGGCATTCCTTAGAGAGATCAGCAAGCCCTTGGGGACAGGCTCTGCAGCAGGAATTCTGTTGCCAGTGGAAGAAGCCTCAGTTTATATGTTTTAGTTGGGAAAACTGAAGGTCACTGACCATTACTTTAAGACCCTAAGATAGCACAGGTGTGCTCTAAGGACCTTAATGGGAAGGATGAAATAGAGAGTATTTACAATGCTGCTGTCTCCTGGTTCTGTGGACAATATGCAGATTCCACATAATAATATTCCACAGCCTGTGGGTATTATTTTCAGTGAGATTTTTATCTTCATATAAAATGCCTGGTTTTATTTCAATAGAACCAACCTGGACTTATAGAAAGAATAGGGCAGAAGTGAGGTTTGTGTGATTAGGGCACTTTGACTATTATATTAAAATCATATTTTTGCTAGGAATTAAAGCAGTGACTTCATTCCTGGGTATTTACTATGAGCAAAAGCTGGAGGATCTTAGGGACATGGGGTGTCCAGTCCTGCAGAGATAATAGGCAGCAGTTTCTTTTCACTATACAGGTAGGTCCCCTCTGTTGCAGTGAGTCCCTTCTGCACAAGTTCCTCAAATATTTCCTTTATTTGGAGAGCCCTAGAAATTGAGAAATGTGGTGGAGACATGGTCAACTGGGGCCCTACTGAAGGGCATCTCATGTGTTTAAACAGTCCACACCTGGTACTTATGGGCTTTGTACTTGGAACTAAAGATCAGGTGGTGAAGAAGACCGTGTACCTGAGATCAAGAGGTGATAGTAGCACAAAGGCATTTTCCATGTCACAATTATACAAAAATAAGTTCTAGGGTAGGAGTGACAACATGGCACAGTGGCAGCACAGAAGAGGCACGCCCCATCCTGTCTCAGGAAGTCAGAGATAGGAAGCATCAAGGAGTAGCATAGGTTGGAAAATAAAGGATGAGGTGAGGAAGCTGGGCTGATGAGGAAGTCTCTGTGTATCTCTAAAGGTCCAGAGTCACAAGAGCATGCCCAGCTTGTAGAATTACTAGGAGTTCATTCTGACTGTAAGTCTGAAGCACTAGACACCTGGAAAGAATTACTAAAATGTTGGGCTGGGGATTTAGCTCAGTTGATAGAGTACTTGCCTGGCATGCAAGACCATTAGTTCAATCCCCAGCAGCACAGGAAAAAAAAAGAAGAATTACTATAAATGTTGAGTTGACTCTAATGAAAAAATTCTCTTCTTTATTAATATGATTTATTAATATCAAGTCAATATCACAGGAGACTTTTATCTGAATACTGGTCACATATTGAAAGGTCATAATGAAAAACAAAATATCAGGATGACTTGTGCTCTCTAGTTCCCTGTTGTCAGGAGTAGACTTTTCTAGTTGAGCTGACTTTTGCTGTTTCTAGTAGTATTAAACATTTTCATTCTGTGCTGGGATTTTCCCAGGAACATATTATTTCATTTTAATTTTGGTAATTGTATTCACATTTCTTTGAATATAACAAATCCATATGAAGTGCTAAAGTCATGAAAGAATATGTAGTGTAAAGTTAGTCATTCTCTCTTCTTTCACCTCAACTATACAGGTACCTTCCTTTTTAATTATTTAATTGATTTTATTTTTTTAAATACACAAGAGCGGAATGCATTACAATTCTTATTACACATATATACCACATTTTTCATATCTCTGTTTGTATATAAAGTAGGTTGATAACCAATTTGTGTCTTCATACATGTACTTTGGATAATGATATCCATCACATTCCACTATCCTTACTTATTCCCCACCTCCTCCCTTCCCTTCTCACCCCTCTTCCAATCTATAATTCAATTATTCCTCTCATGCTTCCCCTCCCTACCCCACTATTAGTCAGCCTCCTTATATCAGAGGAAACATTCGGCATTTGTTTTTTGAGGATTGGCTAACTTCACTTAGCATTATCTTCTCTAACACCATCCATTTACCTGCAAATGCCATGATTTTATTCTCTTTTATTACTGAGTAAAATTCCATTGTGTATATATGCCACATTTTTTATCCATTTATCCACTGAAGGGCATCTAGGTTGGCTCTACAGTTTAGCTATTGTGAATTGTGCTGCTATAAACGTGATGTGGCTGTGTCCCTGTAGTATGCTGTTTTTAAGTCCTTTGGGTATAGTTCAAGGAGAGGGATAGCTGGGTCAAATGGTGGTTCCATTCCCAGATTTCTAAGTAATCTCCATATTGCTTTCAATATTGGCTGTACCAATTTGCATTCACACCAGCAATGTATGAGTGTACTTTTTCCCCCATATCCTCACCAACACTTATTGTTGTTTGTCTTCATAATAGCTACCATTCTGACTGGAGTGCAATGATATCTTAGAGTAATTTTGATTTGCATTTCTCTAATTGTTAGAGATGATGAGCATTTTTTCATGTATTTGTTGATTAATTGCATATCCTCATTTGAGAAGTGTCTGTTAGGGTACTTGGTCCATTTATTTATTGGGTTATTTGTTTTTTCAGTGTTTAGCTTTTTGAGTTATTCATATACCCTAGAGATTAGAGCTCTATCAGATGTGTGAGGGGTAAAAATTTGCTCCCAGGATTTATGCTCTCTGTTCACCTTACAGATTGTTTCTTTTGCTGAGAACAAACTTTTTAGTTTGATTCCATCCCGTTTATCGATTCTTGGTTTTAATTCTTGTGCTATTGGAGTCTTATTAAGGAAGTTGGGAACTAATCCCACATGATGAAGATTAGGGCCTACTTTTTCTTCTGTTAGACACAGAGTCTCTGGTTTAATTCCTAGGTCCTTGATCCATTTTCAGTTAAGTTTTGCACATGGTGAGAGATATGGGTTTAATTTCATTTGGTTGCATATATATTTCCAGTTTTCCCAGCACCATTTGTTGAAGATGCTATCTTTTCTCCAATGCATGTTTCTAGCACCTCTGTCTAATATCAGATAATTGTAATTTTGTGGGTTAGTCTCTGTGTCCTCTAATCTTTACCATTGGTCTACCAGTCTGTTTTGGTGCCAATATCAAGCTGTGTTTGTTACTCTTACTCTGTAGTATAGTTTAAGATCTGGTATAGCAATGCCACCTGCTTCACTCTTCCTGCTAAGGATTGCTTTAGCTATTCAGGGTCTCTTATTTTTCCAGATGAATTTCATGATTGCTTTTTCTGTTTCTATGAGGAATGCGATTGGTATTTTGATTTTATGGAATTGCATTAAATCTTTGTAGTGCTTTTGGTAGTATGGTCATTATGATAATATTAATTCTTCCTATCCAAGAACAAGGGAGATCATTCCATACTCTAAAGTCTTTTTTAATTTCTTTATTTAGGAGTCTATAGTTTTCATTGTATAGATATTTCACCTCTTTCATTAAGTTGATTCCCAAGTATCTTATTTTTCTTTTTTGAGGTTATTGTGAATGGGGTAGTTTTCCTCATTTCTTTCTCAGAGGCTTTGTCACGAGTACAGAAATGCCGCAGTCTGGCTGGGCAAAATCAGGAGCCACTTGTCAAAAGAAACTAACTTTATTTTTAGAACCACACACGCCAAACAAAACAGCCTCTCAGGAAAAACCCTCAGAGCCTCAACTGCCACCACCGGCTTTCCACAAGCCTCTCTCTCCCACACACGCTTCTCTCCACCTCCCCCAATCCTCCTGCTCTTGAGGCCGATTGGCTGGGTCACGTGGGCGGAGCCAAAAAAGTCCCCCAATGAGCAGCTCCGTGGTCTGAAAGGGCAGGGAAACAGCCCAATGAGCATCACCGCAGAGGAGCCAATCAGCTAGATGTTGCTGGGGCCGCTGTGAGCCAATCATCAGCCGGCAGCTGGAAGTTTGCTGGGGCCCCTTTGGCTGTGGCTCTCAACATCTCCCCCTCTCTGTTTAAACAAAAAGCATGTGGCTTAGGGACCGTGCCTGCCTTAGGTTGTCCAATAGTACATATGGTCCTTACCCGTTAGGTTGGTACCATTGCAATTGGATCTTACCCGTCATTGACTACCGGTCCAATATACAGCCACACCTGTGGAGAGGTCTTTGTACCAGCGGGGGGGTGAGGTTCTTTGCCTCACCTCTGTTGGCCCCCAAATTTTAGCTGGACAATCATGACAAGCAGAAGGGAGGAAGATACACCAAGCCAATTGACGGCTCCTTTTGGAAAAATTGTACCACCGATGACATCATCAGCAAAAATACCCCAACACTACCACAAGTCGCTGCACCAACAGATAGTTCACAATGCATACAGGTGAGTTCACAATGTGTCCAGGCAAGTTCTGCAAGCAGTTCAGTGATGGCTATTGCAGAAGCTGTAGATTGGTTTTATCTTTGACTTCACCAGCACTGGGATGAAGATAGGAATTCTGGCAATAATGGCTAAAGAAAAAATTATGTAACATTACAGAAGGCACTAAAAGAAAACACTTTTCTTAACAATTTACATTATCTTTAAGAGAATTATTAAATATAATGAAAAGGAAAGGTGAAAGTAAACAAACAGATCTGTTAACCTTCTTTTTTGTTTACATATTAAAACAATCCTCAACAGTTGTTTACCCAATTTAAATTAAACCATATAAATCACGTGAAAAAAAATATTTGGATCCATTTTATCATGAGTGCTCATCATATATGATATATGGACATACATACATTCAAACATATAACACAAAACACAAGTGTGCACACATAATATAATACATACAACACATAACATTATAGTAAAGGCCTTATAACTTTATACAGGTGAAATCTCCATTGCAATGTTTAAAAACTCTATAGTCAAAAAATAGAACTGATCAGCAAAACATTAACCTAGGTCTGTATGAGCTCAAAAAACAAAATAGAACCTCATGATATGGCAAAGGGCAATAATAAAATAGATATTGAAAAAAGCATCCTGGTTCTGTTGCAGATGTAAGAATAGCCAAACTGGAGTTTTGGATATCAGTTGTTATGGATTTGAGCCAAATCATCTTCTTTTTGGTCTGTAGAAATCGCTTTAGTTAATCTTTCTGGAATCCAAATCGGCTGCTGTTCTCCCTGTGGAAACACATAAACAGACCCCCGACTCCAGACAATCACTGGGTCAGGACCTTGGTTAATCTCTCTGGAATCCAAATCGGCTGCTGTTCTCCCTGTGGAAACACACAAACAGACCCCCGACTCCAGACAATTACTGGGTCAGGACCTTTCCATTGTCCTGTTAGAATATCCTTCCAAAGTACCTTGGGCTTATGTACATTTTTTGGACACATATGCCTTTCCGCAGCACTAAGTCCTGATGAATCCAAATTTAAAAAGTTTAGAGTAAAAAGGGTTATTTTAAGTTTATCTTTGGGGAATATATACCCCTTCCCAAACACAGGTATTGTCAGACGGCTATAAACATCCTCAGCATTCAGGTCTTCATTTTTACTATTAAAAAACAGTGCAGCAGCATCACTCCCCAAAAGGTAAGTAAACGTCTTGCCCACCATGGTAAAACTAAATACAGGTCCATACTTCTCATATGCATTTTCTAGGAATTCAATTGGACTTTTCTCAAATGCTATAGCATGCCCAAGGAATGGAATTGGAGAGAAAATGTATGGTGGACTTTTCGTCCCGGCTGGCAGTGGGACCAGGTGACTGACAGCGAGGCGGAACAGATAAACCAGGCTGAGTGTGAAGGCGCAGGCGATCAGCAGCATGGACAGAAGGTTGCCTCCAGTCACCGGCTCCATCGCCTGTCCCAGCACGGACCCGCCAGCCTGCAGAAAGCCCAGCAACACCATCCTGGCCGCCGCTTCGCTCCACCGGAGACACTGGAGGCCGAGGTACCGCTGCTCCTCCGAGCAGACGGAGTGAGAGCAGCTAACAGACGGGCCAGACCTCCAGGTCTCCTACTAAACCCACCACCCACACCCACCGCTCGCCCGCGGGCCACCAAATGCCGCAGTCTGGCTGGGCACAATCAGGAGCCACTTGTCAAAAGAAACTAACTTTATTTTTAGAACCACACACGCCAAACAAAACAGCCTCTCAGGAAAAACCCTCAGAGCCTCAACTGCCACCACCGGCTTTCCACAAGCCTCTCTCTCCCACACACGCTTCTCTCCACCTCCCCCAATCCTCCTGCTCTTGAGGCCGATTGGCTGGGTCATGTGGGCGGAGCCAAAAAAGTCCCCCAATGAGCAGCTCCGTGGTCTGAAAGGGCAGGGAAACAGCCCAATGAGCATCACCGCAGAGGAGCCAATCAGCTAGATGTTGCTGGGGCCGCTGTGAGCCAATCATCAGCCGGCAGCTGGAAGTTTGCTGGGGCCCCTTTGGCTGTGGCTCTCAACACAGAAATGCATTTGATTTATGGGTGTTGATTTTATATCCTGCTACTTTGATGAATTCATTTACTAGTTCTAGAAATTGTCTGGTGGAGTTTTTTGGTCCTCTAGATATAGAATCATATCGTCAGCAAATAGTGCTAATGTAACTTCATCTTTTCCTATACACATCCCTTTGATTTCTTTCATCTATCTAATTGCTCTGGCCAGTGTTTCAAGAATTATATGGAATAGAAGTGGTAAAAGAGGGCACACCTGTCTTGTTCTAGTTTTTATAGGGAATGTCTTCAATTTATCTCCATTTAGAATGATGTTGGCCTGAGGCTTAGCATAGATAGCCTTTATGTTGCTAAGATATATTCCTGTTTTCCCAATTTTTTCTATTGTTTTGAACATAAACGGGTGGGTTATTTTGTCAAATGCTTTTTCTGTGTCTATTGAGATGATCATTTGTTTCTTATCTTTAAGTCTATCAATATGATAAATTATATTTATTGATTTCTATATGTTGAACCAACCTTGCATCCATGGGATGAATCCGACTTGATCATGGTGCACAATATTTTGATATGTTTTTTTATTCGATTTGCCAGGATTTTATTGAGAATATTTGCATCTATGTTCATTAGAGATATTGGTCTGAAGTTTTCTTTGTTTGATGTGTCTTTGCCTGGTTTTGGGATCAGGGTGATATTGGCCTCATAGAATGAGTTTGGAATTACTGCCTCTTTTTCTACTTCCTAAAATAAATTGAAGAGTATTGGTATTAGTTCTTCTTTAAAGGTCTTGTAGAACTCAGCTGGGTATCCATCTGGTCTTGGGCGTTTCTTGGTTGGTAATCTTTTAATGGCTTCTTCTATTTCCTCACTTGATATTGGTCTGTTTAAATTGTCTATATATTCCTGACTCAATCTGGGCAAATCGTATGAGTTAAGAAATTTGTTGATGCCTTCAATGTCTTCTATTTTATTGGAGCATAAGATTTCAAAATAATTTCTAATTATCCTCTGTACTCTGTATTTCTGTAGTGTGTGTTGTGATATTACCTTTTTCATCAGGTATGCAGGTAATTTGAGTTCTCTCTCACCTTCTCTTCATTAGTGTGGTTAAGGGTCTGTCAATTTTATTTATTTTTTCAAAGAACCAAATTTTCATTTTGTCAAGTTTTTTAATTGTTTTGATTTCATTCATTTCAGCTCTAATTTTAATTATTTCTTGCCATCTACTGCTTTTGCTGCTGGTTTATTCTTCTTTTTCTAGGGCTTTGAGATGTAGTGTGAGGTCATTTATTTGTTGACTTTTTCTTTTTTTAAGGAATGAACTCCATGCAATGAATTTTCCTCTTAGTACTGCTTTCATAGTGTCCCAGAGATTTTGATATGTTGTGTCTGTATTCTCATTTACCTCTAAGAATTTTCAAATCTCCTCCTTGATGTCTACTGTGACCTGTTGTTTATTCAGTAGCATATTGTTTAGTCTCCAGGTAATGGAGACTTTAAATTTTTTATTCTGTCATTCATTTCCAACTTCATTCCATTATAATCTGATAAAATGCATGGTAGTATCTCTACTTTTTTGTATTTGCTAAGAGTTGCTTTGTAACATAGTATTTGGTCTATTTTAGAGAAGGATCCATGTGCTGCTGGGAAGAAAGTGTATCTGCTTGATGCAGGTTGAAATGTTCTATATATGTCAGTTAAGTCTAAGATTTGTAGAGCCGATGAATATAATCAGTGAAATTAGTATTAGGGATCAGGTTGACCATTTTGGGTTATGTATGGCCATTATTTGTTTTAGTACAAGTTGAATTAATCACTGTTGGAATGATACTAGGTGGTTGTTGATAAGTTGGTTGGGTGAGGGAAAGAGGATGTTGGGGAACATAATAATAAAGATAACAATAGGAAGTCCTATTATTGTAGGGATAATGAAAGAGGCAAGTAAATTTTCATTCATCTTTTTTTTCATACGGTTTTGTGTTCAATTAATCTAATGTCTTTGGGGGAAGGGTTAGACGGGTACAGATGGTTTGAAATTTTAAGTTGAAATATGAAAATTAGGGCGAGGATCATTGATAAAATTGTAACAAATCATGTTGATGTGTCTAATTGGGGCATCTCATTATGAGGAGATTTTGGCTCCTAATCTTCAACTTAAAAGGTTGATGCTGCTGTAGCTTCCTAATGAATTTATAACATTGGTGAGGATCAATTTTCAAAGTGTTTTAATGGGACCAGATCAAGGATGATTGGCATAAAGCTACAGATTTCAGAACATTGCCCATAGTAAAGCCCCAGCCATGTTGATGTTAAGGTAGCCTGATTAAGTCAACCTGGAATTGCATCCATTTTTAAGCCAAGGGATAGGACCACTCAGGAGTGGAGCATGTCTTCAGATGAAATTAGTATTCACACAGGTAAGTCTACTGGAAGTACTACTCAGTTATCTACTTCCAGAAATCGAGGATCTTCTGGGGCCAGATCCGAGGTTGGAATCATATAGGAGTCAAAACTAAGATCTTCGTAGTCTGTATATTCATAACTTCAATATCACTGATGGCCTATAGTTTTTACCATTAGAGATGGGTCATTAATTTCATCTATTATGTATAGAATACAGAGTGAGGGAAGGGCAATTAAGATGAGAATAATAGCAGGAAGAATAGTTCAGATAGTTTCTACTTCTTGGGCGTCTATGGTACTTGTATGGGTTAGTTTTGTAGTTAATATCAATGAGATAATGTAGAGGACAAGAGAGCTAATTAAGAACACAATTATAAGAGTGTGGTCATGGAAGTGTAGAAGCTCTTCTATAATAGGTCATGTGGCATCTTGAAATCCTAATTCAAGGGAGTATGCCATAGAGATATAAAGGAGTTTAACCTATAAGTTAACTTTTACAAAGTTATGTAATTATTTTAATAATATCTCATGAAGAAAGTCACAATGGTTATGGGGCTGGCTTGAAACTAGTTTTAGGAAGTTCAATTCTTCCCTTTCTTGGTCCAGGCTTTAATAAAAGTTGGTTCTTCAAATGTGTGATAAGGTGGAGGGCACCCGTGTAGTCATTCTAAGTTATTGGGTGTTAACTCTACGGTAAGAACTTCTTGTTTTGATGTGAATGCCTCTCAAATTATAAAAATTATAATTATGATAGCGGTGAGGGAAATAAATGAGCCCATCAAAGATACAGTGTTTCATGCCATGTATCCGTCTGGGTAGTGGGAGTATCGACGTGGTATTCCTGATAATCCCAAGAAGTGTGAGGGAAGAAAGTTAAATTTACCCCTACAAACGTTACAGTAAAGTGGATTTTTAGCTCATATATTATTTATCATATAGCCAGAAAAAATGGGAAATCAGTGAACAAACCCTCCTATGATGGCAAATACGGCTTGTATAGATATGACATAGTGAAAGTGGGCCACAACATAATATGTATCATGTAAGACAATATCTAATGAAGAGTTAGCCAGAATGATTCCTGTTAGCAATGTGGAGAACAGGATCTCCACCTCCCACGGGGTCAAAGAATATAATATTTAGATTTCGATCTGTTAGAAGTATTGTAAGTACTGTGGTCCCCTCCTCTGCCTCAACTAGAAAGGGAGGGGGGTGAGTCTCTCTTGCATCCCTCATACCTGCTCTTTTCCTTCCTCTTGTTATTGTTTTTGTCATGTTTTATTTTGCTTATTGTTTTGTTTGTACCAGAAATTGAAACCCAGAGTGCTTAACCACTGAATGTTGGAAAACCAATATTCCCAGCCCTTTTTTATTGCTTCATATTTTTAAGTCAAATTCTCACTAAGTTGCTTATGACCATGCCAGGTTGCTGAGACTGGCTTTGATCTTCAGATCCTCCTGTCTCAGCCTCCTGTGCTGCTGGGATTGGGGGTGTGCACCACCATGCCGGACTCTTTCTTCCACATTTAAGGGTCCTTGTGATGACTCTGGGACTATCCAGATAATCCTATTTAAAGCTCAGCTCTTTTTTTTCATTACTTAGCATATTCACATGTTCTGAGGATAAAGATGTGAACATCAGTGGGACAGGATTGTTCTACCTCATTTGGAATCCACATGTATCCATCTTCAATCCTTGCAGAAAGTTGTCAGTGAGAGGCCAGCCTCACTTCCACAGACCCCACTGTTAGAGTCTGTAAACAAGTCTGGATGGCGCCTGGCATTTTGCCAGAGAAATGTTAGAGTCTGTAAACATGTCTGGATGGCGCCTGGCGAAATGCCAGAGGGAGTGGTTTGAGAAGTAACAAAAGCAAGCTATTAAGTGTGGAGATTGCTGATTGGTTGACTGATGTATCCAGTTTATGCTAATTAGATAAGCTGTGTGGGATGTATAAATATTGCTCCTGTCCTGCAATAAACGGCTTCTACTCCTGCTGTATCAATCTACACAAATTGTTCATCGTCACCCCTCCGCTTATTATGCAGCCAGCTGGCCTTCGGCACCCCACAAATCCTGCTCTGCAAGCCTTGATAGGGTAGGAGAAGTGATGCTGCTGCACATCCCAGGAGATCCATTTTGCCAACACTAGGGTCCCCACAGTCCTTCTCTGCCTAGGGCAGTCCCTCTGTGGAAAGTGGACTACAGGTGTAGGTCCTGTGTGATTTTCAGATTGGACTGTGGATCTGACCCTTCTCCCCCAGTCAGGAGCACACATTCAGGGTCACGTTCTAACTGCCTGCAGAACTGTGCTCTCTGTTGCAGCCACAGTATCTCTGACAATGTCTCCTGTTTTGACACCCAGCTTTCTGGGTCCTCCCAGAGCTGGCCTGGTGCCCTGCCCCAGTTGGGCTGTGCAGGCCCAGACAGTGTCTCAGCTGAAGACCTAGGACACAGGACCCTGGCCCCAGATAAGCTCTTCTGTCCCACACTTCCTCCTCTTCCAGAAGCCCCCTATCTTCTAGAAATAATGGTCCCTAAAAACTGGGATTCAGCCATCATTTTCTCATGGGAAAAAAATATAGACTTGCTTCATCTAGTGAGATCACATGAGCTTAATAAAGTGGCTGCTGTCACTTGTCAACATGTAGCTCTGGGGAAATTGTGCTTTATTTGTAACATGCTACCAGCTTCCTCCTAGGACTCCTGCCTCTGGTCAGTGAGATAATGGAGGACAATGTGTGGCATGTGTGAGGCTGTCTCCTTTTGTCCCCTCCTTCCTCAGATCCTGTGCTCCTTGCCCAGATCCAGACCACATCAGCATCCATCACACCCAGCTGGTGCAATGTCACTCTGGAGTGTGGGGACCCAGAGGCTGTAGAGGTCCTGAGTGTAACCTGGGGTGTCCAGGGCCCCCCCAGAGACCTGGAGCAGAGAGGGGCACCAGGATCCCCAAACCCCTGCCACTGAGGAAGCCCAATGTCAGCCTCACCTGTGTCCTCAGTAACCCAGTGGACCAGAAAAATGCCACCTTACAGCTCCTTGACCTCTATAGCCCAGGTGAGTGTGCCTGCAAGAGGGAGGGGCACAGGGAGGGCTCAAGTGGCTCTGGAGCCTGAGGGTCCCTGGCTTTTTTGCCGCTGCGTTTATTAACAGCACTGCCTTCTCTTGGTCACTCCAATCTAGCATCCAGCTCATGACTGTCTTTAAATATTCCTCATCTCCATGCCCTTCCCCCTGGGACCAGGGACAGCCTTCCAGGATGTGTCCCACCCCGTCACCATGCCCTGGGTCCAGAGTCGACTTTGGAAAACAGATTGGATTGTGGCCTTTGTGTCATCTGTGGGATCCACCTCCACATAGTCCCCATAGGATGTAGGGCTTAGAAGGTCCTGTGCCCCTGATGGTGGCCTCATCCACACAGGGTCACAGTTGCTTGCTGACCTTCCCTAATGTGTGAAGCCACTGCCGGCTCTGAAGGCACAGATTCTTTAAGGAGCTGCCCACGGCCATCCCCCCTGAGTAGAAACATCCCTTTCTGGGTCTGAGTCCACCCTGAGTGGGATACCATGAGGGCAGAGGACACATCCTTCTCTCCTCTTAGCCCAGGTGTCAGGCTCAGTTCTGGGCAGTTTGCACCCAGTAGGTGTTTCACTGAACCCGAATGACTGGGACCCGTGTGCACCCCGTCCTCTCTCAGTCTTCCTCCAGGGGCTGCTGGAGGAGCCTGACTGGTCAGTGCCAGTCACCACCCCTGGTCATGTGCCCCCCCACCTCCACCCTGGAGTCTCAGAGGAAGTTCAACATGGCCCACCAAACCTCCTGGACTCACGGCTGCCTCCCGGGCTCCCCACCTTGCCCTGCCTCCTGTGCTGTCCGTCCCCTGTGGGACGCTCCCGCCACACTGAGTATCTGTGAAACTCCTGCTGCTCCCCACACACAGGTGACTGTGCATGTCCTTGGGGGTCTCACTGGAGACCTTGGACATGGGTCAACCTCTACTGCAGTGAGATCCTTCACCTGGTGATTGAGAGCTTTTGTCTCTTCCTGATGATGACTCGTGCACTGACCCCACCTTGCTCATCCCCGACTCCCATGCACCACGAAGGACCTGGGCAACTGCTTGAATGAGTGGACCTGCCACGCCCTCCCTCTGCAGCTTCTGCACCAGGCCCCTTCCAAACTTTCTACATCCTCTCTCTCTGTCTCCCTTGTCACTGTGAACCTCATCTTCTCTCTGCCTTAACGTTTTTCACTCTCTCCTTAGGAGGGAAACAGACTCACATGGAGAGCACCCAGCTGTCCTCATGGGAGGCATCCGAATGGGTTACCTGGCTGTGATTTTGATCCTTGCACTTGGAATCTGCCTTTGGATGATGCATGAGAAGATGATGGAGAAGAGAAAAAGCAGTTTGTGTTTCTCCTCCTGGGCCCAGAAGCCTACCTCTCCCCTTGGGCCCTGGGCTCCCCTCCTCCTACATTTTCCTGACAGTAGGTGGGCTTTGTGGAGAAGATGAGGAGGGTAAAGGGGACAGCCTTGGATTCCTGGACTGGGTACAGGTAGAGGTTTCCCTGGAAAATCCAGCTGCAACCTGAGAGGACTCAGGTCCAGGATTGCAGGAGGGCCATAAGGTTGAGGACAATGACATCAACTATGCACAGCAGGTGCAGCAGGAGTCTTGGCAGGACAAGGACAAAATGAGAGCTGGCAAGGTGACCAGCCTGGAGTCCTCTAGGTCACACTGCCCACCCTAGGGCTCCCCAAATCAGGCATGCACTATTTCTTACCCATTGATCTTGACCTATTTATGTAATACCAACATTATTAACAAAGAAAGTCCATCACTGACAAACCTGTGCTGGTTTGTTTAGGGGATTTCATAGGCAGTTCATAGTACTGAGTGTTGATTGTAGGCCAGTACCTCGGGGGCCCCGCTCTCCCTCGGCTGTCCAACGAACACTGTGTCTTGCTTTCCCAGGAATTGATGAACAACATCTGGAAGAGAAGGGGCCTTGCCCTTGGTGTCTACAGTGAGGTCCTTAACCGAGGACAGGCCATGAAAATGGTTTCATTGAAGGAAGCTGCAGAAGCCAGCACTTGGGAGAGACTGTGCTCTGAGCCTGACACACACAGACGCCCACCTACTCCAGGTTCAGTCCAGCTCCAGATGGCCCTGGAGAGTCCCCGTCTTTCTGAGCACACATGGCCCTGTTCCTTCTTGTGACGCCTCCCCAAGCTGCCCTCACACTCAGGACCCTCATGCCAGCCAAGCAAGGGCTCTTCCTCTGTGCTTGACCTGGCCCCTGGCCCCTCTTTTTGAGAAGCCTTCCCAAAGCAAACCCCCCTGACTGTGCAGGTGGCAATCCTCACTCGGCTGTGTCACTGGTCTGTCCTGTGGGAACACCAGCACAGGTGGTGGGACAGTGAAGAGATATGGACCTTACCCAGAGGAGGGAGTCAAGATGGGTTCTGCAGGCTGAACTGGGGGTCGGTGGAGGCAGCATGCATGATGGGAAACCAGACTCCTTTGCAGACCTGGTGTAGGACTCCCTTGGGTGTCAGGCTGTGTGTCTGTGTGTGTCTGTGTGTGGGGGGGATGGGTATGGGGTGTTGGGGAAGTGTCTAATACACAGGAGACACGGGGCCATAGCTCACCTGAACTTAAGCTGTTGCCTATTGCAAACTCATCTTCATGTCAAGTGCAAAAAGGAATCCACATTCCTCAGGCTGTCCTCAGCCTGCTCTTCTCCTGGCTCTGACCCCAACACAGGGTTTGTCTTAGGAAATCTACATCAACACCCCCTGCCTTGGGTGAAGACCCTTGGGGAGAGTGGGTGTGCAGTGCCCCCCACATCCCCTTAGTGAGGCTGCTGTGGGCTCTGATGTGCGAAGCTGTGGGAAGTTCTGATTCAGCCCTCTACAGGCCTCCTCCTGACCCTCACCCCCTGAGGCCCTTCTGGCCTCAAGTGCCGGGTTTCTGTTCTTGCGACTAAAAGGCTCAGGGGTCACTCTAGTTAAAATGGGCTAACTGGGCTGCACGAAATAACCACAAAAGAGACACAAATACCTTTTTCATTGGGGTTGCTGTGATGGCTCCTCTGACCTTAAGGGTCCACAGAAAGAGAGAGAGAGAGAGCACCCACTGACCCCTTTTATTGAGAAGCTATTGAAATGAGACAAGGGGTCACCTTTCAGGGGGCTGAGTCTATCTTCATGATGTCCACTGTCAGCAGGTTGACTGACATCTGGGTAGGCCACACCAAGGGTACAGTAAGAGAAGGGGACACACACAAGGCACTTCCATGGAAGATTCTATCCTAAACAGGGCAAGGGGTTATATTACAAAGGAACAGGTGAGCATAGCTTCACCCATGGGGCTGTAGCAAGACACACCCATTTCTGTGACTGAGCACCTCAGCACCCAGCTAGGGAGTGTAACTCAGTCACCCATAAGGTTGGCCTCCCACACTCAAGCCCAAAGTCAGCTCCTCTGTGCTCACCCACATCTCTTTGCCTGCGTTCTCCCTGTTCCTGACCCACTCTCACCCCTACCTGCTGAAATCCTTCCATCTTCCCAAATCTCTCTTCTCAGCCTCCTGTTCTATGGAGCCTGTCTGGACCCCAGAGTTTTGGACATAGGCTCTCCCGAATTTGGCCTCTTTCAACATTTGAAAATCCTTCAGGCCCCTGCCACAGTCTGTCCTGGATGGGAGTCATTTCTTATCCCCTGGATTAAGCTAGGGCTTCCTCAGAAGGGACTGGGGGAGGCCAATGCCCAGGAGAACACATGCCTCTTGTCATGAAGGATCTTGACCCTTCTCCCCATTCACTTGGGCCTTGAGCACATGAAATCAAATGAGGGTGTTCTTCATAAAGGGCCCTCAGCTACAGCCAGCAAGAAATTGAGAACGTTGGTTTTATAACAGCAAAGAACAGAATTATGATAACAACCTAATGAGCGAGAAATGGATTCTGTCTTAGAGTCTTCAGAAGGGAACACAACCTGGGGACACCCTGACTTTATTCCACATCAGATCTTGACCTCCAGGTCAGGGATACAATAAGCTGGTGCCATGTCAAGACACTGACGCTGTGGTGATTGACTATGGCAGAAGGAACAGATGTCATTCCATTTATGGTTTCAAATACTTTGGGTCCTCCAGAGTCTCTGGCCTGGGAGTCTCCACTGGGCTCCATGTTGACAAATCTGACTCTTCACATGGCATCTCCAGCCATGGCTGCCTCCTCCTCATGAAGGCACATGCTTCCCTCAGAGCAACCCTCACACCCTGCTCTGACAGGACTTCTGCTTCTTTCCCACCACCCCTGGGCCACTCGAGGACAGTGAGTTTGCTTCTTTCTTTGTGCTCCAAAGTGCTGGCACGCAGTAGGCACTCATTACAGGTGTGTTCCATGGAGGTGACCTGAGGGTGGAGGGCCTCCTGTCAGAAAACCCCACCTGCAGTTTGGCCCTCAGCCACGAGGTGGCGCTGCAGGTGGCTTTGAGTGACACTTGGGCAGAGGCTGCAGGTGATTCTGGAGGAGTATGGAGTCTCTTGGTTTCTCTCTTAGAGTATCCACAGGGCAGGTAGATGTGAGAGCCAGAGAAACCCAAGGTAAGAGAATGACATCTGGAAAGTGGAGCCAGGTGAGATCCCCCGAATATCCCCAGAGGAATCCAATATGTATAGATAATTCACAAAACAGAAAATACCACCAGCTAACACACATTGGGGAAACTTCCATGTCCCTGAGGGGATGGCAGATCCATAGCTGGGGCTGAAGTTCCACTGTGAGAATGTGTGACTCAGTGATTGAAAGCCTGGTCCCAGGGCGATATATGCCCAGGTAAGAACTCGGGGGTCCTGCAGTGGGAGGGGTCAAGGCTTGGCTCCTTAAATTCCAGTCTCTGCTGGGGCTGAGAGAATTGCTTGGGTGGGATGGGGTCAGTTCCCACTGGGGATCCTTGAGAACCCAGTGTGTCTGACCTTAGCTCTTATCATCCAGCGAAGAGATTTCTGAACTGAAACTGCATCAAGGAGAGGAGAGTCAGGGCGCTCCCTCCCCAGCCCCCTGAAGACAGACCCTGAGAGTGGAGGTGGGTGCCTGGGGGAGGGGACGGGGAGTCAGGTGCTTTCCTGGGGCTGGAGGCTGGTTCAGGTGGGGAGCACTCAGCCCTGGAGAGGATTTCCAGCCCCTGGAAGTGGAGCCTGCATTGAAGGACTGAGAAGGGTCTCAGCAAACCCTGGTTAGGACGGTTTCCCCTTTCCACCTTCTCTTCCTTCCCCTTCTGAGCTGGCCTACTCTTCTGTAGGTGGGGTGCTCACCCCTGCCTCTCAGCTCAGATTGGAGATGGCCTGAGCTGATGGACCACAGAGATTTGTAACCTAGAGGTCACCTCTAGGTCCTCATCTCCAGCATTCACAGCTGGGCACCTGCCTGGCTCTGGGGGTGGAGCCTGGTGTCCCCTCCCTCCTGTGTGACCTTGGGCACAGGCCTCATCAAAGTGTTATAAAAACTAAATGACCCAGGTGTGTGGCATGTGCCTGTAGTCTCACCACTCAGGAGGCTGAGATGGGAGGATTTCCTGAGCCCAGGAGTTTGAGACCAGTAACATAGTGAGATCCTGTCTTTAAACAGAGAGAGTCCAGGCATGATGGTGAATGGTAATTCCAGCAGGTTGAGAGGCTGAGGCAGGAGGATTGCAAGTTGAAAGCCAGCTTCAAGCAATTTAGTGAGGCCCTAAGCAACTTAGTGAGATCCTGTCTCTAAATAAAATATTTTTAAAAGGCTGGGGGTCCAGTGTGGTGGCACTGGCCCGTAACCCCCGCAGCTCTGGAAGCTGAGGCAGGAGGATCAGGAGTTCAAAGCCAGCTTCTAAAAGAACTCAGTGAGACCCTGTCTCTAAATAGAATACAAAATAGGTCTGGGGATGTGGCTCTGTGGTTGAGTGCCCCTGAGTTCAACCCCTGGTACCAAAAAAGAAAAAAAAAAAAACAAGACAAACATACAAACAAAAAACAACCCGGAAGGGTTGGGGTGCTGGAGAGAGAAAAGTGAAATAAACCATGCCTCATGCCGGGTGCTGTGGAGGGAGTGGAAGAAGCCCCTCAGCGAACAGTTTGGGAAACCATGATTTATAGAGCTAATGGGATCTGTCGCAGAAGAATGAAGACATTATACTGTTTATCCACCTCCACACCCAGCCTTCACATGGACCCAAACATGTGACATGAGAGATGTGAAGGTTGTCATCCTGGGTCAAGGTCCTTGTGATGGACCCAGTCAGGCTCATGGGCTCTGCTTTAGCGTCTAGAGACCTGTTCCACCTCCACGCAGTTTGGAAAATATTTATGAAGAGCTGTCTACAGACTTACAAGGTTTTGTTCATCCGGGTCACGGAGGTTTATCACGATGTCCTCCTGCTCAATGCTGTGCTCACTGTCTGGGCCCATCAAGCCCCTAAGTCATGTAAGGAGGAGGCTGGAGCAGTTCCCTGATGCAGTGTGGCCTTGGCTGAATCAGAATTTGAAGGCCTGTCTTCCTGCTCTGGGGTTCTTCTGCTCAGAAGTGCCATCGACAGGAAGCAGCCTCCTGTACAGCAGACTGCCCATCCATCCCTGCTGTCTGTGTAGAGCAGGTTCTTTGGGTATAAATGTTTTTCTAAAGCCAATGAGCTGCTGCAGAAATCTATTAAGAAGCCCATGACTGGAAGGAGCTGTGACCTTGCACCGAGGGGGAGGGGTGTCCCTTCTTCTACAGGGGTGGTTTTGAGAAGCTTCTGTTGAAGTATTTGTCAGTTATGAAGTCACCGAAAATTTCCTTCTTTTTTTGGGGGGGCAGATACTGGGGATGGAACTCAGGGGCACTTGACCATGGAGCCACATCCCCAGCTCTATTCTGTGTTTTATTTAGAGACAGGGTCTCCCTGAGGTGCTTAGTGCCTTGCTTTTGCTGAGGCTGGCTTTGAACTCTGGATCCTCCTGCCTCAGCCTCCTGAGCTGCTAGGATTACAGGTGTGTGCCACCACACCTGGTGAAAATGTCCTTATTCTTAAGTGCCTGTATAAGGGGAGAGGGCTTTCATAAAGCAACAGAGAACCAGGCAGCCCAGCCAGGGACATCAGAGATAGACTTCAACCATTTCTTCCTTTGAACACTCCAGGCACAGTGAGATGAAGACCCAAGGTGGCAAAGGTGGCAGAGCCTAAAGTAAGCACATTTCTCATAAGAAAGATGAGGTCCAATACTGGGTTCTCCCAACCTAGGTGCCCTTCAACAGATGAATGGATAAAGAAACTGCGGTATGTATACATGATGGAATATTATTCAGTCTTAAAGAAGAATGAAATCGATTAGAGGGATCCAACATGGCGGCCGGCAAGGAAGCAGCACTTTCAGTATCTCCACATTAACCGGATCAGAAACACCCATTAAAACAGCTACATTCTACCTACTGAGGAACTTCTAGCAAAATTCCGCTGAAAGGAGACCTGCCAGGAATTAGTAAGTTATATTAGAGGTGACAGTTGGCCCCAGACAAGTGAATCTTGGCCGGCCATGCGGGCGCAGAGGTCCAATCCCGCAGCCACCACCCAACCGGCTCTGCAAGCGGTCCCCGGCGGCCCGGGGCAGTGAGAAGGGTCCCCGCCTGGCCCGGCAGACGGCCCCCGCCATCCCGGCTCTCCTGGCGGCCCCGCTCACTCTGTGATCGGCCACCCCGCCCACCCGGCTCTTAGCCACGAGGCCGCTGCCTACCGGGTTCTACAAGCGGCCCCCGGCGGCCAGCGCAGAGAGAAGGGTCCCCACCTGGCCTGGCAAACGGCCTGCACCCTCCTGGCTCTGCTAACGGCCCCGCCCACCCGGCAAACAGCCCCCCCCCACCGCCCTCCTGGCTCTGCTGGCGGCCTCGCCCCCAGCCAGCGCAGGCTCGGCTCTGCAGGCGTCCCCCGGCGGCCCACGCAGCGAGAAGGGTCCCCGCCTGGCCCAGCAGACGGCCTGTGCCCTCCCAGCTCTGCTAACGCCCCGCCCGCCCGGCTAACGGCCCCCTGCCCGCCCGGCTCTGCAAACGGCCCCGCCCACCCGGCAAACGGGTTCCCCGCCCGCGGCCAGCGCAGGCCCGGCTCTGCAGGCGGCCCCCAGTGGCCCCGTGTGGCGAGAAGGGTCCCCGCCCGGCAGACGGCCTGTGCCCTCCCGGCTCTGCTAACGGCCCCCCCCCCACTGCAAACGGCCCAGCCCACCCGGCAAACGGCTCCCCCCCCCCGAGACGACTTGAAGGAAATCTAACCAAGCCTTTATGAAATAGCGAACTGGGAACTAAAACCAGAGATTGTGTCAGACCAGAGACAAGCCAGTTCCACCCCTCCCTTCGGACACTCCAGCAAGGAGGCAGGGGCCCGCCATAGCAGAGAGGGGAAGTCACCAAAGTTCGGCCAAAGAGATTCCTTCCCAGCGGAATCTACTTTAGCAGGTGTGTGACTCCCACCCGCATCAGATACAAACAACCGGGAAACTTCAAAATCTCTCCGTGGGCGTGACCGTAAGGGCCAAAGGACTCCAGACCCCCAACTCCCAATACTGCCAGTGACGTGGGCGTGACTGTAGGGGCGGAGGGAAGCAGAGAAGACTCCCCACCCCCAACTCCCCCAACCGCCAACTGAGAGGGCGTGACGGTAGGGGCGGAGGGAAACAGAGGACACTCCAGACCCCCAACTCCTCCTACCACCAGCGGAGTGGTCGTGATTGTAGGGGCTGAGGGAAGCAGAGGGGATCCTCGACCCCCAACTCCCATTACCACCAGTGGCGACACCAACGGTCTTAGCCGCCAGACTCCAAAGGTGTGCCCACCAAAGGGGTCCGGAAAAATTAAACTATTGACTCCCAGAACACAGCTCCACAGCACTGGGGCTTAGATGAATGACAGAGAGAGTGCTCAGTCGTTAGGGAAATAGAGCACCCAGAGGGGCTGAAAGTGTAACCAAATCCTTGGAGAACCTCCTCCGGTGCACAGGACCTGGCTGGCTGGAAGGAGGAAGGGGAGGAGGGGCCGTAGAAGTGAAACGGCTCTGGACCAACAGGATTGAGAGACTCCCAGGAGCCGCCTTACAGGGATTGCTGTTGACACATTGAGGGCAAATCTCAGCCCGGAGGGCACAGCTTTGCCTACGGGAAGAGAAGAAAATGGATCTCTAAGACCTAATTTTATTTCTTATTTTATTTTATTTTTTCTCTCCCTTTTTCCCTCTTTCTCTCCCCTTCCAAGTTTTATTGTTCTTTCCATTCTCCTCTATGCTATCTAACTCCCCCTCCTTCTTTCTTTTCAAGAGCACCTTCCTTCCCCTTCCCCCCAACTTTCATCCCAAGCATTACGTCCTCCATTTCGTGTAACTGTCTAAATGCAAACAGGTGAATGTTTCGAGGCCATCTATAGTGCTCCTAAATACCTAGCTACTACCAACACCCTGATCCAATTGACGGTTAGCATCCCCCTTCAGTAGAGCAATCTTCTAAAGTAGCCAAGACATACTAACCCTTATACCTTCATAGCACCTAACCTAAAGTCCTAAGAACAAAAAACAAATCACTATATGCATACAAAATCCGGAAGCCCTTTATAAATTGAATGAATCAGCTCTAAAGTACAATAAAGCCCAACATCTATAGGCATAATCTCCCACCACAAAGGAGAGACAACAGATATAAACAAAGCCAAAACAAATGTATAGGAGAAAGCAGTTACAAAGCAGTCAAACAGAGCTGGAAAGTAACGTGAACAACATGAAAAAACCAGGGAAAAAAGGAGTACAGATAATGCAGGACAACTTAAATCTACAGGAGGACCTAGAAGCATCAGAAATATGGACAGGGAAAGAAATCAAGGCATACCTAACTCAGATGGAACGGAATTTTAGAGAAGACATGAGACAGCAAATCCAAGAATTGAAAGTATATTTTGAAAACCAACTAAACAAACAAATTCAAACTGCAAAGAACGAGCTTTACCAGGAGATAGAGATCTTTAAAAAAAACCAAACAGTGATTTTAGAAATGCAAGAAACCATAAACCAGATTAAAAATGCTAACGAGAATATTACAAATAGACTAGATCAAGTAGAAGTCAGAACATCAGATAATGAAGACAAAGTTTATCAACTTGAAAAGAATATAGTCAACACTGAAAAGATGCTTAAATCTCACGAGCAATCTATCCAACAGATATGGGATCTCATCAAAAAACCAAATTTGAGAGTCATTGGGATAGAAGAAGGCACAGAGATTCAAGCCAAAGGAATGGACAACCTATTGAATGAAATAATCCTAGAAAACTTCCCAGAGATGAAAGATGGAACGGATTGCCAAATCCTGGAAGCCTACAGGACCCCAAACATCCAAAACTGTAATAGGCCAACTCCAAGACATATAATTATGAAGATAGCCAACATACAGAACAAGGAGAGAATATTAAAAGCTACGAGGGAAAGGAGGCAGATTACATTCAGGGGTAAACCAATTAGGTTAACGGCTGATTTTTCATCACAGACTTTGAAAGCGAGAAGATCCTGGAACAATGTATTTCAAACGCTGAAAAATAATGGATTCCAACCAAGAATACTGTATCCAGCAAAATTAAGCTTCAGGTTTGACAATGAAATTAAAATTTTTCACGATAAACAAAAGCTAAAAGATTTCGCAGCCAGAAAACCAGCACTGCAAAGCATTTTGGGCAAAATTCTACAAGAAGAGGAATGGAAAAACAGTGCCCAAAACCAACAGCGGGAGGTATCTCAGTAAAGGGGGAGGAAAACAACCAAAAAGTAAAAACTAGCCAAACTAAAATAAATAAATAAATAAACATGACTGGAAGTACAAATCATATTTCAATTGTAACCTTAAATGTTAATGGACTAAACTCACCAATCAAGAGACACAGGCTGGTAACCTGGATCAAAAAAATAAATCCAACAATATGCTGCCTTCAGGAGACTCATATGATAGGAAAAGACATACACAGGCTGACGGTGAAAGGTTGGGAAAAATCATACCACTCACATGGCCCTCGGAAGCAAGCAGGAGTGGCCATACTCATATCAAATAAAATCAACTTCAAACCTAAGTTAATCAAAAGGGATAAAGAAGGACACTATATCCTGTTAAAAGGAACTATTCACCAACAAGACATAACAATTATCAATTTATGTGCACCAAATAATGGTGCAGCAACGTTCATAAAACAAACTCTCCTCAAGTTCAAGAGTCAAATAGACCACAACACAATAATTATGGGTGACTTCAACACACCGCTCTCGCCATTAGACAGATCCTCCAGACAAAAGCTGAATTAAGAAACTATAGAACTCAATGACACAATCAATAACCTAGACTTAACCGACATATATAGAATATATCAACCATCATCAAGTGGATACACGTTCTTCTCAGCAGCACATGGATCTTACTCAAAGATAGATCATATATTATGCCATAGGGAAACTCTTAGTAAATATAAAGGAGTGGAGATAATACCATGCACCATATCTGATCATAATGGAATGAAACTGGAAATCAATGAAAAAAGAAGGAAGGAAAAATCCTGCATCACATGGAAAATAAACAATATGTTACTGAATGATCAATGGGTTACTGTGGTGAGCCGTTCTAATTAGACCGTGGTCGCCATTACAAGATGGCGCTGGCTCCACTGTGGTCTGTAACAAACAACTCCTTATTTGGGAGAGTTGGCGCATGGTTTTTCACCACCCTATGAGAAAGCTCCACGTGGCAGCTTTGAATTGGGGCTTGAGATGCTTTATTAAGGCTGGGAGGGGCATCCGAGGGTTAGAAGAAGAAATATCAAGGACCTGAATAAACTGCTGAAAGAAGATTCCTGAGTTGCGTCTTCCTTGCGGGCAAGGGGTCGCGACAGGTTACAGAAGACATAAAGGAGGAAATCAAAAAATTCTTAGAGATAAACGACAATTCAGACACAACATACCGGAATCTATGGGACACAATGAAAGCAGTTTTAAGAGGGAAATTCATTTCCTGGAGTTCATTCCTCAAAAAAAGAAAAAACCAACAAATAAACGAACTCACACTACATCTCAAAACCCTAGAAAAGGAAGAGCAAAACAACAGCAAATATAGCAGAAGACAAGAAATAATTAAAATCAGAGCGGAAATCAACGAAATTGAAACAAAAAAAAACCATTGAAAAAATTGATAAAACTAAAAGTTGGTTCTTTGAAAAAATAAATAAGATCGACAGACCCTTAGCCATGCTAACGAAGAGAAGAAGAGAGAAAACTCAAATCACTAACATACGGGATGAAAAAGGCAATATCACAACAGACACTACAGAAATACAGAAGATAATTAGAAAGTATTTTGAAACCCTATATTCTAATAAAATAGAAGACAGTGAAGACATCGATAAATTTCTTAAGTCATATGAGCTGCCCAGATTGAGTCAGGAAGACACACACAATTTAAACAGACCAATAACAAAGGAAGAAATAGAAGAAGCCATCAAAAGACTACCAACCAAAAAAAGCCCTGGACCAGATGGGTATACAGCGGAGTTTTACAAAACCTTCAAAGAAGAATTAATACCAATACTTTTCAAGCTATTTCAAGAAATAGAGAAAGAAGGAGCTCTTCCAAATTCATTCTATGAGGCCAACATCACCCTGATCCCGAAACCAGACAAAGACACTTCAAAGAAAGAAAACTACAGACCAATATCTCTAATGAACATAGATGCAAAAATTCTCAATAAAATCCTGGTGAATCGAATAAAAAAGCATATCAAAAAAATTGTGCACCATGATAAAGTAGGATTCATCCCTGGGATGCAAGTTTGGTTCAATATACGGAAATCAATAAATATTATTCACCACATCAATAGACTTAAAGATAAGAACCATATGATCGTCTCGATAGATGCAGAAAAAGCATTCAACAAAGTACAGCATCCTTTTATGTTCAAAACACTAGAAAAACTGGGGATAACAGGAACTTACCTCAACATTGTAAAAGCTATATATGCTAAGCCTCAGGCTAGCATCATTCTAAATGGAGAAAAACTGAAGGCATTCCCGCTAAAATCTGGAACAAGACAGGGATGCCCTCTCTCACCACTTCTATTTAATTTAGTCCTTGAAATACTAGCCAGAGCAATTAGACAGACAAAAGAAATTAAAGACATAAAAATAGGAAAAGAAGAACTTAAAATATCACTATTTGCGGACGATATGATCCTATACTTAGAAGACCCAAAAGGGTCTACAAAGAAACTACTAGAACTAATAAATGAATTCAGCAAAGTGGCAGGATATAAAATCAACACGCATAAATCAAAGGCATTCCTGTATATCAGTAACAAAACTTCAGAAATGGAAATGAGGAAAACCACCCCATTCACAATATCCTCAAAAAAAATAAAATACTTGGGAATCAACCTAACAAAAGAGGTGAAAGGTTTATACAATGAAAACTACAGAACCCTAAAGAGAGAGATAGAAGATCTTAGAAGATGGAAAAATGTACCCTGTTCATGGATAGGCAGAACCAACATCATCAAAATGGTGATATTACCCAAAGTTCTCTACAGGTTCAACGCAATGCCAATCAAAATCCCAACGGCATTTCTGGTAGAAATAGATAAAGCTATCATGAAATTCATATGGAAAAACAAAAGACCCAGAATAGCAAAAGCAATTCTAAGCAGGAAGTGTGAATCGGGAGGTATAGCGATACCAGATTTCAAACTGTACTACAGAGCAATAGTAACAAAAACAGCATGGTACTGGTACCAAAACAGGCAGGTGGACCAATGGTACAGAATAGAGGACACAGAGACCAATCCACAAAATTACAACTTTCTTATATTTGATAAAGGCGCTAAAACATGCAATGGAGAAAGGATAGCATCTTCAACAAATGGTGCTGGGAAAACTGGAAATCCATATGCAACAAAATGAAGCTGAACCCCTTTCTCTCGCCATGCACAAAAGTTAATTCAAAATGGATCAAGGAGCTAGATATCAAATCAGAGACTCTGCACTTGATAGAAGAAAAAGTTGGCTCCGATCTACACATTGTGGGGTCGGGCTCCAAATTCCTTAATAGGACGCCCAAGCACAAAAGTTAATAACTAGAATCAACAAATGGGACTTACTCAAACTAAAAAGTTTTTTCTCAGCAAGAGAAACAATAAGAGAGGTAAATAGGGAACCTACATCCTGGGAACAAATCTTTACTCCTCACACTTCAGATAGAGCCCTAATATCCAGAATATACAAAGAACTCAAAAAATTAAACAACAAGATAACAAACAACCCTATCAACAAATGGGCCAAGGACCTGGACACTTCTCAGAGGAGGACGTACAATCTATCAATAAGTACATGAAAAAATGCTCACCATCTCTAGCAGTCAGAGAAATGCAAATCAAAACCACCCTAAGATACCATCTCACTCCAGTAAGATTGGCAGCCATTATGAAGTCAAGCAACAATAAGTGCTGGCGAGGATGTGGGGAAAAGGGTACACTTGTACATTGCTGGTGGAACTGCAAACTGGTGCTGCCAATATGGAAAGCAGTATGGAGATTCCTAGGAAAGCTGGGAATGGAACCACCATTTGACCCAGCTATCGCCCTTCTCGGTCTATTCCCTGAGGACCTTAAAAGAGCATACTATAGGGATACTGCCACATCAATGATCATGGCAGCACAATTCACAATAGCTAGACTTTGGAAACAACCCAGATGCCCTTCAATAGATGAATGGATTAAAAAACTGTGGCATTTATACACAATGGAGTATTACGCAGCACTAAAAAATGACAAAATCATGGATTTTGCAGGGAAATGGATGGCATTAGAGCAGATTATGCTAAGTGAAGCTAGCCAATCCTTAAAAAACAAATGCCAAATGTCTTCTTTGATATAAAGAGAGCAACTAAGATCAGAACAGGGAAGAAGAGCATGAGGAAAAGATTAACATTAAACAGAGACGAGTGGGGGGAGAGAAAGGGAGAGAGAAGGGAAACTATGGAAATGGAAGGAGACCCTCATTGTTACACAAAATTACATATAAGAGTTTGTGAGGGGAAAGGGAAAAAAAAAAACAAGGGAGAGAATTAAACAACAGCAGATGGGGTAGAGAGGGAAGATGGGAGGGAAGGGGAGGGGGGATAGTAGGGGATAGGAAAGGTAGCAGAATACAACAGTCATTAATATGGTATTATGTAAAAATGTGGATGTGTAACCGATGTGATTCTGCAACTTGTATTTGGGGTAAAAAATGGGAGTTCATAACCCACTTGAATCAAATGTATGGAAGATGATATGTCATGAGCTTTGTAATGTTTTGAACAACCAATTAAAAAAAATTACAAGAAATAAAAGAAAAAAAGAAGAATGAAATCATGGCATTTGCGGGTAAGTGGGTGGAACTGGAGTCCACCATGCTAATTGGAATTAGCCAATCCTAAAGAATCAAAGGCTGAATGTTTTCTCTGATATGTGGATGCTAATTCACAATGGGGGGTGTAGTAGAGAGGTACTTTGGATTAGACAGAGGAGAGTAAAGGGAGGGGAGGGAGTATGGGGTAGGAAGGGCAGCAGAATGAATTGCACATTATCACCTATGCGCCTATGTTGATTTAATTCTACATCATGTAGAATTATATGGAGAATGAGAAGTTGTACTCCACTTATGTATGAGGTGTCAAAATGCATTCTACTGTCAAGAATAACTAATTAGAACAAATTAAAAAAAAATATTGGGTTTTCTCCGATCTCTTACCTCTGTGGTTCAGGAGGGAAGAGATGCACCTTTTTGGTGCTTTCTGTGAGCATTTTTAGCTGAAAGGTTAGACTCTAAATTACAGGGTCTTTGGTGGTTTGGCTTAGAAAAGGCCACTTCATCTCTGCAGGGGCCTCCAGGCCATTTCCTGGAGGAAGCTCTAGGACATTTTGCAAGTTTCAAGGAATGTGGCCCCCAGACTAAGGATCAGTTTCCTGATTGTGGGAGAAGATGGTTCTATTTTTTCTTTTCACATGGGGACGGATTGCCAGATTCTTCTAATATGGATTGGCATCACTTGGAATTTTTTTCCTGCAACATTGGAGAATTTCACATATTTGTAAAATATGCAGCTACATATTTTTTTTTAAAGGAAAATCTCTACAGGTCTGGATTTCCATGGAGATTTGGTTTTTGCTGTTAGCTGGGTTAAAGACTTAACCCTGCATAAGTTTGATAAGTTTGGTAGTAAAAGATTGTGGAAGTTTTGCAAAAAAAAAATAATAATAATAAGAAGAAGAATTCATAATGTGAATAGGCAAGTACATTAAAGTACACATTTGTATTTGATTCTTTCAATGTAAATGGGTTACAGTGGCTGTAGACAGGAGCTAGCTGGAGGAACAGTGATGTCTATCAGCTGTTTCCTGTTCCTAGTTTTTTTTTTTTTTTTTAAGGAGAATTAGGAAAATGCAGTTCTACAGGGGGTGCCGGTGGCTCTGGTCTAGTAGCAGACGGCATTTCTTTTCTTTCTTTCTTTTTTTTTTCTTGTTCCAGGGGCACTTAACCACAGAACCACATCCCCACATCTCCACACCCCACAGTCCTTTTTATTTTTCATTTTAAGACAGGGTCTCCTTAAGTTGCTGAGGCTGGCTTTGAATTTGGCAATCCTCCTGCCTCAGGCCTCCCACTCCCAGGGATGGGGGATGACAGGTATGTGCCCTCATGCCCTGCAGCAGCCAGCAATTTTGAAACTGAAGTTACAAATCCAGGTAAAGGATTCCAGTTTAAAGAAGAATATGTGTGAATATTTGTTGAGCATCCGCTAGTGACCTCACGGAGCATGTGTGTGGGCCTTGGTTACTAAACCACAAGCACATGAGCTCATAGGCAAGCTGACCAGTATGCTGTCCAGGGTCATTCAAAGAATTGTTGAAAAATTACATGCAGACGTGGTTATGCCTCGGGTGTGACCCAGTCTTTCCCAGAGCAGCTGGCTGTGGAACCAGCTCATCCATCTTCTAGCCTAAAAGGCACTGGACAGCACAGAAGCTCTGCTGGTCAGGAAGAGTCCAGCCCCAGGATCAGAGTGATGAACAAGCCACCCTGCAGACAGGTATTTTCATTCGGGTTGGGAAGTTTCAGGGTGTTCCTGAACATGCAGGAATTGTCCCAGCACCCAACATCCCAGGGTCTGTGCCCAACTATTCTCCTTGCTGCTGGGAGGAGAGCTCATTATGGGAAGAAAAAATCTTGGTTTGCAGGTCCAGCAGAAGAGAAATATTTTCAGAGACAGGTTCTCAGAGAAATCAGTAGTTAGGAAACCACAGGCCCTGAGTGGACAATGTATGTGGAGCCTTTCAGTAAGGGCCTGTGTGGGAAGAAACAAGAAGAATGCAAAGGGCACAGGGGGACCTCATCTAGGGAGCAGACAGGCAAAGTGTCGCAAGGGGGGAAAATTGTGACATAAGCAGTCGAGGGGAGAAACAAAGAATGTCCACATGCTTCTGCCCCTTTCAATGCATTATTCACTCAAATCACTCAATACAATTCACTCTATAGGTTCTTAATCAAGAAAATGACAGTTGTTAATGCTAGGCACTGCAATAGACAGGATCCATTCACAGCAAATAATTCTAGATTAATTAATTCACAGCAAACAATTCTAGATTAATTCTAAGCACTGCAGAACACTTAATCATGACAGGCTAATGACATACATTCCCTCTGCATGCTGAGTTCAAAAGTCTTAAGCCTGAGGCTTTATATCCAGCAGATGCACACTCACTCAGACTGAGGTGACCAGGTCCGGAAACAAGACAGGCTTTTCCTGGCTTGGAATGGATGACCTGTTGAGAAGAGGGTAATAGGGAGGAGTTGTGACTCTCACCAGGGTCCAGACAAGGGGGTAGAGTTTGAGAGCAGTGAGGATCACAAAGAGGATTAGGAAACAATGACAAGTGATGGGATGTCAGGTCCTCATCAGGCTCTCCAGCCAGAGTGCATCCTTGATTCAGCTGGCTGAATCCCTGCTCATCAGCTCTATTATTTATACTAAATTTGGGGGCTTTTGACCCTCCTTGAAATTCTTATCAGCTACCACCAGTTTTCTCAGTGACATCATTTACCCTGGGGTCAGAAACGTCTAGTTTGGTGATCTCCACCCTCATCTTCTGCCTTTCCTTCTTATCTTGGGAGGACAGCCTGACAGGGCTTCACTCTGTTTACCAGGGTGACAGGAAGTAACTTGTTTGAGTCCACACTGGAGGGCTCTCTGAGTGTGCTTTCATGATAAAAAATTATGAACAATTATCTGATAACCTAGAAGAAATGGTTAAATTCCAGTAACATACAAACTACTGAAACTGAATCACAAACAGATAGAAAAATCTGAATAGACCAATAATGAGTAAGGAGCATAAATAAATAATAAAAAATGTCTCCCATCAAAAACAAACAAACAAAAAAAGCTCAGGACCAGAAGATTTCACTGGTAAGACTATGAATTTTACGAAAAAATAGCACCATCTATCTCAAACTCTTCCCAAAGATTGAAGAAGGGGGAACATTTCACAACTCAGTTCCCAAGGCCAGGATTTCACTAACACCAAGGCCAGAGAAAGACACAGCAAAACAGAAAATTGTAAGTCAGTAACACTGTAAAGAATATAATGTTCACACAGACAGTAAGAATGGGAGACAGGCTGAGAAGAAAAGAGAATTGGGTGAGAGATCTTATAAAATCAACAGGAAAACCAGAGGCTTTGTATCCACAGTGGAGTGACCCAACATCAGAACCCTTTTAACAAGGCTTCTGAGGGAGAGAGGACAAGGAGTGGGCAGCAGGTGGCCAAGAGGCATCTCAGCTGGGGGAGCAGATGGGCAACTGGATGAGGGGCTAATGGGAGGTCCTCACTTACCAAGAGTTCCCCATCTGGTTTGACTGTAAGATGATATTAGTAGTTAATAGAGGAGAGAAAAAGCTGTGCCATACAGTCATTCTCAGGAGAAAGGGAGGACTGATTCATATCAGAGGAAGTTGACTCCAGAGTAGACAATTACCATGGAAAGTGGGATCAGGAAGGTTGGAGGAAACTTGTGAAGGTTGAGGTCAACCAGCTGGTTCCACTGCAACCTCACCCACACACAGCACAGCAATGCCAGATCCCACTGCTAATAATGGATTGTGCCTTCAGGTGGGAGAAGAATTCACCTTCCTCCCCAAGTGCCATGGTACACAGGAAGGAACCCGGCACAGGCAGTAGAGGGTGAGGAGAGGGAGTGGGCAGCATGAAACCATCCAGGGCACATCCTGGGCTGGGGCCAGGGAGAGGGTGAGGTGGGGTCAGTTCCACAAAATTGGGGAGAGCTGAGAACAAGCCATGGCTTAGGGAGCTCTGCTTCCTTGACCTCACCACTAAGTGCCAGGAACAGCTGATGCTGGATTCACTCTGCCTTTCCACCAGGATTTTTGGACAATAAAATAAAATCACTGCATCTGAGGTGCTGAGTGATGGATCTGATTGATCAAGTGCTTGATAAACTGCCCTGGGGTCAGCAGAGGAAGGAGCCTAGGGCAAGGCCAGGGTCTGGATAGGACTACTGACTGATACTGGGAACAGTAGTCGGTGAGAGCCTAGTGACAAGTGCAGCCCTGGCACGTTGGTGTGGGCACCAGTAGAGACTGTGGTAGAGTGGAGCGCAGGGGCTGAGGCCCAGCAGGGGCAGTGGGTGGAGATACAGGGCTGGGCACTGGCACTTGACCATGATCATGGAAGCCAGGGGCACTAGGGCACTAAGGTGAGGACTGAAATGAGATGATCAGGGGCCTGTGGCAATACCGGACCTGAAATTATGCTACAGAGCTGTGGGAACACAAAGAGCATGATATTGGCATCAAAACAGACACCAAGACCAATGGAACACCACAGAGGACACAGAGTCAAATCCATCTGCCTAGGGCTGTCGGACATTTGACAAGGTGCCAAAAGTATATCTTGGAGAAAATACAGCCTTTTAAACAAATGGTGCTGGGAAAATTGGTTCGCTTTATGTAGAAAATGAAACAAGACTCCTGTCCTCATTCTGCACAAAACTCAAACTGAAATGGCTCAAAGTCTTAGGAATGAGACTTTGAGCCATTTATGACTACTGGAAGGAAACATGGAGTCAATATTCCATCATAAACACGCTGGCTCCAGCTTTCCTTACAAGACCCCAAGGCACAAGATAAAAAACCAGGAGTCAATAAGTCGGGCACCATCAAACTAAAAATTTTCTGCACAGCTAATGAAACAAGAGAATAAAGACAGAGCCTAGAGAATGGGAGAAAATCTTGGCCAGCTGCTCCTCTGATAGGGGACTAATACCCAGGATATAAAAAGAACTAAAAAATCTTGACACACACAAACACACACACTCACAAACACAATACACACACACACACTCATACAATGCAATCAACTAATGGGCAAAAGAACCAAATAAAAACTTCTCATTCATATAAATGCAAACGGCTTGCAAAGTATAAAAAAAATGCTCCACATCTTTGGCAATCAGGAAAATGCAAATCAAAATTACACTAAGATTTCCTCTATCTCCAGTCACAATGATGTAAAAATATGAACAATAAAAAATGCTGGTGAGGATGTGGAGAAAAAGGTTCAATTGTACATTTTTGGTGGGACTGTAAACTAGTACAATCACTCTGGAAAGCAGTATGGAGGTTCCTCAAAAAAATAGTGTTGGGACCACCATGTGACCCAGCTATCCCACTCCTTGGTAGATTTCCCAAAAGATCTAAACTCAGCACACTGTAGGAATCCAGCCACCTCAGTGTTTCTACCAGCACAGTTCACAACAGCTAAATGTTGTAATTAGCCCAGATGCCTGACATTAGATGAGTGGATTAAGAAATTGTGGTGTATACATATGCTGGAATTCTAATCAGCCATAAAAAAGAATGAAATGATGGCATTTTGCTGGTAAATGGATGGAAATGGAAAATAGCATGCTAAGTGAAATAAGCCAACTCAGAAACTCAAAAGTCAAATGTTTTCTCTCATATGAGAAAGCTAGACTAAAATCAAGGGAAGAGGGAGAGAAGAATGGGATAACACAAAGAGCCAATTAAATATGAATTAATAGATGAGGGAAAGGAAGTCCAGTAGGGCAGAGGAAGGAGAGTGGGAGAGGCGAGAGTGATGGGAGAGAAGGGAAGGTCATGAACTGAAATCAATTTCCATGCATGTGTGAGTTTGTTGGGATCAACTCAACTACAATGTGTAAGTATAAAGCTCTAATAAAAAAGAAAAAGAAAAAAATGTCAAGGCCTCTATGGACATCTTGTTCTCCAGGCTTTTTTTTTTCTTTTCATTATTTTTTTTATATATATATGTGGTACTAGTGATTGAATCCAGGGGCACTCTACTGCTGAAGTGCATCCCAACCCACTTTTTTTATGGTTGGCCTTGAACTTACTAACCTCCTACCTCAGCTGCCTGAGTAGCTGGGATTACATGTGGTGGTCACCATGATCAGCCCTAGCTTTACAGAAGAGGGCTGACAACTGCTCTGGTGGCTTCAGAACTGAGAGGGGGTGATGTGAGGTGGTGCAAGCAGCTTTGGAGTTTTCTTTTAGAAGTCAGGTAATATTGAAGTCTGGTTGGTGAAGAATAGGTTGTAAAATCATCTGGGGAAGGGTGCTTCTAAGAGAGAAACAAAAAACATGAGTACTGAACAAACATTACAGTGTCCAGAACATGTCAATGAATATCATAAGAAGGACAGAAGTCAATATTTTCTTACCCAGAGATGTGAGAGCTGAGAAGCTTTCCCCATACTTTATTTGGGAATGTAAATCTTTAACATCTTCAGAGTTATCAGGAATGTAAACAAAACATTTATCTTTTAATGTTATAGATGTTCATGTCCATGAGCTGTAGTTAAGTTACTTCATGTCACCTGATCTTATAAAATCTTTCTACTGGTATGACCTCTGTGTCTAGTAGATATCTTTTTATTTCTGTTATTTAGAGCTAGATAATCATGTTAACAAATATTAATCCTACCTGTGTAGGAGGTGAGGAAGATCTGTAGGCCTTAAACTGACTAAAACTTCTGACTTGGCCATTTCACTTGAGAGTTATTAGGCATTCCTTCTAAGAATCTCTCTTTGTAGGTTCCAGTCTACTTATTTTCTTTTTTTTTGGGGGGGGGGGCTATCATAAGTGTATATCTTAAGTAAGTTACACTTAACTAATACTATTTATCTTTTAAATACCCAGGAATGGCTGTGTTTGGGTTTTAACTATTTTTGCTAGACGTTTAAGATGAAGGTCAAACTGACCTTTGTTTCTATCTATTGTTAAGAGTAAGCTGAGTTTCTATGGAGTCACTCTTGGGGCAACTTGAGAGTAGTGTCTTAGTTCTGCTAGTGCCATTTACACTAGGATGGGTCCAGGTCTTGCTGACCATGTGGTTTCCCTTGGAAACTTCAGAGATGTCTCCCTTTTCCAATAATCCAATAACCCTCCTCTTCATGTCAAGTGCATCAATTGGCTTTCTGTTCTCCAGGGGTCTCCTTAATCTCCCTTATTGGGAGGTTATGTGGCCCAGAGTTGCAAAGCTCTTTAGAGAAGTTCCCTGTTCCCTGGATTCAGACTGACTGGGAGGGCAAGAGCCAAACATTGATGTTTTGGGTTTTTTTTAATTTAACTTTAATTTTTAAGTCTCAATCTTAAACATCTAAAAAATGAGTCTCACCAGTGTTAAATTAAGAGTACTGGGCTTTAACTTTAATTTGTCTATAACCTTACAGTCATTTACCCTTTTTATTACTTGAGGTCTGTACTATCCTATCCTGTAGGTGATGACTTATTACCTTAAATTAACCCAGGTTCTGATCTAGAAGCAATACCTCTGCAAACCCTCAACAGGCAACAGACAGTTTATAAAGAAGATAGAAAATAAAGTTCATAAGAGTATAAACATATTTAGTTTGCATAACAAAAGTCTTGAATTTTAGCTGTTATAAATTATATCCCCTGTTTGAGATCCTAGTAATCTTAACAACAAAAATCAATCCTTTGAACACAATTTTAAATGAACTGAAGTCTGGCCTACTTTGTAGTTATTCAGGAATGTAGTATGGTGGGAGGCAGAGCCTCATCTCAGGTAAGGCAGGGCTCTTCACAAATCTTAGGTGAAGTGTTCTAGTTCTGAAGCTGATCTTTGTCTTTTTTTTATCTACCATTCTAAAAGGTTTACAAATATTATTTCTTGAGCCCTTTCTGATGTTAGCTAACACAATATGATATAACATGTAGTGCACAAAGTAAGGAAAGGCTGAGAGCTTTTAACCTTTTGTAGAAAAGTAGCAAAATGCTTTTGTGTTTTACAATATTAACCTTTACATAGATTAGGGTCTCATTAGTTTATAAACATTTAAATTGTACTCCAATGTAAATGGTAACATAAAATTTTATATATTATTAATAACAGGTTAGTTGTAGAGTATTAAGTGATATAAATAAATCTCCAAGAAATTTCATTGTTTTTTTGTTAGTTTGGTTGTTTTTTGTTTTGTTTTGTTTTGTTTCTGTGTGTGTGTGTGTGTGTGTGTGTGTGTGTGTGATGCTAAGGATTGAGCCCAGGGCCTTGTGCAAGTGAGCAATCACTCTACCAACTGAGGTATATCCTTGGCCCCAAATTTGGTATTCTTATAAGTCTAAAATTACCATACAACTTTAGTTTGGAGAATACCAGGTTGATATAATGTTCTTTTAAACCTTCTTTTTAAAGACTTGTATACCTGGAAGATAGGAACACATTTAATATACAAAGCAGAGTAATAGCACCACAATTACAATGATGTTTTTATATTAACAAAATTTAGCTCTTAAAGAAATAGCATAGTACAATATTTTAAAATAACAGTTCTTGTTTAACAACAGCTATATAATTCTTAATTCCTTCAAGATTATTTGCTAAAAAAAACTTAATAAACACAACATTATGGGGAAATTAGTGTGTTAAGAAATATTTGTCCTTTTAACATATAGTTTAAACCTTGTTTTATATTAGCACATTAACATTTGACCCTCAGGAAGAACCCCAAGGAGTCTTGACTGATCATTTCACACACATAAGCGTTTTAAATTTCTCTTTTCCGTATGTTAACCCCCTTTTTTTTAATATGAAACAATCCTTGTAAATGTTTTAATTTAGGCAAATTGTTGTATTTTAATAAGAAAAATTTTGTTATTTACAGTACACAGTTAATCACATCTGTTTGCCATTTCGTGAAAATGCAAGCAATGTTTAAGAATATAGACTTATGTCTGTTGAGACTTTAAATTTTAGTAACCTTGTTCTCAGTGATGACAAAGCAACTTTACCCCCCCCCCTTTTTTATTTACTAATTTATGAAAACATCAATAATATTACCCAATAGAATTTAAGAAGTTAAGAGTACTTGATGGTATATTTAACAGTTAGCATTTTAACCTTGTAAATTAATCAGATGTCTAACAAATACATTTATGAGTAATTCCATGTCAAATCTACTTTACTCATTTTTACCAAGATATCAGGTAAATGTATTGAACAGTATCAGGCATTTCTTTCCTGTTGAAGAAAAGTCCTAGAAACAATGGATATTAGATATTTTATAGACATCAACAGTTTATTAGTTCTTTGACCACCTAGAGAGACTTGTGAGTTAAGTTTAATTCTAAAAACTTCTTTACTTTCATCTGTTTACTCAATTTAAATTGAAACTTTTAAAATTACATTAATTCAAGGTACTCGGATCCATTTTAATTCATGAGCATTTATTTTCCATTTGTCAATCTTGATATCAGGTACATGACATATGGACCCACACATATATGGACAGACAACACACAGTGTGCACACATATAAAAGTAAAGGCCTTATAGCTTTTCACAGATGAATCTCCATTGCAATGTTGCAGATGTTTAAAAACTTCATAATTGAATAAAAAATAGGATTGATCAGGGAAAAAAATTAAACTAGGTGCATAGGACCAAAATGATGAGCTCAAAAAATGTGAAATATAAGAAAAAACAAGAGTTCTAGAAAAATGACATGGCTGGTAACTATTTTAGTCAAGTACCATACAATTTACTTTTGGGTTTAGTCTAGTATGAGTTCAGGTAATAGAAGCTTTTATCTTTTTTTTGTGGGGTGGGCAGGTCTCAGTCTCCAACTGAGCTTTCAGGCTTCTTCCATTTGCATTTCAGTGTAAGTCCTGCCTGAGGTCTACAAGGAGCTGGGAAAAACTGCTGGTTTGAGCAAAAACCTCATGCCTAAGACACTTGTTTTAATCATTTTTGTTGGTAATCAGTTAGGTTTAGATGAAAATTATCATACCGTAGTTCTTATTGTGTTTAAGAACAAAGCGATGTTAAGTTTCTTAATGAGATAAGCCACTGACTGTTGAGCTGGTCCATTTCCTTGTGTGACCATACCTAGGGTTATTCCTTCTCTCTCAAGTGACAAACTGGTTAAATTTTGCTCCAAAACCTGTTCATTATTCAAGGGGAATAAGCCTTTTGGTAACATGCTGTTCAGATATTTCTAAGAGGTCTAAAGTAAGAGGTGAGAACAGAAAAGCTGGTGCTTGTATTCAAGGGGAAACTGACCTCTTGGTTCCCTACAGAGAAGGAGGAGAAGCATACCAGGGGCATTTGAGGCTATAAGTTCTGAAATATCTCAATATAAAAATACACTGAGTACATCTGAGCACAGGAATAGTAATGGGAGATTTTAAACTGGCTTGTGAAGGTTAACTATGTGAACAGAGAGAACCTGGATGTTTTTCTTACTAAATACCTCATGTCTTTTAGTCCTACAATGGTAATTGCTAGAGTTTCTGGTTGGGCAAAGGAAGGGGAGCACCCAGGAGGGATTGGATGTTGGGGGTAAGAGGGAATCCTCCTGAGAGTCCTGCTGAGCTCACACATTAGAGGCAGCATATTGTGCATCCAACTTAGTTTTTACTGTTAAGACTCCTTATTAATTATGTTATCTCTGACAAATCAACTTTCAACGGCAAGATTGTACAATACTTCAGAAAACCATTTAAAAAAACAAATTGTTACAGTAAAACACCATCTTTTTTAGACACATTTACAACTATTGGTGATCCATTCAGCCAAGATCATTCCCAGGAAACAACCTATAAGACCAACACATATTGCCCATGTCTTAAAGGGCCAGAAAGAGATACAAAGCAAAAACACAATGACAGAGAGGATCTCCAAAGTATGCCTGACATGAGCAACCAGAAGGAGACCACAAGTCTAGATGGACACTCTGCCTCCAGATAGGCCCAGACATCATTAGCGATTCAGTGTTTTTGCTGAATGTTAGCTTGACTTTAAGCACAAGGAAATTATTAGAAAACTACAAAATGTAGACCATTGAAAAAAAGAGCTGACATATCTTCTTCAGTCAATGTCACCAGGAATAAGATAACAGAAAAGGCATTTGGGGTTAAAAAGATATTTTTAAAACACACTCATATATATATGTAGGTATGTATACACACACACACACACACACACACATGCCCATATACATATATTTATATGTGTGTGTGTGTGTGTGTATATATATATATATATATATATAAATAAATATGTAAGAGTGTGCTCTTCTCCTCCTCCTCTTTTTATATAAAAATTTATATATAATTTATAAATACATAAATATATAAATATAATTATATATAAAATATATATGTGTGTATATATACATACATACACATATGTAAATATATGTATATGGGTACACACACAAACACACACTTTTGAAATCAAAGACCTCTTCATGTTTTTGTTGTCAGTTTTTGGTGATTTTGCCTTGTTTATTGAAGACAAATCAGTTGTTTTGCTTCCTGGCCTACATTCTGCCTTTCTACGACAGTCTCCTTAGAATGAAATACAGTCTGAAATTTTAGCTGAGAACACTCTGCAGATAAAGCTGTTCACCCACCATATCCAACCCACAGGCAGAGTGTCCTGTGTGTCCATCTCTTGAGGCTAGAGCTGGTCATTTGGTAATAGAGGTACCCACAGGGTCAGTCTGTGGAGTGGATACATTGTTTTCTCTGTCACTGTAAAGCAATTTGAAGACTGGTACTTGGACAACATACAAATATTCTGTTTGGTACCTTTGTTCAAGATCTCTACCTGTGTAAATTATTATATTTCTTTTTGAACACTAAAAAATTTTAAATTCAGTTCTTCCTATGTTATTTCCTTGGCTGGTCTTGTGTTATTAAAAAAAAAAAATGGACTTCTCCCTGAACTTCAAATTTCTTTCATAGTTAATGATAACCTAAAAAATTAAATGTTTTTGTTTATCACTATGGACTCGTGTATTTCTTAATTTCAATATTATAATCTTTTAGTACTGTGGCCAGTTTTGTGGTTAAGGATATAAACATATTATTTTTCTATTTATATTCTGACCTCTTCCATATCATTTAGGCTGTATTTACCATTTGTAGTGGGTTGTATATAGAGATTTTTCTCCATGTTTGTGTATATGTTATTTGGTATTTAGGAAAGGTCATATAGCTCATGTTTCACATTACCCTAACAACATTTGACATCTTTAGTCTCCTTTACTTTAAAAATATCATACTATTTGTTTTATATGTTTTACATAATATCATTCAATTTCATCTCTAATGACCAGTATGACATCATGCACTTATTTCATGTCTACCCACAGAACCTGTGCCTTGTATTGTTATTCCAACCTAATCATCTATCTCCCAGTTACATTTATTTCTCCCACCTTGTCTAAACATGCGTTTTGCTTTAGATAAAAACTGAATATGTTAATTCTCACCAGATATTTAAAATTGAGTGTCATCGGTCATCACTTTTTCATGGGAATTATCCTTAACATATTCTCTTGATGGGATCTCGATGTTCTGAGTTTTGCATAATTGCCTTGATACATAAATATCTCAAAGGATATTTATGATTTTCTTTTAGTATTTAGAAAATATTGGCTTAGTTTTGAGGATGGGCATGTTATATGTTTTTCTTCTGGGATTTGAAATTTCTATGAGCTGCAATGAGGCACTCTATAAAATTCAATATCCCCTCATGAGTAAAAAAAAAAAAAGAAAGAAAATACCTCAACCAGTTAAGTATTGTAAGAACATACCTCAACAGAACACAGGATATATGTGACAAACTCATTGTCAAAATCACGCTACTGAATTGGAAGAAAGTTGAAAGCACTTCCTTTAAGAGCTCTATCAAAACAAGGATCTTCACTTTCACCACTTCTGTTCATTGTAGGATGGAAAACAGAACAATGGGCCAAAGAAAGGAATAGTGGACACGCAAATTGAAAAAAAAAGGAAATCAAATGATGTCTCTTTGTCGATCATATAGTATATGGAGAAAACAACCTGAAGACATCAGCAAATAGCTCTTGAACCTGATAAACACACTTGGTGAAGTTGTAGGATGCAAAATTAACATATAAAAAACAGCATTCTTTTATACACCAATAACAGGCTAACTGGAAAAGACATTTTAAAAGCAATCCCATTCACAATATCCCCAAAGAGTGCTTGGGAATAAATTTTACAAACGAGATGGAAGAGCACACACAGACACACACACACATGTTTGCAAGATAGCCCATGCTCATGGATTGAATCATTGATATTGTATAATGTCAATGCAGATTCAATAAAATATATAGCAACAAATAAATAACATTGATCACAGAACTAGAAAACACAATCAAAAAATTTATATGGAGCCACAAATTACCCCAAATTGCCATAAGAACCCTGAGGTGGGGGTGGAAGGGACAAAGCAGGAAGCATCAAAATACATGATTTCAAAACACACTACAAAGCTGTAATAATGAAGACAGCATAGTAGTACCATAACATCAGACATATATGTCTATTAAAATTTGAGAATTTAACTCAGAATTAAATTGTTATTTTGAATTAAAAATTGAAATATAATTAGATATTAATTCATATATCTTTAGCCAAAAAATTGAATGGTAGTTGATCATTCCAAGAACATACCTTGGAGAAAGAACAGTGTCCTTAATAAATGGTGCTAGGAAATATAGATATACATATGCAAAATAATTAATGTCTACCTATTACCATATTAAGAAATCAATTGAAGAACTCATGATGTAGCTGAATGGTAGAATTCTTACTCAATATGTGTGCAGTCCTGGGTTCTATTCCCAGCACTGAAAAAGAAATAAAGTAAAACTGTACCAAAAGTAAAAATGTGGAGTTTGAAATTACTGAAAGAAAACAAAATAGAAACAGTTCAGGACCCTGGGACACTTTTGGAATACCCTCAAACACACAAGCAACAAAAGCAAAAAACAGACCAATGATATTATATCAAACTAAAAAGCTTTTGCACAGCAGAGTAAACATCAAATTAAACATTCTTCAGATACAGAGACAATGTTTTTGAACTATTCATTTACATAGGCAGCATATAAAAAGAACTCAAAATCTCAACAGAAAATAAAGCAAATACTATGATTTAAAATGGGTAAAAGATCTGATGTTTCACAAAAGATGGTATACTAATGGTCATCAAATATGTGCCAAAATGCTCAGCATCACTAATTATCAGGGAAATGCAAATCAAAATTACAATGAAGTATAATTCTCACTCCAACTAGAGAGTGGATTTTATAAAAAAATAATAATGTTGGTGAGGATGTAGCAAAAAGGCAACACTATACAGTGTCAATGGGAATGTAAACAAGTAGTCATTATGGAGAACAGTGTGGAATACCTTTACAACCTGAAAATAGCACTACCATATGATCCAGCATTCCCCCTACTTTGTATGTGTGAAGACATTATATCCAAGAGATACCAGCAGTGTTAGAAAAATAAAAGGAGACACAGAGACAAGATGCAGAGGCAGGAAAAGAAGTGGCTACCCCTCCACGCAGCCATGTTTATTTATATCAAAAGTTACCTTGGGTTGTTAGTGCCATGACTAGATTATTATTATTATTCCTTTTAATTTAGCAGGACTCAACCACAAATCCATCTTCCCTGTGGGATTTATCAGGTTTGGTTTTAAGCTTTGGGAGGGCTACTCTAGAATAGGTCTTCTTCTAAAGCCTGGCCCAAATATCAGAACCAGGATCAATCCTGTGGAAGAGGATTGAACAAATTAAACCCTTGAATTTGAGTCTTTGTATCACACTAGATACCAGTTGCCAGATAACTGATATCAAAGTCCAGGCTGGTTAAGACACAGAGCCATTTTCTCTAAGGACATTACCATAGTAACTAGCTACTGCACCTGTATAGTTACCTTACTACCTTCACAGAGAAACTGCTGGTCATTCCAAAAGTAAAGAGCAGAGCACCTGTTACCCCCAGGGAGTCTGCTCACCAGAGGAACACTTCCCTGTACATTTCCACTGTCGGGATACCTACACAGCAGACCCATATTAATTGTGGGAGTAGTCCTGGCAGTCAAAATATGCAATCAACCTATGTGCCCTATCAATGAGTGGATTCTGAAACTGTGGTGTATGTACACAAGAGAATAATATTCAGCCATAAAAAGAATGAAATACTGTCGTTTGCAGCAACAACATGGAACAGAAGAATATTTAGTCAAATAAGTGGTGAAGAACAAAAAGACAAATACTGGTTACTCTCACTCATTTGTGTAAGTTAAAAAAAACTGATTATCTAGAAGTAGAGAGTAGACACAGGTCATAGCAGCTAGGAAGGTTAGATGGACAGAGAGTGGGCAATGAGCACCAGAACACAGTAGGAGGAGGGAAGTGGTTCTAATGTTACCGAGCACATTCAAGAGGCTGTAACCTACAGTAGGCACTTTGTATCATAGTAGAGGATTCACTAAAACAAGTTAATATGCATAAATAAAACAGACTGGAGAAAGACAAGGAAAGGAAAATAGCTTCTACATCCTTAAGATTCATCTTGGGTGTTCTATTGGGAGGGAATGGCTTTCCTGGTGGGATAGTACAGAGCCTGGGATCATGACAGCAAGTCCTGGATTTAGAGCATAGCAGCTGGGCTTGCTGGCCAGCTAGGCTTCCTGAAGCTGCAGATGCCAGTGTTGCATTTTCATGGCTACCACAGATCTCCTGATTTGAGCATCTCTCAGAGACACTGCTGCAGTCCGGCTGCAGCAAAATAACTGGGGGGTGATGAACAACTTGCGTAGATTGATACAGCTGGAGTGGGAGCCGGTTACTGTAGGACCGGAGGGGTATTTATACATTTCACACAGCTTATCTTAATTAACATAAACTCGATACAGCAGTCAACCAATAAGGAATCTCCACACTTAATGGCTCACTGGAGTTACTCCACAAACCACTCCCTCTGGCATTTTGCCAGGTGCCATCCAGACTTGTTTACAGACTCTAACAAGACACAACATGGTGAACTTAAGAAACTCTCTTTCCCTTACCACAGCCAAAGGCTTTGAGTCCCTACAGGGAGGGCCTGGAGGAAGATTTACAGCATCTACCTGTGACAGTAATGCAGGGCTCATTATTCCTCAAAGGAATCCAATCTCCCTTCAGACAAGGAGCTCCAGGCCTATGAACTGGACGAGAGGTCACAAATTCCCCCTGTGGTGAATCAAGCACATCTTTGTCTCAGAACTGGAGTTTGTCTGATGATTACATAAATCAATTTCTTAGTGGGCTTCTCACTTATTTAATTCCTAAGGATCCACAATGATTAATCACCATCATATATCCTTGCCTCTCAAGGTAATTACCCCCACTGTGTATAAATGGTTAAGTGCCACTGCCTGTCCTCACCCCCTTCAGTATCCTTCAGAGAAGGGAAGTCCATAGAAGCATCACTCCTCATTACCTCCTGTGGGAGACCAACCTAGCAAGTGACTTGAGTTAATCCCCTGCTGGGTGATGTGGCATCAGGCACCCATGCTGCTAGAGTTCCCCACTCTTCTAGGGTTCCAGTGACTTGTGTCTTTGTACCTAGGCATGTCTTGCTACAGCCCCGTGGGTGGAGCTACGCTCACCTGTTCCTTTGTAATATAACCCTTGGCCCTGTTTAGGGTAGAATCTTCCATGGAAGTGCCTTGTGTGTGTCCCCTTCTCTTACTGTGTGCCCTTGGGTGTGGCCTACCCAGGTGTCAGTCAACCTGCTGACAGTGGACATCATGAAGATAAGACTCAGCTCCCTGAAACCTGACCCTTTGCCTCATTTGAATAGCTTCTCCTCAATAAAAGGGGTCAGCATGTGCTCTTGCTCTCTCTCTTTCTCTCTCTTCCTGTGGACCCTTAAGGTCAGAGGAGCCATCACAGTGACCCCAAAGAAAAAGGTATTTGTGGTTCTTGTGTGATTATTTTGTGCAGCCCAATTAGCCCAGTTTACCTGGAGTGACCCCTAAGCCTTTTAGTGGCAAGAACAGAAACCTGGTAACCTCCAGCCGGCAGAGGGCAGGTTCCACAGGAGTTTAGCATGGATGCCACTGTGCCCCTCACCTGTGAATTCTTAAATATCGTAGTGAAGAAAATATAGCAGCTGGGAAGAGGAAGGAGAGATTATTCCAAGAAAAAGGAAATGGTCTCTATTTGGATCCATGTCATTGTCACACAGATGTATAGACATGTAAAACCTTTAAGTTTAACATACAAGGTGTATGTATTTTATTCTATGAAAATTAAATTGAATAAAGTAATTTCATTATAAAAGTTTTTTTAAATGCAAAACAAAATTGAAAAAGAAATTTGGCAATCAGGGAAACCACATTTGCATCTAGTTATTTTGAGGGTGATATGGCAAGACCTAACAGACAAGAAACAAGTGGGTCCATGTGCAATAGAAAATAACATCAGGGGCAAAGGGAGAAGGAAGGAGGGGGAGAAAGAGAGGAGTAATAAGGGAGAAAATTTAAACCCATCAAAATCCAAAGTGAAATGAAAAGAAAGATGAAAAAGAAAGTAACTAAATCACATGCTATGCCTTCTGGTGAAAAGTTTTCTCCAAGAAAGAACTGGTATTGGCAAGTTATCAGATAATCCCAGTCACGAAAATGGTTGCAGACATTTAATCCAGCCTCATAGCAACACAGTGAGGCCAGCAAATGGGAAAGGCCTCCTGTGCCTTTAGTGCTGGAGAAAGTCCTCCTTGAACCCAGGGTAAACAATCTCCAGTTATTCACAATTATTCACAGTGGAACAGCTGAGCTAGTGAGGACATGCTACAGGAGCCCAAGAGGCACAGGATGAAATTTTAAAAGCCAGATGATTGAAAATCAGAAGGCACAGACAAACCCCAAAGAATCTGAACTTAGCAGGAGCTAGAGAAACTGTGATGGGGCGACTGCTCAGAAAACACCCTAAGTCTGAATTTGAATCAAATCAAATAATTTTATTTTACCTATACTTTCCTGGCCAAGGATGCTTCTGCCAGGGCCCAAGCAGCCTTCTGATAGAAGTGTGCCAGGCTGTCTGTGGTTCCAACATTTAAGGAAGAAAACCACCTCCTATGGAATCTGCGAGTTGCAAGCAAGCAGGATACAAGGGCTGATAAAAGCACTTAGCAGAGCAGAATCAGACAACCACATCCTGGGTTTGAGCACAGTTGTGGGTGTACATCATGGGTCCAGTACATTTGCAGGTATATGAAGCACAGAAAAACATTTTTTTTGTACTTCTTAAGCAGCTTATATAACAGTTTCACATGGGAACCATAAAGATGGAGTCACTATGGCTATACTTACTTATACTTGTCTATAACTATTTTTTATATTTAACTCTTATTTTACTGGCATATACCTATCTGTAACTTAACCTATATTTGACTGGAACTCTCTGTAACTATATAAAACCTATGGGCATACACATATGAACATGCATTGTCTATATCTTATTGCTAACAACCTTAAATCTTTTGTCTTCCAGTTATGTGATTATATTATTGTACTATTACCACTTCTGTCTTACTGTTATTTCTTCTATCTTATAATGAGGGCAGACTAAGGTAAATTAACATCACTAATTGTATAACACTTATCTTATAATCCTATTATCCTTCTCATTCTAATCTATAATTTTTAATTCTACTCTATAATCTATAACTTATTACTTGTATTGATTAATTTAGACCATAACAAAAGTATATAGTCCAATTCCCTTATTTTAATGATAAATGAAGACCCAAAGTCATGAGGTATTTTCCTCAATGTTATAAGTAATTCCTTATGGGCATGTATAGCAGTTCTGAGTTTATTGGGCATTTTACAATATAAAATTACTTTTTTATGTTATTGTGTATGCAGTCATTTTCCTGATTTCTTCCACAGCTGGTTGGAGTCTATAGGAAAGCTGTTGATTTCTGGGTGTTTGTTTTGTAACTTGCTACTTTGCTCAACTAGAAATCTTCTGGTGGGGTTCATTTTGTTTGAGGGGGGAGGGAGTCTTCTAGATATAGCATCATGTCATCAGCAAACAGAAATAATTTGACTTCTTTTCCTATTGGTATCCCTTTGATTTCCTTTGCCTACTCTTGTCTTGTTCCTGATTTTAGAGGTAATGTTTTTAGTTTTCTTTTATTCAGTATGCTGTTGGACTGGGTTGTCATGAATGACCTTTAGCATGTTAAGTTGGTAAATTTCTTTAATCCCTAGCTTCTCCAGTGTTTACATGAATAGGTGTTGGATTTTATCCAAGGCCTTTTCTGTTCCTATTAGGATGATCATGTGATTCTTGTCTTTAATTCTGTTTAAGTAGTGCAATACATTTCTTGCTTTGCTTATGTTGAGCCAATCTTGCATCCCTGGAAAGAAACCAACTTGATCATGGCGTATTATCTTTTTGATGTGTTTTTGAATGTGGTTAGCTAATATTTTAAGAGTTTTTGCATCTATTCATGGGTGTTATTGTTCTGTTGTTATCTTTCTTTGATGCTTCTTTGTCTGGCTTTGATATCAGCATTATACGGGCTTCACAGACTACATTTGGGAGTTTCCCCTACATTTCAGTTTCATGAAATAATTTGAGAAATACTGGTGTTGTTTCTTCTAAAGGTCGGGTAATACTCAGATAATAACCCATCTGGTTCTGGTTTTATCTTTTATGGGTGATTTTTAATTGCTATTTCAATTTCATTACTTGAAATTGGTCTGTTCAGATTTTCTAAATCTTCCTGATTCAATTTGAGCAGGTCATGGATGTATAGAATTTTTTAATGTCTTGCAGATTTTCCATTTCATTGAGTATGTTTTTTAAAATAAGTTCTGATAATTCTTGGCACTTCAGAAGAGTATGCAGTGATATTGCCTTTTCACCTCTGATGTTTTTGAATAGTTCTTCTCACACTTTCAGTTAGTTTTTCTAAAAGTTTGTCGATATTATTTATCTTTTCAAAGCACTCACTCTTCATTGCACTGATGTTGTGCATTGTGTTCTTAGTCTCAATTTCATTGATTTAGGTTCTGATCTTAATTATTTCCTATCTTCTCCTAGTTTTGGAGTTAGCATGTTCTTCTTTTTCTAAGGCATTGAGGTAGAGCATGGGCTTAATAAGTTAGGATTCTCCCTATTCTTTTAATACACACCGTCAGTCATACTTTTAGAATTGCTTGTATACCATCCCAGAGACTTTGATATGTTCTATTCCTGCTCTCATTCATTTATAAACATGTCCTCATTTCTTATTTCATCCATTCTTCATTGCAGAGAGTATTGTTCAATCTCCATGTGTTTCTGTGCTTTTTATTATTTTTCTTGCTGTTGATTTCTAGATTTATTCTATTATGATCTATAGAATACATGAGATAGTATTGATATTTTTGTACTTGATAGTATTGATATTTTTGCATTGTGGCCTAGATTGTGATATAATTTGGAGGCAGTTCAATGTGCTTCTGATAAAAAGTAAACTCAGTTGGTTTGGAGTGAAATATTCTGTAGATCTATTTGATTTAAAGTGTTAATTAGTGTGGAGATATCTTTATTGATTTGCTTTTTTGATGACCTATATATTGATGATAGGGTGTGTGGAAACCACCTAGTATTATTGTGTTGGGGTCTATCTAGGATTACATGTATTCAAATTTTTTTTATGTAATTGAGTGCATCAAAATTTGGGGCATAAATGATTACTATTGTTATACTTCTTATTAGAATTTTCCCTTTACCAAAATGTAGTGGCCTCTTTTTTTCATCCTGATTAACTGTTGCTTGAAAAAGTTTGCCTGTCTGATATGAGAATAGCTACTCCTGCTTCTTTTCAGGAAAAAGAAATATGCATGGAATAATTTATTTCATTCTTTTACCTTCAGCTTATGGGTGTCTTCACCTATGAGTTTCTTGTAAGCAGAGCATAGCTGTATGGTGTTTTCTGATCCATTTTGCTAATGTTTGTCTTAATGGGGGAACTGAGACCATTAACACAAACATAAAGTACAAAACTACTCCCTAAATTGGATAAAGAGTATTTACTACAAAACATTTAAAAGGCAACAAAACTAAATTTTGAAAAATGGGAAGAATGACTTACAATTCCAAGTACTTACTGTTTGGTTGAGCTTTAATGAATGCAATAATAAAAATAGAATATGATATAAATATTGTTATCAAATAGAAAAATCTTTGATTTCAGCATTTATTACTTCAATAAAGAAATTTAGAGGGCTAGGGTTGTGCTCAGCAGTAGAGTACTTGCCTACACATGCAAGGCCCTGGGTTTGATCCTCAGCACCACATTTAAAAAAAATGAATAAAACAAAGGTATCGTGTCCAACTACAACTTAAAAATATATTAAAAAAAAAGAAATTTAGAAAACATTATATATTCTGTATTAATGAGAAAACTGATAAAAATTAGATTTTATAAGGGCAAGTATAATAAATGAGCAGCAACCCAGTATATATCAATAATTAGTGACAAAAAATAGAAAATGTTTTCATTAACAAAAGCCATAAAATATTAACCAAGAAAAATAAATTCAACAAAAAGCATGCAAGACTTGTAAGAAGAAAGTTTAAGCTATTAATATGGGATCTTAAATATTATACAAAGATATGTCATGTTCCTTGTGGGAAGATTAATAAATAGCTAACATTTTATGGTTATATGTACAAACCACACAAGTCCAAATGGAACTACTTTGAATTTCAATTACTGTTAGATAAACAACTGCAATAACTATAAGAAATAATACTTTATTAAAATACAGGAAAGGAGTATTGTGGAAGAGTATGCCATAGAAGATTATTTTAAATACATATTGAATTAAGCAAAATGGTGGGTCATTGATGACAGAATATTAAATAAGGCATTACAAAGGTATAAACATTCCAGCTTGAAATTGAAATGTATATGGGGACCCAAAATGTTATAAATTTGGCATTTTAACTCAGTGGGGAAAAGAATGGATTACATAATAATCATGATAACTGGATATCTTTTTGGGAAAACATTAAATTCTTTCCAACTAGATTCATTTTCCTAATATTCCAAAACACTGAGCATCAAACATTCTAGAAATTTCCAGATTAAAAAAGAAAATCATGTGCCCCCCCAAAAAAGATTAAAAAATGGAAAAAGAACAAAATTGACTTCACCAGCCACACTGAATTTCAAAAAAAGACAAATTCCTTATATATCTGATAGAAAATAATGTTCAGTACTGAGTTCTAAGTGAAAATATCTATTAAGCCCTAATCTCCTAGCATGCTGTGTTGAACAATTCTATGTTCATATGTGAATAGAAATGCTAATAAATCTATGACCATTGTCTCCACCAAGGAAATGCCAAAGGTACTCCATTTATCATAGCAAGGGTCTGCATAGTTGTGTGGAAGATGAAGATACAACCCTACATCACTGTTTGGGAGTCTGCTGCTCACCCTTTGCAGCCTTTTCCTCATCATACTGGCCATAGAGATGAATAGCTTTGTTCAAGTCTGGCAGATGTTTTCTGCCCAGGCAAGGCCTAGTGCCTGTTCTCTACTGGAATAAACCCCAGGTCAGTGAGTGTAGTTGCATTGTTTTGTCCTCTATGTGTCCATCCTTAGAAAGCTTCAGTGCTCAGAACTGAACACAAGTTCTTCCCTGTGTCTCCCCCATCATGTCACACCTATCTGAGGACAGGGCCATGTGCACACAAGGATTTTTCTGCTTTTAAATGGAATGCTGTGAACAATGTGGGTGTTATGTTCTGGGAATGTCCCTTAATAGAAAATAAACAAATCTCTTTAAACTTTTCCACATCTTTCTTTTTGTTTTGTTTTGTTTTGTTTGTTTGGAGTATTGAAATTTCTGCTACAGGGTGGAGTTACTCCTATGTTTGGGATAGACTCCAAATCATGCCATGGGTAAAAAAAAAAAAAGATTATTTTCAGATATTTGAGTGTTTTCAAAACCTTTAGAAAACAGTGTGGCTTCATTTTGTCATCACAAGGTAACAATTTATAGATATGTTGGTCATGCATATTGATGATTTTAGACTTTGTGATAAGGACAATAATAACTCCACGAAATGCTTTAAATCATGTGTGGCATGATCCAATTTACATTTTTGGAAGACCTGTCCTTCACAAGTGAAGCAATAATGACTCAGGAGGTCATGGATTACAGGACTTAGATGAGATGAAGGTGTTGGCATTATAGGTGGAATCACAAGATTACTCATAGGTAGAGTTCATGAGATTTTTGATTAAAATGAATATGGAGAACAATGGGAAGAAACAGTCAAGAGCATGTCCAAAGTTTCCAACTACAAGGGGGTGGACTGGAAAGACATTTTCTAATGCAGCGACACTGGAAGAGGTTTAGAGGAATAGAGAAAAGAGTTTGCTTTTGGACATGGTCACAGTATTGGGACTAGCCTGGAGTGCATTTGGAGGACATTATGGTCATGGATCTGGAATTCCATGAACCAGAATCACAGACCTTCTCTCCCAGGAAGCCTGGAACATTATAAGGATAAGATACATCTGGGACATAATCCACTTTAAAGTCCACAAGAGACTTCAGGGAATGAGGATGCCAGATAAAACATCTTGGATGCTTTGGCTATATTACACATAGTTACATTGAAAATGTTTTCTGTTTATTGGACAATTAAATTTAATTGTGTATCTTCTATTTTATTTGCTAAATCTGACAATCCAGAGAATATACATATGTTCCTGACTCCCTAATATAATCTAATTTTCTGGCCTCTATACATCTCTGCCCTGGAGGAGATGTCTAGTTGAGGGCTCAGGGTTGGAACATGAGCTTGTCTAGAGCAGCTAGTTGCTTTGCTGATGCTACAGTGTGTCCTGCAATAGGACCAGGTGAAGGGGATGTTGCCTGTAAATCTTTTTGTTCTATTCTGAGGAGCCCCTCATAAGGCTTCCCCTCTTCTGTCAAAGAGAAAGTTTTTCTCCAAGTGAGAGATGTTTTCTCTCTCCACACTTGCCCCACTCTGGACAGGTCTCTTATCTGGATGATGCCTGCATCAGCAGTCCGAGCCACAAGGGGGTGATGTGTGACACCAAACTCTGAATGGGAAGGATATCTGCACCTGCCTGCAGGGCTACAAAGGGGCAGGCTGCACAGATATGAGGATGAGTGTGCCATGGGTGAGTACACAACCTTTCCCTGCTTCCAGTGTCAGATTAGTAAGCGTTTCACTGGGAGCTCATGTTACTCCAGGAGTGTGTTACACCCAACTCTCACCTCTCCCAATAAGTATCCTCTTTGCAATTAACTCTTCACCATCACCTTGTATTTCATTTGGAGAATTAAATATATGGAAGGTCTATACTTGATTCTTCATATAAAGCGTTCCTCAGCAGCAGTTTAGCTAGCTACAGCATACTGAAAGGCACTAGAGCATTGATAGCCTATGGTCTTTTTTTTCTTTGTAAATTATGCAAAAAAATAGAGAGTAGAAGTCTACATGTAGCAAAATGAAATGTCACCCCTATCTCTCACCTTGTTCAAAAATCAACTCAAAGTGGATCACAGACTTAGGCACTAGGACAGAGTCCCTGTGCCTAATAGAAGAAAAATAAGGCCCAAATCTCTACCATATCATCTTAGGAATTGATGTCCTTAACAAGACTCCTATAGTGCACAAGTAAAATCAAGATCAATAATTGGGATGGATTCAAATTAAAAAACTTCTTCACAGCAAAGACACAATCAATGACATGAAAACAGAAGCCAACAGAATGGGGAAAAAATCTTCACCACACACACGTCTGATAGAGCTTTAATCTCCAGGATATATTAAAAACTCAAAAAAAAAAAAAACCTAATAACTCAATCAATAGATGGGCAAAGAAACTGAACAGACACTTCAAAGAATAAATGCAATCAATCAACAAATATATGAAAAAAATGTTCAATATCTTTAGCTGAAGTCAGAATTAAAGACAGACATTCAGTGTAGATAGGCAAGAATCCGATCTAGAGAAGGGAGTCCAGTTTAGGTCCAGGAAGTTGGAGACCACCTCTGAGGAACTGAAATCTTAATGTCTTCAGAGCCCTTCCTCCACCTTTATCAAGATAACCTGCCAAAGCTCCAACCTATTGCTAAGGTAACCTGTCCCAGGGATTGTCCCTCCCTTCAGAGAATTGTAAAAATTGTTAATTGATGCACCCTGGGACCACTTCCTGCACACATCACTCCATCTTAGTCCCTCCAACCCATCTGCTTCTCACCTTTTGACCATCCCACCTGGGCAATCTCCTGAGCCTAGTCACACATGCAGGAAGGAAAGAGATAAGGAGAAGAGAGCAGGAAAGCAAAGGAAGACAGAATGCTCTCACTCTTTGGGACACCAGGATACTAGCTATGGCCCCCTTCTCTTTCACAGGAGAAGTTTGCATTACCCCTTTATAAATAAGCCCTGTTTTATATTCTTGCCTCTGCACCCTTTTGAAAGTTATACTTAAACATGTGAGGAAGCAGATCTCATCACGGATAACTGGTGTATCATAGCCATGAGAGAAATGCAAATCAAAACTACACTGAGATTCCACCTCATTCCAGTCAGAATGGCAATCATCAAGAATACAAGCAACAATAAATGTTGGCAAGAATGTGGGGAAAATATACACTCAAACATTGCTGGTGAGACTGAAAATTGGTGCAACCACTATGGAAAGCAATATAGAGATTTCTAAGAAAATGTGGAATGGAACTACTATTTGATCCAGTCATCCCACCCCTCAGTTCACACACAAAGGACTTGCAATCAGCATACAACAGTGAAGCAGCCACCACTGTCTGTCCCTGGAGTCCAGTGCTGTTCCCTGACCCTAGCTGAAGGCTGCTTGTTAGGAGGAGGCCCTGTTGCTCCTTCTGGGCAGGATTTGGAGCTCTTTTCTCTAAGAGCAAGCACATTCTATAGGTTTCACTGGCTTCTTTTGTATGCATTAGAGGCACAATTATGGATACAACAGTGATTAATAGAGAAGTAATATGTCCAGATCAAAGGAAAATTTATTAGTGGAATATTAACCAGTGTGTGCCTTTGCTAGAAGACAAACTGCCAATATCAGGGGAGATTTATTGAGATATCATCCTGGACTTAAGGACAATGGTCTATGTAGGGGACAGAGGTAGGGGACATAGTTATCTGCCCTCATTTTATGATGCTATTTTCAAATCCATTTCTTCAACCTTGTCAAAGACTTTCATCCAGGGCCTCACACATTCCAAGTTTAAAGACAGTTTTTTTCTTTTTTCTTTTTATTTTTTTACTTTAATATAAATCTAATACACATAGCAGACACATGCTGATGGTAAAGAAATTTGAATTTTGAGAAACTACTAATCTAAATACTTAGATTAATCTACATTAATCTAAATACACAAATGAAAGAATACATTTCAACTTACAGTGAGAGGAAGCAATTGCTGAGCCACAAAACCTAACTACTTAGGAGTATATCTATCAACATGTCATCATATTCTTCTCAATACAGTTTTTTTGACTTGCCTGAGCATAAGAAACACATCGCATGCCCTTGGAGCTGAGAAGGCCTGCCCCTCTCCAATTTTAGATAAGTCCCTCAAAGGGATAAATAGATCTTTGTGAAACCTTCTGAATGTGGGTTCACAGGCTGGGCCTTGCTCCAGGCTGGGCCCCAGAGAAGAGAATAGCTGTATGAAAAGTGTGAAATATGATATATCAAGAAATATGTAATGTTTTGAACAACCAACAATAAAAAATTTAAAAAAAAAAAAGAAATTTGAGAGATTTACCTGCATCTTCTTGCTGCCTTTAGAATGGAGGTGCTGCTGTGGGCCGTGCTGTCATTCTAGTTTTAACAGACAAGCTGAGAACCTGGGTGGGAGGTGAAGGAGGCTTTGTTTCCTGTGGGATTACATCATTATGCCAAGAAGCATCAGGTGTGTTTTCTAGGGAGGAGAGAGAGGGCTTGGTGTAAGTAGATACCACTGAGGGGCAACAGGTAGCTATGAGTGGTCTGCAGCAGGTAGCTTAGAGAGGGATGCAAGGAAGGTCTCAGGGCCCTGCCAAATTCATTCATGCAGCTGTTAGAAGAAATTAAATAAAGAAGTGCCAGCAACTAAAGAAATGTTTGTAGAATTATAGGTGACTTAAATAGTCTCTATCAATTCAAAATATATAAATTTAAATTATTCCAAACTTGACAAAGCTAACCTCCTAATTAGCACATCCTCTTTAGTTAAGCGCTGAAGCTCAAGGCTTTAGTAGAAATTGCTTCAAAGCCCAGTCCTGGAAGAAGAACATACTAATTTCAATTTCATAGACTCCTTGTGCTGTTGGAGGGTAAAATATTATAGAATTTTGCCCTCCAAAAGAATTTCTCAAAACCTAATGTTTGAATCACCTGCAAAATCTGAAATGTATATATTGGGCCGCACCCATCACAATCTATGTGATAGGGCCTAGGCATCTCATTTAAACCAAGAACTTTAAGTGGCTAATTTGCACACTAAAGTCTAAGAAACACTGAGAGATATTGAATTGTTTTCTTAGTTTTCAGAGTTCCATAAAATTATGCAGAGAGTATTTCCTGAGGTAGAATATATATTAACGAAACTCTAAGAATGAAAACAAAATGGTTTTCTTTTTAATAAATTTAATCATTAAACTAAGTTAATATTCCATCGAGTAAGTTTCCTAGTGATTCCAATTACCATAGGTAGATATAAAAGAGGTTGACTAACTGAAAAGTGAACTAGTGGTAAGCCAGCAGAAAGCATGTTCCAGAGGTTTCTGGAAGTATACTCACAGCAACAGGAGCAGCAGAAGCAGGATAAGCCATCTTTGCTGACATCTGAGGTTCTGAAGCCAGAATTAGACAGGCAGTCAGTATAGACAGGCAAATCCTCAGGTCAGATCAAGGAGGCCAATTTTGAGTGAGTACAGGAAGTTGGAGATGTCTCCTGGGGGATTGAAATGTTAATTTATCAGAAACCTTCCTCCACCCTTATCAAGAACCTGCCCCTGCTCCAGTCTGTTGCCAGGGTTAACTGTCCCAGGAATTGCCCCTTCCTACAGGGAGTCAAAAGGTTGTTTATTAGTGTGTCCTGGACTGCTCCATCCTGCCCCCCTTCAGCCCACCTGTTTTCCACCTTTTGGCCAGCCCACCAAGCAGCATTTCCTAGGCCTAGTCAGGAACACACTCAAAAGGCTTTGTCTCAGTGTGAATTCTCTGTTGTTTACTGAGAGTGTGTTTGTGGCCAAAGGATCTCCCACACTCACTGCAATCATAAAGATCTTCTCCACTATAGATACTTTTATGATGAACAAATGTGGATTTGAGTATGAAGACTTTCCCACAATCACTGCACTTCTGAGGCCTTGCTCTCCTGTGTACTCTCTGGTGTACAATTAGGTTAGAATGATGGCTAAATTCTTTTCCAATTTCACCACACTTATAAGGCAATTGTCCTGTGTGGATTCTCTTGGGCTGAATAAGGTTGCCTTTTCGACTGAAGGCTTTTCCACCTTCATTGCACTCCTAAGTCCTTTCTCCAGCGTGGATCCTCCAGAGCTGGACAGTGTAGCTTTAGGACTAAAGGCTTTCCCACATTCCCTACACTTGTGATGCATTTGTCCAACATGCAGGATCCCCCTGCTTGCAGTTCTCTGGTCTGTTTTCCTCTTCTTTTGGGTGATCTTTTGCGGCAAGGGCCCAAGCTTACCCAAGCTCTGCAGCCCCCAGAGCTCCTGGAGCAGCAGGGAGCCCCCAACACCGGACCTCAGCCCCTCCGCCCAGCCCTCCGACGCCCTGCTGGCCCAGTGCCTCCTCACCCCGAGATTGTGCCCAATGAGATGTCTCTGCTCCTCGCCCTGGTGGGGCGCGCTACCCGCTGCTGGGCTGCCCTCCGGACTGGCGCTTCTTCTGCGGTGACAACAGCTCTCAACCCGTGACCACCGACCTGCTCCTCACTTGGTGCTCCCCAGTTGGTGCAAAGGGGTACACAGCACCCAACTGCCAACAGCCTCCCCTCGCGACCTCCCCATGACCATCTGCACAGATGGGCCAGGCGCTGCGGGTCCCCTGCTCCCTCATAATTATTCCAGCTTTTAAATGACCTTCTATTTTCTACATTAAACATAAAGCAACACTAACCTTGGAGATGGAAACTAAGAAGAAAAAGTTTTATTTATATTGGCAATGATTTCTTATATTTGATATACAAAAAAAGACAAACTATTAAGGTTAAAAAATGATGAACACCATTGGAATCATAAGCTTCTACTGTTTGAAAGATTCCATCAAGTAAATGAAAAGACAACTCACATATAATATTTATAATAATAATAAACTTGATAGATTAACATTATTCAGATATCTTATTTTAGGCTTATATCTATTATTAAATTATTAAAATTTATATACTTAAGGCCACATAAGTTTATAACTTGGGAATAGTAAGACAAGCAACTTAAAGAGGGATCAAATACTACACAAAGAAGAGAATGTAAATATCGAAGGCGCCTGAAAAGATGCTCAAAAGCATGAATCATAGGAAAACAAAAATGAAGACCAACTCACATCCATCACAATGTCTAAAATTCAAATGACCATGCCAAGTGTTGGAAGGATTTAGAACAATCAATTGCAGCTCCATTCACTGTTAGTGAAAGGGATAAATGTTACAATCACTTTGAAAACCAGTTTGGTGGCTGCTCTAGGTGAACATACATTTATCCTGTGACCCGTCAATGCTGTCACCAGACATAGAAGCACAAAGCTACAAAAGGACCTGTAACATGAACTTCAGAAGTGCACTACTCAAGAGCAATTCCAAATGGAAGCAATCAACATGACAATTAGAAAGTGCATGGTTAAAACAAGTTATAGTCCTTACAATGGAATACTACTCAGCAATAAAAAAACAACATCTGATACTAGTAATAACAGGAAAGAATCTCAGAAATGATATGCTGAGCAAAAGAAGTCTCAGATAGCAAAGAATGTATGACAAATGATTCCATTTATATTTAGTTGCACAGGCACTTTCCTTCCTGCAAGTTGTTCTTTTCGGGTATTTTGTTCACAGTGAGAAAAACCTGACAAAAACAATTCTATTTCATGAACTTGAAAAATATGATAATATTGGCATATAAACAAATATGCTAATGATATATCAAATCAGTGGAAGACAGGATAGCTTTTAAAAGAAAATCATCTATTCTGGCACAATTAGGTGTCCATCTAGAAGGAAATGATGCTGGGCCACTGTCTCATCAGACTCAAAAATAATTTATGAATAGATATAAGCTAAAATGTAAAGGAAAATTAACTTAAATATTAATTTCAAGATAGTAGATGTATAACATTGGCATTGGGGAGAAGTTTTTCAACTAACACTGGAAACTCAGCACATGTAAAGAGAAAAGCAACTTATTTGATAACACTAAAGTCTTCCAATTCTTCTCCATGATATATCTCTTCCTTTGTTGATACTTTTGGGGGTTTGTTCATTAACCTTGAATCCTATTACCCTGGCAAAAATCACAAATTAATACCAACAATTTTAGGAAGATTTCTTAAGATTTTCTACATACATTTTTTTTGTAAATAAAAGTAGTTTAGCATCTTCATTTCTGCACTTTATTTCTCTCGGCTTGTCTTTATTTTTCCTTATTTTGTGGACTAATGCCAGGTTTCTGTTCTAGCGACTAAACGGCTCAGGGGTCACTCTAGTTAAACTGGGCTAACTGGGCTGCACAAAATAACCACACAAGAGACACAAATACCTTTTTCTTTGGGGTTGCTGTGACGGCTCCTCTGACCTTAAGGGTCCGCAGAAAGAGAGAGAGCAAGAGCACGTGCTGACCCCTTTTATTGAGGAGAAGCTATTCAAATGAGGCAAGGGGTCAGGTTTCAGGGGGCTGAGTCTGTCTTCATGATGTCTACTGTCAGCAGGTTGACTGACACCTGGGTAGGCCACACCCAAGGGCACAGTAAGAGAAGGGGACACACACAAGCCACTTCCATGGAAGATTCTATCCTAAACAGGGCAAGGGGTTATATTACAAAGGAACAGGTGAGCATAGCTTCACCCATGGGGCTGTAGCAAGACACACCCATTTCTGTGACTGAGCGCCTCAGCACCCAGCTGGGGAGTGTAACTCAGTCACCCATAAGCTTGGCCTCCCACAGACTAAGATATCCAGCATGATAGTAAGTGAACATGGTTCCAGAAGCTATCCTCACCTTGTTTCCTAGGTTACATGGGGAATATTCAGCATGTTACTATACCTGTATAAGTTGTTTGTTCTTCATAGATGCATTTTGTCATTAAGAATAATTTCCTCCTATTCCTAGTTCACACACATACACAAAGAATTAAATCAGGAATGAGGTGAAGGAAGAAGCCACCAGCCAAGAAGTGGGTGGCTTCTAGAGCCAGAAAAATCAAGGAAGCCAGATGTGCCTGACATCCTCCACTGGGTGACAGCCCTGTTCCCCAGTGATTTTAAACCAGTGGGACCTTCTGTGGACTCCTAACCTACCACTCTGACATAATGGATTTGTGTTCTCCTCAGCCATGTCGCTTGTGGAAATTTGTTACTGCAGCAATGGAAAATCATCCCTAGGGCCTCTGTCACTCACCTCAGCAGTGAGGAGATCTGAGGGACATGGTGAATTCTCTGTAAATTCTGAAGGTCTTAGGTCAGCAGGTCAGGAGATACTATTACATATTTGAAGTGATACAATAGGTACTTGTCCTCTGTTTTCTTTTTGTCCTCTTTTCTGGGTCTTCTCTTCCCCTTTTACGGGGCTTTCACTCTATATTCTGTAGTAAGCTGATTTGCTAAGTGTGACTATTTGAGTTGTCCTGTGATCATTGATTATTTTATGAAGGCAACCAGCCCTTGAGGCACAGAGATAAAAGAGAGAACTTTGCAGACTGCTGCAATAACCTCAGGGCCAGAGGTCCTTACTATTGGCTGCTTTATCTTTAAATTCAATAATGGGTCTGAGGACTTGCCAACCATTCAGCTAATTTTGCCAGCAAATTCCTCTGTATTATAAAGGCAAAAGCAGTCATACAAATCCTTAAAACACCTGGTGAAATGCAGGTTGACTTCACATCTCCCCATAGGAGTGGCCATGTCTCTACCCAGGGAGGTCTCTTGAAGAGTCTTTTGTTGTTGCTGCTGGTAATGGTCCTGGATTCATTGATAATGATTACAGTTTTTGTTCTAGCTGCCATTGTTTCTGTTCATTCTTAACTATTTCTAGGACATCATTGTAGAGTAATAGCTTTATTTTAATTGTGGAAGGTAAAGGACACAAGAATTTTCTGAAGTATTTTTTTTAAATTTTTATTTCAAAATTTATGGAATGATATGATTTTCAATTAAGGTTCATAAATAAGTTCATTGTTGTGACTCAGTGACATGCACAATGTGTGTATCAGAATCATCACCAATGTGTTAAATTGTGCCTGCATCAGAATCACCTGGGATACTCACAGAAAGATGCAGATCCTAGATGAGAGTTCAACTCCCGCTAAAGCACTTGCCATTGCAGCCAGGGAAGTTGTACCCACAATCCCATAGCTGATGGTGAAACAGACAGCCTTTGAAATGAAAATCTTCAAATTCTTTTAACCTTGATCTCCTTTATACTGAGGATGGAGGCCAACGAACTGCCTGGCCCTGATGGGCACTGTAAAGGGGACCATGCACTGAGACAGGTTTCTGGCTAACACAGCCTAGCTACATATACACTTGGGTAATTCCTGTCTTTTTTCCCCACTGTGCCCTCTGTTCTTATAAAAGCTTTCAATGACACTGAGTCACCAACAATGGAGACTCATGAAAGAAAATATTCTCCTCTATTTTACTCAACCCACAATGGAAAGAGACCTATATTTCCATTGCCATCCGGACTCCTGAGTTTTAATGCTGAAGAACAAACAGCAAAATATGTCCTTCCCTGTGAAAACTGCAAAGGCACATCAAGTTTAAGAATCACTCCATCATATCTTAGATTGGAGATTTTTGCAAAATGGCAAAGAGGGAAAATTATAATTTTTAAATTTAGACTTCAGAATTAGTGAATATGGTTTCTTCATGATGTTTTTATTTTATAGTCTTTGTTTAAATTTTTATAATCTTTTAAAATTTGTTCTAAGTAGCTATACATGACAGTAGAATGCATTTTGACACACTGTACACAAATGGAGCAAAACTTCTCCTTCTTCTGGCTGAACATGGTGCAGTCGCACCAATACTGTAATCACACATGTATATAGGATGCTGATGTCCTTTTCATTCCACTGTCCTTCCCACATCCTCTCCCCTTCCCTCACTCCCCTCTGCCCAATCCAAAGTTCCTTCATTCTTCTCTACACCCCTTCCCCCTCCCATTATGAATCACCATCCTCTTATCAGAGAAAACATTCAGCCTTTGGTTTTTTTGAGTTTGGCTTATTTTATTTTCTATTCTTAACACTTGTTCTAGGGACTGGTCTAGAAATGGGAAACAAAGCCAAAATAAAAAAGAAAGAAAATAAACTTTTTTTATATACAATTTTGCTTTAAAAGAAAAAATGTCACTGAAAGACTGTTATGCTGTTTCACCCTCCATGTCCATGAGTGATGTTGGCCTTCAACGTATGGCTACAGCAACATAAAAAGAAATCTCTATCATACATGTATACACACCTACTCACATCCTAGGAACACTCTGAAGACACAAAACAGACTTCAGTACAATTGGTGTCTTGCCCACACCACTAAAAAACAAGGAGAGGGCTGCCATATGCAAGACTTTGCATAGGCTTGGTGTGGACATCAGTCTCCTTTCTGAGGGAAGTCAGGTTAATAAAATGGGACAGCATACTTAATGGGGGACAGGAGGGCAGTAAATTTTGGAGAACATATTAATAAAGGAAGCAGATTATGATAAGCTATGAATGAGAGGGCCTTTTTGAAGTCACCAATATCCTTCCCCTCATGGACTCAAAGAGCTCAGACCTGATGGTGCAGTGCAAAGTCCAGCTGGCTTGGCTCACAGGAGCTACCTGGTGAGGTGTGGATCTGTGAAAGGTGCTTGCTGAACACCACTGACACTGTCCATCAGTGCCCTGCTGCTCACTAGGGTGCTTCTAGGACTGCCAAGGAATGCCATGTTGGGACCATAAGACTCATGTGTAGGGGGCAACTGTTGTCCCCAAGCTGATCATCTGAGGAGAGTTGCTGAGGTGAGAACCATGCTGTGGCAGGTGTTGTGCCACAGAAGCTGTTAAGAAGCAGTGTCACAAAGTTTACCATGCAATCTTAGGTGCTCTTTCCTTAATGCTGGACCTGGTAGTATTTGGCTATGGGTATTTCATCACTGTCAGGAAGTAATTTTGTCTTTCTGCCTACCCTAGTAGGACACATCTCTGATCACCTCTTCAGACCTGCACCAGCCTGAAGGAAGAGGGCCCAGATGCTCCTTAGCAGATAGGGTTATTCAGATAGGGGGAGGAGGTAGGCCAAGGCTTCCTTATGCTTTAGAGACCTGTGGTGGCTTTGCTTCTTGTGTGGCTTCTAGAAGGCAAGGCTCTCAAGACAGGAGCACACAGCAGGGCCCTTAAGGATTTCATGGGCAAGCAAACAAAACAACCCTGTTCAGATGGAACTGTCAGATCTGATGATAGTGCCCAGAGGCCGGAAAGAGGGCAAAGCATGAGGAAGGTAGGAACAGGGTGGGAGATGGTTAAGAGGATGAGCCAAGGGGGTGCACTGGGTCTGGAGGAGATTCCCGGTTCCAGCTTAGAGGAGAAGTCTCCCTGTACCTCCAAATCCTTGCTGTCCCAGCCACCATACCACTGCATGTTGTGTGGTCATATCCTACCACTTCCTTTTCATGAGCCAGTTCATGCTACAAGTTATGTAGTCTGAAGGGAATTAAAGGCCTGTGTCATATCCTAGGAAAAGAAGGATGGAGCATGAAAAACACACATGGAGAAACACCCTGTGGTGATTGGAGAGGAGATGTTGGGGGAAGTTCCCTGTTAAGTGTGTGTATCGGTTTTCTTAAGGAGAGGTCAAATTGACAGGGACCTTAGACATCATCTAAGTCTAGGTCCACCTTTTACAGATAAGGGGCATCAGCTCACAGAGACAAAGAGGCCAGCTAAAGGCATACAACCAGGTTGTGGCAAGCCTGGAGTTACAGATCAGACATCAGGAAGAAGAGAGGGTGGACTGCACACTGGAGGGAGCCAGTGGGAACTGGAGGCTTCTGGGTTAACTTGGCAGGGACAGGATGAGGCTGCACAGAGGCAACCTTTTAAGGGTTGTGCTAAAGTGGCTCAGGAAAGAAAGCAATCCTCATAGAAGAACCAAAGGTAAGAAGAAAACAAGAGCCAGTTAAATCAAGGCCCTTGATCCTTGATCATGCTATAGAGGTCAAAGCTCTAAGGGTACAATTTAGGAACATTCCTAGGAGAATGCTCAGCTCCTCTGATGTTTCCATCTAAGTGTAATGGTTTAATTTCTGATTTTTAAAACAATCAGTTACAGACGTGTGGCCGTCGCGGTCTGGGCGGATAGCCCGGTCTCCCCGGCACAGGCTGCAGCCGTCTTCACGGTAGCGCGGCGGCCTGGCTCACACGCGTCTCCTCTTGGCCGCCCAGGACCCGGCGGCACTGTTAGCCCGCCGAGGCCGCCACGCCGGCGTCGACCGCGGCTGCTACGGCCTCGGGAGCGCGTGAGGCTCCGGGGTCGTGGCGGCGATTGGCCGGTCGCGGCGCCCGCTCCCATAATGCAGCGCATGGCGCGTCATTGAAGAGAGACCATGATGGCGGCGGCGCCGGGGGCCCCCAGAAGTGATGCTCAGCTGGAAAACGCGGCCAAAGTTCTGATGGCACCACCTTCCATGGTCAGTAATGAACAACGCCAACATACCGAGCACATATTCTTATCATTTAGAAAATCAAAATCACCATTTGCAGTTTGCAAGCATATTTTGGTTCTTCATGCTTTGGAAGTAACAGTTGAAGAGAGGTGAGGAAAGTTTGTGAAAATTGTGATCGGTGATTAGCTGCCACCTGCCTGAGGTGTCTTCTGAGAGGAACTAACCTCTTTGTGGTGCTAGAGCAAGGTCACTGGATTAAAAAATGAACAGAAACTAGTAAAGTGGACTATGTCCTTTTTCAAGCTGCCACAGCCATAATGGAAGCAGTTGTCCGAGAGTGGATTCTCTTGGAAAAAGGTAGCATCGAGTCACTGCGAACATTCCTTTTAACCTATGTCTTACAAAGGCCTAACCTCCAGAAGTATGTTCGGGAACAGATTCTATTAGCCGTAGCAGTAATTGTAAAACGAGGATCATTAGATAAATCAATTGACTGCAAAAGCATTTCTCATGAAGTCAGCCAGTTGATAAGTAGTGGCAATCCCACTGTGCAAACACTGGCCGGTTCTATTTTAACTGCACTATTGAGTGAATTCTCAAGTTCAGGTAAAACTAGCAACATTGGACTGAGTATGGAATTCCATGGTAACTGCAAGAGAGTATTTCAGGAAGAAGACCTTCGTCAGATCTTCATGTTAACTGTTGAAGTTCTGCAGGAGTTCAGCAGGCGGGAAAACCTCAATGCGCAGATGTCTTCAGTGTTTCAGCGTTACCTTGCACTCGCCAATCAAGTCTTGAGCTGGAACTTTCTTCCTCCAAATTTGGGCAGACATTATATAGCTATGTTTGAATCCTCACAAAATGTGCTGTTGAAGCCAACAGAGTCCTGGCGGGAGACTCTTCTGGACAGCAGAGTTATGGAACTTTTCTTCACAGTACATCAAAAAATCAGAGAAGATTCAGATATGGCACAAGATTCTTTACAGTGCCTTGCCCAGTTAGCTTCTCTTCATGGACCCATCTTCCCAGATGAAGGATCACAAGTTGATTATCTAGCACACTTCATTGAGGGATTGCTGAATACTATCAATAGAATTGAAATAGAAGATTCTGAAGCTGTAGGAATCTCCAGCATTATCAGCAACCTGATAACTGTGTTCCCTCGAAATGTTTTAACTGCCATTCCCAATGAACTTTTCTCCTCCTTTGTTAACTGCCTCACACACCTCACTTGTTCTTTTGGGCGAAGTGCTGCATTGGAAGAAGTGCTTGATAAGGATGATATGGTATACATGGAAGCATATGATAAGTTGTTGGAGTCCTGGCTAACTTTGGTCCAAGATGACAAACATTTCCACAAAGGCTTTTTTACCCAACATGCAGTTCAAGTTTTTAATTCCTATATTCACTGCCACCTAGCTGCTCCAGATGGCACAAGGAATTTGACTGCCAATGGTGTAGCCTCTCGTGAGGAAGAAGAAATAAGTGAACTTCAAGAAGATGATCGAGACCAGTTTTCTGATCAACTAGCCAGTGTAGGAATGCTAGGAAGAATTGCTGCAGAACACTGTATACCTCTTCTGACAAGTTTATTAGAAGAAAGAGTAACAAGACTCCATGGTCAGTTACAGCGACATCAGCAACAATTACTTGCTTCACCTGGTTCAAGCACCATTGATAACAAAATGCTTGATGATCTCTATGAAGATATTCACTGGCTTATTTTAGTTACAGGCTACCTCTTAGCTGATGATACTCAGGGAGAGACTCCGCTAATACCTCCAGAAATAATGGAATATTCCATTAAGCATTCATCTGAAGTTGACATTAATACAACACTTCAAATTTTGGGATCTCCAGGAGAAAAGGCTTCTTCCATCCCAGGGTACAACAGAACAGATTCTGTGATTAGGCTACTGTCTGCTGTTCTAAGAGTTTCAGAAGTTGAATCTCGAGCAATAAGAGCAGATCTCACTCACCTACTAAGCCCTCAAATGGGCAAAGATATTGTTTGGTTTCTAAAACGCTGGGCCAAGACTTATCTCCTTGTGGATGAAAAACTGTATGATCAGATAAGTCTGCCATTCAGTATAGCATTTGGAGCAGATACGGAAGGTTCTCAGTGGATTATTGGCTACCTCTTACAAAAAGTCATCAGTAACCTCTCAGTCTGGAGTAGTGAGCAAGGCCTTGCAAATGATACTGTGCAGCTCCTTGTCACTTTGGTGGAAAGAAGAGAAAGGGCAAACTTAGTAATTCAGTGTGAAAACTGGTGGAACCTAGCTAAGCAATTTGCAAGCCACAGTCCCCCTCTTAATTTCTTGTCAAGTCCTGTGCAGAGGACACTGATGAAGGCTCTTGTCTTAGGGGGTTTTGCACATATGGATACAGAAACCAAACAACAATATTGGACAGAGGTTCTTCAGCCACTTCAGCAGCAATTCTTAAGAGTGATAAACCAAGAAAACTTTCAGCAGATGTGTCAGCAAGAGGAAATCAAGCAGGAAATCACTGCTACGCTGGAGGCCCTTTGTGGCATTGCTGAGGCTACCCAGATTGACAATGTAGCCATTCTTTTTAATTTTTTAATGGACTTCCTTACCAATTGCATTGGGTTGATGGAAGTTTACAAAAATACCCCAGAGACTGTCAATCTCATTATAGAAGTTTTTGTTGAAGTTGCACATAAACATATATGCTATCTTGGAGAGTCCAAAGCTATGAACTTATATGAAGCCTGCCTTACTTTGTTGCAAGTATATTCTAAGAATAATTTAGGGAGGCAAAGAATAGATGTTACTGCTAAGAAGAACAGTACCAAGACCTGCTTCTCATTATGGAACTTCTTACAACCTTCTGTCAAAAGAATTCATAGATTTCAGTGACACAGATGAAGTGTTTAGAGGACATGAGCCGGGTCAAGCAGCAAACAGATCTGTATCAGCAGCTGATGTTGTTTTATATGGGGTCAACCTAATTCTGCCCTTGATGTCACAAGATCTTTTGAAGTTTCCAACACTTTGTAATCAATACTACAAATTAATCACATTTATTTGTGAGATTTTTCCTGAAAAAATACCACAGCTTCCTGAGGATCTTTTTAAAAGTCTGACATACTCCCTAGAACTAGGAATGACATCAATGAGTTCAGAGGTTTGCCAGCTCTGCCTGGAGGCCCTGACACCATTAGCTGAACAGTGCGCAAAAGCACAAGAAACAGATTCACCACTTTTTCTAGCAACTTGGCACTTTCTTAAGCTGGTTTTTGACATGCTGGTTTTGCAAAAGCACAACACAGAGATGATCACTGCAGCTGGTGAAGCTTTCTACACTTTGGTGTGTTTACATCAGGCTGAATATTCTGAACTGGTTGAGACATTACTCTCAAGTCAACAAGACCCAGTTATTTACCAGAGATTAGCAGATGCCTTCAACAAGCTCACTGCAAGCAGCACTCCTCCTACGCTGGATCGGAAGCAGAAGATGTCCTTCCTAAAGAGTTTAGAAGAATTTATGGCAAATGTTGGTGGTCTCCTTTGTGTAAAATAAACAACAAAACTCTATGCTTAATATAGATCCTTTCTTCAAAGTGCACTGAATTGCTGAAAGTTGGCATGAGTCTTGTCCTGTTCCTCAGTTCTTTTGGCCATTTTGGATTTTGGAGAGCCTGAAACTTCAATATGGAATGCAGTGAAACAGGAGAGGTCAATTTTGAATCAGCTTCTGCTGTTAGGTGTTAGCCACAAGCTGTCACATACATGTCTTCTAGATTTTAAATGGTGACTTAAAATTTTCAAAATGCAATTCCATATATGTGCAAGCAGATATGCGCACCAAGAAATACATATCCAGTGCCTTTTCCCTTTATCAAAGCATAGGTGGCTAGCCAAAGTTTAGAGTTTTTGTAATTAAATATTAGGTGGATGTGTTCTAGGCAATGTTTCTCAAAATGTTGTCCATAGACCACCTGCACCTTCTGAGGATCTGGTGAAAAGGAAGAGTCTTGGGCCCAACCATAAACCTTTAGTCAGAATCTGGTGGTTGGACCTTGGGGTCTGCAATTTAGTAAGCTCCTCCTCTCCATCACCCCAAAAGTTTTAAATCAATGCAAGAGACATTGAAACTCTTTAAGAGGTTTTGTGTTTTTCAATGTTTCTTCCCTTTGATAATTAGGTTTGTGATTGAGCAGGAAAAAAAAATCACCAAATGTTTGTTGGATTCTTTTTAGTTGATGTTCTTTCTCATTCTCTCACACTCTGTATTCTCTTCTTTGTCTCTCACTCTCTTCTTTCTCTCTCATCAACCCATGTTACAGGTTTTGTGTAATTAATACAGGTCTCTAATCATACTCTGATGCCTGAACTTGAGGAAAATATGTGTATATTTTTGTTCCATAAAAAGAACTTCTAGGAACTGTAGCCATTTCATTGCCTTAATTTTAAGGGGGGAGGCAGATTTAAGTAAGAAATCAAGTCTTGATGCTCCAGAGTTGGTTTAGGGTATTAGCTGCTATGAACCTGTTGCCCCATTTGATCGTGAATTTATGTGGGTTTATGAGTAAAACAAAAGGCTTATCCCCATGTATTTAACTTTCCAAGTGTGTTTCTATCCAGCCACACAGCCCATATCTACTCTGAATAGCTTGCTTAAGCAATAACTATTTTTAAAGGATGTGAATTACTGATTCACACAATAGAATTACTGACTATTGCACGTTGGGGCATTAGGGGCAATAATTATGAAGTGGGTGTTATTCTTGTGTCACAGAAGTCACGCAAATTTAATTTCGGAAATTAAAAAGTCTACTCTAGATCCTCTAGTTGGATCTTTCTAATCAGGATTTTTATACTGCTGTCATGCTTCCTTTAATAATGTGTATCAGCTTAAATTATGGAAATGAAAGCTAATTTATAAACTGTAGGCATATGAAACTTCACGCTTTACAAACCAGAATCTCACAACACAATGACAAATAGAGGATTCTGGAATAGGTGCATTTGAATATCTGCTACAGAGGGGTAGACTTTCTCCTTCACATATCCTTAATAACTGTCTGCTAACCCACCCTGCAAGTACAGCTATTATATTTGAATTGCACATAGCATATACATCTTCACATGTGATGCTCTGCAAAACTTTGTGTAACTGTGCTAAAGACAGAGCAGACAATACTGGAAGCATCTAAATTCATCCCACCTGTGCATGTGATGTTAGATATGAGTGAATATGAGGTCCATAGCCATAACTTTTTGAGGATCATTTCTCTTAATTTGATCACCACTAACAATAAAAGTGGAACAAAAACATCTTGCAAGATTGTGAGGAAGAAAACTAGTATTACTCTTGATGAAAGACACATTTTTTTATATTTCAAAAAATGCTTTGAATGATGTGTTTGTTTTTAGGTTGGTTTTTTTTTTCCCCTTGAAGTGATGTGCACTAGGGATCACTTTGCTTTGCATTGTTTTTGTTTTGTGTTTCTTCACTCCCTCAAGCTTCCTCAGCACTTGTGAGTAGTGTATATGTGTGATAAATATGGTCCCTGAGACACACAAGGGCACTGAGACCCACAACTGACTGGCCAGGACAAAACTATAATCAGGTTTTTATTAAAAGTAAAGATAGGTAGGAAAGGAATGCCTTAGTAAGTAAAAAGGCATCTGTATTTAAATAACTCCTATCCAGATGGAAATATTTGCTAAATTTTCCCAGATTCTAATACTCCAATTTTTGTAGACTATTTTTAATTAAAACAACATTTCCTTCAGATTGGACCAAATAATGTTTAAGAGATCATCAGAATGTCAATTAGTGGCAAAGGGGATGGGGGTTGACACCACATTTTAGGTAGTAAGGATACCACTGAATTGTACCAGCTAGACCTTCAGGGTGTTTGTGTATACGTTTGCCTAACTGGATATTTGTTTAGTCTGGATCTTTTTCATTTTCTCAGTTTTGTTTTAAGCTATGTTTATTAGCTCTTCAGATTTTGTTTTACTTTGCTTAATGCTCTTGGCCCAGTGGGTATTGAACACTGGCTGAATTTAGTAAATTGGTTTTTCCAATTACAACTGCCTGTTAATTTGTTAAAGTTTTTTTTTTTTTTAAACAAAAACATTATTTGTGTCCTTTATATATGTTAAAGGGGCACTGTTAAGTGTTCAATTTTTAGATTGTTTTATTAAATTTCTGTTGTTCACATAGTATCCTCTAAACTTAAGTTTTCCTTGTACCCTTTGTTTGATTTTTGTTCCTTATTTGTTTCCCAAGGCACCATCACTAAGGAGTCCTAAGGCACAATTACTAAGGACTTTGTATGCTCACACTTTGTATTAATGTAACAGCACCTGTAACTCTGTTCTTGTAGTTCTGTTAAAAGGGGTGGTGTGATTTTATGATCCTTGTGCTGGATGGGTGGCTGCTGATAGCCAAACTGCTTGAGAGTATTTGACAGTATTCTTTCCAACACAGTTACTTGGGTCTTTTCTGCCTGGCAGTCTTTTACTTTGTTGGAAAACAGTGGCATGTTAACATCACTGCATTGAGTTTTCATCTGGTATAAAGTGTAACATTTTATGTAAACAAAACTTTGCAGGTTTTTTCAAACTAATTTTAAGAATTCAGACTTATTTTTATGGTAAACTGTGTATCTACTTAAATTACATTGCCCTGTTCAGAAGAGATGATTACTACTATTTTTTTCCTTCACAATTTTCATTTCAAAAACAAGCTTCTATATAATCCCCCCACCAGTCAGCATTACTAATACTGCCCTGTCTTGATTGAACTTTCTCCCTTACCAAAAATGTCAAGTCTCTAAAGTCCTAACATTACCATGTTTCTGTTTCTGTTAAAATTTCTATGAACCCCTCAAGTATTGAAGGGAAACTAGCTGTCAGTTTCAAGGATTCCAAGTTTGAATCTCTTGGTAGACAGTGTTGGTATAACCCTTAAAATACGATTTTTATTACTTGTATTCTATTTGCCATCTCTATTGTTAGAGGTGGTGGTTGTTGGATCTTGCTAAGTTAGCTGTCTCTGACAGGTAATTGTCATTATTGGTTCCTGAATAAAATATTAACCTTTTAAGTCAGAAGGAACCTCAGTATTTCTTAGGGGTTTTGTTTGTTTTTGTTTTTCAAACCAGAAAATAAGGAACTGATTCAGATATGAAGTTTTAACATAATTTCCTGTAAATTTTTCCATAAAACAAATGATTTGAGAATATAATAATCTTTTAAATTATTTTTAAATGTAAGTGGGTATTTCTCTGAGTTGGTAACTATGTTCTGAAAACACTGCATTTAAGAATTCTTTAAAAATTGATTATCTGACATTAAAATATGTCCAAGGTAGGCATCTTGCTGAGCCCAAATTGATTTGAAGTGCCATGGTTCAAGTTGAACTTTAAGCTTTTTAATTTAGATGTAAGAAATGCCATTGGGCAAATAATGAGAACCCATGACATATGTAGCCAAAGAATAATTTGGTTCAGGTAAAGATAGAAGCTTAATAGTGGGCATCCATTCTGTTTTATTTTTAAAGAAGATGAATGAAGAATTCTGTTTCTAGCCTGTAACTCTCTGTGTGGAAGTCTTTGTAAGATAGAATATTCTAAGATAGCTGTGGTGGTTATTCCCTACCATGAACTGAGAGGTGTGGCTTACACATAATCTATCACCTGTGAGACTCACTCCATGAACCATCTATCCACCCTCCTCACTCACTGTGGTTTGCTCTTCCTTCACCTGTTCCTGGTCCTCAGCAGAGGAGAGGTCTGATTTTCTCTTTTTCAGACTGTATTTTTAGGTCTCTTAGCTATTAGGAGCTGTCAGATATATACTAACAACAAATTTCCCTAGCCTGAAGTTAAATACCACATCTGCACTATGTACCTCCTGGGGATCTGACCTCAAGTGTGCTCTGAGCCCAGGCTTCTGGTGTGATGTCTTTTACCGCAAAATTATGACAAATTGCAAATATTGGTATTGTGATTTGATTCTGTGTACAAAGAAAGAAGCTCTATGCAGTGAGTTTGTGGTTTAATGGTCACAAAATGTTAGCACTGCTACCATTCAGCACGTGTAAAATTTTTTAAATTTATAAATATTAAAATTTTAAACTTATGCTGACTTTTCAATTTTTTTAAGAGACCCAGGGATGAGTGTACTATTCAAATATTTACCTCTCTTATAACAATGAAGGTATAAAGTTGCATTTAGTTTTTCAAAAATGCTGCGGTATGATTTTAGAAAATAAATCAAGGCTATGTATTGAGCCTGTTACAAGCTGAATATCAAATTGATAAATTTTATTTGTATTTTTAAAATCCATAAATGGGAGTTAAAATGTCATTTCACTAAATATTTTTATTAAAAAAACAATCAGTTACATATCAAGTTTTTCTTCAAAGTATTTCTAGGGAATTATAAGCACAGTATTTAAGTAAATGTATACAATATCTGGTACACATATTTTAAAATTTTTTCCCTTAAAGTTCAGTGTTTTTTTTTTTGAATTATCAATTTTTTTCTTTTATGACAATGAGACCATATGGATCTTCCTTCATTTTTTTAAACTGATGTGTCAAAATCAAATTGCTGTTCTTAACCTAATATTGTGCACTCAAGTCAATTTATAAGATTATGCCTTATTTAATTTTTTATAAAGTAGTTCAGGAAAGTCCATAATATACAAATGGCCTCAAGATCTCCTTGTAGACAACTAATTTACAGACTTTAAAAGTTTCTTCATTCAAGGACCAACTTAACTGCATTTCTCCCACCTCTTTGCTTGACTGACATCAAGGAGGGAAAATTGGGGTAAAGAGGAGAGACAATGACACAGGAGAGCAAGGGCAGGGCAGGGAGCTGAGAGGGCACGAGGGTGAAGGGATAGAACCCTAGCTAGAGGCTATCTAGGAGCTAAGACCTGTCTAGTGGACCAGAATATATGCTTCTGGAAGGTCAAAGGAGGTCAGAGTCACTTACAGATCTGATCATAGACGGTGAAGTGTTTGAAGCAGGCTCTGTGAGTGTGAAAGGTGCAATCGATTCTTTAGCTCCAAGTTAGCCCTTTCCTTCTTCAAAACATCATGTGTCCTGGTCACTGAAACAATAAAAGAGCCCCACAAAGCAGGAGTTACCAACTGGGCCCTATTTTCAGCTGTGTTCTGAAGGAGCCTCTCCTGTTTGGATACTTGGGCTCGAAAATCCAGGAGCTTCCTTTCCATTGACTCAACCTGGGGAAGAGGGACAGGCTCTCAGACAACAGATTGGAGATTGGATGCATCCAGTGCTTTGTGGTTCCTACCAATCAGAAGCACAACTCCACAATCTTCTCAACACTTCCCAGACTGAGTTCTCTCCATTGCAGCCTCTCAATCCTCCAGCTGAGAACAGCTGAGGAAGAGACCATAGGTAGGAATTTTGAGAAACTAGCACAGACCTACATTTCTGTGGTCAAGGAGACCCTGAATCCACACCTGCAGGAAACTCCCAACTGCAAACAAGACCTCCATATCAGTCCTTGTAAAAGTTTTCTCTCACCCTTCCCCCATACATGAAGGACTTGGAATTTGAAAGATATTATGTCTGGGACACAGGGATGCCCTGATGACAGTGCTCAGGTTTCAGAATGTCTGTACCTACCTGAAGAAGGTAAAGTACCCTCCTGGAATTAACATAGATTCATCCTAAAACATACCAGCAACATTAATGTAGAACTGGAAACTGGAGAGGGGATCAAGAATCTAGCCCACCTCAGGGTTGGCAATAAGAAACAGCCTAATATATGAACAATTCTTTAATGGCAGGGTGGGTAGTGGTTGTCTATCTTTCCCTAAGACTGGCACAGAGATAAAAATTTTAAAAGTATGCTGGGATTCTAGAAGCATGACCAAAAGAAGTTGCAGGGTCATAGTGACATCCTCTGACCTTTTGACCTAGAAGACCTAAGGAGTGAAGAAGTTTAAAAGACCCCCGAATTTCTGCTCAAACTTCAGAATTATTGGAAGTGAACATTTATGGATTACCAGGGTGTCCATGTCTGTGCTCCTCCATTTCCTTTTCTTCTCTTTGAATTATTATCTTGGGGCTGGGTGTGAGGAGGAGTTAAGGTAATCAGAGCTTCAATGAAAGCAGCCATGATAGACCAGGGGTCTTCCTCCAGAATCCTCCACTAAGGTCTAGCACATTCTAACAACCCATGTAGCTCCTGACCCTCAGAAAGCCCTGCAACTGAGAATACAGAATCTTATAAGGCAGAAGAGCTAGGCTTTTACTAGAAAATGACAAACTGAATGTTATAATGTAATTTGAGAAGAATGCAGATATACCTATTAGCCATGGTGACAAAACACTAAGGATTTGTTCAAGAAATGCTGAAGAACTATAGGATTTTAGTGAACTATTGTGAATATAGAATTGAGGACAGTGAAGCTAGACTTGGACAAGATTAAAAAAAAAAAGACCATAATCTGGAAACCAGTGTTAAACCACAATGCAAAGAAAAGGCCACCAAGAAAAAGAAAGAAAGAAAGAAAGGAAGGAAGGAAGGAAGGAAGGAAGAAAGAAAGACCATTTCCAATTTTAAACTAAGTACCATGGTTTTCCAGGAATGAATCACAGAATTTTCCTATAAATAAAGTCTGAGCATAGATATAAATTTTAAATTGAAGCTAAAATTGTGCAACTTGTATTATTTAAAAAATGTTTCTTCCCTTTTCTAAAATTCTTTCCCCCACCCCCCTTGATATGGCTGAGTGAACCCTGGGGAGCTTTACCAATGAGCCACATTCAGAGCCCTTATTTTTTGAGACAGGATCTCACTAATTTGTTGAGACTGGCTTTGAGCTTATGATCCTCCTGTCTCAGACTCCTGAGTCACTGGGATTAAAGGCATGGACCTCCCATTTCTAAAATTGTAATTATCATATTTGTGCACCGAGCTTTCTTTCAGGAGACTTTAATTGAAAACTCTCCTGAAGGCTGGGATGTTTCAGTGCTAGAGCACTTTCCTTGCATGATGAGGCCCTGCGCTTGAGCTTCAGTGCTAGAGAGAAGGAAGGAAGGAAGGAAGGAAGGAAGGAAGGAAGGAAGGAAGGAAGGAAGGAAGGAAGGAAGGAAGGAAGCAATGGGGGAAGGAGAGAAAGGGAGAAAGAGAAAGGGAAAAAGTGAGGGAGAGAGGGAGAAAAAGGAATGGAAGGAAGGAAAAAACAAAGAAAGGAAGGCAGATAAGGAAAAAGATCAGGAAAAGAAAATTATAATGAACACCAATTAAAATGTTTTCTGCTAACCTACATATTAGTCATCCAATACAGGAACCAAAGCCCTTGTATGAGTATTTAAATTAATTAAAATTTTACAAAATCAAATTTCAGTATCTCAGTCCCACCACTTATTTCAAGAGCTCAGTAACCACATGGGCTGGTGGCTATCATATTGACAGTGCAGTGCAGATACCGTACATTTCTGTCATGGCAGAAAGGTCTATTGGACAACACTGATAAAGAGGAAGTATCACATCAAGGTACTGATATTGTGGATGTGTTAAAAAATATTCAATAAAATTCAACACCATTTATGATAAAAAAAAAAAAAACACTTAGCAAATTGTGACCTACAAGAGGACATCCTGAAACCAAAAGAAGACCTTCTTATCAAGCCAGTCAAATCACAGCATCTCATTCATGATTTTGACAAAATAGCATCATTTGGAAAATAGCCTTTTTGCTGTGAATATACAAAAAAGCATTGGAATGACTTTAAAAGTCCCAACTCTTATGTACAAATCTGGGTTGATTATCAATCGAATGTTACAAATAGAAAACCAACCAGGAAAACTAGTTCATCTAATTCATAACAGCACAGCACTAAAATAATAGACTGGAAATTCTTCCATGAAACAAAGCCAAGTGAGGGGTGTGTTACCACAGTGAAAGTTCTTTACTGACTAACTGCTCAACAGGGGTCAAACTAGACTTCTGAAATTCATTAGGAATTTTCTAAAATTTTTTGACTGTGGTCTGTCTTTAGCTCATTATGCACATATGTGAATATACTTTTTCAATTTAACTATTTTGTTCACTTTTTTCTAAATTTTTTGTTGAAAGAGTTCATAAAAAGTGATTTAAAAAACTATTGCTACTTTAGTTCTAGATACTAGTAGAGCTAAATTTCAATTTATATATGAAAATAGGGCCCTATATGATAACTTTGATCTTAAATCTGGTATCAGTAATCATAAGGTCTTAAAACCACTGCACTGAAGTTTAGTAACTCCTATTTATTCCATGCTGGGCATTATGCAAAGTGCTTAATTCCATTTATCTTATTTACTTCATGTAACAACTATGTGATATGAAGTAGGTAGTATTAATACCATAGCCTAACAGACTGATCTTAGTTCAATAATGTGCTCCAAATTGTGCTCCCAATGAGTCATTCTGTCAGAATTTGAACCCAGCTAGCTTCCATTTATTTTACTATCCCAAGATCTAAGACTCCTAATGAGGAATATTAAAAAAAAGATAAGTTAAAATTTTTAATTTTGACTGCTTATTAATATCAGGTAATTTTAAGTTTTTGTTTCTTAGTAGATTATTAAGACCACATGCCAACAGAGCACCATATAGGAGTCTGCCATGACAGATGAAGGCAGGAAGGGCTAGTGCAATGAACTGGCCCAGGGCAGAACTGGAGCAGGAGCTGAGCCATCACCCAGGAAGCTGGCTGCAGAGCCTGCACACTTCATGGTGCTAGAAGTTCTGCAGGACTGTAAATATGTTCCTGTGTTTACCATCCAACCACAATGGCTCAGCTCCCTTCTATCAATGTGGAGAAGGGCCCAGGACAGCAAATCACAGGAGCAGTGCCTAGGAACCAAGGAACAGAGGCCAGCAGCCCCAAGTGAAGAAGGAAGTCAGATGAGATGATGAACCTGCAAGTGATGCTGATGTGCACCTGTCTGCAAACCACTGCCCAAAAATGTGGGAGAAGGACCAGGTGGCAGGGAAGAGGATTGTGGGCTGTGAACACGGCCAGTGGCAAAACTGTCAGACAAGTGTCAAGGTGCACAGTTTCATTATCCCATGATATATATTACTCAATAAGAAATGTTAATCTTAACAAGGTGATGGTGAAGTGTACTGAGAATTTATTAGGTCAGGTACTGTTCTGAGCACTTTTAATCTCACTCAACAAACTCAAATGAACTCCTACTTGATCTAAAAGGTTATGCATCTATGAACTCAAACTTGGCCATTTAATTAAATACCAATCAAGTTTGGTTTGTAAAAAAAAAAAAAATTGACACACACCAGGTACAGTGACACACATTTGTAATCCCAGTGAAGTAGGAGAATCTAAAGTTCAAGGGCATCATGGACAATTTAAAAAAGGTCTGGGGAAATAGCTCTGTGGTAAAGCACCCCTGGGTTCAGTTCCCAGTACCAAAAGAAAAAAAAAAGTAAGTAAGAAAGAAAGGCACTTGTCCATTTTGTCAGGAAAAACTAGGTATTTGCCCATGAACCAAGGTGCTCTTGAAAAAAAGAATTCAGTAAATGTCTAGATTTTGCTCAGCTTCAAATTCTTGAACTGCTTTCTGAGTGCAGAAAATATTGTGGCCCAAACAGGCCATGATGTTCTCTAAGCCTCCTGAGCTCATTATGCACATCACTACATTTTGTGCTTTGGAACTTATAAAGACAATGTGATGATTTAAAAGTCCATTGATTTTTCATTCCCATAATGAAAAATCAGCCTTTTTAGTTCATCTTCAACAAATTCCACTTGTCAAACTGTTAGAATTAGCCAGAAGCAACTTCATTTTCTAGTCTGGAGCTAAGTGCCTAAGTATAGAAATAGTATTTCTAACTACAATGGTTAAAATAAAAATTTTACCACATAAACTATATGGGTGAAAAAAAGCTTGACTTAAAAAAAAAACAGTTGTCCTATGTTAAGCATAGTTTTTATTTTCCAAATGACAATTGACAGCTTTATTTTCTAATATTTTCTGTATCAGCCAAAGTTCTTTCTGAATAATATGGTTTTGTTACATTTCAGTATTTAGTTTTTTAAATATGTCCATAGTCTTTCAGCACAGTGGCTTCAACAAGAAAATTATACATTTCCAATAAAATTCAATGCTGACCATTTGAACATTGTATGTAATGGTAAAAGAAGTTCAGAACAGTGTTGAAGATTAAAAAAATAAAGAATGTAAAACAGAGCAAAAATATTTAAAGAGTGATGAACTATTTCTGGTTTTAAAACAAGTAACATGGCTTCTTCAAGCCTCACAATTCAAAGAGCAGACTAACTGTATTTCTTTTATTGTAAAAATGACAATTTATAAAACTGTGAATTTCTAAAATTGTGGTACAATATAGTTTTTTAACAGATAAAGCTTTTTTTTTTTATTTCAAGGAGTATCTATGTAATCATCAAGGCCACTATGTACAGACACAAGAGGGGAGCCTAATTTCTTGGTCTCTTCCTCCTTGGACAGAGTCTTGACGTCCTCCTCTTTGGCTTAGAATGCTCCTCACAGAGCTTGTATTCCTCTTTGGTCTCAGCTGGTCAGCCAGAAGCTTCTTCTTGGCATTATCTGCCTTCAGTTTTAGAATATGTTCCATGATGATCCACTTGTTTTTGCAGACATTGCCCTTTACCTTCAGGTAGAGGCTGTGATACATGTGGTGGTTAATCTTAGATTCATGGTATCTCTGAGCAGCCTACACAGAATTCACATCCTCTGCACCCAGGTGACCTTCTCCTACATTGGAGCATTAACTATACTCTTCTGCTTACCTATGCCCACATGCCTGTGTCTCTGGGGAGCCAAGGAATTTTTCTGGCATGGAGCCTCAGAATGAATAGTCACTGGTTTTGTGGATGATCAGCTATCTTTGATCAGGTTCCAAATCTGCTGATAAGAGTTGGCATTGAAGATTTCATTGGTTTCATTGGGATCCAACCAAAGCTTCTTTTGCCACAGCAAGGGAAACTGGAGGCACCTCTACTGAAGCCCGAGCATCCTCCTGGCTGCTCCTGTAGCTGTGAAAGAAAAGAGCCCAATATAGTTTGAAATTTTTCATAATATATCTAAGATTTAAACATTATATACTTGTAACATGTTTATATATATATATATATATATATATATATATATATATATATATATATATATAATGTACACATATATTCAAACAATTGTCTTCATTTGTTAACAGTGCACAAATGGTTACATAGTACAGAGATCATATTTACTTAAGCTTGTTAGCTTATTTCTGAAGAGTTCCGTGAATCTTGTTAGTTTTTCATTTTTCACATTTGAGCAAAACATCCTGAATTCAATGCATGACTCTCTCTCTCTTCATATATATATGTGTATATACATATACATATATATATGTGTGTATCTATGTATGCATATATATATTTAAATAAATGTGATACAAATCACATAGGCCAAATCTGGCCTGCCATTTGTTTTTGTTTGTTTGTTTTATACTAAAAAATGTTTTGAGGATTGTTTCAGTTTGAGTCAGGGTCTCTTCATATTGCCCAGGCTAGTCTTGAACTTGTGGGCTCAAACAATCTTCCATCTTCAGGCTCCAAGAAGCTGAGACTACTGGTCCCACCATGCCTGCCTTTTTTTTTTTTTAATATTGGGGTCTTGCTAAGTTGCCCACACTGCCCTTGAACTCGATTCTCCATCCACAGCCTCCTGAATAGCTGGGACTACAGATGTGCACCACCTAAAAAATTATTATTTTAGGGAGAAATATTGGACAAGATAATTCATGTCTTTGAGATCAGACGTCAAAATCAATAGTGAGTATAGGAGACCCCTGAAAGATCTGCTTAAAACGTGGATTTCTAAACTCCACGCTTCATACCCAGCGGTCAGTCATCAATTCCTGCTATACAAATTGTATTTGATGATTCAACATCAGAAGTAGATAATAGGCAAATATGACTATCTCAATTCAATACCTTCTAACAGAAAAAAAATAGTATCTCTAAATATTGTAATACTGTATTTTATTTCTGAATTTCAACACTTATGATAATAAGCCTATCACAACTTCGTTTTCACAGTTGCCAATTATTTAGAAAAGTCCCTCTTTTTGGCAGATGAGCCAGCCATGAGGAGACAGTACCTCCCAGTCTAGTTCCCTCACTCCATAAGTGAGACTTCAACATCAGGGAATGTTCATGGTTTACCTGAGGTGCTTCTTCTCTTCACTACTTCAGCCTCATTAGGACTCTGAGCTCATGATTTCCTAGCAGCCTGGGGTTCTCTCTAAAAGAAAGATGTTAATTCTTCATTTAATGGCAAATTTGTTTTCTGTTGTAAGTTTGTGTGCATGTTGGGATGAAGCTATGTCTGGGGACAGTCAGTTGGAACCCAAGTCTGCTCATTCTATTGTGCACTAGTAGATTAGACTTGGTTTTAAATTTCTCTGCCTCAAACCAACATTAGGAATTTAAGAAAATGCTAAAGTTGGTTTAACACTAGTCATATATTAAACACAACTTGTACAGAATTACAAGTATCAGCAAATTTCAAATGCAATTTGATGGTAATTTCTATCATCATCTAGTATTAGATGAATCTTTGAGGAAGACATTTACTCCCAACTAAAAGCATAGGACATACAAATTTCTTGAGGCACCATAGAAAAAATATTATTTAGGGAAAGATGAAAGAATAGTTTAAAGTTAAAAATTTTCAAAGCCAATCTCTTATGCACATTGCATAATGAATTAACTAGAATAAATCAACAGGGAGAACTTTAGCTATGAACACTGAACAAGGTATTCGTAGACAATTATCAGAAAAAAATACATCTTTGAAGCAATGCAGTGAGACCCCTGAATAGAGGTGACAAACTAGTCCTGTATGGTGATATCTATTTATCCAGAATAGAATTGAAGTGCCACTTTAAACTGACCTAAAGGAATTTTAATTTTTTTTGGGGGGGGGGGGGCAGGGTCTTCCTATGTTGCCCAGTTTGGCTTTGAAATCACATTCCTCTAGCTCAGTCTCCCAAGTCGCTGGGATCACAGGTGAGTACCACAAGGCCAAAAAAATTTTTATAATGGTATCAATTTAAATGTTAGTCCAAAGAGGGACAGCTTTTTAAAAATGTAAAACAGTCCTTCATAGAGTAAGTTATTAAATTTTCATAGTTGGCTTAAAAAGAGTCCACCAATTAAGAAAACATTCAAGTGCAACAAATTCTAATACTTTCCCATTATTTCCATAAATGTCTAACATTTTTCTAGATTAATCATTAGATTAATCAATAGAAGAAATCATGTTAATATAAGTAACAAGAAATAAATTGTCCTGTCATAAAATTGCACAAGAATGGCTATATATTGATAACTAGAGTCTAAATAAAAACAGATGAATCTGTTGACTGTTTATTCAAATAATCACTAACCTAACACAGGCATGTTCCTAAGAAAAGATTCTAAAGAGTAAAAGGATCTCTGGCAAACACAAATCCCTCCTGTTTACCAAAATCATCACCTATAGCATACTTTGCATCAGTCATGCCTTCTCAGTGACATATTATTAACAACTACAATATCCTGATTGTGCAAAGGTCGCACAATCATTTGTTCCTTAAATATGGACTTGTATGAATGACCATACCAGGATAATTGTCTTAATTTCAGTGAAATTGACCTCTCCATGAAAACATAGGGATATTAAAATAAGATGAGAAGACCCTCATGGTACTTAATTTCAGTCCACTTAAACAAATCTTAACCTAATTATAAGGAATAATGCTTAACCTATTGAAAACATTCAGTTGGGGTGACATTTGAGCAGAATACAACCTTTAATGATTAAAACTTAGATAATACCAGCTGAAGTACCACAATCATTAATTGACCCAAACATTTGATTGAAAAAATAAGTTTCTCTAGAGTCAATAGTGCAATACTATCCTTTTTTTTTTTAGAGAGAGAGAGAGAGAACTATTTATTATTTATTTTTTGGCGGACACAACATCTTTGTTTGTTATGTGGCGCTGAGGATCGAACCCGGGCCGCACGCACACCAGGCGAGCGCACTACCCCTTGAGCCACATCCCCAGCCACAGTACAATACTATTCTAGAGTCCATATTGGCAATAGGGTTTACGACCTGCATGTTGGATGGCGTAACCATCATTAAGGATCCATTTGTTCAATGAGTAAAGTCCTACATAATCTGAGGTTAGATCAGAACAATCCATGTTGGTTTATATGAATCCAATATTTCTCCTAGTACAACAGAACAAGAGACATAAGGCCTGCTTGTAAGAGCACCCTGAATTTAATGGCTGGTATAATCTACAATCTAATACATAACTATATGCCCTGACTCTAAAAAAAGCTTGTTAAAATGACTGATCCCCTTAATGGGCTAACATTTTATAATCCAATATTCAACTTCTCTTCCTAACAACAGGTTCACAGTTAATCTACTTATTATCCCTATTTTTCTTATCATAGTGTTATTAGCACTACTTGAATAAAATGCTTTGGATTATATGCAACTTCCTAAAGGTTCCAACTGTGTTAAAAGGCATAATATTATCATTGTTTACTCTAGGAACTCTCATAATTTTATTTATATATTTATTCATTTTTGGTACCAGGAATGAGACCCAATGGTGCTCTACCACAGAGTTACATCCCCAAGACCATATATATATATATATATATTTTTTTTTTTTTTTTTTTGAGACAATCTTACTTAAATTGCTTAGGACTTGCTAAATTGCTGAGTCTGGCCTTAAATTTTTGCTTCTCCATCCTCAGCTTCCTGAGTTGGTAGGATTATAGACAGGAGCCACTATACCCAGTGGGACTCTCATAATTTTAATTATCCCTTATCTTTAGCCACCTTTATACCAATCATTTCATCAACACTTGCATTCTGTGAAGCTGCTGTGGGCCCAGCATTACTGAACAGTGTGTAACACATACAGCATAGACCACATGTAAAACTTAAGCTTCCTCCAATGCTGAAAATTATCATACCCATAATTACATTTTCATCAGTAAGATGATACTCTAAAAATTCTATAAACTGAATCACTATATAGGCTACCAATTAGTTTCATCAACTTATTTTTCTTAAACCAATTTGGCAAAAATAGCCTAAATTTTTCATTTTTTTCTCCAACTCACTATGAGCACCACTTTTAAAATTAATAACCAACTCTTTCTCCAAGCAATTACAGTAAGTACCATATTTCCAAAACATCAGATACAGAAAAACTACATATCTACATATTAATTTTCTACAAATATGCTTAGTCATGGCATTTACTGTCAGAAAACTAGTTCTAGTCTATATTCTTTTTGAGGTGACTCTAATTCCAACTCTAATTATTATCACCCAATGAGGAAACCAAGCTGAATAATTAAGTGCAAGACTTTATTTCCTGTTCTATATGATGATTGTCTCTTTACCTGTACTGATAGCATTATTCTATGTTCAACACTCTACAGGTTCATTTAATTTTTTTTTTAATAACCTACTACCGAATTACCAAGCTCCTTATGTAAAGGCCTTCTATGATTGGCAAATTTAATAGCATTCACAGTAAAGATATCCCTTTACAGACCCTGCTTCTGGTAACCAAAATCACACATAGAAGCTGCAGTTTCTGGATCTACAGACTTGCTGCTGTGTTACCAAGACTAGGAGGTTATAGTAGAATAAGCACTACTGTAATTTCAAATCCATTAATACAATGTATACCCTATCCATTTCTAATATAATTCCTACAGAGAATCACCAAATACTACAATTAACAAACTCTATTTACTTGAAAGAGCCTTAAAAATTGCTCATCACAAATTTATCCACATCATATAGCACTAGTAATTGTGGCCACTCTTATCCAAAACCGCAAAGTTTTATTGGAGTCACAGTCCTAATCATCCCACAGCCTCACATCATCAATGTTATTTTGCCTCACAAACTCAGACTATGAATCCATAGTAGAACTACTATTGGTTTGTGGAATACAGATATTAACTCCTTTAATAGTAACATGATGAGTACTGGTAAGTCTAACTAACCTATCTGCATCACCAAGTATCACCTCAGCTGGAGAATTATTTGTAGTTATAGCATCATTTTCATGACTTAGTTTTACCATTATCCTAAGAGGACTCAATATACTAATTATGGCCTTATATTCCCTCCACACATTAATCACAATGCGAGGAGAATTCACATACCACCTTAATAACATGAAAACGTCCTTCACACTAGAAAACAATATTTACACATCACCTACTTATATAACTTCTGTCACTTAACCCACAAATATTTTAGGATCCACTTAAAAAAAACATTGGATGGTGAATCTTACACTAGAAGCTTAAAACTCCATATTTACCAGAAACTGTACAAGAATTGCTAACTCATGCCTCCTTTGAACTCATGTTGTAAATTTCTAGCTCATTTATAACAAAATGACTCTCAACTTTTAAAGAATAGAAATGAATAATCTGTTGATTTTAGGAGCCAAATAAAAGTAAAAAAAAAAAAAAAAAAAGCTAAATAAAAGTAACACATTTAAGGGCTGGGGCTCACCTGTAGAGTGTTTACCTTGCACATGTGAGGCACTGAGGCACTGGGTTCAATCCTCAGGACCACATTTTTAAAAAAATTATAAAGGTATTGTGTCCATGTACAACTAAATATATATACTTAAATATATATTTAATAATATATAAATTTAATAAATATAAATTTAAATATATTAAATAATTATTAAATAATTAATTAATTCTCCCACTTGATATATCTTTTAAGGATTTTTTTTTTAATTTTAGAGATTGGTTGTTCTACCTGTTTTCTTGCAACTTAATTTTTTGAAGAAATTGTGTTGTTTGTCCAATAGAATGGCCCACAGTCCAAGTTTTGTTAGATGTATCATGTGGCATAATTTAATCTTTTTCTCTGTCCTAAAGCTTACAAAGCAGTAGTTGAATCTAGAACCTATAGGTACTATTAACCATTTGGGACTGATAATTCCTTGTTGAGGATGGGGGCTTCCTGTGCATGTAGGCTGTTTAGTAGCATCCTTGGCCTCTACCCACTAGATGTCAGTAGAGCCCCCTTAGCTATCACAATCCTCCATCCCCACCATCCCCCCAAAAAAACACAAACAAAAACCCAGGTCTCAAGATCTTGTCAAATGTTTTCATAGCACACCTATGTTCTGCTGTGAAAAGTAGGTTACCACTGCAGATTAAAAGATCATTAGGTCTGGAACCACAGATACTTCGAAGAGAACACCTGAACACGATTTTAGAAATATTTAATTTAAGCCTGCACAGAATGGCTTACTCAAAAGCAACATATAGAGAATGTGAATTTCCATTTGAGAAGGAAAAATATTAGCGACAATAATAAAATAAAATAGTAAAAACGCAAGTAATTTCTTTTCCATGATGGAAAATTCTTTTCCATTATTGGAAACTTCTTTTTCCAGAAGTGTTTTCCTAAGACTTGTTGAACAACTTAAGATGTTGGACTTACACAATAGAAATAATGATGTTTTTTCTTTTGGAGAGGCACTTTATACTTTTATTATAAACCAAGCATTTTGGCCTTGCAGAAAAGTATTATTTTAGTAATGCAGTTTTCATGCTCAAAATTGATTTGTGTGCTATAAAATTACTTTAAACACAACACAAGTCAGGGGAGATTAATAAAATAATGCTTTTAATTTAAAAGAGAGCTGGAAGCTGTGCTGCACACCTGTAATCCCAAACGAGTGGGAAGGAGCCTAAGTTCAAGGCCAGCCTCAGCCACTCAGTGAGGCCCTGACCAACTTAGTGAGATCCTGTCTCAAAATAGAAAACCAAAAGGTCTGAGGATGACTCAGTGGTACACCATCTCTGGGTCCAATTCCTAGTACCAAAAAAATTTAAAAAAAAATAATTTAAAAGTGAACTACCATTTTTGTTTGTCTTTGCAAGTGACATCATTATCTGGATGCAGGATGACAGATAATATATTTAAAGGATTTAGGAGGAGGATTCAGATTGAAAGACAACCCCACTTATAATTTAACCAGTGAATATTAATTCTTCAAAAACCTTCTCTGTATCAGATTTGACATGTAATAGTTGGCTGTTTGAGGATGCTTTAAAGGCACCCCTGTTGTGGAGGGTGTTGAGAATAACCTGGAGCAGATAGGGCGGCAAACTTTGCTTCCTTGAACCCTTGAGAGTTGCCCTCTACCTGGTGATTGACTTTCAGAATCCTTATCCCTTCTGTTGGTATCCTTCAGTTTTGAGTTATCAGTGGTTTCATGAAGTGTATATGGTGCATCATTCCTCTAGTGGTTTTTGAAGGAATGTTTGTTTGGGGTGTCTTCAGTACTATTAGTGCTATTGATTTGGGAACAGGTATGTTTAAGCCTTATGGGTAAATTTTTAAAAATCAAATCTGAAAAACAGTTGTGGATCCAGATTCTATTTATCATTTCCAGGTGATTTAAGGACGAATTGGCCTGATTTCCACCAGAACTTTTTGCATATGAGAAGTGTTTCTCCGTCTTTTTTTGTCAGTGAATGGTGTCTTTCTTTATCACTTGTTGTCTATCTTCCTTATCTCTATCTCCATTTTATTTTCTCTTTCCCTACTCCACTTTTCCCTGTATCTTCCCCTATCTAATTTGGTCTACTTTATTCTCTTCTCTTCCTTTTGTAATTTCCTCTCCTTTCCATACCTCTGTCTCTATTTGCTTTTCTCTCCCAAATACCATTGCTCCCCATTCCACCCACCATTTCTCTTCATCAGGAACTTGTTCATGATATTGTTAATGACATAGCCAGTGGCTGGTCTCTGGGGGACTTGGCAGTGCATGGCGGGGAGGGGCTTATGTGGCCAGGGTGGTCTTGGAGGTGGCTTGATAGGGCATCCAAGGGCCATGCGTGGGGATGGAGGCAGCAAGCTCCGGCCCTCTCTCGCCATGCATTAGGCGGGAGTCTGAGTCCTGGACGCTGGAGGAAGCGCAGGGATGAGTGTGGGATGGAGGTGGTCGCTCTGGCGCTGCATTGGGCTGGGGACTGCAGAGATGGCTGCTGACCAATTGCCATCCAGGGTCAGGGCAGCCACAGGGTCAGTGGTGGTCCTGGAGGGGAGGCGGCTGCAGGCGGGGCGGGGTCTCCCGGGAGGATGGAACCTTGAGATGGGCGCCCACAAGTGGTAGACGTCAGGAGCGGGCACTATGGGAACCGGAACACTGTGGTCCTTGGTGATCAGTGAGCAGTTGGAGCAGGACGAGGACGTTGCGGCAGCTGCGGACCAGAGCAATACTCGTGATACTCAGGATACTCACGGGTTAACTTGACTTTTCCTTCTTGGTTTTCGGGTCTTCACAATCGTCTTTCCCACTGGGATCTTTTTGTAAGTGTTGTGACATTTCCTGAAATTTCATTCTGATGAGTACCTAGGTAAAGAAACTAACAAGTGCTGTTCCCTTTGTACTTTTTCTTTACCCACTTCACCTCACTACTTTGGGGAGGGGAGGGGGGCCTAAAGGTGCAGGGACACCCTCCTTGCCTTTCTTTCTGAGGGCCCCCTCTGTTGCATCTCTATCCTACCTCTTCTCTGTCCTTCCCTTATTACTGTCCCTTCTGTTTCCATTCACCATTTTTCAACCATGACCTTAGCACACAAAGTTAGGGTGTAAATTGGAATTGATAAGCTGGGAGATCCCAACTGCTACAAGGAGAGTATGTCCCTGTGAGTATGTGGCCAGGATGCCCCAGGACCCTGTCGGTGATAAAAATCTGGTGTTCCAAAAGTTGCCCCCCTTCTGTGGAAACCAAGTGGACCAGGACTGTCCTTTTCTTTGAGTCAGATAGGTGCTGGTTTATTTCACTTTTTCACTACTGTCCCTGCCTTAGAGACCAAGGATAGGGTTCCACACTGACTCATTTGGATCTTTGACATCCACTGAGTTCTTTGGATCTTTTGGGGGAAGGGAGGAGTGTTGGGTGTTTTGTGAATATTCCAAGACCATTTCTAAACAGCAGGCAGCTTTTTGTTCTATATCAGTTTTGTTCTTTTCCTCTTTGGGTTCACTTCACCTCCTTATTGAGTTTGGGTGTAGGGGTCTCCCTCTTCATGAAAAAGAATTCAAAATTAGATGTGAAGGTGAGTATTTAGGATGAGTAAATAAATCACAGCACATTATACATGTATACATGTGTGTCTTTGAAATTTAGATCCCCCACCCCAGTGTGTTCTTTAAGCAGTTTGCCAGAAATGCCTACTTAGAAATGCTACCTTATTGTAAGAACTGTGCAAGTGGGGAACAGTGACACTTAAGCCTCATTAGGTTGACAATACCTATAGCTCTGGTCTCATGATTTTGATAAAACCTTTCAGACTGAATTGGAAGAAAGCCCAATGGGCCCAGGTAGAAAAGTTTCACCCCCCAAGTTGGCAGGATATTGAAGTTTGGCTGAGTTGAAGAATCACTGTTCAGTGAATGTAGGGTAACACCAGCCCACTCCACCCTCCCGAAAATAGAACAACCAAGTACAATATCAGGTGGTATATGTTTTTGTCATTTTACCCTTCTTCATACTAACATTTCTGTTGTTAGGACCCTGCTCCCTTGGAACATTTCAGCAATCATTAATGGCAAAAGCAGCTACCACCCATAAGTTCAGAAAATGGAGATTTCCTGAAAGATGTATATACTGTGAACGCATTGTCATATTTCGAGGTTTTAAATGAGAAGAGGTAAGATCTTTTTGGAATCACAATTTTTTTCTTTTGCTATATACTTTTTTGTTATGATTTTACTTATTTGGAGATGTGTGTGTTCACACACAAACACACATATAAATATATATAAATTTGTTGTCTGTACACCTGGGAACTAAATTCAGGGTCTTGCACATGCCATATTTTTAGAGAGACAGAAAGAAGAGAAAGAGAAAGAGAGAGAGAGAGAGAGAGAGAGAGAATTTTTTTAATATTTATTTTTCAGTTTTTGGTGGACACAATATCTTTTTTTAAATTTTATTTTTATGTAGTGCTGAGGATCGAACCCAGCGCCCTGCGCACACCAGGCGAGCGCATTACCGCTTGAGCCACATCCCCAGCCCATCTACCCTTTCTTAAAATTGTGTTTTGAAATGGGTTCTTGCTAGATTGGTCTGGCCTTCAACTTGTGAAATTCCTGTTTCAACTCTCAAGTAGCTGGAATCATGGGCATATGCCATCACACCTGGCTTGACAATACATTTTTAATAAAGTCCCACAGTTTATTTCTATAGTTTTCTACTTTGTTTTGCTGTTAAATGTAATTCACAAACCACAAGCAGTACTTTTTTACTTATTTTTGTCGTTATTAGTCTGCCTGTAATTTTCTTAGTTGTGAATAATTTTAAGGTGAGTCAATCAGTTTTCAAATATCATTTTCTTATAGTGTCTTCTTGTCTGCCATAAAAAATGCATGGCAAACTTAACCATCATTTGCGGACATCAGAAACTTCCGGGGAAAATGCACTTATTTGGAGAAGAGTTGTCCTGTGTTGCCAAAAAGGAGCCAGATGGCATTCCTTTCATAATCAAAATGTGTACTTTAGAAATTGAAAAGACTGCCTTGTGTTTACAAGTATGTTGTTTTCTCTTAAAACTCTAAAAACATAAATGCCTTTGTGATTTCTTTTAATGAAAAAGAGACTTTAAGAAAATCAGCACTCTCCATTTGTAATAACTAAATTTATTCACATTTATTTGGAAAAGGTTAATTTATTTAACTTCAACTTGTATTTTTTAAATACTAATAAAAATCGAAGTAGATACATCAACTCTGTCTACATGTCTGCATTTAGCCCTTTGTACTAAAGTAAAATATTGCATTCTGTTTTTCTTTTCTCTTCAAGGGAATTTATCGAGTCAGTGGCAATAAGGCAAAAATCGCAATACTGTGTCAAGCTCTGGAAAACGGAAGGCATTTAGTAGATCTGTCCGAATTTTCTTCACACGACATCTGTGAAGTGTTAAAATTTTACCTTCACCAGGTAAAAGTTTTATTTTAAACCTACCATCAAATGCAAAGAGCAAAAATATTTTATATTTCATATTTTTCATTGGTATATACTATGTCATCACCCCCCTCATTATTCTAAGATTTTATAATGATGTACTTTGATGTGGATATATTTCCATCCAGTATTCTGGCCACTCCATGAGCTCCATCAGTTGTGAGCGCTTTAGTTCTTGGAACTTTTCTTGATTTTTATTGCCATTCTCCCACCCACCATCTGTCTTTGTAATTTGCACTTGAAGCTCTTGTTTGGAGATGTGTGTGTGTGCACATACACAAACACACATATAAATATTTATAAATTTGTTATTTGTACTCGTGGGGATCAAAAATTCAGTGTCTTGCACTTGCTTGGCAAGCATACTTGTTCTCCAGTTCCCTTACCTTTTCTTTATTGTTCTTTTTTCTTCAAAAAGTTTCTAAGACAGTTCCTTGTCTTTCTCTTCTTGAATAAGTAAATTACTCCATTTGTGAGATCATGTTTTAATATTCAAGAAGTCTGATTTTCTATTCTTTTGATAACATTTTTTAAATGATTATATGATGCTCTTTTATTGTGGATATTCATAGATTTTTCTCATTAAGAGTTCTTTTCTCTATTTGGCCTCTAACCTCTGTAGAAATACAATGTGACCCTCATATATAACATTAAATTTTCTATACCAACATAAAAATAAAAGTAAAGTGAAGTGAATTTTAATATATCATTGAACATTTTGAATATCTAGTTTTTAAAATTATGAGGTATTTTGTTTATTTATTTATTTGTGTTGCAGCTATTCTTCTTTGAAATCTGGTATCTATTTTTCATTTAGTGCACATCTCAGTTTAGATCAGCTGCATTTCCAGTGCTCTCTCACCATATCTGACTAGTTGACAGCATAGTGACAGCATCATTTTACACCTTCAATTTGTTCTTTTTCTACCCATTTTGATTTTTGTCTTTCATGGTGCCTAGATATATTAGAGTTTGGACTTGAAATCACTTTGGAAGCACTTGAACACATCAAGGCTTTTTAAAAACTTTGAACTTTACTATAAAGTGGTCTAGGTGGACTGTTTGGTATATGCCTAACTACATGTCTCTAGTTCCCTGTTCTGGCACTGGTGCGATCTTCTTGGGAAGGCATTTTTTTTAAAAATTGTAGATGGACACAATACTTGTAATTTATTTATTTATTTTTATGTGGTGCTGAGGATCAAACATAGTGCCTCACACATGCCAGATGGGTGCACTACCGTGAGCCACAACCCTAGTCCCCTAGGAAAGGTTTTTTCTCCTTGCCTAGAGATACAGTACCAATACTGTGGGAGCCAGGGTTACTAAGACTGTAGGATCTGTGCTTTCAGTGTGTATATAGCCAACATATTCCCATTGGAAGACAGTTACCTCTCTGTTCCTTATGTTTGTCAATGCCTCGATTCAGAGAGCCTCTGTATCCCATTGCCCAGAGAAAAAATTTCCAGAGCTTTAGGAAGGAGATTGCCCTAGTACATGGAGTGGAGACAGGATTCTATAGAGAGCTAAGCTTTCTCAGCTGGCCCACCTGCAACCTAACCCAAGATCAGAGGACCTGGTAATGATTGTCCTTGTCCCTTTAGGATTCTGAAAAACATGTTGAGTGACAAAGGGTCAGTTCTCTTGGAAATGCTGCATCAGGACTTATTCATCTGCTCTTCTACTTGTGAATTGTTGCTTTTTGTTTTCTCTATTTTCCTAGTCCTTATGAGCCTACTGTATTTTAGTGGAATTGCAGGAGGGAAAGAAATTAAGTATACATTGCTTGATCTACAAAGTTAGCCCAGGAAAGCATTGATAACCCTTTAATCACATTCTACAGACCCCTCAACTGAGAAATGGAGGTTGATACCTTTGAATGACTGGAAGTCTCATAATGTGTCATCCTTAATCTTGTTTAGTCAGTTAGGGAGAGGAGATGAATTGGGTCCAATACAATAAACTTGCATTCTGTTGAGGAATTTTGTATGTCTAAGACTTTCATTTGGGAAAGTGTGCTCAATTCTTGCAATAGTGTTAGAGAGTAGCCTTTATCTGACTCATTGACCTAAAGCTCCAAGAGGTGAAGTGACTTGCTTCAGATCCCAGAGTGGTGAAGATAGAAACTGATCACAGGGCAACACCTTAACTTCCCACAGATATTATAGGACATCAGGTAGCTAACAGTTCACTGAATTTTCTATTGTAGATCAGTAGAAACATTGAAATTCATTATGGCAGTGGATATTTGTTGTAAGAACTTCTTTTTTTGATCTATTCATGGCAAATCAGCCTGTTTTAAAGTTTCATGAGATGTTGACAGTATGTTTTTGTAGGTCATATTATCTTGTGCTAATCTTCATTCTTGCCCAAGTAAAATCTGTGCTCTTTAGCATTTTGATATTTTTATCCCTTACTCATAAAATCCATGGGTTTCTGATTCATTTTAAAGATTTTGTTCACTATTCTATGTTTGTTCCAGTAAAACAGCTGAAGATTATGCTATTTGGGGGGCAGATGTGAATATAATGTGTTTAGGATAGAGATGAAGAGTTTTAAAATCCCATAATGAAGCTTAAAGCTTAAACTTCATTTAAAGTTTAGAATTTCACTCATTATCTATTAATTTGTTATTAACATAAATATAATTTATAGTCAAGATTTTGATTTGCTTTCTAAGTCACTTCTCTACCAAACATATATATTTTAATTTAAGGGCAGGGATGAAGCTCAGTACTAGAGTGCTTGCATAGCATGCTTGAGGTCCTAGGTTCAATCTCCAGTACTGAAAAAGATATCAATAAATACAGATTGACTTTATATTTTGTTAATCTAAAGGGACATGCTAAATTAATTGAGTAACTCTCACTTATAGTTGACTTTAACAAAGAAAACAGGCAGAAGATTTTTTCAAAATATTTATTTTTTGGTTGTAGCAGGATGCAATACCTTTATTTTATTTATTAATTTTTATGTGGTGCTGAGGATCAAACCCAGGTCCCTGCATGTGCTAGGCAAACACTCTACCTCTGAGCCACAACCTCAGCCCAAAGGTATTTTTAATATAATTTTGTTTCTTTAGCTACCAGAACCATTGGTTTTATTCCAATGGTACCAGGAATTTATGGAGCTTGCAAATATCATCCAACATATTAACCAAGAACAGGACACCAAAAGGGACAACTCTGAAGACAACACATCTCCAAATATGTGTATGGAAATCAACCAAATTCTTCTCAAAACCAAGGATCTTCTAAGACAATTGCCACCGTCCAATTTTAACACTCTACATTACCTTATCATCCATCTTAGGAGGTAAGAATTTTTATACCATTTTAGCCATTTTTAATTGAACAGGGCAATAGAATTCAGTACATTTATATTGTTGTGTTATGATGTTCAAAATGATTTTTAGGATGTTCTTATTATGTGTTGGGAGAGGGATACATTGAATATATGTTCATGCAGCAAACATGGTTCCCTCAGATGCTTCCTGTGTGCCAGGCTCTGGCTGGTGAAACTAGGATGGAAACATAGGTTTTCTGCTATTTGTGGGCTTATCCTCTTGGGGTACAGATCTGTATATAACCACAGTTCACCATCATGCTTTTTCTAGTAGCTGTGCACAGCTTGTAGGCATGCAGAGGAAGTTTTGGGGGTAGGGATAGAGCAGAAGAGGCAAATGCCCTTGAGTTCAACTTTAAGAACTGCGTGATGATTTGGTAGAGAACGTGCAGAAGAGCATACGAGGCAGAGAGAAACAGACATGGAGACACAAGAAAGCATTTTGCATTTGGAAAATCTGATTTCATTAGGCTACAATATAGCAAGCAGTAGCAGGAACTGTGCTACCCTTCCTAGAGACTTGATAAAAAATCTTACGTACCTGGCAGATGAGTTGACCATGTTGTTTCTATACCCACTAAAGAACTTGGAATCAGGAATTTCACATATTCAGATTTGCCTGCTAGACCTTTCTGACAGCAATTAAGATCTCCTTTTTAAATTTTTTTTAAAATTTATTTGTTGTGGCTGGAATTGTGGCTCAGCAGTAGAGCATGTGCAAGGCCCTGGGTTTGAACCTCACCCCCACATACAAATAAATAAATAAAATAAAAATTTAAAAAAATTTATTAGTTCAAATCAGTTATAAATGACAGCAGAATGCTTTTCACACCATTGTACACAAATGGAGCACAAATTTTCATTTCTCTCTACATGATGTAGAGTCATACCACATGTGCCGTCATACATGAACTTAGGGTAATGATGTTCGTCTCATTCCACCATCTTTCCTACCCCATACCCCTCCTCTTCCTTCCCTCTCTTGAGCCCAAACAATGTTCCTCCATCCCCAGAGACCCAATTATGTATCAACATTCATTTATCAGAGAGAATTTTAGCCTTTGATTTTGGGGGATTGGCTTACTTCATGATATTCACCTACTCCATTCATTTACCTGTAAATGCCATTATTTTATTCTCTTATAATGCTAATAGTCCATTGTGTATATATACCACAGTTTTTTTTTAACTATTCATATCTTGAAGGGCTTCAAATTATTCCATGAAATAGAAAAGGAGGAATCCCTTCCAAACTCATTCTGTGAAGCTAGTATCACCCTGATACCCAAACCAGCCAGAGACACATCAAGGAAAGAAAATTTGAGACCCATATCCCCGATGAACATAGATGCAAAAATTCTCAATAAAATTCTGGCAAATAACATACAATAACATATGAAAAACAACAATGCTCCATGATCAAGTTGTGTACTCCAGGGATGCAAGGTTGGTTCGACATACAGAAATCAATAAATGTAATTCATCACATCAATAAACTTAAAGAGAAGAATCCTATGATTACATCAATTGATGCAGAGAAAGCATTTGACAAAATACAGTACCTTTTCATGTTCAAAACATTAGAAGAACTAGGGGTAGTAGGAATATACCTCAACATAGTAAAAGCTCTCTCTGCTAAACCTAAGGCTAACATCATTCTAAATGAAGAAAAATTGGAAGCATTCCATCTAAAAATTGTTCAACATAATCCTTGCCACTCTAGCCAGAGCAATTAGATGAAAGAAATTCAAGGGAAAACAAATAGGAAAAGAAGAACCCAAATTATCATTCTTTGCCAATGACATAATTTTACACTTGGAGGATCCAAAAAACTCCACCAGAAAACTTCTAGAATAATAAATGAATTTGGCAAAGTAGCAGGATACAAAATTAATACCCATAAATCAAATGCATTTCTATACATCAGTGATGAATCCTCTGAAAGACAAATAGCAAAACTACCCCATTCACTATATATATATATATATATATATATATATATATATATATATATATATATATATAGTGAATATATATTATATATCATATATATATATAGTGAATATATATTATATATCATATATATATTATATGATAATATATATTATATATGATAATATATAGTATATGATATATAATATATATATTATATATCATTATATATATATGATATATATTATATATCATAGCTTTTTCACCCATAGATGAATCTAGTATCATCCTGATAGCTAAACCAAGCAGAGACAGATTTCCTTAGATAGTCATAGAAATAACAAGCTGAGAGTGTTTGAAGTAAAACCAGAACATTGATAGTGGCAATAGAACAGAGAGACGTTCAGGAGAGAGAATCATTTAGGCTAGAAAACTAGCTGTGGGCAGCTGGGAGTGTGGCTAGTGATAGAACACTTGCCTAGCACATGGGAGACACTGGGTTTGATAGTCAGCACTGCATAAAAATAAATAAATAAAATAAAGGTATTGTGTCCATCTCTACGTAAAAATTATTTTTTAAAAAAAGAAAACTAACTGGGCAGTGAGAGAGAAATTGACAGTGATGTTTCTGATTCCGGTATAAGAAACGGGGAATATATCCCACATACAAAGATGGAGCAATTTTTAGAGGTGTTTTTCTTCCTTCTGCTACTGAGTTCAGTAGTTCCTTCTACTTACATGCATTTTATCCTAAAATAGTACTCTGAAACTCAGTTTGGTGTGTGGTAAGTATCATAATGAAACAAAGGATTCTTTCCCTAGACCCACCAAACTTGACCCTTGAAAAACGTTTTGTAGTCTTCTATAGCCCGAGTTTTCTCCACCCTTCTCAAGTCATAGTAAACTACCATTAAGGACATCTATTAGGCAAATCTCATACACTTTATGTGTTCTTCTTTTCAGGATTGTAGACCATTCTGAAGAAAACCTGATGAACTCAAAAAACTTGGGGGTGGTATTTGGACCCTGTCTGATGAGGCCCAGGCCTACAACCACTCCTGGTACCATCTCCTCCTCTCTTGTTGCATATGCCAATCAGGCCCTGTTAGTAGAGTTCCTCATTACCAATGCACAGATGATATTCGATGGGTCCCTAGAGCCACAAAATGCTTCATCTAGTACTGATGTTGTTACACCTTGGGTGGATAAAAGCCCTCCTTCCAAACCCGTAATATCAACAGAACATTCCACAAAGTCACAATATTTTTCTACAAAGCAAGTGAGTTTTGACCATTATAGAATTGGATTAAATATGTGATGTTTATGTTAACAAGTTAATAGTCTTTGAACTGTTTGTTTTTGAGATGTGTTTTGCTTTTAGTTTAAAACTTTTCTTGTATCAATAGGATATCCACACTGCAGATATTGAAATTGAAAATTTTGAATTGGCTACATCATTTGAGGAATCAGAATGCAAGCAAAATGCATTGGAAAAATGGGATGCATGCCTCATTGGTGAGTGGTCATGTAACATATATCTTTGCATATTTCAAACCTTGCCAAGAAGTCGTGATTAAAAACCAAGGTGAGGGATGGGCTTGCAGCTCAGTGGTAAAACGCTTGCCTTGGCATGTGTGAGGCCATGAGTTGGATCCTCAGTACCATGTAAAACAAATAAATAAAGATAAAATATTGTGTACATCTACAATACTCATCCTTTAAAAAAAAACAAGGTGTATTAAGTTGAGGTAAGTTCAAACTTCAAGGTTTTATTAGTTAACTTTTCTAGCCACTGAGAAAGTTTAATGAATGTCATTTAAATGAATATCATGCTTTGTTTCTTTCTTGTAAAAAGATATCTTGAAATCATAAATTATTTTTGTTCTCTTTCTGAGATTTGTTTTCACCATTACTTCTTTTTCATCAATTAAAGTCAAAACAGAAAAAAGCTGGACTCCTGAAACTCAAAAAAATAGACTCCTAAAGTTTTTTGATGTCCCTTTACCTGTGGCCTAACTTTAGCACATTAAGCACACATGTCTTCCATTTTCTTGGCTCCAGTCTTTTTGTTCACTGTTTTTTGATTGCTTTATTTCAGTGAATGGTTTCTGGTAAGAGGGTTGAAAACCTTTCATTTGTTACTGCTTTAGTAGAGCTAAATCTGAATTTTTCAATATATAGCCATAAATGTTAAATTTGATATATAAAATTAATGAAATATCAATTAGTGTAGCCTGAGAAAGTCTGAAAACAAAGACAGTCCATTACCTCTCTGCAAAGAAAAGCACTGGACTCACTGATTCCATTTATATGATTTGATCTTATTAGCACTCTGTGCTATGAACCTCGGCCTCCTTTAAGCCATAGCTAACAGTCTGAGGAAGGTAAATAATGCCAAGGGTCATGTCCCTAAATTATCGTTGATTCAGGGTTTGAACCTCATCCTCTCTCATTCATAAATGTAACCTTGTTTCACTGTCCAATGAAATTGGATTCCCAGGTAGGTATAGTAATAACAATAAATAATCTTAAAATATTTGAAATTTTTATTACATACCAGGTAATTCTGTGCCTTTTCTTTAGAAGATCATTAACACCACATGCCAACATATCTCCACATAGGAGCTTGTCTTGACAGAAGAAGGCAAGTAGGGCTAGTGCACTAGGCATGCCCAGGGCAGAAATGGAGCTGGAGCTGAGCCAGCACCCAGGCAGCTAGAAGTGGTGCTAGAAGTTCTGCAGGACTGTAAATATGTTCTGGTGGTTGCCATCCAACCACAATGGCTCAGCTCCCTTCTATCAATGTGGAGAAGGGTCCAGGACAGAAAATCACATGAGCACTGCCTGGGAACCAGGGAAGAGAGGCCAGCAGCCTCAGGTGAAGAAGGAGGTCAGATGAGATGATGACCTGCGATCATCATCAAGTTATGCTGCTGTGCACCTGTCTGCAAACCACTGCCTAAGGATACGGGAGAAGGACCAGGTGGCAGGGATGAGAACTGTGGGCTATGAACAGGGCTGTTGGAAAGCCATCAGACCAGTGGCAAGGCACACAGTTGTCTGATGTTTCTCAGCAGGGAGACGAGGATCATGGCCAGATGGCTGCACCTTTCTAGCAACAGAAGCTTCTGGGGTACATGCAGCAAAGACAGAGTGGGAGATGCTAGGGTTCTAGGTGAGAAAATAGGGACCTTGGGACCAGATGAGAGGAGAAAGAGAAGGAGGTAAATCTGGAGTCTCCAGGACCAGTAGCACAATGGCAATTTTGACAGCTCTTCAACCTTCCTTTGTCCAGAGGATGTTACCATGTATTAGTGGATCAGCTGGGAGAGCATCCAAGTCCTCTCTGGTGTGTTGCCCTCAGTATGGACAGAATGTAGCTGAAAAGCAGATTAAGTGACAGGCAAAGTCCTTGGGATTCAGGACATGGCATTTGTTGGTGTACAGAATAGTGTTACTGTTCTGGAGTTACCATTGTCTGCCTGTTGAAATCAGGAAAGTCTTAACACAGAAAATATTCATTCATGGGTAGTATATTAAAACAAGTTACTACAGGAAGTGTTGTTTTTTTAATTTTATTTGCTTTGTGACTATTTGTTTTATTAAGATAAATTTTAAAAAGTAATGCTTTAATTAAAAATGTGCCTTTAATATTGTATGGATTTTTAATTCCTCTGCATAGATGACTGAGAAAATAATGTTGGAAAAAATATGTAAGACTCTGTTGTTTGAGAGAATGCCCATTCATAAATAACCACACTTCTTATTAACCAAGCTTCATGAAGTTAAAAAAAAATCTCTTCTTTTTCAGATCACAAAGAACTTGAATCATCATCACAAAAGATGGACAATATGTGTAAGACCACGAAACCACTTAGTCTGAAATCTGATGTGACAACAAATGATATACAGAGGCCTATGCCAAGCCCCAAGATCAGATGTTTCTTTTTGCCTGTAGATAGGTTCCACCTTGCAAGCTCCCCTAATGAGAAAAACAGCAGAAATGTGGGAAATGTCAATTCAGACAAGTTTTGCCAGATTCTTACCTTTGAAGGACTTAATAGAAAAGATACCCCTACTAGTTTTGGCTCCCAAATTAATGGTTTTGATCAGCAGATTCCACAAAAAACTCAGGGACAACAATGTGAATCAAAGAACTTAACTGGCATGAGTGCAGTGATTGTGCCAAGTGTACTCCAGGAAAGGGGGACAATGAGCATCAAGGTTAGTGGTGACCATTCTAGCAGTTCCACACAGCCCAACATGCCAGCCAGTTCAGCAAGAGAGGCACCAGTGAAACTGTCCTCTCATTCTCACCGTCTTGCTCCTGCAAGAGCACCCAGAATACTGCAGCCCCATCTCGGGACAACATTTTATAAACCATTTACCCCGACCAGCAAAGTCAGGGGGACTGAGGAGAGACCAGCTTCACCTTCAGCAGCAGTGCCTCCTAGCACAGCTCTTACTCCCCTGAGACATGTGGAGAAATCTGTTCCAGAGGCAGACAGCACATCAGCTTATGCTTTGAAGCCAGCTGCTGAGCCTAAAGAGAACTGTGAGGAGGTTGGCCTGCCTGACATGAATCCAATGTGCCAGGGACTCAGGCTAAAACAAATGGAAGAGTTACAAGACCTTGAATTTGAAATGCCACAGTTTGTGTAGTTGTCAAAATTCAGTTTTTCTTTTTCTTGTTTCATTTTTATGCATTTTGTTTATTTTATGAAAGAATATTGTAACAGAACCCCTTTTGTATAGGATTGCCAAAGTGTATATTTTGCCTTTTGGCCTTGTATTGTCTTTGCTAGTCATATAGAATGGTAGTGTTTTAGTCATATAGAATGATAGTGCTCACTTTTATTGTCTTTAAATTCTGTGTTTTTGAAGTTATGCATAAAATAAGTATTATAATTTTAAATTTAAAATAATTTTCTCTATAAAATGATTCATGTAAATGCATCTTTAATGTATAATATTGTTCTCAACAAATAGGGGCAGTAGGAGAAAATGAGCTTTATTTTGGAGCAAACCTTGTGCTGATTCATAAAATGCTTCTGAATGCAAGTGCCTGAAAAGTCTTGATTGGGTATGAATATATTTTTTCCCACATAATGTTCTAGTGTTGTTATAGCATGTATGGAAGCATTGGCAATTCACTTAACTTTTTTAATATTTACATAGTGGCCTAAAAGCTTGCGAATCTGTGTTTACTAGCATTCTACTTGTTAATTTTTACATATGGTAATTAATACAATTGTAGAAAGAAAATGCACTTCAATACTAAAAAGTTTGAGACATTGGCAGAGACAACACAGACAGAGTTGAGGCATCTGGAGTGTAAGAGACCTGTAACCTCTCTGCTCTCAGCTGCGGCCTGTTGCTGGATTGCCTGCGACTTCTGGCTTTCTGCTGACGAGAGCAAGTGGCCAACAGCTAGGGCAAGATGAAGCTCTCTCTGGTGGCCACAGTTCTCTGCTGCTCTGCGCAGCACGGCTGAGGAGGATGACAAGAAACGGACATGGGTACCGTGGTCGGCATCGACCTGGGGACCACTTACTCCTGCGTCAGGGTGTTCAAGAATGGCCACTGGAGATCATCTCCAACAATCAGGGCAACCGCATCAGGCCGTTTTATGTGGCCTTCACCCCTGAAGAAGAACGTCTGATCTGCGATACAGTCAAGAATCAGCTCACCTCCAATCCTGAGAACATGGTCTTCGATGCCCAGCGGCTCATTGGCAGCACTGGGAATGACCCTTCTGTGAAGAAGACATCAAGTTCTTGCCTTTCAAAGTGTTTGAAGAGAAACCTAAACCATACATTCAGGTTGATATTGGAGGTGGGCAAACTAAGACATTTGCTCCAGAAGAAATCTCTGCTATGATTCTCACTAAAATGAAAGAGACTGCGGAGGCTTATTCGGGAAAGAAGGTTACCCATGCAGTGTTACTGTACCAGCCTATTTTAATGATGCCACTGGCAAGCAACCAAAGATGCTGGAACTATTGCTGGCCTGAATGTTATGAGGATCATCAATGAGCCTACAGCAGCTGCTATTGCTTATGGCCTGGATAAGAGGGAGGGAGAGAAGAACATCCTGGTGTTTGATCCGGGTGGTGGAACCTTCTATGTGTCTCTTCTCCCCATTGACAATTTGATGTCTTTGAAGTCATGGCCACCAATAGAGATACTCATCGGGGTGGAGAAGACTTTGACCAGTGTGTTATGGAACATTTCATCGGGCTGTACAAAAAGAATACTGGCAAATATATTAGGAAAGAAAACAGAGCTGTGCAGAAACTCCAGCGTGAAGTAGAAAAGGCCAAGTGGGCCCTGTCTGCTCAACATTAAGCAAGAATTAAAATTGAGTCCTTCTATGAAGGAGAAGACTTTTCTGAAACCCTGACTCAGGCAAAATTTGAAGAGAAAACATGGACCTGTTCTGGTCTACCGTGAAGCCTGTTCAGAAAGTACTGGAGGATTCTGACTTGAAGAAGTCTGATATTGATGAGATTGTTCTTCTTGGTGGCTCTACTCAAATTCCAAAGATTCAACAACTTGTTAAAGAGTTCTTCAATGGCAAGGAGCCATCCTGTGGCATAAACCCAGATGAGGCTGTTGCATACGGTGACACTGTCCAGGCTGGTGTACTCTCTGATAATCAAGATACAGGTGACCCAGTACTGCTTGATGTATGTCCCCTGACACTTGGTACTGAAACTGTGGGAGGTGTCATGACCAAACTGATAACCAAGAAACACTGTGGTACCCACCAAGAAGTCTCAGATCTTTTCTACAGCTTCTGATAATCAACCTACTGTTCCAATCAAGGTCTATGAAGGTAAAGGACCCCTGAAAAAAGACAACAACCTTCTGGGTACATTTGATCTCACTGGAATTCCTCCTGTGGGGTCCCCCAGATTGAAGTCACTTTTGAGATACATGTGAATGCTATTCTTTGGGCGACAGCTGAAGACAAAGGTACAGAGAACAAAAATAAGATTACAATTACCAATGACCAAAATTGCCTGACACCTGAAGAAATTGAAAAGATGGTTAATGATGTTGAGAAGTTTGCTGAGGAAGACAAAAGACTGAAGGAGTGCATTGATACTAGGAATGAGTTGGAAAGCTATGCCTACTCTCTAAAGTATCAGATTGGAGATAAAGAAAAGTTGGGAAGCAAACTTTCCTCTGAAGATAAGGAGACCATGGAAAAAGCTGTAGAGGAAAAGATTGAATGGCTGGAAACCACCAAGAAGCTGACATTAAAGACTTCAAAACTAAAAAGACGGAACTAGAAGAAATTGTTCAGCCAATTATCAGCAAACTCAATGAAAGTGTAGGCCCTCCCCCAACTGGTGAAGAGGATACAGCAGAAAGAGACGAGTTGAAGACACTGATCTGCTAGTGCTGTAATATTGTAAATACTGGACTCAGAACTTTCCTTAGGAGAAAACTGAGAGAACTTAAGTCTCAAATGTAATTGGAATCTTCACCTCAAAGTGGAGTTGAAAATGCTATAGCCCAAGTGGCTGTTTACTGCTTTCCATCAGCAGTTGCTCACATGTTTTGGGCTGGAGAGAGAGAGAGGAATTGGCTATCTTAAAAAACTGGATATAAAAATGTGGGTTGGGATGTGTGTTCACCTCAGAAATGTTCTATTTAAGGATTGGGTCATGCACATCTGGTGTAGGAACTTTTTTCTACCATAAGTGACACCAATAAATGTTTGCTATTTAAAAAAAAAATACTAAAAGTTTGGAACTGTCATAAAATAAAAATTTGTACAGATAAAGCTAAGGGATAAAACACTATCAGAAGCATTAAAACCATCTAAAGCCAAATAAGTAAACTATATAATTTAAATTATAATATATTTATATATTATATATTAAGTATTATATATTATATACTACATATCATAGATTTACATATATCTATATGATAAGTTGTTTATATATAATTATAATACAATCCATATGTTTTATATATTATATTAATATAAATTATACTAATATAATAATTGTATTATTATCTTAATAATAGAAATTATATTATTATATAATTACATGACAATGATATGCAATATAATATAAATTAATATAAATCTAAATATATTATATGATATATAATAAATATGTTATATATAATAAAATAATATTTATTTATTTAATTTATATATTATTTTATTATATGTGTATATAATATACATGTATTCCATATATTATATACAATTTATATTAAATACATATGAATCATAAACATTTTGACATATAATATATATAATTTATATAATATATATTCTTATATATTTATATATTAATATATACAATTTATACATAAATATATAAGTATGTTATGTAAATATAATATATAAATTATTTATAATATATTTTGAATATATAATATGAATATATAATATATTTATAAATTAATATATATTAATTTTATATATATAATGTATATATATTTTTATTATATGTATATATGATAAAATAAATGTATTATATTTAATATAATATAAATTAGAATGTTATATAAATATATTGTATTTAATTTATATTATATGTGTATTATATAATATGCAATATATTTATATAATATTATAATTTAAATTATATAGATAAATTATGTCTTATTTGACTTTAGATGATTTTAATACATTTGATAGTTTTTAACCCCTTAACTTTATCTGTATAAATTTTTATTTTATGACATTTTTAACCTTTTTTGTATTTTTTATAATGGTCTTAAAAAATGTGTGCTTCAGATATTTTTAATTTCAATGCATTTTCTCTTGACATTATAAGGGTTTGGTTAAAACCATTCCTTTGGATGTATGCCTGTAATCCCAGTAGCTTGGGAGGCTGAGACAGGTGGATCTCAAGTAGAAAGCCAGCCTTAGCAATGACAAAACTCTTAGCAACCCTGTCTTTAAATAAAATTCAGAATAAGACTGGGGATGTGGCTCAATGGTTGAGTGTCCCTTAGTTCAATTTCCAGTACCCCCCCAAAATCCTTTTGTATGAAATGTTTTGACTTATAAATCACTTTACATACTTTTTTTACCTGGACTATCAACCAGTGAAAACGTATATGTCATTAGAATTGAGCAATAATTTATTTAAGTTCATTTTGAGAGTATAGTAAGTCACATTGTTTGCAATTTGAGAGATGTAGATGATTGAATGTGTTTCACTTATAAAATACCCAGTTTTTATAAACTAGTCCATTCCTGTTATTTTCTGGGTTTCATCATCTTGCCTAAAATATGATGTAAAAGAGATAAAAATAAAACAGCCTTCTTTGGTATGTGTGAACTATATTGTGAGTCAATGTTTTTGTATGATCATATTATACTTGATAAAAATTATATGTACAGGTTTATACACACATTATTATATGTAAATTATTTCAAGTACAATAAGTTATTGTGGCTTCTCTGAAATTGTTGCCTCTTGGAGTATGATACTTTAAGATTATTAACTATTGACTCAGTGGTCAACACATGGGCTCATCACTTGACTATGATATGAAATGGGTTTTAGGGCATGTTGTTTTATAGTTCTCCATAACATTAAGGACTAAGGAGAAATGAACAAATGGCCTTTTTAATGCTAAAGCCATTTTTGAGCCTTCCTTATACAAAGTACAAGAATCATATTGGTTTGAAAACTTAAAAATAAAATCAGAGCTAGCATTTATTGAGCTTTGTCTATTTAGACTTTACCAAGTTGAAATTTCACAGCAACCTCTAATGGGTAAGTAAGCATTTTATAATTCCTGTGTTACATGTGAGGAAACTGAGGCTTAGCTAAGTGACATGCTTTTAGTTTTCAGAGATGCAGCAAGCAGAATTGAATCTCAAATACAGGGTTGTGAAATTTTGATTAGTGCTTCTTTTTTTGGGTACCAGAGAGCTACATCCACAACCCTATTTTGTTTTTTATTTAGAGTAGGATCTCACTGAATTTCTTAGCACCTTGCTTTTGCTTTTGCTGAGGCTGGCTTTGAACTTGCAATTCTCCTGCCTCAGCCTCCCAATGGCATTACAGGCATGAGCCACTGTGCGTGGCTAGTTAGTGCTCTTAATGAATATGATTACTAAATAATAGCAGGGAACACTGAATAATAGAAAATGCATCTTTCGATGTTTTTATTGTAAAATACACTTACAATTTGCCATTTAGACCATTTTGAAGTGTACAGTTAAGTAACACTAAGTATATTCACATTGTCCAAGGTGGCGTGTATTGCTGCATCATCAGTTGACAGAAAGCAGAAGGGGGAAAAAGGATGTGAATGATGTGTGAAGCCTCTTATATAAGGGCATTCATTCTGTTAAAAAATATAGAGCTCCATGACCTAATCACACGTTTTGACTTATAAATCACATTACATACTTTTTCTACCTGTACTATTAACCAGTGAAAACGTATATGTCATTAGAATTGAGAAATAATTTATTTAAGTTGATTTTGAGAGTATAGTAAGTCTCATTGTCCCTTTTGCTGCTGTCACAATGGTGATTGTCACAACATATACATTTGGGAAGAACATAGTCAGACCATAGCAGCCATGTTTAATACACTGTAAAGAGAAATACTTCTGGGGAAAGAATGTTGGTTTAAATCATGTGGAAAGTCCTTTCTAACTCTGAACCTAAGACTGTAGGGTAAATAGACCTTGATTCTAGTGGGCTGTTTCCAAACATGTGTCCATACACATGGCAGTGCCCTGTGCTGATGCAGCTTGCATCCTGAGGTTTCAGTTACCAGCCAGGGATCACTGCACTGTGGCCCTGGTTCCCATCTCCATCTTGCTACTAACATAAACTGATGTCACTATTGGATTGTAGGATTTAAGGACTGTTGTGTAGTTGAAAGCTTTAGGTTGTTGATATTTAATTACAATAATTAAACAAACATTTAATGACAATTTACTATATACCATCACTATGCTAGATCACAGAGACAAGACAATCTTTAAAAACACTTTCTGGGCTGGAATAAAGCTCACAGTTAAGTGCTTGCCTAACATGTGCAAGGCTCTGTGTTCAATTTCCAGTACTAAAAACAAACAAAAAACATTTCTGTATTTGTGGAACTTACAACTAAATACTATCAGGAATTGGCAGCTAACTATCAGTGGATTCTATTTTCACATTTGAAAAAGTCAGATTTGTTTAAGTACCATGTTTTCAAGAAAAAAATAGCAGAATGTCCTGTAAATAAAGTCTGAGAATAGGAGTAAACTTTTAAATTGAAGCTAAAATTATGTAACTTGTATTATTTCAAAAATGTTATTTCCCATTTGTAAAATTCTTATCTTCCCCTTGGAACTGCAGAGTGAACCCTGGGGAGCTTAACCACTGAGTCACATTCAGAGATCTTATTTTTTCAGACAGGATCTCACTAATTTATTGAGACTGGCTTTGAGCTTATGATCCTCCTGCCTCACACTCCCAAGCCACTGGGATTAAATACATGAACCTCCCATTCTAAAATTGTAAATATCATATTTGTGCACCCAGCTTTCTTTCAGGAGACTTTAATTGAAAACTCTCCCGAAGGCTGGGATGTGTTTCAGTGGTAGAGCACTTTCTTTGCATGCTGAGGCCCTGGGATTGAGCTCCAGTGCTAGAGAGAAGGAAGGAAGGAAGGAAGAAAGGAGGAAGGACGGAAGGAAGGAAGGAAGGAGGGAAGGAAGGAAGGAAGGAAGGGGGAAGGAGAGAAAGGGAGAAAGAGAAAGGGAAAAGTGAGGGAGAGAGGGAGGAAAAAGGAATGGAAGGAAGGATGAAACAAAGAAAGGAAGGCAGGCAAGGAAAAAGATCAGGAAAAGAAAATTATAATGAACACCAATTAAAATGTCTTCTGCTAACCTACATATTAGTCATTCAATACAGGAACCAAAGCCCTTGTATGACTATTTAAATTAATTAAAATTCTACAAAATCAAATTTCAGTATCTCAGTCCCACCACTTATTTCAAGAACTCAGTAACCACATGGGCTCATGGGCTGGTGACCTGACAGTGCAGTGCAGATACTGTACATTTCTGTCATGGCAGAAAAGTCTATTGTACAACACTGATAAAGAGGAAGCATCACATTTCCTGAACCAGGAAAACTAGTTCATCTCATGCATAATGGCACAGCACTAAAATAACAGACTGGAAATTCTACCATGAAACAAAGCCAAGTGAGGGGTGTGTTAACACATTGAAAGTTCTATCTTGACTAACTGCTCAACAGGGGTCAAACTAGACTTTTGAAATTCATAAGGAATTTTCTAACTTTTTTTGACTGTGGTCTGCCTTTAGTGAATATCCATATGTGAATATACTTTTTAAACTATATTTCACTCAATTTTTCTAATATATTTTTGTTGTAAGAGTTCTTAAACACCGATTTAAAAAACTACTTCTTGCTACTGCAGTCCTAGATACTAGTAGAGCTAAATTCCAATTGATATATGAAAATAGGGTCCTATATGATATCTTTGATCTTAAATCTGGTATCAGTAATCATAAAGTCTAAAAACCACTGCACTGAAGTTTAGTAATTCCTATTTATTACATGCTGGGCATTATACAAAGTGCTTAATTCCATTTATATTATTTAATTCTGTAACAACTGTATGTTATGAATTAGGTAGTATAAATCCTATAGCCTAATAGGCTGATCTTAGTTTAATAGTGTGCTCCAAATTGTGCTCCCAATGAGTCATTCAGTCAGAATTTGAACCCAGCTAGCTTCCATTAATTTTACTATCCCAAGATCTAGAGCTCCTAATGAGGAATATTAAGATAAGTTAAAATTTTTAATTTTGACTGCTTATTACATACCAGGTAATTCTAAGTCTGTTCCTTAGTAGATCATTAAGACCACATGCCAACATATCTCCACATAGGAGTCAGTCTTGACAGAGGAAGGCAGGTAGGGCTAGTGCAGTGGACTTGCCCAGGGCAGAACTGGAGCAGGAGCTGAGCCAGCACCCAGGCAGCTGGCTGCAGAGCCTGTACTCTTCATGGTGCTAGAAGTTCTGCAGGACTGTAAATATGTTCTGGTGTTTATCATCCAACCACAATGGCTCAGCTCCCTTCTATCAATGTGGAGAAGGTCCCAGGACAGCAAATCACATGAGCAGTGCCTGGGAACCAGGGAAGAGAGGCCAGCAGCCTCAGTTGAAGAAGGAGGTCAGATGAGATGATGACCTGCAAATGATGCTGGTGGGCACCTGTCTGCAAACCACTGCCCAAGGATGTGGGAGAAGGAGCAGGTGGCAGGGATGAGGACCATGGGCTATGAACAGGGCCATTGGAAAGCCATCAGACCACTGACAAGGCACACAGTTCCACTATCTCAGGATATATAGTACACAATAAGAAATATTGATCTTAACCAGGTGATGGTGAAGTGTACTGAGAATTTATTAGGTGAGTTACTGTTCTCAGCACTTTTCATCTCAACAAACTCAAAGGAACTCCTAGTTGATCTACATAAGAGTCGGCCCTTTCTCATTCTGTGATTGCAAGAAGATTTTGTGGTGCTGTTTAGTTCAGGGCCAGTGCAAATGGTGTGAACAGTTTGGTCACCTGGGAAAATCCTCAGGGAATTTAAATTAAAGACAGAGACACCATTTTATCTTTAAACCAGCTCTGGGATGGCTCCTTGAACCCTCAGCCTCAAGCTCCCCAGGGGGGCAGTTAGGTTTTACTGAAGAGGGGGGAGAGAGAGAGAGAGAGAGAGAGAGAGAGAGAGAGAGAGAGAGAGAGAGAGAGAGAGAGAACACTAGGGAGAGGGCTTTATTGGGGAACAAAAAATTCTGGGGAAAATTTCATCCATTGAAGGTCAAGGGGGGGCAATGTGGCAAGGTCAGGAGTGATGATTGGATCTTTGGGGCAGTGGTGAGACACACAGAAAAGCTCTCAAACCCAAGAAGGGTGGGGAGAGCTCTGCCACATTAAAAGTGTCTGAGCACCTCACACCTAGCCAGGGAATAAACTCAGTCACATTCAAGGATGGACTCCCACAGTGCTGCACTTCAAAGGGAAAGGAAACAAATATATATAATGACTCCTCTCTAGGGAGTGGAGTGGCTCAGCAGCTCAGCAGCTTGGGGGTCGCCCAGTTCCAGGAATTGGGGGGGGGGGTCCAGAAAACTCACCCAGTTCCAGAACTGCAGGGTTCTGGTAGATCACTCCATTGTATGGTCTAGGATTCTTATCTAGTTCCAGGACTGCAGAATCTTGGGAGGCCTGCCACCCCCAGCAGTGCAGGCAGCCAAACCAAAGGCTGCTCAAGTGAATTTCCTAGGATACCAAATAAAACACCCAGGACAGCACCTCTGCCTCAAGCTCCCCAAATGGGAGATCAAGGAATGTCATGAGGGGCTAGTGAGAGTGAGCATGTCTAAGAGTGGACTTTTACTGGGGAGACCCTCATTCTTTAGAAAATTCCATCCAAAAAAGGCCAAGAGGGGCAGGGTTACAAGGACAGGTAAGGTAATTCGACCCCTCGGGTTATAGGAAGGCACACCTAAGCATGAAGACACATTCTGCTACTTCCAGGATCAGGGCAGCCATCTAGGGCCTCTTTGAATGTGGCCAAATCACTGGAAGTGACTGACAGAGCCGCAACCAATCAGGGAAGGAAAATGCAACAGCCCCCCACAGAGGCCTATCCAGTTCTAGGACTGGAAGGTCTAGGAAGCTCACACAGTTCCAGCATTGCAGGGTCCTGGGTCTTACCCAGGGTTGTAGGGTTTTCTGACCTGTAGGGTGAGGACGCAGCTCAGCCAATGCTCTGTTTTCTGAACCCATGGCACTACATTCATCTCAGCCCTTGCAAGTCTGGCTGCTCAGCTAGGTCCCAAGAAGTGATGTAAAACTTCAGTCAGACGTGGGTTATGACTGCTGTGGGCACTCAGATGCCTCTTCCAGGAGGCAGCCTACAGTCCCAGCCCAGGCCCTGAGGGCAGGGTGCACCAGAGACTGGGAGCACTGATGTGTGGCTTCACTGCAGCCTGGCCCCATGGGGTAGGCTGTGACAGGGGCTGAGCTCAGGAGTGGCAGGCCACCAAGTGTGGGTGGTTTAGCAGTGCCTAAGTCTCAGGGAAGGTGGGGTGCCATGGCTGTTTGTCACCTGAGCAAGACACAATGCAGCAGTATTTCCAGTCCCCAGGTGCCATGGTCTAATAGCTGTGCTGGCCACAGGAGTGGGGTACACCGTCACCTCCTTCTCTTCTGGAGCTCAGATGTGTGGACTCCAGGCAGTCCCCTCAGGGGAGCTGAGTGGCGTGAGAATACAAGAGTCCTAGTAGTGAGTATGGAAGGTGTCCAAGGTTTGGGTGGGAGCTGCTGGGGTCCTCTTGCTTGATTAGTCCACACAGGGAGGAGGCTCCCTTGTTCTGAGCTGCTCCTGGCTGCTGATGGCGTGTCAGACACTAAGTGTGTCCTATACTCTGTGTGAACATCCCAGGTTCCCATGCTCTATCTGGCTTCTGCTGATCCTTAGATGTGCTCTGAGGCTCTCTTCACTTACCCTCACCAAAATGCATTGCTTATTTTGGGAGTTGTCTTTGTGGGAGGAAGGATGGTAGGGCTTCTAGTCAGACTTCTTGCTAGCATCTCTCCTCCCTAGAAATGTTTACTTTAAAATCAGAATAATCATACCCGGTATCACCATGTTTAATCAAATTTGTATTGGAGATCCTCATGAGTAAAATATAATGAGAATAAAAGAAAGTAGAAGAATGGAATACTAAAATATAGAAAGCTTAAACTTGCATTATTTTCAAATGATGACTATTTTTTAAATATCTTTTTTTAATTTTAGATGGACCCAATATCTTTATTTTATTTTTTTAATGTGGTGCTGAGGATCGAACCCAGTGCCTCCTGCATGCCAGGCGAGTGCACTACCACTTTTGCCACATCCCCAGCCCAAACTATTTATATTTTGAAAAAAAAAATGTAATCTCCAGAAAGATTATTGGAAATACCTATAGAAATTGTCAAGGTTCCTGAATAAAAGCTTGAGGTATTAAAGTTTTATATTCCAGTGGCAAATGATTAGGAATTGGGATTGAACAGGATATACTGTTTACAATAGTATCAGAGACTGAAATTGCCTGAATAATCAAATAATAGACTTAACACTTCTGTAGACAAATTATAAAATTTTATTAGGAGATGTTCAAAAGAACATAAATACATAAAGGCATATACTACATTTGTCAATATAAGACTTAGTCTAGGTTATTTTTAAAAGTATTTTTAAGGTAGCCAGGTGCGGTGGCGCACACATGTAATGCCAGCAGCTCAGGAGGAAGAGACAGGAGGAACATGAGTTCAGTGCTAGCCTCAGCAAAAACAGGCACTACACAATTCAGTGAGACCATGTCTCTGAAATAAAATACAAAATAGGGCTGGGGATGTGGCTCCATGGTAGAGTGCCCCTAAATTCAATACCCAGTACATCCTCCACCCAAAAAATAAAAAGTATTTTGAAGGCTAAAACACCATGAAATCTAAAGAGGAACCTGGAGTGGGTCTGGCTTATCAATTAACTATTAAGCTATTATTATTATAAATTAAGCTATTGTCATTATAAAGTTGTTCTGAATAAAATAGTATAATGCTGGTGCAGATGTAGAAATTACATTAAGTACAAAACTACTTTGATGTAACAGCAACCTCCTATCAATTAGACATTCCATTTTGCATGAAAACACAGAGGCTCACAAAACAACTCAGCATTCTAGAATCACAGAGTTTTTGAAGAATTTAAAAATGTTCAGTAAAATGCAAGAGGAAATGCATTGCAAAATTACACACTAGGGTAGTGTGCAAGAAGAATGCAGAATGGAAGCAATATACAATCTTAATGTCTGAATGTTCTATTCCTCATGACATACCCACTCCCATGCACACATTAGGCTTTCTCGGTAACAGTGTAAGAGGTTAGTTGTGAGGACCAGACTGAAGGTAAGCAAGGCTTCTCAGCAGAGGGAGTTTTCCAAGAGCCATGCACTCTTGCTCTTTTGGGAGATGCAGGGGCAACACTATTGGTCAAAGCCACAATTCTCTCTTTTTAAAATTTTTAATTTGTTTTAATTAGTTATACATGACAGTAGAATGCACTTATATACTTTGATATATCATACGTAGATGGGATATAATTTCTCTTTTTCTGAGTGTACATATTGTAGAATCACATTGGTTATACAGTCACATATATATAAAGTATAATGTCTATTTCATTCTACTATGTTTCTTATCCCCATATCCCCTGCCTTCACCTCCTTTCACCTCCCTCTACCTAAGGTAACGCTATTTTTTTTTTTTTTTTGCATTACAATTCTTAATACACATATATACCACAATTTTTGTAGTTCTGTTTGTATATAAAGTATGTTGACACCCAATTCAAGTCTTCATACATCACATTTCACCATCCTTGCTAATCCCCTGCCCCCTCCCTTTCTCTCTCACCCCTCTACCCTATTTCTCCCATGCTCTCCCTCCCAACCCCACCACGAGTCAACCTTCTTACATCAGAGAAAACATTCAGTATTTGTTTTTTGGGGATTGACTAACTTCACTTAGCATTATCTTCTCCAGTGCCATCCATTTACATGCAAATGCCATGGTTTTATTCTCTTTTAATGCTAAGTAAAATTCCATTGTGTACATATGCCACATTTTTTTTATCCATTCATCCACTGAAGGACATCTAGGTTGGCTCAGTCTATTTCATTCTACTATCTTTCTTATCCCCACATCCCTGCCTTCTCCTCCTTTAGCTATTGTGAATTGTGCTGCTATAAACATTGATGTGGCTGTGTCCCTGTAGTATGCTGTTTTTAAGTCTTTTGGATATAGTCCGAGGAGAGGAATAGCTGGGTCAAGTGGTGCTTCCATACCTCCATACTGTTTTCTATATTGTCTGCACCAATTTGCAGTCCCACCAGCAATGTATGAGTGTACCTTTTTCCCCACATCCTCACCAACACTTATTGTTGTTTGTCTTCATAATAGCTGCCATTCTGACTGGAGTGAGATGATATCTTAAAGTGGTTTTGATTTGCATTTCTCTGATTGCTAGAGATGATGAGCATTTTTTCTTATATTTATTGATTGATTGTATATCCTCTTCTGAGAAGTGTCTGTTCAGGTCCTTAGCCCATTTGTTGATTGGGTTATTTGTTTTTTCAGTGTTTAGCTTTTTGAGTTATTTATGAACCCTAGAGATTAGTGCACTATCTGATATGTGAGGTGTAAAGATTTGCTCCCAGGATGTAGGCTCTCTGTTCACCTCACAGATTGTTTCTTTTGCTGAAAATAAACTTTATAGTTTGATTCTTGGTTTTAATTCTTGTACAGTAAGAGTCTTATTAAGGAAGTTGGGGCATAATCCCACATGATGAAGATTAAGGCCTATTTTTTCTTCTATTAGATGCCTATTTTTTCTTCTATTAGACAACTCTCTTTACAATACTGAGTAAGTGGCAATTGTTTTACTTGGGTAGACTTTTCATAGGGTCAGAATAGATGTCATGAAAGAAAGAGAGCTGTCCATCGGTAGGGGACAGGTCTCTGCTTCATGGCTACTTAGTGTTGAGTGGGTTCTATAAGCAGTGTACTGATACTCCCAAATTTAAAAAAAAAAAATATGTCCAACATATATTCTTCCCAAGGAAAGCTCTATCACACAGGTTACTATTATTACCCTTCTATATATGTGGATGACTTATGATCATATTTTTTATTTTTACTCTGTAGTGGAAGGAAACATTCTCAACCGATGTAGCAAGAATCATTTATCAATAGAATAAAAACACAAGTTTATCAACACATTCTTAAGAATCCCAGAAACAGAACTGTCCACATGAAAATCTTGGATTCATGATGGAGATGGCATCATAGAGAAGTAGGAAAAGAGAGAATTACTTAACAAATGGGACTGGGGAATTGACATTCCACAAATAAAATACACACTTGCATTCCTACGTCATTCCATATGCATTGTCAACTCTAGATATATTAACCATGTTAATATTTTAAAAGGAAATTTTAAAATGATTAGTGGAAAATATTGTGGATAGCTTTAAAACTTGATCTTACAAAATATTTCCTAAGAATGCACGCATGAAAACAAATGATCACATGAGAAAAGATTAGTAATTTGAGCACATAAAATTAAAAACATCTGGGGCTGGGGCTGGAGCTCAGCGGTGGAGTGCTTGCCTACCATGTGCAAGGTGCTGGGTTTGATTCTCAGCACCACATAAAAATAAATAAATAAAATAAAATATTGTGTCCAACTATAACTAAAAAAATATTTTTTAAAAACATTAAAGACAAGGAAGATGGCGGCGAGGGGAGTGCATTGTCCCCGTGTGCTGCTTCACTGTGTGGGAGTATGACAAGTCAGGACGGCTAAAGGATATTTTGTTAGGAATTTCCAGCAATAGTGGGGTGCTCCGGAACCTGGAGGAAGGATTTCCATCGCACGAGGATCGGCTACGGGGACTCAAACGCGAGAGGTTTGTTGCACGGAGGGTAACACTGCTTATTCAGCAAATCGCCCCGCGGCTAAAGTCTGCAGAGCGCACTGGGATAGAGACGCAGGGTTACAGCGCTGCAGTTTCTGCCAGCCGCACAAGCACCGTACTCAGGGCTGAATTCTGGGTTCGAGACGGGGGAAGGAAATGGTCCATCTCGGTTCTCCACACCGGTCAGACCACAGAGGAGGCCAGCAGCCACCATGTTGGTAAACTGACGTCACCACCCCTGTTTTCGACTGACCGCAGCTCATTCAGCCATAGATCAGGTAATTTCAGGCTGCAATTCGCCTGCGGCTTGCAGACAGATTGCTAGGGTTCAGCGCCTGGGTGCTTCTTAGAACCTGATCCTATCGGAGCGAACACCGAGCGCGGGGCGGCCGAGTTCCGGCTCCCGGAACCGTCCCGGAACCGCCCTGGCCCAGGGCTGCGGAGCCTGCGGAGGCTGCTTCTTGGACCCTGCGCCTATCAGAGCATACACCAAGCACTAAGTAGCCGAATTCCGGCTCCCGGAACTGAGCCCGCGGGACTGCTTCTTGGAGCTTACACTTATAGGAGCTTACACAGAGCACGGAGCGGCCGAGTTCCGGTTCCCAGAACCGTCCCGGAACCGCCCTGGCCCAGGGCTGCGGAGCCTGCGGAGGCTGCTTCTTGGACCCTGCGTCTATCAGAGCATACACCAAGCATTAAGCAGCCGAATTCCGGCTCCCGGAACTGAGCCCGCGGGACTGCTTCTTGGAGCTTACACTTATAGGAGCTTACACAGAGCACGGAGCGGCCGAGTTCCGGCTCCCAGAACTTCCCTGGCCTGGGGCTAGGAGCCCGCGGAAATTGCTTCTCGGTCCGGGTCCTGCTGAGGGCCGGTCAGGACTCACCCGTTGCTTTGGTTGTCTGGCAAGGGGAATGAAATGCTGCCATTCGCATAGGATACCAACATGGCAGAGATCTGATGTCAGCAGAAAGCGGCGGAGGAGAGAACTTCATCAATACCAGCGGTGACATAAGCAGTTGGTCTCCTGGTAGGGGGGGTGAGGCACAGTCACCCGAGTCTCCTCAATTTGTCATCGAGCCAGAGGGGAGGAGCCGGGCCGCCGCCAGCGCCCAGAGCAGGCCCAGCGACTCGCCAGCGTGGTGACCGCATGACCCCAATTGGAGAGGGGGCGGAGCGGAGCCGCCACCCACACCCGCAAGGTGGGCAGACCCGCGACCCAGTGGTACATGGGCGTGGTAGGAGGGGCAGGGCAGAGCCGCCGTTCGCGCGGGCAAGGTAAACAGACCTGTGACAGCCTGGCGGGTCAGGCCCAGTGGCTTGCCAGTGTGGTACACACATCACCCCAACTGGAGTAGGGGCAGAGCAGATCCTTCTGCCACGCCCGGATCAGGCCCTGCCGGTGTGGTGGTCACGTGACCCCAATTGGAGTGGGGGCGGAGCGGAACCGCCACCCGTGTCCGCAGGGCGAGCAGACCAGTGATCAACCTGCAGATCAGGCCCAGGGGTCCACAGGTGTGGTAGGAGGGGCAGGGCAGATCCGCCATCCGCGCCTCCAAGGTAGGCAGACCTACAACAGACCGGCGGATCAGGCCCAGGAGCCTGCCGGCATGGTACAAACACCACCCTAATTGGAGTAGTGGCAGAGCAGAGTCGCCACCCGTGCCAGGAACAGGCCAAGCGTCCTGCAGGCGGGGTAGTCACGACACCCCAAGTGGAGTAGGGGCAGAGCAGAGCCACCACCCGTGCCCGAAAGGTGGGCAGATCTGCGACCGACCAGCGGGACAGGCCCAGTGGCCTGCCGGTACGACAGACACGTCACCCCATTTGGAGTAGGGGCAGAGTAGAGCCGCCTCCCGCGCCTGCAGGGTAGGCAAACCTGCAACCGACCGGCGGATCAGGCCCGGTGGCCTGCCGGCGTGGTACACACGTCACCCCAATCGAAGCAGGGGCAGAACAGAGCCGCCGCCAGCTCCCAGAACAGGCCCAGGGACCTGCAGGCATGGTAGCCACGAAACCCCAATTGGAATAAGGAGAGAGCAGAGCCGCCGCCCGCACCTGCAGGAAAGATACGCAAGCAGTATGAAAAGACAAGGAAAGAAAGGACCACAAGCAATGCAGGTCAACACAACTTTAGAAGAGGTAACAGCTGCAGCAGATGGAATGTCAGATAAAGAATTCAGGATATACATGCTTCAAATGATCTGGAGTATCAAGGAAGACATTAAACAGCAAAATCAGACAATGAAAGATCACTTCGACAACGAATTACACAAACAAATCCAGGAAGCAAAGGATCAACTATACAGGGAGATAGAGGTTATAAAAAACAAACAAACAGAAATCCTAGAAATGCAGGAAGCAATAAACCAACTTAAAAACTCAATGGAGAATACTACCAGCAGAGTAGAACACTTAGAAGATAGAACATCAGACAACGAAGACAAAGTATTTCAACTGGAAAAGAACATAGACAGCTCAGCAAGACTGTTAAGGAACCATGAGCAGAACATCCAAGAAATATGGGATAACATTAAGAGACCAAACTTAAGAGTCATTGGGATACAGGAAGGTACAGAGCTCCAAACCAAAGGAATGAGAAGTCTATTCAATGAAATAATACAAGAAAACTTCCCAGACTTGAAGAATGAGACAGAATCCCAAATCCTAGAAGCCTACAGGACGCCGAATGTGCAAAATCATAAGAGATCCACACCTAGACACATTATAATGAAGATGCCCAACATACAGAATAAGGAGAGAATTTTAAAAGCTACAAGAGAAAGGAAGCAGATTACATTTAGGGGTAAGCCAATCAGGATAACAGCTGATCTCTCAACACAGACTCTGAAAGCTAGAAGATCCTGGAATAACATATTTCAAACACTGAAAGAAAATGGGTTCCAACCAAGAATTGTGTATCCAGCGAAATTAAGCTTCAGGATGGAAGATGAAATTAAAACCTTCCACGATAAACAAAAGTTTTAAAGAATTCGCAGCTAGAAAACCATCTCTTCAAAACATCCTCGCCAAAGCATTACAGGCAGAGGAAATGGAAAATAACAATGAAAACCAACAGTGGGAGGTAGGACAGTAAAGGGGGGGGGGAATAATCAAAGAGGAAAACAAACCATGTTTAGTAACAGAAATAAACAAATATGGCTGGAAGAACAACACATATCTCAATAATATCCCTAAATGTTAATGGCTTAAACTCACCAATTAAGAGACACAGGCTAGTAGAATGGATCACAAAACAAGACCCAACAATATGCTGCCTACAGGAGACGCATTTGATAGGAAAAGACATACATAGGCTGAAGGTGAAAGGTTGGGAAAAATCATATCACTCATATGGACTTCGGAAACAAGCAGGAGTGTCCATACTCATATCAAATAAAATAGATTTCAAGCCAAAGTTAATCAAAAGAGATAAAGAGGGACACTACATACTGCTTAAGGGAACCATACAACAACAAGACATAACAATCATAAATATTTATGCCCCAAACAATGGTGCAGCTATGTTCGTCAAACAAACTCTTCTCAAGTTCCAGAGTCTAATAGACCACCATACCATAATCATGGGAGACTTCAACACACCTCTCTCGCCACTGGACAGATCTTCCAAACAAAAGTTGAATAAGGAAACTATAGAACTCAATAACACTATTAATAACCTAGACCTAATTGACATATATAGAGTATACCACCCAACATCAACAGTTACACTTTTTTCTCAGCAGCACATGGATCCTTCTCAAAAATAGATCATATATTATGTCACAGGGCAACTCTTAGACAATATAAAGGAGTAGAGATAATACCATGCATCTTATCTGATCATAATGGAATGAAACTGAAAATCAACGATAAAAGAAGGAAGGAAGAAGCATACATCACTTGGAGAATGAATAATAGGTTACTGAATGATCAATGGGTTATAGAAGACATCAAGGAGGAAATTAAAAAATTCTTAGAGATTAATGAAAACACTGACACAACATATCGGAATCTATGGGACACATTGAAAGCAGTTCTAAGAGGAAAATTCATTGCTTGGAGTTCATTCCTTAAAAAAAGAAAAAACCAACAAATAAATGATCTCATACTTCATCTCAAAATCCTTGAAAAAGAAGAGCAAAACAACAGCAAAAGAAGTAGAAGGCAAGAAATAATTAAAATCAGAGCTGAAATTAATGAAATTGAAACAAAAGAAACAATTGAAAAAATTGACAAAACTAAAAGTTGGTTCTTTGAAAAAATAAACAAAATCGACAGACCCTTAGCCATGCTAGCGAAGAGAAGAAGAGAGAGAACTCAAATTACTAGCATACAGGATGAAAAAGGCAATATCACAACAGACACTTCAGAAATACAGAAGATAATCAAAAACTATTTTGAATCCTTATACTCCAACAAATTAGAAGATAGTGAAGGCATAGATAAATTTCTTAAATCATATGATCTGCCCAGATTGAGTCAGGAGGATATAGAAAACCTAAACAGACCAATATCAATTGAGGAAATAGAAGAAACCATCAAAAGACTACCAACTAAGAAAAGCCCAGGTCCAGATGGGTATACAGCAGAATTTTACAAAACCTTTAAAGAAGAACTAATACCAATACTTTTCAAGCTACTTCAGGAAATAGAAAAGGAGGGAGAACTTCCAAATTCATTCTATGAGGCCAACATCACCCTGATACCTAAACCAGACAAAGACACTTCAAAGAAAGAAAACTACAGACCAATATCTCTAATGAACCTAGACACAAAAATCCTCAATAAAATTCTGGCGAATCGGATACAAAAACATATCAAAAAAATTGTACACCATGATCAAGTAGGATTCATCCCTGGGATGCAAGGCTGGTTCAATATACGGAAATCAATAAATGTTATTCACCACATCAATAGACTTAAAAATAAGAACCATATGATCATCTCGATAGATGCGGAAAAAGCATTCGACAAAGTACAGCATCCCTTTATGTTCAAAGCTCTAGAAAAACTAGGGATAACAGGAACATACCTCAATATTGTAAAAGCAATCTATGCTAAGCCTCAGGCTAGCATCATTCTGAATGGAGAAAAACTGAAGGCATTCCCTCTAAAATCTGGAACAAGACAGGGATGCCCTCTCTCACCACTTCTGTTCAACATAGTTCTCGAAACATTGGCCAGAGCAATTAGACAGATGAAAGAAATTAAAGGCATAAAAATAGGAAAAGAAGAACTTAAATTATCACTATTTGCAGATGATATGATTCTATACCTAGCAGACCCAAAAGGCTCTACAAAGAAACTATTAGAGCTAATAAATGAATTCAGCAAAGTGGCAGGATATAAAATCAACACGCATAAATCAAAGGCATTCCTGTATATCAGCGACAAATCCTCTGAAATGGAAATGAGGACAACCACTCCATTCAAAATATCTTCAAAAAAAATAAAATACTTGGGAATCAACCTAACAAAAGAGGTGAAAGACTTATACAATGAAAACTACAGAACCCTAAAGAGAGAAATAGAAGAAGATCTTAGAAGATGGAAAAATATACCCTGTTCATGGATAGGCAGAACTAACATCATCAAAATGGCGATATTACCAAAAGTTCTCTATAGGTTTAATGCAATGCCAATCAAAATCCCAACGGCATTTCTTGTAGAAATAGAGAAAGCAATCATGAAATTCATATGGAAAAATAAAAGACCCTGAATAGCAAAAACAATGCTAAGCAGGAAGTGTGAATCAGGCGGTATAGCGATACCAGACTTCAAACTATACTACAGAGCAATAGTAACAAAAACAGCAGGGTACTGGTACCAAAACAGACGGGTGGACCAATGGTACAGAATAGAGGACACAGAAACCAATCCACAAAACTACAACTATCTTATATTTGATAAAGGGGCTAAAAACATGCAATGGAGGAAGGATAGCATCTTCAACAAATGGTGCTGGGAAAACTGGAAATCCATATGCAACAAAATGAAACTGAATCCCTTTCTCTCACCATGCACAAAAGTTAATTCAAAATGGATCAAGGAGCTTGATATCAAATCAGAGACGCGCCGTCTGATAGAAGAAAAAGTTGGCTACGATCTACAGTCGGTGGGGTCGGGCTCCAAATTCCTCAATAGGACACCCATAGCACAAAAGTTAATAACTAGAATCAACAAATGGGACTTAATCAAACTAAAAAGTTTTTTCTCAGCAAAAGAAACAATAAGAGAGGTAAATAGGGAGCCTACACCCTGGGAACAAATCTTTACTCCTCACACTTCAGATAGAGCCCTAATATCCAGAGTATACAAAGAACTCAAAAAATTAGACAATAAGAGAACAAACAACCCAATCAACAAATGGGCCAAGGACCTGAACAGACACTTCTCAGAGGAGGACATACAGTCAATCAACAAGTACATGAAAAAATGCTCAACATCTCTAGCAGTCAGAGAAATGCAAATCAAAACCACCCTAAGATACCATCTCACTCCAGTAAGATTGGCAGCCATTAAGAAGTCAAACAACAACAAGTGCTGGCGAGGATGTGGGGAAAAGGGTACACTTGTACATTGCTGGTGGGACTGCAGATCGGTGCAGCCAATTTGGAAAGCAGTATGGAGATTTCTTGGAAAGTTGGGAATGGAGCCACCATTTGACCCAGCTATTCCCCTTCTTGGTCTATTCCCTAAAGACCTAAAAAGGGCATGCTACAGGGACACTGCTACATCGATGTTCATAGCAGCACAGTTCACAATAGCAAGACTGTGGAACCAACCTAGATGCCCTTCAATAGACGAATGGATAAAAAAAAATGTGGCATTTATACACAATGGAGTATTACTCTGCATTAAAAAATGACAAAATCATAGAATTTACAGGGAAATGGATGGCATTAGAGCAGATTATGCTAAGTGAAGCTAGCCAATCCCTAAAAAACAAATGCCAAATGTCTTCTTTGATATAAGGAGAGTAACTAAGAACAGAGTAGGGACGAAGAGCAGGAGAAGAAGATTAACATTTAACAGGGATGAGAGGTGGGAGGGAAAGGGAGAGAGAAGGGAAATTGCATGGTAATGGAAGGAGACCCTCAGGGTTATACAGTGGAGGAGGTAGAGAGAGAGGAGGGGAGGGGAGGGGAGAGGTGGGGAGGGGGGAGTGTGGAGGACGGGAAAGGCAGCGGAGCACAACAGACACTAGTATGGCAATTTGTAAATCAATGGATGTGTAACTGATGTGATTCTGCAATCTGGGTATGGGGTGAAGGTGGGAGTTCATAACCCACTTGAATCAAAGTGTGGAATATGATATGTCAAGAAATTTGTAATGTTTTGAACAACCCACAATAAAAAATTAAAAAAAATAAAAATAAAAAAATAAAAACATTAAAGACATCTGTATGTCCAAAGATGTCTTAAACAGGAAGACCCAGGTGCTGCTGGGTGAAAAATGGTGCCCAGCGAAGATGCTGCTGGACTTGTCGGAAGAGTATAAGGAGCACCTGGCCTTCGTGCCGAAGTGGTGGTGGAGTTTGGGTGGATCGGGGTGGAGTTCCTGAGGCGAGGGACCATCCCCAAGGTCTATGAGGGCACCACCAGGAAGCTCAACGTGAGCAGCAACATTGTCCAGCATGGTGTGGAAGGGTTGACCTACCTGCTCACCGAGAGCTCCAAGCTCATGATTGCTGAAGTGGATTTCCAAGACTCTGTTTTTGTTCTGGGATTCTCTGAAGAACTGAACAAATTATTGCTTCAGCTTTACCTGGACAACAGAAAAGAGATCAGGACTATTCTGGGTGAATTGGCACCCAGCCTTCCCAGTTACCACAGCCTTGAGTGGCGACTAGATGTACAGCTGGCAAGCAGAAGTCTCAGGCAACAGATTAAGCCAGCAGTGACTATAAAACTACACCCAAATCAGAATGGAGACCGCAATACCAAAGTTCTGCAGACAGACTCAGCCACCCTACTTCATTTAGTTCAGCAACTGCAACAATCCTTGGAGGAGATGAAAACAAACCACTGTAGGAGAGTAGTTCATAACATCAAGTAGTACCAAGTGTTAAGGTCCTAATGCCTTTGACTCATTTGTGAATGGATGAAATTCGGGAATTACTTTTCAGAATTAATTTTTATTAATTGGTGTTGATAAATGCATCTAGATTCCATGAAATTCCTTTTCCTATTCCAGGATATTGAGGTCATGATCAGAAGCTCAAGTCAAGTTCCTTTACTGATGCTAAATGTGGTCAGCTTCTTGACAGATTGAAATGTAATTTTGTATTTTAAATGTGTAAATTGGATTGAATCAACTAGAAATAAATCTATACTGTTCATATCTTCTGTATATATGAGTAATACCCTGGTTTTGGTACATTCTTGTCTGCTTAACCAGTATTTTCCTCCTTATTGATCAATTTTGAGAATAAAATTTACAGCTAATTCCTTTCCTATTCAGAGTATTTATAAATAGTACAATATTTCTGACTTTAAAGCATCTCATGATGTTACTAGCTACAGAATAATGTAAAGTGAGTATGAGTTTTTTAAATTATATGCCCATATTGTTATAGGAAGTTCATGCATTTTTCTTTGAATGTAAAGATAAGTAGTTTTTACCATATTGCTGAAGCTTGACTTAAGTAGTACTCAATTTTGTGTGATTGTTAATAATATTTTCACAAGGATTAATTTTTCCCATATACCCAAAGCAACTAAGAGACACACTGTCATTTACATTTGTAAATAATGGATACAAGAATAATGTAATCAATGCTTGATTATCCAGGTGAAAAATGATGTCTTAAACTAAAAATGTTTAGAAACTTAAGAATATATTTTCAATATAATAGAGTTTCAATATAATTAACACACTTGAAAATTAAAAATATGTAAAGATAACCGACAAATTGGTAAGAAAAATATAATTAATCTATTTAAAAATGACCAAAATATATGACCATAAATTTTACAAAGGAATACAAATGACTATCAAACACAGAAAAGGAATGTAACATTATCAATAACAATAAATATAGACCTCATAATGAAATAGCTTCTGAAGGTTTTATTACCAACAGCTAAGAGACCGTGAGAAAGTGCCTGGACACCTCCAAGGAGACTAGACCAAGGGCATCTCACATGTGATCGACACTTGTAGCAACTGTTGCTGCTTCTAGGAAGAGAGCTGGGTGTGATCCCTGGGCTGACCTCTCATATGCCCTGTGACCAGCAGCCACATTCCCAGCACATATACCAGGGACAATCCCACACAAGGGAGGCCTGTGCCTGAAGCTCGTAGCAATGAGGTTCAGAGCAGGAAAAACCTGGAGACCTCTCAAAAGTGCATAAGCAAGAGAGTGAGCAAGGCAACCAGGTACATCCACAGGCTGACTCCAGTCAAAACCAGTGAGCACAGTGGGTGAGTTTAAGGACCACCACTCTTTGATGGCTATTTTTATGTGTCCAGCTGGCAAGGTTATGGTCCCCAGTTGTTTGGTTAAGCATCAGTCTAGATGTGGAAAAATACTTCTTAGCTGTGATTATCATTGACTTTGAGTAACATAGGCCACACTTTATAGTGTAGGTGGGCCTCATCTAATCAGTTGACAACCTGAAGAGCAAGAACTGAGGTTCCTAAAGCAGAAAGGATTATTCTCAAGGCTGAAACATAGAAGACTCACCTGAGTTTTCAACCTGCTAACTTATGGAATTGACTCGAGATTGCAGCATCTACTTTTTCCTAAATTTCCAACCTGCTCACAAGTGCCATGGATTTCAGATGGTCTGCTCCCATAATATGAAACAACACATCAAAACTAATCTCTCTCCCATTCCCTCTCTCCTTAATCTCTTCCCAGACTACACAGAATGCAGATACATTCAACAGAATATTTTTGTTAAATTAAAGGATCACTAAAATGTTATACATTTATATGCATTTGTACACACACACACACACAAACACATACACATACACATATAATGTTAGGAATACTAACAGCTGCAATAAAACTTCAAAGAAAGTGAGAGAATAAGAACTCCTAAAGGTGAAAGGAGGCAGGGGAAAGCATATACTTCCATGAAAGTTGTTACACTTGAATTTTCAAGGTAGGTTTATGAGAAATAACTAAAAACTTAATAAAAGCAGGCTAGTATGGACAATGTAAGTGTGTTATCAATGTGAGTTATGGGCAATTGAATCTTTGGCATCTGATATCTTTTGAAACATGAGAAAATTAATAATCAATGTTTCAATGATGTGCATGGATTTCTGGTGGCAGTGGATGGTGGTGGAAGAGGAAAACAAAGGCCACATGCTGAGGAGAGACACTTTCCCACACTTGTGCTCATTTTTCAGTCATCTGACCAGCGAACAGAACTGTGGAATCTTGGCTGTCCCTAGAGTCACCTGGGAAGTTCTTAGTGCCTGGATCTCGCCCCCAGACATCCACATTTATTGGCCTTAGAATGAGTTTAGGAAAGGACATATCTGAAGGCTCACCAAGGGGTTCTCAGTGCAGGTCTGGGACTCCCTGCAGGACAGGATGCTCTCAGGCTGCAGGTGTCTGAGCTCTGATTTAAAGTTAGTTTCAAGCAAGTGAAGAGCACAACCAGATCTGCTTTCTACAAAGAGTACAGGGCAGAGGGTAGAGGACAGATGATCAAGAAGACAGGCTGGCAGTCGCAAGGCAGTTGGACTCCCTTCTTGGTGGCTTTGGAGAAAGGTGAAGCATTTGGAAGCAAATGTGCTGACTGCGGTGTGTGGAGACCAAGAGGGGAAGATGCTCAGGGGTGTCTGGTGGGACCCAGGATTTCAAGTTGGTGATTAGGTAGGTAGTGATGTGATGTGATTAGGAAGTAGTGATGGTGGGCAGATTGGAATCCCTGGCCCTTTGATGTGCCAGCTTTGCAGTGCCTGGGAACTCTTTGCTGCAGAAAAATATTTGTTAATCATTGGATGGCTTGAGAGAAGGTTAAAAGCAATGAGTGATTATGGGCATGGTGACATATTCCTGTAATCCCATCAGCTCAGGAGGTTGAGGCAAAAGGATCCTGAGTTCAAAGCCAGCCTCAGCAAAAGTGAGATGCTAAGCAACTCAGTGAGATCCTGTCTCTAAATAAAATACAAAAAAGGGCTGGGATGTGGCTCAGTGGTTCAGTGACCCTGAGTTCAATTCCTGGTACCCTTACTCACCCCCCCAAAATTTTTTTAAATAAAAGCAATGGGTGATCTATGGGTTTCCTCCCAGAGGGCTGTTCAGGAAACTTTGCTTCTCATTCTCTGGTTCCTTGTGCCATGTCTGTTTGTGGCACAGCTTTTCTAGAGAGCAGGATTGATAGTTACTATGAAACCCACAGACTTCTCATGAGTTGTTCCACGGGGCCAGTTGCACTCACCTCTGTCTTCAGGTTTCCAAAATGCTGGTGTAGTCCCATGAACATCTTCTTGGTTTTATTTTATCTGTTTTTAAACAAAAGTGAGGATCTATTGAATTGTCATCTAAAGTAATTAGCAAATAACATTTTTCCCCTTAGTTCACAGTGTCACAGCAAACCATCTAAAAGGTATTCATGAGCAGAGTAATTTTAATATTAATAAACCTAATGATGATTTAAAAGCAAATTAAACATTTAATCTTTCATTAATTCATGACATAGTTATAGAAAGCCTAGTTATTATGACTTCAATAAAAGGTCTTTTGGAGATTATCACATTTTATTTGGAAAGAAACTGAAGGGCAAAAGTTTCTAAATCTAACTTGCAGTGCAAATCTTCCAATTCCTCCTCCTTTTCTGGAGGCAGGGTGAGGCTTAAAGACTTCCTTTCACTCTTTTCTGCTCTCTTATTATGGACTTCCCATCTCCTCCTGGCTGATGATTTATTTGAGTTTCTTAGGATGGAGGAGGAATAATCCAGGGGATGGGAAACAACCTTCAAGAGCTGCAGCTTGACTAGACAGCACACGGACAGGTACCTGGGTGAAGAGCTGCAAGTGCTGGGTCCGGGGCCCCCCGCATCCCCAGACACAAATGTTTGCCAAATTAAGCTCAGAAATACATCAGGATTTTTTAAGGGAGTTGGGAGTAGAGGAAAAGCATCTCTGGTTCGTGAGATCACATGAGGAGAAGATGGTTGCCTGGGCCGCTGCTCTGTCAGGTCACTGGCTCTGGAATAGAGCTCAGCACAGAAAAGGTCAGAGCCCAGCCAGAGGTTGCCCTGCCTCTCTCCTCCCTGTAACTGTGCTTTGGCAGCCTGCACCTTCTGATGGACTCAGCGCCAGTATCTGCAGCTGCTCAGTCTGCCAGAAGACCTGTGTGAAGACAGGCATGTCAGGAGGTGTCAGGAGTAGTAGGAATGAAAGCCTGGGCCTGGCTCCAGCACAGGAGCGAGTCTGAGCCTCACCAGGTTGTAGAGATGGCTGCATGGCAGCCTGGCAAAACTCAACTGCCCTGCACCCTACACACACCACAAGTGCAGCATAAATGGAAACAGACCACCCTCTTGTGATTGAGACATGACCTGGTTTCTCTACCTTTGATTTAAATTGCTTCTATGTTCTTTGCAATGCATTTTCCATTTTCAGAACAACTAACCATGAACATACATGGGGCTATCACAGTCAGGCACATTGTTTCACTCATCTTTCTAAGTTCATGTATTTTTAAGTCAGAAGGGTTAAACGTGGTATCAGTCTAAACTGTAAACTAGAGTAATGCTAATAGAAGCCACCTCTGGATTGCAAATTCACTAACAGAGGAATCAACCAATTGATCATAGGGTATGGATAAACAGGGATGGGCAGGGGATCATTACACCATCTTATTTACTCCATTATGATCCCTTAACTTGTAGTGATGTGTGAATGCTGGGTAGCTATTAGGGATCACAATTCAATGTCAGTGTTTGAGAGTCCAAGTCTGTCTGATCCCAAATTTAAGGTACTGCACTACAGTCTACAGGTGTTATTTATAGTCCATGTATTTATTTTTCACTGATATTCTTAAGAGTGGAGATGCATTTTTTTTTTTCTTTCCACTGATAGCATCTATCGTGTGGCACTTAATAGTTCTTTAAAAATTCTTTCTGAATAAATCACCAAAGACACACAGTGGGAGTTCCCCCATCCCACTTCTGGCTTTTGTGCGTGTTGAGCCTTCAGACAGTGAGAGGATGAGACATATCTTCTTCCCTGCTCTCAAAAGCCCCTCATCGTGAAGGAAAAAGTACATTCTCACCCAACTCCATGCTCACTTTCTTTTAGTTTTCAAAGATAGCTTTCTTATTTTTCATACTAAGCACATTTTAAAATCTTATTCTAATTTAGTAGCAATAACAAAATATATAAAACTGTGTAAACAGAGTGTACCTGAACATGGTCTGTTCCATCATAAGTGGGTTCTGAGACACGTAGAATTTCATTGCTCTGAGAGATCCACTGGCTTCCTTCTCGTTCAGTGTCTCCTCTTACCCATGGGGAGGCCTCTAGCAACCATTCCACTCACCAGGGGATGGTTTCATTAACTGTTTAGTTAACTTGGTTTTGACAAGAATAATATGATTACTGCATGCCAATTTCTTTATTTTCAGTAAAATAGAGAGCTTTTCCACTGCACTGAGCCTTTTGAAATTTGAAATTCATTCTTCTTGTAACAAATTAGTTTGAGTCACTGACAAGCCTTGAGTACCTTCTTAAGAAAATAATTGAACTGTCGATTTTGCAATTAGACTTCAGGTTTAACCACATTGTTTTACTTTTGTTATAATTTTAAAAAGACAAATTATTGTAAATGTTAAATCTGCAGTGTGGTTTGATTCTAGAAAAGAAATCTTTCCATTGTTTTATAATAATTTGAAGCTGAGAATATTTTTTAAAATTTATGTTCATCAGTCTAGAAAATTAATTTTTGGAATATTTTTCCACCTAGTTTCTTGAATTTTAAATATCTGCATCATATATATATATATATATATATATATATATATATATATATATATACACACACACACACACACACACGTTAGGGTCTGTAAACAAGTCAGGATGGCGCCTGACAAATGTTAGAGTCTATAAACAAGTCTGGATGGCGCCTGGCATTTTGCCAGAGGGAGTGGTTTATGAAGTAACACCAGCGAGCCATTAAGTGTGGAGATTCCTTATTGGTTGACTGCTGTATCTAGTTTATGCTAATTAGATAAGCTGTGTGGAATGTATATACTACTCCTGTCCTGCAATAAACGGCTCCCACTCCAGCTGTATCAATCTACACAAGTTGCTCGTCGCCCCCCCGGTTATTTTGCTGCAGCCGGACTGCGGCAGATGGTGGCCCGTATGGGGAGCCCCAGGACACTTGGGGGTAAGTGATGAAAAAAAGCTGCCCATCCATAGATAGGACAGGAGCAAATCTGCTTGTCCCTAGGCAGATAGGGCAAGAGGAAAAATGGCCATTTCGAGAAAATGGAGAAGATTGATACAGTATGTTTGTGTCTTGTTTTGTCTCAGTGTATTGTATTGTCTTTATGATGAAAATATGGAAGGGGTGAGAAGTAAATTACTAAGGGAAAGAGGCACCCCAATGGAACCAAAAATAGTTAGGGCATGTGTTGATAGAAGCCCAGGAACTCTAATCAGAAAGAATAAAAAAGTTCAGAGGAGGAAAGATTATCAAGAAAGAAACTGCAAAAGGCTACTACTAAATACTTTTCGTTACCGGAGGGTACATCAATCGGCAGCGGCGGCCACTGCCACATGCGCGAGCCGGTCATGGTGCAGCAAGGACTTTCCAAACAGCAGCAGCCGGCTCTTCCCTGCCCCCTGCCTAGGGAGTGGGACGCCACTTCGAGAGCCCAAATCCAAACCTGACCTGGAGGCACAGTCTCTCAGGCTCTTGTTCCCTGTACCCAGTGGCAGTTTGAGTCCGGGACGCTCCCTGGGACTCTCCCCGGGCCTCTGCCTGGGAGTCCGGGACACTCCCCGGACTCTCTCTGGGGCCATCTGGGGCTGTCAGAGATGCTGCAAATGGAAGATGGCCCGTGTCCCTGAAGTTTGATTATTTCCAAGGCCGGTAACTACAGTGGTTCTCCCACACCTGGAAGCTAATGAGTAATGAGCACTATTAAGGCTTATTTCAAAAGTAAAAAACCTTGAGATAATGTACTAAATTGTTCAGAAGATTGTTTTCTTAGTGCCTGCTGGAATACTACAGGATTTTCTTTAGCCATCCGGAGTTCCTGCCTTCATCCCAGTGCCAGTGAAGACGAAGGTGGAAGAGAACCGGACAAGACTTTGGATCAAGCTAGATGCCTGCAGCACTTACCTGGACTGTGATTTAAGCTAGCTGCCTGAAGAACTTACCTGGACTTTGATTTACCTGGACTGTGAGATAATCTATTGAGACACTACTTTACCTGGACTGAGACAACAAACTGTAATCTACAACAAATTGTAACTCGGTATCTTTGCTAATGGTGTCATTGCTGGTATAATTTTTCCAAGGGTTTCTTGCATGGAGCCATCAATTGGCTTGGTATTGTGGCATTTTGTATCCTCCCCTTCTGCTTGTAGCAGATTATTTATGGTGTTTGTGTAAAAACCACTATGCTCGTTATTTAAATTAAACAAAAGGAGGAAATGTTAGGGTCTGTAAACAAGTCAGGATGGAGCCTGACAAATGTTAGAGTCTGTAAACAAGTCTGGATGGCACCTGACAAATGTTAGAGTCTGTAAACAAGTCTGGATGGTGCCTGGCATTTTGCCAGAGGGAGTGGTTTGTGAAGTAACTCCAGGGAGCCATTAAGTGTGGAGATTCCTTATTGGTTGACTGCTGTATCTAGTTTATGTTAATTAAGATAAGCTGTGTGGAATGTATATATACCACTCCTGTCCTACAATAAACGGCTCCCACTCCAGCTGTATCAATCTACACAAGTTGCTCGTCGCCCCCCGGTTATTTTGCTGCAGCCGGACTGTGGCACACACACACATATATATTAGATACATAAAATTATATAGCTATATAGATACTATATCTATATATCTATGATATAGACATTGAAATATAGACATAGATAGTTTTCTAATTACCACCTCATAATCACATTTGTGCATTTACCTTTACTAATAAGAAGACTGAAAGAAAATCTTTTTAAATGCATTTGCATTTACTTCATTTGCTACTGCATTTATTGCAATTAATAAAAGTAGTACAACCAGCTTTTTATTGATCATCTTTTTGATTCCAGGCTTCTGAGTACTCAGGAAACCAGAATCCTTAGATATACAAGACAACACTCCTTTCAAGCTGATGTTCCAGTGTTGGAGACAAACACGTCAACTGTGACTATGTGAACATTTTATTTTCATTTCTCTAGCATATATACCTTTGGGATTTACTGAGTCATATGCTCTTTCCCCTTACTGGTTAAGTGTAATTTCAAAGAAAAAAAATGGAACTGTTAATTCTAGCTGAGAAATTAGAAAACACTACTTAGAAAAAGTGGTATGTAAGCTAAGTTTTGAAATAGGAGTGATAGGATTCAACCAGAAAAGGGAAAAATGAGATGACAGAAAGTCAGACATTTTGACTTGAATAACATTTGACTTATGCTTGCATATCATTATCCAAAGTACATGTATGAAAACACAAATTGGTGTAAATATATTTTATATACAACAAGAGATATGAAAATTTGCTCTGTAAGTGTAATATGAATTGTAATGTATTCCGCTGTCATATAAAAAAATCAATTTAAAAAAAGGCATTTTAAAGAGTGGTATATCAGTAGTAAATCTTCATCAACACAGCATATGTGTTTACTTCTGAATGTTTTATTAGTATATTATAGTTACACATAATAGTGGGGCTCATTTTGACATAATTATATATCATGGAATAAAATTTGCTCCACTTCAGTCCCCAGTACTTCCCCTTTTCCTCTCCTTCTCCCTCCTCCTATTTCCCTTCTACTCTAATGGTCTTCCTTCTATTTATTTATAATTTTAAAATTTAGTTCTTTATATATAAACATAAAGGTCAAATTCACTGTGGTGCATTCACATGTACATAGCATAATTTGGTCAATTTCATTCCATTGTTCCTCTTCTTTCCCATTCCTCCTCCCTCCCCATCCTTTGCTCCACTGATCTCCCTTCTATTTTCACAGGATTCCTCCCCCACTTTTTCCCCTTTCTTTGGTCAAGCTTCCTTCTATGAGAGAAAACATTCAACCTTGACTTTCTGAATCAGACTTATTTAATACACACACACACACACACACACACATATATATGTGTGTGTGTGTGTGTGTGTATTAGTAAAATACTCACAAAATTTAACATTTAACTAGAATTCTACAGTTTCATGACATTGAGTACATTCACAGTTGTACAACCATAACCACCAACCATCTTCAGAACATTTCCATCTTGGCAAATTGCAACTTTTCACCCTTAATAAAGATAACTCCCAGTCCCTGGCAACCTCCACTCTACTCCTAGAGTACTTTTGGACTGTTTCTTTTTCACTTAGTAAGAGAGGTCCACCACTTAATAATGGGTGGTGTCTATATTTGCAGGCCTTGCTGCACATACATGATTGAGTGTATTGTAAGGACAGGTAACAGAAAATAGGGGAAAAAAGAGGTGGAGACAAAAACTAAACATATGGATCTCTAACCACAGGCTTAAGCAGCCCTGCCACAGATCTGCCTGATTATTTCACATCAAGAAATTGTCCTTCCACCTGGTGCTGTGGCGCATGCCTGTAATCCCAACAGCCTGGGAGGCTGAGGCAGGAGGATTGCAAATTCAAATCCAGCCTCAGCAAAAGCAAGGAGCTAAGCAACTCAGTGAGATCCTGTCTCTAAATAAAATACAAAAAAAAAAAAAAAAAAAGGCTGGGGATGAGACTTGGTGGTTGAGCGCACCTGAGTTCAATCCCGAGTACTGAAAAAAAAAAAAAAAAAAAACAGAAAAACCTGGGCAGCTTAGCAAGACCCTGTCTCAAAATAAAGTTTGTAAAAGGGGTTGGGGATGCAGTTCAGAGGTAGAATGCTCCTGGGTTCCAGTCCCCGTACTGGGGAGTGATAAAAAAGAAATTGATTTTTGGAGCCATTTTCACTTTGCAGATCCACCAGCAGTTTCATAGTTTCCCTGTCTTCACAGGAGGCCAGGCACATCACAGCACCACTATAGCTTCATGTCCTTAGTGCCCATCCATGGTGAGGATTCTGCTGAGGGTCCTGTAGGCACCTTCCATGTTCCCCTCTTGTATCATCAGAGTCCTGGCATTGAAATTCACATGTTTTACCATGACCTTGGATTGAAATCTAAATTTTGTAGAACCCTGAGCCCCCAAAACCCAGCCAATCTGAAGACATTTGCTTTCACTCATGTTTCTGTCAAGAAACCATTTCCTAGTGCAGCCTCTTGAAAAACAACTTGGCAATGCCTCAGAGTTAAACAGTTATACTATGATGGAGGAACTTTCCAAAAATGTCAAATAAAAATTAATCACTGTATAATCCTAAGCTATATGTCTACTAAATCATATTAGTTATTAGAGTGACTGACTGGACTCATCAAAAATTGAGTATTAAAGAAAATTCTTTTTAACACTCATGTAGTTTACTTGAATATAATAACACATAAGTAATTAGCTTAGCCTTATAAAAATATGGAGCTTGGTCAAAATATTTACTCATTTTTTAAATTAATGGTAGAATACACATAACACTCTCCATCACAACCATTTTTAAGTGTACAGTTCAGATCAGTGGCTTAATTACAGTCACGCAGTTGTGTGCCCAATCTTCAGAACTCTTTATCTTACAAAACCAAAACTCCATTTCCATTAAGCAACTCCCTATTCCACTATTCATTCCCTGGCAATCACCAATCTAACTTTCTTTCTCTATGAATCTTACTACTCTGGGTCAGATTAACTAATGTTAAGTAGAATTACACAGTATTTGTCCTTAGTTCACATAGCAACATATCCTTAAATGTCATTAATGATGTATCAGAATTCCCTTCCTTTTTAAGGATGAATACTATTCTACTCTATGTGTGTATGCCAAATTTTGTTTATCCATTCAACCTTTGATGGACACTTAAAATACTTACACCTTTGGCTACTGCAAATAATGCTATGAGCATGGGTGTCCAAATACCTGTTTGGTTTTTGTTATCAATTCTTTTGGGTACTTATACCCCAAAGTGGAATTGCTTATTAAGTTTCTTCATCAACTGCCATACTGTTTTCCATAGTGGCTGCACTATTTTACATTACCTGACCAACAACACAAGAAGGTTCCTATTTTTCCATTCCCTTGTCAACATTTGTTATTATTATTATTATTTTTGAATAGTAGCCAATCCTAATGGGTGTGAGGTGGTTCCTAATTGTAGTTGTTTTTTTTTTAATTTTTATTGTTGGTAACCTAATTGTAGTTTTGATTTTCATTTCCCTAATGATAAGTGATGCTGTACATCTTGTGCTTATTGGTCATTTGTGCAACTTCTTTGGAGAAATCCTTTGCCCATTTGTTAATCAAAATTTATTGTTGTTGAGTTGAAGGAGTTCTTTATTTACTTTGGATTTTAAAAAAATTATTTTTTAGTTGTAGTTCGACACATACCTTAATTTTACTTATTTATTTTTATGTGATGCAGGGCCTCACACATGATAGGCAAGCACTCTACCGCTGAGCTACAACCCCAGCCCATTACTTTGGGTATTTTTAAAAAAACATTTTTAGTTATAATTGGACATAATAACTTTATTTTATTTATTTTTCTACGTGGTGCTTAAAATTGAACCCAGTGCCTCACACATGCTAGGCAAGTGCCCTCCCACTGATCCACAAACCCAGCCCAACTCCGGATATTAAACCCTATGGGATATGGGATTTGTAAGTATTTTCATTCCTCCTGTAAGTTGCTATTTCACTATCGACTTAACAAGTTTTAAATATAAATAAAACACTTGGGTTTATTTGAAACTTCAATATCCTCATCACTCTTGAAGGTCTTAAAATATTATACTTTTCTAGCTTGTACCTTTTTCCCCACCCAGTTCTAGGTATGACATTACTGCAGTCTTTTTTGAGCTGTGTGATAATTTTAGACTTAGACCTCTGGGTAAGAAATCTAAACTTTTTCTCTGTCATGTAATGAGGAAGCCACATAAGACAGTAAAAAGTCTTGGACCAGTAGGGAGAAAACCCAAAGTTTAGACCTGCTCTATCACTTATTACTAGTATAATACTTGAGTAAGTCATTTAACTTTTTTGACCTTAAGTTACATGTTTACAAAGCAGAATAGTAATTATTGGCCTCCAGTGAACCATTCACCTTTATAAAGCATGGACTACATTTTCACCATGTGGTCCAGCAGTCATGTTCTCTGGTATTTAATCCAGTGAATTGAAAACATATCCATATAAAACCCTAACTATGCATGTTTATAGCTTCTTTATTCATAACTGCCCAAACTTGGAAGCAATAAAGATGTTCTGATGAAAACAAATGAATTGAATTCTAGATAACAGAATATTATTAAGCACTAAAAAAAGTTAGGAAGCCATGAAAAGACATGGAGGAAGCTTAGATGCACATTACTAAGCAAAAGACACCAGTCTGAAAGGGCTCCAAACTGTTCGATTCCAACTACATAATATTCTGAAAAAAAAAAATTAAATTTTTAAAAGAATTGAGGAACAAGGGGGAAATAAATCAAGAATCAGACTTTTCTCATTCTCTGCTCAGCCTAAAAGGTAAAAAAATGAACAAAAAATCAAGCACTATGCTTACTTTACCTGTGTTTACCTTGATTAAAGCCAGATTTTAGTTGGAAGAGAAAGGGTGAAGCTTATCACAGGATAGTTTTTCATTTCCAAGTCTTGCAGAGGACAAATCAAATGATACCTACTGCACCTTAAAACCATTAGGAAGTTGCCTATTTAGAAACACTTCAGCACAGAACACACTTTCCCCCTTTATCTGGCATCACCCTGTTTGACATTACACCTGTATCAGAATCTCGGCATTACACATAACATCTGTGGGGACTTTGAATCATTTATTCACAAAATGTGGATCCCTAGGCTTGCTGTGAGAATTAAATAGAATAGTATATTTCAGGAGGATTGTGAGTTCAAAGCCAGCCTCAGCAATGGTGAGGCGCTAAGCAATTCAGCCAGACCCTGTCTATAAATATAAAATACAAAATAGGGCTGGGGATGTGGCTCAGTGGTCCAGTACTCCTGAGTTCAAGCTCCGGTACCAAAATAATAATAATAATAATAATAATAATAATAATAATAATAATAATAATATTATTCAAAAAGCCTAGTGGACATGTTTGCCTGCAATGACTAAATAACTGACTTAAGAAGGTAGCCAACAAGTGTCCTGACCACCAGGTGTCACCATTGGGCCAGGAGTATTCACCTAACTGCTCCAGGCAGGGGGTAGAACCTAGCAGCAAAACAAGACTGCAAAACAAGACTGTCACTTTCACATACAGTACATTCGGAATTGATATAGGCTTTTCCCTACCTTGGGAGCTGGTATTACACACACACACACACACACACACACACACATATTATTTGAAATATTATAGTATTTCAGTATTCTTTTACAGGTGTGCTAAAAATTATGTACTATAATTAATTAGTTGAATATCTTCAGATTTGTTACCAAAATTAAATTTTTAAAATTATCCTCAGTGGACTATTTATTAATTTTGAGAATCAATATAGTGCTTTACACATCCTTTGGTTTATCCAACCAGACATTATCGGGCTCCCATAGACTTCAATATTACCACAATGGACAATTTTCTGGCTCCAATTCCACAATCCATTGACATTATTTCCTTTACAATTTTAATGGGATGACAGATAAAAAAGAAAGTACAATAGTTTTAGTGTAAAAATAAAGTTTGTGACCACTAAATGTGGGTTAAACAAAGATTATTAACCCTTCTCTTTGACCTCAAGAACTCAAAAATTCAGTTATAAACTTTTTTGTTTGTTTGTTTTCTATTTTCTTGAAAAGAAAAAACACCCTAGGGCAAATCTATCAATCTGTGAATAACGCTGAAATTACTCAAGGAACATTGCCACACCTGGCTGCATTCTGGGACCTACTAATGTCTCTCCCAGAGAGTGCACAGGGCACACAGGGAGAGGCTCATTTCAAAATGAGCACAGAGTTGGGGCTTCCCTCCTGGTTCTAAGTCCCGCACATTGAGACTCACAGTGGTCACTTCAAGACAGGTAATTTGATGAGCATTAGCTTGGAGCTGGAGGTGCAATCTACAGTCTCATGGACTGTTGCCTCATCTGCTAGGAACACTTGCCTTAAATTAAGGCTGACCTGGCCTACCTCAGCCTCAATCTGGGCGTGCAAAAATCCCTCCTAGCCCACCAGAAAGAAGAGTGACACCAAGCACAGGCTGTTCAGCGCAGATTCTCGGAACTCGAGCAGCCGGGGTCATTTTTTTTAAACAACAGTTCCAATTCCACTTTGTAAGAAGCACTTGATGCTTCTTAAGGAAAACAAGAAGCATCCTCTCTCTCCCTTTGGCCATCTCTCCCATTCCTAGAGAATTGGGAGGAAAGAGCTGTCACCAGGAACCATTTGGAGCCAGGAACGTAGAAGCCAAGGCCAGCCTAGATAAACCCATTTGCGAAGCACTTTGTGCTGATCCATACATTCCTGACTGGTTTCAGACCGGTCTCTGGAGGACAGCGAGTTCAGGAGGCTGGCTGTCGGGCTGGAACAAAGGGGCCAAGGGAAGGGATGCTGTCCAAGAACCAGCCAGGCTGCGCAGGGGGCGTGGCAGCTAAGGAGGAGCCGGAGGCCCGGAGGGCGCCTTACCTGGAGGACTCCGGGGTGAAGCTGCTGCTGTCTAGCAGCCCCATCTTGCAGAAGAGGATTCCATTGACGTAGGGTACAGAAGAGAGCTCCTCGATCTCTAAATCCACCTTAAACTCAAACTTCTTTAACATTGTGAGAGCCAGGCGCCAGCGAGCTGGCTGCACAGGAGGACGCCGCCCCCTTAGCTCCGCTAAGCCCCGGATCCGCCCAGATCCAGGGCTGGGGCCGGGAGCTGAGCGCAGGGGCGAGGCCGGGGGCGCCGCGGGCGGGCCATGGCGGGAATGCCGCCGCCCTCTCTGGCGGAAGCCCAGGCCGGATCGCGGCTGCGGCACCAACCTCTGCCGACCTCCACAGCGGTAGTGCTGCAGCTGGCCCAGGGAAGGGCGCCCTTAGGTGCGCACCTGGCTGCTGTCGCCACCCTTCTGAGAGCTGTGAGAGGAAAAGCTCGGAGTATGGTGGCTGTCTCAGCCTCAGCGACTGGGGCCGGGGGCCCCCCAGCGGCCGCGATCTGCAGCGCAGGCCGGGCGGAAGCGGGAGGCACGGGAAAGGCAGGGAGATTCATGGCGGGCAGGCGGCTCTCCGGGGAAACTAAACTGCGATGGCAGTTAGCGTGTCACACCTCTCTGGGCTTAAAAAAAGACAAAAGCAGCCCAAAAAGCTTCCTTCTACAGCTTCCTGGGCGCCTTTGGTTTCAGTTTTTGCACCGCCTCTTTTCTCCCCTTCCCCATCCAGTGATTTCTTTCCCTTGGTTTCAGAGTTAATAGGGACTGTCAGAATATGACGTTGTTTTAGTCAAATTGAAATCCAAAAACTAAAACTTCTTTTAAATACTCAATATTCGTGAACCTTCAAATATGAAATAAAGAAGAGGAAAAAGGAAAGGGATTAAAATGTGTTGAGGGCCTACCAAGTGCCCAGCCCTGTACTGATACAGGCATTTTTTTTTTTTCTTTTATCTAATGCCTGTCACCCAGGGTAAAAAAGAGCATAGAAGGAGTTAAAATCACACCTTCCCTTTGAAAATTTGTCCATACTTGGAACTGAAAATGCTTAAAATCAAATTCTGCAGGGTAAGCTTAAAAAAGAATCTTGCTACTTGCATAGCAATTACCTGTTGTGTATAAGCACATGCAATATCTTGTTAAAGTTTATGTTCACTTGGTTACATAAAGTTCAGGTTTTTCAACTGAGATTTTTATCCTTAAATCTCAAGGACTCTCTTGCAGTAACCTCTGAAAGGGTGTAATTGAAAAGATTCTCTTTCCCAGTTAATTCATTTATTCATTCATTCATATAAAATATTTTAATTGCATAAAATGTCAATCACAGGCTAATCCCAATGATTTAAAAAAAAAAAAAAACTAAGAATTTTACCCTCTACTGATGCAGACCTGTTTAGATCCAACATTAAAAGACATGGCATCAAGCCAGGTGCCTAGGAGTCTACTCGGCTCAGCTACTCACCAAGCCCAGCGGCTCTGAGGCTGAGGCAGGAGGATCACAAGTGGCAGCCCTGCCTGGGAAACCAAGACCCTGCCTCAAAATTTTAACAAGTGTGGGGGATCTATAGCTCAGTGGTAGAGTGCTTAACTAGCATGTGTGCAAGGTCCTGGGTTCAAACCCCTGAACTGCAAAAACAAACAAACAAACAAATCCCACAAGCAGACAAACATAGAATTCATTTAGCTAGAAGTTGGAGGAAGAAGCAATGAATTGAAATTGACCAGTTTTCTGAATTTCAAATAATGCAAAAGATTTGAGATAAAGTGGGGGGGAAAGTGTTCTTGGTAAAAGAAATAGGAAAAATAAAGACCCAGAAACAGAGTGTAAAATGTGAGAATGGGTAAAACTTGTTGCCCAGCAGGACAGAGGGGGAAAGTGGGAAGAGTTGGGGGACTTTGAAGTTTGTCACTTGGACAACTGGGTGGACTGAGTACTGGAAGCAGGAGGAGGACAGGTTGGGAATGGAGAAATAATGAGACTTTTTCTGAACTGCTTGCAGGGAGAGAGGGCCAGCCTTAGCTCATGTGAAAGGTTAAGATTGAAATTATGCTTTTCGGGATTGTGGTATTTACTGATGGCTGAAGTCCAAAAGGCAGATAAGAATGAGTTGCTCTGAAGAATAATTAATGGGTAGACAGAGGAGGAGTCGATTGTGAAGGCTTTCAAGAACAAAGAGCCAGAGAAAGAGGAAAATCAAGAAAGAGAGATGATCTGGAAGCCAAGAGAGAGTTTTAATCATTCAACATTTGTAGTTACTAAGACCTACTGTGTGCCAGGCTATTATGCTGGGATCTAGATACAAATGAATAAGATACACAGGGGCTTACAAATGAATGGAAGAAAACAGAAAAGCAACAGATCAATGAGAGACAGAAAGAGAGACAGAGACACACAGAGAGAGGGAAAGACTCATTTCCTGTCCTAGGACTCATTCCTTGTTCTAGATCTTACAGTCTTGGAGGACACAGGTAAGTAGGCAGTCCTAGTACAAAGTAACAGTGAATACTCTCTGTATAATGGTACATAAAGACTGCAGAGGGAGAGTATTCTACCATCTCAGGGAAGCTTCTGAGGGTAAGTGACTTTTTGATGAGAGTCGGGGTGGGGAGCAGTTTCCAGCCTACTCTGCATGTGCAGAGGCTCAGAGGAAGAGACCACATTTCAGAGTGAACTGAAATTACTTCTGTCTGGCTGCAGTTTACAGTGGGGCTGTGGCGATGGGTAGAGATGGGAGCCACTGATGTTTTAAGGCAGAAGAAGAGCATCTTAGAAAGACCTCCAGCTGTAGTAAAACTGGAAGATGAGAGATGGTCTGTTATTCTTTTTTAGACATATAGTCGAAAAACTTTGCTTATTAAACACCTACTATGGGTCAGGGTCAAAACAGACATCATACTCAAAACGTTTAGATGGGGGAAGTTTAATGAAAGTGTTATAGTTAAAGCTTTGACCCAGGGTTTCATAAACTGACTTCCAGACCACTCACGTATAATCGAATCAAGCCTTTATTGAAGCACACCGGTGGCGGCTGACCAGAACATAAAGCTGTTCCTCTGATCAGCCCTGAACAATTGCAAGAGCACTCCTTATAAGCCTGAAAACCGCAAAAGGGATGTTCAGGGGGTCTAGCTAATGCAAGCAAGCCAGGTTACAGAAGCGAGACAGTGCGGTAAAGCGGAGGGAAGCCTAACCAATCACAGTTAGCCCAGTCACCCCAGTTACAGAAACAGAGCCCTGTTACCCTAGTTACAGAAACAATGCCCCATTAGGTAGTTCCATGTTCTTAAAGGTTTCTATAGCAAAAGGAAAAGAACATCTTGCCCCAGTCATGACTCTTTTACTTGGCATGGTTGTTTTACAGGATGAAGTCATAAAACAAAATGGAGTCCCATTTGCTCCTACTATCACAAAAGGACCCTACAGAGTTGGGGGCAGGATCAAAAACTCACAGTTTTGTGGGGAGTTGAAAGGAGGCAGAGATAAATATCTGATCTGTCTCAACTCCTGTTTTCTCATCTCCTGCTGGAGTCTCCCATGATCTGCCCCAACCAAAGCCAGAAGGTAAAGGAGCCTAGAATATGCAGTTCATACAGGACAGCCTTAGGAGGCAGAGATGATAAGGACAGGTAGTAGTAAAATGACATAAAGCTACCAGCACACACCCGATTCATCCAGCATTTACTGTAGGAATCCACAACCACTCTAGATATTTCAAAACACAAAGGAATTTCATCTGGCATTTTAGTGCTTCTGAGGTCTTTGGAAGGGATGGAGGAGTAGAAATCCCCAGACCAGTGAGTCCAAAGTTACATCAGTTAAGATGAACATTACTAGTCTGGTCCTATTTCACTTCCTTTTTAAAAATTTTTATTTGTTCTTTTTAGTTATACTTGACTGTAGAGTGTATTTTGACGTATCATACATGCATGGAGTATAACTTCCCATTCTTGTGGTTGTATATGATGTGGTGTTACAGTGGTTGTATATTCATATATGAACATAGGAAAGTGATATCCAATTCATTCTACTGTCTTTCCTATTCTCATTGTCCCTCCCTTCCTTTCATTCCCCTTTGTCTAATCCAATGAACTTCTCTTTTTTTCCCTTCACCCCCCTCCTTATTGTGTGTTAGCATCTGCATATCAGAACACTTGGCCTTTGATTTGGGGGGGATTGACTTGTTTTACTTAGCATGATTGTCTACAGTTCCATGCATTTACTGGCAAATGCCATAACTTCATTCTTCTTTATGGCTGAGTAATAGTCCATTATTATGTATACCTCATTTTCTTTATCCATTCATCTTTTGAAAGGCACGTAGTTTGGTACCATAGTTTAGCTAGTGTGAATTGAGCTGTTATAAACATTGATGTGGCTGTTGTCACTATAGTCCGCTGATTTTAAGTCTCTTGGGAATGTGCCAAGGAGTGGGATAACTGGGTCAAATGGTGGTTTCATTCCAAGTTTTCTGAGGAATCCCTTATTGCTTTCCTTAGTACTTGCACCAATTTGCAGTCCCATCAGCAATGTATGAGTGTACCTTTTCCCCCACATTTTCACCACATTACTGTTATTTGTATTCTTGATAATTGGCATTCTGACTGGAGTGAGATGAAATCTCAGTGTAGTTTTAATTTGCATTTCTCTAATTGCTAGAGATGTTGAACATTTTTTCATATATTTATTAACCAATTGTGTTTCTTCTGTGATGTGTACATTCAATTTCTTTGCCCATTCATTGATTGGGTTATTTATTTGGTTTTTGGTGTTAAGTTTTTTTTTGTTTGTTGTTTTTTGTTTTTTTTTTTTTTGGTACTGGGATTGAACTCAGGGAACTCGACCACTGAGCAACATCCCCACCTGTATTTTGTTTTTTTTATTTAGAGACAGGGTCTCACTGAGTTGCTAAGTGCCTCACAGTTGCTGAGGCTGGCTTTGAACTCACAATTCTCCTGTCTCAGCCTCCCAAGCTGCTGGGATTATAGGCATGCAGCACCACACCCCAGCTGGTGTTAAGTTTTTTGAGTTCTTTACATATCCTGGAGACTACTGCTCTATCTGAGGTGCAGGTAATAAAGATTCCCCCCCCCCATTCTGTAGGCTCTCTCTTCACATTCTTGCTTCCTTTTGTGTGACTCCTTTACTTCCAAATATGGAAGCTTACATTTCTAGGTCCATATGTAGATAGGACCATGTGACTAATTCTAGCCAATTATATCTGAGAGGAAGTAATGTGTCACTTCCAGAATGACACCATCACAAGCTTGTGAGCATTCTCTAGACTGTCTCTTCCCTGCCACAAAAGTCATGGAAGAGACCCTGGGGTAACATAGTAGGTACAAAGTTGAAGCATCCTAGATTCTAAGAACATGGAGAGCAACTGTCCACATCTGCAGTAAACATTTTGGTGTGAGAAAGAAACTTTTACTGCATTAGGCCACTGAGATTTGGGGAATCATTTTTTTTTTATTTTTTTATTTATTTTGAATTTTTAATTGTAATTAAACACAGTACCTTTAATTAATTAATTAATTAATTAATTAATTAATTTTTATGTTGTGCTGAGAATTGAACCCAGGGCCTTGCAAGTGCTAGAGGAGTGCTCTACCACTGAGCCACATAATAAGCCTGGCTTATTCTGACTAGAATGTACCTAGGATTAGACACTGCTATTGCTGCTGTCAGCACTGACTCTCACACCATGAAGACCACAAGGGGAGCGTGAATGTCACATACATGTCATCACTCCTCACAAGTAACCTGCAAATGCAGGAAGGTAACCTTCATTTACTTGTACATTTTTTTCTAAGTATATCTCTTTGGCAGACCTTATTTGTACCTAGAACTTAAGTGGGAAGGGATTCTGAGAAATGTCATTTTTTAGCTTTTCAACTTCTTCAAACAGGAGGGTGGAGTGGAAGTTGGAAAGGGTACCAGTAATGTACCCATAATGCAAGTTCTTCAAAGGCAGGGGTGGTTTTGCTAATTATCTTTGTATGTTTTGTATCCAGTCTGGGACGTGACATTAGTGGATGTCAAAAAATATTTCTTGAAATAATCTGAGTTTATGGACCAATCCTAAGTTTTTATCTCTCAGGTGAAATAATAGAGATGTAAAATAAGTGCTAAAACTACTCCTTGCTAAAGATTTGAGAGTTCTGAAAGCACTCTAGACTATGAGAAGGAAATAGCAGAAGTCATCAATACAAAGGAGTGGAGGTGGGCAGAAGAGAAAATAGCCATACCAAACAATTAGAGAATACCTTATAAGTTAAGTTAGATTCAACTGCAAATAAAACTTAAAACTGCAGTGGCTTAAATATGACAGGAGCTCATTGTTTCCTTAAAGACAGGGGGTAAACAGCCTGGAGCTCTGCCATGGGAGCTCCTTGACCCTCAGGAACTCATGCACTGTTATGCCATCATCTTTAATGTGTGGTTTTGACCAGATGGTTGATGATAGCTGCTTTTGCACCAGCCACCATTTCTCAGTTTCAGTCAGCAAGAAGATGGTAGGAAGAAAAGTATGCTCCCTCCTTTCAAGAACACTTCCTAGAAGATGCACACTCCTCTTTTATTTAAATCTCATTTAAATGAATGTGCATTGTGAACAGAAGTGATGATACCAATTGAGGCCTGGTCCATAGAGACTGCCCTTACGTGATCCTCTTCATTTCTGGCATCTTCTGGTCAGATTTTTGCCATCAAGGGAAACACTGGATATCATATATTGGATGACAGAGCCTCTACTAGCCTGGATCCCTAGGTGATTATGAATCAAAGAATTACTCCCCTTACCCAATCGCCTTTGGCCAGGAAATGCTTACACTGAATTGTTAAGTGAGCAAGAAACAAAAATTTATTGTGACCCTTTGAAGGTATATTTGCTACAACAACTAGCATTGTCTTCATACAAAAATTGTTACAGAAGCAGGATGCTATTTTAAAAATCTCAAACTTGTCAGGCAGTAGACAGCAAGAAAACTTACCAGAGACTGGAAAATGGAAATCCATGGCAAAATGTCTTGGTATCTTTTCTCCTATTAAAAACATAACACCACAATTTGGATAGGTTACAAAGAAGAGTGGTTTATTTTGGCTTGTAGTTCTGCTTCAAGGTCAAAGGGCTGCATCTGGTGATGGCCTTCTTGCTGGCAGAGTCCCAAAGTGGTGCAAGGCATCACAAGGCAGGAGACCGGGACCATGAGAACTGCCTTTTGTAGCAAACCCACTCTCAATCCATTATCCTATTAATGTGTTAATCTATCAATCACACAAATGAGGTAATCCATTCATGGGGGAAGAGCTCTAAACACCTCCTAAAGGTTCTTTCTCTTACTGTCCCATATGGATTCAGTTTCAGTACAAATTTTGGATGTTGAAACCATAGTACAAGACATTTGGTAAGAATTGCCTGCAGTAAATTGAAAGGACAATAAGATGCCTCTAAATCCCATAGCTCTAGAAGAGGTTGGAAAATGAAATGCTGGTAGGCTATATTCACTGGCTGTATTTAACAAGATATTGGAAAAATAAGATGAGCTCCTAGAATAATTAAAAGGTTTCCAAACATGATGTAAAACAGAATATAGAGAGTTCAGAACTTTGGAGCCTTGAGGGGTTGAAAAAACTGACTGTTCTATACTTCAAAGAATAGGAAATAAACCTGAAAAGGCGTTTGAGCAACAAAGGTCGATAAAATTTCAGTCATGCAGCAAAAATTACATTTAGGGTGTGGCCTCACATTGGAGGTCTCCAAGTAGTCCCTCAAATTCAGAGGAAAAGAGGCATAGGAATGAAGAAGCAAAGAAATAGGATCGAGAATTATCTCTAGGAAACTTTCATGTTTACTGGCTTATGGAACTGTCAGGGAAGCAAATGGATCAAAAGTCTTTTCAGTGTTTGAGAAATTGTACTGCTAAGAAAATCACTTAAGAGCTTATTTTAAAAGCTGTACTCTCTCTACAGAAGTCATGCTTCTCAATACCTATTTCAAATGCAGGCTTAGAGGAAGAACTTCCAGAACACAGAGCCAGTGACCACAGGGGACCAAGGACAAGGGGGTTCCCCACTGAGAGTGGTACCAGGATGTAGTGGAGGAACTTCCTGTTCAGGTCCATCACAGTGCCTCCTAGCAGAATCTCATCTTTGCATAGTCCAGTGTCTTCTTTCCCCTGCTTTCCTACCTGGACATGTTGACTGCAGTAAATTTGCTGCATTGTTACATACTGGGTGCAGTTTGGAAAAGATATCAGTTCATGGGTTGCAGTAGAGTTTCTCACCCTCAGCACTACTGATATATTGGACTGGAAAGTTCTTTTTGTGGGGCTGTCCTATGTATTTTATAATGTTCAGCAGCCTTCCTGGCCTCTGCACACTAGTTGCCAATAGTATCCACCTCACTCCTTCAATTGTGTCAGTCAAAATGTTTCCAGACATTCCACAAAAACCACCTCTGGTTGAGAATTATTGGGCCACAGGATAATATGGAGAGATATCACGAACAGATGGAGAATCCTGTGCATTACCTGGGAATCCTGTATTTTGAATTTAATGCAGTGCCTGGGTGGGATTTTAGGTTATCTTACTTGGTGAGGGAATGAGCATATTATTTGTTTGCAAAAAATAAAGGATGAAATGGTGATTTGGTGACCAAATGGATGGACTATAGCATAGAGTTCAAGGTTATCACCAAACATGCTTTCTCGTAATTCACAATAGCTAAGATCCAAACTGGGATTAGATACCCCACTATGCTTAGCCCTAAACATAAACATTCAACAAACAAGAATGTTCACCAGAGTACTATTAGCAATGGCCTAAAACTCAAAGGACTTGGCAGTGCTTTACATCCCTCTAGAGGAGCCTGTTCTATAATTGATAAACCCTGATATACCTCACCACCTTTAGCATTTATCAGCCTATATACTGCCATCTTCAGCAAACCCTAACAAGTTCTTATAGTAAGCAAGAGAATTTTACATTAATATGTTAGGTCGAGGTGTAGCCTATAAGGTGGAAAGTAATGGGCTACATTTGCTACTTCTTAGAACAAATCTTCAGGACAGCTTTTATGAAACTTAAAAGCCCAATTCGGATTTAGTAGTAAGTTAAGAATAGAGAGCTTAGCTGAATTGGGCAATAAAGTATGCACACACCACCCGTCACCCTCTTCAAATACAATTACACAAAACCTGATACATAATCCACTTGATTAGACTGTATGAGAAGAGATAAGTCATAACAAGGTAGACATACTGGAAAGTGTGTTTGGAATAAACAAAATGTAGCTTATTCACTAAAGCACCCGGCCTACATCCAGGAGATTTCACCCACTATGAACATTTTGAACTAATGCTAGCCCACAACCCCTTCCCACTAAAATATGATTCATTTTAATAAATAAAACATTTATCTTAAATAAAAGTAGAGGAGATAGAAATTATTACCAGGAGCTATAGGGAAAGCACCATAAGGGAAAGATGCTTTTTTACACTATAAAATTTTTTTTCAAAGACTAAAACTTTTACCTTTTGCATAATGATTTAACCAGAAAACCCTTGACAAGAAGAATTTAAGCCAAGCACCCCGAAACCAGATGAGCTACTTATGAGCAGCTAATAAGAGCTCATCTGTCTATGTTGCAAAACAGGGGAATGACTTATAAGTAGAGGTGAAAAGCCTAGGCAGCCTGGTGATAGTTGGTTGTCCAGATTAGAATTTTAGATCTACTTTAAATTTACCTGAAGCACAAGCAAGCCAAATGTAATTTTAAATGTTAATCTAAACAGGGACAGCTCTTTAGAATCAAGGAAAAACCTTAGAGAGTAAATTTGCTAATTTCCATAGTTGGCCTAAAAGCAGTCTTCAATTGAAAAAGCATTCAAACTTAACCTAATCATCAAAACTTAATACCTAACTCTCAATAACCTCCTAAACCAACACTGGACTAATCTATTTTTCTTATAGAAGAAATTATGTTAAAATGAGTAACAAGAAGATAGTTCTCCCTGCATAAGTTTATATCAGACCGAATAATTTACTGATGTAATTAACAAATTCATAATATTAAATAAATCATAAAACCATTATTAATAACATTGTTAAACCAACACTGGTATGCACTTAAGGGAAAGATTAAAAAAAGTAAAAGGAACTCGGCAAACATTAACCCCGCCTGTTTACCAAAAACATCACCTCTAGCATATTCAGTATTAGAGGAACTGCCTGCCCAGTGACACATGTTTAACCCATAGGTAGCATAATCACTTGTTCTTTAAATAGGGACTAGTATGAATGGCTTGACAAGGGTTTAACTGTCTCTTACTTTTAATCAGTGAAATTGACCTTCCCATGAAGAGGCAGGAATATTCTAATAAGATGAGAAGACCCTATGGAGCTTAAATTTAATGGTCTAACAGCCTTAACTTCACCTACGGGGTCAAAATTATTGTTAACAGACTAAAATTTTTGGTTGGGGTGACCTCGGAGTACAAATAAGCCTCTGAATGATAATCATCTAGACATAACATGTCCAAATTACAACTCATCAGTTGACCCAAACTATTGATCAATAGAACAAGTTACCCTAGGGATAACAGTGCAATCCTACTCAAGAGTTCATATCGACAGTTTAGGGTTTACGACCTTGATGTTGGATCAGGACATCCAAATAGTGTAACCGCTATTAATGGTTCCTTTGTTCAATGATTAAAATCCTATGTGATCTGAGTTCAGACCCGAGAAATCCAGGTCGGTTTCTATCTATTACTGTATTTCTCCCAGTACGAAAGGACAAGAGAAATGAGGCCAATTAAACACTTATGCCTTAGATAAATAGATTAAATAATCTAAATCTAGTAAACTATTATAAATACCCTGCCCTAGACCAGGGCTTTTAAGATGACAGAGCCCCGTCATTGCGTAAGTCTTAAAACTTTATACCAGAGGTTCAATTCCTCTTCTTAACATTAATGTTTCTAGTAAACCTCCTCCTCCTAATTATCCCAATCCTAGTAGCCATAGCTTTCCTAACCCTTATTTAACAAAAAATACTAGGCTACATACAACTCTGTAAAGGCTCCAATGTTGTCGGGCCCACCAGCTTACTCCAACCATTTGCCGATGCAATAAAACTATTCATTAAAGAGCCTATAAAACCTTTGACATCATCAATTATACTATTTATTGTTGCTCCTACCCTAGCCCTAACCATGGCATTTACCATGTGAATCCCCCCTACCCATACCCCAACCCCTGATCAACATAAATATAGGCATACTATTTATTCTCACTACCTCAATCCTAGCTATATGTGCAACCCTGTGGGCAGGCTGAGCCTCCAACTCTAATCGGAGCATTATGAGTCATAGCACAAACAATCTCATATGAAGTAACACTAGCCATTATTCTCCTCTCTGTATTACTAATAAATGGCTCCTTTACTCCATCTACCCTTATTACTACTCAACAGTTCACATGACTACTACTACCGACATGACCCCTAGCAATAATGTGATTCATCTCAACACTAGCAGAGACCAACCGAACTCCGTTTGACTTAACAGAAGGAGAATCAGAACTTGTATCAGGCTTCAATGTCGAATATGCCCTTTCACCTTATTTTTTATAGCTGAATACACAAATATTATTATAATAAATGCCTTAACAGCAACCTTCTTTATAGGGGCATTACTCAACCCTTCCCTTCCTGAAAGTTTTACACTCAGTTTCACCCTAAAAACCATCATTTTAACTTCTATTAATTTGAGCATCCTATCCACGATTTTGCTATGATCAAATTATGCATCTTTTATGAAAAAGCTTCCTACCCCTCACTCTGGTCCTATGCATATGACATATCTCCCTTCCCATTATCACTGCATGTGTACCAACCCTAATCTAAGAAATACATTTGATACAAGAGTTACTTTGATTGAGTAAATAATAGAGGTTTAAATCCTCTTATTTTTAGAACCATAGGACTTGAACCTAATCCTAAGAATTCAAAATTCTTCATGCTACCTTTACACTGTGTCCTAAAAAGTAAGGTCAGCTAAATAAGCTATCGGGCCCATACCCCGAAAATGTTGGTTTATATCCTTCCTGTACTAATTAATCCCCTAACCTCCTTGACAATCTACCTCACCTTATTTTCTGGAACAATAATTACACTATTCAGCTCCCACTGACTACTTATTTGAGTAGGCTTAGAAATAAGTATGCTGGCAATTATTCCCATTCTAATGGATAAAAGGTATCCCCAATCCACAGAAGCTGCATGCAAATATTTCCTAATTCAAGCCACCACATCAATAATCTTAATAATAGGCACGGTTATTAATTTTACAAACTTAGGCCAATGGACCCTATCCAATTCATGCAATCAAATCTCATAATTTATATTCACAATAGCACTCTCAATAAAAATGAGACTTGCCCCATTTCACCTTTGAGTACCAGAGGTCACTCAAGGAATTGCACTTAAATCAGGACTAATCCTACTAACATGACAAAAAATTGCCCCAATCTCCATGCATATCAAATTGCATCTTCCATAAACTCCACCCTTATATTACTTATGGGAATCCTTTCTATTATGTTAGGAGGCTGAGGAGGACTCAACCAAACTCAACTATGAAAAATCTTAGCATATTCATCAATCACACATATAGGATGAATAATAGCAATTATTACATATAATCCAACTTTGACAATATTTAACTTAATCATTTACATTACACTTACCATTAACATATTTATACTTCTCCCCTACAACAAAAACTTCTACCCTCTCCTTATCAAATTTATGAAATAAATTCCCCCTCCTAACCCCAACAATTCTAATCATACTAATATCACTAGGAGGATTACTTCCTCTAACCGGATTTGCCCCCAAATGAATTATTATTAAGGAACTAATTTCAAACAACAATTTTATCTTCTCTATACTAATAGCAATACTAGCCCTCCTAAATTTATATTTCTACACATGACTTATTTATTCTACATCCCTAACCCTATTTCCATCATTTAACAACACTAAAATAAAGTGACAATTTAAAAATACAAAACTAACTCCCCTTCTACCAAATTTTATTATTATCTCTACCCTCTCCCTACCACTCACACCTCTCCTATCATCTCTGAGCTAGGAATTTAGGTTAACCCAGACCAAGGGCCTTCGAAGCCCTAAGTAAGTGTCCAACACTTAATTCCTGAGTTAAGGACTGCAAGACTCTACCCTACATCAACTGAATGCAAATCAATTAATTAAGCTAAGCCCTTTCCATTTAGACTAATGGGATTTAAACCCATAAAACTTCAGTTAACAGCTAAATGCCTAATTCAACTGGCTTCAATCTACTTCTCCTGTGGTAAGCAAAAAGGCCGGAGAAGCCCTGGCAGAGTTGAAGCTGCTCCTTTGAATTTGCAATTCAATGTGATTATTCACCTCTGGGCTTGGTAAAAAGAGGGCTCAATCTCTGTCTTTAGATTTATAGTCTAATACTTACTCGGCCATTTTACCATCTACCTATGTTCATCAACCGTTGATTCTTCTCAACTAATCACAAAGATATCAGAACACTTTACCTCCTATTTGGCGCTTGAGCTGGAATAGAAGGAACAGCACTTAGTCTATTAATTTTAGCTGAATTAGGCCAACCCGGAGCCCTGTTAGGCGATGATCAGATCTATCATGTTATCGTAACTACACACGCATTTGTTATAATTTTCTTTATAGTCATGGCAATTATGATTGATGGATTTGGGAACTGATTAATACCCCTTATAATCGGAGCCCCTGATATACCATTTCCCCATATAAATAACATGAGCTTCTGGCTCCTTCCCACCTCCTTCCTCCTCTTGCTTGCTTCTTCTATAGTTGAAGCAGGTGTGGGAACAGGTTGAACAGTATATCCCCCACCAGCTGGAAATCTTGCCCATGCAGGAGCCTCAGTAGAATTAACCATCTTCTTCCTTCACTTAGCAGGAGTATCATCAATTCTAGGAGCGATTAATTTTATTACTACAATTATTAACATAAAACCCACTGCTATATTCCAATATCAAACCCCTCTGTTCATATGATCCATACTAATCACAGCAGTATTACTTCTTTTATCTCTTCCAGTTTTTACAGCAGGGATTACAATACTTATAATGTGCCTTAGTGTGGGTCTGTTATGATTTTGTACACTTGATGTCCTGTAGGCTTCTTGAATTTGGATTTCCAATTCACTCTTCATGTTTGGAAAGTTTTCTAACATTATTTCATTGAGTAGATCGTTCATTCCTTTGGTTTGAAACTCTATGCCATTCTCTATCCCAATAACTCTTAAATTTGTTTTTTTTTTATGCTATCCCATATTTCTTGAATGTTCTGCTGGTGGTTTCTTATTATTTTTGTTGTGTGGTCTATGTTCTTTTCAAGATGATTTATTTGATCTTCGCTGTCTGATATCTTATCTTTCAACTGGTCTACTATGTTGGTATGCTTTCATTTGAGTTTTTAATTTGGCTTATTATTTCTTTCATTTCAAGGATTTCTTTTTTCTTTTTTTAGAATCTCTACCTCCTTGTTGAGGTGATCTTTTGCTTCTTGGATTTGTTTATGTAGCTCATTGTTGAAGTGATCTCCACTGCCTGTATTGGTCTATTATGTCTTATTTGAGATCCCAAAACATTTTACCCATGTATAGCCTGAATTTTTTCTCTGTAATTTTTTTCTGCTATAGCTGCCAATTCTTCTAATGATGTGTTGTCTTGATTTGTTTGTGGTGCTTTCTTCCCTTATCTTTTTATGTCATTCATGTGTCTTCCTTTCCATCTCTGTAAATCTGGTGTGTAATTGTTTTTGCTCTATAGATTTGTAGTGTTCTTGTAGGGTTCCAAGTTCTCTCTTTTGTGGGGAAGAACAATGTTAACAGATCCCTATATCAACAATACATCACCTATGAATAAATTATTTTTCTTAAGACATTTATTAGTCTCAATGTCCAGAAATGTTGGATTTATTTATTATTTAAAATATAATCAGTAGTTTCATAAAAAGGTTACAGATTCTGGTGGTGGACAATGAACTGTGGGTCAGGCATAGGATGATATGCTGAGAGGAAAAGATGTGAGGGTATAGAGTTAATATATCTTAGGAAATGTGAAGAAGAAATCTAGTGAAGAGGGTTAGTAGCAGGAGAATAGATAGGAAGTAATTTTGGGTAGACAATTATGTGGAAAGACAGTAGAGTACACAAAACAAACATACATATGTATTTAAAAATACAGGATGTAAAACAGTAAAATTTGGAGGGTGAAGAGAAAAAAAGAGAAGAAAAAGAAAAAAAGGCTTATGCAATTCCTCTATATTATATTATTCAGGTGATTAGTCCTCAAAGTTCTATTTCATGCAAAGTTCTTGGTTTCACATATGTTGGGGTTGTGAGGGCCAGAGGATAGAAGGGTAAAAGAGAAAGAAGAAGAAGAAAAAAACACTCTTAGAGACCTATTTCTTTTTCTTCCCATCCAGTAGGTGTCTCTGCCCTCAGGATGATATAGGTAACCAGGGTGTGAAGACTGGACCTGGTGTGGAGTGTCTGGAAGCAGGGAGTGCTGCCCACCAGTCCCAGCAAGGAAATAGCACCTCACAGGTCTTTCTCTGCAACCACTCATGTGACTTGAGCCCTTGGTATCCTCTCCCTCTCTTGCCCAGAGATTTCCCAGATCCTAGTCTCTCTGTTATGCTCCAGACCTTCGTCTCCCCCCTTCTCTTACTTATCAGGTCCCAACTGTGGGACCTCTCATCCCCAGGGTCATTCAAAGTGGATGGCACCCTGTTCACACTACACTCCTATGCAACTGAGAGCTGTTTTTGTGTTGGGTGGCCACTGTGTCGAGTTATGACTGCTGCAGGTGGAGGGGACTGGAAATCGGGTACCTGCTCAAATGGCGATCCGAGATAGCCATGCCCACCAAAAATGGCCAGGACGGTTTTCCAAGTCGGTCTGCCCCCAGTGCCAGTGTGTCTGGTGAGGTGGTGGGAGCTGGTCGATGGCCTTATGCTGTAGACAGGCAGCAAACGCATGACCTGCATGGGAGCCGCGCACAGTCTGGAGTTCTGCAGAGGTGCCTATAGGTACTTCCACTAAGCCACTTGTGAGCAGTGCGCGAACTAGAACTGCAGGCTTTGGGTCCCAAGTTTGGAGACCTACTCGGGCCCAGAGGCTCTGATTTCTGTGTGGGTGGTCGTAGCACTGGTTAATTCCGCAAAAATCCACTGTGTAGGGGGTCGTCCCACACTCTCTGAGATGCTGTACTCCACCTAGGCGAAACCCCTTAGAGAACTGCCCTTCTGCTCTCCCAACTTCACAACATAGAGCAGCCAGAAACAGGACTTACTGTATTCTGCCATCTTCCTCTCCTCTGCCTTTCTATTGTGACATGTGTACTGGTTTATTTTGTATTTTCCACAGGTAGGTTATAACATCTGTACATATTCATTATTTTATAAATTAAATAGTAGTAAGTATTCACACTTTTTACATTTTTCTTTTATTCATAATACAACTTAAAGATGTTTGCCGCAGTCTGGCTGGGCACAAATCACGAGCCACTGAAGCAGGAACAAACTTTATTTTTAAAACGCAGGAAAACACTTCACACAGCTCCCGGGGAAATCCTCCCGAACGCGCCACGAGGCTTGTCCAGGAACCCCCAGCCGGAACTATATCTCCCGGAAAATCCCTCCTCCTGCACTTCCCCAACCAATGGGAACTCTCGGGGAATCCCCGGAAATCCCCACGAGAACTCCAAAATAGTGCGAGAACTCAAAAGTTGCGGCAGAGGCGGACAGGCAGAGGCGCCTGTCAATCAATACTGTTGGCAAAATGCCAGGGGCCATACAGACTCAGCCGTGGCTCTCAGCATCTCCCCCTTTTTGTTTAATTAAACAACAAGCAATGTGGCTTAGGGACCGTGCCTGTTAGGCAGTCCAATTCAACATATGGTCCTTACCCGTCATCGGATGAACTGACCTCTAGGCGTCAGCCTCCTGTCTTAGGTTGGTACCACTGCAATTGGATCATACCCGTCACTGACTACCGGTCCAGCATACAGCCATACTTGTGGATAGGTCTATGCACCAGTGGGGGGGTGAGGTTCTTTGCCTCACCTCTGTTGGCCCCCAAATTTGGCCTTGGTGCCAGTGGGGGAGTGAGGTTAATGTGGCTTAAGGACCGTGCCTGGTAGGTTGTCCAATTCAACATATGGTTCTTACCCGTCATCGGAAAACTGACCTTTAGGCGTCAGCCTCCTGTCTTAGGTTGATACCACTGCAATTGGATCATACCCGTCACTGACTACCGGTCCAGTATAAGCCATTGGCCCCCAAATTTTAGACCATCACTAGCAGAAGGGAGGAGGATGCAAAATGCCATGACACTAAGCCAATTGAGGGCTCCTTTGAAAAATTGTACCACCGGTGACACCATCAACAAAAATACTCCAGCACTACCACAATTCGCTGTACCAACAGATAGTTCACAATGCATACAAGTGATACATAGTCCAGGCAAGGTCTGCAAGCAATTCAAAGCAGAGGAATCTGTCAATATGTCCATTTCCTCCCAAAGTAAATCGACTCCTTAATTGAGCATTACTTGTGGAGTTATTATTCATTGATGCATCAGTTTTTACAGTTTGTTGTGATAACTATCGAAGAAGCTGTAGTTTGGTTTTATCTTTGTCTTCACCGGCACTGGGATGAAGATAGGAGTTCTGGCAATGATGCTAAGAAAAAAATTATGTAACATTCCAACAGGCACTAAGAAAACAATTTTTTGAACAATTTACATTATCCTGAACAGAATTATTAAATATAATGAGAAGGAAAGGTGAAAGTAAACAAACAGATCTGTTAACCTCCTATTTGTTCACATATTAAAACAATTTTCAACAGCTGTTTACCCAATCTAAATTAAACCATTAAAATCATGTGAATAAAAAAATTCGGATCCATTTATTCATGAGCGCTCCTCATATATGATATATGGACATACGCACATACAGACATACAACACAAAACAGAAGTGTGCACACATAACATACAACACTTAAGACAATAGTAAAGGCCTTGAAGCTTTACCTAGGTGAAATCTCCATTGCAATGCTTAAAAACTCCACAGTCAAAAAATAAAACTGATCAGAAAAACATTAACCTAGGTCTGTATGAGCTCAAAAATAAAATAGAACTTTATGATGTGGGAAAAGGCAAATAATAAAATAAATATTGAAAAAAGCATCCTGGTTAATCACTGTCGCAGATGTAAGAATAGCCAAACTGGAGTTCTGGATATCAGCTGTTATGGATTTGAGCCAAATCATCTTCCTTTTGGCCTGTAGAAATTGTTTTAGTTAATCTCTCTGGAATCCAAATCGGCTGTTGTTCTCCCTGTGGAAAAACACAAACAGAACCCCGACTCCAGACAATCACTGGGTCAGGACCTTTCCATTGTCCTGTTAGAATATCCTTCCAAAGTACCTTAGGCTTATGTACATTTTTTGGACACATATGCCTTTCCGCAGCACTAAGCCCTGAGGAATCCAAATTTAAAAAGTTTAGAGTAAAAAGGGTTATTTTAAGTTTATCTTTGGGTGACATATACCCCTTTCCAATTCCCTCTTTTTGCTTTAGTAAGTACATTTTAATAGTTTGATGAGCTCTTTCAACTATGCCTTGTCCTTGTGGATTGTATGGAATTCCTGTTATATGAGTAATGCCAAATGATGAGCAAAATTGTTTAAAAGAGGTAGAAGTATAACCAGGACCATTATCTGTTTTTAACTGTTTTGGAACGCCCACAGTGGCAAAATTTTGTAAGCAATGAGCTATAACATCTTTAGTTTTTTCTCCAGAATGAAGGGAGCCCATCAAAAATCCGGAAGAAGTATCAACTGTAACATGCAAATATTTTAATTTTCCAAATTGTGGCAAGTGTGTGACGTCCATCTGCCAAATATGGTTAGGTATCAGTCCTCTAGGATTGACTCCAAGATTAACTTGTGGTAAAAAGGTCACACAATTTTGACATTGTTTTATTATTTGTCTAGCTTGTTCCTTAGTTATTTTAAAACGCTTTTGTAAAGTATTAGCATTGACATGGAACCTTTTATGAAAATGTGTAGCTTCTTCTAGTGTAGAGAAAATATGTATGTCATGTGTAGTTTTATCTGCTAAATCGTTGCCCAAACTAAGGGCTCCAGGCAATCCTGTATGTGCTCTGATATGTCCTATACAGAATGGATCTTTTCTGTCCCAGATTACACTTTGTATAGCAGAAAACAAAGAGAAAACAGTAGAGGAAGGGGAAATCCTGCCAGCATCTTCAAGGGATACTATAGCATTTACTACATACTGACTATCAGAGAATAAATTAAATACAGAATCTTTAAACATCACAAAAGCTTGTAAAACTGCATTAAGCTCTACCTTTTGAGCTGATTGTTTGGGTACTAAAAATGTAAAAGTTTGATCAGGGGTAACTACTGCTGCTGTACCATTATTTGACCCATCAGTGAATACATTTGGAGCATTCATGATAGGGGTTTTTCTTGTCATTTTTGGAAAAACTACAGGATGCGAAGACCAAAAAGACAACAAAGGATTAGATGGTAAGTGATTATCAAATGAAACATTAGATTTACACATGATTATTGCCCAAGTATTTAACTCATTAGCTAACTCATCAATTTGATCCATAGTATATGGAGTAATAATTTTATTGGGAGAAATTCCAAACACTCCCTTTGCTGCTTTTATTCCTTTGAGTATTAATTGTCCTACAGCCTCAGGATACCTAGTAAGAATAGTGTTAGGAGAATAAGATAAATGTATCCACAATAATGGACCTTCTTGCCAAAATACTCCTGTAGGAATATTTTTTGTTGGTATTACAATAAATAATAAAGGCAAAATTATATCAATTCTATCCAAATGCATATTTTCCATATATGTTTCAATAATTTTTAATGCCTTTCTTGCTTCAGGCGTTAACATGCGGGGTGAATTTGGATCTGATGGACCTTTTAGGATATCAAATAAAGGTCCCAACTCTCCTGTTGGTATGCCTAGATAAGGCCTTATCCAATTTATGTCTCCCAATAACTTTTGAAAGTCATTAAGTGATTTGAGTTGATCTACTCGTATTTGAATTTTTGGTGGACGGACCATGGTTGAGGATAATAGAACTCCTAAATAATTAATTGGAAAATTTAATTGTACTTTATCTATTGCTATCTCTAGATTATAATTTTTTAATAAATTTGTAAGTGTGGCATAACATTCTAGCAATGTGTTTTTATCTTTGTGTGCTAACAATACATCATCCATATAGTGAAATATTTGTAGTTTAGGATTTTGATTTCTAAGTGGCTGGATTGCTTTGTTAACATAAATTTGACACATAGTTGGGCTGTTAGCCATCCCTTGAGGGAGTACTTTCCATTCATATCTCTGATCAGGACCTTCATGATTCAGTGCAGGGATAGTAAATGCAAAATGTGGACTATCCTCAGGATGAATTGGAATTGAAAAAAAACAATCTTTAATATCTATAGCTAAAACGTACCAGGTTTTTGGCAAAGCAGACAATTGAGGAATCCCCGATTGAGTAGGTCCCATAATAACCATCTCATTATTAATGGCTCTTAAATCTTGCAATAATCTCCATTTACCAGATTTCTTTTTAATGACAAAAATGGGAGTATTGTAAGGAGATACGGAAGGTTGTATATGTCCCTCCGCTAATTGTTGTTTGACCAGGTCATGGGCTGCTTGTATCTTTTCTTTAGTCAGGGGCCACTGAGGAACCCATACTGGTCTATCTGATTTCCAAGTAATTTTTATTGCCTCAGTGACCCCTTCTGAAAACCCAGTCCATGTCTATTTATTCCCTGATCTATTTGAATGGGTGCTGCTATGCCTTGTTCTCCTAATCTTTTTTCTTTCCTGAAACCTTGTCTAGCCCTAATAGTGGGCGCATTTGGATTGATGTTATTTGTTAATGTCAAACCTAATTGATCTAGGACATCTCGTCCCCATAAATTTATAGGAAGATGATCCAATACATATGGCTGTATAGTTCCTTCGCATCCTTCAGGATCCTTCCAATCTAATACCATTGCACTTCTATGGGGATTAGTTGCCACTCCTAGGCCTCGAAGCGTTTGAGTGGCTTGTTGTAGAGGCCAATGTTGTGGCCATTCTTGACGAGATATGATGCTAAGGTCTGCACCTGTATCCAGTAGCCCATTAAATTCATGTCCTTGAATATTTAGTTTTAGCATGGGGCGAGAATCTAAATTTAAAGACAGCATAGCCCAATCTACACCTGTGGAGCCTAATCCCCTGGAACCTCTTTCTATAGTACTACTGGAAAATTTATCATGTAGGCTGGGTATTATTAATAACTGTGCTATTCTATCTCCTGGTGAAATTACTGATATACCCTTTGGAGAACTAGCTATAATTTTTATTTCACCTTCATAATAGGGATCAATTACCCCGGGACTTATCATAAGTCCTTTTAGCGTAGAAGAACTGCGTCCTAACAATAAGCCTACTGTTCCTTGGGGAAGAGGTCCTTTTACTCCTGTGGGAATGATTTGAACTCCCATCTCTGGAGTTAGTACTGCTCTGGCGGAGGCGCAGATGTCCAACCCTGCGCTCCCTCTGGTTCGTCTGATGAGAGATCTGATGGATAATGTGTCCTGGGCACTACCCTGATGGTATTGCTGGGTTCCTCCATGGTGTTTCTGGGTTCCTCCAGTGCCCCGTACATTTGTGGTCGTGGGCCCCGGAGCATTGGGCCCCCCTGTCCGTTTTTTGGCAATGGAGCTCGATGCCTTTCTCCACGATATCGTGGGTAAACACTTGGTCCTTGTCTGTTTTTTGATAACGGAATACCCTCTATGGTGGTTTGAGAACGGCATTCATTAGCCCAATGTTTCCCTCTACAGCATCGTGGGCAAATACCCGGTATTCTATTTGTTTGATATCTAGCTTTGTTAAACCCTCCTCCTATGGGGCAACTCCTTTTAAAATGTCCTGTTTGATCACAATTATAGCATGTTTTTGGCCTGGCATCTAAAGCCTGTTGTACTGCTGCTAAGACTTGCCCTTGTTCATTAATGTCTCTACATAATTTAATATATGTGTTTAAATCTTCATGTCTCCATGGTCTAATGACCTCTCTGCAACAACGATTTGCTTGGTCATAAGCCAGTTGTTTTATAAATGGCATTGCCTGTTCTGTATCCCCAAAAATTCTAGAAGCTGCTTGAATAAGCCTATCTACAAATCCAGCGTAAGGTTCATTAGTTCCTTGTATTACCTTAGATAATTGACCTTGTAAACCTCCATGCCCCTGTAAAGTTTTCCATGCCCTAACCGCATCTACAGCAATTTGTGCGTATACGCCAGGATCATATTCAATTTGTTGCCGTTGACCCTCATAAGGTCCTTTTCCTAACAACATATCTAGATTTCTTTGAGGGTAACCGGCTGCTGCATTTCGCCTAGCTGTCTCCCTGCAAAATTCCTCATTGGCAACCTTCCATAACAAATATTGTCCTCCATTTAGCACAGATTTACACATACTAGCCCAATCTGCTGGCGTCATGTCCAAGTTGGTAATGGATTCGACCATGCTTACAGTGAACGGTGCTTGAGGACCATAGGTTGTTACAGCCTCCTTTAACTGCTTCACTGTTTTGAAATCTAAAGCACGGTGAATTCGCTGCCCTCCTGCCTGCTCAAGTACAGGGCATGCTAATCTTTGAGGTCCTGTCTCAGGATCCCATCTATCAACTACGGGGTTTGAGGGCCACTCAGCTATCTCCATAGGGGGTGCTGTTGGTTGAATTACGCCCTCTGGTGATAGAACGGTGTTAGTAGCAGCCTCCTGTTGTAGCTTTTTCCCTAATACCTGTTTCTCCTCTAAGCTTTCTTCCTGTAAATTTTCTTCCTCTGTCTGACTAGCTTGAGAGACCTTCTCTTTTGCTTGATCTAAAATGTCTTTCTCCATGGTCTGAACCTCTAACAATTTACTTAACACTCTTTCAGTTTGTTTTTTACTAATTTCTAATCTGTTATAAAGATAACGCAACCCAATAAGATAACACAAAACAAAACCGAAACAGAATGAAACAAAAACGGAAAAAAAATCGTTGTATCAATTTTCCTATTTTCTTGATATGTGCATTTGTGGTCTATTTCTATCTCTTCCTCAGGGGCGAACAACTTCAAACCCTGAGCCAACCATTTTTCCCAATCTGCCTGATAAAATTCTAGGGATAGGCAGCTTGAAACAAACACAAAACAAATCAAAACAAGAACACATTGTTTTTTAAAATGGTCACCCATTCTCTCGCCTTCCCTTAGGGGCAATCAATTTCACTTACCCCGAAGCTTCAGACGTTCCCCGTACGGGCCACCAAATGCCGCAGTCTGGCTGGGCACAAATCACGAGCCACTGAAGCAGGAACAAACTTTATTTTTAAAACGCAGGAAAACACTTCACACAGCTCCTGGGGAAATCCTCCCGAACGCGCCACGAGGCTTGTCCAGGAACCCCCAGCCGGAACTATATCTCCCGGAAAATCCCTCCTCCTGCACTTCCCCAACCAATGGGAACTCTCAGGGAATCCCCAGAAATCCCCACGAGAACTCCAAAATAGTGCGAGAACTCAAAAGTTGCGGCAGAGGCGGACAGGCAGAGGCGCCTGTCAATCAATACTGTTGGCAAAATGCCAGGGGCCATACAGACTCAGCCGTGGCTCTCAGCAGATGTTCCCCTTCACATAAACAAGTCCCCCATTTTTAAAAATGATTATAGAGCATTATTCTGAAAATATGTCCTATAATTTACCTTGTGCATACATCACAGAGAAACTTTAAGTTGCTTCCAGCTTTTTGTAATTATCATGACCTTGAAATGAGTAAACCACTACAATTATAGTTTTCAATTCGGTGAAGAGATCCATAAGAAAATTTCCTATATGTAGAATTGCTAGACTGAGGTATGTGCATTTTAATTTTTGATGTATATTATTAAAACTTTTCTTCACTACCATTAAAAAGGCAAAACTATGGATTTTACAGTTTTATTTTGCATACTTTTTTATTAGGCAATTTAAAATTTTTCTCATGTTTCTTTTACTTAAATAATGCATTTGTTAGTCACGTCCCACAGAGCTCATCATAACTTTGATATCTCCATGACTAAAATATGAATTGCAAATATTTTCTTCACATTGCTATTTATCTTTTTGCTTTACTTAAGTCTTTTCTAGAAATTATTTCATATTGTCTTATCATTTCTCATTTCTTTAATTCAATAAAGTTTGTTTCTCTTGGGGGTAGGCTCTGATAATCTTTGATAATAGCTTTTTATATTTAAACTTTTCTTGAATAAAATTGATATTACTCAAGCACCTTCAAATGTAGCTAGTTAAATAAAAGATGCTTCATTTTCTAATTTCCTATCAAGAATCCTTAGTTTATTCACCAAAACTTGCGTATGGTACTCAAAATTAAACCTACTAATTAATCATACACACCAAGGGTTTCCTATAAGAAAACCAATGCCAACTACACAGATGATCTTTAAAATGTTCATGTATTTGTTCTCTTCAAATCTTTTAATCTCTTCTTTTAGTTGATTTATCTCTTTATTTAATGCCTCAGACTTCTCTCTGAATCCCTCAGTAAGCAGTTCTTTTTGGACCTATAAAAGAGGAAGAGTCCACTTTTGAGAATCCCTGGTTTTTAACTGTCAGAGTTCTGGATTTAAGAAGTTCAGCAGTTAACACGTGTGTCTATTTCTGTACTCCTTAGAATATTCTTTGGTATTTCCAGACCTTTGACCTGAAAAGACTTACACACTTGTGAGATTTCCTCACACTCACTGGAGGTTGGAGAGGGATTTTATTCCAGCACAAAGGATGCTGTGTCGGGGAGAATGAGGTTGAATTCTGATTGATTCTCAGATCCACCAAGGTGGCATGGCTGTGATCCTCTAACAACTCATGGGAAATGCTGCCCTTGTACAGAACACTGGTCATCAAGCTCCTGGTTATGAGACAGGTTTGTTTTACTCTACTTACATAGATGAACCAGGAAGATATGGAAGCAAGAGTAGCAATTTCTGATATTTCACTGTCCTAATTTTATAAGAGGCCAAATATGATGCATACAGACCAGAAGGATCTGTTTCAGGTCTCTTGGATGGTTGTGCCAGAATCCTCCCCAACTGGAGCATATAATCTCAACAAAGAGTAATCCACCACCCTGGGAGTTATTATTTTGTACCCTCCAAAGTCTATCAATACACAAAATGCTGTAGTCTCCTAGATTTATAGACTTCATTAGGATCCAGGTGCACTTGAGGTGTCTGTGTCAGTGAAACATTTGCCTTTTAGTGTCCCTTTGGAATGCTGTCTGTATCTAACATCTTGTCCCATCCCATCCTGAGAAATCAGGCACTGTCTGTCAGGTCCTGCCAGGCCCTGTAGAGACTCACCTTCAGCATGTGCTTCAGCACCCTTTCCTGCTCTCTCAGAATGCTCTCCTTTTCTCTCTCCATCTTCTCCTTAAGCTGTTTCATATTTTCCCTGAAGCTTCTCTCTTGGGCCTCCATCTTTTCCTGCTGCTCCTTGTTCTGCTGTCTTAGCAGCTCCTGTTCCTTCTCAGCTGCCTCCTTCTTGGCCCGCTCCTCTGCTCCACAAAGGTTTTAGAAGAGAAAAAAAAAAAAACAGGCTTGCATTCTAGCTTCCTAGGTTAGCACACCAAGGTGATTTCATAAAGGCAAGAGGGAAATCTCTCAATTCTCCCATTAGCCATGACTGCCATGACTGAAAGATTACATTTATAAATGTAATGGAGAGCTCTTTGCTGGACTCCCCTCTTGCTCTCAGATTTAGCAGGTCATGTGCTCCATAGCAGGAAGGAGCTTCTGGATTCAGGATGGTTTTCTTGTCCAGCCAGCCAAGGTCTGTGCAGGAACCTCCCCACCCTCTGAGAGCTATGACCTCCCCTGTACCTGCTATGGCCTTCTCTCCCTTAGTGAGGGCTTCATCTGAATGCAGAATGGATTTTTCTATGACAGACTGTGACTGTAGGAAGCTCTGGAGGACCTCCATTGCCTGGGGAACCAAGAAGAAACCAAAAAACTTTAGGAATCAAAGATCTGTCTTCAGATGAGGGAGGTATTATTCAATAGATCACAGAACTGACTTTAAATTTTGCATTCTTTGTAGTAGGATCCTGTTTGTTCCTTTCCTTTCCTGGACACAACAGAAGTCCATGCTCTTTAGTAAGACATGAAAAATCTGTATTGCAGCCTCCTCTCCCATGAATGCTACCCACCAGCCACCCGAGGTTGCAGCCCCAGTCAGCACGTCTACAAACACATATCCCCTCCATTGATTGTGGTATGTACACATACTTTTTCTTTCTTAACTAGGATCACATCTACAGTTTCCTTGACTTATATCTCCCTCCTCCCATACCACAAAGCTTTCCTAGGCTGCCTCTGAGTTTTGTTTTTCAACTTGGTTGAGAATAATAAGTAAAAATTGTAGACATTGAAGATGTATAATATGATGTTTTTGTATATGTCTGCATTATTAAATGATGACTACAATAGCTTCACAGAATTACATTTTCCACTGTCATGAGAATGACGACATCTATTCTCTTAGCAACATCTAAGTACTCAAGAGACTATTGTAACTCCAGTAATAATTGTACATCAGGTGTGCAGCACTTACTCATCTATAGCTGTATGTTTATGTATTTGACCAATATCTCCTCTTCCCTGCTCTCAGGTCCTGCTAATAACCATTGTACTCTAACTCTACTCTATGTTAATATGAGCTGGATGGTGTTTTTCCCTTGTTTGTTTGGTTGGTTTTTGTGGCACCAATGACCTTTAACTACACAGCATTTGTTTTTCTGTGTCTGGCTCATTTCCTTTAGGGCAATGTTCTCAGGGTAACCCATGTTGTCATCATTGGCAGGATTTTTTTATTGTAAAGACTGAATGATATTCTGTCACATATATGACATATATAGTTATATATGTGACAGAATATATGTATTACTTAGTAATATATGTATTACTAAGTAATATATTAATACATATAGTGTAATATATTAATACATATATGTATTACTTAGTAATCACAACTGCATGCTACTGGCATAAACACAGACACAATGACCAGTGGAAGAGAATAGAGAGCTAGGAAATAAATTGGACCACTGTCTTACTCCTTATATGTAAATGAACTAAAATTAATTAAAGGTCTAAACATAAGACCTAAAACTCTAAAATTCCTAGATGAAAACTTAGGTGAAAAAAATCTTTAACATTTGCCTTTTCAATGATCTTTTGGATTTTAAATCAAAGGCATAGGCAATAAAACCAAAAATAAATAATTGGGACTGTATCAAACTAAAGTTTCTGTGCAACCCAGAAACTATCAACAAAATGAAAACTTCATTGTATTGAATAAGAAAAAATATTTGCAAACCATATATTTGATAAAGGTTTAATTTCAAAGTGTGTTAGAAATTCCTAAAACTCAGCAGATAAAAACCACATGTAACTAGATTAAAAAATGGGGAAAGGACCTGAATAGACATACGACCTGCTGAATCTTTCCTGACTAGTTTCAATTCATAAAATATCTTGTATATTCTCAAAGGGAAACATTTAATCCTATGGGACTTTCCATCTACTTGCAGATTAGAATGTCCAACAGATAATTATGAAAGTGCTCAACATCACTAACACCGGTGAAGCACAAAATGAAAACCACAATGAAATCACAGCACATCTGTAAGAATGGTTATTATCAATAGGTCAAAGGAGAACAGATATTGGTGAAGATGTGGAGAAAAGAAAACCTTGTAAAACAGCTGTAGGAATGTGAACTGGTGCAGACACCATGGAAAACAAGGAGGATTCTAAAAGAAAAGAATTCTGAGTTTCTAATGGCTACTGTATCAGCTCTGTCACTGGCTGGCTGTATGATATTCAGCCACTTATTAGATCCTCATACACTACATTTCTTTACTGCATAAATGTGGAAGGTAGTAGTACCTAGCTTACATAATTCTGAGAATTAAATTGGTAATGCAAGAAAATGACCTGAAACTGTCCTGATATGGGAAGTGAATGTTCAATGTCTATTAACAACTGTTGCTCATCATCCTCAATGTTACTACCTATCAGCACACACCAGTTACCATTAACAGATAGTGTTAATTCACCATGTCCTACTGAATATTATTTTACCCATTTGAAGTATGATACATTTTATGAGAACAAAGTTATTTCCTTCATATTGTATCTTCTTACTTGGCCTACAAAACTACCATTTGGGGTAAATAAAAGAAATAGTTGGTTTCACCTGAATTCCTAGTTCTAAATCCTCTCTGGGAAGAACTATTTTCAGTTTATTGAAGGGTTTCTAATGGGTAGTGAATATAAAATGATATAAATGTCAACATATTGCCATTCTCTGCCTTTGTTTCACAAATAGTGCTATAAACTTAAGAATTTGAGGAGGAGCAACCCAGACCCTATGACTACACTCTGTTGGCCATCTCTTCTATCTCCTTACTCCTCACCTTCACTCCTTTCCTGGGCACTAGCTTGTAGTCAAGTTCCACTTTCTCCTTTGCTTCTAAGTAGAGCCTGTGGCCTCCAGGAATGGAGAATGCGCCTCTTGAGATGCCTTGCATCAGGGGCTCTGAAAGCTGCTTCAGCAGATCCTGGCAGTATTTAACTGATGCCTCTTCGTTCTGTAGCAAAAGAGCTTCCTTTTTTCTCTCTATGGTTTCCTGGAAGGGTAATGTAGGGAAATAAAATAATAAGTTGTTAGAAGGAAGGTCCAGTGGGGACCCTCTCAGAAGAAGCCATCTGACAGCCTCAGAGTGCCCTAAGTCATGGAAAGGAGTTAGGAGACATGCTTCAGTCTCACGTCTGGGCAATTCTCTGTGCAACTAAAAATGGCCTTAATGTCCCTGTGGTTAAGTTCTAGCTCTGTAAAATGATGGATTTAGAAGACATAATCTTGATGGTTTGTTTAGCTATAATATTGTTAACAGGGACCAAAACCCAAATTGTCACTAATAAAAAGCTAAATTTTTAGGAGGAAGAGGAGGATAGTCAATAATAAAAAGTAAATTTGGGAAGGAATGTGGATTTCTGTGGTTGAAATTATATCCATGGCAAACAATTCCCCAAGTAATGAGTTGAGTGTATTCTAAACAGAGTTTTGAACCCTTTATAAATTCTGTCAGTGAGGGTTTGAATGTGTGAGGATACTGGGATAGATTTTTTGACTGTTTGTTGGTTTTTGTAAATTATAATGCAGTGGACTTCCTAAGAGATTTTTGTCAGTGTTGTGTCAGTTCTAGATTAACTGAAAGACAAAATTCCAGTGAAGGTGCCCCTGGTCAGCAGAATTAGGCAGTCCCTGGGAGTTTTCTCCCTTGGTGTCCACACTGTGCCTTGTCCCTGGGTCTGTGAATGTGAGGGAAATTAATCCTAAGATTCCAACATGTTACATATCCCAGGTTAACTTTAAAAATGGAGAGTACTCCATAGGACAACAACTAATCACACAAACTCTCAAAAGCCGTTTTCTTTCACTGTGGCATAAGAGGAAATCAGAGACTAGAGAAAAGATTTGATGGGCCCTTGCTTGCTTGAAAGTGGAGAGGGCTTTCTCAGAGCACCAACAGGAGAACTAAGGTCACTTCACTCCTTGTTTTCTGTGGATGATGCACTGAGCAAAGAAATCACACATCCTGAGCAGAGATCTGACTGTGAGCTCACATATTTTTGTTGCGTTAAGCTGCTAATCACTTGATAATTTGTTTTGCAGCAATACTAAATTAAGGGCGCACTGTATCCTGAAGAGCCCCATTGCCCACAACAAAATAAATGAATGAATAAAACAGTTTCTTTCTATGATGAGAATGATGCAAACTCTGGAATCCAAAATATGGAGTCTAAGTCTCATTCCAGAAGGAGAGGAATAAGAAAATATGAATACAAATTCAATTACAATAAGCTTCTTCTGGAACCCCAGATTTTCATCCTTGAAGGAATGCTCCATGAAGACTGTGATGGCTTCCCTCTCACAGGCTGTGTGCACCTCCAGCAGCTCCTGGAGTGTGTCTGTGGGGAACTGCACCCGCTGGGCCATCTGCTCGCTGTAGTGGTCAGCTGCCTTCTGCAGGGCTGCTGAGTTCTCACGCTGGGCCAGAGTGGTCACTGCATTCTCCAAGCAAGGAATGGTTCCTTTGTTGATGGCATCTACGTAGGTTTTCAACAGAGTCGCCAACCCTAGTTGACAGGGAACACATGGGTAGTCTTACCCATCATTTTTACAACTTTAAGCATTGCCTTTAGAATAATCACAAAAATTATCTTCTTTTCCTTCTGCACTTATTGTTCTTCCTTGGTCATCTCCTCTGTAAATGAACCACTATTTAATAACACTGCTTTTCCTATACACTCCTTCTTTTATAGTTCTCATATTCACCCCATTTAGCAATTACTGATTGCAACCAAGAGGTTTTTACTGTTTCCTAGAAAAATAATTTCCTGTTCAAATAAAATGAAAAAGAGTATTAGAGAAAGTAAGTTACATAATTTTTGAGTATTGATTTAAAATAAAAATGCAAGTATTCTTGTAAAAACAATATCATCACAAATTTACAGAAGGCAATATAAAGCTTTGAAGCAGGCATAGTACCTTCTCCACATGGGGACTTCACTATTGCATTGAACACATGCTCCTGAAACCAATGCTGTTTAAATTTGTTTCTCAAAAACACAATGAGCAGGCCTGGGACTCATGACCTGCTGATTCTTTTCTGACTAGTTTCAATTCATGAAATATCTTGTATATTCTCACAGGGATACATTCAATCCTATGGGACTTTCCATCTACTTGCAGATTTCTCTCCTTAGCAGTAGCTTCTGATGAGTACACTTCCTTAGGGTGCTCATTTTGTGAGATGTGGTAGACTTCAACAAGTCCTCAGATATGAAAATTTTAAGGAAAATGCATTTCTGTGTGTGGCATGAATGCCTGATTCTCCACATTTCTTACAAAAGCAAACAGAATTACTGACAAACTCACAAAAGAATCACAGTGTTATCATCCATACTGAACCCCCCAGAGACATGCTTTGGGACAACAGAAACTCACGATTTCCAGTGACAGTGATTCCCCCTCTCAGGGTCTTGGTCTTTGCATTGGTGAAGACATAGGAACAGAATTTTTTTAATTGCTCCTGGAAATTACTTTCCAGTTGGTTTTGTGGAACTTTATCAATGTGGGACAACAGGCTTCTGTCATTTGTAGGCCTGTCAAAGACAAAGCACTTTCGTTTTGGAAAGAAATATCTGATACACTCTCTAGACATATTGGAATTTTGGATATTGGGATTCTTTCCTGTAAAAAGAACACAGGAGACAAGTCTGCAGGCAAAGGGATTGAGGTCTTTTCTAAGGATTTTTGTCTAAATGTAGATCACAATCTACAAAGCAGTGTTATGTAAACTTAACTTGAATATCTGTTTTTTGAACTGAGAGTCAAGGAATTATTTTTGGTTAGAAAAGGGAGATGCTCATCTCAAATGGAGAAATTTGTAAATGGTCTCCTTAACACTTGTGTAGTAGCAAACAAAGTATTTATTAAAAGTTTGAAATGACTGATTAATCACAAAAATTGTTAAGAAGACTTTTCTGATATTGTCATCCTAAGTCATAAATAAGATGTGGGCTCTTAAGTGAAGTAATACTAGAAATAAGGACAAGATATTGCTGGTAAAAATGACATGAGGAGGACAGATGATACCCAGAAATGTAGAGAAAAATCCTTCAAAATCAAAGCCCCCAATCCACACATCATAATTATGTTTAGAAATTACTTCAGCAAAAAACTCCAAAGTAAAGTAAATTTCAATGTGATGTGTATTTATTGATGTGAGGTTATTTTGGACTTGACTTTGTCTCAGAGAGATTCCAAGACATAAATCAACTGTTCAAAATAAATGTTAGTCCAAAGAATAAATAAATATAGGTATTGATAAGTTCTAGTACTTATCTACTCTGCTAAATATACTCCATGTGATAAATTTATGATAGTAACATGAGTTACTGTGGAATAAATAACATGAGCTTGTCAGGAAGGTAAAATGAAAGGTTAAACAATTTCGCTAGAATTATGTATCATTGTGTGTTTTTCATTGAACCATTCATTATACAAACGTCTTTTCTCCGAAGGCTGTAACTATCTACTTTGATAAATGAGTGAAATATTTCTAAAATTGGGTCATTAAATTTCCTGTGATTCTGGGCTTACTCATTTCTAGTTTGATAAACTCTTTTCCTCAAAATACGAGGAACAGTTATACTTCATAAGTAATGAATATATGAGCCTTTAAAATGGTGGCATTGAATGTAATCCTCATTATTTTTCATGGTACTGGTTGTTCTACAATTATTGGGATTAATATTGAGCCCTAAATTTCCTTAATGAATCTAAATTTTAGCCTCTGAAGATTTTTATGAAATAATAAATGAAAATCATGCCCCCTGTCAAAATCATTAATCACCATTAGCAAGGGCCTCAATTTAGTCTCATATATATAGAAGTAAAAGTCAGTGCTTAGTTGATCCCACTTCCTTACTGAACCTCCCCACAACAAGGCTGCCCTCAGATACCTTTAATCAGCTTCAAGGCATTCTCCAGGTACTCATCTTCTGTGATGGGTTGTCCATCCAATTCCAGCTCCAGCATGAAATCTCGAACAGTCCACACAAAGTCTGGAAAGAATCTTACAAACTCAGAGGAGTCCTCTACTTCATCTGGTGTGGGGTCAGATTTTGCCCTGATTAGTTGTGTTAGTTCAGTCACATAGCTGGGATCTTAGCTAAGGAATGAGAAGCATCACAATTTACATCTCCATTAGAAACAAGTTTTATAAACATTCTTTTTCCCTATATCCATATTTACTCAATCAAGACAATTAAGTTAGAAGAAAGAAAAAACAGCCTCAGTTGCCATTCTTTCAAAGTCAATGAAACATAGTTGTTTGGTTCTCGGAAGGATACTGTAGCTGCTCCAGGGCAATGCGGTCAATGTTGCCCATGCTGTTATAGACAAATAAGCTGCTGAGAAGTACAGCTAAGGCAAAGATCCAGGAGTCATTCTTAGGGTCAACCTAGGAATCACATGGGAACAAAGAATTTAGGAGTCCACTCTTCATTCATTCATTGAGTTGTTCACACCTTCTTTTTTGTGGGGGTAGACTGGGGATTGAGCTCAGGAGTAATTGACCACTAAGCCACATCCCCAGTCCTATTTTGTATTTTATTTAGAGACAGGGTGTCACTGAGTTGCCTAGCGTCTTGCTATTGCTGAGGCTGGCTTTGAATCCTTGATCCTCCTGTCTCAGCCTCCCGAGCCGCTGGGATAACAGGCTTGAGCCACTGCTCCTGGCTTCATTCCTTCTTTTAGCTGTACTATTTATGAATATAGATGAAATAACATTTTAAGATAATGCTAAATTCAAATCTATTGATATTTATATTGGTCCTTCTCAGGACAATAGTTTGTTTAGCTATGAAGGCCAATGAAGGTCATTCTCAGTGCACATAAAATAGTTAATAAAATGCCTAGAACATAGTAGATATCCCATAATAAGTGGACAATTAGTCATTACAAATTTCATTGTCATCATGGCTATATTAAGGATGCAAGCACTTTCCAATTAATTTCAACAACCCTTTTTTCAACATCTGACAATATACCAGACACTGCATTTGATTTTGTAGATACAAAGTTTCCATATGATAGTCCCTGCTCATGGGAATATCACTTTATGAAGAAGAAGATACATGTAACAACATATAAACACAGCTCAAATGATAACCTGTGAGGAGAGGAAACCAAAGTAGAAAGATAGAGAGAAAGAGAGAAAGAGAGAGAGAAAGAAAGAAGGAAAGAAAGAAAGGAGGGAGGGAGGGAGGGAAGGGAAGGAAAGAAAATAGGAAAATAATTAGTGGGGTGGGGAGTTCCATGTATGTGTGTGAATTACTGGGAGTTCAGAGCAAGCAATCATTAGCTGAGGTTTAAAGAGCTGATAGAATAGGGACTTGTGGAGATGCAAGGGTCCAGCAAGTGGAAGGACCAGCAGCAGCAAGTCTCACTTGTTACAGTACAAGTTTCTTTTATTTCACTGAAGCTGTGAGTATGCAGGCCAGGGTGAAAAGAAGCCTGAAATGAGATAACAGCAAGACTTAAAGGCTTTGAAATAGATCCAGATCCTGTTACAAGTCCTATTATCAGCCATCGATTCTGCTTGTTTCAGCTTATGTGTTGTTCTCTTGAAAACTGCAATTAGATATTAAAAAAGGGTTTTATGAAAACCAAAACATATTACAAATCAATAAGATTCAGACTAATATAAATTATGATAAAAGATTGATTACAACTAATAATGTAAAGATGAATTACCTAAAATTTTATCATTTGCTAAATTTTTGTTCAGTCTAGCTCATGCTTTTAGTCAGTGAAAATTTCATATCCGGAACTCAGAGACCAAAATCTTATTGATAAAGCTGAAGATTATTTAAATGAATTCTTTCCCCAAAAGCCTATTTTCATGGTCTCTACCTTTAAAGGTACCAAGCCCACTGACCCCACACATTACAGCTTTCTTCAGGAAGCTATCCATAAACCTCATAACTCTCATAGCTAGATCCCACTTTTTGCATCTCTTTTTTCCTACTGATCTCATTTCATATTTCTTGTCTCTATAACAGGGCTCAAAGTCTTTACCTTATTGAGTGATATATTTGTAGTACTTAGCACAGAGCCCTAGACTTCAGCTATTTAATGTGTATTTATTAAATTAAATTGTACATCTCAATATTAAAAATAAAAGATCTAGAGCAGAGCCACCGCCCACGCTGTAAGGTAGGCAGACCTGCGACCGACCAGCAGAACAGGCCCACTGGCCCGCCGGCGTGGTAGACACATCACCCCAATTGGAGGAAGGGCCCAGCTGCCATCCGCAAGATAGACAGACCGCGTGTCCCGGAGAAGGGGCCCAACGGCCCGCCGGCCTAGTTGAAAGATCACCCCAATTGGAGGAGGGGCACAGCCGCCGCCTGCTCCTGCAAGGTAGGCAGACCTGCAACCTGGACAACAGGCTCAGTGGCCCGCCAGCATGGTAGACAGATCACCCTTAATGGAGGAGGGGCCCAGCTGTTGCCCGCAAGGTAGGCAGACCACACGATCTGGAGAAGGGGCTCAGCGTCCCGCCGGCGTGATAGACAGATCACCCCAATTGGAGGAGGAGCACAGCCGCCGCCCGCCCCTGCAAGGGAGACTTTGCAACTATACAAGAGCAATATAAATATATATGGGGGAAATTCAATAACACAACAGTTTCACCAAGCAGAAAGAAACAAGAGCAGGATGAAAAGACAAGGAAAGAAAGGACCACAAGCAATGCAGCTCAACTCAACTTTAGAAGAGGTAATATCTGCAGCAGATGGAATGTCAGATAAAGAATTCAGGATTTACATGCTTCAGATGATCTGGAGTCTCAAGGAAGACATTAGACAGCAAAATCAGACAATGAAAGATCACTTCAACAATGAATTACATAAACAAATCCAAGAAGCAAAGGATCAATTATACAGGGAGACAGAGGTTATAAAAAACAAACAAACAGAAATCCTAGAAATGCAGGAAGCAATAAACCAACTTAAAAACTCAAATGAGAATACTACCAGCAGAGTAGAACACTTAGAAGATAGAACATCAGACAATGAAGATAAAGTATTTCAACTTGAAAAGAACATAGACAGCTCAGCAAGACTGTTAAGAAACCATGAACAGAACATCCAAGAAATATGGGATAACATAAAGAGACCAAACTTAAGAGTCATTGGGATACAGGAAGGTATAGAGGTCCAAACCAAAGGAATGAGCAACCTGTTCAACGAAATAGTATGAGAAAACTTCCCAGACTTGAAGAATGAGACAGAATCCCAAATCCTAGAAGCCTACAGGATACCGAATGTGCAAAATCATGAGAGATCCACACCTAGACACATTATAATGAAGATGCCCAACATACAGAATAAGGAGAGAATTTTAAAAGCTTCAAGAGAAAGGAAGCAGATTACATTTAGGGGTAAACCAATCAGGATAACAGCTGATCTTTCAACACAGAATCTGAAAGCTAGAAGATCCTGGAACAACATAATCAAACACTGAAAGAAAATGGGTTCCAACCAAGAATTGTGCATCCAGCGAAATTAAGCTTCAGGATGGAAGATAAAATTAAAACCTTTCATGATAAACAAAAGCTAAAAGAATTTGCAGCTAGAAAACCATCTCTTCAAAATATCCTCGGCAAAACATTACAGGAAGAGGAAACGGAAAATAACAATGAAAACCAACAGTGGGAGGTAGTACAGTAAAGGGAAAAAATAATCAAAGAGGAAAAACAAACCATGTTTAGTAACATAAATTAAAAAATATGGCTGCAAGAACAATCCATATCTCAATAATAACCCTAAATGTTAATGGCTTAAACTCACAAATTAAGAGACACAGGCTAGTAGAGTGGATCAAAAAAATAAAAGTTCCAACAATATGCTGCCTACAGGAGACGCATTTGATAGGAAAAGACATGCATAGACTGAAGGTGAAAGGTTGGGAAAATCATATCACCCATATGGACTTCGGAAACAAGCAGGAGTGTCCATACTCATATCAAATAAAATAGATTTCAAGCCAAAGTTAATCAAAAGGGATAAAGAGGGACACTACATACTGCTCAAGGGAACCATACACCAACAAGACATAACAATCATAAATATATATGCCCCAAACAACGGTACAGCTATGTTCATCAAACAAACTCTTCTCAAGTTCCAGAGTCTAATAGACCACCATACAATAATTATGGGAGACTTCAACACACCTCTCTCACCACTGGACAGATCTTCCAAACAAAAGTTGAATAAAGAAACTATAGAACTCAATAGTAAAATTAATAACCTAGACTTAATTGACATATATATAATATACCACCCAACATCAAGCAGTTACACTTTTTTCTCAGCGGTACATGGATCCTTCTCAAAAATAGATCATATATTATATCACAGGGCAACTCTTAGACAATATAAAGGAGTAGAGAGAATACCATGCATCTTATCTGATCATAATGGAATGAAACTGGAAATCAACGATAAAAGAAGGAAGGAAAAAAAATGCATCACTTGGAGAATGAACAATAGGTTATTGAATGATAAATGGGTTATAGAAGACATCAAGGAGGAAATTAAAAAATTCTTAGAGATAAATGAAAACACAGACACAACATATCGGACTCTATGGGACACAATGAAAGCAGTTCTAAGAGGAAAATTCATTGCTTGGAGTTCATTCCTTAAAAAAAGGAAAAACCAACAAATAAATGATCTCACACTTCATCTCAAAATCCTAGAAAAAGAAGAGCAAAACAACAGCAAAAGAAGTAGAAGGCAAGAAATAATTAAAATCAGAGCTGAAATTAATGAAATTGAAACAAAAGAAACAATTGAAAAAATTGACAAAACTGAAAGTTGGTTCTTTGAAAAAATAAATAAGATCGACAGACCCTTAGCCATGCTAACGAAGAGAGGAAGAGAGAGAACTCAAATTACTAGCATACGGGATGAAAAAGGCAATATCACAACAGACACTTCAGAAATACAGAAGATAATTAGAAATTATTTTGAATCCTTATACTCCAATAAAATAGAAGATAGTGAAGGCATCGATAAATTTCTTAAGTCATATGATCTACCCAGACTGAGTCAGGAGGATATAGACAACCTAAACAGACCAATATCAATTGAGGAAATAGAAGAAGCCATCAAAAGACTACCAACTAAGAAAAGCCCAGGACCGGATGGGTATACAGCAGAGTTTTATAAAACCTTTAAAGAAGAACTAATACCAATACTTTTCAAGCTATTCCAGGAAATAGAAAAAGAGGGAGAACTTCCAAATTCATTCTACAAGGCCAACATCACCCTGATTCCTAAACCAGAAAAAGATACTTCAAAGAAAGAAAACTACAGACCAATATCTCTAATGAATCTAGATGCAAAAATCCTCAATAAAATTCTGGCGAATCGGATACAAAAACATATCAAAAAAATTGTGCACCATGATCAAGTAGGATTCATGCCTGGGATGAAAGGCTGGTTCAATATACGGAAATCAATAAATGTTATTCACCACATCAATAGACTTAAAGATAAGAACCATATGATCATCTCGATAGATGCAGAAAAAGCATTCGACAAAGTACAGCATCCCTTTATGTTCAAAACTCTAGAAAAACTAGGGATAACAGGAACATACCTCAATATTGTAAAAGCTATCTATGCTAAGCCTCAGGCTAGCATCATTCTGAACAGAGAAAAATTGAAGGCATTCCCTCTAAAATCTGGAAGAAGACAGGGATGCCCTCTCTCACCACTTCTGTTCAACATAGTTCTTGAAACACTGGCCAGAGCAATTAGACAGACGAAAGAAATTAAAGGCATAAAAATAGGAAAAGAAGAACTTAAATTATCACTATTTTCAGCAGACATGATTCTATACCTAGCAGACCCACAAAGGTCTACAAAGAAACTATTAGAGCTAATAAATGAATTCAGCAAAGTGGCAGGATATAAAATCAACATGCATAAATCAAAGGCATTCCTGTATATCAGCGACAAATCCTCTGAAATGGAAATGAGGACAACCACTCCACTCACATAATCTTCAAAAAAAATAAAATACTTGGGAATCAACCTAACAAAAGAGGTGAAAGATTTATACAATGAAAACTACAGAACCCTAAAGAGAGAAATAGAAGAAGATATTAGAAGATGGAAAAATATACCCTGTTTATGGATAGGCAGAACTAACATCATCAAAATGGCGATATTACCAAAAGTTCTCTATAGGTTTAATGCAATGCCAATCAAAATCCCAACGGCATTTCTTGTAGAAATAGAGAAAGCAATCATGAAATTCATATGGAAAAATAAAAGACCCAGAATAGCAAAAACAACTCTAAGCAGGAAGTGTGAATCAGGCGGTATAGCGATACCAGACTTCAAACTATACTACAGAGCAATAGTAACAAAAACAGCATGGTACTGGTACCAAAACAGGTGGGTGGACCAATGGTACAGAATAGAGGACACAGAGACTAATCCACAAAGTTACAACTATCTTATATTTGATAAAGGGGCTAAAAGCATGCAATGGAGGAAGGATAGCATCTTCAACAAATGGTGCTGGGAAAACTGGAAATCCATATGCAACAAAATGAAACTTAATCCCTTTCTCTTGCCATGCACAAAAGCTAACTCAAAATGGATCAAGGAGCTTGATATCAAATCAGAGACACGTCGTCTGATAGAAGGAAAAGTTGGCTCTGATCTACATATTGTGGGGTCGGGCTCCAAATTCCTTAATAGGACACCCATAGCACAAGAGTTAATAACTAGAATCAACAAATGGGACTTACTCAAACTAAAAAGTTTTTTCTCAGCAAAAGAAACAATAAGAGAGGTAAATAGGGAGCCTACATCCTGAGAACAAATCTTTACTCCTCACACTTCAGATAGAGCCCTAATATCCAGAGTATACAAAGAACTCAAAAAATTAAACAATAAGAAAACAAATAACCCAATCAACAAATGGGCCAAGGACCTGAACAGACACTTCTCAGAGGAGGACATACAATCAATCAACAAGTACATGAAAAAATGCTCACCATCTCTAGCAGTCAGAGAAATGCAAATCAAAACCACCCTAAGATACCATCTCAGTCCAGTAAGATTGGCAGCCATTATGAAGTCAAACAACAACAAGTGCTGGCGAGCATGTGGGGAAAAGGGTACACTTGTACATTGCTGGTGGGACTGCAAATTGGTGCGGCCAATTTGGAAAGCAGTATGGAGATTTCTTGGAAAGCTGGGAATGGAACCACCATTTGACCCAGCTATTCCCCTTCTCGGTCTATTCCCTAAAGACCTAAAAAGAGCATACTACAGGGACACTGCTACATCGATGTTCATAGCAGCCCAATTCACAATAGCAAGACTGTGGAACCAACCTAGATGCCCTTCAATAGATGAATGGATAAAAAAATGTGGCATTTATACACAATGTAGTATTACTCTGCATTAAAAATGACAAAATCATAGAATTTGCAGGGAAATGGATGGCATTAGAGCAGATTATGCTAAGTGAAGCTAGCCAATTCCTAAAAAACAAATGCCAAATGTCTTCTTTGATATAAGGAGAGTAACTAAGAACAGAGTAGGGAAGAAGAGCATGAGAAGAAGATTAACATTAAACAGGGATGAGAGGTGGGAGGGAAAGGGAGAGAGAAGGTAAATTGCATGGAAATGGAAGGAGACCCTCAGGGTTATTCAAAATTACATACAAGAGGAAGTGAGGGGAAAGGGAAAAAAACAAGGGGGAGAAATGAATTACAGTAGGTGGGGTAGAGAGAGAAGAGGGGAGGGGAGGGGAGGGGAGGGGAGGGGAGGGGGATAGTAGAGGATAAGAAAGGCAGCAGAATATAACAGACACTAGTATGGCAATATGTAAATCAGTGGATGTGTAACCGATGTGATTCTGCAATCTGTATACGGGGTAAAAATGGGAGTTCATAACCCACTTGAATCAAAATGTGAAATATGATATATCAAGAACTATGTAATGTTTTGAACAACCAACAATAAAAATTATAAAAAAAATAAAAATAAAAGATCTGTCATGGTTTACCAAAGTAATGGTTTGGGTGTGAGGTGTTCCCCAAAAGCTTATGTGTGAAATAATGCAAGAAGGTTCAGAGGAAATATCAAAGGCCTAATGTTATCAAAGGCCTAATGTTCTTTCTGACATGCACATGCTGATTCACAACAGTTGGGGAGGGCAGAGTGGGGGTAAGAGAGGGGAAATGTGAATGGATGACAGTAGAATGAATCAGACATAAGTTTTCTATGTTCCTATGTGAATACATGAGCAGTGTAACTCCACATCATGGACAACCACAAAAATGGGAAGTTACACTCCATGTATATATGGTATGTCCAAATACATTCTACTGTCATGTATAACTAAAAAGAGCAAATATTTTTTTTAATTAGAAGAACTGGGACTATAGCTCATGGGTAAAACACCCCTGGGTTAATTCCCAGTATTGGAAAAACAACAATAACAACAACATGGAGCCCATTTATTTTCTCTTGTAGAGATCTAAAATATAAAGAGGTTGGGTTTATCTCTCATGGTACAAGTTTTTGAGAATACAATGTGTTAGAATGAATCTGATTTTTTTTGAGTATAAGGTTTTTGTATTTTTGAAATAAAATTATTATTTCTTTAAAGTAAAAAGAAAGAAATGATTGGGTTATGAGTGTCTTAACCCAATCAGTGAATTAATCCCTGATGGGTAACTGAGTGGTAACTATAGGCGGGCAGGCTGTGGCTGGAGGAGGTGAGTCCCTGGGGGGTCTATGTTTGGGTGTATATTTTGTATGTAATCGTTCTCTGTTTCCTGATCATCCTGTGAGCTGCTTCCCTCTGCCACACACTTGCACACAGTGTACTGCTCACCTCAAGCTCCGAGGAATGAATCTGTCTAACAATGGACTGAGGCCTCTGAAATCGTGAGCCCCCGAATAAACTTTTCCTCCTAAAATTGTTCCTGTCACCTATTATTTTAACAGCAGCTAAAAAAAAAACTCACTCAAAAAACCAAGGTATTTTAGGTTGCTAAGGAAGTTTGAGGAAATGGAATTTAGCCTCCTTATTCCTAATTGAATTACTAGTTCAGGAATATGACATGGTAGTCAAACTGAGGTGACCAATTGAATGGCACATGAATAAAGAGAACAGCACATTCTCTGCCTCACCTTTTCCACATCTCCCAGGCCCTCAGTGTCCAGGAGGACCAGGGTGTGGTTTGGCTTGCTGGGGTGGGGCATACACAACATCCAGATGCCCTTGGTTTTAGCCTTCACTGTGGAGCCCAGAGGGAAGCCTGTGAGGGAAGAGGAGAAGACAATATAGAGTGACAGCTGAGAGGAAAAGCTGCCAGGGGTTACAGGGGTTAAATCTGTAGGAATGTACAGTGTTGAGCAAGTAGTGTTTGCTAGTATTTCACAAAGATAAATAATCCACGTGTTGTCTATCTTTCTCAAAAAACCCCTTCATGCCTCAAATTCACATTATTCTTTCAAGTGCTCAAATTATTTCACCTTAAGAATTAGTGTAAAATCTATCATCCTGTGCTGTCATCCTATGTATTTTTATCTGACCAGGAAGAGCTGCAGTGTCCTCTGGCTGCAGACTGAGTTCAACCAGTTGGAAACACCAGTGGGAGACCAGAAGGCAGGCATGTGTTCCTCCAGCTTCCATCGTGCTGGGCCACAGTGTCCCAGGGGCTTGTTCCTCTACCTCAGGTCACTGTTTCTTTCCGTAGGTCCATCCAATAGTTCTTCTCTTTGCCACATCATGGCATCCACTCTAAACTCACCTCATCAGTGTACCAGAGGTGAGTGGCTACTGCTTTATCACATCTGGCTGGATTCCTTTATCCATACTCTGACCTTAGAAATAATTCCTTCATTCAATGCTCAATTACCCTGTGAATGGGTGCTATAGTTTGGATCTAGAATGCCTCCAAAGACCCAAGTGTTTAAGTCTTGGCCCCCAGTTTGACACTATTGGGAGGAACCCTTAATAGGCAGGGCCTAGTGGGAGGACTTCACATTACTGGGTGTGGGAAAAGTGCCCTTGAAGGGGATTGTGGGATCCTGGTATTCCTCCTTTTTTTATTCTCTTTTATTTCCCCGCTCTTTGGTTTACCATGAGTTGAGCAAACTTTTGATTTTCCAGTAGCTGTTTGCCATGATATGCTCTCTCACCAGAGGCCCAAAACATCGGGGCAAATTAATCATGAAACCTCCACAACTGTGAGTCAACATTTTATCTCCACCAGTTTAATTATCTCTGGTATTTCTTACAGTGAAGGAAAGATAATAATTTGGTCAGCTGTACCCTTCAAGGACCTGTACTGATATATGAGCTTCTTTCAGGTTTCTTTTTCCCCTTTCTCCTTATTGGGTTTTTTGCTTTCTTCTCTTCAGCCAAATAATGAACTGTGCCCCATCAGGAGGACATAAATGAAGAAAAAGCAGGAAAGACCTGTGATACCTGTTGACCTTCTTTACAAAGAGTTAATCCCATAGGAGAAAGGATTTGAAGACTAGTCCTGGAACCAGTGGCTGATACGACCTGTCCAGCAGTCCAAGACTTTGACCACCTGCATACAGTAATGTTTCCTTCCTTCAACTAGGAATAGAATGGAAATGACAAAATTCCTAGAGGATTGTTTCTGCATGACCTGGGCTGTCCCATTTCCATAGCCTCTGAGATTCCCATAAAGAGGTAGGAAATCTACAATTTTTTATATGTTGGTAGCATCTGATTTCTGACTGATCGGAGTAAGCCCAACTATGAGTACTCTCATCTTTAGAGAGGACAAAGTGTGGTGAGAAATCAACACTGTCAAGAATACAAGGTATAATAAAAGGAAAATGAGCCACTTACAGAGAGAAAGAAATAGTGACCTGGTTTTGACTGGAAGTGAATCAGTTTCTTTCTGTTATTACTATGACACTATAATGTGGAGGGCTGGAGAGTCCCAGTTGAGATGTTTAAAGTACTTTGGAACCATAAATTCCCTTAGCAGAGCATTGGGAACGATCTCATTGTTGCTTGATGTTATCTTGAGTAGAAAACAAGAACAATGCTGCTGAAACTTCCTCTCTATTATCTGTCTCTTAGGGTCTCAACCCTTTCATCCCTTGAAATGTGACTTATGAATTTGTTTGTTCTAGGCAAGAAAAAAAGTGTCTTCCCTTGATTGATGATAATTATTCCATTAAAAGAGTGACAAAGACAAAAATGCTTTGTTTAGGTGACAATGGAAGAATGGTCAAAAGAGAAGAGGAGAGAAAAGCAGAGAGGGAAAATGGAAGAAGGGCACAAAAGATTCAGAAGAAGCGAGGGGAAGAGGCGGGGTGCGGGGCATGGGTGGAGGGGGGAGAGAGAGAAACCTAGAGATTAGTAGACTGACTTTTGTGAAAAAGTTCACAAAATAGGAAATATAAATGTCCAGGTGTTTACCTGTATTTATAGTGAGATAGATAACATACAACTATCCAGTTCATAGATCAGTAAGAGTTAACATTTCGTCTTATGTTACCAATTATTTTTAGGATGTATGGAAATCTCATGAAGAGAATGTAAATGAAACAAAGTTTGGAAAGCTGTTTAATATGACCCAGAAAGGCTGAAGACGTATATGGAAACTGAGATCCAGAAATTCCACTTCTGGATATATGGCACAGGAGAAGTTTTTGTACATTGTCACCAGGATATAAATATAAGAATATTCATAACTACCATATTCATTAAAGGTAAAACCTAGAAATAACACCACTGCTCATCAACAACTAATGGATAAATAAACTGGTACAAGCATACTCTAAAGTACTGAAAACAAATAAATTACAGATATGTGTGACAAACAGAGGATGCTCATAAATTTCTTGTTGAGCAAAAGAAGTAAGACACACAAGAATATATACACCACAGTCTCTTTTGTATAAAAGTTAAAAGAAGGCTGAACAAAGATATTTTGTAGACTGCATAACAGATTATAGAACCATTACTTAGAAGCAAGAATAGAGTGTGTCCTGAAAATCAAATTATGGATGAGCTTTGTTGAGAGTGTGAGAGGATATGATTTGGGCTTTTGAATGTTGATAATGTTTCATTTCCTGATGTGCATAGTGATTATATAATTGTTCACTTTATATTTATTAACTATGTTGCACACATGGGCTTTATGTACACTGTTATAATTTGCATGTTACAAAAGACTGAGCAAAGAGAAAGGTATGCTAATTTGTCAAAGATTTGCTATGAAATAGAAAGAAAATTGGTAGTTCGATTTGAATATTGGATATAGAGGGATCTTACTGTGCATCCTTCTGCCCATCTATTTTTTCTTAAAAGGACAAAGTTAAGTATATTTGCAGGCCATGTAGCTTGGACAAAAGGATGCAAGAAAAAAAGAGGGGAGTAATTGCTAGAGCTCAGCTCCTGAGCAGCTGATAGTGGATGGGATCAGGAACAACAGTGAAGCAAATATTTTCATAAAGTTGGAGATCTCTTTATTAATGGATAAAGGATGAGATAATTTTGGATAGGTGAGAGGTGATGAGTATGCTGGTATTAAACATTTTCTTTAGTGGGAGGGATTAGCCTCTTCCTTAAGATGACCCTAGAGAAAGTGAGATCAGCTTGCCCTATTTGTGGTTCCAAGCAACTGTCCTTGCCCCAGTACCACACTCACCATGGTTCTGTCCTGCAAGATGATTCATGAGGCAGGATTTCCCCGTGCGATATGTCCCTACAATGGCCACAACCACCACAGGCTGACATATATTTTCAAGAATCTTCAAGGCTTCTGAATTCACTGTCAGCTGCTCATTCCAGTTTTCCACTAAACAAATGGGGATCTTCATAGGAGATTCAGATGCCATGGTCACCTGTAACTCAGAAAAGCCACTCAGTGAATCACAAGATCTTGAAGTCTTTCTTATGGCTATTCAAGCCACATTCATGTCAGTTCTCTGCCTGTGGAATATTTAACATTAATTTCTACATTTTGTATGTTATTAAAAGTAAAAACATTATGTAGCATGTCAAGTCCTCGTATAGATGACCTATGTACATCATCAACATTTCCATGAAGGACTCAAAAAGTGTTGCCAACCAAGTGAAAGAAGTACCAGGGATAAAAACAGGGAAAAAAATAAGTCAAATTATTACTATTTGCAGACAGTATGATCTTATATCGAGAAGATCTAAAATATTCCACCAAAAGACTGCTAGAGCTAATAAACATATTGGTAAAGTATCAGGTTACAAAATCAATGTACAGAAATCAATAGATTTCCTATACACAATAATAAATTGGCTGAAGAAGAAATCAGGACAACAATTCCATTCACAAGAACCTAAGACAAAAAATTGCTTTGGAGTAAATCTAACCAAGGATTAAAAGACCTCTACAAAAAACTATAGAACACTGAAGAAAGAGATTGAAGAAAACCCCAGAAGGTATAAAGGCCTCCCATGTTCATGGATCAGCAGACTTAATATTAATTATAATAATTCTAATTATAATAATCAGAATTAATTAATTTTAAGAACATTGTGAAAATGGCCATACTACATACATTCAATGCAATCCCCATTAAAATACCAATGTTATTCCTCAGAGAACTAGAAAAACTGTCCAAAAATTCATTTAGAAGAATAAAAAATCCAGAATACTCAAAACAGTTGTAAGCAAATTTTTTAAAAAAAGCAAGGCTGGAAGCATCACAATATGTAACTTTAAATTATGCTACAGAGCTATAGTAACAAAACTGCATGTTACTGGCATAAAAGCAGGTACATAGAGCAATGGTACAGGTCAGAAGTCACGGAAAGAAACATCCACTGATACAGTCATCTGATCCTTGACAAATGTCGATGCCAAAAAACTAAACTGGACACACAGCCTTTTTGACAAATGGTGCCAGGATAACTGATTATCCATATGTAGAAGAATGAAATGAAACTCTTACCTCTCACCTTGCACAAACATCAACTGAAAATGCATCAAAGACCTAAGAATTGGATCAAAACCGATGTAACGCCTATGAGAAAACATAGGGTCAAACATCAGCATACAGGCATAAGCAATGATTTCCTCAATAGATCCCCCTAAAGCTCAGGAAACAAGGCCAAGAGTTAATTAATGGGATGACAACAAATTTAAAATCTTCTGATCATAAAAGGAAATAATTAAGAATGTGAAGAAAGAACCTACAGAATAGGAAAAAAATCTTTCCTCGCTAATCTTCCAACAGAAGATTAACATCCAGAATATATAAACTAAAAAACAATTGATACATGGCTAAATGAATCACATAGACACTTCTAAAAAGAAGAAATACAAATGGCCAACAAATACATGAGAACATGGTCAACAAGATTTTCAATTATGGAAATGCAAATCAAAGCTACACTGAAATTTATTCTCGTACCAGTCAGAAATCAAGAACACAAATGCTAATAAAGACTGAAGAGAGTGGGGAAAGCAAGGAACACCTTTACACTTTTGGTGGCATAGTAAATTAGTACAATCACTTTGTAAATCAGTATTGAGTTTCCTCAGAAGACTAGACGTGGAACCACTCTATGAGCCAGCTATACCACTTCTCAATATTTACCCCGAAGAATTAAAGTTAACATGCTATAATGATACACCCATAACCATATTGATAGCAGCACAGTTCACAATAGCCAAACTAGGGAACTAGCCTGGATATCTATCAACAAATGAATGAATAAAGGGAGTGTGATAAATATGCACACTGGAGGTGTATTTAGCCATAAAAATGAATGTCATTTGCAGAAAAATGAATAGAACATGAGATCATTATGTTACGCAAAATAAGTCAAACTGAGTAGGTCAAGAAGAGTGCTCCGGAGTTAAATTGACCCAAATATATTATTATATTGTGTGCATGTACAAATATTTAACAATAAATACTATCATTATGTACATCTATAATGCATCAATTTTAAAAATGTGGAGAGAGTACTAGCAGCATTGCTTGAAATTTTTCAGAAGAGATTGAGGAAAGCAAAGCACTGATGTCAGAGCCCTGAAAATATTAACATTTTGGGGCAAGTGGAGGCAGAATGAGAAATGGTAGAGGTGAACTGTGGTTAGAAATATTATTAAGCATTAGAAAAGAATTTCTTCTCTCATTAAGTCAAATAATATTTTTTGAGTACTTGCCACATGCTGGATACTGTTCTAGAGATCCATTGTCAAGGAACTTACTAAGTGAATGCAAATTGCTGTCTCAAGGATCTCTGTTCCTGTGGGGAAACAGATACTGAACAAAATAATCAACCTTTATCTGATCATGAGAAGTCCTCAGAAGAACATAAGCAGGGAATAAGGTAAGGCCTCCAGGAAAATGAGAGAAAATGCAGGTTCTCATGACTGTGTTGAGGGCAGGTATAGGAATAAGTCAGGAGACCACTGAGAACAGGAGGAGGGAGCACACTTCACCTCCCTGCTGCCTCTGCAGAGATAGCAGCTGAGCTGGGGGGTGGGAGGGGTACACAGCCCTTGTCAAATGCCAGAGGACTCTTCCCAGTGGCCTCCCATGGTCTTCCTGCACATTCCAATGCAACCCCAGAATGGAATTTGCTGTTGTTTTTAGTTGAGGGACAAGTTCATGGGTGGCAGGTCTGCAGCAAACTCACCTGGCAGGGGCTCTGCACGTTCTCAGTTGCCTTTATTCACTGCTTGTGTTTCCTCCTCAGCTGGCTCCTCAGAAAACTAACTGTTCTTCTTAGGAGCTGAAAAGCAAACAGGATATTACAGACAGTCAAAAAGCAGGTGAAAATAAATAACACTGAGATCCAAACTACAAGCATTACTTCCTGCATTGAGCTTTGAGGTTTCACACTTTTTCTAAAGAAGCAGGAAATGGAGTCTGTGAGATGAGGCGCAGGGTTGTGGGGAAGTTGGCAACCTCCAGGATCAGAATCTGAAGTTGCTCTGTTATTTCTCACAGATCAGCACAACTTTCCCTGCCAAAGAGGCTACCATTAAATCAGATGTTGGCACAATACCACATCAGTGATGGGGTCACTGCACTCCCCAGGGTACCACCCCACTCCTGGGCATTCTGAGTCTTCTAGGAAATGGGTTCACTGACTTGCACAGAGCCTGATGGGAAAGCCCCTCATCCTTCTGGGGTCAGGAAGATGTACTTCGGGAGAGTCAGTGGGTGGGGCCTGATGCGCACTGAGTGGTCTGCATGTGGACAATGTGCACAGTCTCCAGGCCACCCTCAGAGGTTCCCCTTTACACACTTGCACCACCTGTCAAGGATTGTGCATTTTAAGTGGAAGAACTTTTAAAGTTGTGACTCGATAACAGATTTCATTGTTGGAAAATGCTCACTCCAAGCCCTCCCCAGTACCACTGAAAAGAGAAATAAATTGTTTTGGAATGACAGATTTTTTTTTTCATTTCTTGAGGCCAAAGATCTCACAAAATCAAAATTGACAGACTCTGATACAGAGGTGGACAAAGAGAATTTGTTCATAGCTCCTATGTCACAGCAGAAAGCAGGATCCACCCAAGACCTCAGCGTCTACGTGTCTGTCCCTGGTGCTTGGCAAGGACTAACACCAGATCAGAATCAGGGAATTTTATCCAGTGCTGCTGGATCCCTAAGCCTCTGGGATCTGGACAGCTGCCTACATCAAGAGTGCTCACCTCCTGCCTTCCTCCCTCTACTACTTATCTGTGGTGAAGCAGTGACTTCCCAGATGAAGCAGCAGAGAGCAGCACTTCCACAGCTGGCACCAGGGTGTGTCCCTACAACAGCAAGTGGCTCCCATGTCTGCCTGCTGGACCCCACACTCTCCTCTTTTTTCCTGTTTTCAGTAGGCTTTGAGGGAAAGAGAAACTGCACTGGTGGCCTGACATGATCCTACTCTCATTAGGGAGTGAGGGTGACTCCTTCAGGCCAGTCTATTTTCCCCTTTTTCTCTTTTTCAGTGTTCCCATTTCTTCAAAACACTCATCTGCTGTCAGCTGCCATTCTGCTCCTGTAGCCTAAGCTGTCATAATTACAATGGTGAGAATTTTTAGACGAAGTGATAATTTCTAGGGCAGCCAGCTGTTGAAGGAGAGCCTGGAAATCTTAAGGAATGAGACTTCTTTTCTTCCAAAGGTAACAAGCTGCTCTCAGTTCAGTCCTTGTGCCCCTTCACCAGGTAATTAGTGTGATATAAATAATCTTGAATGTCATTAGAATGAGAATGTGGTTATTGGGTGCTCTGTCCAAATACTATGTGTTCTCAATGATCCCATTATCCTCTACCTCAATCTTATTTGATAGGTAACCTGATGGCAAATGAAGCATGGTTAGCCCTCTGAGCCTTCTAATATTTTAGTCACCATCCAAAATAAGACCAGAGAAACAATGGTGAGTACCTTGGCCTTCAAGATGTTATATGCATCTGACATAAGCAAGGCTCCACCCAAATTAATCAGTTAATAGAATTCCTGATGCCACAACAGGCAATGATTAGTTATTAGCTGCATTCACATATCATTAACCCATTGCTGAGCAGGTCAAATGCTTCACAGAAATGATTTGAATATTCAGCTTTTTCCTTGACCTCATAAAATAATATATTTTGCCACTGGAATAATGAATTTGATCATATGAGACTTAGTTTGCTAACAAACTGTGCAAGGGACAGAATTTCTAAGACATTTCATATTCATATCAGCCCATTATGTTATGTTCAACTTGCACTCCAGAGGGGGAATATAAACTCACTTTAAGATTGTTCTTTTAAATTGAGGACAAATGAAAAGGACACAAGTTTCCACTTGAACCTAACCCAGAACCTCAAGCTTGCCTTCTGTAGCCATTGAGTTAAAGATCAGGTAGGAGGTAAGGGTCTTATAATCTATTCACTTATATTGTGTGTCATCATGCAATACTATTGTAGTAAAATCTGGCTAAGAAAGGTTCCTGTCTCTCTTCCAAAGAGTTGCAGCTTCCCCCAACAATTCAGTCTGGGCAGATGACTAGATTCTCATTCCTGCTTTTCTTTGCCTTGGCAATTTCTAGAATGTTGTAGGAAATGTCAATAAAAAACAACTGAAGGAGGATGGAGCAATCCCTTATTGATTACCAATAAGTATGGTTGTGTATGTTGACAAGGGAGAAATCCCTACTTGATGGCAATCCAAAGGAAAACTAGAAAACTTCTGAATGTCGACAGACATTGGGGAGTGCATTGACAAATGAAACCTGTTTGTTGTATCTATAATAATGCTTTTCTATGCTAAGTACCTCAATCTGATGATCACACATTGTGTGCATGTACCTAAAGACCTCAGTGTACACCAAAATATGTACAATTAAAATAATAATTAACATAATATATTATAGATATCAATATAAATTACATGTATCAAAAATGAATTTTTAATTAATTATCATTTGGGGCATGTTTTGGTATACAAATCACATAATTTCTGTTACTTTTCTTCCTTTATTTCTTTTGTTTTTGGAGATACAGTGTTGAATATGACCCAATGTATACCTTCCCCATATTTCAGTGTGTATTACAGATAGATTTAACTGCTTTTGTGAAGAATAGAAAAATCACAGTAAATTACTGTATGAAGATAGTTTTTTGTGTCTTTTGTTTGTATCTTTTTCTTTTTTTAAGTTTTAAGTGTAAGACCAAAGGTAAGAGACAGACTGGTATTGGGTCTCTGCTTGATAAAATCAGTGGAGACATAAAGCTCTTCTTGAAATGTTACTCACACTAGACTTTCAGTTACTGACTCAGTGAACCTGAGTAGGACACTAAAATCAAAAGTCACAGCAATCCTTGTTTTTCAAAATTTGTTAGAGCAGATGGGCCAGCACCAGTGGGTTGAAGAAAGTGTGTGAGGGAAAGGAGATGGAAAGGACACATTTGCCAGTACTCAGGCTTCAGCAATTCCATGTAAATTTTCTTCCCTAGATCCTCCCAAGTCAGACATATGACCATTTTTTCTGTACCTTTTACCATTGACTTAAAGACCCTTGGCATATAAGATAACTTAGAGACAATAATATTTCAAGTGCTTATTACTTAAAGTCATTGTTTGAGTAATACAATAGTTAGAAAAGATGTTTCCATGATTTTCAATTTTTTTGTTTGTTCAGTAATGATTTCATAAGTAATGATTTTTTTAAATAAAATAATTAAACAAGTGAGCCAAGATGATGAAAAGTTTCTCACTTTAAAATTTTACATGTCTGTTGACTTAGAAAACTTTCCACAGAATAGCTCCATACATTCAGTGTTTTTTTCTCATTTAGTGCGTACATAATTATGTCTGTTTATATATGGTAGGACATATACATAACCTGATATGACCTCCTGCCTCCCTGGGGAAGAGGTTGTGAGCAAGGAAGATTGAATAATTAGAAAAGTAGCTCTTGGAGGTTACATACAATCTGAGGACAGATAGACCTGGTTGTGTAAGTGGGAAGGGGAGAGTAGAAATTATTCTTAGCAGAGTTTACAGAATATCAAGGTCTAGTTGCAAATGTGGGTTTAAACATTAATTTCTCAGCTGGTTGTGTCTCTGTACCTCTGACCCCATTAAAAGATCATCCTTTATTTATTTCACATCAGTGATGGTGACAGACACTACCTGTGAGTATAGTCCTCAAGTCTGGGTCATTTCTCATTCCATGAGTAACAGATTCAGTGAGAATAACCGGAAAGAACATCTTCTCTGTTGGTTCCAAGATCCTACTCATAAAGTTTAAAAAGAGATACTTTAGTCTCCTCCTGTGGTCTGTGATATCTGATTTGTGGTAGTGAAATACTTCAGTAGATTATTATTAACCTTTACTGCAAAAAGTGCTCCTCATATATGTTTTCAAAATTTGTTGGAGATGATCAATTGCAGATTATGAAGTTTTTAAATGTTGACTTTAGTAACAGATCAATAAGACTATTTGATAAAAGTCACTCATTTACATTTTCCTACTTATTATTATTCTTCCAAAGCATTCAGACCAGCATTAGTGCAGAGAAAGAGAGAAAGAGAGAGAGAGAGAGAGAGAGAGAGAGAGAGAGAGAGAGAGAACACCCAATAGCTCTCTAAGGGTTAGGCACATAATAGCCTGGATTCCAGTTATTAAAAGAACTTTTCTCATAATTTATAGAAGTTTGGCAGAATGTACATTCTTTCTTCCATCCCATTATTCTTTCTCTCTGTTCTCTTCATCTTGTCCTCTGTACTCCAGCTCCTGCTTCTCTAGATACTTACAGAAATGGTTTAATCACAAATTTTAGTTATAGTAAAGATTATTCCAGTCATTATTTTGCTAGTTTCCATTGCACACCATTTCCAAACTAATAGAATCAGTAAAAAAGGTAAAATCATTACGAATGCACAAATTATTATCCCTCCCTGAAAGCTATTTCTGTTTTAGAAAGTGTTGTAATTTTGAGTTAAAGTACACATTGGACAACTTAATGTTTTAAATTATATCATAAGTTGAATAAATGGGCCCTTTGAGTGGCCACTTGATACCTTATTGTACATCTGACAGATATGTTTTCATGTGCACATATAAAACTCACTGAAAATAATAATAGCAGGAACATTTATAAGAGCTCCAAAGTGAAAGCATTGCAAGTGTTCATCTACCATTGCAGGGAAACAAATCATTGTATATTGGTTAAATGGAAAGATTTGTAGTAATGAAAATTTCCAATCTGTAGTTCCACCAAACAAAAGGTATAAACAGCACAATCAAAATGTTGAGCAGAATAAATGAATTCTAGATAGGGCAGAGGGGCGGGAGGGTAAAGGAGGGGGCAAGGGATTAGCAAGGATGGTGGAATGTGATAGACATCATTATCCAAAGTACATGTATGAAGACACAAAGTGGTGTCAACATACTTTATATACAACCAGAGATATGAAAAATTGTGCTGTATATGTGTAATAAGAATTGTGATGCATTCCACTGTCATTTATTTTTTTAAAAAATCAATAAAAAATGTTGAGCAGACTAACTAGACACAGTAGAACAGAGACTGTGTGAGTCTACTCATGTAAATATATGAACTGAGGAACCTAATGTTTGTTTTGAAGTCAGAACCATTGCTTGTCCTATGTCTCAGTCATCTCATGGTATTTGGAGTCATTTTTGAATCATTGGATGATTTAATGCCCAAACTCAAAATAAGATTCTTTCATAGACTATCACAAAGAAGGGTTGCCAATTTGTTCTCACCTTCTTTAACTTTTTTAACCTGTCAGTTTCCTGTTTTTGTAAATGATAAACAACAAAGTTATTCCCAGACTTTCCCTGAAATAAATTCTAGGGTCTATTTTAGGACACAAATTGAAATTTTAATTTCTCCTTATAAGTGAGATTGAAAGTGAAACTAGGGCCAAGCTACTTTGAAAAGGGAGTAATACTAGGAAATCAGCTGTATTTCCTTCAGACCAATAAAATTTAATGTTTCTCTCAAGCAAACCAAAAATAATTTCAGGGAAAATTAAATCTTTTGTGATATTTATATGTAAAGGAACTGGATTTTTCACCTATCCATTAAAATTGTTTCCAGATAAAGTAAATTTATTGTCTAAAGATAAATTTGGAAATATTGGTTAAGAACAACTTACTTTTAGGTCCATTTAGTGTGCTTTCATCTGGAAAAATTACTTATAAATTCATTATAATAAAACCTCAGAAGAACATATATGCTTAAGTTTACAGAATTGTAAGCTAAATGAAGGGGTCAGTGAGTTTTTTTTGTTTTTTTATTTTTATTTTTTTACTGAGTTTTACTGAGTTTTTCTGTATTATGAGTTTATTTTCAACTAAGTATTTTTTAATAATAGAAATATGCACAGAAAAGAAGAATTTTCCACTTAAAAAGGAAAAGATTTATTTGAAGACACAATTTCTGGGTAACTTCTGAAACATTAGGTATGACTCTTCAACTGATCACTAACTTGTTATACCAGTTGTTATTTGATTAATATGAACTATCTATGTACAAGACTAACATGTAAGAGTTCAATTGAGCACAGATCAGTTATTTGCATAACCATGTACATTATGGTGTTTAGATAAACAAGTTTGCTTGGAATGAAGGGTTGTACTGGGCCTCATACTGGGAGAGAAACCTGGGTTATGGCAGGCACTGGAGCTAGAAAAGGTGTTTTATCCTGCTCACAAATTAGAGACAAAAGTTGATGACAATAGCAGGTTGGAACTTGTGTGGTATGTTATTTATTCATGCAATTTACTTCAGCTAATTACAATAAACAGATGCTGTGTGTTTTGATGTTGATCCTAGTTTATAACCAGGGGTGATTAACAAGCATGTGAATTTCCCTAATCTGGATGAATCACCTGGACAGGTGGTGATTTCAGAGATTGGTCTGTGAATCAATAAACAAGCATTTAACTGACACAAGGGTTGGTATAAATGATAAAGTCTGTGGGGTCTAGAGTATGGGATGGGCCAGGAGAAGGAACAGGACCTGATACCCTTCTATGAAGAAGGCATGAGGAATGGCAGGCCTGGAAGCTCAGGCCAGCTGTGCCCTGCTCAGGGTGAGAACCTGCTGTGTTTCTCCCAACTCTGGAGAGGATTCTGCCCCATCTCATTTCAAGGCCAGAGTCCACTGTACAACTTAGCCATTGCTGTCCCCACTGTTTCACAGAGCAGGACCTCCCAAAGCTGCAGATTGGTTCTTCAGAAGATCTTTTTGTAAAGTTTTTATCATTACAATGATGTTACATGTAATATACAGAGGGAATGTTCTAGGACTGTTTTTTGTTGGGGTAGCCATGATGCTAGTGACTGCATACAATATTCTCAGAAATGGTTTCAGGAGCCGAGACAGTCTATGTGATTTTTACTTAGTTTAATGGTAACTGTTTTACCCAAATATTTAAACTTTAAAGAGACTTTTTTGAGTATGTAGTCTCTTGGTCTCTGCTCACCTTTGATCTCCTTTTCCTTTTCTATGAGAGTCTTATCTGTCTGTGAAGTTGCATCAGTCACAGACAGCAAATATTTGTGCAGAATTTCTTCAGCCATAAGAGTTCAGAGAACAGTGGAAGTGCTGAGTTTGTTCTTATCCTTTTGCCCATGGCCTTTACCACCAGGTACTATTCCACTCTGATGAAGTAGGGCTAGTGGTCAGGACTCCCTGTCACTGAGCAGGCACATGCATCAGGATAGGCAGTCATGAGATCTTCTATCAAGAGAGCTTTGAGGAGATATATAGAGATCCTGGGAAAGAGAGAATCTCTGAACTTACAGATGGAGGGTTCTAATTTTGTAGCTGTTGGTGGTGTGGTTCCAGAGGGTATGAGTGCTTTGAAGACTGAAGCCATCATGGAGAAAGCAATCCACAGGAAAAGGATTGGAGTAAGGATGGAAGGGGATCAAGGTCAGGGTAACACTTGACAGAAGGATTCAATGGTTGCAACCCTTGGATCCAGTTCTCCTTAAACCTAATTTGAAAAGCATATTCTGGGGAATAGATGTTTAAGGCCTTATTGAAAGGTCATAATGAAAACCAAAAAATCAGGATGTCTTGTGCTTTCTAGGTCCTTGGTCTTAGGAGCAGTCTTTTCTAATTGAGCGGACTTTTGCTCTTTCTAGTAGTACTAAACCCACTTTCATCCTATCCTTGGAATTTCCCAAACACATATTATTTCATTTTCAGTTTTGCCAATTATACTTATATTTGTTTGAATGTAAAAAATCCATACAAAGGGTTAAAGGCATGGAAGAATATATGATGTAAAGTTAGTCGTGCTCTCTTCTTTCACCTCAACTATACAGGTGCCTTCCTAATGTGACTATACACTAGTGTTTTGTATTTTCCACAGGTAGGTTATAACATATATGCATATTTAATATTTTATAAATTAAGTATTCACACTTTCTACATTTTTCTTTCATTAATGCTAAAACTTGGAGATGTTCCCCTACACATACAACTCCCCAACTTTTTACAAAGATTATAGAGTATTATTCTAAAAATATGTCCTATGATTTACCTTATTAGTACCTGACACAGGGACTTTCAATTGCTTCCAGTCTTTTGTAATTATCATGACACTGAAATAAGTAAACCACTACAAAAATCATTTTCATTTGGGTGAAAAGACACATAAGTGAATTTCCTGTACATGGAATTGCTAGATCAGAGATATGTATATTTTAATTTTTGATGTATATTATTAAAACTGTTCTTCACTATCCATTAAGAAGGCAAAACTATGTCCTTCACAGTTTCATTTTGCACATTAGTTTTAGTAAAAAGGAAATTTTTTTCATGTTTCTTTGTTGAGAGCCACAGCTGAAGGGGCCCCAACAAACTTCCAGCTGCCAGCAAACTCCCAGCTGCCAGCAAACTTCTAGCTGCCAACTGATTGGCTCCTCTGTGGTGATGCTCATTGGGTTGTTTCCCCGCCCTTTCAGACCACGGAGCTGCTCATTGGGGGACTTTTTTGGCTCCGCCCACACAACCCAGCCAATCTGCCTCAAGAGCAGGAGGAGTGGGGGAGGTTGAGAGGCTTGTGTGAAGCCGGTGGTGGCAATTGGGCTCTGAGGGTTTTCCTGAAGAGCTGTGTGGTGCGGTGTGTGTGTGTGTGTGTTCTAAAAATAAAGTTCATTTCTTTTGACAAGTGGCTCCTGAATTGTGCCCAGCCAGACTGCGGCATTTCTTTCTATTTAAACAATGTGGTTGTTGGTCATTTTCCATAAGAGCTCATCATGACTTAAAAAACCTTTATGACTAGATATGAATTGCAAATATTTTCTTCACATGGCTATTTAGCTTTTTGCTTTTTGCTTTACTTAAGCCTTTTCTAGAAATCATTTCCTATTGTCTTAGTTGTTTCTTATTTCTTCAATTCAATAAAAACCATGGGATAAACTCATATCTTTGATAACTACTTTTTATTTTTAAATTTTTCTTGAATGAAGCTGATATGACACAATCTCCTTTAAAAGGAGCTATAGTAAAATACTATTAAAATAAAAGATGCCTCATTTTATAATTTCTTATGATGAATCCTCTGGCTACTCTTAATGGCACTAATAATTTTCATCCCTACCTGTGTGCTCACGCACACAAACAGTTAAGTTTTGCTGTGCTTAGCAAAACAAAGGGGTTCTGTGAAAACTATGAACTCTTTGAGCTGTGTCCTTGTTGCAGTCTTGAGGAGATGGGAGAAAAGAATGTTCTGCCAAGTTTAAAACCTATATAGATATAGATATGTGATTGCCCGGAAATTAACTACAACTCAGATAATAAGAAATATGGAGCACTATGACCATGAACAAAGTTACTCTGAGAACGTCTATCCATGCTTGATAAGATTAAGCTGCCGGAAAGATGTGTTTCATTTTTGCTGTATAAAAGAAGCAGGGAAGAAATAAAGGGGCTGCTTATTCTCTACTGGATGTGTGCGTGTGTGTGTGTGTCTTTCTTTATGCATCTCTGCTGTGCCAGGAATTACAGATTGTCAGCGGGTTCTGACACCTACTTCAACTAGTTTTACCAGTCCCAGGGACTATTACAAGGAAAACAGTGGGAGCTATATCAAGAATCTGTGAAAATATCGAGGGTATCATCTTTTTACATGTTTCAATCTCTTCTCTTAGATTTATCTCTTTAGTTAATGCCTCAGACTTCTCTTTAAATCCCTCAATAAGCAGTTCTTCTTGGACCTATAAAAGAGGAAGAGTCCACTTTTGAGAATCCCTGGTTATTAACTGCCAGAGTTCTGGATTTAAGATGTTCAGCAGTTAAGCACGTGTGTCTATTTCTTTACTCCTTAGACTATTCTTTGGTATTTCCAGACCTTTGACCTGAAGAGGGGGAGTACCCAGGGCACGCTTGTGAGATTTCCTCACACTCACTGGAGGTGGAGAGGAATTTTACTCCAGCACAAAGGATGCTGTGTGGGGGAGAATGAGGTTGAATTCTGATTGATTCTCAGATCCACCAAGGTGGCATAGCTGTGATCCTCTAACAAGTCATGGGAAATGCTGCCCTTGTACAGAACACTGGTCATCAAGCTCCTGGTTTTGACACAGGTTTGTTTTATTCTACTTGTATAGATTTACCAGGAAGACTCGGAAGCAAGTGGAGTAATTTCTGATCTTTCACTGTCCTAATTTTGTAAACTGATGCATACAGACCATAAGGATCTGTTTCAGGTCTCTTGGATGGTTGTGCCAGAATCCTCCTCAATTGGGGCACATAATCTCAACAAAGAGTAAGCCACCACCTGGGGGTTATTATCTGTACTCTCCAAAGTCTATTATCTGTATCCTCCAAATATACAAAGTGCTGGAGTCTCATAGATTTACAGGCTTCATTAGGATCCTGGTGCACTTGAGGTGTCTGTCAGTGAAACATTTACCTTCTGAGTGTCTCTTTGGAATGCTGTCTGTATCTAACATTTTGTCCCATCCCATTCTGAGTAAACAGGCAGTGTCTGACAGGTTCCTGCCAGGCCCTGTAGAGACTCGCCTTCAGCTTGTGCTCCAGCACCCTTTCCTGCTCTCTCAGAATGTTCTCCCTTTCTCTCTCCATCTTCTCCTTAAGCTGTTCCATATTTTTCTGGAAGCTTCTCTCTTGGGCCTTCATCCTTTCCTGCTGCTCTTTCTCTGCTGTCTTAGAAGCTCCGGTTACTTCTCAGCTGCCTCCTTCTTGGCCCGCACAAAGATTTTAGAAGAGAGAAGAAACAACAGGTTTGCATTCTAGCCTCCTAGGTTAGCACACCAAGGTGATTTCAGAACAGGCAAGAGGGGAATCTCTCAATTTGCCCAATAGCCACAACAGCAAGAGTATGTTTGCAAATGTGATTGAAAACTATTTGCTGGACTCCCCTCTTGCTCTCAGATTTAGCAGAGCCTGTGCTCAATAGCAGGAAGAAGCTTCTGGTTTCAGGAAGGTTGTCTTGCCCAGTAGTCAAGTTCTGTGCAGGAACCTTCCCTTCCTCTGAAAGCTATGATCTCCCCTATACCTCTTATGGCCTTCTGTCCATCAGTGAGGGCTTTATCTGACTGCAGAATGGATTTTTCTGTGGCAGACAGTGGATGTAGGAAGTTCTGGAGGACCTCCTTTGCCTGGGGAACCAAGAACAAACAAAAACACTTTAGGTATCAAAGATCTGGTCTTCAGATGAGGATGGTATTATTCCATAAAACCATAAAACTAACTTTAAAATTTGCATCCTTCGTAGTTATGATCCCATAGAGATTTCTTTCCTTCTGTGTAACAACGGAAGTTCATGCTCTGTGCTGAGACATGAAAACCTTGTATAGCAGCTCTATCCTACCTTTGCAGCCTCTTCTCTCATGAATGCTCCCCACCTGCCACCTCAGGTTGCAGCCCTGGTCAGATGAAGGAGCAGGTCTAGAAATATATCCTGTCCTTTGTTTGTGGTATGTGCACATCCTTTTTCTCTATCTCATCTAGGGTTTCTTAACTAGGATCACATCTACAGTTTCCTTGACTGGTATCTCCCAACCTATACCATGAAACTTTTCTAGGCTTACTTCTGAGTTTCTTTTCATCTTTGTTGAGATTAACAAATAAAAATTGTACACATTGCAGGTGTACAACATGATGTTTAATATATGTCTGCATTGATATATGGTTCCTACAATCAAGCCAATTTTCATATTGATTACATCACAGTTACATTCTTCTATATTCATGAGAATGACGAGGTCTACTCTTAGTAACATTCAGGTACACAACAGATTATTTTGTCTACAGTCACATTTGTACATCAGGTGGGCAGGGCTTACTCATCTATAGATGTATGTTATGGTGCCACTGAATGTGAACTATAGAGCATTTGTCTTTCTGTGTCTGGCTCATTTCCTTTAGTGCAATATTCTTAGGGTAATCCATGTTGTTATCATTGGTAGGGCTTTTTTTTTAAAGACTGAATAATAATCTGTCTCATATATGACATATATAATTGTATTATTTAGTAATCACAACTGCATGGTACTGGCATAAAAATCAACACAAACTCCAGTAGAACAGAATAAAGAGGTAGGAAAGAATGGAATTGGACCACTGTCTTACACCTTATATGAAAACAAACTAGTATACTAATTTTGTGAGATGTGTTAAGCTTCAACAAGTCCTCAGATATGAAAACTTTAAGAAAAATGCATTTCTGTGTGTGGCACGAATGCCTGCTTCTCCACATTTCTTACAAAAGCAAACAGAACTACTGACAAACTCATAAAAGAATTACAGTGTTATCATACATACTGAACCCCCCAGAGACACACACTGGGACAATAGAAACTCACGATTTCCAGTGACAATGATTCCCCCTCTCAGGGTCTTGGTCTTTGCATTGGTGAAGACATAGGAACAGAAATTTTTTGATTGCACATGAAAATTTCTTTCTAGCTGGTTTTGTGGAACTTTATCAATGTGATAAAGGCTTCTGTCACTCTTAGGCAAGTCAAAGACAAAGCACTTTTGTTTTGGAAAGAAACATCTGATACACTCTCTAGACCTGTTGGAATTTTGGATTTTCTCACTCTTTCCTGTAAAAAGAACACTCATTGAGTAGACAAGTCTGTAGGAAAAGAGATTGAGGACTTTTCTAAGAATCCTTGCCTAACTGCAGCTCCTAAGCCACTGATCTTCCTTCATTCAATCATAAAAAAGCAGTGTTAAGTTAACTTGAACATCAATATTCTTCTTTTTTTTGGTCAAAACTGAGAGTCAAGAAAGTACTTTTGGAGAGGAAGGGGAGACAGATACTCATCATGGGTGGAGAAACCTATAAATTGTCTCCTTACCCTTTGCATCATGGCAGATAAATTAATTATTAAAAGATTGAAACGACTGATTAATCACAAAAATTATCAGAAAGACTTTTCTGATATTGCAGTCCCATGTCATAAATAAGATGTGGGCTCTTCACTAAAGTAATGCTAGAAATAAGAACAAGATGTTGCTGGGAAAAGTAACATGAAGAGGACAGATGATACCCAGAACTGTAGAGAAAATGCTTCAAAATCAAAGCCCCAAATTCACACACAATAATTATGTCTAGAATTTCCTTCCACAGAAAACTCCAAAGTAAAGTGAATTTCAATGTGATGTGTACTTCTTGATGTCGTATTATTTTGGATTTGACTTTGTCTCACAGAGATTCTGTGGCATAAATCAGCTGTGCAAAATAAATGTTAATTCAAAGAATTTATAAATAGTACTTATCTACTCTGCTAAGTAGTAACATGACACCATGTAAGTTTGTGGGATAAATAAGGTGATATTGTCAAAAAGGTAAAATGAAGACTTAGACAGTATCACTGGGTTCCCCCACCCCATGAAGGATTTATTATACAAACATCTTTTCTCTGAAGAATGTTACTATATACTTTGGAATAATGAGTGAAATATCTTTTAAAGTAGGTCCTTACATTTCCTGTGATTCTAGGTTTACTTATTTCTAGGTTGATAAATTATTTTCCTCAAAATACAAGGAGCAGTTAGACTTCATAAGTAACAAATATATGAGCCTTAAAAGTGATGGCATTGATTGTACTCCTCACAATTTTTCATGGTACTGATTGTTCTAAAATTATTTGGTACAACATTGAGCCCTAAATTTCCTTAGTAAATCTAAATCTTAGCCTCTGAAGATTATTATAAAATAAATATGAAAATCATGGACCCCTGTCAATCATCATCACCATTAACAAGAGCCTCAAATCCAGTCTCAAATAAACAGTTATATTGAGCACTGACAGACAGGGCTTAGTTGATCCCACCTCCTAATTGAAACTCCCCGCACCAAGGTTACCCTTGGATACCTTTAATCATCTTAAAGGCGTTCTCCAGGTACTCATCTTCTGTGATGGGGTGTCCACCCAACTTCAGTTCCGGTGTGAAATCTCAAACAGTCCAAACAAAGTCTGGAAAGAAACTTACAAACTCAGAGGAGTCCTCTACTTCATCTCGTGTGGGGTCAGATTTTGCCCTGATTAGTTGCATTAGTTCAGTCACATAGCTGGGATCTTAGCTAAGGAATGAGAAACAATTTCCAGATCACTTAGCAATAAGTTTTATGTACATTCCTTTTTTTTCCCCAGGGTCCACTCTTACTCAACCAAGACAATCAAGTTAGAAGAGAGAAGGAACAGTCTCAGTTGCTATTCTCTTAACCTCCCTCGATAAGACATGATTGTTTGGTTCTTGGAAGGATACTGTAGCTGCTCCAGGGCATGGTCGTCGATAGTGCCCATGCTATTGTAGACAAAGGTGCTGCTAAAAAGCACTGCCAGGACAAAGATCCAGGAGTCATTCTTAGGGTCACCCTACGAAGCACACAAGAAAAGGACTTACAAGTCCACTCTTCATTCATTCATTCATTTAAAGTTATTCTGTTATAGTTAAAGTTTCGTCCCTGGGTTTCATAAACTGACTTCCAGACCACTCACATATAATCAAATCAAGCCTTTATTGAAGCATACCCCTGATCAGCCCCGAACAATTGCAAGGACACTCCTTATAAGCCTGAAAACCGCAAAAGGGATGTTCAGGGGGGTCTAGCCAATGCAAGCAAGCCAGGTTACAGAAGCAGGACAGTGCAGTCAAGCAGAGGGAAGCCTAACCAATCACAGTTAGCCCAGTCACCCCAGTTACAGAAACAGAGCCCCGTTACCCTAGTTACAGAAACAATACCCCATTAGGTAGTTCCGTGTTCTTAAAGGTTTCTATAGCAAAAGGAAAAGAACATCTTGCTCCAGTCATGACTCTTCTACTTGGCATGGTTGTTTTACAGGATGAAGTCATAAAACAAAATGGAGTCACATTTGCTCCTACTATCACAATTCATTCTTTCTTTTAGCTGTACTCTTTCTGAATATAGGTAAAATAACAAAATTTTAAGATAATGCTAAATTTAAATCCCATTATTGATATTTATATTTGTCTCTCTCAGAATATTAGTTTGTGTAGCTATGAAGACAAATGAAAGTCATTCTCAAGGTGCATAAAATAGTTAATAAAATACCTAAGACATAGTAGGTGTCTCATAATAACTGGGCAATAACTCCCAACAAATTTCATCTTCATCATGGCTGTAGTGAGGATGTAATCACATTTCAATTAAGTTGAACAACACTTTTTTTGACATCTGACAAAATGCCACACCCTGCATTTGGTTTTGTAGATACAAAGTTCTGACAGTCTCTGATCACAGGAACATCACTTTATAGAGGCGCAGATACACGTTACACATATAAACACAGACCAAATGATAATCTGTCAGGAGAGGGAACCAAAATTATTTTAAAGAAAGGAGGGACAGGGAGAAAGAAAGGAAGGAAGGAAGGAAGGAAGGAAGGAAGGAAGGAAGGAAGGAAGGAAGGAAGAAGAAGAAAAGAAACGTGGGGTGGGGAGGTCCATGAATGTGAATAATTGCTCTGAGAATTCAGAACAAGAAGTCATTAGCTGAGTTTTGAAGCGCTGATAGAATATGGAATTGTGGAATTTGCAGGGGTCCAGCAAGTGGAAGGACCAGCAGCAGCAAGCCTCAGTTGTTAGAGCACAGGGTTCTTTTATTTCACTGAAGCAGTGAGTGTGCAGGCCAGAGTGAAAACAGAGACCTAAATGAGATTAATGGCAAGACTTAAAAGGCTTTGAAATAGGTCCAGATGCTACTCAAATCCCGTTATCAGTTGTATAGTAGTTCTGCTGCCATTGGCTTATGTTCTGTTTTTTGTTGTGGGAATTCTGTGTTTGAGATTGGAGTCTACAAACTTTGTTATGGTGGCATGCTGGTGACCAGGAAGTTCCTGTACAAAGACACAGAATGCCTGGCTGCTAGGAGATACCTAGCTACTGGAAAACTCCTGTGCAAAAGTACAGGATGCCTGGCTGACAAAGCATTGTCCTTCACAAGTTTACCCTGTTTCCCAGAACTGGGATGCCCAGCCTCCTCCCTCTGAGGTAATAAGACAACTATGCAGGCATTATCTGGTCTCCATGGTAATGCCCTTAGAGAAGAAGGGCCCCCTGTTTATTCTAACCTGGACCTTATCTCAGTTAGCTAGCACTCAGGGTTAAAGAAATACTAATTAGAATATAGTCATGGTAAAGGGAGGTATGTGTTTTTTGAGTTAATAAACCTCCAGGCAGGGAGGAGAGGACACTTCTGCACTTCTTCTCCACCACTTCATTTCACTCCGCTCCATCCTGTCTGGTCGCTTGTACCCTTTGTGTCTGTGTCTGTTCTTTGTGCGCCTCCTCACAGGTATTACTCCACAGGTGATCCTTTACATTTTGTCTCTTGACAATTGCAATTAGATACAAAGAAATGGTTTTATGCAAACCACAACATATTACAAGTCAATCGTCCATACTGGTGTTCTACTGAGAGGATAACTGAGAACGGCAAAACTAAATTTTTAAATTCAGAATTTCTAAGTCTATGCTTTCCTTCCTTGCCCTGCCCCCTTACCAAATGTGCAGTACTGAAGCCAAAGATCTACTGCTGCTACTTTCATAGATTCAGACTAATATAAATTAGGTAAAAAGACTGATTTCAACTAATTGTGTAAAGATTAAACACCTAAAATTTTGCCATTTGCTGTAATTTTATTGGATCTAGCTCATGCTATTAGACAGTGAAAATTTCATGTCCAGAGCTCAGAGACCCAGACTAAAATCTTAATGATGAAGCTGAAATTCTTCTGAAGATTATTTAAATGGATTCCTTCGCCAAAAGCCTATTTTCATGGCCTCTACTTTTAACGTTACCAAACCCACTGACTCCACAGATTAGAGCTTTCTTCAGGAAGTTTTCCCTAACTCTCAAGGCTGGATCAGTTTCCCACTTTTTGCATCTTTTCTTTGTAGTGATCTCATTCCATATTTCTTGTCTCTAAAAGGTGATTCTAGGTCTTTATCTTATTGACTGATAGATTTGTAGCACTTAGCACAGAGCCTTGGATTTCAGCTGTTTGGTGTGTACTTATTAAATTAAATTTCACATCTCAGTGTTAAAAATAAGAAGATCTGTTGCCGCAGTCTGGCTGGGCACAATTCAGGAGCCACTTGTCAAAAGAAACGAACTTTATTTTTAGAACCACACACGCCAAACAAAACAGCTCCTCAGGAAAAACCTTCAGAGCCCAACTGCCACCACCGGCTTCCCACAAGCCTCTCCACCTCCCCGTGGAAACACACAAACAGGCCCCCAACTCCAGACAATCACTGGGTCAGGACCTTGATTAATCTCTCTGGAATCCAAATCGGCTGCTGTTCTCCCTGTGGAAACACACAAACAGACCCCCGACTCCAGACAATTACTAGGTCAGGACCTTTCCATTGTCCTGTTAGAATATCCTTCCAAAGTACCTTGGGCTTATGCACATTTTTTGGACACAATATGCCTTTCCGCAGCACTAAGTCCTGATGAATCCAAATTTAAAAAGTTTAGAGTAAAAAGGGTTATTTTAAGTTTATCTTTGGGGAATATATACCCCTTCCCAATCTGTCCTTATTTACCAATGATATTTTTTGCATGTGAGGTGTCCCCGAAAAGCTTATGTGTGAGACAATGCAAAAAGGTTCAGATGAGAAATGATTGGATTATGAAAGCCTTAACCCAATCAGTGAATCAATGCCCTAAGGGGATTAATTGAGAGGTAACTGAAGGTGGGGAACGTGTACCTGGAGGATGTGGGTCCCTGAGGGCGTACCTTTGGGGTACATATTTTGTATCTGATGAGTAGAGTCTTTTTCTTGATCATCATGTGAGTCATTTCCCTCCACCACATTTTTCAACCATGATTTGCAGCCTTACTTTGATCCCAAAGGGAGCCAGCTATCTATGGACCAAATCCTCTGAAATCATGAATCCCCAAATATACTGTCCCTCCTAAAATAGTTCTTGTCAGGTTTTTTGACAGCAAAAAACAAATGACTCAAACAACCAAAGTATTTTAAGTTGCTAGAGAAGTTTGTGGAAATGGAATTTAGCCTCCTTATTCATAATTGGATTGCAAGTACAAGAATATGTCACAGATGTCGGACTGAGGTGACCAATTGAATGGCACATGAATAAAGAGTACAGCACATTCTCTCCCTCACCCTGTCCACATCACCCCGGCCCTCAGTGTCCAGGAGAACCCAGATACAGTTTGGCTTGCTGGGGTGAGGCACACACCACATCCAGATGCTCTTGGTTTCAGTCCTCACTGTGGAACCCAGAGGGAAGCCTGTGAGGGAAGAGAACACAACATAGAGTGACCACTGAGAGGTAAAGCTGCCAGGGGTTACAGTGGTTAAATCTGTAGGAACATAAAGTGTTGAGCAAGGTAGTGTTTGCTACTATTTCACAAGGATAAATCAATACAAGTGTTGTCTATCTTTCTCAAAAACACTCTGTGACCCCAATTCGCCTCATTCTTTCGAGTGCTCAAATTCTTTCACATTACAGAATTAGTGTAAACTCTATCAACCAGTATTTTCCTACGTATTTTTATCTGATCAGGAAAAGCTCCAGTGTCCTCTGGCTTCAAGTTGAGTTCAACTAGTTGTTGAACAAGGGAAGTTTTTGTACATATACACCAAGATATAAATTTGAGAATATGAGAATATTTATAACTACCTTATTCATTAAAGATAAAACCTGGAAATAATACCACTGCTCATCAACATCAAATGGATAAATAAATTGTGGTATCCTCAGGCATAAGCATACTACAGTGTAAATTCATTTGAAAACAAATGAATTACAGATATGTGTGTTAAACAGAGGATGCACATAAACTTCTTCTTGAGCAAAAGAAGAAAGACACACAAGAATACACATACCACAGTCTGTTTTATATAAAAGTCAAAAGAAGACCAAACTAAGTTATTCTGTAGTATGTATAATAAACTACAGAATCATTATTTAGAAGCAAGAGTAGAGTGTGCCCCGAAAACCAAAAATGTTAATGAGCTTTGATGACAGTGTGAGGATGATTTGGCTTTTGAATGTTGGTAAGGTTTTGTTTCCTGATCTGGATAGTGATTACATAATTATTCACTTTATATTTATTAACTATGTTGTACACTTATGCTTTTTACTCTGTTATAGTTTGCATATTACAAAAGACTAAGTAAAGAAAGTGGCATGCTAATTTATCAAAGATTTGCTATAAATAGAGAAAAAATGGACTGGTAGCTCAATTTGGACATTGGATATAGAGAGATCTTACTGTGCATCTTTCTGCCCATCCATTTTTTTTAAAGGACAAAATTAACTATATTTGCATGCTATGTCAAATGGTCATATTGCTTGGACAAAAGGATTCAGATGAGGGAAAGGGAGTGATTGCTAGAGCCCCAGAGAAGGTGAGAGTGGATGGCATCAGGAAGAACAGTGAAGCAGATATTTTGATAAGGTTGAGGAGCTCTTTATTAATGGACAAAGAATGAGATAATTTTGGATAGGTGAGAGGTTATAAATATGCTGGTAAGAATTAGAAATTTTCCTTAGTGGAAGGACCCTAGTGAAAGTGAGATCAGCTTGTCCTATTTGTGGTTCCAGGCAACTTCCCTTGCCCCAGGACCATACTCACCATGATTCTGTCCTGCAAGATGATTCATGAGGTAGGATTTCCCTGTACGATATGTCCCTACAGTGGACACCACCACCACAGGTTGACATATCTTGTCAAGAATTCTCAAGGCTTCTGAATTCATTGTTAGCTGCTCATTCCAGTTTCCCACTAAACAAATGGGGGGCTTCATAGTAGATTCAAATGCCATGGTCACCTGTAACTCTGAAAAGCCACTCAGTGAATCCCAGGATCTTGAAGTCATCTTTGATGGCTATTCGAGGCACATACATGTCAATTCTCTGCTTGTGGAATGTTTACATTAACTTTCTACATTTTGTATGTTTTTAAAAGGAAAAACATTATCTAGCATGTTAAGTCCTAGTATAGATGACTTATGTACATTATCTTGTATTTCCTCTAAGGACTCAAAAAATGTTGCCTGCCAAGAGAACGAAATACAAGGAATAAAAATCAAGAAGGAATAAGTCGAATTATCACTGTTTGTAGACAATATGATCCTATACTTAAAAGATCCAAACACTCCATCAAAAGACTGCTAGAGCTAATAAACATTTGGCAAAGTAGCAGGTTACAAAATCTGTACATACAAAAATCAATATATTTCCTATATACAACAATAAATCTGCTGACAAAGAAATCAGGAAAACAATTCCATTCATAATAACCTAAAAAAAGAAGAAAAAGAAAACAAAAACCTACTTTGGAATAAATCTAACCAAGGAGGTGAAAGACCTCTGCAATGAAAACTATAGAACATTGAAGAAAGAAATTGAAGAAGACCTCAGAAGATGAAAAGAACTCCCATGTTCATGAATCAGTGACTTTTAAAATATTAATTATAATAATATAATTTTATATTAATTATAATAATATAATTTTTATATTAATTATAATAATCATAATTAATTAATTATATTAATATTGTGAAAAAATGGCCATATTACCCAAAGTAATATATACATTAAATGCAATCCCCATCAAAATACCAAAGACATTCTACACAGAACTAGGGAAAAAAAAGTCCTAAAATCAATTAAAAAGAATAAAAGAGCCAGAATAGCAGAATAGTCAAAACATTTGTAAGCAAATGAAAAAAAAAAAAAAAGCAATTCTGGAGGCATCATAATACCTGATTTAAAATTATATGACAGAGCTATAGTAAAAAAAACTGCATGTTACAAGCATAAAAGCAGCTACATAGAACAATGGTACAGATTAGAAGACACAGAAACAAACACATACTAATACAGTCATCTGTGCCTTGACAAAGTTGCCAAAAACACACCTTGGAAAAAAGAAAGTCTTGTTAACAAACGGTGCTTGGAGAACTGATTACTCATAGGAAGATTGAAACTATACCCTTACCTCTCACCTTTCACAAAAATTGACTAAGAATGCATCAAAGACCTAAGAATAAGACTAAAACCTATGTAACTCCTAGAAGAAACACAGGGTCAACACTTCAGCATATAGACACAAACAATGACGTTCTCAATAGGGCCCCTAAAGCTCAGGAAATAAGGTGAAGTGTTAATTAATGGGATGACATAAAATGTAAAAAAGCTTTTGCCCATAAAAAAAAAAAAAAAAAAAACAAGAAGGTGAAGAAAAAGGCCTAAAAAATGGGGAAAAAAATCTCTGCTAGCTAAACTTCCAACAGAAGATTAATATCCAAAATATATAAATTAAGAAACAAGCAAATAAATGGACAAATAAACCAAACAGACACTTCTAAAAAGAAGAAATACAAATGGCCAACAAATACACAAAAACATGGTCAACATGATTTTCAGTTAGGGAAATACAAATCAAAGCTACACTGAGATTTCATCTCATACCACTCAGAATGGCAGTCATCAAGAACACAAATGCTAATAAATACTGGAGAGGGTGTGGAGAGGAAAGAACACTTTTACACTGTTGGTGGGACAGTAAATAAGTACAACCTCTGTGGAAATCAGTATCAAGTTTCCTCAAAAGACTAGACATGGAATCACTATATGAGCCAACTATACCACTTCCCAGTATTCACCCTGAAGAATTAAAGTCAACATGCTATAGTGATACACCTATAACCATGTTTATAGCAGCACAATTCACAATAGCCAAACTATGGAACTAGCCTGGGTAACCATCAACAAATGAACGAATAGAGAATGTGGTATATGTGCACACTGTAGCTATATTCAGCCATAATCTTGCAGGAAAATGAATAGAACATGAGACCATATGTTAAGCAAAATAAGTCAAACTCAGGAGGTCAAGAAGAGTGCTGGGGAGTTAAATTGACCAAATTATATTATTATATTGTGTGCATGTACAATTATGTGAAAACAAATCCCATCATTATTGACAACTATAATGCACCAATAAAAAAACAATGTGGAGAGAGAGGAAGAACATATTGCCTGAGATTTTTGAGAAGAGATTGAGGAAAGCAAAACACTGATAACAGAGCCCTGAGAATATCAACATTTTGGGGTAAAAGGAGGAAGAATAAAAAATAGTAAGAGATGAGCAATGTTTAGAACTATGATTAGGCATTACAAAAGAATTTCTTCTCATTAAGTCAAATAATATTTTTTGAATCCTTGCCATGTTTTGGATACTGCTCAAGAGATCCATTATCAAAGAGTGTACTAAATGAATGTTAATTCCTGTCTCAAGGATCTCTATTCTAGTGGAGAAACAGATAATAAACAAAACAAAATCAACTGTGATCTGATAATGACAAGTTCTCAGAAAAACCTAAGCAGGGAATAAGGTAAGGCCTCCATGAAAATGAGAGAAAATGCAGGTTCTCATGGACTGTGTTGAGGGCAGGTATAGGAATAAGTCAGGAGACCACTGAGGACAGGAGTATAGGGAGCACACTTCCCCTCCCTGCTGCCTCTGTAGAGAAGAGAACCTCTAAGCTGGGGGTGGGGGCACAGAACCTTTTGTGACAAATTCCGTGTGACCACTCCCAGTGGCCGTGCATGGTTTTCCTTCACTCTCCAGTGCAATCCCTGAGTGGAGTTTGCATTGGGGAATTCACTGATGTTTTTAGTTGACAAATTCATGGAGAGCCAGTTCCACAGCTCACTCACCTGGCAAGGGCTCAGCACTCAGAGGACAGGTTCTCAGTTGCTAGTGCACCTGGCTCCTCCAAAAATCTACCGTTTTTCTTAGAAGCTGAAAACAAACAGGATATTACAGCTACCCCACCCCCCCAAAAAAAGTGAAGATGAATAGAACTGAAATCGAAACTTCACTCAGTTCTTCCTGGATGAACCATTGAGGTTTCACAGTTTCTGAAGAAGCAGTAAACAGTTTGTGAGATGAGGTGCGGGGTTGTGGGGAAGTTCACATGGCCTAGGAACAGAATCTGAAGTTGCTCAGTCATTTCTCACAGGTCAGCACACATTTCCCCTGCCCAAGAAGCTACCGTTAAATCAGGTGTTGATACAATACCACATTGTGATGGGTTGACTGACGGCATCCCTGAGCATACCATGACACTCATGGGCAATCTGAGTTCCCTAGGAAATGGGTTCACTGACTTGCACAGAGCCTGATGGCAAAGCCCCTTATCTTTCTGCAGACAGTAAGAAGTCCTTGGAGGGTGAAACCTGATGCCCATTGAGGGTATGGACAATGTGCACTGTCTCCAGGTCATCCCCAGAAGCTCCCCTTTACACACTTGCACCATTTTTAAGTGGAAGAACTTTTAAATTTGTGACTCGATAACAGATTTCATTGTTAGAAAATGCTCACTCCAAGCCCTCCCCAGTACCACTGAAAAGGGAAATAAATTGTTTTGGAACCACAGATCTTTCTTTTCATTTTTGGAGGCCAAAGATTTCACAAAATTGAAATTGACACTTTGGTACAGAGATGAACAGAGAGGGTTTGTTCATAGCTTCCATGTGATAGGAGAAAACAGGATCCACACAAGACCTCAGCATCTATGTGTCTGTCCCTAGTGCTTTCCAAGGACTAACACCAGAGCAGAATAAGGGGATTTTTATCCAGTGCTGCTGGATCCCTAAGCCTCTGGGATCTGGACAGCTGCCTACAACAGGAATGCCCCTCCTCTTGCCTTCCTCCCTCTACTTCCTTTCAGAGGTCTGTGGTGAAGCAGTCACCTCCCAGATGGACCAGCAGAGGGCAGCACTTCCACAGCTAGCACCAGGGTGTGTCCCTGCAACAGCAAGTGGCTCCCATGGCTGCCAGCTGAACTCCATGCTCTTCTCTCTCTCTCTGTCTCTCTGTCTCTCTGTCTCTCTCTCTCTTTCCTGTTTTCAGTAGGCTTTGAGGGAAAGAGAAGTGCACTGGTGGCCTGACATGATCCTGCTTTGATTAGGGAATGAAGATGACTCCTCCATGCCAGTCTATTTTTCCCCCTTTTCTATTTTTTTTTTTAGTGTTCCCTTTCTTTAAAACACTCATCTGCTGTCAGCTGCCCATTCTGTTCCTGTAGCCTAAGCTGTCATCATCACAATGGTGAGAATTTGTAGACAAAGCAATAATTTCTAGGGCAGCCAGCTGTTGAAGGAGAGCCTGGAAATCTTAAGGAATAAGACTTCTTTTCTTCCAAAGGTAATGAGCTGCTCTCAGTTAGTCCTTGTGCCCCTTCACCAAGTAATTAGTGTGATATACACAATGTTGAATGTCATTAGAATGAGAATGTTTTTATTGGAGTGCTCTGTTTAAATATTATGTATTCTCAATGATCCCATTATCATCTACCTCAATCTTATTTGATAGGTAGCCTGATGGCAAATCAAGTATAGTTAGCCCTTTGACCCCTGATCTTAGTCTTCTACTACTTTAGAGACCATCCTAAATAAGACCAGCGAAACAAGGGTGAGTACCTGGGTCTTCAAGATGTCATTTTGCAACTGACATAAGCAAGGTTCCACAGAGATTAGTCACTTAGTAGAATCCTTGATGAGCCATATTTTTATCAGCTTTTTTGCTGCTGTAAGTAAAATTGACCAGAACAATTTTAGAGGAGGAAGAATTTTTTTGAGGGCTCATAGTTTCAGAGGTCTTAGTCCTTAGAAGGCGACTCCATTTCTTGGGACTCCAGGTGAGGCTGAACATCATGGTGGGAGAGTATGGCAGAGGGAAGTAGCTCACATCATGGTGATCAGGAAGCAGAGAGAGTGTCCATTCACCAGATACAGATGTATACCCCAAAGGCATGCCCCCAATTCCCACCTCCTCCAGCCACACCTTACCACTTCAGTTACCACTCAGTTAATCCCTATCAGGGGATTAAATTACTAATTGGTTTAAGGCTCTTACAACCCCCAAATTTCTCCTCTAAACCTTCTTGTACTGTCTTACCTGTGAGCTGTTCGGGGACACCTTGCATCCAAACCATAACAAGCCACAACAGGTAATGATTAGTTATTGGCTGCATTCACATATCATCAAGCCATTGCTGATCAGGCCAAATTCTATGTGTAATAGATTTGAATATTGAGTTTTCTCTTTGATCTCATAGAATGATTATATTTTCACACTGGAATAATTGAATTGACTATCTATCTTACTTTGCCAATGAAATGTGAGTGCAAAGGACAGAGTTCTTAAGACATTCCATATTCTTATCAGTCTTATTATGTACCACTTGCACCCCAGAAAGGAATAAAAATCTCATTTTGAGATTTTTTTTTTTTTTTTTTGAGTACAAATGGAAAGGACACAGAGCTTAGAATTGACCCTAACCCAGAACCTAGAGCTTACCTTCTGTAGCCAATTTTAGTTACATGAGCAGGAAATAGGTAGGAGTTCTTATAATCCAATCACTTGTATTGTGTATTATCATGCAGTGTTATTGTAGTAAAAACTGGCTAAGAAAGTTTCTTGCCTCTCTTCCAAAATGTTGCAGCTTCCCCCAACAATTCAGTCTTGCCAGGTGACTAAATTCTCATTTCTGATTTTCTTTGCCTTGGCAATTTCTGGAATGTTGTAGGAAACTTTCGTTCATAGAGGGCAAACCAAGGAGGATGAGGCAATTTGTTGAGTACCAATGAGTATGGTGTGTCTCTTGGCAATGGAGAAGGCCTAACTAGATGGCATTCAAAAGAATAACTGGAAAACTTCTGAATGAATGACATTGGGGAGTGTATCAGCAAATGAAAACTGGTTGTTTTATATATAATAATGTTTTTGTCTGCTATGTATCTTGATTTGAAGATCACACATTATATACATGTATCCATCTAGTGGCCTTACTGTACACCATAAATATGTAGAATTAAAATAATAATTAATAAAATAAATTATAGACATCAAAATAAAATAAATTCTATGTATCAAAAATGCATTTTTAATTAATCATCATTTGGAGCATATTTGAACATAGAAATCATGTAATTTCTATTATTTTCCTTACTTTATTTTTTTCATTTTGGAGATACAGAGGTGAATAATATCCACCTTCCACATATTTCAGTGTGCATTACAAGTAGATTTAGTTCCTTTTATAAAAAATAGAAAAATTCCAGGAAATTACTGTATGAAGATAGTTTTTTATTTGTTTGCATCTTTTTGTTTTTAACTTTTATATATATGTCCAAAGGTAAGGGCCAGACTGGTATTGGGCCTCTGCTTGATAAAAATCAGTGGAGGCATAAGGCTCTTCTTGAAATGTGACTCATGCTAGATATACGGTCACCGACTCAGTGAACCTGAGTAGGACATCAAAATCAAAAGTCATAGCAATCCTTGTTTTTCAAGATTCTGTAGAACAGACAGGACAGCACCAGTGGGTTGCAGAAGGTGCATGAAGTGACAGAACATGGAAAGGACACATTTGCCGGTACTCAGGCTTTAGCAATTCCATGAAGATTTTCTTCCCTAGATCCTCCCAAGACAGACATATGAACATTTCTTTATGTACCTTATATCATTGGCTTAAGGGTCCTTGGCATAGAAGATAACTAGAGACTGTAATATTTCAAGTGCTTATTCCTTAGAAGTCATTGTTTGGGTAGCATAATAGTTAGAAAAAATGTTTCCATGATTTTCAATTTTTTTTACTTTTCTTTTTGTTCAGTAATAATTTGATAAATAGTAATTTTTTAAAAATAAAACAATTAGAGAAAACAAGTGGGCCAAGACGATAAACGATTCATCACTTTAAAATTTTACATGTGTGCTGATTGGGAGAATTTTCTACAGAATAGCTCCACATATTTAGTGTTTTTTTTTTTCTTCCTTCAGTGCATACATACTGATGTCTGTCCCCATATGGTAGGACATTCTTATAACCTGATACGATCTCTTGCCTCCCTGGGGAAGAGGTTGTAGACAAGGAAGATTGGGTAATTAGACACAGTATCTCTTGGAGGGTACGTGTGATCTGAGGGCAGACACAGCTGGTTGAGTAGGTGGGAGAGTGGAAATCATCCAAAGGAGAGTTTACAGAATATCAAGTTATAGTTGCAAATATGTGTTTAAACATTAATTTCTCAGATGGTTGTGTCTTTGTCTCTCTGACATCATTACTTATGTCACATCAATTGTGGTGACAGACACACAATTGTGAGTATATCCCTGAGTCTGGGACATTCCTCATTCCATGAGTAACAGATTCAGTGAGAATAACTGGAAAGAATATCTTCTCTGTTGGTTCCAAGATCCTACTAATGAGATTTAAAAAGAGATATTTTAGTCTCCCCCTGTGGTCTATGATATCTGATTTTTGATAGTGAAATACTTCAGTAGATTATTGTTAACCTGTACTCCAAAAAGTGCTCCTCATATATGTTTTTGAAATTTTTCAGAGATGGTCAATTGCAGATTAAGAAGTTTTTAAATGTTGACTTTAGTAATAGTCAATAAGACTATTTGATGAAAGCTATTCGTTTACATTTTTCCTACTTACTATCATTCTTCCAAAGCCTTCAGAACACATTAGTGCTGAGAGAAAGAGAGAGAGAGAGAGAGAGAGAATATGATGTGGACAGTCATTTTTGAATCATTGATTTAAAGCCCAACCCCAAAATAAGATTCTTTCACAGGCTGTCATTAATAGGGGCTCATATTTTAATCCTTCTACTCTGTGTATCAATGGTTAATCCTGATTTGAGAAAAACTGATAAGGACTCACCAATTTTGCATCATCTCACCTTCTTTAACTTTTTTAGCCTGTCTGCTTCCTGTTGTTTTTGTAAATGATAACAATTAAGCAATCCCCAGACTTCCATGAAATAATTCTAGGGTCCATTTTAGGACACGAATTGAAATTTCATTTCCCCTTATAAGTGAGATTGAAAGTGAAAGCAGGGCTGGGCTGCTTTGAAACAGGAATAATGACAGGAAATCAGTTGCTTTTCTTTCAGACCAATAAGATCTTTCTTTCAAGCAAACCAAATATATTTCCAGGGAAAACTGAATCTTTTTGTGAAGTTTATATGTAAAGAAACTGAATTTTTCTACCTGTCAATATTGTTTCTAGATAAAGTGAATTTATTGTCTAAACATAAATTTGGAAATATGGTTTAAGAATGATTTACTTTTAGATCCATTTAGTGTGATTTCATCTGTAAAAAGTACTCACAAATCTATCAAGATAAAACTTTGAAAGAATAAATACTCTACTTTTTGGAATTGTCAGCTAATTGAAGGGATTAGTGGCTATTTTTTAATTGTATTGAGTTTTTTGTATTATAAATTTATTTTCAATGAAGTGATTTTTAAAATAATACAAATACACATAAGATAGAAATAAAGATATTTCCACTTAACTAGGAAAAGATGCATTTGACGACACAATTTCTGGGTTACTTCTATAATATTTTGGGTATGGCTATTCAAGTGGTCACTAACTTGTTAGACCATTTGTTATTTATTTAATATGAAATAACTATGTACAACACTGACATGTAAGGGTTTGATTTAGCAAAGATCAGTAATTTACATAACCATTTACATAATGGTGTTTAGATAGAAAAGTTTGCCTGGAATGAGGAATTGTACTGGGCCTCAGACTGGGAGAGAAACCAGGCTTATGGTAGCCACTAGAGCCAGAAAAGGGGATTTATCCTGCTCAAAAATTAGAGATGACAATAGCAGTTGGGAACTTGTGCACAATGTTATTTATTCCTGTAATTTACTTCAGCTGATTCCACAATAAACAACATATTGTGTGTTTGGATGTTGATCCCAGTTTATAACCAGGGGTGACTAAGGAGCACTGTGAATCACCTGGACAGGTAGTGATTTCAGAGATTTATCTGTGAATCAATAAGCAAGCATTTGTTAAGGGGTTGGTATTAATTATAAAGTCTGTGGAGTTTAGAGTGTGGGATGACCCAGAGAAGGAAAAGGACCTGATAACCTTCTATGAATAAGGCATGAAGAATGGCAGGCCAGCTGTGCACCTGCTCAGGGCAAGAACCCGCTACCTCCCCCAACCCCACTCTGGAGAGGATTCTGTCCCAATCTCATTTCAAGGCCAGAGTCTGCTGTACAACTTAGCCATTGCTGTCCCCACTGTTTCACAGAGCAGGACCTCCCAAAGCTGCAGATTGGTTCTTCGGAAGATCTTTTTGTAAAGTTTTTTTAATGCAGTGTAATTACACATAATATTGGGGTTTGTTGTGGTGTATTCATGTGTGTGCATAACACTTTGCTTCATTTTGTTCCCAGTACTTTCCTTTTCCCTTCACACCTCTCTCCCCTGGATCCTTATCCTGTACCCCACTGGTCTCTTTTCTCTTTATTTTTTTAATGGTGCATTATATTATGAATAAAATGGGATTCATTATTATATGATCATACATGCACATAGCATAGCTTAGCTATTTAATTCCCCAGTTCCTCCTTGTTATAATTTGGATATGAACTGTTCCCCTAAAAGTTCCTGTGGAAAATTTAGAGCTGAAATCATTGGATTATGAGAGCTGTAACTTAATTAGTCGGTCCATCCTATTTGAATAGACTGACTTGGTGCCAACTATAGGCAGGTGGGGCATGGCAGGAAGATGTAGGTTACTGAGGGGCATGTTTTGTAAAGGTTCATGTTCCCTGTTGCTCTTCTCCCCATTCTCCACTTTCTGGCTGCCATAAGGAGAGCAACTTTCCCATGCCACACTCTTCTGTCTTGATGTTCTGCCTCACGTTGGGACCGGAGCAATGGAGTGGGTCATGTTTGGATTGAGATTTCTGAAACCATGAGCCCCCAATTTTTTCTTCCTCTAAATTTATTTTGTTGGGCATCTCCCTGCCCTCCTGACTCCCCCTATACCACATTCTTCAACCCTTTTGTTCTCCCTTTATATCCAAGAGATCCTCTTTATTCTCTCTTGCTTTCCTATGTGAGAGAAAACATTCAACTCTTGAGTTTCTGAGTATGGCTTATTTCACTTACCATGAATTCTCCAGTTCCAAACATTCATCAGCAAATGATAAAATTCCATCCTTTATGGTTGAGTAAAGATCCACTTGTATATTTACCATGATTTCTATCTATTCATCTGCTGACCAATACCTAAGCATGTTCCATAACTTGGCTATTGTGAATTACACTGCTTAAGCATGCTAATTTCAGTTCTTTAGGATAAATATCAAGGAGTATAATGGCTGGATCTTATGGTGATTCTCTTCCTAGTCTTTTGAGGCAATGCAATTCTGATTTCCATGACTGTACTCATTTATAGGCCCATCAAAATATGTAAAATTTTCTTTTTCTTCATACATGGCCAGCTTTTATTATTACTTGTATTGTTGATAGTTGACATTCTAACTAAGGTGAGGTGAAGACTCAATGTAGTTTTTTTTCTTAGTGTAGTTTTGATTTGCATTGCTAAGGATGTATCAATTAATAAGGGTGATGAACATTTTCATATAATTTTGCATTTCTTCTATTGAGAAATGTTGTCCAGTTCATTAAATCATTTATTGATTGGGTAGTTTGCTTTTTGATGTATGGTTTTTGAGTTCTTTATATGTTCTGGGTATTAATCTTCTGTCAGAAGAGTAACTGGCAAAATTTTTCTCCCATTTTGTGGACTCTCTCTTCACAATCTTGTTTCCTTTGCTGTGCAGGACCTTTCTAATTTGATACTATAGCACGTATTGATTCTTGTTTTTATTTTTTGAGCTTTAGGGGTCTTATTAAAGAAGATGTGTTAGAGTGTAGACCCTATATTTTCTTCTACCAGTTTCACAGTTTGTAGTCTAATTCTGAGTTTTTTTTTATCAACTTTGAATTGGCTTTTTAGGGTGATAGATATGGCTCTAGTTTAATTTTATATGTGGATATCTGGTTTTAACAACACCATTGCTGAAAATGCTGTCTTTTCTGCAACATGTTTTTGGTCTGTTTGTCAAAGATGAGTTGACTCTACTTGTGGGTTTGTCTCTATGTCTTAAATACTATTCCACTGGTCTTCATGTCTGTATTTATGCCAGTACCATGAATTTTTTATTACTATATATTTTTTAGTATAATTTGAAGTAGGGTGTTGTGATGCCTCCAGGATTGTTCTTATTGCTCAGAATCGCTTTGCCTACTTTGGGTTATTTGTTCTTCCATATAAACTTTAGAACAATTTTTCTAGTTCTTTAAAGAATGTAATTGATATTTTGAATGTGATTGCATTGAATCTGTGGATTGCCTTCAGCGATGTTATCATTTTATCAATGTTAATTTTGCCTATTGAGAGCACAAATTCTTATCACCTGGCCATCTTTAATGCAGTTACACATGACAAAATTTATTTAAGGAGTTTGTTTTTTCATTGTAACCAATAACCTGGTATTAAATTTGTGTCTTGGAGGATTTATTATCTAACCACCAGAGGCTGGTTTTAATCACCAGACTTATTTGTCTTGGCTTTGGGATTGTTTAAATATTGATAGTCACACATTTTCTAGTTTCTTATACCTCTGTGTTTTCAGTGAAAAGAAATAAGAAATTCTGATGTTTTCAGTACGTCAAAGTATGACATTCGAATCACTCACTACTACCATGGAGATGCTGGATCTGATCATGAAACCTGGTGACTTCACCTGCAGGGAATACTCTGATAGTGCCACCCAGTTCCTAAGAAGTAATAAATAAAAACAATAAAACTTAGCAAAAAAAGCAAGGTCAGCTTTATTCTGATTCCCTGGTAAAAACCATTGACCTGTCCTTACTTCCTTTAAACTACAGAAACAAGAGACAGTTCCTGAATATCTCTTCCTCTCAGGTAGGTCCAGCCTACTTCTACAGTTATTCACATTTCTCTTTCTCTACTTCCAGAAACATCCAGTCCCTGAAATGTTGCTGTCTCTAGAATTGCATCCCAAGGCTCCCTTCCCACATACACTATACACAGTTTCCTTGAGTAATCTTAGTCACATCTTGATCTCTCTTTCTCAAAATTTTTTAAAATATTAACTGTGTTTGTAAGAGAAGAAACTGACACAAAAGCACAATGTCCAGCTGACACATGGGTCAGGAGAGGTATCTGAGTTTAGAAGAGGGACATTTTCTAGGTCAACATCTTTTGAGGAAGAAGAACAAGAAAAACTGAGGAGGTCAAACACTAAAGTTTACCCTTAATGCCCTTCAGGAAAAAGCTGCAATCCCCAAAATACCCTGGGGCAGTTACTGAAAAATGGGTACGCACAGGTTGCATGGTAAGCCAGGGAGAAGGTTGGAATATTGTATGACTAAAGAAGGCTAGCATAGACATTCCCCACCAGGTTCTCAGGAGCAGCGACACTGGGATCCCACTCACTGGAAAGGCAGCGTTGATGACTCACATGGCTGTAAGATATTGGCATTTAGTTATCTCCTCGGGGCATCACTTACCTTATTTAAAACTGGGGCCACAATAATTCTGCTTCATAGTAAATAGATAAGATGAGAGAATGGATGCAGAGGGCTTTGATTAGTGCTAGGATAAAAGAACTCCTGCTTATTGAGTGATGATAAACTGAAGGACTTGGTGAAACAAACACTGTGAGTTCAATACCATCTGAACCAGATGACCAAAGCAAGAACAAGAGCAAAGACAGTGCAAGATGAAATTGATGTAACAGGTATGATCAGGGCAAATGATTTTCCAGAGGAATTAACAAATTAACAGAAAAGGCTAATCACTGTGGGACAGAAATGCCTCAGCTTACTTTAATAATTTATATTCTTACTCTATGCCAAACACCATTCTAAATGCACATATTCATGCATTTAAGTAAATATGTACTACCACCATTTCCATTCTATGCAAGAGGAAAACAGGCACAGAGGAAATAGATAATGTGCTTAAACCATGCATTTGGTAAAGGTAGAGCTTGATGCACATACCCAGCAGTCTGGTTCCAAAGACCCCACCCTGAGCCACCATGGCAGTCTGCATCTCCCCCATGGCCACTCTTTCATGCCTTCATCCTTATAGGGAGGGGACACAAACACAATCCTGAGATGCAACAATTGATTAATACCTAGAGCAGACAGACGTTCCTGCTCCCTCTGGATTTGTGCTCTTTCTATTTCCATTGTCTTATTTGCTGCTGATGGAGTCTCTCCCTCTCCTCCATCATTTGCTGATTCTGCCTATGAGTCTCCAAACTTTCTGCTTCAGCCTTGGCACACTCTGTTTTCACATGTGCCTCTGAACAGAAAGAAGAAAAGGTAAAACCCTCGAGGACTGCTCTGTCCCTCCCTTGGGCTTCCCACTCTTATTTGTTATTGCTCCAACCCACAGAGAAAACTCCCTGACACTGTTTTTTCCTTCAAGATAACCATATTGCACCTAATCCTGCCATACTCAGATATCACATGTGGGAATAAGAAGCCTCTTTGCCTGTCTTGCTCTAGTTGAATGATCTCAGCTGGGCCAGGACACATGAATTTCAAACTGTTGGACATTTTTTTTTTTGGTCTCTCTTACTTTGTTTCTGTTCTCTTCTCACCTTCCATCTCCTTTTCCTTGGCTGTGAGAGCTCTGTCTGTCAGTAGAACAGCATTAGTCACAGACTCTTTGGACTTTAAATACTTTTGCAGAGCTTTCTTAGCCTATGAACCCCAAAAACATGCAGTTAGAACTTCGCAGTGGTGATTGGCAAGGAGATAAAATCATGTTTTTTTGTTCCATCAAACATCTTTTCCTCTTAGAAGGTACTCTGCCTGCACCTGATGGAGATGTCCACCAAGCCTTCCACAGGTGTGGTTCCAAACCTGGCTGGGCCAATCAGAGCACCCAAGGCCACTAGAGGAAAAAAAAATGTGTGCACAGGAGGAAAAATACTGCAACTTGAGTGTTTTAAAGGCTGTTATGGGTGCTGGGAAAGACATGCATGCTCTGTACCCAGAAGATTAGGCCCTTCAGGATGATTCAGCTTAGACCCAGTGGTATCTCCTTGTTGTCATGTGGGGAGAACCTATTTAAAAATAAAGCCAATAGTCAGGAAAATGGAGCACAATAATGAAGAAGGTGCTGGAACATCAAAAGGAAGCAGGAGAACTGCTGACACTGTTTCAACTCTGGAATGTGTCCACACTTAAAATTAAATACCAGGCACAAAATTCCCATGCATTCTTATTCAGTTTCAGAGTGAGTCTGAGGCAGAGACATCAATCTCATCTCTGTTCCTCTAGGTATTTCCTTTCTTCTGTCCTCAATGGCTTTTTAGAGGGGCCCCAGCAATTCCCATAATTAATAGACAGAACCAGGGATACCTGTGTTCCTTTCCTGTGCTGTTGATGGTACTTTGCGTTCAGCTCCTGTCTTCTGAAGGTAGAGATTATGGCCTCCTGGCTTAGAATAAATCCCCTGCTTCACGGCTTCTTCCAGAGGACCAAAAATATCCTGAAACAAAGTTGAACAATGATCTAAAGAGGCTTCCTTGTTCTGCTTACAAATGAATTTCTGCTTTGCATCTAGAAGGATCTTCAAAGGGACAAGAACATATAGAGATGTTAGCAAAACCTCAGTACTTCTGAAATATATATTTTAAAGACTCTCTTTTTCCAAGAACTTCAAGGAATATAAGCAAGATTATACCCTTCCCAGCAAACCTGAAAAAGTTGCAAAGACAAGTGGCTATAAAAAATATTTACTTTTTGCTATGAAATATCCCCAAACTCCTCTCTTGTCATTTCTGCTTCTATGTGATCTTATGACTGCAGACTCCTAGATTCAAGCCCTCATTTTAAATGCAGCCTACTGATTTTCAACACTTCTTGTTTCAGTATTTTCTTACCTTCAAGCAGAAAATAGATGTGAATAATTAGTTGGAATGATGTCAGTTTATTCTGTTAGTCATGATCGTAATTTAGTAGATCCAAAGGACAGTTTTCTCGATTGATTAATGAAAAATAAAATAATATTCTGCAAATGTTTTAAAGGAATGAAATCAGTCAAATTGATCCCATGGATATTAAATGTGAGCTGTGTGCCTACGTGAAATATTCAGACTCTAAAGGGCCCAAAGTATCTACAATTTTTTTTTGTTTTCAGAATGCAAGTATATCATGCACATTAATGACTATCATTATTTTCCAATCTAGAAGGAAATGCTTTCCTTAAACAAATCCTATTGTATCATTCATAGCAATATTCTTCCTTTTATTAACCCTAATGCCATTGAATGAGAAAAATAAATAATTACCTGTAATTCCTTCTGAAAACTTTGGTCCTCATCCTTGAAAGAGTTCTTTTGAAGATTCTATGACCTCTTTCTCACTGGCCCTGTGCAGGTCCAGCAGCTCCTGGAGGGTCTCTGTTGGCAGCTGCACCTTCTGGCCCATCAACTGGTCATAGTGGGCAAGGGCTTTTTTTTTATTGCAGCTGCATTCTCTCTCTGGGCCAGGGCGAGGACTGCGTTCTCCATGCAGGGCAGATCCGCACTGTTGATAGTGTTGACATAGATCAGCACCAGGTTCTCTAGACCTGCACATAGGAAGAGATGCTAGTATTATTTGCAGAGAGTCTATGATCTATGTCAATTAATTCTGAGAGCATTCATTGAACAATGTATTACCCCCAAATTTTCAGCATTCTGAATAGGATCCAAGTGTCCCAGACAAATTTCTTTGGGAAGTGGTGAGATTAAGAAGACAGGTATTTCCTTCTTTGGAAAACAAAGCAGGAGTCAAAGAATAAAAACAGGAAAAAATGTCTAGATGTATGTGATTATTTAATCCTATGTGAAGAAATAAACTGGTGATCATACAAATGTCATACATATTCATAATATATATATATATATATATATATATATATATATATACACACACATATATATTACTGGGGATTGAACCCAGGGTGCTTAAGCATTGAGGCACATCCAAGCACTTTTTATGTTTTATTTTGAGACAGGATCTCATCTAGCTGCTTAGTACCACACTAAATTGCTGAGGCTGACAATATACATACATATATATATATATATATATATATATATATATATACACACACACACACACACACACACACACACACACACACCCATCACACACACACATATATTTAAGCTGGTACCATTATATATATTTAATTTGTGCCTTCAAAGATTATGACATACTGTAAGAATCTAATATATTTGTGAAACAAATGCTGCCAACACGTATGGCCTAATCTAGGTCAACAGTGGAAGGCTGATGGATACAACATCTTTAACTTCATCTTATCTGCATGTTCCTATTTCATGCAACTTCAACGGCATTACTAAAATGAATACTAGAAATATGTTTCACATTCACTATAAGTTTACAAACATGGTACATATGATTTGCACAGTGGTAATTGCTTATGCATCTCTCCATGATGACACATTAAGGATCCTCTTACTTGTCTCTTAGGCATTATGTTGAGTAGAAAGCAAATCCTTGAAAAGATACGAGGTCCATTGACCTTGATGCCTCCTAGAATGGTCTTGATCTTGGACTTGGTAAAGATGTGGGAAGAGAATTCTGCCACTTGTTGCACAAATTCAAGACTCAGCTCACATCCTGCAGTGTCTCTAGCTGGGAGACCTTCTTCTGGTGAGTGGGTGGGTCAAAGACAAAGCACTTCTTTGTTGGAAAGAACTCCTGAATACACAATCGGGGCAAATTGAAAGTTTGTGTTCTTTGATCACTACCTGGAGAAGGAAAAACAGGATTTTTTTTCTTTAGAATTTACACTCACTTTAATACATTGTCCTGGAGTACATGTCCTTTTCCTTGGTGTTCCTCAGTTTAATATGTCTTCATAAATCCTAGGCAACCAGATTAAGTGTGTCTAATTAGAAAAAGGAAATAACTTTTTCCTAAAAACAAGGGAGTAACAAAATTTGATATTGAACCCATGAGTTCATTGAAAATTAATAATATTCATTGTTTATTCTGTAAAACAGATAGGTAAATAAATATAGAAAACTATACATTTAGCCTTCTACCCAAAAGAGATTATTTTGGGGGTTACTTTTCTTACTCTTCCCAAAAACCGAAGTCCAATTATCTTGCTTTGTCTTCAGTGAATTCTCCAGGTATTCATCTGCTGTCATGAGTTGTCCATCTATTTCCAGGCTTAGGTAGAAATCTCTTAGAGTCCACACCAAGTCTGGAAAGAAGCTTACATTGTCATCAGCATCTCCCACTCCAATGTCAGGTGATGTCCTTGCCCTGAGTAGATCTGTCAGTTCTGTCACATAGCTGAGTTGATTAAGGAAACCAGCAGAAGTAGCACAGCATCTAAGCCCATATTTGATTCCATGGTCCCCAAACCTGGATTTTCAATTTGGCAAACAGACAAATCAAATTTTGTCATCAGAAAATATGAGGGCTCTTTACTGTAGTGTACTGTACCGTAATGTGTCTACCCATTTTTATTTGGGATATTCACAAAATCTCAGAGACCTGCAGCTGATGAGTGGTGTTCTCTGTGGCTTTGGTGCCATCCTGAACCACAAAAGGATACTGTAGTAGGTCAATAGTCCCCTGGTCATTGTATACAAAGGTGCTGCTCAGAAGGATTGCCAGAGCAAAGATCTGGGTATCATTCTGATCATCATCCTAGAAGTCAGAACAAATTGAAGTCATATCAAATGGCATTTCCAAATGCACAATCATTAAAAATAGAATCCTGGTACACAAGTGTTAAGCAGGGAAAACACAAGTAATTGTCAGACACGTGAACTCGCATAACTTTCTCATTTATAATTTCATACTTTCTCATTTATAATTTTATACATTTCGAATTCCCAAGTCCCTCTTATAACTACCATTAGATAACTGCAAATGGTGTAGTCAAAGTTAATGGGGGAACCAGAGTAGTTAGAATCAAGATTTTGCAGATATTAAAACAAAATTGACCTATGTGCACAACACATATATCTATTTCGTTGAATAATTATTATCCACAGGGGTTCACATTACTGATCTTATCTAATTCTAATGCTCATAATCAATATCTCCATTTTGTAGACGAGGAAACTGAAGCTGAAATTTTGGCTTACCATTTTACATCTTGGTAAATCACAAGTAAAAATCAAAATCAAAACATAAAAAAACAAACAGCAGACATTGAAGAGAATGTTTGGTTATGTGCAAAAACCAGCTCATAAGAGCCAACTGTGTACATCTCTTCCCAAGTCTGAGTTTAGTGACTTCATTTGAGTAACTTGTTATTAGTTATGGTAGGAATATTTAGGGAATGGTCAAGTGGTACAAATCCAGTGTACTCTTTTGTCTGTGAACTGGTGGCTGAATTCTTATTAGAATATAACTAGAAAAGACCCAGGTGATAGAAAGGATCCATTTGTCTACGTTTTCAATGATGAGTTGGATAAGACAAAAGAGATTATAAAATATTTAGGGAGACTCATTCTTCTGTTAGTGTCAGAGAGCTAACGTGCCAGAGTCCTGGTTTGGAGAGAAGTTCATTTCACCCTGTGCCCACTACTAACCATATTCAGTGTAGGACCAGGCCTGTAATGTGATTTTATTAGCGCCATTTTTATGCATCTGGGAATTACTAAGCAAAATATCAGTGTATTTTTCCTAATACTGATTGTAGATTATAAATATATTTTCTCATTTCAGGCTTCCAAACACTATTAAAAATAAAAATAATAAACGGAAGGCAGTATAGTCAAGTGGAAGTACAAATTTATACAAACAAAAACAAAATGAAAAATTCCTTGTGCAAAGTGTGTTCAGTGTTAAGGAGTTTAATCATAAAAGAATCTTCTGTCCTTACCTTCTCTACATCACCCAGGCCTTCAGCGTCCAGCAGAACTAAGGTGTGGCCTGGCTTCTCAGGATGAGGCACACACCACATCCAGATTCCCTTGGTGTGAGACTGCACCGTGGAGTCCACAGAGAAGCCTGCAGAGGGGAGTGCAGGGGTTGTCACAGAGAAGGGGATCTAGAAATTGGGCATTTCTTGATAATTGAGTTAGTGTTTAAGGAAAGCAAGATAAGGAAATATTGATCTCCATTACAATAGAGAAATGGGGAAATAATGTCAAATTCCATAAGTGGGAAATTTTTACATTTTTAATAATAATACACAAGTAAAATTTTTAAAGTTTATAACTACACATATGGAAATTATTTCATTGATGTCTTATTCCTCATGAGGGGAATGTGTTTCTCACAGAGAGACATTGTCTAAGGTCAAACTTTTTAAAAAACAGGTTATATGTCAGGGACAGAAACCTGCCTTTTATCTCTCCAATTAAAAGGCCCAGCTATGGCCCAAACATTGGTTCTCACTGTCCCTCTATGACTCTAACTTTCTCCCCACCATCCCATGCTGGACGCCCTTAGTGCAGTGGACAGAGGGCTCAGCAGAGCTCTGTTGGTGGCACTCACCCTTTTTCTTCCCAGCCAGCTGGTTCATCAGGTAGGATTTCCCTGTGCTGTAGATGCCCATGATGGCCACCACCACCATGGGCTGCGTGATGGCCGACAGGATCTGCAGGGCTTCCTTCTTGACCACTAGCTGCCCCTCCATGTTCTCGATGAGGCACATGGGGCCTGGCATGTAGGTCTCTGAGGTCATGTCTGGGATGTTACTTTGTCTGCAAGGGAAGAGGTGGGATGAGCAGCAGTTTCTAGTCTTTAAGCAGAGAAAGCCATTTTGCTTCCTAAACCTGAAAACATAACTGTTCCTCAGCATGGCCTAAGTTTCTGAAGACGTTAAAAAACAAAATTTGAAAAGAAGTAACAAAGAGCACCACAGTAAAGTAGGTCCTAGGCCTGCTATCAGGTCCATTGCTTGTTTGTAAATATTTGATGGATGTAGAAAATTTATTTCCTGAATCTTATCTACTGATTCTTTGTATCTAATTCATCCCACTGGATTTTTGGTTTACTTTTGTTCCTTCTTATCTTGCTAGCTTGATTATTTAATTCCATTAATCGCTAAATATAAATTTTTGGTTATCTCTTATTTAGGTCCATGTCCAAACTGCATTGCATTAAATATGTCTAGGCCATTGTGTAGCATTATCCAACAAATAGCAGGTGTTTTTTACTTCTTAGAGCTATACTTTTTTGTGGGAAGCCATCCTGACACGTGACTGGGCGACTCCCGTTAAGGGTCTGAGGCTTCTGGCTGTGTCGGAATTTTCCCGGCCCTTTCCTGATGAGAGAGCCCATCCGTGTGGGGGTGTGACTGACCACTGACCCCGGGGGCCCAATCACTGACCCTGACCTTGGAGTGCAGTCCCCCCTCAACCTTCATTGGATGGAATTATCCCCTGAATTTCTTGTTCCCCAATAAAAGGCTACTCCCTGGCGTGTTCACTCTCTCTCTCTCCTGCTAGCCCTGAGTAATCCTTGCTGCCCTGCTGGGCGGTTAGAGGTCGGAGCCAGAGAGGGGAGCCGTCTGGGACCTGGCAATAGAAATAAGGTAACTGAGTCTGTGTGTTTTATTTCGATCTCTTCTAACTAACTTTATGCCTAGAACCTCATTAATGAAACCATTGCGCAGGCCGCGTGGTAGACTTTTTGAAGTGTTTTTTACTTAATAAATTCCTTTATTGAAATAAAACTTCAAATCATGATCATTTTCTGACTGGCTAAATGAGTGGAAGACAAATATTAATGTTTAACTACTTACTTTCTACTTCTGTGTTTTAACTCCTATAACCTGAGGAATCTCTGGTAAAATATTTTTAAGCTACAGAGACATAAATAAATATTTGCTTTTCTGACTTGTCATGCTATTAAGGAGAGTTTTCTACCATTTTAGAAAGCTAAAAATTTATATAGAAGCTAAAAATTTACAATCTGTTTGACTTTATTTTTTATGGATATCTTAAAATGAAAACTTCTGGATTTTTTGTTCTAGCAGACTATACAAACTGTGAATTTCTTTGTTGTTGTTGCTGATTTTGACAACAATAAAAATTAATTCTCCCCCCTTTTTTTATGGCCAAAGCCCTGTCAATCCTTTTGATGAAAGACAATTTAAAACAATAACTGCTGCTTGGAAGTAAAAGTAGGATGTCACAGTTTACCTTCACAAATGGCACAGCCCTAAAGGCATGGAAGTCAGGGAATGTGTCTAGTATAAGCCTGACTAGAGGCGATTTCAGGAAGAGTTTAGATGCTCAGATTCCAGGTTTCTTTCCATTCTAATCTACTTCTAATGCCATCTTGGTATTTTATATTAGTAGAATCTGGCTGCCTGACTTACTTGTAGCAGAAAAAAGATGAGATTAGAAAGACCTGGACACTGCCAATTATTATCTACACTAATTAGCTATAAAAACAGAAGTTATATAAACCAAATCTGGATATATAGATATTCTGAGTTTACAAACTCTGATGCTTTGGGGTGACTAATGTGGGAGGGAACAACTTTGAAGTTTTGGACTTCCTCATGAATAGCATTAACATGTATATCTGTATTAATGATAGCATTTTATATGTTGTTCCCAGATGCTATCTGGATAGCATCTTTAGTGCTTTCAAAACAGCCAAATCTCTGACACAGCTTTGAATATTTACTGTGTTTGAGCCACACACATAACTGCTGCTCTGCCATTTACAACACAGCCTGTGGTGTCTCTGGGATGCATTCTCTCCAACTCTGGTAGAGCCCATGACTTTTATAAAAGAAAACAATGCAAGAGTAGGTCAAAACACATAGAAAACAAATGCACATTTGGGTTTGTAGTGAGGTAAGTTTAATTTCCAATCACTCAGCCCTGTAACTGGCTATCACATTGACATTTCACTCAACTCCTTAAGCCTGTTTCCTAAAAAGTGGAAGTAAATGACTGTATTTATATCAGTACAATTACTACCTTAAATAAGAGAAGTTTTCAGGAGAGAAAAAAAGTTCAAATAAAAATGACAAGAGATATAAGAAAATGCTAAGAAATGCTGGTGATCAATTTTTCTGGAAGAAAACAATTCTCTTTTTAATCCATATGAGCCTAGATTAGTTTTTTTTTTTTTTTTTTGTGATTTTATTGATGTTTTTTAATCTTTTGATTTATTTTGTGCAGTTTTTTTCTTTTTCTTTTTTTTTTTTTTTTTTTTTTTTTTTTTGAGTTTGGAGGGAAAGGAAAAGGCACTGAAGATACATGGAAATCAAACAAGTATGAGATGCATGAGCATGTGCCATGGAAGGAAGTTCAGAGGAGGGAGGCAAAGGAGTAACAAAATTGCCAGACCAATATTGAGTTTGGAAATTAAATCTAGCTCACTACAAACCCAAATGTGCATTTGTTTTCTATGTGTTTTGATTCACTCTTGAATTGTTTTCATTTATAAAAGTCATGGGCCTCTACCACAGTTGGAGAGAATGCATCCCAGAGGACAGCAATGGAGCTGTTGAATTCAAGTGACCATAACAGCAGAGGTAATAGAGTAGAAGAAATAGAAAATAACACAAAAAGGACTAAGGAGGCTGTAGGAGTGGATGGCATTGGGAGGTAGGGGGCAAGCTAATATGATTTCTGAAGGGAGAAACTACATTCAAAGTACAAGACTATGAATAACAATATATTGCTGTTTGTCAAGAAAACTTTTCATTGTTTATGCTGGGTTTCAACTGTTTTCTTTTTCTATCTTTTTTTTTTTTTGTCCTTAACAATGCCGGGAAATAATCACATTGATTGGCTTTTCATTTATTGTTCTGTCTCACGAAAATAATAAAAACTTCTTAAAACTTTCAGGCTACAGTTGAAATCAGCAAACAGGTTTTAGTGAAGACAAAGGTAACTCTGATGGAACATAAGATGTTATAAGAAGAAAAACAATATTCAGACATATTAAACTCTTAGTTAATCCATACTCAGTATTGTATCTAATACAGCAAAAAAACAATTTAATGAATTCTGCTTTCTGGCTAAACCACAATTTAGTTTTCAATACCTCCATTATGTAGCACATCAAGCAGAACTTCACTCTATATTAATTTTTAATATTTAATATTTTTAAAACTTCCTGAACCTTGCAAATCTCTTTCTACCCTACCTGTGATCTTACCTTATCTATGTGAAATCTGGAGCAGAGATCCTTTAGACATGGCAGAAAAGCTGCTTCCAGGAGGGATTGGTAAGGGTTAGTTCTAACAATTATCCTTTATTTTAGCTGTGATGAGTTCTGATGAGCATCTTCCCCCAATCCTGGGGATTTTCTTTCATCCTCAGCTCTCACCTCCCATCAGACAACTTGAATATGAAATATAAGCACACCAAAATTCAGAAGGAATTTACAAAACTTCTCTACAGGAAAGTGAAACCACAGAGTAAATTCAGTGACTAGGTAGTTGCAAAGCGAATATTCTGAACGTCCTCTGGTGGAAGGTTTGGATATACTTGACCTGATTTCCAAGAAATTGCATAGTGTTATGGAAGGAGAATTTTGAGAGCTTTTGTGAGTTTTTCAAGGGTGTGTTATTTGACCTAGCTTGAGATATGATAATATTTATCTCCAGTTGGGAAGAACAAACTTTTGTAGATCTGGTTTACTGAAATGTTAAATGCACTCATGTAGTAGTTAATTTGTTGTTTTTATAGTAGTTTCAGTAGCTGAGAACTTCAATTTACAGGAAAAAACAAGGGTGTTGGCACTTAATACACAATGACTTCTGGAAAGGAAGTCATTTACTAAGCATTTGCTATAACTCCCTGCACAGTGTTCACTAGTTTATGGCTATATTATTTTCAATATTTGAAAAATGTGACATGAATTTGATATGGACACTTGACTCAATTAAAACTTCTCACAAATCACTCCCCACCCCATCTTAAGGGCACAGTTCACTGGTGCTACAGTGAACATCTAAACCAAGCTAATTTAGTGTTGCTTCTTCAATTAAGGCATCTAAGTTGGTTCCATAGTTTGGCTATTGTGATTTGAGCTGCTATAAAAGTGATGTGGCTGCATCACTGTAGTATGCTGATTTTAAGTCCTTTGGGTATAAACCGAGAAGTGGGATAGCCCTGTCAAACTGTTGTTACATTCCAAGTTTATTGAGGAATCTCCTTACTGATTTCCATAATGTTTGCACCAATTTGCAGTCACACCGGCAACCAAATCAATAAGTGGGCTAAGAAACTTTACAGACACTTCAGGCAAAAAAAAAAAAAAAAAAAATCAATTGATCAACAAATACATGAAAAAATGTTCAACATCTCTAGCAGTTAAAAAAAACGCAAATCAAAACTCCTCTAAGATTTTATGTCACTCCAGTCAGAAAATGGCAATTATCAAGAATACAAGCAACAATAAATGTTGGTGAGGATATGGGGAAAAATGTATACATTGCTGGTGCGACTGCAAAAAGGAAGGTATTTGATTCATTACTGCTCACCTATATGTAAGAAATATTAACCCTCTTATCCATAATATTATAGAAAACACAATATTGTATCCAAGAATTTTACAGAGAAAAAGATAATATTCACATATTTGTGCAAAGACTTTGTCTAATAACAAAGAACTCAGTTTATTATAAATAACTTTCTGGTAGAGGAATTCCAAAACATAGTCACCACTGACGGTAGGAAAAGTATGGTAAAATCTAAGTAGGTTTTGATTTGGCAATACATTAAAAATGCTACTAATGAAATTTTTAGTAGAAAAAGTCTGCCTAGTGTCTGAATGTGAGTAAGTTGAACCGTGCTTCCATAAACCTAGGATCAATTCCACCTAGGACCACACGAGCCCACTTGGGAAGAGGCTCATTCCTTAGGGGAACCTTGAGATGACTAGAGCCCCAGCTTGAATCTCAACTGTAGCCTGTGAGAGACAGAAGCAAAGGATCTGCTAAATCACACCTGGATTCAAGTAATCTTCAGAAACTGTGAGATAGAAAGTGTTGTTTCAAGCCACTAAGTTTTGGGGAAACTTGTTTGGTACTAACATAACTAATCAAGAAACTTATCTCTCAACACCACAACTTGCTATTATCTCATGTGTGTATTTATATGAACTGAGTTACACTGCTGTTTTGTGATGTTTTACAATGTGGGTTCATCATTACATTTTTAGATTTATTCAAGTTGTTGAGTTCAGTAATAATAAGATGTTTCTATATGTACCTAGGAGGAGAACAATTTAGTTACATAGTATGTATTTGTTCATTTCAGGGTAGATAATTACATCAGTACAACTTTCCCAATTTATATTCTCACCAGGAAAGAATAACAATTTACAATGTTTCACATACTCACCACCTCTCACAAGTGCCAGAACTTTAAATTGGCATGAATCCAGTGAGTGTATAGTTTTGAGGTGTGTGTGTGTGTGTGTGTGTGTGTGTGTGTGTGTATTCTGTTAATCTTTGGTTTGCCTTTTCATTTTCTTAATGTTGTCTTTGAAGAATAAGAGTTCTTCATTTTAATATAGTTAAACTGATATATTCTTTGTTTACATTTAGTGCTTTTCTGTCCTATTTCCCAACCTAGAAGACATGAAGGAATATCTTGACAATTTCTGAAAAAATTGGTTTTCCTTCACATTTTGATCTAACATTCACCTAAAATTGATTTTTTCCCTGAATGCCAGGAGTATTATTTAATTGAGTTTTATTTCTTTCACATACAGATATAAGCTAGCCTGGAACCATTTAGAGAAAGATTATCCTCTCCCTGTAATTGCAGTGACTTGGCTGTCCATGTAAGTGTAAACCTGTTCTGTGCCCTCTGCTCAGCTGTCCTGCTCTGTTGCTCTGTACTTGCAACAGCACTGTTCTCCATAAACTCTCTAGTCTTTGTTTTTATTCACAAATGGAATAACAATGTTTGAGCTTTTGCATTTTCTTTTTTTTTAAAGAGAGAGAGAGAAAAAAATTTTTAATACTTATTTTTAGTTTTCGGTGGACACAACATCTTTATTTTATTTTTAATGTGGTGCTGAGGATAGAACCCAGTGCCCCATGCATGCCAGGCGAGTGTGCTACCACTTGAGCCACATCCCCAGCCCCAGCTTTTGCATTTTCTATAAATTTTAAATAAAGCTTCACCCAAAACATCCAATGGAATTTTGTTTGGAATTGCATTGAATCTAAAGATAAATGTGGGGAGAAATGATATCTTAAAACTACAGGATATTATAATACATTATCTAGATTTCTTTTTCACTTGTTAACCCTAAATCTCTCAGGAATATTGAATAATGATCTTGTATAGCCTGGCAAATTTAGTTAGATTCATTCCTAAATAAGATTTAAATAAACTATTTGAAACATAAATATAAATAAGGAAAAGTGCATAGTTCATAAATGTACAACTCACTCAATTTACACAAATGAAACACATCTACTTTGTGAGCACTAAAATAAAGACTCACAACATGTCTAGACTCTCAAAATCCTTCTCATATCCCTGTTCAGTACATATTTTCCTGAAGAAAAAGCAGATCAAGGACTAATTCTCAGTTCATTCCAGAGACACTTAAATGGCTTCAAGGAGAGACTGAGGCCATATTGGGTTGTTGTGTGACGTCTGTAGCTTGACTTTTCAGGCATGGTGAAGATGACCTCCCAGCTTGTGGAAGACAAGACACTGTCACTCCCATATGCAAGACTATCCAGACAGAACATGGGAGTGCAGTGGATTTCACTAAAGATGTGGATGTGGGAACTTTTGCCTGAGATGTCTTGGCCTCTCATATTTGAAGTAACCAACAACTCTCATGCCCCTTTCCAACTCTCTGGCTTCACTCTCCCTCTTTTCTTTCTGCATTTGAAACAAGTACCACAGGCAGTTCTGATGTAATTTGTGCATGTGCAATGCATTTATAAAAGGTCAGGATAAACAAACAAGAATAAACATCAGTGTTACTTTTACAGATGTCCAGCACAAATGAGATGGAATTTTTCTATGTTAGAGAATCTTTGCAATCTCAAGCATGGCTACTACCAAAATATGCAAGAAACAAATTCTCGCATTTAAGGTGTCTGAAAGGTAAACCTCTTTTCTCTCTGTTTCTACAGTGCTCAGCAAGGAGCCTCCAGGAAGCACAGGAGGACAGGAAGTAGCAGGCAAGAAGAAGTGACCCTAGAGCAATAGCTGTGCAAGGACTGAGGTTTGTTCCCTCAGTTCCAGAAACAACACAAGCACACATTTCAGACATGACGGTAAAGTGCTATCTTGCTTTAGATATGAGGTGTTCCCCAAAAGCTCGTGTTTAAGACGATGAAAGACAGTTTAGAGGTGAAATGATTGGGTTATGAAAGCTTTAACCTAATCAGTGAATTGATGCACTGATATGGAATGGCTAGAAGAGGTGGGTCACTGTGGGAGAACTTTGGGGTTTATATTTTGTTCTGGTAAGCAGAACTCTCTCCCTCTGCTTCCTGGTGCCTGGCCTGCTCTGCTTTCTTATGCCATGCCTTTCCGCTCTGGTGATCAGCCTCATCGTTGGCCCAGAGCAATGGATACAATGGATTTGGTTGTCTGTGCTCTGAAGCTCTGAAACCGAGAAACAATTAAACTTTTCTTCCTCTACATTTTTTTCTTGTCAGGTTATTTGGTGACAGCAACAAAAAGAAAGTTGACAAACAAAGATGAACTCTTGTGTCCCTTGTAGAGGTCTTTATTGCAGACTTAAGTGAACACATCAGGAGGAGCAGCACATTGTGGTAATGTCTGGCATAAGTTTTCTCCCCACAGCCGTCTCTGGACCAAGTGGAGATGCTGAGCCACCTGAGGTACAGCTCTCCTGCGCCACACACCATGAGGCTATCTGCACTTCTTCCTGATACCTTTATCCATCCATTATTGTGAAATTAATATTTTTTGTTAATTTCTTGTCTTTGCTTTCCACATTTACCTTCTCTGAAAAAGTACTCATATGTCACTAACAATGCTCTTTGCATATCAATAAAAATATTTACATGTGCATTTATAAGTATAATGCTTTGTTGTGGGTTAGGTATGAGTTTACCCAAAGGATCCTTTGTTAATGCAGGGATACTTACAGGTGCAATGATTGGATTATGAGAGCTATAACCCAGTCCAGTCCATCCTAGTTAGAATGGACTGACTGGGTAGTTAAATGTAGGCAGATGGGGCATGTTTGGTAGAGGTGGGTACAACATCACTGTGGTCCCTTAACCTTTCTCTCTCTCTCTCTGCTCGCGTGCACAAATAAAGATGTAGTGCTCCCACCGCATTCCTCCATGCCTTTGACCACAGTGTTCTTCCTCTTTTAAGCCCACTGCAATGACAGTCCCCATGGACTAAATCTCTAAAATCAGGAGCCCAAATAAGCTTTCCACCCTATAACTTGTTCTTTTTTTTATTATTGGTTGTTCAAAACATTACAGAGCTCATGACATATCATCTTTCATACATTTGACTCAAGTGGGTCTCTAACTTGTTCTTATCAGGTATTCTTATCATAGTAACAAAAAATTGACAAACACAAAAATTGGTACCTGGAGTGGGTAATTATTTGACTAACTTGACCATGTGGTTCAAGAAGTTTTGTGGCTGCTTTACAAAAGGAATTTGGAAAAGTTTGGAGAAGCTTTAGAATGTTGTAAGTCTTGCTTAACAGGCCAGTCTGGTGGAACAAATAAGACCAAAATGCAGATTTTTTTAAAGAGAATTCTCTAGAAAATTGGACTAGAAGCCACTAATGTTATATTCTAGCAAAGAACTTGCCTATATTTTAGATATGTGCTGAAATTTTGTATGAGGCTAAATTTAAAAGAGACAGATTAAAAATCTGGTGGAGAGAATTTCAAGGTAGCACAGCATTCAGGTAGTGGCATGGATTTAGCTGGCAAATTTTGGCCACATTTACTGTAAGAATTGGTAGCAGAAAGCAGAGCTGAAGGATTTGAAAAACTTGCAGTTTAACCAAAAAATTGCATGCTAAGTGAGGGGGGGGGGGTGCCAAGTAAGTTGTGCTTATTGAAGAGATTACAACAGATACTTCAGATATTAAGTATTTTACAACAGAGACAATAGGAAAAATGGTTTGAGGGCATCTCAGAAATTTCTAAGACCACACACATTGCAGGTCAAGGGTGTAAAAGTAAAAATCTCTTTGAGAACAGTGTGGAGGCAGATTGCTTGCATAGGGAACCTAGAAAGTTGTTTCACCATGCTCAGCTGCCCAGGCATACAGAGGCCACTGCAACCATGAGCCAGCAAGCCCAAGCATTGCGCAGGTTGGAAACAGACCTTGGCATCATTAACAAGGTTCTGTTTTTCTGGAATGCAGGATGCTAGAGTTAGGGGATCATGAAGGCTTCCACCAAGATTTCAAATGCAGATCTGGTAAGTAATGAAAGATGTAGCAGCAGAGTCAGAATCCTTGTATACTGACCCTCAGAGGGCAATGGGTATAGCTGTAAATGTGAAGCCAAAGCTGGAAGAGAGACCCATCTGTAAGAGATGCCAGTAATGTGAACTTTCTGCCAAGAAAATCTACAGATGTGAAGAGAGCCTGGCTAAAAGAGGAACCATATGTGCTTCAACTAGTAAGTCCAAAAGGATGGGACTGCCTAAGTCCTTAGTTGAGCACATCTTGTGACCATATGTCCTAGAAGCTATACGTGGAGATACAGGACATATTTGCCTGGCTAGGTTTTGATCTTCTTTTGGTCCCATCCCTTTTTCTATGCCTCAATTCCTCCCTTTTAGGATGAAAATATCAACTCTGTGCCATTAATTATTGAACATATGTAGCTTGCGTTAGGTTTTTATAGTTTCACAGCCAATATTTTCCAAAGAGTCTCAAATGAGACTTTGGACTTGGACATTTGAGCAATGCTGGAACAGTTAAGATAATGAGACTGTTAGTCATGGACTGAATGCATTTTGCACTGTGAGATGGACATGAGCTTTTGGGCAACAGGAGAAGAATATAATGGTTTGGATATAAGGTGTATTCCAAAGGCTCTGTGTTAATGCAGAAATTATCAGAGCTGAAATGATTAGACTTTGAGAGCTGTATCCTAATCAGTCCATCCTAGTTTCAATGGGCTAAGTTGGTGGTAAAACACTTATTGGAAATTTCACCTTTAAAGTGAATTTATAAATATTCTTTGCTATCACAACTTGTTAAATGTACTCTTATTATACTAAGTCATGGTGAAATTTGATGTTATTCAGAAAGAATAAAAAAGGGAATCATACAACAACAAGACACAACAATCACAAATATTTATGCCCCAAACAATGGAGAATTAACATACATCAAACAAACCCTTCTCAATTTCAAGAATTAAATAGTTCATTACACAACTATAGTGGGTGACTTTGACACACTTATCTCACCACTGGATTGATCTTCCAAACAAAAACTAATCAAAGAAACTATACAATCAATAATTTAGACCTAACAGACTTATATAGAATATTTCATCCATGAATGAGAAAATACACTTTCTTCGCAGTAGCACATGGATCATTCTCTAAAATAGACTATATATTATGCCACAAAGCAGCTCTTAGCAAATTAAAAAATAAATAAATAAATAGGGATACTACCCTGTATTCTATCAGATCATAATGGGATGAAATTAGAAATCAATGAAAAAATAAAAAATAGAAGCTACTCCAATATATGGAAACTAAAAATATGCAATTGAATGACAAATGGATAGCAGAAGACATCAAGGAGGAGATAAAAAATTCTTAGAAGTAAATGAGAACACCAATACAACATACCAAAATCTCTGGGACACTATGAAGGCAGTGCTAAGAGAAAAGTTCATTGCATTGAGCTCATTCATTAAAAAAAATAAAAAGTCAACAAATAAATAACCTAACATCACATCTCAAAGCCCTAGAAAAAGAACAAATCAACACCAAAAGCAGTAGTAGATAGGAAATGATTAAAATCAGAGCTGAAATCAATAAATTGAAACAAAAGAAACAATTGAAAACATTGACAAAACAAAAAGCTGGTTCTTTGAAAAAATAAATAAAATTGATAAACCCTCAGCCACGCTAATGAATGAAAGAGAAAGAAAACTCAAATTACTAAAATTTGTGATGAAAAAGGAAATATCATGACAGATACTACTAAAATATAGAACATAATTAGAAACTACTTTGAAAATTTGTACTCCAATAAAATAGAAATGGGGCAAAGACTTCAAAAAATTTCTAGAGACATATGATCTACCCAAACTGAATCAAGAGGACCTACACAATTTCAACAGATCAATTTCAAGCAATGAAATTGAAGACACCGTCAAAAGCCTACCAACAGCCCTGGACCAGATGGATTCTTAGCCGAGACCTTCAAAGAAGAACTAAACCAATACTCCTCAGAGTGTTCCATGAAATAGAAAAGGAGGGAACCCTTCCAAACTCATTCTATGAGACTAGTATCACTCTGATACCAAAACCAGACAAAGACACTTCAAGGAAAGAAAACTTTAGGACACTATCCCTGATGAATATAGATGCAAAAATTCTCAATAAAATTCTGTCTCATCACATTCAAAAACATTGAAGAAGATAAAGCACCAAGATTAAGTGGGGTTCATCCCATGGATGCAAGATTTGTTTCACATACAGAAATCAATAAATGTAATTCATCACATCAATAAACTTAATGACAAGAATTATATGAATAGCACTTCTTTGTGTTCAAAACATTAGAAAAACTAGGAATAGTAGGAACATACCTCTACATTTTAATAGCTATATATGCTAAGCACAAGGCCAACATCATTCTAAATGGAGAAAAATTGAAAGCATTCCCTGTAAAAATTCAAATAAGACTAGGATGCCCTTTTTCACCCCTTCTGTTCAACATAACCCTTGAAGCTCTAGCCAGAGCAATTAGGTGAAAGAAGTTAAAGTAAAATGAATAGGAAAAGAAGAACTTGAACAATTTTTATTTGTTGAAGACATGATTCTATATTTAGAAGACCCAAAAAATTCCACCAGAAAACTTCTAGAACCAATAAATGAATTCAGGAAAGTAGCAGTTTATAAAATCAATACCCATAAATCAAATGCATTTTTATACATCACTGATGAATCCTTTGAAAGAGGAATTAGAAAAATTACTCCATTCACAATAACCTCAAAATTAAATAAATAAATACTTGGAAATCAATATAACAAAAGAAGTGGAAGACCTCTACAATAAAAACTGCAGAACACTAAAGAAAGAAATTAAAAAAGACCTTAGAAGATAGAAAGATCTCCCATGTCTTGGATAGGCAGAATTAATATTGTCAAAATGGCCATACTACCAAAAGTGTTATACAGATTTAATGTGATTCCAATTAAAATCCCAATGACATTTTTCACAGAAATATTGAAAGCAATCATGAAATTCATTTGAAACAATAAGAGACTGAGAATAGCCAAAGCAATCCTTAGCAAGAAAAGTAATAAAGGAGGTATCACAATAGCAGATTTTAAATTATACTACAGAGTTATAGCAACAAAAATGGCATAATATTGGTACCAAAATAGACATGTAGATCAATGGTATAGAATAGAAGAAACAGAGACAAACCCACACAAATACAGTTATCTCATACTGGACAAAGGCACCAAAAACATACATTAGAGAAAAGATAGCCTCTTTGACAAATGGTGCTAGGAAAATTGAAAATCTATATGCAGCAAAATAAAATTGAACCCCTATCTTTCACCATGCGTAAAACTCAACTCAAAGTGGATCAAGGACCTAGGAATTAGACCAGAGACCCTGCACCTAATAGAAGTAAAAGTAGGCCCCAATCTTCATCATATTGGCTTAAGATTTGACTTCCTTAACAAGACTCCTAAAGAATAAGAAGTAAAACCAAGATTCAATAAAAGGAATGGATTCAAATTAAAAAGCTTCTTCTCAGCAAAGGAAACAATCAATAACATGAAGCGAGAGCCTACAGAATGGGAGAAAAATCATTACTACACACACATCAGATAGAGCACAAATCTCCAGGATAAATAAAGAACTCAAAAACACCAAAAAAAAATCTCAATCAATAAATGGACTAAGTAACTAAACAGACACTTCACAGAAGAAGATATACAAAAAATGGTCAAATAATATATGAAAAAATGTTCCACATCTCTAGCAATTAGGGAAATACAAATTCAAACTACCCTGAGATTTTATCACACTTCAGTCAGAATGGCAATTATCAAGAATACAACAACAATAAGTGTTGGCAAGGATGTAGGGGAAAAGGTACACTTATACATTGCTGATGGGAATGCAAATTGTTGCATCTATTATGGAAAGCAGTATGGAGATCTCTTAGAAAACTTGGAAGGGAACCACCATTTGACCCAGCTATCTCACTCAAAGGACTTAACATCATCATACTACAATTACGCAGCCACATCAATGTTTATAGCAGCTCATAGCTAAACTGTGGAACCAACCTAGTTGCCCCAAAATAGATGAATGCATAAAGAAACTGTGTTATATATACACAATGAAATATTACTCAGCCTTAAAATAATGAAATTATGGAATTTGCAGGTAAGTGGATGGAGTTGGAGAATATCATGCTAAGCGAAATAAGCCAATTCCCAAAAATCAAAGGCCAAATGATTTCTTTAATATGAGGATGCTGATCCATAATGGGCAAGCAAAAAAGAAGGAACTTTGGATTGGGCAGAGGATAGTGAGTGGTATAGGGGTGGGAAGGATGGTGGAATTAGGTGGACATAATTACCCTGTGTCCATGTATGATTGCATGAATGGTTTGACTTTGCAGTGTTTACAACCAAAGAAACAAAAAAATTGTGCTCTATTTGTGTACAAAAAAGAAAGAAAGAATTTCCTAAATTGATGAAGTTTAATGAGGACTTTTAAAATGAAATGAAGTTCTTTTCTATTTTGTTATTTGAACCCCAGGAAAAAAAAATGTCATAGTATCTTTTAGAAGTTGTTTTGCTTTAATTTATGTGTGTGTGTGTGTGTTTTATACCCAGTGCACTCAGTACTGCGACCTACTGAATGTACTCAGACAGGATGAGTGTCTCATTTTGACACCTTGCTATGGAACATTTGGTTAAAAAAAAAACAAAAAACAAGATGAGCATTGTCAGGTTGCCACAGGCAAGCCCCTACCCCACCCCACCCCCTGGGAAACACCCAGAGACTTCCAAGGTTTGAAGTTACAATGTACTACCTGGAAAAAAGACATAACTCATGCCCCCACCAGGATTCTGGAACTGAGTAACAAGTAAAAGCAGCCTAGGCTGAGACAGGAAGTTGAGCACAAAGAAAGAAAAGGCCCATGTGACAAAACTATGGAGAGTCTGCTCAAACTGAAAGATGATAGCAATACCTAGAGACTCCCTGGCACACCAGATCTTACATAATGATCAACGTCATTGCAGAATGTCACTGGTGAAAGTTCAGGCTTATGGTACTTTGAAGGTAGCTACGCATAAAAACCAAACCCAAATCCAGCTGAAGTATGACTACGTTGAACCCATGCCTGTCCCCAAACATCTTAAAGCAAAACAGGTATGTCCATTTGCAGCACAACTATTATCGTATCATTCTCAACTGGTTTTTGTTTTTTTTTTTAGCAATTAATGATTTAATAATTATGAGACACACAGAGAAATGAAGTTAAAAATATTTATTTTAAAGAAATAAACATAGATATAGGAGCACTTGTTCCGACAAGTTTTGGAACAATCAGACAGGGCTTCTAAAATCACTACAATTATTATGTTTAAGGATTCTAGCAGAAAGGTGATCAACATACATGAACAGATATGGATTTGTAGCAGGAAAGTGAAAACTGTTAACAAACTCTGTAAACACAAAGCACAATATTAGTGATGAAGAATTCTTTAGTGGCTCAACAAAAGACTGGACATAAACACAGCAGAGAGAGCAATCAGAGCCCTTGAAATAGGTCAATAAAATTAACTAAACAGCAGCACGAAGAGTCATGAGTGAAATCAATGATAACTGAGTTCCTAGTAGCTCAGGGTGTCCCCAAAACCAGCATCAAAGGGTTTAGTGTAAATGTGAAGGGGATTCCAAAAGAGGAAATGAAAAGGGAAGAGAACAAGGCTGAGAGCTTTCTAAAACTACTCTGCTAAGAGCCATAGCCAAGTAAAAATGATGCATGGCATTTTTGGTTGAAAGGTGACACCAGCAAGCCATTGAGATGATATGATTATGTTAAGATCTGCTTTCAAATGGATATTAGACCCCTGCTGTCTGCCTCGGGCCTGCTACTTTGGAGCTCTAGCAGGACTCCTGGAGAGTTCTCATTGGTTGGGGAAATGCGGTAGGAGGGAATTCCGGAGGAGGGATTTCCTGTTGGTGTGTGGGTCCAGGAGAATGCCGCGTGTGTGGGTCGGCATATTTCCCGGGAGCATACAGGGCATTGGCGGGAGTTTCAAAAATAAAATGTGTTCCTGTTTGAGTGGCTCGTGATTTTTGTGCCCAGCCAGACTGTGGCACTACTCAAAGACAACAAAGCATGATCCACGAGTTCAGAGAACCCAAGCAGTACAAATACAAGAAAAAATACACTAGTGCACATCAAAGACAATACAATGAAACCTAACATAAAGTAAGCATTCTGGAGGCAACTAGAGGAAATCTTACATATGGGCAATTAAAAGTAAAAATGGGAGCAGTTTTGTATGGAAACTATAAAAGTGAGAGAAAATAGAAAAGCATCTCTAGGATACTAAAAAGAAAATGGCAACCCCAAATTCTTTACCTAGTAAAAATTTTTGTAATGAATGAAAACACAGAGTTTTTTTTAAAAAATGATGAAAAAAAAATGTTATTGGACTCCTGGTGAAAATATAAACATTTCCAGTAGGTATAGAGTGATCCTAAAATTTATATGGGAATGCTAATGTTCAGGGTAGAGTCAAGAAACTTTTGAAGAACATTATACAAACACTGAGTATAGCAGAATTAAAAACTTATTAAATTAGTTAATGATGCATTGTTATATTTGCACCAGAGTGGGTAAATAGGCCAAAAGAACAATTGACAGAGTCCCAGATACAGTCATATACTGATATTTAACTTAGAGTTATTTCTACATAAGTTTATAGACAAAAACTATCTTCTGTTAAAATTGTTTCGGGAAAATAGATCATCCTTCTCCAGAAAAATACTTTGGACCCAAAATTCACATCACATAGACTTTCAATTGTTATTCAAATATAGATGTGCTCATGAAAAAGAAAAATACATTTTAGAAGATATATAGATAAGTACCATCATGTCCTTGGATGCAAAAAAAAAAAAAATGTTACTAAAGACACACACGGAGGCACACACAAACACTTCACCTGCTATAAAGTAAAATTTTATTGACTGCGCTAAAATTACAACTATTTTTTACAAAAAATTCTAAAAAGTGTTAAAGGAAATCATAGAATAAAAAAATGACTTTGACAGTCATCCAACCCCCCAAAACTCAGGACTTTTATATTTTATTTTTTAATTTTTTTTTAGTTTTATATTTTAAAATCTCCTAAAAAATCAAGAAAACGGCAGAACATGTCAAAAACACATGAAAGACACCACAAAACATGGAAAAGAACTAGTAAACAAATAAACACACAAAGAGGCATTCCACCCGACTCATATAAAAAAAGCAAATTAATGTCTTAATAAGATCTACCACATAGCCCCTCCACTACCAAATGTGAAAACTTTTGGTGTGGAGACTGTCATTCTTTGTTTTGAAGTATGTAGTTTGCTAGAAAAACAAGTCATGGTAAACCTTATATAATAGGACAAGATTCACCTCCTCTATGACCTGGAAAGTCCATTCCTATGGGTGTTACACAGGGAATTTTGCATGTATACATGCATATACATGTATATGCATATTTCAAAATATACTTAATAATATTTCATAAAAGATAAACATGAGAATTTACATATTTATCAATAGCATTACAAACAACTCAATGTTACTTTGTACAATACATTTTTCAACTACACAGTGAACTAGAAGAATCATTAATAAATCTTTAACAAATGAACAAAAGTACAAAAGAAGACATGCAACAAAAACTGATTTGTATGGAAAGCAGAACAAACTAAATTACAGTATTTCAGACATCGCCTGTATATGATACAGTCCAGGGGGAATTCAAAAGTTGTGATACTGGTTTTCTCTAGCAAGGTTGTCAGAAGTTGTAATATACTCCTTTGGGGTTTTAGCAAAGCTGAATTTGCTTCTAGGGTGTGGTGTTACAATTTATATTATTTGTATGCTTTATATTTGATGCACTCGTCTGAATGTGTCATATTTTATAATTTTTAAAAGCAAAGGAGGGGATGTAACTTATCAAAATCTTACTTTGAAAAGGATCAAGAGATTGTGTTGTAACTGATTGAGTTATGAGATCAAGAGACACTTCAAAATAGGTTTGACTCAGAGAAAGGCCCTCTCCTATAGGTTCAGAAAAAATATAACCTTGGATTTTAAAATGGATTTTACATCTTTATACTTTAAACTCTTTTTCTTGTTGTTGTTTTTAGTGTATGATATAAGATCTGGTTCTGACATGATCTCTTTCTAAGTGGCCATGCAGCTGTCTCTTTCTATTTAGAATTTCACCTTTACTCTCCATGCTTCCTACATAGTTTATTTTGGACTTTCTATTCTGTTTTATTGGTGATCTGTATATTCAAGAGTCATTACCACACTTTTAACTTTTATTTTTGATAGTCTCCTTACTTTTTGTGTTGAATACTTTTTCATTGTTTTGACACTCTGATTTTGGTTTTCATTATTTTAGTAATGTTCTCTAGATTTTAACATATTACTTAATATTTATAGAAATATTGTCTTACTAAGCAAGACAAGAAAAACAGTTTTAAGATGAAGGGTCCAGATCTGAAAAGCCTTCTGCAGCATTGCCTCTAGGTGACTTAATTATCTTGAATGCCTTAAAAGTAATAACTTTAATAATAATAACACTAATAAATATGAAATATTTTAAGTAATGATAATTGTAATAAAGCAATACTGCATGCTCAAAGGATTTTGTGAACAATGCATGAGGTATTACAGTGACCACAACAGGCACTGACAAAATATTACCTGCTTTTATTAGCTATTTATGATGCTAAGGAATAAAGAAATCATACATGTTTACTATTGCTGCTATACTATGAGAAATTCAGAGAAATAAAACACTCCAAAGCATAAGAAAAAGTACAGTCAATAACATTAATGTGTATTTCTTTTGCATATGAGTAAATCATATTTTGAGGAACTTAAAAAAAAACGTAAAGATCCTATAATATCACCCAAAGTAAAATCTTTACATAAGCAAACAGTTATAAGGGAGAAAAAACTAGAGCTTTGTGGGGTGGTCCTATAATTTTTAAAGCATATTTTACTAGAGTTAAACACAGCAAACAGAAAACAAAAAGATATTGCAAAAAGCAATTTAGTTCCAGTTTTAAAGTAATTCCTGATCTTCTGAGGGAAATTCAGAAGCTTTCCCCATAGAATTTTATATACTGAGAGACATAAAAGCAAAGCAACAGAGTTATGGTTTAAAAATATTTTCATAGTTAAAACTAGGTACTAACAGATACATTTGTACAATCAATACTTTTTTAATTGTAGTTGAACACAATATATTTATTTATTTATTTTTATGTGGTGCTGAGGATGGAATCCAGGGCCTGACACATGCTAGGCGAGCACTCTACTGCTGAGCCACAACCCCAGCCCATACAATTAATACTTTTTAAAAAATGCCAGCAGGCTTTCATATGGTATGATGATTTAACTTTAGCATTATACCAAGTATAAAATTAAATGAGCACCATTATAATTTTGGCTAATTACACATTATTACTTATGCCTCCTATTTACAAGCTAAAGGATTATAAAAATGTAACACAAAAATATCAAGTCACAAATAAGTTGTTACCTATTATAACATGCTCTAAGTCATGACTTATTGAGGATGAGTAAAAGGAAAAGGCTTTTTCTTTAGTCCTTAAGCCTATGACACAATTTCCACAGTAGTATTTCTTTTCATCCTCTAAAGATCTCCCTTTCATGATAACATTGTTTTCTTTCAGCTTGGGATTTCTCTTTGCAGAAGGTGAACTGACAGTGCTGATGATTTGTACCATTGCCCATAGAATAGCAGTCTCCACCCAGGTGAGAACTGCAGATTGTTCCTACTTTACCACTGGTGCCTCCCTCTGATGGTATCCAGCACATGACCAGCAGTAGAAGTGAAGCCCTACTGACCCCAGACCTGGGTACCTATCCATTTGACTGAGCCCATGTAGTAATTTGCAATAACTAGACACCTGGGTAACTTGCAATACCTAGAGACAAATTGGAAGACTAGGCAGAAGACTAGGCATTTAAATGTTGATTGTCCCAAGTTCTTTAGTTTCTTGTTCCTTTGTGTCTTCAGTGAGAAGAAATAAGAAAAGGAAGCTTTAATGTTTAGCATTTTAGAGTATCAAACATGGATCAGGTTGTGGCTGAGGCCTTGTGCTTTGGAGCTGCTGGATCTGAGCTTGAAATCTTGCAATTTGAGCTTGATGGATCAATTTGAGCCTCTGGGCTTCTTCCTAAGTGAAAATAGTCATAATAATACTTAGCAAAAAGTAAGGTCTGCTTCATTTTGATTGCTTGTTGACTTGTCCTTATTTCCTTTAATCCACAGGAACAATAAACAGTACCTGAATCTCCCTCTTCCACTAATTTACCTCCAGCTTACTTCTGTATTCACTTATTCACTTTGGTCTTCCTCTACCTCCAGAAACATTGTTTCAGTCCCTGAAATGTTGCTGTCTCTAGAATTCCATCCCAGGGCTCCCTTCCCAATTACACTACACAATTTCCTTCAGTAATCTTTGTTACATCTTGACCTCAATTCTCTATCCCTATCTCTTTCCAATTTTTAGGAAAATATTGACTATGTTTGTAAGAGAAGAAACTGAAACAAAAGCACAATGTCTAGGTGATGTGCAATCAGGAGAGGAGTCTGGACCTTAGATGAGGGATATGTTCCAGGTCAATACACTTTGGAGGGAAACGTACAAGAAAAGACTGAGCAGATCAAACACCAAGATTGCCAATAATGCCTTTCAGGAAAAAGCTACAATCCCCAAAATGCCACAGGGTAGTTACTAAAAAAATGGGTACCCATAGTTTCCATGTTAAGTCAGGGCAAGATTGGGATGTTGTCTGAGGTGCTTACATAGGAATTCTCCAAGGATCTCGGGAACAGCAACACTGCGGATCCCATTCACTGGAAAGACAGCTTCATTGACTCACAAGACTGTGAGATACTGGCATTTAGTTATTTCCTTGAGACCTCGATTACCTCATTTAAAACTGAGGACAAAATAGTTCTGCTTCACAGTAAGTAGATAAGATGAGAGAATGCATGCAGAGGGCTTTGTACAGTGCTTGGGAGAGAAGAACTCCTGCTTGTTGAGTGATGATAAACTACAGGACTTGGTGAAACAAGCACTGTGAGTTCAAGGTCATCAACCAGAGATGACAAGAGCAAAGACACTGCGATATGAAGTTGATATAACAAGGTATGATCAAGACAAAGGATTGTCCAGTCAATTAACAAATTAACAGAAAAGGCTAATCACTGTGGGACAGAAATGCCTCAGCCTATATATAAAAAATTATATTTTTTACTCTATGCCAAATACCATTCTAAATGCAAGTACTAATGCATTTCATTATCACAATATAAAATATATGAAACTGTCATTTCCATTCTATACAAGAAAAGGAGACACAGAGAAAATAAATAGATAGCTTGCTTAAACCATGCATTTGGTAAAGTTGAGCTTGATGCAAACCCAGCAGTCTAGCTCCACAGACTCCACTCTGAGCCACCATAGCAGTCTGCATCTCCCCAATGGCCACTCTTTCATGCCTTCATCCTTATAGGGAAGGGCCAGAAACACAATCCTGAGATGCAACAATTAATCAATACCTGGAGTCGACGTTCCTGCTCCCTCTGTTGCTGTGCCTGAAAGTTTGCTTTATCTATCTCCATTTGTCTTATTTGCTGCTGATGGAGTCTCTCCCTCTCCTCCATCATTTGCTGTTTCTGCCTACGAATCGCCTCCAACCTTTCTGCTTCAGCCTTGGCAGCCTCTGCTTTCATACGTGCCTCTGAAGAGAAAGAAGAAAAGGTAAAAACAAAACAAAACAAAACAAAAAACCCTGGAGAACTGTTCTGTCCCTCCCTTGGGCTTCCCACTCTTATTTGTTATTGCTCCAACCCACAGAGAAAATTCCCTGGCACTGTTTTTCCTTCAAGATAACCATATTGCACCTGATCCTGCCATACTCAGGTACCACCTGTGGGGATAGGACACCTCTTTGCCTGTCTTATTCTAGTTGAATGAACTCAGCTGGGCCAGAATATATGAATTTCACATTTTTGGACATTTTTTTGTCTCTCTTACTTTGTTTCTGTTCTCTTCTCACCTCTCATCTCCTTTTCCTTGGCTGTGAGAGCCTGGTCTGTCTGTAGAACAGCTTTACTCACAGACTCTTTGGACTTTAAATACTTTTGCAGAGCTTCCTCAGCCTAGGAACACCAAAAACATACAGTTAGAACTTGGCAGTGGTGATTGGCAAGGTGATAAAATCACGTTTTTTGTTCCATCAAGCCTCTCCACAGGTGGGGTTCAGAACGTGTCAGGGCAATTAAGAGCACCCAATGCCACTAGATGAAAAAAACTCACTGCAACAAGAGTGTTTGCTCTGTCACTAAGGTAGTAAGGATCGGTTGACCTCACACCCAGTGGTATCTCTTTGTTGTCATGTCGGGCAAGCCTTTTTGAAAATAGAGTCAATAGTGAGGAAAATGGAGCACAATAATGAAGAAGTGCTGGAACATCAAAAGGAAGCAGGAGAATTGCTGACACTGTTTCAACTCTGGAATGTGTTCACACTTGAAATTAAACAGCAAGCACAAAATACCCATGCATGCTCATTCAGTGACAGTGAGTCTGAGGCAGAGACAACAATCTCATCTCTACTCCTCTAGACATTTCCTTTCTCCTGTCCTCAGTGGCTTATTAGAGAGGCCTCAGAAATTCCCATAATTAATAGACAGAACCAGGGATACCTGTATTCCTTTCCTGGGCTGCTGATGGTACTTTGCCTTCAGCTCCTCTGTCTTCTGAAGGTAGAGATTATGGCCTCCTGGCTTAGAATAAACCCCCTGCTTCACTGCTTCTTCCAGAGGACCAAAAATATCCCGAAGCAAAGCTGAGCAACGATCTGAAGAGACTTCTTCGTTCTGCTTACAAATGTCATTCTGCTTTGCATCTAGTAGGGTCTTCAAAGGGACAGGAACCCACAGAGGTGTTAAACATACCTCAGTACTTCTGAAATTTATATTTTAAAGTCTCTATTTTTCTTAGAAATTCCAAGGACTATATCCTTGCCAGCAATCCTGGAGGAAGTTGCAAGGACGAGAGTCTATGAAAAATATTTACATTTGTCTATGAAATATTCCGAAATTCCTGTGTCTTTTAATTTCTGCTTAAATGTGATCTTAAGACCACAGACCCCTAGCCTCAAGCCCTCATTTTAAATGCAGCCTACTGTTTTCCAACATTTCCGTACATCAAGCAGAAAACAGATTTGAATAATTGGTTGGAATGATGTCAGTTTATTCTATTAATCCTAATCGTAATTTAGTAGATATAAAGGACAGTTTTTCTCTGTTTAATTAATGAAAAACAAGAATAATATTTTGCAAATGTTTTAAAGGAATGAATGAATCAATCAAATTAATTCCATGGATGTTAAATGGTAAATGTGAGCTGTGTGACTATGTGAAAAATTCAGACTGTAAAAGTCCCAGAATATTTACACATTTTTGTTTTCAGAAGGAAAGTATATCATGCCACATTAATGATCACCACTGTTTTCCAATATAGAAGGAATTGCTTTTCTTAAACCATTCCTATTGTATTATTCATAGCAGTATTGTTCATTCTATTAACCCAATGCCCATGAACAAGAAAAATAAATAATTACCTTTAATTCTTTCTGGAAACTTTGGTCCTCATCCTTGAAAGAGTTCTCTGTGAAGATTTTTATGGCCTCTCTCTCACTGGCCCTGTGCAGGTCCAACAGCTCCTGGAGGGTCTCTGTGGGCAGCTGCACCTTCTGGCCCATCAACTGGTCATAGTGGGCAAGGGCCTTTTCTACTGCAGCTGAGTTTTCTCTCTGGGCCAGGGCCAGGACTGCATTCTCCATGCAGGGCAGATCTCCATTGTTGATAGCATTGACATAGGTTAGCACCAGGCTCTCTAGACCTGCACAGAAGGAAGAGATGCTTGTGTTCTCTGTAGAAAAAGTCTATGATCTATGTCATTAATTCTGAGACCATTCATTGAACAATGTATTACCCCCAAATTTTCAGCATTCTGAATAGGATCCAAGTGTCCCAGACAAATTCCTTTGGGAAATGGTGAGATTAAGAAGACAGGTATTTCCTTCTTAGGAAAATGAAATAGGAGTCAGAGGATAAAGACAGGAAAAATGTCTAGATGTATATCATTATTTAATTCTATGCAGAGAAATAAGCATATGATCATATAAAAGTCATGCATATTCATGAAACATATAGTTCTAGGAATTGAGCCCAGGGGTGCTTAACTACTGAGCCACATCCCAGCACTTTTTATGTGTTTTTTTTCAGACAGGGTCTCTCCTAGCTGCTTAGGATCTCACTAATATATATATAAAATAATTTATAAATATATATATATATATATATATATATATATATATATATATATAGAGAGAGAGAGAGAGAGAGAGAGAGAGAGAGAGAGATGCATAAGCAGTTACCATCATGCAAATCATATGCAAATATATATACTGGTATGGTATCTCCATATATACATACATACACTGGTATGGGAGATGCCATTCCCTGAAAAAGGGCAAATTGAATAAATTAGAACAATATTCCTTTATTCTTAGTTAGAACTTCCTTGTTTTACTTCTTTGTCATTTGCACTTAACTTCTGTGCATAATATAGTGATTATTTACAAAGCTGTGAAACATAGAGTTGTTATGGAAAGCTACAGCAAGAAGTATGATTAGATATTTTTAGAGGCTCTAGACCACTTGGGGCATAGTTCAACAATTGTATCACTCAAGTTGCATTTCTAAAAGGAATATATTTATAATTTGTGCCTTCAAACATTGTAACATACCTTAAAAATCCAATATATTTATTAAACAAATGCTGCCAACACATATGACCTAATATAGGTCAACAGTGGAAGACGGAAGGATACAACATCTTTAACTTCATCTTATCCTCATGTTCTTATTTCATGTAACCTTAAAGGCATTACTAAAACAAATACTAGAGATATGTTTCATATTCACTATAAGTTTACATGGTGCATATGATTTGCATGATGGTATTTGAAGATATATTTAACTGAGGATCACCAAGAAAATGAGCACCATTATAATTTTGGTAACTGCTTATGCATCTCTCAATGTTGGCACAACAAGGACCCTCCTATATATCTCTTACACATTATTCTGAGTAGAAGGAAAATCCTTGAAGAGGTACTCACGAAGGCCATTGACCTTGATGCCTCCTGGAAGAATCTTGATCTTGGACTTGGTAAAGATGTGGGAAGAGAATTCTGCCACTTGTTGCACAAATTCAAGACTCAGCTCATCATCCTGCAGTGTCTCTAGCTGGGAGACCTTCTTCTGGTGAGTGGGTGTGTCAAGGACAAAGCACTTCTTTGTAGGAAAGAACTTTTGAATACACAACCGGGGCAAATTGAAAGTTTGTGTTCTTTGATCACTACCTGGAGAAGGAAAAACAGGATTTTTTTTCTTTAGAATTTACACTCACTTTAATACATTGTCCTTGAATATGTGTCTTTTTTCTTGGTGATCCTCAGTTAAATATATCTTCATATACCCTAAGCAAACAGATTAAATGTATTTAATCAGAAAAAGGAAAAAAGGAAAGAATATTTTTCCCAAGAAAAGGGAGTAATAAAGTTTGATATTGAGCCTATGAGTTCATTGAAAATTAATAATATTCATTATATATTCTGTAAAACAGCTATGTTGATAAATAGGAAAAATATACATTTAGCCTTCTACCCAAAACATATCATTTCTTGGGTTACTTTTCTTCCTCTTTTCAAAACAGAAGCCCAATTACCTTTCTTTATCTTCAGTGAATTCTCCAGGTATTCATCTGCTGTCATGAGTTGTCCATCTATTTCCAGGCTTAGGTAGAAATCTCTTATAGTCCACACCAAGTCCGGAAAGAAGCTTACAATGTCATCAGCATCCTCGTCTCCAAGATCAAGCGACTTTCTTGCCCTGAGTAGATCTGTCAGTTCTGTCACATTGCTGAGATGATTAAGGAAAACTAGCAGAAATAGCACAGCATCTAAGCCCATATTTGATCCCATGTTCCCCAAACCTGGATTTTCCACTTGGCAAACAGCCAAATAAACATTTTCTCATCAGAGAATATGAGGGCTCTTGTCTGTACGTTCAGTGTCTACACATTTTCATTTGGGGGATTTACAAAGTCTCATAGACTTGCAGCTGGTGAGTGGTGTTCTCTGTGGCTTTGGTGCCATCCTGAACCACAAAAGGATACTGAAGTAGGTCAATAGCTCCCTGGTCAATTTTGTTCATGGTATTGTATACAAAGGTGCTGCTCAGAAGGATTGCCAGAGCAAAGATCTGGGTATCATTCTTATCATCATCCTAGAAGTCAAACAAATTTAAGTCATGTCAAACAGCATTCCCAAATGCACAATCATTAAAAATAGAATCCCGATATACAAATGTTAAGCAGGGAAAACACAAGTGATTGTCAGACACATGAACTTGCATAACTTCCTCATTTATAATTTTATACTAATGCATATATTTCTAATTCCCAAGTCCCTCTTATAGCTACTATTAGATAACTGCAAATGGTGTAGTCAAAGTTAATGGGGGAAGCAGAGTATTTAAAATGAAGGTTTTCCAGGTATCAAAACAAAATTGGCCTATCTGCACAATCCATATATCTATTTTATTATAAAATTATTATCCACAGGGAGTTCATATTACCAATCTTAGACATCTAATTCTAATGCTATAAGATGAGCTCATAATTAATATCTCCATTTTGTATATGAGTAAACAGAAGATGAAATTTTGTCTTAACATCTTTGCATCTTGATAAGTCAGAAGTAAAAATCAAAATCAAAATATAAAAAACAGTAGACATTCAAGAGATCGTTTGGTTTGGTACAAAAATCAGCTTATAAGATCCAACTATGTACCTTTCTTCCCAAGTCTGAGTTTAGGGACTTCACTTGAGTAGCTTGTATTTAGTTATGATAAAAATATTTAGGGAATGGTCAAGTCTTTCTTTTTTTCTATGAGCTGGTTGTTAAATACTTACTAGCATTCAACTAGAAAAGGCTCATGTGTTAGACAAGACCTATGGGTGTACTGTTGAATAATTCTAAAGAAAAAATAAAAGATTTAGGGAGACCTACTCTTCTTGTCAGTGTCAGAGAGTTACAAGTGCCAGAGTCCTGATTTGAATAGAATTTTATCTCATCTTCAACCCACTACTAACCATATTCAGTGCAAGACCAGGCTTGTAATGTGATTTTATTTGCACCATTTATGCATCTGGCAACTACTAAGCAAAACATCAGTGTAGTTCTTCTAATACTTATTCTGTATTATAAATATATTTCCTCACTTTTAGGCTTCCAAACACTATTGAAAATGGAAAGAAAAAATGAGGGGCAATATAGTCCAGTCAAGTGGAAATACAAATTCATAAAAACAAAAACCAAATGAAAAACTCCTTGTACAAAGTGTGTTCAGTGATAAGGAGTTTAATCATAAAAGAATCCTCTGTCCTTACCTTCTCTACATCACCCAGGCCTTCAGTGTCCAGCAGAACTAGGGTGTGGCCTGGCTTCTCAGGATGAGGCACACACCACATCCAGATTCCTTTTGTGTGAGACTGCACCGTGGAGCCCACAGAGAAGCCTGCAGAGGGGAGTGCAGGGGTTGTCACAGAGAAGGGGATCTAGAATTCGCATATTTTCTTGATAATTGAGTTAGGGTTTAAGGAAAGCAAGATAAGGAAACAGCAGAAAATAGGAGTGTTGAGCTCCATTACAATATAGAAATGGGGAAATAAAGTCAAATTCCATAAGTGGGAAATTTTTATGTTTTTTATAATAATAAAAAAGTAAAATTTTAAATTTTAAAGTAAAATTTTAAAGTTTATAATTACACATATGGAAATTATTTCATTGATGTCTTATTCCTTATGAGAGGAATATATTGTGTTTCTCTCAGAAAGACATTAAGGTCAACATTTTTTAAAAGGGTTTATATGTCAGGGACAGAAATCTGCCCTTTATCTTATAGTGGCACCCCTTTCTCCACAGAATATCTTAACTGAGCTTCTCCAGAAATCTTTACCATGGTTGATTTTACACTGTCAGCAAAAGAGTCTCTACAAAAGAGTTCAATGTAGGTAAACTTTCTATTTTTGTGATGCCCTATTTTACTTGGTCACTAGCCTGGAAGAAATCAGCACTGCAGGTGCTGGACACCCCCTTACTAGTTCTTTGCAAACATTTATCCAGTATAGTAGTTTGTAGAAATGTGTAAATGAGGCCTCTGGCCTTGATCTGAGGCTTCACAGAGATGTCTACATTTCTAAGATAAGTTACCAATTGGCCTCCATGGTAACAGCTGGCAAGGGGAGGAAAGAAAGGGGAGAAGAAGCTCTCCCCTTCTCAGGTGTTATCCTTGAAGGATTAACTTGCCCAAAACAGTGAAAGAAAAAGCTGCTTTTATGTGATCTTCTGCAGACTGTGAACTTCTGAGCCCCTCCCCTTACATGCTGGGTATACAATTCTGAAACTACCTGAACTCAGGATTCAGGGGATTGATTGATTACAGCAAAAGCTGTGCCCTCTGAACCTGGCTGCAGCCAAATAAAATTGTTTCCTGACATCTTAGGTCTTTAAAACAATCTCTCCAAGTTAAAAGGCCTAACTATGGCCTAAACATTAGTTTTCACTGTTCCTCCCTGACACTAACTTTCTCCCCTCCATCCCCATGTAGAGTGTCCACAGTGGAGTAGACAGAGGGCTAAGCAGAGCTTTGTTGGTGTCACTCACCCTGTTTCTTCCCAGCCAACTGGTTCATCAGGTAAGATTTGCCTGTGCGGTAGAGGCCCACAATGGCCACCACCACCATGGGCTGCGTGATGGCCGACAGGATCTGCAGGGCTTCCTGCTTGACCACTAGCTGCCCCTCCATGTTCTCGATGAGGCACATGGGGCCTGGCATGTAGGTCTCTGAGGTCATGTCTGGGGTGTTTCTTTGTCTGGAAGGAAGAGATGGGTTGGGCAGTAATATTAGCTCTGGCAGAGAAAGACATTTTGCTTACTGAACCTGAAAACATAACTGTTTTCCAGCATGGCCTGTTTCTGAAGACATTACAAAACAAAACATAAAAAGAAATAGCTAAAAGCACCAAGGTAAACTAGGTCCCTAGGCCAGCCATCAGCTACCCTGCTTGTTCTTAAATAGCTGGTGAACAAAGAAAAATTAATTTCCTGAGTCTTACCCTCTGATTTTTTGCATCTATCTCATTCCACTGGATTTTGATTTACTCATGTTTCTCAGTTTTTACCTCCTAAAATCCCTATTTTGAAAATTTATTTTCATTATTTGCTATATATAAATTTTTGCTTTTCTCTTATTTAGGTCCATGTCTAGACTGCATTACATTAAACAATTCTATGCCATTATGTTGCATTTTCCAATAAATTCAAGTGTTTATTCAAGCTATACTTTTCAAAGGGATTTTTACTTAGTTAATAATTTCTTTTACAGAAACAAAACTTCAAAGTGTTATCATTTTATGACTGTTTATATAAATGAAAAAAATTTCATTTAATAATTTTTCACCACTAATTTTCTACTTCTGGGCATCAACTCCTGTAACCTGAAGAGTCTTTGGTAAAATATTTTAAAGCTATGTGAAACATAAAGGCAAATTGTTGTTTTTATGACCTGTCTCTGCCCCCTTCTTCTCATGCTTCATGCCATAAGGAGAAGGTTTTTTTATTTTTTCCATTTTAGAAATCATCATTTATTTTGAAGCTAAAAATCCACTATCTGCTTGAATTCATTTTTCATGAAAGTCTTAAAATTTAAACATCTGGATTCTTTTTGCTAGCAGACTATACACACTGTGGATTTCTTTGTTGTTGTTGCTGGTTTTGATGATCCCTTTCTCATAGTCAATGACCTTTCTCATCAACCATCCTGATGAAAGACAAATTAGAACAGAAACTGCTACATGGGACCAAATAGTAGGAAGTCCATTCACAAATTGTACAGTACCATGTGTTCAGAGGCAGGAAATTCCATATGCCAGATGTCTTTCCCTTCCAACCCACTTCTACTGCAATATTGGTACTTTATATTAGTAGAATTCTGGTTGTCTGACTTACATATAGCAGGGGCTAGAATCATATTTAGATTAGAAAGATGTGGGAAAATTCCAATCATGATCTACAATAATTAGCTACAAAGCAATATTTATAAACCAAATATGTATTCAGACATTGGAGACTTATAAATTCTCATTCTTTGAGGTAAAGTTACTAATGTGAGAGAAAACAGCTTTGAAGTTTTAGACTTCTTCATGAATAAGAATAGCTCTGTGTATCAATATCAGTAATAGTGTTTTTTATGTTGTTCCCAAGTGTGATCTGGATAGCATCTTTAGTGCTTTTCGAAGAGCCAAATCTCTGACACATCTTGGAATATTGACTGTGTTCAAGCCACACACACAACTGCCACTCTGCCATTTACAACTCAACCTGTTTGTGTCCTCTGGGATAAAACATATTTAGACATTCCAAGTTCTAGCTAGCCCCCACTAGTTTTGTGTCTAATTAAGCAGGAAACAAACTTAGCAGACACTGAATGAATTCTGTTATCTAGCTACACATCAATTTAGACTTCAATGGGTTCATTTTGTAGTACCTCAGAAAAATTTGCACCCTATCCTGGATGGAATACTTTTAAAAATACCTGAACATTGCAAATATCTTCCTCCCTTTTGCCCCCCCCCCCCAACCTGCCCACAATCTTAACTTACCTGTAAAATCTAGAGCAGAGAGAAAAGCTGCTTTTAGAAATGGCAGAAAAGCTGCTTTCAGGAAGGCTTGGTAAGGGTGAGTTTCAACAGTTGTACTTTAGTTTAGCTGTAATGAGTTCTGATGAGCTCTTCTTCCAATCCTGGGGAGTTTCTTTCTTCCCCAGTTCCCGCCTCCCAGCAGAGTATTTGAATATGAAATGTAAGCATGGCAAAAGTCCAAGGGGTTTTCAAAGTTTCTCTACAAAACCGAAACCACAGAGCAAATTCAGTGACTAGGTAGTTGCAGAGGGGATATTCTGAGCGTCCTCTGGTGGAAGGTTTCAAGATATTTGGCATGATTTCCCAGAAATTGCATTGTGTTACTGCAGGAAAACTTTGAGAACTTTTGCAAGTTTTTCTAGTGTGTGTTATTTGAACTAGCTTGAGATGATATTTATCTCCAGTTTGGAAAAACATACTCTTGTAGGTCTAGTTTACTGAAATGTTAAATGCACTCACATAGGAGTAAGGTTGTTGTTTCTTTCTTTCTTTTTTTTTTATGGAAGCTTCAGGAGCTAAGAACTAATTTACAGGAAAAGATAAAGGTTTCTGCACAGCACACAAAGAATGCTGGCAAGGAAGACATTTATTAAACATTTTCTATAACTCCCTGTACAGTGTTCACTTCTTTATGTGGAGTACCCTATTTTAACTCTCCCAACTGAAGAGCCAGGGCCCTGAGAGGTTTAGTCACTTGTTCAAAACCACAGAGCTACTGATAATCAGATCTTTTTTTTTTTTTTTTTTTACAGGCATGAGTTTATTAAAGGGAAAGGAAAAGGGAAATGGGACACTGTCAAGGGAGAGACGGGGTCCTCTCAGGAGGAAGACTGTGTCTCCTGCACTCCCGTTTTATTGGGGATCCCAGAGAAGGATCCAGAGAGTCCTTCCCAGGTCTACCTCTTGACTTTTGACTGACAGCAGTATGACATCAGACTTTCAAGTCCTCACTGTCATGACAACCATGGGTCACTTTGGCTTATGCTGACAGGTTCTAATTGGATTCTTTTTTTTTTTTTAATTTTTTATTGTTGGCTGTTCAAAACATTACATAGTTCTTGATATATCATATTTCACACTTTGATTCAAGTGGGTTATGAGCTCCCATTTTTACCCCATATACAGATTGCAGAATTACATCAGTTACACATCCATTGATTTACATATTGCCATACTAGTGTCTGTTGTGTTCTGCTGCCTTTCCTATCCTCTACTACCCCCCCTCCCCTCCCCTCCCCTCCCATCTTCTCTCTCTGCCCCCTCTACTGACATTCATTTGTCCCCCTTGTATTATTTTTCCCTTTCCCCTCACTTCCTCTTGTATGTACTTTGGTATAACTCTGAGGGTCTCCTTCCATTTCCATGCAATTTCCCTTCTCTCTCCCTTTCCCTCCCACCTCTCATCCCTGTTTAATATTAATCTTCTTCTCATGCTCTTCGACCCTACTCTGTTCTTAGTTACTCTCCTTATATCAAAGAAGACATTTGGCATTTGTTTTTTAGGGATTGGCTAGCTTCACTTAGCATAATCTGCTCTAATGCCATCCATTTCCCTGTAAATTCTATGATTTTGTCATTTTTTAATGCAGAGTAATACTCCATTGTGTATAAATGCCACATTTTTTTTATCCATTCATCTATTGAAGGGCATCTAGGTTGGTTCCACAGTCTTGCTATTGTGAATTGTGCTGCTATGAACATCGATGTAGCAGTGTCCCTGTAGCATGCTCTTTTTAGGTCTTTAGGGAATAGACCGAGAAGGGGAATAGCTTGGTCAAATGGTGGCTCCATTCCCAGCTTTCCAAGAAATCTCCATACTGCTTTCCAAATTGGCTGCACCAATTTGCAGTCCCACCAGCAATGTACAAGTGTACCCTTTTCCCCACATCCTCTCCAGCACTTGTTGTTGTTTGACTTCATAATGGCTGCCAATCTTACTGGAGTGAGATGGTATCTTAGGGTGGTTTTGATTTGCATTTCTCTGACTGCTAGAGATGGTGAGCATTTTTTCATGTACTTGTTGATTGATTGTATGTCCTCCTCTGAGAAGTGTCTGTTCAGGTCCTTGGCCCATTTGTTGATTGGGTTGTTTGTTCTCTTATTGTCTAATTTTTTGAGTTCTTTGTATACTCTGGATATTAGGGCTCTATCTGAAGTGTGAGGAGTAAAGATTTGTTCCCAGGATGTAGGCTCTCTATTTACCTCTCTTATTGTTTCTTTTGCTGAGAAAAAACTTTTTAGTTTGAGTAAGTCCCATTTGTTGATTCTAGTTATTAACTTTTGTGCTATGGGTGTCCTATTGAGGAATTTGGAGCCCGACCCCACAGTATGTAGATCATAGCCAACTTTTTCTTCTATCAGACGGCGTGTCTCTGATTTGATATCAAGCTCCTTGATCCATTTTGAATTCACTTTTGTGCATGGCGAGAGAAAGGGATTCAGTTTCATTTTGTTGCATATGGATTTCCAGTTTTCCCAGCACCATTTCTTGAAGATGCTATCCTTCCTCCATTGCATGCTTTTAGCCCCTTTATCAAATATAAGGTAGTTGTAGTTTTGTGGATTGGTTTCTGTGTCCTCTATTCTGTACCATTGGTCCACCCGCCTGTTTTGGTACCATTACCATGCTGTTTTTGTTACTATTGCTCTGTAGTATAGTTTGAAGTCTGGTATCGCTATACCGCCTGATTCACACTTCCTGCTTAGAGTTGTTTTTGCTATTCTGGGTCGTTTATTTTTCCATATGAATTTCATGATTGCTTTCTCTATTTCTACAAGAAATGCCGTTGGGATTTTGATTGGCATTGCATTAAACCTATAGAGAACTTTTGGTAATATCGCCATTTTGATGATGTTAGTTCTGCCTATCCATGAACAGGGTATATTTTTCCATCTTCTAAGATCTTCTTCTATTTCTCTCTTTAGGGTTCTGTAGTTTTCATTGTATAAGTCTTTCACCTCTTTTGTTAGGTTGATTCCCAAGTATTTTATTTTTTTTGAAGATATTGTGAATGGAGTGGTTGTCCTCATTTCCATTTCAGAGGATTTGTCGCTGATATACAGGAATGCCTTTGATTTATGCGTGTTGATTTTATATCCTGCCACTTTGCTGAATTCATTTATTAGCTCTAATAGTTTCTTTGTAGACCCTTTTGGGTCTGCTAGGTATAGAATCATGTCATCTGCAAATAGTGATAATTTAAGTTCTTCTTTTCCTATTTTGATGCCTTTAATTTCTTTCATCTGTCTAATTGCTCTGGCCAGTGTTTCGAGAACTATGTTGAACAGAAGTGGTGAGAGAGGGCATCCCTGTCTTGTTCCAGATTTTAGAGGGAATGCCTTCAATTTTTCTCCATTCAGAATGATGCTACCCTGAGGCTTAGCATAGATTGCTTTTACAATATTGAGGTATGTTCCTGTTATCCCTAGTTTTTCTAGAGTTTTGAACATTAAGGGATGCTGTACTTTGTCGAATGCTTTTTCCGCATCTATCGAGATGATCATATGGTTCTTATTTTTAAGTCTATTGATGTGGTGAATAACATTTATTGATTTCCGTATATTGAACCAGCCTTGCATCCCAGGGATGAATCCTACTTGATCATGGTGCACAATTTTTTTGATATGTTTTTGTATCCGATTCGCCAGAATTTTATTGAGGATTTTTGCATCTAGGTTCATTAGAGATATTAGTCTGTAGTTTTCTTTCTTTGAAGTGTCTTTGTCTGGTTTAGGTATCAGGGTGATGTTGGCCTCGTAGAATGAATTTGGAAGTTCTCCCTCTTTTTCTATTTCCCGAAGTAGCTTGAAAAGTATTGGTATTAGTTCCTCTTTAAAGGTTTTGTAAAACTCTGCTGTATACCCATCCGGTCCTGGGCTTTTATTAGTTGGTAGTCTTTTGATGGTTTCTTCTATTTCCTCAATTGATATTGGTCTGTTTAGGTTGTCTATATCCTCCTGACTCAATCTCGGCAGATCATATGACTTAAGAAATTTATCGATGCCTTCACTATCTTCTAATTTATTGGAGTATAAGGATTCAAAATAATTTTTGATAATCTTCTGTATATCTGAAGTGTCTGTTGTGATATTGCCTTTTTCATCCCGTATGCTAGTAATTTGAGTTCTCTCTCTTCTTCTCTTCTCTAGCATGGCTAAGGGTCTGTCGATTTTGTTTATTTTTTCAAAGAACCAACTTTTAGTTTTGTCAATTTTTTCAATTGTTTCTTTTGTTTCGATTTCATTAATTTCAGCTCTGATTTTAATTATTTCTTGCCTTCTACTTCTTTTGCTGTTGTTTTGCTCTTCTTTTTTAAGGATTTTGAGATGAAGTATGAGATCATTTATTTGTTGGTTTTTTCTTTTTTTAAGGAATGAACTCCAAGCAATGAATTTTCCTCTTAGAACTGCTTTCAATGTGTCCCATAGATTCCGATATGTTGTGTCAGTGTTTTCATTAATCTCTAAGAATTTTTTAATTTCCTCCTTGATGTCTTCTATAACCCATTGATCATTCAGTAACCTATTGTTCATTCTCCAAGTGATGTATTCTTTTTCCTTCCTTCTTTTATCGTTGATTTTCAGTTCCATTCCATTATGATCAGATAGGATGCATGGTATTATCTCTACTCCTTTGTATTGTCTAAGAGTTTCCCTGTGACATAATATATGATCTATTTTTGAGAAGGATCCATGTGATGCTGAGAAAAAAGTGTAACTGCTTGATGTTGGGTGGTATATTCTATATATGTCAATTAAGTCTAGGTTATTAATTGTGTTATTGAGTTCTATAGTTTCCTTATTCAACTTTTGTTTGGAAGATCTGTCCAGTGGCGAGAGAGGTGTGTTGAAGTCTCCCATGATTATTGTATGGTGGTCTATTAGACTCTTGAACTTGAGAAGAGTTTGTTTGATGAACATAGCTGCACCATTGTTTGGGGCATATATATTTATGATTGTTATGTCTTGTTGGTGTATGGTTCCCTTAAGCAGTATGTAGTGTCCCTCTTTATCCCTTTTGATTAACTTTGGCTTGAAATCTATTTTATTTGATATGAGTATGGACACTCCTGCTTGTTTCCGAAGTCCATATGAGTGATATTATTTTTCCCAACCTTTCACCTTCAGCCTATGTATGTCTTTTCCTATCAAATGCATCTCCTGTAGGCAGCATATTGTTGGGTCTTGTTTTGTGATCCATTCTACTAGCCTGTGTCTCTTGATTGGTGAGTTTAAGCCATTAACATTTAGGGTTATTATTGAGATATGGGTTGTTCTTCCAGCCATATTTGTTTATTTATGTTACTAAACATGGTTTGTTTTCCTCTTTGATTATTTTTCCCCCTTTACTGTCCTACCTCCCACTGTTGGTTTTCATTGTTATTTTCCATTTCCTCTTCCTGTAATGTTTTGCCAAGGATGTTTAGAAGAGATGGTTTTCTAGCTGCAAATTCTTTTAACTTTTGTTTATCGTGGAAGGTTTTAATTTCATCTTCCATCTTGAAGCTTAATTTCGCTGGAAACACAATTCTTGGTTGGAACCCATTTTCTTTCAGTGTTTGAAATATGTTATTTCAGGATCTTCTAGCTTTCAGTGTCTGTGTTGAAAGATCAGCTGTTATCCTGATTGGCTTACCCCTAAATGTGATCTGCTTCCTTTCTCTTGTAGCTTTTAAAATTCTCTCCTTATTCTGTATGTTGGGCATCTTCATTATAATGTGTCTAGGTGTGGGTCTCTTATGATTTTGCACATTCGGCATCCTGTAGGCTTCTAGGATTTGGGATTCTGTCTCATTCTTCAAGTCTGGGAAGTTTTCTCGTATTATTTCATTGAATAGATTGCTCATTCCTTTGGTTTGAAACTCTGTCCCTTCCTGTATCCCAATGACTCTTAAATTTGGTCTCTTGATGTTATCCCATATTTCTTGGATGTTCTGCTCATGGTTTCTTAACAGTCTTGCTGAGCTGTCTATGTTCTTTTCAAGTTGAAATACTTTATCTTCATTGTCTGATGTTCTATCTTCTAAGTGTTCTACTCTGCTGGTAGTATTCTCAATTGAGTTTTTAAGTTGGTTTATTGCTTCCTGCATTTCTAGGATTTCTGTTTGTTTGTTTTTTATAACCTCTATCTCCCTGTATAGTTGATCTTTTGCTTCTTGGATTTGTTTATGTAATTCATTGTTGAAGTGATCTTTCATTGTCTGATTTTGCTGTCTGATGTCTTCCTTGAGACTCCAGATCATCTGAAGCATGTATATCCTGAATTCTTTATCAGACATTCCATCTGCTGCAGCTATTACCTCTTCTAACGTTGAGTTGACCTGCATTGCTTGTGGTCCTTTCTTTCCTTGTCTCTTCATACTGTTCGCGTTCCTTTCTACTTGGTGAAACTGTTGTGCTATTGAATTTTCCCCCTATATATTTATATTGGTCTTGTATAGTTGCAAAGTCTCCCTCGCAGGCGCGGGCGGCGGCTCTGCCCCTCCTCCAATTGGGGCAATGTGCCTACCATGCCGGCAGGCCACTGGGCCTGCTCTGCCGGTCGGTAGCAGGTCCGCCTACCTTGCAGGCGCGGGCGGCGGCTCTGTCCCTCTGCGGGCCGCTAGGCTTGTTCTGTCGGTGGTCGCAGTTATGCCTGCTTTGCAGGCGCAGGCAGCGGCACTGCCCCTCTGCAGGCCTCTGGGGCTGTTCTGCCAGTGGGTCGCAGGTCCGCCTACCTTGCAGGTGCGGGGGGCGGGGCAGCTCTACCCTTCCTCAGGCCACTGGGCCTGTTCTGTCTGTCGGTTGCAGGACTGGCCTGTTCTGATGGTGGTCACAGTTCCGTCTACCTTGCAGGCGCGGGGGGAGGGGGCGGCTCTGCCTCTCAGCAGGCCGCTGCTCCTCTTCTGCCTGTGGGTCGCAGGCCCGCCTACCTTGCAGGAGTGATTGGAAGCTCTGTCCCGCCGCGGGCCACTGGGCCTTTTCTGTCGGTGGTCACAGTTCCACCTACCTGGCAGGCGCGGGGGGTGGGGGGCGGCTCTGCCCCTCAGCAGGCCGCTGGGCCTGCTCTGTGCGTGGTCACAGTTCCCTCTACCTTGCCGGCGCAGGGGGAGGGGCGGCTCTGCCTCTCAGCAGGCCGCTGCTCCTCTTCTGCCGGTGGGTCGCAGGCCCGCCTACCTTGCAGGAGTGATTGGAAGCTCTGTCCCGCCGCGGGCCACTAGGCCTTTTCTGTTGGTGGTCACAGTTCCGCCTACCTGGCAGGCGCGGGGGGTGGGGGGCGGCTCTGCCCTTCAGCAGGCTGCTGGGCCTGCTCTGTGGGTCGATAATCAGATCTTAAGGCTCAAACCCAAGCACTTCCTAGAGTCCTTCTGATTTGTGGTGTGTCGTAATTGTCACCCACATCATTACTGCTTTTTAAATAATTATATCTCTTTTTATTCGGACAATAATCGTACAGGACCGTTGGTTTTATTTGTAATTTAGAATGAACACAGGGGCTGTTAGGCTGTGTTTCCTGAGGTTCCATTCTGGAGTCAAGGATTTGAGATTGAAGGATTTGCTCTGAAGGTGATCCTACAAAGTAGGAGATAGGAAATGAAAATTGGAAGGGAATGAAGCCAAGGAATGGGGCAAGAGCCAGTGGTTCCTTTTGTGTGAACCACAAGGTTAGCCCCTTGAGCTAATTCCAGGAAACAAGGTAAAATCTGCCTGGGCATCTTGCCCTTAGGATGAAGCTTTTTCCTCCAACTTTCTTCAATATCTGCTCGGGGACTGATCCTGGCAGCATGACTCCCTGGCATTGCTGGCCTTGCTACGTGTGCCTTGAGAGCAAATGCTAACGTAGGGTATCTAAAATATTTGTTGTAAGATACCACTGGAATTTGCAGAAAGGGTAAGTAGCAAGGGGAGATGGGTGAGGCACCCACAGCATCTGTGAAGATCATTTTCTATATGCCAAGATCCCCTCATATCTCACAGAAAATCTACTCCTTTACTTCAAGACTTCTTCAAATGGATGGTTTGTCATAGTTTACTTTTTAAAAATGTACCCACAATAGGAACATATAAGCTATAGTCCTTATTACTGCCATTGATTTCATGGTCATAATTAATACTCAAGTTCTTCCCCCTCTTCTACCCATTCTAGATTGCATATATGTAGCCAGCAGTTCTTCTTATGTACTTACAAGGGATTCTAAAAAAATCTTTTTGTGTTCCAATTAGGGTGTGCTCACTACCAATGTATTTGAACAGACCACAGAAATGACAAGAGACTCCCAATTAATCCTCAAGAACAAGACATACTCTTCCTTCCTTTAATCATGTATATTCTCTTCACATAAATTATTGGAAGTTAAGCTTGCCAATAAAGTAATCTCATTCATTGTCTGCTGGATGGTCCAATGGTAAGTTTTATATAATACGAGAGTTTGCATGACAGCTGTAGTTTTAGATGTAATGGAGCCTTACTACATCTTACTTTGGAGAAATACTGCCTAACTCCACACTTAAAACCATCCTTCTAGTCCAGCAGAAACACAGGATGTGGGCAGTGGATCATAAATTCATAATTGAGTCAATGAAGAACATTTTAATTTGATTCCTTAGTGTTCAGGCCTATATATTCTAGTAAGCATGCAATGGCTGTTAGTTCATCAACTATATACTGGATCTTGAATGCCAATGAACAATTTCAACAGTGTTTCTTATTACATCACAAAATGGACATTGCACTGTTTTATTAAGCTAGCAATATCTTGGTGATGTATAAGAAGTAGTGGATCCTATAACTACATTCACAATGTTGTTCCTCTTTTTTGTAAAATCAGAAACGTGTTTGAGATGATGTGTAGCAGAGTCACATAACAGTAGACCAGACACTATGAATCCTTAAACAGGTTTTTCCCATAATTCTCTAAGAAAAGGAGGGTAACACATAAACAGAATTCATATCAATTCCAGTTACAAAATTGCTACCATCTTCAGGGTGCAAAGGAACCTGTATGGTCATCTTACTATATACTGGCGGGCTGATCTCTAAGAAGAAAGGGATCATGTAGAAGCATCTGTTTCAATCTTTGTTGCCTTCAGGCCAACATTTAATATCTGGTGAGATTAAGAGGGAGACCAGGCTGGTGGATTCATGCAAAGATTCAATCATCAAACATAGCTATCTTGTCCACTTTGTACAAACAGTGAGTAAGTGAGAACAAAGGCTGAATCAAATTTAAGATAACTCCCTGATGGTTCAGTCTCTCTCTAAGGTGTAAAATCCTTGGTTTACATTGACTTAAGAGATAGACATCTACATATTAAAAACCCGCACTCCTGTGACTCACCTCCTGGTCATTCACTTGTGTTCCTTGTAAGCCAAGAACAACCAGAGAAAACATTCACACTGCTCAAGACTCTCTGTAGAGCCTTATTTCAGTTTACTCTTTCTTGGTACAAAATTGATGAACAGTTGAACTGCTTAAAATCTATTCATAGACAATAAATCTAAAGGTAGGTGTCTTTAGGGTCCATCTCTAGCTGCCAAAACTATATATAGTCTATTTTATTTCAATAAATAGAAAAACCGAAACACTGAAATTAGAACTGTCAGACAACGTCATACCCTGACATTGGTGGTTTTCCTGTGTTTTGAAAACTTCTTTTACACAATTTCAAATTTCTTTTGGCTCAAGTTTTACTATAATGCCTGTTGCTATCACCATTTCTGCCACTTCTACAGCTGTCATTGGGGGATTCTCTCCTGGACTGGTACTTTATGTCTTCACTGCTTCTGTAATGTGGGGTCCCACAAACTATTCAACTCACAGTCTTACATATGTACAATCATGTTCTCCCTAGAATTGTAAGGCATTGGTATCCATAAAAATGAGAGCCAGTAAAAGTGCTTTTTCATTTTGTTTTTTGGAGGTTCCATTCTGAGATACGTTGCATAATGTATTTAAGAGAAAGCTTCAGAGAGAATAGTAGTTATTTACAGTGGTGACCAAATCAATGACTTGTTTTTTATTAACTTTTATTCCTTTTTACTTTACTCCCCTGGTCCTCTATCCAGATGCCCTATATTTTTTTCCATTGATCATTTTAAAAAAGAAAACTCTTTCACTCAGACCTTTGTCTCAGACTCTGATATTGGGAGAATCCACACCAATGGTGATGCACATCCTAACAAGTGGCTCTATGTGGTGGCAATTTGGATTAGAAACATGGGGACACTATAATTGACATTCACAAATGGCCATGCATCTATCCATCCCCAACAAGACCACAGACATGAATGAGGTCATCATGATTCAACAGAGTGTCTTTCATTGGAACCCCTTAGTTCAGAAGTGTCACACAACTAAATGTAACCCAAATTTCTGGTCAAAACAAGAATAAAATTATTAACTAGGATAAAATATTCATTGTTTTAAGTCAATAAGTTTTGGAATAAATTGTAATTTACCTTGGTGGTTTTAAGTTACCCTGGTTACAGTGAGAAATCAGAGTTATCCCTTCATAGTGGAGCTATGAAGGAATTTATTTGGAACCAAGGACATCAACTGACTTTTCTCAGGTTCACGATGAACTAACAGTATCAGCAATCACAGTCAAACAAACCAAGGTAAGTAAGAATTCAGGACTTCTTAGGAGATGATTTGTTTCATTTCACAAGGAACATAGAGCACCTTAAATATCCCTGTGCATAAAAAAGCCTACCGTGCAGTGCTATATATGAATGTATTTATCTTTCTAACATTCAGATGGCCTCATGGTGAATAGTATCAAGAAGTGAGAACTTTGGAGAAATGATTAAGTGATGAGTATTCTGACCTCACAAATGGTACTTATTAGTGCTTTTATAAAAGATGCTGAAGGGGACAACCAAGTCATTTTGCCCTTACACCATGTAGGACACAACAATGATGGGCCATGTTGGAAGCAGAGAGTGAGCCTTTAGGAGACACCAAATCTACCAAGCACCTTGATCTTGGACCCTGCAGTGTCCAGAATGGTGAAAAATAAATTTCTATAATTTATAGGTTACCAAGTCTGTGGTATGTTACATCAACAGGAATAGACTAAATCAAGTGATCAAAGAAGAAGATGAAGAATATAAATTATGGTCTTAAAACTGTCACTGCAAACAGGATGTGGTTGTCCCTCAATTTGCCTTTGTTAAATGTTGGTGTTGATAAAATTTCCTGTTGATAACCCATGTGTCCCCCCAATCTCCTATGTTAATTCAGGAGACAAAGTAATTAGATTATGAGACTGTAACCTAATCAGTGCATCGATACATTCAATCAATGATTTGAAAGAACTGAACTGGGTAGTGACTGAAGGCAGGTAGAGTGTGGCACAAGGATGGATCATGGGGACATGCCTTTGGAGTATATATTTTATTGCTGACGAGCACAGGTTACTCTCTCTGCTTTTTGGCTACATGAAGTGAGCATGTTTCCTCTGCCATACCCTTCTGCCATGATGCTCTACCTCACTTTTGCAAAAAGCAACAAAATCAGCTGATCATGAACTGACCTCTGAAACCAGGAGCTCAAAATAAACTTTTCCTCCTCTAAGTTGTTCCAGTCAGATATTTTGGTTACAGTGACAACCCTAACTAATATACCTTTTGAAGAGACTCAATCCTGGACTGGTCCTACTAGAGGAGCAAGTAGACTGAATTACGTTCTTCATACTCCCACTTTTTACTTAGATTATGTTACTGCATCCAGTTCCACATGGGTTGGAACAAGCTTCATGCTGGTGAGCACTCTCCTTCAGGACCATTGTCCTACCCTGAGGCTTCTCTGATGCTCAGTCTGGATCTCCTATTAGAAAACATTGGCACTCATTCTTGTACAAATTTGAAGATAAGTTTGTGGAACTAGTCTTCATCCAAAGGTATGGAAGCTGATGGATAAATGTTTTCCTTTTTTGACTTCTTTTTTTTATTGGTTATTCAAAACATTACATGGCTCATGACATATCATCTCTCATACATTTGACTCAAGTGGGTTATGAACTCCCATTTTTACCCCAAATACAAGTTGCAGAATCACATCGGTTACACATCCACATTTTTACATAATGCCATATTAGTGACTGTTGTATTCTGCTACCTTTCCTATGCCCTACTATCCCCCCTCCCCTTCCCTCCCATCTTCCCTCTCTACCCCATCTGCTGTTATTCAATTCTCTCCCTTGTTTTTTCCCCCTTTTTCCTCACCATCTCTTATATGTAATTTTGTGTAACAATGAGGGCCTCCTTCCATTTCCATACAGTTTCCCTTCTCTCTCCCTTTCCTTCCCACCACTCTTCTCTGTTTAATGTTAGTCTTTTCCTCGTGCTCTTCCTCCCTGCTCTGTTCTTAGTCACTCTCCTTATATCAAAGAAGACATTTGACATTTGTTTTTTAAGGATTGGCTAGCTTCACTTAGCATAATCTTCTCTAATGCCATCCATTTCCCTGCAAATTCCATGATTTTGTCATTTTTTAGTGCAGAGTAATACTCCATTGTGTATAAATGCCACATTTTTTTATCCATTCATCTATTGAAGGGCATCTAGGTTGATTCCAGAGTCTAGCTATTGTGAATTGTGCTGCTATGATCATTGATGTGGCAGTATCCCTATAGTATGCTCTTTTAAGTTCCTCAGGGAATAGTCCGAGAAGGGCGATAGCTGGGTCAAATGGTGGTTCCATTCCCAGCTTTTCCAGGAATCTCCATACTGCTTTCCATATTGGCCGCACCAATTTGCAGTCCCACCAGCAATGTACAAGTGTACCCTTTTCCCCACATCCTCGCCAGCACTTATTGTTGTTTGACTTCCTAATGGCTGCCAATCTTACTGGAGTGAGATGGCATCTTAGGGTGGTTTTGATTTGCATTTCTCTGACTGCTAGAGATGGTGAGCATTTTTTCATGTACTTATTGATTGATTGTATGTCCTCCTCTGAGAAGTGTCTGTTCAGGTCCTTGGCCCATTTGTTGATTGGGTTATTTGTTATCTTATTGTTTAATTTTTTGAGTTCTTTGTATATTCTGGATATTAGGGCTCTATCTGAAGTGTGAGGAGTAAAAATTTGTTCCCAGGATGTAGGTTCCCTATTTACCTCTCTTATTGTTTCTCTTGCTGAGAAAAACTTTTTAGTTTAAGTAAGTCCCATTTGTTTATTCTTGTATTTAACTCTTGGGCTATGGGCGTCCTATTAAGGAATTTGGAGCCCGACCCCACAATATGTAGATCGGAGCCAACTTTTTCTTCTATCAGGCGCAGAGTCTCTGATTTGATATTAAGCTCTTTGATCCATTTTGAGTTAACTTTTGTGCATGGCGAGAGAAAGGGGTTCAGCTTCATTTTGTTGCATATGGGTTTCCAGTTTTCCCAGCACCATTTGTTGAAGATGCAATCCTTCCTCTATTGCATGCTTTTAGCCCCTTTATCAAATATAAGAAAGTTGTAATTTTGTGGATTGGTCTCTGTGTCCTCTATTCTGTACCATTGGTCCACCTGCCTGTTTTAGTACCAGTACCACGCTGTTTTTGTTACTATTGCTTTGTAGTACAGTTTGAACTCTGGTATCGCTATACCTCCAGATTCACACTTCCTGATTAGAATTGCTTTTGCTATTCTGGGTCTTTTGTTTTTCCATATGAATTTCATGATAGCTTTATCTATTTCTACAAGAAATGCCGTTGGGATTTTGATTGGCATTGCGTTGAACCTGTAGAGAACTTTGGGTAATATCACCATTTTGATGATGTTGGTTCTACCTATCCATGAACAGGGTACATTTTTCCATCTTCTAAGATCTTCTTCTATCTCTCTCTTTAGGGTTCTGTAGTTTTCATTGTATAAATCTTTCACCTCTTTTGTTAGGTTAATTCCCAAGTATTTTATTTTTTTTTTTTTGAGGATATTGTGAATGGGGTGGTTTTCCTCATTTCCATTTCAGAAGTTTTGTTGCTGGTATACAGGAATGCCTTTGATTTATGCGTGTTGATTTTATATCCTGCCACTTTGCTGAATTCATTTATTAGTTCTAGTAGTTTCTTTGTAGACCCTTTTGGGTCTTCTAGGTATAGGATCATGTCTTCCGCAAATAGTCATATTTTAAGTTCTTCTTTTCCTATTTTTATTCCTTTAATTTCCAGTTTCATTCCATTATGATCAGATATGGTGCATGGTATTATCTCCATACCTTTATATTTACTAAGAGTTGCCCTATGGCATAATATATGATTTATCTTTGAGTAAGATCCATGTGCTGCTGAGAAGAACGTGTATCCACTTGATGATGTTTGATATATTCTATATATGTCGGTTAAGTCTAGGTTATTGATTGTGTTATTGAGTTCTATAGTTTCTTTATTCAGCTTTTGTCTGGAGGATCTATCTAATGGCGAGAGAAGTGTGTTGAAGTCACCCATAATTATTGTGTTGTGATCTATTTCACTCTTGAACTTGAGGAGAGTTTGTTTTATGAACGTTGCCGCACCATTGTTTGGTGCATACAAATTGATAATTGTTATGTCTTGTTGGTGGATGGTTCCTTTTAACAGTATATAGTGTCCTTCTTTATCCCTTTTGATTAACTTAGGTTTGAAGTTGATTTTATTCGATATGAGTATGGCCACTCCTGCTTGCTTCTGAGGGCCATGTGAGTGGTATGATTTTTCCCAACCTTTCACCTTCAGCCTATGTATGTCTTTTCCTATCATATGAGTCTCCTGAAGGCAGCATATTGTTGGATTCGTTTTTTCGATCCAGGTTACTAGCTTATGTCTCTTGATTGGTGAGTTTAGGCCATTAACATTTAAGGTTACAATTGAAATATGATTTGTACTTCCAGTCATGTTTATTTATTTATTTATTTTAGTTTGGCTAGTTTTTAGTTTTTGGTCATTTTCCTCCCCCTTTACTGAGATACCTCCCGCTGTTAGTTTTGGGCACTATTTTTCAATTCCTCTTCTTGTAGTATTTTGCTCAAAATGCTTTGCAGTGCTGGTTTTCTGGCTGCGAATTCTTTTAGCTTTTGTTTATCGTGAAAGATTTTAATTTCATAGTCAAATCTGAAGCTTAATTTTGCTGGATACAGTATTCTTGGTTGGAATCCATTATTTTTCAGCGTTTGAAATACATTGTTCCAGAATCTTCTCGCTTTCAAAGTCTGTGATGAAAAATCAGTTGTTAACCTAATTGGTTTACCCCTGAATGTAATCTGCCTCCTTTCTCTCGTAGCTTTTAATATTCTCTCCTTGTTCTGTATGTTGGCCATCTTCATAATTATATGTCTTGGAGTTGGTCTATTATGGTTTTGAATGTTTGGGGTCCTATAGGCTTCCAGGATTTGGCAATCCATTCCATCTTTCATCTCTGGGAAGTTTTCTAGAATTATTTCATTTAATATGTTGTCCATTCCTTTGGTTTGAATCTCAATGCCTTCTTCTATCCCGATGACTCTCAAATTTGGTTTTTTTATGACATCCCATATCTCTTGAATAGATTGCTCATGGGATTTAAGCATCTTTTCTGTGTTGACTATATTCTTTTCAAGTTGATAAACTTTGTCTTCATTATCTGATGTACTGACTTCTACTTGATCTAGTCTATTTGTAATATTCTCGTTTGAATTTTTAATTTGGTTTATAGTTTCCTGCATTTCTAGGATTACTGCTTGATTTTTTTTAAGATCTCTATCTCCTGGTAAAGCTCGTTCTTTGCCATTTGAATTTGCTTGTTTAATTCATTTTCAAAATATACTTTTATTGCTTGGACATGCTGTCTCATGTCTTCTCTAATATTCCTTTCCATCTGAGTTAGGTATGCCTTGAGTTCTTTCCCTATCCATGCTTCTGATGCTTCTAGGTCCTCCTGTAGATTTAAGTTGTCCTGCATTGTTTGTACTCCTTTTTTCCCTTGTTTTTTCATGATGTTCACGTTACTTTTCAGCTCTGTTTGACTGCTGTGTTTTTGCTTTCTCCTATAAATTTGTTTTGGCTTTGTATATCTCTGTTGTCTCTCCTTTGTGGTGGGAGATTATCCCTAGAGATGTTGGGCTTCATTGTACTTTAAAGCTGATTCATTCAATTTATAAAGGGCTTCCCGATTCTGTATGCATATAGTGATTTGTTGTTTGTTCTTAGGACTTTATGTTTAGGTTAGGTGCTATGAAGGTATAAGGGTTAGTATGTCTTGGCTACTTTAGAAGGTTGCTCTACTGAAGGGAGATACTAACCATTGATTGGATCAGGGTGTTGGTAGTAGCTAGGTATTTAGGAGCCCTATAGACAGCCTCAAAACATTCACCTATTAGCATTTGGATAATTACACCTAATGGAGGATGTACTGCTTGGGATGAAAGTTGGGGGGAAGGGAAAGGAAGGTGCTCTTAAAAAGAAAGAAGGAGAGGGAGATAGATAGAATACAGGAGAATGTAAAGAACAATAAAACTTGAAAGGGGAAAGAAAGAAGGAAAATGGGAGAGAAACAATAAAATAAAATAAAATAGTATAAAATAAAATAAGAAATTAAATTAGGTCTTAGAGATCCATTTTCTTTTCTTCCCGTAGGCAGAGCTGTGCCCTCTGAGCTGCGTTTTGCCCTCTATGTGTCGACAGCAATCCCTGTAAGGCAGCTCCTGGGAGTCTCTCAATCCTGTTAGTCCAGAGCCGTTTTACTTCTCCGGTCCCTCTTCCCCTTCCTCCTGCCAGCCAGCCAGCCAGGTCCTGCTCACCGGAGGTGGTTCCCCAAGGATTTGGATACAATTTCAGCCCCACTGTGTGCCCTATTTCCTGAGCGACTGAGCACTGTCTCTATCATTCATCTAAGCCCCAGTGCTGTGGAGCTGTGGAACTGTGGTCTGACCTTGAGTGTTGCCACTGGTGGTAATGTGAGTTGGGGGTCGAGAATACCCTCTGCTTCCCTCAGCCCCTACAATCACGAGCACTCCGCTGGTGGTAGGAGGAGTTGGGGGTCAGGAGTGCCCTCTGTTTCCCTCTGCCCCTACCATCATGCCCTCTCAATTGGCGGTTGGGGGAGTTGGGTGTGGGGAGTCTTCTCTGCTTCCCTCCGCCCCTACAGTCATGCCCATGTCACTGGCGGTAGGGGGAGTTGGGGGTCGGGAGTCCCTTGGCCCTTAAGGTCACGCCCACAGAGAGATTTTTGAAGTTTCCCAGTTGTTTGTATCTGGTGTGGTTGGGAGTCACACACCTGCTAAAGTAGATTCTGCTGGGAAGGAATCTCGTTGGCCGAACTCTGGTGACTTCCCCTGTCTGCTATGGCGGGCCCCTGGCTCCTTGTCGGAGTGTCCGAAGGGAGGGGTGAGACTGGCTTGTCTCTGATCTGACTCAATATCTGGTTTTAGTTCCCAGTTTGCTATTTCATAAAGGCTTGGTTAGAGTCCCTGAGCCAGGCGGGAGGGGCCATTCGCCGGTTGGGCGGGGCCGTTCCCAGAGCAGGGCGGGCGGGGGCTGTTCCCAGAGCCGGGCGGGCAGGGGCCGTTCACCATGCAGGCGGGGCCGTCCAGAGAGCCAGGAGGGCGGGGGCAGTTCCCTGGTTGGGCGGAGCCGTTCCCAGAGCTGGGCGGCGGGAGCTGTTCACCCGAGCCGGGCAGGCAGGGGCCGTTTGCAGAGCCGGGCAGGCAGCGGCCGTTCGAACGTTCGCCGCAACGGGCGGGCGGCAGCCGTTCGTCAGTGGCCGGCGGGACTGGACCTCTGCGCCGCGTGGCCGAGATTCACTTGTCTGGGACAAACTGACACCTCCAATAAACTTACTAATTCCTGGAAGGTCTCCTTTCAGCAGAATTTTGCTAGAAGTTTCTCAGCAGGTAGAATCTAGGCGAATTAATGGGTCTCTCTGATCCCGTTACTGTGGAGGCACTGAAAGTGCTGCCTCCTCGCCGGCCGCCATGTTGGGTCCTTTTTTGACTTCTTGAAGGCATAGTTCTGAATAGTTTTTTGTCTAATCTTCAAAATATTCCAATGGAGGTGAATGGCTATAGCCCAACTTGATAACCCATTCTTCTATTGACTTCTCTCTCTTCCCTGTTTCACTTTATCCCTATTCCCACTCCCTGGTATCCTATTTCCAATAAAGTTACCTGTAAGCAGGGCTTTATATCAGGCTCTCCTTTCAGTTTAAACAAAGCTTATAAAACTGGCATTTACTATCTTAGATATCAGAATATCGAGGTCAGATCAAGTTTCTCAAAATAAGCTTAGGAGAGTTCTTATTTCTATTCTACTTTCAGCTCCCAGAAGCAATCCAGAAGCATCCATACTGGACACCTATGTGCTTATTTATTTAAAGACAGTTATGTAGGAAGTGATAGCTCTATGTTAAAATGGATCCCTACTCTGAGTATATTCAGCTCCTTTCCTACTACCTCCCCAGTATATCACCATCCTCCTTAGTTGAGATGGTCACAGGAAACACCAACAATTCTCTCTGCCTTCATTCTTTCACTCTTCTCTCATTTGAACATCCTGCAGGTTTCTCTTTACACTATAATCTGACCCTGTAAATCAAATTTCCCACATTTCCCAATTACTTCCCCAAATCAGTAAATGCCAGTTTTCTAAGCTTTGTTTAAACTGAAAGGAGAGCCTTATATAAAGCCTTTAAGTCCCTTAAAAATGAAATTGTTAACAAATCACCCAAATAATAAATGGGAAAAGGAACTGAACAGACACTTCACAAAAGAAGAAATACAATTGATCAACAAATATATGAAAATATGTTCAACATCTCTAGCAATTGGAGAACTGCAAATTAAACTCCACTGAGGTTTCATCTCACTCTAGTCAGAATGGCAATCATCAAGAATACAAGTAACAAATGTTAGTAAGGATGTGGGGAAAAGACACACTCATACCTTGCTGAAGGGACTGCAAATTGGGGAAACCACTCTGTAATTTAGTATGGAAATTCCTTAGAAAACTTGGAATGGAACCATCATTTGACCCAGTTATACTACTCTTTGGCCTATACCTACAAGACTTAAAATCAGCTTATTATAGTGACACAGCCACTTCAATGTTCACGGCAACTCAACTCACAATAGCTAAGTTATGGAACCAACATAGGTGTCCTCAACAGATGAATGGATAAAGAAAATGTGGTATATATAAACAATGGAATGTTATTCCACCTTAAAGAAGAATGGGACTATGGCATTTGCTGGTAAATGAACAGAACTGGAGAATATCATGCTAAGCAAAATAAGCCAATCCCATAGAACCAAAGTGCCGCAGTCTGGCTGGGCACAATTCAGGAGCCACTTGTCAAAAGAAACGAACTTTATTTTTAGAACACACACACCAAACCACACAGCTCCTCAGGAAAAACCTTCAGAGCCCAACCGCCACCACCAGCTTCCCACAGCCTCTCAACCTCCCACACTCCTCCTGCTCTTGAGGCCAATTGTCTGGGTCATGTTGGCGGAGACAAAAAAAGTCCCCCAATGAGCAGCTCTGTGGTCTGAAAGGGTGGGGAAACAGCCCAATGAGCCTCACCGCAGAGGAGCCAATCAGTTGGCAGCTAGAATTTTGCTGGGGCCGCTGTGAGCCAATCATCAGCTGGCAGCTGGAAGTTTGCTGGCAGCTGGAAGTTTGCTGGGGCCCCTTCGGCTGTGGCTCTCAACATCTCCCCCTCTCTGTTTAAACAACAAGCATGTGGCTTAGGGACCGTGCCTGCCTTAGGTTGTCCAATAGTACATATGGTCCTTACCTGTTATCGGATGAGCTGACCTCAAGGCATCAGCCTCCTGTCTTAGGTTGGTACCATTGCAACTGGATCTTACCTGTCATTGACTACCAGTCCAGCATACAGCCACACCTGTGGATAGGTCTTTGTACCAGTGTGTGTGGGGGGGTGAGGTTCTTTGCCTCACCTCTGTTGGCCCCAAAATTTTAGCTGAATGACCATGACAAGCAGAAGGGAGGAAGATACAACAAGCCAATTGATGGCTCCTTTTGGAAAAATTGTACCACCGATGACACCATCAGCAGAAATACCCCAACACTACCACAAGTCGCTGCACCAACAGATAGTTCACAATGCATACAGGTGAGTTCACAATGCATACAAGTGATTCATAGTCCAGGCAAGTTCTGCAAGCAGTTCAGTGATGGCTCCATTTGGAAAAATTGTACCACTGATGACACCATCAGCAAAAATACCCCAACACTACCACAAGTCGCTGCACCAACAGATAGTTCACAATGCATACAAGTGAGTTCACAATGCATACAAGTGATACATAGTCCAGGCAAGTTCTGCAAGCAGTTCAGTGATGTCTATTGCAGAAGGTGTAGATTGGTTTTATCTTTGTCTTCACTGGCACTTGGATGAAGATAGGAATTCTGGTAATAATGGCTAAAGAAAAAATTATATAACATTCCAGAAGGCACTAAAAGAAAACAATTTTCTTAACAATTTACATTATCTTGAACAGAATCATTAAAAATAATGAAAAGGAAAGGTGAAAGTAAACAAACAGATCTGTTAACCTCCTTTTTTGTTCACATATTAAAACAATCCTCAACAGCTGTTTACCCAATTTAAATTAAACCATTTAAATCACGTGAAAAAAATATTTGGATCCATTTTTTCATGAGTGCTCATCATATATGATATATGGACATACGTACATACAAACATATAACACAAAACACAAGTGTGCACACATAATATAATACATACAACACATAACATAATAGTAAATGCCTTATAAATTTTTACAGGTGAAATCTCCATTGCAATGATTAAAAACTCTATAGTCAAAAAATAGTACTGATCAGCAAAACATTAACCTAGGTCTGTATGAGCTCAAAAAACAAAATAGAACTTCATGATGTGGGAAAGGGCAATAATAAAATAGATATTGAAAAAAGCATCCTGGTTCTGTCGCAGATGTAAGGGTAGCCAAACTGGAGTTATGGATATCAGCTGTTATGGATTTGAGCCAAATCATCTTATTTTTGGTCTGTAGAAATCGCTTTAGTTAATCTCTCTGGAATCCAAATCGGCTGCTGTTCTCCCTGTGGAAACACACAAACAGACCCTCGACTCCAGACAATTACTGGGTCAGGACCTTTCCATTGTCCTGTTAGAATATCCTTCCAAAGTATCTTGGGCTTATGTACATATTTTGGACACATATGCCACAGCACTAAGTCCTTATGAATCCAAATTTAAAAAGTTTAGAGTAAAAAGGGTTATTTTAAGTTTATCTTTGGGGAATATATACCCCTTCCCAATTCCCTCTTTTTGCTTTAATAAGTACATTTTAATAGTTTGATGAGCTCTTTCAACTATGCCTTGTCCCTGTGGATTGTATGGGATTCCTGTTATATGAGTAATGCCAAATGTTGAGCAAAATTGTTTAAAAGAGTTAGAAGTGTAACCAGGGGCATTATCTGTTTTTAACTGTTTTGGGACGCCCACAGAGGCAAAATTTTGTAAGCAATGAGCTATAACATCTTTAGTTTTTTCTCTGGCATGAAGGGAGCCCATCAAAAATCCAGAAGAAGTATCAACTGTAACATGCAAATATATTAATTTTCCAAATTCTGGCAAGTGTGTGACATCCATCTGCCAAATATGGTTAGGTATCAATCCTCTAGGATTGACTCCAAGATTAACTTATGGTAAAAAGGTCACACAATTTTGACATTGTTTTATTATTTGTCTAGCTTGTTCCTTAGTTATTTTAAAACGCTTTTGTAAAGTATTAGCATTGACATGGAACTTTTCATGAAAATTTGTAGCTTCTTCTACTGTAGAGAAAATATGTATGTCATGTGTAGTTTTATCTGCTAAATCATTGCCCAAACTAAGGGTTCAAGGCAATCCTGTATGTGCCCTGATATGTCCTATAAAGAATGGATCTTTTCTGTCCCAGATTAGACTTTGTATAGTGGAAAGCAAAGATAAAACAGTAGAGAAAGGGGAAATCCTACCAGCATCTTAAAGGGATACTATAGCATTAACTATAGACTGACTATCGGAAAATAAATTAAATACAGAATCTTTAAACATCACAAAAGCTTGTAATACTGCATTAAGCTCTACCTTTTGAGCTGATTGTTTGGGTACTAAAAATGTAAAAGTTTGATCAGGTGTAACTATTGCTGCTGTACCATTATTTGACCCATCAGTGAATATATTTGGAGCATTCATGATAGGTGTTTTTCTCGTCATTTTTGGAAAAATTACAGGATGCGATGACCAAAAAGACAATAAAGGATTAGATGGTAAGTGGTTATCAAATGAAACATTAGATTTGCACATGATTATTGCCCAAGTATTTAACTCATTAGCTAACTCATCAATTTGATTCATACTATATGGACTAATAATTTTATTGGGAGAAATTCCATACACTCCCTTTGCTGCTTTTATTCCTTTGAGTATTAATTGTCCTACAGCCTCAGGATACCTAGTAAGAAGAGTGTTAGGAAAATAAGATAAATGTATCCATAATAATGGACCTTCTTGCCAAAATACTCCTGTAGGAATATTTTTTGTTGGTAGTATAATAAATAATAAAGGCAAACATATCAATTCTATCCAAATGCATATTTTCCATATATGTTTCAATGATTTTCAATGCCTTTCTTGCTTCAGGCGTTAATATTCGGGGTGAATTTGGATCTGAAGGACCTTTTAGGATATCAAACAAAGGTCCCAACTCTCCTGTTGGTATACCTAGATAAGGCCTTATCCAATTTATGTTTCCTAATAACTTTTGAAAGTCATTAAGTGATTTGAGTTGATCTACTCGTATTTGAATTTTTGGTGGAGGGACCATGGTTGAGGATAATAGAACTCCTAAATAATTAATTGGAAAATTTAATTGTACTTTATCTATTGCTATCTCTAGATTATAATTTTTTAATAAGTTTGTACGTGTGGCATAACATTCTAGCAATGTGTTTTTATCTTTGTGTGCTAATCATACATCATCCACATAGTGAAATATTTGTAGTTCAGGATTTTGATTTCTAAGTGGCTGGATTACTTTGTTAACATAAATTTGACACCTAGTTGGGCTGTTAGCCATCCCTTGAGGGAGTACTTTCCATTCATATCTCTGATCAGGACCTTCATGATTCAGTGCAGGGATAGTAAATGCAAAACGTGGACTATCCTCAGGATAAATTGGAATTGAAAAAAAACAATCTTTAATATCTATAACAAAAACATACCAATTTTTTGGCAAGGCAGACAATTGAGGAATCCCCGATTGAGCAGGTCCCATAATAAGCATTTCATTATTAATGGCTCTTAAATCTTGCAATAATCTCCATTTACCAGATTTCTTTTTGATGACAAAAATGGGAGTATTATGGCGAGATACAGAAGGTTGTATATGTCCTTCCGCTAATTGTTGTTTGACCAGGTCATGGGCTGTTTGTATCTTTTCTTTAGTCAGGGGCCACTGAGGAACCCATACTGGTATTTCTGATTTCCAAGTAATTTTTATTGTCTCAGTGGCCCCTTCTGAAAATCCAACCCATGTCTGTCCGTTCCTTGATCTATTTGTATTGGTGCTGCTATACCTTGTTCTTGTTTTTCTAATCTTTTTCCTTTCCTAAAACCTTGTCTAGTCATAATAGTGGGTGCATTTTGGTTGATGTTATTTGTTAATGTCAAACATAATTGATCTAGGACATCTCGTCCCCATAAATTTATGGGAAGATGATCCAATACATATGGCTGTATAGTTCCTACACATCCTTCAGGATCCTTCCAATCTAATACCATTGCACTTCTATGGGGATTAGTCGCCACTCCTAGGCCTTGAAGCATTTGAGTGGCTTGTTGTAACGGCCAATGTTTTGGCCATTCTTGATGAGAGATGATGCTAAGGTCTGCACCTGTATCCAGTAGCCCATTAAATTCATGTCCTTGAATATTTAGTTTTAGCATGGGGCGAGAATCTAAATTTAAAGAAAGCATAGCCCAATCTATACCTGTGGAGCCTAATCCCTTGGAACCTCTTTCTACAGTACAACTGGAAAATTTATCATGTAGGTTGGGTATTATTAGTAACTGTGCTATTCTATCTCCTGGTGAAATTACTGATATACCCTTTGGAGAACTGGCTATAATTTTTATTTCACCTTCATAATTGGGATCAATTACCCCAGGACTTATCATAAGTCCTTTTAGAGTAGAAGAGCTGCGTCCCAATAATAAGCCTACTGTTCCTTTGGGAAGAGGTCCTTTTACCCCTGTGGGAATGATTTGAACTCCCATCTCTGGAGTTAGTACTGATCTGGCAGAGATGCAGATGTCCAACCCTGCACTCCCTCTGGTTTGTCTGATGAGGGATCTAATGGACAATGTGTCCTGGGCACTACCCTGATGGGGTTGCTGGGTTCCTCCAGTGCTCCCTATATTTGTGGTTTTGGGCCCCGGAGCATTGGGCCCCCCTGTCCATTTTTTGGCAATGGAGCCCAATGCCTTTCTCCATGATATCGTGGATAAACACCTGGTCCTTGTTCATTTTTTGATAATGGAGTACCCTCTATGGTGGTTTGAGAATGGCATTCATTAACCCAATGTCTCCCTCTACAGCATCATGGGCAAATACCTGGTATTCTACTCCTTTGATAACTAGTATTGTTAAACCCTCCTCCTATGGGGCAATTCCTTTTAAAATGTCCTGTTTGTTCACAATTGTAGCATGTTCTTGGCCTGGCATCTAAAGCCTGTTTTACTGCAGCTGCCACGACTTGCTCTTGTTCATTAATGTCTCTACATAATTTAATATATGTGTTTAAATATTCATGTTTCCATGGTCTAATGACTTCTCTGCCCCAACAATTCACTTGCTCATAAGCCAGTTGTTTTATTAATGGCATTGCTTGTTCTGTATTCCCAAAAACTCTGGTAGCTATTTCTATAAGCCTATCTACAAATTCAGCATAAGGTTCATTAGCTCCTTGTATTACCTTAGATAATTGACCTTAAAACCTCCATGTCCTTGTAAAGTCTTCCATGCCTTAACCGCATCTGCAGCAATTTGTGTGTATACACCAGGATCATATGCAATTTGTTGCTGCTGATCCTCATAAGGTCCCTTTCCTAACAACATATCTAGATTTCTCTGAGGATAACCAGCTGCTGCATTTCGCCTAGCCGTCTCCTTGCAAAATTCCTCATTGGCAACTTTCCATAATAGGTATTGACCTCCATTTAGCACAGCTTTACACATATTAGCCCAATCTGCTGGTGTCATGTTCAAGTTGTTAATGGATTCGACCATGCTTACAGTGAAGGGTGCTTGAGGACCATAGGTTGTTACAGCCTCTTTTAGCTGCTTCACTGTTTTGAAATTTAAAGCATTGTGAATTCGCTGCCCTCCTGCCTCAAATACAGGGCATGTTAATATTTGAGATCCTGTCTCAGGATCCCAACTATCAACTGCGGGGGTTGGGGGCCTCCCAGCATATGGAGGTGGCACTGTTTTGGACACTTACACCCTCTGGTGATAGAAAGGTGTTAGTAGCAGTCTCCTGTAGAGGTGGTGCTGTTGGTTGGACACTTACGCCCTCTGGTGATAGAAAGGTGTTAGTAGCAGTCTCCTGTTGTAACTTTTCCCCTGGTGGCTTTTTCTGCTCAAAACTTTCTTCCTCTGTCTGACTAGCTCGAAAGATCTTCTCTTTTACTTGAATCTTTTCCTCTTTCTGACTAACTTGAGAGACCTTCTCTTTTACTTGAATCAATATGTCTTCTCCTTCCTCTACCTTTGTCTGAACTGAAGGCTTTGGACTAAGCAAACAAGATAACAACACCCACAATGTCAATGTGCCAACTGGCAGAGTTCCTGGGCTTTTTCTATTCTTTTTAAATCTTCACCATGATGGTTCCATTGTGATATATTCAACAACTTCTCCTTAAAAAGCCATGGGCTACATTTTTGTATTATATCAACGTATGCCCTGACTGCTCTTGATTTTACTGGGATGCCTCCTTCCTCTAACAATTTACTTAACACTCTTTTGGTTTGATTTTTACTAATTTCTGATCCCATATTTCTACTATAATACAACCCAACAAGATGACGCCAAACAAAACCGAGACAGAATGAAATAAAAATGGAACCACACAAAATCATTATATCAGCCTTTCTATCCTCCTGAAATGTACATCGTCCTTTCTCCCTATCTGTTCCTCAGATGCAAATAGTTTTTCCTCAGATGTGAGCGGTTTTTCTTCAGTCTCACTCATCTCCAGGGACAGGCAACTTAAAACAAAAGTGAAACAAAACAAAAAAAGAATCTTAAAATGGCTACCCATCCTCTCGCCCTGCCCTCAGGGGCAAGCAGTTTACCTTATCACTTACCCTCAGTTGTTCCCCTTGCGGCCCACCAAATGCCGCAGTCTGGCTGGGCACAATTCAGGAGCCACTTGTCAAAAGAAATGAACTTTATTTTTAGAACACACACACCAAACCACACAGCTCCTCAGGAAAACCTTCAGAGCCCAACTGCCACCACCAGCTTCCCACAAGCCTCTCAACCTCCCACACTCCTCCTGCTCGAGGCCGATTGGCTGGGTCGTGTGGGTGGAGCCAAAAAAAGTCCCCCAATGAGCAGCTCTGTGGTCTGAAAGGGGGGGGGGGGAACAGCCCAATGAGCATCACCGCAGAGGACCCAATCAGTTGGCAGCTAGAATTTTGCTGGGGCCGCTGTGAGCCAATCATCAGCTGGCAGCTGGAAGTTTGCTGGCAGCTGGAAGTTTGCTGGGGCCCCTTCAGCTGTGGCTCTCAACACCAAAGGCCAAATGTTTTCTCTGATATGCAGATGCTAATTCACAAAAAGGGTGGTGGTGGGGAGCCTAGGGAAGAATATAGGTACTTTGGATTAGATAGACAGGAGTGAAGAGAGGGAAGTGGGTATGGGGGTAGAAAGGACAATAGAATGAATGAGACATTGTTACCTATGTGTATATATGATTACACAATCAGTGTAACTCTACATCATGTACAACTAGAAGAATGAGAATTTATACTCCAATTTCATAGACTGTATCAAAATTCATTCTACTGTGTATAATTAATTAAAACAAATTTAAAAATAGGAAAAAAATTTTAAATTAAAAATAAAATAAAAGGGCTGGGGATGTGGCTCAGTGGTTAAGTGCTCCTGGGTTCAATCCCTGTGCCAAGAAAAAAAAAGCAAATAATTTTTTTTTTAAAGAGAGAGAGAGAGAGAGAGAGAGAGAGAGAGAGAGATTTTTAATATTTATTTTTTAGTTTTCGGCAGACACAACATCTTTGTTTGTATGTGGTGCTGAGGATCGAACCCAGGCCACATGCATGCCTGGCGAGCGCGTTACCACTTGAGCCAGATCCCCAGCCCAAAAATAAAGTTTTTCTTTCAAAAATATATGGCATAAATTTATTTTTTTGCTGGTTGGTTTCTTTCTAATAATCATCACTCTATATTCGCACCTTTGCTTCAAGGGCATGTCAGGGTTTTATAGAGATAAGTATTTCCCTTATATCAAGAATTTTAGGGTCAAGTGTAAAAATAATAACCCTGTTTTATCTTTTATAATATGGTATCTCAGTAGCCTATCTGCTACTAGAGGGCAGGAGGTTGTGTGCCAAGTGAGGGATGTAGAGAACAGACTCACTTATTTGAAAATCTGTATAACAAAATGAACCACAGGAGGACAGTGCCGAACAACTGAAGTTAAAATAGGAGCATTCTGGGCTTGGGTGAAGTTTCCAAGAAGCAGTGCTACACATGCCATGAAATTTTTTGGCCTGCAATATTCAAATGGTCCCAATGGAAGAGGGGGGGGGTCTCTGAGGAGGGTTTGCAGAGGCACCATAAGAATAGTAGTTCGGTAGTCCTTCAACACTTCAACATTTATTAATATCTTACTTGTAAACTACTAAAATCCAAGAACCATGGCTGTTCTGTTAATCACTGTATCCTTAGTGCCTTCACCAGGGTCTGCCACACAGTTCAATATATATTTACCAGTGAGTAAGAGACTCTCCTAAGCTCATTTTGAAAAACTTGATCTGACCTCAATATTCTGATATCTAATTCTGACAAGGTCTGCTTAGATTTTTTTTTTTTTTTAAGTTTTTGTTTTGCTACAAGAGAAGACCAACTCATTTTCCAGAACTGGCCAGTTACACAAATAATTCTTTGTTGCTTTCGGTTTCAATCTGAATTGCATTCCAGGAAAAGCCATTTCAAATACGCCTGCAATTAATCAAGAGGTCATTTTCCCAACTGGAAAAACACTTCTGCTAGGTCATTTTAAAACAGAATATCTGAAAGTGTATGCAACGTGGAGGGAGGAAGGGAGAAACGCCACACGTCAGACTTCCAACATAGCCCTATTTTGCTGCTATTTTACAAGCATGTGGCACTGAGCTTCCAAAAACAGCTTGCAGATCGGGCCCATTGCCAGGGCTATCATAACTTATAATCACATCTGAGTGTCTTTAACTCACCTCCATGCAATAAACATGATGACTTAAAAACAAAAACTGTGTCTTGTCACTTTTTTTGCTCAATAGATTAAAGCTTCCTGTTTTATACCATTCTATGGTTAGAACTATCTTACTTGTCCCTTTCCATATATATCCAGTCTATTTTTCACCACATGGACTTTCATCCTGACCAACCATGCCTGGAACTTGTTTTCCTCATTTCTTTCCTGAACACATTGTACTCATTAAAAATTCACCATAAGTCTCTTTTCCTCAGGGAAATATTTCTGACCAACTAATCTTAATTGGGTCTCCTTTCTATACTTACTCATAACACCTTGAATTGTTCACTTGCAATGCTTAGCAGAAATTGAAATTTTACGTTTATTAATATCTTACTTGTAAACTACTAAAACTGAAGAACCATGGCTGTTCTTCTGCTAATCACTGTATCCTCAATGCCTTCACCAGGGTCTGGCACACAGTCCAATACATATTTTCCAGTGAGTAAATACAATCATGTTTAAAAATGCCCACTCTCTTTTCAGTAACATATGAACTTTGCTCTTTGCATCCTCACCTTTCAGCCTTATAGATAAAATAAAGAAATTCTGTTCACAAACACAAAACATGAATTCATGGATGTGGGCTCATGTTACTATCATGTATCTTATCATTGCCATAATCATGAGCATCATCCTATTCTTAGCTTTTGAAGATTCCATAACCCTAAAACAACCCCTATGTCACCAAGATAGATAAATTTCACAAAGAGCAAGGGGAGCTCAGGGATTTCACTTAGGCTTCCTTTACAATATTAGTGATTGTGCTGGATTCTAGGACTCTAGTCTAATATCAGCTATTTTCTTAATATTATTGTCAATAGAAAATCAAAACAATAACAGGAGACTTCTGGTAACATTTTGAATTGCATCATATGAAAATTTTCTCATCATCATATAATGGGAAAAAAATTCAATGAGTTATGGCAAACAAGCTTCCTTGTCACATTAGCTTGCTAGTACTGTCAAAAAAAAAAAAAAAAAGAATTCTACCGTTCTCCCTTTGGGTCCCCAAAGCTCATGTCCTTCTCACATGCAAAATACATTCGTCCCATCCCAACATTCCCCAAAGTATTAATGCATCCTAGCATCAACTCAAAATCCAAAATATCATCTGAATATCATCTAAACCAGGTGGGAGGGAGTAAGATTGCAGGTGTGATTCATCCTGGGTAGAAATTCCTCTCCAACTGTGAATCTGGGAAACCAAATACATGGTTGGTCAGGCATCAGTTCTCTTCCTCTCTCTCTATTATAGCTCTTGCTAGAGACTTAACATGTAATTTTAAAGGACTCCTTCTGCTTTATTGGAGAAATCTTCTGTGGAAATCTCACCAACAAAATCAGATTCATATGGAAGGAGTCAAACTAAATTATCTTATTTCAGACATCAAATGTATATGATAAAATCCAGCAGGAATTCAAAAGTTGTGATATTGGTTGTCTCCAGCAGGGCTGTCAGAGGTTGTTAATACACTCCTTTGAGGTTTTAGCAATGGTGAATTTATGTCTAGGGTGTGGTTTTGTAATTTATATTATTTATATGCTTTATATTTGATGCACTCCTCTGAATGTGCCATATTTCATAATTTTGAAAACAGGAAGGGGATGTAATTTGTTAAAATATTGCTTTGAAAGGATCAAGAGATTTTGTTGTAACTGATTGAGTTGAGATCAAGAGACATTTCAAAATAGATTTGACTCACAGAAAGGCCCTCTCCTATAAGTTCATTAAAAAAACGCTTATTTTTAAAAATGTGTTTTATATCTTTACACTTCAAATCTTTTGTTGTTGTTGTTATTAGTGAACGATGTAAAGGCTAGTTCTGATTTGATCTTTTTCTAAGTGGCCATGTAGTTGTCTCTTCCTATTTAAAAGTCCATCTTTACCTTCCATACTTCCTACATAGTCTTTTTTTTTTCACTTTCTATTCTCTTCCATTGGTGATATGTATATTCAAGAGACATTACCAACATATCAAAATCTCTGGGACACTATGAAGGCACTACTAAGAGGAAAGTTTATTGCATTGAGCTCATTCATTAACAGAATAAAAAATCAATAAATAAATGATTTAACATCACATCTCAAAGTCCTAGAAAAAGAACAAATCAACACCAAAAGCAGTAGAAGAAAAGAAATAATTAAAATCAGAGCTGAAATCAATGTTATTGAAACAAAGGAACAGCTGAAAAAATTGACCAAACCAAAAGTTGGTTCTTTGAAAAAATAAACAAAATAGATAAGCCATGCTAACAAAAAGAAAAAGAGAAATTCAAATTACTAAAATACGTGATGAAAAAGGAAATATCACAATGTCACATCTAAAATACAGAAGATAATTAGAAACTATTTTGAAAATTTATACTCCAATAAAATAGAAAATATCAAAGACATTGACAAATTTGCAGTGGCATATGACCTACTCAAACTGAATTAGGAGGTCATACATGATTTAAACAGATCAATTTTAAGTAATGAAATAGAAAACACCATCAAAAGCCAACCAAGAAAGCTCAGGACCAGACAGATTCTCAGCCGAGTTCCATGAGACATTCAAAGAAAAATTAAAGCCAATACTCCTCAAAGTATTACATGAAATAGAAAAGGAAGGAACCCTTCCAAACTCATTCTATGAGCACCATCAGTACTTGGGCTCATTACACATTATTACTTATGATTCCTATTTACAAGCTCTAAAGGATTATAAATATGTAATGCAAAAATATTAAGTCACATGTAAGTTGTTACCTATTATAAGTTATGAATTAGTGAGGATTAGAGAAAAGGAAAAAGCTTTTTGTTTAGTCCTTAAGCTTATGACACAATTTCCATAGTAGTATTTCCTTTCATCCTCTAAAGATTTCCATTTCATGTTAACATTGTTTCCTTTGAATTTGGAATTTCTCTATGCAGAAGGCCAACTGAGAGTGCTGATAATTTTCACCACTGCCCATAGTATAGCAGTCTCCAACCAGGTAAAAACTGTGGATTGTTCCATGGTACCATTGGTGCCTCCCTGTGATGGCATCCAGCACATGACCATAAGCAGTAGTGATGCTGAACAGGGTACCATTCCATTTGACTGAGCCCATGTGATAATTTGCAATACCTAGACGCCTGGGTGACTTGCAATATCTAGAGACAAATTAGAAGACTAGGCAGAAGGCTTTGGGATTATTTAAATGTTGATTGTCCCAAGTTCTTTGTGTCTTTAGTGAAAAGAAATAAGGAAGCTTTGATGTACTTTAGAGTATGATACATCGAGCAGCTTGTGGCTCAGACATTGTTCTGTGGATATGCTGGATCTGATCTTGAAACCTTGACATTTCAGCTTGATGCATCAACTTGAGTTTTTCGGCTTCTTCCTAAGTGAAAAATAGACACACTAATACTTAGCAAAAAGTGAGGTCCGCTTCATTCTGATTGTCTAAACTATTGATTTGTCCTTATTTCCTTTAATCCACAGGAACAGTAAACAGTCCCTGAATCTCCCCACTCCATTCACTTACTCCAGCTTACTTCTGAAGTTATTCACACTACTACTCTTCATCTACATCCAGAAACATTGTTTCAGTCCCTGAAATATAGCTGTCCCTAGAATTCCATCCTAAAGCTCCCTTCCCATTTACACTACACAAGTTCTTTGAGTAATCTTAGTCACATCTTGACCTCAATCCTCTTTCCCAACTTTCTTTTTCATTTTTAGAAAAATATTAACTGTGTTTGTAAGAGGAAAAATTGACACAAAAACAGAATGTCTAAGTGATATGCAGCCAGGAGGCATCTGAGCCTTAGATGAGGACATGTTCCAGGTCACCACACTTTGGAGGGAAAAATACAAGAAAATACTGAGGAGATCAAACACCAGAGTTTGCCCATAATGGCCTTCAGGTTAGAGCTCCAATCTCCCAATACTCTAGGGCAGTTACTAAAAAACAGGTACCTGCAGGTTCCCCGATAAACCAGAGGGAAGGTTGGGGTATTGTCTGTCTCATCAGAGGCTCACATAGGAATTCCCTAAAGGATTTCGGTAGTAGCAACACTGTAGATCCCACTCACTGGAAAGGCACTCAGAAGACTATGAGATAATGGCCTTTAGTTATCTCCTTGGGGCTTCATTCACCACATATAAACTGGGGACAGAACAGTTCTGCTTGACGGTAAACAGATTAGATGAGCAAATGCTGCAGAGGGCTTTGTACAGTGCGTGGGAAATAAGAACTGCTGCTTATTGAGTGATGATAAACTAAAGGACTTGGTGAAATAAGCACTGAGTTCAAGGCCATCAGAATCAGATATGACTGATGCAAGGACAAGAGCAAAGACACTGAAATATGAAATTGACATAAAAAAGTATGATCAGAGCAAAGAATTGTCCAGAGTAATTAACAAATTAATAGAAAAAGCAAGTTACTGTGGGACAGAAATACCATGGTTTATACTTAAAATTCATATTCTTACTATATGCCAAACACCATTCTAAATGCAAATACTAAGGCATTTCATTATGACAATACCCTTAGAAAATATGTGTAACCACCATTTCCATTCTAGACAAAAAGAAAAGGCACAGAGGACACAGATAACTTGCTTAAACAATGCATTTGGTAAAGGTAGAGCTCGGATGCACACCCAGCTGTCTGGCTACACAGTCCCTGCCCTTAGCCACCCTAGTAGTCTGAATCTCCCCCACGGGTACTCTTTCACGGTCTTATCCTTATAGGGAAAGGACAGAAACACAGTCCTGAGATGCAACAATTGATCAATACCCCCAGATGACGTTCCTGCTCCAACTGTTGCTGTGCCAGACTCTTTGCTCTTTCTATCTCTATTTGTCTTAGTTGCTGCTCATGGAGTCTCTCCTTCTCTTCCATCATTTGCCGCATATGCCTGCGAATCTCCTCCACACTTTCTGCTTCAGCCTTGGCAGCCTCTGCTTTTGCACGTGCCTCTGAAGAGAAAGAAAAAACAAATAAACCTTCTAGGACAGCTCTGTCCCTCCCTTGGGCCTCCTGTTCTCATTCATTATTGTTCTAAACCATAGAGAAAATTCCCTGCCATTGTTTTTCCTTCCAGATTACCATCTGCAGCTGATCCTGCCATATTCAGATACCACCTGAGGTTAAGAAGGTTCTTTGTCTGTCTTGCTTCAGGTGAATCATCTCAGCTAGGCCAGGACACATGAATTTCAAATTTCTGGACATTTCTTGTCTTTTTTGCATTACTTCTGTTCTCTTCTCACCTTCCATCTCCTTTTCCTTGGCTGTGAGCCTGGTCTGTCTGTAGAACAGCTTTACTCACAGACTCTTTGGACTTTAAATACTTTTGCAGAGCTTCCTCAGCCTAGGAACCCCAAAAACATGCAGTTAGAACCTGGCAATGGTGATTGGCAATATGATAAAATCATGATTACTTTTTCATCAAACATCTTTTCCTGTTAAAAGGCGCTTTGCCTGCACCTGATGGAGATGTCCATCAAGCCTCTCCACAGGTGGGGTCCCAAACCTGGCTTAGCCAGTCAGAGCACCCAAGGCCCCTTGTTGAAAGGTGGAAAAATACTATGACTTTAATGTTATAAAGGCTGATATGGGTGCTGGCAAAGACACCTGTTCTGTCACCAGGGCTGTAAACTTGGGTTAGACTTAGACCCAGCAGTATCTCTTTGTAGCCATGTGGGTAAGTTTACTTGAAAATGAAGCCAATAGTCAGGAGAATGGAGCACACTAATGAAGTAGGATTTGGAAAGAAAAAAGGAAACAGACAACTGCTGATGCTGTTTGAACACTGGAATGTGACCATCATTTTATAGTCTAGTTGGAATTGCTTTTCTTAAACACTTGAAACTAAATACCAGGCACATAATTCCCAGGCATGCTCAGTGACAGAGTAAGTCTGAGCCAGATGAGACATCAATCTCATCTCTGTTCCTATACGCATGTCCTTTCTTCTGTTCTCAATGCTTTTTGTTAAAGAGGGGCCCCAGGATTTATCATAATTAATAGGTAAAACCAGGAATACCTGTATTCCTTTCCTGAATTGCTTGTGGTACTTTGTCTTCAGCTTCTCTGTCTTCTGAAGGTAGAGGTTATGGCCTCCTGGTTTAGAATAAAGCCCCTGTTTCACTACTTCTTCTAGAGGACCAAAAATATCCTGAAGAAAGCTGAGCAATGATCTGAAGAGGCTTCTTCATTCACTTACAAATGTCTTTCTGCTTTTCATCTAATAGGGTCTTCAAAGGGACAGGAATCCTCAGAGATATTAGCCACACCTCAGTACTTATGGAATTTATCTTACAGCAAATCTCTATTATTTTTGTTTAAGAAACTTCAAGGAATATAAGCAAGACTGTGCCCTTCCTGAAAAACTTTCAAGGACTTGAGAGTCTATGAAAAATGACATTTAGCTGGGCACAGTGGCACATGCCTGTGTGCCAGTGGCTTGGGAGGCTGAGGCAGGAGGTTAGGGAGTTCAAAGCCAGCCTCAGCAAAAGCGAGACACTATGCAACTCAATGAGACCCTGTCTCTAAATAAAACACAAAATAGGGCTGGGGATGTGGCTCAGTGGTGGAGTGCCCTTGTGTTCAATTCCCAGTACCCACCTATCCCCACCTCCCAAAAAAAAGAAGAAAGAAAAATGACATTTACTTTCGGGTGTGAAATTTTCTGAAACCCCTCTATTTCAATTTCTGCTTTAGAGGTGATCTTATGACCATAGACCTCTAACCTCAAGCCCTCGTTTTAAATGCAGCCTACTTTTCCATCATTTCTGACTTCAGTGTTTTCCACCCTCAAGGAGAAGGTAGAAGTCAATAATTAGCTGGAATGATGTCAGCTGACTAAATTAATCCTGGATACATTATACTTTAGTTGATCCACAGGGAAATTCTTTCTGCTTTATTAATAAAAGAATACTTTGCAAATATAATGATATAAAGGGATGTACTCAATACTTTGTAAATGCAATGTGTTAAATACTTTGTAAATACAATGTTTTAAAGGAATTAAATCAATTCAAATTAGCCAATTGGTGTAACATGGGAAAGGTTGTGTGCACATTTGAAAATTTCAGATGCTAAAAGTCCAGAGTACTTTTATACATTTGTTTGTTTTCAGAATGAGAGTGATAATGTGGCCACATAAGTGACCATCATTTTATAGTCTAATAGGAATTGCTTTTCTTAAACAGGTTTTATTATACCTTCTTTTCTATTAACCCTAATGCCCATGAACTAGAAAAACAGTTACCTATAATTGCTTCTGGAAACTTTGGTCCTCATCCTTGAAACAGTTCTTTGTGAAGATTTCTATGGCCTCTCTCTCACTGGCCCTGTGCAGGTCCAGCAGCTCTTGGAGGGTCTCTTTGGACAGCTGCACCTTCTGGCCCATCAGCTTTTCATAGTGGGCAAGGACCTTTTTTATTGCAGCTGCATTTTCTGTCTGGGCAGTGCCAGGACTTTGTTCTCCATGAATGGCAAATCCCCACTGTTGATAGTGTTGATGTAGGTCAGCACCAAGTTCTCTAGACCTTTACCAAGGAAAAGATGCTTGTGTTATTAGAGAGATACTTTATTATCTATGCCATTGAATTCTGAGAACAGCCAGTTGTAATGGTGCACACCTGTAAGCCCAGGGGCTTGGGAGGTTGAGGTAGGAGGATTGAGTTAAAAGTCAACCTCAGCAACATAGTAAGGCCCTGAGCATCAACTCAGCAAGACCCTGTCTCAATGTATTTTTTATAAAAATATAAAGAAGGGCTGGGGATGTGGCTCAGTGGTTCAGTACCTATGGGTTCAAGCCCGAGTACCAAAAAGAAAACACAAAAATTTAAGAACATTCATTTAACAACATACTGCCCCCAATTTTTCAGCATTCTAAACAGTATCCAAGTAGTCTAGATAAATTCCTTTGGCAAATTATGAGAGTAAGAAGTCGGGTGTTTCCTTTTTTGAGAAAAAAAGCAGGGTTCAAAGAAAATAGGAAAAATGTCAAAATGTAGCTCATAGCGGATGGTCCACGTTTACTCCTTCTCTGGAGAAGTAAAAAGTCATGCACATTCATTTGATTAGAATGCTATATGGTTTCGCCTCTTTAACCTCCCTTTCTTTCCTTCTTCCTCAGTTATCCATTTTTTTCAAAACTCTTTCACTTTTCACAGATAAACCAGTATGGGAGATACCATCCTCTGAAAAAGGGTTGATTGAGCAATTTAGAACAGGTTTCCGTTATTCTTTGTTGGAACTTCCCTGATTTACTTCTTGACCATTTACATTCTACTTCCCTCTATAATATAGCAGTTGTTTACAAAGTTCTGAAAGAGATGTTAGGAAACCTAGAGCCAGAAGTGTGCTTAGATATCTTTAGAGGTTCTAGATTTGGGGGCCTTAGTCCCATATTTATATTGTATTTAGATTAGAAAAATGTGGAAACTTCCAATTATGATCTATACCAATTACCTACAAAAAGAAGTTATATAAACCTAATCTACACACAGATATTGTGGGCTTACAACCTCTCATGCTCTATGGTGAATTTATTAATATGGGAGAGAACAACTTTGAGGTTTTGGACTACATGGTTAATAGCATGTGTATCTATATTAATAATAGTATTTTATATGTTGTTCCCAGATGCTATCTGGATAGCATCTTTAGTGCTTTTAGAAGAGCCAGATCTCTGACACATCTTTGAATGTTTACAGTGTTTGAGCCACACACATAACTACTGCTCTACCATTTACAACTCAGCCTGTGTGTACCTCTGGGATGCATTTTCTCCAATGCTGGTAGAGCCCATGACTTTTATAAAAGAAAACAATGCAAGAGAGGATCAAAACACATAGAAACAAATACACATTTTAGCTTTATTGTAACCTAGATTTAATTTCTAATCTCATTCTTGCCCTTTCTCATGAAAACATTGAAAATTTCTTCAAACTGTCAGATTGCAGGTGAAACCAGATTAATCAGGTGTCAGAGAAGACAAAGATAACTTAAATTGCAAATATGAACCCTGTTAGAACCTTAGATGGCAAAGGAAGAAAAATAGTATTAAGGCATTTCAAACTCTGTGTTAGTCCCCGCTAGTATTGTGTCTAATTAAGCAGGGAAAAGGAGGAGGAAAAAAAAAAAAAAAAAAACCTTACCAGACAACTGATGAATTCTGCTGCCTGTCTGAACACCAAAGTTCACTTTACTCCTGCTGTGTTTCCTAGGGCCCTTCAGGCAAAGCTGCACCCAGTCCTGATAGATGTTTCTTTCCCCTCCCCGGAGTCCGCGGTGCGGCTGGGGGAGGCGCCATATTGGAAGGTATAAAACTCCAGAAACGCGGAGTGACACACACACAAAAATACCCTAGACCGGCTCATTCCCCCATCTTTAAGGGCCAAGGCGCAGTACCCAGAGGACCTCCTGGACAGCGGGGGCATGGCGCAGGCCAGGCCGCGGCGGGACCTGCGGGGGCGAGAGCGCCTGCGCAGCCACAGGAGGGCGGGGGGGGCGGGGCGGGAGGCAGCGGCTTCTTTCTCATCGTAACCTGCAGCTTCCTCATGAGCTGCCGGTTCCCTTGACCTCCTGGGTAATTTTAAAAACTAACTGAACCTAGTAAATCTCTTCCCACCCCTGCTGGCGATCTTACCTTATCTAGGTAAAATCCGGAGCAGAGATCTTTTAGAACAGGCAGAAAACCTGCTTTAAAGGAGGGCTTGGTCAGGGTCAGTACCAACAGTTGTCCTTTAGTTTAGCTGTGATGAGTTCTGATGAGCATCTTCCCACAATCCTGGGGATTTTCCTTCTTCTCCAGCTCCCACCTCGCAGCAGACCCTTGGATATGGAGTATACGCACGCCAAAAGTCAGAAGAGGTTTTCAAACTTCTCCACAGGAAACGGAAACCACAGAGTCAATTCAGTTACTAGATGGTGCCCAGGGGATATTCTGAGCACCTCTTGTGGAAGGTTTGGATATATTTGGCCTAATTTTCCAGAAATTGCAAAGCGTTCCTGAAGGAGAAATGTTACCAAGGAGAGCTTCTGCAAGTTTTCCAAGTGTGTTTTACCTCTTTTGAAATATGATATTTACCTCCAGTTGGGAAGAACATATTTTTTGAGGTCTGGTTTTCTGAAAAGGTATTTGCAGTCACATAGGAATTAGTTTGTTGCTTTTACAGTAGGTTCCATAGTTGAGAACTTTAATTTACAGGAAATGACAAAAGGTCTTGGCACTTAGTACACAATGAATGCAGGCAAGGAAATTATTTTCTAAACATCTGCTATATTCCATGCACAGTGTTCACTGGTTTATGTGGAGTAAATATTCCACAAATATTTTCTCCCAATTTAAAAGAGCTAGGGCCCTGAGAGATTTTTAACTTGTTCAAAATTATAGAGCTACCAATTAATTGATCTTAAGTTTCAAACCCAAGCACTCTTTGAAGTCCTCTGGTTTGTGGTGTGTATTCTCATGATTGTCACCAGTACCATGATTCTTTTTAATAATTAAATCTCAATTTATTCTGTCTTTGGTTCTTTTGGATAAGGGGGCAGTACTGGGGATTGAACCCAGGGCGTCATGCAGGCTAGGCAAGTGCTCTACCACTGACTACATTCCCAGCCCCTAGATCTCAATTTTTTCTGACAACAATGCTACAGGACTGTTGCTTTTATCTGTAATTTAAAATAAACACAGGGGTTCTTAGACTGTGTTTCCTGAGGTTCCAGTCCTGAGCCCAGGATTTGAGATTGAGGGATTTGCTAAGAAGGTGATCCTACAAAGCAGAGTAGCAGAGAGGGAAAGAGAAGATGGGAAGAGAATAAAACCAAGTTACAGAGTCAGAAGATCATTTTGTGAGCCCAGCCCCGTGAGCTAACTCTAGGAAACAGTATAAAATCTGCCTGGGAAGCTGTCCTTTAGGATGGGGGCTTTTGCCTTCCATTTCCTTTCATATCTGAATGGGGATTACTACTGGGAGTATTGACCCTCTAGCATTGCTGGCCTGGCCCACATGTGGGTTGAAAGCAAATGCTCAGATAGGGTGTCTCTGATGTTTGCTGTAAGATGCCATTGGAATGTGCAGAAAGGGTAAGAGACATGGGGAGATGGTTGGAACACCCACACCATTTGTGAAGACCCCTTTCTCTCTGCCCAGATCTCCTCATATTTCACAGAAAATCCACTTCTTTCCTTCAAGACTTCTTCAAATGTTCAGCTAGTCATAATTTTTTTAATGTATCTAGTATAGGAAAGTCTAAGTGATAGTCCTCATTACTGCCATCGATTTCAGGTCATAATTGATATTCAAGATCTTTCCCTCTTCTACCCATTCTAAATTGTTCATACTTAGCCAGAAGTTCTTCTTGTGCATTCATACGGGACAAAAAAAAAAAAAAATCTGATTCTATGTTCCATTTAGGCTATGCTTGCTTCCAATACATTTGAACAGACCACAGAAATAACACAAGACTCCCAATGAATCCTTGAGTAGCATCATGCACAATATCCTCATTTAAATCATGGTCAGTTAAGTCTGCCAGTAAAACAACCTCGTTCATTGCCTGCTGGTTAGTGTAATAGGAAGTTTACAACATAGCCACATGGCAGCTACAGATTTAAATTTAGTGCAACCTTACTATGACCCTTGGGAGAAATACTGCCTAACTCCACCCTGATAATCAACTCTCTGCTCCAGTAGGAACTCAAGAAGTGTTTAGAGGATCAGAGATTCACAAATGAGTCCATGGGAACATTTCTATTTTAATCCCTTGGTTCCCAGGCCTATATATTTAGCCAGCCTGCAATGGCTGTTCGTTCATCAATTGTATACTACACCTTGAATGCCAGTGAACAATCCCACAGTGTGTCTTAGTTACATCACTAAGTGGATATTCCTTTTTTCTAAAAGCCTGACAGCTTCTCCATGATGTATCAGTACTAGTGCATCCTTGCTTGACTTGCTGCTCCTCTACCTAGAACCCTTATATTTTATCTGTTCATCACTTTTTTAAAAAGAAAACTCTTTTCATTCAGACCTTTCTCTCAGGCTTTGAACTGGGGGTATCCCAGGCTATGGCCAACAGTAATGGATATTCTAACAAGAAGCTCTATGTTTTAGAAATTTGGATTAGAAATATGTAGGAACTTCAAATGACATTTATAAATGGGATCTGTAGGGTTGGCCCAAGATGATTATAGTTAGGCTCTCTCCTCAAGCTTTCTGGTGGGCTATTTTTAGTATGTAGCCAAGGTCATAAACACTTTGATGCAGCATATGTACTCAGAGTCATAAACATGTTCTTGTGGGCATGGCCTCACTTATTTAATCTGTTAGCAATATGCCTTCTTATTTTCTGTTAGCAATGTGCCTTCTTTTTGGCCGGCATATAAATAGGCCTCTGGAATGATTGGTGCCGCAGTCTGGCTGGGCACAAATAACCGAGCCGCCACGAGGCACTTGTAGGTTCAAACAGGAAACTTTATTGCCTGAACTCCAACAGCACTCCATGCACACTCCCCGGGAACTCTCCCAAACACCACCCACGTGGCCCCTCTCAGGCACACCACCCCAAGTGGAACTCCCTACACTGGAACTTCACCAACCAACACGAACTCCCCAGGAATTGCTGGGAGAACTCCAAAATAGTGGGCGCCCAAGGCGGACAGCAGGGGCCTATATACGATTGAATAAATCCAGCATCATCTTAATGGCTCACCTCTCAACCATTACTTCTGGCAAAATGCCAGGGGCCATTCCAACTGGGCTGTGGCTCTCAACAGACTGGGGTGGGGGAAGATATTGCTGCCTCCAAAAAAGTATGTCTACTATCACTACTGCACCTGGCATGTTCATTCACCTGCCAAAATCCTGAATCTGTTTTCAGTGTCTGAGACCATGAAGGACAGGCCCATGTCTCTAACTATCCTCAACCAGGCCACAGATTGTGGACCTGTAGACAAGTGCACTTATCGTCTGAACACAACAGAGTATTTTCAGTTGGAACCACTTGGAGCAGAAGTATCTCACAGCCAAACTTGACCCAAATTTCTGACCAAAATACTGATTAAATCACTATGAGAAAATATTTTTTGTAAGTCACTATCTTTCGGAATAAATTTTAAGCAGCAATGTGCCACTACTTAAACACTGGTAGTTATAATTTACCTTGATTACAATGAGGAACCATAGTTACTTCTTCACAGTAGAGGTATAAGGAGTTTATTTGGAATACAGGGCACGACATGGCTTTTCTGTGGTCCATGTTGAACTGACAGAACCAGCAACCACAGTTCAAAATCAATGTCACTGAGAATTCAGACTTCTTAAGGTGATGATTTGGTTCACCTCACAAAGAACATAGAACATCTGAAGTGTCCCTGAGAATAAGGAAACCTACTAAGCAGTACTATAATATGACTATATGTGTCACTCCAACATTCATATGTCCCCAAGGTGATAGTATTAGAGGTGGGAGCTTTGGATAAATAATCAAATCATGAATGTTCTGCCCTCATGAATGGTGTTTGTCATTACAATAGATGTCAAAAGGGACAAACAAATCATTTTACCATTCCCCCATGTCAGGACACAGCAGCTAGGGGCAATGTTGGATGCAGAAAGTGAGCCCTGAGCAGCAACTCAATCTTGGACTCTCCAGGGTCCAGAATTGAGGGAAATAAATTTCTATTATTTATAACTTTCAAGTCTATGGTGTTGTTAGAGCAACTGGAATGGACCAAGGCAAGTGGGAAGACAGGCAAATGAAGAATATCAGTTATGGTTTTAAAAGCAGCTACTGTAAACAGGAAGTTAGTTTTCCACTAATCGTTCTTTAATAAATCCTTGCAGAGTTTCCTGGTGACAATGAATTTTTACACCTTAGATATGAGGTGTCCTCCAAAGCTCTTGTGTTAATACATAAGATGAAATGATTATATTATGAGAGCTGTAATATAATCAATAAATTAATTTATTCAATGGATTAATATTTGAAAGGACTACTGTACTGGGAGGTAATTCAAGGCAGGCATGGCTGGTAGAGGTGGATCACTGTGGTCATGTCTTTGAAGTATATGTTTTGCTTACTCTCGCTCCCTCTTTCTGTCTCTGTCTCTCTCCACCACCACCACCATATCTCTCTCTCCTTCTTGGCTACCATGAATCAAGAAGTTACCTTCCACTGTACTCTTCTTTCATGATGTTCCACCTCATCTTGGGCCTAGAGATATGAAGCTGGCCATCAGTGGACTGAACCTCTGAAACCAGGATCTCAAAAAAAAAAAGTCAACTTTTCCCCACCTCTAAGTTGTTCTGGTCAGGTGTTTTGGTCTCATAAATGACCATAACCCATACGGATACACTTTTTGAAGAGACTCTATCATGGACTGGTTCTACTGCAGAAGAGGGAGACTAAATTATATTCCTTATAGTCCAATTTGTACTCCAGATTATGTTACTGCATCCAGTTCTACCTGGGCTGGAACAAGTTTCATGCTGGTGAGTACTCTGCTTCAGGCCTATGCCTTTGCTATTTTTCCTGCCCTAAGACTTCTCTAATGCTCAGACTGGATCTCTCATTAGAACACACTTAAAATCATTCCTGTACAAACTAGAAGATAAGTCTGTGGGATCAGTCTTCATCCCAAAGGGACGGAAGTTGATGAATAAATGCTTTTCTTTCTTGACTTCTTGGGGTCGGAGTTCTGAAATGCATTATGTACCATTCCTCAAAATATTCCAGTGTAAATGAATGGTTCTAACACAGCTGCCTAAGTCTTTTTTTGTGCACATCTTGCTACCATGGGTCCTAGATGCTGTATGTGGAGATATAGGATCTGTTTGCCTGGTGAGGTTTTGATCTTGTTTTGATCCCATCCCTTTTTCTATGCCTCAATTCCTCCCTTTTAGAATGGAAAGGTTGACTCTGTGCCATTACTTATTAGATATATGTAACGTGCTTTTGGTTTTTATAGAGTTTCATAGCCAATAGTTTCCCAGGAGTGTCAAAAGAGACTTTGGATGTGGATATTTGGGCAATCTGAAACTGTAAAGAAAATAATACTATTAGTAATGGACTGAATGCATTTTGCATTGTGAGATGGACATGAGCTTTTGAGAATCAGGAGCAGAATATTTTGGTTGGGATATGAGGTATACTCCAAAGGATCCTGTGTTAATGCAGGAATTATCAGAAGTAAAATGATTATAGATCATTAGAACTGTAAAGCAATCCTAGTTTCAATGTCTAAGTCGGTGGTAAAACATTTTTATTGGAAAGTTCACCTTTAAAGTGAATGTATAAACACTCTTTCCTAACACAGCTTTTTAATTGTACTCTTCTTACACAGCATCAAAGTAAAATTTCATGATCAAGTTTTTCAATTGTCTTTATATAAAATTGAAAAATGCTATTTTTTTCCTTCAACTATTGAGGGCATATTATACTGGTAAAATGTAATCCAATGTGAGAACCACTGAATATGTAAAGAAAGACAGAGCAAACTTCTCAGTTCTTTTTTTTTTTTTAAGAGAGAGTGTGTGAGAGAGAGAGAGGGAGAGAGAGAGAATTTTTAATATTTATTTTTTAGTTTTCGGGGGACACAACATATTTGTTTGTATGTGGTGCTGAGGACCAAACCCGGGCCTCACGCATGCCAGGCGAGCGTGATACCGCTTGAGCCACATCCCCAGTCCACCTTTTCAATTCCTAATAAAACTTTATCTTGAAGAGGGCATGAATTACAAAACAAAGTGAGAAGGGATCTGTGTTAATGTTACAAAATGTTTGAGCATCTCTATCAACAATGATAAATTATATTGGATAAGTTGCAGAAGTCATCACAAGGAGGCTTTATTTCTTTAGAATCTTGAAGGATTCCTCAAATTTAGCAAGGAGATATTGTAGAACATTTATTTTAGAGCAAAGAAATGGAATGAGAGAGAGTATATAATGACAGAAAGTAAATGGTTCAGGTTAACCTGTGTCACTGCAGGTGGTGGGCTTACTGAAAGATCAGTGGCCACCTGGGCTATGGACTGTCTTTCAGAGGCATGCTTCAGCCTTTATTTTTCACTACTGTCAATCTGATAGCAGGAGCAAAGAAAGCATAAAGAGGAGATAATGGAGAAAGAGAGAGCTCATCAAGAGGCTGTTGCTACAGTTTGGAAAATATGTTATGTCCCTGCCCCTTTGGCTTGAGGGTAAGCCCTGCACCACAGGACCATCCAGGGAGGCTGGTTCCTGGTATCCCTTGATTCTATTCCCAAGAAGCCATTTTACTCATCTACAAGGTTCAGACAGAAAGAGAGGAATGAGGAATTTGTGAAGTGCAGACTCAAATTCTGTGACACAGATGTACAAATAATCTATATTTACTCTCTTTGGCCATACCAGCTTGCAGTGCAGTTAGAAAAAATATAACCTCTCTCTAGGTTGCCGTGAACTCCTCATGTAAAATATAATCACAGAATATTTAAAGGCAAACGTTTAGTATAACTCTGAGATATATGCAACCATATCTGATAGAGATTTCTTTTAATCCTGAAATTAAACTTGGCAATTTCTGGAGACGAATCCAAGCTGGGCTAAGTACAGTGTTCTCATAGTTACTGAGACAGAGAGGGACATACCTAGTAGACACGCACATTGTCCAAGCCTAAATAACAACAGTCCTTTCTCTATTAATGGGATCTAAAATGTCAGTGTCTTTCTGTCTGTCTCTCTACCTCTCTTATATATTTTGTTTGTTTTCATTTTGTTCATGCAGGTATAAGACATGACTCTACAAAAGAAGATACTCAGGCTTATTTGTTCTTTCTGACCACAAGGAAGATTTATGATCATTATTTGATAACGGAAGAAAAACGCAAATTTGGCATCATTCTTCTCATTCCATGATTTCAAGCTGTTGCAAGAAAGAACATCTCTTAAAATGATATTTGGAAAGCCTCATAAAAGTTAAAATATTGATTAAGGAAAGCTTGTTGAAATAGTTTCCTAAACTGATAGTTTAATGACACTTTATTTAACTGAAATAAAGTTCTTCTCTGTTCCATTAGTTGAATCCCCGAAATAAATGTAGTATCTTCTTTAGAAATAGTTTTGCTTTAATTTGTGGTTTTCTTTGATTGTTTGTTTGTTGTTTTTACATGTACTCAATTTGGGGTCTGGAGAATATACTCAGACAGGATTAGTATCACTTTTTTGATATCCATGTGAGATAGCTATGCAGAGTCTGCTAAAACTGAAATGTCACAGCAATATTGAGACAGACTTTCTAGCACACCAGACCTTACATAAAGATTAATGTCGTTACAGAACGTCACTGATGAAAGTTCAGGCTTGTGGTACTTTCAAGGTAGCTATCCATAAAAACGAAACTCAAATCCAGCTGAAGTACGATGACACTAAACCCTTGCTTGCCCCAAACATCTTAATACAAAAGAGCTATGTCTATTTCCATCACAAATATTATCATACAATTCTCAACTATTTCTTCAGCAATGAATGATTTAAAAAATTGTGAGACACATGGGAAAATGAAGTTAAAACATATATAGAATTATATATTATGATGAATTATATATGTATGATGTTTAAGGATTCTAGCAGAAAGGTGATTAATATACATGAACAGATGTGGATTTGCAGGAGGAAAGTGGAAATTGTTGACAGTCAGATGGAAACTCTGTAAACCACAAATCACAATATTAGTAATGAAGAATTCTTCAGTGGGCTCAACAAAATACTACACATGAATATAACAGAGAGAAGAATCAGAGCCCCTGAAAAAAGTTCAATAGAAATTAACTAAACAGCAGCACAAAGAGATTCATGAGTACAGTCAATGATAGCTGAGTTCCCAGGAGCTTGGGGCATCCCCAAAACCAATGTCAAAGAGTTTACTGTAAATATGATTGAGATTCCAAAAGACAAAATGGAAAGGGAAGAGAACATGGCTGAGAGCTTTCTGAAACTACTCAAAGACAACAAACCACAGGTCCACAAGTTCAGAGAACCCGAGTAGAATAAATGCAAGGAAAACACACTCATGCACATCATAGGCAACATAATAAAACCTAATATAAAGTAAGCATTTTGCAGGCAACTAGAGAAAATGTTACATATGAGGAATTAAAAATAAAAATAGGAGCAGTTATTTATGGAAACTCTACAAGTGAGATAAAATAGAAAAAACATCTCTAAGATATTGAATAGAAAATGGCAATTCCAAATTCTTTACCTAGTGACAATGTTTGTAAATAAATGTAAATACAGAGATTTTAAAATTTTTATTTTATTTTTTATTAGAGCTTAATGATTACACATAGTTTCTGGGTTCATCCTGATAAACTCAAACATGAATGAAAATCCATTTCAGTTCATGATCTCCATCTCCCCTCACACTTCCCCTCCTCTCTCTTCCTCTATTCTACTAGCCTTCGTTTTACTTGTCTATTAATTGTAAATACAGAGTTTTACAAATTATAAAAACAATGAAAACAAATATTAATGGATTCAATGTAATCCAAGAAAAAATATGATTTTTTTCTGGGAGGTACAGAATGATCCAATAATTTATATAGAAATGCAAATGTTTAAGTACAGCCAAGAAATTTTTGATGAACATTGTAGAAAGACTGAGCACAGTAGAAATAAGACATAATTCTTATGATTCTTTAGTTTGTAATACATCATTATATTTGTGCTTGAGTGGGTCAACAGGCCGAAAGAATTGGGAGAGTTGCAAAAAAAACAGTCATATATTGTTATCAAACTTACAATTTCTTCATGAGTTTGGAGACAAAGACTATCTTCTGTTTAAATTGTTTTGGGAAAATAGGTCATCCTTTTTCAGAAAAATACTTTGAACCCATAATTCACACTACATAGATCTTAAATTTTTGCAGAAATTTATACAGATACATATGAAAGGTCAAATGACACACATTTAGAGAAATAAATATATAAGGAGCACCATGTCGATAGATGTGAAGATACACACAGGCAATCACACATACATCCCTCCTACCATAAAGTAAAATGTTGTTGACTACAGTCAAAAATTCTTTTCACAAAAATTCCATAAAAGGTGTTAAAGCAAATCACAGAATGAGAAATGACATTGACAAATCATATAACACACAGGAAACTCATATCCTTTATATTTAAGGAATGCCTAAAAATCAAGAAAAAGACAGAATATGATAGAAAAAGACATCACAAAACATGAGAAAGAACTAGTGTACAAACACATGAAGAAGTGTTGCACCTAATTTATTTGAGAAAAATGCAAATTAATATCTCAATAAGATACAACACATTACCATATACAGTACAGCCCCTGTACTTCAAAATGTGGGCAATTTTGGCGTGGAAACAATCATATTATGCAAGAAAGACTCTGAAGTCATGGCAAAGCTGATGTAGAAGGACAAGATTCACTTCCTCTAACCTAGGAAGTCCATTCCTAGGGGTGTTACACAAGGCAATTGTGCATACATACACACACACACACACACACACACACACACACATACATATTTCAAAATCAACTGAATAATATTTCAGAAAAGATAAACCTGAGAATTTATATATTTATCAATAGTAAAATAAACAAAGTCATTTTATTATATACAATATATACATTTCCAACTACACAATGAAATAGAAGAATCTTATTGATATCTTTTTGGAAATGAAGCAAAGTACAAAAGAAGACATGCAATAAAATCTGATTTATCTAGAAAGAAGGTCAAACTAACTTACGTTATTTCAGACATCATTTGTGTATGATATAATCCATGAGGAATTCAAAAGTTGTGATACTGGTTGTCTCTAGTAGGGTAGTCAGAGGTTGTAATACACTCCTTTGGGGTTTTAGCAATGCTCAATTTATGTTTCTGGGGTGTGATTTTTATAATTTTTATGCTTTATATTTGATGTACTCCTCTGAATGTGTCATATTTCATAATTTTGAAAAACAGAGAAGGCGATATAATTTGTTAGAATCTTGCTTTGAAAAGGATCAAGGGATTGTGTTATAACTGATTGAGATAGAGGATCAAGAGAAGTTTCAAGATACTTTTGACTCATAGAAAGGCCCTCTCCTATAGGTTCATAAAGAATATAACCTTGGTTTTCTTAAATACAGTTTATATTGTTACACTTTAAACTTTTTTGTTGTTGTTGTTTCAGTGTAGAATGTAAGATCTGGTTCTGATTTGGTCTCTTTCTAAGTTTGCCATGCAGTTGTCTCTTTCTATTTAGAAGTCCACCTTTACTCTCCATACTTCCTATAGAGTTTATTTTGGACTTTCTATTCTGTTCCATTGGTGATCTATACATTCAAGACTCATTACCACATTTTTAACCTTTATTTTTAACAATGTATCTTCTTTTTTGTGTTGAGTACTTTTATGTTGTTTTCACACTGTGCTTTTGGTTTTCATTCTTTCAGTAATTCTCTCTACATTTTAATATATTACTTACTATTGTTTTATTAAGCATGACAAGAAAGACAATATCAAAATGGTTATTAATGTGGGGTCCAGATTCAAAAGCCCCCTGTGGTATTGCCTTGAGATGACTTAATTATCTTCAGTGCCTTAAATTTAATAACTTTAATAATAGTCCCACTAATAAACATGAAAATGTTTTAAATAATGATAATTACAATAAAGCAATACTTCATGTTCATAGGATTTTGTGAGCAATAGATGTGCTATTACAGGGACCACAACTGGAACATGGTGAATCCTGAAAAAATATTAGCTGCTATTACTAACTATTTACGATGCTAAGGAATAAAGAAGTTGTACACGTTTACTATTGCTGTTGTAACAAATGACCACCAACTAAGTGACTCAAAACTTATAATAAGAGTGAGATCTGAGTTTCTAAAAAACATTTCAGTAATAATAAATTAAAATGCGGCTCCGGGCGGAGAAGCTGAATGTGTAATCAGCAGTGGATTGTAAGTACCCGAGGCAAAGAAAGCTCAGTGCGCCCCGCCTTTTTTTTTTTTTCTTTTTCTTTTTTTTTGAATACTTTTTATACAGGGAGAGTTTGTGGATTGGGTTTGTTGGAGGGGCTGTGGTTTCTGTGCCGAAAATCCACTCCGCGGGAGCCGCCATTTGCTTTCTGCTTGCTGTCTTGATGGCTCTGTATACACTGTCCGGCAGCCGCACCTAGAGGTTGGAGCTGGGCTGCGTGCCGAGCCCTGTCCTCCGAAGGCTGGACTGCAGCCTCGAGCGTCTCGGTGGCCTGTTCGCCGCTGCACCTTCGGGCAGAGCCTGCTCTGGGGTCGTTCTGCACCCCCCTGCCAGGGGACCCGTGCTCCGGAGGAGGGGGATGGAGAGCCGCGGCGGCAGCCGCTTGGGCCCCTGGGGCCGGGCACAGGGCTGAAGAGCTGCAGAAGCCAGGGCGGCTCTGCTATGGTCGCAGACAAGCATGGCCCAGAGACAGCGACAGCGGCAGGGTTTCATTTCTAGAAATCTGGACTGGAAACAGAAGCAGCAGTTTGTATAATCCCAAGAACTTGCTTATACCAGGAAGCTGTAAGGGCAACATGAATAGCATTGAGGAGATGTAACATGGTGGCAGGCGCAGAGAGATCAAGTCTCTGACATCTTCAACTGCGCGGGCATAGGGAGCCGTAAACTGTCTAAATGCTGTTTGCTCAGGAACACTAGGCAATGCTGAGCTGACGTGGATCTGGGGTGTACAGGCTGGGCCCCTCAGAACACACACACAGAGCCCGAATCGGAAGCAATTAAGCTCCGGTTCGCCTGCTTCGTCTGCTTCGTGTGACTCAGCACTAACGACCCCGCTGAAATAATTGGCCGGCCCTTAGGAACTTACAGAGGTAAAAGCCAACCGAGCCTTCATAGGCAGTGGCCACAGGACTGAAACGGGGATTGGGAGAGACAGTCAGGACCCACCCGTTGCATTGGTCACCCGGCAAAGGGAACAAACGGTCACCATTTGCATGGGATATCACCATGGCAGAGAAACGGCGTCACGGGCGGAGGAGATAACTGCATTGAAACCAGCGCGACAGGTGTGTAATCCCCTAGTCATCTCTCTCCACACAGCAGGGAAAACTTAAGGGCCACTCCCAGCTCTCCTGTGAACGCAATAACCAGACCGAGGGAATCAGGAGTGGCGCTGGACTCGCGGCGCGGAACTCCCGGCTACCGCTCCCACCAGTGCTGACAACTGAGGTCTCTTGCACCAGCTACCGGGGGCGTGGCTACAGGAGGGCAAGCAAATTCGCTGGGGGATCTCAGCCCCAAGCTCTACAAACTTAGGGTCTGAGGGAGGCAAACAGGGAGAGTGAGCCCAGGTGTTCATGAAAACAGGGCTCCCAGGAACAGCAGACCTGGCGTGTAGCCAGTATTGTGGTGAGCGCCACAGGTGAGCACGGCCTGGCTTGAGGAAACACAAGACAAGGCCCTAGACACTCAGGATTGGAGACCCGCCCAGTCTAGGAGAAAGAGCTGCTGCACAGTGAATGGTTCCCACCTATTGAGAGGAGAAGCTTGGCCCAGTGGGCACAGCTCCACCTACTGGAAGAGAAGTTAATAGAACTCTAGGACTGCATTTATTATTATTATTATCATTTTTTTTCTTTTTCTTTTTTGTTTTTTTTTCTCTTCTTTTTCTTTCATTTTCAATTTTTATTTGTTGTTGTTCTTTAACTTTTTTTCAATGTTTCTATTTTTTTTAATTTTTTTTATTTTATTATTTTTTTTTTAATTTTAATTTTCATTTTTTATTATCACTATTATTTTTCTTAAAATTTTTTTTCATCTTTCCTTTCTTTCTTTATTATCTAATCTTTGTTATTCTTGTTTCTTTTGTCTTTTCATTTCTTTTCAATTTTCTTATTCCCCCTTCCTTGAATTCTACCTGCCTACTCTCATTCTCTTTAGTGACTTCTTCCCTTCCCTTCTAATATCTTTCCTCTCAAGCATCAAATAAATCTATAAGAGTAAACAGTAACTCAGCAGTCAAACAGAACAAGAAGAAACATGAGCAGCATAAAAAAGCAAGGAAGAAAAGTAGTACAAACAATGAAGGACAGCCTAAATATTCAGGAGGACCTAGAGTCAGCAGAAAAATGGTCATATAAAGAACTCAAGGAATACCTTAGACAGATGGAATGGAACCTTAAAGAAGATACGAGACAGCAAATTCAAACAGTGAAAGAACACTTTGAAAATGAATTACATAGACAGATAAAAGAAGAAGTTAAGCATCTTTATCAGGAGATTGAGATTATAAAAAAAAACCAAACAATAATTCTAGAAATGAAGGAAACGATAAACCAAATTAAAAACTCAATTGAGAGTATCACTAACAGAGTGGAGCAAGTAGAAGCCAGAACATCAGATAATGAAGACAAAATATATCATCTTGAAAAGAGCCTAGCCAACTCAGAAAGGCTGGTTAAAAACCACGAGAAAAACATCCAAGAGATATGGGATAACATAAAGAAACCAAACCTACGAGTCATCGGGATAGAAGAAGGTACAGAGATTCAAACCAAGGGAATGAGTAACCTGCTGAAAGAAATAATTACAGAAAACTTTCCAGAAATAAAAAAGGAAACGGATATACAAATTGTAGATGCATACAGGACACCGAGCACACAAAATCACAGTAGACCAACGCCAAGACACATTGTTATGAAGATATCCAATATACAGAACAAAGAGAAAATACTAAAAGCTACAAGAGAAAGGAGGCAGATTACATTCAGGGGTAAACCAATAAGGTTAACAACGGATTTTTCATCACAGACGCTGAAAGCGAGAAGATCCTGGAACAACGTATTTCAAACACTGAAAGACAATGGATGCCAACCAAGAATTCTGTATCCAGCAAAATTAAGCTTCAGGTACGATAACGAAATAAAAATCTTTCATGATAAACAAAAGCTAAAAGAATTTGCAGCCAGAAAACCAGCATTGCAAAGCATCTTGAGCAAAACACTACACGAGGAAGAAATGAAAAACAATAACCAAAACCATCAGTGGGAAGTGCCTCTATAAAGACAGAGGGCGGGGGGAAAGCTAACCATGGAGAAACAAACTAAATTAAAAAAAAAAAAAAAAGAAGAAGATAAATAATCAAACATGGCTGGAAGTACAAACCATATATCAATAGTAACTCTAAACATTAATGGCTTAAACTCTCCAATAAAGCGACATAGGCTGGTAACATGGATTAAAAAAACAAATCCAACAATATGCTGCCTCCAGGAGACACATCTGATTGGAAAAGACATACACAGGCTGAAGGTGAAAGGTTGGGAAAAAATATACCACGCACACGGTCCTCGTAAGCAAGCAGGGGTGGCCATCCTCATATTGAATAAAATTGACTTCAAGACTAAATTAATCAAAAGGGATAAGGAAGGACATTATATACTGTTAAAAGGAACCATTCACAAACAAGACATAACAATTATCAATATTTATGCACCAAATAATGGTGCTGCGACGTTCATAAAACAAATTCTCCTCAAGTTCAAGAATCAAATAGACCACAACACAATAATTATGGGTGACTTCAACACACCTCTCTCACAATTGGACAGATCCTCCAAACAAAAGCTGAATAAAGAAACTATAGAACTCAATATCACAATCAACAACCTAGACTTAACTGACATATATAGAATATATCAACCATCATCAAGTGGATATACTTTTTACTCAGCAGCACATGGATCCTCCTCAAAAATAGACCATATATTATGCCATAGGGCAACCCTCAGTAAATATACAGGGGTGGAGATAATACCATGCATTTTATCTGATCATAATGGAATGAAACTGGAAATCAATGATAAAAGAAGGAAGGAAAAATCCTACATCACATGGAAAATGAACAATATGTTACTGAATGATCAATGGGTTACAGAAGACATAAAGGAAGAAATCAGAAAATTCTTAGAGATAAATGAAAATACAGACACAACATATCGGAATCTATGGGACACAATGAAAGCAGTTTTAAGAGGGAAATTCATCGCTTGGAGGTCATTCCTCAAAAAAAGGAAAAACCAACAAATAAATGAGCTCACACTTCACCTCAAAGCCCTAGAAAAGGAAGAGCAAAACAACAGCAAATGTAGCAGAAGGCAAGAAATAATCAAAATCAGAGCGGAAATCAACGAAATTGAAAGAAACTATTGAAAAAATTAACAAAACTAAAAGTTGGTTCTTTGAAAAAATAAACAAGATCGACAGACCTTTAGCCATGCTAACGAAGAGAAGAAGAGAGAGAACTCAAATCACTAACATACGGGATGGAAAAGGCAATATCACAACAGACACTACAGAAATACAGAAGACAATTAGAAATTATTTTGAAAACCTATATTCCAATAAAATAGAAGATAGTGAAGACATCGATAAATTCCTTAAGTCATATGATTTACCCAGACTGAGTCAGGAGGATACTCACAACTTAAACAGACCAATAACAATAGATGAAATAGAAGAAGCAATCAACAGACTTCCAACCAAGAAAAGCCCGGGACCAGATGGGTATACAACGGAGTTTTACAAAACCTTTAAGGAAGAATTAATGCCAATACTTTTCAAGTTATTTCAGGAAATAGAAAAAGAAGGAGCTCTGCCAAATTCATTCTATGAGGCCAACATCACCCTGATTCCGAAACCAGACAAAGACACCTCAAAGAAAGAAAACTACAGACCAATATCTCTGATGAACCTAGATGCAAAAATTCTCAATAAAATTCTGGCGAATCGGATACAAAGGCACATCAAAAAAATTGTGCACCATGATCAAGTAGGATTCATCCCTGGGATGCAAGGATGGTTCAATATACGGAAATCAATAAATGTTTTTCACCACATCAATAGACTTAAAAATAAGAACCATATGATCATCTCAATAGACGCAGAAAAAGCATTCGACAAAGTACAGCATCCCTTTATGTTCCAAACATTAGAAAAAATAGGGATAACAGGAACTTACCTCGACATTGTAAAAGCTATCTATGCTAAGCCTCAGGCTAGCATCATTCTCAATGGAGAAAAATTGAAGGCATTCCCCCTAAAATCTGGAACAAGACAGGGATGCCCTCTATCACCACTTCTATTCAATATAGTTCTCGAAACACTGGCCAGAGCAATTAGACAGACGAAAGAAATTAAAGGCATCAAAATAGGAAAGGAAGAACTTAAATTATCACTATTTGCAGATGACATGATTCTATACCTAGAAGACCCAAAAGGGTCTACAAAAAAACTACTAGAACTAATAAATGAATTCAGCAAAGTGGCAGGATATAAAATCAACACGCATAAATCAAAAGCATTTCTGTATATCAGCGACAAAGCTTCTGAAACGGAAATGAGGAAAAACACTCCATTCACAATATCCTCAAAAAAAAATAAAACACTTGGGAATCAACCTAACAAAAGAGGTGAAAGATTTATATAATGAAAACTACAAAACCCTAAAAAGAGAAGTAGAAGAAGATCTTAGAAGATGGAAAAATATACCCTGTTCATGGATAGGCAGAACTAACATCATCAAAATGGCGATATTACCAAAAGTTCTCTATAGGTTTAATGCAATGCCAATCAAAATCCCAACGGCATTTCTTGTAGAAATGGATAAAGCAATCATGAAATTCATATGGAAGAATAAAAGACCCAGAATAGCAAAAGCAATTCTAAGTAGGAAGTGCGAATCAGGCGGTATAGCGATACCAGACTTAAAACTATATTACAGAGCAATAGTAACAAAAACAGCATGGTACTGGTACCAAAACAGGAGGGTGGACCAATGGTACAGAATAGAGGACACAGAGACTAATCCACAAAGCTACAACTATCTTATATTTGATAAAGGAGCTAAAAGCATGCAATGGAGGGAGGATAGCATCTTCAACAAATGGTGCTGGGAAAACTGGAAATCCATATGCAACAAAATGAAACTGAATCCCCTCCTCTCGCCATGCACAAAAGTTAACTCAAAGTGGATCAAGGAGCTAGATATCAAATCAGAGACTCTGCGTCTGATAGAAGAAAAAGTTGGCTCCGATCTACATATTGTAGGGTCGGGCTCCAAATTCCTTAATAGGACACCCATAGCACAAAAGTTGATAACAAAAATCAACAAATGGGACTTACTTAAACTGAAAAGTTTTCTCTCAGCAAGAGAAACAATAAAAGAGGTAAATAGGAAGCCTACATCATGGGAACAAATTTTTACTCCTCACACTTCAGATAGAGCCCTAATATCCAGAGTATACAAAGAACTCAAAAAATTAAACAATAAGAAAACAAATAACCCAATCAACAAATGGGCCAAAGACCTGAACAGACACTTCTCAGAGGAGGACATACAATCAATCAACAAGTACATGAAAAAATGCTCACCATCTCTAGCAGTCAGAGAAATGCAAATCAAAACCACCCTAAGATACCATCTCACTCCAGTAAGATTGGCAGCCACTATGAAGTCAAACAACAACAAGTGCTGGAGAGGATGTGGGGAAAAGGGTACTCTTGTACATTGCTGGTGGGACTGCAAACTGGTGGGGCCAATCTGGAAATCAGTATGGAGATTCCTGGGAAAGCTGGGAATGGAACCACCATTTGACCCAGCTATTGCCCTTCTTGGACTTTTCCCCGAAGACCTTAAAAGAGCGTACTACAGGGATACTGCTACATCGATGTTCATAGCAGCACAATTCACAATTGATAGACTGTGGAACCAACCCAGATGCCCTTCAATAGATGAATGGATAAAAAAAATGTGGCATTTATACACCATGGAGTATTACGCAGCACTAAAAAATGACAAAATCATAGAATTTGCAGGGAAATGGATGGCACTAGAGCAGATTATGCTTAGTGAAGCTAGCCAATCCCTAAAAAACAAATACCAAATGTCTTCTTTGATATAATGAGAGCAACTAAGAACAGAGCAGGGAGGAAGAGCAGGAAGAAAAGATTAACATTAAACAGATAGATGAGGTGGGATGGAAAGGGAGAGAAAAGGGAAATTGCATGGTAATGGAGGGAGACCCTCATTGTTATACAAAATTACATATAAGAGGTTGTGAGGGGAATGGGAAAATAAACAAGGAGAGATATGAATTACAGTGGATGGGGTAGAGAGAGAAGATGGGAGGGGAGGGAGGGGGGATGGTAGAGGATAGGAAAGGTAGCAGAATACAACAGTTACTAATAGGGTATTATGTAAAAATGTGGATGTGTAACCGATGTGATTCTGCAATCTGTATTTGGGGTAAAATTGGGAGTTCATAACCAACTTGAATCTAATGTATGAAATATGATATGTCAAGAGCTTTATAATGTTTTTAACAACCAATAAAAAAAATTAAAAAAAAAATAAATTAAAATGCTCAGAGAAAATGGCACATGTGGTATATAGAAGCTTCTATTATATGACAACATAGAACTTGAGAAATGTTGGAAATAAACATTTACTCAGGATGCTCAGTAAAATTATCTCTTAAAATATGCTAGAAAGGGCTGGTGTTGTAGCTCAGTGGTTGAGCACTTGCCTAGCACTTGTGAGACCCTGAGTTCGATCCTTAGCATCACATTAAGATACATAAATAAAATAAAAGTACTGTATCCATCTACAACTACAAAAAATAAAAATAAATATGTTACAAAGAAAGAAAGAAAGAGAGGAAGAAAGAATAAGAGCAAGGGCCGGGGTTGTGGCTTAATGGTAGGGCCCTTGCCTTGCATGGGTGATGCACTGGGTTAGATCCACATAAAAATAAATAAATAAAGGTATCATATCTATCTACAACTAAAATAATATTTAAAAAAATACAAGCTTATACCCTACAATTCTGGAAATCAGAAGTCTGCAAGGCTAATCTCAGGCATTAGCAAGTTTGTGATTCATATGAAAACTCCAGGAGAGAATCTATTTCCTCACTTTTCATTATACCTAAATAATTTAATCATTTAATTTCATGATAATAAGATCAATGGGGACAGAAATACATAGTCTAGTTCTTAGTACTAAAAAACTATCCCTGTTCATCTTTCAGTGCCTTTTCTTGTCATTTTGTATCCAATGACACAGTTCTGTTCTAGGTGACAGAGTATGTGGGGACACATGGGAGCCAAGGAAGCTGGTGGGAAGGAAAGTTTGTGGACCACTGGTGGAAGCAAATTGCTCCTCTAGAGTTTTCTAAGGGGAAGACCTCTTATTTGGTGGAGAGATACTAGAGAAGTGTTAGTGAGCTAGATGTCAGATTATTTGTAGTGTGGTCTAGACTAACAGTATAAATGGTGGGAACTTTGGATAAGCAGATTAAATATGGTATGACCCAGGTTTAAAAGTGTGTTGAAGATGAGTAGTAATGATAAAGAAAGTTGTTCTTTCCAACTATGCCATTTCCTCAGGTGTAAAATACATGTTATTTTCTGTTTTGTGGTCTGCATAGCTCACAAAGATTCCTATAGAGTATTGCTAAACAAATGCTCAGCCAGTGTGCTGGTACCTTATAGAGTTGAGGTCAAGTCTAGAAACATAGCTGAGCAGACTTTTGCTGATACAAGAAGTTTAGAGAAATAAAATTCTCAAAGAACAGAAAAAAAAGTACAGATATTAACACTCATGTGCTTTTCTTTTGTATATAAGTAAAAAACATTTTGAGCAACTAAAAAATAAATGATGGACTTCTAATATCTCCCCACTGTTAATTCTTTACATAATTAAGTAGTTATAAGGGATAAAGAAATGTAACTTTGTGGAGTATTCCTACAATTTTTAAAACTTTTATTGGAGTTAAACAAAACAAATAGAAAGGCATAGCAAAGTGTATTTTAATTCTAGTTTTAAAGAAATTCCTAATCTCCTGATGAAAATTTAGAAGCTTTCCCCATAGAATTTAACTACTGTGAAACATTTTTAAAAAGAGTTAAAACCATAATAGATTTATGGCTTAATAATATTTTATAGTTAAAACTATGTATTAACAGATACATTCATTTAATCAATATTTTTAAATAATCAAGAGGCTCTCATAAAAGACTGAAAAGGTTATGAGGATTTAACTTTCACATAGAGAAAGTATAAAACTAAATGAGCATCATCAGAATTTTGGCACATTACACATTACTTATGCCTATTATTTATGAGGTCTAAAGGATTTTAAATAATACATAAAGATTAAGACCAATGTTTTCTATTATAAAATTCTCTGAGCTATGAACTAACTCGGGTGAGGATGAATGCAAAGGAAAAGGCTTTCTCTTTAGCCCTTAAGCACATGACACAATTTTACAGTAGTATTTCCTTTCATCCTCTAGAGATGTCCATCTCATCATAACATTATTTTCTTTAAGCTTGGAATTTCTCCATGCAGAGGTCAACTGACAATGCTGATGATTTGCACCATTGTTCATAGAAGAGCAGCCTTCACCCAGTTGAGAAGGGCACATTGTTTTAACTTTACCACTGGGGCCTCCTTTTGATGGCATCTAGCACTGGGCCAGCAGCAAGAGTGATGCTGAACAGAGGCCAAAACCTAGAACAATTTCCATTTGATTGTGGTTAACAACACCTAGGTAATTTGTCATACCTAGAGACAAAATGAAAGATTAGGCAAAAGGCTTTGGGATTGTTTAAATGTTCATTGTCCCACATTTTATAGTTTCTCATCTTCAGTGAAAAGAAATAGGAAGAGGAAGCTCTGATGTTTTCAGTACGTTAGAGTATGCTACATAAATCACTAGCACGGTGGAGATGCTGGATCTGATCATGAAACCTGGTGATTTGAGCTTGAGGGATCATGTCACCCCTTTCCTGAGAAGTAATAAATAAAAACAATAAAACTTAGCAATAAGCAAGGTCAGCCTCATTCTGATTGCCTACACCACTGACTTGTCCTTACTACCTTTAATGTACAGAAACAATAGACATTTCCATACTTTTCTTTTCCACTCAGGTAGGTCCATTCTACTTCTACAGTTAGTCACATTCCTCTTTCTCTAGTTCCAGAAACATCCAGTCCCTGAAATGTTGGAGTCTGTAGAATTCCATCCCAAGGCTCCTTTTTCACCTACGCTACCCGATTTCCTTGAGTAATCTTTGTCACAACTTGACTTCAATCCTCTTTCCCAATCCTCTTTTCCATATTTAGGAAAATATTAACGGTGTTTGTAAGAGAAGAAACTGACACAAAAACAGAATATCTAGGTGATGTTCAGTCAGGCGAGGTCTGAGCCTTAGATGAGGGAAATTGTCCAGGTCACCAAAATTTGGAGGGACGAGTACAAGAAAAGAATGAGGGGATCAAACACCAGAGTTTGCCCATAATGCCTTTCAGAAAAGAGCTATAATCCCCAAAATACCCTGGGGTAGTTACTGAAAATCTGGTATCCACAGATTCCATGGTAAGCCAGGGAAAATGTCGGGATGTTGTGTATCTTATGAGGTGTTCCCACAGGAATTCGCCAAAGAATCTAGGGAGCAGCAACACTGAGGATACCACTAATGGGAAAGGCAGCTTCAATGGCTCACAAGGGTGTGAGATACTCATATTTAGTTATCTCTTTGGGGCATCGCTAACCTCATATAAAACTGGGGACACAACAGTTCTGCTTCACAGTAAATAGATTAGATGAGAGAATGCATGCAGAGGGCTTTGTACAGTGCTTGGGAGAGAAGAACTCCTGCTTATTGAGTGATGAGAAACTACAGGACTTGGTGAAACAAGCACTGTGAGTTCAAGGCCATAAGAACCAGAGATGACCAAGGCAAGGACAACAGCAAAGACAAAATGCAAGATGAAATTGATGAAACAGGTATAATCAGGGCAAAGGATTTTCCAAAGCCATTAACAAATTAACAGAGAAGGCTAATCACTGTGGGACAGAAATGTCTTGCTATAGATTTAATAATTTATATTCTTATTCTACTCCACTCACCATTCTAAATCCAAATATTAATGTGCTTGCTTATCACAATAACCTCACAAATATGTCTAACCCCCATTTCTATTCTATGCAAGAGGAAAACAGGCACAGAGGACATAGATAACTTGCTTACACCATGTATTTGGTAACAGTGGAGCTTGGATGCACACCCCACGGTCTGATGCCACAGTCCCTGCCCCGAGCCACCCTAGTACTCTTCATCTCACCACACTGTTTCATGCTCTCATCCTTATAGAGAAAGGACAGAAACACAACCCTAGGCTGAAACAACTGATTCAATACCTGGAGCAGATGTGCCAAATTCCTGTGTTGCTGTGCCAAAATGTTTGCTATTTCTATTTCCATTTGTCTTATTTGCTGCTGATGGAGTCTCTCCTTCTCCTCCATCATTTGCTGCATCTGCCTATGAATCACCACCGCACTTTCTGCTTCAGCCTTGGCAGCCTCTGCTTTCACACGTGCCTCTGAGGAGAACAAGGAAAAGGATAAACCTTCTAGGACAGCTCTGTCCCTCCCTTGGGCCTCCTGTTCTCATTCCTTATTGTTCCAACCCACACAGAAAATTCCTGCCATTGTTTTTCCTTCCAGATAACCATACTGCAACTGATCCTGCCATACTCAGATACCACCTGTGGGGATAAGAAGCCTCTTTGTCTGTCTTGATCTAGGTGAATGATCTCAGCTAGGCCAGGATACATGAATTTCAAATTTCTGGACATTTCTTGTCTTTCTTGCATTACTTCTGTTCTCTTCTCACCTTCCATCTCCTTTTCCTTCGCTGTGAGAGCATGGTCTGTCTGTAGAACAGCGTTACGAACAGACTCTTTGGACTTTAAATACTTTTGTAGAGCTTCCTCAGCCTAGGAACCCCAAAAACACACAGTAAGATCCAGGAAATTGTGTTTAGCGATGTGCTACAATTGTACTTGTTGTTCCATCAATCATCTTTTCCTCTTAGAAGGCGCTCTGCCTGCACCTGATGGAGATGTCCATCAAGCCTCTCCACAGGTGGGGTTCAGAACCTGGCTGGGCCAATCAGAGCACCCAAGGCCACTTGATGAAGAGAACTCATTCACAGAAGGAAAAATACTGCAACTTGAGTGTTTTAAAGACTGGTAAGGATGCTGGGAAAGACATGTTCTGTTCCCAGAGGATTGAGGCACTAAGAGGAATTGAACTTTTATTCAGTTGTATCTTCCTGGTTGTCATGTGGGGCAAGTCTATTTGAAAATGAAGCCAATTATCAGGAAAATGGAGCAGAATAATGAAATAGGGGTTGGAAAGGAAAAGGAAAAGAAGACAATTGAGGACACTGTTTGAACTCTGGAAAGTATTCATATTAAAAACTTTTGATTTTAGATATTTAAACCAATTATATTTTTTCTTAAATAAGTTACAATAATTGGAACTCTGTTCTGTATAGCCAAAAATGGTCCCTTTGTTGCAGTCAGTACTCATGTTTGCAATATAATTTTAGTGATTATGGTGATGGTTCAGTTTAATTCCACAGCTATCATTAGCACACCCACATCCTGTGCTAAAATACCAACACCAGGTACATAATTCCCAGGCATGCTCATTCAGTTACAGAGTAACTCGGAGGCAGAGACATAAACTGCACTTCTGTTCCTGTGTGCATGTCCTGTCCTCAATGGCTTTTTAAAACAGATACCTCAGCATTTCACATAATTAATAGATAGAATCCTGGGAAATACCTGTATTCCTTTCCTGGGCTGTTGATGATACTTTGTCATTAGCTCCTTTGTCTTCTGAAGGTAGAGATTATGGCCTCCTGGCTTAGAATAAAGCCCCTGCTTCACTGCTTCTTCCAGAGGACCAAAAATATCCTGAAGTAAAGCTGAGCAACAATCAGAAGAGGCTTTCTCATTCTGCTTACAAATGTCATTCTGCTTTGCATCTAGTAGGGTCTTCAAAGGGAAAGAACCCACGGAGATATTAGCAACACCTCAGTCTTTCTGAAATTTATTTTTAAAGAGATTCTCTATTTATTTAAGAAACGTCAAAGAATATAAGCAAGACTATACCTTTCCCAGCAAACCTGAAATAGTTACAAGAATGATAGTCTATAAAATATGGCATTTATTTTGGGGAATGAAATTTCCTGAAACCCCTCTCTTGCATTTCTACTTTAGATGTGATCTTATGTCCACAGACCTCTAAACTCAAATCCTCATTTTAAATGCAGCCTACTCTTTTTCAGCATTTCTGGTTTCAGGATTTTTCTACCTTCAAGAAGTAGAAGTGAATAATTAGCTGGAATGACGTCAACTTGCTCTATTAATCCTAGATAGCTCATACTTTAGCAGATCCAAATGACAATTCTCTCTGCTTAATAAAAAGATAAAACATGACTTTGTAAATACAATTTTTTTTCTTTTCACATTTTTATTGGTTCATTGTAGTTTTATATAATGATGGGATTTGTTTTTATGTATTTAAACATGCAAAGAATACAACAATATATTTTGGCCAATATTATTCCCTGTAAATACAATGTTTTAAAGGAATGAAATCAATTCAAATTTAGTTCTTGGGTGTAACATGGTAAAGTTGAGCTGTGTGCATAGAGGAAAACTTCAGACCCTAAAGGGCCCAGGTATTTACATTTTGTTTACAAATGAAAAGTGACAATATGTACACATAGGCAAATATCATTATTTTCTAGTCTAATAGGAATTGTTTTTCTTAAAAAAGACTTATTGTGTTATTCACAGTAATATTTTTCCTTCTGTTAACCCTAAACCACATGAATTAGAATAAAACACACAATTACCTGTAATTCCTTCTGGAAACTTTGGTCCTCATCCTTGAAAGAGTTCTTTTTGAAGATTTCTGTGGCCTCTCCCTCGCTGGACCTGTGCAGGTCTACCAGCTCCTGGAGGGTCTCTGTGGGAAGCTGCACCTTCTGGCCCATCAGTTGGTCATAGTGGGCAAGTGCCCTTTTTATTGCAGCTGCATTCTCTCTCTGGGCCAGGGTCATGACTGCGTTCTCCATGCAGGGCAGATCTCCACTGTTGATAGCGTTGACATAGGTCAGCACCAGGTTCTCTAAACCTGCACAGAGGAAGAGATCCTGGTGTTATTTGCATAAAAAGTCAATGAAACAATTGACTAATTGATTAATTAATGTCAACTAATTCTGATAACATTCATTCAACAACTTTCTGACTAGTAGAGAACTTTCTTTAGGAAATCGTGAGATTAAGAAGACAGGTGTTTCCTTCTTTGGGAAAAGAAATAAGGGCTAAAGAAGAAAATAGCAAAAAAGTCTAGATATATGATTGTATGATTTTTTAAAAAATATTTTTATTAGTTTTTGATATTTTTTTTTTTACTTCTTTGTATGTGGTGCTGAGAATCAAACCTAGGGCGACACACATGCTAGGCAAGCGCTCTACGGCTGAGCCACAACCTCAGCCCCAAGATATATGATTGTATGATTTTAATCCTTCTCCATAGAGAAATAAGCAGATGATCTTATAAAATCATGCACATTCATGTGATTGGATTTTTTTGCCTCTTTAATCCTCCTTTTATTTCCCTCTGCCTTGGATTTCCATTTTCTTCAAAATTTCCTCTTCTCTCATTTTTTTTTAAGTATTTAAGTTATCATACCATTCTCTGAAGAGAAGCAAATTATACAATTTAGACCAATTGTCCCTTATTCTGTGTTGGAACTTCCTGGTTTTCCTTCTTTGTCATTTTTCTACTTCCCTCAATAATACAACAATCATTTACAAAGTTATGAAACCTGAAGTTGTTAGGTAAAGGTAGAGCAAGAAGTCTGATTGGATATTTAGAGGGTTTAGTTCAATACTGGACCTTAGTTCAATACTTGTAGCAACCAAGTTCCATTTTCACAGGGAACAGGTATGTGTCACTATATCTACCAAAATTGTGACACACCACATGCATCTAATTTATTTGTTGAACAAATGCTGTCAATCTATGGGGAGTAATCTAAATGAACAGGGGAAGACTGAAAGATAAAATATCTAACTTCATCATGTTCCTATTTCATGTAACCTTATAGGCATTACTAAAACAAATATTAGAAATACTTTTTGTATTCATTATAGCTTTTGTAAACATGGTGCATATGATTTGCACAGTGGTAATTGTTTATGCAATGTTGACCCAAGGACCTTGTTACATGTTACACATTATGTTGAATAGAAGGAAAATCCTTAAAGAGATACTCACAAGGTCCATTGACCTTGATGCCTCCTGGAAGTGTCTTGATCTTGGACTTGTTGAAGATGTGGGAAGAGAATTCTGCCATTTGTTGCACAAACTGAAAACTCAGCTCATCCTCCTTCAGTGGGAGATCTTCTTCTGGTGAGTGGGTGAATCAAAGACAAAGCACTTCCTGGTTGGAAAGAACTTCTGAATACACAGACGAGGCAAATTGAAACTTTGAGTTCTTTGATCACTACCTGGAGAAGAAAAAAAACAGTATTTATTTTCTTTAGAATTTACATTCACTTTAATCTATTCTCCTCAAATATATGTCCTTTCCCTGGTGTTACTCAACTTATTATGTCTTCATATACCGTTAGAAAAATATTAAGGATAACTAATCAGGGGAAAGAAAAAAGGAAAGAATTTTTCCCAAGAACAAGGGAGTAATAAATTTTGATATTGAACATATTACTTCATTTGAAATTAATAATATTCATTATTTTTTTAAAAAACAGCTAGGTGGATAAATAGGGAAAATGATACATTTAGCCTTCTACCCAAAAGAGATCATTTCTTGGGTTACTTTCCTTCTTCTTTCCAAAACCAAAGCATTTATTTACCTTTCTTCATCTTCAGTGAATTCTGCAGATATTCATCTGCTGTCATGAGTTGTCCATCTCTTTCCAGGCTTAGGTAGAAGTCTCTTAGAGTCCACACCAAGTCTGGAAAGAAGTTTCCAATGTCATCAGCATCTTTCACTCCATTGTCAGGCAATGTCCTTGCCCTGAGTATATCTGTCAGTTCTGTCACATTGCTGAGATGATTAAGGAAAAGTAGAAGAAATACCACAGCATCTAAGCCTATATTTGATTTCATGTTCCCTAAACCTGCATTTTGCATTTGGCAACTAACAAATCAACATTTCATCATCAGTGAATATGAGGGCTCTTGACTGTACATTCAGTGTCTACCCATTTTCATTTGGGGGATTTACAAAGTTTCACAGACTTGCAGCTGATGAATGGCGTTCTCTGTGGCTTTGGTGCCATCCTGAACCTCACAAGGATACTGCAGTAGGTCAATAGCCCCCTGGTCAATTTTGTTCATGGTATTGTATACAAAGGTGCTGCTCAGAAGGATTGCCAGAGCAAAGATCTGGATATCATTCTTATCATCACCCTAGAAGTCAAACAAATTTAAGTCATGTCAAATGGCATTTCCAAATGAACTATCATTGAAAATAAGATTCTGATATACAAGTGTTAAGCAGGGAAAACACAAGTGATCAAACACATGAACTTCCATAGTTTTATCATTGATAATTTTACCCGAAAGCATACATTTCTAACTCCCAAGTCTCACTTTTAGCCACTGATAGATAATTGCAAAATTAATAGTCAATGGGGTAACCAGAATAGTAAAATCAAGGTTTTCCAGGTACTAAAACAAAATCAGCCTATGTGAACAATCCATATATCTATTTTATCAAATAATTATTATCCACAGGGAGTTCATATTACTGATCTTACCTAATTTTAATGCTGTGGGATGAACTCATAATTAATATCGCCATTTTGTAAGGAAACTGAAGCTGAAATTTTGGATTACTATCTTTGCATCTTGGTAGGTAAATCAAATGTAAAAATCAAAATCAAAACATAAAAAACAAACAGAGGACATTCAAGAGAAAGTTTGGTTAGTTGCAAAAACCAGCTCATGAGAGTCAACTGTGTACATCTCTTCTCAAGTCTGAGTTTAGTGACTTCGCTTGAGTAGCTTGTAATTAGTTATGATAGGAATCTTTATGGAATGCTCAAGTTGTACAAATCCAATTCATTTTCTTCTGTGAACTTGTTGCTAAATACTTATTAGAATATAACTAGAGAAGACCCATGCAGTAAAAAGGATCCATGTGTCTACTTCTCCTATGATGAGTTGAATAAGACCCAAAAGAATATAAAAAATTTAGGGAGACTCACTCTTCTGTCATGGTCAGAAAGCAAAAAGTGCCAGAGCCCTGAGTTGAACCGAAGTTCATCTCATCCTGTGCCCACTACTAACCATATAAGCTTGTAAAGTGAGTTTATTTGCACCATTTTTATATACCTGGGAACTACTAAGCAAAAACATCAATGTAGTTCTAATACTCATTCTGCATTATAAGTATATTTTCTCACTTTAGGCTTCCAAACACTATTGAAAATAGAAACAAAAAAATGAGGGGCAATATAGTCCAGTCAAGTAAAAGTACAAATTTATAAAAACAAAATGAAAAACTCCTTGTACAAAGCATGTTCAGTGATAAGGAGTTTAATCATAAGAGAATCTTCTGTCCTTACCTTCTCTACATCACCCAGGCCTTCGGTGTCCAGCAGAACTAAGGTGTGGCCTGGCTTCTCAGGATGAGGCACACACCACATCCAGATTCCCTTGGTGTGAGACTGCACAGTGGAGCCCACAGAGAAGCCTGCAGAGGGGAGTGCAGGGGTTGTCACAGAGAAGGTGATCTAGAATTCGTGTATTTTCTTGATGATTCAGTTAGGGTTTGAGGAAAGCAAGATAAGAAAGCAGCAGAAAATACGATCTTCATTACAATAGAGAAATGGGGGAATAAAGTCAAATTTTGTAAGTGGAAAATTTTTATGGTTTTCATAATAATATGCAAGTAAATTTTTTAAAGTTTATAATTATGCATATGGACCATCTTATTATCCAAAGTACATGTTTGAAGACAGGAATTGGTGTGAATATACTTTGTCTACAATCAGAGATATGAAAAATTGTGTTCTGTATATGTAATAAGAATGGTAATGCATTCCGCTGTCATATATAAATAAATATGGAAATTATTTCATTGATCTCATTCTGTATGAGGGGAATATATTGTGTTTCTCCCTGAAAGACATTAAGATCGACATTTTTAAAAAGTTATATGTCAGGGACAGAAACCTTCCCTTTATCTCCCCAAGTTAAAAGACCCAGGTGTGGCCCAAACACTGGTTTTCACTGTCCCTCCTTGGCACTGTCTTTTTCCCCTCCATCCCCATGCTGGACGCCCATAGTGTGGTGGACAGAAGGCTCAGCAGAGCTCTGTTGGTGGCACTCACCCTTTTTCTTCCCAGCCAACTGGTTCATTAGGTAGGATTTGCCTGTGCTGCAGACACCCACGATGGCCACCACCACCATTGGCTGCGTGATGGCCGACAGGATCTGCAGGGCTTCCTGCTTGACCACTAGCTGCCCCTCCATGTTCTCGATGAGGCACACAGGGCAGGGCATGTAGGTCTCTGAGGCCATATCTGGGGTGTTCCTTAGTCTTCAAGGGAAGAGGTAGGATGAGCAGCAATTTCTAGTCTTCAAGCAGAAAAAGCCATTTTGCTTACTGAACCTGAAAACATAACTGTTCCCCAGCATGGTCTCTTTCTGAAGACATTAAAAAACAAAATATAAAAAAAGATAATCAAGAGCACCATGGTAAAGTCGGTCCTAGGCCTGCTATCAGTTACCTTGCTTATTCTTAAATATTTGGTGGACATCGAAAAATTTATTTCCTGAATCTTACCTACTGGTTCTTTGTATCTAACTCCTTCCCCTGGATTTTGGTTTACTTATATTCCTTTTTTATGTCCCTAGCTTGATTATTTGCCAAATATAAATTTTTGTATTTCTCTTACTTAAGTCCAGGTCCAAAGTGAATTGCATTAATTCTAAGCCATTATCTAGCATTAAAAATAATTTGCAGGTGCTTATTTCTTAAAGCTGCACTTTTGAAGTGCTTTTTACTTAGTTAATAAATCCCTTTATTGAAACAAATGTTCAAAGCATGATGATTTTATGACTGGCTATATGAGTGGATGACAAAACTTCTTTTATTAATATTTAACCAATTTCTACTTCTGTTCTTTAGCTCCTGTAATCTGAGGAGTCTCTGGTAAAATATTTTTAAGCAAATTTTTGCTTTTCTGACTTGTCATACTGTTAAAATTCTTCTTGAGTTTTCTGCCATTTTACAAAACTAAGAATTCACTATCTGTTTGACTTTATTTTCATGGACATCTTAAAATGAATACTTCTGGACTATTGTTGTAGCAGACTATATAAGCTGTGAATTTCTTTGTTGTTGTAGACAACCATAAAGATCCATTCTCTCCCTTTCTCATACCCAAAGCCCTGTCAATCCTCTAGAAAAGACAAAACAGAAACTGCTGCTTGGAAACAATAGTAGGAAGTCACAAATTGCCTTCACACATGGCACAGCTCCAGGGCATGGAAGTCAGAGAATGCTTGTACTGCAGAAAGGGGCAATTTTATGATGAATTTAGAAGCTCAGATGCCAGGTGTCTTTCCATTTTAATATACTGCTAGTACAATATTGGCACCATAGATAAGTAGAATTCTGGCTGCCTGACTTACATGTAGCAGATGTGAGAATCATATTTAGATTAGAAAAATGTGGCAACTCCCAATTATAATCTACACTAATTAGCTATAAAAACAGAAGTTATATAACTAAATCTGTATACAGATATTCTGAGCTTACAAACTCTCATGCTTTCGAGTGAATTTACTAACGTGGGAGCTAACAGCTTTAATGTTTTGGACTTTCTCGTGAATAGCATTAGCATGTGTATTAATAATAGTGTTTTATATATTGTTCCCAGGTGTTCTCTGCGTAACATCTTTAGTGCTTTTAGAAGACCAAATCTCTAGCACATCTTTGAGTATTTATAGTGTTCGAGCCACACTCATAACTGCTGCTCTGCAATTTATATCTCAGCCTGCGTGTGCCTCTGGGATGCATTCTCTCCCACTCTAGTAGAGCCCAAGACTTTTATAAATGAAAACAATGTAAGAGTGGATCAAAACACATAGAAATCAGGGCTGAGGGTGTGGCTTAGTGGTAGAGCACTTGCCTAGCATGTGTGAGGCACTGGGTTTGATTCTCAGCACCACACATAAATAAGTAAAAATTAAAGGTCCATTGACAACTAAAAAATATTTTTAAAAAGCACATAGAAAACAAATGCACATTTGGATTTGTAGTGAGTTAAATTTAATTTTCAATCTCTCAGCCCTGTAACTAGCTATCACATTGGCATTTCACTCAATTCTTTAAGCCTAAAGTGGAAGTAATGTTTCCTAAAGTGGAAGTAAATGACTCTATTTATATCAGTACAGCTACTATTTTTTAAAAAAGAGGTTTGCAGGAGAGAGAGAAAAAGTTCAAAGAAGAAAAATGCCAAGAAATAAAAGAAAATGCTAAGAAGTGTTGTTGATAGATTTTTCTGGAAGAAAACAATTCTTTTTTAAATCCATGTTAGTCTATCTTGGGTTTTATGTTTTATTGTTGCTGTTTTTATTACGTTTGCTTTTGATTTATTTTGTGTAGTTTTGTTCAAAGTTTAGAGGGAAAGGAAAAGGCACTGATCAAAGAGATATGTGGAAATCAAACAAACATGAGACTCATTAGCATGTGCTATGGAAAGAAGTTGAGAGGAGGAAGGAGTTCCAAGGAGTGACAAAATTGCTAGACCAATATTGAGTTTGGAAATTAAATCTAATCCACAATAAGCCCAAATGTGCATTTGTTTTCTATGTGTTTTGATCCACTCTCGCATCTTGTACATTTATAAAAGTCATGGGCCTCTACCACAGTTGGAAAGAATGCCTCCCAGAGGACAGCAATATGGAGCTGTTGAATTAAGTGATCCTAACAGCAGAGACACTAGAGTAGAAAAAATAGGAACCAACACAAAAGGGACTAAGGAGATTGCAGGAGTGGATGGCATGGGGGTTTAGGGGGCAAGCCAATATGATAACCATATATTGCTCTTTTCAAGAAACCACTTCATTGTTCACTCTGGGTTTCAATTTTTCCTTTTTATTTTCTTTCTATTTTCTCTTTTCTTTTTTCGTCCTTAACAATGCCAGCAAATATTTATGTTGGTTGACGTTTTCATTTATTGCTCCCTCATGAAAATAATGAAAACTTCTTAAAATATTCAGGCTACAGTTTAAACAGCAAAACCAGGTGTTAGTAAAGACAAATGTCACTTAGTGACAATTATATGATGGGACATAAGGTGGCAGAAGAAGAAAAACAGTATTAAGACATTTTGAACCCTCAGCTACTCCCCACTGCTATTGTGTCTGATTCAGCAGGAAACAAACTTAGCAGACAATGAATTCTGCTGTCTATGTGGCTACACCACAATTTAGTCTTTACTAGATCCATTATGTAGCATGTCAGGCAGAATGCCATGCTATACTGGATACAATGTTTTAAGATCTACCGGAACCTTGCAAATCTCTTCCCACCTTGCCCATGTCCTTACCTTACCTGTAAAATCTGGAGCAAAGATCTTTTGGAGCCAGTAGAAAAGCTGCTTCCAGGAGTACTTGGTAAGATTAGTCCCAACAGCTGACTTTAGTTTAGCTGTGATGAGTTCTGATGAGCTCTTCCCCCAATCCTGGGGATTTCCATTCTTTCCCACCTCCCACCTCCCTGAAGATAACTTGAATATAAAATGTAAGCATGCCAAAAGTCAGAAGGGGTTTACCAAACTTCTCTACAGATAACTGAAACCACAGAGCACATTCAGTGACTAAGTAGTAGCAAAGGGGATATTCCAAGCTTCCTCTGGTGGAAGGTTTGGATACATAGCGTAACTGAAGGAGAACTTTGAGCTCTTTTGTGAGTTTTCCAAGGGTGTGTTATTTGAACTAGCTTGAGATAAGATGACATTTATCTCCAACTGGGAAGAACATACTTTAGTAGGTCTGGTAAACTGAAATGTTAAGCGCATCTATGTAGTAGTTAGTTTATTGCTTTTATGGTAGGTTCAGAAGCTGAGAATTCAATTGATAGGAAAAGACAAAGGTCCTGGCATTAGTACACAATGAATGCAGACAAGGAAGTTATTTTCTAAACATTTGCTAACTCCATGCACAGGGCTCACTAGTTTAGATGGAGTACCCTATGTTAACTCTCCCAATAAAAATTGCCTCCATTTTAAAACAGCTAGAGCCCTCAGAGGTTCAGTAACCCGTTCAAAACCACAGAGCTACTGATAAACAGATCTTAAGGTTCAAACCAGAGCACTTCCTGGAGTCCTTCTGGTTTGTGGTGTGTCATAATTGCCATCAGCGTCATTACTTCTTTTTCATAATTAGATCTCTTTTTATTCTGACAACAATCATATAGGACCATTGGTTTTATCTGTAATTTAGAATAAACACAGGGGTCTTGGGCTGTGTTGCCTGAGATTTCCTTCCAGAGTCAAGGATTTGAGACTGAGGGATTTGCTCGGAAGATAATGCTACAAAGCAGAGTAGGAGATAGGGAATGAAGCCAAGGAATGGGGCAAGAGCCAGTGGTTCCTTTTGTGTGAACCACGAGGTTAGTCCCTTGAGCTAACTCCAGGAAACCAGGTAAAATCGGCCTGGGAATCTGGCCCTTAGGATGGGAGCGTTTTCCTCCTGCTTCCTTCAATATCTGCAGCATGATCCTGGCAGCCTGACTCCCTGGCATTGCTGGCCTTGCCATGTGTGCCTTGAGAGCAAACACTAACTAGGGGATCTGAAATATTTGTTGTAAAACATCAGTGGAATGTGCAGAAAGGGTAAGTGGTAAGGGAAGCTGGGTGGGGCACCCACAGCATCTGTGAAAACCATTTCCTATTTGCCAAGATCCCCTCATATCTCACAGAAAATCCACTCCTTTCTTCAAGGCTTCTTCAAATGGATGGCTTCTCATAATTTTTTTTAGGTACCCACAACAGGAAAGTCTAAGCTATAGCCCTCATTATTGCCATGGATTTTATGATCAAAATTGATATTCAAGATCTTCCCCTCTTCTACCCATTCTAGATTACTCATACTTAGCCATCAGTTCTTCCTTTGTACTTACAAGGGATCCTAAAAAATCTGTTTCTGTTCCAGTTAGGCTGTGCTTGTTTCCAATACATTTAAACCAACCACAGAAATAACAACAGACTCCCAATGAATCCTTGAGAACCAGACATACTCTTCCTTCTATCACGTACCATCTGCTCACACAAATCATGGTTGGTTAAGTTTGCCAACAAAAAAAAATATCTCACTTATTGTTTGAAGTATGATTCAATAGTAAGTTTACAAGAGACCTATTGAATGACAGCTGTAGATTCAGATGTATTGGAACATTATTAAGACCCTTTGGAGAAATGCTGCCTAAATTTACCTTAAGAACCATTCTTATACTCCAGCAGAAACATAGGATGTTGTCAGTGGATCAGAAATTCATGATCGAGTCCATGGAGAATATGTCTATTTATCCCTTGGTACTGAATTCTCCAGTTACTGTAGAACTGCCTATATTCACTTCAGTTTTGTCCATTTTGACTTCAACACTTGAGAACACCCATTATTAGTGATATAAATGTTTATAATTTTATATCTTCTTTCTGTATTAGAATATTTATTAGTATGTATTATTCTTCTATCTCTTCTACCTCTTTTGATTCAAAGTGAATTTTGTTTAATATTAGGGTGACTATACTAATCCTAATAGTAGGGACAGTATTCACATGTAATATTTACCATGGGGATTATATTTAATATCTTTTTTTTCTTGGTACCAAGGATGGAACTCAGGGGTACCCAACCACCAAGCCACATACCTAACCCTATTTTGTATTTTATTTAGAGACAGGGTCTCACCTGAGCTACTTAGCTCCTCAATTTTGCCGAGGCTGGCTTTGAACTCATAATCCTCCTGCCTCAACCTCCTGAGCCGCTGGGATTATAGGCATTGTGCTGCCACCCCCAACTTATATTTAATACCTTAAAGCCATAAAACTCTAATAGAAACTTATGCCAGCTTCATTTCAATAACATACAAAAGACTTAATCTTCAAGAGGTTCTTCCTCACCCCTTTTAGTCATTGATATGATGAAATTATACCTTCATATGTTATGTGCCTAAAAACATGAACTAATCATTTCTTGAAACAACACTGTCTCTTAAATCATGTGGACAATAAAATACAGAGTTAAAAGCCACAGTTACAATAATGATAGCTTTAAAGTAATAACAACTAAAGCCAGCAGCTGAACTCTTCAGATCAGGCTATCAGCCTACTTTCTCCCTTGCCTCCCCATCCCTCAGATTCAATGAATCAGAAACTAAGGATTTTCTGCTCAGAAACTAGGGATTAAGCTGTGAGTGAGCATTTCCTGCCCGGCTCCTGTGCAGGTCAGTGTGGTCAAGATAAAGCTGCCAGTCTGCTCCATTTCCTCTTCCCACTTTTCTGTTGCTACTTTAGGGAAGAAATTTAAAACAAACTGAGGGTGTATTGTTTCATTCTCACAAAGAAAATGGAGCAAACAACTCAAAAGTAATTTATGTAGCGTTTTTTTGTTTGATCTAAGAATAGAGATATTTTTTATTGTTCCTAGAATTAAGGATTTTTAGTCAACTTTCCAATGTTTGGATGATCCAATGTTTGGATCATTTATTTAGAAACAGTTCAGGATAAATAAACTTTGGCCATTTAGTAGTGATATTTGAGAGTTGATCAGAGAGACTGAAAGTTAATTATTCCATATAAAACCAGCTTTATCAAATGTATGTAGTATTGAATGTTGTTAATACAAGGAACAATCACTTTCTTTCAACATTGCTCATTTTATTGTAGACACTACCACTTTCTTCTATTCTTTTTTAATTAATCAACCTAGTATTTTTAACCAACAGGTAATAACTAATTTTTTAAGATGGAAATTGCACCTTAAGAAACATCTTTTTTATTTTTTCATTTCCTATCAGGGCACAATCACAAAATCAGTGTCTGAGGACGGAAGGAGAAAGGTGGAAGAGGCAACCCCACAGCAGTGCCTCTGCCTCCATGAGGCAGGAACACCCATAGACAGACAGGATAAGGGCCTCAGAAAAGGCAAAAGGGGAGGAGAATATCATGATATATCGGAAGGAAACGTCAGACCTATAGAACATCCTGTCACTGCCCCTGACAGCTTTAACCACAATGGCTCTTTTTTAGCTACCCTACTCCTACCGTTAACAATAGCTGACCACCAAATCTACCCTTATGTAAAGTGTTTCCTCTCCCCAACAGACATGTCAAACCACAAGGTTGGGTGGGTCCTCTTAATTATGTAAATAAGGCATTAAACTTATGCACGTATTAAGCTCAGAACATGAAGAGTTCGATTTGTCCCACACCCCACCAGTCACCTGCACTGGGCCATCAGTTATGCTTTTAAAAATCTCTAGACAACAGACACCCATTGGCATCTGTCTCTTGAAACCCCCTCCCATTTTGGGAGCTGTGCTTTCTATTACTCTAATAAATCCATTAACTTTGCTCTCACCCTGTGTCCACAGATTTCATTCCTTGAATTTGTGAGACAACAATCTACTTGACATTCATGCTCCATGTAACACCAGGAACCTGGATGTTGGTCTCTCAGGGAAAGGACTTCAGTTCTCCTTCCTCAGAGGAACGTGGAAAGAACTCCTCAGTTTCCCACGCAGAGCTCCTTTCTACCATTCTCTGGTAGATGCCCCAGGAGAAGCAGCACATCCTCAGAAATAGGGCAAGCACTTTGGCAAGAATTTGGCCTCACAGACACCTCTGGACCAAACAGAGATGCTGGCAATTGGGAACACAGCACCCAGCAGGTGGAACACCTCAGAGCCACCTGTGTGCCCCCTAATATCTCTGTCCACCTCACCAGTTAGGATGAGAAGTGGAGACTCACCATTCCCAGTGACCTTGACTCCTTCCCTGAGGGTCTTGGTCCTTGTGTTGGTGAAGACCTAAGAATAGAAAATTTTTTTATTGTTCCTGGAATTAAGGATTTTTAGTTAATTTTCCAACATGTCCTCAATATGAGCTAGGAACTCCTTTTCATATTTTGTCTGGTCAAAGATAAAACATCCAATTTTAAAAGATATGCCTGGTATCCTTCATAGATATGTTGAAATTTTTAGCTTTGGGATTTTCACCTGAGAAAGAGAGAAAATGGAGTTGCAGTGAGCACAGTCTTGGGATAAGGTAGCTCTAGAATTTTGACTGGTGATTCTTGTTCTTTGGAGTTATTTTTTCTTACAGATCCATTTTTACAAATTCATTCAATGCCTCAGTGCAAATCAAACTCATACCAATGATGTATCTCTGGAAATAAAATAGTAGGAAGCATTTTCCAAGGCAAAGAAATTTATAGCTGATATCCATAGAAACAAGAATCGCTCATGGATTATTAAGTGATGTTATGGTTTAGAATGAGGTGTCCCACAAAAGCTCATGTGTGAGACAACATGAGAATGTTCAGAGGTGACATGATTAGATTATGAGAGGTATAACCTAATCAGTGGATTAATCCAAACCAATGGTATGATAACTAAGTGGTAACTGTAGGCATGTAGGGTATGGCTGGAGGATGTAGGTCACTGGGGTATGTACTTGGTGTTTGAATTTTGTCCTCTCTCTCTCTTTCCTTCCTCTTTGCCATATCCTGTTTTCCTCCACCGAGTCCTTCCACCATGATGTTCTGCCTCATCTCAGGCTCAGAGCTACTCCCCCCCCCCCCCCCGCCTACATTGCCAGGTCTTTCGGTCACAGTGACACACTGCTAAAACAGATGTTTACTAAATGACTTAATTAGTTAATGGTCATATATCAATCTCTGGTTTATGCCTGCTGATATAGCACTGCATGAAGAGGAGCAACAAAAAAGGATAATAAGAACAACAATTAACAAGGATCGGATGACACTTTATTCATTAAAGAAAACTTTTGATAAAATTGTGTATAATTTTTTTTGCTATGAATTCCAAAGACCAAACACTACCTAAATGTAATTTAAAGAATTTCCTTCTACTTAATAAACTCATGTTTTTTTCCAGGTATTCACCCACCTAAATTCAACATATTAAGATGATTTGTAAACTTAAATAGCATCCACATAAATAAATCTGTTAGAATAAAGAGAAATATGTGATGGGGAATGAAAAATGGACAATCCAGCAGATATCAGATACGTTGAAAAACTATAAACTGAAAGTCACCCTAGATCTATTTAGAATGTGTGATTATTTTTGAAGAGGTTATAACTATCCATTAGCTAACAGGTTACACATTTCCTTGGTGCCTATGCTATTGTAGATATCGCTGAGCAAACCTAGTTCTCCATTGCAGTTTTATGTCTAACAATAATCTTGCTCATTAATTTCTTTTTTATTAGTTCTAATTAGTTATACATGACAGTAGAATGTATTTATGCATTTCTTTTTTTTTTTTCTTTTAATTTTTTATTGTTGGCTGTTCAAAACATTACATAGTTCTTGATATATCATATTTCACAATTTGATTCAAGTGGGTTATGAGCTCCCATTTTTACCCCATATACAGATTGCAGAATCACATCAGTTACACATCCACTGATTTACATATTGCCATACTAGTGTCTGTTGTATTCTGCTGCCTTTCCTATCCTCTACTATCACCCCCCCCCCTCCCCTCCCCTCCCCTCCCCTCTTCTCTCTCTGCCCCCTCTACTGACATTCGTTTGTCCCCCTTGTATTATTTTTCCCCTTCCCCTCACTTCCTCTTGTATGTACTTTTGTATAACTCTGAGGGTCTCCTTCCGTTTCCATGCTTTTTCCCTTCTCTCTCCCTTTCCCTCCCACCTCTCATCCCTATTTAATGTTAATCTTCTTCTCATGCTCTTCGACCCTACTCTGTTCTTAGTTACTCTCCTTATATCAAAGAAGACATTTGGCATTTGTTTTTTAGGGATTGGCTAGCTTCACTTAGCATAATCTGCTCTAATGCCATCCATTTCCCTGTAAATTCTATGATTTTGTCATTTTTTAATGCAGAGTAATACTCCATTGTGTATAAATGCCACATTTTTTTTATCCATTCATCCATTGAAGGGCATCTAGGTTGGTTCCACAGTCTAGCTATTGTGAATTGTGCTGCTATGAACATCGATGTAGCAGTGTCCCTGTAGCATGCTCTTTTTAGGTCTTTAGGGAATAGACCGAGAAGGGGAATAGCTGGGTCAAATGGTGGCTCCATTCCCAGCTTTCCAAGGAATCTCCATACTGCTTTCCAAATTGGCTGCACCAATTTGCAGTCCCACCAGCAATGTACAAGTGTACCCTTTTCCCCACATCCTCGCCAGCACTTGTTGTTGTTTGACTTCATAATGGCTGCCAATCTTACTGGAGTGAGATGGTATCTTAGGGTGGTTTTGATTTGCATTTCTCTGACTGCTAGAGATGGTGAGCATTTTTTCATGTACTTGTTGATTGATTGTATGTCCTCCTCTGAGAAGTGTCTGTTCAGGTCCTTGGCCCATTTGTTGATTGGGTTGTTTGTTCTCTTATTGTCTAATTTTTTGAGTTCTTTGTATACTCTGGATATTAGGGCTCTATCTGAAGTGTGAGGAGTAAAGATTTGTTCCCAGGATGTAGGCTCTCTATTTACCTCTCTTATTGTTTCTTTTGCTGAGAAAAAAACTTTTTAGTTTGAGTAAGTCCCATTTGTTGATTCTAGTTATTAACTTTTGTGCTATGGGTGTCCTATTGAGGAATTTGGAGCCCGACCCCACCGTATGTAGATCGTAGCCAACTTTTTCTTCTATCAGACGGCGTGTCTCTGATTTGATATCAAGCTCCTTGATCCATTTTGAATTAACTTTTGTGCATGGCGAGAGAAAGGGATTCAGTTTCATTTTGTTGCATACGGATTTCCAGTTTTCCCAGCACCATTTGTTGAAGATGCTATCCTTCCTCCATTGCATGCTTTTAGACCCTTTATCAAATATAAGATAGTTGTAGTTTTGTGGATTGGTTTCTGTGTCCTCTATTCTGTACCATTGGTCCACCCGCCTGTTTTGGTACCAGTACCATGCTGTTTTTGTTACTATTGCTCTGTAATATAGTTTGAAGTCTGGTATCGCTATACCGCCTGATTCACATTTCCTGCTTAGCATTGTTTTTGCTATTCTGGGTCTTTTATTTTTCCATATGAATTTCATGATTGCTTTCTCTATTTCTACAAGAAATGCCGTTGGGATTTTGATTGGCATTGCATTAAACCTATAGAGAACTTTTGGTAATATCGCCATTTTGATGATGTTAGTTCTGCCTATCCATGAACAGGGTATATTTTTCCATCTTCTAAGATCTTCTTCTATTTCTCTCTTTAGGGTTCTGTAGTTTTCATTGTATAAGTCTTTCACCTCTTTTGTTAGGTTGATTCCCAAGTATTTTATTTTTTTGGAAGATATTGTGAATGGAGTGGTTGTCCTCATTTCCATTTCAGAGGATTTGTCGCTGATATACAGGAATGCCTTTGATTTATGCGTGTTGATTTTATATCCTGCCACTTTGCTGAATTCATTTATTAGCTCTAATAGTTTCTTTGTAGAGCCTTTTGGGTCTGCTAGGTATAGAATCATATCATCTGCAAATAGTGATAATTTAAGTTCTTCTTTTCCTATTTTGATGCCTTTAATTTCTTTCGTCTGTCTAATTGCTCTGGCCAGTGTTTCGAGAACTATGTTGAACAGAAGTGGTGAGAGAGGGCATCCCTGTCTTGTTCCAGATTTTAGAGGGAATGCCTTCGATTTTTCTCCATTCAGAATGATGCTAGCCTGAGGCTTAGCATAGATTGCTTTTACAATATTGAGGTATGTTCCTGTTATCCCTAGTTTTTCTAGAGTTTTGAACATAAAGGGATGCTGTACTTTGTCGAATGCTTTTTCCGCATCTATCGAGATGATCATATGGTTCTTATTTTTAAGTCTATTGATGTGGTGAATAACATTTATTGATTTCCGTATATTGAACCAGCCTTGCATCCCAGGGATGAATCCTACTTGATCATGGTGCACAATTTTTTTGATATGTTTTTGTATCCGAGTGGCCAGAATTTTATTGAGGATTTTTGCATCTAGGTTCATTAGAGATATTGGTCTGTAGTTTTCTTTCTTTGAAGTGTCTTTGTCTGGTTTAGGAATCAGGGTGATGTTGGCCTCGTAGAATGAATTTGGAAGTTCTCCCTCTTTTTCTATTTCCCGAAGTAGCTTGAAAAGTATTGGTATTAGTTCCTCTTTAAAGGTTTTGTAAAACTCTGCTGTATACCCATCCGGTCCTGGGCTTTTCTTAGTTGGTAGTCTTTTGATGGTTTCTTCTATTTCCTCAATTGATATTGGTCTGTTTAGGTTGTCTATATCCTCCTGACTCAATCTGGGCAGATCATATGACTTAAGAAATTTATCTATGCCTTCACTATCTTCTAATTTATTGGAGTATAAGGATTCAAAATAATTTTTGATTATCTTCTGTATTTCTGAAGTGTCTGTTGTGATATTGCCTCTTTCATCCCGTATGTTAGTGATTTGAGTTCTCTCTCTTCTTCTCTTCGCTAGCATGGCTAAGGGTCTGTCGATTTTGTTTATTTTTTCAAAGAACCAACTTTTAGTTTTGTCAATTTTTTCAATTGTTTCTTTTGTTTCGATTTCATTGATTTCAGCTCTGATTTTAATTATTTCTTGCCTTCTACTTCTTTTGCTGTTGTTTTGCTCTTCTTTTTCTAGGATTTTGAGATGAAGTATGAGATCATTTATTTGTTGGTTTTTTCTTTTTTTAAGGAATGAACTCCAAGCAATGAATTTTCCTCTTAGAACTGCTTTCAATGTGTCCCATAGATTCCGATATGTTGTGTCTGTGTTTTCATTAATCTCTAAGAATTTTTTAATTTCCTCCTTGATGTCTTCTATAACCCATTGATCATTCAGTAACCTATTGTTCATTCTCCAAGTGATGTATTCTTTTTCCTTCCTTCTTTTATCGTTGATTTTCAGTTCCATTCCATTATGATCAGATAGGATGCATGGTATTATCTCTACTCCTTTGTATTGTCTAAGAGTTTCCCTGTGACATAATATATGATCTATTTTTGAGAAGGATCCATGTGCTGCTGAGAAAAAAGTGTAACTGCTTGATGTTGGGTGGTATATTCTATATATGTCAATTAAGTCTAGGTTATTAATTGTGTTATTGAATTCTATAGTTTCCTTATTCAACTTTTGTTTGGAAGATCTGTCCAGTGGTGATAGAGGTGTGTTGAAGTCTCCCATGATTATTGTATGGTGGTCTATTAGACTCTTGAACTTGAGAAGAGTTTGTTTGATGAACATAGCTGCACCATTGTTTGGGGCATATATATTTATGATTGTTATGTCTTGTTGGTGTATGGTTCCCTTAAACAGTATGTAGTGTCCCTCTTTATCCCTTTTGATTAACTTTGGCTTGAAATCTATTTTATTTGATATGAGTATGGACACTCCTGCTTGTTTCCGAAGTCCATATGAGTGATATTATTTTTCCCAACCTTTCACCTTCAGCCTATGTATGTCTTTTCCTATCAAATGCGTCTCCTGTAGGCAGCATATGGTTGGGTCTTGTTTTGTGATCCATTCTACTAGCCTGTGTCTCTTAATTGGTGAGTTTAAGCCATTAACATTTAGGGTTATTATTGAGATATGGGTTGTTCTTCCAGCCATATTTGTTTATTTATGTTACTAAACATGGTTTGTTTTCCTCTTTGATTATTTCCCCCCCCTTTACTGTCCTACCTCCCACTGTTGGTTTTCATTGTTATTTTCCATTTCCTCTTCCTGTAATGTTTTGCCAAGGATGTTTTGAAGAGATGGTTTTTCTAGCTGCAAATTCTTTTAACTTTTGTTTATCATGGAAGGTTTTAATTTCATCTTCCATCCTGAAGCTTAATTTCGCTGGATACACAATTCTTGGTTGGAACCCATTTTCTTTCAGTGTTTGAAATATGTTATTCCAGGATCTTCTAGCTTTCAGAGTCTGTGTTGAAAGATCAGCTATTATCCTGATTGGCTTACCCCTAAATGTAATCTGCTTCCTTTCTCTTGTAGCTTTTAAAATTCTCTCCTTATTCTGTATGTTGGGCATCTTCATTATAATGTGTCTAGGTGTGGATCTCTTATGATTTTGCACATTCGGCCTCCTGTAGGCTTCTAGGATTTGGGATTCTGTCTCATTCTTCAAGTCTGGGAAGTTTTTTCGTATTATTTCATTGAATAGATTGCTCATTCTTTTGGTTTGGAGCTCTATACCTTCCTTTATCCCAATGACTCTTAAGTTTGGTCTCTTTATGTTATCCCATATTTCTTGGATGTTCTCCTCATGGTTTCTTAACAGTCTTGCTGAGCTGTCTATGTTCTTTTCAAGTTGAAATACTTTGTATTCATTGTCTGATGTTCTATCTTCTAAGTGTTCTACTCTGCTGGTAGTATTCTCAATTGAGTTTTTAAGTTGGTTTATTGCTTCCTGCATTTCTAGGATTTCTGTTTGTTTGTTTTTTATAACCTCTATCTCCCTGTATAGTTGATCTTTTGCTTCCTGGATTTGTTTGTGTAATTCATTGTCGAAGTGATCTTTCATTGTCTGATTTTGCTGTCTAATGTCTTCCTTGAGACTCCAGATCATCTGAAGCATGTATATCCTGAATTCTTTATCTGACATTCCATCTGCTGCAGCTGTTAACTCTTCTAAAGTTGAGTTGATCTGCATTGCTTGTGGTCCTTTCTTTCCTTGTCTTTTCATACTGCTTGCGTTTCTTTCTGCTAGGTGAAACTGTTGTGTTTTTGAAAATTTTTCCCCCCTAAATATTTATATTGCTCTTGTATTGTTGAAAAGTCTCCCTTGCAGGGTCGGGCGGCTGTCTGCCTACCTTGCAGGCGTGGGCGGCGGCTCTACTCTGCCCCTCCTCCAATTGGTGTGAGGTGTCTACCACGCCCGCGGACCCCTGGGCCTGTTCTGCCGGTCGGTCGCAGGTCTGCCTACCTTGCAGGCACGGGCGGCGGCTCTGCTCTGCCCTTACTACAATTGGGGTGACGTGACTACCGCGCCGGCGGGACGCTGGGCCTGTCCCGGGCGCGGGCGAAAGCTCTGCTCTGCCTCTACTCCAATTGGGGTGACGTGTGTACCACTCCGGCAGGCCACCGGGCCTGATCCGCGGGTCGGTTGCAGGTCTGCCAACCTTGCAGGCATGGGCGGCGGCTCTGCTCTGCCCCTCCTCCAATTGGTGTGACTTGTCTACCACACCCGCGGACCGCTGGGCCTGTTCCGGACGCGGGTGAAGGCTCTGCTCTGCTCCTACTCCAACTGGGGTGCCATGCCTACCACCCCGGCCGGCCGCTGGGCTTGTTCCACCGGTCGGTCGCAGGTCTGCCTACCTTGCGGGCTTGGGCGGCAGCTCTGCTCTGCCGCTACTCCAAATGGGGTGACGTGTCTGTCGCGCCAGCAGGCCACTGGGTCTGTCCCGCTGGTCGGTCGCAGGTCTGCCCACCTTTCGGGCACAGGTGGCGGCTCTGCTCTGCCCCTACTCCAATTGGGGTGACGTGTGTACCACGCCGGCAGGCCACTGGGCCTGATCCGCCGGTCTGTCGCAGGTCTGCCTACCTTGCAGGCGCCGGCGGTGGCTCTGCCCTGCCCCTCCTACCACACCCGCGGACCGCTGGGCCTGAACTGCAGGTTGGTCGCAGGTCTGCCCACCCTGCGGGCATGGGTGGCGGTTCCGCTCCGCCCCCACTCCAATTGGGGTCATGTGACCACCACACCAGCGGGCCACTGGGCCTGATCCGGGTGCGGGCGAAGGCTCTGCTCTGCCGCTACTCCAGTTGGGGTGACATGTGTACCACGCTGGCAGGCCACTGGGCCTGATCCGCCAGTCTGTCGCAGGTCTGCTTACCTTACAGGCGCGGGCAGCGGCTCTGCCCTGCCCCTCCTACCATGCCCGCGGACCACTGGGCCTGTTCTGCTGGTCGGTCGCAGGTCTGCCCACCTTACGGGCGCGGGTGGCGGCTCCGCTCCGCCCCCACTCCGATTGGGGTCACGCGACCACCACGCTGGTGAGCCGCTGGGCCTGCTCCGGGCGCGGGCGGCGGCCCCGCTCCTCCCCTCTGGCTCAACGACATAGCAAGAGAGACTCAGGTGTCTGTGACTCACCCTCCCTACCAGGAGACCAACTGTTTCTGTCGCCGCTGGTATTGATGAAGGTCTCTCCTCCGCCGCTTTCTGATGACATCAGATCTCTGCTGTGTTGGTATCCTATGCCAATGGCAGCATTTCGTTCCCTTTGCCGGGTGACCAAAGCAACGGGTGAGTCCTGACCGGCCCTCACAAGCCCCGTCTCAGTCCCGTTGCCACTGCCCACGAAGGCTCGGTTGGTATTTACCTCCACAGTACTTTTTTAGCAGGACCCGGACCGAGAAGCAGTTTCGGCGGGCTCCTTAGCCCTGGGCCAGAGCAGTTCCGGGAGCCGGAACTCGGCCGTTCCGTGCTCAGTGTATGCTCTGATAAGAGCAGGCTCCAAGAAGCAGTTTCCACGGGTTATTTAGCACTGAGCCTGAGTAATTTGTCTGCAAGCCGCAGGCGAATGGCAGCCTGAAATTACCTGTTCTATGGCTGAATGAGCTGCGATCAGTCGAAAACAGGGATGGTGACGTCAGCTCTCCAAGATGGTAGCCGCTGGCCTCCTCTGTGGTCTGACCGGTGTGGAGAACCGAATTGGACCGCTTCCTTCCCCCGTCTCAAACCCAGAATTCAGCACTGAGTATGGTGCTTACACAGCTGGCAGAAGCCCGCAGAAACTGCAGTGCTGTATCCCTGCGTAGCTATCTCCTCGTTTCCCAGCACGCGCCGCAGACTCTAGCCGCGGGGCGATTTGCTGAATAAGCAGTGTGACCCTCCGTACGGACAAATCTCTCTCGTTTGAGCCCCCGTAGCCGATCTTCGTGCGATGGAAATCCTTCCTCCAGGTTCCGGAGCACCCCACTATTGCTGGAAATTCCTAACAAGATAGCCTTTAGCCGTCCTGACTCGTCATTCTCCCGCACAGTGACGCGGCACACGGGGGCAATGCACTCCCCTCGCCGCCATCTTCTGACAAGGGGAACAAACTTTATTTCTGAACTCCACCAGCACACTCCACACCCGCTCCCCGGGAACTCTCCCGAACACCACGTGGCTCCTCCAGGAACCACCAACCAGAAATCCCTCCTCTGGCACTTCCCCAACCAATGGGAACTCTCCGGGAATCCCCGCAAGAACTCCAAAGTAGCAGGCCAAGGTGGACAGCAGGGGTCTAATGTTACAATTGAATATACAGCTTAACATAACCATTATCATCTCAATGGCTTGCTGGCGTCACCTCTCAACCACTTTGTTCTGGCAAAAATGCCATGCATCATTCTGACTGGGCTATGGCTCTCAGCATAGTAGAGTAGAGGAAAGAGAATGAGAGAGGGAAGTGAGGACAGGAAGGGAAAGAGGAGGGAAAGAACTGAAACAGATTTCCATGCATGCATGCATTTGTCAGGAGGAACCCAACTTCTTAGCTCTAGGAATAATAATAATAAAAAATTGAAAAGCTTTATTTCAGAACTAGCCTGAACTGAGAGAAGAACTCTGGTAGAAGTAAGGTTTGCATGATTATGGCATGTATTTACTATGGTAAACCTCATAGTTTTGCTAAGAACTAAAGATAGTGATGTCATTCCTGGGTAGCTACTGTGAGTGGGAAGCTTGAAGAATACAAAGCACATGAGTGTCCAGTCCCTTAGCGATAACAGGCAGAAGTTCTACACTAATGTGTAGGTATTGGGGCGCAAGTCTCATGCTTTCTAGTTTCCTATTCTCGTGAGCAGACTTTTCCTATTGATCTGACTTATGCTATTTCTAGTAGTATTAAACACTTTCATTCTCTCCTGGAAATGTGTCCAGCCACGTGCAATTTTGTTTTGAAGTGTGTTTTCACCATTTTTCAGAATGATTAGTATTACATAACTCCTGCCCCCAGCATTCAAGTTGTTGCAATTATTATTGCTGTAGATGACAGAATTGAAGCCTGCTGTTCACTTTAATACCAGATTTAGTTCACAGTTACTTATTGATTTTGCTGTTGACAACTGCTGGCTTCATCATTCCTGTTCTGGTGGTAGCTAGTGTTGTAGAAGTCACCATACATGTTGTGTATTTATTTTAATGCTGTTTATTGTTTGCTTTGGATGTTCATACTGTTGGTTTTCCCCTTTTCTGTAAGGTCCTAGGAATCTAAAGGAACACTACAAGTTCATAGGGTACAGACTCTGCTTCTGAACTAAATTCAGCCAAAAAAAAAAAAAACATTGGATCTTGCTCTACACACAAATTAAAAGCACTCAAGATTCAGCTATATCTTATTTAAAAGGATAGAAAAAACAAAAACACAAACTAATGACTAGGCCTCAGGTATGAATACCTAGAAGTGAACCTTCAGGACCCATACATGGACATCCACTCTTACAACAAAAACAGAAAAGAAGTAACACAAAAGTTGTAGATACCATACCTATGAGAGGGTCTCAAACTAGATCACTCTTGGACATTTTAGTAGGAAAAGTCTGTGACCTAAAAAGGTCCACATAGAAGAATAGAGAAGAAATTCATCACAAAAGATGTATAAAACACAATACAGATATACAAGAAACATGAAAAAAAACAAGGTAAAATGATAACTTCTAAAGGTCACAATTCACCAACAACTGACTACAAAGGTATTGAAGTGGATGAAGTACCCGATAAAGAATTCAAAAGAATAATTATTAAAATGATCAATAAATTCTAAGAAAAAAAAAACTGAGTGAGAGTAGATCATGCTGAAGACAACATCTCAAAGCTGGAAGGTAAAGTGGACAGCATTGAACATTCAGACAGTATTAAAGAAAGGAAAATAAGTCACCATGATAATAATTTAAAAGAACTTCTTAGATACATTATGAGATCAGATTTAAGAATATTTGGAATTGAATTGTGGTGTGAGATATAGGTGAATAGAAAGGACAACCTCTTCAGGAAGATACTAACAGAAAATGTTCCAAATATTGGAAATGAGATGAACAGCCAGATATTTGAGAATCACAAATATATAAGATCATAAAAAGAAGCTCTCACTTGTGGCACACACGTATAATCCCAGTGGCTCGGGAGGCTGAGGAAAGAGGATCACAAGTTCAAAGACATCCTCAGCAACTTAGTAAGTCCCTATGTAACTTAGCAAGACCCTGTCTCAAAATTTAACAAAATAAATATAAAGAGCTGGAGATGGACTCAGAAGTTAAGCATCCCTGGGTGAAAGAAAAGAAAGAAAGAAAGGAAGGAAGGAAGGAAGGAAGGAAGGAAGGAAGGAAGGAAGGAAGGAAGAGAAAGAAAGAAGAAAGGAAAGGAAAAGAAAGAAAATAACTTTTCCACAATACATTATGATAAAATATACTGAACAAGAATAGAATTTTTCAACCTCAAAATAAAAACATCAGGTCACATTTAGAATCAAGCCATCTGATTCCTCAGCAAACTCAACAGGTAGATTTGGAAGGGTGTGTTCTAAGTCCTGAAAGAAAATAACTGTCAACCTAGACTGTTGCATAAAACAAAGCAATTCTTCAAAAACTAAAGAAAAATAAACACTTTCCAAGATAAGAAGAAGCTAAAAGAATTCATGGCTACTAACTTAGTACTACAGAACTTATATAAGGAGATAGTCCACTTATTTTTCCAAATGAATATCATGACTGCTTTTTCTATTTCTTTGATGAATGTCATCAGAACCTTAAAAAGAATTGCATTGAATCTGCATAGCACTCTTGATAATATGCCATTTTGATAATATCAATTCTGCCTATCCAAGAACATCTTCTAAATTCATCTTCTAAATTCTTCTTCAATTTCTTTCTTTGGTCTTTTGTAGATTTCATTGTACAGAACTTTCACTTCTTTGGTTAGAGTGATACCCAAGGTTTTTTTTTGTTTTGATTTGGTTTGATTTTGGGTTATTGTGAATGAAATAACATTTCTAATTTCTTTTTAAACTGATTCATCATTAGTATAGGAATGCAATTGCTTTATGGGTGTTAATTTTATATCCTACTAGTTTGCTGAATTCATTTATGAGTTCTAGACATTTTCTGGTGGAGATTGTTTTATTGGTGTGTGGAGGGGTTCTAAATATAGAATCATGTCATCAGTAAATAGAGACAGTTTGAGTTTTTCTTTTCCTAATCATACCCCTTTAACTTCTTTCTTCTGTATAATTGCTTTGCCTAGAATTTCAAGGACTCTGTTGAATAGAAGTGATGTAAGAGGTCATCTCAGTCTTGTTCCAGTTTTCAGAGGGAATGCTTTCAATTTTTCTCACTTTAGAATAATGATGGCCTTGGTTTTAACAGGTATAGTTTTTACAATATTGAGATATATCCTACTATCCAAGTTTTTCTACTTTTTTTTAACATGAATGAATGCTGTATTTTGTCAAGTGCTTTTTCTGCATCTATTGAGATAAACATGTGACTCCTGTCTTTAAGTCTATTAATGTGTTTAATTACATTTATTGATTTCCATATATTGAAGCAACCTTGCATCCCTGGGATGAACCCCACTCAATCATGGTGCACTGTCTTTTTAATATGTTTTTGTATGTGATATGTCAGAATTTTATTGGGAATTTTTGCATTTATGTTCATCAGGATATTAGTCTGAAGTTTTCTTTCCTTGATGTGTATGTTTGGTTTGGGTATAAGGGTGAGGCTAATATTACAGAATGAGTTTGGAAGAGTTCCCTCCTTTTCTATTTCATAGAATAATTTGAGGAGAATTTGTGTTAGTTCTTGGAAGATGGTAGGATTCAGCTGAAAATCCGTCTGATCCTGGGTTTTTCTTTGTTGGTAGGCTTTTAATGGTGTCTTCAGAAACTGTAAATTTATATGTAGCAGAATAAAACAAAACCCCAATCTCTCACCCTACACAAAACTCAACTCAAAGTGGATTAAGAACCAGGCATTAGACCAGAGACCCTGTGCTTACTAGAAAAAAAAACGTAGGCCCAAATCTCCATCATGTCGGCTTAGGAACCAACTTGTTCAACAAGACTCCTAAAGCCCAAGATGTAAAATCAAGAATCAATAAATGGGATGGTATCAAACTAAAAGGCTTCTTCATAGCAAAAGAAACAATCAAGAATGTGAAGAGAGAGTCTACAAAATGGCCCCCTGCCCCTCAGATAGAGCATTAATCTCCAGGATATATAAATAATTCAAAAAACCTAATACACACAAAAAAATTACCCAATCAAAAAGTGGGCAAAGAAACTGAACAGACACTTCACAGAAGAAGAAATATAGTAGGTCAACAAATATATGAAAAAATGTTCAACATTTTAGCAATTAGAGAAATGCAAATTAAAACTAGATTGAGATTTCTTTTCAATTCAGTCAGAATGGCAATTATCAAGAATACAAGTAACAATAAATATTGCCAGGGATGTGGGAGAAAAGGTACACTCATATATTGCTGGTGGGACTGCAAATTGTTGCAACCACTCTGGAAGCAGTATGGAGATTGCTCAGAAAACTTGGAATGGAACCACCATTTGACCCAATTATCCCACTCCTTGGTATATACCCAAAGTACTTAAAAATAGCATATAGGGGCCAGGATATAGTTCAGTTGGTAGAGTCCTTGTCTAGCATGCACAAGATCCTGAGTTCAATTCCCGGCACGAAGAAGAAGAAGAAGGAGGAGGAGGAGGAGGAGGAGGAGGAGGAGAAGAAGAAGGAGAAGAAGAAGAAGAATTCCATACAACAGTGATGTAGCCACATCAAAGTTTATACCAGCTCAATTCACATTAGCTAAACTGTGGAACCAACCTAGATGCCCTTCAGTAGATGAATGGATAAAGAAAATATGGTATCTATATACAATGGAATATTACTCAGCCATAAAAAATTACTTTATGACTTTTGCAGATAAATGGGTGGATCTGGAGACTCTCATGTCAGTGAAATAAGACAATCCCAAAAAAACTAAAGGCTAAATTTTCTCTCTGATATGTGGATGTTGACATAATACAAAGGCGGGGACAGGGGTAGGGGGATGAGGGGGGAGTCAGGAATAGAAGTTCATTGGATTAGACAAAGAAGAATGAAGCGAGGGAGTGGGCTGGGAAGAGGAAAGACAGTAGAATGAACTGGACATAGCTTTCCTATGTTATATATATGAATATACGACCAGTGAAATTCCACATTGTGTACAACCACAAGGATGGAATCCTAGTGAAGAATAATTTATACTTCATGAATGTATACTATGTTAAAATATACTCTGCAGTTACATATATCCAAAATAGAACAAAAGAAAGATGGTAAAATTAACAAAAAAACAGGGAAATGAACTGGAAAAAAAAGAAAGAAAATACTCCACTCAAATAAAAAGCAAACTCCAGAGTTCACAAGTGAACAAATATAATTTCAAAAACAGCCAAGTAAATTAGAAACAGGATCACATTAAACATTAGAAATAAATCAAAGAGGCAGGAGTCAATAAACAACTCTCTATAATTTCACTGACTATAAATAATCTTAACTATCACACTAAAAGACATAGGCTTGCAGAATGGATATAAAAAGAGGACACAACTAGGTTTTTTTGCAAGACATCCACTTTACTGGCAAAGACAGTCATAAGCCGAAAGTGAAAGGGTTGAAATTGATATATCATGCACATGGAATATGAAAACAAGGAGTAGTAGCTACTCTCATATCTGGCAAAGCTGAATTCAAGCCACAGTTAATCAGAAAAGGCAAGGAAGGTCACTTCGTGCTGGTAAAGAGAACAATCCAACAAGAAGATATAATAAATAATAAATATTTATGCTCCAAATATGGATGCAGCCAATTACATGAATGAGACGCTACTCAAATTGAAGCTTCACATAGACTCCAGTACAAAAATATAGGATGATTTCAACACACCTTTCTTACCAATAAATAGGTCATGCAGACATGCGTTCAGTAATGACCCTTTGAATTTGAAAAAAATATAAACCAAATGGACTTAACAGACATCTATAGAGTATTTCATCCAACAACAGCTGAATTCACTTTCTTCTCAGTGGCTCAAGGAAATTTCTCCAAAAATACACCATATTTGATACTACAAAGAAACACTTATAAAATACAAAAAAAATTATATAATTCCTTGCATCTTTTTTTGATCATAGTAGAATGAAATTAAAAATCTATACCAAAAAACCTTTCAGAAACTGTATAAATGCATGGATATTGAATGATACACTTAGTTTTTGTTGTTGTTGTTGTTTTTATTGTTGTTGGGGGAGACTGGGTTTGGTATTGAACTCAGTGATGCTTACCACTGAGCCACATCCCCAGCCCTTTTAATATTTTATGTTGAAATAGGGTCTCACTGAGCTGCTTAGAGCCTTCCTAAATTGCTGAGGCTGGCTTTTAACTTGCAATACTCCTGCCTTAGCCTTCTGAGCCACTGGGATTACAAGCGTATACCACTGCAACTGGCTTGAATGATACACTTTTGAATGATGAATGTGTGATAGAAAAAATAGGGGAGAAATTAGAAAGTTCTCAGAAGCAAATGAGAATACTGATACAACATACCAGAACCTCTGGAACAATATGAAGGCAATTCTAAGAGAAAAGTTTGTAGCTATGAGTGCCCACATAAGAAAATCTGAAATACACAATTTAATGATGCACCTTAAGGCCTTTGAAAAAGAACACACCAATTCCAAAATCTGTAAAGGGGAAGAAAAACATAAGATCAGAGCTAAAATAAATGAAATTGAAAGTTTTTAAAAAATATAAAAGGATCAATGAAATGAAGAGTTCGTTCTTTGAAAAGATAAACAAGATCCATAAGCCCTTACCAAACTAAACAAAAGAAAAAGAGAGAAGATTCAAATTCATAAGTTAATTTAATAAATTAATTAAATAAGGCTAGGCTGCTGGATTTCAGTCCCTGGGTTTAAAAAACCCATCTTTCTGCAGATGAGGATGTGAAGCACTGCTGAATCGTTCATGCAGAAATTCTTTGGGGTAGTCCAAGGTGGGTGTCAGAGAAGCTGCAGCACAGGAAGGAAACACAGGGCATGTGCTTTCGCTATGCAGTTACCTCTTTACAAAACCAAGAATCACAACCCAGTGCAGCCTAGCGTAACATAGGCTGCAACCTCCTGCCACCTGCGCTGTCCTTCTGCTGCCTTCACCCACTCTCCAGTATGGGCTCCGCACCCCAAGTGTTGAGTGTGCACTTGGGGTTTCAATATTGTTAATGAATGGAAGGCCAGCTTAGGAGAAGATTTACTTGGCCAGGGCAACAAAGTCTGGGGACAAGTGTTCAGGCACCCTGTTTCCCACAAGTTCTGTGTCTGGCTATTTCCAAAACCCAGGATTTTCAAAAACTGGAAAACAAATCTGATTTATAGCCAGCTAGTTAAGGGATGGCTGATTTGAGACAAAGAGAATTGCAATCTAAAACACAAGATCTTTTCAAGGATTTGACTGTTTTATACATTTTTGCCCCTGGCTGGAAACTCAGTGAGTGGCTGAGGCCAGGCAGACTGTGCCCTGTTTCTCCACACAAGGACTTTGGCTTCAAAAGCCAAGGCATGTCCCTCCTCCCCAGGTGGCTTAGGTGTCATTGGCCCCACAATAGATGTAGAACAACAGGCAGGAATGTCAAAACAGTGACCAGAGACTGAGTATTTCAATACCTTCTCTCTCAGTTGTACTTTTCGGGGAGGGAAAATAAGTTTTTGTTTGTTTTAAAATTTTTACTCCCTCATCTCTTGTTCTCCCTCTCTCTTGGTTTTTAAAAGTATTCTCCTCATGAGTATCAGCATTTTTTCATTAGCAATAAAATTACATACGTGTAGTGTGTGTGCATAGATAGATGGATATATGTCCTCCAACTTCACATTCCAGATATGATTACTGTTCCTTTGAAACATAGTCTTCCAATGTATGCACTAGATTGGATCTAAGTCTTGAGGACCTAGAATGTATATATTTTGGATCTTTGCTTTAAGTAAAAGACAAAAACACAAAATAAAAGTGATTAGTGATGTCTGTAGGAGAAGAGAATTCAGTGGTAGAGGGCTGCAGTGTTAGACTCTGGGGTCAATCTCCAACCAAAAAAAAAAAAGAAAGAAAAGAGAAAGAAAAATGGGACTATTTATTAAAAATTATCAAAGAATCATAACCATAAGCAATTTTCTAAAGCTGACAAATGCCACAAATATCATCTGTTTGTTTGTTGTCTTTATCTTTGATTAAGTAACTTCCTCTCACATTTAAATTTTAGTATGAATAATAATTTAAACAACTAAAAATGTATTAACTTAAGGAAGGAAGTATGATGTGTTAAACCATAGGACAAAATTATATAATCAGATTACTCTTTGCCTATACATGCTGCCTTCATGGTTCTAGGTGCAAATAAATAGACACTGTGTTCTTAAAATAGATGTGGATGTTTCATTGGCTAATTTCTCTACCTAGAATGCTCTGAGCTCCTCAAAAAGACATCAAGAGTGTCCCTCTCATTTTCAGCAGTATATTTGTGTAGAATTTATTTTTTGACAATAACATGACAAAAGCTAAGTACTGATAGCTAGAAGTCACAGCTCCGTTTTTATAATATCATCTAAAATAACAATTATCCAACATTGTTACTTTGAATACCATATCAGAAGATAAACTTCAAAATGATAATTTTGAATCTTCTCATTTTTCCTTGATGTGTCCTGAAGTGCTACCACTCACATATTTGAAAGTTTATGTTCATATGAGCTTATTACTAGCACCTCCTAATTTCACAGTTAAAACATACTATTATTTTGTGAAATGAGTTTATCAGTTTTCATAAATAACCTTTGTTTTGTTTTGTTTTAATTGAACCATACTTCTTTTTCCTGCAACATTTAGGAGTACAATTACTCATACAGATAATACAAATGTGGAGCTCATTGCTATTGGGTGTTTAAAGATGGAAAAAAAAAAACAAGGTTATTATTTCAATCAGTTTGTATGTTGATGGTGAAAATCCAATAAAATATAGCAAAAAGCAATGGATATCAAAATGATGATAAAAATAACAGTGTATGTGGTTCCTACCTAAGCAACAGTTAGTTTTACTTGTAAATATTATAGGTTGCCACAGTCTGGCTGGGCACAAATCACGAGCCACTGAAGCAGGAACAAACTTTATTTCTGAACTCCACCAGCACACTCCACACAGGCTCCCTGGACTCCCCCGAACGCCACGCGGCTCCTCCAGGAACCAGCAACCGGAAATATCCCTCTTCCGGCACTTCCCCAACCAATGGGAACTCTCCGGGAATCCCCACTAGAGCTCAAGCGGAACTCAACGGGAACTCCGCTAGAACTCAAAAGTCATCATCTTAATGGCTCGCTAGCGTCACCTCTCAACCACTACTTCTGGCAAAAATGCCATGCATCATCCCGACTCCGCTGTGGCCCTCAACAATAGGTGGCTTCACAGAAGTGACATTTCCATTCTTTAAATAGATATTTCATTTTCTATTCTTCAAGTGGATCTTGAAGAATTACTCAGAGTTTAGCAAAAAGATCTTGAAGAAAATATATTTTAGAGCAGAAAATACAGAGTAGTAGGGGCTAATCCTGGGAAACAAGCCTCCATCCAACGTAGCCAGTGAAACAGGCTCACTGAGGATGAAGTAGAAAAATCACTGGGGACCCAGTCATGGGTTTGTTGCACACTCAGGAAGAGACTTTCAAGGCTACGAGGTACTTAGCTGTGTTGGAGTTCCTTCTCTCTGATGGGAGGGAGATAGAATAAATTGATGGCACTGGAGATGCAAATCGTTTGGTGGTCTGTTGATACAACTTGAAAGATACGTTAACCCCAACCCTTAGACATGAGTGAAAGCATTACTTCACATGGTCATTCAGAGATTCAGATTCCTGCCTTCCTGTTGTTACTCTCACATTAAGGCACTGCATTCATCTGCAAGATCAAAGATTGACAACTACTACATCTGGTATCCTGAATAAGTAGGATGGGAAAAGAGCGACTAAGGCTTGAATAATGTTTCAGAGTTCTATGAACAAGACCTACAAAGTAACATAAAAGTATTCTGATGAAATCTCCTGTATAAACTTAATCACCAGAATCTATCTAGGTGCAAGAACAGCTAGAAAAAAAATGATCTCTACTTTTGTTGCCAGAAGCTGATTTCATAAAATAGAGGCAAACAATATATAAAACTGTAAGTTCTGTCATAACTCTATATAGAACAACACACACACACACACAAAAAACAGGTATTCCTATAATCTTGAAAAGAAATTAACCATTACTAGAATTGAACCTGCTGACCTATTCAGTGGCCTGGACTTCCTGAGACAATGAGACCAATGATGTAAAAAGTCAAACTCCAGAGGAAAAAAATTCTCTCTCAGCAAATCGATCAATGTCTTTCTCTCTTTCTCTTTGTCTCTCTCTCCCTCTCTCTCCTTCTGTCTTTTGCTCTTATTTTTCTTTTTTTATTTTGTTCATGAGTTTTAAAAGATACAATTGTAGAAATGAAGAATATAAAGCTTGTTATTTTAGTCTTTAAATTAAAATTTGTAGCATTGTTATTTTATTAGTATTTATCATATTTTAATAACTATTATTTATTATATATATTTTGGTGGAAGATTCTAGTTATTACTCTTTTTAATGTAGAAGAAAAACACATTTGGAGCCTATCTCCTGGATTTTATGGTGGGTAACTTTTGCAAGGAAAAATACCTTAAAAAAAAAAAAAACATTCTGTAAGCCTGTCGGAAGTATACATACAATATTGGGGGAAGGACAGTATTGTTAAATGATTTCTTAAATTGATGGAATGAGACTTACAACTGAAATGAATTTTTTCATGTTTCAGTGGTCTAGTAAGACAACTCTACAAAAGATGAGCCAACATCATTGTTTAGAAATTGTGATTTTTTTTTAATTTTATTTTCTTTATTTTTATTCATTCATTTATCTTAGTGCCTGTACTCAGCTTTGGAGTTTGATGGAAATTCTCAGGTGGGAATTCTTGTTTACTATCACACTACTCAAAGCTTGATGAGGGAACCACAAAACCACAGATGTCACAGCCCTTCTAGAGAAGCACAGACTTGAAGTAGTTTCCATACAGAATTCTGAATAAAATTAAATCAGAAGTACATGGATTCATGGGTGCATCAAAATCATATTAAAGAAACCAGGCAATAGTCTGTGAGGAAGTGAGCACTCGCTAAGGATGAAGTCTGCTGATAACTTGATCTTGAACTTACGAATCTGTTTATAAGCCAGTCTATAGGTGGCTAATAAACAGCAGTCCAAATGGACTACACACCTCCACTCCAGCTTATAAGTCAAAAAAATACGTTTGTACTTTATAGTGGTGCTAGGCAACTTGTGGTTGTTTACTTGCAAAAACTAGGAGTCATTCTATGTTGGCACTTGGGCTCAAAACGGAACAACACATGGCAAACCACTGCTGCAGAAAATGGAGTGATTCAGAGCTGGGCACAGCCTGAAAACCGTGTTCTATTATTCATCACGGATGGACTCACAGAAGGACACAGGCTGCTCTCCACAGGATTAAAGCAGAAGGCTATCAATCAAGGACTATGAAATTTAGGCCAAAAGTAGGAGAAAAAAATTAAATCTGAGAGAAAATTTTAATGAACAAGAAAACAAATATGCAAAAGATAGAATCAAAACATGCAAAATCTTGTTGTCCGATGAACATTAATGGAATTGACAAAACACAAAGAAGCAACAAATTGCCATCTTTATTTGCAAAGGATATAAAAATGACTCAGAAAATCTTCTACTATACTAACAATTAGAAACAAGCAGATAATCAAAGCATCTTTATTGTGTTAATCTACTAGATAACCTGAATTTCCAAAGGAAATAATGTTCCTTGAAGACATACATTTTAATTTTTGTCTGAATATGGAATTGAAAAGTAATAAACTTAAGATTTCTCGTAGCAAAATTCAAAAAAATTATTTCTTTCAAGTAATAGTTTTTGGGCAAGTTTTATATATCATATGTTGCAATGCAATTGGTCATTTATATGCTAAAAAGTATTCCATAGACACTAGCTACATTCAATACTTGGACACTCAGCAGGTCATACCTGGGTACATCTGAAGTATTGACATTGAGGCTGCTTAAATGATTAGTTGTTCTCACCCTCATGGTGTGAGCAAAAACCAAGCACTTGATAAGGTTGCAAGGCTAAAAAAAAAAAAAAAGATGATGTGAAAAGGCAAGAGGCACGGCAGGCACAGATCTGATCATGCCAGCTGTGCACAATCCAAAACTACAAACCCTGACAAATCTCTACTCATTCCATAGAGGATCCCACCATAGACCTCACAGTCTCCAGGCTGGACTGAGTCTTGCTTCATAGGAAGCACCTCTCTAGGCTACAGATGTACTGTTTGAACATTTTCGCCTCCCTGTCAATTTTATGAACACAACATTGGCAAAATTTAATCTGAAGCTCTTGGGACTGAAAACCAGGTTGTCAAATTTGTGGAGTTGGGAGTCCAAGGTCCCTAACTTCTAAGCACCAGGAGCTACAAATATCATCACAAGAACCCAACATCTCACAATAGGCCACATGGTTAGTCATCACAGCAGAATGCAAAGGACTAAGGTGAAGAGCTAGAGAGCCCCCAGGGGCAGATGTCAGGGACACTGGGAAACAGAATCCAGAGTAGTTTGGAGCCCAGTCAGTGCACTCAGGACTCACTCCCCAAGGGATTCTAACTTGCACCCCCATTGCCAGGAGAAAGGCTGACTTTACAAGTCACAGTTACAAGCCTGCAAGGGCATGAGATATCAAACATGTTACCTGAAGAGAAATTCTGAAACAAGGATCAAGCTCAAGAAAGATGTGAAAGCTCTGGCAAGCCATGGACAGCTGGAGCTCACCTCAGACACGGGATTATCTCTCAGGTGTGTCTTCTCAAGCCTAACTCAGGAGGGGAAATGTCCTAAGAAACTGGTGCTGGCACTCAGGGCTGGCTTGTGAATATGGAGAGACAGCAAAGTGTTATAGGCAGATGATAAGCAATCTAAACTAAAAAAAACAATACTTGCCAAAACTATTAGGAATTTGGAAACTCAGCATAGCCATTTTTTTTCTGAAAACCTCCATATTTTCTCAAAGCAGTTGAGTGCCAAGAATTCCAGGTTCCTGTCAGGAGCTGTCAGTACTGTTTGTACTGGTGTCAGGATCACCCAAATGTAGCAAAGCCTCCTGTGTTGGTTACCTTCCTGCCATGTTGCTGCCCATGTGGACTTTGAACAGGCCAGAGGGGACCATGTGACACTGTCTTGTCAACTCTCCTGCTTCCCTAATATTCTAGGTAATTTTGGAGAGAGGTTTGCTCTCTATTCTTTGAACTTCTAATGGGTTTCTGCCCAGTCCCACCTACCACCCAGCCCTGAAGAGTTTCTGTAAGAAGGAAATACTGTGAGGACTATTGAAGCCCAGAGGTGCCGCAGTCTGGCTGGGCACGAATAACCAAGCCACCACAAAGCCTTGTAGGTTCAAACAGCAACTACTTTATTTCAACTCTTACCGGCACTGCACGCAGGCTTTTCCACCAATACCACCCACGCGGACTTCTCCCAGGACACACCACACACCGGAAATCCCTCCTCCAGAAATCCCTCCTCCCGCACTTACCCAACCAATGGGAACTCTCCGGGAATCCCCGAGAGAGCTCCAAAGTAGCAGGCCCAGGCGGACAGCAGGGGTATAATATCCAATTGAATACACACGTTAACATAACCATTATCATCTCAATGGCCTGCTGGCATCACCTCTCAACCAATCGGAACTGCAAAAATGCCATGCCTCATTCCGACTCGGCTAGGGCTCTCAGCATCTCCCCCCTTCGGTTTAATTAAGCACCAAGCATGTGGCTTAGGGACCGTGCCTGTTAGGCTGTCCAATAGTACATATGGTCCTTACCCGTCATCGGATGAGCTGACCTCAAGGCATCAGCCTCCTTTCTTGGGTTGGTACCACTGCAATTGGATCATACCCATCACTGACTACCAGTCCAGCATATAGACATACTTGTGGATAGGCCTATGCACCAGAGGTGGGTGAGGTTCTTTGCCTCACCTCTGTTGGCGCCCAAATTTGGCCTTTGTACCAGTGGGGAGTTGAAGTTCTTTGCCTCACCTTTGTTGGCCCCCAAATTTGGCCTTGGTGCCAGTGGGGGGATGAGGTTCTTTGCCTCACCTTTGTTGGCCCCCAAATTTTAGACCATCAATAGCAGAAGGGAGGATACAGAAATGCCACGACACCAAGCCAACTGACAGCTCCTTTGGAAAAATTGTACCACCAGTGACACCATCAGCAAAGATACTCCAGTACTACCACAATTCGCTGCACCAACAGATAGTTCACAATGTATACAAGTGATACATAGTCCAGGAAAGTTCTGCAAGCAGTTCAAAGCAGAGGAATCCATTAATATGTCCATTTATTTCCTCCCAAAGTAAATCGACTCCTTGATTGAGCATCACTTGTTGAGTTACATTATTCATTTATGCATCAGTTTATACAGTTTGTTGTGATAGCTATCGCAGAAGCTGTAGTTTGGTTTTATCTTTGTCTTCACCGGCAATGGGATGAAGATAGGAATTCTGGCAATGAGGGCTAAAAAAAAAAATTATGTAACATTCCAACAGGTACAAACAAAACAATTTTCTGAACAATTTACATTATCCTGAACAGAATTATTAAATATAATGAAAAGGAAAGGTGAAAGTAAATAAACAGATCTGTTAACCTCCTTATTTGTTCACATATTAAAACAATCCTCAACAGCTGTTTACCCAATTTAAATAAAACCATTTAAATCACATGAGTAAAAAAAAATATTTGAAACCATTTTTTCATGAGCGCTCCTCATATATGATATATGGACATACACACATACAGACATACAACACAAAACACAAGTGTGCACACATAACATACAACACATAAGACAATACAAAACACAAGTGTGCACACATAACATACAACACATAAGACAATAGTAAAGGCCTTGTAGCTTTACACAGGTGAAATCTCCATTGCAATGTTTAAAAACTCCACAGTCAAAAAATAAAACTGATCAGAAAAATATTAACCTAGGTCTGTATGAGCTAAAAAAATAAAATATAACTTTATGATGTGGGAAAGGGCAATAATAAAATAGATATTGAAAAAAGACATCCTCGTTACCACCTGGGTTTGACTCTTTTTTGGATATCCCATCCTTTTTCCTGTAACTTGCATAATGGGTGTGAAGGTATTCCCACAAGCAAGCCTCAAGGTTTTTTACATTTGAAATAGGCCTTAATGGTGTTCATTATTCATTAGCCTCCAGGTGTGGGAGAATCACTGTCGCAGATGTAAGAACAGCCAAGCTGGAGCTCTGGATATCAGCTGTTATGGGTTTGAGTCAAATCATCTTCATTTTGGTCTGTAGAAATCGCTTTGGTTAGTCTCTCTGGAATCCAAATTGGCTACTGTTCTCCCTGTGGAAACACAAAAACAGAACCCCGACTCCAGACAATCACTGGGTCAGGAAATTTCCATTGTCCTGTTAGAATATCTTTCCAAAGTACCTTAGGCTTATGTACATTTTTTGGACACATATGCCTTTTTGCAGCACTAAGCCCTGATGAATCCAAATTTAAAAAGTTTAGAGTAAAAAGGGTTATTTTAAGTTTATCTTTGGGGATATATACCCCTTTCCAATTCTCTCTTTTTGCTTTAATAAGTACATTTTAATAGTTTGATGAGCTCTTTCAACTATGCCTTGTCCCTGTGGATTGTATGGGATTCCTGTTATATGAGTAATGCCAAATGATGAGCAAAATTGTTTAAAAGATGTAGAAGTATATCCAGGACCATTATCTGTTTTTAACTGTTTTGGAAGGCCCAGAGTGGCAAAATTTGTAAGCAACGAGCTATAATATCTTTAGTTTTTTCTCCGGCATGAAGGGAGCCCATCAAAAATCCGGAAGAAGTATCAACTATAACATGCAAATATTTTAATTTTCCAAATTCTGGCAAGTGTGTGACGTCCATCTGCCAAATATGGTTAGGTATCAATCCTCTAGGATTGACTCCAAGATTAACTTGTGGTAAAAAGGTCACACAATTTTGACATTGTTTTATTATTTGTCTAGCTTGTTCCTTAGTTATTTTAAAATACTTTTGTAAAGTATTAGCATTGACATGGAACCTTTTATGAAAATTCATAGCTTCTTCTATTGTAGAGAAAATATGTATGTCATGTGTAGTTTTATCTGCTAAATCATTGCCCAAACTAAGGGATCCAGGAAATCCTGTATGTGCCCTGATATGTCCTATAAAAAAAATGGATCTTTACTGTCCCAGATTAGACTTTGTATAGTGGAAAGCAAAGAGAAAACAGTAGAGGAAGGGGAAATCCTACCAGCATCTTCAAGGGATACTGTAGCATTAACTATATACTGACTATCAGAAAATAAATTAAATACAGAATCTTTAAACATCACAAAAGCTTGTAATACTGCATTAAGCTCTACCTTTTGAGCTGATTGTTTGGGTACTAAAAATGTAAAAGTTTGATCAGGGGTAACTACTGCGGCTGTACCATTATTTGACCCATCAGTGAATATATTTGGAGCATTCATGATAGGTGTTTTTCTTGTCATTTTTGGAAAAACTACAGGATGTGAAGACCAAAAAGACAACAAAGGATTAGATGGTAAGTGATTATCAAATGAAACATTAGATTTACACATGATTATTGCCCAAGTATTTAACTCATTAGCTAACTCATCAATTTGATCCATAGTATATGGAGCAATAATTTTATTAGGAGAAATTCCAAACACTCCCTTTGCTGCTTTTATTCCTTTGAGTATTAATTATCCTACAGCCTCAGGATACCTAGTAAGAATAATGTTAGGAGAATAAGATAAATGTATCCACAATAATGGACCTTCTTATCAAAATACTCCTGTAGCAATATTTTTTGTTGATAGTACAATAAATAATAAAGGCAATTTTATATCAATTCTATCCAAATGCATATTTTTCATGTATGTTTCAATAATTTTTAATGCCTTTCTTGCTTCAGGCATTAACATGTGGGGTGAATTTGGATCTGATGGACCTTTTAGGATATCAAATAAAAGTCCCAACTCTCCTGTTCATATGCCTAGATAAGGCCTTATCCAATTTATCTCTCCTAATAACTTTTGAAAGTCGTTAAGTGATTTGAGTTGATCTATTTGTATTTGAATTTTTGGTGGACGAACCATGGTTGAGGATAATAGAACTCCTAAATAATTAATTGGAAAATTTAATTGTACTTTATCTATTGCTATCTCTAGATTATAATTTTTTAATAAATTTGTAAGTGTGGCATAACATTCTAGCAATGTGTTTTTATCTTTATGTGCTAATAATATATCATCCATATAGCGAAATATTTGTAGATCAGGATTTTGATTTCTAAGTGGCTGGATTGCTTTGTTAACATAAATTTGACACATAGTTGGGCTGTTAGCCATCACTTGAGGGAGTACTTTCCATTCATATCTCTGATCAGGACCTTCATGATTCAGTGCAGGGATAGTAAATGCAAAACATGGACTATCCTCAGGATGAATTGGAATTGAAAAAAAAAACAATCTTTAATATCTATATCTAAAACATAACAGGTTTTTGGCAAAGCAGACAATAGGGGAATTCCCGATTGAGCAGGTCTCATAATAACCATCTCATTATTAATGGCTCTTAAATCTTGCAATAATCTCCATTTACCAGATTTCTTTTTGATGACAAAAATGGGAGTATTATGGGAAGATACAGAAGGTTGTATATGTCCCTCCGCTAATTGTTGTTTGACCGGGTCACGGGCTACTTGTATCTTTTCTTTAGTCAGGGGCCACTGAGGAACCCATAGTGGTCTTTCTGATTTCCAAGTAATTTTTATTGTCTCAGTGACCCCTTCTGAAAACCCAATCCATGTCTATTTATTCCTTGATCTATTTGAATTGGTGCTGCTATACCTTGTGCTTGTTCTCCTAATCTTTTTCCTTTCCTAAAACCTTGTCCTGCCCTAATAGTGGGCGCATTTGGATTGATGTTATTTGTTAATGTCAAACATAATTGATCTAGGACATCTTGTCCCCATAAATTTATAGGAGGATGATCCAATACATATGGCTGTATAGTTCCTTCACATCCTTAAGGATCCTTCCAATCTAATACCATTTCACTTCTATGGGGATTAGTCGCCACTCCTAGGCCTCAAAGCATTTGAGTGGCTTGTTGTAATGGCCAATGTTTTGGCCATTCTTGATGAGATATGATGCTAAGGTCTGCACCTGTATCAAGTAGTCCATTAAATTCATGTCCTTCAATATTTAGTTTTAGCATTGGGAGAGAATCTAAATTTAAAGACAGCATAGCCCAGTCTACACCTGTGGAGCCTAATCCTCTGAAACCTCTTTCTACAGTACGACTGGAAAATTTATCATGCAGGCTGGGTATTATTAATAACTGTGCTATTCTATCTCCTGGTGAAATTACTGATATACCTCTTGGAGAACTAGCTATAATTTTTATTTCACCTTCATAATCAGGATCAATTACCCCAGGACTTATCATAAGTCCTTTTAGTGTAAAAGAACTACATCCCAATAATTAGCCTACTGTTCCTTGGGGAAGAGGTCCTTTTACTCCTGTGGGAATGATTTGAACTCCCATCTCTGGAGTTAGTACTCCTCTGGCAGAGGCACAGATGTCCAACCCTGCGCTCCCTCTGGTTTGTCTGATGAGGGATCTAATGGATAATGTGTCCTGGGCACTACCCTGATGGTGTGGCTGGGTTCCTCCATTGCCCCGTATATTTATGGTTGTGAGCCCCGGAGCATTGGGCCCCCCTGTCCGTTTTTTGGCAATGGAGCCCAATGCTTTTCTTCACAATATTGTGGGTAAACACCAGGTCCTTGTCCGTTTTTTGATAACGGAGTACCCTCTATGGTGGTTTGAGAATGGCATTCATTAGCCCAATGTCTCCCTTTATGGCATCGTGGGCAAATACCCGGTATTCTACTCCTTTGATACCTAGCTTTGTTAAATCCTTCTCCTATGGGGCAACTCCTTTTCAAATGTCCTGTTTGTTCACAATTGTAGCATGTTTTCGGCCTGGCATCTAAAGCCTGTTGTACTGCAGCTGCCAGGACTTGCCCTTGTTCATGAATGCTCTACATAATTCTATATATGTGTTTAAATCTCCATGTTTCCATGGTCTAATGGCCTCCTTACATCATCTGTTTGCTTGTTCAAAGGCTAGCTGTTTAATTAATGGCATTGCTTGCTCTGTATCCCCCCAAAACTCTGGTAGCTGTTTGAATAAGCCTATCTACAAATTTATCGTAAGGTTCATTAGCTCCTTGTACTACCTTAGATAATTGACCTTGTAAATATCAATGTCCTTGTAAAGTCTTCCATGCCCTAACTGCATCTGCAGCAATCTGTGAGTATATAGCAGGATCATATGCAATTTGTTGCAGCTGACCCTCATAAGGTCCCTTTCCTAACAACATATCTATATTTCTCTGAGGATAACCAGCTGCTACATTTCACCTAGCCATCTCCATGCAAAATTCCTCATTGGCAACCTTCCATAACAGGTATTGTCCTCCATTTAGCACAGCTTTACACATTCTAGTCCAATCTGCTGGTGTCATGTTCAAGTTGGTAATGGATTCGACCAGGCTTATAGTGAAGGGTACTTGTGGACTATAGGTTGTTACAGCTTCTTTTAGCTACTTCACTGTTTTGAAATCTAAAACATGGTGAGTTCACTGCCCTCCTGCCTGTTCAAATACAGGGCATGCTAATCTTTGAGGTCCTGTCTCAGGATCCCATCTATCAACTACGGGGGTTGAGGGTCCCATAGGCGGAGCTATTGGTTGGACACTTACGCCTTCTGGTGATAGAAAGGTGTTAGTAGCAGCATCCTGTTGTAACTTTTTCCCTGATGGATTTTTCTGCTCTAATCTTTCTTTCCCTTTCTGACTATCTCGAGAGGCCTCCTCTTTTTCCTGATCTAATATGTCTTCTACCATAATCTGAACTGAAAGGTTCGTACTGGGCAAATAAAATCGTATCATCATCCACAATGGCAATGTGCCAACTGGCAGAGTTCCTGGGTTTTTCTGTTCCCTGTCCCTTAAATCTTCACCATGATGGTCCCATTGTGATATATTCAACAACTCCTCCTTAAAAAGCCATGGGCTACATTTTTGTATTGTGTCAACATATGCCCCGACTCTTTTTGGTTTTACTGGGGTGCCTTCTTCCTCTAAAAATTTACTTAACATTCTTTCAGTTTGTTTTTTTGTTAATTTCTGACCCCATATTTCTGCTACAAGGATAATGCAACTCAAACAGATAACTCAAAACAAAACCAAAGCAAAACGAAACAAAAGCGGAACAAAAAATTGTTTTATCAATTTTCCTATTTTCTTGAAATGTATATTCGTGGTCTATCTCTATCTCTTCCTCAGGGCCAAACAACTTCAAACCTTGAGCCAACCATTTTTCCCAGTTTGCCTAGGAAATTTCTAGGGATTGGCAGCTTGAAACAAAAACAAAAAAAATCAAAACAAGAACACATTGTTTTTTGAAATGGTCACCCATTTCCTCGCCTTCCCTCAGGGGCGAGCAATTTCACTTACCTCCGAGCTTCAGGCGTTCATGGACCGCCAAATGCCGCAGTCTGGCTGGACACAAATAACTAAGCCGCCACAAAGCCTTGTAGGTTCAAACAGCAACAACTTTATTTGAACTCTTACCGGCACTGCAAGGTAGGCGGACCTGCGACCACCGAAAGAACAGGCCCAGCAGCCCGCCAGCATGGTAGACACATCGCCCCGGTTTGGGGAGGGGCAGAGCCGCCACCCGCGCCTGCAAGGTAGACAGACATGCAACCGACAGACAGAACAGGCCCAGCAGCCCGCGGAGGGGCAGAGCCACCGCCCGAGCCTGCAGGGTAGGTGGACCTGCAACCCACCGGCAGAACAGACCCAGCGGCCCACAGAGGGGCAGAGCTGCCGCGCAGCAGCCTGCTGGTATGGTAGGCACATTTCCCCAATTGGAGGAGGGGCAGAGCCGCCGCCCACGCCTGCGACGGAGACTTTGCAGCTATACAAGAGCAATATAAATATATAGGGGGAAAATTCAATAACACAACAGTTTCACCAAGCAGAAAGAAACATGAACAGTATGAAAAGACAAGGAAAGAAAGGACCACAAGCAATGCAGTTCAACTCAACGTTAGAAGAGGTAATATCTGCAGCAGATGGAATGTCAGATAAAGAATTCAGGATATAAAATACTTCAGATGATCTGGAGTCTCAAGGAAGACATTAGACAGCAAAATCAAACAATGAAAGATCACTTCGACAATGAATTACATAAACAAATCCAACAAGCAAAAGATCAACTATACAGGGAGATTGAGGTTATAAAAAACAAACAGAAATCCTAGAAATGCAGGAAGCAATAAACCAACTTAAAAACTCAATTGAGAATACTACCAGCAGAGTAGAACACTTAGAAGATAGAACATCAGACAATGAAGACAAAGTACTTCAACTTGAAAAGAACATAGACAGCTCAGCAAGACTGTTAAGAAACCATGAGCAGAACATCCAAGAAATATGGGATAACATCAAGAGACCAAACGTAAGAGTCATTGGGATACAGGAAGGTATAGAGGTCCAAACCAAAAGAATGAGCAATCTATTCAATGAAATAATACGAGAAAACTTCCCAGACTTGAAGAATGAGACAGAATCCCAAATCCTAGAAGCCTACAGGATGCCGAATGTGCAAAATCATAAGAGATCCACACCTAGACACATTATAATGAAGATGCTAAACATACAGAATAAGGAGAGAATTTTAAAAGCTACAAGAGAAAGGAAGCAGATTACATTTAGGGGTAAACCAATCAGGATAACAGCTGATGTTTCAACACAGACTCTGAAAGCTAGAAGATCCAGAAATAACATATTTCAAACACTGAAAGAAAATGGGTTCCAACCAAGAATTGTGTATCCAGTGAAATTAAGCTTCAGGATGGAAGATTAAATTAAAACCTTCCACGATAAACAAAAGTTAAAAGAATTTGCAGCTAGAAAACCATCTCTTCAAAACATCCTTGGCAAAACATTACAGGAAGAGGAAATGGAAAATAATAATGAAAACCAACAGTGGGAGGTAGGACAGTAAAGGCGGGGGGAAATAATCAAAGAGGAAAACAAACCATGTTTAGTAACATAAATAAACAAATATGGCTGGAACAACAACCCATATCTCAATAATAACCCTAAATGTTAATGGCTTAAACTCACCAATTAAGAGACACAGGCTAGTAGAATGGATCACAAAACAAGACCCAACAATATGCTGCCTACAGGAGACGCATTTGATAGGAAAAGACATACATAGGCTGAAGGTGAAAGGTTGGGAAAAATCATGTCACTCATATGGACTTCGGAAACAAGCAGGAGTGTCCATACTCATATCAAATAAAATAGATTTCAAGCCAAAGTTAATCAAAAGGGATAAAGAGGGACACTACATACTGCTCAAGGGAACCATAAACCAAAAAGACATAACAATCATAAATATATATGCTCAAAACAATGGTGCAGCTATGTTCATCAAACAAACTCTTCTCAAGTTCAAGAGTCTAATAGACCACATACAATAATCATGGGAGACTTCAACACACCTCTCTCACCACTGGACAGATCTTCCAAACAAAAGTTGAATAAGGAAACTATAGAACTCAATAACACAATTAATAACCTAGACTTAATTGACATATATAGAATATACCACCCAACATCAAGCAGTTACACTTTTTTCTCAGCAGCACATGGATCCTTCTCAAAAATAGATCATATATTATGTCACAGGGCAACTCTTAGACAATATAAAGGAGTAGAGAGAATACCATGCATCTTATCTGATCATAATGAAATGAAACTGAAAATCAATGATAAAAGAAGGAAGGAAAAAGCATGCATCACTTGGAGAATGAACAATAGGTTACTGAATGATCAATGGGTTATAGAAGACATCAAGGAGGAAATTAAAAAATTCTTAGAGATTAATGAAAACACAGACACAACATATCGGAATCTATGGGACACATTGAAAGCAGTTCTAAGAGGAAAATTCATTGCTTGGAGTTCATTCCTTAAAAAAAGAAAAAACCAACAAATAAATGATCTCATACTTCATCTCAAAATCCTAGAAAAAGAAGAGCAAAACAACAGCAAAAGAAGTAGAAGGCAAGAAATAATTAAAATCAGAGCTGAAATTAATGAAATTGAAACAAAAGAAACAATTGAAAAAAATTGACAAAACTAAAAGTTGGTTCTTTGAAAAAATAAATAAAATCAACAGACCCTTAGCCATGCTAGCGAAGAGAAGAAGAGAGAGAACTCAAATTACTAGCATACGGGATGAAAAAGGCAATATCACAACAGACACTTCAGAAATACAGAAGATAATCAGAAATTATTTTGAATCCTTATACTCCAATAAAATAGAAGATAGTGAAGGCATCGATAAATTTCTTAAGTCATATGATCTGCCCATTTTGAGTCAGGAGAATATAGACAACCTAAACAGACCAATATCAATTGAGGAAATAGAAGAAACCATCAAAAGACTACCAACTAATAAAAGCCCAGGAACGGATGGGTATACAGCAGAGTTTTACAAAACCTTTAAAGAGGAACTAATACCAATACTTTTCAAGCTATTTCAGGAAATAGAAAAAGAGGGAGAACATCCAAATTCATTCTACGAGGCCAAAATCACCCTGATTCCTAAACCAGACAAAGACACTTCAAAGAAAGAAAACTACAGACCAATATCTCTAATGAACCTAGATGCAAAAATCCTCAATAAAATTCTGGAGAATCGGATACAAAAACATATCAAAAAAATTGTGCACCATGATCAAGTAGGATTCATCCCTGGGATGCAAGGCTGGTTCAATATACGGAAATCAATAAATGTTATTCACCACATCAATAGACTTAAAAATAAGAACCATATGATCATCTAGATAGATGCGGAAAAAGCATTCGACAAAGTACAGCATCCCTTAATGTTCAAAACTCTAGAAAAACTAGGGATAACAGGAACATACCTCAATATTGTAAAAGCAATCTATGCTAAGCCTCAGGCTAGCATCATTCTGAATGGAGAAAAATTGAAGGCATTCCCTCTAAAATCTAGAACAAGACAGGGATGCCCTCTCTCACCACTTCTGTTCAACATAGTTCTCGAAACACTGGCCAGAGCAATTAGACAGACGAAAGAAATTAAAGGCATCAAAATAGGAAAAGAAGAACTTAAATTATCACTATTTGCAGGTGACATGATTCTATACCTAGCAGACCCAAAAGGGTCTACAAAGAACTATTAGAGCTAATAAATGAATTCAAAGTGGCAGGATATAAAATCAACATGCATAAATCAAAGGCATTCCTGTATATCAGCAACAAATCCTCCGAAATGGAAATGAGGACAACCACTCCATTCACAATATCCTCAAAAAAATAAAATAAAATACTTGGGAATCAACCTAACAAAAGAGGTGAAAGACTTTTACAATGAAAACTGCAGAACCCTAAAGAGAAAAATAGAAGAAGATCTTAGAAGATGGAAAAATATACCCTGTTCATGAATAGGCAGAACTAACATCATCAAAATGGCGATATTACCAAAAGTTCTCTATAGGTTTAATGCAATGCCAATCTAAATCCCAACGGCATTTCTTGTAGAAATAGATAAAGCAATTATGAAATTCATATGGGAAAAAAAAGACCCAGAATAGCAAAAACAACTCTAAGCAGGAAATGTGAATCAGGCGGTATAGCGATACCAGACCTCAAACTATACTACAGAGCAATAGTAACAAAAACAGCATGGTACTGGTACCAAAACAGGCACGTGGACCAATGGTACAGAATAGAGGACACAGAAACCAATCCACAAAACTACAACTATCTTATATTTGATAAAGGGGCTAAAAGCATGAAATGGAGGAAGGATAGCATCTTCAACAAATGGTGCTGGGAAAACTGGAAATCCATATGCAACAAAATGAAATTGAATCCCTTTCTCTCGCCATGCACAAAAGTTAACTCAAAATGGATCAAGGAGTTTGATATCAAATCAGAGACATTGCGTCTGATAGAAGAAAATGTTGACTATGATCTACATACTGTGGGGTCGGGCTCCAAATTCCTCAGTAGGACACCCATAGCACAAGAGTTAATAACTAGAATCAACAAATGGGACTTACTCAAACTAAAAAGTTTTTTCTCAGCAAAAGAAACAATAAGAGAGGTAAATAGGGAGCCTACATCCTGAGAACAAATCTTTACTCCTCACACTTCAGATAGAGCCCTAATATCCAGAGTATACAAAGAACTCAAAAAATTAAACAATAAGAAAACGAATAACCCAATTAACAATGGGCCAAGGACCTGAACAGACACTTCTCAGAGGAGGACATACAATCAATCAATAAGTACATGAAAAAATGCTCACCATCTCTAGCAGTCAGAGAAATGCAAATCAAAACCACCCTAAGATACCATCTCACTCCAGTAAGATTGGCAGCCATTAGGAAGTCAAACAGCAAGTGCTGGCGAGGATGTGGGGAAAAGGGTACACTTGTACATTGCTGGTGGGACTGCAAATTGGTGCGGCCAATTTGGAAAGCAGTTTGGAGATTTCTTGGAAAGCTGGGAATGGAACCACCATTTGACCCAGCTATTCCCCTTCTCGGTCTATTCCCTAAAGACCTAAAAAGAGCATGCTACAGGGACACTGCTACATCGATGTTCATAGCAGCACAATTCACAATAGCAAGACTGTGGGACCAACCTATATGCCCTTCAATAGACAAATGGATAAAAAAATGTGGCATTTATACACAATGGAGTATTACTCTGCATTAAAAAATGACAAAATCATAGAATTTGCAGGGAAATGGATGGCATTAGAACAGATTATGCTAAGTGAAGCTAGCCAATCCCTAAAAAACAAATGCCAAATGTTTTCTTTGATATAAGGAGAACTAAGAACAGAGTTGGGAGGAAGAGCATGAGAAGAAGATTAACATTAAACAGGGTGAGAGGTAGGAGGGAAACGGAAAGAGAAGGGAAATTGCATGGAAATGGATGGAGACCCTCAGGGTTATACAAAATTACATACAAGAGGAAGTGAGGGGAAAGGGGAAAAAAACAAGGGGGAGAAATGAATTACAGTAGATGGGGTAGACAGAGAAGATGGGAGGGGAGGGGATGGGGGATAGTAGAGGATAGGAAAGGCAGCAGAATACAACAGACACTAGTATAGCAATATGTAAAACAGTGGATGTGTAACCGATGTGAAGCTGCAATCTGTATGCGGGGTAAAAATGGGAGTTCATAACCCACTTGAATCAAAGTGTGAAATATGATATGTCAAGAACTATGTAATGTTTTGAACAACCAACAATAAAAATTAAAGGAAAAAAAAGATTTCATTAGTAACAAACTTAAAATAGGCACATGCACTTTGAATTAGATGAATGCCAACTTTTTTAGAATTATAATTGACAGAATCAAATATTTCAATAAGGAAAAAAAAGAGAAGTGTCCAAAGCAGGGGTCTTAATATTGTATCAGAACACCATGAGCATGAAATTGCCTCACTACAATTGAAGAAGTGCACGAGATAGAACTTGATTATTGAATCATTGAACTAATTAATTTTTATTATTAAAGAGATCTAACAAGATCCTCGTGCATCCTGAGGTGTACATGAACTTGCTTACAACAGATGACAGATTATGACTCAAAGCCAAAGTGCATGAAGAATCTTCTCACAGAACTGTTATTTTCCATTTTCTCACCTTTAATCCTTATAAACACAATCACCTCAAGTCAACATAATGATGTGACTATTTATTATCATTATTGCTGCTTATGCAAATTAGAGAGATTTGATGGGAGTGCAGCACTACCTGCTTTAGCACCTTATCTAAATAAAATAATTAACTATGTACTCTTTTTTATTCAGGGTTTTTCAATATTCTGTTTGTGAATTATTCTACATTTTTGTGCATGGCTAGAGAATCACTTATCCCCATTGATATTAAGTACTCCATCTGTGGGTATATCATAATATTTATCCATGCAAGTGCTGATAAACATTTCAGTAGTATCTGGTGTTTGAGGATTATTAGGGAAAAAAACTATTATGAAAATTCCTGTACTTTCTAGTTAGTTCACAGGCAGGCACATACTTCTAATATATACACTTTGGAAAGGCATGTGTTCAGCACAAGCAGATACTCCAAAGAGTTTCAGAGCTGTGCTATCTAGTCTTTGCACTAGCAGTGTGTGAGCATTCCAGGTTCTCCACAAGTTCATCATACCCTGACATTGTCAGCTGTGGGGACAAGTGCATGGAGTACTGTGTACATCGCATACGTTAAGGGCATCTTAGTGGCAGGCCACTCCCCTCATGCTAGGCGTGTGAGCAGCAGGCCACTTACCCTGTAGGCACAGCCCTGGGCATGAGGCCATGTGTTGCAGTCCCTGTGCTTGCTCCACCACCCACTCCTGGATTGGTCGCTGCAAGGATGGTTAGCAGACATTGCATTGGTGGCTGCCTGTAATCTGCTTAGCTACTGCCTGAGTATTTATACATGGTAACTGTGCGATACAATCAGACCTGCTTCCTGCTTGGTCTCCAGAGGTCTTGATTAGTGACTCCGCAGCCATACTTTCCTCTACCCTGTTCTGTGGACCTCCTCGCTGGATGAGAGAGAGCCCTCGCAGTCAGCTGTATATTTATTAGCAGATGTGTAGTGGTAACATATAATGGTATTAATGAATAATACAATTGAACATCTTTTCATATGTTTATTACCCATTTTTATTACCAAGTTTGTCTTTTACATGCATTCCACTTTAAAATCCTTTTGTCACAGAATATTTTTTTACATCTATGTGTTTATGTAAGCTTGAATGGCTTGTTACATGAAAATGAACAAATATAATATTTGCCCATTAAAACATATTCAGGCTGCTTTCATTATATATATATATATATATATATATATATATATATATATATATATATATATATCCCTGAATGTAAGGGCAACTTTATCTTACTGAAAATTAAAGCTCCAAATTGTTTTAACTTGCCAGCCTCCTCAGACTCAGAACAGAAACAGTTCCATAACACTGCCTAGCTAAATCTACATTCTATTACTATTATAATCTATTACTACCTTTTGTCCCACTTTGCCAACACTTCTCTTATAAAAGCTTCCCTTTCCCTTGAGTTTTCTGAAGATGATAATTTGAAATGAAAAGGTTTCCTCTGTCTTCCATCAAAACTAGGCTTGAATAAAAATTATTTTCCTGCCACCTTGCCTCCTGAGGTTTTGGTGGAGTGAGGAGGGGTAAAACCTTGCCTCTTGTCCTCACAGGGAACGGTTCTGTGCATCAATTCTGTGGGCAATTTGGAGGGAGAAAAGGGGAAAACATGTTTTAGAGTTCCAGCACTTCCCATTATTGTTGTTCAAGAACAAGCATATGACATTTTACTCTTTCAAGTGTTTCTACAAATAGGCAGGTCATTTTATAAGTTAAATTGGTGGAATTTTTATAAGCACTGATGGCATGGCCAGGAACTATCACTTTTTACCATCTCCAATTCATTCTACCTGCTTAGTCATGGGGAGTTGTCAAAACACAAATTAAGTCATGTCACCATTATTAAAAGTCTTTAAGAATGAATTTGTAAGTCTCCCATTACAGCAAGAATCAATCTAGTCTTCCTGTCAAGGCTTGCAAAACCCTACCCAGCTGGGCTCCTGCCTGCTCTTCTTCTCATCTCTCTGTCTCAGCATCACCATCTGGCCCTTCCTGCAGGGCCAAACATATAAAGCTCTTCCTCACTGAGGAATTTGCACACAGACCTTTTATGTCTGGAATTCACATCCCTCATTTCAATCCTAATTTTGTGCTCAGTAAAAGTTCATCTTAACTCATTTCCTGATGGAAAGATCACCAACTGATTAGCCTCAACTGGTTCTACACTTTCTTTCTACACTGACTCCTGCACACTGTGCTAATCCTTTACGATGCTTATGAGCAATTCAAATTCTTGCTGTTGGTATAATTCATTTGATGTCTTATTTCTGAACTGAGACATACAAGAACACAAAAATGTAGCCACTTTCCCCTCAGCACCTTCCCAAGGCTTCCCTAGTGCCAGCAGCACATGGCTAGGGTCAATGCAGTTACCTGTTTACTCACTGACCAGATGCAATTGTGATTAAAAGTACTTGTATTGACCTCACTCAGGATCTCATATTGTAAGGGCCCAGCTAACACCAGAGGAAGAGACCACCAAGAGACTGACTTTATGCAATAAGCAGGAGGGAGTTTATTGAGATTCCAGCATGCTGGGGCTCTGTACCCACTCGAGAAGGGAGAGCAGCCCAGAGCCCAGAGCCAGGGTTGAACAATGCTTAAGTACACTTTTTTGGGGGGAGGGCGGGGACTTTACATACATCACAGTCTCCTTTAACAAATCACCATACACTGCAGGAAAGTCAAACAACAATTCTTAGACTTGATTAGTACATACATTGGTGGGAACAGGGCAGGCTGGAGTGATAGGTCATTCCTAAGGAGGGGGTTACATTCAAACTGATTGGTTCGGGCCCTGTATGCCTACGTGACAAGCTGCACAGAGCCCTAGGCTATTAATCAACTAAATGGCCAGTAGGGCGTTGTCTTAACTGCCTCAGGAATTTCAGGTTCTGGATGTAGCAGAGGAACTTAACAATTCCTGGTCCTTCACTTTTTAACTCAGGCCTTGCAGCTTAGAAACTTTACAATGCCCGGTCTTTTACATTTTAACTCAGGCTTTGCAGTTTAGAAGCAGCTTAGAAACTTTACCCTTTCAATATGAGTTTTTTTTCTCTGAATTATGAATGTGTAAAACAAATCAGAACACAAACTCATAAAGGTGAGCTTTAAGTCAGTGTCGAATTTCTGGCTATAATCATCACTATAGTCATCATTTTGTTAGCTTTTCATATAGATTTCTATGATTCAGAAGAAATGATGTCTGTAAGATAATTTTATTACATTATCAACTTGTTTTAAGAATTTTGCTCAGATTTGTTCGTATATGTACTAGAGTTTTAGATTTTATTCTTAGTCCAATTATTTACTCAATATTTGTAATGCTTAATTTGAATTGTCAACTTGATTGGATTAAGAGACCTCAAAGATTAAAAGGCTTCTGGGTGTGTCAATAAGGGTGTGTCTAGGAATGTTTGGCATGTGGGATATCAAACTGAAGTGAAGACCCTCCCTAAGCACAGGCAGCACCATCCTATAGGATGATGGCTTGGATGGAATAAAAGTTGAGCTGGCTGATGTTATTTGCAGAAATAATAAGACATTTCATCATATAATGGTCAAATCTACTTTCATTATTATCACTATCACTATAATTTATAATTTTTTTCAAAATGAATGAGATACAAGCTTTCTTTATGATCTTCCAAAGATGGAGTAGGTAATGAATGGTATGTGTCCCTTGAACCTCTGATTCCAATCATTTCTCCCCAAAAGGAGCCAATGATATTAGTTTCTCATTAAAACTTCAAAAGACATTTTATTTGTACAATGTATATTTGCAGATGATAATTTCACTTTTAATAGTGGTCAACCATATATACTATTTTGGACTTTGTTTTTACCTAACAATTTATCTTCAAGATCCTTTGTATTAGGGTACCTAGAGTTCCAAGGCATTTTGTTTCCTGGCTATTCCAGTATTGACACATATGAAAATTTATAGTACCAATTTTATGTAGATGACATTTACATAGTTTCCGAACTTTTCTGATTAAAATCAATGCATTAAAGAACCTCTTATGTATGTAAACTATTGCAAATGTGAGTTTACTAAAACTAGCATTATCTGTAAATGTTTCCAAGCATTTGTTCCATCTAAGGCAGGTCATGCACTGATATCTTCTAGCAAGCACTTTTTATGTTTAAAACTTTGCAGAATTAAAACGAAAAACTTGAGCACCAAAATAGGCCAAAGCATGTACCACAAGCCACATTTTTCCTTACTTCTTTCTAAACAGTGAGCAAAGTCCTTTTCCAAGTTTACCAACAGAACTACCAAGAGAAAATAATGCATTTAGACCATTGCCAAATGATTCCAATACTTGAAAAATCCAGGGAATTTTACTCTCCTTTGTATTATCAATCATATTTCTCAGTTGATTAATTGTTGCATTCATTTCCTCAGATTTCCTCTTGAATCCTTCCTCAAGCAAATCCTTTTGAACCTAAAATAAATAGAATTGAAAGGGGTGTAAATATTTTATAATTTTGAGTTATACTTTGTTTAAAAAACTTTGTCAACATGTCTTATTTTCTCCCTAAAATTTTTTCTCAATTACTGTAGGTTAATTTAGCAACAAAGACTATCATCTGAGCTAGACCTAGACACTACCAGGAAGTAACATTTCCCACTTTACTAATATTCACCCACCATTACAGATTGGCTGTGTGCTAACCAAGGTGTGAGAACAAATTCATATTCTTGCCAAGAAATGCTATTGGTCTGAATAAACAGATTCTCAATCCCACTGGGATGGCATGGTCACCATCACATAGCAATGATGAGAACACATTATTTGATCCAGAAATCCATTACCATATAATTTCCAAATGGACAATGAGGGATTTCCTCTCATGCCCTGTGCAGCTGTTTACATCTGGATTTAACTGCAGCAAGTTTAGAAGCTGTCACTTTCCTGGGTTTCTACTTCTGTCAGTGCAGATCTGCCTTAAGGTCTTTGAGTAGAAATAGGGCTCCAGACAACATGGGACTTGGTGATGCTAACCAGTTGCTGTTCCCATCTTGACTACAACTGGTTAAAATCTGTCTGCTTAATCAGGCCCTCATGAGATTTTTTTTGTTTGTTTATTCCTTTTATTCATTTACCAAATACTTGAAAATAAAACCTTAACAGTCAATCATTTTACCACTACACCCCTTTTATGCATCTCTAAACAATGTTAATATTTGTCTTATATAAACACAAGGGCTTTATCATACTTATCAAAATTATTTCACATTATCTAATGCTTCCAATTTTCTTGATTGTTTCAAATATTCTGGAAGTTGTTTTGTTCAAATCAGGGTCCCAAAAAAGTTTATATATATTTGGTTATTAGGTCTGAACTATCTTTTAATCTAGAAAAGTTCACCTCACTACTAACTGCCATGACTTCTCCTTCTCTTCCTTCTTATCCTCCTCTTTCTCCTTCTTGCCTTTTTTTAATCCATTGACTTGTTTCAGACTGAGACAATTGCCCTATAGAATGTCCCACACTCTAGATATCACTGTCATAAGATTATTTTAAAATCTCCTTAAACAGCAGCTTACACCATGTATAAAATCTAAAGATTTAAGGGACTATAAATGACTCTCCAGAGTCTAAATATAGAATACAATTTAAAAAAATATATCTTTTTACAAGAGAATTCAGGGCTTGCAATAAATCACAAGCAACACATGGTGATTATCTTCCTTCTGTGAGCTGAGTGTAATTTGCACTATTCCTTCTGGGGCCCCAGGACCATCAGAACTACTGAGCAGGGCATCACCCACCTTCAGCTGGTGCTCCAACATGGTGTTCTGGTTTTTCAGGAGCTCTTCTCTCTCCTCCTCCAGCTTCTTTTTCAGTTGCTCCACGTTTTCCTTGAAACTCCTCTCTTGAGCCTCCATCTGTTGCTGTTGTTCCTGTAGTTTCTGTCTTGAAAGCTCCTCTTCCCTCTCAGCTGCCTCCTTCTTGGCCCGCTCCTCTGTCACAGGAAAGTTTTAGAGAAGGAAGAAAGAAACAACAACTATACTATAATTTCCTGAGCTCAGAGACCAAACCAAATCTGAAAGGCAGGGCAAGGCAGGAAACCACAGAATTCACACAAGTCCACACCATCAAGTGCAAGTTTCAGACACTGATAGGAAAGGTCCTGCCCATCAGGTTGAGGTCTGACCTCTACTCCCCCTTGCTCCTCACACATTCAGCAGAGCATGCATTCCACAGAGAAGGGAAAGCTCACAGTTTGGAGAAGGTCTTCCTGTCAGACCTGTCAGAGGGCTTTACAGGAATCCAACCACCACCTGAGAGTGGAGTCGTGTCCCTGTACCTGCAATGGCCTTCTCCTTATCACTGAGGGCTTTATCTGCCTGCAGGATAGACTTCTCTGTTGCTGTCTGTGACTGCAGAAACCTCTGGAAGACCTCGCCTGCCTGTGGAACCAAGAAGAAGCAAAAAACTTAGATTTCATTGGAAGACCACTTCTGTAAAAACAATATATCAGCCAGAGGCAGTGGTGCACACTTATAAATCCCAGCAACTTGGGAGGATGAGGAAGGAGGGTTGCAAGTTCAAAGCCAACCTCAGAAACTTAGCAAGGCCCTAAGCAACTGCACAAGACCCTGTCTCAAAAATGTAAAAATAAATAAAAAGGGCTGGGGATGTGACTTAGGATCGTTAGGCACCCCTGGGTTCAATCCCCAGTCCTCAGCAAAAAATAGAATAAAATAAAACAAACAAAAAACACACATGTCCATATCATTTTGGCTTCATGGTTGAAATTTCAGTGATTCCCTTCTAAGTGACCAAGCTCCTCAGTGTGACCTGAGACCCTCCATATCTCCTCTTCCTGCCCCCTCCTCCCCTTCTCCCAATGCTTTTTCCCTCCACCTGCTCTAGGCTCCACCTAGTCTAAATGAGGTGAAATTGTACAAATTATAATCTCTAATGCTTTCACGTGTTTGTTTTCCAATGTGAAATGCTGCCTCTGGTCTATGCTGCTGCTTTCTCCCACCACTGGCTGGGTATAACTTTGGACCAGTTATTAAATCTGTCTGGGCCTCTCAGTTCAGATGTATAAAATGTTCACATGAGGAGAGGTATTACATAGAGTTGTTTGGGAAACTAAATTATTAAAAGTTCTCGGGAAAAAGCATATCACCATGTCTATAGTCAATAGAATATGAAATGTTAATTGTGCCATTATTGTGTTTCCTGCCACCACCTATGTAGCCTGTTGTCCCTGGCTCATAAGTGATATCAATAAGTGATATCACTCAATATGTCCATTTAGTTGACTCTTTCTTACCTTGATAAGCCCTGAGAGCAAAGGTTCTGACTGAACCTTGGGAATCATCAGCACTTGGCACATTTCAAATAATGTGGATGATGAAATTCATAAGTTCTTTCTGTCTTTGCTGAATTTCTGAAATCCATAATACCTTTGGAAATGAATACTTCCACTCTCAGGTAAATATAATAAATAGGAAGCATTCAAAGACTAAGTGGGGTCAGGGAGTAGCTCAGTGGTAGAGCACTTGTCTAGATAGCACAAAGCCCTGGGTTTCCATCTCCAGCTCTGGGGAAGAGGGAGGGAGATAGAGGTATCATGCTTTCTTATCACTCACAAGTAGATTTAAGAGATCCCTTGACTGTTCTCTAAGCTACCCCATGTCCCCATACTCCTCACCTTGACTCCTTTCCTGGGCACTTGCAAATAGTTCTGTTCAACATTTTCTCTTGCTTTCATGTAGAGCTTGTGGCCTCCAGGAACAGAGAAAGTTCCTGCAGAAATGCTTTCCATTAGGGTCTTTGAAAGCCGATTCAGTTCAGCCTGGCAGTATTTTTCAGAAGTCTCCTCATTCTTCAGCAAGAAATAGTTCTTCTTCTCCTCTATTATTTTCTGCAATGGAATTATAGACACATGTTACTGGAAGATAGGAATGAAAAAGATAAAACTCCAAAGAACCTTATAGAAGGGTCAATCTAACTATATTGATGATGAGAAAAGCATTCAAGTGGAATAAGACTTGGGATGAATCAGAAATCACAAAACTTGACTCATTACATCCCTGAAGATCCTATGCAAGTCTACAGGAAAATTTCTTAAACTTCCTGGGCCTCAAAATGCTCATCTGTGTGATGAAGGGATTGTATTCCAGAAGCTCCATGGTGTCTTGCCAGCTGTGGAGTGCTGTGATTCGATCTTCAATGATGCAATGAAACAAGGAATAACATAAGATGAACAGCAACGTGGAAAGAGGGTCTGGTGAAAGAAACTTTGGTTCCTAAGGAAAGGAGAGTGTGCACAGAAGAAGAAACAGTATGGGGTTGACTTGCAGGTGTTCTAGGCTGGCTTGTCACCCATAGAAGGATTTTTCAGTGTTCATTAGAAGCATTCAGGGGGATATTGATACAGACTTGACTTCAGTCATCAGATTGTTATGGAAGATATCTATTCTGGTTTTCCTTCAGTCATCTGAGAGATTTCTGGATAATGTGCCCCAAGTTTGGGGGAGGGGGCAAAGAGGGATATATGGTCTTTGGGAACTGTATTCCTCATGAGAATCCAAAGTGCTTTATCCTTGAATTAGAGAGAGGAACCCTGAGGTCCATAAAGGCACCTGTAGGCTTCATTTTCAAGGGAACTACCAGAAAAGGTAATAACTGAGACAATTACCGCCAGTTCCTTTTGGAACTCCTGATTTTCATCCTTGAAGGAGTGCTCCATGAAGACTGTGATGGCTTCCTTCTCACAGGCTGCGTGCACCTCCAGCAGCTCCTGGAGTGTGTCTGTGGGGAACTGCACCCGCTGGGCCATCTGCTCACTGTAGTGGTCGGCTGCCTTCTGCAGGGCTGCTGAATTCTCACGCTGGGCCAGAGTGGTCACCGCATTCTCCAAACAAGGCACTGATCCACTAGCGATGGTGTCTACATAGGTCACCACCAGAGTCCCCAGGCCTGAGGAAGCCAGAAATTTTAGGGGATAAATTAGAATCTATAACTCAATAAGATCCAAGATTCTAAGACAATATTTCTAAAACCTCATACACATAAAAACACACATGCCTACCTCTTTCTACTATCATCACTCTGGTGTTACTATTGACCTCAGTTTTATGGTTCTCTAGGCCACAGTATTTAAAATGTTAACTATCCACCTCCCTGTAATATATTAAGTGTATATGAAAACACAACGTCTCAATTAAAAGTCAAAGGAAAACACATTACATAGGTTGACCAATGAGGAAAGGTATATCAGATTATATTTATTGCCAAAACTTTGAAAGGATTTTTAGGTGTTTACAGGCCAGCATTTATATATGAGCTACTATAAGTTTCCAAAATACACATCATATTCTCCTTACAAACAACACTTAACATATAAGAATTCCCCTAAAAAAAAATAGTATCTGTTTTTATACACTATTAGTGATTTTTATTATCAATGGAGGATTTTTCAGATATGTGGAAGCCAAGACACCAGTAACAAAGTGCACAATTTTACAGAAGGTCTGTAAACCCTAAAAGTAACCTGATTTAAAATTGTGCGTATTTCTCCAATTATCAAACAAAACTAATGGAAACACATTATATAGTATATTCAACATGTATTAGTCAACACAGAAATATGAAAAGACTCACGATTGCCAGTAACCACAATCCCCTCTCTGAGTGTCTTGATCTTTGCCTGGGTAAAGATGTAAGAACTGAAACTATTTGTTTGTTCCTGGAATTTAGGATCCAGTTGGTCTTCTGAGACGCTCTCAATATGGGCTAGGTGTTCTTTGTTATTTGTTGGCCGGTCAAAGACAAAACACTTCCGTTTTGGAAAGAAATTCCTGATGCATTCCCTGGGCTGATTGAACATTGCAACTCTGGAGCCATTCCCTGAGGGATGGAAAAAACAGAGAATACAGTAGAAATTGTCTTAGGACTGGGAACTAAAGATTTTTTGACAGGGGTTGTTGTATCTTTGCAGTTAATATATACTGTTAAAGAACTGTTTTAACATTAACATTCAATACTTCTTTGCACACCAAACTTGTGCCAATGATGTAACTCTGACAAGAGATTTAGATCCTAGCAGAAAAAAAATATCTAGACTGATATCCCCAGATCTGAACATGGTACCAGTATATAGAGTTGTTATTTATTATATGTTCACTGAATGAATGAAAGGTTAAACATAAATCTCTGGTCCACTCAATCCCTTGCAAAAATTGAGCTGTGGGACCAGAAAGAAGACACACAAATAGTGATAATGGAGCAATATCAGAAATAACATTAGGAATACTGAGAACAATACCATAATTCATTAAGGAAAACTACTTCCATGCTAAAAAGAATTCATTTTTTTAAAAGCCAAATAAACAGAAAGAATGAAATAGTTGTTACCAGGGGTGGGGAGGAAATGGGAAATGTAGGTCAAACATTAAAGTAACAGATATGTAGGAAGCAGAAGTTTAGGGATCTAATGTCCAACATGAGGACTATGGGTAACAAAACTACTATATTTGGGATTGTTATTAAATCAAATCAACTAACTGAGATGATAGATGGATTATCAGCTTTACTTTACTAATCACCTTACTATCTGTATATATCCCATAATATTGGGATGTAATATAACAATGTAGTTTGTTTTTTTAAAATAACTTTCACACAATGTTAGCTATTTGTAGCAAACATTTCCAAAGACCAAAAGTAAACAAAATGTGATTTTTAAAATTTGAGACAGAGGTGTATATTTGATTTGACTATTTGCTTTTCTGCCTACCAATTTTTCAATTAATGTTTTGAGAAACCATAGAGAGAAAAATGAAAGCACAAAAGAATAAATCAGAATTGGTATTCTCACAAGATTTTTTTAGGTATGCACCCATGTAAATAATTTACATATAAGCAATATGTAAACCAATTAATATAATTTTTTAAAATAATACCATGAGTAAATGTGTTGGAATTAAGAGAAAGCCACCATATACAAGTAAAATGAGTGTTCTTATAATCATAATAAATATTGGAAAGGAATAAATAGAAAAGATACATGCTTCTTCAGGCCTATTTAGAACACAAAGGTATGAGAGTGGAAAGGGAGTACTGGCAAGTGAACTCAGGGCCGTTCCAGGGAGTTACATACCCAAACCTTTTTAGTTTTCATTTTAAGATAGGATCTTGCTAAGTTGCCCAAATTGGCCTCAAACTTGAGATCCTGCTGCTCTAGGCAGGGGCCACTACCACTGAGCTATATCCACAGCCTTTTTTATTTTTTTATTTTGAGACAGGTCTCATTAAGCTTGAACTTGAGATTCTGCTGCTCTGTACTTTAATGTTTGACCTACATTTCCCATTTCCTCCCCACCCCTGGTAACAACTATTTCATTCTTTCTGTTTATTTGGCTTTTAAAAAAATGAATTCTTTTTAGCACGGAAGTAGTTTTCCTTAATGAATTATGGTATTGTTCTCAGTATTCCTAATGTTATTTCTGATATTGCTCCATTATTACTATTTGTGTGTCTTCTTTCTGGTCCAAGTGCCAAGAATTACAGATGCCACACCTGGATCACAAAGGTATTCATATGAATGAAATAAATACACTAGTATTTTAAAATTATAAGAATTATCTCTGTGAAATACATATTTTTTCATGTATTTGATTATAATTTCATGTCTAACAATTTTGAGGCCATTCGTTCTCCTAAACAGAGGAAAGCAGATGCCAAAGAGGATACAGAAGTGTCTGGTCACTAGAAAGTTTTAGCCTCCATTGTAATCAGGAAACTAAAGTAAAAATTGTTTAAAAGAATTTGGTTTTGAATAATTTCATTGTATTTTAGGCCTTATATTTCTTAAGTAAACATCAGTTCCTGGAGCTCTTCAACCTATACTCCACTCACCATTGCTGCAGACCTCAGTTCAGTCTCAAATACTAATGGAACCCAAGAAATGATGGGCAGTTTTCAGTGATCCCACCCACTCCTGAGCCACACTCTGGTACCTTTAATCAGCTTCAAGGCATTCTCCAAGTACTGGTCTTCTGTGATGTCCTCACCATTAAACTTCAGCTCCAGGGTGAAATCCCTGACAGTCCAGACAAAGTCTGGAAAGAAACTCACAAACTCTGTGCAATCTTCTATTTCATCAGGCTCTGAGGAGGACTTTGCCCTGATTAATTCTGTCAGCTCTGTCACATAACTAGGTCTTGGCTGAGGAAAAAACATCATTTCCGTGTTTCCCTATTAAAAAGTTCTAATAAACGGCCTCTTTTGCCATAGGTGCTCACTGCTTCACCAGAAACTACAAAAGATAATGACTCAATATTCATTCCCCTAAACTCAATGACAAGGTGGTTGAGTTCCTGGAAGGATACTGCAGCTGGTCCAGGGCCTGCTGATTGATGGTGCCCATGCTGTTGTAGACAAAGGTGCTGCTGAGAAGCACGGCCAGGGCAAAGATCCAGGAGTCATTCTTAGGGTCACCCTAGAAATCACATTACAGCAAGGAACTTAGGAGTTATATCTTAAAAATTCATTCAGACCTTTATTCTGTCAGTCTTTCTTTATGGGTTTACTAATAGGAATTCATATGCAATGAAGAAAGACCTGAACAAATAACAGCTTTGACAATTATAAGGTTTCTTAGAATCTTAATTTCTTCATATGATGATTCTCATCTTACATAGCTTTATTTTTCTCAATGAGATGAAATAAGATAATATACATACATAAACTTGTACTCTATTGGGTTCTCAATAGGATATTCATTCAATCATTGATGTTAGCATTTCCTCATTCTCTCTATATTTATTGACCATAGACCATATAAAACATATAAATATCAGAGTAGGGATAGTTGGGCATAGATGGCTACTGATCCCACTGATCTTAGATTTAGAAAAACAAATTTAACAATAACAAGTTACTTTGAGATGACTAATTCAAAGCAATGAAGATATTCACAATAATAAATACAACACAGATAATAATATCTATAAAAATTTGGATCTTAGTAATTTATATAAGTAGTGAAATCCATAGCTGTTATATTAAATTAAGAAGTACATGTCAATCAAGAAAGAACAATCAAGAAAGTTGGAGAAAAACATGTATGAAGCCTTCCTAGAGATCATGAGCTGACCATTAAAGAGTTGGCAGAAGGTTGACAGAACAAATAAAGATGATCCTACAAGTAGAAAGATCCACAGAAACAAAACTAGAGATTGTAGGAGTCTTTGCAGTGAAAATAGTTATTTTGTTTGACTGAGAAGCAAGTAAGAGCAGGAAACAATGCTGGATCATGAGCGCTGACACAGGTTGATGAAGGACATGAAAGGTCAGGCTAATTTGTTTCTATAAATTGTAGTATTTGTCTAAATTAAATCTAGAAATTACTTCTAATATAAAGAGTATATAAAGCTTGTTCCTAGAGAGCAAGGCCTATGATATTCTATATAGCAATTTAAGGGTGGCTCCCCACCCTTAAATTCATTTCCTTATTTCCCCAAAACTCTAATATTAAAAAGTATTCAATGTTTTTAGAACTAGGACTTGTGGCAAATGAAAATCCATTTAGATAAGCACATACCATTGTTTGATAGATGGCTTTCAACTCTCTATGACAATGACATTTTTAAGTAAACAAAAAGAGAAATTCTAAAATCTATACAGGACCACAAAGGATACTGAATAACCAAACCAATCTTGAGCAAGAAGAACAAAGGTTAAGGTATCACACTTCCTGATTTAAAATGTTACAAAGCTACAGTGATCAGAGCAGTATGGTAATGTTGTAAAAGCAGGCATCTAGACCCATGGAACTGAAGAACACCCAGAAATAAATCCATGCTTTAATAGTCAACTCAGCTTGGACAACAGTGCCAAGAACACACAATAGGGACAGAATGGCTTTGTTAACAAGTGATGTCAGAAGAATTGGATATCCATAGCCAAAAGCGTGATTAAAATTGAACTCAAAATAGATTTGAGACTTGCATGTAAGCACTGAAAGTGGATGTACTACTGTGTGTATATCCAAAGGAAATGAAGTTGAGGCATGGAATCAAACCAAGTGTTCATCAATGGATAAATGGATGCAGAAAATGTGGGAAATGCACACACCAGAATACCACACATCCATAAAAGCGAGGAAATCTTGTCATTTGCAACAACATACATGAACCTGCAGGACTTTAAGCGAAAGTGAAATGAAGAGAGGCACAAACAGGCAAATACCACCTAACCGCACTTGTGTGGAACTTAGAGAAGTTGCATCCATACAAGTAGAGAATGGAATGGTTGTTGAAAGGGTGGTTCAAAGGCAGGGAAAGGGTCATAGAGAAACAAAACACAAAATTTCAGTTAGATAGTAGGAAAAAAATGACCATGTGTCCTGAAATTTCAAGAAGAAAACAGGCAAAAGCTTTTTAACATTGGTTTAGCCTTGGTTTTTGTGGAAATGACACCAAAAGTACAGACAACAAAAGCAAAATTAGACAAGTGGGAGAGCATCCAACTAAAAACCTTCTTGCAAGCAAGAAAAACAATCAGCCAGGTAAAAAGGAAACTACAGAATGGAATAAAAATATTAGCAAACCATATCTGATAAGGGGTTAATATTCAAAGTATATAAGAAATTCATAAAACTCAACAGTAAATCAAGCAACCCCCAAAATATGAGCAAAAAGTTAATATACAAATTGCCAATGGGTTCATGAAAAGAAATTCAACATCACTAATTATCAGGGAAATGAAAGTCAAAATCACAATGAGCTATCACAACAATTAGGATGGCTATGAACAAAAAGACAAAAGATGACATGTGTTGATGAGGATATAGAAAAAAAAAAAAAACACTTGTATGCCGTTGATTGGAATGTAAATTGGTATAGCCGTTATGGAAAACATTCTGGAAATTCCTCAAAAAATAGAAGTACCATATGATCCAGCAATATCACTTCTCGAGAGCCAAAGGAAGTAATATCAGTATCTCAGAGAGATACCTGCCCTTCCATATTTATTACAGCATTATTTCACAACAGCCTAGATATAGATGTTTACCAAGGAATAAATGGGTAAAGAAAGTGTGGAGTATGAGTACTCAAACCTAAAAGAACAAAGGAAATTGTGCCATTTGCAAAACATGAATGAAAATTGAGGGCATTATGCTAAGTGAAGTATGCCAGGTACAAAAAGAAAAATACTACATTATCTCATTCAGGTATGGGATGTAAAGTGGTCCAATAGTCAAACCCATAGCAGCAGAAAATGGGATGATGTGTTCTGGGATCTGGGGAATGGGAGAAACAGGGAGATACTGGTCAAAAAGTACAGAGTTTCAGTTATACAAAATAAATAATTTCTAGAGTTCTAAGGTATAGCATGGTGACTCTAGTTAACACTGTATTGTATACTTGAATTTTGCTAAGAAGTTCTCTTAAGTGTTCTCACTATAAAAGCAAAAAGAAAACTAAAAATTAATACATGTATTAATTTGTTTGTACCGATCATTTCACAAAGTAAATCAAAACATCAACTTGTGCACCTTAAATGCATACAATTTTATTTGTTAATTATATTTCAAAGAAGTTGACAAAAAGTAAGCACAGAATATCTAAATCCTTATGCAAAAAAAGAGAGCATAGAAATTTAGATGCTTTTCTCAAATAAGTCTCAAAATAAAGGACAGATCACAGGCTGGGACTGTAGCTCAGTGGTAGAGTGCTTGCCTAACATGTGTGAGGCACTGGGTCTGATCCTCAGCACTACATAAAAATAAATCAAATAAATGTATTGTGTCAAAAAAAAAAAAGATCACTCAGTTTACCTATTGTTAGAAAGCTACAATATCAAAAATCCATCTTAAAATGTGTATTATAAGTAAAAAATATGCTTTGATAGAACCAGCAGTCATAGATTTCTCAAAGACTTCCAGAATGTTTGTAGTTTGAAAGGTAGATCAGGAGGCTTTCCTCATCCACAGGGATGAGGCTGATACCTCTTCACCCTCCTATCAAGCTCCCCTTACACTTAACTATTTGATCAAGTTGGGATGTGCTATGTGCATCAGTTGTCAAGCTATTGGAAGTGCTAATGGATGGCAGCCCTCAGAGGTCAGCACTCAATGAGAAAGGCTTCCAGACCTCCAAGGACTGATCAGCACCAGGGATCAAGCCCCAACTTCCTTGTCTCAACACAGGATCCTTCCAAAGGGCCAACCCAGCCACAGATTTCCCCATGGAACTGACAGGGGTCAGGCACTACACTGCAGCATGGGACCTTCCTCTCTCCAACCTGCTTCTTTCCCAGGCCTTGTATTTAACCTGAAGCATAGGTGTGGTCTCCTCAATGGGGCTGCAGGTAATTTTTTGAGGACAGAGCCTTTACTTGGTCAGTAATGCCAATCTACTGAGCCTAGAAGGCTAGAACTTAGCTACTCAATAATTTTTTATTATATTGAATCAAAGCATTCATCCTACTGAAGCAAAATTAAAGATAGGCAGTTAGTGTAGATAGGTGGTTTGGTCAGATTGAGAAAATGGAGGCCAATTTGGATCCAGGAAGTTAGAGACTGCCCCTGGAGATTGGAATGTTAATGCCTCCAGAGCCCTTTGAGCACCAAGACCACCTGCCTGTACTGCCCCTCCCAAAAGGTTGTTAAGGAAGCTTCCAGTGAGCAGACAGGAAACTGCTAATTAATGCCTCCCAGGCTGCCCATTCCCTTCCTGCCCAGATCACTCCACCTTTGCCGTTCCAACCCACCTGCTTCTCACCTTTTTTACCATTCCACCTAGATCTCTTGGGCAGGAAGGAGAGAGATAAGGGGGAAGAGGTCATGAGAACAAAGAAAATCTAAAATGTATAAAAGGGGCAAGATGCTGTCACTTCTTGGGATACCAGGATACCAGCTATGGCCCCCTTCTCCTAGGAGAAGTCTGTGTTACTATTTTTTAAAATAAAATTGCTTCCCATACTTGCCTCGGCTGCTTCTATAATGTTCAAAAACTTCCACATTTGAGGAAGCAGAACTCCTCAATGATAAAGGGTGGTACTGCTAACCATCAAGAAATAAAACATTCTATTCATCATACCTCTATCTTATCTGAGCTGGAGGTAAGATTTAGACTACCAGTTTGCCTTATTCACTATAGGTCTGTTTCCAGGTGGTAGATCAAAGCAGTTAAATTGTAAAGGGTCATAAAGCCATAAGGAGAAAATTCAGCATACAAAGGATCTGAGACTCCCTCCCTCACCTTTTCCACATCGCCCAGGCCCTCAGTGTCCAGAAGAACCAGGGTGTGATTTGGCTTGATGGGGTGGGGCACACACCACATCCAGATGCCCTTGGTTTCAGATTGCACTGTGGAGCCCAAAGGAAAGCCTGCAAGGGAAGGGGAGAACAACATATGCTGAGAGCAGAACTCCTAAGCAGCCTAGAACCCACAGAGCCTGGGATCTTGGATTGTGTGTACCCCAACAGCCAAGATGGTGGAATCTCTACTTCCTCAAGAATGCCTTACTTTGCAAGTCATCTATTTTAAGGAGCAGAGGATCAGTCATTAATCTGAGAATGATGCCACTTGAGGGTTCTAGATGAAGACAAAGAGGCATTCATGAACTAGACAAAATGGAGGTCACTAGTAGGAAGCATTTAAAAGAAATGGTGAAGCCCAGAGATCTGCAGATTAAAGATAGATGTAAGAACAAAAAAAATGAAAAAAGGAAGTTGGAATACTATTTTTTGCATTGAAAAACAAGTGAAAGAAAAAGCAAAACAGAAAAAGAGTAGTTGCAATAGGAAGTGAAGTCCAAGAAGGATTTTTAAGATGACAGATATTCAAAGATTTTTACATGTTGATGAAATATTACGTAGAGGGGAAAAATATTTTATATAAGACAGAAGAAACATTTATGGAAGTGTTAGAAAAGATGTGGATGTTAGAAAAGATACAACTGTGAGCACCAGTAGGAGAGATTTTCCTTAATCAGAATAAAGAAAAGAATATGGGGAAAGATTACAGTAAAGTAGTAATTTGGCCATGAGAATTAGAATGAGAAAGTTCCTTTACTGAGAAAAGTTGGGTCCTCCCTTGAATGAGGATCATCACTAAGAAGCTGAGATTCAGTTGGAGACAAGCAACTGGCCCTGCCCAGGACACCACTCACCGCAGTTCTGTCCTGCCAGACGGTTCATCAAGTAGGATTTTCCTGTACGGTACAGTCCAACAATGGCCACCACTATGACTGGCTGAGAAATCTTCTCAAGAATTCTTAGAGCCTGCTGGTTCACCATCAGCTGCTCATTGTTATTTTCCACCAGACAAATGGGGGCTGACATTTTTGGTCCAGATGCCATAGCAACCTGCTAACCTGGAACAGCCTCCAAGTAGAAATAAGATTACAAAGTCATTGTCTGTCTCAGAGTTATCCAACCACCCATCAACTTGGGACTGATGAGCCATCTGTACTTTGTTTGGGACTACACATAACTGAACAAGAGCAGACTCCACAAGGTTGCCTTCATCATTCTCCCAAATCTCTAATGTTTTTGATGAAACATAAGGTGTTATCTTCTCTGAAATTTTTCTACAAGTAATAATAAAACCCATGTAATGTTACTGAGGGTCTAAAATATGCTAAAAACTGTAATAAACAATTTATGTACCTGCAAGTTAGAGATTATTCAGCCCACTTTGCAAATGAGATAAATAAGCTTCACAAATGCTGAGTGAATATGTCACAGAGACAGGATTAAAAACCTAGACAATTGAGCAGAATGGCAGACTAGGAAGCTTTAAGCTCTTGTTCCTTCCATGGAGATGTAAAAAAAAAAAAAAAGAAGCTAAAATAATCTTATAAGAATTCTGAAAACCATTCAAAGAAACTGTGTGCAAAGCCACATTCAAAATAGAAGGAAATTCTATGTCTTTGCTTGCCCTTTCCCTAGCCACTCCCCAGGACATCACAGTCTTATTCTGAAGGTCTGATCCTGAATCCTCCCCACACTTTGAACTGGAGGGAAAGGAGCAGATCTTATTAGCAATAGGCTAACCTGACTGGGGCCTACTTTTCTAGTTTGTTTTTTCCTAACTTGGATTTCAGATAACCATGAATTCTTGGATATGATACCAAAGCACAGGAAATAAATGAGAAACAGATAAACTATACTTCTTTAAAATTGAAAACTGTTATGCACAAAGGATGCTATCAATGGAGCAAAAGAAAACTCACACAAAATGGGTGAAAAATATTTGCAAATCATTTGTCTGATTAAGGATTAATCTCCAGACTCTACGAAGACCTCCTACAGCTCATCAACAAGAACAGAAAACCCAATTTAAAAGTGAGCAAATGACTGAAATAGACATTTCTCCAAAGAAGATACGCAAGTGACCATAAGCACATTGAGACAGGCTCAACTCCACTAATAACTAGTGTAAAAGGAAATTTGGAGATATAATAAAATTTTAGAGTTCATTTGAATAAGATCAGTTTGTGTTTGGGGAAATATCCAGATTGAAGACTGTTTGTTTTAGTGTTTGTGTTCTGATAACAAAGCCTCAGAATCAAGTATTTATTAGAAAAATGTAGAAGCATGAGGAATAACTGATTAGTGGTAGTTACAAATTTGCCTTTTATGGGTTAACATGTAACAAGTATTAGTCACATAATCATATGTTAATTGGCTACTTATGAGTAACTGAGGTTAGGTTTTCATTCCATTTTACATAAGCATTTACCCAAATGACCCAAGTTTGTTTTGTTTAGATTTGAAGCTTTCACAAGGATAATATTATTTTTAACATCTAGTTGGCTTTGTTTGCTCAGAAATTTTTCAGGCCAAATCTCCACTTTAATCTTGCTTTAATATTAAGGAAATGCAAATCAAACCACAATATAGAGCCAGGTGTGGTAGCTCAGGCCTGTAATCCCAGCATAAACAAGAATGAGTTTATAGCATTTACTGGTAAATGGATGGAACTGGAGAATATCACATAAGTCAGTCATATTAACCAGCCCTAGAAGGTCAAAGATTGAATGTTTTCTCTCATATGCAGAAACTAGATGAAAATAAGGGAAAAGAAAAGAAAAAGAGATAGGGGAATACCATGAAAATTGAAGAGAGTTCAGTGAAGTAAAAGAAAGAGATTGAGGGAGAAGGAGGAGGAATAGGAAAAGGGAGGAACAGTGAAATTAATCTGACCATACTTTCCTATGTATATATATGAATATACCACAGTGAATTTTACCTTTATATGTTTAAATAATTTATGCATATAAATTTATGAATATAAATTATTTATATGTAAATAATTTTGTATCTTTATTGTATATTATACAATTTATATATTAAATATTAATATAATTTTTATTATATATATTCTTTCATATATATATATATATATATATATATATATATATATATATCCATAAAGCACTGTTTTTTTAAACCCATAAATAAATAGAAGAAAGATCAGTAGGGTAAAGAGAAGAGGGTGGGGAGAAGGAGAGGCAAAGGATAAATATGGGAACTGAATTGGAGCAAAGTTTATTCCATGCTTGTATAATTATGTCAAAAAGAACTCCAGGGCTAGGGTTGTGGCTCAGTGGTAGAGTGCTTGCCTAGCATGCCTGAGGCATTGGATTCAATCCTCAGCATCGCATAAAAATAAAATAAAGGTATTGTGTCCACCTACAACCAAAAAATAAATATTTTTTTAAAAAAGAACTTCAATATTATGTATATCTGAAATGAACTAATTTTTAAAAATAGCTCTAAGATTCACATGAATTCACTTAAACCAGGGGTTTCCTCTAGCAAAGTCTAAGTTGGGTAATTACAGAGTTAATAGTAAAACTATGGGTCCAACCTGAAGGGTGTTCCGACAACTAAGTGAAACAGCAGAAGTTTATATCTTAGAATAGCATACATCCAATGCAGAATTCAGTAAATGTTTCTTGAATTAATGGAAATTAAGTTATAATAACCATACTAAGCAAATCGGTCCATTAGATCATATGTCTCAACAAAATCTGCACACTGTTAATTTTTCACAGGAACAGAACATTAATCAAGTTCAAACATGCTGTTCCTCTTATCTGGTTCTTCAACATGAAGAACATCAATGTTGTGATTCCTGGAATTGTTATAATTCTTCGAATTGGGAGGGCCCCCTCTCTGCAGTCACAGGTCTAGCATGATATGGCTGTTACTGCAGACAACTTTAGAAATATCTCTGGTTAGCTATGAATGAACTGCTGAGCATTTTAAATTCAAATTAATGATTATTCTTTTGATCCTATTGAGGAATGGTTTCAAACTTCAGTGTACATAAGAATCACCCTAAGGGATTATTAAAATGTAGATTTTTAACAAGTGCTACAGGTGACTCTGATGTCCCTGTGAGAAACAAACATCACACTCACACGCACACACACAGCATCTTGCCTGTACAGTTACTTTGAACAACAAAGATCAGCACTACAGTAAATAAATTTGTTTCTACATGGGAATAGTTCTCATTCTAAAGATATCTTAAGTGTGACTACCAGAAAGATAAAAAGAGAAGTCTCTGGATTATAGTTGCCTTAAGTTCCTAGGCAGGGAGCCTCTCCTTCTGCATATTCCAGAACTGGGAAGGGAACTGAAAGAGGCCAGCAGATGGCAGATGGGCTCCCATTCAGGGCTCTTTCCACTCCCCTAGCTTCTGCCTTGAGTTGAAGATGCAGGGAATTCAGGGACCAAGGGCTTCTGTGTGTCTGGCTGTTACCTCGAAGCTGTCATTGGTCAAAGGGAGAAGCTGAGCTTCCCCAGAACTAAAGCCAGGGAAAGACCCCTGCAGGCTCAATAATGGGCTACCCTCCCTTCCTGGCCGTCCTCCAATTGCCACTTTGAACTGGAAATCAAGTCAAAAGTAAGACTAAGTGGCATGTAAAAAGAAGAAGAGGAAGAAGGAGGGGGAGTTGGGAGGAGGAGGAGGGGAAGGAGGAGGAGGAGGGGGCGAGGGGGAGGAGGAGGAGGGGGAGGAGGAACAACATACCTGCCCCACTGAACTACAGCTCCTCAGCTTCCTTGAACTTTCCTTTCCAGTCATCTGCCTTCTTCCTCTTCTGTCTCTCCTTTATATAAGCTGAAAAGTAAAACCAAAACTAAGTTAGCCCTTTCCACGAATAGAATACTGCAGACAAACTGAAATTAAAAGTAACTCACAGCATTGCTAAACCTAACAAACACATGTCTGAAAAATCAGACCAACACTCAGATACAGATGTTTGGTGTAGAGATAAAAGGACAGAAAGAAAAGCCAAACACTCCTAGTGACATCTCCGCCAACACAGTCCTGCCAAGTTTCTTTTTTCTCCCTCCTCTTGGAAGGCTTTCACAGGCTCCCTTTTAGATACATTGCTCCAGTTGGCTTATGTTTCTCTTATGAGAGAGAGAAAATCGGTGTTGCAAATGTAAGCAAAGTTATATAAATCAAAACTAGTTCAAGCATTTTGCTCTTAGTGGAAATCCCTGTTTTGCTACTGAAGAGTTTTTAATGTTTTTGAACATAGTATACGTTATCATTTTATAATAAAATAGAGAATGAAGATAGAAATAAGTAATCCTTTATTTTATTATCCAGAAATATTCATTATTGACATTTTTTTTTTAGTATTCTCACGCTTCCCCAATACATAGCCCTTCCTAACACAGGGGTTCCCTTTCTACAGACATGTAGCCAATTGGCAGGGTTTCTAAAGCATTTTAGAATTTGTGCATGTTTGTGCAGCAAAGAGACTAATCAGTTACCTCTTCCCATGGTAGGAAGATAAAGGGTGAAGTGTGGGGGAAGAGGGGAGGGACATGCATGAGAAGGCTGGGCTGTGTGAGGGCAGAGGGTATTCTCCTTCCACCTCTCCTTCACCACCCCCACCCTCCTTTTCTATGCAAAGATTTTTCATTAAAAGGACAAATAGTAATTATTTAGACCATAGGGTATGTGTTGCAACTATTCATCTCCAGCATCTATGGGCAATATGTAAATGACAGGGTGTGACTGTGTTCCTATACAACTTTATTTACAGAGGTAGGCAGAGGGCAGATTTGGTACTTGTGCCTAGTTTGCTGACCCTCAGTTTAGGTAAATGAATGCTACAACATGCAGAGAGTCATCACACTTCAAGTATCATTGTCTTACAGGTTAGTAGACTAATTTCACAATCAAATTCTGAGTGTCTACTTTTAGGGTCATTTGAGTCAAGGAGCATGCAAAATTCTTTGTTTTGGTTTGGGTTTTTTGTTTGTTTGTTTGTTTGTTTGTTTGTTTGTTTTTAAGTAGGAAAAAGAGTGTTTCCTCTATCTATCTGATTTTCATCCATGCAGCTCTTGATTTTCATCTGTGTGAACTCTTGCCTGACTGTCTGAGCCGTGCATTCACAGGTCTGCACAACTAATTGTACAACTCCCAACAACAACATAGCACAGCCCACAGCTCTGAGATAAGCCAAAGATGAACAGGTGCTGAAGGAGTATAGTCAGTTATACTGCAGAAGAGTCTGGTTTGGTTGGAGGGCAACTGTCCACATTTGCAGACTCCTATGAGCAAGGAAGCTTAATATTGGGGTGCATGGCATGGTGACTCCAGGCAGCCTAGTAGGGTGGGCAAAAAGCAAAAATGAAGGTCATAAAGACAGACTTTGTAGGGGTGAATCCGCCTTCATTTTCTAGACATAGCCTATAGACTTGAACCACAAATTAAGGAATGACACAGTGGCCAGACATGTTATCACGTGCTACACCCGAGAGAAAAGTTTGCAGGCACTGCCACCCTGTGGTGACTCAAAATCATAACTTATTCAGTGATGTGAATGCTGGATTTTGCTATGAAAAATGATTAGCTGATATCAATCAACATGGAATTTATGATATGTTATTATTAATATAGAACTTTATAATTAAAATATAAATTATAATGAAGTAGAAATTCATGTACGGAAATATATCATTTGCACACAATGATACCATATGCCTTTTTACATTTTCTAATGTACACATTGGCTACTATGCAGATTCTTTAAAGTTTCAATGAAATGATGGATGAGGTATAAAGTCTTAAGCTCCTATGGGGATAATGTGTTTTTATTTGTGTTCTCTCTTGAAGAAAAAGAAATTTGAATGCATGTTGTTTATTTGGTGTGTAATGACAGAAGACAGAGGAATGGAGAAAGAGGAAAAAGGAGAGTAGACAGAGAAATGCAAAGTGTCTCTGAAGGACAATGTGAAGTATCTATTTATCCAACTTCATACAGTTCCCATTGGTTTAAAATTGCCCCAGAGGTCTTTTATCCCTCTAAACTTATAGCTTGTGCTTGTGCAAATGGGCAGGTTTTCACACACTCACTGGAGAAAAAAAGCCAGAGAAAAAAAAGCAGAAAGATATATGAGGTGGGACACAGTGGAATACTATAAATGTCTACCATGCTACAATGAGTTTGAGAATAAACACAAGATGTGGAGTGACCAGATATTAAGAATAGAAAATAAAGTGAGGACAGAAGAAATATGGTGGCCTAATTTGACTATTCTATTAGTTATCAAATATATATATACACATATTATATATATATATACACATACAATCTCCTATTGGTCCTGCTTCTCTACAGAATCCTAACTTACATAGATTTTAATGCCAGAGGTGGTTCTAGCAAACAGAATTATAAGGATAAATTTCCTTAGTTGGTTTTATGGTTTCTAGAGTTGGCTCTCTAAATTAAGTAGGCCTAAAGTTCCTAAATTCTTTCCTGCTGGCAGCATGGAGGGCCATGACCCATGTGGGAACTGTTTAAAGAGATTCATTAACTAAATGCATCCAGTGCTCCTAATTCGATACTTGTAAGAGGCAAGGAGTTTAGTGACTCTATACATGATACTTTTGAACATTTCTGGAAAACTGAGGAATGTAACAATTTTGGATCATTGCTCTGGCTTCACTCAGCAAAGTAACAAAGGAAAAGGAATAGTTCCAGACCCACATGACCAGTCTAAAATCTTCTTAGTGTGCTCTGAAGAAGAATGTTCTCTCTTGTAGTCTCTGAGATGTCTCTTGTAGGACAGAGGTTGCTGAAAACCAGATACAAACCCTTCTCCTGAAATTGACAGAATTAAGATGCAAGTTTAACTCTCAGCCTCAAAACATGTCTGTAGTTAGAGTGAGGACACAGCTTGGAAAAGAATGGGATTCTGTAAATTGGGGTGGAAACACACAGGAGGACAATGAAGAGTCTGGAGACACTGAACTCCTACATTCTGATGAGTTTATTTTGCCAGAAGGAGTTGAGTCTCTTAGTGATGGCAGTGTCACCCTTACTCCTACCCTCTGTGGCATTGACCTCTCCACCTCCCCTAAAGGGAATTAATCCTGCTTTGCCTGTAAAAACACCAATGGCCTTCCATGATTCAGTTGTTGAGCATGAAAATACTGATGCTCCTCAGGACCCTCCCTCACCACCCACTTCTGCCTTATCTAAGCCTATAATTAGAACCAAATCTAAGCAGGCCCCTAGAAGTGATGTACACAGTGACCAATGAGGAGGTGCACTACACTCCAAAGGAACTTCTTGAATTTTCTAATTCATACAAAGATCTGGGGAACATGTGTGGGAACGTATTTTAAGAGTGTGGAATAATTGTGGAAGGAACATAAAATTAGACCAGCCTGAACTGATGGATTAAACAGATATTATAAATTTAATGTAGCAGTTTGCAGTGTTACAAAAAGTACTAATAGTTTGTTTGGATGGTTGGCTGAAGTATGGGTCAAAATACAGCCTACTGAGTGAGCTGGAAATGCCTGACACCCCTGTTTACTGTTGATGAAGGGATTCAGAGGCTCAGAGAGAATGGAATGCTGGAATGGATCTGCCCTATAGGACTTTCTCCTCCACAGTGGGAGGGTTCAAAAGGTGTACCTTTCACCAAAACTATAAGAGACAAGTTTGTGAGGGGAGTACCAGCATCCTTGAAGAATTCTGTGTCATTGCTCTTTTCTGTATACCAGACTTCATGATAGGAGCTGCAGTCAATCAATTGGGACACTTAAATGCAATGGGAATAACTGGATCCCAGAGAGAAAGGAGCCAAGTGGCAGCACTCAATTGCCAAAGACAGGGTGGCTGCACTTACCATAATGGGCAGCAAAGGAGAAGAAATGAATTGAACATTCTGACTCATGTAGATCTGTGCTCTTGGCTAATTAATTATGGTATCTCCAGAAGTCAAATAGATGGGAAACCCATCAAGATCTTACTCAACTTATATAAGCAGAAAAGTTCAAGGGCAAATGTACAAAAGCCTGTCTTAGATCATAAAAACAGAGGACCATGGCCTCTCAACCAATTGAGCTAGTTTTCAGACCCAGAACTCCTTGAATGAAGGGGAAGTAGTTCCCCTTGAGGAAGGACCCTGGTACCTACCAAAAACATTTACTGTTAATCTTTCTCCCATCCTTCCCCAAAGGGACCTAAGGCCTTTTACCATGGTAACTATTGTTTATGGAAAAGGCAATGATCAAATCTTTGAGGACTGCTAGACATAGGCTATGAATTAACATTGGCAATCCAAAATGTCACTGTGGCCTTCCAGTAAAATGGGAACTTATGGGAGTCAGGTGATCAATAGAGTTTTGGTCAAGCTCCAACTCACAATAGATCCAGTGAGTCTCCAAACTTGTCCTGTGTTTATTTCTCCAATCCTCGAATTCATAATTGTGATAGATATTCTTAGCACTTGGCAAAACTCAGATAATTGTAATGAATGACATCAAGGTCAAATTTCAAGGGAAAATGCTAACCCAAAAAGTTAAATGGAGCATTAAAGTTGCTTTTTTTCCTGATAGCATTTGCTAATTAATGAAATGTCTCATCAGTTTTGGGGGCATTATGAAGTAAGGGGCCAGAGGTCAAAGGCCAGAGCTAGATAGTAAAAGACAAAATCAATAATTCTTAATATCTAGTGCACATACATATTAACTGGACTGTGCTTTTCAAATACTCATTCTTGGGGAGACCCAAGATGGTGGAATAGAGGAGGTCACATTCTTAGCTACTCCATGGCATGAAACCAAGAAAGCAGACAGACAGCTTCTCTGCAAGGTGGGTAAAAAAAAAGGTGGGGGGACTTTACTGGAACCTAAAACTGGACATTCGAAGCAGAGTGGGGACATAGGAGGGTAGCTATAATAAAATAAGGGGAAAAAGCCAGCACCGTAGCCACTGCCACAGCCAGGCCAGAAGCTCCAGCCAGAGAGGTCCCTCCATGAGCATAGTAGAGGAATAAGGAAATTAAAGGAACCCACATTTGGGGGAGGCCAGAGGTGTGTCTGGGTATGGAGCATTTAGAGACCAAGGACATTGCCCAACAACCTGAAGGACAAGCTGCGTGATATCTGTAAGTGGGGAAAGAAGCCATCATCTCTTCAAGCAGATGTGGAGGATAAAGGAAGGAATCCTTTTGCAGCTGCAGCACAGGGACCAGCAACTGAGAAAGCCAATTCCTGGCAAACCTGAGTTTGGCTTGAAATACAACCGCTTGCAGGACTGGATGGGAGAGATGCATCTGGCCATTAACCCCAGAAAGGGTGGGGGTGGGAGATATTGTTTGGAGACTGAACCTGAGACCAGGAAAAATGGGGTCTGCAGGTAACACAGGAGACTAAGAATTGGCTCCCCGTAACACAAGTGGAACCCAAGAGAGATCCCTGGTGTACAGTCTTCCTGCATAGACCATCGAGTGCACTGACTTAAAACCCCCAGACCAATTACCATTTAGTGAAGAACCTGGAGCCGGTTTAAACCTAAACCCTACTTCCAGTCACTCCACCTATGGGATTACCTTTCTCACTCCAGCAATCCAGAGGGTGCAGCATCACACAACAGAAGACTCCACCTAAAACTGCTGAGAAGAGAAGCTCAGAATATTTTGAATTCCAAAGGAAAAAAATTCTTTAACTGGGCTGGGTTGTGGCTCAGTGGAAGAGCAGCTGCCTAGCACTTATGACGCACTGAGTTCGATCCACAGCACCAAAAATACATAAATACATAAATAAAATAAAGATATTGTATCTGTCTACAACAACAAAAATTTTTTAAAGAATTCTTTAACTTTTCATCAAGATTTTTTTTCTTTTCTTTTTAAATTATTTTTCACTGTTTGTGACCTTAATGGTATGTGGACATTTATGCAGTTTCCTTTTTTTTTTCCCTCATCTCTAGCATTTTTGAAGCCACTTATTTTACATGGATAAGTGTTTTGTGCAGTAGGATGTTTTATTAGTATATTTTAGTTGTTTTTTTTTAGTTTTTTTTATATATTTTTTTTTTCTCTTTCCTGTTTCCCTTAATTCTCTTTTTCTGCTAACAGCCAATCTCTAATGTTCTCTCTTTCACTCTTCCTTTAATTTTTTACTTCTGTCTTCTCTTCTCTTCCTTCATAATCATCACATCCTATATCACTTCTGTTCTCTCCTGTTCACCATTTGAAAGTATTTTTATTATAGGCAATAACTGATCATACCCTGTCCATTTATTGTGATAATTAACACTGTAGACATCATAGTAGGAAATATCGGTTTAATGCTATAAATTGTTTTCATTGGTTGTTATTATTTGTCTCCTCCTAAACAGTGAGGTACTTGAAACCTTCAGGGACACTATAATTCCACAGGGTAGGAACTCTACTACCTCAGATTCATACTGTTATATGGGTAGATACAAAAACAACTTGAAAAATCAAGGAAACTAATTGGCCCCAAGCAAAGCAAGATACTCCAATAACAGAATTCATCAACACAACAGTGGATGAAATGTCCCAGAAGAAGTTTAGAATGTACATAGTTTAAACTGATCTATGAAGTAAAGTATGATGTAAGAGAGCAAATACAGGGAGAAAAAGATGACTTTAATAAAGAGATAAATATTCTGGAAAGAAGAGAACCATACATCCTTGAAATAAAGAAACAATTTAAAAAATTAAAAATTGAATAGAAAGCATCACCAACAAACTGGACCACTTGGAAGACAGAACTACAGGCAATGAAGACACAATATATAACTTTGAAAATAGACTTGACCATGGAGAGAAGATGTTAAGAAACCATGAACAGAACTTCCAAAAATTATGGGATAACATGAAAAGAATAAATTTAAGATTTATTGGAATAGATGAAGGCATAGAGACACAAACCAAAGGAATGCACAACATTTTCAATAAAATAAAATCAGAAAATTTCCCAAACCTAAAGAATGAAATGGGAAGTTAAAAAAACAAAAACAAAGTGGAAAATCATATAGAAGAGGCTTACAGGACCCAAAATGTGCAAAATTACAACAGATCCACATCAAGGCACATTATAATGAAAATGTCTAGCATACAGAATAAGGATAGAATTTTGGGGAAGTTTTAGATTTAAGGCAAAAATACAATGTGTGGCCATGACATATTTCTGTTCTATGAAGCCAAAAACATGATCAAGAATTAACAGTTATATTAAAAAGATACAAAAGGTCTCTTAAAGTGACATCCTATAGTCAAAATTTCAGCATTGTAAATATCTAAAAGCTCATAATTATAAGTGATTACAATTACACAATGTGAGCAAGCATTTCGGTGGAGTTTCCAGTGTATGGGAAACACAGGGGGAAAGTAAAACAAGTTAAATTCTACCTTGAGAATGCAAGGTAGGTAGATCCTGAGCGACATGAGAAAATTAATCCACATTCTTTAAAAAGTTGATGGGACTTAAAAATGATTAATAAATTTTAAAAACAAGACAGTTATTATAGTTTGAATCTAAGCAAATATACAAATACAAGGTATTATGGTTGAATCCAGAAAGACCACCCTCCCAAAACTTATGTGTTGAAAGCATGATCCCCAGAGCAGCAAGTTCAGAGGTGGGGCCTAGAGCAATGATTACTTGATTAATCCGTCTCAGTGAATTAATCCATTTGATGAATTAATAATTTGAATGAACTACTAAGTGGCAACTGTAGTCAGGTAGGACATGGGGACATGGCCTTGGGAGCTATATCGGTCCCTGGGTTCCTTTTCTCTCTCTGCTTCCTGGCCAACATGAGGTAGGATGCTTTCTTCTCCCATGCTCTTCCACCACAATGTTCTACCTCACCTCAGGCCTTTGGAATGGAATCAGCCAAGTATGGACTGAGCCTCTGAAACTGTGAGCCAAAATAAACTTTTCTCTAAATTGTTCTTGTCAGGTATTTAGGTCACAGTGACAAAAAGCTGACTAACACACAAGCCATGAAATTTTGTTTGATACTGGCTCAAAAAGCATAAATAAATAAATGGCATAGCTATAAAGGTATTTTAAAGGCATTTGGGTAAATGAGAAAGTGACGGATTACCAGATTATGTTAGAGAATTAGCATTAATTTTTGTGGACTTCTCTAACTGTGCTAATAGCATTGTGTTTATTTATAAAAACGTACTTCTTAGGACATGCAAGCTGAAGTATTTAGAGGTGAGGTATCATGAAATCTACTAATTACTTTTAAATGATCCATCTAAGAAAATATGCAAAGAGAGATAAGAAGTATGACAAAAATATTAACAAAATTCTCTTAAGTAAAGGTATATGAGTGTTTGTTCCTCTTTCTAATTTTTTGAGTCTTTTAAATATTCCTATTTAAAATGTTAGGAGGGAGAAAATAACTGTCCACTTGCACAAAGACATTCTTGTAATGTTAAAAACATGAAAAACTGGGTACAATTGAAAGCTCTTAGTACCAAACTGCTTGAATGCATTTGGTGCATCGGTCCATCCAATGAATGCAGCCAGCCAGCCAACAAATATCGACTGAGCAAATTCTCTGCATCAAATACTATTCTAAGCCCTGAGGATAGAACAATAAAGACAGCAAATATCTCAGCTCTATGAGTTTACATTTTATTGGGGAAGAACCCCAAACAAGCAAACAAATAATAAGATCATTTCAGACAGGGAATGACTAAAGGCATAAAGAAAATGACAAGTGGCAGGGGAGGCTTCTTAGAGTGAGGTACTATGGAAGCCCATGTCGAGGTGTTGGCATTTGAGGTGAGACTTGAATGACAACAGGGAGTCAACCAGAGGAGACCTCTTAAACCTTCCTGTCCTCACAGAGTGACACTGAAGTACAAACTATTAACAGTATAACTGTATGCTGAGATTCACAAGTAACTTTCATTGTCTTTCACTACTTGATCTTCCTAGGTACAAGTAAACATTTATACCAGTCCTGGGAGGAGAGGGGTAGAGAAGAAGCAGCCTATAGTCACTCCTTTATACCCAAATGAAAGTCAGTTTGGACCCCAGAAAAGAATCCTTTTGATCTCACTGGTTAACAATCCAACAGATGGACAGGTCTCCCATTTCCAAAATGAGCAGTCAACTTTCCACATGGAACTGTTTCATACAATTTAGTGAAGAAAATGTCTTGCATTCTGCCTTAACTCATAACCTTGGGATTGAGACAAACAAACAACAACAACAAAAATTTAAAACAGTGAAAACTACTCATACATTAACTACAAGAACAAACTAGCTAAGTCTATCAAATAAAACTTTAAAGATTATGTAGCTGAGACCAGCCAGGGAGACAACCTCCAAGTTGCTCATTGGTGGGAGCCGGCAATAATACCATCAATTCCCTGTTTCCATTTTGCCTGCCAAATTCCATTAGCTTTGAGGAGCGTGAGTAGTTATTAGTAGATATCCACAAGAGGGCATACGAGGGTTTCCTTTAAGAGTTGTGCTCTTTATAGAACTCAGAAAAGAGTAAAAACAACAACAAAAAAAACAATAATATTTATATACTGAATTTATGTGTGACAAGCTGGATTTTCAAGCAGTACACTGAGCTTTCAGAAGCAATAGTTCTTGCTTTCAGGAAAAAAAAAACTGTATAAAGACACAAGTCTACAGGAAGGGACTTAAGGGTCATAGGACAAAAGTTGTAGAAGGAATAGGTAAAGAAATCTGAATCCAGCAAAACCTGCATATCCCTAAGTGAGGGAAGCCAGATCTGAGAGGGTGACCTACTGGATATTTTCAGTTATATAATATCCTGGAAAGAACGAAACTATGGAGGCAAAAGTGAAGATAGTGGTTGCCAAGGCTTGGGAGGAGGGGAAAAGGAGCAGGCAGAGCTGGGCATTATGCTGCCTGTCAAGAAAGTGAGACATTCCCTCTGTCAACTAACTTAGAAGGGACAGAGTAGAAGTTACTCAGTTCCTGAGGTTGCTTTCTGAGACTTTCTGAAGAAGCAATCAATGCATTTTCAAAATCTGCTGTGAAGTGTGATTGCTTTCTTCCTGAGCCACGGTTGAGAAATGCATTCATGTCACAGTCAGGACATGTTTGGAATGGCTGAGGTTTCCCCAATACCCACACATCATACAGTTTTGCTAATAATGTTGCCTGATGACCCTGTGGGAAGTCTGAGACAGAAGTTTTGGGAAGCACACTCCAAATCATGAACTGAACTTAGTGTGACTCTTGCCTCATTTTCCCATTGACTCTTTACAACTCCAGCTTGGTTTTGGAAAGTTCAGTGCACCTGGTAGAAACTAAGAACCAAATAATTGTTGACCTAAGCTTTTTCCCCAAGCTTTCAGTGGAAATTATTTTGAGTAAAATTCAATGGAAAACAATCATCATATTTCTTACAGCTGAACTTCCATCAGAGTCAGGTGAAGCTTCTTTAGTATTTAGTGATATAATTGGAGTAAGCCTGTTCTGTGACTGGTTACATTTTTAAAAGTTTAAATAAACATTTTTCATCAAGAAAGCTGGACACTTTCCAGCCTGCAAACATATTTCATAGGTGATTATTATTACCTTGGACAAATCCAAGGGCTTTCCCTCATGCCTCAGATGGCTTTTGGGCAAGCAGAGCTGATGTGTGTTGCTGAGCTACCCAGCCTTCCAAGGACTCTGCTCTGCTCTTGGACAGCTCAGCTCCTCAGCAATTGTGCTGAACTGGGACAGTGATCACACTGGATTTTGTAGGTATTAGACACAATGTGGTGACATGCTTTTTTAAAAAATGACAACATACTCAAAAAGTTTTTTATTTTTCTGGACTTCTTAGTTCTAAAAGTAAGATTGTGCACAAGTGGAATATGAATTAAAGTTCAGGGGTCCCAAAAGGAAGGGATCATAGCCCAACTTGCAGTTCCATGTCTTTATAAGTTAGAAATGGACGCAAATATCTCTAGAAGGTTAATTCATAAAACCTCACTCATCTTTGTCTTGATGAGTTTCAGATTACCTTTATAGAACCAACTGGCAAAGCAGGAAAAACCAAGACCTGAGAGTAACATGAGAATGAGCATCTAAGTAGGAATTGGACTCAGACTTATATGAAAGGATGAATGCTAAAGGCCAGTGGGACTACCAAGAAATTTTATCAGGCCAAACATACAGAAAAAAAGGATAATAACCCTTTGGGCTGGCCCTTTCCACAGTTGCATTTTGCAGAATGTCTGTTCCTAGAAGTAGAGAACTGACAATATGAGATAGGCAAAGAGCTGTGCTCATGGTAATATTTAATTTACTGCAGCTGCATGGTGAAATGAAAATTTAACTATAGACATACAATTGAATAATGGTACATTTAGTCTATTGTTCCAGGATTAAAGCTTTGAAACACACCAGAAAAAAAATTAACAGCCCATTGGATTCATGTGATGTGGAAAAGGCCAAAGACCACAGAATCTCTGGAGCTGGGAGCTTGCATTTGCAATTGTGTCTGCACATAAAAGACACAGGAAGTACTGAGTAAATGTTAATTTTATGGCAATAGAAATATTCTCACAGTACTGAACCATTCATCTTTATTGCAGGTTATGCAAAAACCTCAGTGTTTATTTCGTATATTGCCCAGTTCCTATACATATACATAATATTTATCCCTTCATAATGTATAGTAAATGCTGGAAATAGCTAATATTTATGCATAATTCTTTTCATATCTCATACAATGCCAAGAATCAAAGATTATGTATGTCATTTTCATTGAATTTCAATCAAAATTATAATAGGACCTTTAGAGGACCTCAGAAAATTTTGGATATGAAGAAAATAAAAGTTCATGAATACCTAAAAAAAATTTTTTAGTACCATGTGTTGAACCCAAGGGCTCTTAAACACTGAGCCCCATCTCCAGCTCTTTTCTCATTTTTTAAATTTTGAGACAGGGTCTCTCTAAGTTGCTGAGATCCTTACTAAGTTGCTGAGAGCCTCACTAAGTTTCTGAGGCTGATTTCAAAGCTGCAATCTTTTTTTAAATTAATTTATTTGCTTTAATTAGGTATATATGACAGCAGAATGCATTTTGATTCATTGTACACGATTGCAGCACAACTTTTTAATTTCTCTAGTACCTAAGGTAATGATGTCCGTCTCATTCCACCATCTCTCCTGCACCCATGCTCCCTCCCTCCTCTCCCTCCCCTTCGCCCAAAGTTTCTCCATTTTTCCCATGCCCTCCCCCATTATGGATCAGCTTCCATTTATCAGAGAGCACATGTGGCCTTTTGGGGGGTGGAATTGGCTTACTTCACTTAGCATGACTTTCTCCAACTCCATCCATTTAACTGCAAATGCCATAATTTTATTCTCTTTTAATACTAAATAATATTCCATTGTGTATATATACCACAGTTTCTTTACTCATTCATCTATTGAAGGGCATCTAAGTTGGTTCCACAGTTTAGCTATTGTGAATTGAGCTGCTATAAACATGGATGTAGCTACATTACTATAGTATGCTGATTTTAAGTCCTTTGGGTATAGAACAAGGGGTGGGATAGCTGGATCAAATGGTGGTTCCATTCCAAGTTTTCTAAGGAATCTCCATACATCAACCCTGCAATCTTTCTGCCTCAGTGTTCAGAGCCATTGGAATTATAGTGTGCGCCATCACATCCAGCTTAAAAATATCTTTTAAATATAGAAATTGAGAAATTAAGACATATCACATGTCCATCATATTTTCAAAAAACACATAGTGCTGACATAGGAACAGACAGGCCAAAGCAATTAAATATAGAATTCATAAATACTAGATCTCTGTCATATGGCAATTCACCATGTGTTATGGTTTGGATATGAGATGTCCTCCAAAACATCACATGTGATGCAAGAATGTTGAGAGCCACAGCCGAAGGGGCCCCAGCAAACTTCCAGCTGCCAGCTGATGATTGGCTCACAGCAGCCCCAGCAAACTTCTAGCTGCCAGCTGATTGGCTCCTCTGCAGTAATGCTCATTGGGCTGTTTCCCCACCCTTTCAGCTGCTCATTGGGGGACTTTTTTTGGCTCCGCCCACAGGACCCAGCCAATCAGCCTCAAGAGCAGGAGGAGTGGGGGAGGTTGAGAGGCTTGTGGGAAGCCTGTGGTGGCAGTTGGGCTCTGAGGGAATTCCTGAAGAGCTCGTGTGATGTGGCGGGTGTTCTAAATATAAAGTTAGTTTCTGCTTGACAAGTGGCTCATGCATTGTGCCCAGCCAGACTAAGGCACAAGAAGGTTCAGAGGAGAAATGATTGGGTTACCAGAGCCTTAACCCAATCAGTGTATTAATCACTTGATGAAATTAACTGACCGGTAACTGAGGATAGATGGGGTGTGGCAGGAGGGGGTAGGGCATTAGGGGCTTAGCTTTGGGTTACATATTTTGTATTTGGTGAGTGGAGATCTCTTCTTCTGCTTGTTGATCATCATGTGAGCTGCTTCCCTCTGCCACACACTCCGTCATGATGTTCTGCCTCACCTTGAGCCCTAAGGAATGGAGCTGGCCTTCTATGGACTAAGACCTCCAAAACTGTGAGCCCTCAAATAAACTTTTCAATGTTTCAATGATTGTTCTGGACAGATTTTTTAGTCACAGCAGCAAAAAAAAAATAAAAAGCTGACTAAAACATCATGTCATGGATGATACCACAAATAAGTGAAGAAAGGATGTCTTGTTTGTGAAATGATATTAAGAAATTTGATTATTACATGGGAACTAATTGAGTCTGATCTTTACCTCACATCAAATATAAAGGTGAGCTTAGGATTCAAGAACTAAAGGTATAAGGATAAATATAAAGCTAATAGAAAAATATAGACTACATCTTTGTTATCTTGGGGTGGGAAAGATTTTCTAAAGAAACTCAAAATCACACACCATAGGGCATATGGTTGAATTTCATTTAATCAGTGGAATCCCTCAACCCTTAAAATATAGATTATCAGGCAGAGATAGTTATGACATCTATAATTGCCATGATATCTATGTCTGGGAATATGTTAGAGGATGTGCATTTGTGGCAGGGGTCATTGAGCAACCTAGATGTCATCACTAGAGAGGGGATAGCTAATGTGCTAAAATGGAACAATCTTGAAAACAAAGGAGTGTAAGAAAAAAGACATTCTTTATAGTAGAACACATCCTATTTAATTAAAAATACACACATGTACACACTAATGAGTACTTTTTAAAGTAATATTTCTATATCTAAAGACACATAGCAAGTATATTGGAGACAATTTGTTGAGAAGTCAGTAGAAGAATGATATGATGAGAATTTGATGGAAACGAGATGAGAATTACTAATCTTACTAATTAAAATCCAACAAAACTGATGATCAAGCCTAGATCAGAGAGTCAGGAAATTTGTATACTAATACTGAAGAATAAAAAAAAAAAAAAACCCTCTGTATTCAAGGTTCAGTTGTTTTTTTTATTTTTTTAAGAAAAAAAAAAAAGGTAGGGGGATTGAAGAAATAAGTAAAGCTAACAAAACAAGTTCATTCTGTCCCACCCGATCCCTGATCATCTCCTACTGACCTCTGTGGTTACTACAGTAGGCTGGTTAATGGTCCCCCACATATGACAATGCCCTCATCTCCAAAACCTCTGAGTGCTTCCTTGTATAGAGAAAGGAACTTTACAGGTGTGACCTGGTAGAGGATTTTGAGGTGGAGAGATTCTCCTGGATAATCCAGGTGTGCCCAGAGCAATCAAAGGGGTCCTTACAAGAACCACGTAGGAAAAGTCAGGGAGAGGAGTAGGAGAGAGGATGATGGGAGGAAGCAGGAGATGAGAGCAATGTCAGGAAAGGGGCACAGCCAAGAGCTGCAGGACCTTCTAGACATGAAAATGGCAAGAAACAGATTCTCCTATGAAGCCTCCAGAAGAAACCAGCACCTGGATGTCAGTTTCATAAGATCCCTTTCAGAGTCTTTACCTCTGGAATTGAGAATATACTTGTGATGTCTTAGCTGGTAGATGTGTGATCATTGACTGCAGCAGCAACAGGAATCTAATTCAGTTAGAAGTACTTTAAACTCACTTCAAGATCTTTAAAGCCATCATGGAGGTGGTCAGTATGCTTCCAATAGGCCCAACAACTAATTAATGCCATTTGGAATTAGAATCTTTTTTTATATTATACAAATTATATTATACACATTTCATACACATTCTACCTCTGGGACAATGGAACAAAATGGACTGCAAGACCTTCAGGCTAGGAGTTTAGCTCAATGGTGGAGCACCTGCCTATAGCATGTGCAGAGTTCTGGTTTCAGTCCCAGCACCTCAAAAAACAAAAAGAAAAAGAATAAAGGAAAACAATAGCAAGGACCATCATCCCCACCCTGAGAGCTCTGGAAGAGACTTTGAAAAGAATAGCAAAGTGGGACTTGGAAACAGAGAATAATGAAACCAGAGCATCTAGAGCTGAACTGTTCCATCTCTAGTTATATTTCAGTTCTCTGCTGCTGGTAAACAATGCCTCATAGATGTTATAACTAATCGGTCCTAAGACAAAACATGTGAAGAAGATAGGTTACTCTTGAAACAGTTTTAGGTTAGACACTTACCACTGTTCAGCAAACCCCTTCAAATTGGACTAAAGCTCAATATCCCAATGGGATCATTCTCTTGATGCCTCAGTACTAGCTCTTCCCACTACATCTTGCAGTAGCACAGGTAAGCCCCGGGAGTTGTAGCAGCAGGGAGTTTGATGTCAAATACAACGTAGATATTAAAAGTGGGTAACTTGCTTCCAAGGGAGTGCAAGGGAGTGTGAACACCAGGCAGAGAGCCCTGCTGGCTTTCTCACCAAGAATAGTGCAAGATACACAAGCGAACCTCTCTATGCTTAAAGTCTTATACATGGAAATTTGTGATATAGAACAGTTCCAGTGTGATTCAATTGCTTTAGCAATGCTATCTACATATGCTAATAAGTTCTTAACAAAGATTTTCACAAGGTGAGGAAAGATACATAGAATGTTATGGATATTGCTGTGATATAGTAAAAAGAAGAGCATTGAGGTTGAAATCAGAATTGGGATAAATTTCCAACTCTGCCCTTAACTTTTTGACCTGGGTAAGTTGGTTCTCCTCTCTGGTTCTCAGATTCCTCATCCATGAAATGGACTGCACAATCCATTTCAGCTCCCACACACTAGACTAAAAACTCAAGTGTTCTCTTAACAAGACAGTGCTATCTAACACAGACACTCGGACGGAGGCCAGACAGCCTCCATTTTCATAGAGTGACTCTTGCAAGCCAGGTGCTCAAGACTCCATGCTTCACTTCTGTCATGTTGGTCAATATTCATGGAAAGTCCTATTATGATACATGTTTTACTATCAAAAAGACAGAAACTCAGAGATGTCAAGTGGCATACTCAAGGTTCATAGCACATGCTAGTTAAACCAGCCATGTCTGGTTCAAAACCTTGTAGTCTAGGAAAGTGAGCTTTCTCATCCCCAAAGTTTAAATAATAGCATCTAGCACTCACACAACCCTTTTTAGGTTAAGGACTCTTCCACACATACTAATTCACTCAGTCCTATCAGTAACACTACAACAAACCAAGGCAGAAGAGGAAACAGGCTCAGATACACTTAAAGAACCTAACATCACAGAATTACAAAATGGCAGAGATGGTGAAAGTTGAATTCAGGTCTCTCTGGCACTGTTCTTTTCCACTAACCCCCAGTACTCTGCTACCTCTAAAGAACTGTGAACAAGTCATTTAACATTGCTAAACTTCAATTCCCTCTACTGAAAGACCTCAACTATAAAACCTGCCACCTGTCTTCCTGAAGATTTGGCAAGTCTCAGTGTTTTATAAGCTTTTAAGAATATACAAATAGCAGAAATATTTCAGCTTCGCTTGAGCACCCACCATTTGTGTTATCCAATTTAACTACTTCCTTAAAGGTTTGGCTAGAACTCCCATAACAAATCAGTGACTAAATACCTCCATGAAATAAATATATTTCTATAAAAGCCCAGCACAGGCTGAGGGCTCAATAAACATATGTTTTATATTGTCAGTTAGAGAGGAGTTGTTAATCAGTAGTACTTCTGAAAGACAATGTAGCAGATGTTCAGGTCATCAATAACAGTATCTAGGGCAGAAACCGATCCATCAGCTAGCGTTGAAACCATAGATCACGTCACTGCATCCCAGTGCTAGGGAAGAATCAATTTACTAAAAATAAACTCAATATGATATTAAACCTGCTTCAAGAAGAAAAAATTCAAACCAATTTTTCTCAAAAAGTGTTGTATCAAGACAAGTCACACAAGTGGTTTCTCATGCCATATGGGCAAGTAAAGATATGATGTGGTTGGCAGCCCTATCACCAACCACCATGAAGAGCTGTGTCAGGAGAAGCCAGCTCTAAAAACAAATTCTACAAATTGAGTGGGGCCATCAGATGGAGTTTCAGGAAAGATAAGCTGGCCCTTTTTTTCCTAGAAGATTGACCTAGTTTTTGTAAATCATTACATTTTAATTCAGGATGGTTGAATTAATTTTTCTACATAAGTGAAAGGGCAACTTCTTTTACTTTGTTTAGAGTATTATGTGGAGTGTGTGAAAGCAAAAGAGAGAAGGAGGAAAGAGAAAGAAAAGGGAAGTGGGGAAAAGACATAGCCAGAGGAGGGGAATAAAGAGGATCATTCGTTTCACGGTGACAGATGTTTTAATTTGAGAAAAAGAAAAGTATTTCTCAAGCTTTAGAAATACCTATAATAACAGCCTCAAAATCAATTCTCAATACATTCCATACAGTTAATTCATACAGAGTATATCTTTGGCCACAATACATTAAAATGAAAAATGGAAAGTAACCAGAAAAAAGTCCAAATATTTTAAATAACTCATGGATCCAAAAGGAGTCAGAATAAGAATCGGAAATATTTTGAAGTCTTCTTTGCAATAATAAATGAGTATATGCTTCCTTAATTTGAGTGGCAGTCTCTGGGTTTATTGTTTGCTCTCTAAAATGCAGGGCATATTTTCACTCACTTGAAAAAAAACCCAGAATCGTCCCTTCATAGCGGATGTGACTGCTGAGTTGAAGCACATTCTGAGAATCAGAATTGAATCTCCACTTGCTTAATATTAATAACTTCCCCATTTGCTCTCAAGTTAATTCTTTTTTTAAAAACATCAGGAAGCAGGGATTTATTCTGTAATATGCAGGAAACACACTTTGCCCATCTGCTTCAGATATAAATTTTACAACTCAGGAAATGGCAACCCAAGCTCCTTGTGGACCCCATGCAGGGTTCTAGAAACAAACCAGAACCCGAAAATTTTAAGCTTTCTTCCCTAAAGCATACCTATATCATTATTTACAGAATTCACTTTTTTTTTTTTTTTTTTTTGGTACCGAGGATCGCACTCAGGGGCGCTCAACCACTCAGCCACATCTCCATCCTTATTGTATTTTATTTAGAGACAGGATCTCACTGAGCTGCTTAGAGCCTCTATTTTGCTGAGGCTGGCTTTGAATGCATGATCCTCCTGCCTCAACTTCCAAAGCCTCTGGGATTACAGGAGTGCACCACAGTGACCAGCTACAGAATTCATTTTTATACTGGTATCAAAATACTTGAATAAAAATAGATTTATATTTTTAAATAACAAATAGGGAAAAAATAAATCACTTTATCCCAAGTTTGTATCATGGTTTCAATTGAGAAAGGAAAGAGGATTTTTGAAATGTGATTGTTTTGCATGTTATTTATTGCAAGAGTTCATAGGTAAAAACAAATTGTAGTCAAAATAGTTTCTCAACATAATTGTCAGCTTGTTATAACTGGAATAATCTTAATTTCAAAATCTTACTACTCACTAGCCAAAAGAAAGATTTTTAAAAAATATTTTCTTTAATAATAGATGTATTTGTTGATGAATTTCTTTGATCAATTTTATAGCTAACTTTGATTATGAATTAATGACTCATTTATTTAAAATAAACCATAAATCAACTATGAAAAGCTGCTAAAGAATCTTAGAATGTCACATTTTGAAAGAATGTTACCAAAATATTTCATTCAAATTTTTTAAATATGTAGAATCATTTCAAAGTACATAGATTCTAGAGTTGGAAGATATGTATTAGAATCCTAGCTCTGTCATGGGCCAGCTACACACTTAAACTCTCTGTCATATGGGCATAATGATGATACTGCAAAGGTTTATTTTTATCCAATTCAGTGATAACTATGTTCTTAGTCGTTTTCTGGTGTTATAAGAATATATCTGAGACTAGGTAATTTATAAAGAATTGAAGTTTGTTTGAAAGTCCAAGAGCCCACACAAGCATCTGGTAGGCATCTGGCACCACAACACAGCAGAGGACAGCCCATGGCAAGACAGAGTATGTGTGCCAGCTCAGGTCTCTCTCCCTCTTTCACAGAGCCACTAATACCACCATGTAGGCCACCTTCATGACCTCATCTAATCCCGATTACTTCCCAAATGCCTCATCTCCAAATACCATTATCATTTAAGTTTGAGGTATGTTTTCAACACAGGAACTTTTAGGGAATTCGAATCAACTATAAGTCTTAATGTTTTGTAAGCGTTTAAGAATCTGCAAATAGCACAAGTGGAAAGATGATGGGCTTGACTGACAGATACCAAGAATGAAGGGAGGAGCTCTTGACATAAGAGACTTGGAAGAAAAAGAGGGAAGCTCAGCCAATCCACCACTAAAGCAGCCACCCGCCAGGTGAGGCACCAGACATGTAATTGAAGCTCATGGACCTTCCAGCAAGAGTCCAACACCGTATGGAGCAAAGAAGCTATCCCTACAGAGCTCTACCCAGACTGCAGAATCATGATCAAATGAGTAGTCACATAGTTATTGTTGCCACTTGTTTCAGTTGCTTATTGCTGTATAATAAACCACCTCGGACCATAAACCATAGGTAATTGAAACACCTAAAAAAAATAGTTCTTAATGTATTTTACACTGAGCAACAGAATCAAAATTCATGAAATTATAACCTCTCTCAGTTGTTCAAAATGAAGCTAAAATGCAACTTAGTGATAACTCTAAATCTTTTGCTATAATGCCATGTGATTTATTTATGCTGTTCATATTTGAAAATTGCAAAATTCTGGACAAACTTCCCATTTATCCCCAATTGTACATACTAAATTTTAAAAGACTATGATAAAATACCTGAATCTTTGAGAGATGTGATTAAAAAGCAAGGATTCCTAAGCAAATTATGAAGAGAAAGTTATTCCTCTCAAACATTTTCAGCTTATTTTGTTTAAAACATCATAAACTGAATTCACTGCTGGAGAACTTAAAAAGGAGAATTTAAAAAGCCAAACAAAACTCAGAAATCATAATAGTTGGAGAAAAAGTGAGGTTGGATTAATATTATTTTTTTTACTCCTGTCAACCTGGGAAAAAGATAAATGAGCTCCAGAGATGAGCTCCATCCTTAGTGGAGGCTTTAGATTCCATCCCTCCTCCACTAAAGTTAGAAGAAATGGTGAAGAGAACAGTGTTCCCCAGTGTTGGATTTCATAGCCCAACTTTCTTCCCATAGACACCTTATGGAAGTAAAAATGGACAGAATACATATGAAATTGAAGGCTAGGAAAGGTGCCTGGTTATTAAGAAATATTGCAAATACCCAAACCATTGACTTAGAACACCTGACAGAAAAATCTGGAAAGAGCCATCTGTCTGCCTCATGTGTTGCTCCACTTGTCACTAGGGTGGCTGGTTGATTAAGTGTGTTCCCATCCACACCCACTACATCATAGTGCCCTGACAGTGCTGCAGGATGAGCCCAGGAGGAGAGAGTCCTCACCAAGGATGCAGGAGTGGCTGCACATCCCTGCTGGATGCTCTAAGAAAGATCAATCTATCTGAAGCAGAGTAATCAGGAAACATTTTCAAATTCTATTAAATGACATGGAAGCTCATATTCCTTAAACCTGTAGCATTTTGACCAATCCAAATCTAGTTAGATAATAATATAACAAACCTAAATCATACAATTAACTTTAGAAATAACCAATATGTTCTCTAGGCTTTGAGTTAAAGAACAAATGTTAAAATGAAAGAAATTTCTAAAACATAAAAAGCAAAGCAATAAATTCACAAACTAAGTCTTTATAAAGTTAATCGTTTAAGTCACGTTCTGAATCTTAATCTATTTTAATTATTTAGCTGAGCTGAGTTCTTTGATAACAAGAAATATTAACAATACACTATGATTTCTTAGATTATAATTTGTTTTATTTTTAATAATTTATATGTGTGTATGGTTCAAAATTAAAATGTGCATAATATACAAAGTCAAATTTCTGTCCTCACTACCCTACTTCCCCACCAAAAGATTCTTCTGTATTTGTCGCATGATATTTTATGCCTTCCTAGCTATTTTTTTATTTTCCCTTTCCCACAGGTTTCTCAAATAGAAATGACTATCTTATATTTATGAATTTTTCTAGTACTAGTCAGATCTCCAATATTATAAAATGATACCTAATAATAATAATTACACTGTGATAGTCAAGCAAAGGTGACTCCATTTTGTTTGATAACTCCATTTTGTAAAACAGCCAAGTAGAAGGGTCATGTCCAGGGCAAAATGTTCTTTTCCTTTTGCTATAGAAACCTTTAAGAACATGGAACTACCTAATGGGGCATTGTTTCTGTAACTAGGGTAACAGGGCTCTGTTTCTGTAACTGGGGTGACTGGGCTAATTGTGATTGGCAAAGTATCCTGCCGCCTGACTGCACTCTCCCGCTTCTGTAACTTGGCTTGCTTGCATTGGCTGGACCCCCAAATGTCCCTCTTGCAGCTTTCAGGCTTATAAGGAGCATTCTTGCAATTGTTCAGGGCTGATCAGAGGAACAGCTTTATGTTCTGGTCAGCCGCCACCGGTGTGCTTCAATAAAGGCTTGATTCAATTATACGTGAGTGGTCTGGAAGTCAGTTTATGAAACCCAGGGATGAAGCTTTAACTATAACAATAACAATAATAATCAATTTAAAAAAGAGATAAGGTTTATTTTGTCTCATGATTTTTGAGGTGTTAGTCCATGTTCAGTTGGCTCCATTGCTTTCGGGCCTGTGGCAAGGGACCACATGATGGTGTCAGGGTGGAGCAGAGGAAACCCATTCACTACATGGTGGGAAAGTGAAAAAGAGGAAGGGGAAAGGTCCTACTATCCTCTTTAAGAACCCTCCACCAATGACCAGCAGGCCTCCCACTAGTTTCCACCATCTCCCAACAGCACCAGGGTGGCCTTTGGAAAATATTCCAGATCCAAACTATAGCAGTTCTACAATGCATGTTAAGATACACTCTATTTTTAAGCCTCAAAACTTCTTAAGGTAGAAATTTATTTCAATTTTACCAGTGAAGACACCAAGAAAATCTTTGGAACGCTTGTCCAAATGCAGTGTTGAAACATAGACCTACATCTTCTTATTCCAATCAACATTCTTTACACTCCAGCATCCTTGTTTGTTATTCATTCATCTATTCATTTATTTTTTTTTCACATACATATTAAATTCTCATTATATACAAAATAAGTTAAATGTTTTGAAATGTACACATTTTGGCAAAGCACAATCTTTTTTCTAAAAAGTTTAAATCATATAGTTAGTGGAAATAAAATACCTAGAGATATAAAATAGATGGTTACAAAGAATTTATAATTAAAATTAAATGGGTCCTAAAGAAAAAACAACCTTTTTGCCTAGAGGTATAAGAAAAGGTATCTTGATAAAAGTAACACTTATGTAAAGCTTTAAATTACAAATAGAATAGAAATAATACAACTGTATCTGTGCAATTAAAATACTTTTACATACAGCAGGTTATAAGCATAGTTGTGTTAGATTTCTGTGACTATCACAAATATCTGAAACAATAGGTTATAAGGAAGAAAGGTTTATTTTGGTTCCTGATTTCAGAGCTTTCAGTCCATGGTAGCTTGGCCCTGTTACTTTGGGCCTGTAATGCACAGTATGTTGTGGTGTAAGAAACTACTCACTTTATGGCAGCCAGAAAGCAGAGAGAGTAAAAAGAAGACTTGGAGTCCTAACACCCCCTTCAAGGGCACACCCACTGTGATCTATTTCTTTCCACTAGGCCTCACATTTTGAAGATTCCACTACCTTCTGATAGTGCTAAGGACTGGCAACCAAGCCTTCCAACACAGAGGAAAGTTTAAGATCCAAACTATAGCAATGGAAAAGGACTTCATATAAGTAAATAGAGAATTTTCCATAAGAATAAAATTTGAAGTCTCCAAACTTCGTTAATTTATTCAAGAGTCTTTTCTTACTCAAAATGAGAATCACATTTAGTTATAAAAATGGATTACTTTATAGAGAGCATAGCCTATTTTGAACATTCAATAAAAGAATAAGTCATGCTAACCAGTCATCCACTTCTATCAGTGACAAAGTAATCAAGCCAATCTTCCCAATGAGAACTAAAAGAGGTTGTGGTGGGTGGGAGGAATGTAAACATATGTCTCAAGGACTCAGAGCACTAAAAAGATAGAGAAAAGTCAGGTGGCTTAATTCTGAGAGAAGAAAAAGCATGGAGTTAAACCAAGCACATGAGGCTACTTTTCTCACAGGGGTATCTGTCAATTTCTGTAAAGACAAGTGAGAGGTTGAGAAACTGATATGGATGTAAACAGATTTCATCATTAAGAAAGCAAAACTAGGGTTCAGGACCTGCCAAGGATTGAGGATCCTGAGAGTCCATGTGGTTTTTTGGTAGAATCTCTGCAATAAGGTAATACCAATTAGTTTTCAGATTGATATAGTTAAAGCTGAACATCAGTCCCTGAAAGAGCTAGTACAAAACAAAAACAAAAACAAAAAAACTCCCACTTAATAATACTGAACTACACACTTAAAATAGTTATGATTGTAAATTTTGTTATGTGTATTCTTTCAGAATTAAAAACCTAAAAGTTAAAAATAATGTGCTTAATCTTCTATTATATAGAAACTTAAGATCTCAACAAAATAAAATAGTAAATGCAAATAAAAGCCAGAGTGTTAGACTTAATAATCAAATAAAAAACACAAATATATTCTGTTTATAAGAGAATTATTCAAAATAAAAGAATGATTAAAATTTAAATGATAGAAAAATGGTATATCATTAAAACTCCAACCAAAATAAAACTAATATAGCTATATTTATATCAGAAAGTAAGCTTTAAGACAGAACACATTTCTATTAAAAATGGTCATTTTGTGATAAAAAAAAATTTATTCAGCAAGAAATTTCAACAATTCTAAGGCTGAGGCTGTGGCTCAGTGGTAAAGTGCTTGTCTAGTACGTGTGAGGCATTGGGTTCAATCCTCAGCACCACATAAAAATAAATAAAAAATAACATGTCCATCTACAACTAAAAAATCACATATCTACATATATATGCATATATATAAAGAAATTTCAACAATTCTAAATATATATATTTATAAAATAACAATAATACAGGCTTAAAAGAAATACAGCAAGAATTGACTATATTTCAAGGAAAAATGCATAAATCCACGAGCTCAGTGGTAAATGTTAGCATGCATCTCTTATTATCTAGAAAAATCATGCAAAAGTATTAGTAAATTTAGAAAAGTTTTGAACCACATAATGCCATTCTTTGGATCTTAAGGGTCCCCTAAAAGTCCATATGGCAAAGTCTTGGTGCCCAGGGTGCTACTATTAGGAAGTGGTAAAAGCTTCAAGAGGTAAGGCCTAGGGGGGGAGGTCTTCAGGTCACTGTGGGTGTGCCCATTGAAGGGCACAGTAGGATGCCAGCCCCTCCCACTCCCTATTTTACTTGCCAGCCATGAGGTGAGCCATTTAGCTCTACTACATGCCCTTATCATGATATGCCACCACAGGCCCAAAGCACTGGAGACAATTGGTCATGGGCTGACACCTCTTAGACTGGAAGCCAAATACACCTTTTCTTTTTGTAAGTTGATAACCTCAGGTACTTGTTACAGTGACAGAAACACATAATAACGACTTGTTTGACAAACTAAATAATGCACCCTACTACTGTGCTTATTTTTTTGAACCCTTATCAAACCATAAGTCAAGTCACAAATTCCAAAAGTTGCAATCATACAGGGCATATTTTCTCACTGTAGTAGAATTAAACTAGAAATCAGTAGTACAAAGATAGAGTGAAATCCTCACTATTTGTAAGTTAAGAAATACTCATTATAAATATCTCATGACTAGATAAAGGCTCCAAAAACACACATTGGGGAAAAACTAGCCTATTCAACAAATGGTGCTTGGAAAACTGGAAATCCATATGCAGTGAAATGAAACTAAACCCCTATCTCTCATAATAAACAAAAATCAACTCAAAGTGGATAAAGGACCTAGGAATTAGATCAGAGACCTGACGCCTAATAGAAGAAAAAGTAGGCCCAAATCTTCATCATGTCGGATTAGGCCCCAACTTCCTTAACAAGACTCCTAAAGCGCCAGAAATAAAATCAAGAATCGATAAGTGGAATGGATTCAAACTGAAAAGCTTCTTCTCAGCAAAAGAAACAATCAATGAGGTGAACAGAGAGCCTACATTTTGGAAGTAAATGTTTGCCACACACACACGTCAGATAGAGAACTAATCTTCAGGATATATAAAGAACTCAAAAACCTTAACACCTGAAAAAAAAATTAATAAATGGGCTAAGGAGCTGAACAGACACTTCCCAAAAGAAGATATACAATCTATCAACAAATATATGAAAAAGTGTTCAACATCTCCAGTAATTATAGAAATGCAAATTCAAACTACTGGTAAGATTTCATCTCACTCCAGTCAGAATGGCAGTTATTAAGAACACAAACAACAATAAGTGTTGACAAGGATGTGGGGGAAAAGGTACACTCAAATATTGCTGGTGGTACTACAAATTGGTACAGTCCAATCTGGAAAGCAGTATGGAGTTTCCTTAGAAAACTTGGAATGGAACCACCATTTGACCCAGCTATCTCACTCCTTGGTCTATACCCAAAAGACTTAAAAACAGCATACTACAGGGACACAGCCACATCAATGTTCATAGCAGCACAATTCACAGCCAAACTGTGGAGCCAACCTAGATGCTCTTCAATAGATGAATGGATAAATAAACTGTGGTATATATACACAATGGAGTATTACTCAGCAATAAAAGAGAATAATATGGCATTTGCAGGTAAATGGATGGAGTTGGAGAACATCATGCTAAGCAAAATAATCCCCCTAAACCAAAACAGGGGCTGAATGTTTTCTCTGAGAAGTGGTGCTAATCCATAATGGGGGTGGGGGGCATAAGATGAGGGGAGTAACTTTGGATGGGGTAAAGGGGAGAGGGGGAGGGAACGTGAGGTAGGAAAGATGGTGAAATGGACAAGCATCACTACCCTAGGTACATGTATGATTGCACAAATGGTGTGACCCTAATTTGGGTTCAACCACAGAAATAAAAAATTGTGCTCCATTTGGGTATAATGATTCAAAGAGTATTCTGCTGTCAAGTGTAACTGATTAGAATACGTAAATAAATTAAAATTAAAATAAATATCTCATGAACCAAGAAGGACATTGCAATTATAAAATGTTTTAATGTGAATAATAAGAGGTATAGTAAATTTCAAAACTTTCAGAATATACCAATCAAGCTCTTGTAAAGTTAAGATGCACATTAGGAAAACTAAAAATCAAACTATGAATTATGCTTAATTTAAAAAGTTAGAAAAAGAAGAGCAAATTAAACCCAAAGAAATTATTTTTTAAAAAAAAAGGAAGAAGAAAAAACAAAATGAGAAATATGCATACAGTCAGGAAGGGCAAAAAGTCTAAAAATTTATGTTGTAAATTTAAGAGGTGACATCATTATGGATCATAAAGACTTTCAAATATAAGGGAATATTATGGTAAGTATTATTCAAATAAATTTGAAACTTTAGATGAAATCAATATATTCCTCTAGAAAGCAAAATTTTCTCAAACCAATATAAGAGCAAATAAAAAAACCTCAATAGTCCCATAATAATTAAGGAAATTGTGTCTATAACTTAAATACTTTCTGCAAAGAGACCTGCAGGCCCAAAAGTTATAGAAAGCAAATTCTACTCAATATGTTATAGAAAAGGAAAAATGCAGATCATTTTTATCGATGACCTTTAAAGCAAATATCCCAAACAAAATAAGAATAAAAAATCAGATAAACTATAAAAGATAATATATCAGAGCCAAGTTGAGATTAAGAATGAAGTTTAATTAAGAATGAAGCTTGGGCTGGGATTGTGACTCAGCAGTAGATCGCTCCCTTAGCACAGGCAGGACCCGGGTTCGATTCTCAACACCACATAAAAAATAAATAAAGGCATTTCTCTCTCTCTCTCTCTCTCTCTCTCTCTCTCTCTCTCTCTCTCTCTCAAAAAAAAAAAAAAAGAATGAAGCTTGATTAAGATTTTAAAGTCAACTCATAAAGTTTTCACATTGACAAAATAAAAGAAAGCTATCATCTCAATAAATGCAGAAATTTCAATGGTTATTTATAATTTAATACAGCAAACTATAAGGAGAGAGTATCTTCCATAATTTCAAAGGGTACCTATAAAATCACTACAGAAATCATTTAATCATTTACCTAATGATTAAATGCCAATAGTGGATCCAAGAATAGAAATGTGATAAGCATACCTAATCTACATATTTAGAGATCCTAGCCAGCAAAATAAAACAAGGAAAAAGGAAAAAAAATGATATACAGAAGCATCATTATTTGTAAATAATGTAAAAATACTCAAAACATAAAACAAAAACTATACAGTATATATATATATATATATATATATATATATATATATATATATAGTGATTTTGTAGCTAAGCAACATACTTAAGCTCAATACCATAAAACACAATTTATTTCTATTTACAACATGTTATTTGTGAATATATCCAAGAAGACACAGAAAAAAATAAATTTATAAACATCAAATGCCTAAGACTAAATTTAGTTTAAATTAATTAGAAATTTTAAAGATGTACAAGATAGCTAGATGGAAAACTATAAAACTGTATGTAGATATATTTAAGAAAACCATACTTACTATATTGAGGGACTGAAATCTTCCAAACTACAAAGACAGAAACTTCCAAGTGACCTATAAAGTTATTGTGATCCCAGTAAAAATCACGGTGGATTTGTGTATATATGTTAATTTTCAAGTGGATACTAAAAGTTCAATGAGACTAGAAAGGGCCAAGAACAAACAGGACACTTGGGAAGATTATAAATCTACAGTAAAATTTTTCATTATGAAGCTAAAGGTACAATGGTTAGGTGATACTGGAACCAGGATAAACCAGTCTATCAATGGACCAAGTCCAAGGGCACACAAAACAGACCCAGATGCACGTGGACATCTGTTCTAAAAGGCGTCACTGTGAGCACCTGGAAAAAGCTGGTGCTAGATTAATTCAATGTAGATGTGGAAAGATATAAAATGTATTAGATGAAACCAATATATTCCTCTAGAAAGCAAAATTGAAATTTACTATACCTATTATCATTCACCTCTGCCTTACTCTGTAAACAAATATTGATTCCAGGAGGATCGTAGATATATTTTGAAAAGTAAAACAAAGCTTCTAGAGGTATCATGCAAAAATAAATCAAGAGTTTCAGAGTAAAGAAAGAAAAAGCAAACAGGAACAAAAAAGCAAAACTATAAAGGACAAGATTACTATATTGGATGAGATTGGAATTATAAGTTTAAGTTCATGAAGACTCTATTAAGAAAATAAAAAGTGGGAGAAGATATTTTCAATCCAGAAAACCACAAAGAGTGCACACCCCAAATATGTGAAGAACCCTGCAAATGGATGCCAAAAAAGACAACTAATTCAAAAGAAAATAATAAAATGGCGATAAACATAGACAAAGTCCTGAATCTCCTTGGTCATCAGGAAACATAAAGGACTCACCAGAATGCATAAGACTGAAAAGACTGACAACAACAGTAAGTGTGTCCACAAGGATATGACACACCAGGAACGTCCATGCCCTGTGGAGGAGTGCTATCAGAGCATCCACTTTAAAAGACTACTTACTAAAATAGTCATGCCTACCAGTGACCTATGCAGCAGAGCTGGCTACATAATTTGCAAGTCTAATACAAAATAAAAATACAGAGCCTGTTCAAAAAGCAAGCAAGAAAATAGCGCTGCTTAAGGCACTAAACATAAAGATTTTTCCTTTCTTCCACTCTCTTTGGCAACCTGTCATGGTGCTACTAATTTGCTATTTAATGCCATACTGAGTAAAAAATATTTTTAATTATTAGCATGAATTTTAACCATTGATCCCTGAATTGTGAAATGCCAGTTACTAGTATAAGCATTTGCAGAATGACCTAAATTGCACAGGTTGGATTTTAAATCACATGTGTGTGCACGTATTTTACCAAGAGTGGAAACACTGCACGAAACAAGCTTTCCTGTTGTTATTTCATGGCTCACAATGCAGCCATATTCTCTACCTTTCACTTCCTGGTCACTAAAGAGGACTAGAGGAAAGAAAGCAAGGTTTGCCCCATCTTCCCTTTCTTCTGTGTCATCATTTTGTGTTAATTGATGGGCCAGGAAAGGAATTTGTACTTCTTAGAAGGCACTGACTGTGCTCTGCATGTGGTGAAGGATCTGATTCTCATGAAATTGTGGCCTCTCAAGGCTGTCAGCACCCTGCTTTCTCAGTCTGTAAATGTAACATTTCTCTTCAACTGGCTTAGAGTCTTGCTGAACTCCTACGAAGGGTGGGTCCATTGGAATTCTGTTCCTAGTGGAGTATTTTTATATGCAAACAAAGCCACCAGGAGCTGTGAACAGGCATCTTGTGGTTGCTCCTACGCTTATGCTTATGCATATGCTCGTAATTCCACCAGACTCCAGCTACAAAATGCAGGTTTCACGATAAAGAATTTTAAGATTGCAATAGCAGAGCATGAACCCTAGTTCAGGGCACTTCTGAGCATAAAGCTCCGGGTACCTGCTCTGGTTGCCTATCAGTGAAGCCAGTCTTGTCCAGCAGACCCATGCCTAGAAGTATAGCTATCAGCAATCTATGCATATGGGCAACTGAACACATATTCAAAATTCTTCATAACATCACTATGTCTAATAGCCCTAAGCTGGAAACAATTCAAATGTCACAAACATTAAATGCATAAGTTATATTCATAAAATAGAAGACCATGTAGCAAAAGAAAATTAAAGAACTGTTGCTTACCACTGACAGATAAATCTCTTAAACATAATGTTGAACAAAAGAAGCCAAATACTAAAGAAAACAAACTGTGTGGTTCCTTTCATACAAAAATTTAAACTAGCCAAAATGAGCTAAGAAGTAGTATAATGTACACTTTTGAAGAAAAAAGAAAGGATGCACTGACTGAGGTAGGAATGGAGGTGATATTCTACCCAGTGACCTCACAGGTAAGAGTGGATTGAATTCAGCATTTATATAATTTGTCCATTTTTCTGAATTGTGCTTAATCCTAACTTTTAATTAAACATAGAAATATAGAAAAACTATTTCTTTCCTTTTGTTTGTTAGAGTTCTACAGGAACTCTATGAGTTATACAAATTATTTTTAGTCACAAAAATTTTATGATGATTTGTTGCATCTGCTGTGATAATTTTAGAAACCTCTTAGCAAATGAGCAAGTCACAAACTTTTAAGTTTGATGCCGAGTAAGTCCCTCTTTCAATATCATTGCATATCACCATCAGACATCTTTACTTATCTAGGGACATTACCAACTTCTGACATCTGTAAGTTGTTAGAACCCAATATCCTGATAATTGCACAGCTAGTGGAAATCATTGAGATTTTATACACATACAATTTTTTGTTGTACTAAGGATTGAACCCAGGGGTATTTTTTTTTTTTGCCACTGAGTTATATCCTCAGTCTTTTTTTTTTTTTAGAAACAGGTTCTCACTAAATTCCTTAGGGCCTTTCTAAATTGCTGAGACTGGCCTCGAACTTGCAATCCTCTGTCTCAACCTCCTAAATTGCTGGGATTACAGGCATGTGCCACTTCTCCTGACTCAAGGTTATAATGTTCATACATATAATACATATATAGGAATTTCTTAAATTTCTGCTTGTAATTTTCATGCATTGGAGAATAAAAGAAAGAGAACATGCCTTGAATTCTTTCATGAACTCAGATACAGAAGAACAACAGTAACATCCGTCAACCTATTAGTGTTTACAAGGATGTCTTGATTTCTACTATTGTTGAACACATAAAGTATATGAATTCATAATATTAAACTCCCATTTCCAATGAATTGGTTGTAGAAACAAGTAAGCAATGAGAAATAATCCTTACAGAACTAAATTCTGTAAGATTGCACTCTGGCCACAAGAAGGCTATAGAAGGTTAAGAGCAGGCTTATTCCAAGGTTTCAGGATCTGTGGTTGCCTAAGACCACAAGGAAATTGCTAACATCAGCAGCATCATCACTAGACTGCATCTATTCCAAATCCTGTATTATTTTCTACTTGGCACCAAGGAGGGTAAGTTAGGACTAAACAATAACCAGTGACAGTACTTATTTATTGATTCTGTTTAGTATTGTGTACTAGAAATACTAAATAGAATCCTTAATGTTGAATACTCAATTCAATACAAACAGTCCATCTGGATATAGTAGAGAAAACTGAAAAAAGATCCTTTCTCCTATTCTCAATTCTTCTATGAACTCCAGTTCCTACCAGAATGAAATATAACAACAGAACTATTCTGGAATCACTCTGGCCTTTTACAATCCTTGGGTGTTACCTATACACTTATTGAACCAACACCAGAATTTTTTTTTTTCTGTGTAGAAAAAAATAAAAATTTAAGTGAAATATATGATTGTCAAAGGTTTGTAACAATCATATACCATTCAAAAAGGCATCACTGTACGTGTCTATTTCATGTTCTTCGTATTTAATTGTGGGGTTTATGTCATTAGACATTTCCTTTTTAAAAAATTCATAAATTTTATCTATAAAAGAGTCATTTAGCTTGAAATGTATTAACTGTTCAAAGTCAGCTAGAAATCAACAGATCAGGAGTATTTATAATGTCGAGTAGGTGGTAAGAATTTTTTGACCACATACTATTCAACTGCAAATCCAAAGAAGTCACAGAGAAAGCCATCAGAAGGACTTGTCTATTTTCACTGCCTGTGCAGAAACATGCTCATTGCTGTCGATGCTTTCTAACATAGCCACTGATGCAAGATCTTTTTCTTTTTCTATTTTCCTGAGTCATTTTGTAAACTTAATGACCACTTCCTTACTGTGGTTGAGATCACTTAAGTCTTCACTTTTTTTTTTTTTTCTGGTGGGGAGGTGGGGGTGAAATTTCTTTAAGATATCATGTCTATACCTTGTCTGTAATAATTCTTAAATATCTTGAAGTCAGACAACTGAAAAACAAACCATCTTCTTTGGTTAGCATGTTACCTCTGGCAGTTTTGAAAGAATGTCCTCAAATTCTTTGACTCTGCTCCCTTCAGTAGGAAAAGCAGGATTTCCTCCCAGTGAGTGTGGGTTGGTTTTGATAACTAATCGATGGTGATATGAATATACTAGAAACAGCAGAATTCATTTCTGAGATTAGGGTAGTAGAAACCTGCAGCTTTTGCCTGCAGCTTTTGGGTAAGTGCTTACTTTCTGTGTCTTCGGTCCCTTTCTCTGAGGGAAGCCATATCAGAAGCAGCCTTGTGAGGGATCTTGTGAGGAGTAAGTTGGGTCTCCTGCCAACAGCCACAGCTGTCAGCTGACAGGTTCTCCAGGTCAGGCAAGGCTCAGGTGACACCACGCCTGACAGATACCTTTACTGAAGACACATGAGAAACCTTAAACCACAGCACCACCACCCTCCCCATCCTCTCCCAGATTCTGGGCCCACAGAAACTGCAAGACCATAAATGTTCACTGTTTTCGCTGATAAGTTTTTGAGGTAATTGTTCACAAAGCAATAGAGGAGGAATTCATCAACACAGGCTGAATGGGACAGAGGGAATTCATAGACACATGAGTGGACAACAGACTAGGCCCCTCTTTATTTTTTAGATGCTTAAGAAAAGGATGTTACAAAAACAGACTCCACGCTTTTCCTACTGTGGCTACTATTACTCTATGACCTTTCATGGCTAATGAAACAAAAAGTATAATTCGATTCAAATACTCGCTTAGCTCAATATGTTACCTTTTATATGTATAACAAATTAAGACTTGTTGAGGACTGAGACCAATAAATCTTACACAGGAGCACAGATTTCACTCCCCTGAGCAATAGGATGGACAAATGTATGATTCTAGGTCATTTTGATGGCACATCTGGGGAGATGGTACTGCCAGACACAAGGCATAATAGAATTAATGATTAGCATTTATAAGCCACTTTATTTTAAGGGTGGATTTTAAATCATTTTTACTAGGTTTTTTTTTTTTGTCTTTATTAACTAGTACAATGGTGTTTTTATATTTCACTGATTGCATGCCTCAGAAGAAGAATACTATATTCTTAAACCACTCCAAGTAGAACCCCATATCTTTTTAATTTAGTTTAAATTATGTATTGAGCTTAACAGTATTGCAGAAACTATGATAGACACATATGAATGAAAAGAAAAATATTCTTATTCTCCAGGACCTTAAAATCTAGTACAATTAAAAGGAAAGTCAGGCATAGTGGCACATGCCATGATCCCAGCTACTCAGTAGGCTGAGGTTGGAGGATATCATGTATGAGAACAACCTCGGGAACTTAGCAAGACCCTGTCTCAAAATACAAAACAGAAAGGCCTGGGAATGTAGTCAGTGTTCAGTACCCCTGAGTTCAACACCAAAGAAAAGAAAGAAGAGATATGATGATAGCAATATAACAAATATACTACAAGCAAAGAGAAAATATAGTTTTCTTATTCTCTTATGACCAGATGCTGATACCCGAACTTGAATTTCTAATGATAAGCATCCATATTTTTTCCTATTGATTTTTGTATACAGCGAACTCCACTTGTACCCTAATCATCACATGTTTTTGAGAACCTGTTTCATTGATGCATTTTGCTATAGGATAGGATATCAAATGGGATTTTTGTCTCAGGCATCAAGATGTAATTATACCTAATCTCAAAGTGAAATATCAGACCATATGTAAATTTTCAAATAGTATCATAAGAACCAGTTTCGGTAACTTTAAAACCTCTCACCCACTTTGATGAACTAAAAGGTTGAGTGAAATTATAGGGTGGCATTATAACAAATTTTTTTCTACTGAAGAGAGCTTTGTCCTTCAATTGAGTGACAAAGTCTCTTAGGAGAAACTTGCAGGCCTGGATAGGTGCTCCCTGCACTTAGTGCTGTGGTCTTCTGTGGGACAGGTCTGAGGATCGCATGGAAGATGGTGGCTGTTGGGCTAAGGGATCAGGCCAGAACCATCAAAAAGTGACTGCTACTGATCCTTCACAGGGAATGAGAGCTGGGAGAATCTCTACCTGGAATGATTTTGAGAGTGATCCTGCCTTCCCACCCAGGGCTTTGGCGAGACGGCAAAAATATCCCAACAGAGGCTGGAAATACAGACACTAAGGGGCAGTGGCAGCTGTCAGCAGAGTGTAGCCTGAAGCTCACACTGCAAGAAGAGTGGTCAGAGGGGCCCAGCAGGTGAGCTGTCCCAGAGCCAGGATGGCTCCAGAGAGGAAAACGAGGCACAGAGCATAAAAATACAGATTCAAAAATGCCAGTCGAATAAAAGCTTTCAGGTTCCTCTTCCTATATTCCTCCCTGAGCTCTGTACTAGCAGAGACATGAGGCTGCTTAGGTAGGAGAAGGGAGCCCTTTGCCCAGGCAGGCTAAGAGCAGTGAAGGATAGGAGCGGGCAGGGAAGGGGAAGGAATTTTACCTCTAAATGAGGTTTAAAATTTAGACAAGACGTTCTAATTTCCGAATCAAGATCTGTTTTGCAACTTACAACAACCATGGGACTTCCTGTCATGAGGTTGGTTCCCTTGAGGTTTTATCCAGCAGCAGGGAAAACATTTATCCTACTGAATATATTTTAAGATGACAGTGAGAGGCAAGAATAAAATTGCTTTTTTCTTATTACATTTCTCAAACCATGTACATTCAATATACCAGTCATATTTACATTAATGGAAATATTATTCAGGTTAGCATGTGATAAAAACAAGAAGCTAAATGGAACATTTCATTGCTATCATGAGAAAATATGACTATACATAACAGCCACAATGCCTTACATTTCAAAAGTCCCTTTTAAAAACTGGAAAATCACCTTCACATCTGTTTTTTGTTACCTGTACACTTCACAGTATTAACAGAATACAATATTTAATTAAGCACATATTGATAAACCTGCAATACACATTGCCAGCTAAAATCTCATCATTTATAAATCTAATATAAATATTATATTAATAAATATTAATTATATTAATAAATATTAATTTTATTAATAAAATATTAAAATTATAAAGGGCTTTGCCTTGGATCCAGCTTAGCCCAATTCCTGATTTCCATATTATTCCCTATCTACAATGTTGGGTACAGAGCCAAATGCTCATCAGCTGGCTTGGTTCCTAGGCCTGGACTGGGACATATCCCAGGATTCCACTATGTTCCCTTTGTTCTCCATCGAACTCTGCCTTGAGGCCTCCCTTCTGTTATCTGAGCGTTCACTGTATTACCAAACTGTGGCATCTGCCTCTGTGACTCACAGTTGGCTTCTGCCCATCACTAAAATCTTGATCTCTACCTATATCCCACTTCCTTCCCAGGATACTATATAGGTCACCTCTGAAGAGATGGAGTCCTATTCTGTGTATTAACCCATGAAACTAAGCCTTCAGATTCTTCCACAAATCTCCTTCAAGTCTTCGTTGTTGTATTTTGCCACAACTCCTGCTACTTCATTCACAATTCTGTAACAGTTCTTTCCCTGGTTGAACTTGACTGTAACCCTCGTATATTCTGCTTCCCTGCCAGCCAGATCCTCTACCCAACACATATCTCCAGCTCCAGCTGCCCCGTGCAAGTTTGTTGGCAAGCTCATTGCCCCTCCTAGAAGCCTGTACTGAGGGAAGTAGCAAAGGCATTCTACCAAATCCCAGGAATAATGAGTTAACACTTATTAATATTTTATTACGTTCCAGTTACTGTGTGAAGTATTAGAGTTTGGGGTAGGGGTTCCTACAACAACCCTAAGAGGTAGGTATTATTACCTTTTAAAATGAGGAAATTAAAGCACATACTGGTAATATAATTTAGTGGTAAGAGGAAGAAGAAGAAAACACCATTGCATTGCCTAGAAAAGGAATGTGAGCCCTTCATAGGTTGTTTACATTTTTATCCACTCCCCATCACCCTCCCCAGTACTGGAGATTGAACCCAAGGCCTCACACATGCTATGCAAGCACTCTACCTGTGAGCTACATCCCTAGCCTTTTATTTTTATTAATATTTTTTTAAATTTTGAGTAGGGTCTCACTAAGTTGCCCTGGCTGGCCTGGAACTTGCAAACCTCCTGCTTTAGTCTCCAGAATAGCTGGGATTATAAGCATGAAGCACCATGTCCAGCTGGTAGTCTAATTTTATTTATTCATTCATTTACTTATTTTTATTTTTTTCAGTGTTGGGAATCAAACACAGGATCTCACATATGCTAGGCAAGTGCTCAACAACTGAGCTACATCCCAGTCCAAATTTTTAAAACTTTTCCAGCTCCTAGCAGATCCTGACATATAACAGGGAGTCAACAAATATTAGTTGTATGAAGGAAGGAAGGAAGGAAGGAATCTTAGTGACTCCTTCTCAAGGTCCATTATATAGTTGCTTGTACAAGAGAGGGCAGCAGTATATCTGGGGGTTACAGTTAAGTTCAACGAAGTTCATTTTCTGTGTCTCACAGGCCTTCTAAAGGTTTGCAGGTTATAAGGCAGAATCCAGGGCTATTGCCACACTGGAATGCTATAAGATGCTCTTATGTTTGCCTTCAGCATACAAGACTATTTCAAAGTACCAGTGTCACCATATGCTACTTAGAACTTTTATGTGTCTGATGAGTTTTTTACTGGGAAAGTGGAGGTGGAGTGGGTCAAGAAAACAATAAACAGGTCATTCCAAGGTCTAGAGCCCTTTGCTTGACTAATCTTTGGTCTGTATTCAGCAGTGGTAAGAGTGGTATAGAGTATGACAGGAATACAGAACACATGTGTTCTGAAGTGGCACAATGTGACATCTATTATTTTGCAGTGCTAGACACTAAGGTGGTTGTCTTGAAAAAGATGTAGAAAAGAAAAAGAAGTTCAGGAATAGGCAGGGTGGGTTAGGGAAAATTTAGTATAGAATGAAATCATACAAGAAAAAATCTGGCAAAATTTTTTCACCACACTCTGAGAGAGTGGCTTCATTCATTCCATATCAAAAATTAAATAAAATACAGCAGCATAATGCACCTATGATTTTAAACCCTGTGATCCTTTCATAAATAAGGGACAAAGAGATATTTATATTGACGGTATTTGGAACCAGAGAATGATACCGACTTACACTACAATTAATAAAAGATCCACATCCAGCGATAGGAAACCAGATGTTCTCAGGGGCTACTGTGTGGGGACTGAATCCTCAGAGAGGAAATAAGTGCTAATGAAGACAACTGATGATAAAGTGCATGACTGTATCCATCATATGGTAGTTGGTACAGATCCAGATCAAACATCAAACAAATCTGTGGCACTCCGAGATCTTTCTGCAGACTGGCACCAGGCAACAAATAGCCCATCTGTATTGTTGGGAATAGCACCGATGAGAGCAGTGTAAAGACAGACTTCAATAGCTATAATAACCCTATATTTGGCCTGCTTTCCTCATAAAAACTGAGCATTTAATATGCAAGTAGGCTATAATTGATACAATGAATCATTTTCTTCATGCATGGTAAATTTTCAGTGCTGAATCAAAAGAGTAAATCCACAATTTAGAAAAATATAAATTATTTTCCCTTAAAGCTAGCTAACCAGAAAAACTACTTCACATGCAGCAGAAGTATAATGTTCTGGCCCTTTGGACTTCAAAAATATTTAGCTCATGTTTACTTGCAAAATCAAAGTTTTTTTTATTTGCATTTTATGGTTGATAAATGACTATATATTTTTTAAAGAATAAACTTTGGAAGTTATATGGATGAAGATTTTATACTTGTTTTTAGTACTTACTAGCTATGAGTTACCATGAACCACTCTTTCTGATCTACAAAGTAAGGGTAGAAACACATAAAAAATTGTTTTGAGGCTAAACAGGATGCTAAGAAAAGCACTTGACAAAAATTTGGAAAAATTAATATTAAATAAATATTAGTTACCTGTACTTGTTTCTTCTCTGCCCTCACTGTCCCAAGTGAATAAAATGCAATGTTTTTAAAATTTTTAAAAATGAATTTGACATGCTGAGAATGTAGCTCAGTGGTAGAGGGCATCTTTAACATTGGCAAGGTCCTGGATTCAATTCCCAGCACCAAAAAAAAAAAAAAAAAAACAGGCAAAGATGTGGAGGATAAGGTACACATCACATTTTTGGTGGGGCTGAAGATTAGTACAATGACTCTGGAAAGCAATATAAATATTCCAGTTATCCCATTCCTTGGTATTTATCCAAAAGAACTAAAATCATCATACTGTAGTGATATAGCCACATCAATATTCACAAAGCAGCACAACTCTCAATAGTCAAGGTATGGAACCAGTCCAGGTACCTGTCAATAAAGGAATGGATCAAGAACACATGGTATGTGAACACAATGGAATTTTACTGAGCAACAAAGAAAAATGAGATTATGGTATTTGCCAGTAAATGAACAGAACTGCAGAACATCATGCAAAGTGAAATAAGCCAGACTCAGAAAATCAAGATTAAAATGTTTCCTCTCATACATAGATGCTAGAGCAAAATAAGGTGGGGGGAGGGGGGGGAAGAGGGTAAGATCAGATCTAATAAGGAGAGAAGGAAGACTAGTAGAGTAGAAGAAGGAGATTGAGAGGGAAGAAGGAAGAACAGGAAAGGGGAGGAAATGGGGAATAAATTTGACAAAATTATGTTACATGCATAATTATATATATATATGTAAAATTATGCATGTAACATAATTATATATATATGTGCACACACTCACACACATATGCCACAGTGAATTTCAGTGTATCTATAAAGCACAAATTAAAAATAAATAAATAAATTAGTGGAAGGTAGAATAGTGGAATAGAGGGAGGGGAATAGAGGGAAGGAGTAAGAGAGGGAAAGTGGGGGAATCGGGAGGTGAAATGGAGTAAATTAAATTCCACACATGTATGATTATGTCAAAGTGAGCACAACTATTATATACAACTATAAATGTATTAATAATAGCAAAAATAAATAAGTAAAATAAAATTTTTTTAAAAGGATTTTGACCTAAATTTAGCACTCTATCAAAATGGATGTATTTTCCACAAAGTAGCTCAGATAGATCTGAGCTAAATGTATACAGTTGTAATGGTCACAGATATACACTTAACACTAACACAAATTAAAATTTAAAAATCTAATTGTTAATAATTACACAATCTAACTGACTCCTATGACTTATCCTTGCATGGATTAAATAACCACTCATAGTCTGTTTTATAACTGTAGGTTTCTCTCTTCTATATGAATAATTTCCCTAAAGTAGAATATAACCGCACTTATTTCTTTGCCAGGTAATAATTATATATTTATCTATTCATGCCAGTACACTTTAGAAGGAAGTATTCTTTAATGTTTATTATATTTCATATCAAAAAACAAACTACTGTCAGGAAGAAAATAAAATTTGACTTATTCAGAATTATAAGACCATTGTTAGATTTCAATCTTCCATGGACAGGCCTAAGCATTTAGGGGTGTGAGAGTGTACATATGTGTATATTTGCACACATGCATACATATGTGCCATAACATAGGATACAAGCACATATTCTATAGTTGTTTAATGACTTTTTATGGCTGTTTGTTGATTTTAGAAAATATCAAACTATCATCAGCCACTGACACTTCTTGAATTAACTAAGTGTCAGTAAAAGGAGAAATAAGGTTGAAAGCATGGAGAGAGCAAATACCTTTCACTGAGAGTTGACTTTGTGTCAAGTGGTTGGGACAGTAAAGGAAGACTAGTAGAGTAGAAGAAGGAGATTGAGAGGGAGGAAGGAGGGGAGTCACTGACAAGAAAGTTCACTGCAAATGTAATACACCAGAAAGCAAATACATAGAACTATTAGAAAAACTTCAAAAATATTGAAATATTTCAATATTTAATAAATATCATAATACTTTAAATGTTTAATACTTTAATATTAAAATTATATACAAAGTAGAGATTAGATTGTTCTAGTTATAGTACGAAATCAAAATAATAACAGTAAGCTACATACTAATGTGGTTTCATAAGAAATTAAATGTAATAAGCAATCATCTAGCAGCACATAGCAATCATTAGCACCAGTGCTTCCCAAGTGTAGTGAAGCCAGCTATAATTTCTGAATCTTTTTCCACTGATACACATACAGAATTACTTCCTAGGGAAAATTTAGTTCTAAGATCTCCTAGAAACTGTTCTAAGAAATATTAAACAAAGATTGAAATACCATCTGCTAAAAAAAATATTCTGGCATAACAAATTTAAACAATGTGAAACCCAAGAGATTAAAAATGTGGTTTAATCCTATTACACTCTTTGGCTGGCATTGAGAAAGCAGATGTTAGAGGAAGGTTTAGAAAGCATTCCTTTTGAATACGATAGAGCTTAATTTTTGTAGCTTCCACAATATTCATATGCCAAGGGGGTCTTTATGATTTTGTGGTGGAGTTATTAACTTGACAGATTGCAGTAGTTTTTCTGGGTCTAATATCATAGCTTCTGCTTTAGAAGAGATGAGTTACTGTTTCACGATGAAAATCAACACTTTCAAATGTTTCTGATGTTCAAATGGTATACCATTTGGAGTTGCAGTGCTCTTTCTTGAAGGTTATTTTGAGAGTTACTTATTTGGTAATGTATTTTGAATACACAAGATAAAGTGAGAAAGTGATTTCTAACTCAAATTGCATGCTCACTGACAAATTACCAACTCAGCTTGGGCCTAACTTCTCATCTGAGTGGAGCCTTGTGTTTTACTGAATAGCAATTTCCCTTTAACCTAATCTAAACAAGCAAAGATTTTGAAATGGTCTTTAGGCTCCATCTACTTCACCAAATATTTTCAGTGACAGACGTTAATGCTTATCACACTTTACAACCAGTCTAGCTGGGTCTGTAAGTTCTCCTCCACTCTCTTCTTAATAATTATATCACAGTGTCACTTATTAAAGAGAGAGGAGCTTCATGCTTTACTCACAAAATACAGCTTCTTCTGAAGGAATCACTGCAGCCTTCAGTGTGAATGGATGTTTGTATAACACCTAAATGTTTAGCTCTTGAACCACAGTGGGGCTCAAGGGTATGGAGCACCACTTGAAGTCTCTCCACTGCCACTTGACTTGAAAGGGAATATTTACTGGGCAGGGTTCCTGCTTTGAGAAAACAACCCCTACTCCTTTCTATATCAAGCAATTTAAGCATATACAGTGGACAATTGAATCATCTGCAATGCTCCCAAAATTCCCACTCTTTGAATGATATTCAACAAGAGATGTCAGGACAAGGCTGACCTCAGAAAGTTCAGGCCAAGGGCATTTATGCAACTTAATGGCCCAAGGACAGTTGTTGGACCTGCCCTGGCATTCTCATGCTGCCCCTGCTTGTTGCCCACTACTTCTCTTTTCTGTTTCCTTTCCTGGATTCTCTCTTCATTTTTCTCTCTTTTACTTCTTCCTGAAATTTTTGCATAGGTGTACATTCTGTAGAGGAAAGCCTTAGAGTCAGACAGGCTGCACCAGAGACCAAACTTTAGCACCAAACTGGGTGACCTGGACCAAGTAAGGTAACATCTTCATCTCATTACATAATCAAAGGGATAATATCTCACTTATAATATACAATATGGTCATGAGCATTAGACACAATAAGTGCAAAAAGTTCTTAAGCCATTTCTACAAATTGGCTAACAAAAGTAACTCATTATTTTGGTTATTGTTAGTTTGATTTTTATTGTGAGGTAAATTTAGATTCTCATAGCAACTGCTGTTGCATTTCACTCTGAGCCTATTACCAGGCTAGAGTGTCCATCGTTAACTGCCACAGATGTTGTATCCTATAGACATGTGCTACCTCCCTCAAGAGATGTTTGGCAACTCATGTCCCCAATGTCACCAATCCTCTAATGCTATTATTATTATCATTACAAATACATCTTAGCCTTCCACTAGGAACCAAAGATACTTCAAACACTCAGCTGAAGACAGTGCCAATATACAATTGGTCAAAATTTCCTCTTCCATTTCCATTTCTGGCACGCTGGACTTATTCCTCAGGAAAGCAGATGAAAATTAATTTTTAAACTACCATTTAAAATCTCTAGAAATAGCTCTATGCAGCAAATAAGGAAATATCTGCTAAACTCCATATATCTGCTAAAACTCTATAAATCAGAGTCTGTGTTATTTAAACCCACCCTCCAAACTCTGGCTCCTCATGATGGAAACCCCACCTCAAACAGGTAGAGCCAATACACAAGGTTCTGCCCCCTTCACCCCATCCCCAACTCCTGCTCATGTGATGAAGGCTATACCTGGGGTACCAGGTAGTGCTACTTACATCAGTAGGTTCCCAACTGCCCTTGATCCAACTAATGAGATAGGGTTCTCTGCTGAGAGACAAGCCAAGGACACTCGCCTCCACAGAGTACTCGGTTCCTAAAACTGATTTTCCTTTAGAGAGAAGTACATGATTTTCTCACCAACAGCCAGAGCTGTGGGTCAATATTTGGCCAGCAAGGAAAAGCAGTCATAAAATAGAGAGCTCAAAATCCCTCCCTAGAAAAATTGGCTTGGCAAGTGTATATAAAGTTCAGACCTAGGGTGCTCTCAAAAATAACAGACATTTTGGTGAAAGACTATTGAAAATTGTTGAAGGTATTGGCTTAACTCTAAGCCCACTAATTATTAGAGAAATGTGAGGAAAGAAACAGCTGGAAGAGCCCTTCTAGACTATTTGCACCTCAAACACTGGTCACAGGAAATATCCCTTCAAAAGATCCTGAATTTAATTGAATTCTTGTGTAGCAATATTAGCCCTATAGTATTAAAAGCAACTAGTCAGCAATTGGTAGAGCTTCACAAATGGATATGATTAGGTAACCAGACACAAAGAGGCCTGATAAAACCAATGTTCTCCCAACATGCCTGCAGATATACCCAACTTGACCCTGAGAAACAATCTAAGAGACTCCATGCAGTGTACCCTGGAGTTCAGGGAGCTGTGTGTATGCTATGGGGAGGGGATGTAGATAAACATCACAAAAATAATTTGACCAGTCACTACACCAGATCAAGAAAGAGTGAATGTATTTCCACCCAACTGTGGTGAGCAATCTTAAAGGAAATTAAGAAGGCAATCCCACAATCTAATCAAAAAGAATATAATATTTAGGAATAAATTTAGCAAGAGAAGTTCAAAAGTTATTCTCTGAAAACTATAAAATTACTTAATGAACTTAAAGAGGATCAAATGAAACAGAAAACATTGTATATTTATAGATTGTAAAACTGTTCAGGAGGTAATGCTTCCTAAAGTGAACTACATATTCTTATCAGAATCCCATCTATTTTCTTCTTAGAAATTGGCAAGATAATTCTATCATTTATATGGAATTCTAAGGAACCCAGAATAGAATCTTGAAAAAGAACAAAGTGGGAAGGCTCACATTTTCCAACTGCAAGACTTACTATAAAGCAACAGTAATGAAGTCACTAGCATATGTACAGACATATGGATCAACGAAATAGAATTGAGAGTAAAAATTAAATCCATATTGTCTCTGGTCAACTGATATTCTAAAAGAATGTCAAGTCTTCTGATGAGGGAAAACAGTGTTTACAATACATGATGCTGAAACAAATGGGTAGTCACATGCCAAAAAAAAAAAAAAAATGAAGCTTGACTGTATCTCACACCATATACAAAAATTAACTCAAACAGAAAGTACAACCTACTTTTGAGGCCTAAAACTATTAAAATCTTTTTTTAAAAAAACTTAACTGTTTATGTATGTGACTTTATATTTTGGCAATGAAGTCTTAGAGGATGCCAAAGCATGAGCAAAGGAAGAAATAGACAAATTCAACTTCATCAAAATTTAGAAATTCTATATTTCAAAGGATACTATAAGTCTGTGAAAAGACAACCTCAAAATAGAAGAAAATATCTATAAGGGACTTGTATCTAGATATATAAGGAACACAACTCCATTATTAAAAGGCAAATAATTATGACAGAAGATTCATATATTTCTCCAAAGAAAACACAGAAATTAACAATAAGCACATCAAAAGCTGCTCAACATTATTAGTCTTCAGGGAATGCAAATCAAAACCACAACAAGATACCACCTCACACCCACCAGGACTGCTAAAATAAAAAAAAGACCGGGTACAGTAGAGGGAGGAATTAACAAGTGTTAGCAAAAATGTTGAGAAATTGGAATACTCATACTCTTATAAGAGGAATGTAAAATGTTGCAACTGTTTTGGAAAATACTTGGGCAGTTTCTCAAATGGTTAAAAAGAGTATTACCATTTGACCAGCAATTTCACTCACAGTTATACACCCCACAGAAAGGAAAATAGATATCAACACAAAAGTTATACATGAACTTTTTTATATTTATTTTTTAGTTTTTAAGTGGACACAATACCTTTATTTTATATTTATGTGGTAGTGAGGATCAAACCAAGTGCCTCATGCATGCTAGGCGAGCGCTCTACCACTGAGCCACAAACCCAGCCCAATACATGAATGTTTATAGCAGCATTTTTTTTTATAATAACTAAGAGGTAGAAAGAACCCAATGTTCATCAGCTGGTGAATGGATAAACAAAGGTGGTATACCGGTATAATGGAATATTATTCAATTTAAAGTAGGAATTAAGTACTGATATATGCAACAATAGGAATGAATCTTGGAAAATTGGGCTAAAAATAAAAGAAGCCAGACACAAAATAAGCTGTATAATTCCATTTATGTGAAATATACAGAAAATGCAAATCTATAGACACAAAAAGTAGATTAGTGTTGTTTAGGGCTGGAGCTGATAACGATCAGAGGGGTGGTACCTACAGAATTCTGGGTTTAAAGGCCTTACTCCTTATCATCATTAAACTCTGGCCAATGCCTATTTTAAGTATACAAATGGAGGATATTTGAAATAGAATTCATTATTTTATACTATTAATTGAAAAAAATTAATATACCTAATGATTTATCTTGAGTAAAAGGCAAAATTTTAAAATTCAATAAAATCAAATAAGCCAGGTTCTGTGGTGCACACCTTTAATCCTAAAGGCTGAGGCAGGAGAATCACTAGTTATAGACCTGCCTTAGTAACTTAGCAAGATCCTGCCTCAAAATATAAAAATTAAAACACAACAAAAAAAGGCTGAGGATATAGCCCAGTGGTAGAGTGACCCTGGGTTCAATTCACACAATGGAAATAAACAAAAACCAAATAACAAGTTACATTGATTTTTTTTAATTTTACTTCTTTGTCAGTTATTATGGCATTATACAAATATAGCTCAGGCTGTTACTTAAGTGGAAAAAAAAATCCTTAACTCTCTAAGGGCTCTTTTTATTTGTGAAATTTCAGGTTTACAATATCCATTAAGGCCTGAAACCTGATTCTTAGGATTGTTGAAATTGTTTTTAGATAATAGTGCAATTTAATTCACATACCTCAAATTAAGCTCTTCGCTTTTTATTTGTGTGTGTGTGTGTGTGTGTGTGTGTGTGTCAGGTATTGAACCCCCAGGACCTCAAAATACTAAGCACTTGCTTTATCTCAAGTTCAACTTTTTTAAAAAAAGAGTTCATTTCAGTGTTTTGTGTTTTTATTTTAGCATATTCAAGAGTTATGCAATCACTATCCAGTATGAGAACATTTTAACACCTCCAAAAGAAACCTTTTACCCACTAGAAGTTCCTCTCTATCCCTCTACCCATAATCCTTTATAACCACAAGTCTATTTTATTTCTCTTGTGGATTGGCCTATTTTGAACATTTCATTTTTTTGTTTGATTTTCTGTTTTTGTTTTTAAGATAGAGTCCTTCTATGTTGCCCAGTTAATCTACCAATTCCTACATTCAAGCTCCCAAATAGCTGGAATTATAGGAACACACTACCATGCTCAGCTTTGGACACTTCTTAGAAACTGAATTATGTATTATGTGGCTTTTTGTGACCAGTTTATTTCATTTAGCATAATATTTTCAAAGTTTGTATATATTGTAACACATAACAATATTTAGTTGCTTTTTAGGACTAAACAATATTCCATTATATGAATAAGTCAAATTTGTCATTTGTTCATCAGTTAATAGACATTTGGGCTTTTTCTACTCTGCTATGAGCATTCATGCGCAGGTTTTTGTGTGGCCATACGTAGTCAATGTAACATACTGGCTAACATACTTAGGATTAGAATTTTGGGGTCATATGGAAACTCTATATTCAATATGTTGTGAAGCTGCTAACCTGTTTTCCAAAGCGTATGCATCATTTATAATCCCTCAACAATGGATAAGGGTTTTGATTTCTCCACATCCTCATTGAGACTTATCATTATCTTTTTATTTTAATCATCCTCGTGAGTTTGAAGTAGTATCTTGTTAGGGTTTTCATTTGCATTTCCCTAATGACTAACGATGTTGAACATATATTCATGTGTTTACTGTCCTTTTGCAGATCTTTATAGGGGAATATTCAAATATGTTCCCTATCCTTCCCCAATATTTTATTGTGCTAAACTACATATGACATAAAATTTACCATCTTAATCACTTTGAGATGTACTTCAGTAGTATTAAATATACTCACAATGTTGTGCAGCCATCACTACCTTCTGTCTTCACGATTCTAATCCTGTGAAACTGAAAGCTGTATTCATTGAACAATATGCCCCACCCCCTATCTCTGCAGACCATGGCATCCTGAATGCTGCTTTGTGTCCCCATCATTTTCACTGTGCCAAGTACCTCCTCTAAGAGGAATCCTACATTGTTGGTCTTTGTGTGACTAGCTTATTCCACACAGTGTAATGTGCTCAAGATACCTGCATGTCATAACATTCCTCAGAATTTCCTTTCTCTTTAGGCTGAATAATACTCCACTCTTGGCATGTATTACATTGTTGTTTATCCATTCACCCATCAATGGATACTTGGGTTGCTCCCACATTTTAGCTACTGTGAATCATGCTTCTAGAAAAATGGGTATGCAAATATCATTTTGAGACCCAGCTTTCAATTCTTTTGGTTATATCCTCAGAAGTAGAAGAGCTGGACCTTATGGTAATGCCATTTTTAATATTTTAAGGAACTATTATACTGTTTTCCTCTGTGGCCCTCCCATTTTACATTCCCACCAAGAGTGCACATGGGTTCCAATTTCTTACTTTAACATTTATTATTGTTTTCTGATAGTAGACATTTCAAGACTTGTGAGGTAGTATCTCATTGTAGTTTTGATTTGATTTTCCCAGTGATTAGTGATTTTGAGCATCTTTTCTGGTACTTTTTGGTACTTGTGTATCTTTTTTTTAATTCCATTGCCAATTTTTGAATTAGGTTAACTTTTGTTTTTGAAATTTAGAAATCTTTCCTATTCTGAATATTAATCTCTTATCAGATACATGGTTTACAAATATTTTCTCCCTTTCTGTGAGTTATGCTTTTACTCTATTGATAGTATCTTTTTGATGCACAAAATTATTTAATTTTCATAAAGTCCCACTTGTCTATTTTTTCTTTTGTTGCCAGTGTCATTGGTGTTACTTCCAGAAAATCACTCCCAAATATAATGTAATGAAGCCTTTACTCCATGCTTTCTTCTAAGAGAGATGATTTTTGGCCTTAACATCTTTCATCCATTTTGAATTTTTGCATATGGTGTTAGGTAAGGATTCAACTTTGTTCTTTTGCATGTAGATATCTGATTTTTCTAGCATAATTTGTTGAAAAGACTGTCCTTCCCCATCAAATGGACTTAACATCTTTGTCTTAAATTATTTGACCATGTTATGGTTTGGATGTGAGATATTCCCCCAAAAGACAATGCAAGAAGGTTCAGAGGAGAAATGATTGCATTGTGAGAGTCTTAACCCAATCAGTGAATTGATCCCCTAATGGGGAATAACTGAGTAGTCAGTTATTCTGAGTGGTAGGGTGTGGCTGGAGGAGGTGGGATTGGGACGTGGTTGTGGGTTATATACTTGTGTCTGGTAAGTGGAGCCTCTTTCTCTGCCTTCTGATCTCATGTGAATGGCTTCCCTCCACCACACTCTTCTGCCATGATATTCTGCCTCACTTTGAGCCCCAAGGAATGGAACCAGCCTTTTATGGACTAAGACCTCTGAAAGCGGGAGCTCTCAAATAAACTTGTCTCCTCTACAGTTGTTCTGGTTGTGTCTTTTAGTCATAGTAGAAAAATAGCTGACTAAAACAGACTTTATAAGAAAGTGTTTGTTTTGGGTTTCTTTATTGTATTCCGTTGGCATGAATGACTATCTTTACATCAGCAGCATACTTTGATTATTCTAACTTTGTAGTAAGATATGAAACCAGAAAGGGTGAACTCTCCAGCTTTGCTCTTCCTTTGCTCCTTTGCAACACTGTTTATACTCTTCAGATTCCCTTGATAAAAGACAGGTATGGTAAGAGTCTGTCTTAAAAAAAAAAAAAACATTCTCAAGAGCTAGGGATATAGCTCATTTGAGAGAGTGTTTGCCTCACATGCACAAGGCCCTGGGTTTGATCCCCAGCAACAGCAAAAAAAAAAAAAAAATCCCCTTGATATTTCATATGAATTTTAAAATATGTTTTTCTACATCTGCAAAAACATCATTGGGATTTAAACAGAAATTGCATTATATCTGTCCATACCTATCACTTTGATAGTCTTGACATCTAAACTACATTGCATCTTTTAATCCTTGAACATAGTATGTGTTTCCATTTATTTATGTCATCTTTAATTTCTTTTAGCAATATCATGTGCTTTTTAGTGTGCAAGTTGTTCACCACATTAATTCCTAAGTATTTTATCCTTTTGGTAATCTTCATATATTCTCTCTACCCTTCTCTTGCTCTCTCTGGCGTCCCACAAAGTATGCATTGATCCATGTAATGCTATCTCACAGATCTCTGAGGCTCTGTTCACTTCTTCAATCATTCTTCTTTCTGTTCTACAGGCTTAGTTATTCCCATTGTTGTGACTTCAAGATTACTTTTGCCTGCTCAAATATGTTTTTAAATCCCTCTAGTGAATTTTTCATTTCAGTTATTATATTTTCAGGTCTAAAATTTCTTGATTTTTTTAAATTTTAATATTTATTTTTTAGTTTTAAGTGGACACAGTATCTTTATTTTATTTTTATGTGGTACTGAGGATCAAACTCAGTGCTTCACATGTGCTAGGCAAGCGCTCTACCACTTGAACCACAACCCCAGCCCCTCTTGGTTTTTGTTGTTGTTGTTGTTGTTTTAGATTTTCTATCTCATTATTAATGGTTCCATTTTGTTTGTACATTTTTTTCTTCTTCCACATCTTCCTATAGTTTTTTGAAGAATTTGTTTAGGAGATCTGCCATCAGGGCTTTTTCAGGAACAGTTTTTGTTGGTGTATTTTTTCCCTTGAATGGGCCATACTTTTCTATTTCTTTGTATCATGTGAATTTTTCGTTGTTATTAAAACTAGGCATTTGATTCTAACAATATGAACACTCTGAAAATCAGATTTTCACCCTTCCTCAGGCTTCGCTAGTTTTGTTTTTGTTCAACCTTTTGGTTGTTATTGTGTCTAGAATCAGCCTCAATGTCTTCTCAGGTCTTTTCTGTGATTTCCCCCGATCATATGTGATCGCTTTCTAATTTTCTCTATAAATGAAGTTGCTTTTGAATGACCTGTTCTGTGAAGAGTGGTAACTTGAATCATGGTCTTTGCCTCAGAGCTGTGGCTGCATTTTGCTGTGGGAACTTTGTGTGCAAAGGTGCAGGACAAGATTGCTCAGGAGCTATGGTCAAGCCCTACCTTAGCAAGTTCTTTGCAAAGGTAAGGAACAATAACAATCTTGACCTTGCGTTCAGACATTAGGTATTGGCGATAGAGAATTCTGAGCATAACAAGATAACCACAATATCTTGCAAGTGCTGCAATCTTCAAGCTTGCCTGCTTTGCAAACTCTGGACAATGGGCTTCCTGGGTGCAACAGGATAATAACAGGATGCTCCTAACACTGCAACAGAAGACTAGGTACAAAAATGTGAATAGTTTTGTAACTTTTTTAGTACACAAAGAACAATATCCTTATAGTTTTAACTTTGGATTGTGAGGCCTTATATAATGAATGTTCTGAGCTAGCTCTGGGTCACTGTGCCTCCATCAGAGATCAGTATCCCACTTGGTCCCAGCTTTCTCTAACTGTTTTGTTGTCTTTATTAATCCCCCACTGCCCCTCACTAGTTCCTAGGGTTCAACCATGCAGGTTGCAGCACTTTCTTTAGTGATTACTTCACAAAAGAGGCAAAGGGAAAAAAATGACGGGGCACTGGTCCTTTGAGTCTCCTGCAGCTATCCTCCACCAAAGGTCTAGGGTCTAGCAGCAATGTGGGGAGGTATAACATCAATGGCCACCCAACTCTTTGTACTTCTGTCATCAGAAGCATCAATTAGGAATCACAGCACAGATCCCTAATAATTAGAGAACAGTGCATCCACAGGCTGTGGGTAAGCTTTCTAGGAACACAGGCACAGCTGCCTGCCATGAGGGAGGAGGGGTGGCAATGGAAATGGTGTAGCTGACACTGTACTAAGAGTAGAAATGACCCCAAATTTTTATTCAAGGCAGCTGAAAACCTTCAGAAGATTCCAGAATTCCATGCAATTGGAGACAGAGGGAAAAGGATACCTGATGCTTCCCATTTCACTGTCTTCCAAGAATCCTCTCCCTTTCCCATTTTTAATTGCCATATTCATCTTTTTATTGTTATTATACATTCTGGGTACAATTACATCATCAGATACATGATTGAAAATGTTTTCTACCATTCTGAGGCATGTCCTTTCCTTTTCTTAACATTGATATTTTATTATAACATTGTCTCTCTCAATTTGTTTACATGAGAAGAAATAATACCACACTTGCAGAAATGGACAAACACTAGTTCTGAAGGAAGGACAGAAATATGAGATAAAGAAATGAGACTGGGCATGTGAATCATGTCATTCTTAATGATAAAACACCAAATCCGTACCTGCAACACAGCATAATAAATCTATCTGCCATAAGTTATTTCTAAAATTCAGAAATTCTAAACACAAATCAGAATCTTCCATAAAGAAATTAATCAACTAGCTGGGCATGGTAGCGCACAACTGTAACCCTAGCAAATTAGGTTGAGGCAGGAGAATTGCAGGTGTGAGGCCAGCTTCAACAACTTAGCAAAGCCCTAAGCCACTTAGTGAGACCCTGTCTCAAAATTTTAAAAAAAGGCTGGGGATGTGGCTCAGTGGTAAAATTCCTCTGGGTTCAAGCCCCAGTACCAAAAAGAAAGAGGGAAAGGAAGGAAGGAAGGAAGGGGGAGATCAATTAAGAATTTCTGCAGTATCAAGATCTCCAGCAGAGAGCACTAATGTTTTTTAAATATTTTATGTTAGTTACTTTGAAGCTAGAAAAGACCTAGAAAGCAATTACCACCCTTCACATCCCCACATATCTTGGAACATTGTTCCTCTTTAACTAACCATTTATTGACTACCCACAGTCCCCACATACTGTGTTAGACCTTGGGATATATAGGGAAAAGACTTTCTTAAAGAATTTAGAATCTGGTGAAGGAGCCTGCCTCAATCTACCAATTGCCCCCTTCTGCCATCAATCAAGGAAGGATTTTATTAACTAATTGTCCACTTCTTTATCTCTAACCACATACATACATTTAGAAAAATACATGGCTGTCTTGTTTGAAAACTGTGGCTCAGAAGGGCCTTAGAGATAATCTAGTGAAAGACTTTCATTTTATAGATGGAAATTGTAAACCCAAGTGATTTACCCAAGATGGTATTCACAGTTGATATCACACACAACTGACTTACTAAGTGCCTGGGAACACCCTACCTAGATTCTTCAAGAAGGAACTAAGGCACAGAGGAATTAAGTAATTTGACAAATACCAAACAGCTCACTAAGGGAATACCAAGGGTTGAAATCAGATAACCTCACTTTAGAATCCATACTATATATAGGTGCTATTGCTAAAGGTAGTTGTGATTTTTAGACCTTCCTTAGACTTGCTTATTATCTTAGATTAGCTAAACTAATCTAAATTATATAAACTAGTCATCTTAGTTTCCATATTGGGATTCCAAACCCAATCCACTAGTCAATAATACTTAAAATAATATGCTGAAAAGCAAAATATAATTATCAATGAGATATTAAAATACTGCAGTGCTTCAAAGTCACAAGACATCCAAGATGAAAAGGGAGTCCAATGCCAATGTGGTTATGAATTTACTAGAAAAAGATGAATATGTCCAATGTCATGGCAAATATTGTAATTTTATAACAAGTACATTTTAAACATTACTTTTGGCAAATGTTGGTACTTATATATCACTCTCTTGTCATCTCTCATTGTGTCCTGTCCTCCCTCCCAACTCCAAAGCCTTGGTCTTTTACTTCAATTTAGTAAGAACAAGTCTATATCCATGATAATTAATGGGGACAGAGCTGGGAGTTAAATCCTGAGATGACTTCAGAATACACATGATGGGAAAGATGTGCTCCAGAAGTCCCAGACCTCATTTAATTTCATTCATTCAGTATGGAACAAATATCTACTAGGTGTAAAACACCAGACCAGTTTCTAAAGACCCACTTATCCCTGTGATATCGCCCTCCTGAAACACAGTTTCACAGCATTCTCCAGAGGACATGAGCAAGCCACAGTCAAGCTGTCTTCTTACACAGCCCGCATGGGTGTACAAAATGACTCTGGAAAACAAAGTTCTGCTTAGACTGCTAATGACCTATCCTAAATCCCATGACCAGAAGAGCTACCAGGAAACCCCAAGTTCCAATTTTCTTTCTAGCACACATCTTTTTCTTCTCCAGCTTTAGAAATATTCTGGAACTTTTTATTTTTCCAACTATTTTTTAAATCCTTAATAAATTACCAGAGATGTACCAGTTCCTATTCTTTGGGAATCAACTTAGTTGAGCATGAAGCCCGGTATTTAATGTGGTTTCTAGTTGACAGATGTTCTTATATTAGGCCACAAAAACAAAGCACAGCTGCTGAGGAGAAAAAAGGGGAAATAAAAAATGGGGCTACTTAAAATCTGAGAGACAGAAAGGTTCACTATGAGGAACTTCAGGGGACAGTCACTTTCATGGCACCAAGAAACCTCTTGCACAGATTTCAAGATTTGGGGAACACAGTGATGCCTTGCAGGGATACCAGCAAGTCCTATTGCAGTCACTTGCAGGACTCCTTGGGGCTATTTGCAGCCACAGAGCACAGGAACATCAGTGACTTCTTTAATTCTGGGCTTTCTGCCTGGCTTCATTTGCACATATTTTCTTAGAAGTCACCTCCTTTTTATGGATAAGAGAAGGACAGAATCAACCACTGCTTGGCTGCTCTGTGGTGGATTCCAATATGTGACCCAGATGATAGCCGGTTTTCTTTAAATGGGATGCATGGGAAACTTTCAAAGAAATATTTGGACAAATTCCCAGAAGACAGATCAACTGAGGATGCCAGGCATCATACTGCAGGAACTGATGTTTTCTTTTTTTAATTAAATAATTTATTTATTCTAATTTGTTATACATGATGGCAAAATGCAATTCATTTCATATTACACATATAGAGCACAATTGTTCAAGTCACTGATTGTACACAGAGTATTTTCACACCATTCGTGTCTTCATACATGTACTTAGGGGTAATGATGTCTAACTCATTGCACCATCTTTCCTACCCTCTTGACCCTTCTTTTCTCTCCTTCCCCTTTGCTCTATCTAAAGTTCCTCCAACCGGCTCCCCCCCACCACCATTATGAGTAAGCTTCCTCATATCAAAGAAAGCATTCGGCTTGCTTCCCTTAGCATTATATTCTCCAACTTCATCCATTTACCTGCAAATGCCATGATTTTATTCTTTTAATGCTGAGTAATGTTCCATTGTGTGTGTGTGTGTGTGTGTGTGTACATACCAAAGTTTCCCTATCTATTCATCTACTGAAGGACATGTAGGTTGGTCTGATGTTTTCTTTTAAGGAAAAGGATTCAAAGGAGGGTCACTTTCACGCACTGATCTGATAAGGAAGGGGCAGATGGGGTAACTCATCACAGTGGGTGGTGAGAACAGAGTAGCTGTGACTGTTTCAGGCTAGGACCATGATAGGGGACCAACTCAGAAGTGTACAGCCTGCCTTGCACAATTGCAGTCTGGACTTATAGGTCTAGCTACCTTACTCCAAACATATGTGCAATATCCAGTTTGTCCTGCCTATTTCAAAATTCTCATCATTGAGCTCATTCCCAGAGATTATTCTCAGAATTCACCCCAGGCCCAAGGGAAACTCATTTTAAACCACTGTAACCAAGAGATGGAAAAAGTCAGAAAAATATGGTGAACTCTTTCACCAAAAATAAATAAATAAAAATGCTTCATCAATGACAATGTGCTCCGTCATATACAGCTGAACCTGGGGAATCTGTGAAAGTTGCTGAGAATGCAAAAGGAGTCTAAATTTTGCTCTTTTTCTGACCTGACACAGTAGAAATAAGAACCTTGAACCTTGAGGCTGAAACCAGATTTAAAAGTAATATGTACAATTATTAGTACAATCCTTCCTTAACCCAACCTCACCTTCACTTTAGGATGCTATATGCACACTGGATATACCACTTTCACTATCAGAGTATCATAGCTTAAAAAAAAAAAAAAAAAGAAAGAAATTATTCTCTTTATCTTGGTATTCTCCTTCACATCTATCAGATCTCCAGATTTCTTATGTACTTTGTGGACATTCAATGTTTAATGTAAAAAAAAAAAAAAATGGGAGTTTTCATTATAAAGAATTTGTAGAATACTGAAATGGATAAGAACTCTTAATATTCTATCTCCTATTAATTATAAAAATTTCTCAAGATTAAGAGAAAACTAAACTCTTATCAGGGCAGCCACATGCAGCATAGCTTAATACTGATATCACTCAAAGACTTTTTCTTTTTTTTTTTTTAGGGAATCCACCCAGGAGAGACTTGCCAATCCCAGGAGTTATGTGATCACTTCTTGTGGGTCATAGAATTCAGCTACAAAATTACAAATGCAGTAATCATTACATTTCTATCACTGGTGACTTTGCTGGTGTCATTGTACAGGGGAACTGAGGGCATTAGCTGTCTCTACTCTTCTCATTTATCACGTGAAAGTAAAAACCCTACCAACTATTCTTGAGATACTGAAGAAAGCAGAGTAATTTTATTTACATTTCTTCTTCAGATTCTCAGCATGCCAAAAAAAAAAAAAGCCCTAAACGTCCATTGTCATTTTAAGACAATGTCTTGGGCAGATAAGTCAAAAGTACAGGATGAGTTACTTCTCAAACCTTCTCTTCCCCCAAAACTTAGTTTCCCTTCCTTCATGAGGTTCTCTCTTGCTACTCCCTTTCTCACTGCTCTGTCTCATTGACCACAAGAAGCACTTGTTTTCTGTGCTCATCTAGGTTGTGGGATATCAAGGTCAGGGACCAAGTTTTAGCTCCCTGGGTACTGCCCATGCTGTCTACCACCCACTAGGCACATAATAAGGGCTTATCCATGGTGCAATTTTTAATCACTAATTTAAATCACTATTTTAGACTTGGACAAACTTGGCTGTGGAAATAGCATCTAAGTCTTTTGGGATTTTTGTTTACCAAAATAAATTGATCATAGTCCCTCAGAGAATTTCAGATACTCTTGTAAGGACTGAACATATTCCAAGGTTCCACAGATCCTGTTTTCAAAGAGCTTACAATGTAATGGGAAACTTGGGCACAGGCATAAGAAGTCAAACAGTCAAACAATTACATTCTCATTACAAAATCTACCCTGGGTTGCCAAATATGCTTTCTTTATGGGCTCATATTATACACATTGTATTTTTAAAAGTTTGAGGTTATTCTTTTCACTGTAATACAAGCAGAAGCTTAAAGCATACCATAAAATGAAAAAAAAAAAAAACCAAAAACAAGTGAAACATCAATTTGATGCTCAAATTTCAGAAGGGTATGCCTGAATGCAACATCACAAATTCATAAATCCTATCTGCAGTGTCAGTAATAAATGGTGTCATTATGGAAAGTAATTTTGTTAATGAAAACTAGAATAAAATAATGGAATCACATTAAAAAGCTACATTTCTGGGGCTGGTGTTGTGGCTCAGTGGTAGAGTGCTTGCCTAGCACACATGAGACACTGGGTTCGATCCTCAGCACCACATAAAAATAAAGATATTGTGTTCATCTACAACTAAAAAAATTTAAAAAAAATAAAAGCTACATATCTGAGGTTTACCCAGAGATAATAAAATTTGAATGAACTCTGCCACTTTAACTTCCAGCTAATAATAACTTGGATTAGCAAGCATAGTAGTCACTTTTTATTCATATCATCTTTAGAACAAATCATGTAGTTTATAACCTCTTATTGTATGGATGAGGGGACTGACTCCAAATAAGCTAAGTAACTATTTAACTCACATAAGTAATTATATTGCTGTGATAGAAGGATGGATTATCTGTTTATGGATCTGTAAGGGGATTATCCATTTATGTTTGGTCCCTTACCATTCAAAGATACAGATGCAGAATTTGATGTTTTCAAGTTTTAATGATATGGTTTTACAATCTGTATCTCTTATGGCAAATTTTCCCTGGTTTAATAACTATAAGTACGTATTTTTTTTTTCTTTCTCCAGGTGGCAAACAGTTTGAGGATCACACCCAAATCTAAATTAGACTGAAAGATCTGTGTATACAGTCTCTCATACACACAACTCCATAAAAACTTGAGTGACCAAATGAAGGAATGTTCTTTCAGGGTTTCCTCCAAGATTCAGGAAAAAGAAGCTGCTAACCTAGAATAGGGTGGACAGGAAGGAACAGAGAAGCAATACAAAGACAGCTTTCTTATTACCTTTCAAAATGATTCAAATTGTAGTTCATCTCTATGGGACACAATTCAGTCTCAGATAACTCAGTAGAGCATCTTCTTATCTCATTTAGACAAACTGATCAGATGGTCCCAATGCTGTATTTTTTTTTTTTTTTCAATTTTTTTCTTTGGGAGATCCTTGTACATTTTCTTTTTTAAATAGTAATGTGATCACCATAGCAACTAACAGATATAAATCTTGTCTTATTGAATCATTATACTGGAAATCAGTCTGGGCAGAGTCTGGGTTAAAAGGAGTAGAAGGAAAATAGAGTAAGGAGTGGTTGAGATAAAAATATTAAATCCAAAATTTTAAAGGTACATGGTTATTCTTCAAATTGAAGGCCACCAAACTGTAAAGGAAGCAGGTAGGGCCGCAGATAGGGTGGACCTGCAGTTGATAAGCAGTAAAATACTGTTTATGAGTATAGGGATGGTCGCTCTGCCCCTCCTCATCATTAGGAAAGGACATTGGAAAGAGGTAACTGATACCTGAGGCCCAGAATCTAACTTAATTTAGCCTCTTAGTTTGGTACAAGTGGAAACCTTCTCTACCAAGCGCTCTGCCCTACAATCTTTCCAAGCCTGCAGGGAACCAAGAACCATCAAGGGACTTCTGTGAGTTAAGACCAAGGCTTGCAACTAGCTGCACCCAACCTTTCCCCCAGGGCCCAGCAAGCGTTATGTAAATAACAAGTTACTCCTAGACCTACACGTGAGAAGGCGGGGCCCGACACAAGGTGTACTACCAGAGTTGCTAGGCGCGCCTAGGGGACAGCCCTAAGCCCCTCTCCCTCCAAGCCTCTACAGCCCCGATCTTTCCAGTTCTGCAGCCAAACGTGTGGCTGTTCCCAGCTGCCTGAGGACCCGAGGCTGGGTGAGGGGGCCGGGGCCGCCACATGGCGCGCTTGAGGAGATGGCAGCTGCGCTTTGTTTCCAGCAGCTAGGGTGAGTCACCGGCCCCCGCAGTCCCAAAGCCGGGCAAACACTCAGGCTCAGGCAGCTGAAAAATTTGCAGCAGGAGCGGCTACCCAAGCGGCCGCAGCCTCTTCCTCCTCCTTTTTCTCCTCCGCCGCCGCTGCCACTGCCACTGCCACCGCCGCGGCCGCCGCCTCCACCCTGCCTCCTCCCAGCCTCCGCCCCGTCCCCTCCTCCTCCGCCCGCGAACTTAGTCAGCGGTTCGCTCCTCCGCTCGCCTATTGGCCGGCGGAACGCGACGCGTCACAATGGAGCCGGTCGGAGGCGGCGAGCCGGGCAGCGCCGGGGCTTCCCGCTGAGTCCGCAGCCCCGGGCAGCCGGGAAAGTGCGGGCGCAGGGCCGCCGCCGGCGCGCCCGGAGAGGCGCGGGGCGCACGCTGCGGAGAGCGCCGGCGCCCGGGGCTGGAGTCGCGCAGGTAGGTCGGAGCGTGACACCCGGGCTCGCTAAGGAGGAGTCGAGTCGACCCAGGTGGTGAAGGCGGAGGAGGGCAGGGTAAGGGGACGCAGCAGGTGGGGTTGGCTGAGCAGGTGCGGTTACCTGTCCGTGCCTCACCTGCAAGCGAGGGTGTGGGCAGGTGGCGCGGCCGGAGAGACGAGTGGGGGCTTCACTGCTCCCTTGCCTTTGAGAGAGAGGGGAGCGTTACCCCTGAAAGGACCTCTCCTGGATGCTGGGGTCTCTTGGGGCAGGAGGAGTGGGCAGCCGCGCCAAGTCGATCCCCTCTCTGCCCCAGCACTTGGGCTCTGCACCTGTGTGTGAGTCGTCGGGGCGCCCGGGGAAAAGGTTCTGCTTTCTCAGGCTGGGGTCTCTCCCCAGATGAGTTAAACTCCCTCAAAGGGTCTACATTTGGTTGTTTTCACTTGCCCCTGCCTTGGCGCTGCTTGTTGGCAAACATTTTATGCTTTTGGATACTTGGTATTCGTCTGTAATTTGGTGATATTCGTGGTTCTTCCGTTTGAAGGAGTAGGGGGCAACTGATGCCCATTAAGAGAGAGGTTCAGAGTTTCTTTCTCCTGAGCTGTAGTTGAGCAGGTGCTGAGAGGGCAGAAGGGAGGAGGCTGAGAGTTGGCTCATTAATCTGCGTCCTCAACTGACTTCCCAAAGTCCATAGGTTGCCCTTAATCAGATGTCATTTGTGAAAGACTTTTCTCTGTGTCAGAAAGGCTCTCTCTCAATACTCCACCGCCTGTCCCCCACCCCCCCCCAAAGGACAAAACTAAATTTAAAATCAAAAACCATTGTTTTTGTTTTTTCTTGAATAATCCACCCTGCCTAAAACAGTGTGTGTGCACACACACACACTCACATACACATAAAACCTCTACTGTAAACATATTTGCATAAAAAAATTTTAAATTGTAAAAATGTAATCAATTTAAAATAGGTTATTTGTTTAGCGTGTATTGAAAAGAATTAGAAGCTGAGAGTGTAACTCAGTGGTAGAGCACCACGCTTAGTGTGGGCAAGGCCCTGGGTCCAGTCCCAGCGCTTCAACTGTCTATGGCTTCTACTACTAATAATTAAGTGGCATGTGTCTTTACCAGACTGCTGTCTCCCAAGTCTAGGTGTACAGCTAAAATACAGAAAAGAACAGTATAATTAATTAACGAGTCTAGTACCCATCTGTGCACAGGTTACTCCTCCTGAGAACCCCAAATGGTCTGAGTTGTGGATGTCAAGGTGACTTTCCTTGGCCCCTGGCTTTCCTAGTCAGCAGCTCCACTCTTGAAGAGAATGTAAATGACAGTTAATCCCCCAGGTAATTAGGTCTGTATGATTTAAGATTATAAGCTCTAACATGTCTGATACTGCTCTAAGCTTAAAAGAGGGCCCTTCATTCAGGGAGTGGAGTGGATTAATCTGTCATTGGGTGCACAGTTGAGTTGTAGCACTTTTCTTAATACCCACTTTTCAAAGAAAAAAAAAAAGGTGTGTTAGAATTAAGTTTACTGTAATCTATAGAATGAAAACAGCAACATCAATTAAAATAAAAGGCCCTGATGAATACAACTTTAAAAGAATACTAGGTTGTCCAGAGTTTTTTAGACTGATCTATTTTGGTATTTTCTGGTAGGGGCCTGAGATTTGTCATTTTGTGTTTTGCTTTCTGAAGTTGAAGGGGGAAATATTTTAAAATTTATAAGATGCTGACTTTAACCAGTTTTACATATAAGCAAGTTTTTTAAAATTTCAAATATGTATGTTCCTCTTTTCTCTACAAACCATACAAAAAAAAAAAAATAGCCTATTTAATCCAGTGCCTGATTTTCATTTAGTCTCTTTCAAGTTGAATTTTCAAATTTTATTGTTATTTCTCCACCCCAGCTTCTTTCTAGTATCCAGTGATGTTATTAGAAATTAATACATTCCGATTATGTCATATTACTCCCCAGTTGGTGGAATGGTTTGCATTGCCTTCAGTATAACATCTCTCACTGCTTGTACCCACTTCCAGAGCACTGGAGGTACCAGCAAACAACTTCGACTTGTGCCTACCCAAAAGGAAAAAAGGAATTTTTGGAAACCAAAGCACAGTGGAGAATTAATTTAGCCACTTATAAAATGCCTTCTAATTTGTGTCATGTCTGTTTTCATGTTGCTGACTTCCTTTATTGCTATTGCCTTCTTTCATTTTTATTTCTCATCTCTATTCTCTAAACTTCCTACATGGCTTGATAGTGACTTAGTTTTAGCTGGGGTGTAAAATAATGCCTTTGGTAGACATGATAGTCTATTCTTCTTTTTTGGATCATTAAGATTGAGTTTTAATAAAACTAGGCCTAACTCCAATCACTGAATCTTTCTCCTAAATTCTTATCACTGCCATTCACTGAGAACGATCAAAGAAAGGGTAATAATAAACTCCCTGTTCTATGACTTCCTTTCATTTAGGATTCTACTCAATTGCAACACAATTTAAATTTACTCCTTCAATGCTATTGTGAACAGAGTAAAGGAAATGAATAAAAAATGAGTTGTCAGGGCTTCAACCTTGACCTTTCCTTTTTGCCTTTTTGGCCTTTATGCTGTCTTTGATATGGGTCACATGATTCTGCTTGTCCCTTTCCAGGCTGTGTATATTTGAACTTCATCTCCTGCTTCTTCAATTTCAGAGTCCTTTGTAATTCTTCTTGTCTGTCTCATCTTGTGTTCGTTTGCACAGCTTCCTTCTGCAATGCCCACTCTTCTGCAGTAGGACTTTAATGGAAACTGCCAGTGCACAGCTTCTCTTTTTCTTCTGTTTCCAGCTCCATGCAGGGGACTGAGAGCTTCCTCTAAGCATCTCTGATGGAGACCAAATTCTTTAAGGCCAAGTAGCATGTTCCTTTGGATTCTTTTTCACATATGCAAAATTGAGAGCATATTCAGACTTTTTTTATTTTCTTCTGTCAAATTATTTTCAGCATTTCAAAATACTTTAAAAAATAAATAAATAAAACTATTCTTATTTAGAACCAGGAGTTCTTCAGGCTTTTACCTAGGGTTTGAACTTTGCAAACTGATGGGTTTGCACTAGAACTGTCCTCACTTTGGGTTAGTTGCTGGATTAGTTAGCTTTAACTACCAGTTACCAAGACCACAAAGAACAATGGCTTAATCCAAGTGATGTGTGTTTCTCTTTCACATTAAAAGTAAAAGTTATAAACAGATGATCTAGACATGGGTCCTAGTTCTGTATTCTCTTTTATTGGATCTTTCATAAGATGAGCCCCTACCTCATGATCCAAGGTGAAGTTTTAGCCATCACATCCAAGTTCTCAATAGTAGAAGAAGGAAATAAGAAAGTGGTGAAGAGGGGAAAGGCAAGAACCTATGGTCTCTTAAGGAAATTTCCTAGAAATCATCATATTCTTATAGTATCTCATTGTGTAGTACCTAGTGCCTCTTCTCACTTCCTGAATCAGAGTCTGGGAAATATTGTCCTTTACTCATACAGTCTTATTCCTAACTAAAAACATGGTCTGGATGTCACAAGCTTAGGATAAAATGAATTTGGGGGTATTCAAACACCACAGTTATTCTAAATCTCTCTTTTCTTGACTTGAGGTACCCAAAAGATTCATGAGTTAGACAATACAATAATGTTCAGAGTGGATTGATTTAGGTTATGGGAGATATAGCCTCATCACTGGATTATTCCATTTGATAGATAAGTAGTTTGAATGAACTACTGGGAGGCAACTGCATGCAGATGGGGCATGGCTGGAGGAAGTGGGTCATGTGAGTGGGGAATGCCCTTCCACTATATCTTGTCCTTGGCTCCTTTATCCTTCTGCCATGATGTTCTGCTCCACCTCAGGCCCAGAGCAAGGAATCTGCTAACCACGGACTGAACCTCTGAAACTGTGAGCTCCAAATAAATGTTTTCTTCTCTGAGTTGTTCATGTCAGGTATTTTGGTCTCAGCAACAAAAAACTAACAAACACAAAATGCTAGTTCATATTCCTCCCATTGATTTTTTTATAAATTATCCTGTTTTCCTGATGAAACATCATTGACATTCAAATCCTTTTTAAATATTTGGGCATTTGCCCCAAATGGTGATGATTCCAGACTATAGGGTTGTACCTTGTCATGGGAGGCAGAGGAGGGGGTGTTTGAGAGACAGATAATAACATATTATCACTCCCTGTTAGCATTTATTTCTTAGCTTAAAAACATGGCTCCGATTAAAAGCATGTCTTGTGAAATAAAACAGACCTAGATGCAAATCCTGGCTCTGTCACTTACTCACTGTGCATTCTCAATCTCCTTATCTGTGAACTGGGATGGGATTAAGTGGGGGGGGGGGGGAATGGAGTACTTAATATCATGCCTGATAAAAGAAATGATTGCTTTTCCTTTTTAATTTGGCCTAACCTGTGTGAAACTTTTAAAAAATCAACTCTTACTCTATTTTTAATTACATTTTAAAATTGGTCATCTTTGTGCACAGTCAAATGAATGTATTTGACTTTCTAGTCAAACTTTTTAGAATTGTCTCCAAAATCAGTTTATGACCCCAATAGTAGCAAAATTGTTCTATACCTTTTGTCAAAAACAAGAATAGCCAAGCTTTCTCCTTCCTCATCTTTGATTTGAATGATTTTTGCCTAGTATACCCAGACACTAACCATTACCACTATTGAGTATGTTTCATAGTATTTTTAGCAGTTATTTATTAAGCACTGACTGTGTGTCAGACATTATGCTAAATTCTAGAGATGCAACAGTAGGCAAGAATATGTGATTGCTACCCTAATGGAGGCTGCAAGATATTGAGAGAGACAGGAGAATTTATCACTGCATACACATGAAAGTTGCCACTGTGAAAGTTGTTAGGAAGGAGACATACAAGTGCTGTTAAAGCATATGGAAATGGTGACTTAAGGAACAAAATATTGGCCAGTGACTGCAATAACTAAATGAGGAGTTTTGTGGTTTAAAAGGAACTTAGACATGAGATGAGCTGCCCCCAGGCAGGGGCCTGCAGGTTTACAGCACTATTCCAAAGGAGGCAATCATAATGTTTGGAGTCACCTTTAAAATAAGTACATATAATATATAATTTTGCAATGTGAAACTGTGAAAAGGGCTATATAACTCAGGAATGATTTAGTTCTGTTACAGTGTTGTTTGTGCCACACTGAGAGAATCAAGTAGTTGATCTGCATCACCTTTCACAAATTTATTTTGAAGCCATGTAGCCAAATGGGGAAAAACTGTTAAGAGACAGTTTGCAGAAGAATAGGTAGCTCATAAAGCAGCAATGGAAAATGACCCCAGGGTGGGAGGTATGGGCAATGTTTTCAAAGGGTCAGCTGGACTACTATGCCTAGGATGGCCTTTCTCAAAGCCAATGAGGAGCCTAACACCCCATCCCTCTATAACTTTTAGGTTTGTGTAAATAGGAACTCAGCTTGGCAGGGGTGTACCATTGGCAGGGGGGTGTCATTTCCCCTTGCCCTATCCAGCTGAGCTAATGGGGGGTAGGCTGTGGGGAAATGTGGCATCTCTAAATCCCTATAACAGCCTTGGAAGAAGCACTTCTTCCATGTCTCCCACCAATGGTGGTATGGCGTGACTGAACCTTTGGGACAGAGCCATCAGCCCTCAGACTGCAGGTTAGTTCTTGATCAGAGTGGATGCAATAAGATGAATTCTGTTCATCTAAAGATTTTTAAAGTTTATCTCTCTAGGCAAAACTAAATGAGTTTGTTCCTGGCCCCATTTCAATACCGAAATAGGCAGTCCTTAACTGAGCTGTGACTTGTCTTCCAAATGTGAGTCATCATGCAGTTTCTCAAAGGCACCATGTTGTGCACAGTGGTCGGTTTTGCAGGTTACCCCAAGGGAACTCAGGCTGTGCCAGTGCAGCCCTAAGATGCCAGAAGTCTTTCACCTTCACCCTCCCAGGAATGCCCTTGTAACTTGGACTTCTTGCTCTGCATTTGTCCCAGCATTTAGAATTCCTCCCCAATGGGTACATCAAGCTTTGCTCCTACCTGGGAACTTCTCAGATGCAGTTCCCTTTGCCTGGAAAGCTCTTCTCTTATGTATGTGCCTACTACTTCCTTCTCCTTGATGAAGTGCCTACTCAAATGTGATCTTAGCTGTCCCTTTCCTAGCTACCTTAGGTAATGTAACCACACCTTTCCTTTCACCTCCACCAGCAGATAAATTCCAAGAAAACAAAGACTTGGTCCCTTTTGTTGACCTGCTCTGCAGTGGGCTTACAAACTACTACATGTAATAGGGTGCAAGTAATTTTACCTCACAGGTCATAAAGGATGTTAATACCTGTGCCATCTACTTCACCAAATAAATGAGGAATGTGGTTTAAAATGCACTAAGACATGAGATGAGCCTGCCCCCAGTCAGGGACCCACTGTTCCAAAGGAAGCATTTCATAATGTTTGGAGCCACCTTTAAAATGAGTGTATCTAATATATAACTTTGCAGTATCATACTGTGGAAAGAGCTACATAATTCAGGAATAATTGAATTCTCTTACAATGTATTTGTGCTATACTGGCAAACTTTAAATACAGATACTTTTTTGATACACCAAGTAGAAACATCTGAGAAAGAGAGCTGTATCATTCTTTGCTGGTAATTGGCTGTTCTCCTGGAGGTGCTGTATTTTTGCAAATAGCAATTCTATTTACTCAATTATCTAACCCAGAACTAGCTCACCCTGGGCTTCTCCTTGCCTCTTCTCTTCTATACCCCTGCTTTATATTATTGGTAACTAATGAGTCTAGAGACACATCCCTCAGGTCCTCCCTTCACCACCCAGCCTCTTTTTTGCTGCCTGAGGCTTTTCTAGGAGCATGAATAATTGTCTTTTGGCTGATAGTGTAGTTTGTAGTCTTGCCTATCTTCCTTCCTCCAACCATAAAATTGTTGTCTACACTGCAGTAATCTCTAAAAGGCAAATCTCATCCTAAAGTCATGCTTTGGGATGGTGCCCTTTGCTACAAGGAGCAAGCCCGAGTGCAGCAGTATATCATATAATAAAGTCTCTCCATATGGCTTCAGTAACTCCTCGCTTTCACCTTTTGCTACTCTGTCATTTCTTCATCCCCAGTGCATATACCATGGATACAGTTATAGCCCCATACTGAGCCATCCTGAACTATTTGCAGTACAAGGGAAAAGGTTCTAGGTAGCCAAATGGCTTCACTCCCTGGTTGTTGTATTCCTTCCTTTATCAGGGATCCTCTTGTCAAACCTGTGCCCATCTTACAAGACTGAGTTCAAACGTCCTTCTTCTGAAAGTCCATTTCTGACTCTGCCTTCTGCCTGTTCTTCCCGAGAGCCCCTCACTCTTGCCTCTGTGCTGCCTTGAGCCATGTTTCCCAATCCTTGAGCCTATGCCAGAGAACACCTCCATTTCCTCCTGAGTGTTCCTTCAAGATAAAGAATATATTTTGTTCATCTGCTGGGCTTCCTGGACTGAGCTTCAGACCTAATGTACTGTGGACATGCAATAAGTGGATATCTAGAGAGAATTAGGAATGAAATTCAGCATATATATTACCCACTCCAGGGCTTTATTTCAATAACATACTTTTGACTCCTATTTGACCAAGACTTGAAAGAATATCCCCTGGAAGGTTAGAATTAATAAGATATATTATACCTGCTGTTAATAGGTATCAGATGAATGGCCAAAATACTTCATCAGTGAGATAGTGTTTCTTGAACATTTACTGGGCTCAGAGTTCCAGATTTAGCAACTTGGAAGGGATGCTGAGGGCAACTTTTGCACTTTTCTGAAATAATTTGTGTCTTTGTCTTTCCATTAGAAGTCAGAATTTTAGATGGTCATTTCTTGGCTTACAGGGAGTTTAAAACAGTACCTCCATTTTCCTTTGAGTACCCTCTAAAGAATTGTGAAAAGCTGTGTGCTATACTAATTTTCTAAGTTAATAGCTAAAGTTTTTCATCATTAGTTTAAATATTTGTAAATGGTGACATTTCTGACAATATAAATATTGATTTAAAAAAAAAACTCTTAAATGAACCCAGTGGAAACTAAATTAAATGTCAAAATGATTTGCTACTTATCATCATCTATGTAAAAAACACAACAAGCTTTTCTACAAAACTCAGCAGATTTATATAGTTCTTTTTGTTCATAGAACTAATTTATTCCTCTTCGTCTTCAAAACTTAATCCAATATATCATTCTTTTGTTTGAAAGTTTTCTATTGAGTATCTTTTATACTCTAGTCACACACATACACATATGCACAGAGTTAATTTTTTTAAGTGCTTGTGACAATAAAGCCCTAAATAGTAAATAAAATTTCTTTTGGATTGCACTATGATTTACTAGTATACAGCTGACCATAACAACAAGTATGTTAAAAATGTTTATGCTTATTACTCATAGGTGAAATTTTACTGGAAAAACATCTCTTGAATGAGAGTTATAGGGAGTTGAACATAGTTTATTTATGCATAGGTAAATATTGGTTGTGAGAATAAGATAGACTTCATAAACAAATGCTTAAAAAAACTGGAGTGCTTAAGAAATCTTGCCTCATAAATAAGTTTAGGGAATAAAACAGTGAAATTCAACTCTATAGTTTAAACTCTTGATCATATGCTATTAGTCAGCTTTATTGCTATGACAGAATACCTGAGAAAAACAACTTAAAGGAGATTTGAGCATGAGGTATGGCAGAACATCACTGCAGAAGGGCATGGTGGGGGAAAGCCAGGGACAAGATATAATTCCTAACGGCACACCCCCGAGAACCTGACTCCTTCCAACTAGACCCCACCTCTGCAGTTTCCACCATCCTCCAATAGTCCATTCAGCCATGAATCCCTCAATAGATGAATCCATCCATGAGGTCAGATCTCTCATGATCACTTCCCCAAATCTCCACCTCCGAACATTGCTGCATTGAGAACTAAGACTTCAGCACATGAGCTTTTGGGGGAAACTTCACATTTAAACCACAGACTGATCAGAAAAATGGTTTTCAGTGTTCTACTGACTTGATTAGGTCCTCCTTCATTATTGCTCTAAGGAAAGAAATGGAAACTTTTCTTCTCACTCCCGAAAGAATTTGCTTCTCTGTCATGGAAGTCTTTCACTTTCTCAACATCTATAACCCTATGGGTCTTTCAAAATGACCCTTTGCTCCGTGGCCTGAAATTTGCACTCCCCACAAGACAGTGCACTATAAACCAACTACTGAGAAATGAGGGTTTGCCCTTTTGTAATGTGGGAAAAGAAGGAATTTGAAAGGGGAAAAAGGAAGACCATGCATCAGGTATTTTGAAGGACATGCTGTTAGGCAAGTGTTAGTTTATGATTTGAAAGTATGTTCCATTGTAGTACATTTTCCTACTACAACATACCTCCAAATCTCTTACTCTCACTTAAAGATTGCACATTTGAATGCTAAAACAGACAAAAATAACACTTCTCAACCTAGCTATCAACTCTAAAGGGTAAAATGTCCCCACATATATATCAATTTAAGTATTTCCTTTTGGTAGGCAGGGGCATTCAGTAGGGAAAAAGCATGGTTAGATTACGTTACTCTTTTCATTATACACAATGGATAACAAAGTGTTTTATCACCATCATCCATTTTAAGAACACATGTACAAACTCTCCTAGAACAGACAGAAATTATTCTGTACATATTTTTGATACTCACTGTTACAGAAAAAGAACTTCAGTTAAAGATCATCAAACATGCCAGGTGTTGTGGTTGCACACCTATAATCCCAGTGGCTTGGGAGGCTGAGACAGGACAATCACAAGTTCAAAGCCAGCCTCAGCAACTTTGAGGCACTAAGCAACTTCAGTGAGACTCTGTCTCTAAATAAAATATAAAATAGAGGTGGGGATGTGGCTTAGAGTATGAATACCCTGAGTTCAATCCCCGGTACCCCCTCCCCCCCAAAAAAATCACCAAACTCTTAACTGATAGCTGGGTTAACAGATAACTGTTTTTTAAGAACAATTATTAATCCTATTGGAAAAAATGCTTAAGATTTTATTAAGAATGCTAATTTCTTCCCAAAAGGAGTCTATAAATTGTAACATGTAAAAATATTTGGCTCCAGGTTAGACGAGACATTTATTTTTCTTGGTGGAAAAATGCAATCTGAGAGGAGTTGAGCATAGTTTGCAGTTGACCTGGTTGTTGTCCTGTTGAGTGGAAAGCCTTTCTTTGGAAACCTCCCAGTTACTCCAAGTTTTTCTGGAGGCTCTGGCCCTCCATGAGAGGATATGGTGCAACTGTCCCTGCTCTTTTGCTTTCTCTCAACAGCTTATAGCAAGTCTTTCCTGAAACACTTTATAGGAACCTACACGACATCATCTATTACATCGTGTCACTTCTAACACACTCAAGTTTTTTGTTTCTCACATTTATGCTCATGATAACTTGTAATACATGGAGCAAGTATTATACCCCTATGATACAAATGGGGACATGTAGCTTTGCTTAGCAAACCTCACACTTAGTGGCAGATCTGGTATTCAAATCTAGATAAAGCAGCTTTTTCTACAATATAGTGCCTGACTCCTTTTCACAGATGTATTATTTTATAAAAGGCTCTCACAATTGGGAAACTTGACTGAAAGAAATAATATGAAAATGAAGTGAAACAGATATATTTGTAAAATGCCTAGTAGAAAGTGTGGCTCATAGCAGAACCCAGATTTTTTAAAAAGAAAAATAATCATATTTGAGTCTTTGTTCTGATGTGTTTCATTTAATGTGTGTGTGTGTGTGTGTGTGTGTGTGTGTGTGTATTAATTATTCAATAGTTTTTGTTTTTGAACACTTAATATATGCCAGGCATCATCAGGTACTGGGACTAATAAATCCAATGATGAAGAACAGAAAAAATCCTTTGTTTATGCACTGAACATCCTAGGGGAGGGAAGCTAGGCAATAAGCAAATGCAAGGGATAATGTCATATAATAGATGGTATGAAGAAAAATAAAGCAGCATGAAGGACTGGAGAGTGATTAGTGGTAGGAATTAGCTGGGTGGCCAGGGACAGCATTCCTGGGGGACATTTGTGAGAAGTCCTTCATGTGATGCTCACCTGATTCTGATTCTAAGACTTTGGGTCGGGTAAGTTGATTCAAGTCATGGTATGCTGGAGTTATGTGGAAGAGATCCGACAGAGTAGATGGATTTTTGAGTAGTATTCCTATTAGGTATCCTTGAGGATCTTTTCCAGAATGTACATGTAATCACATGCATACAGTTTTAACATGCCTTGAAATCATCCTTAGAAACCCTCTCCACATTCATGCCTCTGTTCTAGTTCTGTCATTTCTTTTTACTGATAAGACATTAAGGTTGAGAAAGGCAAAGTAAAAAATGTCTACAATGTCATGACTATTTAGTGGTTAAATCAAGGACCTAAGATTTCCAGAGAGTTTTCCACTGCTTTGTTCATTAAAATGTGTAAGTAGCTAAAGCATTACATTCTGTAAAGATTGGGGGTCAGTGAATTTGACCTTTGTTGACAGAAATTAAAACAATTATAGTCTCTAAAGCAGCTCCTATTTCTTATGTTCTGTTATAGCCTGAATGTTGGTGTCCTTCTCAAGATTTATGGGTAGGAACCTAACCCCTAAGGCGATAGTGTTGAGAGGTGAGGCCTTGGGAAGTGACTGGCTCTTGAGGGTGGAGTCCTCATGAATGATACTGGTGCCATATAAAACAAAGGCTTGCATTAGCCAGTTTTCTATCACTACAACAAAATGCCTGAAACAGGAATTTTCCTAAAGAAAAGAGGTTTGTTTAGCACATTGTTTTGATGGCTGAAAGTCCACACAACATAGCCCAGGCTTTGGCTCCATTTTGGATGTTTGAACATGTACAAAGAAAGGATCACAACTCTAGCCTGGAGGCAGAAGGAGCAGAAGGAGCCAGGCTTTCTACTGAACTACCAAAGGGTGGCATAAGATCTACTTCACACCCCCAGTGACCTAATGGTCTCCACCAGGCCATACCTCTTCAAGGTTCCACCACTTCCCAATACTGCCACCCTGTGGACCAAGCCTTTACCATGGGGGCCTTAGGGGAGCACCCAGATCATTTCCAAATCATAGCAAGATCCAAAGGAGCTTGTTTGCCCCTTCCTCCATGTGAAGAAACAGAGAGGAATCACTGTAAGGAGTGAGTCCTCACCAGACACCAAATCTGCCAGGGCTTTGATAGGGACTTCCCAGGTCCTAGGACTGTGAGAAATGAACATTTGTTGTTTACAGACTACCCCATTTATGACATTTTTCTGTAGCAGCCTGAATGACCTGGGATGTGCATCATTTTATGTAGAGTAAAACTCCCCCAAGTGGGGGATGGTTTGGGTGGCTCTTTTCCCATTTACTAAAATATAAACAAAATATCAGGCTAATGGCAAGAAAGAAAAATGCCAAGAAATGGAGAACTAGAAGTGGGAATACTTCTCTTTCCTCATGGCTGAAACTTGGCACTCCATGGTTTTAAGGAATGGGTAGGGAATGCTATGACTTTCAAGGTCTTTGTACAGATAGCAGAATGACAAGAGATGGGAAAAGTGTTGTCCCTCTTTCTACAGAGGCAGTGATTGTCTTAGAGTGAATCAAAAATCCTCCCTACCCAGCAGTTTCCTCTGGAGACATTTGATACAACTTGGAGATAAACTTAGTCACTGTCAGGAAAATATTCATTGTAGCAACTTATCTTTCCAACCAGACTTCCTAAAGATGTCTCAACTCTTCCTATTACAAAATAACTCAAATTGTTAAGTAGTAATCATCCACACTGTGGAATTAAATCATGATTTCCCAAAGTAGCTGCTATTCAAAGATTTTAATTTGCATCTTCAAGATTTTCTAGTAAAATACTTCTAATTTTAAAATCTCAGAATTCTAGCAAGTCTACTTCCTCTAAACATTGATATTTATTGAGCTTTTAGACTTATTTTTTTTTGTTGTTATTCTTATAAATGCAAAGAAAACCTCATATTTTTTTTTCTTTTTTCTTCTCCCCCCCCCCCCTTAATTCACTGATGACTCTAATCGAAGAAATTCTTACCTTTTCTCTCAATCAGTGAAAGGCCCTTTCCCCTATATTTCTCTCCCCACCCCCATTTTTTGGAATTTCTAGCCTACTTTTTCATCTGTGTGCCTTGTTACTATGGTAATAGGCAGCACAGAAATAGAGAACAAAGCAGATGTAGTAAGCATCTCCTGCATGGTTTATAATGCTGAAAAGGGATCTAGCTCTTTCAGGCATTCTTTATTGGTGGCAGAACCAGACCAGCCCAACTGGGAGGGGTACTGGAACTATGGGCTGATTTGGATCGTGCTATTCCCATTTTCCTACACTTCACCACTCCTTTCTCTGAGACCCAGGAATCATGAAGGTGAAGAAAGATCAATAGGAGCATATGAAGAGGATGTGGTAGAAAAATTAGCACCATAATAATAGTCAATACACTGCAAAGAACCTATGTTTCTGCTGAAGCATATTACATAAAAGGGTATATTGGACATTTTTAAAGCTTATCAATCCTCCCTCCCCCTCCCTCCCTCCCTCCCTCCCTCCCTCCCTCTCTCTCTCTCTCTCTCTCTCTCTCTCTCTCTCTCTCTCTCTCTCTCCCCCTCTCTCCCTCTCTCTCTCTCCCTCCCTCTCCCTCTCCCCCTCCCTCCCTCCCTCCCTCTCCCCTTCCCCCCTCTTTCCCTCTCTCCCTCCCCTCTCCTATTTTTATTTTTGGTACTGGGGATTGATCTCCAGGGGCACTCTACCACCGAGCTACATCTTCAGTTCTTTTTCTTTTGAAACTTGGCCTCACCTAAGTGCTGAGGTTAGCTTTGAACTTATGGTCCACTGCCTCAGCCTCATAATTCACTGGGATTACATGCATGTGCCATCTTGCCTGGCTACCAGTCATTAATTCTATTGCTCGAATTTGCACCATTCAACTTAATCTTTCACTAGAGAAGATTTGCCACCTTAGAAGTTCCCCCTTTTCAAGGCATTTAACTTGTGGTAGATTTTCTTTTAATTTTAAAAAAATAAGTAGTCAATTAATGCATGCTTATTTTGTATTTGCTTTAGAATTACATTAAAATATTGTGAAAATTAATGACATCCATAAGATACAGGAATTACCTAGTGTTTAACCTTCTACATGCATATTCATTCTTTCATATATTACCTCTTTATTATATTCCTAGATATCCCTAGTGAACTTCCCAAAGATTAAATAAAGCATCTCAGTTACTCAGTTCTACTTTCTGTATAATTATTTTGAAACTTATCATTATTTTTAAGTTTTGTATTGCTTATATTTTTCTGTTTAGATTGAATATACAATCTAAAATAACAAGTATATTTTAGAATATAAAGTCATTGTCCACAATTCAAATTTTTAGACCTAAACAGGCTGATTGATTCATTGGCCTATTGTATTATGTTATGAGGTCCTAAACTTCCTTCCAGGTCTAAATTCTTCTAACTTTATCTATTTGGCTTCTTTTTACCTGATGAACCCATATTTGTCAACTTTGTTATTTGCTGTGGTGGCTCTATCACTGATTTGAATTATACTTGGAATGAATGCCACACTTAGAATTTTTTTAAAAAAAATACCCACATGGAGTATTTCTCCCTGCCCAGGTCAGTTTTTCCTCTTGGTGGCATGAATGAAGGAGAGCAGAGGAGTGGGATTTGGGACACACGTATTGACTTTGGCTCAGCCTCTGCCTGGGGTGGGCTTGGAGGTGCAGTTTTAGACCAGTAAACAGCATAGGGCTTGACTGGGAATGGTCCAGGAAGTTTTTGAAGTAGAGGGTGGTGACAAAGTTGTTTAGGGACAATAAAAATGGCAGCTGTATGAAGGATGTGATGGAGGTGAGTGAGATCATGTTGGGGGCCATGAGATGGAATAGAGGAGAGTAATATAAAAAATATTTGAGGGAGAAAATGTCATAGGATTAAATATTTCCTTTTATCCTATGATAATTAAGTCAACTATGTTTACTGAGATTTTACTAATTTTATTATAACTTCTTATCTTCAAATCCTTTTTCAGGGAAGGAATGGATTTTGTTCTCCATGAAATCCTCACTTGTGTATTAGTTTACCAGAGTGAGAATACATGGCATTAACCACAACCTTAAATACCACATCACTCCTAAATGTGAATGTTTTCTGACAGGAAATGAAACAGGATTTGGAGAAATAGTGGTTGATCTTTGAGAAGAGTGAAGGCTCCTTTTGCACAGGCAAGGTGTACTGAAACCAGGTAGTCCCTCTGTGCAGCTCATTATCTTCCAGGAGGCTAGAAAACTGTGGATGTACTGGATAGGTTTCAGGCTGGGAGAACAGAGGTTGTGTTTGTGAGGAGTTTCCTCTTCTGTGAACTACTATTCTCTGAACACCTTCTGGGCGGAGGTAGTTTCCATTGCTTTTGATGTTATCATCAATGTGAAGGTAGAAAATAGGCCAGGTAGAATGAGTTTTTTACCAATTCAGAAGCTAGCATTCTGGGAGATTGTGTAACTTGACTGAAGTGGAGGCAAAGGATGACCAGCAGACTCAGCAGACTCAGTCTCTTTGTGTAGGTATCTACTACATCATGTGACTGAAGTAGCCAACTTTGTACACTCATGAGAGCAGAAAGGACTGACAATACCAAGAATAAGCTTTTACTGACCATTTTAACAGCTGCTCTCTTGATACTGACCATCACATAATTTGTTTGTGGTTTAGTTTTTTTTTTTAATGTGATACATGGATTTTACTTTTTTAATATTTATTTTTTAGTTATAAGTGGACACAATATCTTTATTTTATTTTATGTGGTGCTGAGGATCAAATCCAGTGCCTCATGCGTGCTAGACCAGCGCTCTACCTCTGAGCCATAACCCCAGCCCCTGGATTTTACTTTTAAAGGGATTAAAATTCTGGTAACATTTGAACTTGAACTTAACCCAAGGCCATTCTCATGTACCAGGAAGAAGGACTGAGACAGAGACCTGCTGGCCCTAAATGTATCTTGCTTTTGTGACTTTCTAGTTATGTTTTATTTGCTGAACTTTCACCCACCCCCCCCACCCCCCCGCTTTAGATGAGGACCTAGTAAAGGAGATTGATCTGTTAGGACTAAGATTTTGAATTCTGTGGTATGGCTTTCACAGTGGCCCAGCCTCTGCCTTCTTTGTAGCTTCTCTGAACTTCAGGGTTGCAAGATGGTCCCTCTACCTGCCCTCCTTCATCTGTAACACATATGATTGCAATAAAATAATTGACTAGCTATTTGATTAATCTTTGTTTCTATCACCAGTCTGTAAATTCTGTGAGGAGAAGGGATAGCAGCTCTATGGTGAAGTTATTCATTTCGTTTGCCACTGTTGATTCTCCAGTGCCATTCACCATGTAATGGCCACTAATTAATGACAGAGTGAATCATTGAATAAATGCATGCATGTTTAGTTTGTTGTTCATTCCATCCAGCCAGGCTGCCTTTTTTTTACCCCCTCAGTTTTATCTGAGGATTATTCACATTGATGCCAGTTTTATTATTTCAAGTTTACTAGTTGTGTCAACTCTGATAAGTAAGTCATATAATTCAGTCTCATTTGCTTTATCAGTAAAATGGAGAACTTCTTTTGGGTCCTTACTCTGGACTTGTAAATATTTTTAGCTGGAAATGAAAAAAGAGATTTGGGAGAAATTATGCTTGCTCTATGGAAAAATCAAGTCTGGTTTTGCACAGGTAAAGTCTGCTAAAACTTGGGAATTCCTCTGTGCAGGACTGCTCATTATCTTCCAGGAAGCTAGAGAACTATTAGGGAAAGGAAATAGTAGGAAAATTTCTACCTGTTTTATCTTTTGACATTTTATAATTTCCCAGTTCAGCTAACTATGCTTAAATTAACCTTTTCTTTGTTAAAGTAGAGTGAAATTATTTAATATAGAAAAAATAGATTTGTATAGTTGTTGATCAAATAGGAACACTGCAGGCAAATTGGAAGAAAGGTAGCTGTCCCAGGACTAGAGCAGTAAAGTTTCTGAAATTTAACCTTGTTCAGCAATGAGATAAGGAGTAGGGGAAAAACCCTTACGGTCCTTTATAATTTCCATGCACACTTTGAGATATGTAGACAATAACCTGGAAGTCTTTTATACTAATTGATTACCCATGGGATAATAGTACTCAAAGTTCTCAAAGAAGGTACAACTCTTTATTTGTTAGAGGTTTTAAAACTTGTACATGATGATAACAAAATCAATAACACTGGCAATTTCCTTAAAGCAATCTATAGAAGAGAAAGTTTATTATAATAATATGATCTAATTTTTTTCTTCTTGAATTTCTTTATGATTGCCAATAATTAACTTTAACCAAACTGATTAAAAATACAACACTCATTGCTACTAGGAAAATACAGATTTTTTTTTTTTTTTGTAAAATTGCACATTTTAACTATATTTTTTAAAACCTCTCTGTCACAGGAAGTCTGAATGACATTCTCATGGCAATCAGAAAAGGGAAAGCAATATTGAGAAAACTTGACATTGAAAGAGAAGGAAAAGAATTTTAAACATTAAAACTGGTAAACAACTGTGGTACATCCACACATGGAGTATTATATAGCACCAAAAAGAAATCAGCTATGAAGCTGCAAAAAGACGTGGTGGAATTGCAACTGCACATTTACTCAGTGAAAGAATCCCATCCTGGAGTATCTACATAATGAATGACACTGACTACATGACTCTAGAAAGAAAGCATAGGGGCAGTCAGATCAGAGGTCTCCAGGACCTCTGGAGCGAAGCAAGGAAAGAACAGGTAGAGTGCCCAGGAATTTTCGTGTAGTAAACTCCTCTTATGTAGGACATTTGGATGACAGACATGTCACTGTGCATCTGCACAGTTTACATTAGAGTTGTCCCACTTATATGGACTGTGGGATGGGTGAAACTAGCTAATTCAAATATGCAGCATCTCACATAGTTGCCACTTTTGTGGTGAGAACTTTTAGCATCCACTGTCAGTCAGGTTTTTCTTTTCTTTCTTTCTTTTCCCCCCAGAATACAATGTATCAACATTAACAAGAGTCAGCATGCTGAACAATAGACCCCTTGACTTCCTCCTATCTGTCTGTACTTTGTATCCCAAACCTGCATCTCCCCAAGTCCTCCCCCTCCCAGCCTCTGGTACAGCCATTCTTTTCTTTACCTCTAGGATACTATTATCCCTACCAGAGAAGCTGACTGCCCAGTCGACTGTTGCCGATTCCAGCTGCCCCTTGCGCCACTTTAATCAGAAATCTTCCACTAATAATTCTCATCACAGACCTCCAGGGCAGCAGCATGCAGCCCCTGAGAAGGATAATGTGTCATTGTCATTTGTGTTACCTTTGTATTTTAAAATGCCCTGAGAGTGTTTGATCCTCAGCAAGCTATCAGAATCAATGGTTTTATGAGTGTGCAGAGGGTAATTTTTAGGTCCTGAGCAGAGAAAAGTAAATATGAATATTTCTCTGCCATTCACAGATGAAGGCTCTGAGATCAAAGGGCCTGAGTGACACGTCCACATCCCTGCAGATGATGCCAATATGATCTAGTTTTTGAAAAACAAGCCATGGTGTTTTAAATGTCTAAATTTATGACGTAAGGATACACAGTTACCTTGTATGAAGGAGATCAGAGAAAGAAAACTGTTACATAGTGTGTTTGATTCTTTTGTGTTTTTCCTTTCCAGAAACTTCTCAGCAATGTTACCCACCATGAAGCCTTATTTGGGGGAAAAAAAAAAAAAAAAAGTTCTAAACAAAATGTTTCCTTCCCTAATGAGATTTTGTTTTGGTATTTTATTGTCAGTGTGCTGGGAATTTTGAAATGTTCTCTGTGTATTTCTGATTCTGACCTAATAATCTCATTTGGATTTACCAGGCTCAGCAGCTGTTGTTTTTTTTAATCGACTATTGCTAAGTCGTATTAAGGTCCAAAATTGAAAAACCCTTTCTCCTATGTTGGCCTAGATTATTCAGAGTTTTATAAAATTTAAGCCTTTCTCCAATGTTTGTAGTTTTTAATTTACTTATAAGAAAACCTAGAATAATGTTGATAAAATCCCAGGAAGGTGTTTTAGATAGGCTAAGCCTGTGCAGATCTCTCACAGAGTGGTTCTGAAGCCAGCAGTGCTGTTTGCAAATAGACACTCTGTAAATTCATCCATTCTCTTTTCTGCTGGAGGAAGAAGAGACCTCAATTCCTTTGTAATTTAAGTGGTGTTGGTGTATTGCACTAGGCATTTGCAGTTTAATGTTAATGATTGTGTGTAGCACAGCAGAATGCAAAGTTGAGAAATGAAAGCCTTTGAGAATGTCCTGGGAGAGCATAAACTCAGAACTCTAACCATTTTATTGGATGATTCTGCCATTTTACTTGGGGAAGAAATCACAAGTTGAATTTTGCCTTGCCTTTCAATTTATTTAATATAACAAGATTTTGTCTTACATAGCTGAAAAATATGCATCATTTCCTTTGTATTCTCTTGTTAAGGATCCCTCAGTTGTCTGTTATTATAACTTAGTTGTTTTGAGTCTGAGAAAGACACTGGGTATGCTTCTGTGGATTTACTTTGTCATGAATCCCATGTGATCTCTGTATTATCTGTCATAGTCCCTTTTTTTCATTTGTGAAGTTTAATTTATTTTCTTCATACATTTAGCATCCAGAGCCATGGGATTCCTTGTTGTCTAGTGATACAGCCAATTATTTCTTCAAGTAATGGGGTACATCAATTACAAAACCATCTTTACATAAATAATCACATTTGATTCTGATAATTTACTGAGAGAGCATGGCTGCAGTTCATTACTATTTTACAAGTAGGCCCAGAGAAGCCACGTGATATACCCCAAACAGCATCTAAAGAAAAGGGTAGGACAAGAGCCCAGGCCTTTGAGCTCTTTGTTCAGTGTTCTTTCTACCCCATCACACTGTTGCATACCCTGTCTTGTGTCATTTCCTAAAACATTTCCACATAAGGAATTTGATCATTATGCTTAAAATTTTGTGCCACATTTTAACAAACTTTATAAAATCAAGTTGTCATCCATTAGTTGCCTTTCTTGCTAAGCATGAATTATTGCACTGTATGTACAGTGAGTGAGCAGAGAGGTCCCTGCTTTCCAGGCCAATCACATTGTGAGTGTCTTAAGAACACAAGAATAGCAATGAAGTAGAAAATGAAGGAGCTGGCTCTTGCAGGATGAGATAGGATTTGAAAGGTAAAGAAAGTAGTAGAAGGGAAATATTTAAAGCAGGAAAGGATGTATGCAGTACTGAAATAATCGTGGATGAAATGATCCATTCAAGATTCACTTCAAAACAAACGGAGTACAGGTGTGGCATGAGTTGATTATTGATGGAGCTGGATGAAGGTCATGTGGGGGATTCTCATGCTGTTATTTATGTGTTAGGAATTTTTCCCAATACAATTTTTAAAAATAAAAACGACATATTGTATATTTTGTGGATAGTGGGTAGATGGTGCTCAAAGGCATAGGTGGGAAATGATGTTGAAAAGAGTCCAGAACCAGATTTGACAGGAGGCAGTTCACGAATGTATACCCAGGAGTCTGGGCAAGTCCTGGGAGGCATAAATTCATTGGTCCAACCTGAGAGTTTTGCTTGACCATGAGCTCAAGGTGGAGCTGCAGTCCAGCATGGCCTCGTCAAAGATGGTCACACCCATTGTACCATCTACTCAGGCCCTCCCACATCTGGTGTACTGTGTTCAGTTCTGGAAGCATATTTAAAGAGGACATTTTGCAAACTGTGCTTCATTGGTGGGTACTACCAGTATATCAGGTACAGCCATCTTCATTCTCTTAGAATCCATCAGCTTATGGTTTTCCACCTAGAACAGGCATGACTTTTCCTTCTTCCACATCCCTCTCCTGGTTTTTATTTTTTCTAAACTTTTCCCTCTTGGGAGCCTCAGAATGGGCAATAAAAGCATTACTATGATTCCCTGATGCCATGAAGGTACATATGTATGAGGGCGTCTAAGTTAACCTGGAAACAGACCTTCACAGCAGACTGAGTTATACACAGAAAACAGCACTGAACCATTTGGAAATCCTAACATTTTGGAGCAGCTTTCTGACATGAAGTTCCCTCTCCCTTCCTGCTTAAATGTTTCTCTCCTGCTTAGCAGGAAAAAAAGGAGGGAGAGAGACATGCCAGAGAAATTTGGATGGTTAATAACAGTAAGAAACTGTTAATTAATCATTAATATGCTAAAGCTAATACACATAGACATATGAAAACGGCTATATTTTTAGAAAATTTGCAAGCCAGGTGTTAAACGCAATCATTAATAAATTATAAAAAACTTAAAATTACAGTATTAAAATACTCAAATGTATTACTTCCTAATAATTTTACTATAATTTGCTGGCATCTAAACTTTTGGTGTTAATTGTGTCTAATGCATCTGTGGAATAAAAGCGCTATTATATAATGGTTGTTGTGCCTCTCTTTTTAACACCATGTTCAGTGATATCAGCTTAGTAGTTTGAAATTGGCCTTGGTAGAGGTAATGGTCAATTTGAATTATTGGATTAAGAGGTGCCAAAGATTAAGTGGCTTCTGGGTGTATCAGTGAGGGTGTGTCTAGAATGATTGGCATGTGGGAGAGCAAACTGAAGTGGAGACCCTCCCTAAGCACGGGCAGCACCGTTTGGATGGAATAAAAGTTGGAGGAATAAGGAAGCTGCAGCAAATGCAAGCTCCTCCATTCCACAGATGCATTGGATACAATTAACACCAAAAGTATAGATGCAAGAAAACTATAGTAAAATAATTAGGAAGTAATACAAATGGGTTCTTGGTTGCTGCTGTGATTGCCTGGTGATATCAGACTCTTCCTCCTTCACTCTTGCGAAGCGGACTCTGCCAGTGATTCTCCAGGGAGTTTCCAGAAGCATTCAGTCTTGGACTGGGGTAAGTACCACTGATCCCTCTTGTTCTGAGGCTTTAGCCTCTTGGACTGCACAGCTACTGGTTCCTCCAGTTCTCTAGCTTGCAAACAGCCAGGTGAACTATCCAACTTCAGGTCATGCAAGCCAATCTAAGAAATCCCCTTTTTATAAGCATACTTCCTGTTGATTCTGTTCTTCTAGAAAACCCTGACTAATACAGAAGTTGATACCAGGAGTGGTTCTAGAGAAACAGAATTGTAAGGAAGAGTTTCCTTAGTTGGTTTTGTGGTTTCTGGATTTGACTATCTAAATTGGTTAGGCCTCAGGTTGCCAGAGTCTCTCCTACTGGTACTATGGAGAGCAATGATAATCCATTGTGTGAACTGTTTGAAGAAGTATGTAAAGAAAATGCATTTGATACTCGCAGTTCGCCACTTGTAAAAAGCAAGGAGTTTAGTGACTCTATGTGATATCTTTGAACATTTCTGGAAAACTAAGAAATATGATGATGGATGTTGATTGATTCTGGCTTCACTGGACTAAGTAACAAAGAAGATTGATGAGCTCAGAAATTTAGTTTCAGCTGCAGATGCGCATAACTGATCTGAAAGCTGCTTGGTGTGTTCTGAAGGAGAAACCTCTCTCTCACAGTCATGGGGCTGAGATTGTTGAAAACCAAACACAAACCCTTATCCTGCAATTGCCTGAGTTAAGATGCAAGTTTAACTCTCAGCCTCAAAAGGTGTCTGCCATTAAAGTGAGGTGCTACTTGGAAAAGAATGGGATCCTGGGCTGGGGTGGTAGCTCGGTGGTTGAACACTTCCCTCTCATGTGTGAGGCACTGGGTTTGATCTGCAGCACCACGTAATAAATAAATAAATAATCTTTATTTATTTAAATAAAGATAAATAAATATCTTTATTTTAAATAAATAAATAAAGAGATTATCCATCTACAACTAAAATAATATTAAAAAAAGAATGAGATCCTGCAAATGGGATGATGCTTTCTGGGAGGAGCCTGAAGGGGCTGGGATCATTGAACTCCCATTCTCTGATGAGTTTATTTTGCCAAAAGTTGTTGAGTCCCCACCCTTAGTCTTGACTGAGGCATCCCTACCCCACCCTCTGTGTAATTGGCTTTTCTATCCTCTCTGGAGGGAACTAATCCTGCTTTGTGCCCGATTCATTTGCTCAGCATGAAAATGTTGATTGTCCTTGGGACCCACCCTCACTACCCACTTTTGCCTCCAGGCCTATAACTGGATCCACATCTAAGCAGAACCCTAGAGGTGAGGAACAGAGTGTGACCCATGAGGTTTTAAGCTACACTCTGAAGGAACTTCTTGAGTTTTCTAATTCATGCACGCAGAGGTCTGGGGAACATGTGTGGGAATGGATTTAAAGGGTGTGGGAGATTGGTAGAAGAAACATAAACTTAGGTCAGGATGAATTTATTAATGTTGCCCTATTAAGCATAGATTCTAGATTTAATGTAATAGCTCACTGTATTTAAAAAAAAAAAAAAAGGTATTAATAGTTTGGATGGTTAGCTGAAGTACGAATCCAAGGATGGCCCACTGTGACAAGTTGGAAATGCCTGACACCCCTTGTTTTACTGTTGATGAAGGAATTCAGAAGCTCAGAGAGACTGAAATGGTAGAGTGGATCCGTCATGTACAATTTTCTCCTCCATATTGGGAAGGTCCAGAAGATGTGCTCTTCACCAAAACTATAAGAAACAAATTGCAAGGGGAGCACCAGCATCCTTGAAGAGCTCTGTCATTGCTCTTCTTTATATGCCAGACCTTACTGTGGGAACTATAGGCAATCAGTTGGGAGATTTAACTATGATGGGAGTAATTTGACCTTGGGGAAGAAGGAGCCAAATGGCAACCCTCAGTTGCCAAAGACAGGGTGGTCATAGTTATCATAATGGACAGCAAACGGAAAGAAATGGACAAAATGTCCTGATTCCTGTAGATCTGTGGTGTTGGCTAATTAATCTTAGTGTTTCCAGAAGCCACATAGGTGGGAAACCCCCAAATTCTTATTTATATAAGCAGAAAAATTCCAGGACAAATGTACAAAAGTCTGCGCTAGATCATAACAGCAGAGAATCATGGGCCCTCAACTACTTCCCAGATTTGAGTCAGTTTACAGATCTGGAACCCTTTAAATGAAGGGGAGGCCAGGCCCCCTTGAGGAGAAGGACCTTGGTACAATATTCAAAATCTTTACTGTTAATCTTTCTCCCATCCTTCCCCAAAGGGACCTTGTTTTATCAGGGTAACTATGCACTGGGGAAAAGGCAATGATCAGAACTTTCAGGGAATACTAGACACAGGCTCTGAATTCACATTGATTCTGAGAGACCCAAAATGTCATTGTGGCTCTCCGTTAAAAGGGGCTTGTGGAAATCAGGCAATCAATGGGGTTTTGGTCAAGATCCAACTAACAGTGGGTTCAGTGGGCCCTCAAACTCATCCTGTGGTTATTTCTCCAGTCCTAGAATGTATAATCAGTATAGAAATATTTAGCACTTGGCAAAACTCCCACAATGGCTTTCTAACCTGTGGAGTGAGGGACATTATGGTGGGAAAGGCTAAATGGAAGCCTCTGGAGTTGCCTATACCTGGGAAAATAGTGAATCGAAAGCAATACCGCATCCCTGAAAGGATTAGAGATTAGTGTGCCATCAAGGACTTGAAGGATACAGGGGTGGTGATTCCCACAACATCCCAATTTAACTCTCCTATTTGGCCTGTGCAGAAGCAGGTCTTGGAGAATGAGGGTTGATTATCATAAGCTAAATCAGGTGGTGATTCCAATTGCAGCTGCTGTACCAGATGTGGTTTCTTTGCTTGGGTGGATTGATACATCTCCTGGTGCCTAGTATGCAGCTATTGATTTGGCAAGTGCTTTTTTTTTTCTCCATCCCTGTGCATAAGGACCACCATAAGCAATTTGCTTTCAGCTGTCAAGGCCAGCAATATACCTTCACTGTCCTTCCTCAGGGGTATGTCAACTCTCCAGCACTGCATGATAGCTTAGTTCTCAGAGATCTGATCACTTTCTTCCTCCACAAGGTATTACACCGGTCCATTATATTGATGGCATTATGTTGATTGGACCAGCTGAGAAAGAGGCAGCTACCAAGCTCAACTTGCTGGGTGTGGAGCATTTGCATATCAGAGGATGGGAAATAAATCTCACTAAAATTCAAGGAACTTCAACTTCAGTAAAGTTTCTAGAAGTTCAGTGGTATGGGGCCTGCTGAGATATCCCTTCCAAAATAAAAGCTAAGTTGTTGCATCTGGCCCCTCCTTCAAGTAAGAGAGAAGCTCAACACCTGATGGGCCTATTTGGATTTTGGAAGCAGCACATTCTTCACCTGGGTGTGTTACTTCAGCCCATCTACCAAGTGACTAGAAAAGCTTGATTTGAGTGGGGTCCAGAACAGGAGAAAGCTCTGCAACAGGTCCAGGCTGCTGTGCAGGCTGCTCTGCCACTTGGGCCATATGACCTGGCAGACCCAATAGTACTTGAAGTGTCAGAGGCAGATAGGGACGCTGTCTGGAGCCTTAGGCAGGCCACCATAGGTAATCACAGAGGAAGCCATTGGAATTTTGGAGCTAGGCCCTGCCATCAGCTTCAGACAACTACTCTCCCTCTGAGAAACATTTCTTGGCCTGCTGTTGGGCCTTAGTGGAAACTGAACACTTGACCATTGGCTACCAGGTTACTCTGTGATCTGAACTGCCTGTCTGACCCACCAAGCCATAAAGTTGGACGTGCATAGCAGCACTCTATCATCAAGTGAAAGTGGTACCTACTTAGTCAGGCACAGGCAGGATCCAAAGGAACAAGGAGATTGCATGAAGAACTGGCCCAAATGCCCTTGGTTTCTACTCCAAGTAACTCACTAGCAAAGTTTTTGCTGCTTGTCCCTGAAACCTATGTTCTTCTGGCCTATAAGTCTTACTTCCAGAAGGAGGAATGCTTCTGCTAAGAGGTACAACAATGATTTCATTAAACTAGAAGTTAAGACTTCCCTCTGGCCACTTTGATCTCCTCATGCCTCTGAGTCAACAGGCTAAGAAAGGAGTTATGGTACTGGTAGGGGTGATTGATCCAGATTACCAAGGGGACATTGGACTGTTACTCCACAATGGAGGTAAGGAAGCATACTCCTTTTCTCATCTCTTCCAACAACCAATACTGACTTTTCATAGCTCCTCCTAAATTCTCTTGTATTACCCTGTCCTTTTATTAAGGTCATTGAGAAACTATAACAACCCAATCCAGGCATTTCAGAGCCTCCAGGAATAAAGGTGTGGGTCACACCTCTAGGTAAAGAGCCAAGACCTGCTGAGGTGCTTGCTGAAAGTAGAGGGAATACAGATGGATAGTAGAAGAAGGTAGTCATAAATACCAACTGTGGCCACAGTGACCAATTACAGAAATGTAATTGCCATTGATATTTCTTCCAGATTCCATTAAGAATATGTTTGTGCACGTTTACACATGCATTAAGAGGCCATGTTTGTTACTGTCCTGTTGTTCATCCTGTAATATGGATTGACTTAACAGCAGTACTTAATGTTTTTGTTTTTCCTTCTATATTCTGTGAAAAGAACTAGTACATTTTCAGTTTTACAGAGGATTGTTATATGTTAGGCAGAATTATGACTTTGCTACTGTGTTTATTTGGAGACTAAGTATGCTGTAAAGATCATATTTGAATATCAACTTGACCAGCAGTGAACTTGCAATGGCTAATTTGAATTGTCAACTTGATTGGATTAAGATGTGCAGAAGATTAAGAGGCTTCTGGGTGTGTCAATGACGGTGTGTCTAGAATGATTGGCATGTGGGATAGCAAACTGGAGTGGAGACCCTCCCTGAGCATGGGCAAGCATCCAATAGGATGGTGACTTGGATGGATAAATTGGAGGAACAAGGAAGCTGCAGCAGATGCAAGCTCCTTTCTTCTTAAATGGGTTCTTGATTGCTGCTGCAATTACCCATGGATATCAGACTCTGACTCCTTCACTCTGCCAGGGAGTTTCTTTTATCTCATTTTGAAACAAGGTTTCACTGAGTTACCCAGGCTGACCTCAAACTTGGGATGTTCCTGCCTCAACCTCCCAAGTAGTTTGCTGTTACAGGCCCATGTCACCATTCCTGGCTTACTCTTGTATGTTGGAGGTTTTCTTAAAAAAAAATTTAAAATAGTAATTAAGACAAATTACAGTGAAAAGAAATAAGTTGCCTACACCTAGTAGAATTCCATCTGGTGTTTGTCTGTTCCTCAGATTTTGATGCCAGTTCTCCTTTGATAAAATCTTATTCTCAAAATTTGAAACCCTTATTTTGTAACTAGTTCACACAGATCATTGAGTTTAAAGATCAGTTTCTCATTTTGTATAATTCATAAATCACTATGTGCAGTTTATAAAACCCATAAGGTCAAAGGTACCCGATAGAGCCCTCCCTGGGACACTAAAAAGCTCTCTCTTTACAGAGGAGAGAAAATGCATTTGTTGGATTGCAATCCTCTTTGCAAAGGCAGTCATACAAATAGGGAAAATTGAATCAAGTTATTGCTCAGTAGGCTACTCATGGCTACATGACAGCTGTGTACCCTTTAGATTTATTTCCAGTCTAGCTGATTTGAGTCATAGCCCAAGAAAGGAGTGCTGTCAAGTGAATTGTCTTTTGTACAGATGGCAAGAACCTTTCTGAATATTATCTTGCTGTTACAGTTGGTATATTTGGAACTACTGACCTGTGAATTAAGTTAGTCACAATTTAATGACTTAAAAAATTATAGCCTGCATTATATATCAAGTTCATTTCACAAAGAGCAAAAGCACAACTTTTTCTAACATATTTAGACATCAAATGGAAAAGTTGTAGCATAAATTACTTAATCTGTATCCCTTTTTTCCTAAGTTTGACATTTTAGTTTCATCCTTAATATGCATTTGGAATATGATAGTAGTACCACCTCGTATTTGACTACATAATAATTCATACAAACTAAACCCAGTTGACAAGAAAAAAAAAAACTGTATTCAGTAATGAATGCAACAGTGGTCACTGCGATTATCCCATGGAATTGTGCGATAAGGAAATGATTAGGTCATAATGGGGACAGAGAAGGACATCAAGAACCTTGAAGGGAAAGTAATCTAGAATATCTACCTTATCATTTAATTATGTGAGTCTCCGGTTTGTGTAGAAATACAGGCTTAGAATACATTCTCTAACCACACTGAAAAAAAAAAAGTCAAAAATTTAAGCAATGAAAACAACAGATGTCAAACTCAGGTCACCACCTGGGATCAAAATATTAAAAGGAAACCTGGACTGAAACAGATGCAGCAAATAGAAATTGAGATCAGAGAAACCAGAGATCAGCATAGGGTGGGAGGAACCATTACAACTCCTCCTAAGATACTTAGAGAAATCACCAGAGAACCTGAACTCTTGAATCACACCTGGCTGCAGTTTCTCCCCCATTTAATTCCTTGTTAACCAACCACCTTAAGTGCCTTGTAGCATGCACTATATTATGGGTCCTAAAAGAGTTTTTTTGGGTAATACAAATAGAAATTATGGTTCAAAATTAAATTGAACCATGAAGATTGAAACATAATTACTAAGGAAATGCACATGTTAAGCTCTCAAATTAGAATGATCACAGGATCATAATTGACTCAAATATTTACCAGGCCCCTGCTATCTGACCTTGGTGGTAGGGAGACCTTAGTGAACCCTGTAGATGAGAGATTTGTTCTCTTGGAGCTTACTGCCTTGCAGGTGAGACAGACAATAGACAGAATAAATAACTAAAGTACATTAAACAGATAAATTCTGTGGAGAAAAACAAAACAGGAAGAAGTCGTCAGAATTACATTCCCCAAAGATACATTTTCCAACTCTATTAAAACTAGCAAAGAAAAGACATTGGTATTTTTAAAAAAATATAAAACACGCCACTTCTGAAATTTCTTCATGGTTCTATTAACCCCGACAATACAGTAAATATGTTCACAATTTCTACAACCAGTAGTTTAGTGCACAAATTAAAGTCAAAGTAGCTTGGGGAGAGAAAGTAGTTTTTTAATACTGAAGTAAAATGAAAAATATGCTCTTATAGGTTTTGTAAAGACATGGGCAGTTCATGATCAGAAAGGCAATGAGCACCTGCAATTGGGAAATTGGAAGTTATTTAACAGTACTTCCAGTACTGTTCACTTCCAGTTGGGCAGCCAAGCAGAAGCTATTCCAAGAAGTGTTTACACTTGTGTGCATACATGTGTACATGTACATTTATAGTTTATAACATACAGACTTTATATTTTAGTATACTCAGATTTCTTCATTAAAAAAAAGTTGAATTGTCTACCTTTAAAAGGAAATATTTAGAATGGAAATTATTAAATGAATTCCTTTATGTAAGAGATGGACTAAGGCTGTATTTATTTCATTTTTATTTATTTATTTTGGTTTTAATTAGTTATACATGACAGTAGAATGCATTTATGCACTTTGATAAATCATAGATGGGATATGAGTGTGCAGACTGTTACAGAATCATATTGGTTATGCAGTCACATATATACATATAGTAATAATGTCTGTTTCATTCTACCATCTTTCCTGTCCCCACATCCCATCCCCTCCCCTCCCATCACTTCCCTCTACCTAATCTAAGGTAATGCTACATACACTTCCCTAATGCCCCCCACCTTATTGTGAATTAGTATCCGCATATTAGAGAAAACATTCGGCCTTTGGTTTTGTGGAATTGGTTTATTTCATTTAGCATGATATTTTCCAACTCCATTTACTGACAAATGCCCTAATTTTACTCTTCTTTAAAGCTGAGTAATTTTTCATTTTAAATAATGTAGTTTTTTTCCAGATTGCCAACTCCAAGTCTTTTTTTTTTTTTTTTTTTTTTTGTACCAGGGATTGAACCAAGGGGCACTTAACCACTAAGCCACATCCCACCCCTATTTATTTGTTTGTTTGTTTTTATTTTTTGAGGCAGGGTTTTGCTAAATTGCTTAGGGCCTCACTGACTTGCTAAGGCTGGCTTCGAACTTGCTACCCTCCTGCCTCATCCTCCCGAGCTGCTGGGATTACAGGCATGCACCACTGCACCTTTTCATTTCATCTTCAGTTTTCCTACGAGGTTCACTCTCTAGAGCAATACTCAGTCAAAACTTAACTATGCCAAGCCCCTAATAAAGGTATAAAACCATGTTAATAATTAGCCTTGATTCAAAGTGAAAGAAGAAATTCACCAACCTGCTCGTGGGTCTCCCACTGAACATTGGAGTAGTAACTACCACTTTAAGATGGAGCCTTACACCAACCCACCTCACTCCTCTTTCCTTTTCTCATCTCTCCCAACAGCCAATACTGACTTTCCATAGCTCTTCCTAAATTCTGTCATTTCTGCTTATTCTCATGGACACTCCCCTGTTCCACTCCTCAAGACTTTATGATTGAATTACTGCAGCAGGGTTTTTCTGGGCTCCCTTGCTTCCATTGTCTCTGCCTCTGCCTGGTGTATCTCCCATGCCCTGCCAGGCTGATCCTCCTACAATGTTCTCTTTTGTGAGTCAAGTCAAGTATACCCTTCATTCTGGAGTCACGAGCTCCGAATGTCCTCAAGACCTCGATTATTTGAAGTCATCTTCCAGCCATGAAGATCCTCAGTGGGGCCTGCTGCCTGATTGCTCTTCCTGTCTCAGAAACTCTCTACTCTTGCCCTTCCTCATCTAGACTCTCTGCACTCCAGCTCCTGTATATCCCTAAAGACTCAGAGGCACGTCATCTCTGCTGCTTTTCCACTCCTGACCTATAACTGTTAGCCTTGGGGTCAGTAGCTTTGAATGGTTGGGAAACTACCTGGTGTCAGAGTTCTGGGCTGGAGCTCTTGCTCACTAGCCATGTGTCTTTGGCAACTTTATGTCTTCTCTCTGACCTGGTATCCTTATCTTAAAGTCAGTGGCATAATTTAAATAACTATTTATGGAAAGATGCTTCATGTACTTCAAACATCATACCAGTGTTCAGAGTTACTCAGCTGTATCATTTACTCCTCAGATATCTATCTTCCTGTTCCCTGTTCATTTGGCACATAAACCCCCTCTTCCTAGTTTAAGGGTAGATATAAGATGAAATATAACTTCTTGTCATATTTAGCCCATACCCTAGCAAATGCTCAATAAATTCTCCCTGTTAAAAGAATTGAATAAATACATGTTTTTACTCTGTATAGTATTTGATAAAGAAAGCTGGAGAGTGACAGGAAGAAAAGAAGGTACCCAGAGAAAAGGTGCCAGCCTGTGTCAGTACTGACTCCTTCTACCTCAGCACAAGCAATAGAATTGGCTCACTTTCTCAGCAATTGCACTGTCCTTGGCAGAGAGTAAGTTCTTAAATATTTATTGAATTTACTAGGCACATGATTTGCATATTTTATGGGTATGTCTATACACATACAAACACAGGCCAGTAGAAGTCCCTGCTTATATTTATCCAGCATTTTGTTCTCCTAAACTTCATTTTGATATGTAGCAACCGGGTGTGTCCTTAGTCTGCAGAGTGGTGCTCACATTTGCGTGGTGTTTGTGCAGTCTCTGATATGGGCTACTGATCACCTGCTGAAGTCACGAATAGTTCAGGAACTACCTTCTTTAAGATTAAGAAATGTATATACAGATATTGCACTGTATGTAATATTAAATTTTTTCAAATTCCACTTAATCTTAAAACTAAGAATAATATTAAACAGTTATAGAATTCATTTTATATTTACATGAGTATATTGCACCTAACCTCCTAGGAATAAATGGTATGGTAGTGGAGCCCAGGAACTGATGATTCTGTTTAGTATTCATCTTAGAAGAAAAATTAAACAATAGCCAGTTCTGTTTAACCATATTATTTATATATATATATATATATATATATATATATATATATATATATATATAATTTTTAAATTATAGTTGGACACAATACCTTTATTTATATTTATTTATTTTTATGTGGTGCTGAGGATTGATCCCAGTGCCTTGCACGTGCTAGGTGATTGCTCTACTGCTGAGCCACAACCCCAGCTCCTGTTTAACATATTCCTAGACATTTAAAATCATAGGTATTTATTTTAACTTACTGTGTCTGGTTCATAGGGTCTTAATTTTAAAAGTAACCCAACAGTAAAATATTGGAGCCGTTTTTAAGGAGTTTATACTTTACAGTAAAATAAAGGATGTGGCACTTACTCCAGCAAAACATTCAGGAGGAATGGTATTGGCCTATTACCTGAGAAGCAAAAGATTCATTTCCTTCAAACCAAGCCATTAAAGATAACGATTGTTTTTGTATCAGAGCAGATTTACTAGCATGCATGTGATAGCTTCACCCTGTTCTCTAGTTGCCAGATGCATTGGGTGAGTGCTCATATTTCAGATGAGCCAGCCAGGCTACAGGAAAGGATATTTGCATAAAAGATGGGGGAAATTGCCAAACAACAAAATGAAGATTTATGCTTTTGAAATTCCTCTTATTACTGCTTTGATTAAATTGATGTTTCCAAGGGAATGGACTTTTAAATGAAATTTTAATAGTGCCCCAGCCAATTCCAAATGTATTCTTTCATTTCACTTGGTTTTCACAATGTGATCATATTTGGTTTCACTTCCTGGTTTGTCCACACAAGCCTGTTGCTGGGAAATATTTAAATAGCATGTTTGTGAGAGAAAAAGATTGTTTCATAATGATGAGAGCATTTTGGTTTGATTTAGATTTAGTTCATGTAGTAACTCATGTTCATGTAATAGAAACAGAACTTCTAACATCTAAACTAGTGCTTGCACTCTTAGAAAAATAAAGATTTCTTTGGCACTGAAATTAATTAAGTTACCTTGTGGTGCAATCATCTCTTCTACAGAACTGTTTGATTAGGCACAGTTGTGAAATAAAATGAAATGTTAGTCCATAATTAGAAGAATTGTAATTTGATTTTAAACAGAGGCTTGATTGCATGGTGAGTGACATAATGCCTAATTATTTTTCCAATGATTAAGGGCCCAGTGTACTCTTAAGTTGATGGTTTAGTTACAGTGTGTTTAACATGGTCAGTAATAGCTCTGGTGCCATTTTGTGCATATTTTTTCATGACTATTCTTGTTTGTTATAACACTGCATGAAACATATGGCTATTGACCCTAAAGTGGATATTTTTACCATAAAAACATTTAATTCCACCCAAGTGCTCAGTTATATTCTAGTCTCGAAAGCACAAATCAAATCCATTTTTCTTTTGAAAAAGTTGGTTCAGACTCAGGAAAAGCCTGCTTCCTCAAAATCTAATTGCTTTGTCCAGTTGCATTTTTAGTGGCCAATCTGGAGTTTTTATTTTTATTTTGTTCTTGTTGTTGTCATAGCATGACTGTATTTCTACTTGAGATTTTTATTTTGAAGTTCATTTATTTTTTATTTCTCAAGGTATTCAGATATACTAGGCTTACTGCTTTCAATCTTAAAACTACTTCCAATAAATTCTTCTTGATGTTTTTCTTAATAATATGTCCCTAAATGTATTTTTCCATTATTCCCTTGTTCACGTACCTTCAGTGATTTTTCACCTTATATATGATCAAGTCTGAATTCTTTTATGCTCATAAAAAACTTGGTTAGTACTAAAAGTGACATTTTTACCCCCCACACAATAATTTTTTCAGGTGCCTATTATGTTCCGGGCCTGGATTATATCCTGAAAAATTCTTAAATTGACATTTGAGACTTTAGTATGCTACCCTAATCTACTTTACATTCTTATCTTCGTCATTTCTGTCTCAAAAATTCTACTCCCCCATATGTATGTATGTTAACTCCTTTCAATTTGCTTTGGTTTCTCTTACTGTATTAGTTGTTTCATTCTTTCACATAAAATATTGTATGCTGCGTTATTAACCAAGTGATCTATTCTTTATCTCTTTACACATGCATACACACCACCACCACCACCACCACCTTTACAAATCCTATATACCTCTCTTGGTTCAATTCATGACTCCTATACAGGGATTGTCATTCCTTTCCTTAAGATATGATGATATTATCTATAATTGTTTTCCCCAAAGGATAGGTTACTTTGGGGGCTCAGGTCTCAGTCTAACACTTTGCGATTCCCTTCATCACCTGGAATTTTGCCTTGCTCCCAGAAGAATCCTGACCATGGCTCTTGAGTACAGCCAATGTCACAACAGATGCAACATGCAGCATCTCTGCCTCACCTTGGTGATACCTGGGGCCCTCTTCATTTCTACCTCCTTTCAACTAAAGTGGGCTGAGTTGTTGCCATTCCTGAGTGGATAAAACTCTCCACAATAAAAACAAATGGTGTTGTCAAATATAAATAGGAAAATATTTCTTGTGTGTTGGTGAGGGGTGGGGAAAAAGAAGACAGGAAAAAACATACCATTAGCTTTCTTGGCACAGTCTTTCTGCCTTTCGGATTTGGTTGCTAAGAAATAGTCTTAAATTCAACTGCTGCATATAAAAAAGAAACTTAGGTCACTCACAGGAGACTATGCATGTTGTGTAGCTGAATTTGTCACTGAGCCATGACAAAGCCCCACCCTGATTTAGAAGTCATGTGTTAAAACTATCAGATGGAAACTGTGGCTTCTGCCTTTTGGAAAGCCATCAAAACTCTTTAAATTCTCAGAGAGGACATAAGTTCTTTTCTCACTAGGACCAAGTGAAGCTACAGAGTCCTGTTGAACTCTGAAGCAACAGAAAGCCAACCTGTCACCTTGTTTGGTAGATGGGCCTTGCAAGATGATGTAAAGATCATAAGAAGTTACTGTGTTTTGCTCCAAGAAAGGGGGATTTAATTTTAACCCTTGTATGTTCATTTATTGTGCAATAGCAGCTTTTGCATGAAAAGCCCTGGGATACAATGATGAGTATAATACACACAAACCAGACCTTAGACAGTTTATTGCTCAATGGGAGAGAAAGAAACTTCTAATTGAGCAATTGCTTATATGTGGTTGATAAGTGCTACAGAAGGAAGGAGAAGAAGCTTCAAAGGTATATTGTGAAGAGCCCTGGACAGAGATCAAGGAAGCATCCCATAAGAAGTACTTTGTAAGTCATTGACTCAGGCATCAATGACCTTGAGTGTGAGTTTGACCTTCAAAGTGAACCTCCTGGAACCTCTTTCACCATTTTGAGTTGTAAGCCCTCCTATGGACTCTTCTTATGCAGATCCTGCTGTGATGTAGTGAAACCAGAAATACACTTCTGGTTTTTATTCCCAGTTCCATTGCACAGAGCTCCTTCCTTGGAGTTTCCTGATAAGAGCTTTTTTCCTTATTCATAGTGAGTCCCTTTCAACCATACCTGAGTTTGTGCTGAACCCCTAGACAGAGTTCTTTATGAGATTCCAAGATTGGAACTTTTTAGTCTCATCCTGATCTCTGGGAAGAGGAGAGGAACTGGAGAGTTCCAATCACCAGTGGCCACTGACTTAATCAGTGATGCCTGTGTGTAATGGAATCTCCATAAAAATCCCTAACCAACAGGATTCAAGTAGCTTCCAGGTTTGGGTCCACATGAAAGTGCCCAGAGGTTAGCACACTTGGAGCTGGTAGAAAAACTACTCCTCCCAGCACCTGCATCTTGCCTTTGCATTTCTTCCATTGGGCTCTTCCTGAGTTACATCCTTTATAACAAACTGGTGATGGTAACAAAAGTGCTTTCCCGAATTCTGTATCATTCTAGTGAATTATCAGACTTGAAGAGAGGATTATGGCAATTCCATATTTGTAGAGCAGTCAGACAGAATTGCAGAAAGCTTGGACACCCAAGACTTGTGACTGGCACCAGAAGCATGAACAGCCTTGTGGAACTGAGCCCTTAAACTTGTGGAGTCTGGTGCTTACTCCGAGTAGTTAGTATAGAATATGATTGAATTGTAAGAAATCTAGTCGATGTCAAAGAGAATGGTATCAGAAAGAAAGAGAAGATCGCATGCTGTTTACCCTAAATAAAAGCCAACGTTTTTTTCGGTTCCAGCTAAGGAGCAAATGGCAGCCCATGATTTTGATCACCTGCAGCTTTTAATCAAGGTGAAAATATGAGGCAATGGTATAACACCAACATGAAAGTGGACATTTTACCAGAAACACAAGTGGCATAATCCCTTACTCTTTCAAAACTGACCTGTTTCTCTCTTAATGCTCTTACCTAATGCTTCACTTCCCACACTTGCTTCTAAGGAAAATAGGAGCTGGAAGAGATAAGCAGTATTGGCTCACTGGAATGTTTTAAAAGGCCTTCTCTAGGTTGGGTAGGTAGGCACGGCCACGTCACTGGCCCTTTGAGCCAGAGATTGTGGGTGTTGATCTTTTCTTTTTCAGGCCCTATTTGTAGGATTGTAAGTAGTTCATTATTGTAAGGTAGACAGTTCCAGAGAAGAATGTTCTCAGGGTGTTTTATCACAGTGAAAGAGATGACTCATTCTCTGATTTGGGGCCATGTATTTCTTCTACCTGGACCCCTGAGCCTTTTTTAAAAGTTCCTTTAGGCAGGAGGACATGGTGGGGCACACCTGTATTTCCAGTAAGGAGGGAGGTGAGGTAAGGCGACCACAAGTTCAAGCCAGCCTGGGCAGCTCAGTGAGACCCTGTCTCAAAATAATAAAAAGGGCTGGGGGTGTAGCTCAGTGATAGAGCACTAGGTGTAACACAAGGAAGGCCTGGAGGGTGGGGTGGAGTTCCTTTTGACTTCTTTGTAGGTCTTAAATGCTATGAATGTCAGTGACCTTGTAACACTTTGCTTTGTTTCCTTGGAACCAAAGTGATATAAATAAAGCTCATTTCCTGGGTTACTTTGCTTCAATCTAAACAATGTCCAATAAAATCACTTTACCAGCAAAAGAATTAGCTTTCTTTACAAAAGCTCCCCTTTACATTTGCTACTGTAATGATTTCAAAGTGTTTCCACAATATTTGTTCTACCATTAATATCAACTGGTAGGCCAGTATGATTGTGTTTCTGAAAATTTAGAATCCTGGACTTAAGCCCATGCAAATGGTGGTGGAGGCAGACCTGGGATTCACTCCAGTGTACATTTTTACTGCTACCATAGAAAGCCAGTCACTAGAAGGGCGGCGGGTGGGGGTGGGGGGAGACCTGGAGAAGCAAAGACTGAATTCAGTCAGCACTTTGCTTCTGAGGCATAGGAACAAAATATATGAAAATAAGTAAATAAAAATTGAGCAGTTTGCATTTACCTAAAGCAGCTCCAAAACATTTATAGAGCAACAGATCAGCAAGTAGAGCAATCTCTACATACACCCAGAAATAACTTGTGATTAGCAATGACTGCTTTAGACCAAGAAGTAAAGAAAACTTCTGTAAAGATGCCCCAAGCACAGACTCCAGTGACATGAAATGGAAAGAGAACCAGAAGCTTTAAACACCTGGATTCTTCCCCTCGCAGCAGTAGTTCAAACTCTATCAAAATCTGTGGCTCAGGTAGCATGATGAGGCGGGAGGTGGCCGCAGCCTAACTGTGAGGTTGAGTGAGAGCCCACAGCAGGCCACCAGGTGAAGCATCCTGTTTTCCTATTCAGTGATCACTGTGGTCACAAAATACATAATCCACCCTGTCTGGCCTTCCAGGGTCAAAATGCTAGCATTCCTGGGAAAGAGGTGCCAAAACCCAATGAAGCAGAGACCAGGAGAGGCTAGGAGCACCTTTCCCATCACTTGATGTTGTCATGTCTCCTAACAACAAATCTGGAGGCGAGGTCTTAGAGAGGCATGGTCTTGTGCCTCAGGGATGGTTACTTCATGTGAACTTCTAACCACATTGCTACATTCCCATAACTCTCCAACAGTTCCACAGGGAGATGAAGCAGCCATTTCATCTGATATTTCTCACTACCTTTATCTACTTCTGTGTTGGGTGGGCGTTTTGACCCCACATATCCAGAGAGCAAGGAAATAACCAGGCAATCCTACAAAAATTAGTGTTCTATTATGAAAGTCTTGGGAATTGACTGCCTGATCTATTCATTTCATGTAAGCACCGGATAAGTAGGTGTGCTGTGACTAAGGCCAAAGCCAAGGAGTATGGTTGCTTTCTTCACCATTTCCTAACACACACGCACACGCACACGCGCACACACACACACACACACACACACAGTCTGCATCATCACCAGCTGCTGCTCCTCTACCCGTCACACACTGTCCATGATGCCTTCCAGAAGACTGACCTCTTAAGAAGAAAAAGATTAAACCAGAGCATCATCTACTTTTCAAATCCCTCTAAAGTTATTAAATTTGGTAAACATGGGTCCTTCAGTGGTGAAGGAAAAAAATACCTTGCATGTGTGCTGATCTGAATAGTCATTAGAAGATTTCTTAATGTCTTAGCTTCATATATGGCTATTTATCCAATAAAGAAGATCTACACCTTTTCTGGACAAATTTGGAGAATCATCTAATCTCTTCTCATCAAATCCTTCTAATTGAAGGTTGCAAATAAAATTGATAATTAAATATTTATTATTTAGTAACCTATGATTCATGCACACAGCAAATTTGACACACTAAAATAGTCTTTTAATGTGTTAGCCTCTCTTCTAGGACACTGAGACCCACTGACTATTTGATTTGTATAATTCAGTTTGTTTATTTAAAAGCGATAAAATTTTCCTAATTTTCTGTGATTATAGATTTTTGTGATAAAATAGATATAACACGAATTTTACTGTTTTAACCATTCGTAAGTGTACAATTCAGTGGCATTAAGCACATTCATATTGTTATGCAACTGAGATTATAAATTTTTGAAACAGCCCTGTTTTGGGTCGGTACTAGTCAAGTCTGACTTGTCTGTGATAGAAGTCTTGACTGGGCTGGCAGATATTGTATCAGAAAGTGATGCGTTGTACAGGTTAACTCTCTTTAAATGTTGGATTGGCGTATTGTTTTAGTTTCACAACACTTTATCTTCCCTAAGGTCCATAGAGTAAACAATCGAGAAAACTGACATATTTCACAGCACTTTCTGGTAACTGGACTCAAATATATTGCAAACCAAGGTTGGAAATCACTAAGTTACGTGGACAACCAAACTCCTTAATATCAAGTTTCTGATTTCTGTTCACATGATAACACTTGAAAGCTAACCTTTAAAGGACCAACTTTAGATAATGACACTATTCTGTTAATAAGTTACTGTTTTCAAGTGCTTATTTAGAAACTGCTCCTGTGCTAATCATTTGATTTATAATCCCCTTATTCTTAAAACAGTTCCACTTGGTAGAAGCCATCATTATTACTATTTTACAGATGAGGAAGTTGATACTTATCATAGCTAGGATCAAACACAGGTGGTAAATGACAGAAACAGAATTCTGCCTTTATCCATTCAACTGACCTCTCTTCTGGGTCTCTCAAATGCTATTCAGAATAAAATCTAAGGCTAACAAAGTAACTAACATACAGAAGGTATGCTCCTTCATTAAGCTATTCAAAGATACAGTCATGTTTAGGTGATATTGTGTTAATTTATTTTAACTTCCTGGTGGAAACCAGGAAGAAAAGCCATGTAAAACATCATTTAAATATAGATTAAATTCAAGTTATTCATCTTGTTATTAAATTGGTGGGTAAATGTTTCTCTGTGAAATTGTGTAGCAGGATGCATCCTTGCCCCGGCTAAATATCTCATCAATCTTAATTATTTAATAGGCAGGCAGGGTGAAGAAGCTCTTGTTTATTCTGTTTCACTATACTGAGCAATGACGAAGAAAACAGCGTAAATCTCATTTTTAAATTGTCTCCTGTTTTTCTCTAAAAGATGGATTGTAGAAATTTAAAAAAAGAGAGATGTCACAATCTATATAAAAACTCAGTTTTATATAGCTTTTGGAGAGGCCATGTAGCAGATGGCTCTTAGTCAGAACTGGTGTGAATTCTGAGTTTGCTTATGAGCTTGAGCAAGTTTCTTAGTTCCTCTGATCCTCATCAGCTTTCTCTCCTTCATAGCTGAGATCATAATACCCACCTCACCTTACCTAGTACCCAGTAAATATTAGCCTTCCCCTCTCTGTTTCCCACCACCCCTTGTCATGCACAGGTAATTATTGAGAATATGTTGCAGTATTGTCAGCTTGATCATAGCTCATGGCATGGTGGAATTATAATATTTATGGGGCATCTAATATGTGGCAGGCCTTAGAAGATAAGAAATATCCTTGCCCTCCCAGAGCTTATGATCTCAGGAGGAGCAAACAGGACAAAAAGCAAGCATAGAACAGTACAATGTATTACATTCTCATTTGGGTGATAACTTGCTAATTCTATCTTAGCCTTATTCCTGTTGCATTATAAGACTAGCTGTTGCAAAAAGTAGTTTTGAAATCATAAATTACTAAGATATTAAGGTCACTTAGAAATGCTGTGGCATTTATCCAGTGGTCCATTACTAATTCAAAATGACTGGCAGTCATTATAAAGCAGCCAGTCATGCTGAATTTGACAGCAGTCCTACATTCAGATATGTGAGATGTCATGTTTGGTATATAAATTGGCAAGTATGAATTTTTCTTCTTCCTAAAGTATGAAGGCTTAACCTCTGCTGCTGATCTCTGCACCTGCCATGGGTCATGAAAACACCTGAGGCTCTGTCCCTACCACATTTTTTGTCACCCTTCCAGTCCCACAGTCTGTAGGCACCAATTCTGTTCACAGATCTGAAAGCTAGTCCTCTTCCATTCACCTGGTTTCTAACTGGGTAATGAAACCTGGTCTGGGTCATGTATTCACTCAACACGACTTACTGAATATACATGGTGCTGACATGAGCAAAATCAGATATGGGAGCTCCCTAGGTAAGCTAATCTTTTGTTACTCTGGGCCAGCTAAAGATTCAATGTCACTTTAGACCATTATACTTTACATATTTGTTTCCAACTTTTATTTATTACTGGAGATGAAACCCAGGGGTGCTTAAACACTGAGCTACATCTCCAACCCTTTTTTTTATTTTTTATTTTGTGTTAGGGCTTCACTAATTTGTTGAGGCTGACCTTGAATTTACCACCCTCCTGCCTCACCTTCCCAAGCCACTCGGATTACTGGTGTGTACCACAACGCCCAGCTATTCACAATATTTTAAAAAGAGAAAAAGCCACACATTGTATGGAAAGAGGCTAGCCAAAGAACCCCCTCTAGTTCCCCCTTACACCAGTTCCCAGGATCTCAACTGACCCTAAGAAAATAGCCAGATTCCTTATCTTGCCCCCCAATCACTTTTAGTACTTTTTAATCCAGCCCTGGGATACTGGATACTGGACACACTGGGATAGATCCTTGGAATATAGATAAGAAAGACACTGCCCCAGCTCTCAAGGATTTGAGGCAATAGCTTAACAAATACCATAAAGTAGTGTGGGAGAAATATTCGTAAATGTGTCCCTGGAACAGAGAAAGGGGAGCCATGAATTCAGTCTGTGATGGTCAGAGTGGCTTGTAGAGGCAATTCCAGAATAGAACAGATGATGAAGTGGAAAGTCCCTCTTTTAAGTTCTTGGTTTTAAATTTTTCAAATTGATGATAGGGGAGACTTTAATTTTATGTAACTTAAAGCCTAAAACATAGATAGCACAAGGCAGAGTGAATGAGTACGATATTGCTATGACTCCAGGCAGAACAGACTTGCAAAGTGACGTTGTAGGACCTCACATTTACCCATTACTGGTCATTTGACTTCAGTCTGGTAGTAGCTCAGTGGTAGAGCCCTTATCTAGCATGTGGGAGGCCCTGGGTTTCCATGCCCAGCACCTCAAAACGAACAACAACAAGAAAAAGATTCTTGACATCTTGCTAGATCTTTCCTAAGATTTTATGTAACCTCACAGTAAGACAAACACACAAATGGAAAACCCGTCTCAGATTCCAGTAATTGTTTGCTCTATCTCAGTGTAAGTTTGGTCCACCTCCTCTATCTCTATTTACCAGAAGGAAGTACGAACATCTAAACTCATTTGCTTTCACAGTGAAAACCTTGGGCCCTTTTGTTTTTCTATCAGAAAGCAGATTGTCACCTGCTATCCTTAATCCTTAGTCACTTAGGAGATTTCCTTATTGGGAATTCAGGAAAGGAGCTCTTTAAAAAAAGAAGGAAATTTTTAATGTTATGCTTCTTATGTGCAAATCTTCCAGAACACATTTTTAGGTTACCTTAGAATTGACTTTTTAAGTTAAAATGCACATGTCATGTGTCCTGCCCCTGGGGAGAAAATGCCTCTGTGAGGGGGTAGAGTAAGCTAGTTTGGTAACACTCATTAGCATAGCATGCTGGAGAGCCACTGAAGCAGCCGCCTGTCTCAGCAGCTGGGTCTGTCAGAATTGCTGTGACAGTCTTTGTCCTCTTTTATCCTGCCTAATATGAATGATTTATTCTATTCTGAGAAGCTTTGCCATTTAGTATTTTTACATTTCATTCTTCCAGCTTGGTACTTTTGTGTTCTTCTGAGGAGGAAGAAAGAGGATAACTTTTGCTACAGTTTCTAAAATTAGTTTGAATGATTTCATTTTTTGCCTGTATAAAGAAACAGAGCCACATTGTGTTGTTCCTCTTGCTTGACAGCCATGGCTTCCCCCTGAGATGACAAGTAATCATTATGAGCACTTTCTTTAAGTTCTACATTTATATCTTCTCAGCAAAATATTCCTCGGGCTTAAATCTAAACAGAAAAGAGGACTGACACTCATTTATTAACATGATGGAAAATGATCAGCCTACCTCAAAGAAATGCAAAATAAAACAACAGTAAGGTCGTTTTTTTCATGTGTGGAATTGGCAAAGGTTTTTTGTTTGTTTGTTTGTTTTCTTTTGTGTGTGTGTGTGTGTGTGTGTGTGTATTTTGGTGAGGAGTATTAAGTGATAACTCAAATCTATCGAGAATGCTGTGATATATTGTTTGCAAAAAAGATAATCGGTATAACTTTCTTGGGAAAACAAGTTGTTGTAATTTGAGGCTTAAAAGGTTCATGCTCTTTGACTCAGTGCTCTTGTTTTGGAATTCTGTGTAAAAGAAATCACATGAACAGAGTATGGAGATGTTGACAGCATTGTTAGTAATTTTAGAAAGAGAATCTATGATCAGTAGGGAAGAGAGTTTGTAAACTATGACATATCCATGTACAAACTATCACGCTTCTATCAAAAATGATGTTTAAGAGAAACTTAAACAACAGGAAAGCCCATAATATATAATAGGAGACAAACACAGACCTAAGTGTTGTGCCACTGGATTGAACAATGGTGTAACTGCAAAAATAGTGGGTAAGCAAACAACAAAATCAACGTCAAAGCTGGATGGAGAAAACTGTCGTAGACACCCAGTCTTTTTCTGCCATGTCCCCTGTCTATCCTAAGAAGTACACATGTTTTCAGTGAAGTTTTCTATAGTAAAGTGACTGGTGCCTCAGCAATAATACTCATTTCATTCTCCACTAAAAATTGGATGCTTTGTGAATTACTGTTGTGCTGAGATTAAATGTGTAACTTGGGATGTGATTTCTCTCCCTGGGTATCAGTTGACAGCTTTTGTGAGAGGACCCGAAGGTGATGTCTTTAACACCCCTCACTTTTTAAAGAAGTTGTCTTTTTCATCTTTGTTTCATAAAATTATAATATATGTTAGAAATTTTAGAACCATATAAGTGGATAAATTATCTTGTAGTCCTCTGATACATAAAATATGACAATATGTTTATGATTTCTCTTTAGGAATTCCTCAAATTGAAACTAATTGCAGAGTTTCTGGTTGACCAGCATTCATAGGGTAAGATTAACATCCTGAATTGTGAACACATGGTAAAAATAATTACAATTAGGTTGGTAGCTTGGGGCAAGTTAAGTACAGAAAGAGATTGATATTCTTACAGATGTTTTGAGTAAAATCATTTTAGTGTTTTTAAACCAGTGAAGCTAAAATTGAAATTAGAATGTATTTTAATAAAAATGTCATTTTCCTGTCCTTTGTGGGTTTTGCAAGCAGGAAAGTATACGTGTGTGTGTGTGTGTGGAGGGGGGAGGGTGTATTTGTCACTTTCTTGACATTAAAGGTCTGAGGAATTAAGTCCCTGTCTCCTGAGTTTTGTCTGAGGTAGCATTTTTAATGCGTAGAATCAACACATCATTTTTCTGTGAATAAAGAGTGGCCGTGCTTTCCTTGGGTAGGCAAAATCAGAAATAAACAAGCCCTATCTTATGTGCTTCCTGCAGAAACTCTTCTTCTAATTGTGCAAGATTAACCTTAAGTTAGCTCTGTGGCAGGGCTCTTGACCTTGACAAGATGAATGATGAGTGTGCATGGTGTTAAATAGCACAGCTTTCCAGTGTTGTGATTACAGCATGTGTCTTAAAGCACCCCCCAGTTCTGGACATATAGCCCAGGTGAACAGCGGTGAGGATAGTGGGTCTGTTACCTACTACATTTTGAACACTCTTCTTTTTATAGATGAAGGTAAAAATCCTTTGAATTTTTGGGTATGTCCATATTTCCATGCTGATTCTTCAAATTCACTGTAAAATTTTTAAAGCTGATAACATCTCTTGCCATCCCTCTATTTGACCCTCTATTTGACCGACCCTCTGTGGCTCTTCCATCACTCCTGGATTTGTTATACAGACTCTTTCCCTAGGCTGAAACCTATCACTCTCTTCCTTTCCCCAGGCTCCTGACATCCCAGCCAGAGTGGCTTCTGTTCTAATCTTTACTCATCTATGAGCCTCTTCTACTTGTCCTGTGATTGGCTTTGTTTCATTCTCCATCTACAGTAGTTCCTCTAAAGAGGCTTCCCAGACCCCCGGTCTACAGCAGCTTTCTAGTCTTTATGGCATTTCTGATCTGTATTGTGCTGTGTGTTAGTTATTGTCTCTTCCCTCACAACAGTGAAATCCAAAAGAGCAGAGAGTTGTTCTGTCTTGCACAGCTTTATTTTTCTAACTCTTAGAACTCCTGGTACATAACAGGCTTTCTAAGTATTTATTGCATGAACAGACTAAAATCTCCCTCTGTTTTTGGTTGACGATGCCGTTCAGTGATGTTCCAGCTATTCTCTGGGCATTTGAGTAGAACCAAATGTAATATTTATTAGATTTACCCCATCATCCCACTCATTTGGGCACTGAAATGACAGTATTAGGTGGTATACAACATTCAACTATGCATTTCTTCTCTACAGTGGGATCATGATCCTGGGAAAGGAGAAAGAAGCCCTCATATTCTATCGCAGGGTGTCCAGCACCTCACCAGGGTATTCTTGACTGCTCAGAGGGATAAGCCTCCTAAGAAATTAAAGTCTAGAATAATTAGAAAAGATCAAAAGACAAAGTCAGAAAGGATAGTTTTAAAGACAGCCCTGATAGTCTAGTCCACACAGGAATGGGAGCTAGACAACTAGAAAATGGCTCCTGTAGTTTATTTAAGGGAGTACATCAAAGACAGGGGTAAGGTTTCAGGGGTGGAGTCTTGCTTCCTGATGTCTTGCAGTCAACAGGTTAATTGACATCTTGGCAGGTCACACCCATCTTAGAGAGGCTGTGTGGGACATGGCAGAGTGGAATAGAAATTCACCCTGACTCTGGGCAGTCAACCAAAGGAAATGTCTACTGGAAGTTCCTAGACACCAGATTATCCTATCTGTTAGGCTACAATGTGCAGCACAGTGCACACACTGCCCACAGATGACTCGAGACAATATTCTTTTCGTATGCCTTCGTGGTATCTAGCCTCTGCAATTAATAAACATTATGTTTTTAAGTATTATTAGATCTGACAAAAGCTAAAATATGTCTTTCATTTAAATTTATAGTTTAATGAAAATTTCTCCAACTATTTACAATTTTACATTTGTTTTATGGGAAGACCTATTACTAATTAGGTATCCAAAATGTATGCCACTAAGCTCCCAGATCTTTTCAAATTAGGACCCTTAGTTCTAAGCCCATGATTATAGTGAAGCCACTAAAATGCGTCTGAAATTGTTTCTTTATTTATAGAAAATGAACCCTGTTTTCAATGGGGTCTTCCTGGATTAAATAGGACATATAATTCTGCTCTTGGGACAGGTAGGTCACCTGTGGAAGTCTGAAGAGAAGAAATGGAATGCTATGGTGTGGTTTCCCAGAGACTGCAGAGAGGTTTGGCCCTACTTTATTATGGCCTGCTTACTTGAGTGGGGTGTCGGAAAGTATTTTTAAAAACCATGAAAGTTGGAGGATTTGATGTTGGCTTCTGTTTTATACATTCTAAGAATATTCACTTATTTTAGTTGTCAATGGACCTTTATTTTACTTATTTATGTGTGGTGCTGAGAATCTCGAACCCTGTGCCTCACACATGCTAGGCAAGCACTCTACCACTGAGCCACAACCCCAGCCTCAATACCTTCTAAGAATTATCCAGCTACTGGAAGCTATGTTCTGGTATAAATATTTCAATATGTAACTGTTACATATTGAGGTCTTTTCCTAAAAAGAAAATTTTCACCTAAATTAGATATATGATGTATTCTGTTATCACCAGAAACCAAGAAAAGTGAAATGGTGTTCCTTAAAGTTCAGAAGAACTCAGATTCCACTAGGATTTCTAGAGTTGTTCCTATGGTCTTAATTCATTCTGTAACTTACTTATTTATTTTATTTATTTTTTTCTGCAGTTTATTATCAATAACTTTCTCCTGGGGCTTCAGAGAGTTTCATACTCTTTAGAATATTGTGTATGATTGTTTCACAGACCCAATTCTACTTTACAGTTTGGGGTAGGAAATTGCTAAATAGTAGTGACACATTTCTATTTTTTGCCTTCCCTCTATAATTTGACTATGTCAGTTTCTTTCCATGAAATTAGATTTATGTGCCCCAGAAATATTTGCTTTTTCTTTACCTCACTAATTCTGCTTCTCTGTCCTTTTTTACTCTTCTTCATCTGATGATCCTTCCTCATATGGACAGAGATTTGGTTTTCACTCATTAAATTATTTTCCTCAAAGACTACTTTACTGAGGAACCATTGGCTACTTAAATGTTTATGGCATCCTATGATGAATTAAAAGTGACTGCAAATACTTAGCAACTCCTCCCATCTGTTTCCCTGCCTTTGACTCTCTACTGGCTCTGTTATATTTTTGGATCAACAGGATGTGGCAGAAGTGGGGGTGTAGTAATTTCTAAGACTGGGCCTTAAGAGACTTGCAAATTCTGAATTTGTATGCATAGAACATTCCCTCTCAAAACCTCCCCTTTGCTGTGAGGAAGCCTAAAGAATCAATGTGGAGACTGCCAAGGGCCCAGTCAATAGCACAAGTTGAGCCCCGCAACAAGCAGGCAGCCCAGGTACCAGTGTGGCATAGAGGCATGTTGGACCTTCTAGCCACCCCAGCATCCCAATGAATACCAAGCGAAATGAGACTGCCTCATCATCCTACAGAATTATCAGATACAGCGAATCATTATTTTAATCACTAAGTTTTGGTATGGCTTGTTACACAAAATAAATAAGTAAAACCAAAAATTGGTACCTAGAAGTGAGGTACTACCATAACAAAACATCTGGCATTGGCTTTGGGAAAAGGAAGCAGTGAAGGTCTGAAGGGTAGTAAAACTAGTATTAATGGTGTATAAAGGTCAGTGAGGAAATTGCTATTGGAGGATATAAAATAGCACTCTTATGTTTTATTGGCAGAAAAATAGGCTGAACCATCACCTACAAATCACATAGAAAATGAACCTAACAACCTTGTGGATCTAGGGTAGGAGATTTGTCAGCAGAATATTGAAAGCACCAACTAATAACTTCATTTTTTAACCACCTATGATCAAAGTTTTGCAAGAAAGAGATGCATTAAAGAACAAACTGTCCAGATTGTAAGCAGACTTTAGAGGAAATATTTCCAATCCAGAATTTTCTAGAAATGGAAATAAAACTGTTTCTTATTCCTAGCAACCTTCTCTACTCAACAAAAGATACTCAAAGAAGGAAATGGTCTCAGGTCCAAAGATCAGATCCAGAGTACTATTACCAGCAAAACTTGGTCTCAAGGTGAAAATTAAAGCAAGGACACAGCTATAAAACCCTATATGGTAACCTCCTAGATATCTCTGCTGCATGGAGCGGCTTCTAAAAATCTTAAGGATGCTGCCCTGATTTATAAGACACAAGCCTGGCCTTTAAGCCTGAATTTGATGTGATGGTATATGAATGTTGGGGGAGAGGGCTACTGTGCTTTCTGTGGAGAAGAGATGTAAGTTATTTATGGAAGATTTATGGAATTATTTATGGATAGTAGTGTATTAAACATAGCTGCAAATTCTTCGTCATTTCACTACTGAGAGGTGTTCTCTGCATCCCATCCCTTTGAATCTGAGCTGGCCTTGTATCTCCCTTGACTAATAGATTTTCATGGACACAGCACTGTGTAACTTCAAATGCTATGCCCTAAAAAGTCCACAGCTTTAATTTTTGTGCTTATAACACACTGTCTTAGAATCCAGCCACCATGTTCATTGAGGACACTCAAAGCACCACACTGACTCTCATATGAAGAAGTTATGAGCCAGCAGTATAATGAACAAATGAGGTCATTTTGGACCTTCCAGCCATCTTTGTGCTGGCCAACACCATGAAATACAAGAATCCCCAACAAAATCTCAAGAAATAAAACCTTAATGTTTTTTAAAGCCATTAAATTGCAGAATATGCTGAACAGTTAATCAAAAGTCCTTCCATCTATATACTACTGAGTTCTAGCCACTCCTTCACCACTTGGGCCAGCTCAAAGTCTTTATCATCTTAGAATATGTATAAATATCTGAAATTTTTCATATAATTTGCATTTTTGTACATTATATTTATTGTATAAGTATTTACTATGCACCACATGCTACAAAACTGTAAGGTATTATATTAGCATAGGAACAAAATTGGAATTCATTTGACTCCCACTCTGGACCTCCATCAGATGTCCAGTGTTGTTACATGGTATTGAATTTTAATTTATAATAAGTATTTTAGTGAGCTTCCTGTTACTGTGACAGAGCATCTGAGATAATCAATTAAAAAAGAAGAAAAGAGTATTTTGGTTTGCGGTTTTGGAGGTTTCAGTCCTTGATCAGTTGGCCTTATTGCAAGGAAGTACATCATGGCTAGAGCATGTGGCAGAGGAAACTGCTCATGGTATCATGGCCAGGAAGTGAAAGAGAGAAACTATGGGGAGGCTGCCAGCGCCTCACCAGGGTGTCTTTTCCTGTGTAGGATGGAAAAAGGACCATGGGAGAAAATAAGTCACAAATAATTAGTGGAGAACGAAAGACAGAGTCAGAAAAATAGTTTTAAAGGAGAGCATCTGATAGGCCCAGCCCACACAGGAGCTGAAGCTGGACAATTAGAAAATGGTCCCCTGATTTATTTAAAGGGGGTACAACAAAGGCAGGGATAAGGCTTCATGGGTGGAGTCTTGCTTCTTGATGTCTTGCAGCAACAGGTTGATTGGCATCTTGGCAGGTCACACCCATCTCTGAGAGGCTGTGTGGCTGCAGCAGGACACCCTATGTCCTGTGCTGTGTGGGACCTGGGGCAGAGCTTGAATAGGGTCACATGTGTTTGGGTGGTCCTGGCCAAAAGAAATTTCCACTGGAAGTTCCCAGACACCAGATTCTCCTATTCACTAGGCTATGATACTGATGTAGTTCATGCACAGCCCATGGATGGTTCTCCACAAGAAACAGCAAAGGGTCCAGGATCCCATTATCCCCTTGAAGGTCATTCCCCCGCACCCACTCACCTGACTTACTTTCTCTAGGTGTACTTTTTTTTCCCCCATAGTTATAGGTGGAGACTTGTTTATTTTTTTAATATGGTGCTGAGGATCAAACCCAGTACCTCACACATGCTCAGCAATCACTCTACCATTGAGCCCTAGGAGCCACTTTTTAAAGGTTCTACCACCTCCCAAGGTGGGGGATTTAACTTCTGACACAGGGCCTTTGGAAGATTTTTAAGATCCAAAATATAGCAGTGACTATTTCATTCTTTGCTTTCTTTTCAAGCATATTATAAAATTTACACATATTATTTCTTTACCCCATATTGAAACAGATTTTCAGACTTTTTAGTCCCTCCTCCTTCAGTCTGTCCTGCCAGTGACTCATTGTTCTACTCCTCACATACCCGAGTCTCTGAAGCTCTAACTATAGTTGGGAGAGAATGGAGCATTGTAGACATCTAGTGTAATTGCCAAGAAGATTTAAAAGATATGCATTTTTTTTCCCCAGATAATTTATTGCCAATTTATTTTACAAGTTTTCTCCTCCTGAGGAAAATTTTTGCCTCACCTAGACCACTTGGATTGTTCTGTGGGGATAGGGCTTGTGATTAGGTTTCTTTTAAAAGTGCCCCCAGACAGTTCCAATGTGAAGCCAAAGTTGAAAACTGCTCTCTCAAAACTGTGATTCTCAAAAGGTGATCCCTGGACCAGTAGCATCCAATTTAGAATTTGTTAGAACTACCTTATGAACCAGAAACTCTGAAGGTAGGATCCTATCACTTTATGTGTTTTGTTTGCCAGATAGGGTCTTGCTAAGTTGCCAAGGCTGGCCTTGGACTTCCTATCCTCCAGCCTCAGCCTCCTGAGTAGCTGAGATCCTTGGCACCATGGCAAGCTCACTTTTTGTTTTAATAAGCTCTCGGCAATTTTTATGGACATTAATATTAAAGAAACATTCTACCAGATAAATCTATCTCTTAGTTTCTTTCTAGGTCTCTAAACTATGACCAAGTTTGGAAAGGATGTTTGTTATCTGAAAGTCTATGTACTGACAAGATTTGAAGGAACTGGTAAGGGACATAAGGGAACAGATATATCAAGTATCCTTGCTACTAGTGATCACATAAATACAGGCAAAATGCTAAATGCTGGGCTTCAGATTTCTGAAGTGTAGTTAAATGGGTTATTTTAGTATAAAGAAGAGGGGCAAATAATTCAGAGGTACAGATACATTATTTTCTAAGGAGATAAAAAGAGGCAAATTTAAATTATAGTTAAATATAGGTTAGTACTGATAAACATTTTGACAGAATGTAAGGTATTTTTTAAATCAAGTTTCAGTGAGAGTAGTGTAGGGAACCCCGGATTTCTGGGATCAAAGGACAGATCTTTGAAAAAGCATGTTGTTCTCAGCATACAATGACTCTAAATACCATCTGATCGTCATTTGTTTATTTTTTCACTGGTTATTTTGGAAATGCTTTCAAAGTAAAATAAGGTCTACTGGGAAATAAAGATGCCTAAGTTGAGTGGTGTTGTTCCAGTCTTAGAGACTTTGGGATGAGATTGTCAGATGAATTCATGTGTTTTGAAAAGCTTTTATGATTTTTTAATGAGATTTAAAAGCTAAAGGAATGGGATTAAGACCATAAAATCTGGTACTCTTAACATAATTTCTTTGAACTAATTTAGTGCATTTGTGTATTAGAAATAGGGATTTCATTTGGATTGAATCCTCATTCTTTGCCAAAATATGGTTTGGAAAATGTTTAGGGCACATGCAAACTGTATTAAAAGGTATAATGGCTCTAATTCCAATTAAGTACTTCAATTAGAAAAATTAGCAGCATTTGATAGGTAAGAATGCTTGAAAGTTTTCATGTATCCTTTAATCAAGTTGCTATGTATTTAAATATTAAGTCTTAGATAATTCAGTAAAAATATTTAGTAGAAAAATATTTATGCTAAGAGAATAGGTTACATGGTATGTATCCATAAAACTGAGATGTTGCAGTAAACTACATTTGCATCCTTGTTTTTCAAGATTATAATAGAACTCAGTTACAATGTGGATGTTGGGGGAAGAGCTCTATAACTTTTTCTCCAGCTTTTGAGAAACAGACCTCAGCACAGCTCATTGGATTTACTGAGATATTACCTTGTGATATGGCATTGACAAGGCTCAGGGTTGGAGTTCCTAAGTTCCAATTGAAGTTGTTTCTTGATGGTTTTGTTGCTTTGAGCAAGGTATTTTCCACTAACAATAAATTCTTATTTGCTCTTATTGACAAGGAACTCATCAAAGGAAATCTGAATTAGGTGATTACAGGAAAAGTACATAATTTTTAAAAAGGCAAATAGGAAAGTCCTTTCCAATTCATTTTCAGATGGAATGAATATAGCAAACATGTTCAGGAGTGGTTCAATGGTAGATTGATAGTAGTTTCTTATTATGATAATTTAAAATTGTTACTGTTAGTTGGAGGTTGATATCTCTCTTTCATAAACATACTGCCTATAAAGTAGGAAATGTATTTGTAATATTAAAGGAAAACTTGTGTAAGGAGCATCATGATGAGGGAGTAGCATTCTGGAAATTATAGATGTAGTGCTGTGGAAGAGTATGTAAAGTGTGTCACAATCAGAGTGTGCATATGTGTGTGCTGGCTATTGAGCCCAAGGCTCGTGTATGCTGAGCACACATTCTACCTCTGAACTCCACCCTAGTGCTCCATAACTCTTTATCCTGCTGTCTGCTTCTAAATGCTGTTATGTTGTAAATTTATTTTCCGGTAGTGCTGAGTTAGTGCACAGATAGGTTGTCTGATATTCTAATAGAGCTTTCTAACCCCATACAATTTGGGACAAATACTCTTTGCTAGAATTCAAATACATAATATTTTATTTAAAAAAATATATATATATATATTTTAAGATATATATATATATATTATCTTAAGGGAAAATAAAACCTTCCCAGCAACTTTTTTGAGTTTCCATGGACACTAAAAATACATTTTTTCAGACTCAATTTTTTTTAATATAGCATTTCAGAGTTTTCCTGCAGTTCATCAGTCACAAGTGATTGTAGTATATGCAGAGAATGGCTTTTGTTAACCTACCGAATTTAAAAAAAAAAAACTATGTACATACTAATATATGTAATGACAAATTCAGGGAATTTTTAGCCATATTTCTGAGTTGTGTATGAGAAAGTCTTCTTGCCTTGTGACTTTTTCTAATGAAACTGGTAGACTAAATTTTTGGAGCATATATATTTGGATAGAAATGTGGTTTTAAATTAGAGTGCAGAAATTACATGGTTTGACAAGCCATCTGAGAAATGCAAATAAGACCAACTGTGTATGAGAGAAATTAACATATGCAAACTATTTGGGAATAGCTAAGTGTTATATATACAGAATTTTAAAACATGTTGGACCTAAATTTCTGTAGAAACTACTCTGTAATTGAAAAGGGAGTTCAGGGTATGAACATGGTCTGATGGGTATGGGTGGGGACTGGTATATACAGCTTTGCCAGGATGTGCCTCTGAGTTGAAAGTAAACTAACCTATGATAATTTATTGGCCATATCATGTCTCCTGATGGAGAGGGTCTGGAAAGACAGTTTCTGCAATGTTTTTGATCATTTGAATGAATATATGTCTTTCAAGATACTTATGCTTTCTCATAGAATGAAGACAAACTCAGAGATGGTGTGTCTAAGAAACTTCAAAAGGTGTAGACCCCCTGATTGAAGCATAGCTGATTTATTTGATTCATTTTTTTCCATTTTAGTAAGTATAAATACTTAATAATTATTTTGGTCAGTGTTGGCTGGTATTCCTTGTTGAGTAAATCTCTGTTGTCTGCCACATACCTTTATCATTATTTGAACTGTTTGTTTCATTCTTCCACAGTTTCAGTTGCATAAAATAATTTAATTCTCAGGGTCCTTAGAGGACAAATATGTCACCATAAACTCAGAGCTGGAAAAGCCCTTAGAGATTATCTGGTTCATTCTCTTTATATATTGCAAGAAATTCCTTTACAGCATCCCCGAGGGATGGTCATTTTATTCATTTAGCCCCAGCTAGTAACAAGGGAGCTAAACTGTTTCAAAGATTTGATGTTCTACCAACAAATTGAAGCAACTCTCTAAATCTTCTACCCACCCAGTTTGCATCTGAAACAAATCCATTATTTCTTTTATTCATGAGGTAATTGCACAAAAATGTAAAAGATAAGTTCTCATCTTTCCTAGTCATCCTTTATCTCAGCTGAATGTCATTGATTCCCTGTATCCCTCTGCCGAGAATGGTTTTAGATGGCAACTCCTGATGATTTTGTTGCCTTTTCTGTCTTCAGCCCATAACTGAGCATTAAGTTCCAGGTGTGATTTCACCAGACAGGCACAAAAGACCTGTCACCCTTTTATCTGGGTTCACAAATTAATGTGGCCAAAGGCTATAAATCACTGTTTTAGCATGATAGCTATTATACAAGTAGCTGAAATTATGCATACATGTCAGTTAAAATTCATAGATATTCTTAACATGTTCTTTCATCCAGCAATATTTCTACTATTCTCCCCACCCATCATGCTTATGGTATTTTGGGGTCTAAGTCCACAACTACATATTTATCTCATGTAATCCTCTTGTTTTTGGTTTTTGTCTTGTCTTGACATGCAATTATGGTTAACCACAGTGGGGGCAATGCAGAATGGGAGGAATTGAGAGTCAGACCCACTAACCTAGAGTAAGGGAGGGAAGCTCTGGAGAAGTTATATAATCAAGTCACAGGGCTTAGGAGGAAGTGGAATACATATATTCAATAAATGCCCAGAGAGAATATAGGCAGAAAGTGGCACTGCAGTTCAGAAATTAAAATCAGGGATCATGGGATTTCTAGCAAAAGGTAGAGAGCATGAAGGAATAGGGCTCAGAGTCAGATGGTCAGGAATATGTTCAGACCTGCAAAAGAGAAGATGCTTATTAACAGCATGCCTTTGTGATGGGATTCCTTGAAAGGCAGGAACTAGTCTCCCATGAGAGCAAGAAAGGTTTCTTTTGAGGGTGCTACAGGTAACAGGTTATCTAACAAGAAACTCAGGCCCGGGAAAGAAACATCAGACTCAAGAAAGCCAAGAGCAGGGCTGGGGATGTGGCTCAAGCGATAGCATGCTCACCTGGCATGCATGGGGCGCTGGGTTCGATCCTCAGCACCACATAAAAATAAATAAAGACGTTGTGTCCACCAAAAATTGAAAAGTAAATATTAAAAAAAAAAGAAAGCCAAGAGCAGCCCCTGAGCACAATTAGAGCTGGACTCTCCAGCAAACAGCAACAGTGCTACCGTGGTCTCTTTTTTTCTTTTTCTTATCAGACACTTCATAAGCTCCAAATGTTTCCTTTTATCTTATTCTGCACCAACTTATAGGTGGTCTGGATTTTACTAATTAGCAATTGTTTAAACAATTTATACAAATGTGGCTAAACAGAAATTCTCAGGAGAACTGTCTGAATCCTTTTCAAGGTACAGATATAAAATGTGTCTTGTTTTTCTAAAGGCAAAAATAATAATAGAGTGTGCCTTAATCACTTATCTGTTAGCACTGCGCCATTACGACATTAAACATGCCACATTATCAAGCCGAGGAAGTTGAATCTGTTCTGACTATAAAGTAGAAAATGTATTGAATCCCGAGGATTGAGTATTCTAACAGGGTTTTTCTTCCCTGTTCCTTTTTCAATCATTATTCTTATTTCCCAACTTTAAATACTCAGTTTTTCTTTCTTTCTTTTGGGGAGACGGGGTGGGGTGGGGGCAGTGCTGAGTATCAAACCCAGGGCCTCACACATGCTGGTCAAGTGCACTACCACTAGCCAAATCACCAGCCCAAATATGGTGTTTTTAAATACTCATATACTTAAATTGTAAAGCAAGAGCTGAGAAAGGAGATGATACATTCGGTGACAGTTTGGGAAGAAATGGGTAGATTCCTGTAAGCCAAAGAGGGAAACCCTTATAAAGCCAACCTTGCACACACACAAAAAAAGTTCCTTTTTGTGTTTAGAACAACACTTAGGTTATAAATGATGTTCCAGACATGAGGTGCCATGCAGAAAGGAGCTTACTTAGACCTTCTAGAGAACATGGAATGTTACCATTAGAAATTGGTAGCACAAGAAAATTTGTTCCATATCACTTAAAAAAAGAAAACAAGAAAAAAATGGCTCCTGGATTTTAGTAACCCAACCTGGAGTTTAAACCAGGGAGGTAATTAAATAATTGCCCCAAGAACTACCCCCAAATTTCTTTACAGATCCACTCTACCTATCACCAAATGAGCCCCCATGTCAGGGACTTTACAGTGCAGGGTTGGTATGGCCTGTGTTTTCAAATGAAACCAGAAGGTTCATGTGCCCCATGATCAGCCTTGAACTAAAAATCTACTTGGGTAGGGAATGTACATACAGGCATTAGAATGAAATGTACATGTGAGTATTTGTTTCAGTAGTGTTTCTTTTCTTTTCCTCACCAGTTTCTGTACTCGTGCAAAGGAGAGTCATGATTACACTAACAGAGCTAAAATGTTTAGCAGACGCCCAGTCATCTTATCACATCTTAAAGCCATGGTGGGACGTCTTCTGGTATTACATCACCCTCATCATGCTGTTGGTGGCTGTGCTGGCCGGAGCTCTCCAGCTCACTCAGAGCAGGGTCCTGTGCTGTCTCCCATGCAAAGTGGAATTTGACAATCACTGCGCTGTGCCTTGGGACCTCCTGAAAGCCAGCGTGAACACATCCTCTAATTCTGGGACACTGCTTCCGCTCCCCCTCCGAATCCAGAATGATCTCCACCGACAACAGTACTCCTACATCGATGCAGTCTGTTACGAGAAACAGCTCCATTGGTTTGCGAAGTTTTTCCCCTACCTGGTGCTCTTGCACACACTTATCTTTGCAGCCTGCAGCAACTTTTGGCTTCACTACCCCAGCACCAGTTCCAGGCTGGAGCATTTTGTGGCCATCCTTCACAAGTGCTTCGATTCTCCATGGACCACCCGCGCCCTGTCAGAAACAGTGGCTGAACAGTCAGTGAGGCCCCTGAAAGTCTCCAAGTCCAAGACTTTGCTTTCATCCTCAGGGTGTTCAGCTGAGGTTGACTCCAGCAAGCAGTCCCTGCCTTACCCACAGTCAGGGTTGGAGTCAGCCAGCATAGAAAGCCCAACTTCCAGTGTCCTGGACAAGAAGGAAGGTGAACAGGCAAAAGCCATCTTTGAGAAAGTGAAAAGGTTCCGTCTGCACGTGGAGCAGAAGGACATCATTTACCGGGTGTATCTGAAGCAGATAATAGTCAAAGTCATTTTGTTTGTCCTTATCATAACTTATGTTCCATATTTTTTAACCTACATTACTCTTGAAATTGACTGTTCAATCGACGTGCAGGCTTTTACAGGATATAAGCGCTACCAGTGTGTCTACTCCTTGGCAGAAATATTTAAAGTCCTGGCTTCATTTTATGTTATTTTGGTAATACTATACGGTCTCACCTCCTCCTATAGCTTATGGTGGATGCTGAGGAGTTCCCTGAAGCAATATTCCTTTGAGGCGTTAAGAGAAAAAAGCAACTACAGTGATATCCCGGACGTCAAGAATGACTTTGCCTTCATCCTCCATCTGGCTGACCAGTATGATCCACTTTATTCCAAACGCTTCTCCATATTCCTGTCAGAGGTCAGTGAGAACAAACTGAAGCAGATCAACCTTAACAACGAATGGACGGTTGAGAAACTGAAAAGTAAACTTGTGAAAAACTCCCAGGACAAGATAGAGCTGCATCTCTTTATGCTCAGTGGTCTTCCAGACAACGTGTTCGAGTTAACAGAAATGGAAGTGCTCAGCCTAGAGCTTATCCCTGAGGTCAAACTGCCCTCTGCAGTCTCGCAGTTGGTCAACCTCAAGGAGCTTCATATATACCATTCATCTCTGGTGGTAGACCATCCTGCACTGGCCTTTTTAGAGGAGAATTTAAAAATCCTCCGCCTGAAATTTACTGAAATGGGGAAAATCCCACGCTGGGTATTTCACCTGAAGAATCTCAAGGAACTTTACCTGTCAGGCTGTGTTCTCCCAGAGCAGTTGAGTACCATGCAGCTGGAGGGCTTTCAGGACCTAAAAAATCTGAGGACCCTCTACTTGAAGAGTAGCCTGTCTCGGATCCCCCAGGTGGTCACAGACCTCCTGCCTTCGCTGCAGAAGCTGTCCCTTGACAATGAAGGAAGCAAACTGGTTGTGCTGAACAACTTGAAAAAGATGGTCAATTTGAAAAGCCTAGAACTGATCAGCTGTGACCTGGAACGCATTCCACACTCCATTTTTAGCCTGAACAATTTGCATGAGTTGGACCTAAAGGAAAATAACCTTAAAACTGTGGAAGAGATCATTAGCTTTCAGCATCTTCAGAATCTTTCCTGCTTAAAACTGTGGCACAATAACATTGCTTATATTCCTGCCCAGATCGGAGCATTATCTAACCTAGAGCAGCTCTCTTTGGATCATAATAATATTGAGAATCTGCCCTTGCAGCTTTTTCTATGCACCAAACTATATTATTTGGATCTAAGCTATAACCACCTGACCTTCATTCCAGAAGAAATCCAGTATCTGAGTAATTTGCAGTACTTTGCTGTGACCAACAACAATGTAAGTAAATCCATCCTTTATTCAGCCAGTCTTTTGAGGCTCTCTGCTGTGCTTGCAATTTGTAACATAGAAGAAGAAAATGGACTTTATGACATATTAAACATTCTGTGAGCTTGAGCCCCAGCCCATGTGATCTTAGACAATTTACAAAAACACTGAACATCAGTTTCTTATATTAAGTTTTGATTTGTCATGCAGATTATATGATAAAATATACACATTGGCCCAGTTTCTAGCACATGATAGTTGCTTGACAAATGTTAATTCTCTTTATTCTCTTTCTCCATTTTCTATAGAAACATCATAGTTACAGTGTTTTAAACTTACTAATTGTGGTAGAGCTTACTTTTTGTCTTGCACACACAGAAAGTTTAATTTTCAGCCTTCCAAATCTGCCATCCAAGTAACTTTTTGTTTAAAAATGCTAAGATTATGAATTATTCATAAATCCTTCTGGAAAGGCAGTTAAAAAAGACTCAAGATCTGTATGAATATCTAGAAAGACAATTCAAAATGAAAGGCCTGGCTCTATAATGCAATACTGGGGCTTCTTGGAAGCTTTTTCCAGCATCCATGTATAAAAATGAACCATAATTTGCAAGAGTACAGCCAAGTTAAGGAAAATGTAACTTCACTGAAACAAGAAAAAACAAAATAAATGAGTAGTTTCCTAGGTTAAAATGTGAAGGAGGAAGGAAAAAATCCCTGCTACTCTAAAGGGCAAGGGAGTGAGGGTAATGTCCATATGGGGAGAAGGGGAACATAAATCAGGCCTGCCAAAAGATGAAACCGATCTTCCTCTACTTGAAAAATGGGCACTGCTATTTTCTTCTAACCCACCCCAAAATGTATTATCTTCTAGTCTTTTTGTAATTCACATTTTCTTTTTGCTAAACATAGCTATGAGCATGGAGTTGGCTAGTGAACATCATAATCATCAGACGTTGGTTTTGAAAACTGTAGTTGTTAGCAAAATGGGGAAATGAGAAGAAAATTCATGCCGATTTTTTAGAACCAGAAACTTATAAGTAAAAGGGGAGAGTCCATTAAGATAAATGAGAGATCTTTAGGTTACAAGGCTTTGAAGCCAATTCAGGATTCAAGTCTGAACACCTGATTGGCACGGTTTCTGAACACCCATACTAGCTATAAGAGAGCTGGGGACACGAGAATCTGGTGGTGTTGGTTTCTCCAGTGGGAAGTAAGCTCTGATTTCTGCCAAGTCTCAGGGAGTTCTTTAGACACAGAACAGTGTTGGGCAGTCCCCCAGGTGGCCCTGGTGATAGGTATTCATTGACAAGGCAAGCCAGGGTTTCCTCCACAGGATGTAATAGTTGTTACCATAAACAACAACAAAACAAAATTACAAAAAAAATTAAATGTTTCCTTTCTTAATCATATTTTTGCTGCAGTGTTCCTCAGTACCTTTAACATGTGAAATACATTACGCTTCTCCAAGAGGGAGAGATGGTGTGTAACATCTGCCAAATGTGTTTGAGCAAGACACCTTTCTCCTAGTAACTTGTGGGAGGAATGTTCTATGAAACACACCCTGAAAAGCTGGATGGGGGCTATGTGTAGAAAGATAGAGGTCATGCACAGGGGATTGCAGTAGGATGCCCAGAAGTAATAAGAGATAAGAGCATATAGCAGAGTGGGTCAGAATGGGGAGTACCTGGGAGTCTGCCCGCCTAGTTCATGTTTGATTCATCTGACAGTCACTAGGGTGACACTTGAAAGTGCTAGTTAGTCTGAACTGGTTCCTTCAAAGGAGGCTTTGATTGTGTGCTTGAAAGGGCTGGGAGAGGGCAACCAAGAAGCAAAACCCCATGGAAAGGCCTAACCAGTTATGATTTAGAAGTAGGAATGTAGATTTTAAAACGAGACAAAGATTCATATATTAAAGGAACACTGTTGATCTAGTCTGGAGATTGGAAGCCTATGGCCTGAGTGTCAAATCTGCACATAGCCTGTTTTTACATTGTCAAAAAAGAACAATGTTTCATGACACATGAAAATTATGTGAAATTCAAATTTTAGTGCCCAGAAATAAATCCAATTCTTTTCATTATTGGGCCTATATTACAAAAAAATATATGCGTAATTGTTATATTTTGAATTTTATTAAAAATGCATATAATTTTTTCTTCTCTCTTGTTACATAAGTACCTACATAATGTCTTTAGGTTTTCCTCTTAGGTCCACAAAGCCTAGGATATTTATTCTTCTGGTCCTTTAAAGAAAACCTTTGCCAACCCCTACTCTAGGCCACTGCCCTTATTTTGCCAACACGGAAACAGGCTCAGACTGATTGACCTGAGGTCTGAAGCTTCCAGGATGGAGCTGGTGTTGAGCCCACGTGTTCCAGTTCTTGTTTCCCTGAGCTTATGTCTCAAGTATATCTACCTCAAAGATGCCTTATGGGCAACAGCAGTGTGTGTGTGGTAGTGTGAGGTGAGAGAGGAAGAGGCAGGATCCATCCCTCTCCCAGTGACAGAGGTACCAGGTTATTGTGGCATCAATAGTGATGGAGAAACACAAGGTGGGGAGAGGGATTTAACTAGATGTGCTCAATCTTCGAAACCATTGCATTTTACACCCAGGTCTTTCAACTTCCACATTTATGCACCTTTTATGAACTCAAAACTCTAACCAGAAAGGGAATCACATAGAAATTCTCTATAGTACAGTGTGACAGTGCTTCTTGTTGTTTTGACATCACTACTTAAAACTGGAAATGTTGAGCCTTGTTTCTTGAAATGATTGAATTTATCGGTTTTGTTACTATGTGCTGGGCTGGGAGGTGAGGCTCAGTAGTAGAGCACCTGCCTAGCATGTGCAAGGCCCTGGGTTTAATTCCCAGCACCACAGAAGAATAGAAGAAAACAAGAACATGTCCTGAGGTAGTATATGGCATTGACCCCCCCTTCCCCCGCAAAAAAGGAAGAAAGAAAATCTAACCTTGAGAAGGATTCTGAAGGAAAGTCCCACTCAGTCTTTGGGACACAGTGGAATGTTTAATAATCAATGGCAAATGGAGATAGAGAAAGAGAATAATCTGTACCAGAGTCCCCAGTCCATTTTGCTGAAGACATTTGGTTGCCAGAGCTGTAGCCATTAGTTTTTCTAGTTTTTTCAGTTTATTTTATATATGTTTATATTATATATTATAGTTTGCTTTCAAACACCATTTTGTTTATAAAGTTTATCATCGCCCTAATGGTCTATAAATTTTTCTCATTTTTTGGAGAGGAAACCAGTAGGATACTTACTTCCTTCTCTCTGGCTCATGTGTCAAAGTCTAGGAAAGGAACATACTAAATGAACTAGGTATAAATTAATGATATGAAACATTTTTATAAAATTTATTGATGGTAGGCAAAAATATATAACCTTCAAGGCAAACTCTTTTTTAAAGTTTGTAAGCAGGTTTTTTTCAGTATAAAATTCCTGAGTTGAAGGAGAGTTTCTTAAGAAGCTCCCCAGCTTCCTTGAGGAAAGTTGAATTCAAGTTGGTGAGTTAAGGCCCTTCTCCTCAGTTGGGCACTGACATGGAGTGGGAGGGGGTGCCCCAGCCACAGCCCCCAACTCATTTACAGTAATACTGTTGAGGGACCTTCTAGCCTCTAGCCCCAAAGGCTCACTCCCCTACCTTGTGAAGCCCTTCTCCTTTAGTGAGCAATGAAAAGACCACTAAAATCACAGATTCGGCAATTTGAAAGAAGTTAGGTGGGAATGTGTTAGAGCAGGTAGGCAGACAGAGAGAGTGAGGGCATGGCTTCAGGGTAATCACCCAGTAGGAAATCAGTCCCATTAAGCAATTGCTGGCAATCTGAAGTTAATGGAAGGCCTGGGATTCCCCGATACAACTCAGGTCAGGGCACTCTTTTTTATCCCACCCATTGCAGAATAATTGTGCAATCATTTAATGTTTTTCTCTCCCATTAAACCAATGCTTCTCAATTGGGGGTGGGGGTACTATTCTCCCTCAGGGGACATTTTTCTGGAGATATTGTTGGTTCTTGGACCTGGGGAGTAGAGAGCAGGAATGCTGCTAAACACGTAACAATGCATAGGACAGCCCCACAGCAAGAATCATCCTACCCAAAATGTCAGTAGAGCCAAGGTTGAGATGTTCATGGCAGCCTGCCTTAGATGAATATTCTGGAAGGCCATCAGTCTTGCTCAAAAGTTCATCCCCTGCACCTTGCCAGGAGCCTGGCACTTACTTATATGAGATACTCGGCACATATTTACTGAATACAAATGAGCCAAGACTTCCCTGTTTTCACTTAAGTACCAACAGGGACCCTCACCCCTGAACACACAGCACAGGCCTGAATATCTTCCTCCACATGTACATTCTTGACCCTGCTTCTGAGCTGCAAGTGTCTCTGAGCAGAAGGGGTTGCTTTAAAAAAGAACTGCATTTCTTCTGTCTCTGTCATTTCTGTTTCCTCTCTCTCCATGTTAAAATGTGTGTGTGTGTGTGTGTGTGTGTGTGTGTGTGTGTATGCATCTGCTCTTGAGAAGAAATGAATAAATGTATAGATATCTCTCCTTTGCTTATACCTACTATTTGGTGTTTACAGTGATGATCTGTGTTGAATGTTGGTCTTAAGAATGGTGATTTACTTTTAAGGATATTCATCACTGAATATATGTTAGTTATATAGGAAAGGGAGCTTATTATATAATATAATGAACACTTTTTTAGTGCACTGTAACTAATTTTTAAGTTCATTTGAAAAGTATTTATCCTGTTAAGAAGAGAGTTCTGGATGGCTCCAGAAGCTTGCCTGCCAACAGAACTGGCCCAGTCAGTATGCATTAGCCCATCAGAGGATGCAGGAAGCCCCTATATCTAGCAAAGTCACTTCCTGTACCCAGGAACCTACCCTGTTTTATAGATGCCATTTGTCCCCAGCTAATATGTGGAATATTATAGGTGAAGTATATAGTCTAGCAGTCTGACCCAAACCCACCCTCAGTGGAGTGATGAGTTGAAGGGACTATGTGAGCTCAACTTCATTTGGAGGTCTCTCCAAAATGAACCCTACTTCATATATGCACTGTGGTGCCCTTAGAAACTCACACACAACCCATGCACCATAGAGGGGAGCAGTCAAGTGGAGCAGCTCTAGGAGTTGACCTAGTTTGCAGGTTATTTTTCATATTTAAAATTGCCTCTCTGTTACATGAATTATTCAACTGAAACCATGCCAGAGAACAGGAAGAAAGATAAACATTCAGAGGTGTATGTATGTAGAAGGAACTGAAGTGTACATGTCTATCTTATATGTTTTTGTCTCTACTTCTATAGACTTCTTTTAAAAACAGAATCAAATTGCAATCTATACTGAGAAAAGTAGTATAAGAGAACTGGGTATGGTGGCACACACTTGTAATCCCAGCAACTCAAGAGGCTGAGGCAGAAGAATCACAAATTTGAAGCCAGCCTCGGCAATTTAGCAAGACCCTATCTCAAAAAGGGCTGTGGATAGGAAAAAAGAAAAGTATAAGAAATAGCCTTGTGTCTGCCCTTAGGATGTTTTCAAGGATGTTGCTCATCTTTACAAGGACTCTTGAGAATAATTTATTTCTGATTTGGAACTCAAGAATAATGATCTTTTAATCCTGGGCACAATGAGGATGGAAGTATGTTTTCTTTGACTCTTGTGAGGATGGTCAGAGCCCAATGAGCTGCCCACCCATGCACAGCGGGGCTTACACATTTGGGTCCTGGCTCCATGGGATACCCCTACCCTAATTTTCCTTTCTCTCCTTCAGCTACCTCATATTTATTGCCATTAATATGTGTGTCTTAGAAGCCTGCAGACATGTTTCCAGGAAAGGTAGCTAGGGCATTAGCAAGTCAATGTACTATCCTACACCATCCAACCCAATCTCACCAGCTGTTTTTGTTCTTTTGCAGATCGAGACACTGCCAGATGGACTGTTTCAGTGTAAGAAGCTACAGTGTTTATTCTTGGGGAGAAATAGCCTGACGGATTTGTCCCCTCATGTGGGTGAGCTGTCGAACCTCACTCATCTGGAGCTCATTGGTAATTACCTGGAAATGCTGCCTCCAGAGCTGGAAGGGTGTCAGGCCCTGAAACGGAGCTGTCTGATCGTCGAGGATAGTTTGCTCAATACTCTTCCTCTCCCTGTGACAGAACGTTTGCAGACTTGCTTAGATAAATGTTGATCAGAGACCTGTGCTGCAAAGGCATTTTTAAACGTATGCCCCAGGGCTTTAAAAGAGAAATAAACTTTCCTAAGTTATAAAGATGAAACATGGGTGATAATTGTGATGCATCCTAACGAAATATCTTATTAAAGCCACTCAATATCTTGCCCTAAGTTAAACAGGTAAAAAGTATAAACACTGAACTGGAACTTTGTGAATAATTGATCTTTAACTTATTAAGATGTAAGAAGTACCCATTGAGGATGGGTTGAGGAGTGTGAAATTACTGAATCTTTACTTTGCAATTTTTCCCTTTAGGATAGTATAGGTTTCTTTCCTCCTCCTCCTCCCATCTCCATTTCTTTATTTGCACACCTGTTTTAACTGACTTCCTGTTTTGATATTTATCACCACAACTATAAAAACTCATCAATATAAATTTCCCTGATGTAAATGCACCACTGTCTTTGATTTGTGTTCCTACTGTTTTTGTTTTTTTTTTTTTAGGCAGGGTATATTATGCTTGGCAGAATTCCTTTTTGGCTTAATTGTTACTTCCTTTCCCAGCTTGCTTAAGTCTTCCTTAGTCTGGTTTCTTTCATCAACCATGAGGATCCCTGAGAAAACGCCCATCTTTGGCCTTTGCCTAGAACAGGGAGCCAGGGTACATAGGACATGTTACCCTCAGGGCATCCTGAAAATTAATGAATTCTTGAAAATTTCTTCTTATCTATCATCAAAGCCTTTTTTTATTTGTTAAAATTTTTTATATAAAATATATAAATATTTTCTATTGTATGGTCTCGGGTTCCATATCTGTGAGAATAATTTTTGTAAGGTACAGAGAACATAGCATTTCTTTAAGAACTAATGATACTTGGTTTGGGCTGTTTATGATTCTCAAGTTTTTGTGCACTCTGCTCCAAAATGTTTTTGTACTCTGCAACTAATTACTCTTGGATAACAAAAGCCTTGTGTTTTGTGCCCTAAAATATTCGGGGGGTTTCCTTGTGAGAGGATGGCCACATCAACTACCTCTCTCTTCCCTAGTCTCTGTGTAATTGTACGGGTACAATTCTTAGTTATTTACAAAAACTGTGATAGAGGGGAGAGGGACAGATTTGGATTTTAAAATTGATTTCAAAATACTTTGTTAGGGATTTAGTAAATGTTAAAGCAAAATGTTTTTTTTTTCCTCCATCTGCATGATCTCGAGATATGATTATAAAATAAAACATTCAGCATCTATTCAGTGTCTAAGATGAGCTCTCCGAGCTCACAAAGATCCATTTAACTGAAATTCATCTCATGTCTTTAACTCTTCTGGAATACATTTTGCTCCTTTTTATAAAGAGCTTTGTGTTTGGCCTTATATTATTGTGCATCATGTTAAATGAATAAAATCAACTGACTCACTTTTGGGAAATGTACATTTTTAATATGTTTTTCTCCAATGGGTCTAAGCATTATGATGCCACCTCATTTTGGATACAACTCTGAAGTAATCTGTTAACTGCATCTAGAAAAAAACTGGAAGACATGATGGGTAAAGGGTACTGTAAACATGAAATTGTGTGCAGTATATGTTTTCCTTGCATTGTTCCAGAAAGATGAAAATGAGTCTTTAAAATATTAAAGTACAGTAAATACAGTTTCTCTCATCTGCCGCACATGCCTGGACTGAATGAAGTTCAGAGAAAAGAATTATTCACATTAAATGAAATTTTAGCTGTAAAGAATCCTGAGCACCAAAAGCTGCCTCATACATTATTGCTTATTCTGAATGGGAAGGAACAGTGTAAAAATATACTTCTTACCAAAACTTGCCTTTAACCAGAACACTGAAGTTCTCAGGGAACCAGGCATAATGATCAAACTTTCTTCTAGGACTTCACAGATTCTGACTATATGCAAGGTTTTGTTATTTTTATTTCTTAAAATGTGAGTTGATGGTTATTTTAGTGCTTACCAATAGAATTGTCATATGTACTGATTTGGGCCACACAATTAGCCATAATTTGTATTTTAAAAAATCTTATCCTCTTTTACAGGAAGTATTTTCAAAATAAAATTCAGATTTGCTACCATTCACTTGACAAACTAGAACTCCTGCATGATTAGTCATTGATTCCATTCAAGTGCAAAAGCCATTGGTTAAATCTTCCTCCTCATTTACATAAATTCAAGCAAATTGCTCCCAGGACCAATAATGAATACATAAGCTACTTTCCACATACTAGGGTATAGTTACTGGTGCAAACTGTTGCTCTTGATGCCATAACTTTCAAATGTCTTTTTATTTAAATCTTATACATCAATGTTTAAGTAGCTTTTTGAAACAACACAGTACTGACACAGTAAACAATGACACCACTGCTTGACCTATGAAATAATACGGTGTTGATACCACCTTTACTACATTGTTGGAGCAGATCTTTATTTTGCAAGCATAGATATTCACTTAAGAGAATTTTTAAATGAAGTTTGCTAGATTATAATTACGAGGCTTTAGTTGGGTTTGATTTCCAAGAGTGTATTTTCCAAAATCTAAGTATAGAGAATTAAGTTTAAAACGTTTATGACTTGTACTAAAAATAGCATTGGTTCATTTTATTTGCATGCACACACAGACACAGAGACACACATATTCCGTGAGTGCAAATTGTAATTTATTGGTTTTGGATATATTTAATATTTTTTCCAAAATTGCAAGAGATTGTAGATTAATTGAAGGATAGCAATTTTTTTAAAATTCATAACTTAAGTGTTCTATTAGTTTATGACATTTAAAAGAAAACCATTAAGTGTTTTTTGATCATTCCTGCAAAGATTTAGTGTTCTTTCCCCTAACCTATATCAGGGTATATCTGTGTGTCACATAGGTACTATATTTTTATTTTTTACTCTCAGTCTTGACATTTCCCCCTTGAGTGTCATCATATTTTACTGTCACTTATTATTTATGTTAAAACAGGGTAAATGAGATCCTCAGGATCTCAGTGCTGTGAAAGAGTCCCAATAGGTGTGCTGCATTGGTTTATTTGCATAATATTGTTTGATGGAGAAATTTTTGTTTCTGTTCTTTAAGTGTTTCATGATTCAAATACTACATTTAATTAAAATACTGCATAATATTGATGGGTTCATTAAAATAATCGAACAATTCTGTGGATTTGGCATTATTTCAATAAAATTATCTGTTCATCTTTTTATATTCTCTTAGCAACACCCTGTTCATAAAAGGTATTTTATTTTCCCTCTTCACTCACCCATCTTGTTAAATTCGATCAGTACTTGTATAGTAACAGAATATATTAGTTCTAAAGGATTTTCAGTGGCACCTGAACATGTATTTATTGGAAGGGGGCAAAGCCCATGCCTATAATAATACCTGGATAGTTCTTTTTGCTTCCCTTCAGTATTTAGAGCTAATCTCGTAATCCTTCAGCCCTGCCAAAAGCATGAAAATAAAACTGTAGGTCCACTTTGTTTTCATTTACTGTACATTGCTTCAGTATCTGTGTTTATTTCTTTCTGGAAACAAGAGAAAGACTAGTGAAAAGAGAGGACAAGGTGTTTTGTATCCTGATTTGTATTCTGAAGACATATATATGAAATAATGGTTACAAAATGCCCTCAATGGTAATTATTTCTTATCTTTAGCTGGATATGAAGTGCTGAAGCAATGAAAAAAACCTGCAATCCTATTTAATTGGTCTCTTTCTGTCTCTTGTCCATCACTTCTGTAATAGCAGGAGCTATCTACTAAGTACCATTGGTAATGGACTACAGTTACTTTCAACATTTTTTTACATAAACAATTTCATCAACACTAAGACATTAACACAGACTACATAAGCCAAAGTTCTGAGTTGAGATGGCTTACAATTAAACTTCATATTTAAATTTTGCATTTAACAATTATTCCTATTGCTGAGAAAAACAAGTATGAATGCTTTTTGCATGGTATACATTATCTCTAACAGAGATGGTGCAGTTTTAAAAATACAAAGGGTTATAGAATTAGAATGGATGTATTTGTGTATCAGCCTAAATGTTAACGTTGTTCAAGACAGTTTTTTTAAATTCCTCAAATGTTTTGTTCTTAGTGAAATAATGGGCCAATCTTGAGTAGAGACATTTTCTTTTGTTAGCTCACAGTAAAATCTAGCATTTGTTATTTTATCTTTGTCACATATTTGGATGTGTATATAATTGGTTTTTGCTTCTGGTAATGAGTTATTAGAAAATATAAGATTCTGTTCAACTTTTTTGGCCCTCAGGTTTAAATTCCTACTGAATCCCTTGATTCAGTAGGTTTTGGTAAATTTTACTGTTTCTAAAGTACTTTTTGTGTAATAAATATTCAATTTTTATAGTAAATAAAAAATAAATGGCAAATGAAAATAAATGCTGGAAGAAGCTGACTGTACTCATTTTTACCTGCATTCACTTGTCAGTGCCCAGGTTCAAAAAGGAATTCCCTATCTCATCCAAGGCTACCCTGCACAGTACTGCTACTATGTACAGAAAGATAGATTTTTGGATTTACTTGTGAGTTTTCAAAATATTCAACAAAATAGCAAGCACCTGAAAAGGGGGTGAATTAACTGGGGGTCTGGAGAGGGATGGGGTCTGCCTCCTTCATGCAGGTTCCGTGTTTCCAAGTGCTCTTCTGTGGAATTTTTCAGGGACAAATACTCAGAAGTCAACTTACCTCTCCCTCCCTTATTGGTGTTCGTTCCGTCATTAGTGTTAGTTCAACACTGAATAATGAACCAGATAAAGAAAAAATAAAATAACTGCAAGAGAAGCAATTCTGAGAAGATTGAGTAAAACTCAGACAATGGAATTATTGAATAAAATATGCACATAATGGTTTGATGTTTGAGATCAAACAATCTCACTTGAGCACACACAGATTCAGGTCCACATTAGGAAGCTGATACCCAGAATTTTTATCTGCTGAAAAACATATATACCAAACCAGATTATGAGGGAACTTAACTAATTTTTCCCTGAAAGTGCAATAGTTAAAGCAAGGTGTTCCCCCACCTCTGATGCCATGGGAATGGAAGCACATGGAGGAAATGCAGATGCCTGTCTTAAGGCATCAGCAGGCTTCCTGGGAATAGTAGCTGGACCAACAGCCTGAGGATGCACGATGTCCCCCACAGACAGCAATCATTGTGGCTTTGTGTACCTCAGCCTTCAGGTCCTTCTTTCAAAATGGATCCTCAGAAATGTGACGAAGGGCTTGACTAAGGAAGAGAGGCTGCATGGGCACCATGGAAGGCAGGGTTTCCTCTGGAGCTGCAGATTTTGTTCTGATTTCTGCTTCTGTTCTCTTCTGTTCCAGCCTGGTATTCTCAGTCCCCCTCATCTCCGAGGTCTAGAGAAAAGCATCTTATTGAAAAGGTACAAAGTCAGCCCTTGAACTTGAGCTTCACATTTACGTAAGAGGCCACATGCCAAAGATGGATCCAGGAAAAAAAAGCCATTTTTTTTCATGGAAAATACAAATCTCTCTTCATCCAATGTTTTCTCATCTTTCTCTCGTCTCGAGTTTGAAGTCTGTCTTCCCCTTAATCACCAATGATTTTATAGTGTGGCCTGCCTGCTACAGAGATTTCCAAAAGTATTTCCATGAATACCTTGAATTTTTTATGCTTTTTTTTTTTTTTTACACTTGCCTATTGTTCTCGGCCCATATCATTTTTTACTCTCTACTTCCCTCTGCTGCTGAAAGGAGTATAAACCAATCAGAAGCATACCCAGCAGCACCCACTAGGAAGTAAATACAGCTCCAGGTTCCTTCTTTTGGGAAAATAACATTCATGCTTGCTTTACCCAGCAGAGCAACAGAGTCTTCCTACTTTCCTGCTTTTTTTTTTTTTTTAACACCAAAGAACCTGCCTAGCCCCATTTCCTCACTGTTCACTTCTTAACCCATTCTATCCAGCTCTCTGCAGGTCCCACATTGTTTTCCTCCTAGTAATCTCTCTTACACAGACTATCCATTACTTATTTGGCAAGTACAGTGACATTTCCCCACAACCCTCACAGGCAGAGGGGAAGGGCTTTTTATCAATGTGTACAATTATCTTAGCCAACCTTCTTACCTCTGGAATAAGGACCTCAACTCTATAGGTAAAATACCTGTGGAATTATGAAGCACGTCTGACTCTAGAATAGTTGTTTTGAAGCCCTACCTGGCTTTCCTGATATGGTGCTAAACCACAATATCCCAATCTCTTGCTCTTACATTTAGTTTTGTCATACAAAATAATACAACCCCTTTACCCTATAAGATTTTGAGAATTTGTTATCCCTCAATCTCAGGGAGGACATCTCAGATGCATATAGGGCTGGGGATGTGGTTCAGTGATAGAGTGTTTGCCTGGCACACATGGGGTCCTGGATTCAATTCCCAGCACTTAAAATTAAGTGTTAGAAACACAAAGCCCCAAGCAGTAGGGTCAGCCCAGGTGTGAGTTCCCTGAGTGGTTAAGAATCTGACACTGCATTTAAAAACGTGAATATTCAATATTTGGTAAAGAGAAAACAGGACTTCTATTAGTAAAAATCATGGACCTTTATATGAACTATTTTCTTATTCCCTTCTTCAGAAACAAAATTCTAGCAAGAGTAGAGTTTAAATGTGATTGATCAGAAGGACAGGTGGGATCAGGGGTATAGGGGGGGTTCTCACATCTGACAGCATTTCTGTCAAATATCCTCAACTGACAATCTCTTCTCCCAGTCCTCATGAGCAGGTCTGACAACTGTTGGGCTCCCCTCTCCCCTCCCAGCACCTTTCTCCTTTCTTTCCTGGCCCTATGCTCTCCCTTTCCAGATTCACTCCCTCCAATCCCCATCCCAGTGTGAGTGTGTGTGTGTGTGTGTGTGTTTCTTAATCCATTCATCTATTGATGGGCATCTGTGTTGACTCCATAATTTAGCTATTGTGAATTGTGCTGCTATAAACATTGATGTGGCTGTGTCACTGTAGTATGCTGATTTTAGATCTCTGGGGAAAAGGCCAAGGAGTAGGATAGTGGGTCATACAATTGTTCCATTCCTAGATTGTTGTTGGTGGTGGTTGGTTGTTTTTAATGAATTTCCACTCTTGATTGTACTAGTCTGCAGTTCCACCAACAATGTAAGAGTGTACGTTTTTCTCCACAACCTTACCAGCATGCATTATTGTTCACATTCTTGATCATTGCTATTCTGACTGAAGTGAGACAAAACCTTAATGTGGTTTTGATTTGCTAGAATTGCTGAATAGTTTTCACATATTTGTTGGCCATTGTGTTTCTTCTTTTGAGAAGTTTCCACTTAGTTCTTTTGCTCCCTTTTTGATTGTGTTATTTGTTTTGGGGGGATTGTTTGATGTTAAGGTTTTGGGGTTCTTTGTTTATTTTGGATATTAATCCCTCCTTGGATGAATAGCTGGCCAAGGTTTTCTCCCATTCTGTAGGCTCTCTCTTCAGGTTCCTTTGCTGTGCAGAAGCTTTGTAGTTTGATGACATCCCATTAATTGATTCTTGGTTTTATTTCTTGTGCTTTGGGGGTCTTTTTAAGGAAGTTGGAGGCAGCACCTGCATGATGGAGTGTTGAGCCTAATTTTCTTCTATCAGTTGTAAAGGAAGGAGAATGGGAGAGGGAATGGAAGATTGGAAGGAAAAGAGGGAAAGAAAAAGCAGAGGGAAAAGGGGGGATCATGAACTGAAATCAATTTCCATGCATGTATGAGTTTGCTCGGATGAACCCAACTACAATGTTTAACTATCAAGCTCTAATTAAAAGAGATAGAGCAGGAACAAGTTCGAGAGAGAGAGGAGTGGGGAAAGAAAAGTAGGTGGAAAGGTTTCTCTCCTGGAGTTTCTGAATTGCACCACTAGGGGGGACCAAGTGCCACCTGAGTGAAGGGCATCTCCTGGTTGTTTTTCCCCAAAGGGAAAAAAAAGGGGTGTCTTCCATCCTTGCCTTGTTAGGCCTATTATAATGCATAAAGTGCTCATATCCCTTGAAAGGGGGAAAAGAGCAGTAACCAGTCACTTTTCCAAGTCAATCAAGCTAACCTTTTCAGATTAAATTGACCCTTGCTCAGGCAGATGCTCTGCAAAAAGGGAGAACCTAAAAAAGTAGCCAAGTGAAGAAAACTTGATTCAGTTCACATTAAGAAGCCTAAGGAAAATTTGCTTGTGATATCAAGGCAGAACAAAGCACATTATGGACCTCATTCATGGTTCCAAATTGAGAAAGAAAGAATGATTTTTTAAAAAAAAATCTGACCATTTAACTCATATTCCTCAAGCTTAGAGACCATCACTGTAGAAGGAAGTAATACAATGGAGGATAAAAGAAACTTCACTTAGCATCTATTATAATGCCAGATACTCTAGGGCTTTCCATGTATCAATCCATCCAACAGTCAAATTATAACCATCCCAAGGTCTCAAAACTGTTCATTAGAGGCAGGAGTCATATTCAACCTACATATCTGCATGCCTTTTTCTACATAGATTTAGCTGATTATTTAGCATCAGAATTTTCTCCTTTCATACCCACCTTGGTGTTTTAAAAACTCTGGTTTTCAACCTAGATGCCCTTCAACAGATGAATGGATAAAGAAACTGTGGTACATGTACACAAGGGACTATTTATTACTCAGCATTAAAATATAATAAAGTTATGGCATTTGCAGGTAAATGGATGGAGTTGGAGAATATCATGCTAAGTGAAGTAAGAAAATCCCCCCAAAAAACAAAAGCCGAATGTTCTCTCTGATAAGTGGATGCTGACCCATAAGGGGGGGGGAGCATGGGGAGAATGGAGGAAATTTGACTGGGCAAAGGGGAGGTAGGGAGGGGGTGGAGGAGGGGGGCAGGAAAGATGGTGGAATGAGATAAATATCATTACCCTAGGTACATGTATGACTGCACATATGATGCAATGCTACATCGTGCACAACCAGAGAAATTAAAAATTGGGCTCCATGTGTGTACAATGAATCGAAATGCATTCTGCTGTCATGTATAACTAATTAGGACAGATAAAAAAATAAAAAATAAAAAACTCTGGTTTTCAGAGCTCCATGGTCTCTTCTGCTCTCTTTATGCCTACTGCATCCTCCTGCTCCAAATCTACCCAAATTTCTGTCTTCTGAGCTGAAGGGTCACTTCACATACCTTTTATTTTCCTCCTCATCCTCTAATGTAGTTCTAGAACCATAGAACTTTCCAACGGGAAAGAACCATAATAATTCCCTGAGAAAGTTGAAGAGGCTTGTTGGAAATCACAACCAAGGGAGGTGGACACAGTACCCAGATCTGTGGGTGTTTTTTCACTGTGCTGGGCAGGCTCTGAAAAGCAAAGACTATGCTTTTAACCAAATCCTAAGAAGAGTCAAGCCTAGTGCCCAGTCTTCTATAGAATGCCAGGTCCAGTGCATTCTCTCACGAACTGTATTCATTTTAGTTATGACGCCTTCCCGATCAGTGTTGTGCATTATTGGGCCCAAAACACTTTAGGCTCTTGTTCTAATTTCACCTATAAGCAAACTAGGCTCTGTAAGAGACACCTTTGGGGCTGGGGCTGGGGCTCAGTGGTAGAGCACTTGCCTTGCATGTGTGAGGCACTAGGTTTAATTCTCAGCACCGTATATAAATAAGTGAATAAAATAAAGGTCCATCAACAACTAAAAAGAAATTTTTTTTTTAAAAAAAGAGACACCCTCAATACTTACCATATTGAGAAATGCCAAAGCATTTGCCACAGGTTTTAATAATGTCAGTAAAGCTTAAAGCATATTAAGTAGGCACAAGCTCCATTTTACTATGACAAATAGGCTCACAAAGGTAAAGAAGCATATTAGATTATTTATTATTTCATATAGCAAGTCCATGACAGAGCCACATTTTGACTTAGAGACTAGCACCAAATCTCCACTTTTTCTATACTGCCAAGGCCATATGTTGAACAAGTGGTAGAGTTGTAAGCACAGCCTAAAATATTGTCATCTCATCCAATTTTCTCTCCCTTATGATGGGTGGACTCTGCATATTCTGGGAAAGGATTGATACACCCATCAACGCCTGCGCACACACGCGCACACACAATTTTATACATACTTTACTATAAATTAATGTCATCCAAATGACTGTTTTTAAACTTTGTGGTTAATTTTGAACATGCATAGCTTTTATTTTAATGTTTTAACCTAAATCTACAAGCACATTTGCTCTCATTAGAAGAAAGGAGTTTTGTGCAGGATTTCTGACCCTGAGGGTGATGTTGGATAAAGACTCTTTTTATTAAAAAGAGCTGTTAATAACTTTGTGTCATTTTGTTTTGGGTTGCTGTTGAGCCTCACAGTGTGGGTTTTATTAGAGAATGGAAGTTACTGTTTAACTCCCTGAGCTCCTTGATTTATTATAGGAAAATGCTGGCAGACATTTTTGACTTGCGAAATGAATTCCTATCACAGTTCAGGGCTAAATTCATTCTGCTGCTCCTGATGGGGCATGAGGAGGAAGGACAAGTTATGCTGTCCTTCTTGAATCTGTGCCATGTTCCAGATAAGAAGCTGTGTTCCTCCGGCGATGTCGCAGTGGCCCTACTTTGCCTCCTGGCTGACCGCATAGCTGAGCAGGGAGGACGCCTAGTCCATGTCCTCATACCTCATTGCTCGTAGCACTGGCTCATGTGGCATTTTCCCCAGTTCTTCACAACGCTGGCTCTTCCAGGCACATGGCATGTCAGGCCACCTTAAGTCACCTGGCTCATTTGCCTCTAAGACTCACTGCTGCAGGGGTTCTGCAGCGCTGAGCGGGTCTCCTTGCCCCTCTACTGAGCTTTGCTGATAGAGGGAAGCGACTTTGCTGGGACTTTGTATAATCACATCTTTTTTTTTTTTTTTTTTTTCCCTAGAAGATGAAAGAAATTGGCCCTTCTTAGTTTTTCTTTTCTATTTTTTTTTTCTTTTTTCTTCTTGGTGGCGAATGTAAATTCTCTAAGCTTACAGGAGAGTGTCCACAGAGGATTTTCTTACAAGGCTGGAAATGAGCCAAATGGTGTTGTGTCCGATAATCTGAGAAGGCCCCAACTGAGCCAATGACTAGAAGGACCTGGAGAAAAGTCAAACACTTTGCAGGGTGAGCTGTGACTCAGGGAATCTGTCAGTGTCCATGGCAAGACTCTAGAGACAGTCTCATAGAAGGAGAAAAAATGGGCTGGGCTTCAGCACCAGCCCCTGTGATCCTGCCATTTCCTGTGTGATCTGCCTTTTCGTTAGCATGCCAGGATCCCAGTCCTGAGCCCAGTGAGCAGGTGGGTTCAGATGTTCCCTAGGGTGCCTTCCAACTCCCGCTGAGTGAGTGGGAAGTGTTGATCAGGGTTAATACTGAGTAATTTTCTTAAGAGCTTGAGTGTGTCATACGTTTCTTTTTTCAGCTTTTGAAATGATTCACTTTTGTGACACAGGAACAAAACTCTTCACTAAAGAACCTGAAGCATAATAGCAAGTGAAGAAAGATGGAATTATCCTAAAGACAGTTCCATAGGGCCTCCTCATCAGGAAAGACAAATACACAGTGAAGAGAAGATATTTAGGGCAGAACAGATAGAACCCTCCCAGTAGGGCCTGTACAATGCTCAAGTTACAGTTCACAGTAAAGAGAAATGTCCCAAGGTTGTACAGGTAATCAGGTGACCTGTGAGGAGCTCTGCCCACTTGGGCTTTAACCTGATACTTGAAAGCTGAGGCTGACCCTGTAGCATTGGCATCCTGCCCAGGCTCTGACCTGGACAAACAGATGCCTGCAGTTTGAAATTCTCGGGTTTCTCTTCTATGGGGCTCTGGGGCCAAGTGTCAGGTCAGCTAATGGGCTCCTAGCTGGACAAACATACCTCCAGGCTTGGGTAAACTGGGAAGTGTCAGCTTCTGCCTGGACTCTGGGTGTGGCCCTTGCAGGGTTCAGGTCTCAGGGCAGGATATGTACCATCAGGCTCGTTAGCTGTGCAGTGCACTGCCTTGGAGCTGTGTGCTAAGCACTGCCTCTGTGCGCTGCTGCCCAGCCCAGGACTACTCCAGGCCTGGGCCTAGACTCTGCTGTACCTGAATGAAGAGGAGGCAAGACAGTTTCCTTGGATACAGCCAGGCTGTCAACTGGCTGCCTGGAAAACATTCATCTCCTAGCTATATCAGAGTCCTATTTTCATCAGCAAAAGCTACCTTATATCCTTGAGCCTCAGAGTCCTTTTCTGTAAATATAAACTTTATTCTACAAATACTGAGTGACTACCAAGCAAATGCTGTGTTAGGTATTGAAGGCATTTAGGGGCAATGGGAACAAACAAAACTTATGAGCTCTTGGCAATACTCCATGAGGTAATGTATGCTTGGGGGGCAGGTGGTGATGCTCACCTCAGGCTAACTCTAATGAGTTTTCCTCCAAAGATGGTAGGAGCTCATTAAAAGGCAGCCGTTCCCACCTTCATCTGAGCAATGCATTTCTCTCTGCCTAGAGGCTCTTCCTCACTCTTTGTCTAGCTAACTCCTTTTCACCCTGTTCTCAGTATAAATACTCGCATCTTCAGTGCAGCACTTTCCCAACCAGGTCTATGATTACTTAGGTCCTCTATAGTAGGTTACCATGGCAACTGGCACTATGCTTTGAGGTATTAATCACTTAGGTAACTACTGTTTCTCTAATGTCTGTTTCCCTGACTAGACGATGCTGAAGACAGTATCCATGTCCACCTGAAGTCTCACACCCAGCTTTAAGATTCTTCATAAATACCCAACCACCCAACTTGCTGATATTTGAAGGAGATATTCACTTCCAAATGAAAAAAAAAAAAAAAAAAAACCTGTAGTGAGCTAGAAAAGAAGAATCTGATCCATCAGGAACACAAGGGCCCTCTTTTTCCTCCCTCTTTTTTCCTACAGTGAAGAGGCAGGAAGACCAGTAAACAGCTACAAAGAACAGGCTATGTCCTGGGAGGTACCCACATCTCCCTGGAAGCAGCAGGTAGCCAAATCAGGGTACAAACGGGGGGTGTGTTGGGTGCCCCATTGTTAACAAGCACTCTCCCAGCACCCACTCATGGGCCAAAAACAAGGAAGGCAGCCAGAGCCCTCTTGGTACCCTGTACCATGAGCACCCCTGCCTCTTCTCACCACAGCCAGCAGAATGATCCAAGAGTGATGTCCTGTCTCTTGTAACTATAGACAGTAGAAGCTTGGAAGAGAGGAAGAGAGAAAGGAAAAAAGGTGAAAAAAAGAAAGAGAAATTCAAGCTGACAAGATTGAAATGATGTCAGTGGTAGAAATGTAACCCCACTGACATTTCATTCTGACACCTGGTATGAAAGAGGCTCTGAGACTCAGTGCCTTGAAGATAAAATCTTGGCTAATGTATAGCCATTTACATGTGACTCCCTGGAAATGTGAATGTTCTTGCCCTTTTGTGCCCTGTGGGATTTCACAAAGTAGCAATGTGACCTGACCCCAGTGGTTTTCTTCTGGTAAGAATCCAAATGCTCCAGGCAGCACTGGACTTCCCACATGCATTCCCACAGGCCCACCATGAGCTATAGGGCATCCCTCCATGCCACTGGCCTTTCTAAGTCCATGACATGGCCCAGGCTGCCACCTCTACCAGAAGTCCCTTCCTTCCCTATCTGCCGCAGTCTGGCTGGGCACACAATCACGAGCCACCACACAGCTTGTAGATTCAAACAGCAACTCTTTATTCCCGAACTCACACCAGCCGTCTACAATCACGTTCTGGGGAAGTCCACGTTCTCTGCCCAAATCCACATTCTCTGCCCAAATCCACCTCCACTGGGCTTCTGTCTCCCAAAATATATTGTCTGAATCCCGTGAGAACTCAAGGGGAACTCAGGCAGCAGGATACGCCCTATTCCCGGGAGGAATAATCTTAAACCTTAAACCTGGAACCTAAACTGGGAACGCCCTAAACAGGATTATCTTAAAACCGGGAACACCCTAATCTGCCTTGGTCCTTGAGCAAGGTCACCTACATTCAATGTCGCTGCAACATGTCAGCAACATGGGGTACGCTGGCAAGGAAATTGTCATACCTACTTGGCTAATGGCTCCCAGCATCTCCCCCCTTCTGATTAATTAAACAACAAGCAATGTGGCTTAAGGACCGTGCCTGGTAGGTTGTCCAATTCAACATATGGTTCTTACCCGTCATCGGAAAACTGACCTTTAGGCGTCAGCCTCCTGTCTTAGGTTGATACCACTGTAATTGAATCATACCCGTCACTGACTACCGGTCCAGCATACAGTCATACTTGTGGATAGGTCTATGTACCAGTGGGGGGGTGAGGTTTTTTGTCTCACCTCTGTTGGCCCCCAAATTTGGCCTTGGTGCCAGTGGGGGAGTGAGGTTAATGTGGCTTATGGACCGTGCCTGGTAGGTTGTCCAATTTAACATATGGTTCTTACCCGTCATCGGAAAACTGACCTTTAGGCGTCAGCCTCCTGTCTTAGGTTGATACCACTGTAATTGGATCATACCCGTCACTGACTACCGGTCTAGCATAAGCCATTGGCCCCCAAATTTTAGACCATCACTAGCAGAAGGGAGGAGGATACAGAAATGCCACGACACCAAGCCAATTGACGGCTCCTTGGGAAAAAATTGCATCACTGGTGACACCATCAGCAAAGATATGTCAGCACTACCACAATTAACATGGGGTGCGCTGGCAAGGAAATAAAAATTGCATCACTAGTGACACCATCAGCAAAGATATGCCAGCATTACCACAATTCGCTGTACCAAATGATAGTTACATAGTCCAGGCAAGTTTTGCAAGCAGTTCAAAGCGGAGGAATCTATCAATATGTCCATTTCCTCCCAAAGTAAGTTTCCTCCCAAAGTAAGTTGACTCTTTGATTGAGCATTACTTGTTGAGTTTTTTACCGGCACTGGGATGGAGATAGGAATTTTGGCAATGATGCTAAAGAGACATTATCCTGAAAAGAATTATTAAATATAATGAAAAGGAAAGGTGAAAGTAAACAAACAGATCTGTTAACCTACTTTAAAAACAATCTTTAACAGCCTTTTACCTAATTTAAACTAGTAAACAAACAGATCTGTTAACCACCTTTAAAAACAATCCTTAACAGCTGTTTACCTAATTTAAATTAAATCATTTAAATCACGTGAATAAAAAAAATAATAATAATTCGGATCCATTTTTTCATGAGCGCTCCTCATATAAGAAATATGGACATACGCACATACAGACATACAACACAAAACACAAGAGTGTACATAAACGTACAACACATAAGAAAATAGTAAAGGCCTTGTAGCTTTACCTAGGTGAAATCTCCATTGCAATGTTTAAAAACTCCACAGTCAAAAAATAAAACTGATCAGAAAAACATTAACCTAGGTTTGTATGAGCTCAAAAAATAAAAATAGAACCTTATGATGTGGAAAAATGCAATAATAAAATAGCTATTGAAAAAAGCATCCTGGTTAATCACTGTCACAGATGTAAGAATGGCCAAGCTGGAGTTCTGGATATCAGCTGTTATGGATTTGAGTCAAATCATCTTTTTTTTAATCTGTAGAGACTGTTTTAGTTAATCTTTCTGGAATCCAAATGGGCTGCTGTTCTCCCTGTGGAAAAACACAAACAGACCCCCGACTCCAGACAATCACTGGGTCAGGACCTTTCCATTGTCCTGTTAGAATATCTTTCCAAAGTACTTTAGGCTTATGTACATTTTTTGGATACATATGCCTTTCCGCAGCACTAAGTCCTGATGAATCCAAATTTAAAAAGTTTAGAGTAAAAAGCGTTATTTTAAGTTTATCTTTGGGGGATATATACCCCTTTCCAATTTCCTCTTTTTGCTTTAATAAGTATGTTTTAATAGTTTGATGAGTTTTTTTAACTATGTCTTGTCCCTGTGGATTGTATGGGATTTCTGTTATATGAGTAATACCAAATGATGAGCAAAATTGTTTAAAAGAGGTAGAGGTATAGCCAGGACCATTATCGGTTTTTAACTGTTTAGGAACGCCCACAGTGGCAAAATTTTGTAAGCAATGAGCTATAACATCTTTAGTTTTTTTTCCGGCATGAAGGGAGTCCATCAAAAATCCAGAAGAAGTATCGACTGTAACGTGTAAATATTTTAATTTTCCAAATTTTGGCAAGTGTGTGACGTCCATCTGTCAAATATGGTTAGGTATCAGTTCTCTAGGATTGACTCCAAGATTAACTTGTGGTAAAAATGTCACACAATTTTGACATTGTTTTATTATATGTCTGGCTTGTTTCTTAGTTATTTTAAAACGTTTTTGTAAAGTATTAGTATTAACATGAAACCTTTTATGAAAATTTGTAGCTTCTTCAAATGTAGAGAAAATATGTATGTTATGTGTAGTTTTATCTGTTAAATCATTGCCTAAACTAAGGGCTCCAGGCAATCCTGTATGTGCCCTAATATGTCTTATAAAGAATGGATCTTTTTTGTCCCAGATTAGACTTTGTATAGTGGAAAACAAAGAGAAAACAGTAGAAGAAGGGGAAATCCTACCAGCATCTTCAAGAGATGCTATAGCATTAACTACATACTGACTATCAGAAAATAAATTAAATACAGAATCTTTAAACATCAAAAAAGCTTGTAAAACTGCATTAAGCTCTACCTTTTGAGCTGATTGTTTGGGTACTAAAAATGTAAAAGTTTGATCTGGGGTAACTACTGTTGTTGTACCATTATTAGACCCATTAGTGAATATATTTGGAGCATTCATGATAGGTGTTTTTTTTGTCATTTTAGGAAAAACTACAGGATGCTTAGACCAAAAAGACAACAAAGGATTAGATGGTAAATGATTATCAAATGTAACATTAGATTTACACATGATTATTGCCCAAGTATTTAACTCATTAGCTAACTCATCAATTTGATCCATAGTATATGGAGTAATAATTTTATTGGGAGAAATTCCAAACACTCCCTTCGCTGCTTTTATTCCTTTGAGTATTAATTGTCCTACAGCCTCAGGATACCTAGTAAGAATAGTGTTAGGAGAATAAGATAAATGTATCCACAATAATGGACCGTCTTGCCAAAATACTCCTGTAGGAATATTTTTTGTTGGTAGTACAATAAATAATAAAGGCAAACTTATATCAATTCTATCCAAATGCATATTTTCCATATATGTTTCAATAATTTTTAATGCCTTTCTTGCTTTAGGAGTTAACATGCGGGGTGAATTTGGATCTGATGGACCTTTTAGAATATCAAATAAAGGTCCCAATTCTCCTGTTGGTATACCTAGATAAGGCCTTATCCAATTTATGTCTCCCAATAACTTTTGAAAGTCGTTAAGTGATTTGAGTTGATCTACTCGTATTTGAATTTTTGGTGGACGGACCATGGTTGAGGATAATAGAACTCCTAAATAATTAATTGGAAAATTTAATTGTACTTTATTTATTGTTATCTCTAGATTATAATTTTTTAATAAGTTTGTAAGTGTGGCATAACATTTCAGCAATATGTTTTTATCTTTATGTGCCAATAATACATCATCCATATAGTGAAATATTTGTAGTTTAGGATTTTGATTTTTAAGTGGCTGGATTGTTTTGTTAACATATATTTGACACATAGTTGGACTGTTAGCCATCCCTTGAGGGAGTACTTTCCATTTATATCTCTGATCAGGACCTTTATGATTTAATGCAGGGATAGTAAATGTAAAACGTGGACTATCCTTGGGATGAATTGGAATTGAAAAAAAACAATCTTTAATATCTATAGCTAAAACATGCCAGGTTTTTGGCAAAGCAGACAATTGAGGAATCCCTGATTGAGCAGGTCCCATAATAACCATCTCATTATTAATGGCTCTTAAATCTTGTAATAATCTCCATTTACCAGATTTTTTTTTGATGACAAAAATGGGAGTATTATGGGGAGATATGGAAGGTTGTATATGTCCTTTTGTTAATTGTTGTTTGACCAGATCATGGGCTACTTGTGTCTTTTTTTTAGTCAGGGGCCACTGAGGAACCCACACTGGTCTTTTTGATTTTCAAGTAATTTTGATTGTCTCAGTGGCCCTTTCTGAAAATTCAACCCATGTCTGTTTGTTTCTTGATCTATTTGAACTGGTGTTGTTATACCTTGTCCTTGTTTTTCTAATCTTTTTTTTTTTTAAAGCCTTGTCTAGCCCTAGTAGTGGGCGAATTAGGATTGATGTTATTTGTTAATGTCAAACCTAATTGATCTAGGACATCTCGTCCCCATAAATTTATAGGAAGATGATCCAATACATATGGCTGTATAGTTCCTTCACATCCTTTAGGATCCTTCCAATCTAATATCATAGAACTTTTATGGGGATTAGTCGTCACTCCTAGGCCTCGAAGCGTTTGAGTGGCTTGTTGTAATGGCCAATGTTTTGGCCATTCTTGACGAGAGATAATGTTAAGGTTAGCTCCTGTGTCTAGTAGCCCATTAAACTCATGACTTTGAATATTTAGTTTTAGCATTGGGCGAGAATCTAAATTTAAAGACAACATAGCCCAATTTACACCTGTGGAGCCTAATCCCCTGGAACCTTTTTTACACTATGACTAGGAAATTTATTATGTAGGCTGGGTATTATTAACAACTGTGTTATTCTATCTCCAGGTGAAATTACTGATATACCCCTTGGAGAACTAGCTATAATTTTTATTTCACCTACATAATCGGGATCAATTACCCCAGGACTTATCATAAGTCCTTTTAATGTAGATGAACTACGTCCCAGTAATAAGCCTACTGTTCCTTGGGGAAGAGGTTCTTTTACTCCTGTGGGAATGATTTGAACTTCCATCTCTGGAGTTAATACTGTTCTGGCAGAGGCGCAGATGTCCAATCCTGCGCTCCCTCGGGTTTTTCTGATGAGGGATTTAATGGACAATGTGTCTTGGGCACTACCCTGATGGTGTTGTTGGGATCCTCCACTGTCCCGTATATTTGTGGTTGTGGGCCCCGGAGCATTGGGCCCCCCTGTCCGTTTTTTGGCAATGGAGCCTGATGCCTTTCTCCACGATATCTTGGATAAATACCTGGTCTTTGTCCGTTTTTTGATAAGGGAGTACCTTCTATGGTGGTTTGAGAACGGCATTCATTAGCCCAATGTCTCCCTCTACGGCATCGTGGGCAAATACCCGGTATTTTATTCCTTTGATACCTATTTTTGTTAAACCCTCCTCCTATGGGGCAATTCCTTTTAAAATGTCCTGTTTGTTCACAATCATAGCATGTTTTTGGCCTGGCATCTAAAGTCTGTTGTACTGCAGCTGCCAAGACTTGCCCTTGTTCATTAATATCTCTACATAATTTAATATATGTGTTTAAATCTTCATGTCTCCATGGTCTAATAACCTCTCTGCAGCAACGATTTGTTTGGTCATAAGCCAGTTGTTTTATTAATGGCATTGCTTGTTCTGTATCCCCAAAAATTTTGGCAGCCGTTTGAATTAGCCTATCTACAAAGTCAGCGTAAGGTTCATTAGCTCTCTGTATTACCTTAGATAGCTGACCTTGTAAATCTCCATGTCCTTGTAAAGTCTTTCATGCCCTAACTGTGTCTGCAGCAATTTGTGTATATATAGCAGGATCATATTTAATTTGTTGCCGTTGACCCTCATAAGGTCCTTTTTCTAACAACATATCTAGATTTCTTTGAGGGTAACCGGCTGCTGCATTTCGCCTAGCTGTCTCCGTGCAAAATTTCTCATTGGCAACCTTCCATAACAAATATTGTCCTCCATTTAGTACAGATTTACACATGCTAGCCCAATCTGCTGGCGTCATGTCCAAGTTAGTAATGGACTCGACCATGCTTACCGTGAAGGGAGCTTGGGGGCCATAGGTTGTTACAGCCTCCTTTAACTGCTTTACTGTTTTAAAATCTAATGCACGGTGAATTCGCTGCCCTCCAGCCTGTTCAAGTACAGGGCATGCTAATCTTTGAGGTCCTGTCTCAGGATCCCATTTATCAACTACGGGGTTTGAGGGCCACTTAGCTGTCTCCATCGGTGGGGCTGTTGGTTGAATTACGCCCTCTTGTGATAAAACAGAGTTAGTAACAGCCTCCTGTTGTGGCCTTTTTTCTAACAACCCCTTTTCCTTTAAATTTTTTTTCTCTGTCTGACTAGCTCGAGAGACCTTTTCTTTTGTTTGATCTAAAATGTCTTTCTCCATGGTCTGAACCTCTAACAATTTACTTAACATCTTTTCGGTTTGTTTTTTACTAATTTCTAATCTACTATAAAGATAACGCAACCCAATAAGATAGCACAAAACAAAGCCGAAACTGAATGAAACAAAAACGGAATAAAAAATCATTGTATCAATTTTCTCTTCTTCAGGGCCGACAAACTTTAAACCTTTAGTCAACCATTTTTTCCAGTTTGCCTGAGAAATTTCTAGGGATAGGCAGCTTGAAACAAAAACAAGATAAATCAAAACAATAACACATTGTTTTTTGAATTGGTCACCCATTCTTTCGCTCTTCCTCAGGGGCGAGCAATTTCACTTACCTCTAAACTTCAGAAGTTCCCCGTACGGGCCACCAAATGCCGCAGTCTGGCTGGGCACACAATCACGAGCCACCACACAGCTTGTAGATTCAAACAGCAACTCTTTATTCCCGAACTCACACCAGCCGTCTACAATCACGTTCTGGGGAAGTCCACGTTCTCTGCCCAAATCCACATTCTCTGCCCAAATCCACCTCCACTGGACTTCTGTCTCCCAAAATATATTGTCTGAATCCCGTGAGAACTCAAGGGGAACTCAGGCAACAGGATACGCCCTATTCCCGGGAGGAATAATCTTAAACCTTAAACCTGGAACCTAAACTGGGAACGCCCTAAACAGGATTATCTTAAAACCGGGAACACCCTAATCTGCCTTGGTCCTTGAGCAAGGTCACCTACATTCAATGTCGCTGCAACATGTCAGCAACATGGGGTACGCTGGCAAGGAAATTGTCATACCTACTTGGCTAATGGCTCCCAGCACCTATCCAAATATGTGTCAAACTTCAATTCATTTTCCAACACTAAGATGAGACATCATGTCATCTATAACACCTCTGACCACCTTCCTTTCCCCAAATAGGAGTTAGTTGCTTTTATTCCTAACCCTTACAACAAGGTAGTAAGGGTATTAATTAATTTTTCCTCACTAAACTGATAACAGAAACCAAATCTTATTCATACTTTATCACTTCAACAAGTGTAGTACTACATATTGTAGGTATAGAATGAGTGAAAGCCGGACAGCCTGTCATTAGCAAGGTGTGTCCTGGCCACTGAGTTAGCCATAACACCTAAGGGCAAGTAGATTTATGCTAGTAGATTCTTTTATGAACAGAAGGTGGAAACAATGAGAAGTCATTAAAGGAAATGGCATGAGGAAGGAATAACTGGAGTCCACTCTTTTATGTTGTAGTAGGTACAATGAGGCTAAAGGAAGAAAATCTTTTACCCATTCTCCAGCTGAGGAAACTGAGGTTTGGGAAAATTAAGTGATTTGCTAAAGGAAATGGCACGTGTCTAATAAGCAAAGAAATCTGAGATAGAATCCACATCTGATTTCAGAATTTGTGTCCTTAAATACTATGCAAAACCTCAATCAAACCTCAATCAAACCTGCAAACACCATTTTGAACAAGGGTCCTTTAGGCCTTCAGGGAATGCTCTTTCAGCTGTGTTAGTTTGAATCCAACAGGTCACTAACCCTCACTGGGCCTCAGGTTTATCTTCAATAGAGTGAGGAGACTTGCATTAGGTCACCCTAAGATCACTTATAGGCTCTACGATGCTACAATTCTCTGCAGATTACAAATAGACTTCCTAACCCAGAATTAAGTTGGATCAAAACACAAGTGCAGGAAGAGTGCACCTATTTGCCCAGAAAAACTTCCAAGTGTTGCAATCATGATTCTTCATATACAAAAAACAAACAAACAAACAAACAAAAAAACCTGAAAAATCATCTTAGAGGTAAGAATACTTTTTTCCAAAGAGTATTTAAAATATATACTTAGACATTCAATATAACATTTCTGAACTCACTGAACATTTTTCTTCATCTGAATAATCAAATTAAATCACAGCGAAGTTTCTGTCCATGTTCCAAGGAATTCTGAGTCTCACCAAAATAAAGTTCAACGGTGCATGACACAAACCTGCAGCACCCCCACCCTGTCTCGCCCATCACGTAATTCTCAATCAGACACCAATGTGATTCTCTGTCTTCAGGCTGAGTCCCAGGGCGGGATGCATCTGAAAATGTCTGGGTTCAAAATGAACTCTGAAATGAAAAGTTCTCGCTCATACCACTGAATAACATCCTGTTGGTTGGGGTTTTTGTTTTTTCATGAATATGTGCACTCCTTTGATTTGGCTTTCATTCGAAATGATCTGCCTGATGCCCATTTTCTGAAACATTCAGAACAAGATACAATCTCATTCTAGTCAGCCACAGAGAGTGGACCTTTTAGAGTATAAAGAAACATCTGTCCTCCATCTGTGGTGCCGGAAAAATAGGACTTTCAATAGAGTACTTTGTAGGACACTAATGCTTTGAAAGGGCAAGAAATCCATTTCTAACTAAAATCTTGATAAATACGCCCAATATTTTCATCTTACATACCATGTTTCAAAGAGCATTTCATTTTAAACGCCACTGTAGCAGAGCAGTTTAATGAGAACATAATCCATACATTCAGCCAGACCTGGGTCAAATACTTATTCTATCGTGTGCCAGCTATGTGATCTTGGAAAGTTATTCAACCCTAATAATTTCAGATTTACTCTGGGATAGAAAAGAAAATACTAGTATCTACCACAAAAGATAATATTTTCAAAGGGAAGGACATATAACACAGTACTAAATAAATATCAGTAGTTGCTCTTTCTTTGTTGCTTCTGCTAATAATATGAGGGGCAGATGGCCTGTTCCTAATGCAGCTGCAAGAACACAGGATTTGGAATTAGAGGACCTAAATTTGCATGCCACCAGTGCCACTTTATCATGTGACCATGGGAGAATCACCAAATGCTTCTCAATTCAGCTTCCTCATCTGTAAAACAGGGAAAATAAAAATAACTAGCTCACAGATAACAACCCTGAGGTTCAAATGAGGTAATTGATGTGAATTTGCTTTGCTAACACCTAAGCTCTGTCTGAATGCATTATTTTTACTATTGTTAGTGTTACAAACTGAATGCGTATATCTTCCAGAAATTCATATGTGAAACTTTATGCCCTGATGTGATAGTAGTAGGAGGGGACCTTGGAGTGTTTAAGCTTAGATGAATCATAAGGGGTGGGGGGGGGGAAAGAAGTTACTAACAGCTTGCTTACCTATGCCTCCCTGCTCTGTTTGAGGTAAAGATACAGTGAGAAGCCAGCCATCTGCAAGCCAGGAAATGAATTGCTGTACCTTGATTTTGGACTTGTCCACCTCTGGAACTTGTGAGAAACAAGTGCCTATTGTTTAAGCCCTAACAGGCTTGGACTGTTGAAGACCGTTAGTAATAACACCATTAGTGAAGAATACATCCACTTTTTTTTTTAATTTAGGAATTTTCATTTACAAGAATCTTAGTGAGTACCCAAGTGATTATCATAGATTTTTACTGAGTCACAGAAATGAGGTCTCTGGATAGACTAAGGTCTTTCCCAGTGCAGAACATCTGCCTTCCAACAAATGCCATCATCACTGTGTGCTGGTCTCAGAAATGGCATCTATGACCACTTAAAATGTGTCCTAATCAAGAGTTGACATGTTTGAAGAGATGCAGAGACAGAGAAGGCTGTCGACTAGCCTATTTGGTGTAGTTTTGGATACCATAAATGTTAGTTTTTCTGATTTAATTTCCCTTCCCAGCCTAAAGGATTCAAAGCAACTGGGAATTCAGCCACTGTCTGCCCTCCTGGGATCTGATATTCTTGTCCATTCCCCAGGTATAAGTCACTAGGCTTGGGATTTTTTTTTATTTCAGTCTGATTTACATCTGAATTCTGCCTCCTCAACTTTCCAACTGTTACCCCAGGCAAGTCACATAATCTTTCTATACCTCAGTTTTCTCCTCTGCAAAATGAGGAAAAATAATAAAGCTTTTCCAAATTAGCTGAGAAAATTAAGATAGCACACTTAAACTTTTTTTGGAGTCACACCTGACACAAATAGGTACTCATAAGCTTTACCTCCCTTTCCTTGATCCTTTTTCTTTCCCACATTTCAGACCCTGTACCTGATTATTGACTTCCCTGGAGTCTTAGATATACTTACCACCAACAAAGTCAATAGCCAGCATGAGCCCATAAGAAGATGCCCCTCAGGAAAATCAATATTCTTAAACTAGAACTCTTTATAAGTGCTTAGAGCTTGGGGGGTATCTCAGTAAAAACAACAGAATATTGTGTATATTTGTTAAATGAGTACAGGTAGGTGCCACATAACAATGTTTCTGTCAAAAATAAATTATAAACTTTGGCAGCCCTGTGGGATTAGACTGCCTGGTAACATCACAGTCATCTTAACTTGTGCGAGAACATTCTGTGATGTTCAGACAATGAGATCTCTTAACTGTGCATCTCAGAATGTAACCCTGTTGTTAAGCAATGTAGATTGTATTTGAAGGGGTGTGTGAGTATGTGTGTGTGAGAGACAGAGACAGACAGAACTTGAATATCCACACAATACCTCTAATGGGTGTACAAAAACACTGGCAAAACTATACAGTTTCTCTGATTTTATATTCTCTTGAATTTTGTATAATGTGCCTGTACTCCTATTCATTAATCAATTGCTTTAAAAATGTTAGTGAGGTTGGGGTGAATTCTTGATTTAGGCACTCTTACATAAGAGTTCCCTAATGCTTTGAAGGTTAATACAGGCTCCAAAACTTTCTAGTACATGGACAAGAAACTGTGATTTTTTTTTTTTTCTTGCAGTACTAGAGATTGAACCCAGAATCCTCTACCATCCCAGCACTTTCATTTTTTTTTTCCTTTTAAACAGGCCCTCATTAAATTGTCCAGGCTGGTCTTGAACTTGCCATCCTCCTTCCTCAGTCTCTCAAGAACTGGTTTGTTCCACTGTACCCAGCAGAATGGATTCTTTAAAGAAAAAGCCACTATGTGAACCAGAAGCAGAGGTCCTAACCCTGTGACCTCCTTACCATAGTGTTTGTAACCTGTTATCTCAAGGTTTACAAAGTAGCTATTTGTCACCAATAAGAGTAGCAATGTATATTGAGAGTTTATTGTATGCCACAGTGCCACCATGACCTCAAGTTAATTTTCACAGTAATCTTATTAGATGAGTCATGTTTTATCTACATTTTACATATTAAAATAACCAATTCAGAGAATTTCCTAAATGGCAAGTGACAGAGCTAAGATTCAAACTTCTTATTATAAAAGGTATAGGACTGTTATAAGGATTAAATAATATTTTTAAAGTGCTTAGAACAATGTTGATTGTGGTCAGGGAGGAATTTCATAAGGTAGAAGACATGACTGATTTCCCAAAACACACAAAGTCATTTAATAAACTGAAATGAAATTAAAATTCAATTTATTTTATGACTAAAAGCTCTACATTCTTCTAGTTTTCCCTTTGATTTTGTTTTCTTTGTGTGCTATTTCCTAGAAGACCTCCTGTTACCAGTTCCAAGTTATTTATGTCTCATTCACCTTTCTTATGCCTTTTCATCATGGGGAGATTTTTAACATAAAAATCAGAGAGGGGTAACATTTTTAAATGTATCCATTAGCATAACTATCCATGCAAGAAAAGTTTGTGGGTACAACACCATGGTACCCCTTATCTGCATTATCATTTTCCAGAGTTTTACTTAACAGTGGTCAACTGTAGCCCAAAAATATTAAATGGAAAATTCTAGAAACAAATAATTCATAAATTTTAAATAACTTTTATTATAGTATATTGCTATATTCGTTCTATTTTATTTTTAGATTTTGTTAATCTCTCGCTGGGTCTGATTTATAAATTAAACTTTATCATATGTGACATATATGTACAGATAAAAATTATATATATAGGGTAAGGTAGTATCTGGTTTCAGGCACCACTGGGGGTCTTGGAACATATTCCTCATAGATAAGGGACTACACTTATACTGTTGGTGTTAGGGATCTTGCCCTTGTATTCTTCACTGGGTGGGTGTTTCTACCTGAGGAGAGGAGGTGGAGCTTAGTGAAAATTTAAGATCCTCCCTCTGTTTCCTCCATGTACTAGAAGAGCAACTGTGTAACTTCCTGCTGCTTAAAGCAAAGGGACAATTAACATCTGAGCTTGACTGGCTAAAAATACACCATTTCTCAAAAGTAAACAAATAAATAAATTTTCAAATGAAATGAAAATACCCTCTATTATCCTTAGTATTGTTCTATCCAATATGACCACCACTAGTCACATGTGGCTAGTAAGACTTTGAAATGTGGCTTATTGAGTAGAGATGTTCTATTGCCATAAAAACCTGATTTTTTAAAAAAAAAACAATCAAAGGAAAAATATGTTAATATTTTTATATTAATTACATGAAAGTAATATTTTGACATTAGGTTGAATAAATACTACTAAAATTAATTTCATTTCTTTTTACTTTTCAAAATGTTGATACTAGAAAACTTAGAATATATACCGCTACATATTAAAGTTCTGGTGGCAGTACTGCTTTAGAATAAAGTTTACAGTTTCCTTGACCTGATCCTTAGGTCCCTTATGCCCTAGAAACATTAATGCATAAAGTGACTAAATTCAAGTATAGAAATAAGTACAGTTACTATATATCTACTAAGAACATAAAGATTAATAATGCAGAGTTCTTCATAAGAAAAAGAAAGCGAACTACAATTCATTAAGCCTGCTATCAGCCAGACCTGGCATCCCTACAAGAGTGTAGTATAATTTCTGCCAGCGACTCACCACCAGCCTTCAAAGACTCTCCATTTGGGGTTCAAAAATTTCTCCAAACTTGTAAAGTGTTCACCTAGCACGTGTGAGGCCCTGGGTTCAATCCTCAGCACCACATAAAAATAAACAAATAAAACAAAGGTTTTTAAAAAAAAAAATTCTCCAAACTGATATGAGCACAAGCCTTCTCATCCCATGGCCTTCTCTATACCCTTGGGCATAAGTACTCTGTTTCTAATTCTAGTGTGTAACTATCCTTAAAAAAAAGAATAGGTAAGTAGGAAGTGGATATATGCCTTCTATATTGAATGTCTCAGTGCCAGGACCTTTCCTTAGCTTTAAATTTGTGAATCTTTGAAATCCCACTAGCTTATAGACCCAACTGCAAAGAGATAATAGCGCCCATGCTAGGAAAGCACAGAAACAAGCTATTTACTTAATCAGCTTACCTTCTTATCAGATAGCTACTCTTGTTTTTCTTGAAGACAAAAGCAGTCATTCTTTTAGATTTATTAAATTTGATAAGTTCAGCTGTCTGATAGGTAATGCTAGCTCTCAGAAAACAGTATACCAAAGTGAAGGAACAGAAGCAGCCTCAGAAGCAAAGTTCGTCTCTGACCTTCTCCTGCCCACCTGCCTCTCACGGCTCAGTTTCCCCCAAAAAAGCCATAAAGACTAGCATTCTTTTTTCCCAGGTTGAGTCTTAGAAACTATTACTTCTTTTCCCAAAATCTAGCCATAAAAACCTAAAATTATTACCCTAAAATTCTCCTGCCTTTTTCTGTAAGAGTTGGCCATAAAGAAATTCTCTGACCAACTTTATTATACATCAGAACCCCCTTCCCATTCTAGAAAGTGTCTTGCCCCATAGTGAGACCAAGAAGAACCTGAAGTACAGGCCTTGCTGGACTTTCCTTTCCCTGGTTGATTCTTATTATGTCATACCCTTTTTTGTCCAATCACATATCTATACTGCCATTCATGCTTCATCAAACCTAACCATAAAAATGGATGGTTTACCCTAGGTCTTTGGTCTTCATTCTAAAGACTCCCATGCCATGTGAAACTATGGTCAAATAAATTTATTATGCTTTTCTCTTATTAACCTGTCTTTCAATTTTTTTAGTTGTTGATAGAACTTTATTTTTATTTATTTATATGTGGTGCTGAGAATCCAATCCAGTGCCTCACACATGCTAGGCAAGCGCTCTACCACTGAGCTATAACTCCAGCCTCTTATCCTGTCTTTTTTTTTTTTTTTACAGGATTGTTGGTCATGAACCTTAACAATGGGCAGGAAAGGAATTCCCTTTTTTTTCTGATCCTAAAATAATATATTTCATATTCCCCACTTGGATTTCTAATTGGTACCTCAGATTTAATATGTCCACAACTGAATTCCAGGTTTTCTATCCCTCCCCATCTAGAAAACTATTCCTTCCATACCATGGACCATCACAGAAAATGGACATTCTGTTTTTCCAAGAAATACACTAAAAAATTAAAGTAATCCTAAGGGGTTTTTTTTCACCTTCCACATATAATATGTCAGCAGACTATTTCAATTCTACTTTCAAAATAATATGATAACTACAATCTGACCACTCCTCACCACCCAACATCAATTTTACCCTGCCACAAACCATGGGGTCTCCCTTTGGTAACTGTGATGTTCTAACTTGTCCACTTCATCCAACTCAGCACAGAAGCCAGAATAACTTTGGCACAACTTAGATCATATCACCCTTCTGTTTAAAACTCTCCAATACAAGAGTTACCATAGCACCATCTTTAGAGGTGCCCAAAGCTCTGCACTCAGGAACTACAGGCACACCAGACTCTTGGCTGCGCCCCCCCCAAAAAAAAAATTAACCCAGGTAGTCTCCACCCAAAACGTTCTTCATTCAACAGCGGCACAGGTGATGACTTCCCTGAACAGCCTTTAAATTTTATCATTGCCCAAATACTCCCTCTACTTTACTGTTCTCCATAACACTTATCACCAGTTGACATATTATTTCTTCTATTAATTTGTTATTTATCTCCCCCTAAGTAGAATAAAAACTCATAAAAACAAGGATTCCATTTTGTTCATTGCTGTTTAATCAGTTCCTAAAGCAGTGCCTGGCACAAAATAGATATTTGATGAATAAATAAAATATTCAGATGAGGAAAAGAAGACATGAATCAGCTCAGGTTAGCCCCATGTCTCAGGATTAACAAGGTCATGAGTCAGTATTAGACCTCAGGTCTGCTGACACCTGAGCCTCTCATCATTCCCCTCTCAAGCTGGTTTAGGAAATAAGAGCAAGGTTCTGAGATCTAACCACAAGAGCTGGCAGGCTGGGATGGGCCATGGAGAAGCACCCACCAGAAGTCCAAACACCAATCCTGCTGGAAGTACTGAGCCGAAACAGAAAGAACCCTTCTGTTGTTGACAGTCCCTGAGATGAAGAAAAGTAATTTGAAGGCATCTGCCGAAGATTTCCAGTTTTTAAGACTGCCTTCAACTATTTTCCCTTTAGCTGTAGATTTCTGGGATAATGAATGTACCATATGTCTGTATCTCTAGGTTCCCATACAAATTAGGAAACTAAAAATGCCAAATGATTAAAGCAGATTTCTGCTTGTTTCCATGGGAAATCAACTGCCATGAACTCTTAGGAAATGAGAGGGACTATGTTGGGCTGGAGGTGTTCAATGGCCAATGGCTCCTCCCCGTCTCCAACCCAGGTCGCAGTCCGCAGGGTATTCAAAATCTTGGCCCAGGTAACACACTATCCTGGACTGCCAGCTCTGCTGGTGGCCGAGTGAGACTGTGGAGGTCTCATTGTACTTCTTTAATCCTCCCCCACCAACCCACCCCAGAATACTGGGCTCAATACTCCAGGCTCCCAATATTAGGTCTTCAGCCAACCAGGCTGGGTGGAGCCTCTTACTAATGACAAGTAGACATTTAATCATGCAGGATGCCCAGCCTTATCCTCCCTGAGTGATTTCAGCACATTTTGAGCTCTTGCTCGGGTCCTGTGGGGGAGAGAGAGGATGTGATGTCACGGGGGTCCTGTGGGGGAGAGAGAGGATGTGATGTCACGGGTCCTTGCCAGAAAAGTCAGCTCTGACTCCTACAACTACCAAGTTGAGTCAGGGGGTTGAAGAGGATTCTGTAAGCAGCAGTGAGCAGGCGACTGTGCAGAGGAGGCCTCTAGGAGGCTGTGATGATGGCCTGTTCCTGCCTGTCCCACAATTAGCACCAATTTGCCTAAAAGAGATAACATTGAGGTAGGAGGCTGAAAAAGATCTCAGTGCTATCTTGCCAGGGGAAATCTGTGACTTATCAGGGAAAACTGGTTTAGCAGCTGACTCTAGCCTTACTCAAGGATGGATAACCAGCAGCTCCTGGCAAGGAGGTGAGGAAGGTAATCTTTTTTTCATCAGAGTGTGACTTGGGCACACCCTAGTGAGGCCCAAAGCTGGTAAACAATAAAGAAGAGTGTGGAGTTCAAATTCAGACGCAGACAACCCTGAGTGCTAATGCTTGTTTTTTTAACTTACTATGAGACCTTAGGGAATTCTGATCCCTTTTAAGTGTCCACAAAGTGGTGATAATAATACCCATTCTTCTAGAAGATTATGGGGATTAAATAAGCTAACATAAGTGGAAGCATTTATCCCATGCCTAGTATGCAGTAGGTGCTCCGTACCTCATGACTTCTCTTTTCTTTCCCCTCTGTTGCTGTTATTATATTGTCAAAATGGGAAAAGCTTAGAAAGCAAGAAATAGTGGGAGGGCACTCCATGCAGTGTTAATTTCCCGTACCAGCCACATGACTCTTCTTAGAATTGCTATCTAGGATGCAGACAGAGCAGAGGATTTCAAATCTTTATGTATAGCATGAACACTTACTCATAACTCAACAGTCAGTCTTGGATGTTGGGCTAAGTTGAATGTTTTTCAGAGAAACTAAGCCACTTCTATTCTCTTCTGCCAAAATAAACCATTAGCAGGACCCCACGGAATTCAGAACATAGATCACAATACATCAGAAATACCTTGCCCTGGGCTAGTCAAAATATTTTGACTCCTCTTGTCTTCCAATGACTCATAGGAATGATTCCTAAGCCTGAGGTCATCCTAGCAGGTCCTTTGTGAGCTAGATTACAGGAAGAAGTATTATCGTGTTGAGGTCCCGGGGAGGCCTTTAGTAAATCATTTTTCCACCACATCACAGCTCTGTTATACAAAACCATGCTTTGGTGACTTCCATAGATTACTCTAATAGCTACTTAATACTGTCTCTGTTATTTCCATTCCATTCAATTCTAACATTAGCTACCCAGAGTTGGCAAAGGCTCCACAAGTTTAGGATCATAGACCTCCATGAGATTGCCCTCACTTCAGATGACAGTCACAAGTCTTAGGAAGTCCCCAGGCCACTCATACTTTTGACCTACTGGCCACCATGGGGTTACCATGATAATTCACTTGAATATTCTGAACCCAAGAAAGTACTATATTTATGATTATAACTTTATCATTAAAGGACATATTTCAAGAAAGAGGTATTAGAAACATTGGAGTACCAAAAGAAATCAAGCTCAAAAATTACTTGGCAAGGTACACTTTACTTTTGCAGAAGGATGTGCAAGCAAGCACACCTGGGCGAGTAGCCCGCCTTTTTATCCCTAACAGGCACTGCCCCTTGTTCTGATAGGAGGAGCTCAGGGTTACAATCTACATGATTGTGTAATTATAAAATTGGGAAGAGCTGTAGTTAAAAAAGCTACGATTGGATACAGGTTGGAAGCTCAAAATGACTACACGTAGATTCTACATCCCAATTTTACATTTAAGGCTAAATACCACATTGTGAAGATGGACCACTCTACTTTCCATTTCCCACAAAGCCAAACAAAGAGATACACAGGGCAAGGTCAGGGAGAGGACACAGAGGTCCCATACCCTCATGCTGTGGACTCAGGGAACCCACCCTCCTGGTGCTGAGGAGACATGCACTCTCAAGGCACACCTAACTTATGGAGTCTGTGCCAACTCTAGGTAGATAGTGTCAGAACTGATTGGGGTGGAAGCAGAACAGAGATAGTAATAAGTAGTTATTACTCAAATCTATAGAAGTAAATCAAGTCACCAGAGCATGGTTTGGTATAGAGTAGCTATAATGAAAAACTGATTTACTAAAAATCTTCTTAGGACCATAGAATCTGAGTTAACTAATCAGAGATATCCACTGAACCTCAGAGTTTTTATTGAAATTTCATACACACACACACACACACACACACACACACACACACATACATCATTGACCACATGATGAAAATCAGTCTCTAGGCCCCTTTCTCTCCTTTATTTGATTTTTAACTCAGGTCAGGCTGGCCCAAAATTCTAACACTCTAATCTGGTGTTTAGTTGGTTTTCCTGCTAATTGGCACCCTTCCTGAAACCATGTAGAGACCCACCCTGAGTCTCTTCCTAGGCATTATAGGCTCTCCTACTGGGAAATTCCAAGGGGTGTAGGAGCTCTGTACTGGGAATGTGGGAAAAGATCAAATATATTCTTTATTATGCTACAGTCTTCTAAGAGATTTATGAATCTTCAGGGTTTGGAGTCACTCTGCCTCTTGGGCAATGGGGAGTTACTTTAAGCAAATGAAAATCATTTATTGAGCAATTACTACAGGCTAGCCACTCATAATGCATGTGCTAAAGGCAGTACTATGTTGGGAAGATAGACAATGGCATGGAGGGTGGTCTGGATGAAAGTAGCCACCGTGCAGACATAGAGTGAGGGGAAATGAACTAGGGGAGCAGATGTGGAAATAGAAAGGGAGGGCTTGAGAAATTCTGCAGGAAGATTTCAACTTATTTAAACTTTCATCTCCATTACAAAACACTACACAACAAGAAGAGGAGTTAAACTTATTTCTCTTTTTTTAAGAGAGAGAGAGAATATTTTAATATTTATTCTTTTAGTTCTCGGCGGGCACAACATCTTTGTTTGTATGTGGTGCTGAGGATGGCTCGCATGCCAGGCGAGCGCGCTACCGCTTGAGCCACATCCCCAGCAAGTTAAACTTATTTGGAGAGTTGAAGTTACTGCCTAAAAATATCCATGTAACATTGATAAAGAAAATGCCTTATATTTGATTTACAGAGGTTTTTGCTTCAAACATTAAAAATTCAACTAATGGAGGGATCTGTGTTTTATCTTTTGAACAAACTTTAGAATTCCTGACTTAATCTTTAATGACATAACTCCAATTGGTTCTGTAAAACAAGAATATTGACTTTCCTTGTCTTCAAATGGTTGACCTGTTTCTGTTTTAAAATAAATACTGTCCATTTTTACCTTCATAATAATGAAATCTGTTCCCTTTTAAGGCCCTTCCTCTCCTGTAGATCAGATTTATGGAGAGGCTGCCTGAATCTTGGGATGTACCCTTATATAAGTTGTGTATAAAAGAGAACATTGGCTACTGATATGTTGAAACTTCCTGCATATGGATTTCAGCGGATAATAAAAGTTGTATTTCAAAATTCTTGGTATGTAGTCTTTTTTTCACAATAGTAACTAAGATACTGAATCTCTCCTATCCACAGAAGTTCTGCAATATGATGGACATTTTAGATAAGGATTACTTGGGCTGGGATGAAGCTCGGTGGTGGAAGGTTTGCTCAGTATGCAACAAGGTCCTAGGCTCATTTCTAACACCAAAAACAGATACAAATAAAAATAAAGAATTACTCAAAAAGTTTTTCATGTGTTTAAATTTTTTCTTGGAGAAGAAGATAAATAATTATTTTAATGTATCACAAGTAATATGTTAAATTGAAATTGAAATATTTAGAATCATATAGTTAAGCAATAAGTACTAATCACATAAACTTTGATTTTTTTTTATTATACATCAAGCTACAAGAAGGTGACTTTTTAAAAAAACTCGTAACTGGCAACTCTTTGTGTTTAGCAATACACCTTAAAAAGTTGAAGGAAAGACTCCTTTGACATTATATTATAAATAAATAACTAAAATATCAGCAAATGGTTTTTGAACCTCTGCTATTTGGTAAGAAAAAAATGTAAAGTATTTAAAAAGAAAATGCAATCAGCTGTGTAATATTAATAAAATTAACATTTATCACATACTTACAATGCATCAGGGTTGTTCTAGGACTTTGTATGTTTAAATCATGTTTTTCTCACAACTATAATATGAAGTATAGGCACTATAATTATTCCCACTTACATAGAGAGAAACTGAAGCTCAGAGCGGGTAATCAACCTGCCTGAGTTTTCACAGCAATAGAAGACAAAAGAGATGATTAAGTACTGTGAGTGTCATAGTCTCTTAAGGTTGCTATGACAAAATACCTTAGGCTGAGTAATTTATAAGCAATAAAAATTTATTGCTCTCAGGTCTGGAGGCCAGGAAGTCCAAGATCAAAGTGCCAGGAAATTTGGTATCTGGTAAGAATTTATTCTCTGCTTTGCCTGCAGTATACTCACATGGCAAAGAAACAAACTCCCTCAGTCCTCATACATGAAGGAACAGAGATGAAGGCTCTATTCCCATTCATAAAAGAGCATCCTTAATCATGTTCCACAAAGCCTCATCTCTTGATATCACCACACTGAGGATTAGGCTTCAATATATGAATTTGGCAAGGTTTGGAAGATGGACAAACATTCAGACCATAGGCAAGAGACAGTGTTCAAAAACTTTATGGACATAGGATTTGAAGTAGATTGGAGAAAGTGCAGAGATGAGGAGGAAAAAATGTAGAGAAATTAGAAGGTGCCATAGAGACCTGTACAAAATAAAGGAGGTGGTAAAGAATTATAAACCTACTAATGCCATTTGTAGATTTGCTTAGAGAGGTGCTCTCAGAGTAAACAACTGCCAAAAAGGGTGATTTTGCCAAAAAATAGTGGATCTGTAGTAATTCAGTTAGCATACATGTTATAAAAACATGACAATTCAAGTTCAAATTCAGATAAATCCAAATAATTCCAGTTAAGGAATTTTAATACTTCAACACAAAAGATCAAGAATTTGTATCTTTCAACTTGTCTTCAATAGCCAGATCAGATTTAGCATTGAAGAATGTTGCAAGAACCTTCTTACTAATTTTTAGAAATCATTTTGGAGTTTTAAAGGTTAGACAACAATCCATAAATGCTGTATACTAAAGGATCTCCTCATCATCCAAATAAATATTCATTCAAGATTTTTAAACTTTCCTAAAATTCCTTTCCCTTTGAAGCTCTCTGTATCCCACCCCTTCACACACCCCTGCCCATTCCACCCTCACCTCTGTCCAAGAGACTGGACAAGCTGAGCTGCCAGTCTGATTTTAGGAGAAGCATTGTGATGCGACTGTCACTCACTGTCACAATGTGCCCATCTGGGGACTGTGGACATTTGGGCAATGTGGGAGCTGACTCTGGGTCATGAAAAATGGAAGCTTGCCCAGGTAGAGAGTTAACAATGTTAAAATTGTCTTACTTTTTTCTCCCTCTCTGGATAAGGACTTAAAGGAAAACACTCAACAGCTACTGTGTATTTGTTTTAGGTTATTGAAAGATTTCTCAAACATGTCATGTGTTGGAGTTTGGTAAACATCAAAACCTTAAGTGGAATATTTCAAGGTGACTATACTGTATCTTTCTTCTCTGTCAACATGGGCTGATAATGGACACTGATCAACCCTAAACGACACTGAAATATACTTAGAGAAACGAAGAACAAAGCATTATATCAGAGAAGATAATAACCCTCCCCCCCAAAAAAAGATAATAACCCAAGCATAAGACTCTGAAGAATCAAGATGATTTATGTTTATTTTTCTTTAGAATCCTAGAAAAAGATGATATTTTCTAGGAGTTTTAAAATTTCTGATGTTGGAAGGCAGAAAGGGAGAGAAAATGAGTGTGAGCTTTAGGGTCAGGCCGTCTGGTTCCCTTCCTGGCTCTGCCACTTAATAGCAGCATCGCCTTGGGCAAGTAACATTACCTATCTATGCCTCAGACTTCCTGTCTGTTTAATGGAGATAATAATAATACCTCCATCATAATGTTTTTACAGTGGATGAAGTGAAATAATACATACAATGTTAAATGTCGGCCATAGAGTAAGTCCTCAACAACTGTTAGGTATCAGCTTCTCCATTTGTGCCATTCAATGCACTGCAGCCAGCTGTCAGCCTACTTCTGATAAATTTCCAGACTGGGTTATTCCCAAAACCATTATTGTTATATTCTAAAGTCCTTGAAAATTTTCCAATCAGAAAATATTTCTTTCAGAGCAATTGGTCAGAAGCATTAGTATAGAAAACACAATTCTGACTCTTAGTTTAGTCAATGAAACCAACACTTAAAATGAAATCTTATCACATCAGAAGTAAAATTGACTACCCTCCAGAGTGTTCCACAAGCTGAAGAATATTGGGGACAATCAAGAAATCTGAATGTTTTCAGTCTCCTACATAAGACCACAAAGCTGTGTTCACACTGTGGTAAAAGGCTCCTCCCTTTGGTCACATGAAGCAAGTTCATCTGATCTGAACTCTATAATCGTTTCCTCTTTCTATATTTCTTTTGGTAGCAATCATAATTCAGACACACACACACACACACACACACACACACACACACACGTGCATAAGCATATATCTCCTTTCCTTAACGTAACACTGTTATGGTTTGGATCCTGTAAATGCAGGATTACGCATAGGTAAATGATTAGATTGTGAGTTTGAACAGATTGAAAGGGTGGAAATGTAGGAAGGTGAGGCTTGCTGAAGAGATGGAGCACTGGGGATGTGCTCTAGAAGGGTTCATCTTTCCTATGTCCCCTCCCGCATCTTCCAGACCCACCATGAGCTGAGCAGCTTTCCTTTGCTGGGTTCTTCCCCATGACATGCTGCCTCACTGCAGGCCCTAAACAATGCAGTCGGCTATCTTTGGACTGAGACTCCTGGAACTGTGAACCCCAAATAAACTTCTCCTCCTTTAAGTTGTTCTTTTCAGGTATTTTGGTCAAGTAACTAAAACAAACATTCTTTTAATTGAATATTAATTTTTAAGATCATTTTAAGCTGGGTGCAATGGCACACACTCTAATCCCAGCAGCTTGGGAAGCTGAGAAGGGGGAATGGCGACGAGTTCAAAGCCAGCCTCAGCAAAAGTGAGGCACTAAACAACTCAGTGAGATCCTGTCTCTAAATAAAATCCAAAATTTGGCTGGGAATGAGGCTCAGTGGTTGTGTGCCCCTGAGTTCAATCCTCAGAACCAAAGAAATAAAAATAAAAAAATAAGAATATAAACTATCTTAGAATAGCATTTTAATGAAATGTTATTCTGCTTTTCTTTGAAATCCCATCCCATAATCAGAATGCACCACTTCTAATAGCCCTATACTGTATCTTCCTCAGAAACAAAGATGGAGGGCTATAAAAGCTATGAGAGGCCTAGGAAAACATTCGCAGGACAGAATGTAAGACAGGAATGACTAAAAGAGGGAGTAGAGGATACTGTATTGTTTTACCATTAGGTGAGGAAAAAGAAATTGTCAAAAAATTCAAAGGGTCTGAGATTTTTATTCTCCTTGCAAACTAAAACATTAGCCTGTCATACTCTTAGATTCTAGTAAAAGATATAAGAATTCTGGCATCAGAGAAAAAAGAAAGTCCACTACTCACAGCAATAGTAGTATACAAAGCATAGCCTTTAAAAAAATCAGTTCCTGGTGCCCCCATTTCTACAGAGAGATGCAAAAAAGACCAGAAAGACCAGAAAGCACCTGTATATATGTAGTGAGTTGTGTTACAGGAGAGGAATCCTAAACTTAGAGAATATGAATCTGTCCTATGCTTTGGAGAGAAACATTATTATTATCATATTGGACAGCAAACATGCCTGCCTTTTGCACCTCTAACTTTCAAGACTGTTCACAAGACAAATACCCTTGAACACTTAGTCTGGAAAACAAGGCAGCCAGAACCTGGCTCACAAGAAGTGCAGAAATACTAAAGACCCTTAATAGAATTGTTTTTCAACAATTATCAATAAATGAATTATTGGTGGGGATTTCTGGGGATTGAACTTACAGGCACTCGACCACTGAGCCACTTCCCCAACCCAATTTTTGTATTTTATTTGAAGACAGGTTCTCACTGAGTTGTTTAGTGCCTTGCTTTTTCTGAGGCTGGCTTTGAACTCACAATCCTCCTATCTCAGCCTCCGAAGCCACTGGGATTACAGGCCTGTGCCACCATGCCCAACTATAAATAAACTATTTCATGTTATCCCTTTGAGTGCTCAGAATATGTGTGTTTGTCTTATATTAGTTTCAACTACATATTTCTAAAAGGACGTCATAGATCTGAGAAGCTAATAAGAATATGTAAAAGCAAGAGAACTATTCCTCAGTATAGAGAAACAGGCTACATTATTATCAATGAGAATGGGTACTCTTTGTCCTATTAGAGATGACAGGCACTCTATTATGACTGATGTTTGTAATGAAAGTAGCTGAAGAAAACATTAATCAAGAGGGCTTATCTCACTTCATTAAGTGAGTTAATAAGGCCTATATCTCCTCTCTTTACAAAAAGAAAAATCTTTTGAAATTTCTGAAGTCTTTAACTCTACAACAACAATTCAAACATTCTATTCTGAGGGATTCTATTCTTTTTTGGAATATTGTAGGTATGACAAATGAAGTTCTATGATCAAATGAAGTTAGAGAAATTCTAGATTCAACAAAGCTAAACAAGCATTTTAAATGCAGGAGTTCTCAGAGTTCTAAGCATATTGATATGCACTATGAATCTCTAAGACAGGTATAGTATTTCCCAAATCAATTTGTATGTATACACATGCGAAATTTGGGCATAGACCCAAATTTCTCAGAGTACCTCATGGAATAGAGTTCTACAGAAACTGCTTAGAGATTCCTCAGGAGAGAAATGGCTATCACTGGCAGTAGGTGGTGGAGGACCGAGATACTTTGGGGAGATATCGGACGACTGGTCTGTTCTACTCCAGAAATATTTCTCCCAGGTAGCAGCAAGTTGCAATAGATGGCTTTCTGCTTTCTTGATTAAGAGTGGGTGGTTATATCCATTACTGACTAAAATCTGGGAAAAATAAAGACATATCAAGATCTGTGTGTAAAATTTTAGTTCTATATAAACTAAGAAATCACCTATCCCAAGTACTTCATTTTCAGATGAGAGCTAAAGATACAAAGATATTAAGACGCATCCTAAATCCAAAGATTGTCAATGAAAGAGTCATGACTAGAATCTAGGTCTCGTCAATGCCAGTCTATGCTTTTCTCCCTAACCTCAGTAAAAGTGGCCATTGATAGCCACTGTCATTGACACTGAGAAGGGAAGCTAGTCTTCTTGTTCCTAGGGAGACAAAACCTGAGTGAATTTGGGAAATTAAGAAATAAACCTCAAAAAAGGCTGAGCAAAAGGCTTTGCCATGGATTTTCCTCCATCAGAGAGAAAGCAGCTTGGAAGGAAGGAAAGAAGGAAGGAAGGAAGGAAGGAAGGAAGGAAGGATGAATTTCTTGAGCTTCAATTTAGGTACATTTTAAGGGTTGATGACACTGAAATTTGAAGCAATTCAATGTTTTCTCTCAACTCTGCCACTCACAACAATACTTCTAATCAGCAAATGTGTAGGGTTTACCGACACATTTAACTCAATTCAGACTTCACCCAGGGATAGCATCAGACCCCATAGGATAAGAGTTAAGCCCCACAAGACTTCTCCTCCAACTCCCAACTTCAGATGCCAGATCCCCAGATTACCCACTAATTTCTGCCCAGTGTAGTTACAAATTGGAGGTTCCCTGAGGCTCCCTCAGGTTCAATCATTTGTTAGAACAGACCATAGAACTCAGAAAAATAGTTTATTTTCTGGATGACTGGTCTGTATTAAAGGACAAACAACCTGATAAAGAGATACACAGGACAAGATCCAGAACTGTCTGAGTACAGGAGCTTCTGTCCCTTGGAGCTCTGTGGGGAACTGTCCTCCTGGCACATAGATGTGCTCTGGTTCCCTGAGCTGGAAGCTCTCCAAACCCCATCTTTTTGGGTTTCTATAGAGGCATCATTCATAGACATGAGTGATCAAATCCCTGGCACTGGGGATTAAGTCAATCTGCAGCCCCTTTCCCCTACCTGGAGGTTGGGAAGGGGTGCAGAAAATCCCAATCCTTCAATCAATTTCCCTGATAACCAGCCCCCAACAGTGGTTCACTAGGGAACATCCAGAAGTCACCTCTTTAACACACACCCATGTGCAGTTGAAAGGGATTCGTTATGAATATCGCAAGACCCTTTTTTCATTGTTATGCTATTACAGGAACCGAGGACAAAATCCAAATATGATAACAACAACAACAAAAAATTCTCTTTAGCTCTACTTTCTACAGCTTTTAGAAGCTGTGATCCAGGAAAGTGAATGAAGACCAAAAAGTAAATTTCTTACGTCACAGTATAACTGGAGGCCATGAGCTGATTAACTCACTTCTAACACTAGCAAGTCAGTGTTTCACTTGTTTCTGTTTTGCCTCACTCCCTATTCTCACTTCCCAAATAATTAACCGACAAATTCAGCCCTGCGTGTAAGGAAGAATAAAGAAAAACATCGAAGAACAATACCAATCATATGGCCTCCTACTCAGTAATCTTTCTTTAGGTTTACAGGAACCAGGAACGTCTGGAATGCTTGGACCTGTGGACACCATCAAATCCACGTCAAATTCTTGCAGAATTGACTATGGCAAGAATTGATAACCCTTCCTTGACCACCTGACTACAGCTAAAATTAGACTCTTCAGAAACCCCATGTAAGCTTTTTTTTTTACCTGAGACCCTGGCAAGAAGGAAGTTGGGTGAAAACTCTCTGTTTTCCACCTGCCAGCTTGGCCAGCAGAGCTCTTTCTTTGCCAGTTACTCTGCCTCTTGACTTAGTCAGGTGATGGAAGAATTACATAATATTTATTATATTTTATTAGATATAATTATATAATAATATTTGTCATGTGAAAGTTGCTTGTCTATCATTGGCCCATCTGAACAATAATTCTTTAGGAGATTCTGCCCAGTGTATTTCATGTTGCCTAAACTCACAGCCACAAGACACTTCATGATCTTTCATTAAGAAGTTTGCTTTCAGTCATAAAGTGCTTTTCAATTGAAGAGGCTGCTGTAAAACCACTTCATGAAGGCACATTTGGATGTGAGTACGCTACTGGGAAAAGCCCAAATGAATGCAATTGCAAAAACTACAGGAAAAGTACATCATTAAACTTCCTGACTATGCTTGATGGATTCAATTTAAGAACAAATATTTCTTTCTCATCGGATTGAGTAGTGGTTAAGCATAAGAACTCTGAAATTAGACTTGCCCAGGAACAAATCATAACTCTTTTACTCATAATCATGTGATCTTTGGCTAACTACTTAATTATATGGCTTCCTGTCATAAGGAGAAAAAAAGGACTGCCTATTTAATGGTTAGCTATGGTGTTTAAATGAGACAATGCATACAAAGCCAGCGCCCAGCACCCAGTATATACCCCATAGTGCTTATTCATTATGATTACCAAAGAAAATTTCACAATGTAGTGGCACCAAACAATTCTGTCTTGCAGGGAGGAGGCTGATTTTAGAAGAATCTGATTCAAAGTTTTAAAGTATCCTATTTTTAGGTCTTTGTCACCACCATCTCCTCTGGTACAAATTTAAGTGCCATTTTAGGGTCAAGACCACATTACCTTTCAGGGCACATCTTGCTCAAAGGACAATTACTGGGGAAGGTTTTATTCTCTCTGTGTTAGCATTTTTAATGGTGCAGAGTCAAGGATTTCAAAACTGTTGTTAAAAGTGAATTTTATATTGGAGCTATTAATTCAGAAAGTGCTAATGGTTGCAACAATGTTAACAGCTGAAACTTAAAATAAAGGATGTTTTCTGTTAGCTTAGTTCCTTCCCACAAAGCTCAGAAATGATCTTGGGAGCAGTTGTGCACATGGTGGGTAGAGAATGCAGGTTAAAATCCTGCTGGTGGTTTTGGTTTAGAATTTAAATTTTACTTTCACTATTACCAGGCAGTATCAACGGACATTAAAAATAAGAAAATCAAGAGTAGCAGGTTCACCTTAAAGAATAATCCTAGTAGGAGGGCTGGGGATATAGCTCTGTTGGTAGAGTGCTTGCCTTATATGAACAAGGCCCTAGGTTCAATCCCCAGAACCACCAAAGTAATCAACATCATCATCATTATCATCCTAGCATTAAAAAAATTAAGTAGATACATATACATAATACATACTTTTAGCATAAATTCTTGATGAGAAAGAATTACAGCATGAAGCATGAGTTATAGTGAAAGAATCTGTATAAGAAATTTAAAACATCATTCTTTCAATATTTAATATCAGGTACTGGGCTGGGTGTTGATGATGGATACAGACATGAATAAAGATACTGTCCCTGCCCTGAAGAAGCTCACAGACTTGGGAGTGAAGCAGACATGTAGAGATAAATGACAACTTACCCTGGTAAGTGCTAAAACAGAGGTTTGATTTGCTGTAGGTGCACAATGAAGGCAGAATTTACTACACTTGCCTGGAACCCCAGGAGGCTTCACAAAGTGATATTTGAATTGAGTTTCAAGGAATGATATAGTCCTGCCTGAGTTTTCTTGTGACTAAAAACAAAACAATGTAATATTCTTACCATTTTCATACAGTTTACAAGATATAGTCTGTTTCACCACAGCCCTAAAAAGTTTCTATGTTCCAATAGATGAAGAAGCTGGAGCTCAAAGATTAAGAAGCTAAAGGTCACAAAGATAGAGACAGAGAATTTGAGCCCAGATTTATATGGTTCCATACCCCTTACCATAACATTGTCCTGCCTTGTCCAGAAATATCCACTTTCACTCCTTGTTACCAAGCAATACACAGTTAACTTTTATCTGTGTGGACTTTCACTGTGGAAACTTACTCTGGAAGCACAAATAGAACATCAAATTTTGGGTTAAAGGATTGGGTCCAGGACTAGGGATGTTGCTCAGTGGTACAGTGCTTACCTAGCATTTGAGACCCTCAAAAAATGGGGGGGGGTGGAGAAAAATTGGGTATAAAATGAAAGCCTAAGATGGAAACTGTATACGCAATTCCACTTAGCCCACAGTGCCCTCTCCTTTCTTTGAATTTCATGCATATTCAGTTTTAAGATGCAAACTTTAAATTTCTGGTGTATGCCAGATTCCGTCATCCATGAACTGTAAATACCTTAAAGCCAGGGATAAAAAGTCTTATATTTCTCTGACACCTTTAAGACCCGGATTTCACACAAGCTGGCTCATTAATTGCTGATTCACTCAGTGCTTTAAAGAGTGCTTGGTAAATTTGTGATTCAAGTTAGGTTGACTGAAGTAAGACAACAGACTTAAGGTTTTACATGCTATAAAAGAAAAAGGTAGATTAAGCAGATTAGCAGATTAGTTTTTGGACTAGTAACTTTCAAGCATTAATGCACATTGGAATCACCTGCCTGCACTTGTAGACCTGTCCTGTTTCCTTTATTAGAAGGCAGAGTAGACAGGAATATTACTAGAAAGCAACTCAAGGGGAGCTGACTTGTAGGGAATTCATAGCCCATGTCTCCAAGGGATATGAATGTGCTGTTTTTATTGTTTTGCTTTCAGAGCAAAGAAGAGTAATAAATACAATAACTGCTCTCATTTATTGTTTCTAAGATGCTTGACACTGTTCTTGGTGCTTTAAGAATATTGTCTAGTTCTCACAGCACTCTGTAGTGCTACTATACCTATATTAATAATAGTGTGGGGAAAAAAATAAAAAGGAGCAGTAACTTCCCTAAGGTTAAAGAGGAAAAGCAAAATTGGGTATGATGGCTCATGCCTGTAGTCCCAGCACTGGAGAGAGGCTGAGACAGGAAGCTCCCTTGAGTCCAGTTCAAGACCAGCCTGGCAACATAGTGAGACCCCATTGAAAAAAAAAAAAAAAAAAAGACTGGGATTTAAGTCTGTTTCACCAAAGTCAAAAGTCTAGGGTTCGGTGGTTCCTTGGCACTAGGTAGCAAGGGAGCATCCCAGGGAGGCCTAAACTTGTCACCAAGGTGCCAATGGTACAAAGATGGAAGGGCACTCAGCACTTGAAGAATAAGGCCCTCCATGGGAGATTTCTGACATTAGTACTTGCTTCAGTGGGGATTTAAATTGAAATAAGATATCTGAGTTGGAGCTACCTAAGAGAATATTCCTGCATTAAGCTGGTGGCTTGCAAGGTACTTACATTTTTATTTTTAGCAAATTGCTAATGCCAGATTCTGCCTTTTCTCCAGAGACCCTCTAGGAATTTTCCATCTGCTGTCTAGTAGGAAAGTCCCACCCTAGACTTTTGTCTTCCTCTAGGTTAATTAAGACTGATGCTAGAGTCATCTCTTAAGGCCAGAGGGGGTTTAAGGTTGTTCTCCTCGAAGGACATCCAGTCACCCCACCGGATTGGAAAAAGCATAGTATTTTGATGGGGGAGCAGGAAAACAGCAGTTAAAAGCCCAAGGGAACAACTTTTTTGGGGGAAAATCATTTTGACTTAGAAATAGAAGTAGGGTGAAAAAATAGACAACTAGTTATCTATTAATTTCTCCACTCACATACATCTGTCTCTCTCAAACTGCCAGGATAGAGCAACAGTTTAATTTTTGGTGCTCTTAAAATAGCTGGCATTGATGAAGTATTCCCAGAAGACTTTTACTATTGTCTTACATTTTTAAAAACTGAGCATTAGATTTTCCATGCAGAGAACTGCTAGCTTTCAAGAAGTCAGAGTTTGCTTTTTCATCCTAAAATACTGGACGGGATGGGGGGGGCGGGGAATGTGGAGGAGAAAAAGATTTCAGATCAACGAATGAAGAACTCCCTCCCCATTCGCTCCAAACAACAGGTGGTTTGGTGTGCCTGGGTCAACTCCTTTAAGCACAACACAAATCGTAGGCGGAGTTTGCAAACGGAGTCTCCCTAGAACCTGCTGCTTAGAGATCCAGGAGCCCATCTGGTAGTGTGGGGCAGATGGGGATTCCTGCAGGAAAGGAGTGTTGGTAGTCAAGGGGCTCAACGATTTCGTGGTCCAGCAATACTTAGTTTTGCCTTTCTCCTTCAGTGTAATTCCATCCTCTCCACCTTCGGTTCTTCAGGGACCCCCTTCCGTTCTTTGCCGAGGAGTCCTCTCCATCCTGACCTCGGTCTTTCGAAGATTTCCCAGAAGAGCTATTTTTAGTGGTGGCTGCTCCGCTCCAACTTACCCAAGGGAGGAGCTTGCGGTAACCGAGCAAACGCTGCGCGCACAGAAGCCACGGGTTTTCCGCGCATTGTTAGGGATGAGGAGTGGAGGTGGTATCAGACACAGCCAATTCCCCCGGCAGAGCTCGCCAGGTGGGCAGCTCAGAGACCGGAGTGGCTCGATCTCGAAGCGGCTGGAGAAATTTCTTTTCCTGTCCTGAATAAAGTCCTCGGCGGCCGGCGGCAATCTTCACTGGCCGGCTGCGGGCACGGGGTGGTCTCTGCAGGGGAGGAAGTTCCCGGGCACTGCTGCCTGCGTCACAGCGGGGCTGGCACCGCGGAATCGGCTCGGCGGGCGGCGGCGGCGGCGGCGACCCCGGGGCCGGGCGCTGGGCGGCGCTGGCTGCCGCTGGCCCCGCTGCACGCGGGGCGGCGCTGGAGGCGGCTCCGTCCGTGGCCGGGGAGGCGCAGAGGAGGAGGGCTGCAGGGCTGGGGCGTTAGCTGCGTCCCGGCTCGGAGCCCGCGAAGAGGACGAGGAGGAAGGCGCCGCGGTGGCCGCGGCTGCAGCGCTCCGGGCGCGACAAGCCATGAGCAGCGGTCCCACGGGCGACCCCGCCATCGCTGGCTGCCGCTAAGCCCGGCCCCGAGACAGCTCGCCGCTCCCCAGCACCCTCTCGTGCCGACACCGTAGCACCCAGAGGTAAGGGCGGGGGAACCGTGGAGGGATGGAGAGGGGCGGCCCGCAGAGGGCCACCGGGCTCGTTCCGCTAGGAGAGCCGGAGCTAGGACTCGCCCTCCCTGCCTTGCTTGCTTTTCTGCCTTCTCCTGGCCCTGGGACAAGCAGAATGTGGTCGCCTGCCCAGCGTGCGGTGCCTGGAACCATCGGTTCTACTGTTTAGGAACCCGACAACCCCTACCCCACCCATCTCACGCTAGCACCGGCGTCCGCACGAGGAACCCCAGCCTGGCGCCAAGCGCAGCGCGGCCACAGCAGGTTCTGCGGGGGGGGGGGGGGGGGGGGGAGGGGGACACACGAGGGAAAAAAACGCGATCCATCCTCTTTCTTTCCTACCTGGAAGATCCCTGAGACCCCGGGGGCCTGCCCTTTCTGGTCTTTTCTCTCCTTGCCATCCTAGAGCCTCTAAAGTTAGCACTTTGTGGGGTGTGGAGGAGAATTTGAAGGTCTTTGTAGGGAACAAGAGAGCACTGTCCCCTCACCTGCAGTACCAGAGACGGGAGAGGGGCTTCGCGGGATCCGGCGGGCCCCAAAAGCCTGGTGTTTAGGCCAGCGATTGAGACTAGGACCGTTGCTTCTCTCTCACCCCCAAACTGAGCCTTCTTTATCTGCCTCTTTTCAGCTAGCTCCCAGCAAGGAGGTGGTTAGGGATGGAGTTAGCAACTCCAGGTTGTGCTCTCTAGATGCTAATGCCTTTCTTTTCTTGCTCAACCAATTCTTCCCACCCTCACCCACGCCTGCCCGTGTACATCAGATTTCAAACAGTTTCTTTAAAACCTCGCACAGTACCTGAGTTTGCAGTATCTATCCAGGCACTTAATCCACATCCTTATGCGGATATATCGGAGGGCCAAACTTCACTAGGTTTCAAATTCCTTAAGTATTTCAAACTCCCAGCAAACCAATTAGGAACACTTTCAGGTTACCATCCTCCTTAAAGTAAAAAATAAGAACCAATCAATCTTCGTAGGAGTGCCAGCATTTGGCAGAGGGAGGTTTGAATTACCCTATTTAACACAACCTCAGAGGAGAGAGGAATGGGTAGAGGAAATCACAGTTCCATTTTAGTCACATACTTCTTAGAAGACTTCAGTAGTACAAGAAATGTAGCCTTAACAAACGGTCACATTTCTGGACAGGGATGTGGTGGTTTCCTAAAGCAGATAAGGCTTCAGCCTGGACAGGTAATTCTCTCTGTTGTCCCAACACTGCAAAACCGACAGCGTGGTCAGTCTTATACATGTATATATTCTCTTTATTTTCTAATGATTTGTAGAAAACCCAAAATGTAGCCTGAACTTGACAGAATTTGCTCAGATTCATAAACCATATTGGATGTGTGGATTAAGGTAACAGATTAGATTTATACAGTTCTAATCTTTGATATTTGCATTTCTTGTGACTGCTTAAATAGGAAAGGCCAAAGGTGTAAAACAGATTTGCTTTCCTGTGGAATGACTAACTTAAATTCTGTCTTGTCCTGGGGTCTATTTGTTTTCTTTAGGAAGGACAGGGGGAACAGATGTCAAGGTGGATATTTTCTATGGTTCACAATAGATTTGCGGTAGATAGGATCCAACAACCCAGTGATTGTATAGAAGACAGTAAGCACAGTTAACAATTTTCTTACTAGTGAAGTTTTGATAATTTTGTTAGTGATGCTAGTCTGTTTTCAAATTTAATTAATATCTTTATTAATATTTAATGAAGTGATTATTAGTTTTATTTAATGAATTTGTTCAATTAATGAGGTGCTTATGTAATGTTTTTAAGGGAATGCTTCCAGTGAAAGACTACATTAAGTGCTGTAAGAGAAATGAATATTTTTTTTCACTTATATGAAGTTTATCTTTAAAAATGAGACAGTTATAAACAACAAAAAAGACAAAATTAGAACTGTTTTAATTCCTAAGTTTCAATTTTTGCCAAATTATTGTTATCACTTTTAAAAAAAAAAATTTAGTTGTAGATGGACAGAATACCTTTATTTATTTATTTTTATGTGATGCTGAGGATCAAACCCAGTGCTTCACACATACCAGGCAAGTGCTCTCCTGCTGAGCTACAGCCCCAGCCCTGTTGTGACTTTTCAATAGTGTATAGTATTATTAAGTTATAGTCACCAGTACATTTAGAATAAAGCCTAAGTTTAAAAAGAAATGAAATGGAAACTATACCTTATTTTGGCAAGCAGGTATTAATGATTTTTTATATGATGTATTGCTATACAATATAGTCTGGCTGCTCCAAGTCCCTAACACATTATCTCTGATTCTTATAACAAACCCCTAGAATGGATGGCCATCCACATTTTACAGAAGAAAGGAGCTCAGTTTGTGACTTTCCAAATACCTTAGAGCTAAGTTAATGCCTAATGAGAACAAACATCCTTAGTTTTTTGTTTTGTTTTGTTTTTGTTGTTATTGTTGTTTTCCTCCCACCCCTGGTCCTGTACCACTGAGCTACAACCCCAACCCTTTTTATTTTTTATTGTGAGACAAGATTTTACTAAGTTGCTCAGGCTGGCCTGGAACTTGGGATCATGCTGTTTCAACCTCTGGAGTCACTGGGATTACAGTTGTGCACCACCAGGCCCTGCCTCTTTAGTCTTAATGATACACTTTTTCTCATTATCCAAAGGCTCTTATTATTCCTACCTTAATTTATTGTTGACTTGACATAATGTCTATATGAGGAAACAGAGGTTGAGAAAGTAATCTGTCCAAGGTTTTGCATGTATCTAATATCCAGCAGGACTCTAATTTTCAGTCAGAGCCATTTATTTCAAAAATCTATGTTCTTGCCACAGATTTCTATTAAATGAATGAATTAAAACTTGGCCTAATGGACTATTCACTCCTGCCCATCAGCTATTGTCTTCTACATGGAGGAGAGGATCCTACTCCCAAGAGTTCACACATCATACCTGGAGTGTTGGCTGTATCTCCATTCCTGCACCACTCATGAAAGCTTATTACAACCAATGAGGGTGACATTACTATGGAGATGTTCTTGAATCCATTTACTTTTTTAAAAAGGTATAAATCATTGGCATGGAGTAAAAAGGGTATCCTCAAGATAGGATTATTAAAGGAATAGCTGCTATCATATTTTGCCTCAATTGCCTAGCAGGAATACAAAGGAGCTTACATTATTGAACTTCTGTAAGCCCTGGTTTTCCTTTCCTCATGTGTAATGGAATTAATAAAACCTACATAGCTGCTTGTTGTGTGGATTAAATGTAATTACACATGCAAAGCACAGATTCCTTCTTTATATACAGCTGTACTGAAGTCTATATCAGATTTTAGTATCTTTAACTTTTGAATCACATCCTTTTTTTGTAGTCCTGAATTAGAAATATATACTGCCCTTTTGTAGATTTTCCTTTGCCCAACATTGCATATTTTTTAGAACTTTACTAGCAGTATTTCAGTGACAGGAATCTGTATGTTTTAGCAAACACACTTCCTGTTTTCTGCCTTTTCTGATTCTCAGCTTTGCTTATCACTCAAGGCACCAGACAATGGCAGTATCTGCCCCCCCTCAACCTCACTCTTGACCACACCCCTGCTAGCTGAAATTCTGCATCTTCAAAGCACAGCCTAAACTCCACATCCTTCCTGAGTCCATATGCCTCCCTCTGAATCCTTAGTGTATTTCTAATTCAAATAACACATACCCTCATGCTTTTAAAAAATATTTTTTTCAAGCTATTTTCCCAAGAAGTACAGTATATAAAACTAAGGTTAGGGACATTTCACTATTTCTTTATATTCTTTACATAGGACTGCACTTCAAAGATTTTTATTTCCTGAATGAAAAACAAATCATATGTTTTGAAAGAGATCCTAAAATAATTAGGAAACATACCCAAATTATTTGTTTCTATTACATGATTGTTAGTGACACTTTCCTCATCATTTTGAAGTTTGTTCCTTTCATCCTTTTCCAATAGTTTAACTGACATTACATTTCCTCGGAGGCCATGGTTCTTAAGGCCACTAGGCCACTAGGCGCCACAGCAGATAGGAAAATTTCATTAATAAATTGCTCCAAGTGTGATATAAAAACCATATTAAGGGCTGGGGTTGTGGCTCAGTGGTAGAGCACTTGCCTAGCATGTGTGAGACACTGGGTTTGATCCTCAGCACCACATTAAAAAAATAAATAAATAAAATAAAGTTATTTTTTTTAAAAAAACCTTAGGTTGCAAATATATTAAGTACTTCAATATTTGAGGACTTTGGCAGTGTAGAAGGGTAATGGTCCAGGTGGATTTCTTTAATTAGGAACTGAATTTACCTGAGAGGAAGGAAGCTTGAGATGATAAGCGAGGAAGATTTCAAACCAGTTTAGTTGGAAGTAGGACTAATTGTGGCCCAGTGCGGAGGCTACAGCCAGAAATGACCTTGAGGAGAGAATTAGCATAAGTAGAAGGAAGACCCAGACAGTCTCATCACAGTTAGGGCTGGAATAAGTAAAAACGAAGAGGCAAAAGAAATGAAGTATGACCAAAATACTGTATGATTGAGACCTGCTAGATATTGACCATTCCTTTACTATTAAAATAGGAAAGAGACATGCATCAGGCAGGGCAAGAAAGGAGACAAACTAATATAGCCTTACACATCTGGCACATGAGTATACTCCCCGTTGCTCCCAGGGTTAGCATAGAAGAACAAGAGGGTACCTCTCAGAGCTTCATCTAAAATAGGTAATTTTCAGGAATATATTGAAAATATCTTAATTATTAAAAAGTAGGAATGAGTATGGTCTTTTTAAATATCAGACACGAAAACAACAACAAAAACAACTATCTACTTAGAAGTGTTTTAGGAGCAAATTTAGGAACATTTTCTGGTGTTGGATGGGTTTATTGTTATTATTTGGTTTGGCTTGGTTTTGGGTGCTGGGGATGGAACGCAGGACCTTATACATGCTGAGCATGTGCAGTACCACTGAGCTATACCCCACACCCTGGATGGATATCCTTTTGAAAGTGTGATTCTGTAGACTGTTGTGTAGAACTGAATGACAGTTGATAGAGGAACTGAAACAAGGGTTCAGAAAGTTCAGCAAAACTCAAAAATCAGTCATAAGAAAGCTGTTTTAAAGCTTAGGGAGGTAACTGAAAATGTTTCAGATAACCAAAATAGTTTGCATCAAGGAAGTTCTGGAGAGTTAGACATTGTTTAAAGAAACTTTCTAAAGACTCAGAAGAACCAAAGCTATTCCCATTGCCAGAGAAGGCTATAGAGGTAGAACAAAGAGGAAAGTTAGTTTGGTTAAACCAAACGTTTTTGCTCCAAAGTCTGCAGTACAAGAGAGAACATGCTGGAGTGCATAGGGAAATGTTTCTCAACCCACTTTTCACGATCATCCTCAGTGCACAAGCCTTTTAAAAGAGAAATTGTAATACTGCAGATATATTTTACTATGTATCTGTTCATGGACCCTGATGGACCACAATCATTAGTTAAGATTTTTTTTTACACTATGTCTTCCCACCCCAACAAATGGGTGTCACATGGTTCAGTGTTATGTCAGAAATAACCAGAGCCATATACAGCTAAAAACATGAAGAATGGTCAGTGTATCAATATGTTTTGAATGAGTGCACAGCATACATTAATTTACAAATCCTCTGCAATTATATTGCTACTTGGTTTTCCTTCTATAAAATAAACACACTTTATCTTAAACTGAAATTTACATGTGAAAAATGTAAGACTCCTACTTGCTCCAATTTCACATTGGCAAAATAATTAAATTCCTAAAGTTATCTCCCAGAGCCACCTCTACTTGCATCCTTTTGTTTTCTGCATGAGTAGCCTTCCCCAAACTTCGCATACTTAATTTCCTTTTTTTTTTTTTCTGATGATCCTGACAATGCTCTGTTAGCCATTCATTCTTGTGGCTGTTCAATTACATATGCGATAAACTAGTTTGTCTATATCAGAGAAGTCACACCTTAAACCACATGTTTATAATTATGAAACACTGTGTCACCTGTCAAAAACACTTCAGGGCTAGAGGTGTGGTTCCGTGGTAGAGTGCCTGCCTAGCATATGCAAGGTGCTGTTTTCGATCTCTAGCAATGCAAAAGATTTCCGTTCACAGCAAGTAGATATCTGGGGAGGGTGTGGCCCCTGAAGTTGTTCTTGGCTTTTTGCATCTGGTTCGTTGCACAGGTTCCCTAGGGAGTATAAGCCTGGCCTCCTGATGTCTAATCTTGGAAGTTACTAGAAGAGCTACCTTATCTTTTTAAATGTTGGCTATTTTCAGCATCTGGATCCTATTGTGCCCTGGCATGTTTCTTACCCCCACAACTACTCATCTCTCATCTTTTCAGCTTTTATTTTAACCATATTGTCCTTTTCTTTTTCTTTGTTCTCAAACAATTTAAAAAATATATATATATTTTACAACTTTTCTCTGTGTTTGATGTTTGGAGCTCAGTGAGACTTCCATGAAGCCAGAAACCTTATCTGTGTTGGGCACCACCCTGTCAGCAGCACTGCAAAGTGCCTGGGATGGAGCTGCTCAAGAAATAGTTGTGTCATTAGTATTTAGTGGTTTGTTGGTTTGGTTTGGTATTGGGGATTGAATCCCCAGGACATTTACTACCTACTCTCTTGGAGTACATTCATTTCCTTCTCTGCTATTTTAAGTTCTGGTAATGAAATTTTAGTATGAAATCACCTTTCTTTTGTAGTATTTATTTATTTTTTAGTTGTACACGCTACCTTTATTTTGTTTGTTTATTTTTATGTGGTGCTGAGGATTGAACCCAGGGCCTCGCATGTGCTAGGCAAGCACTCTAATGCTGAGCCCCAGCCCTGAACCACCTTTCTTAATAGAGACACTAAAATGTATATGTAAATATTTCTACTTGTGATTGAAAATTAGGAGAAAGCATACAAAAGTTAATTATAAACTGGCATATAAAAAAAAGCATAAAGTCAGGACATCTGAGTAAATCCTGTGTAAGTTGCTAAATAAGCTAAATATGTGAAAACTCCTGGGTCCCGTGGGTTCCATCTGTAGATTTTTAAGAACTTGTCAAAATTTATAAAAATTACTTAGTAGTCTTTTTCAAATATCTGAGGTTTATGAAAATTAAAAACTTGTTTAAATATCTCCCTTTGTTTGGTAAATAGGAAAATGAAATCTAACTTGTAGAAAAATGATTATTTAGTCAGTTATACCTGGATGTTTTTGAAGACTTGAAGAATGATTTCATTAAGAAAACACTATCAGGCTAATTTATATTTTCTCCCTTGACATTAGCAAGGTCTAGAACCATGTGCCTATCAGTAAAGTTAGGAAACACTGTCCAGCACATTTGCCTTTCCAGCTAAAGCACAGCTGTGTGGATCATTGTAACTGATCACTGAAAGTGGTTATCAGTTGAGGAGTGAGTAGCTACAGATGTGTGTCTGGGGGGGTGGGGATCTGAGTTTTATGTTTCAACATTTTTCTAAGGATTTGGATGGCATAAAATAAAATATATATCTGATATTTATATAAATGACTCCCTATTGGACACAGTGTACTGGTGTTAAAGCAAGTATTTGAGATAAGCTTGGCAAAATTATATTAATAAAATTAAGATGAAAGGAAATAGTTAAAAAAACAAGCAGTTCAATTAAATTGAAGATAAATACAGGTTGGTATCTTAAAGAAAAATAAACAAGCAAACAAACCATACAAATGTACTTGATGCTGATTTTATTATGTTCATTGTTGTATTTAGAAAAGTGTTAAGAACAGCACACAACATATTGCAAAAGATCAGAATATATTTTCTGAATGAATAAATGAATGAAATGTATGATAGAGAATGACTATGTGCTGTTAGGGTAAAAGCGCATGGTGCTGAATAACTAATAAACTGTTAGAAAACAACCTTTTGGACAAATAATTTATGAGCAAAGTTTTATTTATATCTTTAAAGAGTTCTGATAGGTCCATTCAAAAATTATTCTTAGGAACATTTGATTTTTAAAAAGTAGATGGTTAGGCTACATTTTAAAACGTGGGTTCAGGGTCACTACTTGACTCTTGACTGACAGCTAACAACTGAATGGCTAGGTAACTGATTTCCAGGAATAAATACTATCCTAATTAGAGTTAATTTTTAAAATTTCTTAAGCATCTTATCAGGAATGTTAATTTTCTTCACCAGAGAGTGTGAATTCTCCCAACAAGTAGATTCTGTCCCAGATCAAGTGTGAAAGTTTTTGTTTTTAAGTCACTCAATTTAGAAAGTCTTTACAAATCTGTCTTGGTCAAGGAAGGATCCATTCACCTCATTCCATTTTTTTTTTTTATGTTGAGGTCATTAAATTTGTGACCTACTAATACACTTTTCAGATTTCTTTATTTATGCTGTACATTCACAATCATGATTATTTTGCTCTGGTATTCTACATCAGGGAAGATTTTTTTTTTTTAAAACCAGGGATTGAACCCAGAGGTGCTTGCCCACTGAGCCACATCCCCAGCCTTTTTATATTTTATTTAGAGACAGGATCTTACTGAGTTGCTTAGGGCTTTGCAAAGTTGCTGAGGTCGGCTTTGAACTCACCATCCTCCTACTTCAGCCTCCCCAGCTGCTGGGATTACAGGCATGTGCCACCACCCTCAACTAGGGAAGACTTTTTTCAAAGCGTAGTCTAACACGTTCAGTATTATCTATTTCAATAATGCATGGACATGGACTTCTATGTTTTCTGTATTCTGTCCTATTTAGAGTGTTTTATTTAAAAAGGTACAGCAAGAGGTGCTTATCACACCATTTAAACTATCTTGTGTAATCAAGTTCATTGCTGTGTGGTACTGAACAACTACAAAGGCAAAGAAGTTAACTCTTTGCTGAGACTCTAGAATACAAGTTTTATTGCTTCTTTCAAGCTACATTTTACATTTTACTCTCTTCTCAGCTTATCTACTCCCAAGACCAGAATCCAAGAAGTATGTGATTTATCTCCATCAGATTTTGTCTATGGTATTTTTCACTGTGATAACCCTATTTTCTTAAGGACCCACTTTTCCCCCTAAGATTCTTGTCCTGCTAGGAAGTTCCAGTCTTTACTTCCTAAAAAGTTGAGATTCTGAAGGTTATAGAGTAGGTCATTGGAAGGATGTTGTAGGCATTACCATTTGTAATTTGTATCACTAATACCTTAATAGTGGGTCGTCATGCCAAACTAAATAAATCTCTAAATGTGACACTTTTGGCACCACACACTACATATTTGTTTTATTAAATTATATACAGTAGGAAGGAGAACAGAATCTTAGTGAACCTATGCAAAGAACCACATTACTAGGAGCCATAAAGGGTCTCAATTTGCATACTAATGACTGCCATTCTGCATGGTTTTGTAGGTGAGACAAACTTTTGAGTCACATTTTCTAGGGGAACATAGATTCCATAATAGTAAAGTTAATCTACAGATAAGATTGTATTGCCTTTAGTAGTTAGAATAAAGTTTATTTAAATGATCTTTAACAAAAACTAGTTGTGTTTCTCTAAGTTGGCCTTTATTAAAAAGATTATGTTTACTAATTCATGGTCAGAACTTTTTCTGTTATTCCATATATGATGTCTTCCTTCCTTCCTGCCTTCCTTCCTTCCTTTCTTTCTTTTTTGTATCAGCTATTTTTATTTTGAGGCAGGGTCTTGCTAAGTCGCTTAGCACCTCACTGAGTTGCTCAGGCCCTGAACTTGCAATCCTCCTGCCTCAGCCTCCCAAGTCTCTGGGATTATAGGCATGCACCATGGTGTTGGCAGAATGTTGTCTTTCATGATATTGGAAATTTTGTAAGTTCCAGAATTCTAAAGAATATGCTCATGTGGGACGTATTATGAAAAATTTAATCCCTCAACTCCTAAAATAGGGTTATTTGGTAATATACCAAACAGATTGAAATTTTGAAGTAGCTACGAACATAACCAAAGTATCAAATATGTGTAAGTTAGAACTCTTTGGGTTTTACAACTTTTAAAAAAGATACCTTACAAATTCACTGAAATAACCTGCTAAATTAAGGGTTAGAGATCATCTAAGAAGGGGACTGAGGCTGTGGCTCAGTGGTAGAGTGCTTGCCTGGCATTGTGAGGCAATGGGTTTGATTCTCAGCACCGTACATAAATGAATAAAATCAAGGTCCATTGACAACTAAAAAATATTTAAGAAAAAAAAAAGAGATTAAGAAGAAAAAGGGAGAGGGTATCAAATACCTTTCAAAAAATAAATGTCAGTGGAGGAGTAGCTTCTATTAATTAATTCTCAAGCAGAGAAAGTTATAAACTCTGAACAAAATATGAAACCCAACTCTTTGAAGGCACAGGAAAGCAATGAAAAGCAAGTTGGAACTGGAAGGGAACTGATCCTTGAGAAATAGGAACTGCAGTGAATGAGATTTGAATCATGGATTTTCTTCTGAAACACTTACCCAGTTCCTGCGGCCCAGAGCTATGAAATCTCAAACCAAATGCTGTAGTCATGCTGACTTGAAAAAGCAGAGGGAGCAGTTTGAGCCTTCCACAGTGGCTGAAAAATGAAGGGGAAATTCTAGAAAAAAGGGAATCACCTAAAAGGGAAATCCCTCAAATCTACATTATAAACTCCTTGCTGGTCTTTGCCTGACCTCAAAAGTGCTCTCGAGACAAGGAAAAAAGGCACACTCATACATTGCTGGTGGGACTGCAAAATAGTGCAGCCAATATGGAAAGCAGTATGGAGATTCCTTAGAAAATTGGGAATGGAACCACCATTTGACCCAGGAATCCCACTCCTCAGTCTATAACCAAAGGACTTAAAAACAGCATACTACAGGGACACAGCCACATCAATGTTTATAGCAACACAATTCACAATAGCTAAATTGTGGGTCCAACCCAAATGCCCTTCGGTAGATGAATGGATAAAGAAAATGAGGTATATATACACAATGGAATATTACTCAGCATTAAAAGAGAATAAAATCATGGAATTTGCATATAAATTGATGGAGTTTGAGAATACAATGCTAAGTGAAGTTAGCCAATCCCCCAAAACCAAATGCCAAATGTTTTCTCTGATTTAAGGATGCTGATTCACAATGTGGTTGGGAGGGGGCATGGAAGGATTAGTTGAACTCTAGATAGGGCAAAGGGGTGTGAGGGGAAGGGAGGGGGAATGAGAGTAGGAAAGGTGGTGGAATAAAATGGACATCAATACCCTAAGTACATGTATAAAGACATGAATGGTGTGACTCTACTTTGTGCACAACTAGAGATATAGAAAATTGTGCTCTATATGTGTCATGTGAATTGTCATGCATTCTGATGTTGTGTATATCAAATTAAAATTTAAAAATAAGAAATAATTTTTTTAAAAAAAAAAGTGCTCTTGAGAGGTGAGAATCCCTGGAACCTAACTGATGACCAGAGCTGGAGAACTGAAAGAGCAGACTGTAGGCTTCAGCTGCCACCCACCTTAGGGGAGACAGTGCAGAGTTAGACTGTAGCCATGCTATGGCTTGCTAAAACTGAAATCAGTTCTTTTCAGTAGAAAGAAACTGACTTCAGAACTTCCATAATTATCATCCAGAATATTCAGTAAGAATCAATTATCAGAAAAATTTAACCTATAATTAAGACAAAGAATAATCAATAGAAACTAACTCCAAGTTGAGATAAATGTTGAATTAACAGATTATTATTTTTGAACTGCTATCATAGCAATCAGAAAAGAAATACAGTCATAATGAATTAACAGATGGAGGACCCTTGCAAAAGAAATGCAAACTATAAAAAGCAACAAAATAGAAATCTAGGATGAAAAATCCACTCAATGGGCTTAATTCCAAATTGAAGAGAGCAAATAAGAAACAGAGAACTTAAATATACATCTGTGGAAATTATACAATCTGCAGACTAGAAAGAAGATTGAAAAATATTGAACAGAGCCACAATGACATGTGGGACAACATTAAGAGTATAACAACATCCAGCAATGAAAAGAGAGGGGGGGAAATGGAAAGAATAACAGAAAAAAAAATTGAAGAAACAAATTTCCAAAATTTGGTGAAAAATCCAAGAAGCACGTACAAGCAGGCTAAATACAACAAAACTATCCCTAGATATATCACCATAGTCTAACCACTGGAAACCAAAGATGCAGAGAAAGCTATAAAAAGTTCGAGAAAATAAAAATACATTTCAGACATGACAACAATATGGATGAAGACTAAATTTTTCTCAAAAAAGGCACAGAATATTATTATTGAATGTTGTAGTGTATTCTTTGACCACAATAGAATTTAATTAGAAATCAGTACGATATCTAGAAGAGTATCAAAGATTCGTAAATAAAATGAGAAGCCTCCACATACCTTTCAGGCCAAAGAAAATTTAAGAATATTTCAAGCTGAATAATAAAAATATTACATCAAAAATAATGGGAAAAAATGATAAGACGTAGCTAAAGCAGGTTATAGGTAGGTTGCTAGGTGAATAGATAATAGGTATTTAGGAAATAGATGTAGTTTTATAGAGCTTGATATGTTTATATTAGAAAAGAAACACTTGATGGCAGTGATCCTAATCTCTACAAGAAGCTAGATGAAATGCCCCCAACATAGAAGGAAAGACTTAATAATAGAATTAAAAATAGACTAAATAATAGAATTAATAAGATGGAAAACAGATGAATGATAGAAAATAACTAAAAAAAGCCCAAAGTCAGTTCTTTGAAAAGTTTAATGACCCTAGCAAAACCTATAAAGAGGTGAAGAGAGCGAGAGAGGGTGAAATGGAGAGCCCAAATTGCCAATATCAGGAATGAAAGCGGGGTGTCATTGAGATGAGAACAGCAAGGAAATGTTGTGAAAAATGAAGACCCAATACACTTGACAAATTAAATAAATTGCGTGGGTGGGGTTTCTCTGAAAAGCACAACTTATAAAGTCTGACAAAAATTTTATTCTTAACCAAAAATGTTCCTATAAGGAAAAGTTAAGAGACAAGGGGTTAATCCCAAGAATGCAAGGGGGGTTTAGCATTCAAAAATCAATCAATATAAGGGTATACCAAAATATGTGTTCTAAATCTTTTGTATACATCCTACACTGATTTTGTTGCATTCCTGTGTACCTTTGCTTTACCTTTTTTGTTAGTTTAAACTGACTTAACCTTTTAGACTAAAATACGTTTCTTACAACTTTATATTCTGCCTGAAAAACAATACTTGCCATACTAAAGTCGTAGCCTGTGAAGTACAAAAATCTGTAAACTATTCCTATGTGACTATCATACTGGAAAACAGAGGAAACTTTATTATGTACTCAACATTTTTAACATTTGTTCATGACGTTGAAATGATAAAGACTCTTTAACATTTAAGTCTCAAAACATTTGTTTGTTTTAAAATAGCCTATGGTTGGGCTGGGGATGTGGCTCAAGCGGTAGTGCGCTCGCCTGGCATGCGTGTGGCCCGGGTTCGATCCTCAGCACCACATGCAAACAAAGATGTTGTCCGCCAAAAACTAAAAAAAATAAATAAATATTAAAATTCTCTCTCCCCCCACCTCCCTTCCTCCCCCCCTCTCTCTCTTTAAAAAAAATAACCTATGGCTATCATTATTCTTAAAAGTGAAATTTTGAATGCCTTTCCTCTAAAATCAAGAATTGAGCAAAGATACCTGCTTTCATTATTTCCATTCAACATTGTACAGGAAGCTAGCCAGTGCTATAAGGATGGAAAAAAAAAAAAAGAGTTAAAGACAAATATTGGGTTTAGGGTTGTTGCTGGGTTCGATCCTCAGCACCACATAACAAATAATGATATTGTGTCCATATGCAACTAAAAAAATATTTAAAAAAGACAAATATTGGCAAGAAAGCATACAGGCTTTAGAAATTAAGGTTCCATATTGTAAGGAATCTACAAAGCAATAATTAAAAATAATAAGGGCCACGCTAATCTCTAACTTAAAAAAAAAACTTAGAAGTAAAACTGTTAATAACCACTGTGTCAGTCAGCCCTTGTATGCAAACATGGATTTGATTTTACTTATCCTGAAAGGGTGTCTAATAACATAATCACATTAACACTATTTTACCTATTTTTTTTCACTTAAAAGCTTTTCCTATAATATGAATGCAATAAACAGAAACACCTCTTCTTGACCTAATTAAGGAAATAAAGAGCAGATAAATGAAAACTAATTATTTCTAGCATCCTGTAACTTGTGGGTGCCACAGCCTGGATTAAAGGAGAAAAGCAAACTTTGGTGCTACTTAGATGCTATCTGGTGTCTCTGGTGTCTATCCTGTATGTTCCGGGCATAAAGGTACCTGCTCCTGTTTTTATTGCTCCAAATTTGAAACATATTTTCAAAATTACAGCAACATTTTTAAATGATGTTAGATGAGAGTATAGATGCCCAAGGGTAAGAGAAGGCCATAGTTTCAGCTGGCTTATTAACTAATAACTATATCAGAAAGTATATGAAAAGTGTTAGAATTTTAATCTCTCTAGAGGCTAGAAATCTTTATTGGTATATTTGTTTGATTGTAGTTACTTATAATTTTGAAATACCAAAAGGCAGCACAAAAGCAGGAAAGCTAATTGCCCCTTCTGAAGGAGCACATTTGGGCTCAGTGTGGAGAAAAATAGTGTTTGCCATCTGGGTACCACATACAGGAAGGAAATATATTATATTGAGGAAAATCAATTCTAGAAATATTTTTTTTTCTTTTGGAGTTACTGTTATCTATCCTTCTTAACTACTTAAAAAGTAATTTTATCTCAATGTTATTTTTCATGTAAGTCACATCAGTCAAACCATGGTGGATGACAATATTTTTAAAGTCTTAAATTTCAGTTTTTAAAGATTCAAGTAGTTTTATAAAGCATATTATAAGACAAGGATTATAGTCTTACTTGAATGTTATGAAGAACACAATGTGTTTATGTGTAGGTATGATACATAAGTTAAAACTCTATGATAATTATTTTGCCAAAGATTATTCATAATTGCCTACTTTTAATATTAGTTCATGCTCTTAAAATTAGTTAACTTGAATTATAATTTGTATTATCACCAAATAGTAATATAACCATTGTTCATATTATCAGGTCTAGGGGTATAGCTCAGTGGCAGAGTGCTTACCAACATGCACAAGAAAGGCCCTGATTTCAATCCCTAGCAAACCCTGCCCCCCCCCCAAAAAAAAAGACTTATTAAAGAAATGTGACATTTCATGAATCTCACATTACAGCATTGCTTCAAATTTACAACCATTAAAGAAACAGACACTAGTTACAATTCAGTGTTGTTGAGATACAAGCAAGTTAACACTTTCCAGTTAAGTGGGCATCCTGTCAGAGAACAGTAGGATGAACTAAAGAACTTGAACTGCTGGGTACAGTGGCCTGTAATCCCAGCAGCTTGGTCCGCTGAGGCAGGAGGATCACAAGTTCAAAGCCAGCCTCAGCAAAAGTGAAATGCTAAGCAACTCAGTGAGACCTTGTCTCTACAGAATATACAAAATAGGGATGGGGATGTGGCTCAGTGGCTGAGTGCCTCTGAGTTCAATTCCAGTACCAGTAAATAAATAAAGTACTTGAACTAAAACACATTTCAACAGCTTTATTGAGATACAATTTAGATACCATCATATTAGTCTACAATGTTTAATCATCAGATTTTAATATAATTACAGAGTTATACAAGCATCACCATAATCTAATTTTAGAACATTTCATCATCCCCAAAAGAAATGTGTACCCAATAACTGTCATTCCCCATTCCCAATCATACCAGGCTGTAAGCAGCCACTAGTCTGTTTTCTGTTCTATAGATTTGCCTATTCAGGACATTTCCTACAAATGATATGATACATGATTTTGTTGTTGTTGTTGTTGTTAGTAGTAGTAACTTTCGTTCAGTTAGCATACATTTGAAGTTTTCCATGTTATAGCATGCATTACTACTCCATTTTTTTAAATTGTCAAATAGTATTCCATAGCATGGGCATACCACATGTTGTTTATCCCTTCATCAGCTGATAGACATTGAGTTTGTTTCCACTTGGGATATATATATATATATATATATGTAATTCTTATATAAACATTTATGAGGAAGTTTTTGTGTGGATGTACTTCATTTCCATTCTCTGGGATAAAAATGTAAAATTGGACATTTTGATATAAACTAGGTATAATTTTGCATCACATCCCAAACTACAATCAAATAACTGCTAAAACATTTAAGTATCTTTTTAATGAAATGTAAAAAAATAGTTTAATTTGTGTGAGTATTCATCATTATTAGGGCTATCAATTGAATTTTAAATTTTATATAATTCACTCCTAGTTGTGTGTAAAGTATTATTAAAACACTAATAAAATGCCTTATATTTTGGATTTTTAAAATTCTGTTTAAGAAATAGAGAAAGGGTGGCTGAAAGCTGACCGTAAGCTATTTTCATAATTTTTGTTCATTAAAAATTGGTAACCTGTACACCATTCATTAACTCCAAACTGCATTGTTTTTCCTCTTTTTGTTGTGTGTCAGGGGAGGGTGAAATTTTCAGATTCCATTATTCTAGATACATATAAGTGTTTGATAGTTTCTAACTGGAAAATGTAACCTCCATTCATTTAAAAGACAGTCCAGTTGATTTCTCTGTGGAAAGAGGGAAGATAACTTCTAAAAGTAAAACATCCTGTACCATTGATCTACCAGCCTGTTTTTGTGCCAGTACCATGCTGTTTTTGGTACTATTGCTCTGTAGTATAGTTTAAGATCTGGTAGCGATACCACCTGTTTCACTCTTCCTGCTTAGAATTGCTTTAGCTATTCTGGGTCTCTTATTTTTCCAGGTGAATTTCATAATTGCTTTTTCTATTTCTGTAAGGAATGCCGTTGGGATTTTGATCGGAATCACATTGAATCTGTAAAGTGCTTTTGGTAATATGGCCATTTTAATAATATTAATTCTGCCTATCCATGAGCAAGGTATATCTTTCCATCTTCTAAGGTCTTCTTCTATTTCTCTCTTTAGGGTTCTATAATTTTCATTGTATAGATCTTTCACCTCTTTTTAAAGTTGATTCCCAAGTATTTTATTTATTTATTTATTTTTTGAGGATATTGTGAATGGGGTAGTTTTCCTCATTTCCATTTCAGAGGATTTGTCACTGATATACAGGAATGCCTTTGATTTATGGGTGTTGATTTTATATCCTGCCACTTTGCTGAATTCATTTACTAGTTCTAGAAGTTTCTTGGTAGAACCTTTTTGGTCTTCTAGGTATAGAATCATATCATCAGCAAATAGTGCTAGTTTAAGTTCTTCTTTTCCTATAGTTAAACCTTTAATTTCTTTCATCTGACTAATTGCTCTGGCTAGTACTTCAAGAACTATGTTGAATAGAAGTGGTGAGAGAGGGCATCCAGAAGAGAGGACACAGAGACCAACCCACAAAATTACAACTACATTATATTAGACAAAGGTGCTAAAAACATGCAATGGAGAAAGGATAGCATCTTCAACAAATGGTGCTAGGAGAACTGGAAATTCATATGCAACAAAATGAAATTTAATCCCTGTCTCTCACCATGCACAAAAGTTAACTCAAAATAGATCAAGGATCTAGGAATCAAACCAGAGACTCTGCGTCTAATAGAAGAAAAAGTAGGCCCTAATCTTCATTACGTGGGGTTAGGCCCCAAATTCCTTAATAAGACGCCTATAGCACAAGAATTAAAACCAAGAATCAACAAATAGGACAAATTCAAACTAAAAAGTTTTTTCTCAGCAAGAGAAATAATATGTGAAGTGAATAGGGAGCCTACATCCTGGGAACAAATTTTTACCCCTCACACATCAGATAGAGCTCTAATCTCTAGGGTATACAAAGAACTCAAAAAGTTAAACAAACAAACAAAAAAAAACCCAACATAACCCAATCAATAAATGGGCCAAGGACCTGAACAGACACTTCTCAGAAGAGGATATACAATCAATCAACAAATACAGGAAAAATGCTTACCATCTCTAGCAATCAGAGAAATGCAAATTAAAACTACTCTAAGATATCATCTCACTCCAGTAAGAATGGCAGCCATTATGAAGTCACACAACAAGTGCTGGTGAGGATGCGGGGAAAAAAAGTACACTCATACATTGCTGGTGGGACTGCAAATTGGTGCAGCCAATTTGGAAAGCAGTATGGAGATTCCTTGGAAAGCTGGGAATGGAACTACCATTTGACCCAGCTATTCCTCTTCTCGGAGTATACCCTAAAGACCTAAAAACGGCATACTACAGGGACACAGCCACATCATTGTTTAAAGCAGCACAATTCACAATAGCTAGACTGTGGAGCCAACCTAGATGCCCTTCAATGGATGAATGGATAAAAAAAATGTGGTATTTATATGCAATGGAATATTACTCAGCACTAAAAAATAACAAGATCATGGCATTTGTAGGGAAATGGATGGCATTAGAGCAGAATATGCTAAGTGAAGTTAGCCAATCCCCCCAAAACAAATGCCGAATGTCTTCTCTGATATAAGGGGGGATGACTCAAAATGGGGTAGGGAGGAAGAGCATGAGAAGAAGATTACCTCTAGATAGGGAAGAGAGGTGGGAGGGAAAGGGAGGGAGAAGGGGAATTGCATGGAAGATGGAAGGAGACCCTCATCGTTACACAAAATACATGTATGGCGATGTGAGAAAAAAAAAAAAGAAGTGTATCACATTAGATTGGGTAGAGAAAAGTGATGGGAGGGGAGGGGAGGGGTAGGGGGGAAAGGAAGGACAGCAGAATAAAATAGACATTATTATTGCTGTGTATATATACGTGACTGCATGACCAATGTGATTCTGCAACCTGTACAATCAGTAAAAAAAAAAAAAAGTAAAACATCCTTCTGTAATTAACACTCTTTCAGTCACAAATTATTCGCCAGGGATGTTGGTGGAGGACCTGTCTTGATAGATTACAGATTCTATCTGTTCGGGCCTGCTTAGGTCTATTTAGAGCTCTTCTTTTAATTCACTGTCAGCTGCTGACCTGGCAGCCGTGCCCTTTAACCCTTTCTCTTCACCCTCTGTGTAACCATCCAGGCAGATTTGACGTCTCCATTCATTTCAAAATGAATCCATTTGGTAATGATGTGTTCTCTAAGACAGGACAAACTCCTGTGCTCCTGTAACCTTCAATCGCAAAGATGTTCTAAGCAAATGGGAAGCTGAAGGTTGAGTAGGTACCCAAAGAATTCATTGACCAAAAAAAAAAACAAAAAACAAAAAACTGCTTATAGACAGGCAAATGCACAGAAAACCTCTGAGCCAATTCCCATCTACAGATTTAATTATAAGACAAATGCAAATTCAGAGGCAGCTATATACACAAATGAACCCATGGCAGGCAAAACACAAGACAAGTTAAGGCTTCTCTGCATGTTGTCAGAAGATAATTTTCAAAAAATTAAATATGGCTCAGACAAATGTAGAATGAACATATCAAAGATTTATTTTACTCATAAATGAAGGAGCCAACAGTATGACAAAACTGATTCAAACAATATTCATGGAATTATTTTTTTAAAGAATGTTAGAATAACATTGCTAGGGTATGTATAAACTCGCAAATGTACTCCAAAGAAATAAAAGTCATATTGTGTTGAATTTTCTTTTCTACTGGACAAAAAATGTACAAGTCTGGAATTTAACTAGAAGTAATTAGCAAGTCAAAAAAGGGCATATTTCCCTAAATAATCTTTGGGTGGCCCAGTTAAATAATTATTCAGTATTACATTGAAAGGATATACTGTTCTCCTTTTGCCGTATTCCAAGGTTTTTTTTATACTTTTTTAAACAATTCATACTGGCATATCCTAAACCTTATTTTTAAGAGTTTTAGTTGTTTCTTGGTAATGCAATACACATTTGTATTATGTCAGATACAAGACACTGGTCATGGAAGTCCTCAAACTCAAAACATGGGCCAGAAGCTTTGGGCCTACTCTTTATTTCTGTTCTTAGGTTACCTATGTATTTTAAAACCTTTCTAATTCCATCTTAGGGACAGAATTCTGTTTTAACTGCAACCTCATTTTAACCAATTGTTAGGACCCAAACAACTTTCCAGACTCCTATTTAGATGGCAAGTAATCTTAAGCCCAGCAGAATAGGAGCACTTTCAGATGACTTTTTAGATTGACATTTAAGTGCTCTAGCTGCCATATCTCAGTAAAAAAGCCAGAATCAGGAAGAGAAACACCATGAATCTCAGTAGCTTTCATGGCAAAGTATCTTGAGCCAGAGGCTGCTGACAGCTCTGCTTCTCTTGAGGTGAGCAAGCCTCTGTGGGATTTCTAAGAGCAACTAGAATAGACATTGACAACTGTGGCCCATGTGGTTTTGGGTCTGCAAACTGATTTTGTCTGGTCAACTTATTAATATTGGTATTTGCATTTTTATGTTTTTAAAGAGTAGGTTTTTTGGTTTTATTTTGTTTTCAGAATATGGAACATAGACCTCATGGGATCTGTCAAGCTTAAGTATATGCTATCTCTACCTTTATAGGACAGAGTTATCTCTGCATTTATTAAAAAATCAATAAAGAAAACTTGTTTGTTAATATGTGTCAAAGATTTACAACAAACTTACTCTAAGGGAAAAGTTCTCTACTAGCTAATTCAAAGATCTGTTCTTTCTTTCTCTCTTTCTCTTTCTTTCTTTCTTTCTCTCTCCCTCCTTCCTTCCTTCCTTCCTTCCTTCCTTCCTTCCTTCCTTCCTTCCTTCCTTTCTTTTTGTGTGTGCTGGGGTTGAACCCAGGGCCTTGCACATGCTAACATACTGTACTACTCAGCTACATCCCCAGCCCAAAAATTTGCTTTTGGTAAGGATATTTTATAGCAAAAGAAATTGGATTGGTTAAAGGTCACTAAACTCTTGGTTGACAGCTGGTCAACTTTGTGTGTTTCAACTAATTTCCCAGAATAATTCTCAGTGTTATTAAAGTTCATGGGAATCAATTACTTAAGCAGTTTTATAGGAATATTAATTTCTTTCTGGGAGGAAGTTGTAAATAAAATCAAACAGGTTTCCGACATTTTTTTTTAACAAGGCAATGTAATAGTCCATTTTTAAAAGCATACCCTAGGGTGCAGTAAAAGAAAAGTAAACTGTAGGAACCTTTTGTTATCACACTAGCTCTTATAGCTTGTTTAACTTAGGACTTCACAAATAGAAAGATGAAAAACTTGGAAAAGAATCAGAAGACCATCACAAAAAGAATTAGGGCACTGGAAACAGACTCTGTATAGAGAGATAAAATGAAAGGAATTGAGCTGTTTCAGCTAAGATGAGGAAGTTAAGGAAAAATTTAGTAACTACTTTCAGGTATAAGGGGATCTCCAACTGAGTACAAAAAGCGGTTGTGCATCTCTTCTGAAAATAGAAGTTTAACCTGCACATAAGAATTCCAGTGGCCAGAAAGAATTGTCAGACATCAAGTAGACAGCTTTTCCACAAATTTTGACAGAGGCTGGGTCTTTGGAAGAACTAAAAATAGAAGCAAGTTACAGCTTTCTGCCATGGTTTTAGTGTGGTCTTGCCTGATGGGTTAGCTGGATAATCTCTTGAAATCAGCCTGGTGCTGATAATTTGAGACCACACTGGGTACGAACCACCAGGTCGACTAGCCTTTGAGCAGATTGATCACAGCCACTGATCCTGCAGACTTACACTGTGAAAGAAGAGAGAGGGTAAACAAATGCACCACAATGTGGAGTAGCATTATCACAGAACAGGAATGCATTTGTAAGCATTTCAGTATTTGGAAAGGGGCACAATTAAAAATCTGGCTCATAAAGCAAAGACATGAAAGAGGAAGAAAGATACCCACGTCTGAAGGAGGGAGATCCGCTCAGTAGGACAGCAAATATAAGGATGTATCGGGTAGGCTTCAAAGTGTCTTGTCCACCTCTATTTTGAATGAGATGAGGAGCCACTAGAGGGTTCTGAGCAAATAAGAGTCTTAATCTAACTTGGATTTTGAAAGGATCACTTTGGTTGCAGCATAGAGAAATTCTTATCAACATTTGTCTCAGGGCCTTTGTACTCTTAAATTATTAAAGATTCCAAAGAGCTTTATATAGGTTTTTTTCTGTAGATATTTACTGTATGTGAAATTTAAAACTGATGTCTATTTTAAAATAATAATGAAGCCACTAGATATTAATGCAAATAACATTTTTTATGAAAATGACTACATTTTTCAAAAGAAATGAAGTGAGAAGATAGCAGTATAAATTCTGCACATCCCCTCTATGCCTGGCATTTGATCTGTTCATTCACATGTCCTCTCTAGCCTCTAGAAAACTTCTCTGTTCACTCACTGGAAAGTAAATTTAAAAGGCAAGGTAATATATAGTATTTTATGAAAATAATTTTAACTTCTCTAATTCCCCAAAGAGGCATACTTTGACAAACAGTGGTAGAGAAAATTGTAGGAGGCAAAGATGGAAGCATAGAGAATAGTTAGGAACGTGCTATATACACCAAACAAGACCTGCTAGTGACTTGGGCTATAGCAGTCCAGGTAGTGAGAACTGTTGAGTTTTTGGATGTAGTTTAAGGTTGAGCCAATAGGCCTTCCTGACAGAATAGACCTGGATGTGAGAGAAGGAAGTCAAAATTGACTCCAAGATTTTGAATCAAAGGATATGCAATTACAGATTCCCTATTGACTAAAATGTGGAGGATTGTGAGAACAGCAGATTTGGGAAGGAAGTGAAGAAATTTTGGGTACCTACTTATTTAATTAATTAATTTTGAAATATCTAGTAGAGCATCCATTGGAAATTATAAGTCAGCAGCTGGGTATTTAAGTCTGGAATTCAGAGGAGGAACTTATTTATTTATTTATTTATCAAACCCAGGGGCACTGTGCCACTGCGCTACATCCCCTGCCCTTGTTTTATTTTAAGACAAGGTCTCATTGAATTGCCCAACTGATCTCAAACTTTCAATCCTCCTGCCTCACCCAGCCTCCTCTAAGTAGCTGGGATAACAGGTGTGTACCACTTCAGCTGGCCAGGGAAGGGGCTTTGTATTGCCTTGGAATATTTCAGTATTTTTAAAGTAAAGAATGCATAAAAGTAAAATTATCTATGTCCTTCAATGTCTGAAATATTCTATTTATTCTACTCTCCAATTAGAAAGTTAGTTTGACTAGATATTGAACTCCAAATTGACACCTCCTTCCATTAGGAATTTAAAAAAAATTGTAATTTAATAAAATTTAATAAAAACCATCTTCTAGCATTCAGTATTATTGCTGAGAAACCTAATGTTCTGTGTTTTCTCTCTTTATTCCTCTTACCTGACCTAACCCCACTGCCAAAAACTTTTAGGATCTTCTCTCTCCCTAATGTTCTAGACTTCACAGTGGTGTGGGTCTTTATTAATTCATTAATTCATATTGAGTTCAATCATTTGGAAAAAATTATTTCACTCTTTCTTTGATAACTTCCATTCATTTTCTTTTTACTCTAGAAAATTTCTGTTTTTCAAATATTGGATTTCTAATTTTTCTCCCACATTTTTATTCTACTTTAAGATTAGTTTTGTCAAAATTAAAATCCAACCCTTAGGTTGATTGCTTGATTTTTAATTTCTAAGCTTTTTCTGATGAACACACATCAATTACTAACTTGCTGAGAATATTAATTAGAGTTTGAAGGTTTTAAAATGTGAACTCCTGCTGTCTGTTTTTGTATTTTTCTCTTACTTTTGATTCACATATGTGTTCTTTGTTCCTTTGATTGTGTATCTTTTCTATTTATATCTTTAAGATTGGAAACATTCCCCCAAATATATGGGCATCTATAACTGGGTCTTTATACATCTTAGTCCATTTGGTAACTGAATACCATAGTCATTGATAATGAACAGAAATTTTTGGCTCACAGTTTGTAGGCTGGGAAGTCCAATATCAAGCCACCAGCCTCTGGCAGCAGCCTTTATCATGTGGTAGATGGAATCACATGACAGAAGAGCAGAGAAAGCAAGAGAAAGGGAGTGAGAAAGAGAGAGCAAGCGCACAAGCATAGGACAGTAGATTCCACCCTCATGAATGAATTAATGCCCTAAACACCTCTTAGAAATTACACCTCTGTTTTTTTTAATTTGCATACTATTTTTTCAATAAGGGATTAGTCTCTACAGTATATAAACAACATAATGTTTACAAAGTCATAGCCATATAGGAAGAAGACTGTTGATGTTCTATTACATAGAAGTTTGCTATAGTTAATAATACTTTTTATATAATTCAAAATAGAAGTTTGTACTCAACATAAACAAATGACAAATGTTTGAGATGATGGATAAGTTAGTATTCTCAGATCATCAACATGCAATGTATAAATGTACCAAAACATCACACTGTATCCCATAAAGATGCACAATTATTATCCATCAATAGCAAAGTATAAATATACTTATATTCTTTTTTTTTTAATCTTAAGTATAAGTTCCACCTCTTAAAACTGTTTTCATAACAATTATATTTGAGCACAAGTTCTAGAGGAGACCAAAAGCCCTTGGAAGATCTGTGTGAACTATGGGACCTGTGCAACTTCTCAGTAGAGTGATCATGTCATGGACACCTTCTGGCTTTATGGCATTCACATGGATACCATAACTCCCAGAATACGATCCTTGGCATCTCATTGCTTTCCAAAATCAACCCTAAGTCGTCTTTATCTTCATGAAACGCATAAGTATATGGGTATGTATGACAGTGTTCTCTCTGGAGATTTATATATGTGGCTTTGTTTTGTATGTAGAAGTACCAGGGCAGGAGGACTTGCATAATATATTATAGTCAGAAGTAGAGTTGGATCTAGACCTCGGACTTCCTGTCAGATCTTCTCTCTTCAGCTAATGCTCCTCATAGTTTCCATTAGTAACTTTCTCCGGAATATTTCAGGAATTTGGGAATAGAGATGGACGCATTCTGCTCAAAGGACCAAATTTCATTTTATATCTATATTTTACCTTTTTAAAAGCATGCAAATTTTACATTTGATTCTATATTCTTTTTGGTTTTAATACAAAATTTCCTTTTAGCCCGAAAATCTTTGATTAAAGTCAGTACCAGGAAAATATGCCCTCTGCATTCTACGCCCTCTTCTCCTCCTCCATCTCCTCCTCCACCACTTGAATGCATTTGCCTACCCCAGCATGGAAAGCACAGCCCATGTGACTGAAGAGTTAGGCTGTGATGTCAAATGCTATCAGAGGGACTCTCCACCTCCTCTCACCACACACAGGCACACACATGGTCACTTAAGAAAAGACATTGTATCTTTCTCTGTCATAATAATCTAAGCATAATCATATGATGTTGAGGACTTAGCTTCCTGATGTCTTACTAGTCCACCATTGCTAGTACATATCTCTCACTTATCTGATTGAAGGCAGTTAATACCGAGGTTATATCTCATCTGAAAAGTGGGTAGAAGGAGATGTTGACAAGTTTCTTTACTTTAAACGCACAAATGAGAGTTGAATCCATCTTTGCTGTTTAGATTCCAGTGGCTAGGACAGAGTCTTATGGCCATATCTGCCCGCAAGGAGGCTGGAACATGTACCCATCCATTATTAGGTGAAAAGGAGGGGCTGGGTATTGGGAGACCACAGGCTGTCTCTCTCATCATAATGCTTTATCTTCTAGCTAAGGGCACTAACAGCGCATGAGCACAGAAGTAACTAATAACAAAAATACAACATGAGGCCACTTCAGTGACTGTTCTGGGAGGTCCATGACTCAGCTTCCAGGAAGTCTGTCTTCAGGGAACCCACAGATTGTTGCTGGTTTCCTCAGCCACAGGTGCAGCTTCCTGTAGACTCCAGAAAGGCAGCTGTGTTGTTGTATGGCAGCAGTCAGGGGAGCAGATTTTCCAAAAGTTCCAACTCCATAGCAACAAGTCTAACCACCTATAAGGTGTTGGGTAGGGTGGGCCCTTGCTCTTAAGGAGTTGTTGTAATGTTATCATTGGTCTTAGCTTTGGAGCCTTCCTTAAAACTTTGGGTCATGCACTAGAGATGATAGGTACTGATTAAGCTCCAAGAGCCACTCTGTCTGTGGGAACCCAGGAGAACTGAACACCTGGGACCTCTGGATTGGGGCAGGTTGACACTTTGCAAGGTTTTGACAGCTACATATGGAGTTAGAGATGGTTAAAGAAACTGGCCTCTCTTGAGGCAAGGAGAAAAATTACCAAATGTTTTAAAGGGGACACCATGATTTGGGGATACTTATTGGAAGTTTCTATGAGGAACAGACATGGAAACACAAAGACCTTTCAGAATCTAAGATTCCTGAGAAACCCAGAGCTAATTTTTTTTTTTTTAAGAATGAGGTCCATAATTGTATTTACTGTATTTTACTTGATTATACTGTGTTTTACTTGTATTTAGTGTTTTTTTTTCCCTAAGGGTGTATAATTTAAAGAGTTTAAAAACCTGCCCAAGATCACCAGCTAATAGCTATAAAGCTAGATTGCAAACCTAAATTTTTCTGGCTATAAAACTTACATCATAATCATTGCATTGTATTACACAAAATAGTGAGTAGACATGACTTACATTTATTTTTATTTTTTTAGGTTAAAGTGGCTGCTTATGACTAAACTTAGAGTTCTGGGAATGCAGATGTTGAATGAAGTAACATATATATATAAGGTAATGAAAAGTATATTTCTTATTAACTTTACTGTTGGCCTATATTGTTTTGGATAAAGGACTTCATATCACCTTAAACGTACAAAATGACTGTAATCATTTCTAGGGAAGAGAATTCACAAAATTACCTTTCAGTTTTTTATTAAGATCTATTGATGTAATGCTGGTGTCCTCAGTAGGGGCACATGGTGTCTTTTGAATGGTCCGCCTAACTGTTGTCATGGGACCATTAGGTTGTGGCTATTGTGGTTTAGAGGATGCATGATATGATATTCATTTCTGCAAAATTTTAGGAAGACTTCTTCTTCAAGATAAGGGGAAAAATTTTTAGACCTGAACTGGGACATGAACAAAGGACTATGTCACATTAGAATATTTTATAAGCTAAAACAAAATATATGAGGTAAGGCCATAGGGCATGTTACTGAGGGTAAGCAGGAGGTAGATAATCTCAGGAATGCAAGCATATGACTGAGAGTACCTTTGTATTCTCTCAGCTGGACTGAGATTTTATTTTTAATTGAAATATACCATGCTTTCAAAGAGCCCCCTTGTGCCACATCCAAATGGGAGCATAATAGTTCCCTTATATGAGGAAACCACAATCTTGAAAACACTGGTTTTCCTGGATGTTCTTTGGCCACCCTGCTGTTTGGTTTAACTAACATTTCTGGTAATGGAGTTGCTTGAGTCTCAGGATTAGTTTGCTCAGAATTTTTATGCTTCTGCCAGACCCCTTCCTGTTGACATATTCACTGAGTCAAAATTACTTGCGTGACATCATAAGCAGTGTTAAGTATAGCATTTGAAAACAGTCTGAGTCTCTGATATGTTAATTAATCTATTTGAGTGTGTTTGCTTGGAAACCTGGAATGAAGCCTGTTTTAAAATATATTTGTTTTTAGAATATAATCTGAAAAAGACTAGAAAATTCTTAGGCACAGAAAGGTTTTCAAATAGTCACTGTGCATATCTCAATATCTCATATGATAAGGCATTTTATTAAATGGCAGTGGAGAAGGAAGCATGTATTTTAAGAATATGCATCCTTATTTTTAGAAAGATTATACCTAAGCCCCATCTTCGTTTTGTTTGCAGTACTGGGGATTGAACCCAGGACCTTATACCTACTAGGGAACCATGCTGAATTATCCCCTCTACCAGTAAAAAACCAAAATACATATATTACATATAATATTACATATAAAATTACTTTTATTAATTTGGTTTTTGGAGATAGGGTTTTTCCAAGTTGCTCAGGCTGGCCTTGGACTTGAGATCCTCCTGTCTCAGCTTCCTGAGTAGCTAGGATTACAGGCAGGCCCCACAGTGCCCCAGCCCGTCTGTTTTTATATTAGAATCACCTGTGAATAGAATTAAGGATATGTTCATTTTTCCAAAACTAAGGCAATTGATATAAAGATTTAACATGTGTATCATTGTTTCTTATACTGAGTGATAAACTATAAACTATTTATTAAAAACATATATATACTTCATGCTGAATGGGTTCTTTCCTGACAGGAAAATAGACTGCCTATTCTCTCATTTAGATATTGGATAAAGTAGTGCCTACCCTTTAAATTCTCTGAAGTTATTAAGCACCTAAGAGGCTATAGATCTAAAAGATTTAAAGCCAAAGAGTTAGGAGTTACTGCCCGTGGAAAATCAAATAAATGTGAAAGAAATTTTTTTTTAGTTTATATTATAATCTGAATGTAATACAAACTTGAAAGTAAGTATCTCTGATATAAGTTGGTAGACGTTTTAGATAGTATCACACCTAGTTTTTAAGAAATCCTTCTATAGAATAGAGGAACACCCTTTCTCCTTAACTAATTCCTGTGTTCAATCAGAATTGAGTTCAATGTTCCATTCTGTTTTTTGGTTGTCTATGGGAATGTTAGATTTTTTGGCTTAAAATAATGGGTTCTGAACACAAATGACCTTGGTTGATTCTAGGCCCCCTCCTATGCTAGATAACCCCAGGTAGGATATTTACCTTCCAAAATCTCAATTTTTTTGTAAATATGGGCTTATAGTACCTCAAACCTAGGGCTGTTTGGGTGTTAAACAATATAGTACATGGAAGTGCTGCTAGCTCCTGGTGCCACCTTCAAGGCACGTTGCAGTAAATGTTAGCTCATGTTGATGTGTTTTCCTTCATATATAAAGAGAGCTTTGTTAACAAAGATCAATATTCACTGTTACTCTAAAATAAAGCATTTATCAAATAAACCTGGACCCCATCAGAACTACAGTTCTTTTGCCTAAAGCATCATCTACATCCAGAAATTATTCCAGAGGGTAAATCATGCTATGTGTGTGAAGCTCTGTCCGTTAAAACCATTACAGCTCAGACAAATAGGTCAAGGGCTGGGTGTATCCAGATGAGCAACCCGGTCTCTGCCCTCACAGTTTACAGTGCAGGAGGGAGATAGATGCAAATATAAATAACCCTGGCAGTGAAGGATAGAGAGGGCAGGTAGAAGACTGTTGATCTTGGATTGCATGGGAAAATACTCAGCCACAGGCTTCCAAAATAGAAACTGCAGTTATGGCCTAAGACCCCTCCCAGTGTTGCCCATGCAGCATGCTCTTCCCTAGGGAGGGTGATCCACATGAGGAAACCTGACAGTCCTGATATGGTGCTGTGGGCTTTTGAGTCCTGGAGGAGGAGAGGGCAAGGTGAAGTGAGCATGGAGGGAGCAGCCACAGAGACTGAGAGCCAGAGAGACTGCGACCGCCCTGTCCGGTTTCCTTATGCTCCCCTGTCCTCAGATCTCTTGGTCCCTTTCTCAGTCTGCATGCCCACCCTATCCACTTCTCAATCCTCATGAGGCTCAGGACCCTCTTCTTCCCTGAAATACAAGGGCTGGTGGATAGCTCTAGTGGGTAGAACATGTGCGCTTAGTATGCACAAGGCCCTTGGTTCAATCCCTAGCATGAAAAAATAAATAAATTCCTTGGGTTCTGAAATCATTCTAAGTAAGCAGAGCCTTCCTTGGTAGGGTCAGGTAAAGCTGTGGATTTTCCCTCAGACCTTATTTGGTACCCAGCTTTACTTTTTATCACAAGAAAGAGAAACAGATGTTTCTTGGAGAATAAGTCTCAACCTCAGGAATCACCCACCCCAGGACCTTTGCAAAATACCTCATGCCTGGGTCCTCCCCCAGGGATTCTGATTTAACCACACCAGACATCAGTATATTGACAACTTTCTAGGTGGTTCTAATGTACAACCAAGGCTGAGCCGCCCTTCTGCCTGCCCTGGTTTTATTTCCCCTAGGTGTTCTCCAGTAAATTTGAGGCAACCAAACCAGCCCAGATCCATCAACAATTTTCAAATCAGTGGTTCCTATTTTAATACCAGTCCACATTTTCCCTTTGGAAACACTTGGCACTTTGTGTGCTTCAGGAAGTAATGTTGGCTTCTGAGAAATCCTCAAGCTCATCCCACAGCCCTTTCTCAACTGGTTGCCACCTTGAAACAGTGAGCCCACCAGCCAGACATGACTTACTCCCTTGTTTCACATCTCCATAGTATGATGACAGGTTTTGTTCTAGAACCTTTTATTCAGGCCATTTAATTTCAGATTCTTCCTAAGTCTCTCATGTAGCAAGTCAAAACCTGTTGTCATGTACCAAATTGAAGTATTTTGCCTCTGGTACTACTTCAATGTATCTATATACTTCAAGGCTCTTAACACATCTGTTAGCCTTATATATTCCTTTGCTTATCTCGAGTATGTGACGTTTCTGTATACATTCTGTTTGTACTACTTTATTCTGTTATTTAGTTATGGGTCAGTCAATCTCCTGAACCAAACAGTTTCCAAATCAGGCAAAAACTGCCCTCATGGGACTTCCGTTCAAGTGGAAGAAGTCGGAAAAGGTATTACATAAGCAACTAAAATAGGCATAATATGTTCAAAGTTATTAAACTCTATGGAGAAAAAATAATTCATGGCAGGAAGAAAGGGAGTGTGGCAGGAGGGACTTAATATTAAATCGGCTTGGCAGTATTGTCCAAACAAGAGGGGGCAAAGGCTTGGACCAGGGTGGCAGTGGTAGAGATGGTAAAAAAGTGATTCAGTTCTGGAGCAGCTTCAGCAGTGTCTGCAGAAGGCAAGGGATGGAGCCACACCAACACCAAAACCAGGAAGAGAACTACAGGCAGAAGTGCTGTGAGTACAAAGGCCTTGAGGCAGGAGTGAGTCTGGAATGTTCTAGAAACTGCCATAAGAACCAATGCAGCTGGAGCAAAGAGAATGTTCAGGAGAGGACTAAGACTAGAAGGGCTGGGAGTGAGATTACATAAGGCCTTTAGGACTTTTGCAAAGATTTTGACCTTTCCCAAGTGAGATGGAGGGTTACTGGTGAGTTTGGAGCAGAGAAGAGACATAGTATTTTTTTTTTTTTCATCTTTCAATCATTACTTATTTTAATATTAAGCACAAAAGAACTTTTCCAAATCCTGAAATACATAACTGCTACATGTAGGGTTATAATTACTTATTTTAATATTAAGCACAAAACTGCTATGTGTGGGGTTGGAATGTCTCCCAGAAGGCCCTTAGAGACCCAGTATTTTGAAAGCATTATTCTGGCTGCTCAGTTGAGATTAATCTGTAAGGGTCAAAGATGAGAGCAGGGAGACCAGCTAGGAGGTCGTTGCAGTAATCTGTGGAGAAATTATGGTGGCTGGACCAAGGTAATAGCAGACAGGTCAGAAATGATTAGGGGGTGTAGCTCAGTGGTAGAGCTCTTCCCTAGCAGGCATGAGGTCATGGGTTTGATCCTAGCACTCCAAAAAAAAGGAAGGAAAGAAAGAATCTGGATATATTTTTGAAGGTAGAATTTGTTGTCTTTAAATAAGTGCCTATCTAATTTGGGGGAGGGGTGTACCAGGAATTGAACTCAGGGACACTTGACACTGAGCCACATCCCCAGCCCTATTTTTTTAATTTTATTTAGAGACAGGGTCTCATTTTCACATTCCTCTCTTAAAATAATAGAACTCCAAACTCCAACAAGGAATCTGAATGATGCTAGTTATAATATTAGGTAAATTTTCTAGATCTTGAATGCCATGAATTCAGTATGATCTGTTTTTTTAAGGAATGACATTTTTGCTGATTTGAACCACTTTTGACCATTGTAACTTCCCACAAATATCATGCTCTGATTCTGCTCATTACTAGTCATCTGACACTGAAAATTGTAACCCCAACTATCCATGAGCACTGTTGGCCTGCTATTGCTTAGAAAACACCCATAATTCTCTCCTGTACCTTATTCCACTGTAGGTCCAGGGAGGTGACTGAGTCAGGCAACTGGAGTAAAGAATGCAGTACTGCTAATAACATCATAAAGGAGCCCCTGGCTCAGAATAAATCAGGCTGAAAATACCTCTAGTCTCACTCATATTCTTTCTTCCTTCTCCCAACTCTCCAAATAGCAAAGAGGAGAAGATTTTCCATTTCTACCACCATGCAGATCTCTCAGGTAGCCTCCAGTGAGGAGCTTCCTCCTTGTCCTTCAGTACAACGCAGGTGTCATGAGGGAATGCAGAATGGTTCTCATTCTCAGAGAATCAGGTGGTCCTCATCCCAAAACTATGTGCAGCTTCCTCGAAGTTCTAGTAGCCACATAAATATTTTTGTTATATATTTTAAACAATTGGGAGACTTGCGGAATAAGCATATATTCATTTTTTTCATTCATTCATTTAACAATTATTTATTGAGTACACTTTTTGTGCTAGATACTGTGCTAGGCAGGCACTGGGAAATAGGAATGAACAAAAGCAAAGTTCTTGGCTGGGGCTGTAGCTCAGTTGGTAGAGTGCTTGCCTTGCATGGAAAAGGCCCTGGGTTCTATCCTCAGCACCAAAAAAAAAAAAAAAAGTTCGTATTTCTTAGGAATTTACCTTATGATGCAGGAAACAGAAACACAATTAAATAAGCACACACCTACACCATATATCCATAAAGATAATGCTATGAGGACTGAAGATCAGCATCACATTTTAGCAAAATAAGCCAGACTCAGAAAGTCAAGGGTCACATGTTGTGTCTCATATGGAGAAGCTAGAGAAAGAAAAGTGTGGGGGACGGGGGGAAGAAAGAAAGAAAAAAAAAACTCATGAAAATAGAAGGAAGACCAGTAGAATTGAAGGAGGAGATCATGGGGAGGGTGGAGAAGGGGAGTGCTGGGGGAGGAGTTGATCAAATTCTGTTGTGTGCATATACAAACATGTTGTAATGAATTTTACTGTTATGTATAATCATATAACACCAATAAAGAAATTTAAAATTTTTTTTATAAAGGATAACACTATGAGGAAAGCCACTTAGAAAAATGGAAAAGGGAATTCTGGTAAGGCATGCTGCGGCCATGCCTGAGTTTGTGTTCATGTTTTCAGTAGGGTAAGCAGACAAGGCATCTCTGAAAACAACAATTGCACAGAGACCTGAAGGAAATGAGAGAGCAGTATCCATGCCCATATTTGGGGGCAGCATGTTCCTTATTTTAGGAAGTCCTTAGCTAGTTTTCCTCTCTTTCTATACACCCTAAGTGTTTTCATCCTGTCTCATGACTTTAACACTTTCTGTCCCCTGGTGACTCCAACCAAGATCATTCCCAACTCTGTCTGGTGTGTTCAAGTGTTTGTGGGGCCCCTCACTGGGATGTCTAATAACACACAGCTGAAACCAAGCCCCCCCATTCCCCTTCTGCCTGCAATCTGCTCTTCCGGTAGTTTCTTGCTCCCTCAGCAACCCATCCTTTCTTCTCTTCAAGTCAAATATCTTGTACCTGTATTGTACATTGCAAAAAGGTAGAAGAAAGGATTTTGGAACTGTTTACCATAAATAAATGATAAATGTTCAGGTAGGTAAATATGTTTAACCTGATTTAAACATGACATAATATGTACATTATTGAATGTTACATGCCACTCTATTAATATGGACAGTTTTATGGCTTTTATGTATCAGTTAAAAAGAAAAAAGAAAAATCCTAGAAAATAAGATCCAAAAACAATGAAAATAATGTTGGCTTTATCTGACTTCTCTCAAACCCTATATCTAATCTATCAGCTAGAGCATGAGGTACTTATACTGAGAAAAACTAAAAAAGGAGAAAACTTGGAGAAGTTAAATGAAGAAGATGAGGTAAAATAGAAAGTTGAGCAGTAATAGAAGTAACTGTGGGGTAGTATTTGGTAGAATAAAGAAAGCCAAAGCTAAGGGTATGTGAGTTCAGGAACCTCGGGTTGGTGTGAGTTCAGGAACTCGGGTTGATATGAAGTCACATCTTCAATCATGTTTCTATAAAAGAGCTAAACTTTCAGAGTGATCCAAAATGTATATTTTAATATGTCTCAATATCAGTGTTAGTTGGCAGAATAAGCCTGCAGTCCCATGAATTAGAAAGATACTATAGGTACTCATGGGGATATTTTACATCAAGTTCACCTAAAGTGTTTCCTATTCTGTGTCTCTGGAAACATTGTGGGACCTGAGGAGGAAGCTGAAAAAGAAGTCATAATATAAAAAAACAGTGAACACTTGAGCCAGTGACAGGAAAACAGACCTCTTTACAGGCATAACTGCAATAAAGTCAAACACTTTTCTGGAACATCAGGGAAGGAAGAGCCTGATAATTTTCTAAGAGATGGTTAATAGTTAAGTATTTCATCCAAATTAATTTGAACAAGAACAATGAAAAGGAAGTTAGTAGTCAGAATCCTTTGGTTTCAATTTGGTATAAGTTTCCCAGTATTCAAATTCTCAGCACAGAAGGTTCTTGCTGTTTTGCTGTATGGAGTTACTGGAAATCACATGCAGATCACCCATAAGAAGAATGGAATAGGGCCATATTTGGGGACAGCATTCTTCACCAGAGGATTCAGTATCAAACCAAGGACAGGTATAACCAAGAATATAAGGTAGGAGTGCTTTTTGGGGCTCTGTAAATTTCCATTTTCCTAGCCACTTATGGTAGAAGTCTTTCCCATACTAGTGACTCCTTCATGGACAGAAGTTGAGTCCTTTAAACATCTTTTTAAAAAGTTCTTTCCTTAGGCTGAATTGCTCTCTTTGTGTGAGATTTTAGGCTGGATCAAGTCATAGGTGTTCTGAATACAGTCCTCAGGTGACTGACTTCTCAAGCAGGTGATCTTACCAATTGATATCAAGTCTAGACTTCCCATAAAAGAGGTTATTAGAGACTAAGGTAGTTTTCCTTGTGAAATGAAATGAGGTTGGTCATTGGAATCTGAGAGTTAAGTTAGAATTTTTGCAGATGCCATTCATGAGGTTTGTAACCATGGGGAAACTGACCTGCCTTTGCAGATTTCCTCTTCTGTAGAGCACAGATTTAATGTAGAGATTCAACAGATAACATTTTTTTAATAACTGCAATTAGCAGGTACAATAGTACTAATTACCAGTTGTTATACCTTTCCTTCCCCATTTAACAAAAATGATTCAAAGTTTGTGTCTTCCATCTTTTTATGAAGAATTCTTTTTTAGTGTGATGCCTCAAGTGGGGACTGAAGGCACAAACACCAAGAAATTCTTATTCTTATTAATAATAAACTCCCTTATTCACAATAGCCATGATGTGTAAATAACCAAAGTATCCATCAGAAGATGAATATATTACTTTTAAAATGTGGTATACACCACCTACAATGGAATATTATTCAACTCTTAAAAAGAAGGAAATTCTTCAATATACAATGTCATGGGTGATTCTTTAGGACATTAAGTGAAATGAGCCAGTCACAAACAAATGCTACATTATTCTATTTAAATGATGTATGTAAAATGGTCCAATTCATAGCGTCAAAGAGAGCAGTGGTGGTTGCCCAGGGCCAGTAGAAATGGGGATTTCCTAACCAACAGGCACAAAGTTTCAGTTAGCAAGATAAATAAGCTCTAGAGACTTGGTATACAAATTATATTTATAGTCAACAAAACTGTGTTGTATGCTTAAATTTCTGTTGAGAAGGCAGAACTTTTTATTAATTGTTTTTACCACAATAACATAACATTTTTAAAAATGGTTAACTCCCTTGATTTAACTATTCATTTCTATTGATAATATTAGTACCTGTCACAAATCGAATGCTGATTTCCTGCCTTGTACTACAATCAGTCCTTGTCATTCTGCAAACTTCCCAATAAACCCATGAAAAAAGATCTTGTCTTTTTTTCATATTTTAAAAACAAGGAAGCAAATGTAGCCTGCTTGGTGTCACCCAGTTTAAAGTGGCAGAGTGAGGATTCCAACTTAACTTCAGTGCCATGTTCTCATCTAGAGATTGTAGAGTATCACTCCAGAACTCTAGTTTTGGGGCTGGTGGTGTAGTTCAGAGGTACAGTGCATGCTTAGCATGCACAAGGCTCTGCGTTCAATTCCAGCACAAAATAAAAGTAATAATATTAAAATAACAACAATACTACAACTCTAGAACTATACTAACAGAATAGTTTTTGAGATATGAACTACCCTAATAACTGGAGACATATCTCCTCCCCAAAAAAGTGCAAATCAATTGGCATAGAAACCATAAGGTGAGATAATGTTTTTATTTCTTATGCTTTTTTTTTTCTTTCCCCTTTTCCTACCAGAAAACCAGAACTCTAGAATGAGCAGATATTCCATATCATTTGGAGAAAAATAAATGGTTAGAAATATTACATAACACTTAATTTTTAAAATCATTTATGATTCTCTATCTCTGAAGTAAGTCTCATTTGATCTCCACAATCCCTTTGCCATCACAGTATTTAATTCCATGAGTCAAAAGAAAAGAAAGGTACAGAATATTTATTAGATCAGCTTAGTCCTTATTGCCATGCTTCCAACCCCTGGCATATTTTCTGTATTTAATCTGTTTACATGTTATTTGCATGTTGCCATGGTAATGCTCATTCCATGATGTGAGAGACCTTAGTGCTGAGGAAGATTTTCTTAATGTTAAACCCTGCATTTTCATTTCCACATTTTATCTTGGTGTTACCAGGGCAACCAAAATAATTTCATTTTCTCTTTGAAGTTGATGCCCTAAAGGCTGTTATACCTCATGCTGACTCATTTATGTTCTTAGAATTTTTTTCTAGTTTAATTTCTGCAGCTACTTTCCTTACACAGATGCTTTCTGCTTTTCTTTCTATTATAATCATAGTGGTGCATTGTTGGCATAGTGGTTAAGTATTTGGGGGGATTACAAATCCCACTGGTAATTAAAAAAAGAGCTCTGAACTTTCTCATTAAAAAATGCCAGTTTAAGAAATAGCGGAGGAAAATGTTGGATATGTAGAAGCCTATTCAAGCATTTCTTGTCCAAATTTATTTGGGTCTTAGATTATGAATAGCAAATTGCAAGAGTTTGTATGGCAAGAAATTTATCAAGAAAATCTCTCTGAATCTATTCCATTTCTAAATTCATGTTGTGTCTAAACAGACATTTGTGCACGTCCATCTTAATTTCTTCATTCCAGAGCATGCTTGGTGGTCTTTTTTTTTTTTTTTTTTTTTTCAGGCTTGGTTTTATACCCCATCCTTCTCTGGAAGGTCCCTTGGCAAATTCCCTACAGGAGTTAAATGACTAGTTGGCATGCATCTCTGCCAGTGCTGGTCTGGCTCACACAAACCCCTTTGAATCAGTGTAAAGAGCTGAGGAGCTAAGAAAAGTGATAATGCATTTTTTAAATCTTTTTGCACTTAGCTCTATTGCCCACAGATTCTATTTTAGCTTCTTATTTATCTTTGATCCCCAGCGTTTGGCACTTGGTAGGCAAAAAAACGTTGGAAAAGGGAAGAAGGAAGGAAGGATAGAGAGAAGGAGGAAAGAAGGAAAAGAACGGAAGCACACATCAAAAGAAGGGAAAAATAAAATGAGAAAAGCAAAACTGCAAAGTGTATGAATCTGGAGGACATCATGTTAAGTGAAATAAGCCAGGTACAGAAAGAAAAATGCTGCAGGTTCTCATTCACATGAGATCTAGAAGAAAAGAGTAGATAGAACAATGGTCACTCCAGACTAGAGGAAAGATAGGGAGGTAGGACAGTAGGGAGGGGTTAAATAGTACCAAAATAAAACTGAATAGAATTCTTTCTTGTCTTCTATAGCCATAGTAGTTTATTATAGTCTACAGTAATTTATTTGTTTTTTAACATTTATTTATTATCTGAAATTCACTTTTTTTAAGAAGCACTATTTGTTTAGTTAGTTATTCTGAGAGAGAGTCTCACTAAATGGCTGAGACTGGCCTCAAATTTACAAGCCTCCAACCTCAGCCTCCCAAACTGCTAGAATTACAGGCATGTACCACCATGCCCAGCTACAGCAATTTATTATATATTTCAAAATAATTAGAGGAGAAAAAATGTTTCTAACACGTAGAAATTTTACATTTTTGAGGTGGTGGAAATGCTAATTACCCTGATTTGATCATTATACATTGTATATATGTATTGAATTGTCATATTGCACACCATAAATATGCACAAATATTAGGTAACAGTTAAAAACTTTTTTAATTCTATGTTTTATTTTTTTTAGATTTTGTATTCTCATTTGTTATATTTGACAACAGAATGCATTACAATTTATATTACACATATCTCTGGTTTTATACAGATATCTCTGGTTTTATTCACATCATTCACTTAGTGTAATGATGTTCATCTCATTTCCACCTCCTTTCCTACGCCCATACTTCCTCCACTCCCCTCCCACCCCTTTGCCCTATCTAGAGTTCATCTAATCCTCTTTTGCTCCCCCTCCCAACCCCATATGAATCAGCCTCCTTATATCAGAAAAAATATTTGGCATTTGTTTTTTTGGGATTGGCCAACTTCACTTAGCATTATATTCTCCAACACCATTCATTTACCTGCAAATGCCATGATTTTATTCTCTTTTATTGCTGAGTACTATTCCATTGTGTATATATGCCACATTTTATTTATCCATTCATCTACTGAAGGGCATCTAGGTTGGTTCCACAGTTTAGCTATTGTGAATTGTGCTGCTATAAACATTGATGTGGCTGTGTCCCTGTAGTATACTGTGTCCCTGTAGTATGCTGTTTTGAAGTCCTTTGGATATAAACCAAGGAGTGGGATAACTGGGTCAAAAGGTTGTTCCATTCCCAATTTTCCAAGGAATCTCCATACTGATTTTGATATTGGCTGCACTATTTTGCAGTCCTACCAGCAATGTATGAGTGTGCCTTTTCCCCCACATCCTCGCCAACACTTATTATTGTTTGTATTCTTAATAGTTGCCATTCTGAGCGGAGTGAGATGAAATCTTAGAGTAGTTTTGATTTGTATTTCTCTAATTGGTAGAGATGTTGAACATTTTCTCCTATATTTGTTGACTGATTGTATTTCACCTTCTGAGAAGTATTTGTTCAATTCCTTGGCCCATTGATTGATTGGGTTATTTGTTTTTTTGGTGTTCAGCTTTTTAAATTCTTTATATGCTCTAGAGATTAGTGCTCTGTCTGATGTGGGAGTGGTAAAAATTTGCTCTCAAGTGATAGGCTCTCTATTCAATTCACTGATTGTTTCTTTTGCTGAGAAGAAGCTTTTTAGTTTGAATCCACCCTGTTTATTAATTCTTGATTTTAATTCTTGCACTATAAGAGTCTTATTATGGAAGTAGGGGCCTAACCTGATATGGTGGAGATTTGGCCCTACTTTTTCTTCTATTAGACCTAGGGTCTCTGGTTTAATTCCTAGGTACTTGATCCACTTTGAGTTGAGTTTTGTGCCTGGTGAGAGATAGGCATTTAATTTCATTTTGTTGCATATGGATTTCCAGTTTTCCCTGACCCATTTGTTGAAGAGGCTATCTTTTCTCCAATGCATGTTTTTGGCACCTTTGTCTAATATAAGATAATTGTAATTATGTGAGTTAGTCTCTGTGTCCTCTATTCTGTACCAGTGGTCTACCAGTCAACTTTGGTGCCAGTACCATGCTGTTTTTCTTACTCTTGCTCTATAGTATAGTTTTAGGTCTGGCATAGTAATGCCACCTGCAAGTACTTTTAGTTTTTCTCTATTTAGAATGAAGTTGGTGGGCTTCTGATGGCATTTGTTTATTACATTTATTGATTTCAGTGACTGCTTTTTCTCTTTCTATGAGGAATGTCATTGGAATTTTGGTTGGAATTGTATTAAGTCTCTATAATGCTTTTGATCGTATGGCCATTTTGACAATATTAATTCTGCCTATCCAAGAACAAGGAAGATCTTTCCATCTTCTAAGGTCTTCTTTAATTTCTTTCTTTAGAGTTCTGTAGTTTTTGTTGTAGAGGTCTTTCACCTCTTTTGTTAGGTTGATTCCCAAGTTGTTTTTTGTTTTTTTTGTTTTTTTTTTTTTTTTTTTTTTTTTTTTTTTTTTGAGGCTATTGTAAATGTGGTAGTTTTCCTTTCTGGAGGATTTGTCACTGAGATACAGAAATACCTTTGATTTATGGGTATGGATTTTGTATTCTGCTACTTTGCTAAATTCATTTACTAGTTCTAGAAGTTTTCTGGTGGAATTTTGCATCTTCTAGGTATAGAATTATATTGTCGGCAATAGTGTTAATTTGAGTTCTTCTTTTCCTATCTGTATCCCTTTGATTTCTTTCATCTGTCTAATTGCTCTGTCCAGTGTTTCAAGAACTATGTTAAATAGAAGTGGTGAAAGAGTGCATCCCTGTTTTGTTCCAGTTTTTAGAGGGAGTACTTTCAGTTTTTCTCCATTTAGAATGAAATTGGCCTGGGGCTTAGCATAGATAGCCTATATGATGTTGAGATATGTTCCTGTTATCCCTAGTTTTTCTAGTGTTTTGAACATGAAGAGGTGCTATATTTTGTTGAGTGCTTTTTCTGCATCTATTGAGATGATCATATGATTCTTTAAGTCTATTAATGTGATGAATTACATTTATTGATTTCCATATGTTGAACCAAAATTGAATCCCTGGGATGAACCCCACTTGATCGTGGTGCAGGATCTTTTTGATCTGTTTTTGTATTCAATTTTCCAGAATTTATTGAGAATTTTTGCATCTATGTTCATTAGAGATATTGGACTGAAGTTTTCTTTTTTTTAATGTGTCTTTGCCTGGTTTGAGAATCAGGGTGATATTGGCCTCATAGAATGAGTTTGGAAGTGCTCCCTCTATTTCTATTTCTTGAAATAAACTGAAGAGTATTGTCATTAGTTCTTCTTTAAAATTCTTGTGGAACTCAACTGTGTATCCGTCTGGTCCTGGGCTTTTCTTGGTTGGTGGGCTTCTGATGGCATCTGCTATTTCATCACTTGAAATTGATCTGTTTAAATTGTAAATATCATCATGATTCAATTTGGGCAAACCATATGACTCTAGAAATTTGTCAATGCCTTTGATATTTTCTATTTTATTGGAGTACAAGTTTTCAAAATGATTTCTAATTATCTTCTGTATTTCTGAAGTGTCTGTTGTGATATTTCTTTTTTCATCATGTATGTTAGTAATTTGAGTTTTCTCTCTCTTTCTCTTTGTTAGCATGGCTAAGAGTTTGTCAATTTTATTTATTTTTTTCAAAGAACCAACTTTTTGTTTTGTAAATTTTTTCAATTGTTTGTTTGTTGTTGTTGTTGTTGTTTGTTTCAATTTCATTTATTTCAGCTCTTATTTTAATTATTTCCTATCTTCTGCTGCTTTTGGTGTTTGGTGCTTTTGTTTGGAAGATCTATATCCATTGGTAAAAGAGGTGTTTTAAAGTCACCCAGAATTATTGTGTTGTGGTCTATTTGACTCTTGAACTTGAGAAAAGCTTGTTTGATGAACGTAGCACTCCATTGTTTTGGGCATATAAATTTATTATTGTTATGTCTTGTTGAAGAATGGTTCCCTTAAGCACTATGAAATATCCTTCTTTACCCCTTTTGATTAACTTTTGATATGAGGATGTTTCCGCAGTCCATGTGAGTGGTATGATTTTGCCCAACCTTTCACCTTCAGTCTAGATGTCTTTTCCTGTGAGATGAGTCTCCTGAAGGCAGCATATTGTTGGGTCTTTTTTTTTTTTTAATCCAATCTGCCAGTCTGTGTCTTTTGATTGATAAGTTTAGGCCATTAACATTCAGGGTTATTATTGAGACATTATTTGTTTTCCCAGTGATTTTTGTTTATTTTGGGTATTTAACTTGATTTGGTTTTTCCTTTGTTTAGTTTTTCCTTTAGTGTAATACTTCCCTTTGCTGATTTTCATTATTGTTTTTCAATTCCTTTTCATGGAATATTTTGCCGAGGATGTTCTGTAGTTAGGTTTTTCTAGTTGTAAATTCTTTTAACTTTTGTTTATCATGGGAGGTTTTTATTACATTATCAAGTCTAAAGCTTAACTTTTCTGGATATAAGATTCTTGGTTGGCATCCATTTTCTTTCAGAGCTTGATCTGTGTTGTTCAGGATCTTCTAGCTTTCAGGGTCTGGGTTGAAAAATCTGCACATAATCTAATTGGTTTTCCCCTATATGTAATCTGATTCCTTTCTCTCCTGGCTTTTAATATTCTCTCCTTATTCTGTATGCTGGGCATTTTCATTATAATATGCCTTAGTGTGCATCTGTTGTGATTTTGTACATTTGGCATCTTGTAAGCCTCTTAAATTTAGTTTTCCAATTCATTCTGCATGTTTGGAAAATTTTATGATAATATTTCATTGAATAGATAGCTCATTCCTTTGGTTTGGACCTCTATGCCTTCCTCTATCCCAATAACTCTTAAGTTTGGTCTTTTTATGCTATTCCATATTTCCTGAATGGTCTGCTCATGGTTTCTTACCACTTTCACTGTGTGGTCTACATTCTATTCAAGATTATATATTTTGTCTTTATTATCTGAGGTCTTATTTTCCATGTGGTCTAGTCTATTGGTGATGCTTTCAATTGAACTTTTAATTTGGTTTATTGTTTCTTTCATTTCAAGGATTTCTGTTTGTTTTTTTTTTAAGAACCTCTATCTCCCTATTGAAGTAATCTTTTGCTTCCTCCATTTGTTTATGTACCTCTTTGTCAAAATGATCTTTTGCTGCCTGTATTTGCTCTCTTATATCATCCTTTAATTCACAAAACACTTTAATTATGTATATCCTGAACTCCTGCTCTGTCATTTCTTCTGCTGTGCTGTCTGTGGATTCTAATAAAGTGGTCTCTTGATTTGTTTGGGGCACTTTCTTCCCTTGTCTTTTCATATTGCTTGTGTGTCTTCCCTTCTAGCACTGTGGATCCGAGGCATTACCATTTTTACCCTATAGGCTTATAGTGCTGTAAGGATCCAATACCTCTCCTTTGAGGTGAAAGACAATGTTAACAGATCCTAACATAAACAATATACACTCTAAAAACAAATATTTGCTGTTAAGATGTTTACAGTTTGGTCACAATATACAGAAATGGTGAATTCAGTTATTATCTACAATATACTCAGTAGGTTTATAAAAGGGTTTACAGTTTCTGATGGTGAACAAAGAACTGTGGGTGAGGAATAGGATGATATGCAGAGGTGGTAGGAGGTAAGGATATAGAGTTAATATATCTTAGGAAGTGTGAAAGAGAAACCTAAAGATGAATATAAGTCACAGGAGAAGAAAAAGAAGTAATTTTGGGTAGACAATAAGTGGGAAGACAGTAGAGTACATAAAACAAACACACATATATATTAATAAAAATTAAAAATGTTAAAATAGTACAAATTGGTGGGAAAAAAAGAAAACAAAATGAATATACAACACATCTGTAATATACTATTGAGACGTGCCAGTCCTCAAAATCCTAATTCATGCAAAGTACTTGGTTTCACATATGTTGGGGATGTGAGGGTGGGAGAATAGAGAGGGAGATGGAAAAAAAAATCTCGAAGGAAGAAACAGGGATTGTTTTGGTTGGAGATCAGTTATCTTTCCTGCTTCCCTTCTCATCCAATAGGTGGGGTCGTCTGTTGTTAGTTTGTATCTCCCTCCCCTCAGGATGGTGAAGGTAACCAAGGTGGGAGGGTTGGTCCTGATTGGAGGGCACCTGGAAGTAGGGTGTGGGACCTGTCGATCCCTAAAGAGAGACTGCACCTCACGGATCTCTTTTTGGGTCCACTGGTGTGATGTGAGCACCTGGTCTTTCTTCTTATCTCACCTGAAGACCTCCCAGTTCCTGGTCTCTGTGTTAATCTCTGATATATATCACACTCACCCTCTCCCTTCCTAATAATGGACCTTTCTCTCAGGGGCTCTTGAGCATGGTGCTTTGGGTGTGCTGCGCACTTGCCCAGCTGAAAGCTGTTTTGTGTTTTGTGTTGGGCACTCACTGTGTAGTAGCTGCTGGGGAGAGGGGGTAGCTAGAAACTGGGTACCTGGCCATCCAGAATTCCAAACTGAGAGTTGCCCACACTAAAGATGGTGATTAAAGTGACTCGAGATGGAGGTGGTTGCTTTCAGCGAAGGGGGTGTCGGTTCAGGTGGGGGGAGCCAGACGTTGGTGTTGGACAATGAGTTCATAAAGGAGCTCTATGGTGTGCAATGTGTGGCTGTCAGCTGACTTCAGAGCCTGTATGAAGTTCTCAGGTGCAGACAGGCTCCTGCACATAGAGTACTATCTCCGTTCCTGCAGAGCTCCAAGATGGAAGCTCTGGGGGACCCCCACGTTGGTAGATGGGGGTCCACATGGGAGTGGTGGCCCGAGTTCCTATGCATGCATCATTGATTTCTGCTCTGGTGGGTGGCCAAAAGTTCTGTGTGGGTGCTGATGCCACCGATGATCTCACTTGGGTACCCGGTAGTCCTGCGTGGGCAAGTAGTTGGGAGACCTACTCTGACACTGAAGCCTAGAGTCCTGAACGGCCTGGTGGCCGTGATTCCTGCACAGGAGCACGAATATCACTCACAGAGAAGCAGTATTCTCACTACTTGAGTCCCAGGTCATGGAGCGACACAGAATGCTGCCTCCCTCTGGCCCACTATCTTGGATCTACCAGTTAAAAACCTTTTAAAGAAATTTTTAATACAGATCATAGGAGTTTATTCTTTGGCAAGAATGGATTTCAGTGTGTAGCTCAGAATTCAGTTCCTAAGGAGGAATTCTGGATGAATTTTGAGTGAGGCGATTACATGGGAGGCTAGCACACATTTGGACAGACATAGGGCAGAAAGCAGTCTTTGACCCCCATCATTAAGTCTTGTATTCATTCCCAGAAAATTGCTGAGCCAACCCTTTCATTGGTAATGGCTGCCACACTGCAATGCTAAAACAATGTTTGCTGCTTGCTATCAAATGTGTTAACTACTAAGCCAGAGCTTTGGGGCATTTTAAATTTCTACACTGAATTAGAGTTGAGGCATCCTGTGGCAGATGAACCCGTATAGTTTAGGGTCTGCTCACGTGGTCTGGATGGAAGTGTCCCTTATTTAACGTTCAGGCACAAGGTGAAACTGTGAAGCTCCACACATTAGTCAGGTTGCCATCACTGTGACCAAAACACCTGAGCAGAACAACTTAGAGGAGGAAATGTTTATTTTTGGTCCACAGTTTCAGTCCATGGTTGGCCAACTTCATTGCTCTGGGCCCAAGATGTGGCAGAACATCATGGCAGAAGGGTGAAATGAAGAGAGCTGCTCAACTTGTAATAGCCAGGAAGCAGAGAGAGAGAGAGAGAGAGATGCTAGGGACAAAATATAAACCACAAAGGCATTCCCCTAGTGACCTATGTCCTCCACCCACACCTACCTCCCTACAGTTACCACCCAGTTAGTCCATTCAAATGATGAATCCATCCACTGATTGGGTTACAGCTCTCTTAATTCAATCATTGCAGCTCTAAACATTCCTGCATTAACACATATACTTTGGGGAGAATATCATATCGAGGTTATAACAACATGATGGTAGATTTTCACAAATCCCTTAGATAAAGTCTTTTGGTGAGACTTTTGGCAATTCGATCTAAGAATGTGTGATTTGTTATCCTCCTCTCAAAGCATCTGGACCAGTTCAGTCCTGTCCTTCTGTCTCTAGAGATAGAAAATATCAAATTAATTTATTCAAAATAAACAGAAACCAAATATTTGTGATTTATAATCAATGGAGGGCAAAAAGAACATCTTAAAAGGAGTCAGAAACTATCATTGTAGACCTCCACCCTGTTTGAAATGTATTCCTGGCCCTGGATTCCAATTTACCTGGCTAAGTGTTCCAGATAATGCTTCATATTTGTATGTAGTCATTGCTTCCCACACTCCCAGTAGCTCAGTGCTTTCTGAGCATCCTCAACTTCTACTTCCTCATGTTTGTCTCAATTGTGATTAAATGTGTGTCGTTTTACCTTCATTCTACCATAGAGCAAAGTTCATAAAGACATAGGTTCTATTTTCTTACTTACTGCTTTATTCACATTAGCGAACTCCTTGCCTTGGAGATAAAAGCAATTCCAGTATGTGTAGAAAGAATGAATAAAGCTTCAAGGACCTATGGTAGGTGTCAGGGATGTAAAGCTTTTAACATACTGCATCTGTCCTTGGGAAACTTTGTACTCCAGGAGTGGCTCTCTCCATTGATAAATCTGTATTCCCTCTAGCAACAGAAAGGTCAGACTGAATCAGGTCCTTAGGTTGTCTCCACCCCATTTCCCCAAATCCCACATCTTTGCCACTATAATCCCAAAGCTGACTCTGCTTGTGTCCAAGGACTTAGTAAAAATGAACCAGCCTATCTTTCTACCAATTTCCATTTCTCTGTTGAATATAATTTTTTTTATTTTTCAGAAACTAATTTAAGTCCCTAAAACATTGGTCAGAATTAACATTTTAATATGGGTCATCTGAAAAGAAGAACGGAACAAATAAAAACAAACATCCCCACAGTTATTCCATAAACCCTGTCTTTTACCTTGGCTCAAAGCCCATTTTCCACCATCCAAAAGATCATCTATTTCATTCCTAAATTCCTCTTCAGAACTTCCAACCTCATCTTTGAAGTGTTTGACTTCTAAAAGTAGTTTTTTTTTCTTGTTTTTGCCTTATGTTTTCCCTTGTTAAAACTTAGTTTAAATTCATTTGTTAATATTCAAAATTGATATTTTTAGGCTCCCAATTCAGCAAACCTTGAGCTACTTTTTCTCCTTCTAGGTACCCGCATTCACCCTTTCATTCTCCTGGTGAAATTGCTGAACAAAACCCTTTCTTAAACCAACTTTAGATGTCACCATACAAGTTGATACATCGCTAGGCTCCTCTATTTTGTTTTTTAGGTCTTTCAACCATTTTAAAAAATATATTTGGCAAAGCTCTCAACATTTTTGAGATGATTTTTCTCAGGAAGACCTCATCTAGCCCCAAACCAACTTTCTTACTAATAATAGCAACTACAAGTAAACCATTTTGTCTATAAAGATGGCACCGCTTGGCTCTCACCCCATCTTAGCTGATGGGCCTTTAAATTTCCTTCTTCTATTTTCTTTTTGCTGACAGAAGATTTAAATTAATAAATCCATGATCTTACACTTGGACTAATTTGAAAATTTGTTTTTACTAGTTATTCATTTATTTATTCAGTGAATATCTATTAAGCACTTAGGTGCCAAACACAGTGAGGTATCAGGAAAACAAGGTGAACAAAAACAAAATATTCCTGCCTTCATGAAGTCTATGTGAGGGGCAGACCAGCATTAACCCAAGAGCACAGATGAATGGAACATGATGCCTGTGGTCATTGAGGTATGTCCATGGTGCTTTGAGAGTCTGAAATGCTACCTTTGAGTGGCACTAAAGCCTCAGTCTACAGTGTGCATAGGAATTTGCAAAGCAGGGGAGAGGACTGTAAGAACAATCCAGTTGCAGGATTAGCACAAGGCCCTGCCACTATTATTTGAATCTTTTTTTCTACACTTTTCACGAGTCCTATAGATCATTAAGTCTTTGCTATCATGTATTGAATATCACCTAGTTTCACTGGTTTTTTTGGGGGGAGGGGAGTTAGTTGTCTATCTTTTTAAATTTAAAAATATATTCATCTTTAGAAACATCTATTTTAATTGATGTTTTTTTTTCATACATATTTTTGACACAATCTTATTTGAAAGGCCAGCAGCCTTTGCTCATATTGTTCTAGAACCTTCATCTGAAGAAATCTTTGATGTCCTACAAGACTTTGAGTGTGTGATTCTGGAAGCACAGAATATCTTCACATTATATTTTTGTTTAACTTCATTATGAGAAAATAAAACTTGGAAGAAGGAACTCATATAATGTCTAACTTGAAAAAGATGACCATTCAATCAGTACATTAAATTGAGAACCAAACCCAATAATTATTTTTAGGGCAAAGATTTTGCATAAATAAACAATAAATAAATAAATAAAGATTTATCACTATTGACTAGATAGACAAAAACCCAGTACTTGGATTCTTAGTTGCATTGACATCAGTTTGAGAGTCTGGCAATACAAGTTCCATAGTTGCTCCCTTCAGCAGAGCTGTTTTTCCTAAAGGCTGGAGGACCTGAACTTCCTCTTTCCATCATGAATTTTACTGAGTACATTCAACAGAAAAGACAAAAATCAAGAACTGGCAAGACACTTGGGGCCCCAGAGAGGTATTCAACAGTTAGTGTTTTTTTGTCACTATCAAACCTTCCATTGTCTCCAGTACTACAAGGGAAATTTTAAATAGTAAATTTTTATAAAGATTAGTTTATTAAACTAGGCACAAGGGCACCTGCGTGTAATCCCAGCAGCTCTGGAGGCTGAGGCAGGAGGGTCACTAGTTCAAAGCCAGCCTCAGTTCTCGAAACACTGGCCAGAGCAATTAGACAGACGAAAGAAATTAAAGGCATAAAAATAGGAAAGGAAGAACTTAAATTATCACTATTTGCAGATGACATGATTCTATACCTAGAAGACCCAAAAGGGTCTACAAAAAAACTACTAGAACTAATAAATTAATTCAGCAAAGTGGCAGGATATAAAATCAACACGCATAAATCAAAGGCATTTCTGTATATCAGCGACAAAACTTCTGAAACGGAAATGAGGAAAAACACTCCATTCACAATATCCTCAAAAAAAATAAAATACTTGGGAATCAACCTAACAAAAGAGGTGAAAGATTTATACAATGAAAACTACAAAACCCTAAAAAGAGAAGTAGAAGAAGATCTTAGAAGATGGAAAAATATACCCTGTTCATGGATAGGCAGAACTAACATCATCAAAATGGCGATATTACCAAAAGTTCTCTATAGGTTTAATGCAATGCCAATCAAAATCCCAACGGCATTTCTTGTAGAAATGGATAAAGCAATCATGAAATTCATATGGAAAAATAAAAGACCCAGAATAGCAAAAGCAATTCTAAGCAGGAAGTGCGAATCAGGCGGTATAGCGATACCAGACTTAAAACTATATTACAGAGCAATAGTAACAAAAACAGCATGGTACTGGTACCAAAACAGGAGGGTGGACCAATGGTACAGAATAGAGGACACAGAGACTAATCCACAAAGCTACAACTATCTTATATTTGATAAAGGAGCTAAAAGCATGCAATGGAGGGAGGATAGCATCTTCAACAAATGGTGCTGGGAAAACTGGAAATCCATATGCAACAAAATGAAACTGAATCCCCTCCTCTCGCCATGCACAAAAGTTAACTCAAAGTGGATCAAGGAGCTAGATATCAAATCAGAGACTCTGCGTCTGATAGAAGAAAAAGTTGGCTCCGATCTACATATTGTAGGGTCGGGCTCCAAATTCTTTAATAGGACACCCATAGCACAAAAGTTGATAACAAAAATCAACAAATGGGACTTACTTAAACTGAAAAGTTTTCTCTCAGCAAGAGAAACAATAAAAGAGGTAAATAGGGAGCCTATATCATGGGAACAAATTTTTACTCCTCACACTTCAGATAGAGCCCTAATATCCAGAGTATACAAAGAACTCAAAAAATTAAACAAATAACAAAAAAGAAAACAAATAACCCAATCAACAAATGGGCCAAAGACCTGAACAGACACTTCTCAGAGGAGGACATACAATCAATCAACAAGTACATGAAAAAATGCTCACCATCTCTAGCAGTCAGAGAAATGCAAATCAAAACCACCCTAAGATACCATCTCACTCCAGTAAGATTGGCAGCCATTATGAAGTCAAACAACAACAAGTGCTGGAGAGGATGTGGGGAAAAGGGTACTCTTGTACATTGCTGGTGGGACTGCAAACTGGTGCGGCCAATCTGGAAATCAGTATGGAGATTCCTGGGAAAGCTGGGAATGGAACCACCATTTGACCCAGCTATTGCCCTTCTCGGACTATTCCCTGAAGACCTTAAAAGAGCGTACTACAGGGATACTGCTACATCGATGTTCATAGCAGCACAATTCACAATTGCTAGACTGTGGAACCAACCCAGATGCCCTTCAATAGATGCATGGATAAAAAAAATGTGGCATTTATACACCATGGAGTATTATGCAGCACTAAAAAATGACAAAATCATAGAATTTGCAGGGAAATGGATGGTACTAGAGCAGATTATGCTTAGTGAAGCTAGCCAATCCCTAAAAAACAAATACCAAATGTCTTCTTTGATATAATGAGAGCAACTAAGAACAGAGCAGGGAGGAAGAGCAGGAAGAAAAGATTAACATTAAACAGATACATGAGGTGGGATGGAAAGGGAGAGAAAAGGGAAATTGCATGGTAATGGAGGGAGACCCTCATTGTTATACAAAATTACATATAAGAGGTTGTGAGGGGAATGGGAAAATAATCAAGGAGAGAAATGAATTACAGTGGATGGGGTAGAGAGAGAAGATGGGAGGGGAGGGAGGGGGGATAGTAGAGGATAGGAAAGGTAGCAGAATACAACAGTTACTAATAGGGCATTATGTAAAAATGTGGATGTGTAACCGATGTGATTCCGCAGTCTGTATTTGGGGTAAAATTGGGAGTTCATAACCAACTTGAATCTAATGTATGAAATATGATATGTCAAGAGCTTTATAATGTTTTGAACAACCAATAAAAAAAAAAGAATTCAATTCAACAATTTCTTGAGCAGTTTTAGTCCCCAGAGCAAGTAATGTGAAATAAAAGGTGATCCCTGCAATTATCAGATTACTCTAAACTCCAGAAGTTAAGAAATAAGCAAGAAGCTTTAGTTGTAGTGTTCTTGAGAGCAGGAGCCTTCCTGTCTCCTTCCTCCCCTTTCTCTCCCTTCAAGGGAAGATGGCGTCCCAGGCAGCTGGCCTGCAGCTCTGCTCTGCTTGATTTTCCGGCGGGTACTGTCAGGTGCTGGGTGAATGCTGCTGGGGGCACAAGCCTAGATTGGAGATAAACCTCAGTTTCTTTGTTCGCCAAAGGAGAATATAAGCCTTAAAAATAAAACTTAAGCTTTGTTTTTGGCTGTTGAGACTGATCAGATGAACTGAAACTTCTCCTGAAGCACTGTCAGTGGGACTGGGGGCTGGAGGGGAAGCACACAGCCTATTCCAGGTTATCCACTCCTATTGGGCAGGGGCTTGTACACACCCTATTTCCTGCAAAGATGGATCCCGCTCTAAGGCAGATTTTAAAAACAGAATAAGAAGGCCAATGGGATGCAGAGAGCTGAGCCATTTCTGACACTGTAGAGGGATTCAGAATATAGGGGTAAGGAAAGGAGTAACATTCAGTTGGTGGTCTTTTATGGTCAGTTTAAAAAAAAACGATTAGATCACAGCTTAGCCTCATATCAGAAAGGGCTTCTGAGTTTAAATGTACTTGAAGTGTGCATAATAAGCACTAAATTATTAATAGCATTATACAACTGAAGCTATTTGACAAAAATCCCAAAGAAGTTAAAGCCAACTTTTAAGACCTTGGCAAGATTTAGAGATGCAAAATTCCAAACTACCATATTATTAATAAGATTATTGTGTATAGATCTGTTTTCTGTCACTTGCTTCTTAATAATGTTCAAACAAAGGAGTCATAAAATATGGCCATGTACTTGGGTACAAGCAGAGACATAAAAAAGTATTGATCTATACATCCTCTTCAGCACTAGTGACAGAACATTGTGTATTAAAGTTTGAAATTATAAATAATTCCTGACTCATCTCAAGCATTCTCTTTGGTAGGATTTTTTTTAATAATCATTATTTATGTGGTAATGTAGTATATAGTAAATAGTCATTCTTATTTATTATAATATCAAGCTTTGTCAAAGAAGATAATAATATAAGAAGAGTATGGTCTTTACTACAAAGTACTTAATTAGGTTTGTGTACAAGTGTGTGGGATGTATGCTTATGTTTGTTTCAGTTTAACAAATATCTAAAAAGGACCTCTTCCAAGATCTTGTATTATTTTCTGGAAATTGAACAAAATGTAAACTTTGTCCTTAGTGAAATTTAAAACAAAACAACAACAACAACAACAACCCTCTTTAAGTACATCATTGGCACAGGAAACAATAATGAAAACCATTTACAAAAAAGAGCAGTTCTAATTAATATTTTCTTAGGAATTTCATTAGCAAACATTCTTCCAGAAATGTATATGTAGGCAAGGGGAAGTTCCTTGTCTGTTTTGATCTCTTCTCTTCCCTTAGCACATGGCAATGTGCCTGACCTGTAATTCACTCTCATCACACATGAGTGAACAAAAGTGAGTTATGCTTGGTAACAGAAAAAAGCGACCTATACTAGTCTAAACATGTGGCATATAGTTAGGGGATTTACAGTGCTATCTGTAGTGGTACCTTAAGACTACCATAAAGATAACTAGAAACGCTCATGAACAATCCTCCTTTATATCAAGGCCTTGAGAAGTGTGCCCTAAAATACAAGGGAATAAAAGGATTGTTCTTCAAATGTATGAAGGGAATAATCAAAAAGAGTTCATTGTTTTTTTGTTGCTTAGTGCATTTTTCTTCTTTAAGTTCTAATCACTGTCACATGTTAGAAGTGATAAGCTCCAGAGTGGGAAAAAACATTTGGTTAGAAATCATGGCTCATCACCAGCTGTGTTCCTTGGGCAAGGCACCTAATCTTTCTTGGCTCAAATTTTTCACCCATAAAATGAGGGATGTGAACTGGATGATCTCTTTGGTCCCTTTCAGGTCCTAAAATCTTGTAACACATTTGTGATTTGCTCTTTTAATTAATTATATGTCTACAGAGCTATATAATTACATCCTCCTTCGGTGGATTTTTTCTAGAAATGTTTTGTCATGTATTCCACACTATATAATCAGATAATCCAGAGGCATGCCCTCCCAAGGGAGAAAGATATAATTTTTATTGTAATTGGAGGAATGTGGCTCCGGCTTTTTATTTTCATCTTTGTATTGCCAGGGGAGGAAAAGCAGTTTATTTTATAATTACTGTTTTAAACATATCGCAGGACTTTATTTTGATTTGTGGAGCCTTCAGGCGCAACTGAGAAGAACCCATAAATGTAAAATCGTGGTATTTCTATGCCCTTCTTCTTTTGCCCTTCTCCACACTGGCCTCAGCTGCACTCATGTCCTGAGCCTGCCTTGAGGGACCTTCCTCCCAGGACATTACTCAGATACATACTTTCATTTTGCAATTACCATTTCTAAAGCTGAAGGCAATTGCGTGTGTTTCTTCACTAAAATTACAAATATCCACTAATTTATTCATCAAGTTTTTTAACTGTCTACCATATGTCAAGGTTTATTTCCTAGGTATTTGTGATACATTGATAAAAATTAGAAAACTGAGGGGCTGGGGTTGTGGCTCAGTGGTAGAGCACTTGCCTGGCATGTGTGAGGCACTGGGTTCAATCCTCGGCACCACATATAAATAAATAAATAAAAATAAAGGTATTGTGTCCATCTACAACTAAATTCACAATAGCTAACTATGGAGCCAACCTAGAATGCCCTTAAGTGGATGAATGAATTTAAAAAATGTGGTATATATACACAATGGACTATTACTCAGCAATAAAAGAGAATAAAATCATGGCATTTGCAGGTAAATGGATGGCATTAGAGAAGATAATGCTAAGTAAAGCTAGCCAATCCCCAAAAAACAAATGCTGAATGTTTTCTCTGATATAAGGAGGCTGACTCATAGTGGGGTAGGGAGGGGAAACATGAGAGGAATAGATGAATTCAAGATAGGGAAGAGGGGAGGAAGGGAAAGGGAGGAGGCAGGGGATTAGCAAGTTGGTGGAATGTGATGGACATCATTATCCAAAGTACATGTATGAAGACACGAATTGTGTGTCAACCTACTTTATATACAAACTGAGATATGAAAAATTGTGGTATATATGTGTAATAAGAATTGTAATGCATTCTGCTGTCATGATTAAAAAAATAAAATCAATTAAAAAATAAAATAAAATAAATTGGAATTGAAAAATTAAGACCTGCCTTTGTGAAACTTACATTCTTGTGGAAGAAAAGAGGCAGTAGGTTAAGAAAACATAATAAAGAAGTTGTTTTGTTTTGTTTTAATAGATTGAATGTGGATGTAAGAGACAGAGAGGGGTCAAGGATGATTCTAAGATAGAGTTGCCATTTACTGAGATGGGAAAGCTGCAAATAGAACAAGCAGGGCTTTGCTGTGGGGTGGGGGAATCATGGAGTGTGACAGGAGTAGGTATGGGACATTCCAAGTTTGATGTGTCTGGCAGATGTGAAGACAGAGGTAGGTTTTGGATCTGAGAGTCTGAGAGACTGGGTGGAAATATAAATGAAAGCATCTAGACCAGATTCAATTGCCAGAGGAGCAAATGAGTCAGGAAAGAAAAGAGGACCAAAGACTAAGCACTGGGCACTCCAAAATAAAAGTCAGGGAGAAGAGGAGGAGACAACCAAGGAATGGAAGAAAGAACAGACCAGGAAGTAGGAAGAAAACAGAAAGACTGTGATGTCCTAAGAGCCAAAGAGGAATGGCCAGATTATGTCAGATGCTGCTGGTAGATCAAATAGGATGAGAAAATGAGAACCAACATTGGATATAACAACCTAGATGAAAAATATATGTGGATTTCTGCTCTGTAGCCCTCGTATTTCATGAATTCAGGAATCATTCGGTTATTTTTGTTTATTCTGTTAAGAGCCACTCACTGGGTTACTGACATGATTTCTATGATCATTTGGAATGGCCCTTGTTTTCTTGAATGATATTTGACTGTGCCATCTAAAGGTGATTCTGATTACCCACTGCCAGAAAAATGTGGAATAAACAAATGTAGCCATACCTGCCCGATAGCCATAGGAGAGCAGAGCAGCATTACCAGTCAACATGGTCACAAGGTAGTAGAATAAGTTTGATATTCTTTAAGTCATGGGCTAATAAACAGAGTAGAATACATTTTGTATAATTAACTCTAGACAAGAAAGTATTAAAATTATCCTGATGGGTACATATTATTTTAGGAAGAGCCATATAAAAGAAAGAACTATGAAACTATGTTTGCCCCTAACTTTACCAATATTTCTTATCAAAGGATTAAATTATATCTTTGAGAGTTTAGTTTAAATGGAATGTAGAACAATTAAAATGAAATATTTTTGTTATAAATGTTTTTTTAAAAAAGAAATGCATATAGTTTCTGCAAAAGTTTACAGAAGCATTAAAGTAAAAGTTTAAATTTTTAAAATTAGGATACCAGAATCCTTGATTTAATTTGAAATGGCATCTTCCCAAAGACATTACTAATTAGATAAGCTAAAATTTTATAATGAGTTGAAAATTAGGGTCAGAGGAAGTATAAAGGGTAATCATTTACATTTCTGAAATAGAAACTGTATAAAGAGGAATAAAATTATGCCAATTGATCTTTAGCCCCCTAATTATTTAAACCTGTCAGTTTATTCAGGAGTGGCTCCTTTAGTTTGCAGTGATAACTCTTGAAATTGTCACAAAGAACTTGGAAACAATAGTGACAATGAAAGAGAATTCAAGTGTAGTTGTCTCTGCAGAGCATGATTGTTCAGAGGTACTAAAAGTTGTGAAAGAAGAATGCAAAGAAATTTTTCAGTAAAAAAAAAAATTCAAGCAAAAAGTCCATCCATTAGTTGGGGGATTTTTAGTGAACTCTTCCTTTTGTATCAAAAATGTTAAGGATTAGTGTTATGGTGGATAACAGCTTAGAGCTTTGTGATACATTTAAACTACAAAGTCCATGTATATTATATGCCTACACATGTGTTTATTTGTAGTAATATGTATATGTATGTGGACATATATCTGCACATGTATATACACACCCAAAAGTACAATCAATAAAAATTTCATTGTAACACTAAAAAGCCGCATCATCTTGACCAGCTCTTTCTGTAACCAGTCATGTAATCCATTTTAACTAGGTTGTGCCGATATTAAGAAGCAGCAGGAACACTTAAGTTGCTCTGATTCCTTAGTTTGTCTTTATTTCCCATACTAAAAGCATGATGCCTGTGAGACAACTCAGCCAAGGATTCAGGGAACCTCTCCTGCTGGGAAGGCCCAGGTCCTTGCTTTTTCAAGGAAAACCAGAGTTAGAGAAAGGAACAGTGGTTCCCCGCCTCTGTGGTTCTCAAAGTGTGGTCCATAGAACCATACTAGCCCAGACCTTTTTAAGGGATCTCACAGATCAAAATATAATGGTGCAAAATCAATGGTGGACAAGGTGCCTTTGCATGAATCAAGAGAGAGGCACCATATTATACTGTAGGGGCTGTATTCTTCATGGGTACACACTTGTAATTTACTTTTTTTAAGGCAGTTTCTCTTAATGTCCCTCTTAAAGCAGTAAAAATTATTACTTTAGTAACTGTCAACCCTTGGCTCTAAATTACATTAGTACACTAGGTCATGTAATGGGAAAAACCCACAGAGCACTACAGCTTCCTCCCACGGGAGAAGGGCGTCTCAAGGGAAAGAAAGCCCTATGTGATATTTGAGTTGAAGGTTGAATTAGCTACTTTATCACACTGCTTTTACTTGAATAAAACAACTGGTTATTTTTGAGTATGTGGCATGTTTTATTCACAAAATGAATGAAGTGAACCTGCAACTTAAAGGAGAGCAGCAAATATTTGTTGACAGTAATGAAATTCGTATTCTAAAATAATAATTAGAATTTTGGAGAACTTGTATCCATCACATGAGCTTGACAGTTTCTCAATACTTAAAAAATTCTTCTGATGATAGCAATGGTTGATATTAATTACTATGATTTTTTAATATTGTACTGATTTTTTAATATTATACAATGAAATGTGTCAACATTTGGAAGATTGCGTAACTCAGTGATCCATTAGTTTCTAATTACTAATGCATGCTATTCCAGAATCATGCTTGGGTAAAAAGATTTATTTGAAGTATAAGACAGACTAAGGGGTTTTAAGATGGAGTCTAAAAAGTTAATTGGTATGGTTTCCAGATTCCATGTTGCAAGTCTAGGTTTAGTATAACTAAGTCAAGGTTTAGTATAGTCTCAAAAGTGAATATCCATAATAACTTGAAAAGCTATTGAGATACTCCTCACATTTCTAACTACATATATTTATGAGACTATGTTTTACTTGTTCATTTCAACTCAAACAACATATCACAATAGATTAAATGCAGAAACAGATCTTGGAATCCAGTTGTCTTCTGTAGTAAGGTGATATTAAAGAGATTTGCAAAAAGGTAAAATAATGCCATTATTCTAATTACTGTGTTTTGAAAAATATAGTCCTTTTTAATGATAATACATATTGATCTGGATTGATTTTATTTTTATAATGAATTAATATATTTTTAAAATTTCTTGGTTTTAATTTCTAACATGGTAAAAATATTTGTGCTAGTCACAGTCAGTCACAGAATACCTTGTGACAAGAATATATTGTGACAAGAATACATTGTGACCAGAATACCTAACAAGGACATCTTAAGAGGATGAAAGATTTTAGCTCATGGTTTCAGAAGCATCAGTCCATAATAATCTAACCGTAAGGCAGAAACAACATAGTGGAAGGGTGTAGCAGAGGAAAGCTCCTTTGCTTACAGCAGTAGGGAAGCACAGAGAGAGAGAGAGAGAGAGAGAGAGAAGAAGGGACTAAGGCGCAGTCCCAAAGGCCATATCCCCAGTGACCTACTTTCTCCATTCATGCCCTACCTGCCTATAGTTTTCACCACCTCCCAGTAAATTCATTCAAATTATTAATCCATCAAATTATTAATCCACTGATGTGCTAAGAGTCTTTATGACCCAATCATTTCTCCTCTGAACATTGCTGCATTGCCTAACCATGAGCTTTAGAGGGACACTCCAGATCCAGACAATCACAATATTTATAATAGCTGATACTAACACTTTAGGGCTCTCGTGTTTTAGAGCATGAAGGAGTCCTAAGACCAAAAAGTTTGAGAACCACTGTTCTATATTGATACATTTTCCTCCTGAGACTGTCCCAAGCTTCAAGGAATAAGCTTAATTTCCTCCAAGATATAAAGGCACTTATCATCAAAGAGACAACAACAAAATCTGTCAAGGAATAGTAGACTTTGGCACAGGTACTTTGATAATTGTCACTTTCTTTGCTACTAAATAGGATCATCCCATATATGAGCTAAATAAGCATTGCTCCATGAATGGCCATGTAAATGCATTCATCATTTATTCAACAGTTTTGGGGGGCATCTTGTTTTTGGACATTATAGCATTCAAAGTGAAATAAAACAGTAGCTCTTGAAGCAGAACTTGGAAGTTAAGATGAATTAGTCCCTATCTGATTATCACTGAAACGACTGACTGGAACATATTTGGGTCAGTGAGATTGTTGTGATTTATTGATAAAAGAGACCATAAGGTGTCAGGAAAGTCAAAGTGTGAGCTAGTCTGAAATTTTTAGCAGGCGTGGTTTGCCTGCAGTGTCTGTTTTAAGAATGAACACACAAACACACACACACACACAGAGTATCAGTTCTGTTCTCAAAAAGTTTGCAGCCCATGAAGAAATCTTTCAAGTGCTGCAAAGATATCGAGTAGATAGGTCATAGGCGAAAGCATCACGAGGCAGCTGAAATTTTCAACATTGTAAAAGTACAGATGCAAAAGGAAAGCAAATTATTGTTTAAGAAAAGTCATAAGGCAGAGGACAGAATGAATAGCAATATTTTCTAAAGCTATAAACACCAATAAATTCAAAGGAAAAGCTTGGCTTTTTTATCCAGGGTGTTTATTGTATAGTCCTTAATTCAGTGTTAGGGAGGGAAAATCCATGAACCAAACAAGATTTAGGAGACAGAGTAGCAAATGTAACCTTTCCTCTGCCTTATTAGTTAGGACTAAGCAGGAAGGACGGGTGTCGAGAGCTAGATTATTAGATCTAAAGAAGGTTGAAGAGAGTTTTTCATTTTGGCCTTCATTGGCCTCCCTTATTCCTTGCCATAAAATAAGGAAAGAATACTTCTTCCCAGAGTAGCAAGATGATTAACCCCAAGTCTTGGATCACAGTAAAGGCAATGATGATGAGAGTGACAAAGGAGAATGCAGATCAAGAAAAAGATATGCCTCTTTCCCTTTGTGCAGAACCTCATGTGTACCCCATTCACTTAGCTTCTGTCATTTAGACACAATAGGAATTTTATGTTAGTCAGCTTCCTGTCAGTGTAACAAATACCTGAGACAAATCAACTTTAAAACAGGAAAGGTTTATTCTCAAAGATTTATTTACACTTTTGGAGGTTTCAGTGCATGGTTGGTTGACCTGTTGCTTTGGAGCCTATGGCAAGGCAGTACACGATGGTGGGAAGCATGGTGGAGCAAGCTGTTCTTCCCATGGAAGGCAGAAAGCAAAGAGAAGAGGGGAAAGGGCTGGCATCCCAACATCTTATTTAAGGGCATGCCCCCTGTGGCATAAAACCTTCCACTAGACCCCAATCTTAATGGTTCCACCAACTCCCAAGAGCACCACAGGCTAGTGACTAAGCCTTGAATATATGAAATTTGGGGGGGGGACACATATCCAAACTATAGTAAGTTTCCAGGGCAAACTGATTTCTCAGAGGAAAAAAAAAATCAGCATAAGTGAGAGGGTATCAATGGCATATGAAAAGCATTAAGAAATAGAGAACAGAAATCAAGACAAAAGAAAAGCACAACCAGGCATGGTGGCATCTGCCAGCAATCCCAGTGATTTGGGAGGCTGAGGAAAGAGGATCACAAGTTCAAAGCCAGCCTCAGCAATTTAGCAAGGCCCTCAGCAATTTAGTGGGACTCTGTCTCAAAATAAAAAATAAAAAGGGCTGGGGATGTGGCTCAGTGGTAAAGTACCCCTGGGTTCAGTCCCTAGCACTTAAAAAAAAAATCACAGAGAAAATGGGGGCAGGAAGAGAAATTGTGGTACTTTCCAATCCACCAATACCACCAATATGATCTCTCTTAAAAGACAATAACCACATGACAGAATGGTTTTCCTTCCTTGTGGAGGAAATAAAATGTGTTACAAGTAGGGCTAGGTAAAGAAATAACACAAATGAATGCCAAAATGATACTTTAAAAATAGTTTAAAGCAGTAACCCAGGAAGGCAAGATAAAGAGCTAAAGCATTTTATAGGGTGGGCTCTGTTCTTGCTGGCATCTCTGTGTTCTGTTTGAGTCAAGCAGAGGTCCAAGAAATAACTGGGATTTGGCCATGGTCCCTCTGCCCACTGAAGCACGAGTGAGCCTGACTACTAGACAGTGGTTCAGGACAGGTCCTTGCCTTGTCCATGGGAGTCTCCTCATTTCCTCAATTGGTGGTTTTACTTCGTGGCTCATTGAGACCCTGGTTCCTGGACAGCTTCTGGGCTCCTGCAGACCTGGGCTTCTGATGGGCAGAAGCAGCATTTCAAAAGATGGTAAAAGGGTCACTAGTATTATGTCGTGCTTGAAGATAAGTTAATTCACCAGCAGTCTCTCCTTTCTCAGAAACATGATTCCAGTGACAGAATTCCGGCAGTTCTCTGAGCAGCAGCCTGCCTTCCGGGTGCTGAAGCCATGGTGGGACGTGTTTACCGATTACCTGTCCGTGGCCATGCTGATGATCGGTGTATTTGGATGTACTTTACAGGTAGGTACGAGAACCATGGCGAAATGGAGCCAGGGTAAAAAAAAAATGTCAAGTCATTGAAGCTTCTTAAATGTCAAGTCATCGAAGCTCCTTAAAAAGAGCTGGCTGTGTCATTTTTAACCATGTAAACATTAGTTGCTCTTCTCTGTTTGTATATGGCATTTGTAATCATGGCAGGGAGCCTGAGACACATATTTACTAAACTTTTTCTAATAAGGTAAATATGGTACTTGTGAGATTTCGATGATCCCAACTGCAGTTGACTATTGTCAAGTCAATGTCACCAACATCAAAGAGGGAGCCTACCTTTCAAAGTTGACTTTACTGCAGAATATATTATATATTTCCAGAGTGCCATTTACATTGCCAAAACAGAACTTTAGGGGTTTTTTTGCTTATAAAAGCTTGTAAGATTTTCTGAAAGAACTACTCTTTTGGTGAGATATCATTATTTTGTCCAATGTTCAGTTCTGAATTAAACTGTAGCACAATCAAAATGTATTCTACACAGATGCTACTATTCATATATTGAATCTAGATATATTTTGCACCATACTTTGAGCAGATGGATACCTGTAAGTAGTTCGTTTCTAGGGGAGAACTAAATACATTAGCAATCAGGAGACGTTGTATTGCACTATGATACAGATGTCTCCATGGCAGGAAGGGAGTACAGAGGGCTTAGCTTAGGAAAAGAGAAAAGGTAATAGTTGCATTAAAACTTGGAAAACCAGGCTGGGCGTGGTGGCACAGACCTATAATCCCAGTGGCTCGGGAGTCTGAGGCAGGAGGATCATGAGTTCAAAGCCAAACCTCAGCAATAAGCGAAGCACTAAGCAACTCAGTGAGCCCTATCTCTAAATAAAATACAAAATAGGGCTGGGGATGTGGCTCAGTGGTCGAGTGCCCCTGAGTTCAATCCCGGGTTCCAAAAAAAAGACTTGGTAAACCAGCTAGAACTAGTCAGGCAATGGGTGCTAGGTGTGGGAGAAGGTGCCAGAAAGAGGAGAGAAATCTCTAAGTCATGGATGTGAGAAAGAACACAACATCTTTGGGAAATTCAGTAGGTCTGGCACAGATTGGGTGTCATTTGTATGGGAGTCGGCACCATGCCTTTGAATGGGATCACCCAGGAGAAGGTGGTGAGCGAGACTATGTCAGGAACAACACTGAAGAGTGCGTGGCAGAGGAAGGGAGGCTTCTGAGGGAGACTGAGAAACAGTGGTAAGGACAGATGGAAACCAGGCAGGAGGAGTGGCAGAAGCCAAAGAAAAGTGTGATCTGCGACAACAGGCAGTTCTCAGCCCACTCAGACTAAGGAAAGAAAAGCAACACCTGGGCTCTTAGAAATCTTGGTTTTGGTGGTTGGAAAGATAGGTGGAAGTTAAAGGCCATGGGCAGCTGGGCTGGAAGATCAGCTCAAGAGGAGGTAGGCAGTGAGAGAAATAGCTACAAGTAGTGCAGCGTGGAAATAAAGGTCTTGTTAAAGTTGATTTTATTAATAGTTGTCATACAGTGCTCCAGTGTGTCAGGCACTCTTCTGGACACTTTACACACATTTTAACTCATTTCTTCCTCATGGCAATTCTAGAATATAAATACTGTTATTATCCCCATTTATAAATGGGATACCCACAGCACAGAGGTTAGAGAAACCTCCTAAGGTGAGTGGCAAAGCCCTTATTCACACCACACAATTTGGATCCAAAGTCCTTTTTCTTAACCCTGACAACACACTGTCTTTTATTCGGTCACCAAAAACATTTTGCCCCCTTCCCACCTGCCCAAGAAAGGATGAGAAGCTAGAGTCTAAAAGAGAGAAAGAGCAGAAATTAATTTTAACAAAATATTAATAATGTCATAATTTTAACAAAATGTTGTTAAAAAACCTACTGTGTGCCTGACATACTTCTACCAAGAATTATCAGTGAAGGATTAAAAAATAAAAGGTAAAAATCTCCCTTATGGAATTTAAATTCTGCAGGAAAATTAACACGTAAATTAAGCAAGATTGATTAGTAAATTATATATGTCGTCCCCTGGAGATCCCCCAGTGAGTGCCAGAAAGTGGGGATACTACCAAAACCTATGTTTTTCTTTATTCATTTGTATTGTAAATCTTAGCAACGTCTGCATATTATTTCTTTTTCTTTTCTTATTAAATCAAGAATTTTCACTTAAAGAAAGTACTTTACAACTCCTCATTGGCAGGACTACTTTGCCAGCATCACTACTCCTGTGCTTTATGGTCATTATTAAAACCAGGGGGCTGGGGCTGGGGCTCAGTGGTAGAATGCTTGCCTTCCACATGTGAGGCACTGAGTTCGATCCTCAGCACCACATAAAAATAAATAAAGATACTGTGTTTATCTACAACTATATAATAATAATAATAATAATAAATATTTTTTAAAAGAGAATCATTAAAAAACAAACAGAGTACCTTGAACACAAGCACTAAGACACAGCAGTCAATCTGATAACCAAGGCAGTTACTAAGTGACTAACATCATACTGCTCAGAAGTACATGTACTTTATAACTTATGAAGTGCTCGGTTCTGAAATTTTGCATTTAATTTTTTTCAGACCACAAGAACCCAAAACTACAAAGAAATCACAAAGAGGACTACTATAATATGTTAGAAGGTGAACAGGGCAATGGGAAAAATAAGTAAAGCATTCATGGTAGAATGTCCCAGAAGGAGAGTTAGGAGTTGTGAATTTTGGCTGAGAAAGAAAAGGAGGTGCAGGAGCAGGCCATGTAGATGTCCTGGAGGGAGCCTTCCAAGCAGAGAGAACAGCAAGAACAAGGGGCATATAACAAAGGGTTAATAGGACCCTTCATTTCATCTTCTGCAGAATTTTACTTTTTTTAACTTTCTCAGCTTTCTCACTGTTTCTCAGAAACCTGGTAAAAGTGGAAAGTTAACTGTGTTATTGGGCCATATTGCTCCTGGCATAAATGACCACTGATTGGTCAGCTATATCTGGGCTGGGAAAGAGATAAAAGCCTGGTAGGAAGCCATTTCATTGGATTTCTGTGATTGTAGTAACCCTTGTAACTGTATGGCTCGGTACATCAAAGATTTATGGGTCAAGCTGCAAGAGATGTTTGCTTCTTTAGGGCTCAAAGCTTTTAAGTCAGGGTAGGTCTTGGATCTGCCTAGGATGGGTCTTTTCCTTATACCTGAGATATGGGGGGAGGAGATACTGGGAGGGACACTAACTCTAGGCAGCAGTGTGGACCACAGCATAGACAACTGTGAAGATTTTCCCAAAGAAGGAAGCTCAGTCCTGCCTTGCTGGCAAGCTGTGCCTCCAATCCTGTATCTTCTTTTTGTGTGTGTGTGTGTGTGTGTGTGTGTGTGTGTCATTATGGTTTTATTAAAGTGGCATTGGAAACATGTGTAATTAATAAAGACAAAAGAGACATGTATCCATTCTAATAACTCAGATTTGGGGGGTTGAGGAGTTAAAATTAGTTTTGTTAGAAGAGAATATTAAAATGTGAAGGATTCAACAAAAGATTTACTTAGTTTCTTATACATAAGTTGGTTATGCTTTTAAAATTTAGACTGAAAAGAAAGAAAAACAATATGAAACCATGCTCTCAGGAAACATATGGAGAGGCAGAAACACAGGGAGATTTTCAGGATAAGTTCATATTTACCAAATACCTGAATATTTGCTTTATTTTTTTATCACCTGTACAACTAGATTTTTTTCCTAGGGAAAAGCCTGAATATTATAGCTCTTTATGTTTCAACTGGCTAGACAAGGAGGTTATATGCACTCAGTAACCATGAAAAATGAGTGAATGAGTGAATTAATGAATGAATACATAAAGAACATAGACTGAGGAAAAATCAATGGAAAATATCAATACTTGAAGGACAAACATTGAACTTCAGTGAATTGAAATAAATACATTAAGAATAGTTCAAGATATCAGAGAGGATCCAGGAGAAAATAATTAAGGGGAGAGAGATTTGAGATGGAGGGAGAGGGCAATAGATATCCAAATGCAGTTAATCATTAAAATAGGTCAGTGTATCTTTTATTTATTTTTTTTATTGGTTGTTCAAAACATTACAAAGCTCTTGACATATCATATTTCATACATTTGATTCAAGTGGGTTTTGAACTCCCAATTTTACCCCACATACAGATTGCAGAATCACGTCGGTTACACATCCACATTTTTACATAATGCCCTATTAGTAACTGTTGTATTCTGCTACCTTTCCTATCCTCTACTATCTCCCCTCCCCTCCCCTCCCATCTTCTCTCTCTACCCCATCTACTGTAATTCATTTCTCTCCTTGTTTATTTTCCCATTCCCCTCACAACCTCTTATATGTAATTTTGTATAACAATGAGGATCTCCCTCCATTACCATGCAATTTCCCTTTTCTCTCCCTTTCCCTCCCACCTCATGTATCTGTTTAATGTTAATCTTTTCTTCCTGCTCTTCCTCCCTGCTTTGTTCTTAGTTGCTCTCATTATATCAAAGAAGACATTTGGTATTTGTTTTTTAGGGATTGGCTAGCTTCACTAAGCATAATCTGCTCTAGTGCCATCCATTTCCCTGCAAATTCCATGATTTTGTCATTTTTTAGTGCTGTATAATACTCCATTGTGTATAAATGCCATATTTTTTTTATCCATGCATCTATTGAAGGGCATCTGGGTTGGTTCCACAGTCTAGCGATTGTGAATTGTGCTGCTATGAACATCGATGTAGCAGTATCCCTGTAGTACGCTCTTTTAAGGTCTTCAGGGAATAGTCCGAGAAGGGCAATAGCTGGGTCAAATGGTGGTTCCATTCCCAGCTTTCCCACGAATCTCCATACTGCTTTCCAAATTGGCCGCACCAGTTTGCAGTCCCACCAGCAATGTACAAGAGTACCCTTTTCCCCACATCCTCTCCAGCACTTGTTGTTGTTTGACTTCATAATGGCTGCCAATCTTACTGGAGTGAGATGGTATCTTAGGGTGGTTTTGATTTGCATTTCTCTGACTGCTAGTGATGGTGAGCATTTTTTCATGTACTTGTTGATTGATTGTATGTCCTCCTCTGAGAAGTGTCTGTTCAGGTCTTTGGCCCATTTGTTGATTGGGTTATTTGTTTTCTTATTGTTTAATTTTTTGAGTTCTTTGTATACTCTGGATATTAGGGCTCTATCTGAAGTGTGAGGAGTAAAAATTTGTTCCCATGATGTAGGCTCCCTATTTACCTCTCTTATTGTTTCTCTTGCTGAGAAAAAAGTTTTCAGTTTAAGTAAGTCCCATTTGTTGATTCTTGTTATTAACTTTTGTGCTATGGGTGTCCTATTAAGGAATTTGGAGCCTGACCCCACAATATGTAGATCGGAGCCAGCTTTTTCTTCTATCATACGTAGTGTCTCTGATTTGATATCTAGCTCCTTGATCCACTTTGAGTTAACTTTTGTGCATGGCGAGAGGAGGGGATTCAGTTTCATTTTGTTGCATATGGATTTCCAGTTTTCCCAACACCATTTGTTGAAGATGCTATCCTTCCTCCATTGCATGCTTTTAGCTCCTTTATCAAATATAAATAGTTGTAGCTTTGTGGATTAGTCTCTGTGTCCTCTATTCTGTACCATTGGTCCACCCGCCTGTTTTGGTACCAGTACCATGCTGTTTTTGTTACTATTGCTCTGTAATATAGTTTTAAATCCGGTATCGCTATACCACCTGATTCACACTTCCTGCTTAGAATTGCTTTTGCTATTCTGGGTCTTTTATTTTTCCATATGAATTTCATGATTGCTTTATCTATTTCTACAAGAAATGCCATTGGGATTTTGATTGGCATTGCATTAAACCTATAGAGAACTTTTGGTAATATCACCATTTTGATGATGTTAGTTCTGCCTATCCATGAACAGGGTATATTTTTCCATCTTCTCAATCCTGTATCTTCTAGGTGATTCTGGTGTCACATAAGGTTTATGATGATCTTATCTGTCTGAACATTGAGGGTGACTCTAGAAAGACTCTCGATAACATTCTAAGCCTGAAGCAGAGCTCTCCCTGGCATGGTTGAAGGACAAGCTGGCAGGCCAGGGTGCTAGAGCAGTGAGTGAGGCCCAGGAAGCAGTGGGTGCCAGATCACTCAGGACTTTGTCAGCCACTGAAAGGCAACTTTGCTAGGAGATGAGATGCATTTGGATTATTTTAAGCAAAAGTTCATAATCTTATGTTTTAACAAGACCATCTCTACAGCCATCGAGAATACACTATGGGAGGGCAGGGATAGAAGCCGAGTGATTTTTTTTGGAAGGCTGGTGCAATAATCCAGGAGAGAAATGAATCAGAGGGTGTGGACCAGGGTGGAAATAGCAGTTCTGAATATAAGTTAAAAGAAATTCCACTGAGATTGGCTGAAAGATCTAATGAGAAATATGAGAGAAAAGGAGACATCAAAGATGACTAAGGTTTTTAGACTTGAGCAAATGGAAAAAGTTTGGTTTTGAGTGTGTTGCATTGGGAATATATGCTTACCATCAAAGTCTGGATATTAAGTAAGCAGTTGGACCGAGATCCTAGGGTTCAAGATTAATGATGAATGTTTATCTTCAGGAAGAAGGAGAGATGGATCCAGGATCCAGATGGAAGGATCCCCCTCAATTTGGGTGGAAAAGGTATTTATCATCAGAATAGGACTGATGGCAATAAATACACTTTTATTTGGAATGGAGATAGAAATGATGGGAGTTATATCTTATAGTTTCTGGTTTCTTTGTGATGTACAAAAAAAAGTCTGCTTTTATACATCTGCTAAAAGTTGTGAGGGTGGGAAGAAGCAGGAAAAGCAGCAAGGAAAGTAGTGAAGTGTAGGGGCTTTCAAAGAGAAGGGTGAAGATTTGGAATGGCCAGTTTGGAAACTAAAAGTAACAGATCAACAGGACTATAAATCTGTCTTACTTTATTACTATGTCAGAGCTTCTGGAGCTGCAGCAGGATCTGCCTAACAAGCCCAGGAGATCATATCTCATGTTTACATATTCCAGGGCAGGATGAAATGCAGAAAAGAAAAAGGAAACGACATGTCATTAAAGACTAGTAGTTTATTTGAAATCAAATGATTGAAAAAGAGAGTACCTACAAAACCGTCTGCAGTGAACATCATTAGAAGATGGGTCCGCTGTGAGTTCAGGAGGGTATCAAGCACAACTTAAGCCTCCTTAAGTCAGAATCATCTTCCTGTAGCACAGCTGCATCCTGCCTATAATGTTCAGAAGACACGGAAGCACTCCATGGACCGTCTCAGCCCCACTCCTGTTATCTCTCTCATTTAGACAGGTTCTCAAGCCTGGGCCCTTCGCACAAGCCTGCTTCATCTTTACAAGCTTTAAAAGGAAATCTGATGCAATTGACTGAATACAGGAAGTGTAGTCTGAGATGCCAAGGTTCTGAGAAAAAATGAGAATACTGAGCCAGAATATAAAGGCTACAGAGCTCAGAATTCATATGGGGTGAGCCACTCAATTCAGCTAGCATCCCAAAGCACAAACAATGTGTCAGTCAGGCACTGAATTGGGTGTAAAACATTGAATGAGAAATATAGCACAGCCAAGCCTGCAGGTTTTGAATGGTCTAAAGAGCACAGAAATATATAAGCAATGCCTCCTAATGGGTGAGCCTCGATGGTACCTCCAAAGATTAAATAGGATGTTTTGTCATCTCAGCCCCTGGAAGTTAGGAATTTGAGGAGATAACTCAGTGATGTCTCAAAGAATGGCTACCCAAAGCCAAAACCATATTTTTAAAAGAGGAATGGAAGAAAAAGCAGCATAAACAGACAATTTACTATGATCATTTCACAAAGACCTCATTGATTGATACAGTGGTAGAGGGCTCAAGTGGCATTCTAGGGGTCAGAGTCAGGAATACTAAAGACCCTGCCATGGGTGGAATGTTCCATATAACAGAAATCATCCTGTAGAGAATGCCAATAGCACTTCCACTGAGTAATGCATAAGGAGACCTGTGATGGAATCTGTATGCACTTTCTTTAGCTCCCAGAATGAATATTTTTCTCATTTTTCAAACAAGAATTCTGAAATGTAGAAGTTACATAACTTGCTTCAAAGGATGCAGCCAGGAATCAAATCTCAGGTTGATTCTCTAGCCTGTGCTTTTTATCCCTGTGTACACTGGGGTGGAATATTATGGAACCATTATGATTAGATAGATTGCATAGCCAAAATTTGGTTTGTAAGACAGGATTTTCAGTATTTAAAACAAGTACAAAATGACTAAAGGGAATAGGAAGTTATAAAAAAAATCAATTTGCTAAATGATGGATTGGATTTTTTAAAGGTTATTTACTATATACCTGCTATTTAAAAAATAAAGAATATCTTCTACAGTAAGCATTAAAGAAATAAGCAAAAACATGGTATAAATTATTAAAGAAAACAAAACTGGCCAGGGTTAATTTGCAAATGAAAGTACAGTTCTTTGGTAGAGGAATTTAAGCTCTTATTTCAACTCCTCTATGATAATCCCCTGAAATTGGCTAAATGATTGATAACTGTAAAAACAAAGGGTTCTCTGTGAAGCTCAAGTTCCTTTTCCAATTCCAGGGTGATATTTAAATGTTAAATAAATTTTTATGCCTTGATTTTCCCTTTGCAAAAGGAACATGTGATTATTCTTTTTGATCTTATTTCCAAAGCAAGTTTAATTCCTAGGCTTGAAACATGTCAAAGCCAAATCTAAGGTGGGAGATCACTCATTGCTAATAAAATGGCAATCCAATAGCTTTTTGGGTAGTTTGAAAACTGCTTCTTTTATGGCAAGTAATAGTTGATTATCTGTTTACTCCTAAAAGGTAATGTTAATATAGTTTTAGCAAGATGCAGCTTGGAAAACACTGGGGGAAGGAGGTGGTTATTATCTGTTAAAGTAGTGTTGATTATTTCTTGCCTTGATATAAAAGGATTTGAGTCAGCAATCTTGTCTTACTCATCTGACAAATATTTATTCATTTCTAAGCAAGCAACCTTTTTCAAGGCTGCTATGGAATAAGTGCATGTATAAAGAACATTCCTTAAATTACATCAGTCCACATAAGAAACAAATATAAACTCACTGTAAAACAGGAGGATGTAGGAGTGTAGGAATCCTATTCCTGTATAGGCATACAGCCTCAGGGACTTTCAGTGTAAACAGCCAACTTTGTGCTATAAACAACACAATTCAAAAACTCAACACACTCAATAAATAGACCAGATTCTCAAAGGTCATTGTGTTGCTTCCTGGAAAAATAAGATTGCTTTAGATTTCTGATCAGTAACTCCAGGTTATCTTATTATGACCAAATCCACAACAGCCCACAGGGAGCTCATGACCAAATACAGAGTTAACAGTTAGAAACCAGAAACAGGAATTGGAAGATGCAAGCCCCCGGAAGCCCTAGGGGACCTGCCTGGTGATTGTTGCACAGAAAGGACATTTCCTGCTTTCTGAATTTGGAGGAGTGGGGGTGGAGGGGAGGGAGGGGGACCCACAAAATTTTGTGAATTTTGCCCATCTACAAAGAATCCAGTGGATGTAACCAATTTTCAGGAACAAACTGATCAGCCAGGCAACACTATCAAAGAGTTTGGAACATTTGAGCTTGTTAGTCACACTTTGATTTCTGGTGCACACTGAGGTTCATTTCTACTTCTCTGATTTAGAGCTATCAATGTCAGCCCCATGGCAAGTGGCCTTCACAAATGTTCAGTCAATTCACTGAAAATACAGGAAGGAAAAATTACAGGATTCAAGTGATTGCACAAGAGTTCATTTTGACAATGTGCCTTGAATTCTTTCTTCTACTCCCCTCTTGCAATCCTCTGTCCTATGCTCTCTGAGATTTTCTAGTAGATTTTTTGGGTTTTTGGTCAAATTGAATTTATAGGTGAAGACCCAGAAATTCTTAGATTCTTACTTAATTCAAGGTAAAATTTAGACTACTGATGAAATAGCAGATGACACTAAGAAATAGGGTTAAAATGAAGACCTCACCTAAAATGTGCTTTATAAAGTTTCTGTGCACCCGCTACACATCACCATTCTGTATGGGTCTTTGAGGAATATGAAACAAAAGTCATTTGGATGGTGACAAGTTTGAAGAGCAGCCTTTCTCATGTCTGTAGGGACAATGGAGAATGCTGAGGTGAAAAAAACACTGTTTCCAAACCCACATTATAGCAAGGCATGGTGGCGCACACCTGTATTCCCAGCGATTTGGGAAGCTGAAGGAGGAGGATTTTGAGTTCAAAGCCAGCCTCAGCAATTTAGCAACACCCTGCTCAAAATAAAAAATAAAATAAAATAAAAATGGCTGGGGATGTGGCTCATTAGTTAAATGCTCCTGGATTCAATATCTGATACAAAAACAAACAAACAAACCTCTGTTATATCTAGTAACCAAAAAATGCCTTAGTTAGAACCTCCTTGTTAGTGGTTTACTCAAACTGATTTTGATCTTCCCTAGAACTTGACTTCTTATCATATCGCACCTTGACAATTTAATGTGTAGTGAATCCCTGGTCTCAAGAGTGATTCATACAATTTGGCGCAGCACATGAATCTAAATGCTTTATCTCACCATTATGGATTGATAGAATCTTGTTGCCTGTTGATTGTTTAATAATTGCCTTGATCCTCAAATAACAAAAACAATGTCAGAGGACCAGTCTTCTGTCTATGGAAGCAGTTGTGATTTATTATATATTTAGGTTCTTTTGTCATTCCTGTGTGTGAACACATCAAAACCTCTATTTGAAGGTCTATATTAAATAAGTTTAGTACAATACACGGAAAGAAGTGACCTTGTATCTAATCAGGACCCATGACTTGGAGCTCTCCCATCTTCTAATCCTGTCAAAGAGCTGCACTGTGCCACATCCACCTCCTTTGTTCCTCTGGATGTTCCCTCTTCCCCTTCAGCTGAGAACACTGCTGACCCTTGGATCATCCCAACCAGCAGGGGCCCTGGGATAAGGATTGGGCTAACACAAGGACCACATTCTAATTATAGGCTAGGTTATATTTGGAGCCTTTTGTTTAATATAAACAATGAATGCTGCTCCTTCTTCTGCTATATTACTGTTTTCCTTTGAAAAAATCATGCATTTTAGTGTTCATTTTATAATTACAATTGTCTTGGAATATCTAGACTTCATATAGTAAAAAAAAAATTACTAAAACTGTTTTCTATACACATTTTAAAATATGAAATAAAATTCTCCCAACTTTTCAAGATATATACCAACTAAAAGGTCTAACAAATGTAATAAGACACTATTGACAATAACAAGAAATACTAGGTATCTAGGAATTTAGCTGAGAATAGTTAATACCTTCTTAGTAAACTTTTAAATGTCTAATAAATGACATATATGACAGTATGAATAACAAAAAGACATTCCATGTTTTAAATAGCACAGAATTCATTTTATAAAGATGCCCATCCCCAACAATTCATTTTATAAATCCAAAGTAATATTAGTAAAATTCTAGTTAGATTTTTTTAGAAACCTTATAAATTTATCCCAAAATTTATGTGACAAATGTTCACATAAGGTGGTAGAAGTGATTATAGAATGACCTTAAGGAGTAAAAAGAAAGAGAGAGCAAGAGGACAAGAAGGAAAGAGGGAGGGGGGAAGATAGTGTTCATATAAACTAATGCTGATAATATATAGTGTATCCAGGATGATGGTTAATTCAACCCTCTGCCCCAAGATTCCCCTCTCCCAACCCTACACACAAACACACACACACACATACACACACATTCAAAATCATCTCACTTATGAATTTTCATGTCTTTTATAGAGTATAGATGAGATGCTCTCTCTAAATTTATTATACTTTTTTTCCAATTGTAAAAGTATAAATCTCTTTGCAAATACTTCCGTTGTGCTTCAGAAGTAGAGAATTAACTAAATTTTACAAGTGAGAAAGTCATTTTTAAATTTTACAAGTGAGAAAATCATTAAGGCTAAGATTTATAAATCATTTCTTTAAAGAACAAAAATCTTGCTGGAAGAATTATCTTTAATTTATAGTAATATAAACTCCATGAGGCAAGGACTCACCTGTCAGGGTCCTTTTCTGTATCCCCAAAAGGGAAGTCAGCAACCATCAGGTAAGAGCTCAGAAGAATGGACTTTGGTATAAAGGGAGGAGTGGATGATGAGGGGTAAATGGCATATTCTGAATATATACTAACATACAGCAAGAACCTGATGTCCTTGGAAGGAGGCTGAGAGCTTCGAAGTATACATCTACACCTTAGGACCTGAGATCACATGAATTACTATTATCATTACTTTGTTGACACTTAACTACCAACAGTGTAGGGCAGAAAATGTTATGACAATGTCACCCTGCTTCTAAAAGATGGCAAAGATTTATTGATCTTTTATTATCACATTGTGGAAATATATCATGAAACCTGTGTTCATTTCTGATTATTTGGAACCATAATTGAAGAGGTTGTAATCAGTAAAGGTAAAGGACCCAAAAACCTTGAATGAGGCCTGGCTGATGGTGTGTTTATCTCAACTTTAGAAGATTGAAGGGAATGTGAAAAGAGAAGATACTTGAAGGGTTGCCATATAAAGGGCTGGATCGTCTTCCAAGTGTCCTAGAAGACCAAATAGAGCCAATCATGGAAGCTCTGGGAAGAATGGTTTTGGCTCTGTACAAATGCAAACTTTCAAAAAAGTGAAGTCTTTTCTGTAAATGCCAGGTTAGGTTACCTTTCCAGAAATTGAACAGCCTGAGGAGGGGTGTGGGAAGGGACAGTGGGGTTGAACAGTGACAAAAATAACAAAATCCCTGCCTCCTAAAAAAATAAAAATAAAAATAAAAAAATTAAATATAAATGTCAGATATAAGTACTTGGAAAAAACTAATGCACTGTGAGGAGAGAGTGAAGGGGATCCTGCTGTAAATAGAGTGACCCAGGAAGTCCTGAGACATCTGGACAGAACAAAAAGGACCAGGGGGAGGGAGGCATGTGGCTATCAGTAGAAGCATCCCAGACAGAGAGCTGCAGCCTGTGTGGTGGTACAGAGAGGTGAGGGAGAGCAGGTGTTTTTCTAATGTGGATCTGTTCTGTAGGACCTGAGACAAACCCTCACCCACACCTGTTAACTTAGTGTCCTAGGGCACTTGTGTTCCCATAAATGCCAGCTGTCTTGAATTTGAGCTTCCAGCTTTAAGTCTTACTTCTCAGACTTAGGACAAATAATTGAATCCTGCAGGATCTTGGTACCTGGAATCACATACATTGCCACTATCATTACTTTGTTGATACTTGACTAGCCACAGCATAGGGCGGAAAATGTTTAGAGCATGTCTTGTTGCTCCTATGACATAGCCAGTTGCTTACAGGCTAGATTCATGTCTGATCCTTCTTTGTGCCCACCTGGGTACCTTTTACCTAACACACACTCAAGAAATATTTGTTGAGTGAGTACATAAATATGCTTCAGCAATGCTGAGTCTTCATTGGCTATCTTAATAATAAAAACGAGAATGCAAAACTGCAGTTTAAATCTGCATCATGAGATAATGCAGAAAACTTGGTATGAAGGTAATTATTTGAAAAATCAGCTTTCCCCTGAAAAGTATAAAAACAGCTACTAAAAAAATAACCTTTCTTAGGTACTATGAGACAAATTTACCACAGCACCCCTGCAGAATTGGGCAGGAATGCTGAGGGTTCTCATCCTTAAAATAATGAGCATACAGCTAATGTCAAGGAAAGAGATAGACCTGATATTTGAATAGCAAATTTGAGGAAAAAAATTCATGATATAATTCCAGAACATGATAATAAAAGGTCAGTAAATCTTTACCACCTTATAGAAGCAGGGAGACATTCTCATAACATTTTCTGCCCTACACTTTTGGAAGTTAAGTGTCAACAAATAATGATAATAGTGACATTTATTTGTTCATTGTATAAATTTATATGATCTCAGGTACTAAGGTGTATATGTTGCTATGGGCCCTTATATGTGGGAAAGCTAAAACCAAATTTTTTGTGTAGGGAAAAAAATTGTACTGTTATGACAAAGAAACTATAGAAATTGAGGCACCTCTTTATATCAAGTTACAGAGTTATTTCGGTGTCAGTATGATTTATTTTATGGAACTGAGAATTTGTTTTGTTTTGGCTCTGTGTGGTTGTTTTATAATAAAATTTTAGTTGTCATGGTGAAAACCAGATTTCTGTTATCCAGATGATTGCCCGCTCCTACTGATGTTATGTGGAGAGGTGTGTTGCCAGCATCCCAAGTGGACCTCATTATCAGTGGTGATTAATGTTGGTATTAGTAACAGCATTTCACTCTATACCCCTGGGGCTGGCTTTATGAGCTGCACTAAAAGTCTTACAACCTTCATGTCTTTTTGTGGGAAAATGTTTTTTACATTTTAAACTAACTTTTAAATGAACGTCAAGGGCCTGTTTATGTTCATTAACTATTTAGCATACTTTAGACTCTCGGGGATTAAAAAAAAAAAAAGAAAAAGAACTTCATTTAAACTTGAGTGATTCTTGAATCAGTGATATTTTCATGACATGTGTTTTCCTTTTCCATGAAAGATGTAGTCTTGCAGTAGTTAAACTTCTTTTTTTAAGAAAAATTACATCAAAATTGGAAGAGGGAAAGTGATTTAGTGGAAGTCTGATAGAGAAATCTCTTTTTATAACTTCCTTGACACATTAGCATCTAGCTTTAGCTTGAGAATGGTGATAGAAGAGTTCTGTTAATGAAAATTTTGCTATGAAGCTGCAAATAAATCAGTGCATATTTATTGAATATTGACTAGGTTCCCAGCACTGTTAGGTATTATGGGAAATACAGAATAATTTAAGGCTCATCTCTGTCCCAAAGGATTCTAAAAAATAGTTTCAGGGGTAAGATAACACATTTATTTGTTCATTGAATAAACTTATTCTGTACACATTATAGACATGATGCTAGGTTCTAATGACACAAAACTTAATCTTGGTCCTGGAGGTTCTGAAACTGTTGTAATGTAAAAACTGCATAGTTGCCACAGTGGGTATGTGAAATAGAGTGCTGTGAATGCAAAGGAGAAAGAATAATTAATTCTGTCTGGGAAAATCAAGGTCCTTGATATTCAATATAGGATGGCTATAGGAATAAATCATATTCCTGAAGAAAATTACCATTTTAGGACATTATAAAGGATGAGATTTGTGAAGCATGGTAAAATTTCAGAAATGTCTACATGGAAGTTTCTAGCAAATTAGGACTTTGGGGTTTTTTATGTAATCGATAACACTTTTCTGTTTCTTTTCTTTCCCCCCCCCCCCCCCATTGCTGGTGGGTGGGTGTACTGGAGATTGAATCCAGGGGCTTTCTACCTCTGAACTACAAACCCAGCCCATGATTTTTGTTTTGTTTTATTTGGGGGGGGGGGGAGTGCTTGTTTCTTTGGTTTGTAACAGGGTCTCACTAAGTTGCCTGTGCTGACCCAGAACTTGGGATACTCCTGCCAGCACTTCTTATATCTAATATGAAGCAATAAAGGCTTTTTAACATAGTAACCCTTTTAATCATGTAACAACAAGTTCAAAAATGATACTTTTTCTAAGAAATGTTGGAAGTATTATCAATATTAGAGACAGCTGTTTTAAAAAAGAATTGACATCTCCCTGCTCAAGGTATATTAGTTTTTAAAAGCTGGGGATATAGCTTAGAGGGTTAATGCTTGCCTAGCATGTGCAAGGCCCTGGGTTACATCCGCAATGCTACAAAAAATAAAAAAAACTGGAGAGATTCTTTGTGCTGATACCCAAAGCTGGGGCCATGTGAACTTAAGTTCAACTCTATTAGCTTTTCATTTGGGATACCGATATGAAATTTGATAATGTAGGTGCTACATATTCTCAGAAAATGCATAATGCAAGATGTGGCAGTGTTGTAGTAATGTTCTTTTCTGGAATACTTGTTTCATATTGTATTAGATACTCAGTTTTATATTTTTAGAAAGTCTGCAAATCTTTTGTCTAATAAACAGGCCACCAGCTATATCATGATTTTATTTCATAAGAAACTTCATGTTTACTGGAAATACAAATTTGTATTTTTATAATTCTACTATGTCAAGTCAGTTTCAAGAGAAATATTAAGACTTCATATAGAAAATATCAGCTTTATGATTTTTAGTAGGATTTCATGACCTTTCTTAGCCTCAGTTTTATAAACTGGAAAGATAAATAAATTTACATTTATAAAATGTAGTATTTACATTTTACTGATTTATTGTAACAAAAAGATAATAAAATAAAAATTTGTTTATTTATTTAGTCTATTTAACCATAGACTTCAAAATACCTTCTCTTCATTTGGGGTGTCTCCATGGGTCATATATGGAACCACTTGGTCCTCTTTTAAAGACTGAGAGAGGTCTAAGATCCAGGACCAAATGCCTAAATTTTCCCATCCATAGCTACCAGTGTTCCTCTCCCAGAAGCCATTGAAGGAGATATACAGACAAGAGTATAAGACACCAGGCAAGAGAACATTTAACATTTAAGTTAAAGCGCTGGGACAGACCTCAGATATGTCACAAGTGCTTGCTTTCCCCCAAGGCCTACACACCTCCACCAGAAAATGGGGGAGAGGGTGAAAGAAACCTTCTTAGCCTCTTTTTATGTAGTGTAATTTCAGCCATGCTTGGGAGGAGGGGGAAGCATGTGGATGGGGAGGATCCAAGCAAAGGAGAAATAGAGGGGAAAAGGGAAGGGTATGAGAAGAAAGGGCAGAAGGAGATGGACTTCTGGTTAATTCTCCTAAAGCTCATCGGAGCTCTCCTCTTCAGGCCCTCCTAGGGTAGTACCATCAACTTCAGGAGAGAGGCAGCTCCAGACCTGTCCTTTCACATCAGCTTTAAAGAAGATGAGAGACTTCAATGTGGTGATGCACAGGCTGAGGGTACAGCTCATTGGTAGAGCCATTGTCCACCATGTTCAAGGTTCTGGATTTGATCTCAGCACCCTGAAGGAAAAGAAGGGAGGGAGGGAGGGAGGAAAGAGGAATGAGAGAATTCCAACAGAAGCTGCAGTGAGCACCCAAATGGATTAGTTCCAAGAGAAAGTCCTGCCACTTGAACTCAGACTCTGACCCATTGTGATACCACAGTTCAATACTTTTCCTTAAGGGTTACAATCTCTATTGGCCCTTTTTCTCCTAGAAAGAAGGAAGAGAGAAGAAAGTGGTGTCTTGAGTTCTACCCTCATTGATAAGTGCCTCCTAAATGCCACGGCTCCTGCGTTAACTGCAAGCCTTCTGTGGTATCACAGTGACATCGAAATGTTTTTTGAGTAATGCAGTCTGTTCCTTCACATAGATTGGATCACACCTGGCCAGTGACATCATCTCACTGGGTACTATAGTGTATTGTTCTTGAAGATGATAGTGAATTTCTAAAATCATCACTGTTTTTGAAAAATCATTTTAGAACAGTTTTTTATTTGTTTAATTGGATGTTTCTAGTCTGTAGAATTCTGTATCTTAGTGCCGTTCATACATTGTGGATAGTCCAAAGGATTTGTTTCTTTGTGATCACTCCTAATTTCTTTTAACTTTTTCCTGCTCACAGATTTATCACTAAACTGTCGAGTGTCTTAAGCCAGCTGAGTGCAGAACTGATTTCAGTCTCTGGGCATCATTTCAAAAAGAGCTTTTTCCTACAGTATTTTAAGAGCATAATTATAGATAAATATTTCAAATTCTTCAAATAAGTAAAACAAATACTCTTTGTTATAAATCAAAATATCTGTTCCTAATATTTATCCACAGTTTTTATATCCATTGAATTTTCCCACAGATTTTTTACTTTGAAATAGATGTTTCCCACTAAAATTGCCATGGATCAAATGATTCACCGGTCCACTTGGTTCATGAGGAAATTTCATGACACAGAGTGAAATGGCACTACTTTAACTCTCACCTTCATTTTTTGATATTTTCCCCCTAATTCCTTGTTTGTTGTGAGACAGGTTTCTTCAAAAGGTAAAGAGGGGGGAAACACACACACACACACACACACACACACACACAATGTAGATACAACAAAGATGACTTGGAAGTGCCAGGCCAACCAAGGGTTAAAAAAAATGAACAGTGATGGCACATACTGCCACCTATGCCCTCAGAGAAGTTGGTGTCTCAGCATTGACAGTGATAGGAGAGTGGTATTTACTGAGAAAATATCAAAATGTATACATAATTCTAATGTAGATGTGATTGTTTTTAAACTTGGGAATAAATGGACAGTACTTCCCAAGTCTGGCACTCTCTTGGTATGTCTTATGTGAGTCAGCACTGACCTTTGGCTTGAGGAATCACTGGGCTGACATCACTGGAAATGCAGAGGATGTGTGAAATGAACTGTTTCATCTCAGAGGAAGATAACGGAAGTCATATAACTCCAGGTGTCCAGTGCATCTGAGGGTATGAATTTGTGGACTTGCTGTGGCTGAGGTTTCTTCTCCTTTGTGGGCACAGTTTTTCTTCACCTAATAGTAATTGCATGCCTATTTTGTGCCAGTTAATAAAAATAAAACATGGTGCCTGCCTTTAAGCAGCTTATGGGTCTTTATACCTTTACTTATTCTGTATAATAATGACTTGGGAAATTCTACCAGACTGGTGGCATTTGATGTTCCTCAAGTATGAAAATTTCTAATGATGCATAACTCAAGAAGATTTTCTGGATATCTGGTTTTAATAACATGTCAATGAAACCTATTTTTTAAAAAAAAGTACTGTTGTTATACTCTACCTCTGAGAAAATTTATAAATTCAAAGATCCAAGTTTTAATGAACTCATCCCTTCGATCTCTTGGATTCCCCACCTCACAAGGACACAAACTTTGCCTCAGAGGTGCCAGGGTTTATTTGTTTTTTGAATTTTAGGGGGTTTTATTATTATTATTCCTATTTCTATAGAGGAAATGAGCAAACAATTTTTTAAAAAATGTTTTTTACTCCACCCTTGAAGTTGGGTTATGTTTTCTTTTTTTTTTTTTTTTTTTGGGGGGGGGGGGTACTAGGGATTGAACCCAGCTCCTCACACATGCTAGGTTTACACTGAGCTACACACCCAGCCAGCCTGAAGTTTATTAATAAACACCTTAAAACCTGACAATTTGCTTTAGATGGTTTCTTCTCTCTCTTGACTATCTGAATCTAAACTTTCTCCATGGATGTTATGTATTTTGCTGGCCTTAATGTAAATTTTAATTATCATCATTAAAAGGAAGAGATAATACAGGCAATAGAATATTATCCAGAAAAAAATGAGCTATCATGCCATGGGGAAAATGAAGAGAAACCTTAAATGCACATTATTAAGTGGACAAAGTTGGTTGGAAAAGTATACATACTGTCTAATTCCAACAAGAAGACATTTGGGAAAAGGCAAAATTGAAGAATATTTCAGTGGTAGGGGGTGAGTTGCAGAAGAGGAGAGGGATGAGTAGTAAGAGCACAGAGGACTTTCAGGACAGTGAAACTGCTCTATATGATAGCATAATGATGGATATGTATTATTACACATTTATCCAAACCTACAGAATGCACAAGAGTGAACTGAAACAGAAACTATGGCCTTTGGGTGGTAATGGTGTATCCATGTATGTTCTTAAATTGTAACAAATATGCCCTTCTGGTGATGGATGTTCCTAATGGGGGAAGATATGTTCCTGTGAGGGCAGAAGACATGAGAAATCTCTGTACCTTCCTCTTTATTTTTCTGTAACCCTGAAACTGCACTTTTATAAAGTCTTTAAGAAAACACAAAAAGAGCCAGTGGCGGTGTCTGTAATCCAAGTAGTTTGTGAGGCTGCAGCAGAGGAGGATCAAAAGTTCAAAACCGGCCTTAGCAAAAGCAAGGCACTAAGCAACTCTTTGAGACCCTGTCTCTAAATAAAATACAAAATAGGGCTGGGGATATGGCTCAGTGGTTGAATGCCCCTTAGTCAATCCCCAGTACCAAAAAAAAAAAAAAAGGGGGGGTGGTGGTGGTGGAGCTGAGGTTGTGTGGCTGAGTGGTCAAGCGCTTGCCTAGAACATGTGAGGCACTGGGTTCAATCCTCAGCACCCCATAAAAATTAATTAATTAATTATTTTTAAAAAAGAAAGAAAACACAAGAAGAGGAAAATGGTATGTGCATGGCAGGAAAGAAATGCTGCCTCACACTTGCAGTTTTGCTTTCCCATTTCCCCTGGATACAAGGACTGTGTTTGTCCTAGTGACAAGAGATGCAACATGTATAGTTCTCACGGATGTCTATTTTTGTGCTCCTGCAAAGACTGACCCGAAATCACTTGTGAATAAGCCCCAAAGCATTTAGATGTTCACCATCAACCCTGCCTTTTCAGTTCCTCTGCTATCTCATCCAGGGTTTTTTGTACTTAAAACATTTTAAATAGTTATCCTTGAAATAAATCCTGTATTTTCATAGTTAATCCTACCACTGATGAGAGTAAATCTTATGCCTTTTGAGAACAATGCTTTCTTTGTCCACTAGCATCTTGTCTCAGGAAGAAAGTGCTCATAGCAATTAAGTTGTACCTTGCCTGATAACTTAGTTACATGAAAGTTTTTCCCTTCCATTCTATTTCCATCCCTTTGCCAAAGAAAAAATGGGTCTACCTCAGGAAAAAAAAAAAAGAGAGAGAGAGAGTTGACAATCCATCATTTCAGTTTCTTTTTATTTTCTCCTCAAATGCAGCCTTTTGCCCCTGTCTCTGGAACCCACAAGTTTCTGACTTGCTGTCCCTTGGTAACCTATTCAAATCTAGGAGCTCCAGGACCCAAATGAAGCCTTCTTTACCACCAGCTCCATGGAGCCTTCCTCTTACTCCACACCCAGACTCTTAACTGTGCTCCTCTAGTAATTCACCTGGCATACACATTGCTTCATTTGTACTCTTTTTCATGTCTCTCCAACAAGACTGCAAGTGCTTTCAGAACCACAGATACACCTGATCATGCCTCTGATTTTCCTGTGACCCTTAACATGCAGTAAATTCTTAAAAATTTTTAGATGGTGAAGTCTAGTCTGTTCTTGGTGTCTTCAAAGAAGCCCTAGGGAGTGGTTCTTTGAGATGTTTTTCTTGTCACATCATTCTTTGGTCAGAGGCCAGTAACAATAACTCAGCTCCTCCTGACAGACTGGGGGCAGGTCTGGATGATCAGCTTTAGGATAGAGCCATTTGGTACCAGCTAAATTTGAATCTGGGGTAGAGGGAAGGTGAAGGATAAAGGCAATCACCATCATATTAGTCCACATGCCTTTCTGTGGCTCCATTCTACCATAATAAACCTGCCATAACCAGGGTAAGGCACAAAGCACAGTCTTTTTTTTTTTTTTTTTGTAGTTGTAGATGAACAGAATACTTTTATTTTATTTGTTTTTTATTTTTCTGTGGTGCTGAGGATTGAACCCAGTGCCTCATGCATGCTAGGCAAGTGGTCTACCACCGAGCTACAGCCCCAGCCCAAGGCATAGTCTTTTTGTTATTCATTTATTTAGTGCCAGGGATTGAACCCAGGAGCACTTAACCACTAAGCCATATCCCCTTCCCTTTTTTATATTTTTTCATTTTAATTAGTTATATATGACAATATAATGCATTACAATTCATATTACACATATAGAGCACAATTTTTCATATCTCTGGTTATATACAAAGTATATTCACAACATTCATGTCTTCATGAATGTACTTAGGGTAATGATGGCCATCTCATTCCACTGTATTTTTCTATCCCCATACCCCCTCCCTTCCCATCCCCCTCCCCTTTTCTCCTTTGCCTTATCTAGAGTTCATCTAATCCTTCCTTGCCCCACCACTACCACATTATGAATCAGCAGCCTTAAATCAGAGAAAACATACAGCATTTGTTTTGGGGGGATTGGCTAACTTCACTTAGCATTATATTCTCCAGCTCCATCCATTTATCTGCAAATGCCATGATTTTATTCTCTTTTAATGCTGAATAATATTCCATTGTGTATATATACACCACATTTTCCTTATCCATTCATCTACTGAAGGGCATCTACATTGGTTCCACAGTTTAGCTATTGGGAATTGTGTTGTTATCAACATTGATGTGGCTGTGTCCTTGTATTATGGTGTTTTAAGTCCTTTGGGTATAGACCTAGGAGTGGGATAGCTGGGTCAAATGGTGGTTCCAAGCCCTTTTTTTATTTTTTGAGAGGGGTCTTGCTAAATTGCTTAGGGCCTCACTAATTTACTAAGGCTGGTTTTGAATTTGAGATCCTATTGCCTCAGCCTCCCAAGCTGCTAAAATTATAGGATCAGTCTTTTTAAAGAGTAAGGCACAGACTAAAGAATACATTTGGATCACAAATTAACATGCTGAAATGGTACCACCTATTTTATCATATACTGCAAATTTTCTCCCTCCCTCCCTCTTTCTATGATGATATAGTCATAACTGTCATTTAAAAAGCTGAAATTGAAGAATAGCTTATGGATTGTAGTTTGTAGAGAAAGAACATGTAGGGAACTAAGCAGTCTCATATGCTGTTGGTAGGGAAAAAGGAATTCAGCCTTTTTGAGGAGGGGGAATTTGGCCAGTTGACGCTGTTTGGCACTACCCAAGCAACACCAATTGTTCATAGTACTAATTTGTTTTGACTAATTTTTATATTAAAGCACACATAAACACTTAAGGAATAGCTGATAAAGGAAGTATTATACTTTAACACCCTCCTCTGTTTGTCTTTAGTCATGATGGATAAATATGAAGAGATTTTTTTGAAAACACACACTCATGGACTCAAAAACTAAACAAGCATTTCTGTGAAGCATAAATGGAACACTGAATGGGGCTGAATCGATGGCTGGGCTGTTAGCCAAAACCAAGCAGTATCAGCCAGGAGCTCAGCTCCTGCCAATGAAGGGGACTATAATTGCATCAAGTCAGATAAGAGACTAGAGCTTGGTCACTCTTTGAAGCCAAGGCCCCTACTCCCAAAAGGAAGCTGCAAAGAATGACAATTAATTGGATGCTAGAGTTGGTGCTTCAGAGGAAACTGTCCATCTAGGGTGCCTCCCATCCAGGAACTGAGTCAGCCTGACCCATCTGCCTGCCTGGAACTGGGAGGTGCTGACATCACAATAAAACATCAGAATTCCATGATAAGAACTAATGGCGGATCAGGGCCTGACTGGGTACGGGAAGCCACATGAGCACACATGATAGAGACAGTGAAAAACAACCTCCCATTCTAAATGTGCCTGCCACCTAGAACATTTGAAGAAAACTGTGTTAAGCAAGGCTAATCAAAATTAGCAACTGAAACACTGGTTCACTCCAGATGAAATCAAGTTCTCAAACAGCTGACCATGAATTTAAAATGAATACATATTTAGAGTGGTCAAAAAGATAAAGGCATAACTTAAAAAAGAGATATGACTTAAAAGCAGATAGAAATAAAAAATGTAGAACTCTTAGAAAATGAAAAATTCAATGGGGGAGGGGGTGTAGCTCAGTGGTGGAGCACTTGCCTGGCATACATAAGGCCCTGGGTTCAAACCCCAGCACCACACACACACACAATTAATGAATTTTAAAACATCAATTGATAGAACAGTTGCAGTATACTCAGTTGCATAAAAAAATTATGAATGAGACAAGAGTACCAAGTTTACCCAGACCCAAGTTCCAAGAAAGACAAGGATTACAAAGCATATGCACCCTTAGGAAAGATAGACTACAAAACTCTCACATGTGTCTGATAGAAATTTTGGAAGAAATGAAGGAGCGATATTTGAAGCAATTTAAAGAAATGTTTGCTAAATTTTTGAAAAATTGAAGTAAGTGCTTGCCTATAGGTATGGTGCAGGATTAATCCACATAAATTGAAATTTAAAGTGAAACTGTAGAAAAATCTGTGATTCAAGGTAAAATCTTGAAACCACCATAGAGAAAGGTAGATTGGCCACTACATAACAAAATCAATCTGACAGTAGGCTGCTCACCAGGAAAAATAGCCTGGGAGAAAATGGAATCCTGTTTTTAAATGTTATGGGGAAATTATTTTCAACACAGAGTTTTAAATTATTATTCAAGAATGAAAGCAATAGAGACATTTTCAGATCTACAAGTGTTTGAGTTTCCCATCCACAGACCCTTATTTAATAAGTAATTAAGGAGTGGATATGCTTCAAAAGGAAAAGGAACACAGCTGGGGAAATGCAGGATCTAAGAAAACTGGTAGGCCCTAGGTTTAATGAATATATAGTCAATCAAAGTTAACCACAGATTGTAAAAATAATAAAGAAAGCTAAAACAAACTCCAGGGCAGTCAAATTGGATAGTTCAGGGAACAGTTAAAACATTCTTGGGAGAGGAGTAGGATACTGAGAAACTTTAAGTGTACATTTTAAGAAAATGTGGATAACATCTAGAAGAAGAGAGATGCAGCCTACATTTTCCTAACCAGATGAGGAGTAGAGGGTGGTGGGAAATAAAACGTAGGGGAGGTTACCAATGCAACAGAAGACAAGATGGAGGAGGAAGAAGGGTCGTAAAATGATGAGTCTAGAAATAAGCAATGATGAGTCTAGAAATGAGCAAGCAAAATAACATATTGCATTACATTCATTTGTAAAAAAAAAAAAAAAAAAAGAAAAAGAAAAAGGTGATTGTTTTGGATTTTTAAAAATCTATATAAAGTGGACATCTAAAATATAACAAAATCACCCAGGTGAAAATAGAGACACAAATATGATATAAAAATACCAGAAAAAAATCTGGCAGAGCAGTGTTGATATTAGACAGCATTTAGCCTTCCCACCATTAAGAATGTGCCTTTTGCTGAGCACAGTGGCACATGCCTATAATCCCAGCGGTTCAGGAGGCTGAGATAGGAAGATCACAAGTTCAAAGCTAGCCTCAGCAAAAGCGAAGGCACTAAGCAACTCAGTGAGACCCTGTCTCTAAGTAAAATACAAAATAGGGCTGGGGATGTGGCTTAGTGGTTGAGTGCCCCTGAGTTCAATGCCCAGTACCCCCACCCCCCAAAAAAGAATGTGCTTTTTGTCTAATTAAAAAGGTAGATATTTTGGTTTTAAAACCTGCATAGATTCTTGCAACTAAATAGGATACAGAAGAATCTCAACACCTTAAGGAATCCCTGGTGTGTGAACCCTTGCAGTGAGCCCAACCCGTGACCTCTCATCTGTTCTGTGTCCCTCTCTGTTCTCTGAATTGGTTTTGCAGAATACCACATAAAATCAGGCAGTGTGCAGTCTTTTGAAAACAACACAATTCTTAATAGCAAAATTACCTGCATGCACATCATCATGGAAATGTCTTTAGGAAGTTCTGTGCATCGACCGACAGTGTATAATTTCAGGGCACTTAAGAGGAAATAGATCTCCAAGTGCAATATAGTAAAATCTCCAAGACATATAAAAGTGAAGCCCAATACATATACATATTTCAGAAACAATACATACTGCGGGATTCCATTTGTTTATATATCACGTATGTAAATGTGCATATAAATCTGAAACCAAATTTATCAGGGCTCATGGAAGAATGGCATAGGGGTAGGGAGACTGTGCCTTCTGTATTAAAAATAAATGTGCTAAGAGGAAAAACAGGGCTGAGGTTGTGGCTCAGTGGTAGAGCGCTTGCCTAGCATATGTGAGGCACTTGGTTTGAACCTCAGCACCCATAAAAATAAATAAAATAAAGATATTTTAAAAAAGGAAAGACAGATTTTTGGTAACCAAATATAAATAAGTTAAAGGTGTAACTTAACAGTAAATTTATAAAGCCTTTGTAAAGAATACTATAAGATAATCCTGAAAGCCACAATTAGATGGAGACAAACATCATGAACACCATAAAGATACCTGTTTTTAAATTTAATTCAATAAAAATACTACCAGGTTTTTCTTTTTTTCTGAAATTGATTATAAAGTTTGCTGTGAAAAAGACGAATTTCTCACACTAATAGCTGATTTAAATGTCTTTCTCCTGTGTTTGACCTTGAAGGCCTTATTGTTCTTTTATCCCTCACAAAGCAACTAAGAGTAGAGACTCCATAATGATTACTTTCCCTGAGGCACACTCAGAACTGTGTTCCCGTGTCCTACCCCTGTCCTGGATATGTCATTTACACCTTTGGCATGTGCTAGATAAGCTGGTCTTTATTTATATTGCTCTATCTTTGTTATTTCAAGTAGTTCCTCTGAAGTTAAGTGGGTTTGTTTTATTTTGTTTTAATCTCAGCCCTTCGGAGTCTCATGCACACAAATGTGGCATCTATTCTATAGGTTGTCACAGATGGGTTCTGCATTTCACTGAACTGCTTCTCTGGCAACAGCCTAAATATGTAGACTACACTTTTTTGCATAATCAGCATATGTGCTATGATTCTGACTCTCAAAAGACAAAATTAGTTACAGATATAACTGGTTTTTATTTGTGATTCATGAACTGAGGTAGCAAAATAGAATGAGAGCTCCCGGTGGGCAGTAGAATAACAGTGGGTTTCATAGGTAGAGACAAGGAAAAAGAACAATAGGGGAAAAGCTGACTGGTTAACATTAGGTTACTTACTTATCAGGGTTAAATTAGCAGAGAGGACTTACTTATTACTCTGATGCAAATAGACTGAGGTCTCCTGCTCTCAGGAAACACTGGTCTGTTTGGAGATCTGCTTCCTTGAAGTTTTAGTTTGATCACGTAGCATTTAGCATAAGTGACTTTATTATGATTTGGTTGTGAGGCGTCCCCAAAAAACTCATGTGTGAGACAAGGCAAGAAGACTTAGAGGAGAAATGGTTGGGTTGTGAGAGTCTTATCCCAATCAGTAAATTAATCCCCTGATGGGATTAACTGAGTGGTAACCGAAGGCAGGTAGGATGTGGTTGGAGGAGGTGGGTCATTGGGGGCGTGCCTTTGGGATATATATTTTGTGTCTGAAGAATGGAGTCTCTGTCTGCTTCGTGATCATCGTATGAGCCATTTCCCTCCATCATGCTCTTCCACCATGATGTTCTACTTCACTTCAAGCCCCAAGGAATGGAGCCAGTTGTCTTGGACTGAGACCTCTGAAACTGTGAGCCCCCAAATAAACTTTTCCTCCTCTGAAATTGTTCAGGTCTTGCCTGAACTAGAGACAGCTGCTCCTGAAGATCTAGAGGATCTAGGGTCAAACACTAGTCCAGTGCCCTCTCTTAAGTTTTGGCACATGTCCGAAGGATTCCATTCTCATGTTCTGGTATCTGCTTCATGGAAATAATTTATTTTTACCCATCCAGAGAAAATTCTTCCTTTCTATTCAACTTTGATCCAAGCATGAATTTGCTGTGATTTCCAAAAAATTTATTTATACAATACTGTTTTTCTTCACAATGGAGAGGGGGCAAATTGTGCCTTGGCTTCACCTGACACTAGCTGTCAAGTGCGCCTCTCTGTGTCCCTCTCCTCATTCTCATGTTTACTCTGATCTATTTTCCTTAACATAAATGCCTTCATTCTGAGAAGGATTCTCATATCAGCTTTTTGACTACTTTTCTCCCCTTGGTATATTTTGGATCACATTCTCCTGTTCACGTTGCTTTTTAATTTTTTCCTTTCTTCCCTGCCCCCACCCCCAATTTCTTCCCCTCCTCCTCTACTTGCCCTACATAAACTCAACATGCAGCTTTATACTTAAGCCTTTTCCTTCCAAAAGCAGCCTCATGGTTGTCCCTGAGAGGGGCACAACTTCCCCACACTGCAACTGGAGGAGCTGCTGGGGAGGATCTGCACTTCGTATAGGGTTTTATAACTGGAGGGGCCTGGGGACTTTCTCCCTGCCCATACTCTAGCGTAGTCCTGTGCTAGCAGCTAGAACCCCACAATTAATTCTTTCCAAGTTTGTTTTGCAGCCTTTCTTTAAGACTTGTTTTGCACTCTAATCTTTCAATTGCTGGGTAAAGGTAAAGAGAAGTGAGGTACAGGTTTAACTTGCAGACTTCTTAGAAAAGCAGAAAAGATGAAGAAAAAAATTTCAAGTTTTACAGGATGCCACAGAGTTTTACAGAGATACCCAAAAAATGCCCTGTATCACCACTACCCCTTTTTAGGGATCCTATCTTGCCTTTGGGGGTAGGGGGATTCTTTCTCTTTTTTAATATAACTTTGAAAGTGCTGATCATTCTCCCAGTCCTTCCTGATGTTGCAGTATTTAAAAAAAATACTGTTTCTGTTAAACATAGAAGAAACTGACTTCCTCTCTCCCATAACTATTTTACTGTTTAAATCTTCATACTATTGACTGCAGGACTCACTAAGCTGGTGGTTGTTGCTTTTCATAGTTCTGGATTGAACAACCTGTCCCTGCATTCTTTCAGAATTCTACTTGGAGTTGCCTCTGTGCTGGAATCTTCTGATGATATGTTCCCTCAGCAACATGAGCAACTACAGTTTTTAGCGACTAAATTCCAGTATTTTTTCCTACTCAGTTCTCATTTCTGAGTGGTTAACAGCTTTTGGAAAATAAATCACTGTCTTTACCCTCCCAGAATTTGAGCAGGCACATTTCAAAAACTATATCTTCATGAAGATTTTAGGAGAAACATAAAATCAGAGGTCTGAAAGAAACTTGGCTAATATTGCCCTCCTACATGGGACTGAAGCTGATGAAATGAGAAGACCGTGTGGAACAGTGGAAGAACACTGGGCCAGAAAAAGAAGACAGCTGTGATTCCTGTTGTGTGAACTTGAACAAGTCATTCTTTTGAACCTAGGTCCGTTTCTTCTGCAGAATGGGGAGAATGGGATCTACCTTCCCAGCGTGGCAGCCCCCCAGCCAATCAGATGCCTTTGTGCAAAATATAAAAAGCCACCCCTACAGTGTGGACGTAGCCCTATGTGCATATAGTTAAGTGAAGGAGCACAAGCTAGATTACAGCCCATGCTTGCCCCTCAGCCAGGTGCACTGGTACAGAGCGTAGCCTAAAATTCTATGCAGCAGCCAGGAAACCCTACCCATCTTCATCATTAGGAGCAAGCCTACAGGAGGGACAGCATGAGAGCCTGCCTAGTAGTTTGGCAAGAACTTAGCACCTTTTAAGAAGGTGCCTGCGTTCTTGACTTGAACTAGTCTTGCTTTTACACTTGTTTTCATGACATCATTAACAATGTCATATTAACATATTAGCCCAAGGGTGTCACTCTTGGAGAATGTGCTCAGGGAAGAACATTCCTTTCCCCTGTTTCTCTCTACTTCTCTTTCTCTAGCCTCATTTCTTGTTTTATGCATAGGCTATGGGAAGCAGCAAGCTTTGTACCTAAAAAGCTTGTACTTGTTATCTAGGACAAAGTCATACTGGGATCCTTTTGATTTATTCCTAGAAATTCAGTAAAATGAAATAAGAAACATGGACTCTGGGTCCAGATGATTCTGGCTATAGATGACATGAGTCAAGTTGCTTAACCTGAGCCCATGCCTCAGTGTCCTCATCAGCAAAATGGAAACAATGAGTACCTGCCCCATGACATTATGAGAATAGGGACAGTCACATACTAAGCACAATATAAGTTTGCTGTTGTCAACAATCTTTATCTTCATCCTAAGAGAGGTGTCCTCGACACCCAGGCCCTTACAACCCTGAGCCAAAGGACTGGTGGCAGTTCTGGATTCATTCACTTTCTCAGCAAATATTTACTAATGGTCTCCTGTGTGACAGCACTTCCCTAAGTGTTGGATGCTTCACTCCACTGACAATTTCGTACTTCTGTGTGCTGAGATGCTTGTTCCCTCATCCCTAGCTTGTGGTCACCTACCATGCCTAGCAGTCCACTTTACAATGGGTTCAGTTTCTGCCTCTCTAGTCAATGTAAAAGACTTTGACATGGCAACATCGTGAGATACCTTACTCTTGCAGAATCACCAAACACTGGATTTCCCACCATTTGACATCTTCAAGTACAAGTAGACTTCTCCTGAATTATTAATTCCCCATGTCATTGCTGTATAGTCCTCAGTTATTATTCTTCCTTGGAACTGTTTGCTAATTGTTCAGATTGTTCCACTTACGTGGGCTTCTTCATGGATATGATTCCTCCAGGTTCATTCAAGGTATATTCTGCCTCATCCTACTTCATCTTCAAAAAGGGCCCTTCTCTTTCTCAAATTGCAATCTTGACATTCTTATAGCATAACATTGTTTTCAACTACTTAAAGCATCAGTAGAGGGAGAGAGATTCTCAATATTGTATGAAAAGCTAGCAAATTTTGACATAATTATTTTTCTATTGAACACTCCCGTCTTCTTTCATCTCTTTCTGAAGAAATGGTTAGTATAAAAACTTAACAAAGCTGGGCACAGTGATGCATGCCTGTAAACCCAGTGGTTTGGGAGGCTGAAACGAGAGGATTGCAAATTCAAAGCCAGCCTCAGCAATAGTAAGGTGCTAAGCAACTCAGTGAGACCCTGTCTCTAATAAAAGACAAAATTGGGCTGGGGATGTGGCTCAGTGGTTGAGTGCCTCTGAGTTCAATCCCCGGCACCCTCCCAAAAAATTAATAAAATTTTTATTATATTAAGCCATTCATATTAATTTTATTAATTTTTGCATAAAAACCAGGATATGAGTAGAAAGAAAAAGGGAAACAATAAAGTTAGAATTTTTTCCATATTTCTTCTTTCCAATTCTTTTACTACTCATATATAAAATAATATAATATTGGGAGCCATCTAACTCAAGATTACATCTGATAAGGAAATATACTTTCCAGACCAATAACTGATTTTTCCAGTGTCTGGTGAGAGAAGAGATACAAATTAGAAATATATATATGAAGATTCTCTAAATAGTCACTTTGTTATAACTTGTTCTGTGTCTTCAAAAAAATTGCTGTTTTATGTCACAGCTTACACATGAGAAATAAATTCAGATATTTATTTCATTTTTTTCCAACATATGAGCTAAGAGTAAAATGCTGGTGCTGGAATTGAGCATTATATTCTCCAGGCAGAGGAAACGGACATTTATTGGATGATATTGCTCCTTTCTTCGTACTAATGACATTAGGAAAGCTCTTAGAGTAATATAATTTGAACATATTATTTCTGTGTTTCAGGTCATGCAGGACAAGATAATCTGCCTTCCGAAAAGAGTGCAGCCTGCTCAGAACCACACTTCCGTTTCGAATGTGTCTCAAGCCGTTGCCAGTACCACCCCACTGCCTCCACCTAAACCATCTCCCGGGAATCCTGCCACTGTGGAAATGAAAGGACTGAAGACAGACTTGGACCTGCAACAGTACAGTTTCATAAACCAGATGTGTTATGAGCGAGCCCTCCACTGGTACGCCAAGTATTTCCCTTACCTTGTGCTCATCCATACCCTGGTCTTCATGCTCTGCAGCAACTTTTGGTTCAAATTCCCTGGCTCCAGCTCCAAAATAGAACATTTCATCTCCATCCTGGGGAAGTGTTTTGACTCTCCCTGGACCACACGGGCTTTATCTGAAGTGTCTGGGGAGGACTCTGAGGAAAAGGACAACAGGAAGAACAATATGAACAGGTCCAACACCACCCAGTCTGGCCCGGAAGGCAGCCTGGTCAACTCTCAGTCTCTAAAATCAATCCCTGAGAAGTTTGTGGTTGACAAATCTACTGCAGGGGCTCTGGATAAAAAGGAAGGTGAGCAAGCAAAGGCCTTATTTGAGAAGGTGAAGAAGTTCAGGCTGCATGTGGAAGAAGGTGATATATTATATGCCATGTATGTTCGCCAGACTGTACTGAAGGTTATCAAGTTCCTAATCATCATTGCATATAATAGCGCTCTGGTTTCCAAAGTCCAGTTTACAGTGGACTGTAATGTTGACATTCAGGACATGACTGGATATAAAAACTTCTCTTGCAATCATACCATGGCACACTTGTTCTCAAAACTCTCCTTTTGCTACCTATGCTTTGTAAGTATCTATGGATTGACGTGCCTTTACACCTTATACTGGCTGTTCTACCGTTCCCTAAGGGAATACTCTTTTGAGTATGTCCGCCAGGAGACTGGAATTGATGATATTCCAGATGTGAAAAATGATTTTGCTTTTATGCTTCATATGATAGATCAGTATGACCCTCTCTATTCCAAGAGATTTGCAGTGTTCCTGTCCGAAGTCAGTGAAAACAAATTGAAGCAGCTGAACTTAAATAACGAGTGGACTCCTGACAAACTGAGGCAGAAGCTGCAGACAAATGCCCATAATCGACTGGAATTGCCTCTTATCATGCTTTCTGGCCTTCCGGACACTGTTTTTGAAATCACAGAGTTGCAGTCTCTAAAACTTGAAATTATTAAGAATGTAATGATCCCAGCCACCATTGCACAGCTAGACAATCTCCAAGAGCTCTCTCTTCACCAGTGTTCTGTCAAAATCCACAGCGCAGCACTCTCTTTCCTGAAGGAAAACCTCAAGGTTTTGAGCGTCAAGTTTGATGACATGAGGGAGCTGCCCCCGTGGATGTATGGACTCCGGAATCTGGAAGAGCTCTACCTGGTTGGCTCTCTAAGTCATGACATATCCAAAAATATTACCCTTGAGTCTCTGCGGGATCTCAAAAGCCTTAAAATCCTCTCTATCAAAAGTAACGTCTCCAAAATCCCTCAGGCAGTGGTGGATGTTTCCAGCCATCTCCAAAAGATGTGCATCCATAATGACGGCACCAAGCTGGTCATGCTCAACAACTTAAAGAAGATGACCAATCTTACAGAGCTGGAACTGGTCCACTGTGACCTGGAGCGCATTCCCCATGCCGTGTTCAGCCTGCTCAGCCTCCAGGAACTGGACCTGAAAGAAAACAACCTGAAATCTATAGAAGAAATTGTGAGCTTCCAGCACCTGAGAAAGCTGACAGTGCTGAAACTGTGGCATAACAGCATCACCTACATCCCCGAGCATATAAAGAAGCTCACCAGCCTGGAACGACTGTCCTTCAGTCACAATAAAATAGAGGTGCTGCCTTCCCACCTCTTCCTATGCAACAAAATCCGATACTTGGACTTATCCTACAATGACATTCGATTTATCCCACCTGAAGTTGGAGTTCTACAAAGTTTACAGTATTTTTCCATCACTTGTAACAAAGTGGAAAGCCTTCCAGATGAACTCTACTTCTGCAAGAAACTTAAAACTCTGAAGATTGGGAAAAACAGCCTGTCTGTACTCTCACCAAAAATTGGAAATTTACTGTTTCTTTCCTACTTAGACGTCAAAGGCAATCACTTTGAGATCCTCCCTCCAGAACTCGGTGACTGCCGGGCTCTGAAGAGAGCTGGTTTGGTTGTGGAAGATGCTCTGTTTGAAACTCTGCCTTCTGACGTCCGGGAGCAAATGAAAGCTGAATAACTTATTTTTCATCAGAGTTTGACTGAAACACGCTTCTACCAAATACAGTATAAGTAATTAGGTAGTCTTAATGCCTTTCCTATTTTATTTTATTTTTTTTTCTTTTTCACAACGAAACAAAATGTACACAAAGAGTAAGGAGTATGTATTTTTTAATAAAAATTTAATTGTATTTTTTCAATATTAATACTTTAAAGTTTTATTTGTCTTGGAACCTAATGTATCTATTATTGTTTTCTACTGACAGAAACAGATGGTTCCGTCTGTTTTTTTGGTTTTGTTTTATTTTTTTCAGTTCATTCTTGTAAAAGGGAGGGAAATATAAATTGCATGCACTTTGGCATATTTTAAATGGATGAAGATATCTTGCCAATGTCATTTTTAGCCCATTTGCACCAGTACCGGGTCCCTGTTTTTGTTTTCATCATGTCTACACCAAGGAATCTATGCTTGTTAGTTTATTTTTAATAACAGCTGTCTTCTCCATTGGCCAAGCCTTTCATTCTACAGAAAACTTTTCTCTGAAGTATAAATTCACTGAAGTCCTTTGTCAGGGTATTAGTTTTAAAATTTGCCCCTAAATTGTATTATTTCATATACCGACAGTGACAATTATCCTTAGACAAGGATTTTGTAAGTTCATAAAGAAAGCAATCCTTACTGGTTGGCATGCTTGAATTGGTGATTTATAATTCAACTGATTTGTGTTTTTACCAACCTTTTTTTAAAAAAAACATTTTAAAACTAAATACAAAAGCACCTCCATGCTGTAATTTCAACATTGCTATGCAGTACTGGTGAAGAGCCCTAGAGAAATTAGATTTATTTTAACATCCTAATAGATAATTAAATTTAAAAATCATAGACTTAGAGAAGCCTGTTTTTTGAGTAATTTAATCATCTTTGATATCTTGATAAGCAGATGCATCAGATGGAAAAAAAAAAAGCACTAAAGCACTCTGTTGAAGAGCTGGTATATTCCATTCAGCTCTCCTTTCCTCTAGGCACTGTGGCAGGGGTAAGCTATTCAAATCCTGCCTGTTTCACCAAATAATCCACTTCTATATATATGAATACATATGTATATTTATTGATTTCCCACAAGCCTGCTAGTGGTACAGCACAGAAACTCTGTCTGCTCTCTGGCTTTAAATACATATCTCATCTAAAATGGTTCTGTTAACTTTTTTTTTTAGAAGTGTGAATAAAGTGCTAAGTGGTGTCACTTAGCAAGAAGTTTTGCCTGACGATCAGCAGAGCTTTTATTTACCTTTGTACTTAAAATCCAACATAATATGGGGATTTGGGCTAAATATTTCCCTGGCTGACCCGATAAAGCTTTGTAACTTAATAACAAAAGAAAGTAGGAAGATGGTTTGGGATTTTAAAATGCTGTTTTTAAAAATGGCTCCTTGATCCTGGTGAATTTGCCCGATTCTACTTTGCGCTGTGTACAAGAGGCAGCTATGGTGACTGCTGGGCAGACACGTGTACCTCGGTTGTGTTTTAAACATTCAGATACATCAGGGGGTGGAGGATTAAAGGGAAAAATGCATTTTACTTGTTTAATAATCCAGTAACAGAGACCAAGAGCTTCACATTTTCTGTTCTGTGTTGAAGTTTCAGAATGTGATTTTTGTGGAGCTGATTTATTTAGACCTGAAGTTAAAATAATGATGTTTTAGAATAGTAACGTGGTGTAGTTCTTATATGATAAAATATTCAATTCCAGAATATTGGGATCCCAAATATGAACACTGTATTGTATTTAGAAACATAGTCCTGTTTGTTTTAAACAAGGAGTTTGTTGGCAGATTGTCCATGGTTGAGCATGACTGAAATACCCTGTTGAAAAGTAAGCTTAGACACTGATGGCAGAACACTTGTGTGCACTGTTTTTCTTGATTGACATGTATGGTTATTATCTCTATCACCCTTCAAAAGGGATCTATTCAGGTTAAAATTATATTTATGCTGAACTAGTAATAACTAGCAACCTCATATGGATTCCTCAGTGAAATAAGTCACTAATAATTGGCTTTTGTCACTTGCTCAAAATTCCAAAGAATTTGATTTGTTTTCTTAAAGATTTTGCAAGCTGATTCCCAACTTAAGTTGTAAATAACGCTCAGAAGATCAGCATAGGTCCACAACTTTTATGTTTTAACTAAAGGGAAATTCATAGATCTTTCTATTAGATTTTATAAAAATCAAAAATCTAAATTTTCTGACTCTGGCCCTTTTAATATTATAAGATTCTATTCACATTCTTAGGTAAAAGCATTCAATTACTTACTATTTAGCCTTTAAATGGGAAACTCAGGTAAATGAACTGCTGACTTTTTCTAAAGTTCTTTAACTGATCAACTCAGTGGACAGAAGTATTTACCTAATCACTTTCTGTGTTTTCCAAGTGCTCTTGCTAAAAAGGACAACTAGCTATCTTTCTCTGGCCTCAATAGAATTCGCGAGTAACTGCTGTGTAAATATTTAAAAAAAAAAAAAAAAAAAAAGCATTTTACATATTATCAACTTCAGTGGCTGCTTGAATCTCATGCTGGGTAAGCTTTTTTTGGTGAGTTTTATTGTTGAAATGCAGAGTAGAAATAATTGTTTGATGGTGGTCTGGTTGGAAAAAAATGCATCCCAGTGGAACCCCCCTCAGAACACCGTGCCTCAGAAAGCTATTCTATCTTCTTCTTATGTGTTGGGTTTGTTTTGCTTTTGATGCAGCATTTTTAATGTCCTGGTTTTTGATACAGTAGAATCTGTTATTTACAGTGATAAAATTTTCTTAGTGCTCACCTCTCTTTCCCTGTCACTGTATTTTCCAGCTATTTTAATGACTCCTAACAGTTTACGAGGTATCTTGTGTGGCAGGCACTGCTTTCTCAGAAAAGCTGGGAAGAGATGCCTGTTGCAAGTATGTACTCATTTCTAGGCGCCTCCTTACCTGTATCTCAAACCTGTTTGTAGAAGGGTCTTAACAACGTGAGTCTTCCTTGGGTTACTTGGAATAAAGAAGTCCAAGTTCTTACAATACACTATTTTATGATTTCTGATGTTAAAAAAAGAAAAAAACAAAATCTTTATCTCTTAAGATGTCTCCTAGTAGGGTTTTACTGTTGTTTATATTCTACTATAAGTGAAGTCCATTCTTAAAGTAATTTATTTTACTCTCTAATTTAATTTTATACCAAATACCTGATTAGTCATCATGATATATTTATTTAAACAATAAGCATTTATGATCCATCATTATGAACACTGTCAGCAGTATTTAGTAGTGAACAGATCAATGTCAACATAATTTCAGTTCATTTTTCAAGCATAAATTAAGATTCAGTTAACATTCTCCTTTGAATCCTGAATGTGATAATGCTCTTCAAATATTTCACCTTTGGGGTAGGATCTCAATAAATTTGGATAGGGTTAACCTCAAGTTAGCAAAACAAATGAACAAAACAGCATAATTAGGGGGGAATAGACTGCCTAAAGGGTCTATACAATTTTCTCTCTTTTCTTATCTACTTAGAAACATGGTAAGAGAACTTGGGTGGCCTTGATCAGAACATGACTTGCTGTAAATTTTTCAGATCAGGTCCCACTACCATGCTTCTGACACTTTCCTGCCTTCCAAATTAGTATCCACTCTTGTTCTGTCTTCTCAGAGTCATTCATTGATGAAGATGGCATACTTGCATTCATTTTGGAGAGACAGGAAGATCTACCCATGTCACACGAAATTTTTTTTTAATCAGAAGAATTTGACATGGGGTATCTAACTTTGGACAATTTGATTTCTTGGCCATGTCAAGTAACAGGCTCTGTGCATGGATTTTAATGTTGTTCGAATTTGCCTCCTTCTGAATACTTCTCTCCCACCTTACTTTGCTTCTTTAGTGCGTATTTTTATTGGGGTTGAAACTCCATGCCTTATGTGCCACTCATCTCCTGTCTATAAGTGTTCAGATTGTGTCAACTACTGGCAAAACTTCTAAGACTGTCAAGAAAAAGGCTTGAAAGTTGACTTGTCATAATACAAATTCATGATAAAATGTCTTAGTGTTATTTGGCTATGTAGTACATAGGAACAGAAAATAACTTAAATAAAGTCATTTTTGTAAGTTAACACTGAGATTAGTCCCTTGCTCATTTTTATAAGTCATGTTTATCTTTTGCATTTCTTAAACTATTATTACTAAGTCTCCCTGTGCTCTGCCGGAAATGGGCTGCATGCATTCTTTCACTTGGTATTGAGCTAGTTTCTGTAATTGTGACTAATTATTTCCTTCCTTAATTCACTGTACTGCATCTACCTAAGCTGCCCCTGGAGTTCCATTTGGGTAATTAGCGCCTTAATATATAATCTGGAGTGCAATTGTTGGGCATTTGCCTGACCAAATTGTACAATGGCTGTCCAGCCCAGCTTTCAGTAAATACTTTTACGGTAATGATGGTGGTTATTTAAAGGAATCAGAGTGGTTCTGCACATCTAGGAGGCCTCGCTAATTAACCACAGTCACTCTAGGCTTATGGAAACCTTGAACAAGAAAAAATTTATGTATCACTTATGCATAAGAGAATTGTGACTGGTAACTTTCTTCTGTATAGCATTTATTTTTCTGATAGTCAACTCTTTGGAGAAGGATGACTGAGATGAGGAAGGATAGTGAATGTGATGGGATGTACCATGTGAATATGTGTATCAGACCCTTAGAAGAGATTAGATGAAACTGGAGAACTTTGGGGGACAAGCTGGGAATATAGTAGATTCGAGAGAGCTGGTGATTTCAGTTCATTGTGTACACAATGCATATAGACTTATTTTTTCAGTCCTTTAAGGAATTAATTTCATTTCAACTCATTACATTGAGACATATACCATTTTTTAAAAATTATTTGGTTCAGTTTTTTTGTTTTTTTTATTTTTGAGGGGTACCAGGGATTGATCTCAGGGGCACTTGACCACTGAGCCACATCCCCAGCCCTATTTTGTATTTTATTTAGAGACATGGTCTCATTGAGTTGTTTAGCACCTTGCTTTTGCTGAGGCTGGCTCTGAACTTGAAATCATCCTGCCTCAGCCTCCAAAGCCACAGGGATTATAGGTGTGTGCCACCACGCCCAGCTTAACCAGTTCTTATTACAAGTCTCAGGTAATATGTGTTGAAAAACATGACAGAAAAGAAGTAACCTGTAAGCTTTGCATCTTATATTTCTTCCATAATTATTCTATTACATAAAAAATCCCAGAAGTGATTCTGATAAAAAAAAATTATAACATTTCCTCACTTTGAATTGTGAAAGTTCTTGGAATTCCACCTAATATCATAGACAACATGTGATAATTTTGTTAAAATCATACTCTAAATAACATTTGGGTAGCTTTGAATATCTTTATTGGGCTGATTTAGTCCAAGCATAATTAAGACTAATGCAAAAACATGAAGATGTATTCACTGTGCATTTGAGGAATAAATGTTGAGAAGTTTGTGAAACAGTTGATGAGTTCCACTTGTGCCTATTGAGTGGTTTGTATAAATTATATTTCTTAGTGATTTAGATTTCTTTATGAAAAATACTTCACAGAATAGCCAATCCCAATGAAAACCTGAAAGACTGTACACACAATGATCTCCAAAAGGAAACCAATTTTTGTTTCACAGGGGCAGGACTTTTCTGTAAGCCTTTCTAACAGGAAGTCAGTTTGTTCAAAATTAGAAGGATTTTTTTTTTCTTCACTCTCCCCAGGTTCTAGCCTCTGGAAGCATGACTCATAACCTTTCCTGGTAGTTATACTTGTGAGCCTTAACACTATGAGCAGGCTAACATCAAGAAACAAAGACAGGATGTTGACAGCCTTTACTTTAGTGAGGAAATATTTTAAATGAATTCATTCTGTAAAACTGAGAACTACAGATTTGGCGTCAGTCAAAACAATTCAATCTAAACATTTAGCCACATCAATATTTTGTTAGGTCCAGGTTACCACTCAAAGAAACTGAATTTATGTCAATTGGGAAATATGAACAGTGCTGAAGGGATTAAATACCTGATTTATATTAATAACATGTTTTATGTGGGGCAGGGAGAGTAGAGCTGTGACTTGAGTAGCAGGCCACCTCCTGATACTTAATGTGCTTTCCAAAATTTAGGGTGATTTGTTCAAATTCTACCAACATACGACAATCAAATCTCAAGTATAGTAAACCAGCTAGAAAATTATTATCACACAACTTTCTTTAACTCAGAAACTGCTAATAACTACTGAGTGCTTTAATTATAAATCTCATCAAAAAGTTGCATCAAGGGCTGGGGATATAGCTCAGTTGGTAGAGTGCTTGCCTTGCATGCACAAGGCAATGGGTTCATTCCTCAGAACCAAAAAAAAAAAAAAAAAAAAAAGCTGCATCAAGGGATGGGAATATAGCTCAGTAATACAGCACTTGCTTAGTGTGTGCAAGGCCCTGGGTTCATTCCTCAGCTTGCAATAAATAAAGTGTCCATTAGCTTTACCTACCTTAAAAAAAAAAAATCAAAACCATCTGAAATTTCATTCCAAAACCTTATCATAAAAACTGGTAACATTATTGATAGCCCTAACCATCTAACCATCACTATGGTGAAATATTGTAAGACATAAATATTGTATTCTTTTTTAAAATTCGTTTTAAAATGTTTAGAATCATATGTTTTATGTATACAAGGAGGGAAGAGGGAAAAGAACATAATAAAATCTATCCAGCACTCTACAAATGCTTTAAGTAGGCTCAACAATAAAGGAGTCACATTTATTGTATTCACATTCTTTGATTAGACAAGGGCACAGAAAATACTACATATTCATTGATTCATCCCTTCTATCTTCGGCTCCACCAAAATCCAGTGTAGGGCTCTACTTGTATTAAAACTCCTGAGATTTTTTTTTTCTAAAGTGTTTTAAGACTTACCTAGAATTGCTTGCAACTTTTTAAATCTGCCTCATTGCCTAGTAAACTTACTGTTTGTCTTACAATGATTTTAGGGCCTAGCACATCTACCCTCTCAGAGTTGAAGCTCGGTAAGTAGAAAAACCAAGACTTACATTGCCGAATCAATCAAGAGGCCTGGATGAAGCTGCAGAGGGCTTCAGAACATGAAGGTCCATCACCCACTTAAAACTCACCCGTGAGTCAGTTTCTCAGAGCTGCCACAACAAAGTAACACTCACTGGGTGGCATAAACAAATTTAATGTCCACAGTTCTAAATCAAGGCATCTGCATCACAATTGGTTCCTGCTGTGGGAGAATTTATCCCATCCCTTTCTCCTGCCTTCTGGAAGCTTGCTAGCCATCTTCAGTGATCCTTAGCTTGTAGCTGTACCATCCTCATCTCACCTTCATTTCTTATGGCTTTTCCTGTGTGTATGTGTGTGTGTGTGTCTGTGTCTGTGTCTATCTCTATGTCCAAATCCTTTTCATAAGGACAAGAGTCATATTGGTGACTAATGACCTCATCTTAGACCAGCAGACACCCTATTTCCAAGTAAGGTCCTAGTCACAAGTACTAGAGGTCAGAACTTCAGCATCTTTGGAGTAAAGAGAACTCAATTTGTAATACGGGGCAAGATACTTCTTCTTGATGAAGATATTAAATTCTAAGTTTATTAGAAACAGGGAAGTTGGAACCCTTGAAGATTGGTTAGTCCCAGATTTTTTCAAATCATGTTCCAAAAACTCTAACTCTCCAAAAGAGTATCTTGGGAGGACTCAGGGAGTATACAGGGCTCCTAGTTTTATATCTCTGTTCCAACTGCTGTTTCCATGTAACAGAACTTAGTGGTGTAAAGTAACTATTTTATGACACTCAGATTTTGTGGGTAGAGAATTTGGACAAAGCACAGTGAAGTCAACTCCATGATACCTGAACCTCAGCTGAAAAGACTTGATGGCTGGGGATCAGTCTCACCCGGAGGTGTCTTCATTCTCATGTCAGGCATTGGACTCTGGCTGTTGGTTGGAATCTTAACTGGAACTGTCAGCCAGCCAGGCCTCTCCATGCAACCTGGGCATTAGATGTCTTCATGGTAACCTAGCACTCTGAAGGGAGTGTCCAACAGATCGAAGGAAAACTGTCACCTTTGCTGGCCCAGCCTAAAAAGTCACATGCATTACTTCTACCATACCCTGTTGGCCAAAACAATCATAAATCTTGCTGAGCTTTGAGAAAGAGAATACGTAGAGCTGACCTTTCTGTGGGAGAAGTGCCAGTAACACATCGTAAGAAGAATATGCAGGACAGGACATATTTTTATGGCCATCTATGAAAAACATAATCTGTCACACAATCTCACAACATTGCTCCCACCATCAATGTCATAGATATGAGGATCCCTACTTTAATGTTTACTGACATCTACAGATAAGAAATATGGGATCCATTGAGGCCAACTAACACTTAAGAATTTCATATCTTTCTGCACACCCAGCAATTAGTATTAAAAAAATGGAAACTTGAAAAAGCTAGTATTTTCTTCACCCTTTTCCTTGGGCAAACTGGGAGAGGCTAGCAAAATGTAGATTGTAAAATAAATGCAAGCAATCTATCATTTCATTTTAGTGACTTGCATTTTAAAATCATCATCTTTTTGACAGGGTTTCAATTAGCACTTTCACAAATTTCATTTAATCATCAAATGCTACTCCCATTGTAATCCAAAAATCTCCTACATTGCTCAGAGATGAGTGTGTGCACACATGCATACACCCTTTTTGTGACACACACAAATTATTAAGAGGAAATGTCTCATCAGTCTTTGGGGTAAAAAGGTGGAAAGAACTGGGTGATCTCAGCTAAGCCCTGGAGCTTCCGTTCTTGTCCCAGCATAGGAGTCTGTCTGCGCAGTACCCTAGCTACCTGCCCTCTCTTGAACCTGACTTTACTGAAGATCACAAGCCCTCATAGTTGACTTCAGGAAAGGCAGGAGGAGCAGGTGCCTGAGGCTGCTGACCCCTTGCTTTGCAGCAACCTTCTCTAATGGGTCACATCCTTTCAGCTCAGAAAAAACATTTGGGGCTTGGAAAAAGTTTTCTAGGAAGCAATTACTCATGAGCAAAGGGACCAGAAAAGTCCCAGAGATGTTCTCCAGCAGACAGTTTAATGACTCGCAACCGGGCAACTTGCCCTGTTACGACAGATGTAAACTATGTCTATGTAATGCTGCATTAAGATCCGACTTCTCCCTCCAGCCTACTAGATCTGCAAACATTGAGGGGTTCCCTCACTCGAGTTTGCTCTTGCAAAGTCCACCAACATAGTTAATTCATTCAGAAACAATAACTATTTCATAGCATGTCATCCATCATAAGGTTGTCCTGCAGATGTCAGCTCAGGTCTGCACGACCCTTTAGATTCAGAGGAAACTGGTTCTAGCCTCATCCCATGCCTTCTGATAGTCCACTGCCCTCCTCAGAACTTCACAAATTCCTGGTGGGCTCTGTTTTCAGGCCAGTGACTCTGAACCTCCTATTCTACAAATGTCTTCAATTCACCAGCTTGCCATTCCATGGGACCCATTCCCATTCTGATCCTTTTCAACCCCTTCTAAGACCACTCGCCCTGGTCTTGATTCCCCCAGTATACCAGGATTTTAGAGACTAATGAAGGTTCTGAGAAAAAGCAGAGCACTGCAAGCCACTTTTAAATGTGGAAGGCCTGGGCTTGGGTTATGGCTTAGTGGTAGAGCGCTTGCTGAACATGCGTGAGGCACTGGGTTCGATCCTGGCACCACATAAAAATAAATAAATAAATAAAGGTATTGCATCCGTCTGCAACTTAAATAAATAAATAAAATGTGGAAGGTCTGCAGCCATCCCCACCTCCCTTCCCACCCTGCCCCATAGCCCAGGCGCCAACTCTGGCTTCCAGTGCAGGACAGCTGACTGGCTCTTGTGTCCTGGTCTCCCACTTCAGCTCCACTCTCTTACTGTCACTCTAAGAACTTATTAAAGGGGTTTTGTTTCAGACAGGCTCTTGCTATGTTGCACAGACTGGTCACAGACATATTGGGTCAAAAGGCCCTTCCCCAGCCCCCCTGTTGCTGGGACTATAGGGGAACATCACTGTGCCTGGCTTCAACACACTCCCATGCCATATGAGCGACTCCTTGTCTGCTCTGTAATTGTTTGATCAGTGCTTTATAAGTCCCTGCTCTGACCTACACCTCTATATCTTTTCTCCTATCTTTTCACAATTTCCCCTCTTCTTCACTCTCAATTTGCCAAATTTCCAAGTTTATTTCTGAGCCTTTTGTCCTCCTTTGCCTATACTCCAGGCCTTGGTGACCTCATTTACTTGCAGTTCTAACATCTACAGTCTTTCTACAGCAGCTTCCAGACTTCTGCCTCTGGTTAGCACCTCTTTTTCTACCTCCACCTTAACTGGATTTTCCACTTGTGCAGTCAGCTCAAGCTTAATGTGCTGAAAACAAATCTCTTCATTGCAACAGCCTCCAAAAGTGTTTCCCAGAAACTACTCATCCTTCTACCCTACACTCTTTCTCCCCTTTTCCACCATCAAACTAGCATTTCCAAGTGTAACTTTGATCTTCCTGTTCCTCTGACCATATTTTCCAGTTATGTGTTTAATACGCTCTGTGGAATTCACTCTGACTTTCCAGTTCCAGCACAAACTACTAGGTTTGACCTGTATTTCTAGCACAGGACCTAGAATCCAAAAGGAGTTCAAATCTTCACTATCCATTTACCTGATATATAACCTTTGGAAAGTTAATCTAACTCGCAAGCCTTTGTTTATATTAAAGACATCTGTAGTTCAACCTTCCTAAGAAACACTAAAATGTAATGTATCCTAATATTAATAACACCCCACAAATACTTACAATGGGTTATAAGAGCTAATCTAGATGTCTGTTCACACTAGAGCCACAAGAAAGATGGGTCCAGAGTCACCAGGCCAGAAGAAAAATTCTAGGAGGTGAACTTAAGCTGAGTCTTGACTCAGGAGACCTATAGTCAAAAATGAGAGCATGTAAGGGAAAGAGCTTGTTGGGTGGAGACAGAAGTCTGAAAGACTATGTTATGTCATTAGAGGGCTTGGGACAAGGGAAAGCTCATGAGCCACTGGGACAGATGGGTGGTAAAGATGGAAAAACATGTGAGGATCAGCTTGAAGATGCCCTGCATATGCCACCCACGCCAGAGAGTTCTTTATTTTATCCTTCTGGCAATGGGAAACCGCAGAAGGTATAAGCCCATCCTTAGTTACATTCAAAGCCAGGATAATCTTACAGAGTCTGCCTGAGACCATCCTCTCTGTTTGCAAATCCTTGTAAGAAGGAAAAGCTACCATCTGGTCTTGCAGAAAACCAAAGGCTTCAGAGAGAAGCCAAGAGTCTGCAGATTAACAACGCCCTGTGCACAGTGAGTCTCATAAACATTAATGTGTTGCTTCAACTTGTCCTTGGCATAACTAGACCTCAGGGAAACCACCCAGCAGACTCATTCTCCTTCATCCCTGGCTTGCTCTCTTCTTTCACACTCTACTTTTTTCCTGTGCCTCGTTGCCATTTTTAATTGTTCAGCTGATTGCAAGTTTGCCCTGTTTAGAGTCTGGAAAGTCATAAAGGAAACTGTTCAATAAACTTGAACTCTGAGTGTCATTCTTAGGACAACCACCTTCTGCCTCTGCCCTCTATGAACACTGGTGTGCTCGTTTTTAAAATGCCACTGACCTCAGGACACATGAGGATGCACACAGGTTTGTATCTGCCCATCCTCTTTGAAGGCCGCTCCTCGGTCAACTGCCTTGAAGTCAGGTGAAGTCAGATAGCCCAGAGCAAAAGATGTGGAGATGTGGAGGAAGTCAAGCTTGGCTGAGCCAAGTGTCCCCATCTGACCTCTTAGTCTTTTTCTGTCTCCAGAGGAAAGGTGGAGCTTTTCTGCCCACAGAACTTAATTTCCTTTTCCTATTCTTCATAATGCTGTGTTCCTATCCTACCCTCCTGGGTAACATGGAACTTAGTGTTTCTTATGGTTAGCACTCTGCAGAATCGCTTGGTTTTCAAAAGCCAAAGGCTTTCATGAACCTCTGGGGGAAATGACAAGAGAATGTAAGATAAGATCACAGGTGATCATTCTTATTAGCACCATTAATTTATTTATCCTTATTCCTTATGGTTGTGCCAGGCAAATGGTTGTTGTTTACTTGTACAAACAAAGAATGGAGTCATTCTACCTCAGCACTTAAACTCAAAATGAACTAGAAATAGCAAACCACCTCTTTACAAAACGGAGCAACAAAGGTTTAGGCACAACCTAAAAACAGTTGTTCTACACATCATGGAGTAAATCAGAGTAGAGCACAGCATGCTGTCCACAGGGTCCTTTCAGAGACGAGAGGGATGGCATACCTCTCTGTCCTCCTGTTTTATTGGGGATCCCAGGGAATTATCCAGAAAATACCATCGAGACCCACCTTTCAACTTTTGACAGACAACAGGATTCCATTAGACTTCCAAGTCCCCATTGTGCACAGTAAAGATCCAAGGCAACTCTGGGTCACTTTGGTTCACTCTGACCAGTTCTAATTGGAACTTGTTATTACAGATTTTACTGTTAGGGGGCTTTGCTCCTAATTATCATATCTCCTTGAACTCTGGAATCTGGTCTGTGTAAAGGTCACAAAACTGCCCCCCTTCAGGTAACATTTTTCTCCTTCTACTGGGTGGGGGAAGTGGGCATTCATCTCCCCACCCCCACAGAGAACAGGTTGTTTGCTGAGGAATGTAGCATATCCTATTGACTTAAGCCAGGAAGGACTTCAGGTAAAATTGCTTTTTAAAAGAAAGCTTGTGGAAGGTCAGTACAGTAGGTCTAGATTATAGAATTATCCCCTTAACCTCATGTTCCCACCATTTACATCTGTTACCTATCAATAACCGCCAGCCACATGTGGCCATTGAGCAAGTAAGAGGCATAAATTTTAATTTGATTTATTTTTTTAAAGTTTCGATTTAGATGGTAACAGAGGACCAAAGGAGGCTATATTTATCAGTGCAGCTCTATATGAGATCTGCTATGTAGTAGTAAGTAATTTTCCTAATAAGTTTTGTTTTTATTTGAAAAATGAAAAGGAGTCATGGCAAAATGTCAAAACATAGTAGAGCATATGAGTAACTAAAAACAAAGAAGGGAGCTGCAGACGCGAACGAGTAGTAGAGCATTTGCCCAACTATGTATGAAGCCCTGGGTTCAATCCCTAGCACTACAGAGAAAAGAAAAATAATTTCACTTAAGCCAGGTTAGGTGGCACATGCCTGTAATTCTAAGCCACTTGGGAGGCTGAGGCTGGAAGATGATGAATTCAAACCTAGACTGGGCGACACAGCAAGACCCCCTTCCTACCTATCCACACACCCCCACCTCCATTCTTGTCCCCTCCCCCAAATTTTGCAAATTGGAGGCAAGATAAATTGGTCACTTCTTACATGCATCCACTTTCCATGATATTCTTAGATAGCTGGCAAAAAGAAAGCATTTAAAACACTGTCATAAAATTTACCTTTGGAAATGATCCACAGAGGCAACCACCAAATAATAGCTCATCTACCCCAAGAAATAAAGATAACCATCACAGTAGGAGACTGAATAGATGGCTTTGGTGCACCATTCCCTAGGGCCTGAATGCAAATGGCCAATTAAACATGTGAAATAGTATTCCATTTCCCAGTATTCCAGGAAATTTTGATGAAAATTAGATTTCCATTTTTCTGTCAAATAAGTAAAATTTTAATTTGAAGACTGAATATTGCTGAGGATATTACTCTCTAAAATGTCTTTAGGAGAATAAATTGTAACATCCTTTCTGGAGGCCAGTTTGGCAGAATTGTTGCAAAAGACTTTAAAATGTTCAAGCTCTATTATCTAGCTTCCCATTTCTAAGAATTTGCCATTAGGAAGCAATTAGGAATTATTGTCAGGATTTATGTAAAAGGATATTCAGTCTGTATTACCCGAAACAGTGAAAAAAGAAATTAAAACAACTTAATTGTAGTTCCTAAGAGGGGATTTTTTTTAAGATAAATTCTAATATATCTACATAATGGATCATTATTAGGTAGCCATTTAATATTATGTTGTATATGAAAACTACATGGGGATAGTGTGTGTGATATGTATTTTTTAAGTGAAAAAAATTCCTATTAGAATGTAAGTTTTAGTTGCATGTTTAAGGAATTGTATGATAGGGGAAAAATATAAGGGATATTCATCAAAATGTTAATGGTGTTTATCATCCAGTCATGCAATTATGGATTGTATTTATTTTCTTCTTTATGTTTCCCTCTATTTTACAATTTTCTGCAATGAGAATCTGTGATATTTAAAGTAGAAAGGCATATTTTTAAATAGGTAATTTTTGAAAAATTTCAAAGCATTTTTTGAAATGTTAATTATGTCAATAGTGTTAAATTGCAACAGAACTAATTGAAACTAGACAACTGCCACACTACTGCTATGCTAGATAAATAACTGAAGTGGTGGCAGGCATTTGCTGGTCTAGACTTGTGGACAGTAGCACTCTCAAGGAGGCTAAGTGGCTCTGGAGTCCTTTCCAGAAACTCTTCCCTGCTGTGAGTAGCAGCAGAAGTGCTTTAATTAATCAAGATAAGTTTTCAGCCAGAGATAATCACACATATCAAAATGATTTTGCAGCCAGATATGTAGAAGCTTTGTAAATAGGTTCTTGCTAATCTTTTAACCCAGAAAAGTTTCCCAGAGCATCTGGAAAAGGACTGATGAGAGTGGCAAGGAAAGCTTTAACCCGAGGCCAAACAACCAGAAACATCAACTAATCTGAAATTCTTCAATCTTTGACTTTTAGGACAAAATGGAAAATCTCAAGAAAGCAGCTTTAAAGTGAGATTTGCTCAAACTAATCTTCAGGATAATCCTCAAGACTTTACAAACTCAGATTTATCTCTAGGCTTCTATGTCAATATTTGTCCTTCTGTCCAGTGAAAATAATTCCTAATGGTCAATCTGAGATTCCAGAGGATTGTCAGAATCAACAACACAGATTAAATTAGATTCGTATTCTCTGTTTACTATGTAGAAAGAAGTAAGAAAGGGATGGAGGGAGGGAGGAATGAGGGAGGAGGATGAGGGTACAAGGGAGGAAAGAAAAAAAGAGAGTGACTCTATGGACTGGAAAGACTAGACCCCAGAAGACACATAGGACTGCATCAGAGTTCTGGCTTCCAAAGTTCTGGCTCATCTCTGCTTAGTGTGGTCAGATGTCCAGTATTGCACCCTGCCTGGTATTTTCTTTGGAAAACAATAGCCCTGCTATCTTACAACTTCACTCCTCCTCCAGAGAGAAAGAACGTTGTCCTCCACAAATTGGGTTGGGGCTCACAAATGTTCCCATTCCTCCTCCACATGTCACTTCAGCTACACTTTATCATAGCTGACTTTGCTTCTGCACGCCCCTTCTGCTCCTCCGTGGCTAGCTATAAACTATCTAGACTGTTCTGTTCACACATTGCACTTCCAGTTGTGGACAGTTACTGGAATTGTTTATGTTTTGGCATTTGGAAATTTCCTTAACTAACAACTTCCCCTTCTCCTCCTAATTCTGGCATATATTTAGAAGGGGGTGGGGGAAGTAGTCTTTAGCTTCTAAAGTGACTTAGGTGGGTAACAGAGAATGGGCTTAGAAGCAGAGATGGAGGATAGTCAGTGGCAACAATGGGTCTCACAGATTATTTTGGTGGAATTACTGTCTTGTGACTGAGCCTGTGTGGACAAGATTGGACTGTATGTGGGTCTCAGTATATAAGGAAAAACAAGGGCAGCAGAAGAGGACTGCAAAGAAATGTAAATACATTACTTTTATGTAGATTTTCAATATTTGGACTTAGTTGATGCTGTGGGCAGAGGCAATGTAAAATGAACCAGCGATTTTACATTTCAGAAAAATCAGCACAGCAAGTTCAATCTTGTCTCAGGAGGAAGTAGGCTTCATTCAAAGTCTGTTAGATTCCTGCCTCCTATCAAGACCTGGAACCCAGTTTTTTGTCCCTTACCATCTAATGTGTGTGTGTGTGTGTGTGTGTGTATGCAAACACTACACACAAATACCTCTAACATGTGGCAAAAACAAGTCAACTAAACAATCCCTGATGTCAGGACTGACATTCACCTTGCTGTGTCCAGGTCTTTGGTGATGCAGTTTCAGATGACTTCTGAACTATATGTCCCCAGATCCTGGGTATGTGTCCAAAGAAGACTAAGCTGATTTGGGATTCTGCTGTGTACATCCAAGTATTTTTTTTACCCCTTGGATTTGCTCCTTGACACCTCTGTTTGCATTCCATGCTGTACTAGGTGCAATAGCCCTTCCTTATCCACAGAGGACACATTCTAAGATCCCCACTGGATACCTGAAACAACAGGCAGAACCAAACCCTACATAACACTGTTTTTTCCTAAACATAAATTAAGTTAGGCACAGTAAGAAAGTAACAATAATAATTGATAATAAAATAGAAAAATTATAGCAACATGGAAATAAGATTTAACATTTTTGAATTATATTTTCCATTTGATATTTTCAGACTATAGTAGACCTCAGGTAACTGAAAACTTGGAGAGCAAAACCAAAGTTAAGAACAGAGTACTGTGTTGTGTCCAGTTGCTGTCTGCATCTGGGTAAGGCAATTACACTTTATATTCAGCACTCATGATAACTGTAGTACATATCTTGACCAGTGGGCATGAACATATATATAGTCATGTATCACTTCACCACAGGGATATGTTCTGAGAAATGCATCTTTAGCTGATTTTTATTATTGTGCTAACATTACAGAGTGTAGTTACACAAACTAAGATGCCTACATCACAGGTCATGCAGTCTTACTTGATCACCATCATATATGTGGTCAACATAGTTAGGTGGTGCAGTACTCTACCTTAACAGAAAAGTTACTTTACATCTCATTTGATGTGAAACCTACTTCTATACTAGCTGTGGTGGTCTTCCCCAGACCTCAGGACCCCATCTCACTCTATATAACTCAGATGGAGAGGAAGTCTCTGCCCTCCCAACATTTTTAACATCGTTTTCTCCCCATCCTTTTTGAACTTAACTTCTTTCTGAGGTAGTTTACCTTCATCATTGCCACAGGGGGTATACTTGACTTTGCACTACCTGTATACTCTGAGATAATTATTAGCAAGCCAAATTTCTTTATAACATAAATTATAAGTAAGAAAGCAGAGTAGCAAGGTGGAATTTTTTTTAATTTTTTTTTTTTTAGTTGTAGTTGGTACAATATTTTTATTTATTTATTTTTATGTGGTGCTGAGGATCAAACTGAGGCTCCACCTAAAGGTGTGGGTGTCTGGCTAGCCACTACTTCCTCTCAGCCACAGGGCAAAGCTGCCTGTCTGAAAGTACCTCACATGTGCAAGGCAAGTGCTCTACCACTGAGCTACAGCCCCAGCCCCGCAAGGTAGAATTTTCATCACAGACTTTGGAATGGAGAGAAATGCTTTCCAATCCCATTTGTGAACTGTGTGATGGTAGACATATTTCTTAATCTCTGTGAGGCTGTTTCCTCACCTATAAAACAAAGGATAACATGTGCTTCATAGGATTATGAAGGATCAAGTGACGAAATGTGTATCAGATTGCTGGCAGTTAATAGTTGACAAGGCTTCTAATAACTTATTGTGTTTTCACCTCACCCTCTTTCTAACTTCTCTATGGCTATAAAGATGCCTTGGGGAATTCAAGGGTAAGTTCCATGAACACCAGAACATGTCATTATCCCCAAGGCCTAGAGCTTAGCATGTAGTTGATGTTCAATAAGTGTTTGTTTACTAAATGAATAAATAAAAATTAATAAATTGTTTACTGAATGTGAATAACTTACATGATCATTTTTACCTTCTATTGTTTTCTCAATACTGATTACCCTATGAAGTTAAATTTCCAAAAATAGCCTCTCCCCCCTGCTCTCTGCCTTTCCCTGGAGACATGATCAGTATCTGCTCTTTGATGAATTACTTCATCTAAGGCCCTTACCTTAAACCTCTTGCCTAATGGACCATTCTGCTTCTGCACAGCCCCCTGTCTAAGTACAAGAAGATAAGCTACAATTCTGGCCAGTTTCTCAGCCCAATCCCCAGAAGAGCATCTCAGACAGGTAAAGCCAGGGCATGCTGGTGATAGCTATGTACACTGGCTCCAGTCCCAGAGTCCTTTGTGAAGTTGAAAAGAACCCTGACTATCCCAGCAAACTCGGGGCCAATTTTTCCACTAGACACAATAGGCACAGAGGAATTCAGGCCCCAGAATGATTTTAGAGGCCCACATACAATAATAAATTCAGCCTAGATTGATTATATTCATCCCTATAACAACACAGTTGTAGTATATATACATATATATGTATGTATATATTTTTATGGAGATAAATGGTTTATGAAGACAAAAGCCATCAGGATTCAGGAAAGACAAGTGTACCCCTGGGTGCCCTAGCAGAACAGCAAAGCTAGCTAAGTGCTGTGTTGCCCAGGGAGGGGCTGGCTCCCTTGGGCACTTCACAGAAGAAAGTAAGCTCTACTGGGAGGGGGACCCCACCCTTTGGAGACAGAGGTCCTCCACACCTCTGCAAGAGCTAGAAAAAGGCATGTTGAGCAAGGTATACCTTCTCCCCTCACTTTTCCAAAAAAAAGTTTCTTCTCCCCAAAAGCAAAAAAAAAACAGGTGTGACCTCACCCTCTGACTTCGAAGTAAGAAAAGCTCATCAATGACCTCACCTCCTTTGTTCTCAAAAAACAGGCTCACCCAGAACCTCCCCTCAGATCAGGCAACATCAGGCCAGATGCTTCTCTACCCCCTGGTCCTCCAACTCTCCTTCCCACATCCCCACCACCACCAGCCTCTCCCCCTTCCATGACCCTGTGCCATACCAGCAGATGACACTTCTCCACACCACTGCCTCTCAAAAGTAGCTCCACCTAAAGGTGTGGGTGTCTGGCTGGCCACTACTTCCTCTCAGCCACAGGGCAAGGCTGCCTGTCTGAAAGGCAGCTGGGAGCAAGTGACTCAGCCAGTGGCAAATGAGAATATATTCAAGGCTCAACATTAAATAGGAAGTTTTTAGGCAAGTCTGGAGGGCAGAATGAGCCAACTCAGGATAAAAAACTAAAAAGCAAAAAGTGAAATCCAGGGTTGAGAAATTCCTAGAAAAGAATTCATAACGTTTGCTGGGAGAAAACTTCTTAGTTGAGAGGGCTCGGCAGGACCACATCAGCTTGAAAATATTCCAGAGCTTTCTATCTGACAGTCCATGTTTCCTGCTTGTCCATCTGACCTTCTCAGATGCCTGACAGTCTGCCAGTCCAGGTGTGTGGGAGACTCGATCCAGTGAGCAACATTATTGGAATCCGCAGCCCAGATGTGACTTGTAACCATATAAATACAAGTTTGTTCTAAAAAGATGTCAATAGTGAGTGTGTGAGCACAGGGATGTTTGGAGACTCTCAGTACTTTTTGCTCAATTTTGCTGTGAATCTAAAACTGTCTATTTGCCAGGCATGGTGGTGCACTCCTCTAATCCCAGTGACTCAGGAGGCTGAGGCAGGAGGATCACAAGTTCAAAGCCAGCCTCAGCAACTAAGCAAGGCCCTAACCAACATAGTGAAACCCTATCTCAAAATAAAAAAATAAAATAAAATAAAAGGCCTAGGGATGTGGCTCAGAGATTAGTACCCCAGTATCAATCAATCAATCAATAAAGTCTATTTAAAATAACAATTGGATGAGAACAAGCAATGTGTATCTGCATACTACACACACACACACACACACACACACACACACACACACGTCTACTCTATGGCCATAGAATCCTGCCTTCCATCCTACAGAGGTCTGAGCTGGATCAGGAACCAGCCAGGTAAGGTGTTGTCACTGCAAGAGCTCCCAGGGAAGAAATTGTCCCTTGGGGTCAAAATTCCTAACTGTATCATCAGGGTGTGAGAAACCTGCTCACCTATGAGAAACTCAATCATCTACTCAAACCCAAAGAATGGGCTGGGTGACATGAGGTACAGCAACAACAACAACAACAACAACAAAAAGCAAGATTTTAGTGATGGTCTTGCAAGATCAAGTACCTCATGGTCAGGACCCCCGATTAGTTACAACCAGCATTTTATTCTCTGGTGTGCAAGTTCCCTCCCCTGGTCCTCATTAGCTGAGTCCTATGGGGTGAGCAGTCTCCCTAACTTGCCTAGGTTTTACTGTCTTTTGTTGCGTTATTTAAAGAAATATACTTTTAGTTGTTCCCACCTCCCTCTGTTCTCTTGTGGCAGGAAAGCCTTCCTGAGGTAAATGAATTCTGACATGTAAGCAGCTCTTACTTCTTTTCCTAATTTGCTATTTCTTAACAGAGAGATTTCTGTCTCTGTGGGTTAAGTTGACCCCTTCCCCCATCTCCTGTTTGTCAAGAGGCTGTTCAAGGTGCATGTACTTTAGATCTGCCACATCCATAGGCTGTGGTGTTATTTTGTGAATTAACTGCCTCTAACTTTCCATTTTGCTCTATTTCCCCTCTGGCTGCCTTTCTTACTACCCAAATCTACATTGAATAATGCTTTTGGTAATATGGCCATTTTTACAATATTAATTCTGCCTATCCAGGAGCATGGGAAATCTTTTCATATTCTGAGGTTTTCTTCAATTTCTTTCTTTAGTATTCCATAGTTTTCATTGTAGAGGTATTTTACCTCTTTTGTTAGGTTGATTCCCAGAGGTTTTGTTTGTTTGTTTTTGAGGCTACTGTGAATGAGTGGTTTTTTCTAATTTCTCTTTTAGTGGATTCATTGCTGATGTATAGGAATGCATTTAATTTATAGGTGTTGATTTTATATCCTCTACTTTGCTGAATTCATTTATTAGTTCTAGAAGTTTTCTGGTAGAATTTTTTGGATCTTCTAGATATAGAATCATGTCATCAGCATCTGTTCTTCTTTACCTATTTGTATCCCTTAAATTTCTTTCTTCTAATTTCTTTGGCTAGATATTTCAAGAATAATGTTGAATAGAAGTGGTGAAAGATGTCATCCATGTCTTGTACCAGTTTTTAAAGGGAAAGCTTTTAATATTTCTCCATTTAGAATGATGCTGTCCTTGAGTTTAGCATATATAGCTTTTATGATGTTGAGGTATGTTCCTACTATCCTAGTTTTTCTAGTGGTTTGAACATGAAGGTGTGCTGTATTTTGTCAAATGCTTTTTCTGCATCCATTGAGATGATCATATGATTCTTGTTTTTAATCTATTAATATGATGAATTACATTTATTGATTTTTGTAAGCTGAACCAACCTTGCATCCCTGGGATGAACCTCACTTGATTATGGTGCCCTATCTTTTTAATATGTTTTTTGTATGTGATTTGCCAAAATTTTATTGAGAAATTTTGCATCTATGTTCATCAGGGATATTGGTCTGAAGTTTGCTTTCCTTGATGTGTCTTTGTCTGGTTTTGGTATCAAAGTGATATTAGCCCCATAGAATGAACTTAGAAGGGTTCCCTCCTTTTCTATTTCATGGAATACTTTGAGAAGTACTGGTGTTAATTCCTCTTTGAAAGTCTTGTAAAACTTGGCTGAGAATTCATCTGGTCCTGTCCTTTTCTTGGTTGATAGGCTTTTTTTTAAATTTTTTTTTATTTATTTGTTTTTATGTGGTGCTGAGGATGGAACCTAGGGCCTCATGCATGCAAGGCAAGTGCTCTACCACTGAGCCACAACCCCAGCCCAGTTGGTAGGCTTTTGATGGTGTTTTCTATTTCATTACTGGAAATTGACCTGTCCTTCAATAGATGAATGGATAAAGAAAATGTGATATATATTCAATGGAATATTACTCAGCTTTAAAGAAGAATGAAATTATGGCATTTGCTGGTAAATGGATGGAGCTGGAGAATATCATGCTAAGTGAAATAAGCCAATCCCAAAAACTAATATGTGGAAGCTAATTAACAAGCGGGCGGGGTGGGGGGGGGTGCACTAGAGAAGAACAGAGTTACCTTAGATTAGGTAGAGGAAAGGGAAGGGAAGGAATGGGTGGGGATTTGGGGATAGGAAAGATAGTAGAATGAAATAGATATTATTACTTTATATATATATACATATATATGACTGCATGACCAATATGATTCTATAACATGTTTACTCAGAAAAATGAGAAATTATATCCCATCTATGTATGATATATCAAAATACATAAATGTCATGTGTAACTAATTAAAACAAATTTAAATTTTTTTAAATGTTCATAATACCCAAATTATCAAAATACCAATGACATTCTTCATAGAGCTAGAATAAACAACCCTAAAATTCACATGAAACTCAATAGACCCTGACTAGCCAAATCAATCTTGAGCAAAAAGAATGAAGTTGGAGGTATCACAGTACCCAACTCCAAAGTATACTAAAAACCAATAGTAATCAAATATCATGGTTTTGGAATGAAAACAGACAGCCAGACCAATGGATCAGAATAAAGTGCCTAGAAATAACCTAACACATTTACAGCCAACTGATTTTTTTCTTTTGTTGTGGTGCTGGGGATTGATTCCAGGGCCTTGGCATGTAAGTGACCATGTAGATCACTCTACCAACTGACCTACATCCCCAGCCCACAGCCAACTGATTTTTGATAAAGGTGCTTAAAACATACATTGAAGAATGGTATTTTTAAATGAATTGAGCTAAAAAAAAAAAATTGGGTATTCATATGTAAAAGATTAAAACTAGACCCCTGTCTTCTATTGGTTAAAAAAAATCACCTTGAAATGGATTGAAAACTTAAATTTAACACCCCAAATAATGAAACTACTAGAAAAAAAAAACATAGGGGAAATGCTTCAGGACATTGGTTTATGCAAGGGCTTTTTTGGACAAGACCCTAAAAGTACAAGAAACAAAAGCAAAAATAGACTAATGGGATTACATCAAGCTAAAAACTTCTGCACAGCAAACGAAACAATCCTCAGAGTTAAAAGACAACCTATAGAATGAGAAAAAGTATTTGCAAACTACTTACCTAATGAGGGGTGAATATACAGAACACATAAGGAACCACAAAGACTCAATAGCAAAAAAAACAAATAACCCAATTTAAAAATTGGCAAATAGACATTTCTCAAAAGAATAACTACAAATGGTGAATAGGTGTGTGAAAAAAATATTTGGCATCAACAATCCTCAGGGAAATACAAACTGAAACCACAAAGATATACTGCTTCACTCCAGCAAAAATGACTATTAACAAAGAGATAAAAGTAGACAGGAATGATGCTACACACTTAGAATCCTAGCTACTCCAGGATTATAATATACACTGAGGCAGGAAGATCTCAACTTCAAGGCCAACCTGGGTGACTTAGCAAGATCTTGTCTCAAAATAAAATCATTTTTTAGGAAGGGCTCAGGGAGTATGCTTGCCTAGCACACACATGACCCTTTGTTCAATTCATGGTACTAGACATACACACACACACACACACACACACACACACACACACACAGATAAAAGTTAGCAAATCCTGGCAAGGATGGGAAGAAAAGGGCACATTTGCACACTGTTGAATGGGTATGTAAATTAGCACTGCCATTTGGAAAATAGTATGGAAGTTCCTCAAAAAAGTAAAAATAGTTCTACCATATCATCCACTGCTGGAAGACAATGAAATCGTTATGTTGAAGAGAAATCTTCAGTGCTCTCCTTTGTTACTACAGCACTATTTACATTAACCAAGAAATGGAAACAACTAAAGTGTCCATCAACTGATGAATGGATAAAGAACATGGGTATATATACACAATAAAATATTATTCAGCCATAAAAAAGAATGAAAGCCTGTCACTTAAGACGACACAGATGGACTTGGCAATCATTATGTTAAGGGAAATAAGCCAGACACAGAACGATAAGCAAACACATGATCTCACTCATGTGGAATAAAAGAAAGTTGATGTGATAGAAGACAAGAGTAGAATGGTGGTTACCAGAAGCTGGGAAAGTAGTGGTGAGGGAGGGCTGGGAAAAGGCTTACTCAAGGGACATTAAGTTACAGTTAAGTAGGAGTAAAAAGTCGTGGTGTGTATTATCCAACAGGGAACTATAGACGACAATTATGTGCCGTATATCTGAAAAAGCTGGAAGAAAAGATTTTAAAGGTTTTCACCAAGAGGAAATGATAATTTTTTGAGGGAATAGATATGTCTAAACTGATTTAAATATTACAAAATGTATACATGTATTGAAACATCACATTACATCCACCTTAATATGTATAATCTTTGTATTTTTATGTATCAATTAGAGGTACATAGGAAACAAAATGTCTGACCCTATTGGAGACACACCATGGAGGATCCCCTTTTCTTTTGCAGTTGTAGTTTAATCTGTTGTAAGGTCTCCTCCTGGTCCTTCTCCACCACAGTGCCCCAGGCCACTGGCTAGCCCTCCACCAGGCATGTGGTATCAAAACATGAATGAATGGCTGGGATTGTAGCTTAGTGGCAAAGTGCTTGCTTAGCACACAGAGGCCCTGGGTTCGATCCTCAGCACCACATAAAAATAAATAAATAAAATAAAAGTATTGTGTCCATCTATAAAAAAATTTAAAAAAACATAAATGAGGATGACTAGAAGGAATACCTTTTACTGGGCTTAAAGGATGAAGAAGTAATTTAAAGGGCCATTTGGAGACATAGCAATGTGGTGTCATGGAAAGGCCTTGGGTCATGGAGTCATTTTGGAATGACTAACTGGCTTTATTTAAAAAAAAAAAAAAAAAAAAAAAACTTTATTTTTTTTGTTTATTTTTATGTGGTGCCGGGATCAAACCCAGTGCCTCATGCATGCTAGGCATGTGCTCTACCACTGAGCCCCTCCCAGGCTTCTTAACCTCGGCTCCATCTGCTCTGTCCACTCCCATTATCCACACACACACACACACAAAAAAAAAAAAAAAAGGAAGAAAAAAAAGTTCTGCATCTAGCTCCTCTATCCCTTTCATCCTATTGTGTTGCAACTGACTTCCATCTGTCTTGTTAAAAATGAGCAAAGAGGTACAACCCCTGTGTCCATCTGATGAAGCTTCATGTCAGAATTGCCCTCCCTGAGGATTGCCCATTGGAGTGGGCTGAAACTGATATTCTTGTGTAGGAGTTGTAGAGCAGAAGCAGCTCACACGTGTTCATGTTGTCATTAATCTGCTGGTTCACCTCATTGGCCCCTCCAAACAAGTGTCTTTTGTTGCTCTTTCAGCCTCCCCAGAGCTCTTCACTGTGAGAGCACTTGCTTCTATAGACTTGCCCCCTCCTCTTAATACGTCTCCCAAAGGAATAGGATTTCAACATATGAATTTGTGGAGGACATAATGACTCAGTTCATTGCAAAACTTGCATTCTTAGCTGACAGCTAAATAAACTAATCCGTTTCTTGTCAACTGACCCCCCCCAACTTTCCCCAGTTAAAATATCAACATTTTGTGGGCCATTTTTGGAAGCAGTGCCTTTACCCAAAGACAGGATATAAGTAGAACTTGAACACCAGACCAGGCAGGGGTTGGGGATTGGGGTCTTCTGTAGAAGTGGTTTCCTCCAAATCTCACTGAGATATATTCTCTATTTGGATCATATACTCTATTTGGATTCACATTAAAGGTGATTATTTGGGTCCTTATTAGTGGAGAATATAAATGTCTCAAAGAAGAACTGCATTATTTAAAATGCATTTCCAGTTTTATGGGCTTGCTGGAATATAGGGTTATTTAGACAAGAAGCCTTCTTAATGACTCACTGGCTTCTCAATCTCGGCTCCATCTGCGCTGTCCACTCCCATTGTATACACACACACACACACACACACACACAATATCCCTTTCATCCTGTGTGTTATAACTCTGTGTTCAATCTTTCTTGTTAAAAATAAGCAAAGAGGTAAGCCATCCTAGGATGGCCTGATGGAGAAAATTTGTTGTCAAATCTCAGAATGTCACGATGTACCAGTTGGGAAAGAATATAAAGGACTATATTATCTTCTCCAAGGTCAGCCTCTGTGGAAAAAGAGGGGACATTTGATTAATCTACCATCATTTGGGAACATTACATGAAAGAGCTAAAAAAGAGAAAGTTTCTTTTTGGATGATAGGTATCTGATACAGGTGCCAAAGCTCATGAATCTTGGAATATAGTCAGCTACAATCATGGGTGATTCTTCAAGTAAAGAAGCCAAATGTTGGCAAAATAAAAACACATTTGGTCCACCACATTCCTAACTATAATGGATGCTGAGAAATTGATGCTCTAAAACAACCCACAAATTTCCTGTATACTACTGCTGTCATTGCAAAATCCTGGCTCCTTCAAAGTACCATCTCTTGCCACTGCCAGAAAAAGTCAGCTTTTAAAAGAAACTAAATCCAAGGTCACTTACTTCCACATTAAGGAGATATTTTATCAGCTGCCAAAATTCATTTTTGTAATGTGCTCTTACTCAATAACTTAAGTCTAGTATGTTGGGCGGAGTCCAACTTGGATAATTCCATTCTCACAACCAAATTCTCCCAAGGAGTTTGAACTGTACATGACATTATTCCTCACTTCTTCAACTATCCTTTTATAAATCAAACTAATCTTTTTTTATTCCAAAAGTATGATAGGGTATAGGCATTGAATTTCAAAAGAGGGATTATGCTGAAGAATTTAGTGATGGGATGTTCCATTATATGAATTTAGTTCCAGTTTTTTGCAAGTCTTATGAATAAGTTTTGAGTTACATGACAAATGCTGTTCTCAACATTTCAGTTGAAGCAGGACACAAGGTTTCAACTCTCAAGAAGTAAGTATTAGGCATATGAAAAGAGGTTGGAGACAGAGGCAGAAATTGGGCCATTTTGGGTATGCTATAGGGTTCAGATATTATTATACATGTGTCAGGGGCTAGAAGGAAATTCTCCTTCAAAGAATAGCTTGACAGTTACAAGAGACATCCTGCCTGGGAGACATCCTGCAGCTACCTATCTCCCTGGAACATCCTGCGGTTATCAGGATCATCAGACATCCTTCAGCTGGCAGTTTTACCACCCATATCCAGCAATTGCTGATTGGAGAGCTTCCCCATCCCCAGCATATAAATACCCCTGTGTGAACAATTAAACAATTAAAATTTGCAGCTTGATCAGAACTCCTGTCTTGCTGTCATCCTTCATGTCTCTTGTCCCTTCATTCCTCCCCACCTAGGTTCGCGGCCCTCATTGATGTGTCCTGCATACATACATGTGGTAGCGCATATTAGTGGAATGATATGATAAAATTTAGTGGTTTTTTAAAATAAGATCATTGTAAAGGGAAAGAGTCATTGTGCAATCTATCTGTGAGTCAGGGACTTAGCCTTCTGCTATTTTCCATTGAAATTTTTAAAAAATATTTTTAGTTGTAGATGGACACATACCTTTTTTTATTTATTTATATGTGATACTGAGGATCAAACCTAGCACCTCACACTTGCCAAGCAAGTGCTTGACCACTGAGTCACAACTTCAACCTTCCATTGAAATTTAATGTTGGGATCAACACAACTGTGGCTAGATTTTCCTCCCTATCATCCTTCAAATAGCATCTAAGTCAAGTCTTGGTTAGCTCAAAGGGCTAAGTAGTCTAAAGCCATGGTTTGAGCACATGGGCTCTCAACATTTGTACTGCCCCGTGACTGACTGCTTCCCTCTTCCTGTCTAACCAGCATAATTCAGAGGCTCCCCCTGGTCATGTTGGGCACCAGAAGTGAGGTTAATTAAGAAGCATTAGCTCATTTCTGTGTGCTCTGCTCAGGGTTGTTTAGTGGCAAACTCAAGAAGTACCTACAAATATATGTGTTATATTTAATGATGGAATTCTAGGAAGAACACATTCCTGACCCCCCCCCCAATAAAAATCATTAAAAACTATTTCTTTCCCATCTTGTGAACAGTGAGAAATATAAATGATAATGTCATAGACTCAGAGAATCACAGTGAATGTTAGTGATCATCAAGTCCAATCTCCTTCCCAATGTAGTATTCTTCTGTGTAGTCCTTTTAGGAGTTCTTTAGCATTCTGTAGCCTCTCCATTGTCTGTTGGAGATGTAAGATGGCTTCAGATTAGTGGCAAATTAATTGCACATTGTTCTTTTGACTGGGGAAGGTCCTTGACTTTGGCTCCCATTATTTGAAATTGTGTTTTGAAGGGTGGAAGAGCTGATAGAGAAAATCATGTCTAAAGAGGGGCCAAGATCTCAATCTGGAAATAGTACACCAAATATGCTTGTCAATATTAAACGCAAGATAGAAGAAGGGAATCAATATGTCAAGGTCATTGTACTGTCATGTGTAACTAATTAAAACAAATTTTTAAAAAATGAAAAAAAAAAAAAGAAGAAGGGAATCAAGATTGCCATGCCCAAAAAGAAGATACCCAAGTGCTGATGAATGAAGAATATGGATTAGGAGCATTGGAGGTGAGTGAATCTAGGGAAATTCTCAAGGGTACAAATCTAATCTCATAATAGATATTTGAATATGATACTTGCACAAGTTTATATCATCATGTCAAGTATTTCTAAAGGAGCAAGAAGAGAATATATATTCTGCTTTGGCTGAATGGTTACAGTCACATGGAAGCCCACTCTGTCATTAGGTGGTACCAATAATAATATTCTCTGCATCTTCTTTCTTTTGGCCATAGATCTGTTCTTACACGACCCACAAAGCAATTCTAATTCATTTTCTTCATGACAATCTTCAAATAATTAAAAACAGCTCCAATGTCCCCTTTCTTTCAATGTTTCCTGCTCCAGGCTACACATGCCCAGATTCCTTCAACTGTTTTCAGATGGCAATAATTTCATTAGTGCCAGACTTACAATTTAAAAAGGACTTCAGCTAGTCAAGTCCTGTCAGGAGTCATCCATGGGCTGTGTGTGCTATGCACATTTGAGCATATGAGAGGACTGGTCTGGCTTTGCACACTGATTGGGCCAAGCAACACAAGTGTGTCTTTCCTCTTGCTCTCCCTGTGATCCCACACAGCACCTGAGATGAGTGTGACTTGCCAAGATGTCAATCAATCTGCTGACCACAAGACATCATCAAGCAAGACTCCACCTTTAGAAACCCTATCCTTTGCCTTCTTTGGGTGGAATATTCTATCAAACATCTTTTCCCCAATAAATAGCGGGGTTCTGGGTGTGCTCTCTCTTGCTTTTTCCAGCGCTGCCAGTGTGGAGCTGATCCTTGGGGTCGCAGAGCAGTCCCACCCTCAAAACTCATGTTCATGTGTTGCGTGGTTTCTTCACCGTTTTCTTAGTTATTGCTGCAGCCAGCTCCTTTAAACCTAGCTCAAGTCATCAGCCCAGCCAGCTGGCGACAAAGTCCAGCTCTCTCTCTTTATTCAGGCGGAAGATGGAGTTTAAAGAAGTGCAATGCAGCTGGGTGAACAGGAGCTCTTGCTCAACATCATGTGGAAATGGCAGATCCAGCACTTAAGCCTGGGTCCCTTAATTCTATATCTAGTGTTTTCCACATCTCTCAAAAACACTTACCAGTCCACTCACCTTTTTGTGAACCTATTCCAGCTTCTCAGACTTCATTAAATGTAGCCCCTGATGCTCAATACAGGGCAGATGCAGTCCAATCAACCAAGAGAGTAAGGGGATTGTTATCGACTCTAATTCAAAACTCCATATGCTCATTAATGCTTCTGCGATTACTTTAGATTTCTTTGTGATTCATATTGAGCATGTGATTAAAACTATTTTTTATACATTTATTTTGTTTATTTACTTTTATATGGTGCTGAGGATCAAACCCAGGGCCTCACACGTGCTAGGCGAGCACTCTATCGCTGAGCCACAACTCCAGCCCCAAAACTATTTCTTTTGTGGGTGTGGTTATTTTTTACTTGAAATGTGTTAAGCAAAATACTTTCTACTTTCCACTCTAATAGCTCATTTTTAATTTAACCAAAATATAGGACTTATTATTTAATACTCCTCAATTTCTTTTTGTTGACTTAGGTATATCATTTCACCTACTTGAGATATTTTTGAATAGTAATTCTCCTACCAAGTATATTAAGCAATCATTTATTTGATGATATATTTAGACACAAAAGTCACTTTGTAGCAAAGACAATTCTTGCTAAGTATGTCACAAAGTCCCTTACTTTTCCAGATTCTGTTGTAATTGGGTTGAAGTCATATGACTTGCCCTGGCCAATGGACAGTAAATGACATTACTTCTGGACCAAGGCTTTTAAAAGGCAATGTGATTCTTTTATTCTTCTATTCCTCTTATATAGAAATCTGGGTTGGAGGCAACACATTCTAGCAGCCATACTACAGGAAAAGCTTACCTGAGCCTATAGCTATACACTGAAGACAGAAATATTCCCTTAATTTAAATTCTCTGTATCCAGCAATAATTTTATTATATCACCTAAAATATCATTAAAAGACTTAATCAAATGTTATATATGTTAATTAGTTTAATTTAGCAATTCCACAATGTATATATTTGTCAAAATATGCTGAACACCATAAAAATATCCAACTTTTAGCCAATTTTCTAAAAAAGATTTATTTAAATGCCTTGTTAAAATCCAAATACTTGTAAGTTTTAAGGACCACATTAATCCACTGCAGATTTAGAAGCATGGTGGTGATATATTTGTATTTTAGAGATGCATCTGGGTGGGGAGTGAATTGGAAGAAACTAAGACTAGAATGGGAGGAAGAGCTGAGCCTGGTTTATGAACATTTGTGAAGGAGATTATGAGTGCTGAAGCCAACGTGAGCTGGTAAAAATAAAATTGTCAAAGTTATCACATTTCCACTTTGGCTGGAGTCAGAAAAATGACAAAGTCCATAGTCCTGAACCTGGCTCTTGCCTACCACTCAGTTTTTTCCTGTCCCATCCTCCTCCTCTGTCCTCCAGCCACACAGACCCCCTTCCAGTTTACTTCAGGGTCCTCAGGATTCTCCATCTTGGGCTTTTGCATAGACTTTTCTCTCCGTTTAGAAGTTCTACTCTGTCCTCCTTTCCAGACTAAGTGAATACTTTGAATCTCAATTTTTTTCAGAGGTGCTTTCCCAGGACCCCCAAAATTATGCTTGATTATCTTGCCTAAGTCTCTCTGCCCTGCCCTTCTCCTTTGAGAGCATTCAACATGCTGGCAATCACTTCTTAGTGTCTCCTGGAGACTAAGAATTCCTCAAGGGCAAAGACCATGTCTGTTGTGTTTGTGACTGAGAACTTAAAACAGTGCAAAGGAGGTGTTCAGTAATATGTGTTGAAAAGGACTACTTAATAATTTGTCCTGGAAATGGATCAGAAATTGGTGCTAAACCAAATGGACTGCAGATTTTAGAATATTTTAATTCTCTGCTCTTCATGCAGTGTACTTCCTCTTTACTGAAGGCTCCTCAGAGATGACTTACAGTGATTCTGTGTTGCAACTGCAAGCTCTTTCCATTTTGTGGGGTGTCATTGCTTAATATGGGGAATTACACTTCAGTGTAGCAAACTGTAGCCCAGCCCATATCTGGCTATCGGCCTGGTTTTGTAAATAAAGTTTTAATGGAACACAGTCTAAAGTGCCAATGGCTGCTTTCCCACTACAACAGAAAAGATGAGTATCAGCCAAGACCACGTACATGACCTACAAGATATTGCCTTTACAGAAAAAATTTGTTGACCCACAGTCTAGTGTGATTATCTGAACTCCTTCAAGACAGTGTGTGATTCCTTTCTATCGCCTTGTCTATATTTGACTTCTTTTTCTCTTTACTTCCCTTTGATCGCTTTATAATTTGCAGATTTTGTTCTTTCCTGATTCTGTACTCCACCCATCAACAGTTCTTTGTGATCCTTTGAGGTAAGAACTCACCAAAGCATTCTTTGCAGCCACAGTAATTTCTTCCTTTAGGTTCACTCCCACTTGTGCTAACAGAATTTTATTTTTTAAATTATCTCTCATGATTGGGTCTTTTTTAAAAAAAATTGGTAGTAGTAGTTAGTAATGAAGCCAGAATTAGACAGGCAGTCAGTGTAGATAGGTAAATCGAGTCAGGTGGGTCAGGTAGGTCAGTTCGGGTCAAGGAGGCCAGTTTTGAGTGAGTCTGGGAAGTTGGAGACTGTCCCCTGAGGGATCTTACCAAGAACCTGCCCCTGCTTCAACCTGTTGCCAAGGTAACCTGTCCCAGGAATTTTCCCTCCCTACTGGGAGCTATAAGGTTGTTAAAGAGTCCTTGTCTACTCCATCCTGCCCTTCCCCCTTCAGCCCACCTGTTTCCACAAGCCACACCATGGAGCATTCCTGGGCCTAGTCACATAAGCAGAAAGGGGGGGAAGGCAGGAGGGGGAAGGCAGGAGAACAAAGGAATCTAGGAAAATAAAAAGGGAAGAACACCTCATTTCTTGGGATACCATGATACCAGCTATGGCCCCCTTTTCCCTCACCTGAGAAGTCTAATGTTACCTCTTTTTAAATAAAGCCTGCTTCATATGCTTGCCTCTGTGTGCTTCTCTAATGTTCAAACTTCAACATATAGGGAAGCAGGACTTGTCACCGATAACCGGTGGTATCAGTAGTATTTTGTGATACTAGGAAAAAAACTCTAGAAATTCTGTACCATTAAGCTACATTCCCAGGCCTTATAATTTTTATTTTGATACCCGGTCTGAAAAACCAGCCTCTATCTCAGAGCAAAGCCTGTCCAAGGAAGGGACATGACCTTTGTCCTTGAAAAGACCCACAGAGCACTCCTAGGCACATTCCCACTCTGCTAAGTTGTTTATCTACAAATAACAGGAGAGATCTGCTGCGCCAGGTGTCCCTGACTCAATCAGGCTAGGTGGGGATCCATAGCAACCCCCTAGCAGCCACCAATCAGCATGAGACAGGGAAATACCTGGGATGCCAGATGACCCTCCCAGTAGTTTATGGTGGTTGATAACGTGTTGGGAAACCATGTAGTTCAGCATGAACACCCCTCTTGGCTTAAGCCAATCAGTTCAAATGAATCCCCCTCTTGTAGTAACCAATCACCCCTACCCAACTTGTTCCCACCAGTGAATGTGCTAATCATGTTTTAGAGTAGTTATTTGATTTTCCCGCGGTGTGTGATGATTTGCTAAGAGATGCTATGATGTATGTGAGGTCCCTGCATTCTCCAAAGAATGTATAAAACTGCTGCAAACCTTGGGCTCGGGGCCTCTCAGCATCACCAGTTGCTGTGTGTGCGTGGAAGACTGAGCTAGCTCGCAATAAACACCTCTTTGCTGTTTACATCGATCTTGGTCTCTGGTGGTCTTTTGGGGGTCCTGAATTCGAGCATAACAGGTCTTGTTAAGTTGCCCAGGCTGGCCTCCAACTTGTGATCCTTCTGCCTCAGCATCTGAGTACCCGGGATTATAGGAGTGCACCACCATGTGCAGCTATTTTGAGTCTTTAAATTATACCTGTGAGGATTTCTCCTCTTTTCCCTTTCTTTCTTTCTCCCTGCCCACCTCTCTCTTTCATAAATATTTTCCCAATTTTTTATTGGTGCATAATAATTATACCTAATAGTAGGATTTATTGTTACATATTCATACAGGCACACATTAGAACAATATAATTTGGCCAATTTCTTTGCTGAGTACCTTCCCTTTGAGTTTTTTTTTTTCTTTGCCTAAAATTTGTAAAGGTTATCTTAAGAGTTTTAAGGGCATGTCAAAAGCTCAGGTGTTCTTCCTTAGCAATTCTAGACTTTCATATTCAAATCCACTCCACTTCTACTACTTTTCAACCAGTTCTTCCAGTTGGCGAATGTTGTGGGTTGAACTGTATCCCCCAAAAGGTATGTTGAAGCTCTAACACCTCGTATCTGAATATGCCTGTATTTGGAAAGAAGCAATCGAGTTAAACAGAGATCACAACAGTGGTTGTCTGTGAGTACAGGGCTCTAGGAAGCACAGAGACAAAGCACAGGAGTCTGAGTCTAAAGGAGGGGCAGGGGGAGCCAGAAGAAATCCCTCCTAGATAAGCTTCTATTTAAACTGAGACCAAAAAAAAAAAAAACCAACTAAAGAGAGTCCAGCAGAGGTACATCTAGGGGTTCTTTGAAAAAGCTACAGCCTACCTGGGAGTCTACCTGCTCAGCCAGGCAATGTTGAAACAGGCCTTCTAGAATCACTCCACTCCCCTGCTTCATATAGAGGCTCCACTGACCTTCTCCTGTAGTGAAAATTCTAGGGCACCCTTGAAAGCCAGGCAAACAAAGGAAGTATTAGAGATTTGGAGGAATGAGAGATCTTCAAGCCCAAAAGCCAGAGAGGGTGTGAAGGCTCCAGTTAGGAGTAAGGAGTCACTAGAGGGGCAGGCAGAGCCAAGAGTTCCCCAGCCCATTCCTGTCTGTCCCACTAGGAAAGTCTCAGGAGAAAGCAAAATCTCTCAATAATGAGATATTCCTAACAGTCACATTTAAGAACATGATTATTATCTAAAGAAGCATTAAAAAACAAGCATAAGAAGACAGTCTGGGTGGATGAGCCTCAACTGACCCTCAGAGCATCCCCTTCCTCTAGATTCCAGTCTCCTTGCCTTGTCTCTCCATCTCCCCAGCTTCTCTTCTGCCCTTCTTACCCTGTAATGCCAGATTCATGGGACCCCAATAGATCTCCAGGAGCCGAATCTGATACAATCACACAAGAGTCTTTACTGCAAGCTCGAGCCTGGACTCACAACCGTTCCCGACACAGCCGTCCCAGGGAGTGAATCCTGGTCCTTTGTTCAGTGAGATTTTATAGGTTTTGGGGAGGATACTCTATGCGTCACAACATCACACAGCAAATCATTCCATACCGCGGGAAAGTCAAACAACAACTCTTAATATTGATTAGCACATTCACTAGCAGGAACAAGTTGAGTAGGGGTGATTGGTTAGTACAAGAGGGGGATTCATTTGAACTGATTGGTTTAGGCCACGAGGGGTGTATGTGCTAAACTACAAGGTTTCCCAACATGTTATCAACCACCATAAACTACTTGGGGGTCATCTAGTATTCCAGGTATTTTCCCTGTCTCATGCTGATTGGTGGTTGCTAGGGGGTTGCTATGGGTCCTCACCTAGCCTGACTGAGTCAGGGACACATGGAGCCGAAGATCTCTCCTGTTATTTGCAGACAAACAACTCAGCAGGGTGTGTATGTGCCTAGAAAGTCTCTGTGGGTTTTTCCAAGGACAAGGGTCACGCCCCCTTCCTTAGGACAGGTCTTGAGGTAGAAGCTGCGGTTATTTATTTATTTTCAAAAATGGAGTCACATCAGTTTCTCAACCCCACCTCATAAGCCACAACAATAATCCATTATTGATCTTGGCCTGCAATTTTTCAGACTTTAGGGGAGAAAAAAGCAACAATCTTATTCTTGTCCGTTATAAAGGGTCACAGCCAACACTCCTAGATCAAATGATGGGTCAACAAGGGAAAAGTATAACAAATTAATTTGATCAGTTTTATGTGATATTTCAAAATCAGAACCCAGAAACCCAAGTAAACTATTCATGTCCAAGTTTAGGATGAAGCTCATGAAGCGGAGTAGAAATGTGACAGAAGAGAAGTCATCTAATAGTAACAGACTACAGGGCACCCAGCAAGGCCTGTCTGTTCAGAGGCTTGTTGGCCTCTCTATGGAGCACTCCTTCCTCCTGGGTATGGGGTGGGACCCTTCTAAAATGGGAGTTTTTACAACTTAGTATCAGACAGAGTAGGCAGAGAATTTCTTTGTGGCCAACTCCAGATAGAAAGGCAGAAACTGGGGAAATTAAAGCAGCATTCTTCAGCTTTGTGGTTGACTTTGTGGAAAAAGGGTTCTGGTTGCTATGACCTGCCTTGAGGAAGAGAAATTCTAATTTCTATGTTCTATGTCTTACCTTGGCCGATAAAGGAGAACAGGAGACAGGAAGACAGGAGAGGGCCAGGGAGAAGCTTTGCTTCTGCAGCTGCCTCTGAGCTCTTCACTTCAGGATATGCCTTCTGAGCCTCAGAAGCAGGCCAGCTCTTCAGCCTGGTGTAGCTGACATCTCAGGGTGCCAGCACAGCCCTGCAGCCCTTCCCTACCCCAGCCATTTAGGACAGCCCTCATAGCACCCAAGAAGAAATTTGTTCCTGGCTAGAATTAAATAACAGCCAGCCTCTAGAAACCTAAACTTGACACTATCAGCTGAAGAACTTCAACACTGAGCATAAGACTTGGCATGAAAGACTCTACCCCAGTCCCAGGAATTTTGTTTATTCTTCAGTGCTGGGAATGGAACCCAGGACCTTACACGTGCCAGAGAAGGGCTATACCACTAAGCTACATTCCCAGCCCGAGGCCCAAGCATTTGCACTTGCCTTTCAGTGTGAGATTTACCTAGACAGATCTGAACAAATGCTCACTCTCTTGAACTGCCAGGTTATACCCTCATATTTAAGGGACTGTTAATCCACAAAACATGGCAGCTAATATTTTAAATGAATGGTAAAGAGGAAAGGCAATAATTTGCTCACTAAACGAAAGCGTAGATGTGAATCTGAGAAACACAATGTGGCACTGATTGAAAACAAATTGCCAGTTGATTAGATGACTGCAAACACAGGAAGAGAAGCTGTAACCGGCCTGGGAGTTCATAAGAAAGAGAGTAATCAAGAGGCTCAAGAGATGCTCAGCACAGACAGGCTACAAAAGGCAAGAGTATCAGCTCTGTATTGCTGAGAACATAGAAGCAGGAAGGGATTAGATGTTGATGGAGCCTGCACGCATGGGAAGCTTGCCCACCCCCACCCTCCTGGCCCCAGCTCCTGGGTGAGCCTGAAGGGTTCAACCACCAAACCCAGATCCGGCAGCAGCTAGGAGGGGTGTTTGTTATTGCAACACAGGAAGTATCAACGACTGCTGTTCAGAGGGTTTTTAGGTTGTACTCAATCTGGAAGTTTCACACTTCCTCTCAAAAAGCCAGGGACTTAGAAACCATTCTCATCCTTGCACCCTACACAGGGAGAGAGTCCACACAGATCTCAGTAGAAATGCCATCCCCCAAACAGCAGCTGGAGCCTGTTTCTGCAGAGAGTAAATACTGAAAGATGCAAACCCCCATGATTACCAAAATCTGAGAACTTTCTGCAATTAGTAGGTAGAACTTGGGATGAGAAAGGACAGAGTAGCATAACTGGAAAACCTAGGACTCTTCAGTGAATACCAAAAGAGATTCCCCTCTTCCTTTTGCAAGTAGGTGGAGTTCAGCCAACCTAAGAGGAAGTGACTGGCTAAAACAGAAAGAGGGGAGAAGGATGAGTGTGATTTCTACTTTGGTTTCGGGAGTGAACTTCACAAATAGATAGACAGAGGATGCCCTAGTGCCACAGGTATATTGTTTCCATAGCTCTGAGCTACCCTACAGGCGACTGTGGTGCCAAAGGAGGGCAGCTGGGGGCTCCCATGGTCATGGGAAGAGATCATACAGTGCAGGCTCACCACCTGCTAGGTTAGCACAGCAAAGCTCCATCCCATCATTCTTGGGTTCCAGGGGCCTCTCACCAATAGGGAACTCTTGATGGAGGGGAGTGAAGGGGAAAGACAGATTCAAGGATGATATCAAGTTGCAGTTTACATTTAAATCAGACCATTCCAGTGTAACATGGCAGGGGACACATGAGAGGATGAGCAAACAATATGGAACAAAAATAATGGTTGTAGACTAGGGAGAAATTTTCTTTGAGGCAGGGTAAAGACATTTCTGCAGCCAGATCAGACAAAGGGTTTCACCACTGACCTAACATGGAGGCACTGAAGTTCAAACACACCAGATGATAATAGGCTCTTGTTGTTAAGATACCATTCTGCCTTTTGTGCTACAGTAACAGAAGACCACAGACTAGGTGATTTATAACAAATGGAAATGTATTGGTTGAAGGTTCTGAAGGCTCAGAAACAAGGCAGCAGGGGACCAGCATCTGGTGAGGGCCTTCTTGCTGCAGTACCACATGGTGGAAAGTATCACAGGGCAGAGGAGCAAAGATAAGCCCTACAGGGGGGGACTCACTCCCTGGATAACAAACCCACTTCTGCAATGATGACATCAGGACACAGGGCCCACCTCCCAACACCATGGCATCTGAGATGAAGTTTCCAACACAGGCTCTTTGGAGGACAAATTCAGAACCACAACTGTTTAGGTAAGTGGATATAATTCTCAATCCACATGCTGGTCACTCTCAACCCATCTTATGGTTATCTCCATAAAACTCCAGGTTGGAGAATCTCTTAGAGGGTGCATGGAATGTCATCAGTTGTCAGTCATCCAGATTCCAACACCTAAAGATAAAGTCCAGGTAAGCAGTCCTGCCCATCAGATACCTCCTTTACCTTGTTAACAGCTACCTGGATGTGACACCCAGCACGAAAGCCAATACAAACTTAAAAGTAAAGGGGCACAAACAACTGAGACTAAGAAAGAATTAATTTTACTAAGAATTAAATTTAAACTAAAAAAAGAATTAATTTTAAAGTTAGTCTGAGGCCTACTTTTAGGTGAGAACAGAGGAGGAACTGGACTCAATTTATCCGGTGTTAACTGAAATGAAGGTTAACGTGCCAAATATCTGGGTCACTGCCTAAAATAAGACAGATTGGAGAACTAAAGGGTGTAACTAGAGGGAAGTGGTGGCACTGAATGAAGGAAATGATTCAGAAAAAAATAGGCTCTGGTGTCGAGAGCTGGTTCCCTAATGGGCAAGACTGGGAAGAGAACAGAGAGGAGGCTCGACAGCAGAGCCTGGGATTTTGAAAACTTCCCACAAAACCACTATTCACTGAAACCACTCTGGCTCCCCAGCCCTCAGAATGAGCTCCTTCTGATGGTGTTGGCAAGATGTGTATTTTCAACATCCCCCAAAACCACTAGACCTTTCTTTTCTGGCAAGGTAGAAGTGAGGATCAATTTTACTTGAAGTAAACACTTGGTTTCAAGATTCAAGAAGCACAATTTATTTCTTTTAAAACATTTCTATTTTGTTTTCCTAAAGACGGCATATGAACCCCAGGAAGCTACAGTAAGCCCTGAAGGAGCCAATTTAAAGTATTGAGTCTGCTCAAATTCTAGGATTCTAGATAGAACCAAGTTTACTAGCAAACAGTACACCACCTACAGCTGCCCACCTTTTCCTTATGGAGTTTCTTCCCGGCAACTAGAGAAAAGCTTGTCTTGTCTGAAAGTAAATATATATCCCAGGGTCAGACTTTCAAACTGCTTTGGTTAAAACTTTCTTGCCCAAAATTCAACTGCAAGACAACAAATAGTCCTTTCTTAAAAGTGATCCCAATCAGTGTAACTTCTATTGAAATCTTAACAAGTTCCTGCATAGACATAAACAAGCTTATTTTAAGATTTTTATGGAAAGGGAAGGGGCCTAGGATAATCAAGTTTGGCAAGCAAGAATATGATGAGAAGAAATCATTCTTCCCATGTTAAGGCTTAATATGTAGCTGCAGTATCAAGACAGTGTGGTACTGGCAGAGGGAATGAGCAAACAGATCAGTAGAACAAAATACAGAACCCAGATGTAGATCCAATTAATTTTTTTAAATTTATTTTTTTGTTATAGGTGGACAAAATGTCTTTATTTTGTTTTTATGTGGTGCTGAGGATCAAACCAAGTACCTCATGCATGCTAGAGGAGCCCTCTACCTCTGAGCCACAACCCTAGCACCCCTCCTCCAATTAACTTTTGACTAAAGAGTAAAAGCAACCCAGTGGAGAAAATATAGCATTTTCAATAAATAGTGCTGGAACAATTAGACCTAAACTTCACACCTTATTCCAAAATTGAAATGGAACATGTACTTAAAGATAAACACAAAACTATAAAACTTGTAGAAAAGACCACAGGAGAAAAGGCTTTGAGAATCTAAGACCAGGCAGAATTCTTAGACTCAAGACCAAAACAGAATCCATAAAAGAAAAAAATTAAATATTGGACCTCACCAAAATTGAAAATGTTTGCTCTGTGTAACACCAAAAGGACAAAAAGATAAATTACAGACTGGGAAAAAATATCTATAAATCACATTTGAGATAAGCCTCATGTCTAGAATATATTAAAAAATTCTTAAAACTAGACCCCTCAAAAAAGACTGCTATGGTCTGAATAGTTGTGTCCTTAAAATGTGTTTTGAAATCATACCCCCCAAAGGTGATGATATTTGGAGATAGGAACTTTGGAAGGTGATTAAGCACAAGGGTGGAGTTCTCAGGAACAGGTTAGAGTCCTTATAAAATAGAGCCCAGAAAGTTTATTTGCTGAGAGGCACTATTCTGTGAACCAGGACATGAATTCTTACCAGACACCAAATCTGTTGCATCTTACCTTAGACTAACTAGCATCCATAACTGAGAAATAAATTTCAGTTGTTTTTAAATTACTTATCTATTTTTTCCCCCAAGTCTCACTATGCTACTCAGGCTGGTTGCAAACTCCTGAACTCATGTGCTCCTCCCACCTCAGATTCCCAATTATCTGGGACCACAAGCTCATGGCACCCTGCTTATAAACTACCCATCTATGTTTGGGGTAAAAATGGGAGTTCATAACCCACTTGAATCTAATGTATGAAATATCATATGTCAAGAGCTTTGTAATGTTTTGAACAACCAATAAAAAAAACAACTACCCATCTATGGATTCTATTAGAGCAGATGAAGAAGACTATAAAGACCCAAGGCATCATTCAGTACCATGTCTTAAACTGTATGATCTGTGGACCACTTGATGTAGGATCATGGGGAAGAGTGGACAGGAAGGGTTAGATAAAATGTAAATTCCTGTGTCCCACTGAAAATGCCTGATTCAGTACATTTTGGTAGGACTTGAGAAATCTGTATTTGAAAGAAGCTCCTCAAGATATATAGATACACATTTATTTTTCCTTTTCCACATAAAGTTTGAGAGCTCCTGGTGCTATTCAATCAAACAAACTAATAGAAGAGCAGTTACATAAAGAAAACTAGGATGGGGCCACTTGTGCCCTGTTGGGGTAAAGTAAAAACAGGGGCTGTGTAAAGACTAGCAACAAAGCAGAAGAGCATGCTGTGGGCAAAAAAATTCCAAGAATCAACCACTCTCTAGATTTACTAGGTTATAAATGAAATGATAAAGTACCCTTCTACATACCCACATGTAGATGTGAGGTGTCCCCAAAAACTCATGTGTGAGACATTGTAAGAAGCTTTAGAGGACAAATGATCAGGTTATGAAAGTCTTAACCCAATCAGTGAATTAATCTCCTGATGGGATTAATTGTGTGGTGACTAAAGGCAGATAGGGTGTAGCTGGAGGAGATGGAAATTGGGGGCATGGCTTTGGGATATATATTTTGTATCTGATAAGGAGACTCTCTCTCTCTGCTTTATGATCATCATGTGAGCCATTTCCCTCCACCAAACTCTTCCACCACAGTGTTCTGCCTTATCTGGAGCCCCAAGGAATGGAGTCTTCTGTCCATGGACTGAGTCCTCTGAAATCATGAGTGCCCAAATAAACTTTTTGTCCTTTATAATTGTCCTGGTCAAGTCTGTTAGTCACAGCAGTGAAAAAGCTAAAACATACACTTAAGAATCCAAGTGTGGGGCTGGAGTTGTGGCTCAGTGGTAGAGCAATTGCCTAGCATGTGTGAGGAACTGGGTTCAATTCTCAGCACCGCATATAAATAAATAAAACAGAAGTCCATCAACAACTTAAAAAATCAAAAAAAAAAATGATAATAATCCAAGTCTGAGGACAACTTCCTCTTTTGGGAGAGATTTTAAATTTAAAAAATTTTAAGTGTTCTCTTTGTCATACTCAAAGAGCATGTGCCCTCAGGTTGTGCTCACAAGAAATTTTGAGAGCTTGGGAGAGACCATGTTCTCTGAGGGTAGGGTATGGCCTTTGACAGCTTGGGGGACACTGCCCAGCTGATCCAGTGTATCTGAAGCTCATATGAGCCAGGTCTTCCAGGAACCCACAGATTGGAACCCCTGGTGGTGCCAATGGGTGAAGGGCCCGCTCAGGAGTCCCTAGGTTACTGTCTACCACCACCTTTCCAGCCTCTAGCATAAATATGTACACAGAACTAGAGACTGAGCAGCAACTCCTTCTCACCAAGCCAGCAAATAGTCCATCTTTCCATATTCACCATTCTGCTTCCTTCACCATCCTTTGTCCTTCCTAAGCACCAGAAGCAACATGACTAAGTGCAGAGACAGGTCCAAACTCTGTTTGAGCAGTTCTTGAGTAAAAGGGCTGTGACCATATTTCTGAGAAATGTGGACAGAATCTAGACAGACAAAGAGAAAGTAAAAACTGCTTCAGAGAAGATGAGGTAGATAACTGTCAGTCTTTCAAAAGTGAAAGATTAATGCACTAATAAAAAATAATTTTTTTTAAGTGAAAGGTTGGTCAAATAAGCAAGATGGAAGCCAAAGCCAAGTGGCCAAGATGGGGCAATGCACAGCTCTTTAGTTAAAGATGAGAATGTGCTGCTTGCCTGATCCTGACACCTGGGCTTCTGAGATGTCCTCTCCTGCCCTAGGCACTGCTGAGTGGCTTCCCAGCCCAGCGCAGAGCTCAGTTCCCTGAGTTTTTCTTCCTTTGCTCATTTGTGTCTAGTGTGTGTCCTCTGGGTCAAAATCCATTGGGGGCTAATTAGTGGTGAAAGCAGATTTCAGCTCACTTCCTTTCACCTCATGTTTTTTTTTTTCTCTGTTGGGCTGAAGCCAAACAGCAAACATTAACATTCTGCCTGCAGAACAGACCCACAGTAGACACTTGGGAACACACTCATATGCATCTCTCTCTCTCTCTCTCTCTCTCTCACACACACACACACACACACACACACACACCAGCTGCAATTTGTCAGTACAAGGTCTCTATAGTCAGCTGTTTGGGGGGCATCTAGAGTAACTCATTCTTCCATTGAAAACCTGGACTGGGAGAGAAACATAAGTAACGGCCCTTCTCACTGACTGGCCTAATGCAAGCAGGGAAAGGATATTAGAAATTTCTGGAACCTGACTCCTGTAAGGTCAGCCCCTGCTGGGGCTTCCTAGGCAGCTGTTTCCTGTTGCCTAGGGTTACCACCTGGGCACCCCTGTCTGCACTCATCCCTGATGAGCCTTAGGCACAATTCCAGCCACTGTCAATCAAGTAGGAGACCCTGCATGTTTCTATCTCAATGAAGAACAACTGCTCTAAATCCAAGCTCCATTTCAGCAAGTCACTTGGATTTTAAACAGCAGGCGTTATAACCCTCTGTGGGATGTGCGGCAACCTGGGCTCCAAATGAGGTGGGGAAGCCCTCTAGTGGCCGAGGCTGAGGCAACAACTCCGGAAGGAAACCCAAGTGGACTAGAACCTAGCTCCTTCCTGCCTCTCCCTCACTCCCAAGCCTTCCAGTGGTCAAGTCGGGCTCTTCCCTTCTCAGCAGCTCTCCTCACTGCCCCACCAAGTTCTGCCGGGCTGCCCGCTGCTCAGTTGTGCTGCATTAGTCTGTTTCCTGATTCTCCTCCTCCAGCTTCTGTAAGTCTCTGCCAGATTCACCTTCCAGAGACACTCATTGTTGATCTATTAAGTTCTCTAATTAAGAATCTCCTGAGCTTCCCTGCTGTTTTATCAATGATCCTTAAGGGGGGGGGGTGCCCTTCCTTGAGAGGCATATCGCTATTCTAGAACAGTCTGTGCAGTACAGTGCCCCTACATTCTACCCATGCGCATGCCCTTCCTCTAAGCGTGATATTGAACCACTGTTACTGAGGTACAGTTCCTGGAGATGTCCAGACATTCAAATATATATATTAAAAAAAAAAAAGTGAAGGAAAGACTGAAAACCTCAAGTCCTCTGGGCAAAAGTTCAAACATCTTGGCTTGCACAATCTGACCTCAAATTTCCTTTCTGACCTTAAGAGTTGACAATCATGAAGAAATGAATGTCTAGAATCAGACTGTTTGCTTTAGAATCCAAGGCATATTGCATATTATGAATTGTTACCGTTTGGGTGTGGAACGCCCTCTAAAGGTTTGGATGTTGAAGGCTGCATCTTCAGCTGGTGGAGCTATTGGTTGGTGGTGGAAACTTTAGAATGTGGGGCCTAATGGAAAGCAACAGTGCCCTAGAAGGGTATATTGGCACCTTTGTCCCTTCTGTCTCTGGCTTCCTGGCCACCACGATATGAACAGCTTTCCTCTGCCGCAGTGCTTCTGCTATGGTGCTCTGCCTCATCACAGACCCAAAAGCAAAGGGCCAAGAGACCATAGACTGAAACCATGAGAAAAAAATAGATCTATCCTCCTTTTAAGTTGTTTTATCTCATGTATTTTGTCACAGTTGGCTAACGCCAGCATGAAGCTACATGAAAGATCCTAAATTCTTAGTTTCTTAGGATGAGGTTGTCATGGAAATTAAGTACTGTAGCCTGTGTATCAAATTTTACATAGTGCTTGCCACAAAGTGATTGTCAATAACAGCTGTTATTTTTACTCCTCTGTTAACAAGGCATCTGGTTTGTTCACAGGTCTGGCACATGCCTTGCACTTTCCATCTCAGCACCTTGGCTGTTGACACTTTATTAGCCTAGAGTGACCTCTCCCTCTCTAAAACCAAGTCTCACCTGTTTTTCCAAGCCCAGTTCAAACCCCTTCATCTACTGAGGGACTGAGGTAATCATCCTGAACCCATCTACCTTAAGCTATCTCATATGGAGGTTACTGAAATAACTTGTGATGGGGCATTATACAAATGTACATACATGCATGTTTGTACAAATATATGTATGTATTATGTATGGTATTTTTATTGTGTATGCAATCTTTTTTAAAAATTTAAGTCTTATACGTTCGTTACTAGAATAGTAATTTAAATTTTTGACACTTCTCTGCGTAGTATAAGATCTATGTTTTATACCTTTTTCTCCATAGAAAATACCTTCACTTATACTAGTTAGTACCTTCATTGTGTTACTTATTTAGTAAACACTAGCTTAGTTTAATTAATAACTGACTGGATCTTATCATAATATTAGTACTATAAGTCTTGTACCTTGAAGCAATTTTCCATTCAATGTCTTTTGAACTTTGATGGCCTAATTTCTACAACATCCCTGAAAAAAAAGCAAAACATAGGTTTATTTCATTAGGGACTGCTTCACTTGTCACAAAAACCTGCAGCAAGGCCGGTTATTTTTATTTAAGTTACATCATCACAATCTGAGAGTCTCCAAGTGGAAGAGCGAATGGTTCAAAAAGAGCAATTGGTAAATTTTTCAAAGTATTAAAATTTAAAACTTATAATAAGTATTTTGCTATGGTTATTCACACGTTATTTGGACCCAGCCTGTAAATTAAATCCTAGAGTCTAAACACTTTTACTATAAATTTCAAAAATCCCATAATCTGCATATCTACTAGAGTAGCTAAAATGAAAAATAAAATTGACATTACCAAGTGCCAATGAGGATACAAAGCAACTGTGACTCTCAGATGCTGCTGGTGGACATCCAACATGTCACAGCCACTTTGAAAAATGACTTGGCAGCTTCTTATGAAGCTAAACAACATAATCCATATGAACCAGCAACCCTGTGCCTAAGCATGTGCACTCATACAAAAATACATGTACACCAGTGTTTAAAGTATGTAAAGATGGAGAATAGAATAGAACAGGACAGGTTTTGATTATGAAGGGGCAGCACAAAGAATTTTGGGAAGTGATGGCAATCAATGTTCTATATCTTGATTGTGGTCACCATCACACAAATCTATATACCTGTTGAAATCCATAGAACTGTATAAAAATATTAAAGTTTATTATACATTAGCTTAAAATAAACTTTTTAGAAACCTCAGAAGCAGAAATGTAGCTTAATCTCAGTAAGTTTAGGATAAAGCAAATGGTACCATTTGTTGGTTGAACATAAAGATATTGATCGCCTACTATGTACAAGGCACAGAGTTAGACAAAAAGGAAACCTGGCCTAGACAAAGAAGTTATAAAAGCATTTGCTTTGAAATCTGCTAGAGCTGAGATGACTCCCTGGTCTATTCCTTATGAAATGTGTGTCCTTAGGGAAGTTGCTTAACCTCTTTGAACTTTATGAGGATAATAAAACAGAACATGGAGATAGTAAGAGGTCAAAAACTTCATAATTATCATTACTGCCACAGCATTGCTAATAATAAAACTGGTGCTACCAATAATAATGATGACTTTACTTTCAGAATATATCTAGAATCTACCCAGTCTCAACATGTTCACTGCCACCATCTTACCATGTCACTTCCTATGGTAGATTGTTAACTGCCCCCACCCCTGGTCTATTCTTAACCCAGACACCAAAACAATCTTCTCAAAATGTAACATAATTCATGTTATTCGTCTACTGAAAATCTTGCTGTGGCTTCTTCTTTCACTCACAGTAAAAGACAGAGGGACTGGGATTGTGGATTAGTGGTAGAGAGCTCACCTAGCATGCCCGAGGCACTGGGTTCGATCCTCAGCACACATAAATGTAAAATAAAGATATGTGTCCACCTAAAACTAAAAATAAATAAGTAAATAAATATTTTAAAAAGATACCTATTTAAAAAAAAAAAAAGACAGAGTCCTCACCATTTTTCTAGAAGGTCCTACATTTTCTGGCTCTTTTCCCTCTTTTTATTTTCTTCTATTGCTTTCTTCATCCCTCAATTTCTTCTATAATGCCCTTTCCTTTGAACACACCAGGCATGTATTTACAGCCTTTGCACTGGTTCATCCATCTGCCTAGAATTCACATTCACAACTTTGCTTGATTGCCTTCACATAAAGAAAAGGAAAAACAAAAAAAAAGACTCCTCCTGACCACTATATTTTAAATTTCCACCTGTTACACTTTACTCCAGTACTTCTAATCCTCTGTATCTTGTTCAACTTTCCCTTTTCCACAGTATGTACCACCTTCTAAAATTATATACATAACAAAACTCTGCACTGGAAAGTGGTGCTGAGAGCCACAGCCGAGTCAGAATGGCCCCTGGCATTTTGCCAATAGTATTGGTTGAGAGGCAAGCCATTAAGATAATGCTGGATTGATTCGGTTGTATATTAGACCTTTACCGTCCACCTCGGCCTGCTACTTTGGAGTTCTCGTGCTACTTTGGAGTTCTCGTGGGGATTCCTGGAGAATTCCCATTGGTTGGGGAAGTGTGGGAGGAGGGATTTCCGGAAGAGGGATTTCCGGTTGTTGGTTCCTGGAGGAGCCGCCTGGCATTCGGGGGAGTTCCCGGGAGCGTGTGTGGAGTGTGCTGGTGGAGTTCAGAAATAAAGTTTGTTCCTGCTTCAGTGGCTCGTGATTTGTGCCCAGCCAGACTGCGGCAAAGTGGATTTCTCACAAATTGCTGGTGGGAGTGTAACTTGGTGCCACTACTTTGAAAATGTTTCAGAGAATAACTATGAAAGCTAAAAATAGCCTTTGGTACTCTTTCTTACATGCAAACACAACAGAAAGGAATGCTTATGTCCACCATCAGTCAAATGGAAGAATGTTAATAGCAGCATTATTCATAATATCCCCAAACTGGAAACAACACAAGTAACAATCTACAGTAAAACAAACAAACTGTGATTTTTTTTAAAAAAAATAGAATAATACATATTAATAAGGAATGAATGGCTCATGTTACTCATTATTGACATAAATGAATCACAGATCTATTATTAAGCAAAAGAAGTTAGAAACTATAGAGTACATTCTTTATGATTTAATTTATTTAAAGTTCATTAAAGGGAAAGACTTTAATAATAAAAATTAAAATAGAGCTACTTATTTCCTAGTGGGGAAGTAACCTAATCTCTCTGAAAATAGTAATAAAATTTATCTCGCATGGGCAATGAGGACTACATGTAAGGTACACCTAATATCTAGTATCATCAGTCCTGGCACAGAATAAACTATTGTTTTTAATCATATATGTTCTCAATTTATATTATTTTAATAATTGCTAAATAAAAGGATAATTTTATTGATCTTTAACCCCAAAGTTCTAATTGCTTATGCCATTAGCATCCTCCTAATAGCTACTTTCCTACTAATAAAATTTGGATTATTATTTGTGGGGAAGTAAAGAGAAGTCCTGAAAGATGAAGCCTGTCTAACCTAAGCTGGTCATAGAACTCTCAAGTTCCTTTGCCAAACACCCACTTTCCCAAATCCCCCCAGCAGCTAAAGGCACAACGTACCTAGTTTGAGCCAATGAGACTTAAAGAGGAATTTTAAGTGGAGTCATTTAGAAAAGATTTCTTGAGCTTCCAGAGAGCTATAAATGTGAAGGCTCCTGGATGATGATGTGATCAGAGAGGGCATGAAAGCCTTTTCTTATACTTCTCGCCCACTACATCTATCCTTTGTGATATCATTTATAATAAACTAGTGAGTGAGAAATAGAGATAATAAGAAAGCAGATCAGTATCATGGAAGAAAATGATCCACTGGCACCTTGGTCTTAGACTCCCCAACCTCCAGAACTATAAGAAATCTGTTATTGAAGACCCCACCCCCCACCCCAAAGTATTTCTTCTTCCTACAAGGAGAAAGGCACACACTCTCTAGCTACTCCCTGTTTCCTGCCTCTGGACAATGATGCCTGGAGCTGTGGCAACCATATTTTGACCATGAGAATCAGAGAGACAATGAATGATTCAGAGGAGAGGGTCATTATAAGAAGTTGGATTGGGACTGGGGTTGTGGCTCAGTGGTAGAGCACTCGCCTAGTATGTGAGAGGCCCTGGGTTCGATCCTCAGCACCAAATAAAAATAAATAAGTTTTTAAAAAAGGTACTGTGGACAACTAAAAGAAATAAATATTTTAAAAAAAAGAAGTTGGATAACAGGTGCCCAAACACAGATAGAAATAATAAGTTCCAGTGATCATCAGAACAGTAGGAGGGCTATAGTTACAATTACCTCTTATATATTCCGTACATAGAAGGGAGGAGCTTAAAAGTTCTGAGCAAAAAGTAATGGTAAGGACTTTGAAATATTAATTACCCTGATTTGATCAGTACATTTTGTATACCTATATTGAAATATCTCTCTATGCCTGGCTTGGAGGTGCTTACCTGTAATCCCAGTGGCTTGGGAGGCTAAGGCAAGAGGATCCCAAGTTCAAAGCCAGCCTCAGCAACTTAGCAAGGCCCTATCTCTAAATTTAAAAAAAATTTGGGCTGGGGATGTGGCTCAAGCGGTGGCGCGCTCGCCTGGCATGCATGCATGCGGCCCGGGTTCGATCCTCAGCACCACGTACAAAAACAAAGATGTTATGTCCGCCAAAAACTAAAAAATTAAAAAATTCTCTCTCTTTCTCTCTCTCTCTCTCTCTCTCTCTCTCTCTCTCTCTCTTTAAAAAAAATGTAAAAAAAAATAAAATAAATTAAAAAAAATTTAAAAGGGGGGGTGGGGGCTGCAGGTGTGGCTCAGTGGTTAAGCACCTATGAGTTCAATCCCCAGTGCCAAAAAAGAAAGAAAGAAAAAGAAATATCTCTCTGTATCCCATAAATATGTATGATTATTACATGTTAATCAAAAAATTTTAAAATGCTTAAGGAGATAGAAATCTTAATGACATGATTTGATCTTTATACACTATATATTTATTGAATTATTATACTCTACCCTACAAATTTGAGTAATTAAAATAATAATATAAAAAAGAACCCCAACTCCTCAAATAGAAGAATTTTCAAACCTCCTATCTTCAGGGTGTTTGTTGTAAGAATTATTTTTTTTTCAGTCCTGGAGATTGAATTCAGCGCCTCATACATACCAGGCAAGTAGTCTACCACTGAGCCATATCTCCAGCTCAATTATCTTTATTATTTAAGTCACTATTAGTTGAGAATTTTGTTACTTGTAGGAGAAATCATTCCCCAGTGTAATGATTTCCTTATAAAATACAAGTGTACCAAAGAGAATTGTAAAGTGATAATTAAGGCAACTTACCATGCTGTCTTTCATTTTCCCAGAGTCTGAGCACAATTCATCCTGTTCGTGGTTCTTCTAGAAGTCTCCTTGCCATTTATGTCTTCATTTTCTAAGTCAAACAACTTCCAATGGCCTATGAACACCCTCTCAGGTTAGCAACTTTCCCAAGGCTTTGAGGCTAAGAAATAAAATTTTAAATTGGAAGACTTCTACTCAATTGCTGAATCCTGTTGGAGATTAGCTAGCTTCTAAACTCTGGCAGTAAATGTATTCACCTATTTTTGCCCACAAGCACACCAGTGGGCCAACCTTAAGGGTAGATGTACTGTGAACAGGTGGTACATCCAAAAGGGGCTCATTCCTGGCTGGCAGGGCAGCTTTCATGAAATTACAGGCCCCTTCTGTTTTAGTCAGCCTTTTGTTGTTGTTCTTGCTGTGACCAAAAGACCTGAAAAGAACAATTTTAGAGGAGGAAAAGTTTACTTGGGATAAATTTGGTGAAATGGATCGCTGGCTCCATTGCTCTGGGCCCAAAGTGAGGCAGAATACCATGGCAGAAATGCATGGAAAAGGAAAGCAGCTCAGGACAAAAAGCCTGGAAGGAGAGGGGAGGGGAAGGGGGGAGAGTGAGAGAAGGCAAGCACAAGAGTGCTCCCCTCACCATGGACAAAATACAAACCCCAAAGGCACGCCTCCAATGACCCGCCTCCTCCAGCCATACCCAACCTGCCTACAGTTACCACCCAGTTAATCCCAAACAGGGGATAATGCACTGGTTATGTTATTGTTCTCATAATCCAATTATTTCACCTCTAAACATTCTTACAATGTTTCACACGTGAGTTTTTGGGAGAAAATTCATAGCTAAACCGTAACTCCTTCATTTACACAAGCCATTTTAAAGGTCCTCTTTGGTCCAAAGGAATGTGTTCATGTGATCATATGGTTGTATAAAATTTGTAAGATATCTTAACAACACTCAGCCAAGACCCCTCTTTCTTCTTCCCTATTACACTTGCCCTTTTATAGGTGTTGTTAAAAGGCAGGGGCTGAGTATCTGACAGGCAGGTGCAATGCCAGAGACCATATTGTAATAGTAATATTACCTATTGCATTAAGTATTGGAAGTGTGGGTAAAGAAGAAGAAAAAAGTGTTTGAAAATATGAAGTCAGAAGCTACTCTGTGAGAAATTTTGCCAATCTTAACATACGTAAAAGGGTAAGGAATTAATTCTCAAAAAATGCCAAGTCAAGATTCTACGATCTGTACAATCAGAAAAATGATAAATTATACCCCAATGATTCAAATATATGAATTGCCAAGATCATTGTAATGCCATGTGTAGTTAATAAAAAAAAATTTTTTAAATGCCAAGTCAAAATGGAAATTCTATCCTGTCAAGAATATCATATGCTTAACAAGAAATGTGGGCAACCATAAACTCCCAATACACTTTTTTCTCTTTTGGGGTAAATTACACAAAAGAGAATACATCAGAATTCTTGTGTGTGTAGGTAAAAGACCAGTGCCACAGTGACTGTCTGCTCAGTCATATATTGTATATGTCCCAATATTGGTCCACAGCACAACTTGAAGAGGACCAGCAATCTTGGACAAAACAGGATGAAGAAGTATTCATCAGTGAAGCACTACAACCTAAAGAAATAATCTAATGATGAAACCACCATACATAAATATACATAAAAACAATGTATGGAGTATAACTAAGTAGCTGAATACACTGTAAGGATGTTTCACCTATAGTTCTGATATTAAAATTCAACAGAAAATGTAGAGGTATATGTATAAGGTCATTAATTAGCAAAGGTATTATATAAGCTGAGCACAGTGGCACATGCCTGTACCCCCAGCAACTTGGGAAACTGAGGCAGGAGGATTGTAAGTTCAAAACCAGCCTGGGCAACTTAATGTCACCCTGTCTCAAACCAAAATGAAAAGGCTGGTGATGTAGCTCAGTGGTAAAGCACCCCCTACATAGGATTTGTTAGTGATGTAACCTGATGTTAAAATAGAATGCTTATAAATTCAGTCTCTCCTGAGGGACTGAAATCATAGCTCTCAGGTACCAAACTCTATATAGATAGATCATAAGAAGGATTACACGCAAAAAAATTATTAAGACTTTGCTTCAAGTCTCCAACCAGTTATGCAGGGGCTTCTTTCTCACTTTAAGAGCTGAAAGGGTCTATTTGTTTGCTTGGATTTTGTTTTTTGTCTTTTTATTTATTTATTTTTTTAATTTTTTATTGTTGGCTGTTCAAAACATTACATAGTTCTTGATATATCATATTTCACACTTTGATTCAAGTGGGTTATGAGCTCCCATTTTTACCCCATATACAGATTGCAGAATCACATCAGTTACACATCCATTGATTTACATATTGCCATACTAGTGTCTGTTGTGTTCTGCTGCCTTTCCTATCCTCTACTATCCCCCCTCCCCTCCCCTCCCCTCCCCTCTCCTCTTCTCTCTCTGCCCCCTCTACTGACATTCATTTGTCCCCCTTGTATTATTTTTCCCTTTCCCCTCACTTCCTCTTGTATGTACTTTTGTATAACTCTGAGGGTCTCCTTCCATTTCCATGCAATTTCCCTTCTCTCTCCCTTTCCCTCCCACCTCTCATCCCTGTTTAATGTTAATCTTCTTCTCATGCTCTTCGACCCTACTCTGTTCTTAGTTACTCTCCTTATATCAAAGAAGACATTTGGCATTTGTTTTTTAGGGATTGGCTAGCTTCACTTAGCATAATCTGCTCTAATGCCATCCATTTCCCTGTAAATTCTATGATTTTGTCATTTTTTAATGCAGAGTAATACTCCATTGTGTATAAATGCCACATTTTTTTATCCATTCATCTATTGAAGGGCATCTAGGTTGGTTCCACAGTCTTGCTATTGTGAATTGTGCTGCTATGAACATCGATGTAGCAGTGTCCCTGTAACATGCTCTTTTTAGGTCTTTAGGGAATAGACCAAGAAGGGGAATAGCTGGGTCAAATGGTGGCTCCATTCCCAGCTTTCCAAGAAATCTCCATACTGCTTTCCAGATTGGCTGCACCAATTTGCAGTCCCACCAGCAATGTACAAGTGTACCCTTTTCCCCACATCCTCGCCAGCACTTGTTGTTGTTTGACTTCATAATGGCTGCCAATCTAACTGGAGTGAGATGGTATCTTAGGGTGGTTTTGATTTGCATTTCTCTGACTGCTAGAGATGGTGAGCATTTTTTCATGTACTTGTTGATTGATTGTATGTCCTCCTCTGAGAAGTGTGTGTTCAGGTCCTTGGCCCATTTGTTGATTGGGTTGTTTGTTCTCTTATTGTCTAATTTTTTGAGTTCTTTGTATACTCTGGATATTAGGGCTCTATCTGAAGTGTGAGGAGTAAAGATTTGTTCCCAGGATGTAGGCTCTCTATTTACTTCTCTTATTGTTTCTTTTGCTGAGAAAAAAACTTTTTAGTTTGAGTAAGTCCCATTTGTTGATACTAGTTATTAACTTTTGTGCTATGGGTGTCCTATTGAGGAATTTGGAGCCCGACCCCACAGTATCTAGATCGTAGCCAACTTTTTCTTCTATCAGACGGCGTGTCTCTGATTTGATATCAAGCTCCTTGATCCATTTTGAATTCACTTTTGTGCATGGCGAGAGAAAGGGATTCAGTTTCATTTTGTTGCATGTGGATTTCCAGTTTTCCCAGCACCATTTGTTGAAGATGCTATCCTTCCTCCATTGCATGCTTTTAGCCCCTTTATCAAATATAAGATAGTTGTAGTTTTGTGGATTAGTTTCTGTGTCCTCTATTCTGTACCATTGGTCCACCCGCCTATTTTGGTACCAGTACCATGCTGTTTTTGTTACTATTGCTCTGTAGTATAGTTTGAAGTCTGGTATCGCTATACCGCCTGATTCACACTTCCTGCTTAGCATTGTTTTTGCTATTCTGGGTCGTTTATTTTTCCATATGAATTTCATGATTGCTTTCTCTATTTCTACAAGAAATGCCGTTGGGAGTTTGATTGGCATTGCATTAAACCTATAGAGAACTTTTGGTAATATCGCCATTTTGATGATGTTAGTTCTGCCTATCCATGAACAGGGTATATTTTTCCATCTTCTAAGATCTTCTTCTATTTCTCTCTTTAGGGTTCTGTAGTTTTCATTGTATAAGTCTTTCACCTCTTTTGTTAGGTTGATTCCCAAGTATTTTATTTTTTTTGAAGATATTGTGAATGGAGTGGTTGTCCTCATTTCCATTTCAGAGGATTTGTCGCTGATATACAGGAATGCCTTTGATTTATGCGTGTTGATTTTATATCCTGCCACTTTGCTGAATTCATTTATTAGCTCTAATAGTTTCTTTGTAGACCCTTTTGGGTCTGCTAGGTATAGAATCATGTCATCTGCAAATAGTGATAATTTAAGTTCTTCTTTTCCTATTTTTATGCCTTTAATTTCTTTCGTCTGTCTAATTGCTCTGGCCAGTGTTTCTAGAACTATGTTGAACAGAAGTGGTGAGAGAGGGCATCCCTGTCTTGTTCCAGATTTTAGAGGGAATGCCTTCAATTTTTCTCCATTCAGAATGATGCTAGCCTGAGGCTTAGCATAGATTGCTTTTACAATATTGAGGTATGTTCCTGTTATCCCTAGTTTTTCTAGAGTTTTGAACATAAAGGGATGCTGTACTTTGTCGAATGCTTTTTCCGCATCTATCGAGATGATCATATGGTTCTTATTTTTAAGTCTATTGATGTGGTGAATAACATTTATTGATTTCCGTATATTGAACCAGCCTTGCATCCCAGGGATGAATCCTACTTGATCATGGTGCACAATTTTTTTGATATGTTTTTGTATCCGATTCGCCAGAATTTTATTGAGGATTTTTGCATCTAGGTTCATTAGAGATATTGGTCTGTAGTTTTCTTTCTTTGAAGTGTCTTTGTCTGGTTTAGGTATCAGGGTGATGTTGGCCTCGTAGAATGAATTTGGAAGTTCTCCCTCTTTTTCTATTTCCTGAAGTAGCTTGAAAAGTATTGGTATTAGTTCCTCTTTAAAGGTTTTGTAAAACTCTGCTGTATACCCATCCGGTCCTGGGCTTTTCTTAGTTGGTAGTCTTTTGATGGTTTCTTCTATTTCCTCAATTGATATTGGTCTGTTTAGGTTGTCTATATCCTCCTGACTCAATCTGGGCAGATCATATGACTTCAGAAATTTATCGATGCCTTCACTATCTTCTAATTTATTGGAGTATAAGTGTTCAAAATAATTTCTGATTATCTTCTGTATTTCTGAAGTGTCTGTTGTGATATTGCCTTTTTCATCCCGTATGCTAGTAATTTGAGTTCTCTCTCTTCTTCTCTTCGCTAGCATGGCTAAGGGTCTGTCGATTTTGTTTATTTTTTCAAAGAACCAACTTTTAGTTTTGTCAATTTTTTCAATTGTTTCTTTTGTTTCGATTTCATTAATTTCAGCTCTGATTTTAATTATTTCTTGCCTTCTACTTCTTTTGCTGTTGTTTTGCTCTTCTTTTTCTAGGATTTTGAGATGAAGTATGAGATCATTTATTTGTTGGTTTTTTCTTTTTTTAAGCAATGAACTCCAAGCAATGAATTTTCCTCTTAGAACTGTTTTCAATGTGTCCCATAGATTCCGATATGTTGTGTCTGTGTTTTCATTAATCTCTAAGAATTTTTTAATTCCTCCTTGATGTCTTCTATAACCCATTGATCATTCAGTAACCTATTGTTCATTCTCCAAGTGATGTATTCTTTTTCCTTCCTTCTTTTATCGTTGATTTTCAGTTCCATTCCATTATGATCAGATAGGATGCATGGTATTATCTCCACTCCTTTATATTGTCTAAGAGTTTCCCTGTGACATAATATATGATCTATTTTTGAGAAGGATCCATGTGCTGCTGAGAAAAAAGTGTAACTGCTTGATGTTGGGTGGTATATTCTATATATGTCAATTAAGTCTAGGTTATTAATTGTGTTATTGAGTTCTATAGTTTCCTTATTCAAATTTTGTTTGGAAGATCTGTCCAGTGGTGAGAGAGGTGTGTTGAAGTCTCCCATGATTATTGTATGGTGGTCTATTAGATTCTTGAACTTGAGAAGAGTTTGTTTGATGAACATAGCTGCACCATTGTTTGGGGCATATATATTTATGATTGTTATGTCTTGTTGGTGTATGGTTCCCTTAAGCAGTATGTAGTGTCCCTCTTTATCCCTTTTGATTAACTTTGGCTTGAAATCTATTTTATTTGATATGAGTATGGACACTCCTGCTTGTTTCCGAAGTCCATATGAGTGATATGATTTTTCCCAACCTTTCACCTTCAGCCTATGTATGTCTTTTCCTATCAAATGCGTCTCCTGTAGGCAGCATATTGTTGGGTCTTGTTTTGTGATCCATTGTACTAGCCTGTGTCTCTTGATTGGTGAATTTAAGCCATTAACATTTAGGGTTATTATTGAGATATGGGTTGTTCTTCCAGCCATATTTGTTTATTTCTGTTACTAAACATGGTTTGTTTTCCTCTTTGATTATTTTTCCCCCCTTTACTGTCCTACCTCCCACTGTTGGTTTTCATTGTTATTTTCCATTTCCTCTTCCTGTAATGTTTTGCCAAGGATGTTTTGAAGAGATGGTTTTCTAGCTGCAAATTCTTTAAACTTTTGTTTATCGTGGAAGGTTTTAATTTCATCTTCCATCCTGAAGCTTAATTTCGCTGGAAACACAATTCTTGGTTGGAACCCATTTTCTTTCAGTGTTTGAAATATGTTATTCCAGGATCTTCTAGCTTTCAGAGTCTGTGTTGAAAGATCAGCTGTTATCCTGATTGGCTTACCCCTAAATGTGATCTGCTTCCTTTCTCTTGTAGCTTTTAAAATTCTCTCCTTATTCTGTATGCTGGGCATCTTCATTATAATGTGTCTAGGTGTGGGTCTCTTATGATTTTGCACATTCGGCATCCTGTAGGCTTCTAGGATTTGGGATTCTGTCTCATTCTTCAAGTCTGGGAAGTTTTCTCGTATTATTTCATTGAATAGATTGCTCATTCCTTTGGTTTGAAACTCTGTCCCTTCCTGTATCCCAATGACTCTTAAATTTGGTCTCTTGATGTTATCCCATATTTCTTGGATGTTCTGCTCATGGTTTCTTAACAGTCTTGCTGAGCTGTCTGTTCTTTTCAAGTTGAAATACTTTATCTTCATTGTCTGATGTTCTATCTTCTAAGTGTTCTACTCTGCTGGTAGTATTCTCAATTGAGTTTTTAAGTTGGTTTATTGCTTCCTGCATTTCTAGGATTTCTGTTTGTTTGTTTTTTATAACCTCTATCTCCCTGTATAGTTGATCTTTTGCTTCTTGGATTTGTTTATGTAATTTATTGTTGAAGTAATCTTTCATTGTCTGATTTTGCTGTCTGATGTCTTCCTTGAGACTCCAGATCATCTGAAGCATGTATATCCTGAATTCTTTATCTGACATTCCATCTGCTGCAGCTATTACCTCTTCTAACGTTGAGTTGACCTGCATTGCTTGTGGTCCTTTCTTTCCTTGTCTCTTCATACTGTTCGCGTTCCTTTCTACTTGGTGAAACTGTTGTGCTATTGAATTTTCCCCCTATATATTTATATTGGTCTTGTATAGTTGCAAAGTCTCCCTCGCAGGTGCGGGCGGCGGCTCTGCCCCTCCTCCAATTGGGGCAATGTGCCTACCACGCCGGCAGGCCACTGGGCCTGCTCTGCCAGTCGGTAGCAGGTCCGCCTACCTTGCAGGCGCGGGCGGCGGCTCTGTCCCTCTGCGGGCCGCTAGGCTTGTTCTGTCGGTGGTCGCAGTTCTGCCTACTTTGCAGGCGCAGGCAGCGGCACTGCCCCTCTGCAGGCCTCTGGGGCTGTTCTGCCAGTGGGTCGCAGGTCCGCCTACCTTGCAGGCGCAGGGGGCGGGCGGCTCTACCCTTCCTCAGGCCACTGGGCCTGTTCTGTCTGTCGGTTGCAGGTCTGGCCTGTTCTGTTGGTGGTCACAGTTCCGTCTACCTTGCAGGCGCGGGGGGAGGGGGCGGCTCTGCCTCTCAGCAGGCGGCTGCTCCTCTTCTGCCGGTGGGTCGCAGGCCCGCCTACCTTGCAGGAGTGATTGGAAGCTCTGCCCCTCCGCGGGCCACTGGGCCTTTTCTGTCGGTGGTCACAGTTCCGCCTACTTGGCAGGCGCAGGGGGTGGGGGGCGGCTCTGCCCCTCAGCAGGCCGCTGGGCCTGTTCTGTGGGTGGTCACAGTTCCGTCTACCTTGCCGGCGCAAGGGGAGGGGGGCGGCTCTGCCTCTCAGCACGCCGCTGCTCCTCTTCTGCCGGTGGGTCGCAGGCCCGCCTACCTTGCAGGAGTGATTGGAAGCTCTGCCCCTCCGCGGGCCACTGGGCCTTTTCTGTCGGTGGTCACAGTTCCGCCTACCTGGCAGGCGCGGGGGCTGGGGGGCGGCTCTGCCCCTCAGGCCGCTGGGCCTGCTCTGTGGGTGGTCACAGTTCCGTCTCGTTTTTTGTCTTTTTAAAGACAGTATCTTGCTACTATGTTGTCTCTAATGGTCTTGAACTCCTGGGCTCCAGTGATCCCTGTGCCTCAGCCTTCAAAGTAGCTGGGACCTCAGGCATGTGTCACTGTGCTTGACTAGATAAAAGGTTGAGAGTGGGAGAAGGGGACAAGTAGTTATCTTTGAGAAATTTTTGCAACCCCACCGCCTCCCCATACAGTGGCAGGAAAAAAAGAGGCACATCGCACAGGACCAAGGACTGAGCACTCCAAGGCTGTTCCAGATTCTACCTCAGGATCTCTTAAAGGGGGGCATAAACTCCCACAGAGCATGGGGCTGGAGAAACTACCAAGGAAAGAGGGGTATCGACATGGCTCCAGGGAACTCTAACAAGAGGCTCATCACTATTTGACCCAGCCACGCCACTCCCTGAGGTACCCAAAGGACTTAAGATCAGCATATTATAGTGATGCAGCCACATCAATGTTTACAGAAGTTCAACTCACAATAACTAAACTATGAAACCAACCTAGGTGCCCTTCAAGAGATGAATGGATTAAAAAATGTGATATATATATATATATATATATATATATATATATATATATATATATATATATGATGGACTATTAGTCAGCCTTAAAGAAGAATGAAATTATGACATTTGCTGGTAATGGATGGAGCTGGAGAATGTCATGCTAATCTAAATAAGCCAATCTCAAAAAACCAAAGGCTGAATGTTTTCTCTGACATGCAGATGCTGATTCACAATAAGGTGGGGGCAGGGCTGGGGAAGAATAGCTACTTTAGATTAGGTAGAGGGGAGTGAAGAAAGTGGAGCGGGTATGGGGGTAGGAAGGATAGTAGAATGATTCAGACATTATTACCCTATGTACACATATAACTATATGACCAGTGGAATTCTACATTATAAATAACCAGAAGAATGAGAAATTGTATCTATCTATGTATGATGTATCAAAGTGCATTCTACTGTCATGTATAACCATTTAGAACAAAGTCAAAAATTTTTTTTAAAGTACCCTCAGAAGAATATCAGCTTTAAACATCATTCTGACCCAACACTAAGCCAAATTATAGCAGATAGAGCTGAAAGAGAAGACTTCAGGCTCCCATTTTCCCTTTCTCTCTCTCTCTCTCTCTCTCTCTCTCTCTCTCTCTCTCTCTCTCTCTCTCTCTTCCCTGAGGGGTGAGCCTGAGGAGGAGGGAGCAGCAGGAAGAGACCTGAAGGCCCACCTCTGTCTCTCACTGCTGATGGCAGCCCATGCTGGGGCACCAGGGAAAGAAGATTTGACAGTAAATAAAATTCAGACTTTTATTCTTACCAGGATAGGTATTCTAGTGTGTGCAGTGGGCTGTATTTGTGACTTTAAATGACCACAGAACTGACTCTGTAGCACTTTAGGGAGAACTGTATTCATCCCATTTAGGGAAGGGTTATCACAAAAACTTTACAGGATTAATGAGAACAAAAATTATGCTTTTATTCCATTCTATAAGTCACATTTGTTCAACACTTCTGTTACATTTGCTTAGGAATAATCAAATTCAATGCTATAAATAACCTAAAACTATAATTATGGTGTTGATCTGCTGTCTCTTTCAGATCCTTTTTCATAGAGCTTTAGTGAGATTTATATTCCTAAGTGACCAGATTCATGTCTCCATCTTGGCCTTAATCTGAATCATTCCTTTATTCAATACCCATTTATTGAAATCTGACAGGTTTCCTCTACCAAAGTCACTGAATGCCACTTTGGTCATGTCATTCCCCTGCTCAAGAACCTACTATGATTCTCCATTATTGACAGCAGAGCGGAATCTCAGTCCTGGGGAGCTTTATATCTCCTTACCTCCCTCTCTTCTCGTATGTTCTGATGCTTGCTTTTTGGGGTGGGGGAGAGTGGGTGGGGGAGTACCCTCATCTCCCAACTTTGTTGCTGCCTTAAAAGCCTCTGCAATGTATCAGAGGACTTATTTTATTTGCCACCAGCAGAGCTCCTATCCTTCGTCCACCTAAATCACTTAAATGAAAAGGAAATAGAAATTTTATTTCATTTGGATTTCACTTATGTTTTTCTTTTTCTTTTTTAATTAAGCCAGGGACATGGTACTCTGTTGGCAATGGCCCAGCCATAATTGTTTTAGCCCAGATCTCGTGTCTCATGCCATATCCTGGGAAGGAAAGCTTCTCGGTCTTTCATGAGTGATTCTGTGCAAAGGACAGCTTATTTTTCTCCCAGGGCTCTTTCTTTCCTGCCTCTCGCATCTGGCCTGACAGAAGGCTTGGAGGCTTTGGGGTCAAAGCAGTTTGTCTAGGAGAGGGAAGACAGGAACAGCAGCTTTAGATGCATGACCCGTACCCAGCTTGCAGTAGATGGTTATAGCTCACAATGCTGAAAGACTCCTACAATAATGAGCCTCTCCACTCCCTTCCCTGTGGTTTTCACACACTTTGTTTGGGATAGCATTAAAGTAAATTTTGAATTAAGTATGATTATCCTATAAAGTATGATATACACAAATAGTGTGTATCATTTTGGAAACGCTAGAAATAACTAATTATGAAAAACATTCAAAATACAGGAATTAGAAGATAAGATTAACATTTATAGCCTGTGTTTCTAAAATTAGTTCATTATTCTTCATGCTTATACTCAATGCAATAATCACTAAGCCACTGTGTTATACATTGAAAATTACACAGATCAACCAAAAAGCAGCAGGGGTGGATACACTGGCCCTATCATAATCTTTAGGAGGCACTTCAAAGCCACCCAGCTAACATGAAGATGATAATAATAAATGAAAAGTGGGAAGTCTCATGAAAATGCCACCTTTATGGATCTGACATCTATAATCTCAGATTGTTAGGAAAATGCAGCTGTAAGACAGGATTTAGTACCTTCTGCCCATCAAATTTTTAAAGCTACCACAAAAGAGGTCTATGCCTATTAGAGGAAGTGACAAACGTGTGCACAGTGAAATACATTACAAGAAGTTGAATGCTATGATGAGGTATTGTGTTTCTCAGTTGGACCACAGGGTCAATTTTCTTCTGGAAAATTAACAAGTAAGGTCCAGGAGATAATCCTTCCCCAAATACCAGTATATTAGCCAGCACTAATGTCTTGATTCTTCTGAGCTATGTCCTACTGTTACTAGGCTTAGAAATGGTTAAGAAGGAAACTCCTTGCATCCCTGAGCCTGTTCCACTCATTCCATTCCTTTCCAGGAAGCCTATCCAGAGCCATCAAGTCTGCCATGTTTGGGAAGGTGTCTGGCCATCAAAACCTGTCACTTAGGTTATAGCTACATTTTCTTCTACCTACAGCAAAAGAAAAAAAAAACTGGTCCCATAAGTGTGTGCTTCTCAGGATGAATTGGGTTTTCCATCAATCGTGATATGATAGATATTTTTCTGTGTGCTGGCACAGTGCTGTGTGTCAAACATGCCATGATACACAAAACAAAATGTCCCTGCTCTTGTGGAACATAGAAAACCTAGAAGTATTTAATTTCTCTCTGAGTTCCTTACAGCATAAAGCACCCGAGAATTTTGTTTTATTTTTCTTCCTTCACCAGGGAAACTGCCTGCAAGCGCTCTCCTTTAAGAGTTGCCCCCAAAAGACTCGCCCAGTGTTTTTCACAATCCTGCAGACATTGTTCCAGGTACAGGCATTTCGGTCCTGAGAAATAACATGCTTTTCCCACATGAGTCTCTATCCTAGTATTCTGTGTACTGCCTGCATGGTGCTTTTAGTCAGAGCATATTTCATTGATTAGTTTGTTTATTTGTTCATTACTTCACCCTGTCACTGGAATGTGATCTTTAGGGAAGGAAGGGTCCTCTTAATCTTGTCCTAGGATGAATCTTCACTTCCTAATCAGTCCCTTTCATCTCACAGATGTTTAATGATCATTATTGAATTAATAAATACATGAAAGGAAAGAAGAGGGGGGAAGGAAATAAGGAAGGGAAATAGGGAAAGAAATTATCCAAGGCCCAACCAAGAATGGGGCACCTGATTTCTTTAAGATTTCACAAGTTCTTGAAGTATCCCATTTACAAGAGACCATGGGTCTGGTGTGACATTTTTGACCAGTGGCATTCTCTCAGGGTAAACTCTCAATGAAATACTTTGGGCCTTGTGGACCTTGAATCACACATCTGAAAGACATTTTACTACTTCTTGACATCACTGAGTGAGGAAGACAGAAAGGAACACAGACTCTCGGGCTCCAGGTAGCCCAATGTATCTGGTGGTTTAGATACATACTTCCTTAGAGATGGGAGACAAGCACAATTGGCAAGTGTCTGCACTGTTTTCCCTTCATTGAGGCACAAATTCTAAGAAAAACATTTCTTGTTTTTCTAAAACTACCTTTTAAAAAATCGGTTTTTTTTCCTAATATCTTAAGTTCGTTTTTCTCATAAGAGTTCACATAGATTGACAGAAGGCTGTTAAATTGGCTAGGCAAGAATATGTGTAGACAATGAGGTCATTGTTGTAAGGAAATACATGTAATAAGGCAGGTGCAATCCCTCAGAACCACAATCTAGACCTGGGTTAGGAATTTTAAGTGCCTGAAGTCATTTGTTTATCCCCATTTCTGCTCGTGTCAAACTTTTATTTAGATACATATTATGTCTCCATAAAGTTAATTTAGCCAATAACACGGGAGATAAAATCAAATCACTAGGAAGGAAAACAGCAGTGGCCACTTCTGGGAGACTTGGATTCTCACCAGAGCAGTTCCATGATACCAGGATGTTGAAGGCACAAGAAGGCATTGCTCCTACTCCTGGAGATCAAGCATATTTCCTCGCCCAACCCTATGGAGGGAAGGAGGGTTTTTTTGGTGCTATTGAGGACACAAAGATGTCATATAAAAAGTTTATATGAGAAGATACATCAAGTCTTTCTGCTCTTTATTAACATTCATTTATATGGAAATTAGCACTCATTTATACTGGCGAGGTCACTTCTTGCATAATGCAATGCCAATGAAAACCCTGATAATCGACCCAAATCCTAGCCACATTATGTGAAAGAGAAGCACAAGGCCAGGCTGCCATCTATAGGTATCTCACAAACATTTTTTTTTTCTTTCTGCAGTAATGAGGATTGAACCCCAGATCCTCAAATAAACAAGGCAAGTGCCCTCCTACTGAGCTACATTCTCAGGCCTTGCTAAAGTTCTTGCTAAACTGCTCAGATTGGCTACAAATTTGTGATCCTCCTGCCTCAGCCTCCTGGGTAACTAGGATTATAGGTGTGTACCACTCTGCCTGGCTTCACACATGCTTTTGATGCTAATGCCACAATTCATATTTCTCTGGGTTTCTGTTTTGCCAGCATATGCCTCATGGAAGGTTTTACCTATGATGCTGGGGATTTGTGGTCCTGGTACCCTTGCCTATCAGGAAACAACCGTGCAGCTGTCCTGCCCCCAAGTGACCGGCTGAAATCACACCACTGTACAGATACTGGGATTATTCTCTGATATTGGCTGATCTGCTGGTTCCTCATGATCTTTCCTGTCTACTGAAAGAGCAATGGAGCACCTATATGCAATGAAGCATCAAAAATCCAAAAGTCCTTGACACAGCTCACAACTTGTATGTTTCTTGACTTGATAGGTTTAAACATAGGTGAATCTCATTGACACACTGAAAAGGAAGGAGGACAGACAAAACAAAGCACATATTGTATAGGTCCATTTGGCATGAAGTTAGAGAACAGACAAATAAGTCTATAGCTGGGCATGTGCTACATGACTAACATCCTAGCCACTTGGGAAGCTGAGGCAGAAGAATCACAGGTCCAAAGCCAGCCTAGGTGACTTAATAAGACTGTTTCAAAATAAAATATGAAAAAAGGAGGACTAAAGATGCCACTAAAGTGATAAAGTGCTTACTTAGCACACATGAGGTTCTATCTCAGTACTGAAAAAAAGAAGAAGAAAAAGAAAAGGTCTATAGCAATAGAAATCAGATTTGTAGTTACCTGAAGTAGGGATAGATATTAACTGAGAAGGGACCTAAGAGAAACTAGGCAACCTTGTGGGGTATTGGGAGCAATAAATATCTTGATCTAGGCCATAGCTGTATCAGTGTTACTGTATGTGTGTGTGTGTATGTGTGTGTGTGTGTAAATTCTTCATTTACATAAGATGTATACATTTTACTATTTATATATTATATCTCCATTTTAATTTTTAAAAAAATTCCTAAGAGTGTGGTTCACAAGATCATATCAGTATGTGATTTTGGTGGTATTTTTCATAGGACATGGTGTAAACTATCTCCAAATTGCTCTGCCTTTTTTGGGGGGAAGCTTTCAAATGATCACTAATGGAATATAACCAACCAGCAGTAAATAGAAGCTCCTAAAGACAGTCACAGACTCTTGGAAATGTTCTTGTGGCAATAAAAGTTTCCCTAAGGACTAGATAGAAGGTTGGCCCACCACTTCATACCACTGTTATAACCCTAAAATAAAAATAGGTAGCCTGGGGTGGGGGGAATGGTAAACAACCAAGTAGGATACTTTGACTGTGATTGCTCTTGATGGTTGCTCCAAGATGTGAGCTGTTGCTAAGATATTTTAGATGCCAGTGAAAAGGTTGAGAAGGATGATGAGCATTAAAGCAGAAGTTTTTAAAGACACAGATATAAGTTCAAGTATGTGTTATGTTGACATAGACTCCAGCGGAAGGTTGAGGAGGTGTGAAGGGACAGCACTTGCCCTTGAATTCATCACTAACTGTTCTCTCAGCAAAGTATCTAAAGTTCAGAAAACAATACCTGCCACACATAATAGTTAAAGAAATTTGATTTTTAAAATATTACTTAGTTGATGACCTTTGGCTAGAAATATCAATTATCAGTTCATGTCCATGAAGCAAGAACAGAATTATCCCTTGATTACAGTGTGGGGAAAGGAGAGTAGGTGGGGTGAAAGAACACCAGACAAGATTATCACATTTCCTAAGATTAGGCTATTATTCAAAATTAGACTTATAAAACAGCTCACTAAATCAGGGTGAAATATAGTAAGGAAGGAGTGTGAGGTTTCATATCTGATATATCTTAGGTCCTGAGACAAGATGGAAAATAAAACACTAAAAGTGAAGTAGAAAAAGAACTAACGCTTTCTAAATTAAAAATCCATGCTTCAGCAGTGTTTTGTATTTCAGAAATTTTCAAGTTACTGAAATGCATACACAGAAGTAAGAAAGATGTGTGTTATTCAGAGCTTAAAGGAATACGCCATGTGCATACCATTGTCTATATTGTGCTTTGCTCAGAGTGCTTTTACAAGGACTTTTTCTTTAAGAAGGATTTTTTTAAATTAAAAAATTCAACTTTTATTAAGCAAGTATTATGTGATAGGTGTGGAAATCCTGAGCCAGTATGCTATTATTTGGACACTATCCAAATTTTAGGGATGTTCTCGTAACCAAATCTCCTTAAAAGGAATTCTTAAAGAATTGGAAATTAATCTTATTTTAGAAAAAAATTACAGATGTAACAATTCTTTATCTTCACATATGTACTTCTCATGTTGATTGTAAAGGGATCTGTTTGGTGCTAACCTTACCAATAAGGATCAAATCAAAACAGAGCTCAGGGGCAGAGGGTATAGTTCAGTGGAAGAACATATGCTTAGCATGTGCAAAGCCCTGGGTTCAATCCCCAGCAACAAACAAGACAGAAATGAATTTAAGACATTTCAATGTGTGGTCTGATCTTGGATAGAACAAGAAGCAAAGGTTACAGAATGTCTATCAAGAAATATCCTTTAAAATAGGACCAACCCCCTTCATCCCATGACAGTTTAGGCATTATATATTTTTTTGTGAGTCAAGGACTCTGATTTCAAGTGTCCCAACACGAGAGTTGTTTCTTTAAAGTTCTCATGCAACCAACAGATGGCAGAATTTTTTATGTTGTTCTGTATTTAAATGCAAATCTTCATATCAAGCAGAATAGTTATTTTTAAAAAGGGGTATGTATTTTTTATTTTTAAAAAGGGGTGTGTATTTCTCTAGAGTTCAGGATATCTTATGCACATTCTGTTGCTTATCATATGCACATTCTGTTGCTCTTTTCCATTTCAAAGAACAATTTTGAGTCTTTTTCTTCAAAACCTACCAAAGCAATAACTTCACCTACTGAGAGGTAACTGCAGTCTGCATTCAAGAAAGGAGAGGGAGCCAGGCATGGTGGCGCATGCCTGCAATCCTAGTGGCTCGGGAGGATGAGACAGGAGGATTCTGAGTTCAAAGCCAGCCTCAGCAATTTAGCAAGACCCTGTCTCTAAATAAAAATAAAAATTAAAAAAAAAAGGACTGGGGATGTAGCTCAGTGGTTAAGTGCCCCTGAGTTCAATCCCCAGTACCAAAAAAAAAAAAAGAAGAAGAAATAAAAAAGAGAGGGCCCATGAGCTATTTTTACTCTCAACACATCTGAAACCACATAAGAGAGTTTTGTACACACCAGCCAATTCCCCAACTCTCTGGACAACAACTGGATGAACTACAATTAATTCAATCCTGGCAGTAACTACCCAGAGATAGCCTCAGTTTCCACAGGTTAAAGGACTCAGGCCCACAAAATACCCTTCACCAGAAGGCACTCACAAGTCCTGGGCCAGCCGTGCCTCTGATCAGAGAGTCCCACCACCACCTGCTCAGGTTCAAAAATTGGCCTCAAAAGCTCACAGAACTCAGGATAGCCTTAACTTAACTTTTACTGGTTTATTATAAAGCATACAACTCAGAACACTCAAATGGAAGAGATGCATAAGGCAAGGAGTGGAGAGAGGTAGTGCCTGGAGTTGCTGTGACTTCTCTGGTCATGCCACCACCCAGAACTGCAATAAGGTCACCAGCCAGGAAGGGCTCTGAACTTTGTCCTTTAGAGGGGTTTATGGAAGCTTCATTATGTGGACATGATTGATTATTAACTCAACCCCTATCCCTCTTCTCTCCATGAAGGTTGGGAGTGAGGCTGAACATTCCAAGCTTCTGATCCAGAGCTGGTCTTTCTAGCAGCCAGCTTCCCTCCTGAAGCCACCTAGGGGCCTGCCAAGAGTGGCCTCATTAACACTAAAGACACTCGGGAAATTATAAGGGTTTTAGAAGCTCTGTGTCAGAAAGATCAAATATTATATTATATTTCTTATTATGTCACAACTGATAAGTAAGGCTATGAGATGATGCTCTGGGCTACACACACACACACACACACACACACACACACACACACAAAGACAATCTCATTAGAGCAGAGTAGTCCTTCCAACAAAAAGAGTTCAGAATCAGTGTAAACTACCATCAACCTTCATATCATAGTATAAGGCTGGACTTTCTCATTTCCCAAAGGAATCCTGGGATTGATCAGGACTGGCCTGGAGCCACATCAGATTTCTGAGCTCTGATTACTTGGCCCAAATTGTGATTCCAAACAGCTCCAGCCCACCCTCTCCTCTCCTGAGCCTTTTTGCATCCATGTGAGACTCAGCTTCATCCTTTTTAGTCTATTCCAAAGGGAATTCAAGTCATCCCAGAGGTTGGGCTACATACATAAAAGCAAGGAAACTGAGGTCCTAGCGAACATATGCATCTTATTTGTCTCCCCTTCTTGCAGGAGCACAGGATCAAACACTATGGAAGTGGCTTCTGCAAGTATCATGAATCTCATGAGTCCTTCTCCACTGGCAAACATAGTAGCTAACACTTATTGAGCATTTACTATGCACCAGACACTATTCTAAATATGTTACCTGCATTTATTCATTTAATATTTATCAATTGGCCACTATTTGATAAGCACAGTCCTGAGCACTGGGAATACAGCAATAAATAAACAAAAATATTTACCTTCCTAGAGTTTATAGTCTAGTGGGAGGAGAAAAACAACAAAAAATAAATAATTGTACTATATAGTAGACAAAAATTGTCAGTTCAGAGAGAAATTAGGATGAGGGACAATTATGCACATGTATGTGTGTCTGTGTGTGGTGCTGAAAATTGAACCCAGGACCTCATGTATAATGGGTGAGTGCTCTGCCACTGAGCTACATCCCCATCCTGCAATTTCTATTTTAAATAAAGTATTTACAGACTCCACTGGCAGAGTGACATTTGAGCATAGAAAAGAGTCAATGCAAAGTCCTTGGGGAAGAGCTTGGCTGGCATTTTCAAGAAGACCCAGTGTTATGGTCTAAAATAAGTAATGTAGTTTTATAAGAGATGAGTCATAGATTATTAATAAGTCATATTGATAAACATAGGCTATAGATTAATAGACATAAATCAATAAATAGAAAATAATAAAAGTAAAAGTTAATGTTAAGATACTTAAATATGTTTTAAGCTTTAAGATAGAAATAACAATACAGTAGTATAAACATATAGCTTTATATAGTACATAGACTTAAAGATGTTAGTGATAAGATACAGACAAATAAAAGTTGTAAGTATGTGTGTGTCTATAGACACACACATACTTACAACTTTTATTTGTCTTAACTATAGTGATAGGCAAATGTTAAGATGATATAGGTTAAGTTACATAGTCATATTAAGGCAAAAATTGTTGTAGGCCAACAAGATGAAGGTATGGACCAGGAAATTGCTATTCTCTCCCAGAGCTTCAGTCTCTATGGGTGGGTGACAGTCATTGGCCAGGTAAATAAAGCTCTCTTTGATCTGAATTCAGATTTGGAGTGTTTTCTGAAGCGGCTCCTCACAACACCAGGATGCCCGTGTTACTGGAGTGCAGTGAACGTGGAATAGAGTCATGGGAGGTGAAACTGAAGAGGTAGTGGCAGGGGGAAAGAGCAAAGGATGAAGAGTCACTGTAAGGAATTTGACCTTTATTCTGAGGGAGGGGGAAGAAAAGCTGTAGAGTGTCCTGGTCTAATTGATGTTTTAACAGAGTCTTTGTAGAGGCCATGTTGAGAAGAGATTGCAGAGAGCTCGGTGTGGTGTGGAGACATTTAGGCACTATCACAACTATCCATGTGGGACCCTTGGAAACAGCTCTGGGATGGGGAATTGGATGCACAGGGCTACTGGGGAGTGCTCTCAGGAAATATACCTGCAAGGACATGAAGCAGGCATATAGGGTAGAAGGAGAAGCTGGCCTAAGACATGGTAGAACTAAGTCCTCAGCCGATCTTTGGGGGACCCTGGGGCTGAGATAGCCCTCCAGTGTTGTCTGAAATTGTTTTAGCTTCCTGTGGCTGCTATAACAAATTAAACCACCAACTTAATGGATTAAAAAACACAAATTTATTACCTTACAATTCTGAATGTCAAAAATCTGAAATGGGTCTCACTGGGCTAAAAAATTCAGGTATCAGCAGGGCTGCGTTCCTTGTGGAGACTCCCAGGGAGAATCCATTTCCTTGCCTTTTCCTGCTTCTTGAGGCTTCCTTCATTGCTGCAGTCATATCACTTCTACCCCCTGGAAAGGCTTCTCCTTCCTCTCACCTAGTTGGACATTCCTCATCTTCAAAGTTTAGATAGAGATTTTCTTCTATAAATGCTTTTGTACCCATTATAGGTTTGCTTATTTACTTATAACAGAAATTCAGCTACATTGTTTTATCCAAATAGGGGTTTATTTTTCTCACACATCAAAAAGTTCAGAAGAAGACAATCCAGGACATGGCTACTTAGAAAAACCACCAAGGAACAGGGTGCTTTCCATTTCCTAACGGACACCCTGAGCATCTAACTTCACGGTCCTAAGATGGCCACTATACACCAGGTATGGTATCTTGAGTCCCAGGAAAATAAAGCAAGGGCAAAGGATCAAATTGTGTGCCAACTAAATCTGTGCCTTGATATCAGGAAAATAACAGCTTTTCTGGAAGCCCCACCCAACAGACCTTCAATCATCTCCTTGGCCAGAATCATGTTACATGACCACCTCTGACTGATCACATTGCTCACTGACATTTTGTTAGAAAGGAAGAGGGAAAGATAAGGTGAGATAGACAAGAGTGGTGTCTGTCACACCTTCAGAGGACCCCCTCTGGACGCAGCCAGAGTCCATATCTACATCCCCTTAATTGAGTGTTGAGAACATGGTAAACGCTCCATTGATTAATGCCACAAATGTAGTGGCAATGTGGCACAGTGGTTACTAGTTAGCTTTTAGACCCAGGTAGACTGGATTTGAATCCCAACTCTACCACTTAAGCATCTATGAGTCCCGTAAACTTGGTCAAGTTGTTTCATCTCTCTGTTCTTCAAATTCCCCTTCTGTACAATACAGGTGATATGTTAAATGGAGATAATGTACAATACAGGTGATATGTTAAATGGAGATAATGTATATGGTTGTTATAAGTATTAAATTAGATTAATCCTAAATTTAGTATTATATAAAATCCTAAAAAATATAGAAAATTAATTTTTAAGTTAATTTTCGTAAAGCATCTAGAATACTAAGTGCTATATAAACGTGTGTCTAATAAATACAAAGTTTTACCTCTGGTTAAAACATTAAGAGAAATTGGGACACAGAATTGAACAAATTAGAGCATCTTCACAGCCTACAGGGAAGGACCCATTGAAGCTAGGACTGATGAAAACAATTGAGATGCAAGGTCATCACTGGTTGAGACATGAAAGGGACCCAGGGATGTGTGGGTCAGAATTCAGGCCATAAGGTTGAGTTGCTCTGATTTGGCCACTTGCTTTCCCTTATTCACTGTGTGCCCCTGGGAAAACTGCTGATTCTGTCTAAGGCTCAGTTTTCTCATAGGAAAAGTTAGGATGAAAATAAGTACAGCCTCCTTGACCAGGTGTGTTTGGAGTACTAAATGAGATCATCTATGTAGGATGTTTAGAATGGCTTGTCCCAATAAATGTTAGTTTTGTTAAGAATCAGGACAAGGGAAGGGAATGTAGCTCAGTGGTAGAGCACTTGCCCAGCATGTGCCAGGCCCTAGACTCAATCCCCAGCACCCTCCCCCCAAAAGAATCAGAACCTTTGATGGAGAAGCCAGCAGGACCACTTGACCCTGTCAGAAGGAGATGCAGGAGTACAGAATGAGGCTTTGCCACGAATATTGATTCTCCCTTTGAAATCCACCCAGTTTAAGACATGCTAAGGCTGAGGCTAGAAGTAGGAGCTGAGGGAGAAGGGATTCCAGCTCAAAGTCATAGCACTACTCATCTCAGCCCACTATGAATTCTCACAATGGATCTCTGCTAGGAAACACCTACTTTGTTATTCTGCAGAACCAGCATACCAAAGACATGCATTTATCCCTGGAAACTCATCGACTTCCAACTCCATTAGATATGTATTATCAGATGTGCACACACATACATACACTCTTCCAGAAAAGTGAGAAGGTAAATATCTGAGTCAACATCATATACTTAGCAGGATCTGAACCACAAGCTTCTAACTTTAAGTTTGTGGTTTGTTACATTTCAAAACAATTTTTTTGGTATAAAATCAAACTTACAACAATTTAAATTAATGTGCATTTCTGTATTATAACATAATATCATTACACAGAAATACTCTGTATAATCTGCTTTCTCTATGAAAATTCTTCCTTCTAAAAAACTTATGATATATTGTTGCAATCAGAGAAATAGATGACCTGACAGAAGATCCCTTTAATCCTATTCTTTTTTATTTTTAATGAGTTTTATTTTGGCTCAGGCATTATTAACACAATTAGGCATAGCAATGCATTGTTGCTTTTTTTTAAAATATCCTTATTTATCTTTATGTGGTGCTGAGGATTGAACCCAGTACCTCCCATATGTGAGGTGAGTACTCTAACACTGAGCCACAACTCCAGCCCCATTTATCCTATTCTTAACCTGTCCTAAACCTTGCATGGAACACAGTGCTGAGCCTAGAGAAATTTTGATAAAAACTCAAACTTTGGTCTCAAAAGTTACCATTGGCATTATACTTCATTGGCAGGTGAGGACAAGCCACATGATATGGTCTATGGCCCAAAAAATAAAGCAGGCCACACAGACTATGACTGTTTCCTCTGTAGAGTGCTGAGTCTCAGCCCCTCTCATCTCAGCACTCAATGGTAAGGCAAGACCAATTCAGTGAACATCAGGGTTGGGGCACAACAACAGGAGAGAGGGAGACCAGTGTATATCCCCAAGGCCTGGGACAGAGCTGCTCTGGACAGCCAACCCCAGGTCTCCTGTGATCTCAGTACTGCCTTTCAGACTTACGGAGTTACACAGGAAAAAGAATGAAGAAGAAAGAGAGAATGAAATAATGCATTCAATTCTTCCTTTCCCCTTTGGAAGAAAACCACTCCAAAAAACAGAAGTGACACTTGTTCCCAAATCAATCTTATTTAAGCTCCAGCTAACAATGCTCCACCCACTCCAAGTATGACTCAAGAATATGCTGGCTCAATTTGTCCATAGTAACCTCTCTCCTCCCAGGATAGATCTCAGAGGTGGGTATGGGGAGCACTGGGGTTCTGCTTTATTTTCTTTGTGTTCACATTTTGGAACATAATAACATTACACAGTATGAAATAATAAATGTCAGGATTTTTTGGAAAGCCTTTGAAATTTTTCCCTCCACTGGGGATGTACCATGTTGTCTCCTAATTTTTCCCTTACAAGCAAACATAATCCATGTTTCAGAAAGAATTTATAATGCAAAACCTTTAAAGGGTGGCATGTAAGTTCCACAGACCTCATTTTTACAATAGGGAAAGATTATTTCCAAGAAGGGATTTAAAAGACATGAATACTAAATGAGAAGTGCTATAATATGCATGTGAAATGGAAATGTCTCCCAGTATCTGGGAACTAGAGCATTGGACCAGAGCTGGTTCTAATTATATAGAAATGATTGGTTACAGTAAAACTCAAACTGGAAAATTGCCTCCAAATTAAAGAATCCGTATGATTTTAGAGTTGGCAGAGACCAAAATGATCATCTTATTCAAAGGTACTCTTATGGTTTGGATCTAGAATGTCCCCTGAAAATCTTATGTTTTGATCCCCAAATGCAGCAAGGTTCTACATTGATTTTTAGGCAATGATTAAATCCACTCATAGTGGATTAATCCATTTCCTGAATTATCCACTGATAGCTGAATGGATTACTAGTTAGGAACTGAAGGTACATGGAGCATGGCTAGAGGATATAGATCACTGGGACCATGGTCTTACTATGTATCTGTCCCTCATTCCCCACCCACTTTCTGTCTGCCCTGAGCTGAGCAGCCTTCCTCCACCACGCCCTTGCACCATGATGTTCTGCTTCATTTTAGGCCCAGAGCAATGGGATTAGCCAACAATGGACTGAGACCTCTGAAACTATGAGCCAAAATAAATGTTTCCTCCTCTAAGTTGTTCTTGTCAAGCATTTTGGTCAGTAATGAAAAGCTGACTAATACAGTTGCCCTACATTTTTATCTAACCAGTCAACAAATATTTACTGAACCTATTATGTACTCAAAACTCAAACTACGAAAATTAATTTTCAATATTTAAAAATTGCCTCTCATATGTTAGTAATTGTAATTCTAGACTAAAAGAAAGAAAAGTATCTGAGGAGGTAAAATTAACTACAAACATGGTACAACATGACTAGGTACAACTTTGAACATTATATTTTAATCATTACAACAGCACCAACATTGAATATTATTGGCATGCACATATAGGAGACATAGTATTCATTTCATTGTCGCAAAATGCTTGATTCACAAACATTCCCAAGATTCTTTGCAGGCAACCATAATTTCCTCTAAGTATAAATCCTAGAACTGAAAATAACGGATCTAGTCCAATAAGCTCATTTTACTGATGATGAAAACCAAGGTACTTACTTGTGGTTTCATAACTAGTTAGTTGAAGAACTACAAGTTCTACTCCTGACCTGGTGCCCATTTATCTATTCACTTATGTACCAGAGAATGCTAGCCATCCCCCATGATTCACTTTCTTCTGCATCCCAAGTTTGAATGAGGCATGTGGCCAACCAGATGGAGAGACTGTATTTCCCAGCCTTTCTTGCAGGGTGCATGACTACATGACTATGACCAGTGGGATATAAGCAGAATCCATGTGTGTAATTTTCAGATCTCATCCTTATAAAGGAAGCTCTTACCACTTCACACCCTATCCTGCTTCAACTTTTGTGAGCTAGTTTCGATAATGAATTCAGAATCTTTGAGGCAAGTGCAATAAATAGAATGATCCTTTCTCATTGGATAACCCCAAAGAGAAAGGCTTCTCTGTAGCCCTCTACCCATTTTTAGGCTGGTGTCTGAAAGAGGAAGAAAATTCTATTTTGTCTTAACTACTTTATTTCAGGGTCTATTTGCTACAAGACTTTAATCTAAATCTGACAAAAATAATACAATATATTCACATGAAAGTCTATCAGATGAGAAGATAGGGAATATAGCAAACTACTCTTTTGTATTTCATTTTTATTTCTGATTAATTGCATCACATCTGACCTTAGATGATCACAGAAGAAAATTAATTTTTGACTGTTGAAACCATCCTTCTGGGTTTTACCACCATATAGTGCCCTCCCATGATATATCAGTGTTGGTCTTCATGACCAATAGAGTATAACACAAGTGGCAGTGTGTGTGACTCCTGAGACAGGTTATAAAAGCGTTGTTGATTATGTCTTGTTCTTGATTTATTAGATCCCTTTTGGGGAAAGCCAGGTACTCTGTCATGAGGACACATAGGCAGCCATGTAGTGAGGCTTATAGGGCAGAAACTTGAGGTCTCCAGTCAATAGCCAACAGCAATTGAGATGAGCATGGAAGTTTATTCTCCAGCCTCAATGAAACCCTCAGAGAACCACAGTCCCAGAAGACATCTTGTTTACATAGAAGAGATTAAGTTACAACCACCTAGGTAAGGAATGGAAGTTGGTACAGCCATGATGGAGAACAGTTTGGGGTTCTGGAAGGAAGGAAGAAAGGAAGGAAGGAAGGAAGAAAGGAAGGAAGGAAGGAGGGAAGGAAGGAAAAGAAAGAAAGAAAGAAATAGAACTCTCATAAAATCCAGCAATTCCATTTGGGGTGAAATATTCAAAGTAAATGAAATCAGGGCTGGGGTTATGGCTCAGTGGTAGAGTGTTTGCCTAGCATGCACAAGGCACTGGGTTCGATTCTTAGCATCATATAAATGTAAAATAAAGATATTGTGTCCATCTAAAACTAAAAAAAAAATTAAAAAATAGTCTTAGGACTCTCAAAACAAAGTAAATTAAATCAATATTGAAGAAATATCCACACCGCGTATCCATTGCACATCATACACATAGTCAAGATATGGAAACAACCTAAATTTTTATCAGTGAGTGAATGGTTGAGGAAAATGTGGTACTGAAATATTATTCAGCTATAAAAAGTAAATCCTGCCATTTGCAATGGTAAGGATAAATCTGAAAGACATTATGCTAAGTGAAAGGCATCAGACACAGAAAGACATACACTGGGTGACCTCATTATAGGAATCTAAAAAAATTGAATTAATAGAAGCAGAAAACAGAATGGTGGCTTCCAGGAACTGGAGATGGGAGAAATGGGGAGTTACTGGTCAAAGGATACAAACTTTCGGTTATATGATGAACAATTTCTAGGGATCTTATGTACAGCTGGGAGACTATAGCTAATAATAATGTATTATTCACGTAAAATTTACTAGGAAGATCTCAAATGTCTTTACCCCCTACATACACACACACACACACACACACACAAACCGTGTGGTGATAGATGTGTTGATGGATTACGGTAATCAGTATATAAATTTATCAAATCAGCACGGTGTACACTTTGAATACACATAATTTTTTTTCAATTGTACTTCAATAAAGCTGTGGGGAAACACTTCCAGTTCCTAACTTATAGAAACTATGATATAATAAATGTTGCTTTAAGCCATTAAATTTTTGATTAATTTGTTATGCCACAACAGATAACTGTTACATTCACCGTGTTTGGTATGTTATAGGTGCTATAATATAATATAGCTGCCTACCCTGGTGAATAGGTTAATTCCATGGAAATTTTAGCTTAAGCTCCCTAATTTTCTGTAAGATTGGAGGTAATAATATCTATAAGCATATCTCTTCTTAATGAATTTTGGATACGTGATTTTGGGGAAACAGAGTGTGGATAGGTGAGCTCACCATGTATTCCTCCAGACCCCAAACAAAAGAGGCAAATTGGCATCAAGTTCTGCATTTGAATTACATTTTTATTTTTTCTGATATTTAGGTGAGGGGAGCTTGTAAAGCCAGCTCCCTAATGCATTGTGGACAATACCTGCAAAGGTTTATGGAAGTCACAATAATAGTCACAGACTCCTCCTTCTACTTCAACCAACATCCTGTCCATGACTGTGTTATAAAAGGTCTAACTCCAGAGCATCCCAGTATACCTCCTGCTGTCTGAGGACCAGGCTTTCCTGGCAAGGATAGGGAGAGGGACCACACATACTTTTTCAGGGGTATGGAATGGTACTGTCACAAACAGGCTCAAAGAGACCCTGAGCTGAACATATCCCTTCTTGAAATAGTCACTATAATTTCTGAACCCCAAACCAGGACATGTGTTGATGAGGAACAGTTCTAAAGAATCCAAGCCCCAGGAAGGACCATGATAAAAGAGAAACAAGCTGGCCTAGCTGCCAGCATCCCCAGAGACCAGTCATTCATTCTGTCTATACCCCAGCAGTATCCACTGGGTGCCAGACCAAGCACTAGGCACATGAATGGTCGGACCCAGTCCCTGAACTGGAGGAAGCTCTTGCTATCTAACTACCAGAGCTGCTCCCTACTTCTCCTTCCTGGGCTCCCTCAGCTTCTCTCTGTGCTCCCAGCCCAAGCTGCAAGGTGAGCTAAGGACCCAACTTGTCCTTTCCCTTTGCCTTTTAGAATAAGGCTTTTCTGTATATTTGGAAAAGGACAGGTTAGAGTGTAGGCTCACTAGGAAGCCAGGAGACAGGAGTATCCCTGTCTGCTGTGTCAATAACTGGAGAATAACTTGAGAAAGCAGGTTTATTTTCAAAAATTCAGGTTACTTAGAGAGTAAAAGTTACCCTTCCATTCTGTGTCAAAAACAATGTTCTGATGTTTCAAATACACCTTCCCTGGCAGGAACAGTGTTTTAGTTGGCTCTGCATAACTGTAACAAAACACTTGAGATAATCAACTTCTAAAGAGAAGGGTCTGGAAATTCCAGTCCATAGTCCTTTGGCCCCATTCCTTTTGGTCCTGTGGTGAGGCAGCACATCTTGTTGCCTAGCATGTGGTAGAGGGAAACTGCTTACTTCATCACTGGGATGCCAGAGAGGAAGAGGAAGGGGCTGGAGGCACCATATCCCACCCCCTCCCAGTGACCTGAAGACTTCCCACTTGGCCCTAACTTTTAAAGGTACAACCACCTCCCAATAGTACCACTGGTTAGCATTTAGCCAAATAATAACTAATGCCATAGTCACAGAATCCTAAGATGGCCTCTAGGGTCCTATGTGTCATGTGATATGCAGCCAGTCTATAGATCAGCTTAGATAACAACTTAGTTTTTAATGCAGTAAAGTCACTGAGTCTATTTCTGATTATAAAAATAAAGAAACAAAACTAAACTAAAATGCATTTTCTTATAGAGTATTTGTTTGCTAAGACAATGCAAAACAAGATCTAAGAAGATTTCAGGTGTCTTTACCTCCCATCCCCATATACACATATACAATGTGTGGTGATAGATGTCTTGGCTGACTATGGTAATCAGTATATGGTATATAAATGTATTAAATTACCATGTTGTACACCTTGAATTTTTGTTAGTTATATCTCAATAAAGCTGGGGAAAAACACTCCCAGTTCCTAACTGACAGAAACTGATATAATCAATGCTTGTTGTTTAAAGCCATTACATTTTGGATTAATTTGTTACCCAACAACAAATAACTGTTAAATTCACTGAGTGTTTTGATATGTTACATTATAGGTGCTATGCACACTGCTTCCTCTGGTGAATTGGTTAATTTCATGGAAAATTTAAGCTCCTTCATTCTCTATAAGATTGGAGGTAAAAATAAAATGGTTAAAACATCCATTTTAAAAAGGAGATTTTTTAGATGAAAATCTCTTTGCCATTGTTTTCATTTGGGGATAAAAATTGTCCTACTTCATTAGATGGTCCCTTCTCCAATATGCTCCTGTGCTGGGTTGAATAGCATCGCCCTAAAATTCGTGTCCTCCCAGAATTTCAGAATGTGATATGAAATATTACTTTGAAATAAAGGGTTTTTAGATATAACTAGTTAAAAGGACTTCATACTAGAATTAAGGTGGCCCCAAATCTGGTGACTGATGTCCTTGAAAGAAGGTCGTGTGAAGCCATAGAGACATGCACAGAGAAGTCTGTGTGTTGATGGAGGCAGAGAATGGAGTGATGTATCTGTAAGCTAAGGAACACTAAGGGCTGCCAACAGCCACCAAATGCTAGGAAAAGGAGAGGCAGGATGTTTCCTAGGGCTTCAGAGGGAGCCTAGGCCTGCCAACAGCTTGATTTATGACTTTTATATGTCTGAACTATGTGAAAATAAATTCTGGCCTCTCCGTTTGTGGTACTTTGTTTCAATGGCCCCCGGATGCTGATGCAGAGTCCTAGAACCTGACCCTAACTTACTGAGGCCTAGGTGAGACGCTTTCTGTAGTAAGTCTATATTGATGATGTGAAACCGACTGAAAGCCCAGCACAGACATAAAAAGGAGCAGCAGCAGTCAGGGACCCGAAGAGCCACCAGCTAACACAGTGCAAGGCTGTGGCAGGTGTAGACTGTCCCCTAAGCCTCTGTTGAGCTGCAAGTGCTGTCTCCGTGAATTTCTCTCAAAGCCTGTCTGTAGATCCTCCCTCCTAGCACAGAGTTAGGAAACGGGGACACTGAGAGTAAACAACCATAGACCTTTGTCTGGGAAGGGAAGAAGGGTAGGACTGTGTCTGCAGAAAAGGCTTCTTTTATGCTTCCGCTTACTGAACAACTAGATGCCGTGGTCATTGTCCATTTGTCATGGAAGAGGTATCAGACCTCGCTGAGATCATCTTTTAAAAGGGTAAACAAATAATTATTGCAAAACAAATAATTATTGCAAAACAAATGTAGAATTGCTACTGTGAAAAGAACGCCTGTGGCAGGAGGTTAACAGGCACAAGACAATAGTTGGCAAGTGCTCCCTTATTCCAAAGTGAGTTGCTATCTCTGTATTGTGGGACTTGCAAAGGAGACTCTGAACTGATTTTGAGCTTTTAGTCAACTACCTACCTCCAGCCTATGAAAGCAGTCAGAGAGTCTGGGAGGGAAGCCAGAAAGTGCAGGAGGAGGATTTGGTAGGTGGATGATGCAGAAGAGGTGGCCAGCCTCAGGAGACCCTCTGGAGCAACTGGAACATGTCCCTGGAGGCGGGGCTTGGCTTGGTATCTGCTTTATGCCTGAGAACTACTAAGGGCGAGAGTCTGCACAAAACTATCACTGGCAAGAGCAGAGAGGCGGCAGTTTGGAATGTATATTTATTCCACTGACAACAGGTGCGTATGTACATGACACAGAGGGCAGACATTGAGAGAGGGTGCTATGAACTGACCTGGAGCCTCCTTAAAGGCACTTTGCCCCAAAGGGTCACTCTTAAAAGTTATCCCAACAGAGAGCACTCAACCTTCAAGAATAAGGCCACAGGAGAGATTCAAGTGGCCAATTGGTGAGAGGATTGCCCATGTCAAGGAAGTGCAGGTGGAAGATTCCCAGAAACAAGGGTCTCCGAAGAATCTCAGAGGAATGCAAAAAAAAAAAAGCCCACTTTGAATATTTGCCCTGCCAAAAGAGCGCCAACCACTAGCTCTCAACAGAACCTTCTCAACCCCTTAATCCCCTTTAATACAGCAGGGATCAGAAGCTGTACCTGGTGGAAGAACAGGTGGGGAACTGGCATTCCTCTGCCAAGAGGACAGACTACATCCCCATTTCCTGCTGAAGCCTTCCTTCTCACAATGGGCCAAGTTTGAATGATTCACAGCTTTTATTATTTCTCTGAACTGCGCCACAATGTTTACCGCTATAGTTTGGATCTTAAGTGTCCCCTAAAGGCCCATGTGTTAAAGGCTTAGTCCCCAGGGTGATCTTAAGAGGTAGGGCCTGATGAGAGTTTCTTAGATTATTAGAGGTATATCCTTTCCTCAGGGGACAGTAAGACCCAGGCCCCTTTCTCTCACTATCTTTTTCTCCCTGGGCTTGAGGAGAGAGGTTTTGCACTACCACATGTTCCTCCCGCCCCATGACATGCTGCCTCACCACAAGTCTAAACATAATGTTTACACCTCACCACAGGTCTAAACACAATCAATTGGTCATGGACTAGAACCTTCCAAACTATGAGCCAAAACAAACCTTTTTGACTTACGAAGTGATTATCTCAGGTATAGGTTACAGTAAGGGAAAGCTGACTAAAACAATTACTAAACAGACACTGCCCTAACATCTAAAGTGACTGGAGCAGTTTCCGTGATCCCTGACTGAACAGATAAGCCACAGCGCTGGCTGCAGGCCTCATCCAGGGGAAACTGTCCCATGAAAGAGAAGTGTTAGGTGCCATAAATGAACATGACAGGCATTTGACCTAAGTAGGGAGGAGGTGAGGGAAGCACGGAGAGCAAGGGCCTCAGGGAATCTTGAAAGTTCACAGCATCAGTGTGAACATCAAATAAGGAGGGAGGGTGGGAACTTAGTTCAGAGGGTCTGCAAAAGTCTCTCCTGAGTGATGGAATAGTTGAGGGTGACTTCTAGGTGGAAAGCACGCTTACAGTGAAATGGGAATTTTGAGATGAAACGTGATTCCCTGCTTCTGCTGGCAGGTGAGACTGGAGTTTCTCTGCTTCTGCTGGTGAGTGGGGTCTGTGTAAGTTTTGCAGGCCTCTGCTGTCCAGAAGTGTTGCTCTTAATGTCAGGCTATGCCCTCCAGTATTGCAGCAGACCCCAGCAAATCACCAACTTCTTCTTCTTTCTAGGTTCTCGTCATGTGAATTTAAAGAATAAAATTCACAGACCAAGATGAGAGAATATAAGAGTGGGACTTATTGAAGAATAGATATAGGAACAGAACTCTTGCAATGCAAGAGGGGACCCAATAGTAGGATTTTTTGGTTTGAGTTTGTTGATCTAGGGGTTTATATAGCACTTGGATCATTGCTATTGTTCCAAACTATGTTAATTAGGGTTTGAAAGTAGTACCAATGCTAATTAGTTCAAACTTATGCTATTTAGGGTTTGGTAATATACTAATATGACTGGACCAAATTTTTGCTAACACTATTGGTCAGCTCTCAAATCCTGACTTCCATTCAGGTCTGCCCCACTTCCATTTTCTCATCACAGGTCAGGAAGCAGGAAGTGAAGTTGATGTCATTATGAACAATGCTCACAGTATATGGTCTACAGTGCTGCATGTAGTGGGCTTCTGCAACAGGCACTTGCACTGGGTGTAGGCCAGGCTGCTGTGGGGCAAGAAGCTTAACCTGGCTCACTTGAGTGCTGGCCCATGGGCCTCAGGCCCACGCCACCATAGCAGGCTTCATTCCACAGCCTGTGCTTGCTGCCTGTGGTTCAGTCCACCCAGGCTGCCACTATGCAGCTTCATCACTCCCCTGCTGCTTCTTGGTAAGGACCAGTGGGCTGGCTGCATGGGCTTGGTGGCTGGTGAACCATGTCAATCCCCTCTCTGAAGAAGTATCCCTAACTGCCATCATGGGAAAGAGGTGATGATCGCTCTGCCTGCTTTGGGCTGAAAAGGAGTATTGAAAGGGGAATTGCAGCCAGGGTCTTCCTACAAAGGCCTATCTAAGGGTCCCCAGTAGAAGGGGAGCTTGGACTTGGATTCCATTTGTAAGGCCATTTGTAGCTTGGCCATCTTGCACATCAGTTCAGTCTAAAGGTCCATGGTGGCAGTTGGCAAGTGACTGGACAAGGCCTTCATAGGACAGAGAACATGATAAGACAATATTATTTTCTGTAAACAATTAGCACAAAAGTAATCAGTATTATTAGTTATTCCCTGAAAACTATGAAGATAGAGACTCATTAATCTTGGGGTATAGTCTAATATGCCACTGATTGTGAGTGGAGGTCATTTAAGACTTCAGAAACAGAACATGGCGGCGAGAGGGGAGGCAGCGCTTTCAGTACCTCCTCAACAACGGGGTCAGAGAGATGCATGGATACGCTTAGATTCGACCTGCTGAGAAGCTCCTAGCAAAATTCCACTAAAGAGAGACCGGCCAGGAATCGGTAGGATTTTTGGAGGTGACAGTTTGCGCTAGACGAGTGAATCTCCGCCACGCAGTGCAGAGGTCCAGACCGGCCAGCCGCTGCCCGCGCGACTCGGCGACTGTCGGCTGCCTGCACCGGCCCCCGCGTCAGGGCGGATAGCCTCCGAGGCGCAGCGCAGCAGGAGCGGTGCAGGGACTCTAGGAAGAGGTCTCTCGCCAAGCCTTCATGAAATAGCGAACCGGGAGCTGAAACCAACCAGAGACAGACCAGTCCCACCCCTCCCTTCGGACACTCCGGCAAGGAGCCTGGGGCCCGCCATAGCAGAGAGGTGACATCACCAAAGTTCCGCCGACAGAATTCCTTCCCAGCGGAATCCACGTTAGCAGGTGTGTGACTCCCACCCCCTCCAGATACAAGCAGCCAGGAAACCTCGGGAATCTCTCCGGGGGCGTGTCTGTAGGGAAGCAGAGGGGATTCCAGATCCCCACCTCCCCTTAACACCAGCAGCGACACCCAAGATCTTAGCCGCCAGTTTCTGGGGGCGTGCCCACCAAAGGGGTCCGGAAAAATTAAACTGTTGGTTCCCAGATCACCCCACCACAGCACTGGGGCTTAGATGAATGACAGAGAGGGTGTTCATCGTTCGGGATATAGGACACGCGGTGGGGCTGCAAGTGTAATCAGATCCTTGGGGAACCGCCTCTGGTGAACAGGACCTGGCTGGCTGGCTGGGAGGAGGAACAGGGGGAGGGGCCGGATAAGTGAAAGGGCTCTGGACTAACAGGATTGAGAGACTCCCAGGAGCCACCGTACAGGGATTTCTGTCAGCACATAGAGGGCAGAAGCTCGGCTCAGAGGGCACAGCTCCACCTATTGGAAGAGAAGAAAATGGGATTCAGCCATAGAACAGGGGATGCCAGCATGGCAGAGATCTGATGTCATCGGAGAGCGGCCGAGGAGAGAACTTCATTGGTGCCAGCGGCGACGGAAACAGTTGGTCCCCTGGTAGGGACGGTGAGTCACAGATACCCGAGTCTCTCTCGCTTTGTCATCGAGCCAGAGGGGAGGAGCGGGGCCACCGCCCGCGCCCGCAAGGTAGGCAGACCTGCGACCAACCTGCAGATCAGGCCCAGCGGTCTGCAGGCGTGGTAGGAGGGGCAGGGCAGAGCCGCCGCCCGAGCCGGCAAGGTAAGCAGACCTGCGACAGACCGGTGGATCAGGCCCAGCGGCCTGCCAGCGTGGTACACACTTCACCCCAACTGGAGTAGGGGCAGAGCAGAGCCTTCGCCTGCGCCCAGATCAGGCCCAGCGGCCCGCCTGTGTGACCCCAATTGGAGTGGGGGCGGAGCGGAACTGACACCCGTGCCCGCAAGGTGGGCAGACCGGTGACCAACCTGCAGATCAGGCCTAGTGGTCCCCGGGCGTGGTAGGAGGGGCAGGGCAGAGCCTTCGCCCCCACCTGCAAGGTAGGCAGACCTGCGACAGAACGGCGGATCAGGCCCAGGGGTCCGCGGGCGTGGTAGACACCTCACACCAATTGGAAGAGGGGCAGAGCAGAGCCCCCGCCCGCACCTGCAAGGGAGACTTTTCAACTATACAAGAGCAATATAAATATATAGGGGGGGAAAATTTCAAAAACACAACAGTTTCACCAAGAAGAAAGAAACGCAAGCAGTATGAAAAGACAAGGAAAGAAAGGACTACAAGCAATGCAGGTCAACTCAACTTTAGAAGAGGTAACAGCTGCAGCAGATGGAATGTCAGATAAAGAATTCAGGATATATATGCTTCAGATGATCTGGAGTATCAAGGAAGACATTAGACAGCAAAATCAGACAATGAAAGATCACTTCGACAAGGAATTACACAAACAAATCCAGGAAGCAAAGGATCAACTATACAGGGAGATAGAGGTTATAGAAAACAAACAGAAATCCTAGAAATGCAGGAAGCAATAAACCAACTTAAAAACTCAATTGAGAATACTACCAGCAGAGTAGAACACTTAGAAGATAGAACATCAGACAATGAAGACAAAGTATTTCAACTTGAAAAGAACATAGACAGCTCAGCAAGACTGTTAAGAAACCATGAGCAGAACATCCAAGAAATATGGGATAACATTAAGAGACCAAACTTAAGAGTCATTGGGATACAGGAAGGTATAGAACTCCATACCAAAGGAATGAGCAATTTATTCAATGAAATAATACGAGAAAACTTCCCAGACTTGAGGAATGAGACAGAATCCCAAATTCTAGAAGCCTACAGGACGCCGAATGTGCAAAATTATAAGAGATCCACACCTAGACACATTATAATGAAGATGCCCAACATACAGAATAAGGAGAGAATTTTAAAAGCTACAAGAGAAAGGAAGCAGATTACATTTAGGGGCAAGCCAATCAGGATAACAGCTGATCTTTCAACACAGACTCTGAAAGCTAGAAGATCCTGGAATAACATATTTCAAACACTGAAAGAAAATGGGTTCCAACCAAGAATTGTGTATCCAGCGAAATTAAGCTTCAGGATGGAAGATGAAATTAAAACCTTCCACGACAAACAAAAGTTAAAAGAATATGCAGCTAGAAAACCATCTCTTCAAAACATCCTTGGCAAAACATTACAGGAAGAGGAAATGGAAAATAACAATGAAAACCAACAGTGGGAGGTAGGACAGTAAAGGGGGGGGGGGAATAATCATACAGGAAAACAAACTATGTTTAGTAACATAAATAAACAAATATGGCTGGAACAACAACCCATATCTCAATAATAACCCTAAATGTTAATGGCTTAAACTCACCAATTAAGAGACACAGGCTAGTAGAATGGATCACAAAACAAGACCCAACAATATGCTGCCTACAGGAGACGCATTTGATAGGAAAAGACATACATAGGCTGAAGGTGAAAGGTTGGGAAAAATCATATCACTCATATGGACTTCGGAAACAAGCAGGAGTGTCCATACTCATATCAAATAAAATAGATTTCAAGCCAAAGTTAATCAAAAGGGATAAAGAGGGACACTACATACTGCTTAAGGGAACCATACACCAACAAGACATAACAATCATAAATATATATGCCCCAAACAATGCTACAGCTATGTTCATCAAACAAACTCTTCACAAGTTCAAGAGTCTAATAGACCACCATACAATAATCATGGGAGACTTCAACACACCTCTCTCGCCACTGGACAGATGTTCCAAACAAAAGTTGAATAAGGAAACTATAGAACTCAATAACACAATTAATAACCTAGACTTAATTGACATATATAGAATATACCACCCAACATCAAGCAGTTACACTTTTTTCTCAGCAGCACATGGATCCTTCTCAAAAATAGATCATATATTATGTCACAGGGAAACTCTTAGACAATATAAAGGAGTGGAGATAATACCATGCATCCTATCTGATCATAATGGAATGAAACTGAAAATCAACGATAAAAGAAGGAAGGAAAAAGCATACATCACTTGGAGAATGAACAATAGGTTACTGAATGATCAATGGGTTATAGAAGACATCAAGGAGGAAATTAAAAAATTCTTAGAGATTAATGAAAACACAGACACAACATATCGGAATCTATGGGACACATTGAAAGCAGTTCTAAGAGGAAAATTCATTGCTTGGAGTTCATTGCTTAAAAAAAGAAAAAACCAACAAATAAATGATCTCATACTTCATCTCAAAATCCTAGAAAAAGAAGAGCAAAACAACAGCAAAAGAAGTAGAAGGCAAGAAATAATTAAAATCAGAGCTGAAATTAATGAAATCGAAACAAAAGAAACAATTGAAAAAATTGACAAAACTAAAAGTTGGTTCTTTGAAAAAATAAACAAAATCAACAGACCCTTAGCCATGCTAGCGAAGAGAAGAAGAGAGAGAACTCAAATTACTAGCATACGGGATGAAAAAGGCAATATCACAACAGACACTTCAGAAATACAGAAGATAATCAAAAATTATTTTGAATCCTTATACTCCAATAAATTAGAAGATAGTGAAGGCATAGATAAATTTCTGAAGTCATATGATCTGCCCAGATTGAGTCAGGAGGATACAGACAACCTAAACAGACCAATATCAATCGAGGAAATAGAAGAAACCATCAAAAGACTACCAACTAAGAAAAGCCCAGGACCAGATGGGTATACAGCAGAATTTTACAAAACCTTTAAAGAGGAACTAATACCAATACTTTTCAAGCTACTTCAGGAAATAGAAAAAGAGGGAGAACTTCCAAATTCATTCTACGAGGCCAACATCACCCTGATACCTAAACCAGACAAAGACACTTCAAAGAAAGAAAACTTCAGACCAATATCTCTAATGAACCTAGATGCAAAAATCCTCAATAAAATTCTGGCGAATCGGATACAAAAACATATCAAAAAAATTGTGCACCATGATCAAGTAGGATTCATCCCTGGGATGCAAGGCTGGTTCAATATACGGAAATCAATAAATGTTATTCACCACATCAATAGACTTAAAAATAAGAACCATATGATCATCTCGATAGATGCAGAAAAAGCATTCGACAAAGTACAGCATCCCTTTATGTTCAAAACTCTAGAAAAACTAGGGATAACAGGAACATACCTCAATATTGTAAAAGCAATCTATGCTAAGCCTCAGGCTAGCATCATTCTGAATGGAGAAAAATTGAAGGCATTCCCTCTAAAATCTGGAACAAGACAGGGATGCCCTCTTTCACCACTTCTGTTCAACATAGTTCTCGAAACGCTGGCCAGAGCAATTAGACAGACGAAAGAAATTAAAGGCATAAAAATAGGAAAAGAAGAACTTAAATTATCACTATTTGCAGATGATATGATTCTATACCTAGCAGACCCAAAAGGGTCTACAAAGAAACTATTAGAGCTAATAAATGAATTCAGCAAAGTGGCAGGATATAAAATCAACACGCATAAATCAAAGGCATTCCTGTATATCAGCGACAAATCCTCTGAAATGGAAATGAGGACAACCACTCCATTCACAATATCTTCAAAAAAAATAAAATACTTGGGAATCAACCTAACAAAAGAGGTGAAAGACTTATACAATGAAAAGTACAGAACCCTAAAGAGAGAAATAGAAGAAGATCTTAGAAGATGGAAAAATATACCCTGTTCATGAATAGGCAGAACTAACATCATCAAAATGGCGATATTACCAAAAGTTCTCTATAGGTTTAATGCAATGCCAATCAAAATCCCAACGGCATTTCTTGTAGAAATAGAGAAAGCAATCATGAAATTCATATGGAAAAATAAAAGACCCAGAATAGCAAAAACAATGCTAAGCAGGAAGTGTGAATCAGGCGGTATAGCGATACCAGACTTCAAACTATACTACAGAGCAATAGTAACAAAAACAGCATGGTACTGGTACCAAAACAGGCGGGTGGACCAATGGTACAGAATAGAGGACACAGAAACCAATCCACAAAACTACAACTATCTTATATTTGATAAAGGGGCTAAAAGCATGCAATGGAGGAAGGATAGCATCTTCAACAAATGGTGCTGGGAAAACTGGAAATCCACATGCAACAAAATGAATCTGAATCCCTTTCTCTCGCCATGCACAAAAGTTAATTCAAAATGGATCAAGGAGCTTGATATCAAATCAGAGACACGCCGTCTGATAGAAGAAAAAGTTGGCTACGATCTAGATACTGTGGGGTCGGGCTCCAAATTCCTCAATAGGACACCCATAGCACAAAAGTTAATAACTAGAATCAACAAATGGGACTTACTCAAACTAAAAAGTTTTTTCTCAGCTAAAGAAACAATAAGAGAGGTAAATAGAGAGCCTACATCCTGGGAACAAATCTTTACTCCTCACACTTCAGATAGAGCCCTAATATCCAGAGTATACAAAGAACTCAAAAAATTAGACAATAAGAAAACAAACAACCCAATCAACAAATGGGCCAAGGACCTGAACAGACACTTCTCAGAGGAGGACATACAATCAATCAACAAGTACATGAAAAAATGCTCACCATCTCTAGCAGTTAGAGAAATGCAAATCAAAACCACCCTAAGATACCATCTCACTCCAGTTAGATTGGCAGCCATTATGAAGTCAAACAACAACAAGTGCTGGCGAGGATGTGGGGAAAAGGGTACACTTGTACATTGCTGGTGGGACTGCAAATTGGTGCAGCCAATCTGGAAAGCAGTATGGAGATTTCTTGGAAAGCTGGGAATGGAGCCACCATTTGACCCAGCTATTCCCCTTCTTGGTCTATTCCCTAAAGACCTAAAAAGAGCATGTTACAGGGACACTGCTACATCGATGTTCATAGCAGCTCAATTCACAATTGCAAGACTGTGGAACCAACCCAGATGCCCTTCAATAGACGAATGGATAAAAAAAATGTGGCATTTATACACAATGGAGTATTACTCTGCATTAAAAAATGACAAAATCATAGAATTTACAGGGAAATGGATGGCACTAGAGCAGATTATGCTACGTGAAGCTAGCCAATCCCTAAAAAACAAATGCCAAATGTCTTCTTTGATATAAGGAGAGTAACTAAGAACAGAGTAGGGACAAAGAGCATGAGAAGAAGATTAACATTAAACAGAGATGAGAGGTGGGAGGGAAAGGGAGAGAAAAGGGAAATTGCATGGAAATGGAAGGAGACCCTCAGGGTTATACAAAAGAACATATAAGAGGAAGTGAGGGGAAAGGGAAAAATAATACAAGGGGGAGAAATGAAGGTCAGTAGAGGGGGTAGAGAGAGAAGAGGGGAGGGGAGGGGAGGGGAGGGGGGATAGTAGAGGATAGGAAAGGTAGCAGAACACGACAGTCACTAGTATGGCAATATGTAAATCAATGGATGTGTAATTGATGTGATTCTGCAATCTGTATATGGGCTAAAAATGGGAGTTCATAACCCACTTGAAGCAAAGTGTGAAAGATGATATATCAAGAACTATGTAATGTTTTGAACAACCAACAATAAAAAAAAAGACTTCAGAAACATTAGCAGAATTATTAGAACCATATACATGATCTTTAGTTTCTATGATTCTATAATGTCTTAGGTATCCTCTTGACTTACAGTAAAAGATATTTAATGCCATCTTGTTTTTTGTAAAACAGGTTTTTTTTTAATTATTAGAGTCATGACTTTTTTGGTGGAGAGATTTCATTTAGCTGTGTAACCTCCCAGATTTATTTGCTTTTGAGATAACTGACATAGGTGTACATCTTAAGTTGTACTAAAAAAGCCATTGTCTCTCCTTCTAAATGTCCATGTATGATTGTACACCTGCCAGCTGTTTAAGACCAAGTTGATCAAAATTAATCTTGTTCCTATCTACTACTAAAAGTCAGCTGAGATTCATCAGGGTCACTCTTGGGAACTTGTGAAAAGCCTCTTGGCTCCTTTAGTTTTCTTCAACCAGTTGTGCCATCTGCCAGGAATGGTCAGAATCTTGCTAACCATACATGGCTTCCTTCTGAAGCAATAGGAAGTGTCTGGGCTGAAGTGGAGAAGAAAGCCAACTGGAAGCCATGGTCCAGGGCCACCCATGAGGCCACCCATGAGTTAAGATGACAGCAGGGCTGGATTGAGGGATAAGGGCTACAACCACAGTCCCAGTGAGTGTGAGGAGCAGCTCAAGAAGCCAGCATGGATCACAGATGACATGGTTCACAGATGTGAGCAGGAATTGGGAAGATAGGGATCCAGATGGTTCATTAGGAAGGTTTGAGGAGGAGGACTTAAGTAGGAAACTGGGCAGAGGAGAAGGAGCACCATGTTTGGTTGGGATGAAATCATGGGATAAGGCTCAAAACTGTAGGTCAACCAATGAACACAACAGTGTGAGAGAGATGATTCTGGGCTTGATGGTCTTCTACAGTTCAATGTATGCTCCGGGAAACAGTAGCATCACTATCACCTGGAAATCAAAGTCAGTCCCACTCCAGACCTATTGGATCAGACTCTGCATATTACAAGTCATCTAGATGGTTCTACACACATTAATGTTTGAGCAGCTCCATTCTACAGTATGAAAAACTTAATCCAACTGTGGCTAGAAGAGCAATGTGAGGTCACGGGATGTACATGGATATTCCTTTTCTCTTGAGTCCATAGGGGGCTGTTGCATTGGGTACCTAAAAGTCAATTTTAGGAGGGATTACAGATGAGTCATTGGGAATGTGATCAGTCACACTTAAATGGGCTCAGGCTACCATGATGGTATTAGAGAATCTGGTCTAGTGCTCCCTATGTGGGCAGCTTTTTCATGGGGGTAGTGGGGTTAAAGGAAATTTAAATTTCATGTCTGGATAGAGTAAATGACTAGAGAATGTAAACAAAGACAAAACCCCAGATATCTATCTCCACATCATCTTTGCTTGCTTGATGCCCGACACCCCACTTATCTCATCTCAGTAGTCAATTCCAGTTATTTCCTGGGTTTGACCCAGGGGCCAGACAAGCATTCTTGAATACCCTTTCAGTTTCCAGAGCCTTTGCATAAACCAAATCACATTTTATTTTTTTTTTCCCTCATAACTACCCTTTGAGGTCATGAGGAAAGGTAGGATATACTTTCTCTATTTACAGCCCCTGAGGATTGATCCTAAATCACAGGGATTTGAACCTAAATTTTCATGGAATACTGACACCAAAGAAAGATACCACACAGAGCAGAGAGGCCCACTTTAGTGGACTTTTTGGGGACAATGTTTGAAGTAGCCCTGATAAGCTTTGTGGAGGAGGAGCCCTCCAGAAAACCTTGGTCATTGGGTTTTTTTTGTTGTTTTGTTTTGTTTTGTTTTTACTCTCATCCCCTGCGGTGTCAAGTTTACAGCTGCCAGACCATAAAATGCCACTGTCTTGTCACTCTGATTCTACATGAATTTATATCACGCTAAATATATTGCTGATACAGGAGTCTTCATTTTTAAAACAAGAGAAATGTGGGAGGAATGAGCCAGCTCAGCCCATCACTTCAGACTCTGCACCTGTTTCTCCACATGATCCTCATCGTCCCCTACCCTGCCAGGGACTCCTCCGCACTCAGGGAGACTGGGCTGGGAAAGAAGTGGAAGGAGGCTCAGAGTTTCCTCCTTCAGTATTCTTTTGCTGCCTGAGCTTTCCCTTTCAGTTACACAGCTTGAAAACAGGAGTGGCTCTTCAAAATCTAGGGGAAAGTGCACTAACCTGAGCTTCTTCAGTAGTGTGAAAGGTACTTCTCCCATCTGCCCTGCAAGTGCTTTGGTCAAAAGGGGGCAGCTAGCTCCCCTAGGGCATTTTCCTCCTTGCTTATGTGAATCTTTACCAGAGTTGGAACCTGTAGCTGGGAAATCAAAGCAAACAAGCCTATTTAAATAGTTACTTCTTGGCTCAAAATACTGACCAGAGCCCACAGCTTTTTGCTCTGATGATAGCTTAGAATGATTCACTGGGCTTCTAATTATGATTTGCTTTCATTTTTAAAAGGATACAATATAGTTACCAGAGTCAAGGACCCAGTGATAAGGAGTATGTGTCTATCCTGCCATTAGTTGTAACATTTTGTCTTTAGCCAGGGCAGAACAAAGAGGCCTACACAGGATGAGCTGGTACCAGCTCCCTGAGTATAGTCCAAGGCAGAAAATTCAAAATTCAGAGAATCCACATATTGTCAGCTTTTGCATAATTGTCCTATTTCTGTAGCCTCCTAGAGTCATTCAGCATGCTGAATTTCTAAGCTGGATGTTCAAATAGATTGCCACAAAAAAACTGTAAACCACGCATGGGTCTTAACCTGTCATTCCTACACAGTCTGAGGCCTTCCGAGTTTTTTGTTAATACATTTCTAGAATTAAGAATGTAGAATAAATAACAGGCCAAAAAAAATTTTTAATACTGGGGATTGAACTCAGGGCCATTCAACCACTGAGCCACACCCCCAGCCCTATTTTGTATTTTATTTAGAGACAGGATCTCACTAAGTTGCCTAGCACCTCACCATTGCTGAGGCTGGCTTTGAACTCTCAATCCTCCTGTCTCAGCCTCTTGAGCTGCTAGGATTACAGGCATATTGCCACGATGCCCGGCCCAAAAAATTAAAAAAAAAAAATTTAAAAGCCCATTCAAGAGTCTAGGAATACAAATACAATCACTGATGATATGAAAAATCACTTAGCTTTTCTTTCTTGGCTTCTTTACCCATTAAATGCTACCATGAAATTGATTAAAAAAAAAACACACACACACACAATAGTACTCATGTATTGAGCTCTTACAATATGCCAAACCCTGTATTAAGCCTTTTCATACATTTCTTTTTTTATTTTTAATTTTTTTGTAGTTGTAAATGGACATAATGCCTTTATTTTATTTGTTTATTTTTATGTAGTACTAAGGATCAAACCCATTGCCTCACACATTATAGGAAAGTGTTTTGCCACTGAGCTACAGCACCCCCCTGCCCTTTCATACCTTTTTTATTTAGCCCATGCAGCAATGTTGATCTAGGCCTCTACATCATGTCTAAAGACCAAAACTCAGATATGCCTATTTAAAGCCCTTACCTAGCTAGGTGTGGTGGTGCACACCTGTAATCCCAGTGGCCAGGAGGCTAAGGCAGGAAGATTTGTGAGTTCAAAGCCAGCCTCAGCAAAAGCAATGGCTCTAAGCAACTCAGTGAGACCTTATCTCTAAATAAAATACAAAATAGGACTGGGGATGTGGCTCAGTGATAAAGTGCTCCTGAGTTCAATTCCTGGTACCAAAGGGTGGCCAGGGGGAGCCCATACATGCCATATATCATTTACAAAAAGTTGACTGGAAAAAGGTCTTTATTTCAAAACATTGCCATTCTATAGCACTTTGTAGTTTTCAACTATTTTGTCAACAGCATCTTTTTTTGTTTGAGTCTCATAATAACTTCTCACTATTTTATGTATGAGGAAACAAACTACCAACAGATTAAATGATTGATGAAGATTCCAGAACTAATAAATATTGGAATAGCAACAAGAATTTAGGTCCTGTGATTCCTATCTAAGTGTGATATCCACTCCCATTACCCTTACATCCCTCTCTATTTCAGCAAAGAACCATGCACTGGAAGAGACTCCTGTGATTCTGAAGGCTACAGGTTCTCATTTTAGATTTGCAAAAAGTAAGATCCAAACAAGGGGAGCTACTTAGCCAAGATCACCCAACCAGCCAATAACAGAATTGGCCCCAGAAATCAGACTCCCGATATTCCCAGCTCAGTGACATCATTATTCTTTGCAAGTAAAATCATAATAAATAAAAGAATATTTGAAGGAAACATTTTTCAGTTTCTTTGGAATCAAGAAAGGGCAAGCATCAGAATGGAAAACCTTTGGGTCTTGATTCCTATCATCCACCTTTGCAGTATTTACTAAAAGATTTTGCTTCAAGAAGAAAATCACTAATCAGCCACTGATATTATGGTTATAGGATCACAAAGTAACTTTACTTTTCAGTTAATATGTTGTTTGCTAGTAAAGCTGTTGTTTTTATGTCAGTTAACATCGCTTTCCTAAAGAATAGTTTCTTTTTACAAATCAGAAACATCTCGCTAGCTGGGAGACAGAATGAATCATTATAGCATCTGACACTAGAGGGCGCTCCATGAGAAGGCTGGATGCACAGACTCCCAGGAGCCTCCAGATGAAGAAAATAAACAGGGAAAAGTTACAGATAGATACACCAGGCCATATGTGGCAAGCCACATGATGGGCTATGAAACGGTGTGTGTGTGTGTGTCTATCTTCGGTTTTATTTTTTGCTATTGTTTTAATGTAACCTTGATCCAGAGTAGGATTGACTTTTCCCACATACAGTATTTAATCTTTAAACTTTGAAAAGTGGGTATTATAATTGCTGCATTATAGATTAAGAAATTGAGGTGGGAGTTGTCGCTCAGTGGTAGAGCACTTGCTTGGCACGTGTGAGTCACTGGGTTCGATCCTCAGCACCACATAAAAATAAATAAATAAAAATAAAGGTATTGCGTCTGTCTACAACTAAAAAATATTTTAAAGAAAGAAAGAAATTGAGGTTAAATGAAACTAAATGATGTGTCCAAAGTCATGAATGTATTTTATTATTAAAATCCTTCAACTAATATTGTCAAAGCAATAGGGCTTTGATTGCTGAAGAACATAAAAATCCCTATTATCTGATTAAGTGCTTTTATTTGCAGAATTCCTTAGAATTTCTTTAGTTAGAACTTTGTTATTCCAAAACCTTGACCTTTTTCACTCCAGTCTGTCCAATATTTTTGCTATCCTAAACGTACCATTCTGGATCCCCTTCCTGACTTAATTTCAAATCCTCCCTTTTCTTCTTAAAATTCAGAGAAGACTATGATTTCACACCCTAGAGTGCTCTCCCCTGGGGCCTAGACGACTCCACCCTGGTCCTGACTGTAGGGGCTTACTGAGTTGTACAAGGTGCTTGATAAGCACTGGCCTGCAGTGGTTCTCAAATCTTCACAAGCGTCAGAATCACCCAGGTTACCTGTCCAACTTGCAGATGCCCAGACCCTAACCCAAGAAAATGTCTTTGTGTATTTAACAAGCATCTTGGGTGATTCTGATGTAGATAGCCAGTTCAACTCAAATGCATATTTTGGGGTGCTTTTAATGTTACAGACACTGTGCTGGACACTGGGAGATCAAAAATATATTAGACACAGTTCCTAAAGTTAAAGATGTGATATATAATGGCAAACTATTTTGTGATCTATATGCCAGTGTATTTAGCTATAAATAGGATACAAGAAATTATACTCTTGCATTCTTAGGGGAGTTCAAATGACTCTGGGCCTTATAATTGCCACATTATGTAAGATAAGTTTTTTTAGAGCATTGTATACTAGTTGGGTTCATCTCAACAAATTCAAGCATTCATGGAATTCTATTTCAGTTCATGTCTCCCCTTCTCCCTCCCCCATTCTCCTTCCTGACTCTACTGATCTTCCTTTTCTCATCTATGTTTTTTGTTTGTTTGTTTGTTTGTGGTGCTGGGGATTGAACCCAGGACCTTGTGCATACTAGGCAAGCACTCTACCAACTGAGCTCTATGCCCTGCCCTCATCTATGTATTTTTGATTGGTTCTTTCTACTTACACATAAAGGCAAAATTCCATGTGGTACACTTATATATATGCACATAGCATAATTTTTAAAAATGTATTTTCCATATCCTCTCCTTTCTCAATACTCCTCTCTTCCTCTTGATCTTCTTCTTTTACTCCACTGATCTTCCTTGTATCTTTATGATATCTCATCTTCCCTTTCTTCTTTCCTTTATTTTGCTCTAGGTTACACATATGAGAGAAAACATTCAACCCTTGATTTTCTGAGACTGAAATTTCACTTTGCGTGATATTTTCATTTTTCATCTGTTTACTAGCAAATACTATAATTTCCAACTTTAGTGTGTATATATACCACAAGTTCTTAATCCATTCATCTTTTGACAGGCATCTGTGTTGATTCCATAATTTGTCTATTGTGAATCATGCTGCTGTGAACATTGAGGTGGCTGAAACACTATAGTATGCTGATTTTAGTGTAAGACAAATCTTAAGAAGCAATGAGCTTAATGGGAAAAAGCCAGATGTTAAAAGCCCCACAAACCCATGTGGGAATCTCATAGCCACCTGCTCTTAGTAATCATGCCACCAGCAGCCTGGGCTACATCTTTAAAGTATGAATAATAATAATAATAATAATAATAATAATACCACCAATCCTGGCATACACTAACAACAGGTAACATTCTTAAGTGCTATGCCAGGCACTCTGCAAAGCACTTTTTATGCATTATCATGTCTAATCCTCTCAGTTATCTAATTTAAGTGCCATATCATTCACATTTTTCCTACTGAGGAAACTAGCTGTTAAGGACTGAATATGTGCCCCCTAAAAATCATATTCTGAAGCCCTAACCCTCAGTGTGGCTGTATTTGGAGGTGAGACCTCAAAAGAAATAATTAACATTAAATGAGGTCATAATGGTAGGTCCCTGATCCAAAAGGGTTAGTGTCCTTATAAGAAAAGACACAAGCTAGACATGGCAGCTCACACCTGTAATCCTAGTGACTCAGGAGGCTGAGACAGGAGGATTAAAAATTTAAGACAAGCCTATCTCAAAAAAAAAAAAAAAAAAACTTTAAAAGGGTCTGGGTAGGTAAGTCAGTGGTACAGTGTCCCTGGGTTCAATCCACAGTATCACAAAAAAGGAAAAGAAAGAAAGACATCAGAGAACACCCCCACTCAGTGAACACCCCCATATGAGAAAACAATGAAAAGGCAGATGTGTGATTTAAGGAGAAAGTCCTCAGGAGACATCAAGCCTACTAGCACCTTGATTTTAGACTGCTAATCTCCAGGACGATGAGAAAACATATTTCTGTTGTTTGAGCCACATGGTTTATGATATTTTATTATGGCAGCCTGAAATGACTCATACACTAGCTCAGAAAGATTAAGACCCAGATAATAAATCATATAGCAATAATTTGAACCTGGGACTAGCTGATGAATTAATTAGATAATGCAGGTAAAATCCTGGCCTGGTGCCTGGCAAGTAGTAAGCCTTCCATAGAGGGTTTCTAATATTCTTAGTGCACCACATAAATTGAATCCACGGGATTACTGCTGTTGGGGTAAGTTATTCTCCAAGATAGCAAGGAAGGGTGGGTTCCTGTGTAGTTGGGTTCATCTCAACAAATTCATGCATTCCCGGACAGGACACAATCAGAGTCAGGAAAGGAGCCCAGTGTGCCACCAGTGCTACACCTGCTTCCTGGACATAGGAGATATCAGCCCCGGATCCCTCTTCTTGTAGAACCATAGCATTATGGGGTCATGAAGGCCTCACAGGTCCCCCATTCAGGTTCCCATCTGCTGCACACATCCCTTCCCACATTCCTGCCAAGTGCCTGTCTCTGACTTAATCTGTCTCAACTTTACCCACTACCTGCACCAACTCTTCACATTGCTGTTGGGTAGGGAGAGTAGGAGATAGAGCCTGAGTCCAAAAGTTATCATTGCTCAACACTTTCAAGATCCATACATCCACCCCATCTGTCCCATTTGGGGCCTGCCTGGAGTAGAGATCACTGCTACATAACCAAGGGGAGACTGCATCTCCTCCCTGCCTACTACAGAAAGAGTCACTCCTCCCCACCCCTCTTCCCTCCTTGTTCCTGAGGAGACAGTGAGAGGCAGGAAGGGGTCATGTGTTTGTGAATCCAAATAATCCTAGGTGCAGGCAAGACAGCCCCTAGGCCCAGGGGTACTGGCATGGTCAGCATCCCCTGAGTGGTGGTTATCAGAAGACAGCTGGCTCAGAAAGCTGGTCACACAAAAACTTGCACCAGCTCAATCCATAAGATACACCTCCCAGCCAGCTTCTAAGCCACATTAAAGCTACTAGCTACAGTGTGCTCATTGGAGACTAATAGTCATCTCGAAGGCTCTCCTCAACTTCCATGCCCAACATAAATCCTGGGGAAAGAGGTGTCTGAATACTAATTTGCTGCAGCTTGAGCCTTCCTAGTTTAGCTTTCAGCCCAGGGGAACATTAGCAAGGGGCAAGTATCTCACTTCCTGCTATATTCACACACTGATGATCTGTTTGTCTTCTCTTTTCTATCAGCACGTGGCAGGTGAGGCCTAATCATCATTTGATGAGTCAGGATAACTGTCTTCAAAGGGCCGGTGCCTCCAAATGGTACTGTCCTTTAGATTTTTCACTCCCTACTCTTTCATGAAATTGTATCAGGATCCTGATATTCTAAGCAGACAGGAGTCAGGAACATATATTGGGAACATATATTATCACTGGTAGCTTATATATACAAGATGCTTAATAAAAGCCAAATTGAATTGGGGGCTGGTATATAGCTTGGTGGTAAGAGTTCTGGTCTAGCATGCACAGTCTTGGTTTCAATTCCCAGCACTGGGGGAAAAAAAAAAAACTTGAAAGTGAGTGTGACCCTTGGAAGCAGGGCTCTGCACCCCCAAGGTCTCTTTCTGGGCCTCCAGCCTATCCCTCCTACTGGGGTCCCACAGCTCCTGCAGATTGCAATTGTGAAAACTTCCCCCAGACCTCATCATCATTTCTTCCTAATAGCTTTAAGACTTATGCTTAGGCTATTTTTAACTTGTCCTTTCTTTTAAAAAAAAATTACACCAGAGGAGCTTAATGAGCCCCATTTGGCTTTTTGTAGAAAAAGAAAATTTGCAGACATTAACCAATAACTGCTACAGAACACCATGGCTGGCTGGCACGTCTCTTAAAACCAGCCTTTTTTCCTCTTCAATACAATAGTTTATTTTTGGATGACAGCCCCCGCACATCACAAATATGCCACATTGCGGTTGATTGTGAACTTAAAAGAAAAATGAACATCTAGGTGAGAAGGTTAGAAAAAGCACTCAGGGTGCAGAAGGCAAGGTGGGGAGGAGGGAAGACTACTGTGTGCTGAGAAGTCCTGGATGCCTGAAGCTGCTTCCAGCACTCACACCGACACCATGTTTTCTTTCTTTCTGCTCCCCAGCCCTGGAACTGGGGATGGAACCAAGGGCCTCCCACATGCTACACAAGTACTCTACCACTGAGCTACATCCCCAGCCTTTTTTTATTTTTATTTTGAGACAGGGTCTTGCTAAGTTGCCCAGGCTGGCCTTCAACTAATCATCCTCCCGCCTCCCAAAGCTGGGATTACAAGTGTTCCACCACACCTAGCCACCTGCACATTGTTTAACTGTGCCTCTAATCAGCCAGCAATATAAATAAATGATAGGAATTAAGTGGGAGAAAGCAAATGACATTTCAGATTTTTGTTTATTATCATGAAAAACTAACACATACAAACCACACCTCCACCAACAATTTAAATAAGCCAAAAGATAGAAGATAAAAAAGAATATGCAGAAGATAAAAAAAAAATAGTGGCAATAAACATCTCAGCTGTCCCATTCACCAAAACTCAACAGTCCACTGGGGTCAAAGGTGATTTCAGGAAAGGTTCCTAGCTGTTGCATGGCACAAGGTCCAAGGCACAAGTTGTAGCACTGCCCCTGGGATTGTCAACAGCAGTTGGACATGACTGCTGGCTCTCTGGACTTTAGCTAAAGAATTGTGAATGCCTTTTTAGACATGACAGTAAGGCCCAATCATCTTCCTGCTCACACCCAGCTCTGCTGTTGTTCCAAATCGCCGATTACCAATTACGGTCTCTGTCAGATTTCCCACTTTTAGGAACTCAGCCAGGACTTTATCTAATGGAGTCTAAACAAATGCTCTCTGTTTTGGAGTCTCCGGCTGCAGTTTGAGGCATGCATAGTCTTTGTAACTGTTCTTGGTGTGTCTAAGGTCTAGTGGAAAGAGAGGGAGGTATTTAAATTTCATCAGAGGAAAAAGCTTCCTCCTTAGAGAAACAGCTCATTCTCTCTGAATTGTGTTAGGGTTATATTGCACCATTCTATAGAATTTTTGTTCAGAATCCATGTTATTTCAAACATCCCATGAAAGTTTAGAAGATAAAAGTGTTTTCTCAGAACACAATAAAGTACTTTTGGGACATCTTGGCTAAAAGAAAAGATTCTTAGGATGATTTCTTAGCATTACTATAAAATTATTTGTGATGAAAAGGAACATGAAGTATTCTTATTCATGATGCATACAACTTTGATTAATTAATCAAGAGAAGACAGGATAAGAAGAGTAATTCTTTTGAGTTTCCACTCAAGTCTAGTGCTCATAATGAGAAAGGCAAAGAGTCTCATGTGTAGACTCTTGATGAGTGATTAAAAAGCCAATAAACCTGCATTTAAAAAATGTAAGAAAAAGCAATTTTCTAAGGGCTTTATTTTCATGTTTGCTATTGAGGAAAAAAGCAAAGCCCAAGGTTTTGCTTTATGCACAATGTAAACAGAAACTGTGTAATTCTTACTCAAGGACTCATTAAAGTTAGGTTAAAAGGGGACTGTCCCTGGTTACGTGATAGAATGAAGATTAAGATCAGCTCTGTGCTTGTACTTGTGCTGTTCCCTCTGCAGGAAGGATCTCTCCTGCCTTTTCTATGAGGTGAACTCCTATTCATCCTTTAGGACCCAACACAAATATCTCCTCTCTGAAGGTTCTCTTGATATAGAATAAAATATTTCCATTTGCATTTCTGTCCCTCTTCACTGGACTATGAGCTCTTAAAGAATCAGTAAGTACTGAATAAATGTTATTATTATTTATAAAGTATGTAAATAAATGCTTGTTGAATATTCATATATGGCAGTGGCAAGGAAAATAAATAAAAATTATTGAGGGTGGGCATTTGTTCATAAGCTTAATGATCATTGACCCATCGCTGTGTAAAGCAGTCAGTGGGAGAGACTGAAGAAACAGAAAAATAGTCTAGTCCTAGTTGGAAGAGTCAAAAGAAACACACTCTTTTTCTCTAATATGTGGATGCTAGTTCACAATAAGGATGGGGGGCCCTAGAGAAGAATAGAGTTACCTTAGATTAGGAAGAGGGAAGTGAAGGGAGGGAAAGGAAGGGGATATGGAGATAGGAAGAATAGTACACAGACATTATTACTTTATATGACTGCATGACCAGTGTGATTCTACAACAGGTACACTCAGGAAAATGAGAAATTATATTCCATCTATGTATGATATATCAAAGTACATAGATGCATTCTACTATCATATATAACTAATTAAATTTTAAAAATTAATTAAAAAAAACACACACACATGAAATAGCAGGAGACACACAAAACACCACCTGATACATCTTGCAGTCAGTGGTTCCAGGTAGTGAGGTGTGTGTCAAAACTGACTTTTTCAGTTCTACCCCTCCCCAAGAGGACCACCAATTTCATTTTTCAGTTGTTCCTTACCCTACCTTGCTCTTTGTTCTGGTTGTTAAAAGGCGCTGGAAGTCTGGGCGTTCAAATAAATTTTCTGGTTATTAAACATTGGCAACTAATTTTTTAAAGTTTAGAACACTGTGCATTAAATCACACCTGTAGGCTGAGTGTGGTGGTATGCCCTTGTAATCCCAACTGGTCAGGAGGCTGAGGCTGGAGGGTCTCAAGTTCAAGGCTAGTCTGGGCAATTTAGTGAGACCCTGCTTCAAAATAGAAAGTAAAAAGGCCTGGGGATGTAACTCAATAACAAAGCGCCCCTGGGTTCAATCCCCAGTACCAAAACAAACAAACAAACAAAAAACAAACCAACAACAAAATAACACCTGCAGACTTTGGGGATACAGTTTGACATCCAGGTGTCACACGAAGAAAAGGGAAACTAATAACAGTTAACTCACAAAACTCTTACTCTAGTAGAAAGAGAAAAAAGAGCAAATTTTAGGAGATGGGCAAATATTGGTGATGAAATTGTTAAGAGGAACTGCCTACAGTGTGCTAAAAATAAACTTCTAGGGTCTGATGATGTAGAGGAAAAAAACAAACTCCAATCAGTTTTTCCCATACCCTCACTCAACAACAATCAATCAAAAGATTTTTATGATCTCAAAAAATCATAAAAAGGGACCTCTTTCAATGAACCAACAAGAAATTGATTCTGCAGAGAACACTAGCTGGGTTTGTTTTTGTTTTTGCTTAGTAACGGTGATTTAACCCAGATCTTTACACACACTGGGCAAGTACTCTATTACTGCGTTTCATTCCCAGCCCTTTCATTAATATTATTTTATTTTGAGACTGGGTATTGCTAAAATGCCCAGGCTCTCCTTGAACTTCTTGTTTCAGCCTCCTGAGTTGCTGGGATTATAAGTGTGTGACAACAAGTGTCCTGGCCATTGTCCTAATTCACTTCAATTCTGAACTATCTACTTTGGAGATAGCATAGGATCCCACAAATTGAGGGCTTCATCTCAAGGACTGCCTATCCTTGCTTTTAATTGCCAATTGCAAGCCCCAGGTTGTGTCCTATGCTTTGGAAACATAAGCAGTTATAAACTGGGGTTCCCATCACTTCCTCTTCAGGTTTAATTAATTTACTAGAGCAGCTCACAAAACTCAGGGGAACATGTTTACTGGTTTATTACAAGGGACACAGTTGAAGCAATGCATAGGGCCAGATATAGGGGAAGGAGCATGGAGCTTCCACACCCTCTCTAAGGAACCTCTACAAGCTTAGCTCTCTAGAAGTTGCCCACACCCCTGTCATTTTGGGGTTTTTTGGAGGCTTAATTACATCCACATTAAGTTATTGAATCCTGGTAATCAACTTAACCTTCAGCCCCTCTCCTTTTCCTAGAAGTTGGGTGTGGGGCTAAAAGACCCAACCCTCTAATCCTGCCTTGGTCTTTTAGGATTAGCCCCATCCTGGAGCTACTGGGGGCTGACAGTCATCAGTCAATACATTAACATAAAAAGGAACTTATTACTTAGAACAGTTCAAGGATTTTAGGAATTGTATGATAGGAAATGGAATCAAATATGTATTTCATAATATCACACAGTGAATATCATGAAATCTCAGGAATGGAAGGTACTTGGTCACCTGGTCTCATGTATGGATTATTTAGACTCATGATTTTAGCGTCCCTATAGTAGTCAGGGCTCTTTAGAGAGTCAGACCCAATAGGATACAGATGGAAGGTGTGGAGGGGTAGTGGGGAGAGGAGAGAATGAGAGAAAGAAAGAGGGAAAGATAGATGGGTAGATGAATGAGAGAGGATTTATTATGGGAATTGACTTGTGTGAATTATGGAGGCTGAAAAGTCCCACGATATGCCTTCTGCAAGATGGAGAACCAAGGAAAACAGTGGTATGATTCAGTCTGACTCCAAAGATCTAAGAACCAGGCAAGCCTATGGTATGACTCTCAGTCTGAGGCCAAATATTGAGATCCTGGGGTTAGGGTTGGGAGTGCTGGTCTACATCCTGGTGTCCAAAGGCCTGACTACCTGAAGGTCTGACATCTTGGGGCTGGAGAGAATGAGCAACTCCAATTCAGATGGGAAATCAACTTTGCCTTTCCCCTGCCTTTTTTGTTTTATCAGGGTCCCCAACAACATGGATGGTGCCTTCTCACATTGGGTGAGGGCAGATGTTCATTATTCAGATCACTGATTCAAATGTCAATTTCTTCCAGAGACATACCCAGAAATAATGCTTTATCAGCCATCTGGGTATCCACTAACCCAGTCAAGTTAACACATAGATTAAGCAACACTTGCTTGTGGCTAAGGCTCCCTGCCTGAGCTGTGCAAGGGCAACAACTTCAAGAATGATCAGAATGAAAACAGGAAACTCCATATGCTAGAGGTCTGCATTGCCCAAAGAGCAGCTTACAGTAGGAAAGTGCTGACTTTAAGGTTCATGACTGCAACCTCCCCATCTAAACTTTATTTTCACACCCTTGCCATATCACACGGCTGTGAGGCACTATCAGATAAAGTTTCAAAACAATGCTCAGATGCCACAACCCTTTAAACTCAGAACACTGGAATTTACCCATGAGAAAGAAACCCCCACAGGCGGGCTTCTTTCTTCCTGTTGTCTCTTCCTGTTGTCTAACTCCAGCACTGCTCAGCCTCATCTTGACATTTCAGATTTCTGGCTCCCTCATCTTCTCTTCCCACAGTCAAGAGCTGTGAGGAGCTACCCCAGCCCAGTGAGTTCCGTGTGGATTTTTTACATATTCAACTCACCAGTTGAAAACAACAATCACTCTTCCTCTTTCCACATGACCCTACAAATTAGCTTGCTCTGGTGCCTCTTTAAGAATTTCCCAATTCCTTTTTATGGTTATTTTTCTGCGGATTTTTGTGCCATTTCAACATTCAATTGGCAAAACTATAATTAAGACTACCACTCGCTATTTTATGTCACATCTGTGTTCTTTCATTCTCACTCAAACCTTTTATTTAGCCAGATTATAATACATAGCAACCTCACTGCACAACATGACAGTTTTAAAGTAAATAATGTTAGGGGGAAAAATGAATGTTTAATCTACTCCAACTTATTCTTTTCACTCTTATGTTACTTTGCTTAAATATTTTCCTCAATAAGAATATAATTTAGGACTTTGGAATTACTGTTTTGTAATTTTGTCTGCTGGTTAATTCAGATAGATTATTTTCCCTCAAGGGAAACTAGGAAAATGGTAATGTTTGCCACTAGGTTTCTTCTCTTGCTATGCAAAATACTAGGTGCTATTTTAGGGACAGTTATGATTTAAAAACTGAATATGAATGCATTTTCTCAATTAACAAATATTCAGGGAAGAGCATGATATGGAAAATTCTCTTCCTGAGAAACTTTTTTGATGTTTGCTATTGATTAGAAATCTAAAATTAATTCATTAATTCGTTAATAATTGCTGACTTTTCCCTATATGCCAAATGCTAAACATTTTTCAAAATATATGGGGCATACAAGTAAGCAAAACAGATAAAATTTCCTGTCTACAAATGTCTTATATTCTAGCAGGGAGAAATAAGATATATATATATATATATATATATATATATATATATATATATATATATAACATAGCAAGTGCAGGGCCTGGATGTGCATGTCTGTAATTCTAGTGGCTCTGGAGGCTGAGGCCAGAGGAGGATCACAAGTTCAAAGGCAGACTCAGCAGCTTAGCAAGGCTCTAAGCAACTTAGTGAGAGAGATCCTGACTTGAAATAAAAATTTAAAAGGGCTGGAGATGTGGCTCAGTGGTTTTAAGGGCCCCTGGGTTCAATTCCTAGTACAAAACAAAACAAAACCAAAAAACAAAAACAAACAAAAAATCCTAGAGTGTGCTTACACAAACTAAAATGGCTATGACATTACTAGTTGACTTAATCTTATGGGATCACTATCAGTGGTCTGTTGTTGCCCCAAACAATGTTATAGCTTTATACCACTTATAAGACTATATTAAAAGGTAGAGCCAACTGTATTTCATGATTATTTAGATGTGGATTGCAAGAGAAAGAGTCAAGGATAACGCCAGATCTTTTAGCCCAAGCAAGCATAAGGACAAAATTGCCACTTAGATAGGAAGAAAACTGTGGGATGCACAGGCAGAAACCACGAGTTCAGTTTTGATTATTTTAATTTTGAGATACCTATAAGATGTCTAAGTGGAATAAACCAATTAGCCAACTGGAAGCATAAATTGAAGCTCAGGAGAAGGACTGAGAACTGGAGATAGAAACATGGAGTTGGCCTAAAGAGGGAATTCAAAGCCCTATTAACTGGACAGGCTTATTGAAGGGAGTGAAATTTATATTTGAAATTCATATTCATATTTGGTGTTGTGGAAGGCTGCAGAAGGCAGACCACTAAAGAGGTAGGAGTGCTCAATGGTGTGAGATGCTGCTGAGGGGTCAATTAAGGACCAAGAATTGCTCACTGTATTTAGCAAAGTGGAAGTTTTCAATTACCATGGCAAGATCAGCTTCAGTGATACTTTGAGAGTAAAAACCCTGATTTAATTGAGTTTAAGAGGAAAAGGGAAGACAGGAATTGGAGACAATAAGTATAGACAATTTTTTTTTTTGACATGCTGAAGTGCAAAAGTCAGAAGAGAAATGGGGTAGCGAAGGCAAGGTCAAAGGAAATTTTATTACTTAAAATAAGAGACAATGGGCTGGGGATATGGCTTCATGATACAGCACTTGCTTCACACATGTGAGGCCCTGAATTGAATCTCCAGCACTGCAAAAACAAACAAACAAAATGAGATACAGTCAGTTACAAGGCTGAGACAAGAAGATCCCAAGTCCAAGGCCAGCCTCAGCAACTTAGAGAGACCTTGTTGCAAAATAAAAAACATAAAGGACTGGGGATGTAGCTCAATGGTTGAGTGCTTCTGTGTTCAACCCGCAGTACCTCCTCAACAAGAGAAAGAGAAATGGCATCATTTTTTTTTTAAAGGTGATGATAAGAGAAAAATACACAGTCGAGTAGAGAGTGGACAATTGCTGCAGTTATCCACGGAGACTGGATGAGTTCTAGTGCAAGTGCACTAACCAGCTTTTGATAAGCACACGGACAGTTTATTCATAGTAGTAGCAGGCAGGAAAGCAGAGTATGTGCATACAGCGTTGCAGGCAGTTGAATTTGGTGTCTCTATACACTTTCTTTTTATTTTTTTTCTTAATTTAGTGTTAAGAGGGTATTTAATTCTACCAATGAAGAAGCAGGAACCTGCTCACCTAGATAGGCAATCTGAATTTTACCACTCTACGAATTTATTTGAGAAAGCATGGATTCACTCCTTTCTTCTCATTCTGGTTAAGAATGTACCCTTAGTTTTTCTAGCTTAGATTATACCAACTTATTTCTAACTAGAGCAGTTTGGCAATTTCCTTCCTCTTTGGACTTTATGTTATGTCATATTTTCATGGGAAATTACCCCACACACTTTACCCAGTTCTATTTCTTCACAGTTTCTCCTCCATCCACCTGCTTTTCTCTACTCTGGTCTCCATCATTTTACTTTCCTTAGGTGTGAATAAGGGAGACAATTTGCTTCCTATCTCCATGGCTAAGAGTTTATATAAATCTAAGAAGCGACATGGTTTTAATTCTTCTAAAGAGAGAATAGGAACGAGAAGAAAGTTAGAAGTTGCACAAGGGAGGAAAGAAGATGAGAAGGATCTGCTTTATAATTTGCCTAGTTGAGCTTCTGCTAGTAATTCAAAGCATTCTACGTGCATTTCTTGCCCTTTTAAAATATGAAGGTGCTCTAGATATTGCACATTATGTTAGCTATGGTATTAGTACAGCCATAATAGATTCATGTGGCACACTTATCATATGTGGACATAATTATAATAGGTAATACTTAATGAGCTGTACATATTTTTCAGGCACTTGGCTAAGTCCTTTCCATATATTATTTCATTTAACCATTGCGTTTATACTAACCTGAGATATGTACTATTATCCCATTGTAGAGATGAAGAAACTAAGAGAGATGAGAGTAAGAGAGAGAACAATTTAAAATCCTTCAGCATTAATAACACTTTTTAAGCAAATATATTCTAAATTTATTTGTGTAAGGTTAGCTGGTATATATCTAGCTTTGGCCTCTTTGCCCCAGAGCTATTTCTCACTTTATGAAGAAGTCATTGTGATATTATTAATAAGCTACCCCAGTGTATCTGGGACAAATTTATAAGTTTGATTTCTGCACAATCTTCAAAATGTTAATAAATTATTGGCATTTATATTGCTTATCATATGTTAGCAACTCTACTAGGTAATAAAAAAAGGAAGAATGCAAAATTATTCCTTCAAGGAGTTCTGTTTCTTCTCTACTAGAAATGTCAATTATTCATTAATTCATTCAATAAGTATTACTGAGAATCTTCAAGCATGTTAACTGCTATATAGAGTTCATGTAAGCACAAATCAACTTAGAATTATAATACTTGGAAAAAGAAGATGAGTAAATAATGGTCTGTATAATACATGGTTCTCTTAAACAGGTCTATGATTAAGTGCTTGGACTTTGACCGCAAGGCTGCTAGAATTAGAAGTCTAGCTCTACCACCTAAAGGCTGTGTGATCTTGACTATTTCCATAACCTAAGCCTTGGTTTGCCATCTACAGATTGAAGATACTTACTATCTATCTCATATAGTCACTATGAAGACTGAAAATGACACAAGTATTTAGAACAGTGTGTGTATACTAGTTGTGTAACCACTGTGTATTAGCTATTGTTATTATTCTGATACAGATTTACCATGTGCAGGAACAGTTACTAATTCCTCACTATAACAACTCAGTAAAGGCAGTAGCTCCATATATTTTGTAGATTAGATCTTCCTCGAAGACTCATTGTATTTCCTACACCCCTACCCCTATAGAAATGTCTGCATAGCCTCAGATCCCTTTTCTACCACATTTCTTAATTTTGAACCCAATGTCAGACCAATTATTTTCCTTTGTTGCCTATTTCCTTATAGTTTTCCTTACGTAAAAGGGAGAGGTGACAGGTTTTCTTATACGTTTTGTTTTTACATCTTAAACTATTAGAGATATTTTTCATTATTTGCTATGGCAGTTTTTTCCCCCCAAATGCTGGGGCTCCAACCTAGTGCTCCCATATGCTACACACCCCTAATCCCAATGATAGAGTTCAAAATAACTTTATATCTGCTATAGTCAGAATCCTTGTGTCCCCCCAAAATTTATTTGTTGAAATCCTAACTCCAAAAGTGATGGCATTAGGAGATGGAGCCCTTGGGAGGTCATGAAGACAGATCTCTCAGGAATGGGATTAGTGCCCTTACAAAAAAAAGCCTAAGAAAGACCCATGCACACCTTCAACCTTGTGAGGACAGAAGTGAAAAGGCGCCCTCTATGAACCAGTCTGCCAGTGCTTTGATCTTGGACTTTCTAGCCTCCAGAACTGTAAGAAATAAATTTCTGTTGTTTCTTAGCCAACCAGTTTACAGTATTTGTTATAGCACACTAAAAAGCTAATGTCTTAAGTGATTTTTATTATGTTTCTGATTATCAAAATAATATGAGCTCAACATAAAAACAATTGGAATATACAGAACTTGGTAACAGAAAGTGAAAGGCCCTAGTAATCCTACATCCAGAAGCAACCACTATTAATAGCTTGTCATATATGCTTCCAGATTTCTTCTAGGCTTGAGTAACTATACATTTTAATACAAAAACAATGAGATCATACTCCTCAAATGATTCTACAGTGTCTTTCTTTTCATCTAGAAATTTTGGATATCCTTCCATGCAGGTCAAAGTGAATCTATCTTATTTTTGTTAATGGTAATTGAAGGCATCCTACAGATCTTGTATAATTTGCTTAAATAGTTATCTACTGGGATTTACTAAGATTTTTACACCATTACATGTTTCTACTATTATGAACAATATGCGGTAAACACAATTGAACATTTATTTTTATACAAATATTTTTACATAATTTTTTGCACAAATATTCTCAACATATAAATTCCTAGATGTGGAATTGCCTATTCAAAAATAATACATACACTTTATTATTATTATCATCACCATCATTATTTATACTGGAGATTGAACCTAGGGATACTTTATCACTGAACTACATCCCCAGGCCTTTATATTTTTTTGAGACAAGATCTTGCTAAGTTGCTGAGGCTGGCCTTGAACTTGTGATCCTCCTGCCTCATCCTCCCAAGTCACTGGGATTACAAGCATGTGTCACCACATCTAACTAAAATACACATACTTCATTGACAATTCCCAAATTGTCTTCTTAAAAGGATTTGTCCAATTTACCTTCACATTCATAATGTGTGAGAATGCCTGTTTTTGACTGCTCTTCTTTCTTTCTTTTGAGATGGGGTCTCACTATGTTGCCCAAGCTGGACTCAAACTCCTGGTCTCAAGTCATTTTCCTGCCTCAGCCTCCCAAGAAGCTGGGACTACAGATGTGTGCCATCTTGCCTAGTTATACTTGAATGTTTTCTGAATATAATCTTTTCTTTTCTCAATTTATACCAATTTTGAATCCTTCCCCCTTTCTTTTTCCAAGTCTGGAGTCACAGTTTAAAACCCAGGGAAGATTGAAGAAAGTAGCAAAATACAGGAGAGTATTTTCACCAACAGCAAAATATTCTAAACTAATTATAATAGTGAGGTATGTTCAATCAAAATATCACATCACTAGTTAACAGTTTTAAAACTGTTAAACCTGAGACTGTAATTAGATCACTTGCCATACACCCACTGCCCATGAACTTCCTCTTTGGCAGTGCGCATGGAATAGGAGAGGCTGTTGGTATGAGGATTAGGAAGGAAAGGGAGAAAGCAAGAGGAGGGCAGGGGGCTCCAAATCTGGTGTCATCTTGTAACTATCCAGGGGCAGCCCCTTGTGTATTCTGGACCTCTGCTTCATGCTTCTCTCTAAGACATTGCTCTTTACTCTTAGTGTCTGATGCCCAGATGCTCACCATCCAAGGGTGAGTCGAGTCTGTCGCCTCCACTTTCAAACCTTTTCTGACACCCTAGAAAAACCATTCTCCTCCATGCCTCACTATTTCTGACCCACACTTTCCTGACTACCTGTAACATTTTGTTTAGATTGCTTATTAAGGAAATTTAGATCTGAGTAAATGTTGATTGAACGTTTGCTGACATGGAGAAATCTTAGTAGAGAGATGAGACTTCCCATTGTTTCCAGAAACATACGGGTTCAGATAAAAGGAGATATTTAAGTATTGGGCAAAATCATTTATTTCCTTTCAGCCAAATACTTCCAAACTTCTTTCTCCACCTAGGAACGACTGCAAAGGAACTTCAACCTTACGACAAAAATAAAAAGGAAAACAATCAAGTTGGAAAACACATATTATCACAGAACAATTTTTTTCACCGCCTTCTTCATATGTAAGACAATTTTCTGTTGAAAGGGACTTGTGGAAAAGGGGCAGACTGAGATGAAATAAAAATCTGACTCCTAACATAGATTTAATAGCAGAGGCAGATCGGATGAAGCTGAGAAATTGTGTACGCAGAGATTCAGTTGCATGTGCCCCATATCCCAGGTAAGAACTTTCTACTTAGAGTTGGAAGGTACTTAAATGACTTTTTATGTAATCCCGCACCCCCCAAGTCTTTTTGTTTACACAATCTGCTCCTTTGCAGAAAGGATGAAGCTTCCAGACCAAGCCTCGCTGCTGACAGAACAGACTGCCTGGCACCGAGCCCAGCCCAGGTGTGCATTTGATAGATCAGTATTACGCCGATAACGATATTCGACTGCCATTCTTCGCCCCTTGCACCTGCTGGATGTCTCAGTCTCCCGCCGACAGCCCCCGACCCCGGACCACCTCCCTGGCTCCCTGGGGTCAGCCCGAAGGCGCCCCCTTCAGAAGCGGCAGGACCCCCGGCGGGCGCGGCAATGCAAGCGGGGAAAGTGCTCGCAATCACATGGAGGCCCGGGCCCGCCCTATTGGCTGCGGCCGGGCCAGTCGCGACGCTCGCTGGCTGCGGTTGGTCCCAGAGCTGCAGCGCCTGCACCGGCCCGGAGTCCATGTTACGCTTTGTCTAATTCCCCTCGTTACAGAGTCATGTGCTGCTGCTCTCGTCGCCGCCGCTGCCGCCGCCCGTGGTGCCCCGGCTCCTCCGCCGCGCTTCGAGGTGGCAGCCGCGGGAGGGGCCGCGGGAGCAGGGTCCAGGGCGCCGCGCGCCTTCGCCGCTTCGGCGCGTCCCGGTGCAGCCGCCGCCCGCCGCAGGTGATGCCGCCACCTCCCGTCTCAGCATAAGCCGTGGCTCGGCGGCCGAGCTGCCTGGGCTGCCTCTCAAGGTTGGTACGCAACTCTTCGGGCCCCGAGGCTGCGAGGGAGGGCAAAGCGCAGGTGGAGCCGCGCTGGAACCCGAGCGCGCCAGCCCGGCGCAGGCGTCCTGCCTCCCTGTGCGCGGCCCCGCAGCCGGAGCGGAGGCTGCGGCCGGGAACTCGTTCGGGGACCCGCGAGGGGTGTCAGGGGGAGAGGGCGGCAAGCGGGGACGTGCTCCCGCCTCTGGCCGCCCAGGCCCGGGAGATTGTTCCGCTTTCGGGAGTCTGAGTGGCAGGCGACTCGGCTGCCGGCTGTGGGCCCTGAGGGAGGCGAGTGCCGACTGCTTCCCGGCGCGCGCGCGCTCCCTTCTCCGCCTCCTTCCGCCCAATCGGAGGAGCGGGAGAGCGGGTTACAGCTCCTTAGATTCATCCCGGAGGTGGGTGTTCAGTGTCTGGCCTTGTTGGCCGGGTGCCCAGAAGGTGAGCCCTTTAACTTCTCCAGAAACGCCTCCTCTCCGCCTCCGTCCCGCGCCGGGTGGGCCGCGCTGGGAGCCCCACGGGGTGGGGTGGGGAGGGGAGGTGAAGGCTCAGGCCCCGCCTCCCGCGTCTGGGGGAGGGAGCTGGGGCCGCAGGTGCACCCAGCCCGCCGCGGGCCGTCTCTGGGTTGAGTACCGGTATAATCCGCTTCTAGCTTGTTTGGAAGCATGGGCTCTTGGGAGCGGGACTTGTGTTTGAATCTTATGCTGGGGCTTGGAAAGCAGGGAAATTGGGGTGCTTGCCCAGAGGACCATCGCCTCCGGTTAGTGGAGAGTTGATGGAGGCCACCCTCTTTTATTTGGGGTATATCTAGCAGATAAATGAGATTTTTTTTTTAATTAAAAAAAGCCATCTGCAGTGAAGAAGAACTGCTTCAGGTCGAGGGGAGGAGAGGTAGGTTCTTGCTGGAGAGGGAGAGGTGGGGTGTGAGGTCCCACTAGTTCTCACGCAGTTGGGGCGTGTGTGGCCAAAAATGGGGAGGTAGGGTTACGGGAAAGAAAAAACAAGCACGAAGAAGAGAAGAGCGGAGAAGGAGTATGTAGGAGGTTGGCAGAGTATTGGGGAATAAATATTGGGGAGTCCTAGCCAAGTGACCCAAGAGCCACTGGGTTCTTGGGTGCTGTTCCTTCGCAGATTTCCTCCTCCTTGACTTGAAAAATATTTTTTCATTGGGCAAGAAAGCTGTGAGGACATACTTTTGAAGAATGTAGAAGTAAAGAGCTGACTTTTGGAAACTTTCCTTGGCAGCTTTAATAATAAAATTCCATTCAGGCATCATTTATTGAGCATCTGTTATGTTTTGTGCTGGACGCTGAGTCTGGACGTTTGTGGGAGTAGTGAGGGCTGTTAACTTAGTAAACAAACAAGGGCACAATCCACGTGCGGAGAATGACGGTGATTCAGATCTTTCTTCCCAAGGATTATGGTGTCTCTGCATCCTACAGACCTTTGAGAAGAATCCTGAGCCATAACCAGTAAATGGGGTCTTCAGACAGCATTTATTTTTACAGTCCATAAATACTGACTAAACGCCTACTGTCAGCTACGTCCGGTTTAGAGTTTTTGCTTTTCTGTCTTGACACGTATTGACTAAAACCCTGTTAAAATCCAAGTGTGATCTGGGCGTGGTGGCATATGCCTGTAATCCCACCAATTGAGAGGGCTGGAGTAGGAGGATTCCAAGTTCCAGGCAAGGCTAGCATCAGCAATTTAGCAAGGCCTTCAGCAGTTTAGCTAGACCCTGTCTGAAAAAGGCTGGTTATGTGGCTCAGTGGTAGAGTGCCCCTGGGTTCAATCCCCAGTACACACACACATTCTCTTTCTCTCTCTCTCTCTCTCTCTCTCTCTCTCTCTCTCACACACACACACACACACAAATACAAGTGAGAGAAATTAAGTGGTTAAACTAAGATCTGGCAAAGTTGATTTGGAGTATTTGATTCTGCGTGGTATTTAGTAAGCTCTCTATAAAATAATAATTAGTCCATAAACCTGAAGAAAAAAATGACAAAAATCTTGAATTGTCATGGTTTAATTATACACTTGAACATTTTATCTTAGATTTGTCTAGTTTTTATTGAGGGGGTGTGTGTGTGTGTATACTTTGTTGATTGAAACTTAACGGATTAGAAGGTCAGAGAGGAAACTGTCCTCAAATAACCTGGTCCCCCCTCCCCCAGTCTCTTCCATTACCATGTGGAGTGTTGTATGATGCAACAAAGTATTGAGCCATAGTCACATCTTATTTTCTTCCTACTATTTTTCTCTAGCATTTAAAAAACTTGATCAAAACTTGGCCTTTTTTCCTCTTAATTTTAACATTGTGAAAAACTTTTTTGAAATCATTTTAGAAAATTCTAGTGTTTGTCATGTCCAAACAGTTAAATTGTTTTGTTAACCCTACTTTGGAAGTTAGATTTGATTCTATTCTCAGGACTGTAGACAGATTGGAACATAAAAGGGCCAGAATTTTGTCAAAACTTTTTTATTTGTCATCACATATGTTCTTGAGTTTGTAGTTTGCAAGGGATTTCACTTCTTTATATCTGGACCTGATGTCTGATATTCTCAAAAAGACCAGTTAATATTTATTATTAGCAATAAGTAGGAAACTAGAGTGGCTGCTCTGGGTACTTAAGAAAGGAGAGGATTCTTGTGGTCACAGAGATAAGACAGGTACACATGGATGACAACACAAGTAAACAATTATAGTTGTTCTATAGTTCGGGGTGGTTTGGCGCCAGATGAAAATGGGAGTAAGGCTTAAATTTGAATTTACTTCAATAGTCCTTAGAGATGCAGTTCTCTCAAAAGCAAGGGTGAAGGAGCACATGTTAAGAGAAGCTTTGAGGTATGTCATAGGTTAAAAGCAATAAAGTAGTGGGGCCTAGTGGCGCATGCCTGTAATCTCAGTGGTTTGGGAGGCTGATGCAGGAGGATCACAATTTCAGAGCCAGCCCCAGCAATTTAGCAAGGCCTTAACAGCTGCAGGAGACCCTGTCTCTAAATAAAACATAAGAAAGGGGCTGGGTATGTGGCTCAGTGGTTAAGCGCCCCTCATTCCATCCCTAGTACCAAAAAAAAAAAAAGAAAAGAAAAAAAGGCAATAAAGTAGGTTTATCTGGCTGCAGCAGAAAATATGACTAATCTATTTAGTGGAAGACTTAACTACAAATCAGTGATGTTAATCATTTGCCTCAAGATCAGTGGTTCTCTACAAGGTGATTTTGCTTCCTACCAGACATTTGGCAATATCTGGAGGATTTGGGGTTTTCATAGCTAGGGGGCAGGTGCCACTGACTTTTAGGGAGTGGAGGACAATGCACAGGATAAACTCCCCTTCCACCCCCACCCTCCCCCCAAATGATCTTATCCAAAATGTTGATACTGCAGAGGTTGAAAAACTACCCTAGACAGTGAATGGGATGAATGCCACAGTGGCATTCTGCGAAGTGAAGTTATATCTCAGAACAGACCTTGAGGGAGGTCTTGATTTGTGAGGAAAAATTGAGGTTAGGAAGCCAGTGTAGGTAGGATACTTCTGCCATGCAAGTCCTAGTTGGAAGGAAGGGGCAGTTTTGAGACAGATTGCTGCTGATGAGCTGGTAAAGCAACACAATAATTGGGATAAGTGTGGAGTCATAGACTCAGAATTGGCATTTTAGAAGCCTGATCTAACTTCTTTTTTTTTTGTTACTGGGGATTGAACCCAGGGCCTTGAGCATGCAAGGCAAGCACTCTACCAACTGGGCTATATCCCCAGCCCCGCCTAATCTACCTTCTTTAGCACATTCTTTACACTTGCTAGGTAGCCTCTGTTTAAATGCCCTCAGGAACAAATGAATTCTCCTTACTGGAGACTTGCCATTACATCTTTGGACTCTTTGTGCTATTGTTATTATTTGAGCTGAAGACTGCCTTCTTGCAACTTCTGTTCCATTGATTCTATTCCTGTTGAGCTTCCCAATTCCACAAGACAGCCCTTTGAGTGCACAAAGACAGTATCAAGTCCCCTTCCCCTTAATTAGCTTTTCTTATGTAAAATGGTCCAAATTCTTGTCACAGTCCTTTGTAGGACATGGTCTGCTCAGTTTGTCAGCATCTCTCATGGAGAGTCGAATTGAATAAAATAATTGAGACATGACTGGCCAGCAAAGAGCACAGTAGGTTAACTGTTCCCAGAAACCTAGACATAAATGTCTTCTTACTATGGTTTAAGTTGACAACTGCCTCCCTCCACAAGTTGCACCTAGTACAGATACAGGTATAAGTTATTGATAAGTTAAAACACCCAGATATATGTTGTATGAACTGTTGCATCCTGCATTCATTGGGCAACAAGTTTTGAGAAGTTGAGTGTTGTTGTTCCTTTTCAGTGTTATCTAATTTATTTCAGTCGAGTCTTAGAGATTTTTGAATTTTGGTTCTGCTTTCTAATTCTGTCCAAAAGAAGTGGAGGCCAGGTGTGGTGGTGCATGCCTGTTAACCTAGCAACTGCAGAGCCTGGACAGGAAGATCACAAGTTCAAAGCCAGCTTCAGTAACTTAGCAAGGCCCTAAGCAACCTGGTGAGACCCTATGTCAAAAGAAAAAAATTATAAAAGGGCCGGAGATGTGACTCAGTGATTAAGCGCCCCTTGTGTTAAATCCTTGGTAACCACCCCCTCAAAAAGAAGTAGGAGAATGGCTTTGCTGAAAACTTTGCAGTCAACTCATAGTATGTGAAACCTGATAGGCTGGGGCACTGCTGGTCCTGTTTGAGATTTGGGAGTTGCTGAGTGATGGAGGTGAGTTCCAAAAGTCCTTAGTTTGGAGGCTTCTGAGAAATCTGTTTTTGTGGTGGAGCCACGATGCATTTAGCTACCATGCATTTAGTGATGCTTGCACCTGAGATGCCATTTTGAAATTGTTTGAGTCTGCTGCAGGTTTCTGAAGTCTGTACTCCCTTCTCTGGGGTCTTTGTAATTCTGTTTGGACATCTGGAAGAGAGATTTTTTTTTTTAAACAATTCTTATAATTTTTTTTTTTTTTTTTTAGTTGGAAACAACACTTTTATTTTTTTATTTTTATGTGGTGCTGGGGATCAAACCCAGCACCTTGCTCATGCTAGGCGAGCGCTCTGCTCTACTGCTGAGCCACAACCCCCATCCCCTGGAAGAGAGATTTTAATGTTTTATGCAAATCGGAAAAAAACTTGCCAAAACAGTTGCTTTTGAAATTTGTGAGAGGTAGAGAGGAAAACTGGCAAAACCAGGTGTGCACTTGGTTCCCACTCAGGCTGAGCTTTGTTTTCTTTTTGCTGATATGCTCAGAATACTTAATGACAGCTTTACATTGAGGGAAGGTGAGAGGATTGAAGCTTAGAAACAAATCTTTTTCCAGAGCTGGACTTTAACTCATCATTGGTTTTACTCATCTTCACTAAGGAGACATTAGGAATTATCATTCCCAGAGGTCCTTCGAGTCAGGCAGGTAAGAAATCCCATGTAATTTAATGCCAGGTTCTCCAAATGCTCTAGATCTGTCCAACAAACTATATTTAAATGAACTCCTTGGTGGCCATCCCACAGTGTTGAAGGAGTGCTAGCGTAAAATTCCAAATCTTAGATCCAATACATAACAGCCCCTTTTTTAGAAATGTCCATTGTTGGGGGCTGGGGTTATAACTCAGTGGTAGAGTGCTTGCCTAGCATGTGTGAAGCACTGGGTTCAATCCTCAGCACCATATTAAAAAAAAAAAAAAAAGTAGTGCGTCCATCTACAACTAAAATAAATAATTAACAAATAAATAAGAGAACTGTCCATTTTACTCGATTCCTTGTTGGTGGATAAATCTGTCTTGATGGTTCATTCTGCTGGGTCTCACTTCTGTGCTAGGCCCCGTGGGAACCCTGCCTCTATCCTCTGGAGGTGAAGGATATTCCTATGAGAAGAAGGGATGTTTTATGAATATATGAGTATGAGGAGGTTTCTTCAGGAGGAAAATAGCCAAAACTCTTTAGATATTATCCTGCAGTTTCAGAGACTGTGTCAAAATTGAAATTACCTTGGGGGACTGGCTTAGTGGTAAGAGCGCTTGCCTAGCATGTGTGAGGCACTGGGTTCGATTTTCAGCCCTGCATATAAATAAATGAATAAAATAAAGATCCATCAATGTCTAAAAATATATATTTAAAAAAATTGAAATCACCTTGGAACTAAGGATATATACCATTGCATCATTTTTTTAATAGAAAGGTAGAATATTATAGCTGTAAGGGATCAACCTTTGAATTTTATAAATGAAAATATCCAGGCACAAGGAGGTGACGTGATTAATTTAAGTTCATACTAATCATTTCAGAGTGGGCATTAGAATCTGCCTTTTTAAAAAAAAAAAATTTAAAGAATTCTCTGCTTGAGGTGTGTAAACATGAGGTCCCTCAGGTCTTATTTACATAATTGAACCAAAAGAAGGAGCACACAGTGGAATTTCTCCTTTTACAGATGACAATAAGCTTTTCTGGATTATGAAATATCTAACCAATAGGGATTTGCTCCAGGGAAACTACACTAGGATGCATTAGTCATCAGAAGATTTGTAGGTGCATTTCTTTGTGGGCAAATACAAGGTCAAGTATTAAGGGGATATTAGGAAATTCCGTAGGATGGTGTTTTGTTGAGAAAACTCAGGGAAGGGCTCTGAAAATACTTTCACAATGTTGTCTCAACTTGTTGAGGAGAAAATGGACAGGAAATGCTAATCTTCACCCAAAAGATTTGGAAAAAAACAGAAAACATAGTCTAATTCAGTTTCCATTGTACTGTGTTCAAAGTCATGGGCACTTCAGCTTAGGAAAGACTAATGTAATACCTTGAAGATTTGGATGTTCCTGCTGGAATGTAAGCTCCACAGGACAAGATCCATGCCTGTGTATTTCTCTGATAAAAACATTAGCATTTCCAATATCTGGAAGTAGTCAGCTAAGATGATATTGCCCCTGAAACTGCCAGATTAGGGACACAGGAAGCCTTCTTGATTGTTCACTGAATTCCAGTAAACCTGAATTATGGCATTTTAATTGCCTGCCTCCTTGTCTCCATGTTCTTAATACTCTTGTCAGTGTGGTGAAGGTAGGGACCTATCTGTCTTTTTCTCCTCTGGTTTTCTAATGCCATACACGGTACTCTCTCCCTTAGTATTTGTTACCTAAAGAAATGAAAATGTTTATTTTAAAGCTTTGTAAGACATGAATTCAGGGTGAATGCAGTTGGTACCATATTGGTACTAATTCTTGTGAACAATGGGTGGTGTCAAACTCAGTCTGGGGATTATTTTTAAAATACATATGTCCAGACCCTTCCCCATGCCTGTGAAATCAGAATGAATCTCTGGAGATTCTGAAATTCTGGAGGCAGAGTTTTGTTTTGAAAAAAGTCCTTTCTCTTTCCAAATGATTCTGATATCCATCTAAAGCTGAAAACCAACATCTTTATGTTGTTATGCCAAAAGGCTACACAGTGACTGAAAACACCTTTAAAAAGGTGTTTGAAACACTTGTGGCTGACAGTCCCATGAAGGGTTATTAAGACAAACAAGGAGTTTGAAGGAGGCATCAGATTCCTTAGAGGATGCTGATTATGATAGCAGGTGGTCCACAGTATGGCCCTTGGTGCCTCCGTGAGATAGTGCGGCCTTGATGGGATGGCAATTCTCAGTCCGTTCTTGAGTTTGTGACCATAGGGAAGTCTTCAGAGCACTGGAAATTCTAACTTTTGATTTCATAGGCCAGTAAAATTTTAGAAGAGAGACTGTCATAAAATTGCCAGGTTAAAACTTGACCAAGAAATAACACCAAACCCACACACAGTGAGCCCATGAGGATAGTTTCACCAGCCTGTGGAGTAATGAGAATAATAAATATGATGCAACAAGCTTTTCAGTTTAAATTTCAATGCTAAGTTTATTCAATTTAAAGGGTCTGGGTCTTTTTTGTTTCTTTCTTTTTTTAAAATATTGGATTGTCCATCCTACTTTGAGGGTTTTTGTTTTTTTCTTTTGTGAAAGGATGGTGATTGTTTGATTTTTGGTGTTGTTTCTTGGTCAAGTTTTAACCTGGCAATTTTATGACTGTCTCTCTTCTAAAATTTTTCTGGCCTATGAAATCAGAAGTTTGAGAATTTCCACTGCTCTGAGGATTTCAAGATGTTTATTTCCTCCCTTGACACCTGCTATTGGAAGAGGCTCACAGATATGGTGCTGGATTCCATTAAAAGCATTTGTTTTCATAAAGAGGTCCCCCCACCCCATCCCTCTGTTTGCTGGCAATAGTTAGGAACATTGTCAGAGGAGGCTTCATTCTCCCAGCAATGCACAAATCCTATTGCTGAATGTTAACATCAACAGACATCAAGAACTGCAGTGAATTCTACAGAGCAGGGAGGAGAGGATGTGCGAGACACCCTTCTCTCTGCTGGTGGCCAGAAAGCCACCTCTAGTTCTCACTCTGAAGATGGAACAGAAGGCATCAGATGGGGTATGAACTGCCATCAGTCAAACTTCTTTTCACTGATTGTTCCCAACCTAATTCTCAGAAATGTTAGAAAATTGATTCATGGCAAAATGACCCTCATGGTGCTTGGAATAGCATCCTATTGAATGAGCTTTGAAAATCAGTTTATTCTCAGCTATAACTGAGAAAACTTATATGATTGAGAAGTAGTTGTACAATTTATAGAACACCCAAAGTTCTCAGTAATAACAAATAATTCATTTATTGATTGTCTTAACCTATGCCCTGTAATATACATTCATTCTCATTTAATCCTTAAAACAATCCTAAGTGAAAGGAGAACTTATTCCCTCTGTATAGATGTGATGGTGAGGCTGGGGAGGTTATGTAATTTGCAAAAATATCACATACACATGGTGGAGGTAGAAGTTGAAACCAGGCATGTTTTATTTCAAAGCCTGTTCTCATTCATATGCACTGTACTTTGCCTTCTCATTTCTTCACTGTGTCTCTGTATTTATTTTATAATTCTGATACTGTTTCTGCTAAATAAAAAAGTGATCATATTTTGAGGTGGAAAGGAACTTCAAGGCTCATCTAGTTCCTGCTTCTTGTTTGAAGGGTGTGGCGGTAGTGGTGCCCAGGTGTTCAGGTCTCCAGGCCACTGTGTTTTTCGTCCCACAGTGGCTTTAGAAAATACAACACTTGGGTGACTTGAGAGCTAGTTTTAAATCACTTAATTGTTTTGGTGTTTTCTAACCTTTTTTTTTTATCATGTACTGATGATAGAAATGCCACAGTAGTACACATTCTCCTAGTTAGATTGACCGTATAGCAACTAAATATATTATGTAAAGATATAGCTATTTGCTAAGGAGTCAAAGCTGAATGCATGCTATAATAAATATATGTAATAGAACAATCGTTTCCTATATCCTCAAAGTAAAAAAATGAATGAATGAATAAATATTCATTTTTCAGAGTGTTCATTTATGTATTTATTATTCTCTAATAATTTCAGTGCAATAAATTCATTTGGTTGAATTTTCTACTTTTAACAGTTCTATTTTTCACATTAACATTTAGCTAATAATAAAGTGTAAACTGAGGAGTTGTAGGTTCACATCTTTGCGTACATACACCCTCGTTCTATACACACATACACACACACGTGCACATTGTGTGTGTGTGTGTGTGTGTATATGTATATATAGAGAGAAATTTTCCTTGGTACTGGGGATTGAGCACAGGGGCACTATACTTCTGCAATAGATCCCCACCCCTTTTTATTTTTATTCTATGACAGGATCTCTCTAAGTTGCTCAATATGGCCTTGAACATGGCTGTACTTTTGCCTTAGCTTTCTGAATAACTGGGATTACAGGTGTGTGCCATTGCACCTGGCCCTTTAACTTAATTCTTTTAAAATAATTTTCTGTCATAAAAAAGTTCCTTTTTTGCTTAGTTCTAAATTATTTTCTGTAAAATTGTACCTGGAAAATTCTAAATGAAGAAATTTTATTGCATCTGTAATCTTTGTTCTAACTAGAGAGAGAAATGGATATTAGCTATATCCTTGAGGTCTCAGGCAAATACAAACATTGCCTGAAGTGGGCTTCACATAAGATTATTTATGGCAGCTGGTAGTCAAGCTCAGGGCAGGGTAATCAGGAGGGAGTTGACTGGGGGCTGGGCTGAAGTAGAAGATGGAGGTCCTGTCTATAGAGGGTCTGTTGAGCAGCTGGTTGTTGCCCTGTGGGAATATGGGCCAGATATTCTGATTTTTCATTGTCAACCAGGAATCTGGATTATTGTGTAAAATCTGATTTTAAAAGGTTGGCTAATTCAACATTTTAAATAAGAACTTCCTTTCCACTAAATAAAATAGCTTTGTGGGCTGGATACAGCCTGTGAGATTAGGCTTTTAAAGATAGATAGCCCTTTAGTGGCCAGATAAATGGAAGTATAGGATTTGAATAAAATCATACTACACTTTAAAAAGTCAACGTAGACTGGGCGTGGTGACTTGAGAGACTGAGGGAGGAGCATCACAAGTTTGAGGTCAGCCTTAGCAATTTAGCTAGACCCTGCCTCAGAATAAAAAAGGGCTGGAGGTGTAGCTCAGTGGTAAAGTGCCTCTGGGTTCAGTCCCCAGTACTGGGGGAAAAAAAAATGTCAATTTAAATAAATCAAATCAAAATTTGATTTGAGAGCTGGGATGTAGCTCAGCATTTGCCTAGAACTTGTGTGTGAGGCCTTGAGGTCAATCCGTAATACCACAGAATCAGAACAAAATTTGATTTGATTCTTTTGTGACTCCCTCCCATACACAAAAAGCAGAACAAAACCCCTTATTTACAAATATCACAATTTCTGACCTTTTAAATTTGGAATGTTACATCTGGAGTGAATGTATTTGAAGAGTAATAGGTTCAGGTAGAAATAGGTAGGGAGTGAGGGCAAAGGGCACCAGAGAGATGGGCCCAGTGCTAGAGAGACAGGTAAGAGCCATCAGAAGTTGAGTGGAAATCAGCTCCTCAGGAGGTAAGGGAAAAATTTGCTCCTACCTTAAAATTGATTTAGGGGTAAATGGAGACAGAAGAGAGAGGAATAAGGAATCTTTACACAAGAAAGGGAAAACTGGGACTCTAGAATTTAGAATCCATATTTAATGAATTTGTGTTAATTCGTGTGGCTTCTGCAGAGGGGCATTGGAATGAAATGGAAGGGATAGGATTTGGGGCAGAAAGGAGAATATGGAGTGAGAATAAGAGAAGGGGTCCATAGAGTAGGCAATGCCAAAAAGTAAACCAGGAAAGCTGGAAAAGGTTTGCATGTGGAGAGTTTGTTATGTTAGAGTACAAATTAGCCTCCACCCCAACAGAACTAAATGACAGAATTGGTTGAGAGTCTGTTTACAGCGGTCCCCAAGGAAATGATGGTTCAGAACATCATTTTGTTCTGTTTGTGGAGGGCCAGTGTGCTCAGAACCGTGGTCCAGCCCACATATTATGTCTTGTGTGACATAATGTCAGCGAGGCTGCATCTCTCTTGTTGAGTACACTGCTGGGGGAGCAATGTCCCATGAGTTTTAACCCCTCGCACCCGATGGCTGACCCTGTGCACAGGACACAGCCTTGCCCCAGTCATTAGTTTTATCTGCTCTGGGAAAATCTTAAATGTGGTTGAAGTGTGATTTGTTATACATATGCCCTCTCTGAAAGAGAGGATAGTGGTAGTATTTTAGCAGATTTCTGTATAGCTAAGTCTAGAATCCTAGTATAAGAGTATAACAGTTTTGAAAAAAAAATATATATATATGCACAAACACATACATACATTTTTTTCCCCCTTTCCCCAACCATCGCAAGTACCTAGTCATTTTTTTAGGAATTTCAGCATCTTCTGGAAAGGGAACCCATTTGTGGAATTGGGTAAAATGGTACAGGTTTCCTTGCACTGTTGAGAAGAAGGAAAATTCTTCAAATTCCATTAATTGGCCTTCCAGGGACTGTGGTCCATGGATGGAAATCCTGGAAGATCCTATCAGGAAGTGAAATTTAAAAATAATCTTTGGACTGTGTTTTGTACAGTATGAATTAGCAAGTTATATAAGAAATTTTCTTCAACTTTCTTATAAAGTATACTTAAAAAAACCTCAATTCTAATGACTAATCTGGAAGTAATAACAGGAAATGCTTATGGAGTGCTCCCTCTGTGCCAGGCATGGCTTGAACCCTTTACATATGCATTAGCTCAAATTTTCTCCTCACAACAGTCCCATTCTGTAGAAGAGTGCCAAAGTCCGGCTGCAGCAAAATGGTGGGGGGGGGGGGGGAAACGACCACTGCAGGAATGGGAGCCGTTTATTGTAGGACAACAGAGGTATTTATACATTCCACACAGCTTATCTAATTAACATAAACTAGATACAGCAGTCAACCAATAAGGAATCTCCACACTTAATGGCTCGCTGGCGTTACTTCACAAACCACTCCCTCTTCAAAATGCCAGGCGCCATCTTGACTTGTTTACAGACTCTAGCAGAAGAGGAAACCAAGGCTGGCTGTCCAGTCTGGCTGCTCCTCCCAAGCACGAAGAACAACCAAGTGATTCAAGGTCACATAGCTTGAAGTGTAGTTAAGTGGCAGAGCTGTGATTGGAACCCAAGCAGCCTTGGCTTCAGGATCTCTGCATTACTGGTCCTTGAACCCTCATAACAGTAATCACAAATTTGCTTTAGAAATTTCTTTTGCTTCCACATTACTTGAGTCTCAAAGTCAGCATCAAAGTTTGATTTACAAAAGAAAATTTTACTCCCTCCCTAATACTTTCTCCCCAAACCAATGAGCAAATAAAATTGTGGCAACAGTGTGCATCCTGGAACAGAGGGCTGATATAGGTACCTTTCTGGAACACTGCACTAAGATACTGGACTGATCCTTATGAAAGCTGTTGTGAAAGCCTTGTGACAGCCCTCATCCTTGGCACCAGGATTGTTTTCAAGAAGACAAAACCTGGGGCTGGGGATGTGGCTCAAGCGGTAGCGCGCTCGCCTGGCTATGTGTGCGGCCCGGGTTCGATCCTCAGCACCACATACAAACAAAGATGTTGTGTATGCCAAAAACTGAAAAATAAATATTGAAATTCTCTCTCTCTCTCCCCATCTCTCTCTCTCTCTCCCCATCTCTCTCTCTCTCCCCATCTCTCTCTCTCTCTCTCCCCATCTCTCTCTGTCTCTCTAAACAAAAAAGATTATAAAAAAAAAAAAAGAAGACAAAACCTGCCTTGTTTTACCTTTACCTTTACAAGTAGTGCATTTGGTGAGCTTCCAAGAGCGTTCTTTAAATTGCCATTTACAGTTGATACATTGCTGTGGGAGAGACCTGGGATTTGGAGCTTAGAGAACATGAATTCTGGTCCTGGCTTCTCTTCTCAGTCTTGTTTGCATTTCTCAAGACTTGGGTTTCATGTCCTGAGATTGGGGGAGGGGATAATAATGCAGTGTGATTGGTTCGGTGAGTATAAGGAGCTATTCTATTTGATAATATATTAATATTTTATTAACAACAAAAGCCACATGCATTAGGCACCAAGCTGACCAGCATGTCCTTTGTGTGTCTTGGAACGCATTTCCCATGGGTGGGCAGGGAGGTAGATGGGTGGGATGGGTGGTGCTGGTCTGAACTCTCTTTCTTGCGCTTTTCTTACCTGTGTTATAGCATGGGCCATAGTGTGGGTGTTAATTCAATTTTTTTGGCTGAAACTTCCTTTCCTTGTTTTTTCCCCCTCCTACTTTGGGCTTGCCTCCAATCTCCTGACAAAGTGCTATTTGTTGTAAGGGAGAAGCAGGCGATTCTCTGGGCAGCAACACTGGCTGCAGGGAGTTACTGTAGTTCAAAGCAGAAAGGCAGGCTGGAGTAGGAGGGACACTGACAGGGCTTGTTCCTTAGAATTTTGTACATTGATTTTTGAGGGAAAGAAAGGAACGTAAGAGATCATTTTTCAATAGAAATATTAGGAAATGTCCTTCATTACAGAACAAAATTGAGTAAGGATAAAGGGCTTTTAAGAAGTCACTGTTTATTACATTGAAATTAAAATGCGTGGTTTTTTTTTTTTTTTTTTCGAAAAAGCAAACACTTCTTAAGCATCTACTATGTCTGCAGTGCACTCCAGTAGGATGGGAAGCAGAAATTGATAATAAATAATAACAACAACATTAGCAGTTGTGTTGGTGCATTTCAGGTGGTCCACAATGGGCCACTTCTCACGTCTTGTTCTCATTCTTAATCTTGAAGATTGGTGTCATTAGTGTCCTGTTTCAAGGATTACAAATGGAGGCTCAGTGTGCCTAGGGTTAGAGGGCTAGTAAGTAACTGGAAGAACTAAACTTTGAGCCTGAGTCTGTCTCAACCACAGTACAAAAGATGAGTCTGATATGCCCCTGGTCTGAAGGCGTGGCCAGCACGTAAGCAGTGTGGGGTGATTCAGCACACTGTGCGGTATGTGCTACATTCTCATGTGAACTAAATTGTTTGGACATTTTCTCAGAGGAAGGAGAGGCAGATTTTGACGGGAAAGACCAGAGATAACTTGATCAGAGCCTTGAAGGATGAGAAAGATGGTGGCAGAGAACTGTGGGACAGTTGAGGGGACATTGGAGCAGCAAAGTATGCAGACCCAAAAGTAGGAAATGAATTTGGGAAATGTGACAGACTGAGGGCTATAGGAGAAAGGGGGGCCAGAGGAGCAGTTTGGGACAGAGTACAAAGGACCTAGCATCCTGCTCAGGAATTTGGACTTCATTCCATTGCCTTTGAACAAAGGTTATTCCATTGGAAGTTCTTGAGAAAGGAAATAATTCATTCCTATCTCTGACTTCAGGGATTCTGGTCAGGGGTGGACAATGGAGAAGGACATCTGCAGCAGGGGTTCCCTCACCTGAGGGTTCTTGAATGTACAGATTCCAGGAGCACATCCTATGTCACTACTGTGGTGCTGCAGATCTTGGATAGGCCTGGGAAAATGTATTTAAAAGCCCACAAATGTCTCTCTGTGAAGCCTGGGGGGGGGGGAAGGGTTCCTGAGGGCATTAGGATATGGGGAGAAGAGTCTGGACTGAGTCTAATTTGGGGTCTGTCATTGTATGGATGCTTTCAGATCATGAGAGGGAGCCAATTATCAAACCTTGGTGAAATATCTACTTAGGTTTTATGGTTTGCTTTTTATTCCCCGTGAATAAACAGTAGTCTCAGAGCATTGTCATTTGACTAAAGTTTTTTATACCCATTTTCCCCTTCATATCTAAAATGTAGTATGGCTGATCCTTATGCCTCTGTGCCTGTTTATGTCTCTTTTTTGTTTATTTAGAAGGAAATGGGATGTGTAAGATTTCATTGTTGGCTGTCTTCCTTGACAGTCTCTCATAAAGCATGAGGTCTGGATTCTGCTGCCTGGATTTTAATCCAGTTCTGCCACTTGCTAGCCATGGTACCATGGGAAAGTTAGTTCATTTTCTACAAAAGGAAGAAACAGTAGTGTTTACCCACTAGAGTTAGTTGTGAGGATAATTTGTATAACATGCATAGAATGGTTTCTGGCACACAGTTGACATTCAGATGTGAGTTGCTCCTCTGGTTGTGGCCAGTAATTCTGCAGATACCCAGGGATCTTCCTTGCCTACATTTCTCGCACAAAAAGAGCTTCACTTTAAAATGTAACCATGCAAATTGCTGTGGGGAGTAATAAGGATGACACATTAGGAAGCTTTGATTGCGCAGTGTTCCTCTTTCCTTTCAGGGCTTTTTATTTTCTAGAAATGTGCTTTTCTCTCATAAACAAGCCTGGATAAGATGTAATTGGAGCCTATCACTGGGAAAGAACCTTTCCATACATGTTGACCACAGAGGTATTAGTTGCTTCCTTTACTTTCTTAGGAGTTGCTTGATGCTCACTTGCACACTTCCTTGGACCCAGCCTGAATACAGACCGCTTGTGTCAAATGTTTCCACCCTGTCTTAGCTCCCATTTCTTGAGTTCTACTACTAACTTTTAAAAGTATAATTTTTTTGCTGGAAAGATAAACACTTCTACCAAGGGAGCGGCTATTTCTCAACATTAAAGAAATTAGAAATTACAATTTATGCTTAGAAAAATAATGCTGGTCCAAGTTTGAGCTCCCTACTGTCCCCCTTCCCTGCTGCTCTTGATCCTGCCATGAGCTTGCAGAGCATTCTCATGACCTTCTGCCTGTGTGGCATATTTGTAGTGGGGCCAGATTATACATACACCACTGACTTGGTCAACTGACTTGGTCATCAGCCTTTGAGCCCCAGCCCCTTTTTTCCTTTGGGTTTTGCTAACCAAGTCCTTTACTTGAAAGGAATATTATTTCCCATGGAACCGTATTTGTAACATTTGGATTAATGGGATCATACCTTGTGAAGTTCAGACTGTAGGTCCTAAAATTTTAAACGTATCCAATTTGCTTTTCTTAGTTCAGTCTTGGCATTTCAGGTCTAGAAGTGGTTTCCACCTCAGCCCTTTCCTGCAAATTAAAGGGAACACAGAAATGCAACTGAACTTCTTGTTTTTCTTTACCTCTCTGTTAACAACTAAGTCCACTGGCTTGTCCTCATTTGCCCTTTTCATAACTCACGAATTAATGTTGTGTGCAGATTTGATTATAACAGTCTGAATAATTTCTAAGTTACTTTCGAATGCAGATTGACTACTCTTCCTTGTGGCTCTTTCTCCATCACACTAACAATGTATCCAGTGTTTTTCTTTCTAGTCTTCGAAACTGCTGTGTGATTCTTGTAGCCACGTTTCGGTTGATTTAGCGATCCTGACTCCACAGGGCACTGTATCAACTGTTTCACCAAGATCAAAGTACATAGGGTTCGCTGCATTCCCTTCCGTTGCTAATTCAGTTGTGTGGTAGCCAGGCAATCTGAGAGCCTTGAAATCTAGGATTCTGGTCAAGGTGAGGAAGCAGCTCATCTTCCTGAATTTTCCATTCTGCAGATACCTTTTCTTTTTTTTTTTAGTTCAGTAGTAAGTTTTCTGTCTAGTGCCCCTGTGACCAGTGAACATTAGATTTATTAATGAACATTCGATTTATATATTCTTGCCATAAAAAAGAAAATATTAGAGCCTTTCACCTCACTTCTTTCTTTCAGCCACATCCATGGCACCATACCATATTCACTTCTACAATAAATAAAGCAAATCCCATTCAGGTGTTCTGTTGATTAAAAGTAGACTCTGGCCATCCAGGCCACCTGAGTACTGGGATTTACTAGCAGTGTAACTTTTTTTTTTTTTTTTAATAGCAGTGTAACTTTGGGCAAATCACTTAACATCTCTGTTTCTTGATCTATACTATCAAGATAACCTCATAGGGTTGTTGTCAGCAGTGAGTGAATTAATACCCGTAATTCACCACATAATCGTATATTCATGAGGATTTCATGCATCCTAATCTTTCACCAAAGATAGTTTAATAATAGATTAGTTTTAAGTAATAGTCAATTAAAATACAAAAGCTTTATGAAATGGTTGTATTCCACTTTTTTTGCAAAAAAAAAAAATTGGCGTAAAGTCTGTGATGATTATGCAGTGAAATATGGTACGTGTGAAGTGATTAGCATTTATGAATTAGGATTAGTTTAAAAAATGATGAATAAGCTTTCAAAAGTTCATAACAAAATTTTTGGATTTTCCAGGCACTTTATTTTCCTTTCGTGCTATCTGCCATGACCGTTCCTCTGCAGAGTAAAGAAGGAGGCTAAAAAAAATCAAATAATCCAGTTTTGCAACCTTAAATTAGTCATGAATTGTATTTTTTCTTTGTGACTGTGTTATATGGATAATAGAGAATTGATGTACTCAAGATGGTGATATAAGTGACTTATTCCCTATCAACTCCCATATTTTACTACTACCAGATGTATGTCCTTACGTGTGTGTGTGTGTGTGTGTGTGTGTGTGTGTGTGTGAGTGAATTTTCTGGTGTTAGGGATTGAACCCAAGTTCTCATACTGAACACATGTTCTACCACTGAGTGACACCCCCAGCCCTAAAGTCATTTTAAGAGCATTTTTTTTTCTTAGAAATGAAGATTAGATTTATTAAATTTGTTAGGACCAATTCTTTGAATTGCTACACTTTTAAATATACTATTTTAAAAAATAAAATTGACCAAATAGGATTAAAACAATTCTTTAAAGAAGAAGGCAGAGATAGGTACCACAGAAGATGGGCAGAAAAAAAACCATGCCTTTCAAAGAGAAAGGTCCTATTCAGCCCACACACTACACATGGCCACTCTTTCTCTGTATACAGGTATTTAGCCCAACTTTTGTGGTATCCTACCCTTTTTCATGTTATACTCACATAATCACACAGTTCATCAGCCAGCATGGTCTACTTTCCGTGCATAGTTGCATATTAGCTGAAAAATGAGAGGGGAAACTTAAAAGACATGTAGCACAGAATATAAATCCTCAGCCAAAATTGCACCCACTCATTCTTCTCCAATTAAAAGGAGGAAGAACAGACCAGAGTGGGTTTTAACTCTATTACCCATTGCTTTGAGAAAATCACTTCACATCTGTGAGCCCCCCTGCTTGTGGTGTTACATGGTGATAATGGCTTCTCCCTGTGAAGGGAGAACTCTGAGGCAGAGTGGGTGCAAGGCAGTAGGTTCCTGATGTGTGTGTTTGGAAGCTAAGGACTCTGAGGCACTGAACTTTTAGGGAGATGCCCTCTCGGCCCTCAGCCACCTTGGTGCTATGCTTCTTGTGGCTGCCTCTTCCAGGATGTGCTGGGATGCTCTGAGCAGTGCTTTTCCTTTCAACTTACTCAAAACCAGGAAACTGTGCCCAAGAGGGAGCCCAGGCCCTCGTGGTACAGGCAGATATTTTAAAAAGATGATTGGCAACCGTTGCTGCATGGGAAAAGGCACTTGCTCTGGCTCCCTGAAGATGGCTAATGATCCTGTTTGGGAAATGCCAGTCAAGCCAGCCAGTTGGCTCTGAGAAAAGCTTCCTTGAAAGTCATGGCCGAGGTTTTACAGAGACCAGGAGGTGAGCTTGAGTGCCAGAGACCTCCTTTCCAAAAAATCCTGTTGTGTGTGGGGCATTAGGTGATGGCCAAGACAGGAACATTATGCTGTGAAGCCTGCTAGTGCAGAGAGGCCATCTCTTAGGTAACCAGACAGATGGTTATTTTTCATTTTCTTGTTTGTAAAAATCTATAATAACCAGGAGTACATGTGATATTCACACAGAAATTTTGTGACATTTTTAACCTGCAAAGTAAGATCTTCCTCTTTTAAGATGAAGAAAGATAAGCAGCATTGCTTGTGGAGATGAGTTGTATCATCTTATAACTTAATATGGAGCCTCTACAATGGCTTTCACATTGTTGCTATCTAAGTACCATGGATTGTGATACTTAAGGAGTGGAGACTTTCAAAGAAATCTCCCAAATTCTTCCAAAATCACTTTTATTGTTCATAGCATCATTTGTGCCTTCCTGGGAGCATATTGCTTTCTTTCCTGATGAGACTGTGATTTTAATTTTTTTCTGCTCAGCAGCAGTAAGGAAGAAACGCTGTTCAGTGAAACAAAGAAGGAGCAGGTTTGCCAGACCATGGGGACGGATGATGTGGTGCTGAGGCCTTCTGGTTGTTGGGATTAGGAAACATCATGGATTATGTTGGTGCTTTCCAAACTATAAACTTTGGGATCCATATGCAGGATGAATGCTAATAAATATTTTTTGATAAGGAAGAGGATTTTAGTTATGGAAAGCCTAAGAAGGAAATGGGTTGTGCTTACCCACTTCAAGGGCAAGGGCCTTCAAGTACAGTAGGGCCTGAGAAAGGGGCCAGAAAAATCATTTACTTGCATTTCTATCCTTCAAGCACTAAGCATAGAAATTATTTGTTATTCAAAACCTCTGGAGGGGTCTTAGCATCCTGTAAGGTCCTGTTGTGGCCCCATTTCCTTCTCTCAGTCCCTTGCTTACTATGGCCCTGTCAGTTCTTCATGTGTATTTTGTTACTTACTAAATTGCATAAACTTTGTATCAGAAAATTATCACTCAGCACAGTATGAGGACAAAATAGGAATGGTTTAGTATTGACTGTTTCTTACATAATGACTTTGAAGTTTTCAGAACTAAGGGAGATTTTTAAAATTTTTAATTAGTCTAATCCTTCACAGAGACCTGAAGTTCTCAAAGACAGAAAGAAACTCAGGATCTGCAGGTTAATTTAAACACATTACCTTTTAACTTTTCTTAAAAGAGTTTTATTTTTCTTCAGAGGTTTTCCTTCTGGACATTTAGAATTATAATGAGTAGCAGAAATGAAGGTAGGGATATCAAAAGATTCTCTAAAATAGAATTATGAGTTTTACAAAATGATTGTTCGCAGAGCTTTTAAAATGAGCACGTTTTGAGCTAAATGCCCTCCTTCAAGCTGCCCCTCTCACTGGGTACTTTCTGGGAAAGGAATGGTAGCTCTTTGGGAAAAAGCATTAAGTTTGTGAAAAGACATGAAGAACTGTCAGGGCCATGGTAAGCAAGAGACTGAGAGAAGGAAATGGGTGGCAGAGGAGTACCTTAAAGGATGCTAAGTTCCCTCAGAAAGTTTTGAATAACAAGGCCTTCTTAGTGCCTGACGGATAGGAATGCAAGTTACTGGTTTTTCTGGCCCCTTTGCTCAGGCTCTGCTGTACTTGAAGGCCCTTGCCCTTGCAGTTCAACTGTGTGCTCCATAACTGAAGTCTGTGCTGCTTTTATTAGGGTGATGGGGAAGGGCAGGTGAGATGCAGTTCATCTCTCCTTACTCTGAGCAAGGGTCTAGAGGCATTGCCATTGTCAAGACTCCTATCCACCTTTTTATACAGGCTATTTCTTTGCCTGCTTTAGGAGGTCACTATAGCAGCATGCTACTCACAAGTCACCGTAAACCAAGTCCTAAGGCAAAAGCAAATGGAAAATGAGAAATTGCCAACAGTTTTACTAGAAGTTGAAGCCATGTGTTTGTTTTTGTAAATAGCATTTACCTCTTAAAACAGCCTGTTAGGGGGAAAAAGTTTTTTTAGGGAATAAATATTAGCTGAATAGGTCCTGAACTGGATAGACTTTGTACCTTGGCATGTGAGTGGCTGTCCCAGCACCTTTTGAACTTTTACCACCAAGTAATTGTGAAAAGGCTGACAGCCAATAATAGATAACCAAAAGAGCACAGTGTCCTCTGATCCAGTCATCAAGGTATCAATGGTGAAGAACCCAGCTATTTCAACAGTGGTAGCTTGTAAATTGCAGGATCATTCTCAGGTGGAGGGGATCTCAGATAGTCTCTGTGCTTGACTTTTCCCCTAGAATTCACTATTGTTTTTAGGAATTTAGAGTTTAGAGGAAATAGCCTAGATATTATCCTTCACAAAGACCTGTACTTGATTCTCCATTTGATCACTTTCCAGCTGAGACATTGGGACAGTTACTTGACTTTTATGAACTTATTTCCTCATTTGGGAACATGGGAATAGGATTTGTGTGAATCTCCTGAGAAATGCTTCTAAGCAAGAGGAGATTAAAATGAGATGTTGTCTAACTCTTGAGTAAGAGCTTAATATGCATCAATTTCTGTTTCAAAGTTTAGCTTTTTACGTAGAATGAGTCATTCTTTATATTCTGTTCTCCATTTTGAGCTTAGAAACAAGGATGACTTTTCTTTAAGCCAACAATTTGATGATAAAAGGAGTTGTTTGTCAGACAGTCCTGTAAGTGCCTGTAACTTGATAGATTCTGGGTGCAAAGGCAGGCAGGTTACAAATTCCAACTCATGGGGCAGGCACCCTCTCTCTACCCACAGCAGATTCTTAAACCATCATCTGTTTACCTTTGTTTCATTTTTCAATGCTGGGCATTTACTATTTTTTAATACTACGCTTAAAATTCACTAAATCGGAGTTCAGCAAATTGAAGGTAATTCTAGAACTTTAGAACATCTCTGTGATTCACACGCAGAGAAATACAGAATCGTTTTTTTTTTTTTTTTTTTTTTTTTGGAAGAATGCACTCTGAGATTATGTTCCCTGAAGATTCAGTATATGTAAATGTTGGTGGATTGAGGATGAGGCTGTTCTGAGTAGAGACCCTAGTAGGAACCCATAGTACTGGGTAATTGGCGGTCTCTCCCCACCCTCTCAGTTCCTGAGAACTCAGTTTGTGGTAGCGTGCACGCTTTCTCTTTTGAGTCAGCAGGGCACAAGACAAGTAATTTCCCATCCTGAAGCTTTCTCCCGCTTGGCTGTAGTAGATGTACTGGGATGTGGCTATTAACTTTTAAAATTTGCATAAATCCAGCCTTTCCGCTACGCTGGAAAGGCTGAGTCTTGTCTTTACACCTTCCCGGAGGTGATTCTTTTCAGCGGGCGAGGGCGGGGGTGGGGAGATGAGAAAAGGAGGAAAAGGAAGGCCATTTACTGGGGTGCCTACAGGGGTGCCCACCGGGAGGAGGCGCGGAGTCCACGGATGTAGGTACTAGTGGGGAGCGGAGAGGCCAGATGGGCTGGGAACGGAAGGGCTGTGTGCCGGGCAGTGGGCGCTAGGCGGCCGGCAGGGGGAGGCCGGCTGAGGTGGTGCTGGAGCCCCAGCCGGTGTGGCCGGGTCCGGCCGGCGCGGGAGAGGGCGGACCATGGCGAGGCGAGCAGCAGCTGGGGCCCCTGCTCTTCCCTCCGCACTGCTCTGCGTCGTTCCCTCCATGCCGCTAACCCTCGGATCTCTCGCTCTTTCTCTCCCCTGTGTTTTCAAACAGGAAGTGCACGGCTGTCTGTAACGTGCTGCCTGGTCCCAGGATGGAGGAGTGAAGTCCTGCCTCGCCGCGGTTCCAGCCTCCGGAGCCCGCCGAAGCCGAGTCCCCGGAGAGAGTACCCTGAGGGAGCAGGGTGACCTCCTGGTCCAGGTGCGCGGGGCCGGGCCAGGGTGGGGACCCCGTTGGGGGGGGAAGCGCCGGACTGGTCCTGCAGCCCCGGAGAGCCTTTGAGCCGGATCTCCAGCTTGGCACTGCAGCTGCACTTGGGTGGATTTTCTTGATCGCCTGCCCCTACTACAGCTTTCTCATCCAAGGGTTTCTGCTAAACTCTGTCGCTGCCACCGCCCAGGTGTGTCACACGGGCTGGATGGCTTTGGGCATCGCAGAGCCAGAGCTAGGACCTGCAGGGGCGCTGTCCTAGGCAGGCGCTTTCCCTGCTGGGTTGCCCCAGGGCAGGGTTGCTCGGGTACTGCCTGTGGCCGCTTCCTAGTCCTCAGCAGCCCTGGCCGCACTTTCCTCCTCTGGCTGCTGCCTGGAGCAGCTGCTTTTTGTTCCTCACTGCTGGCCTGGGGTTGTCCACATAAATATTCTGGGAGGCTTGAGACAGTAGGGGTGTTAATGAGGTTGGTGTGAGGGCAAGTGTAGGGACCTAGGGAGAAACAAAAGGATGAGTTGTGGGTAAAGAGTAGGTGGAAAGAAGAGTCTTTGTGTCCAGGCCCTGAAACCGAGGGTCCTGGTTTCTTGCTTTTTATTTTGGAAGAGCCATGCCATCACTGGCTGAGAGAATTGGTGATGCAGACACACACCGGAAAGGTAGAGACCAGAAGTGAGGGAGAGCAGTGAGTTCTGGGGTGTTTAGTCTGGTGTCTGGCTTGTTAACTCCACTGTGGTTTCCACTGTGCTGAGACAGAGGGTGCTTTAGAAGTATGAACCAGCCGTCTTCATTTATTAAATTCTGTTTGTCACCAAAGTAAAATTGAGAATGACTTTTCTCAAATCTATTAGGTGGATTATAATTTTATATCCATATCTCGTGCCACCTCAGATGTTCATAGGAAAAGAAAACACTAGGGAAAGGTTGGTTTATGCTGCAGACTTTTTGCTTTTTCATTTCCCTTTCTGCTCTTCACTCTGCAGAATAAGTCAAATTCACTTCTTCTCCAGTGAAGTCCTGGCCTTATTATAATGCCTGTATTTATCCAACTGGTGAAATGCTAGTCTTGGGGAGGGAAACTAAGGGAGGGATGCTAGAGAAGATTCAGTTTGATGGCATGATTATATGAGGACAGATTAAATGTTTGGACAATATGCAAGTCAATAACATTTTCTTAGGCTATTTATTTTGGAGAAAGTGATTAAAAACAAGCGACTAGAGGGAGGAAAGTGAGACCTTGAAAAAGGGGATCTTTTTCTATAACAGGGAGAGTGTCTAATCACAGTAATCATATCCACTCATTCACCTCATTAGGTGGCCAAGCCTTCTCAAGAGGCAGGCTTAGTTGTAGAATTCATGATGTGCAATGCTTATTAAACCATTCTGATACTGAAAAAGTTATAATAAAATATATTTGTTATGTAATTAATTTGCTTTGAAATTAATTTTATCTTTTGTACTCAGGTAGACTGATATATTTATATTACCCCCTTCCCTTCCTTTGTTTCCGCATACATAGTATGGATATAATTTGAATTATAAGATTCTATTGTACCAATATTCCTTCAGAACTTTAATCTCTTTTAAGATGTAGCTGCTTTGAGCATTGTGATATGAGTAATTGGCATAATTATATTAGCAGTAAGTAGCCAAGACATAGTATAAAAACTGAAGCAGTTAATCTCATCCTTACTGAATAGATAGGTGGACTTAAGTATGATTTAAATTGTTAGATGTCTGTATTGTGTCTCTTGCCAAATACATCACAAGCTGACAAGTGAAAACAAGTCATCAAGAGAGTTTTTTGTTTTGTTCTGTTTTGTTTTGCAGTGCAGGGGGTTGAAGCAGGGCCTTGCACATGCTAGGGAAGCTCTCTGCCACTAAGCTATATTCCCATCCAGCGCCAAGAGAAATTCTTTTATTTATATATTCATTCATTCATTCATTCTAATTTGTTATACACGATGCAGAATGCAGTTCATTTCATATTACACATAGAGCACAAATTTTCAAGTCACTGGTTGTACACAAAGTATTTTCACACCATTCCGTCTTCATACATGTACTTAGGGTCCAAGAGAAATTCTTGAAAGACCTGTATAGCCTTATTGTCTTTCCTCTGTCTTTATACCCAGGTATATTCCTTGTACTCTGGTTTATTAATTTACTTAGGAACTTTCTTCAGCATCTTTCACTCTGCTCTAAGATACAGTAGGATGGTTTCTTTGACCCTCCAAACCTGTTCCCTCTTTAGGAGCAGGATCTACTCCCACCTTATTAGGATTTAAATTCAGGAATAGTAATACAGGCCTTTAAATTGTTATAGTAATAGGCCTTTAAATTGTCATATTCTATTTGCAGAGTATATTTTCTATATCTTGTTTACAGTTGGTAAGAGAGTGGTAAAACAGAATTCATTTACTTTTACTCTAGTTTATGGAGAGATTCCCCCATGTCCAGGTCTTTTCCCATTCCTCTCTTCTTGGCTTTGGCCCAGAGCTTTGGGTTTTGTTGTTTTTTGACTTGCATGCTTGACATTTACACCTTCTCTACATCTGTGACTAGATTTAAATGTGTTTGTGTCAGTGTGATTTGTATTCTGTTGCCAAAGTTCTAATGGTATATTTTCATTTACAGATATACCATATTTTTTGGGTGTGTTTGGTAGTGTCTTTTGTGGTGTCTCAGTGAGCAAGTATCTTTTTGTGGATACTTTAACATTTTAGAATTAACAAAAAATATCACTGATTTACCCCTTTTATAATAGGTGATATATATGGCTTTTCCCATATTCCACCCAATACCACTACCATACATATCCACTACTTTCTTGCCCCAGTACAGGATAACCAACTAAGAAATTCACATTACTGGGAAGTGTGAGCAAACCCACATGACTTTAAGTTATATAGTAAATATTTTTGTAATATTGCCTCTATAGAAATAGATTTATTTTCTTGTCTTTGCAGTACTTAAAGTTGAGGCTCTCTTTTAGTTATAATTTTAATTTTGCATTTTAAAGAATATAAATTAAAATTGGGGGTATATTTTCACTGGAAAATGCTGAATAAAGTATTTATTTTCTCTTCAATAATTGGAGTATCTTTAGTGGTCTGTAATTCCTCCTCTATAATATTGTGTCAAAATGTAAAGGGTAGGAGAAGATAAGAAAGGGAGGTAAAATGAGGGCTCTTTCTTTTATATGGTAGGAGTGAAATGATTCATGTATGTTTCCTTAATACACAACACACTGGCCGTTTCTGTCTCTCCTGGTGAGTTTCAATGGCTTATGAAGTAGCTGTGTGTCTCTTCCAACAGAGAGGCTAAGAATTAAAGGGTAACTAGCTTTGATGTTAAATGCCAAGGAAAAGTTAATGGTCAAGAGAGAACGAGGAGTGGAAATAAAATCAAGTTAAGCTTTTCCTTTTTTCAAAACCTTCTTTTTTCTTCATGTATATTATAAAATAAAAATTACCATCTCAGTCAGAAATTGTAAGCAGTTTTTAAACTATAAAGCAATGTTTCTCAGCCCTTGAAAAATGAGAAAATGTGTAATACTAAAAGATTTTAAAGCTTGTCTTTAGAGTTTTACTTTTTATCTCTGAGGACTGCAAATATTTTATAGAAAAGCTACTTAATACCACTCTACTGGGTATATGTTAGTGATAATAGCATTTTCTGCATTTGTAAGTAGTAGTGCATGTCCACGTGAGATGGGTTCTGTCTCCAGACCTCTCCCAGTACCTCCAGTCCACAGGTTGCAAATCCGGGCCAAAATAAAACAACTGCTCCAGACCAGAAATGCTGAAATGGTGATTAACATATATAGTATGTTACCCTTCCGGTCATAAACACTTCCAGGTGGAATTTTTCCACTTTGTTGTACATTAAATGAGTGGTATGCGAAGTTCTGACTTTGGATCTAATCTTTTTCCCAGGCTAATTGTTTTTCATGGTCAACTTTGCAATCTTTTCAGTTACTCAATCATGGATAACAGGATTTCTTCTAAGAACATTTCTGTGAACATCCCTTCCTTGTGTTTGCCAGGACTCTGACACCAATCTCAGAATCACCAGTGTCATAGCAGTTACCACATCCTTGTACTTGTTTCCCAGAAGCTCAGAGAAGCTTCCCACCTTTAACCTTGATAGTTTGCAATAAGTGTGTGGAAGGGAAGATATATTATTTGCCCCTGTTCTGCGGTGGGAAAAAACATGGTTCATATGGAGCCAGTCTCTGGTTTTTACACCTACTGTTAAAACTGTTCAGTCTGTATTCTGCTTAAGATGGGTTAAGCAGAGCACCAGAATAGTTCTTTTATCTGGTAAAAAAAGAAAAAATGACTTCCTATTTTTCTTATTTGTCAGACTTTTATGTGGATTATGTTTAATTTTCTTGATATTGTGCAGGGTGGGTTATAACCTTGTTTTATGTGAAGACACCGAGGCAGGCAGAGATGACTTACTCAAGTCTCAGGGACAAGGCCTTGATTCATGCCCAGATATGTGCCACCCCCAAGCTTAACATTTCCTTTGCTGTGTTTCCTGTGTTCTGTATCCTTAGCCTAATGTATGAAAAGAAGTGATCTTGGTTTAGTCTTATCTACCTTTTCAGCAAAGGTTAGCTTAATCCCATAGAGAAAATGCAGATGTTAGGAACATTAAAGAGTCAACTTTTTAAAAAAATTTGTTCTTTTTAGATGTACATGACAGAAGAATGAGTTTTGACATATGGAGTATAATATAATTATTCCCATTCTTATGGTTGTACATGATGTAGAGTTACACTGGTTGTGTATTCATATATGAGCATAGGAAAAAGTCAAAAACAGTAAATATTTTTGACTTTCATGTGATATATTTTCATTTTTTTCCCGAAGAAATTTAGGTGTATGGAATTTATTACCCCTCATGAGAGATTCTTGAGATAGTTGCCTACATGCATAATTAATTGCTGGATTATAGAATATATGCATACTAATTTCACTAGGAATTGTTGGCAAGTTTATACTTCCACCAATATTGCATAATGATTTCTTTTTTTATTCACGAATTTCCTGGTGTTACCAACTGGATAGATGTTAATTGTGCCTCATTGTTTTTTTTTATTTTTTAAATTTTGTTTAATTTGTTCTCAGTTTAATTTTGCTTTTTTCAGATTACTGGTGCAGTTGAGAGATATTTTCATTTATTCAGTTTTCCTTTTCTGTGAATTGTCTTCATATCTTTATCCCCCGCTTTTCTGTTGGCACTCCTGCCCTTATTGCAAGAAGTTCCTGGAGAGTTTTTGTGGAGTTCCCTGACTAATCTAGATATTAATTCTTTGTTGTCTTCAGATATTACGAATACTTGCTTCTTGTATGTCACTTCTCTGATAACTTTGTCTGGGGTGCCTTTCAGTAACAACAAAAATCTTTAGCTTTAAAGGAGTTGATTCCATTAAAAACATTCTTTTTTCTTTCTTTTTTTTTTTTGGCAGTGCTGGGATGAGACCTGGGGCTTCACACATGCTAGGCAAGTGCTGTACCACTGAGCCACATCCTCAACCCTGAACTAAACAGTTTTTAATATTATTGTGGTCTGTGCATTTTGAGACATTTAAGTCATTCCCTGTGACTGGTCTCACTTTCTTTCATTAACTTTATAGGTTTAATCTTATCCTTTATCTTGTAAAATTATTTTGGATTTGAGTATTTCAAATTTCAAATAAATAGTACAAGTACTATTCCAATTTTTAATCTTAAGAAACTGGTCATATTTTGAGTCATTTCCCCAGCATTGTCAAATAATTCATTCTTTATAGATTTTTAGCGCTACTGTTAGCATGTAAGTGGTATGTTGTTCAATTGATTTGTTTGTGTGCTCCTGGGCATTTGATACACTGCCATATTAATAAATATTATAAATAATGGTATATTAAGATATAAATTTTATAAATTTACAGATATATTTATATAATTTATTAGCATGATTTCATATTACATGTACCATTTATATACAAATCATATTAACATGATTGAGATACTAATGTATATTAAAAAGTTCAAAAATGTTTAAATTGGGGAAGTTTTTTCTGGGGGGTGGGTGTCGGGTACTGGGGATTGAACTGAGGAGCACTCAGCCACTGAGCCACATCCCCAGTCCTATTTTTTTGTATTTTATTTAGAGACAGGGTCTCGCTGACTTGTTTAGCGCCTTGCTTTTTGCTGAGGCTGGCTTTAAACTTGCGATCCTCCTGTCTCGGCCTCCTAAGCCACTAGGATTACAGGAGGGTGCCACTGAGTCTGGCTTAGTGTTAAGTTTTGTGTTTTGTGTTTTTTTGTTTTCTTTGTGATGCTGGGGATAGGACCCTTCTGCATGTTTCGCAAGTACTCTACCACTAAGCTGTACCCCAGCTCCAAGCTTATTTGGGGGCAGATTTCTTGCCCTTATTTGTGTGTGGTAACTGTTACACCTGCAAATGTATTTTTTAGATATGTGTCTACATAATGGGGAACATTCTGAAATTATTTGATGACAATTTACTTTTAATGTTCCTAACATTACTTTTTTTTTTTTTTTTCTTTTTCTGTTTTGTTTTTTAGTGGTTATGGCTCCTCTTCACACGTAGTTCTCTATGTAGGACAGTGTTGTCTCACTTCAAAGACTTCACTTTCTTTTTTCAGTGCTCCATATGGGCTTATATAGCTATGGGTACATTCTGGGTATGGCTTTGAATGAATGTTTTATGAGGTGTGGTGCTCTAATACATGGGTGCATACTCTTGAAAGCCTGTTAATTATAGATGTCTTTTTATTATTGGGAAAGCTTCATCAGTTTCAGCCTAGTTTTGTCCAAGTGTACTTTGCTCCAGTTTGTTCTCAGTTCACTGGGTCTCATTCTTCCTCCTGTCTCCACTGAATGCGATGTTACTTTATTTGATACTGGGTATTTGCATGCCTGTGCAAAGTACAATGTATATAACATGACTTTTTATCAAATAAATTAGAAATCACTATGAGAAACAAATTACAGTCTCAAAATAGATGGCATGACAAGATTTGTGTAGGCCAAAGATGTTACCCTTAGCTATCAGTTTTAGAATCATGTGACTGATAGACTGTATTTTTATTTCTTCTTTTATCTGCTTTATAGATATAGGAAAGAGTTTTAGTGTTTTTCATTAACTGCTGAGATTTACTTGCATTAAATTAAGTATGATAAAATTATAATGTAGAAATGTTGCGGAGTCCAAAATCTGCTTATGCAGGTAAAATAGATACCTTTGGGCTATGGGAATTGTTCTGTTGTGCTTTAGACACAGTTTAGTAGGTATTCACCTGAGTTTGATTATAACAGCCTAAGCTAGTGATTTGATTGAACTTAAATACTTATTAAGGACTTCATAACATGGATGTTTCCCAGTTTTCCTCCAGATTCTTCTGTGCTATCCTAACTAGCTGTGAGATCCACCTGTCCTACCAACTTCCTCTCTTATTCAACTCTTCTACTATAATTGACAGCCAAACTACTTATCCAAATTGTTAAATCTTAGTTTCTCCTACCTCCTGTGTACTAGGCATTTTAAGTTCAGAGGATACAAAGTAAATATCATAAGGTGGCTGACCTCAGAAAATACAGGCATAAACCATTAACTGGAATTTAGGATACAAGACATTTTCCAGAAATATATTCTGATAAGCAGTAAAGAGTGGGACACAGAGGAAAGAATGGTATGTTCTTATTTGCGAGGAGAGAATTCCTAAAGGAGGTGAGATTGGTGCCGTTAAAGGGTTAGGATTATTTACCAAGTTAAGCAGAAGAAAAGTAGCCCAGATAGAATAAACAGCTCAGATTCAAAGCCTGAAAGAGCTCAGTGTGTGAGAAACATGGAGTATGAGTGATTGGATCAGAGAGGTTGTGGTGCAGAGAGAAGAAGTTGGAGGCACCTCTGGGTTTGAATTCTTGGTCCAGCCTGCATCTGGGACCATGCATTACACTTCTGGAAATGTGAGCTTTATCCTTACAGCATTGTGGCTTCGTCAGAGGTAAAATAAATGCTCAAATCATTGTCTTAAGATATGTGGAAAAGCTGAGAACAAATTGGAGCAAAGTACACTTGGACAAAACTAGGCTGAAACTGATGAAGCTTTCCCAATAGCAGGGAAGTCCAGGGTCAACCCCAATAATCTAGGCAGAATTAATGAGGACCAAAACCGAAGCTTCATTTGTGAAAAAGGAGAGGAGAGGATGGACTTAAGAGATGTTTAGGAGAAAGAATTGGCTCCTAACTACATAAAAAGTGGGAGAAGAATAAGAGGAAAGAAGTAGTAGGATGACTGTTGGGTTTTATGGTTGGAAGATTCACTGTCTAAGGGTGTAGCTAGTGAGGATAAAAACTTAAAAGGAACAAGATTGAAGAGAATAGTGGGTCCAATTTGAGGTGAAGTTGGGGGATCTGTGGGGTATTCTGTTGAGTTTCAGAAGTCTGGGTCTCAGGAGAGAAAGTCAGGTTTAGATATGAATTGGGAAGTGACTGAGAGCCGTGAATGTGGTTGAGATCCTGTAGGGACCCCTAAAGGATCAAAGACTGAGCAGACACGTGGAGAGGAGTTAGTAAGAATCAAGAAAATCTAGAAATACAAATAATATTCAGCACTCTATATTTTAAATTTTATTTCCATATTTTATGTCATCATTCCCCCCCTGAAGTAATCATTGTTACTGTCTAAAGCTCAAGTAAGCAACTTACCAAGTCACCCAGGTAGTAAATAGCGAGCAACTGTACATTTGTCAGAGGACTCAGGGAGGTCAGTTGGAGCAAAGAGAAAAAAGGACATTGGATTTGGCAATCAGGTATTCAGTTGGTAGTTAGGTGAGTTCTAAAGTCTAAAGCTGGATTGTCGGGTGATGAAAGTAGGAGATGAGAAGGGGGAGCAGAGAGTGTGTATGTTTACTCATGTACATGTTTGTGAAGAGAGATTGGTGTGTTGGGTGTAGTGACTGGAGCTTACGCTTTGGTTGAAAAGAGTGAAGAGGAGGTGACCACAGGTAGAAGAGGGACTAACTAATAGGGGAAGGTTTCAGAAAGATAAGGAGGCCAGGTTCAGGAGCACAGACATGCTCAAAAGGGGTTGTCTCTGGAATTGGGACATTTACTCCTTTGGAACAGTTGAGGAGAAAGAGTCTGCGTGACTGTAGATGAGGGTACAGTTAGTGAGTGGGAAGGAAGTTGCAAGAGTTCATATCCTGAAGGCTGGGTGTTCTCAGAAAAGGTGGAGATGAAATGAGCTGAGGATGAGGTAGGTGCCTTGCGGAGGCTGTTGAAAGTTAGTAACAGTTAACTTAGGAAAAAGGAGGCTACAGATGGAGGGTGAGAGTCGTGCATAGCTGAGGGCCCCTTGGAGCTCTGTCAGTGGGAATAGATGTTGATGGTGGATTTTTTTTTTTTCCTGCTTGATAGAGTAATATGATTAATATGAATGAACTTTTAAAATAGAACACACAGGCCTTGCCTGAAACATCAAGTTTAAGTCAGCGATTCAAGGAAGCTTAAAGATCTGGGGGGAAGGGAGGAGAAGGAGGACAGAGGAACAGGAGGTTGAACATTAGAGAACTTGAGTTCTAGTCTTAGGAAAGTGATCTAATCTTTTGGGCCTCAGTTTTCCCATGTTTCAATGGAAAAAATTATACTTCGTGTCCTTTCAAGGCTCATATAGCTCTCAGAACTTCTGTGAGATGTGTGTACCATTAGACAAAAAGAGTGCATAAAAAAGATGAGCTAGATTGCTGTCATTTATTTCCCAGGGGTTCTTCCGATAGCAGCTCTTGGTCAGTTTCAGCTGTCAGATAATGGTGCCCAGGTGGATGCTTTGTGGCTGCATGTGGCAGTTGGAGAGAGGTCACGAGTCAGAAAAGGAGACAGACAGGAGTGAGAAGCTGTGGTAAGAGCTGCACTTGAGGTAAATGAGTAGATCTGCCCTGCGCCCCACCTGCTGTGTCACGTGGTTCCCTGATAAGTCACTGGTCACAGATGACATTTTGTAAGGGAGGGGATAGTTTTACTTTCATCTTGGTCTTGTTTCTATGTGTATTTTCCTCTCACTGGGCTCCATTTCCCCTCTCCATTAAAAATGTGCTGTTGTGGAAGAGAATTGATCTATTGCAGAGGCCTGAGTATGTTCAGCACCTTCCTTAATTCACACACCTAGAGTTTCTTTGCCCATAGAGAAATCAGAAAAGTTGGCAAGACTTCCTCTCTCTGATGAGTTGGTTCTGCTCTGCTCCTTTAGAGGGTGTACTCTTCAAGCTGTTTAACCATTTACTGCTCTTCAAAGAATAGGAATAACACTTTAAAAACCCCAGAGGTGTGGCTGGCATTAAAAGGTAAATCCAGGTCAGATTAAGTGGCTCCAGAGATCACTGTAATAATTTAACAAGCCTGGGCAGGTGAAAGGGCACTCTTTTAAACAGTGAGCCTCGAATCTTTGTCCATACTCTCACAGATTCTGGAGAAGCCTCAGCATTTCCTTTTTCCCTCATTCCGCTATTATACAACTTAATGCTTGGAAAAATTTTCACAGGAAGTAACAGGGTGTCATAATTTTTGTGAGACATTTTCTACAGAATTCACCCTCTTCAGTCTGAGAATACTATTCTCTCTTCACCCACCTGCTCTATTTTCTTTCTGAAAGTCTTAATTTCTCCATATAATTCGATATTCTTCAAAGTAAAACATAGTTTAAAAATTAAAACCCTTTAAACTTGAAGTTAAAATGTAGTCTATAAATGTGTTCTTCCATTTCCTGAGAAACAACAGGAAGGATTTGCTTTCTCAAAATAAACGAAGTAGCCTGACTATGAACTCAGAGCAGTAGAGATCAAAGATTCCAACATGACCACATAATGGGAAATTTTCAGTCATTTTTCTAACCCAGAAAACCAAGTCTAATGTAGTTTTGTTGTTGTTTTGGGTATTAGGCATCAGAAAGTATATGTACAACTAAGAAATGCACCTTGAGCATATTTAAAATATACTTAGCATAAATGTTGGCTATTTAGTCTTTAATTCCAAGAATCTGTTGCCAAGGTGTATTTGATTTGTATGAACATGAAGCAATGGAAAATACCCTTCTTGAGCATTAAATTTAGGAAGAACAGAGGACAACCAACTGATTTCCTGCATCCATTCACCATCTAAACTTTAATTTAAATTCACTAGTTCAGTAAATTATTTCATAGCTGTGCTAGTAGGAGAAGTTTAGCAGCTCAGACACTGAACTGCATTGAAAATAGAATCTGCTACAGGAATTCTGTTGGTGTGTGTGTGTGTGTGTGTTTGTGTAGAAATGTGCACATTAATATTCATCTATTTCTAGAAACATGATAGGAGAGCCTGTTTTAAAGAAAGGAAGTCAATTCTGTTATAGTTGGCAGATTCATATTTGTAGGAACAGGCAAGATGAGGGAGAAATATATGCATTCATTTTTCATCTGTCATTAATTTGTGCCAAATAATATGTGATTCTTTTTTTCCCAAATGGTGTAAAATAGGTCAACATTTTGAAATATTGGACAGTGTTTATGTTGGGAAGTTTCTGAATACATTGAGAACTTTTAGAATTTCTTGTTAGATTTTTTTTTTTTTTTTTTTTTAACTAGTCTTTCAAGAAAAGGTAGGGAGCTGGGAGTGTAGCTCAGTGGTAGAGTATATGCTTAGCATGCATGAAGCCCTGTGTTTGATCCCCAGCAGAAGAGGGATGGGGGTAGGGGAACAAGGAGAAAAAGAGGGGAAGGAAGGAAGGGAAGGGAGATTAAAGGCAAGAGAGCAGATCTCAATGCAGTGTAAGCATGAAGTTTAGGATCTGTGTCTTTCTCAGTCCCTTTATTTTAACCTAAGTCTTTATATTCAAAGTGGGTCTCTTGTACACATCACATATTTGGGTCTTTTTTATCCTGCCCAACAGTCTGTGCTTTTGGTTGATGTATTTAGATGATTTGTATTTGAAGTGACTTGATATAAATGAATTAATATCTACTGTGTTTGTAGTTGTTTTCTGTTTATTTATTGCATTTGCTCTTTGTTTCCATTCCCACACCCCCATCTTCTTCTGCCTTCTGTGTTTTTTAAGTGAATAGTTTATATAATTCCATTTTATCTCAGCATACCAATTATACTTACTTTAAAAAAAGTTTTGGTTGGGGATATAGCTCAGTGGTAGAGCACTTGTCTCAAATGTATGAAACCCTGGGTTCAATCCCCAGCACCAAAATAAAAAAAGCCAAACAACAAAAAAAAAAAACTTTTAATGGTTGCCCCAGAGTTTTCAACTGATTTCAGTTTTTCAAAGGAAAAAAAAAAATAGTAATGTTTATATATATATTGCATAGAAAAAAAATTGGAAGTATGTACACCAAGATATTAAGGGTGGTTATCAATGATTGGTAGAATAATAGCTGATTTTTGCTTTATGTTTTTATAGTCTTCTGTATTATCTGATTTTAAAAATGTAAGTATTATCTGATTTTAAAAGCAGGCCTTACTTTTATAATCAGAAACAACAGAGCTCTTTTCATTTTGAAAAAGAACCAAGAGGCAGATTACAGCAAAACAAACTGAAAATGTCCTCTGAATCTAAACTTTACAACCTGATTCTTTCTAACTTGGAGTAAGCACATAGTCTCTCAACAGCCTGCAGTCCCAGGCAGGGAAGAGAGATTTGGCTGCCTTGCACCTTCCACTGGAAAGACTGTCAACCCTCTCCTGTTCTTCTGAGCATACAGAGCAGTGAATCCTGACAATGACCTGGGAAACAGTTCACTCTGGGCTTGGCATAAAACTTGTTAATACAGAGTGCTTCAAACCCCTCTGTCTTCATAACTAAGGTTTTCCCTCATGTGGAACTTCTTTATGCTTCTTCACTATCTTTCAAAAAACTAATGAACAGAAGAACAACACTTGAAAACTAGTGTAAAGTAAAGCTTTTAAACAACTTGTGATAGGTTTTGTTTTGCTGTTCTTTGTGGCAGGGTGGAGAGGAGATGCTGGGGGAGATGAGAACAATTGGTGAAGAGATGATTCATGTGCAGCTGTTGGTCCAGCTCAATATTGAGGCACTTGGGCCTCTTGTAGGCTACAAGAAAAAATTACCGTTACTGTTTTTGCCATGTGACTTATATCTTTTGAATTTATTTGGGTTTACATTGAGTTTGAATGAGGTTTTGCGTGACTGAGCAGAATACTCAACAAGAACAACTAAGAGTAGTTTATTTGGGGCTCACAGTTTCAGAGGTCTCAGTCCCTAAATGACTGACTCCATTGCTCTGGGCCCAAGGTGACACAGCACATGGCAGAAGGACATGGCAGAGAAAAGCTGCTCAGCTCATAGAGGAGTCAGGAGGGAGTGTCAGTCAGATCCCAAGGTATGCCCACGTGACCCACCTCCTCCAAGCACACCCCACCTGCCTACTGTTACCACCCAATTAGCCCATTCAAACTAGGATGGATTGATTAGAGTACAGCTGTCACTATCTAGATAATTCTTTTACCTCTGAATATTCCTGTTAACACAGTGATTTTTAGGGGCTGCCTCATATCTAAACATTGACATGGTATAAACCAAACCCAGACGAAGGTTTAAGAAAGTAGCAAACCAGTGAAATAGTGTTTTTGATTTTTTAAAAATACGGTTTTAGTAAAGTAACTTCCACTGTGTTATCAAGAAAGTCATAAATTTTATAAATACTAGTTTGTTAGCCTGTAAAATTAGGACTATTATGTTTTGCTGCTTGCCTGTGGCATTGAAATAAACAAATTACAAGTGACTTTAAGTCTTCTGAAAGAAAGGAGTCTATAAAAGCAAATGCCTTTGTCTTCCTGTATTTCTAGATGGAAAATTATAGATCTCCATTTTAATATATTTTATTATTGGAGCAAGGGTGTTTCACTGATGCTAAGTGATGAGTAATAGTCATTCTTTTTTTGTTGTTAATTTTTTTTTGTAGTTGTAGATGGACAGAATGCCTTTATTTTATTTGTTAATTTTTATGTGGTGCTGAGAATCAAACCCAGTGCCTCATGCATGCTAGGCAAGCACTTTGCCACTGAGCTACAGAAATTAACATTTTGATATAAATAAAAACAATCAGAAGAATGTATGAAATAAATATAAAAAGTATTTATTCACACTACACTGATTATTGCAACTATGTTAAAGTTCATACAAATTTTGAAGGGAACACAAAAATATAAACAATTGCTACTTAAGGGATATGAGTAAAATTTAATTCTCACTTTTGATGTTATTTTACAAGAATTACAGCAGTCAAAAGTCAAGTGTCTAAGATACTTATGAAGATAGATAATCTTAAGATGTTACTGAATTTTTACTATTTATAGTACAAATTCTATTTGTAGTATTCAGTAGAGTGTTCAGTAGGTGTAGCAAGTAAGAGTAGATAATTTGACTTCTTTTTCTTACTTATTTCCAAATGAGGGACTTGACATGGAGGGTGGTATCAGCAGAGGGATAGTGATGACAGTCTAAAGACTGTTAATATCTTAGCTCCTGTCTCCAAGCATTTACCTGTGACAGCCTTGGTGCCTTCAGTCTCTTCCTCTGTTTTTAACTTGCTGAAATTTGAAGTGTAGAATTCTGTTTGCCTCTTGCTCCTCAGGTGCAGCTGTGAAAATTACTTAAGTGAGAATGGTTCGGGGCTAAGGACTGTGAATGGAGGAAAGAAATAATCCTCTCATTATTTTAAATACGGAAAAACAGGATTATGTACAACCCTGCGCTTTCACCCGGAAAGAACAGGTAGCATAATAGGTTATCTTTGCTTTTATAATGTAAACCATAATGCTTTAATAGCTACTCTTAGGAAAAGATTGGCAGGCTCTAATTTCTACTTGCCTTTTCATCCATTTATTTCATGATGATTCCTCTGCGTGTTCAATCATTTGCTCATTGAAAAAAGTGAGAGCTTGTGGTTAGCTTTGCCGCAAATGCCCAGTGTGAGATCTAGATATTACAGCACTGCATTATAAACAGTGAAGTGAAGATTTTTAAATGACAAAAATTACTTTGAAAGTACCCTGTAAAAATACTGAGCACTAAAAATGTACAGTTTTTAATAGTTACATGTGATATATAAAATATATAAGATATTTTATTTATTTGCATAAATGAATTTCCCTTTTTAAGTCTTTAATTCTATATGAATAGTGTATTTTGTGGGACAATAAGGCCAAAAAGCAACATTTTATAATAATATCAAAATATTCTTGGCCAAGTATTATTCCAGTTTGTGTCTGGGGCCTAAAAGTCAAGTAGTTAGTTTGAGTTGAAGGTCATTCGGATCACTTGGTAGGTGAAGGATCTCCTGTTTTACCTTAGGCTCATATCTTCCATATAAAGAAAATAGCTATTTAAGCTCTTCTGGAAGACATAGAAACCTATGCACTCTCTGATATGTCTTAAATCAATAACTCTTTATATTAACACTTTTATGATAAAACCTAATTAATTTTTTTTCTTCTTTTTTTTTTTTTTTTTAATATATATCATCCTCCATGAAATAACTAACCAAAGACAGGCCCACCTTCATCTTTCTCCTTAGTAAATTTACCAATCCTAGAGCTCTTAACTATATCACTAAGTTCATTTTTTTTTTAAAGGGATACTTTTGAGATTTTCCTTAATTCTTTAAATACTCTCCATTTTATCTTTTGAAATTATTGATAAGGGCTTTGACAAGAAACCTTGTTAGCCACCATGTGATGATGATCCTGAGTGCAGGCAATGGATGTTGTTGGGAGACAGATATTTGCTTTATCTGAGGAATAAATGTCCTTCAAAATGATAGAATTGGGAGGCTGACAAGAGCCCCCAGGCACTTTGGAAAAGTTCGAAACTTCCATGAAAGGCTGGGCCAGCAGCGACCTCAGAGGTCACAGGGAGTATATATACCATTCATTGAGGAGCGGTGTATGGGGAAAACTCATGTAAAATACCATCTCTTCCCTGTCCTAGCTCTGTGACCCTAGGAGAATAAGCTGACATCTCCCAAGTCTCGGTTCTCTCCTCTTTAAAAGAAGGGCAAGGGGCTGGGGTTGTGGCTCAGCGTTAGAGCAATCACCTAGCATGTGCGAGGCCCTGGGTTCCATCCTCGGCACCACATAAAAATAAATAAAATAAAAGTATTGTGTTCAACTACAACTAAAAAATAAATATTTAAAAAAAAAATAAAAATATTTAAAAAAATAAAAAATAATGTGAGGACTCTTGTGTGAATTTAACACATGCAAAGAAAGCGCTGTGTAGTTCTCCTTCCAGATGATGGTGATTCTGTGGTTTTTCATTTTGTGCCCTTTTCCTTTCCCTCTGTCCTCCCTTTTTCTGTCTTCTCATTCTTGTAGCACTTTTAATAATTCTGATTTTCTAACTTGAATCTAATGTATGAAATATGATATGTCAAGAGCTTTGTAATGTTTTGAACAACCAATAAAAAAAAATAATAATAATTCTGATTTTCTCACTTTTTGTTGTCCTTTTCTCAGTCTATGCCTTAGGTCTACCCCGTGGTGCAAGACACCTTCAATGTGGTCAGGGATTGATTCTCTGTGACCCTTTGATGACTCTGAAGACATGCACTGCTGTGTTAGTTTCCTGTGGGCTTCTGCTGTACCACTTTCTGCCCCATAGATGAGGGGTCATGAAAGTATCAATTTGGAGTTGGATGTGTTTAGGGAAAAATCTTTTTATACAAGGATTTATGGAATAGAAATCTACATTGGTAATGCTTTAGTTTTTTCTTTTTTCACTCTAAGTTTCTGTTTTGGAGCCAGGATTGTAATTGCAAATGTTGTATTTGAGAAAGAAGAATATCAGGTCCAGGAGGGCCAGAAGCATTCATTTTCTTTAAGAGGAACATTTAACATAACTTTGTGGAGTAGCTAAAAGTACTACAGAAGCAACATAGAATTTTAGTCATTATGAACTCTTTGAAGATCCACTTATTGGCAGAGTGATATCTTTTAGAAGTATGATAGAATCTCATTAGTACATACTTTATGACTGAAAGAGAACTGGTTATGTCATTAGAGAAATACAAATTATTAGAGCTAGAAGGAATTTTTGGGGTCATGCAATGCAATGATTTCCATAATGAAATGGAGAATCAGAGCAATGAAGAGACTTGTTTTTTATAACTCTTGATGTTAGAAAGGGCAAGTCAGGGACCTGCATGCAGCTAACACTAGTTATTTTCTTACTTCCCTATGCAGCACCAACACTCTAGCTACTAAGCCTAGGAGTCATTTTTCTGTGGCTCAAGAATGTTCTCTATCCTAAGACTAACAGCTTACAAAGGCATTAATGGAAACTTTCCTTATTTTTACATTCTTTCTTTTGTCCACATTTGATGACTTTATGAAAAGTTTGGTTTATTTGGTTGCCGAAGCCCAGGAATATCTACAGAAGCAAGTATTTATTTGGACAATTTCTTTCTTCAATGATCATCACTTTTTGACCTCTTACTCTATGCTGGACACTGTTGTGTATGTTTTTTTTTTTTTTTTTTTTATTGTAGATGGACACGTTATCTTTATTTTTTAATGTGCTGAGAATCAAATCCAGTGCCCCACACATGGTAGGCAAGTACTCTTCCACTGAGCCACAACCCCAGCCCCCCACCACTGTTGTATTTTTAAGGCTTCATGTGTCTCCTCTAGCAGACTGGTCTAACTGTACCCATTTGTCAGGGGAGAAAACAGGCTGGCAAAACTAAAGCTACTTGTTCTAGGTTATACAGCTTGTAAAGGGAAACTGGATCCAGGGTGTGTTCTCCAGAGCACATGTAGTAATTGCTGCCCTTCACTGTGTTCTCCACTCCCCTTGCTGCCTGTGTGCTGGGAGAGCAGAGGCGTGGAATTGAAGATCTTATGTGACAAATGAGCCAGTGGTCATCTGGTCTAGTCTCTTGGCTTTTAGCACATCAGACATATTTTCCCTGTGATTTCACGGATGAAATATTTAAGACCTTTGATTCTATTTTTTGTTTTGCTTTTTCAAAATAAAAGTGGTCTTTTAGTTCTTTGTTATTAGAAAAGTCACAAATCCTCATTTAAAGAAAGTGTAAGAATATAGGAGATGAAAAAGATCATTTAAATAACTTCAGGAGCTCCATAGTCAGATGATGGAGTGGGTTCAGACGTCAGCTGTATCGTATCGCTTACTAGCTGCTTGACTCTGGGCAAGTTGCACAGCCTTTCCATGCTTCAGTTGCCTGTATGTAAAAGAAGAGTAATAATAGTGCCCGCCTTGTAGGGTTGTTATGAGGATTCGGTGGGTTATTTCTAAAGCATTTAGAACTTTGCATAGTAACTGCCACACAAGTATGGAATGAATGACATACGTCATCACTCATGTAAGTAGTCTTCCTGTCTGTGGCCCCTGAATGAAGAGGACAGACCCAGAAAGGAGATCATGGAAACAGGACAGGGGAGGGTTCCCAGGACCCTCTGCCCCTGTTTGCCTTGTTTATAACCCTAACAACCTGGAATATTACTAAAGTTCTCCTGTCTCATTTTCCTCATGCCAAAAATTATTGGGCTTCTCCTTTTTCTTCTTCTTGTTTTTAGGAAGCCCATGTAGACGAAGCCTGTTTATTTGAGATCTTACTGTTGCAGGCTAGGCCAGACATGAATTTCCTTTCATGTGATATTTTCTGTGGTCTGTGTTAGTTTAGTTCTTCCTTTGTTTTCTTGTGCTTTAGTGTGAAGAAGATGCCCTGTTTATAAAGAAAACCCTGGTGTCTTTCATGTATAATGCATTCTTAAACTAATTCCAGTTGCTCTGACCCTTTGAGATTTTAAAATTGCTTTGTTCCGGTTTTTTAAGCATTTTTGAAATATTAAAAATGATCCTGAGGGGGAGGGGTCATGGGAAAATTTTCCCAGAGTTGCTTTTTTTTTTAGGAAATTATGAATTTGCATGGAGAGGTTTTATGCTGGGTTAAATTTCACCAGGTGCACCGGTCACTTGAACTTGAGTGGGTTCTTTTGATATTTAAATCCCTGTTCCTATGGTTGGGAAGAAGTGCAGAGGTTGAGTCTCTTAAATTTAAATGCCTGTTACGCCTTGAGCTCTTGCCATTGTCCCATCAAAGAAAGGTCTTAAGTAGTGCCTGGGTTTGCAGTGAAGCCCCATGTCAGTAGTGAGGATCAAAAGATTTGTCTGTTCTGTTTTTTGTCTTTGAACCAAGACTTTCCAGAGAGAACACAGACTTGTTTTGAATATTGCCGCCTCTGGGTGTGAGTGATTATGCAAGTCTGTAGTGTTTTTTTTTTTTTTTTTTTTTTAAAAAAAAAAAACTTCATAATGGATGCAGAGATATGAACTAGCAAGGAAAACAAAAGTATTTCTTTCAAACAACTTGTACAAAGCTGTCTTTGAATGTAGGTGGTCCTCAATATCCAAGGATTTGTAATACTTCCATCTTGTGGAAAGATACCACTGTCCACAGGTTAACTACTTGAGCATTTTCCGTAACTCCCACCTGTACTGAATTGCCAAGTCTTCTAAATTTTTGTCTTAAACTTAATTTCTTCACTTTATCTGATAATCCCTTGAATGTTCCCAATATGCTTCCTCCAGTTGTGACCCTGGAATCTGGCCTGGACTACTGGCAACTGTCTGCCGCTGCCTTTCTTGCCTCTGAGCTCTGGTGCCCTCTATACATTGAAGCCTCAGGTTGGTATGGAGCAAAAAATGCAAGAGGTCATGAACTGTGTAAAGCCCTTAGTGACAACTCCTTATCCTCAAGATTCCTTTATAAAGCATTAAAAACCAGACTCCTTAAGAAAATCTCAGAACCCTCCTAGAGGAAGTCCCTGCCTCCATCTCCAGTCTAGAGCTGTTGCCTCCCCCCTCCCCCACTGTTCACTTACAGCCACACAGAACCTCTTTCTGTGCCTCTGATCTGCTTTGTGACCACAAGCCTTTGCACAGGGTGTGTCTCGAGCTTAGCACTCTCTCTTCCCTTCTGCTGCTTTGTCTGGCCAACTCCTACTCTTTTGTCTTAATTTAAATGTCATATCCTTCAAGTTTTCTTTGACCCCCAAGCTGGATCAGGTCTGTCTGTTGTTCCCATGAACAACAGGACACATGTTATATTTATTTGCCTTTTCTAATAGATTTAAGTCCCACAAGAGCTTTAATATGTCTGTCTCATTCCCCACTCACCCTGGCACACGGTAGGATCTCAAATGTTTTTTGAACAAATGAACATGATCCAAAACACTTCCATATTATTACTTGTAGTAGTAATTATCAAACAGCCTGTGAATGAATTTCTTGCCATTAAAGGAGTTTACAGGAAATTTGTTGATATACATTAGCTTTGCTTAGTTGTACCTAATATGTACAGACATGAAATAGATAACATGTATACTTACAGCAGTTATTAAATCATTTGAAACATCACAAGTAAGTACAAACAATACTTTAAAATTCACATGAATATTTATATGATGAGTGCTGTTTTGCCAAAGCCAAATCACCTATGGTAATTTTTTTGACAAAAATGTAAAGATGTTGCTTTGCCTGTGTAAAGCCATAGATTCAATCTCCAGCACAGTAAAAATTTTAAAAAATAATAAAGTTATTAATTGGGGTCCAAGTATAGATTGAGTTCATGATAATTAATGGTACATTACATTAATTATCAATAAAGTGGTTAAATATATATAAAAAGTTTAAGTGTCTTACAGGGTCCATAGAATAAAGCCCCAAAGTTAAGTTTAACTTCGATAATAATAATGCACAGAATACTTGCTTGCATAAATATGTTATTTAGAAGCACATTATGGATTGGAAGGCCCTGCATTCTAACTCAGGACTTTCAGACCCTATCAGACCACAGCTCTGCGCCAAAGAGCAGTCCTTGAGTTAGAGATTTTAATGATTTTAATGACTGATAATTTTCTTGTTAGAGAATTTAACCATTTTGTTCATTCAAAGGTTAACATTTCGGAGTTACTAAAATCAACATAAAATATATATATATCTAATTCAGCTGTCACCACAATCAGGGACAAATATAATCTTTGTTCATTTTAGTTCACTGTGCAGTTTTACGTGTCAGACTGTTGAAAGAAGTCAATAGAAACAACTCATTCACACTACTTTGAAAATAACTTGAACACAACACTTTCTTATCATTGGCCCTCTTTGTAATTTTGAAGTGTTAACATGCAGTACCTTTATGCATAGAACATGCCTTCATGTCATTTGATCTTTGCTTGGTAGTACTGTGCAGACCGTGTGTCCCACCTGCCCCTCTCCTTTTCCCATTACTCTGTAGCAGTTAGTGTAGTACGGTGCTCCACCTCTGTCATTTTATGCCGGCATGAAATCAAAGTTTTGCTTGAAGAAAGTGTCTTAATTTACTTCATTGTCACCATGTGTGCGCTTACCAGTGTGCCTTGAGTAGCATTGCAGGTGAGGGACTTGGTGCTACTGCAGTCATAAATCCAACCTGGGCACAATATTGATAACAATGGGTTGTTAACACTCCAGTTTGTATTTATATCAGTTTCTTTTTGATTAACATTGAAATAAAAAGACAAAATGGAAAGATTACTCTGGAGAAGTCACAGGTTCCTGAATGTGTCTGTGTCCTCTTGAGAGATCCTTGTTCCCGTATTTGAAAACACTTGCATCTAGTGCTCAGAGCAGATGGTGCACACACATACAGCCAGAGCATTGCATTTCTGGAAGTGTTCTAATTACTGGTTCATTCCTTTCTTTACGCTTTAGCCTCTTATGTTATTTCTGCGTCTTACAAAACCCTTTCTTAGTCAGAGGGGTGGTGAAACTGTTGTCTAGTCTTACTAAGCCAGACAGGCCCTCTACTGGAGTCTCTCTCTGGTCATTTCTGGTTACTTTGGTCCGCCTGCAGCCCTGCCCTTCAGGAGCATAGAATACTTGTTGAGAGGGGTGTGGTCTGCGCCCACAGAGCAGCCAGGGGAGTTAAGGGAGGTAGTGAGGATTTTAAGTATGTCAGATTCTTTCACATTAAAGGGAGACATTGATGCTAATGTAAACTCCAAACGTGAAGGCATTTTGTTAAGCCAAGATTAACTTTGGGGCTTTAGTCTACGGACCCAACAAGGCACTTAACTTTATTTGTATATATTTTAAACCACTTTATTGATAATTAATGTACTATACAATTGGCCCATTTAAAGCATGCAATTCAGTGGTATTTAGTGCATTCACAGAGTTGTGCAGCCATCACCACAGTCAAATTTTATCACTCAAAAAGAAACTTTGTACCCACTGGAAATCATTCCTTTTTTTTTTTTTTTTTTTAAAGGTAGTTGTAGATGGACACAATGCCTTTATTTTATTTATTTATTTTTAAGTGGTACTGAGGATTGCACCCAGTGCCTCACATGTGCTAGGCAAGCACTTTACCACTGAGCCACAGTCCTTGCTCCTCCCTATTCTTAATTTTTTTTTTTTTTAGGGGGGTGGGTACTGGGGATTGAACTCAGGGACACTTGACCACTGAGCCCCATCCCCTGCCTTATTTTGTATTTTATTTAGAGACAGGGTCTCACTGAGTTGCTTAGGGCCTAACTGTTGCTGAATCTGATTTTGAACTCGCCATGCTCCTGCCTCAGTCTCCCAAACTGCTGGGATTATGGTCATGCACCTCCATGCCTGGTGGTCCTGTTATTCTTTATCCCACTAATCCCTAGCAACCACTAATCTTTGTAGATTTGCCTATTCTGTATATTTAGCATAAAATGGAATCATACAATTTATGTGCCTGACTTCTTTCATTGAGCATGTTTTTAAGGTTCAATCATGTTGTAGTTCCTGTCAGTATTTTATTTCTTTTTGTTGCCAAATAATATTCCATTTTATAAATGTGCCATACTTTTTAAAGTGTACCATTCAATATTGTTACTTGTATTCAAATTTCAGTATTGTTACTTGTATTCAAATTGTTGTGAAACAGATATTCAGAACTTTTTCATTTCATAAAACTAGAACGAAATGTATCTTGTTTTATTTACCTATTTTTACTGGTTAATGGACATTTGTGTGATTTTCTATATTTTGACATTTGTGAATAATGCTGCTAATTAATATTTGCATACAAGGTTTTGGGTGGAGAGATGTTTTCATTTTTCTTGGGTGTATGCTTAGTGGAATTGATAGAGCATATGGTAATTCTTTTATTTAACATTTTTGAGGAACTGCCAAACTATTTTCCAAAATGATTGTGCCATTTTACATTCCCACTGGCAACGTATGAAGATTTCAGTTTTATCACATCTGCCTAACATTTGTTATTATCATTTTGATGGTAGCCATTTTAGTGACTGTGAAGAGGTATTTTGTTGTAATTTTTAATTTGCATTTCTCCAATGTCTGAGGATGCAGAGCATCTTTTCATGTGAAGACTAAAAATTTAACTGGGATTTATTTTCTTTTCTTGAAATTTTCTTTTTTCTCAGGGTTATAACTTAAGAAAATACATCCTGTGGGATTTTTTCCCCCCTGTACTGGGAATCTCATGCATGGCAGGCAAGCTCTATACTGCTAAACTGTATCCGTCTCCCGCTTTTTTTAGAGACAAGGTCTTGCTGAGTTGCTCAGGCTGGGCTGGAATTTGAGATCCTCCTGCCTCAGCCTCTCACCTCTCTAGCAGCTGTGACACAGGCATGCATCACAGTGCTTGGCTTCCTTTGGGAATTCTTGAGGATGTAAATTTTGACACAGATAACAAGGAATGGAAGAGGGAAGAACAAGGGATGGAAGAGAGAAGGACTAAGCATTGGCAGATCAGAATTTAAGTAGAAGCAGTTTAACAATCTTTCATTTTTAGGAAACTACTAAAGAGCTTGTTTGTGTTACACAAAGAAAGGAAGAAAAGATGGATGATAGGCCAAAATGTAAGAGATTCCCTTTCAGGATTCTCAGTTACCAGCATAGCCAAGCCAAAGAGTGACCTTAAATGGTGGGAAAATTGAAGCCAGGCACTGTGGCATATATCTGTAATCCCAGCAACTCCAGAGGGTTAGTCAGGAAGCTATCAAGTTCAAGATCAGCCTCAGCAACTTAGTGAGACCCTGTCTCAAAATAAAATAAAAGGGCTAGGGATGTAGCTCAGTAGTAGCACACTCACCTGTCATGTTCAAGGCCCTGGTTTCAATCCCTGTTACTATCAGGAAAAAAAAAAAAATTAAAGAAGCCATCTTTATAGTCCCACTATGTCATTTGGTGTTACGGGCAAAAAGTATTCATTTTGATTATAAAAATATAACTTTGAATGTAGCCAGCACACTAAGAGTTTAGAGTCATGAAATGTAAGATTGAAGCTAATGATTCCATCAGGGAACTTTACATTGAGATTGAATAAAAAGGGTTTGCCAAATAAAGCATCCCTGCATTCAAGTCTTTATAAACTGCTGGGAACATCATCTGATTTTTCAGGTTTTTTCAAGACTCTCTGCCTGCTCTGCCTACTCTGCTTGTCTCTGCTGTGACTGACTACCACACCACATATGCATGAAAGGCATTTGTGAATTTGATGATACCAAGGATTTATGTAACTATATCTCACCTTATTCCCCTTTAAAAAAGACAGATCAGTTCTTATAGTAACAAAGAACTAATTGTTAAATTCAGTTATATAATAGGTATTATTATAAACAATGTTTTGGGGGGAAGGGGGTACTGGGGATTGAATCCAGGGATAATTTACCACTGAGCTACATCTTTTTTTTTTTGAGGGTTGTACCAGGGATTGAACTCAGGGGCACTTGATTACTGAGCATACACTTGGAAAGCTGGACTTGCTCCTAGATGAAGCAGAGGATTTTCCCCCTGAGGAGAGTCAAGATTTGCTTCTTTTGTGCCTGTGGCATTGAGGAGAACGGGGATGGAAGTGGGTAGAGATGGGTGACAGGGAGTTCAGTTTGAGTGGGTGTCTAGATGTGGGCAGTGGGGAAGAGAGGACAGCAGGAAAGATTTCTGTGGGAAACGATTAGGTCTTAGGTAACCTGCTTGTGAGTTAGAGGACTTGAAAGTAGCCTCAAAAATTCTAGCTTGGAGAAATGGAAGAACTACCCTCCTTGATGTGGAGATGGGTTGAGGTGTGTAAAAGCCAGTGGTAGACTTAGGTTCCAGGCTATCTGGGAAACATGTGGCTCTCTTGATCTTGAATGTTTTTGTCAACTTAATTAGAAGGTAAACAAAGTTAAATTGCATCTGCCTGCCTTTTAGTTTTTCTAGAAAAATGCTGAACACTGAAGTGTCTACTGGCCTCAGGTAAAATTTTTTTTTTTTTAAAGCAAAAGAAGGGTTTAATTAAACTAAGAGTATTTTTACCATAGTTTTTCTTTGGGGAAATATTTCTCTGAAGTAGGTGCAGTTAGAAGGGAAGCTCAAAGCATTTTATCTTTGAAGAGGCTAGGGTCGTTTTATACCCCTCGCCCTCTTCCCAAGGGAATTCACCCTGGTCATACTGATGCTTGCATGGCCATCCAGTCCAGCCTTGTCTTAAGATTCTTCAAGGCCAAACTTCAGTGTAAGGAAAACAGACTCTGTAGGAACCAGTGACAGCCTGAAACTAGGAATCCCTCCCATAAATGTTTGTGAACATTTGTTCAGTTTGGGAATTTTCTGAGTGAAATAATAGTATTCTGGGAAGATTTTTATTCTTGGAAGATTTAAATTTGGTAATTTCTATAGGCTACTCCGTACCTTCAACCTGGACATACAATTCAACTTTAAATAATTCTACAGCAGAGTCTATTTCTGGGATGAGGTGCTTAATTAATAATATAGCATTGGAGTGATAGATGATGAAATTACTTCCTGTGTCATTTCATTCATGCCTCAAGGTTGCAGTTATGTAAGTTGTTTTCAGTAAAATGCTAGTGAAGAAATGTTCGGTTGCTGTTGCTAGAAGGTACAGACCTCAAGCATTTAGTGTGATGGCTATCTGGATTTTTCTCGCAGCTGTTTTATGTTTATAGAGTCAAATTATCTTACGTCTATCTGGGGTTAAATGTGACCGTCTCAAGGGTAATACGGTGCAACAGTTTGTTTTTTTGGGCTTTGTTAAATAAAGTGAGTAGATGATTACCTGAGGTTGAGTTGGTATTTGGAGGCTCATTAATGATTAATTGAAAACACACAGAGATTCTTTTCTTGTAAGGACCCTGTGGGTAGTGGTCTTTGAGGTTCCAGTATTCAGGAGAGACCCACTTATCGGTTGTAAAAATATATATTTACTCAAACTTAAATATATTTGAGCAGAATACAAAATCTATCATTCTTAGAGTATTTGTATTTACATTAACTTACACAGGGAATAATTACTCTTAAGGTCTCTGATGACTATTAATAGAGTTCCTTTTTTTTCTCATTCTTATTGTTTCTGCTACCTATAGGAATATTTACAAGGTACCTAACTATTATCTCAAGGGCTGATGTTTCATACTAATGAAATTTTATTAAAAAACTTCTCAGTGATTTATAAAAATTAGAAAATGTTGGTAACCCATAATGAGTGCTTTGTTACGTATGGTTTAGTACAGGTGATAGATTTATTTCAATACCTTCAGTATCTCTCTTCTGTAGTAAAAATTTGATGAAATTGTTATGAAGTAGGGTTGGGGGTGTACCCAGGTAGTTGAGCATGCTCTTGGCCCTGGGTTTTATCCCTAGCACTGGGTGGGGGGCAGGGAGTATATTTTTTCGTTACCATCACTTTTTGCTTGTTTGCTTTCAAATGCTACCTCATGTTTCTGTTTTGCTTTTGAGCACTTACAGCTTTTGCCTTCATTTGGCACCAGGGGTCAAGGTATTTCTATTGACCTAGTATTACTCAGTTCCTTGTATGACTCTTTCTCAGTGCTGGGTTCTCTCTTAGAGAATTTGAAATTTATATTTCATAAATTGGGATGTCATTTTCCTGAGTGTATCTATCTCTAACTTGTTACAAGTTTTGGGTGGTTTCTCAGTAAACGTGCACTGAATTGAACTGCCCTGGGTGCATAATGAACAGTCTTATCTGGAAGTGTAACATAGGGAGTGTTCTGCTGTCTGTTTTCATAGATGTTACTCATCCATTTCAGGCCATACCACTCATGCCAAGATATAGGACCTAAAACTGCCCTGTAGGTGAGGAGTAGAGGTAGTTTGGTGAGCTGGTGATGACCTGTTCCTTACAAGAGTCTTTTTGTGGTCATGAATAGGACTTTGCTCTTTTGTTTGTTAGAGAGAACACAGGACATGAACAACCCAGTTGTACTCTGAACAACACATTCATGGTCTGTTCTACTTTCTCCAACTTTGGTTTCATCATTCTGTATCTCCCGGAAAATTCCCTTAAGGATTAAGGAATTTGTTAGAAATATATCTTAATTGATGTCAAGTATCTGTATTTAGATATTTAACTTTCCTCCGAGTTCTGTCTGCTTACCAAATGCAATTTCATTTCCCTGAAGTGAAATTTATAAAACATAACAAAACATAATCTCTTGCACAATTTAAAATTTATCTCTCCCCAACTTTGACCCTCCCCTTTTAGGCAGATGTACACAACCAAAAGCCTGCACCATTGTGTCTCTTACATGGCACCATAGACAATAGGTGCTTAGTGATGTGTTCAAAGCTTGTGTGAATTAATACTTTTAAGAAGTTTAACTTTTAGGGACTGGGGTATAGCTTGGTGGATAGAGTGCTTGCCTTGCATGCACAATGCCCTGGGTTCGATCCCCAGCACCAAAAAAAAAAAAGTTTAAGTTTTAATGTTTTTGCTTAATTTCCAAATTTGGGAGCAGAGTAGAATTTAATTGGAGTAGAATATTAGATTTTTAGGTGGGAATAATTTGTCACCCAAGATGAATAATACAGATTGATTAAAGACTTGTTTTAGACTAGAAGCTTTAAAAGGTTTACTTTTTCTGTCCAGACTGAACAGTTGTCTTGTTCTCACCAAAGGCAATTTTGTTGAAATGTTCTTAGAAACAGTGTGTACAGGCTTCTGCAGATGAACAGGAAAGAGATCATAGAGATCCAAGGAACATGGAGATACTAATTCAACCTGTCCTCTTTGAAAAAATATGTGACTCCTCCCCTCTAAATCAGCAACCCCCAAAGCTGTCAGTACAAATGCTGTGCTACTGCCTTCTGTGTTTCTTAATAGGTAATTGCATGTATATCCTTCACAGGTTCTTCCTGTTTGTTTGTTTGTTTGTTTATTTGTTTTGTGGTGCTGGGGATTGAATCCACGGCTTTGTGCATGGGAGGCAAGCACTCTACCAGCTGAGCCATAATCCCAGCCCCTCTTCCTATATTTTTATTTTATTTTATTTTTTGTAGTTGTAGATGGACAGAATGCCTTTGTTTGTTTATTTTTATGTGGTGCTGAGGATCGAACCTCGTGCCTCATGCATGCTAGGCAAGTGCTCTGCCACTGAGCTACAGCCCCAGCCCTCTCTTCCTGTATTTTTAGTGACCTAATACTTTGAACATTTTGATAAGTCTCGCTCTAACAGAAACACTAAGCTGCCAAATATGAAAGCCAGCTGGAGGTGGTGAGGGTCTAGCTGGGTTTTGAAGCTCATGGCTTTCTCTCAGTGGCTCCTTCTTTGCCATAGCACCACATTTATGACCACAGTGGACTGACAGGATTGGTACGTTACAAGTAAGCTCTGGAAACAGAAGAAGGATGCTACTGCCAGAAAAAATAGGACCTTTCTGTAAATGCAAAGCTAACAGATGAAGAAATAAAATACAAAGTACATCTTTGCCATCAAGTAGGATTGAATGATCCTATAATTTAAACCATGGAATCAAATTTGTAGAATGAGTCTCACTATCCTAAAATTTATTATCCTCTTAAGTTTGTTAATAAAGCCCAAGTGTTTTTCTTATATTTCTGAAATGAATTTTGAAGGATAGGATATCAACCATACCATAGCAAATGTAGAGTACCTTTCAGTGCTAAATGACCTAATCGGTGATTAATCTTTTCTATGGGGAATGTGTGTGTGTTTTTTTTTCCATCAGCTGTCTGAAATATTTGGGAAATTATATCTTGTGGGAGTTGCCATTCATCAGGAAATGCTTGTTCATAGATGTAAGCCAGACCACATGTAGCAGTAAGTGTTATTTATCACTATGGAAACCAAAAATCACAAATGGGATAGTCGTATTGAGTGTTCTGCTTCTTATGGGAATAAGTCATGTCCAGATTCAGTTCAGTTCACTCAGACATTTATGGGGAACTTATGATGCATAAGTCAGTGGGTACTTCATTTAGTGACTAAATTTCTTCTATATGAAACCCAAAAGAGTATTAAAGGGAAAAACTAGGAGGAAAAAGTGCTAGTTTACATGGGTTATCCAGCTCCTAAATGGGGATTTTCCTATTGGGAGACAGAAGTCTAGGGTCTAACTCTGGTGCTATCAGAAACTAGCCATGTGGTTTGGACACATCTTTTAACTTCCCTGTACCTTAGTTTTTTCATCTCTAACAAGATGGGTGTGAACTCTATGACCCCAAAGTATTGAATCTGTTTTTTTATATTGAAGAAAAATAGTAACTTTTTGTGTGTTTTGAGAGAGGTTCAGTACTTGGATGTTTCTCCTTATATCAAAAGAAATGAGGATTGCTGCTCATTAATTCAGTGACTTTACCCCCTTAATAAAAACAGGAACCTGTGCTCAGTTAGAATTTGTGTCACACATTGCCTTTTGTCTGTGGATCCTGCCCTCCTCTCCACTCCATATACATTGACAAAGGATGCCAGAATTTGAATTGAAGCTGGTTAATTTGACTTGTAGCAAAGAGGTGGCATTTAAAAAGTATAATTGCTATTCGTAGATAAAAGTAAAGATGGTGTCTTCAGTAGTGGTCCAAAGATGTTAAGAGGCTAATAGAAAAGCTGTCTGATTGACTAGTGAGGGTGCTAATCATATATCCGTTGAGTTTTTAGTTCTGAGACGTGGCCATGATTGTCATTTTAGTAGTTCCTACAATGGGAATATCTTATTATTGGAATCACTCTGCTGTACCTAGTCAGCAGAGTTGCTGGGAGGAGACAGGTGCATGGTTTCCTGCTTTGTGGTTGAACAGGTTGTATTTGGATAAGGCAACCTCTCTTGCCTGTTTTCTCATTATTATAAATGGAGGAAATATCTGTCCCATCCTTGCCCCTCAGGAACACTATGAGGATAAATAAAATATATAAATGAAGCTATAAACTAAGACAGGTCAAGCAACCAGTTAGAATCTTTTGGGACTTGATTCAAAATACAAATTCCCCTTTTCAGACTCAGATATTACTCTTGGATCTTTCTAATATGGGGAAAGTTTACCAAGTTATAAGTTTTAAAATATAATGTGATTAAAAAGTCAGAACCCGGTATGGTGGTGCACTCCTATAATCCCAGTGGCTCAGGAGGCTGAGGCAGGAGGATCATGATTTCAATGGTAGCCTCAGCAACTTAATGAGGCCCTAAGCAACTTAGAGAGACCTTGTCTCTAAATAAAATAGTAAAAAGGGCTGGGAGTGTGGCTCAGTGGTTGAGTGCCCCTGGGTTCAATCTGTGGTCACACCACACACACACACACACACACACACACACACGCATATACACGCACACATACAAAGTTGACAACCTAGCCTTTGTAAAATATCATTGTAGGGATCCATTAAATGTTCTTCATTCATTCACTGATTCATTTCATGAGCAGTCTCTGACCATTTAGAAGAAATGTTTTAGAAGCTAGAGATACTGTCATTGGTATAACATTTTGTGGATGAGCCTAAAAAGCATAAATTTCTTGTATATTTATCAGATGTCCAGCAATAAATGTCCACAAGAAAAAGAAATCAGGATAAGGAGACGAGGAAGTGGAGAAGGGGGTGTTAGGTGGCCAAAGAAGGTTTTTCACGTAGAACCATATTTTAACTTCCATCTTCCTAGAGGTTCTCTTTATTTCTACTATCTTCTCTTCATTCTGTGTGCACATAGCAGGTGCTTATTAAATGTTAAATATAATTTTTATTTACTTAACAAATACAAAGAAATTTTCTAAGCCAAGCAGTGTTTTTGGTGCTTTGAAAATATTAATTCACTTGATTTTTCAGAAGTACCCTTTGGGTACTGTTTCATTTTATGAGGAAACTGAGGCACTAAAGTTGTTCTTATCCAAAATGTCACAGAAACGGGTTACAGCAAATAATGACTGTGTCCAGAAAAAAATAATGGGAAGAAACAAAGACTCTTGAAGATTCTTTTGCCACCTCCTGGGTTGCAGGAGGGTGGGACTCCACATGCTAGGGGAAGAGCAAGTCAGCTCTGTTTACAAAGCTCACTTTTTCCCCTGCCTGCCAGGCTGGACAGATGTCACTTGCTCTTCCCCAGGCCTCCTTCCCCTGCTTTCCTGATGAACCCATTTGAAGCATCAGTTGCATCCTCTTTCCTGGGGCTGCTGAGGTAAAATGATGGCTTTTTCTCTCTGGTTAGGGGATCACAGCTACTGTGGGGATTTATCACCTGCTTTTCTATCCTTCTGTCATCTACTACGTAAAAAGGAAGCAGTGTTTTTCATACTATGGTCTACAGACCACCAGGATTAAAACCACCAGGTGGCTCATTTACCATGCAGATTCCTGAGCTGTACCTCAGACCCACTGTATCAGTCCTTGCCGATTGGGCCCCCCAATCTGTATTTTATGCTTCTTAAAAACTACTGGACTAGAGGATATATACTTACCCTTGGGAGAGGAAGGAGATGAAATGAGGAAAGAGTTACATGAAAGAAGTTAATCTCCATGAGTTCAGGGTGATTCTATAGTCCTGTGCAATTCTTTCCTGTGCTAGCTAGGGAAGAGAGGTTGTAGGGGAATGGAAGATCAAATACTAAGGGAAAAATCCAAGTAGAAACTCCAGTGTTACGTAGAATAGGAGTCGGTGAGCTGTGGCCCATGAGACTTGGGGAACATGACTCTTGTTTATGTACTGTCTGTGAAGGCTTTACATGACAGCATTTGCCTAATTGCTACAAAGACCCTATTGCCTGCAAAACCTGAAATATCTACTATTTTACTGTCACAGAAAAAGTTTGCCAGGTAACTAAGCTATCTAATAGATCTTCCAAGACAAAACTATATCTATCTGCTCTTTCCAATATGGTCACCACCAGCATTTGAAATTTGAGTATTGAGTACTTGAAGTGTGAGTAATATGACTTATAGAAAATTTCTATTACTTGGTTTTAATTAATTTTATTTTTTAAACATAAATAGTCACATTTGGCTAGTTAATATATTGAATAACACAGGTATGGATAGAAGGTTTCAGATTAGGTTTGACTGTAAGGTGTTAAGTATTGACAAGGGTCTACTTCAGACTTCTGGGAAGACAAAGATTAGGGAAAGAAATATCTAGAAAGGATGCATTCTAGAGGAAATTTAAAATAATTTCTCTCTCTCTCTCCCTCTCTCCTTCTCTCTCTCTCTTCCTCTTTCCCTCTCCCATCCCTCTCCCCTGTGGTTATTAAGAGTTATTTGTGCTAAGATCCAGCCTTAGCACTTACCAGATTTTTAACATTAGTCAAATTAGCTTTCTCTGCATCAGTTTCCTCATTTATAAAACAAACATGGTACCTATCTGATAAGATTGCTGTGAGGTTTATGTGTTTAAGTGCTTAAAAAAGGGCCTTGCATATAATAAAAACTGCATAAATGCATGCTGCTCTTATTATTCCAGAAGCACTTTGAGGCATAGTCAAGAAGAATAATCCTCATATATTTACCCCAGTCCTTTTCTTCTTGTGTTAAGGAAAGAGGATTCTAAATTCCAGGGTTATGGGTACAATAACTGGGCTAATGTACTCTGTTCCCAGTTTGGAGATCAGCTGTGCCTAGTATTCTTTTCTGTAGCTTCATAACATTTAAGCTAGTTAGGTCCAGCATGTGACACAGACAGTGCGGTATTGTCTGGGTTCCTGGTGGTTACCCTGTACATTGATAGGCAACTAGATTATTCTGCAGAAACTCTTCAAAAAATAAACTAGGCATTTTTAATTGGAAGCAGAACATTTCTTAGTGTGAGCACTTGTTCTTAAGCTGAAAAAAATGCTAGTAATAGTTGAAAGGAAGCATGTTTCTATTTTATCTTGAAATATGTCACAGTCTCCTAACATGAGTAAGCTTGATGTCTTCCCTTTTATAGAAATATAAGCAGGGCCGGCAGGAACATACTGGGAGTTGGGTGGTACAATTGTTTGTATAAATGATAACGTAGATACAAATGGAAAAGTGAAAAAATATCTTTGGAATCATACTATGAGTTATTTAATTGAATGATCATTTGTTAACGTTCTCATCTTCAGTATTATCTACTAATAATCCAATGCTGGGTAATTACAATAGATAAACAAGAATCATTTAAAGACATCACAGAAATCAATGAATGTAGGCCCTTGAAAGTCTGCTTTGAGGTTTTCTGAGACATTAGTAATGTAACATTACTTTTTAGTTCTTAGGTCTGTTTTCCAAAGCTGGAATAAATGTCCAGCAGTCTGTGTCCAACAGTCGCTCTCCAAGGCTGCCTTTTTGATCTGTAAGACCTTGTTGCAACACTCCTTGATAAGCAAATAATACTGAGAAGAAAGCTTTGCTTCTTTGGCAAGGGCTTTTTTTTTTTTTTTTTTTTTTTAATGCAAACAGCCCCATTTTTTAAGACATGGTATTCTATTTGTTTTCTATTTTCCAATTCTAGAATGTATCTGGGATGCATGGAACGTGCTGAGAGTTTTCATGGGCTTATTTTGCATTGAGTAGGAAAAATGAGGAAATGGTCAACTGTTAATATCTTATGGCTTAAAACCCTGAAGAGCCTGAAACTTGGGTCATATTAAGGAAGAAGGATATGGAAGTATGGAAATCTCTGATGTGATGTAGCCCCTGAGGGATTTGGTTGTCAGTAAGCACAGCTGTTTGGCTGCAGGCTCTGTTTTTCCTTGCACATCCCTGTACCTCCCCACTTGGTATTCCTTGGCTACCTCTGCCTGCTAGATATTATCAATTGCTTTTCTAGCACACTTATCTACAGCTATTGGCACTCATTTGCATCACTTCAGCTCAAAGAGAGTTAGCAATAAAAACCATTTCTCCTGCTCCAGATTCATTATTTTTTTTTCCTTATGTTTGAACTGTAGAGAAGAGGTATAGCTTACAGTTTAGAAGACTGTGCTTCCAATTATTAATTTTTTTGGAGAAGGGGTAAACCTTATTAATATAAATTGCAAAGCTAGAATTAATCAGAAGAAGTTTACAAGAAACCTGACTTGAGCTGAATATAAAGAAACATTTGTTAAGAATTAGGGCTATGGAAAGACCTTAGACACATCAAACACTCGGTTAGGAAGCTGAATGTATAGAAAGCTGTCAGGATGGTCTCGTGCACTTCAATGTTGTACACTTTGAAGGTCTAATAATAGTAACCATTTTCCCATTAAATATGTGATATTATTTTATTTGTAATTTTGTGTACAAATAACTATTTCTTTTTTACTAAATTATAGGTAAATGGGACTAACTCTAGTATCGATCATTGTTTTAATATGTTATATAATCATTAGATTCATTTTTTAAAGTATTTTTTTAGTTGTAGTTGGACAGAATATTTTTTATTTTATTTATTTATTTTTTATGTGGTGCTGAGGATCGAACCCAACACTTCACACAGGCTAGGCAAGCGTTCTACCGCTAAGCCACAACCCCAGCCCCATTAAATTCATTTTTTAATTAATTAATGACTTACTGATTACAGTATACTTGAAATATTCAGCAGTAGTTATTTATTTGGGACTTCTGTACTCCATCACTCTGCTGGCATGATGGGGGATAAAATATAAAGGAAATACTGCTTTTGCATTTTAATTGGAGAAATAGACACATGCACATGAGCTAGAATATAAATAGCACCATGAAAACATTAAATTAAAAAAACAATAAGGTAGAAATGATTTAATGTAATTTTTTTTTTCTGGAGAAATCTAGAGGTGGTATGGACTGAAACTTTAAAAGACAAGGTTGGAAGGGGAAAGAATAAAAACAATTTAAATTTATTTGGTATTTACTATGTATGAAACATTTTTCTATGTGTTTTGCATGTCCCTAAGAGATTTGGTACTGTTATCCTCCTTTTATAGATGAGGAAGTTGGTTAGGGATAAGGAGGGAATGTGGTTAGAATGTATAAGGAAAGGAATACCAAGTAGTCTGGTGTGGCTGACTGTCGTATCTGTGGGGACAGTGAGTTAGAAAAGAGATGAGAAGGGTAGAGGTCAGATTATCTAATCTAAATGAATACATTGACTTCTCAGTGTTATTTCTGAGACCATAAGAGGCAGAGTTTAAAGCAAAATACTTTGTAGAGAAGGGGTACTTCCTTCTTCCTTCTTGCCTCACTTGCTAGGTACCCTCATATTTATATTATATTTCCTTTCTACATCATTTCAACCTTTTGAGTTCACTACCATATATCTTCATGCATGGACTATTACAGTAGTCTCTGAACTGATCTGTGCACTGCTGTACTGAATGTAGAATGTCAGGTTAATTTTTTCAAGTATACATATCATGTTATTGCCCTGCTGAAGATCTTCAGTGGTACTCTATTTCCCATAGAATGAAGAGCAGGTTCTTAGCTATTTGCTTTATCTCTTCCAGTGTTAACCTTACCTTCCCATTTCCAGCTCCATTTTTCTCCCTAATCTAAGTTTAAGTATTTTTCCTCCCTCTCTTGCTCTGCTCCTCTAGGATATTTTTCATCCAGTCATCTGTTCAGCCAACACTTAAACACACCGCAGGATCACATACTCACCTTATTCACTGAGTGTTATAGGTGTGCTTATTATATTCCTTCTAGACCATAAGGTCTTTTTTTTAAAAAAAAAAAAAAATTTATCTACTTGTTTTTAGTTATAGGTAGACATGATACTTTTATTTTATTTAATTTTTTTTATGTGGTGCTGAGGATGGAACCTAGCACTTCACACATGCCAGACAAGCACTCTACCTCTGAGCCACAACCCCAGCCCTAGACCATAAGTTATTAGAGGACTAGAACTATGAATTCATACCTTTCAATGTAGCACTAGAAACCTTACATTTGTGACATCTAAATGGATGTTGAACCCATGGTAGAAATCTTGCTAGTTTTATACAATTATTCCAACTTGTATAAAATTCTGGATGTACTGTGGAATTTGCATAAGACAGTGAAACACTTAACTGTCTTTGCATTAATGAAATGAGTATTGTTCTCTGATAATGAAAGTATCATGGACTATCAAGAAAATAGCTGCTCTTTGAATTCTTCACACAAAATAGTATAGATAGGTATTTTTATATGTAATTCAGTCAGTTGTAAAGATATCTGTTGCCTTCTCTCTATATATTTAAGTCATGACTTTTAAAAACAAATCTAAATTGCTTGGAAATTAAAACACAGCTACCAAGTACAGAATATTGTCTCAAACTATTAAAAGAGGAAGTTGAGAGTGACCGGGGACTGACCCAAATCTCAAGATGCAGTAGTGTGCAAAATAGAGTATGCAGTTAAGCCTTTTTGGTATGTGAACACGTGTAAAAATTGTCTCTATATTTTTAATTTAAAAATTTAGTTACATATCTAAAGCATAAATGCAGTATGATAAATTTTGGAAAGTTAACGAAAAAACACCCTTACATAATCACTATTAGTATGTAATCTCTGTTTCCAAAAAAAAATATGGTTAAAGCTGTAGAATACAAAGCATTTAAGTCACTACATTTTCATATCAATATATAACATGCACAGTTACAGGTTTGTATAATATTCCATTTAGTGGGCCCGTTTTCCTGTACTTGGAAAATTCAGGTTGTTAGCAGTATTTTACTGTTTGCACAATGTTCTCTAACTTGTAAGACAGATGATTATGTGCCTGGTGCTCTTCCTGAACTTTAATGTATTTCCAAAATGACTGTTCTTCTCCTAAGGTCATAACAGAACCATTTGATGGAATAATTTTTTCAAAATATGAAACTTGTTTCTCTTTCAACTTATTCCCTCCCTGGACAATCAGTGAAGAAAGATGGCATCACTTTGTAGCTTGAATGCTTAAAAAAAAAAATTATGCCTTTGTTCACCAAGTGATTTGAGCATTGGAGTGATTGTGAAATAATCTTGAAAACATCATTGACAAGCAGCTGATCAAACAGTTTTATGTCCAGTACAAATTTTTTTGTAATTTGGTAAGTGGCAATTTTACGTGTGACCCATCGCATCAGGGTGTGTGAAGGACTGTGTTTAGTTCTCGTTAACCTTGTTGGAGTGGCACACCTGAAATGCTTCCTAGAGCTTTCACAGCTGCAGGCATGTGTCCTACAGAAAGGCCCATTCCCTTCATGGCCAGGATTAAGAGGCCCCAATATTCCCCTCAAGGGCACATCCAATGACCTAAAAACCTTCTGTGAGGTCCCACCTCTTAATGTTTCCACCCCCTCTCATTAGTGCCAAGTTAGGGACTCAGCATTTAATACATGAGACCCTCGGACCTGTTCTAGATCCAACTAATAACAGTAAGGTGAAGAAGAGAAGAGTCAACGTGAGCTGCAGAGGGGTTGGGGACTTGTAATGCTAGACTAGGAGGAGAGGATATAAGGGGGCTGAAGAATAGTGCAAATATATGGGATGAGTGGAATTTAGTTCCAGTGAGAGTAACAGATCATGAGAGTCAATACCGGAGCAAGTGCTTTGAACAACTGAAGTGTGTCTGAGATGTTTAAAAGGTAAGTAGCCCTTAGTAATTAATTTATTATGAGGAAGAGCAAAGTCAGGGATGATGCTCAGACTCTACCTTAAATTGACTAGGTCACTGTGGTTTTTATTGTTTGCTTGTTTTTTAAAAAAAAAAAAAATTTATTTTTAGTTGTAGATGGTCACAATGCCTTTATTTTATTTATTTATTTTTATGTGGTGCTGAGGATCCAACCTAGTATCTAAAATGTGGCCAGGCAAGTGCACCATCACAGAGCCACAACCCAGCCCCATCACTGTGGTTTTTATACTCAGATCTTCACAGGGCCCTACTAGTCAGAACACCAGAGAATAAGGAGTAGGTGAGGTGTGGTGAACTGGCAGGTACGTGATCCTTCTGAAAAGAGCAGCTCAGCAATAATTGTCATTGTCATGGGGCATGTGGATTCCAGGCTGCAAGGTCTTTTCTTTCTTTTCTTTTCTTTTCTTTTTTTTTTTTTGTAGTTATAGATAGACACAATACCTTTATTTTATGTGTGTGGGTTCTTTTTATATGGTGCTGAGGATCGAATGCAGGGCCTCACACTTGACTTGCTAGGCAAACTCTCTACCACTAAGCCACAACCCCAGCCCAAGATCTTTCAGTATTTAAAAATAGTCAGGATTTTAATATGCAATCTTCACATTTATAATTAGTTTTTTAAAAAGGTAAACACAATGGCAATTTGTGTTTAAGCTTCCGGCTACAACTTTTTTCCCTTGAGGTTATTCCTTTCTGTCAGGGAAATGAGCTTTATATTTGGGGAACTTCACCCTACTTCACCTTCAGGAAAGAATTTGAAGCCTCATGATAGAGGCAAAGCAGGTACTGAGTTGTGTTGGCCAAGCTACAGACACTGAGTGGTTCTAGGAAGGAACACATGGGAAGTTATAAGTGCTGCCAGCATGTGCCATCCCAGGACCACTGGCCTTGTTCTCAGGCATGGATTCATTGTGGTTTCCATTCCATTGACCTTGAATGATTTCACTAAACTTTATTTTTAGCATCTGCTTTTTCATTTCCAAATTGATAGCTGGGCCAAATGGTCATGGGCCTGGTAACCCTTGGCCCAGAGCAGTAAGGCCATGCTGAGTGCTCCTGGCATGAATGAGGAGAGGGAGTTGGTGGTGCTAACTTCAAGCCTTTCAATGAGCTGTTCATGAATCTTCACCTGGACATAGCTCCTCCCTGTCCCTGGCCTTGGTGATGGTTCAGTGTGTTGGGAGGGGTTGCAAATTAAAGGCCCTGGTTCTTTCCACAGACCTTTTTTTTTTTTTTTTTTTTTGACATGTATTAGGACTAGAAACTAGATACTCTGACCATTGATTGAGAGAAAAATCCCTCTAGAATAGTGACTGTGGCTGTTTGCCATGCTAGATAGGTCCCTACTATTTGCCAATTCTGCTGGGCCCACGGACACAAAAGTGCACAAAGCTCTATTTGTCATAGTGGTTTGTTTCTTCCTTCCTTCCTTCCATTCATTCATTCATCTGATTTACTGTATGACTATTTTGTGCCATGCACTGGACCGACTGAAATTTTAAGTGTTGAGTCCACTCAAGTATAAGCAGGTAAATTACAATATCTTTATGTTTCTTCTGTAACTGAGATATCCTAAAAGTTCTGTGCATCCACAGATGGCAAGTGCTATGGGAGATATTAAACAAAAAGGCCCAGTCTCTGCCCTCAGGAAGTTACAGTTTATGTGGGAGAAAGGAACACATATGCTCAAGTACCTCCAGAAGTTCAGACTGCCATGTAAATTCTTCATTATTTGGTCATTTATATTTCAGACTCCAAATGTCTTTGTATCTTCAGCAGAGTACTGGTGCCCAAATGCTTAATAAATGTTTATTGAATTAATGGACAAATAACTGTTTATTGCAAGACAGAAATTGACATGCTACTATAATAGTGATTCTTAGGCAGGCATAGTGGTACATGCCTGTAATCCCAGTGACTTGGGAACTGAGGCAGAAGGATTGTGGGTTCAAAGCCAGCCTCAGCAATTTAGTGAGGTCCTAAGCAACTCAGTGAGACCCTGTCTCTGATAAAATATAAAAAAGAACTGGGGATACGCTCGGTGGTTAAGCGCCACTGGGTTCAATCCCTGGTACCACACACACACACACACACACAAATATATATATTGTGTTTATAGTGTTTTTATAGTGTTTCTTACAAGAAGGGTGACATTTGAGCCATGCCTGGAAAAATAGGGGGAAGTCCACATAAGAAAGGAGGAGAATGCCGTGTATCAGAAGTGGCACAAGTCAGCCACTCATAAAACCCAGGAAGCTGCACAGAACTCTGCGCAGGGCAAATGGAGAAATGGGGAAAATGAGGAGAAGGGATGGGGTCAGGTAATGGGTAAGACTTTGCCAGCCAAGTAAGTTTTTATTTTCAAAGTAGTGGAGTTTTTAAAGGGCTATTTGCAGCAGCGGGGGTGGGGGTGGAGGGGTACTTGCAGAAGCTGCTGTGGATGGAATGTGGTGGGCAGATCTGAGAGGTTGTAGAATCAAAATGGGGTTTCACTTTTTAGAATGGGAGAGTCTAAAGCAGGAGTGGAGGCTCAGGGAAGAGACCAACGGACTTCTGTGATGGTGCAAGATTACTCGGAGTTGGTTAAAAAAGAGGTGTGGGACACTCGCAGCAAAGTCCCCACTGAAGAGAGATGCCCTGAAGGAGCTGACCCATGCATGCCCTTGACTCTGGGCCTTTGAGGCCACTGTGAAAATGCCTCATCATGGTGTTTCTCCTGGGGGAAAAATAGGACAGGAAACCTAGAAGAAGCTAGTGGCAGACCCCTTATGTGCTCCACAGCATCTAACACTTAGTACAAGTGGTGTAGCTGGAATATTGATAGTTGGGCAGAACTGTTCATCTCTTGGGACCTTAATTACCTCATTAGTAAAATAATCCTTCAGATCCTGTTCGGCACTAGCAGTCTGTGAATGTCATTGGAGACACAGGGACTTTGGAAAAGCTGGGTGCTTCCTGAAAGCCCAGACAACCACCAGCTGCCAGCATCCGGCTCAGGGAGGGCATAGGGTCCCTGCAGAGGGTGGGCCTGCCATCCATTTCTTGCTTACTTATTACTGCTACTACTTTGTAGGTAAGGTTTGTAGAAAAACAAGTCAGCTAGTTGAGAGTTTCATGTTAACCTTTTTTTCTTCTTTCTCACTGTTGAGGAAAGTAGGGCATGGTGTTTGAATAGCATCTGTTGTGCTACAGCCTGTACCTAAAATTGCAGATGGGCCTTTCTGCAAGAATCCCAAAGCGTGAACACAGATTCTTCATTTGGTCTATACATCTTGGTGTAAAGGAAAATGATCTCACAGTAAACCTTAATAAGTTCATCTTTAGGGTGGGCTGTAGACGAGGTAGACTGTTCGATGGGCCCCTTTCTATTTCCTGACATTAGTCACTGAAGGAAAACGCCCACCCAATAATAAAAATAATACCTAACATCTGTTCAGCACTTCAGAGCTCCTAAATGCCATATATATTCACGTCCAAGTATCAGAAATCGTGTATGTGATGTTAATACTCTAATGAAAGCAGGATCGGGTCTCAGGCACCTGGGGAGTGTACTTAATTTGGGGGTGGCTTTGGAGTGGAGAGCAGTCTGCTGTGTTTCTTCTGCAGGCCTTGATGCTGGGGAAGCAAGGGGAGAGCAAGAGTCACAGAGGGGTCTACAAAATGAGCTCACAGCCCACCGTTTTCAGCAGGGTGACCTTCTGCTTAATATCTCCGAGTCCCAGGTTCCTTCTTATAAACTATAGTGATAAGTACCCTCAGAACTGACATGCCAATGAAAAGAAGTTAGGTTTATGAAACTTCTCAAACAGGGCCTACCCCACAGAAGTGCTCAGTAACTGATAAGAACTTACTTACTTGGATCCTGGCTTACTTACTGTCAAATCTTGGCATCCATGGCCTGTTTCCACCCAGCCTATCAGAGTTCCCACCCACATTGCTCCATTTAAAACATTACATTTATTTTCTCTGCCTCAGTCCCACCAATACCAGCTGGACCTCCTCTCTAGCTAATTATGGCAATACCTCCCAGACAATCCCTAGTGTCTCTCATTCTCCCATTTCTGCCCACCCCCATCCCATTTCATATGGCATGGTGTGACTTTGCTTTCTAAAGCTCTTCAATACTATTTTGAGTCGCCACTGTCTCTGTTGCTTACACCTTTTGGATTTGGTGTCTTCTGAGATCTGGCTAAAACTTTCCTTTTGACTTTATTTCTTAGGACTAATCAACACCAGTTCTTTCTTCAGTCACACCATGCATCTTTTGTGTGTTTTATTTTTAAAATTAATTAATTTATTTTAATTAGGGATATATGACAGTAGAATGCATTTTGATTCATTGTACACAATTGAAGCACAACTTTTCATTTCTCTGGTTGTACACGATGTAGTATTGCACCATATGTATAGTCATACATGTACCTAGGGTAATGATGTCCATCTACACCATGCATTTTAACCTCAAACATAGAATGAGCTCAGTGGTTTGATTTTGGTTTTGGTGGTAATAGGAATTGAACCCTCACTTCATGTATGCTCGGCAAGAACTCTACCACTAAGCTATATCCCCAGCCCTTAAAGTAAGTTTAATTTATTTTTTTCATTCATTCCTTTCTTGCTTCCTTTCTTCCTTTCCATTCTAGGAATTGAAACCAGGGCCTCATGCATGCTAGGCAAGCAGTTTACCAGTGAGTTACATCCCCAGCCTGCTCGTACTGTTAGTCCTGTGTAAAATACTGTGTATAGTATTGATTACAATTAAAAATATACATGTGTGTATGTCTGTGTTTAGTCACGAAAGAAGCATGAGGGCCCCAAAACATATCTTCTTTTTAAGTAATGGTGGAGAAACTCGTATCTTGACACCCCTCTGACTTCCTCTTTTTTTTTTGGTAGTTGTGCTGGTGGGATGGAACCTAGGATCTTAAGCACGCTAGGCAAATGCTTTACCACTGAGCTGCCGCCCCAGCCCTGCTTTATATTTTATTTCTACCTTGATGATTAATTTCCTGACACTGTTGGGATATATTAATTTCATAATGACTTAGTACATCCTAGTAAGGTTAGTGCCAGAGTGGAGTTAGTGCAGGGAGGAAGATGTTATTGTGTTGGGATGTTTGGGAAGAACAAGAAGCAATAAGTTTCCCATTTGTGTGTACTAAGAAATGTTTTTCTAGACCCATTAGAGAATCCTTATTTTGCTATTGCTGGTATTTAATGTCTTCTCTCAACTCTGTTTACTTAGATGAAATAAGCACCTTGTGCTGAGGCCCTAGTGAGGACCTGGCATGCAGAGCCCTATGTCAGAAAGTGACCCACTGCCTATTTTCTCCCAGGAATCTCCTTCCACAGACCACTGGCTGTGGAGGAAGAATAGGCAAAAAGTCATTTTAAATTCGCTCCCCAGGTTTCCTTTACATCAGTTTTCTGAAGGTGTAGCCAGATGTTTCTTGATCATATATACAAATGCTATTTAGCTTGATCTTCAAAATGTAAAGTTATTCTGGTTTGTTGAGTGTTGTAGTCAGCTATTTCACTGCTCTGACTGAAAGACCTAACAAGAACAATTTTAGAGTAGGAAAAGTTTATTTGGGGGTTCACAGTTTCAGGGGTCTCAGTCCATAGACAGCCAGCTCCATTCCTCAGGGCTTGAGGTGAGGCTGAATATCATGGCAGAGGAGTGTGGCTGAAGAAAGCTGCAGGAAACATGACACCCAAGAAGCAAAGAGAGCTCTGCTGAAGGAGGACAAGATATGAACCCAAAGGCTAGCCCCCAAGGATAGCCACACCCTACCTGCCTACAGTTACCAACAAGTTTACCCTATCAGGGGATTAACACACTGATTAGGTTAAACCTCTCATAACCCAATCATTTCACCTCAAATCCTTCTTTCATTGTCTCACACATGAGCTTTTCTGGGACACCTAATAACTCAACCATAATGTTGAGGTGCTTACCTCACTGACCTACATTTTTCCTTATATTCTTTCATCTCATTAAAGATAGGTTAAAGAGATGGAGCAAGGGAAGGAGTAGTAATGAGAGAATTTGTTCCCTCTCACATGTCATCCGTGTGAATTCCATTAATCTCTTAAATTCTCTTTCATTTTCCAGAGTACGGTGTCTCATCCATGGCAGTTCATAGATTTCCCTTCATGCCAGTTCAATGGAGATGGGAGGGAATACCTTAGACCTGGGGCATAGCCCTTCTTCAAAGGCATTGTCAGGGGCAAGAATTTGTAACTGCCTCAAAAATGGAAGTCACACTTGGAATTTTCTCTTTCTTCGAAATGTCTTAGAAGTCTAAATCATGGAAAGATTGGGTAGCTTTTGTAATCTAACTCACTCAGAAAAACGTCTCCTTACCTTAGGTAAGTGCTCATTGTCACAATAGCAATTAAGAGACTACCTTTCTTTTTCTGTGAGCATTCATTTATGAGGACAAGGACATCTTTTAGAAACCTTAGAAGACCTAGTAATAAGTGATTAAAATGGGTGAGTGTGGCAGGAAGCATCTTCCTTGGTTTTAATCTGAAAACTATGTTATATTCACAACCCATGAATTAATGCTTAAACAGCCTATTTAATAATAGGGAATATCAAGTTCACCAGGTCAAATATAAATATGCATATGCAGTACAACTTTCATTATAAGATGAAGATCACAAATTTATTCATAGCAAAAATGTTATCAATAATCATAAAGTTTTATGTGATTTGTTTACTTCAGTGTCTCTTCAAATTTTTTTGTTGGATGTTATCTTTATAATTAAAAAACTTTTTAAAAAAGTACTTTTTAGATATCAATACCAAGTGATGAACATTAATAATAATAAATAAAATTAATAATAATAGACTACCAAGTGATTTGGTGGTTATTATTATTATAATTATTATATTTTTATTATTGTTTTTTTTGTTTGTTTGTTTTTGTTTTTGGTACTGGAGATTGAATCGAGAGGTGCTTTACCACTGAGCTATGTCCTCAGCCCTTTTGAGAGATGGTCTCAATAAGTTGCTTAGGGCCTGGCTAAGTTGCTGAGACTGGTCTTGAACTCAATTCTCCTGCCTCAGCCTCCTGAGACACTGGGATTACAGGTGTGGCCCACCATGCCTGGCTTGGTAATTTATTATTTAAATTTTACTTTTTAAAAGAAGAAAACTTAGGAAAAAAGCATGTAAGATATGGGAAAATAAGTGGTTAGATACAACATGTTGAACTAGTCATCATTCTCATGTGCAGAATTCTCATGTGCAGAAATCTGGAAACTTTAATATATGGGAGAATCACCAAGAAGTAATTTGTCTGATTAAATTAATACATACATGTGAAGTGCTTTGAGCAGTTGTTGGATATGATAAGCTAGTTTATTATTTTCATCATTATCATCCCTGGATACTAGCACATCTTATAATACCTTATACAATGGTAGTATTCACTAACTGCTTTTGAATTAATTTTTCTAGCCCCTTTACAACTCTGGCTCATCTCATTATGTCAGTTAGGACTTCCATGTCCAAAACTGAATAAATCATCAGGGTCAGGCATGATCTGACAAATGCAAAAATTATGGGACCCTCATTTGTTCAATCCTGGTCATTGTCCTGGTAATGGTCTTTTGTGACCAAGTTAATCTCTCTTTGCCTCATCAAACTCAAAATCTGTGAAAACATGAAATCTTTATCACAGATAAAGCAGCAGCTTTTAAACCAGTCCTCTGACCCTGATCTGAACTCTTGAGTTTTGAAAATCAAATTATTTAATTTGATCCCTGCTAATCTAACCATTCTTATTTTGGCCTATTTTTCAATCTGTTAAGGTGTTTTTCTTGCTAATTCTCTTTCTATTCCATTTGCTGTCCTCTTAAACTTTGTGTAATCAAAACTCTTCCTGCAATAGTATCCTGGATTTAGAATGTAGGACAGGTCAGAGAGCCCCGGGCTTGGCATTTGAGGCGTTCCCATAGGCTGGCATATTTGTAATATTAACAGAACTCATTTATTTAGTTTCTTGGCTAATGACAGATTAGGGAACAACAGGGAAAGAGATTTCTTAGACAAGGGTGGAGACTATAAAACTAAATGCAAAGAAACTATATATAAGCACTGTACCCTACTTGATAAAGGTGTTTCCCAGGGGTGCAGGTTAATAATTCTGAAATCACTACATGTGTATACTGGAAGTGAATAATTAAGTAAATGGATGATGGGTGGTGGGAGCCCAGTTTCTTTGAAATGGCAAGTTATAGATAAGCAAGGGGAGAAATGACCCATGTAATGGATTACTTTGAGTTATTGGTATGAGTTCATGGTTAGCTTGATGGTTAGTACTGATGGATGCATATAGAAATACAGATGTGTGGATGTACATGAGTTAGCACCCAGATGTACATTTCTCTGCTTTTGTCAGCTAACAAGGCTTAGAAGCAACAGTGCCCCAGTAGTAACAATCTCCTTTTGTATCCAGATCTTGGTTTCTAATACCATTTTTCTATAAAGGAACCAGTATTCTTGGCAGAATGGCTGATTCTAGTTTCTAGAGCTGGGGCAGAGAATGTAAAAATAAGAATAAGATGAAACTGGCATATCTTGCCGGGCTGGAAACAGGAAGTACTCCAAAAAAAAAAAAAAAAAAAAAAACCACATGCAGTGAGGGAGGTTTGTCAAAGTGACACAGAACCTTACAGTTTGATCCCAAAATAAACTAGCAATGATCTATAGTCCAAATTATGGAATAAATATTAATTCATACTAAGGTAAATAAATGAGGAAGAATAGGCTGTGCAGAAAAGAAGTCCAACTGATTTATGTGGGTGTTTCACCCTCAAGGAGATGAATCATAATTTGCCACTCCTTAAGAGTGAGCTGTGTGTGGTGACTTCCGTCCAGCAGGTGAGCATGGAAAGGACAAGAAACCTGACAAGTACTACCTCAGCCAGGTGGTCAACATCAACAGCAAAAAGTCATGTTAATATTTCCCCTTGATGTGGTAAGAATAGCACTTTACTTCTAAGATAGTGTTCCCCCAAAATCCATAATTCCAGGCTAATCCTGAGAAAAACATGAGACAAATCCCAACTGAGGGCCCTGCTATAAAATACCTGACGAGTACCCCTCAAAACTGTCAAGGTCATCAAAAACAAGAAAGGTGTAAGAAACTGCTAAACCAAGAGGAGCCTAGGGAGACATGACTGATAAATGTAGTGTGGTCTCCTGGATGGGATCCTGGAACAGAAACAGAGCATTAGGAAATCTTCCAGAAACATGGACCCTAGTGGTTGGTTCTGTACTCATAAAATAACAGGAAACTGAGTGTGAGGTAAATTGTAACTCCTAATGGTAGCCTCACACTTTTCTGTAAATCTAAATCCATATTTTAAAGATGTTTATTTTATTTTATTATTTTTTTTTTAAAAGAAAAGGCACCAAGACTCTAGCAGCATTGCAGGAGAGGGGCTGTACACCACACCCAGAAGCCCTGGGGCCTCCACATTATAAAACCGTGTTGATTAATGCTCTTGATACTGGAGCTGAGTCATCAAGAATACATTTGGCTATACCCTGAGAACCAGTTCTCTTCTACTCAGAGCAGTTCTCTCTACATTCTTTTAGTTAGAGCCAATTTTTTGGTATTTATAGCCCCAGGCTCTGTACACTCCATCATCGGCTCAGTGTTCTTCCTGACATAGTTTAGCCTGGTAGTCTCAGTAACTAAAATTTAGGTCTGAGTCAGCCTCTCCGCCTTCCCTTTATCTCCTGTCAGAATCGCTGGTTTCCTGGCTCAGGTGTATCCAGTTTTTTTAATGTTTTATCTTGAAATATTTTTTAGATTCAAGGAAAGGTCACAAAAATAATACAGAATTTTTTTTTTTTTAACTACCTTTCACCTGGCTTCCCTGAGGTTAATGTCGTACATGTTGAAGGGTGATGATAGAATATAGGCAATCAATCTTCTCATACAACACTGTTACCTGATGTAGAGGCCTTACTCAAATTTTCCTACCGATGTCCTTTTTCTGTTGTAGGATCCAATTCAAGATCCCTTATAGTCTATGTCAGTCTGTGGTAGCTCCTCAGGGAGGCATGACATTAACATTTTGGTGGAAGCACACTGATTGGTTATTTTGTTCACCATCACTTTGGGTTTTCTGGTATTTTCTCATGGTTAGACTGGGATTATGCATTCTTAGCAAGAATACCACAGAAGTGACACGCTCTTCCCAGTTAATCATACCAAGATGAACATGATGTTGCTGTGTCTTATCCCTGGGGATATTAACTGAGCTCTTGGTCAGGGTGGTGTCAGTGTTTTCCCCCTTTGTAATAAGTTTCTTGTGGAAAGATATTTTGAGACATTGCAAATGTCTTGTTTCTCATACTTTTGTCCATTAATTTTAGCATTCATCAATGAGTCTTGGACTCTAGTGATTATTAATTACTAAAATATTTGCCTAATGGTTGAGTTTTATGTTTCCATCATTTCCTCTACATATATTAGTTGGAATTCTACTCTAAGAGCTGTCAAGGAGAATTCATTCTTAATAATTACTATAACAACAGCAACAGTATTGATGATAATGATAGTTGTACCCAACATTGTTCTTGTGATTTGCTGTGTGCCTGGCACTGTGCTGAGCTCTTGATTTCACTTATTTTCTCCTCACTCTCTGAGTTAAATCTTCTGTTTCCAAAAGTCGTTTATTCTGGAGAACTTTCCCCAACCCATCCATGTGGATTGGACAACTCTGCTCCCATGACTTAAGAGTTTGCCCCTATTCCATTGTCCTCCCTACCCAAATTCTGTCCCCCACACTGGACCTTCAGTCTCTTATGCCTTCAGCTCCTGTCCTGTCTGTAATGCCTGTCACATCAGGAATGCTCAGAAACTGTTACTGAATGAAATCAAACATGAAATTTGTATTTAGAATTTTTATAACTCTGGTTCATCCTCCCAAAGCACTTTTAGATTCTTGTAATGATTTTGGTAGCCACATCATGTGGGTGACCCACAGGAAGCTCACAATAATAACACTAGGACTTTTCATGGGTGCTACTGCTGGTTCAGACAGGTGTCCAAAAGTCCATCTCTCTAATCTTAGAATTTTAAATGATATGCAAATCTTTAGGATGATTCCTATTAAATATCCTTGTTTGTTTCAACCTGCAGAGATGTTTTTGATAATCTCTGATTCTGTTCTGCCATCCATTTGCTATCCTTTTCGGCTTTGCGCAGTTTAAATTTTTCACCTCACAGACTTTTGATAACAGTGTAGGGTCAGGCAGGACCAGGTACACAGAGACACCCTCCTACTCCATTTTTCAGCTCCCTTGATACAGTGGTTCAGCCTGTAAGGAATCTGTAGACCTGTCACTAGATTGCTATTTCTGTCAAATTCACAAGGTTATTATTTAGACTTTGTTAAATACTTTCCTGAAATCAATGTAGATTGTCTCTAATGTTCCTGCCAGCCTCAGCATACAGAGGAAAGGTTTGATCAAACAAATTCATTGGCAATTACATGTTCATATGACCTCTCATTGACTTCTAAGTTAATTTAGTTCATTCATTCAACATACAATTATTGAATACCTACATGACAGGCACTGTTCTAGGTGCTAAGAATATAGTGTGAGCAAGATAGACCAGGTCCTGGCTTATGGATATACAAGCAAACAAATCATAAACAGGATAATTTCAAATAGTTATAAATGCAATGGAGACAGTGAATCGGGGTGGAGATTGTCAGGAAAGCCTCAGTGGAGAGGTGACAGGGGATCTGTGGCATGCATGATGAGAAGAAGAGCAGTGAGAAGTTCTGAGGAAGAGCAGTCCTGCAGAAGGATAAGCAGGTGCAGAGTTGTTAAGGCACATGTGAGCTCGGCATACCCAGATAACAGAGGGGCAATCAGTGGGCCAGAACGTGATGCAGCTTCCAAGTATACTTGATGAGTATACTTAATGTTTTTGTTCTAGAAAACATGTAATTTTATGATGAAAATTTCACCTTGTTTGCTAAAAAGCTAGAAGAAAAGGTAGACTAGAATTGTAAGATGAGAATTAGTACCTTTCCCTGGTAACAAAAGTATCATCTGAAAATAAAACAAAGTACTGTAAATTACAACTTCCCAAGGATTGCTAAGAACATTCCTGTGTCCCCAGGTGTAAATTCTTCCCTAACAGTAATACTCCTTAGTAGAAAACCCATCTATCTGTACTGTATTGGGTTATGTTATCATTTTGGGTGCTTCAGTGTCTAGTGTAAAACACTGCCTCAAGATGTGCCCTTGGTCTTCAGACTTAAAGACCTTTTACAGACTTGATCTTTTTTTCAGTAGAGCATAGTAGAAAATGAGTGTTTCATTGCATGCATATCTGGAGTAATTTAATCGTTAGTTTGGCTTGTTCTGCTTTGGTATTTGCAAATAATTGGTGTTTTGAGTTTTTTCCCCCAATCAATTTAAGATTTAAATGTGCTAAATCCTTGCCTTATAACTCTCATTGGAACAATGTATGCTGAAAGCAGAGGGCTCCTGTTATGGTATGAATGTTTATGTCCCCCACAAAATGCACATGTTGAAATCCTAAACCTGATATGATGGTATTAGGAGTTGGGGCTGTTTGCTGATAATTAGGTCATGAGGGATCTGTCCTCACAATGGGATTTATTGCCCTTAAAAAAGGGACTCCAGGGAGCTCTTCTGCCCTTTGTTCACCATGTGAGGGAAGTCAGCTCTCTGCATCGTGGGAAAGGTCACTGCCCAGAACTCAACCATGCTGCCACCCTGAGTTCAGACTTCTCGCCTCCAGAACCATGAGAAATGAATGCTTGTTTAAGCCACCTGGGCTTTGTCATTTGTTATAACAGCTCATATCTCCTTGTGTCTCTCACTTTGTACTTTCTCAGAGTGGGCCAAGTGCATAGCTTTCTTGGCATCAGAGCATGAGGGTTTGAGAGGAAATGCTTGGCAGGTGATTGGAATGTACAGTAAAAGTGTGATTCTTGTTTATCTCTGTGTGTTACATTTTAGAACATAGGAAATTCTGATGGTTCCTTATCTCAGACATTCTTTTAGATAGCACTTTAGACAGGTAAACTTTAATCATTTAGTAAATCAGACAGGATCTGGTGACATGAATTAGCTAACAGTGAATTGAGAACAGAGTAAAACCAATAAGTTTAGTGTACATTATGAGTTCAATATTAGGTAAAGTGGATTATAGAAAAATAATATATATTTACCACTATTTGCATGTGAGCAGCATGAGTGTATTCATAAAGGCAATATAAGTAGTCACTCAAGTATTTGTCTCCTTTCCTAAGAATATAAGTGTTCTGTATCTTACAGTTGAGGAAAGGTATTGGCTTACACAGTATGGGAAGTTCTGTCAAGTTCAGAAAGAACCATATTATAAAAGGTAAAAAGCTGTATTCTCTGCAACAGGCTTATAGTCTTTCATTGTCAGCCTAAGACCCAAATCTGCCTACCTACCAAGGTCTTCCATTCCCATTCCACCCAGGTATCATGCAGTGAGCATATGGTTTCAGGGACAGCAGTGACCTGTGTTAATTGACCTCTGTACTTGCTTATCTGAGGACAGATAGGAGCTGAGTAAATGATAATACTATAGTGAGCATGTTTGAGAAATGAAATTAAAGGCTGAGATAGAATTTTAGTTTGTTTTTCTTATTTGACATGAGTTTTAAATTCCTATATTTTTTCAAACCATTATTGTAAACAAACAAACAACTTAGAAAAATTCTCAACTGTGTATCTGCGTAATTTCAGAGGCAACTCAAGCTGGCTGTAACCAGGCTCCCAAAACTGTGTATAGATGTATGTGTAATAAAATTTTTTCTGTGTAGTACATGTATCGTCTAAGTAGCATAATGTTGATTTGAACATTTTACATAAAGATATATGTATTCATTTCTCTTTTTGCTTATCTTTAGTTTCCAATTTTCTCTGTGAACAGATTTGACTTATATAATCCTTAAATTACTAAAATATCTTCATATCTACATGTTTCTATTCATATATTTTATACAGCATTTGAGCTTCTGAAAAATTGCTAAGACCTTGAACTTTTGTTAGCTAAATTATTTTTAGATGTCTTAAAAGAGCTCTGAGAAAATGAATAATCACATCTCATTCTTTTATGATTCTAGTGATCTCTTTATCATTTTTTCTTAAAGCAGTGTACATCTGTGTATAATTTGTAAGGCTCAGGACAGAATGACTGAGCCCCAAACTCCAGAATATTATACCCAGCTCTTTGGGATAGGAAAAGAAAGGTATGACAGCAGATATGTACTGAACATTTTACATAGTGTAAAGCTCTAACAGGCAAGTGTTTTAACCATTATTAGATACTGTGGTCTTGTATAATCTCAGTGTCATTTATAGGTACACTAAGTCAGTTCTTTATCTCTGTGACAAAATATCTTGAGATTTTCAACTTAAAGGAACAAAGGTTTATTTTATTCAGGGTTTATTTATTCAGGGTTTCAGAGATTTCAATTCATGGTCACTTGGCCCTGATACTTTGAGCCTGTGGTGGCAGAGTTCATCATAGTTGGGGTGCTCAGAAGATTCCTGTTTACCTCATGACAGCCAGGAAGCAAAACGGAGAGAAAGAAGAAGGGCTGGGTTCCTAATCTGTTCTTAAAGGACATGCCCCCAATGACCTAACTTAAGTGGCTGTTTACCTAAGTGTCTTAAACACTAATGGATATAGGATAAAGAAAGTTTCAAATTGTGTTACTGTTGTGCTTGTCATTTTAATTTTGGATCAACCAGGTGAGCTACTTTGAAAACACCCAGGCCTTTAGTTCTGGCTGCATGTGAGAATTGCAGAGGAGCTTTTAATCAACTCAAATGCCCACACAAGGGCCACCCTAGGCCAACTAATGCAACAGCTAGTTTTGGGTGCTTTTAAGAGGCTACTCCATGCTATTACGGGGTACAGCTGTGCTAAAAACCACTTTCCTAAGCTCAGGAGAAACTCAAGTGCTCCACAGGGTCACAAAGAGTCAAGACCCACACCCGCCCCGCCTGCCTGTTAGCTGCCTGCATTTCCTGCTCCTTGTTGCTTCCTGAGCCTAATGGGGAATCAGCCACATCCAAGTTACTTCTACTTTGGCAGCTTGCAGCTGTCCCATAAGCAGCTCTTTCAAGATGTCTGAGGCAGTGTTGGCAGTTCACCAGAGACAGTTTGTTTCATGACCTTATAACCAGATAAACTTTGTTTGTATCTAATTCATGTGTACCAGACATTTCTGCAGAGCTCTAGGACCAAAAGGTCCTTGAGAAAAGAATTGATGTAAACTCCATCTCCATATCTGATCAGCATTCCTGCTTTCAGAACAGTTATTCTGCCCATATTAGAATGTTTTATATGTTTGTACTTCACTTGTGTGGGTCTCTAGCATACGCCCACATCAGAGGATCAGTGCTTTCGCCTTTGTCTTCTATATTTGTACAGTCAGCTGATTAGAATGTGGTCCTGTGAAAGTCGAACCTAGGAGCCATAGGTGTCAGAACTGAAGGCTCAGAAAGTCTATAAAAAAAACCCTCTGAGCAACAGTTTCTTTGTAAAAGGAGACCAGTGATTCCTGCCTTACAGTGTCACTCTTAAGAATCCAGCTAAAGACTGTGGTAAGCCTTACAACTGTGTATTTATTGCACTCCTTCCTTGTGCTGGGTGCTGTACTAGGCCCTGGAAAAGCAAACGTAGGTTATAATCCCTGTCCTGCACAAATTTACAGTTCAGTGAAAGATACACAAAAGCAGGCAATTGTTGAAAAGTTCGGAAGGGCAGAAATGCAGAGGATGCTCTGGGAGAATCAAGGAAGGATTAGCAGGGTTATTGGCATGGAGATTTCAAGAATACCTCCAACAGGCACTGATGCAGACAGAGATAAAACCAATAAGGAGAACCGGAAAACCGGATGTTCCAGGCAGAGAAAGCAGTAAGCAAAGAGAACCCAGAAGGGGGACATTGTGATGCTGATGCTAACCCTGTTTTATTCAATTATTGCTTTCCCTTGGGAGAAATAAGTGTTTGTTGGGTAAAGGCTTTATTGGAGAGAATTCAGAGGGTAAAGAAGGTGAGAGATGTAGATTAAAACCATCATCAGGTGTATTCTTTTTTGCCTGATTTTGTGTAGATTTTGAGTATGGAAGAGGAATGAAGTTGAGTGATTTTTATACATCATCAAAAATCCACAGTTAAAAATAGGCCTCTGTTCAGGTCAGGTGTAGTGTATGCTTAATATTTGAGGCTGACCTTGAAATATAGTGACAAAGAATTTCCGAAGCAAAGTGAGGAAGGCTGTTCTTCTCAAGAAAGTCTTTACAGCTCTGGAGAATTATAATTTAAATCAAAGAGTTTATCTACAAACTGCAGGGAGCACCAAACTGGAGCTTCTCTTTAGCCCCACAGTCATTTTTTGTGCCTGTCCCAGTTTTCCAACCATCAAAGCTACAACAGCATCCCTTCGAGACTACCCAACCTTAGCAGCTTAGGTGTCTTGTCAGTGTAGGCCTTAGTCGGTGTAGGTGTCTTGTCTTCTCCCTGTTTCCTTCACAATTGCACCCACCATCTTAGCAATCAAGAATCACAAAGCCAGATATCCAGTGGTGATTTCTGTCCTTCTGGTGAGTGGAGGCAGAAAGGGGACAGGAAGAATAAGGGGTACCTAATTCTTGTGCTGTGGGCTTTTGTGCCATGAATTTTCACGTGTTCTAATAACAGCCAGACTTCCTGCAGGGTGGGGAACAGACTGTGCCTCATACATTTTTAGCCCAGTGAATCCTGTCAGAAAACCGAATGGCTTCATCATAAAGTGTGATATGAAGGGGTCCATTCTTCCTAGCTCTGCTGACCTGCAGCACTGAGCACAGCACTGAGCAGCCTGGTACAGTAAGAATGAAAGGATGGGGCAGCACCGAGAACAGCTGGGGATCAGCAGTGATGCATTACAGTAAGCTTAGAAACTGATTCCTGCCAGCCTAAATCTAGAGAGAACTTCAGAAATGGTCTGAGCCAGTCTTCTCCTTTCACAGGGTAGAAACTAGAGCCCTGTGGTGAGAACTGGCCTAAGGTCCAGCTGCCAGCTGGAGACAGGGCAGGAACTGAAATCCAGCTCCCCCTCTACCTCACCTGCCCATGCTAGCTTTCCTGCTTCAGTGGACCTGGAGGGGATCCTTGGTGCAAGCAGGACTAGATCACCAGGTAGCCAGACTCTACATGTATTCAGGGCACCTGGAGATTGGTGCCCAGTAGGAAATATTTTTAAAAGAATTTGATATTCAGTACTTACCCAAAACACCCCAAATGGGTTGTCATGGGTAAAAGCAGACCTTCACGGACTTCTGTAAAGTTATTTTATGGTTTATCATTTCAATTTCAACTTCGATTTGGAGAAACACCGTGATGTTTTTGGCGCTTGGGAACTTTGGTGGCTTCATCTTCTTCCTCACTGTAAACTTCTCGGACTCAGCCCCTTCACCAAAGCCTCTCAGAGGCAGGGACAAGCCAGCCCAGTCCCATCCTTCTATATGGCATGGCTCTACTTCATTATGTACTTTCCAGGTGAATATCTCTGCTGAAAGCTCTGTCCTATCCCCATGCCAATCCAATCACGAGGACACTGTTTTGAGAAAAAGGAAAAAGGTTTATTGCTTTACTAGCAGAGGAGAAACACAGGGGAGTCCTTTTGCAAAGGCTGTGATTCTGCCCATCCACAGGGGCAGGGGGCTTTTATAGAAGTAATTCAAAGAAAATGAGATTAGGGAGAGATCAGGGAGAAGTTTAGGGAAACGAATATCAAAGGAGATCAGGTAGGAGAAGATTAGGAAAACAAAATCAGGGAAGAGAAGTTTAGGGAAAAGAAGATTGGGAAAAAGAAAAAATATATGTAAGTTTCAAAGCCACAAGAGAGATTGTCAAAGCATCAAGTGAACCCCTGTTAATCTCTATGCAGGGGATTGGTCCAAGGGCACAGGAAGGCCAAGAGTGTGGGGCACAGTTGTCCTTCTGTAACCGAAAGCTCCATCCTCATCCTCGATGCCAATCCAATAACGAAGGCAAGGTCTTGAGAAAAAAGAAAAAGAAGGTTTATTGATTGGCTAGCAAAGGAGAAACCAAGGGGCTTCTGTCCCAAACACTGTGATTCTGCCCATCAACAGGAATGACGGTCTTTTAAAGAGGTGATACAAAGGCTACATTGCTCCTGTTCTCTGTTGAAGTTGTAATTTACTCGTTAATTTGGGAGATAAGTGTTTCTGAGATCTTCTAGTACCATCCCCAAAGTCTGGATTACTTCATTCATAGGTGGGTGTGTGCTTAAGGACCGAAAAGAAAAATCTATCTAAGACTGTGGAGAAAGGTAATCCTATTTCCCCTGAGATTAGAGAGGGGGACAGATTAGGGAGGAGCAAGGAGAGAGGAAGAGAAAGAAACTTGTCCATTTTAAAAACAAATTGCATCGGCTGAGCAGCAAGAAATATCCAAAGCATGAAGTGAACCAGTGTTATACACTGAGCTAAAGGGGTGTTTATGTGGACTCACTAAATCCTCCCCAGGACTACTCAGGTGAGTGCTGTCATTTCTCTTTTATTGAAAGGAACAAGGAGGACAGAGATAAGTAATCTAAATGGCAGATCCAGGATTGTCACTCTGGATTGATGTAAGTACTGAACCCTTCCTCTTAATATGACATTGAGCTGTGAGTTCAAAGAGGAAGAGGAGGGGAGGTGTAGTGGGCTGGAGACAGTGTGGGGAAAGTAGTAACTTACCTTGAGTAGATGAAGAGCTAATTAATTCTGGGTTTCTTTCCATTACAATCAAAGTTGTGTTTTGTTGTTTGTTTGGTTTTTTTTTTTTTTTAATTGTTAACAAGAGGAAGTTTCAGAAAATGCTTTCCCTTGAATATATTAGGTAATATCTTCTCCACAGTGCCATCTTTTCAATTCTCTTCCTCACTTTTCTTACCCAGTATTCGTGGTCTGTCATGGATGCCTTTTCAACGAGGTTCCCAGTATCACATTGCTGCGTGTAATTTCCACTCTGGTGATACTTTCTCACAGCTGAGAGAAATGGCAGGATTAGCAGAAAGAGGGGTGTTAGGTGTTTTATCTCAGTCACCTTCAGGCAAGCATAGTTACACACAGGATGTGTCTTTTCAGGATTCGGGTGCAGCTGGTTGGTCTTAAGGAGGATTTTTCCTTTGGAAAGTTAAGCATTATTTCTGTGGCTGCTTCACCACACTTAACTGAAGTACAATAACCATGATTCATAAGAAGGAATCTCTTATGAACATTTCAGTCTGCTATTTCTCCTGAATGAAGTTCTTAAGATTAATTAGGTGTCTTGAGTTGAGCCCAGAAATTTGACAGTCAGGTTTCACTGAATTGATTTCCAAAACAAGGATGCCTTGAAGATTCACTTAATAGGGTTGGGGTTGTGGCTCAGAGGTAGAACACTCATGCATGCATGAGGTACTGGGTTCGATCCTCAGTACCACATAAAATAAAATATATTATGTCCACCTATAACTAAAAAATAAATATTTTTTTTAAAATTCACTTAATAACTCTGGTATACAATATCCAGATGTCATTTTATTTAATGATTCTGGTGGTTTGGGAAGCTCCTTTTACGCATTGTTTTTGTCCTTGATAATTGTTATTGTCACTGGATTCCCAGTTTGCCTTGAGACCACTCAAGCTCCCCCTGCTCAGGACTCAGCCTTTTGCTGTGCCTTCGAAAATTAATCAGAGAAGGTGGGCCTGAAGAATACAAGTGGGTGGGGTGAAGGTGGGAGTTCATAACCCACTTGAATCAAAGTGTGGAATATGATATGTCAAGAAATTTGTAATGTTTTGAACAACCAACAATAAAAGATTAAAAAAAACAAAAAAGAAAAAAAAAAAGAATACAAGTGGGCGGAGCAGGATGCAGAACTACTACTAGAAACCTGCTTTCCCAGCACTCAAGGCTCTCCCTCCCTCGTTTCCCATAGTGCTATCAAAGCCAATGCCTTTCATCTGTAGCTTGGCTCCTTCAAGAACCCCGTGCCAGCTGCTGCTTTCATGGCAGCTGTAGGTGAGCATCTGAACACTGGTGAGTTCAAGAAAGCTGAACCATCAGGTTCTTCTTGGAGTTAAGGGGGCATCCTGTAGTTAGCAGATGGGAGACTGTTTCCTATCAGCTCTCCACTGGTCAGGTTCCTGGGCTGTACCTTCTCAGGTCAGACCAGGGACAAAGAAGGAAGGAAATAAAGTGAAAGACTTCACTCACTTTTCTTCCTTAAAAGGAGCCTGCAGGAATAGAGAAAGGTTGGAGGAATTTGAAGGCAGTGAATTAACTAGCACTTCTGTATGCTCCTGCTTATTTTATTCGGGTCTTGCTTAAGTGTCCAGGTCTCAGGACCAGAGACTGTAAAGCTGCAGGGGAAAGTGTGAACATCTTAGCATCCTTATTCCAGAATCATGACTGAATGGAACGGATAGCAACCAAGTTTTAGAAGACCTGGGTTTCTATCTCAATGCCATTATTGTTAATCAGCTGATAATCTTGGTCAAGGAGTTGAACTTCTTGAACACAAGTTTCTCCCCTGACTTGGGGTTGATAACAGCACTAGTTTTCATAGGCTCGTTGTGCATTTGTGAGGGTGAATTAAAATGGAAACATAATACCTTAAAGTCACTGTGGAAGCTGGTCAGGTCCCCTTGCTATTATGATTCTACACACAGTTCCCTTTTTCAACTGCAGGCAGTTGGCTAGTTGTATGAATTTTTACATGGAAGCAGTTCATTTTGAATGTTTTTTAATAACTCATAAAGGAATAATAGCTTAAATATTTGGTTGTAAAAATGGGGAAGAACTTGTGAAACAGTGTCATGGTGCCCTTCAAGTTTATTTCGGTACATATAAAGGAAGAGTCCTTTGTCTTAGGTTTTCACCTGTCATTTGGCCTATAAAATATCTGGGAGAAACTTTTTATGTTCTACATGGTTGAAAAACCAATTTCCATATGCTAAGTCCTTTTTATTTTGAAAACAGGGTCTCACTAAGTTCCTTAGAGCTTTGCTAAATTGCTGAGGCTGGCCTTGAACTTGTGACCCTCCTGCCTTGGCTCCCCAAGTCCCAGGGATTATAGGCATGCACCACTGTGCCTGACTTGAATATAGTTTAGATTACTTTGCTCTGAAAATTCATACAGAAATTTCTGCATATCATGTTTTGGACTGTTTCTCAAAAATTAGATGGGGTCAGATATGGTCAAATATCCACTCACGAAGAAATAAGATCATATATTTTATTGTTTGTTTCCTTCTTATCACGTTTTTGCTTTTTGAACTTCCTGAACACAAGTTTCTCCTGTGACTTGGGGTCTATAACAACACTAATTTCATAGGATTGTTATGTACATTTACACATTTTCTTTTGTTAAGAAGTTTTCTTATAACATTTTTGCATATATATCTTCAGTAAATATTCACTGAAACTATAAGATATACAAGGCAACTCCTAACCACTCTTGAGATTTGAGGACCCAGTAAATAACTCCTCTTTCATTCCCAAATTCAAAACCAGTTAGAAAGAAAGAAGTAAGGCTGATAGATACAAAAATGCCATCTTTAGTGCTGATGATGCTTTTTAAAGAATGTGGCTTTGGGTCTGCAGCCAAGGGAGCCTTCTGAAATTTTATCCATGAATTATTAGGTAGACTTACCCACCCTTTCCCTAGCACAGCATGACAACAGGAGCCAGGAAGCTGCAGGGAAAGCCATCTACACCCACAGGAGAGGGATCCAGAATTCATCATCTGTAGGCAGGCAGACCCCAGAGAGATGAAAGAGCAAGGTTCGAATTTTCAGGGGGAGAGAGAGGCCAGATGAATTCTTTTAGGGAATTCCCTCCAGGTGATGTAACCTGAGGAGGCCTTCTGGCCCCTGCTCAGTAAGTGCATTCAGTGGGGAAGGAAGCCAGGCATTGTTACTGGGAGAACTGAACCTCAGTTTGCCCTTCTGCACATCTTTAGGAGTGGGAGCACATTTTGTGAGGCAGCCGATCCCCGATGTTTTAACTGGACTATTACGTTTCACTTCTAACCCCCATCCTATCTCTGAAGTTACTTATGGATTATGTGTGGATTCGTGTATTTATTTATGGTGCTGGGGCCTTGTACATGCTAAGCAAGCACTTGACCACTGAACTACCCTCCCATCCTCTCTGGAGCTTCTTTAAAAAGCGCCTTTCAAAAATGAATCCTTATTTGACTAAAAAATGAAAGGAAGGATTCCTCTTCATAAAGTACCAGATACCTGGTGGTGAATGCACGCAGCCCAGAGGTGGATTTTATCTGAAGCTGGAACAGAGTGTTATGCATGGCAGCTATCTGCTCTGGGGCGTCTCAGCTGCTGAAGAGTAAAGCCACTGCTGTCACTGAAGGGAGTTCATCATTACTGCCATTACTGATTGCTCAGCCTTGGAAGGTGATTTGTGATGCATCAGCCAGAACCCCATAGTTCCATCCCACCCTGTCTGTTCTTTTCTACATTCTCCAACTCCTATGCCTGTCTAGGGGAACAGTTTTACAGGATTTCGGGTAGACTGTGATTGCTAGGTGTCTGCTCTGTCCTTTATGTCCTTTTGGGAGTTGATGTTACCCAGAACCTGGGGATTGACCTTCTTCAGAGAAGCCTGCCTGTGTGTTGTGCGTTAGCCACTGCATGTTGTTCTCGGATAGGCTCTGGAGTAAGACCAGTTCATGTGCATGCATTTGTAGCAGCACTGGGTGAAGACTCCGGAAGTGAAGGGTCACAGCTCTACCCTGCTGAGTCATCTGGGCTCAGGCTTGCTGGCAAGGGCTCCCAAACTGCATTTAGTTTGCTTTTCCTACTGGTTGCATTCCAGTGGCTATCAATGGCTCTTTTTGCAGGTCTGTGAGGGCTCAAGTAGAGCTGGAATAAGTCTGGGTATAGCCCAGCAATCTCAGTTTGCTATATCTAACCCAACTCATCTGAATTCAGCTGTTACTTCTTGAGGAATATTTTATTTTTTGTGGTGCTAGGGATTGAACCCAGGGTCTTGTGCACATCAGACAAGCACTCTGCTACTGAGCTACACCTCCAGCCCCAGCTGTTACTTCTTAATAAACACTCATGGGTAAATCAACCTCCTTTAGACCAACCTGTCAGCCTTTACTCATGCTGAGAGGCTATTGTGATTTGTCATTGTGAGAACACAGAGGGTCCCAAAGGACTCCCCATCCATCTTCCAGGTGCTGGGCTTCCTGTCTTCCACTGTGCCTTTATGCATGAGTGACAGCCGCCTTTACTCCCTTTTGTTCCTGATTGCCAGGGATGTGCATGAACAAGGAAAATAAATGCCAAAGAATAGACAAACAGTACATGAAATTTTGTTTTGGAACTTGAAAGCTAAGCACCTCAGGCAAAAAAATATACATCTTTTCTTTTCTCTCCCTGGCCTTATGTAACCTCACTCTTAATTCACACCACTTCATTAAAAATTTTTGTTAACCTTTCCTAAACTTTTTTTTCTTTTTCCTTCCCTTGAAGTCTTTTCCAGCTCTGAATCAGTCTCTCCCCTTATGAGATCACTTTTTCTTCTCAACAGTTGAATCTTTAAAAATAAGCATGCTGTAGCAGGGCATGGTGACACAGCCTGTAATCCCAGTGACTGGTAAGGCAAATTCAAGGACAGCCTTAGCAATTTAGCAAGCCCCTGTCTTAAAATTAAAAAATTAAAAAAATAAAAATAAAACAACTGAGGATGTAGCTCAATGGTAAAACTCCCTGGGTTCAACCCACTGTACCTCCCCTCAAAACAAGCAATTCATCCCCATAATATGGAGGAAGGGAAAAAAAAAAAAGTTAATAGCTTTACAAGGTGAATCACAAGACAGGAAAGCATCAAGGAATCATAGAGATCTTAAACTCCTGGAGCATGTTTTTCCTTAAACTTATTATAAATTTAAAACTTACTTTTTAAAATGTGCTAAATTTAAACTTGTAGTATTATAGTCTCACCTGATTGTCCTGTTTCCCACCACCACCCCGCCCCCACCCCGCGCGCCTTTTTTCCCCCCCCCTCGTATTGTGGGGATTGAGTCCAAGGGGTGCTCCACCACTGAACTACATCCCCAGACCTTTTTATTTGGGGGGTTAATTTTTTTTTTTTTTTTTTAACTAAGTTACCAAGGTTGGTCTTAAAACTTGTGATCCTCCTACCTCAGATCCCTGAGTTTCTGGGATTACAGATGTGAGCCCAGGGGCCCTGTTTCTTAATTGAAAATAGTTTATGGATGAGAAAACTAATGTGTCTTAAGAATATAGCCAAGGGCCCCTGAAAAGACAAATACCAAATGGATGCTTGATAGTGTGATTACAAGAGTTTATCCCATAAATATTTGTTATTTGTCTCTTGTGTACCAGGCAGCTAGAATGTGTTAGATGACACATATACAAAGATGAATAAGACAGTCTCTCCTGAAATCATGTATATACAGAAATTATCTGTTGATGATTATCCTAATAAACTATGAAGAAACTGGGATGGAATGTCAAGAAAGGCCCAGATAACCCTGCCCTGGAGTGGGATGGAAGGTGGCTTTTCTTAAGGACACATTTGAGTTTGAATTTGTTTGTTGTGGTGCTGGGGATTGAAACCAGGGCCTTGTGCATGTGAGGCAAGCACTCTACCAACTGAGCTATATCCCCAGCCCTTGACTTTGAATTTTAAGGGAACCAAATTTTAGAATTTCAGGTCAGGAAGGGGCCCAAAGACGATCTTAATACAGTCTTTCTTTTATAGATAAGGAGTCTGGGACCTAGAAATGTTAATTGTCCTTGGTGGGATTCAGCAGTGTCTGTCAGAGCTAGAGTTCTGCTAGAACTCTCCTGCATCTGCTGGAAATAGAGCTTGGGCCACTCATGTTCTTCCCATATAAATAATTGTTTGGGGGAAATAAAATCAACATTCTATTGAATATAATTTCTCATAGAACTGCCTGGTGTGTATAGAGTTACCTTTATCATAAATCTGAGAAGGATTACCTTTTAAATTTTCTTTTGTAGAAACCTAAAGTAACAACTCTTCTGGTACATACACTACCTACATGTACATTAATAGTTCATTACAAAGACAGTAAAATACAGGACAGACTAAAAACCTGTTGATTGGTTAGTTTGGTTTGGGTTTTTTTGTTTGTTTATTTGTTTGTTTGTTTGGTACTGACTGGAAGATTGAACCCAGAGGCACTTAATTACTTATTTAAATCCTCAGCCCTTTTTATTGTGACAGGATGTTGCTAAATTATTGAAGCTGGCCTTGAACTTTCAATGTTCCTGCCTCAGCCTTCTGAGTTGCTGGGATTATAGGCATTCAACACTGTGCCCAACTAAAACCTCTTAATTGGAATAGTTTTGGGGCCCCAGGTAATCTAAGAACTATAAATCGAGCATCACAAATATCATTAGGCAGATAAAAGAAAAAAATGAAAGAATTTTATTCATCTGTTGCTAAGTACAGATCCTGGTACCCAATAAAAAGTTTATAGCATTGAATTATTTGAATGTTGAACCTTTTGTCCTAAATCAGCCTTTTCTATAAAATATTACAGTGTCACCAAACTTTTGTTCTTAATTCTGATTATAAAGATTGGTTAAATAATAGTGATATAAACTTTTGACCTTACACAGGTACCTAAAAGGTCAGTTCCTACAAGTTCATGCTAAGTTTCTTGCCTTATACCCACCAAACACTTACAAATTTATTTTATCTTATCATTGTAATTCCTGATTTGTAGAATTAAATGAACTAGTTGAATACCCTCAGGCAGAACCACTTGAATGATTTCGTTTCTTTTATTTTTTCTAATATGATTATGTGGACAACCTACAAAACAATTGGTGTTTTTTTTAAAAGGATAGCAAATGCTGGGTGTGGTGGTGCACACCTGTAATCCCAGCAAGTTGGAGGCCTGAGGCAGAATTACAAATTCTAGACCAGCCTGGGCATCTTAGTAAAATCCTGTCTCAAATTAAAAAATAAAAAGGGCTGAGGATATAGCTCTTTCCAAGCTCCCCTGGGTTCAAGCCCCAGTACCATAAATAAATAGGAGATGGATAGGAAGGAAAGAAGGGGGAAAAAAGAGTTGTTGGAAAGGACAATTACTTCTTAAATTTAAGGTTTCTTTTTTTGTTGTTTGTTTGTTTTAGTCTTATAAAACTTTTGTTCTAGCTCTGTAGGCTGGGATAGGAGGATAGGAGGAGTTCAAAGCCAGCCCCAGCAAAAGCAAGGTTTTAAGAAACTCAGTGAGACCCTGTCTCTAATAAAATACAAAACAGGGCTGGGGATGTGGCTCAGTGGTCGAGTGCCCCTGAGTTCAATCCTCAGTATGGGAGGGGGAGACTTGTTGTAAGCAGTGTCTTTCTTGATGCCTGAAATAGATCTAAAGTAGGTTAGGGCCTGTCTGGAGCTAGCTCCAGTTCATCAGGTATCATTCATTCTTACCAGTTTAAAAAACAAACAAACAAACAAAAATTGGGGCTGGGGTATAGCTCAGTGGTAGAGCTCTTGCCTGGCATTCTTAGCACTGGGGTGGGGGGGGACCCGACAACTCTTATGTATGTGTATATACCCATGTATTCTTTGTTATTAATGGTTTGATTGATAGATTGATTGATTTGTATTACAGGGATTGAACCCAGGGCCTCACACATGCCAGGCAAGTGTTCTACCTCTGAACCAGAGGTAGAATCCCACATATTTAATTTTGCTTGTGTTTTGTTTTATTCTGTTTTGATACTAGGGATTGAACCAGGGGCAGTTACTCTGAGCTACATCTCTAGTCTTTTTCTTTTTTCTTTTTTTTTTTTTAAATATATATATTTTATTTAGATAGAATCTTGCTGAGTTGCTTAGGACCTTGCTAAATTGATGAGGCTAACCTTGAACTCTCATCCTCCAGCCTCAGCCTCCTGAGCTGCTGGATTGTAGTCTTGTGCCACACTTAATGTTCTTGAGCTCCCCCCCACACACACTTGAAAAATTGAGGAAATAATTTATTTAAATGAAATGATCTTATAACCCCCCACCCCCGTGTGCCCACATATTTCAATCTCAGTAACATTATAGTTTGAATTATTTTGCTTCATTTCCTGTAAATATGTTGTAAAGCATTAAGAGTCACAAAGCAAACCTTTTGTATTGAGAAACAATATCCCGTTCTTTCCAGACATAACAAGGGTATGATAAATATCTTCCACCCCACCCCCACCCGCCTCTCTTTCACTTTGCTCTTTGGAGGCTCTGGAAAGCACTCTTCCAGCAGCAGGTCTTAGTGATTAATTTCAAAGCCTGAACCTAAGCATTATCGACTATAATAAAAACCACAGGTCCCCAGAGTCAGTAAGTATTGATGTTGGTTTAAAGCCAGTGGATAAATGATGTTTAATGTATTAAATATTAAAGGCAGAAACATGGTTTGGTGAGTGCTGCTGATGCTGCCAATTAAAACATCCAGTTTGATTTACAGAAATTTAATTTTATCTAGATACAATCTATTTCAACTGACAGTCACTATATAATAATGATAAAATACTATTAAAGGCCCAAAAGATTTCCTAAAATTATATGTGAATGCAATGAGAAAAAAAATGAAAATAACTTTAATATTTAATGGTCTATATTTTCTGATAGGTAGCCAAATTTGTATCTTTTTAAAATATTTTTAGTTGTAGATGGACACAATACCTTTATTTTGTTTAGTTTTTTTTTTTTTTTTAATGTGGTGCTGGGGATCAAACCCAGTGTCCCACGCATGCTAGGCAAGTGCTGTACCACTGAGCCACAACCTCAGCCCCCAGTTTGCATCTTTAATGTTACATTGAATTCTTACAATTTTGGAATACTATAAACTATATCTTTTTAAAAGATAATACTATGACAATGGAACAAAAGAAATCTCGAGGGAATATATAAATACCCTCCTCCCTTTGTTTTTTGCTTTTCTGTAATTTCCAAAATATTATTCAGAGCCCTAATATAGTTACTTTAAAGGTGGGTCGTTTTTTTAAAATAAAAAGATCTCTGATTACACCACCTTAAACTTGCATTAGTGTGTTGGCTTCACATCTGACCCTTGAAGTAAGTTTTTAAATTCATACTTGATGTATAACATTCCCCCCAGTTCTGCTTAAAGTATGGGTTGTTGAAGCCAACAGCTTATATTTCACCACTGATTATTGGAACATTCTATAAATTTCTAGAAAGTGAAACTTTCCATCCTAAGAGAGTAATTTTTTAATAGCAAGCCAAAGATCCCAGTTACTGCACTTTGGAAATGTACAGCTAACTCAGGTCACCTTCAGTTTGTGCCAGGAAACACTTCTGTATATGAACTCATTAAATCCTCACATTGGCCATATATGGCAGGTGACCATTACTATTCTTATTATCACAGCACTGCCACATTTCATAAGTGAGGAAACTGAAGCACAGAGAGATAAAGTAAATTGCCCCAATTCCTATAGTTAGTAACTAGCGAAGTCAAAATTTGAACCCACGCAGTCTGGCTCTAGGATTCAGTCTCATAAATTATTGCACCTAAGGCTAAACATAGACCCTGTTTCCACAGACTTTCACAGACTTGCAAGTATAATGTATATTTGAGTAATATTCTTTTTTAAAAAAAGTGATTTTTTTAGAATTTTGTATCCTACAGTTTTCCATTACTTAAGATATCTAGGTTATTTCAAATATATCTATGCATTGACTGTGAGCAAGCAAATAAGAGGAATCATGCTGTGTTGAGATTATTGCCAGTCTAAAACTAGTTTTCTCAGGGTTTTAGCCCCCAAAGATGATGAATTTGTTGTTTGATTCCCTTCTTTCCCAGTTTACAAATTAAAGAAATTCTTCCATGAGTCCCCCAGACAAAGTTAGTCATTTCCTGCCCTCTGATCCCACAGCATTTTGTTCATACTCCATATTTTAAGTAAATACTGTTTTGTAATTAATCTGTTTATATGTCACGTCTTTCCACCCCCACCCTTGCTTCCAAGAGTTCTTCAAGAACTGGAACCAGGTCTAATTTATTTTTGTCTGCCACTAGCCTGTTGACAAGTGAATGAATCATATTGCCAGAGAAGTGAAGGGACTTGCCCAGAGCCACAAGCCTGAAATGTAAGCACCTTTCGAAACTCCTCACCTCATACTTGTCACTCACTAAGTGCCAGAAATGTTTTTAAGGTATTTGAACACTTGCAGAGGAGTTTCCCTGGGTTCCTCTAGACCAATGACTTGTAAAACAGTAAGGATGACCACAATGAGGAGGAGGAGGAGGAGGAGGAGGAGGACCACCATAGTTACATTGCCCCTGATCCTGCTGTTATCATTTAGGGCATCAAATGCAATGTTTGTGAAAGCTTTGACACTGGTAAAGCCCCTTAGATAAGTATGTGTATCCTGTGACTCTGACCTGTTACTATTCACATGTGACTCACAAGTACTTCACAGTCATTGTCTTGTTAACTTTTCATGACACCTCTGTGAGATAGGCGATCTGTTTGCTGTTTCACAGAGGAGAGAACTGAGCCTGAGAGAGACCAGGTACTTAAGCTGTTATCACAGATGGCTGAAAGGGGACTAGAATCCACCCAGGACACTGGCTTGTATCCAGTAAGCCACCAGAAAAAGGCCACAGGGTCCCTCAGGGTATGTCCTGGTCATCTTCTGATGTCCCGGGGACTCTGGAAACCTCTGGAATGAGCCCAGGAAGGAAATACAATGAGAGATGAGAGTCAGGTTCCTCTAGGGCCAGTTATATATGTGTGTTTAGATGTTAGTCAGATTTTTCATTTTATCAAAATGCAGGGCTTGGACACCAAATGCTCCATAAGATAAAATGAGCAGTTTGGTTTTGAAGTGGCCAACCACCATCTGCTGTTGTAACTGTCAGCAGCCGCGTGGGGATCCTGTAGATCTGGCGGGAGGGGCTAACCTCTGCATTGCTTTTGTCTCAATGGGGAGTTCCTTACTTTGACTCTCAGAGGAAATGAAGGCTGATAAATCCAGCTGCTGCTTCCTGTTCCTATAATTCTGAGATTTATTTTTTTTTTTTTTACGAGCAGAATGCTTTATTTTTAAACCAGTGGAAAATACCCTCAACCTGTTTGTTATTAGTATTTCCTTAAAAAATGGATGTATTCACTTGAGCTTGAGAGAAAGAGAGAGAGAGAGAGAGACCGACCCATAATGCTGCCTGAGATGGCTCAGTTTTCTGTTTTTCAACGGCAACAGGATGAAAACCAATTAAGGCAGACTTGACTGTGCAGAAAGCTCTATGTGAGGTTGATGACAGAGTTTGATTTAGGGGAGGCCTGTAATTTATATCTGTGGCCTTACTATCTTTCAGCCTGTGCTTGTCTAATTCAGGTCTGGTTTTTCTTCTGCTTGATTGTGACATTAGTGAATAAATACCTGCATCCTCTAAGAAATGCACTACCTCCTCAAATTCCATCATATACACAAAGCAGCCATTAGGTATAGGTTGCTAGGATGCAATTTGGTGCCTTGGCTTGTGTAACCGATGATTTAATAACTAAAAGTAGTACGTAGAAATATTTTCCCTAATGCCACATTTTTTTTTCATTTCCTAATTTAAGAGACAGAGAAGAAGGCGTATGGGGTCCAATGGTGCATCTTTCAGAAGCACTAAAGGAAATTTATTTGGCAAAGTAGAATTCTAAGAATGTAGTAAAAATACCAAACCCCTTCACAGAGTAAGAATCTTAGGTCTGAATTAAGCCTTTTAGACCTTTCCTTAATATTTGTGAAATCATAGCTAAGGTACAACTCTGTTCACAGGGGGTAAGAGTACATATTTTACTCTTTGAGAGTCAGCGTAACAGTTAATATTAAATGATTTCAGAATAAAAGGAAATCTTCATAACATAGGTTTAAAGAAGGGCTTACCCTGAATATTTGGTCTGAATTTTTTAAGCTTCTGATAGTGATGAGTAAAGAACTGAGTGAGACTTGACGCTCATTGGAGCCAATCTAGCACACTTAATGTCAGAGGTGTCTTTCCAGTTGTAATCTCTATTCTGCCATCTCCTTGTGTAGCCGTTTCTTGCTATAAAACAAAGTTCACATTATTTCTTTGTCTCTTAGTAGTTAGTAAGGATCGGGTTCTTTGGACTCCATGAATGGGCTATTAAAAAACCAGACTGATGATAAAGGTGTGAAGTGATGTTGTCATTAAATAGCAGTTAGGTTGTAAGTTGTAGCTGCATTTTTTTAGACTGTGTTCCAGGTGTCCTGGGGTAGCCTTTGAACACTAAGCGTTGTCTCCTTCACATAAAGGTTCCTTCTAATGGTTGGTAAATTTGGGGATTTAATTTAATTTGGACTCATCTCTAATGTAAAGCAAGAGAACGGGGCAGCTGTGGGCTTAGTAGAGTCAGTCAGATCTGGGTTTGAATCCTAGTCCACTGTACATTAGCTGTGTGACCTTTGGTCAAATTACTCAAGCTTTCTATCCCTCAGTTTCCTCTTAGTAGAACTGAAAACATAATCCTACTGCTCAGATGGACAATTTAATGAGCCAAGTATGTGAGTACTTGGTTCCTCAATAGGGATACTTTTCTTCCCACCTTCCCTGTGTGTTTTCAGTAGCCTTGGGGTTGAGTGGAAGGCACTGCCTAAGATTGCCGTGTGAGGACATCAGCACACCCTGTACCTCCCACCTCTCCGCCCATTACTTGATCATACCCAGAGCTGCTCACCCCTGTGGCCAGGTACTATGTGGTACAGGTGGGGTGAATTACATAGGATGTGGAACCATTTTGCAAGGTATCATTTTTTCCTTTAGTCTTTCCCCAAAAAAGACCCTATTATGTTGGTGTTTACCAGCTTACTAAAGGGAAAAGCAAACACTATATATCCAAACTTCTATCAGAATTGGAATTCCGTGGTCTTTAGTCCTTTCTGAAGGTGTGAATATTAAGCATCCTATATATATATGTGAGTTGTAGGTCCTAGTAGAAATGTTTATAGTATGTGACTTACCTTTATGCTCAAAAACATCTCTACATCTCTGAACTTTTTCACACTTTTTGTCTGTGTGTGTGTGTGTGTATAGTAGTACTGGGGTTTGAACCAGGGGGTACTCCACCACTCAGCTTCATTGCCAGCCACCCTACCCACAACCTACTTTTTAAAATTTTGAGACAGGATCTAAATTGCTAAGGCTGGCCTCAAACTTTCAGTTCTCCTGCTTCAGCCTGGGATTATAGACGAGTACCACCGTGCCTAGTGTCACCCTGCTATTTTCAATTTCTACTTCCCTACTCCTTTCCCATCCTAAAAAGTATATTCTTCTATCAATCTTGCTGTTGACCTAGCCTTTGTTTCTTTGTGTCCCCCACCCCAGGTAGGTTTTGAGAAGGGAACATTCAGTATTCACTTTCTCACTGTGGGCCAAACTTCACTGAAAGGGCTCCATAGGAACCTCTGGAGGCTCCAGCACTGGAGGCACTTTTATTCCTGACTTCAGCACTAGCTTGTGATGGGTGTTGCTGCTCACCACTCTCTTCCTGAAATGCTTCCCTGCTGTGGCTCCCAGGACAAGCCTCTCCCTAGTTCCTGTGTGTGCTCTCTTTGGGCGATCTCACTTTCCATACACTGATTAGTCATAAGTCTAGTTGTATTCCAGATCCTTCTTCTGAGTTTTAGCTCAACCATCTCTACTTAAAAATTATTACACCAATCCTCATTATCAGAACTGAAAAATTGCTGGGTGCAGTGGTGCACATCTGTAATCCAGCAACCCAGAAGCTGAGGGAAGAGGATGGTGAGTTCAAAGTCACCCTCAGCAGATTAATGAGGCACAGCCAGACTCTGTCTCTAAATAAATACAAAATAGTGCTGGGGATGTGGCTCAGTGGTTGAGTGCCCCTGAGTTCATTCCTCAGTAAACCGTCCCCGTGCACCCCCCCCCCCCCGCCCCCCGCAAAAAAATAGCAGGTGCTTAAGTATGAGTTTGCAAAACAGTTTTTCAAAATATTACATTGAGGGTTGGATATTCCTCAGTGGCAGAGTGTTTACCTAGCCTGTGCAAAGCCTCAGTGAGCTCTCTATCACTAACCAAAATACCTGAGAACAATTTATAAAGGGGGAAAAGTTAATTTGGGGCTCAAGGTTTCAGAGCTCTCAATCCATGGTCAGCCAGCTTCATTGCTCTAGGCCTGCTGTGCTGCAGAAAATCATGACAGAGGGGTTTGGGGGAAGAAAGCTGCTCAGCTCCTGGCAGCTGGGAAACAGAGAGCAAGGAACCAGGCGCTAGATATAGTCCTCCAAAGCACCAACCCCCAGGGATGTACCTTATCCAGCCATGCCACCTACCAGCAGTTACCAACCAGTAATCGTCTCACCTCTGATCATTCCTACATTGCCTAACACATGAGCTTTTCAGGGGACATTAAAGAATCAAACCATAACACCTTAAGAACCCCACAGTTAAAGCCTATTATTTTTCAGACTATTCAGGCTAATGGAATCTGGTTTCTGGAATAATTGAAAAACTAGTGAAACAAACAAAATACACACACACAACAACAACAACAACAACAAAACTTTCTAGGGAGACAAGGAAAGGTAGCATAGTTTTTCATTCATCAATGGGTTTTTTTTTAAGGCTAATATTAAAATGATTTACACTTCATAAGTAAATGATAGCCAAGAAGTAGGGTAACAGTAAAGGAGGGCTCAAAGATACAAGGATGTAGAATGAGGACAAAACCAAATACTCCAAACCTGTACAAGATAATCAACACAACAGATATCATAATATGTACATAAGTAGCCTACAGTCTCTTTTGTTGAATTAACTTAAAATAGAATTTCAATTTTAAATTGCTCGAATGGAATATAAGAATGTGACTTAAGGAGTTTCACTTGCCTGAGTTTTCATTTTATCTCAACCTTTTATGAGTTCATCTGAAAAATTAAAATAGTTGATATCTCACATTACTCACTGAGTAAACTCGGATCTTCATTTTCCTTATCGATGAAATGGGTTAAAACACGGTTGTAATAAAGCACACATACTAAATGTTCTCATGACTAGGGCTCCCTGGAATTGGATTTAGAGGTGCAGAAACATCTGGGGGGATGGGAGGGCAGGGGGAACCTGTGAAGAAAACCCAGAATTTGGAATATGATGTTGATAGGAAAATAAAGGGTCATGAAGGCTTTGAGAGGAAAAGAAATCAATAAAGAAAAGAAAGGAGAATAGAAAAATCAAAACCAGGAGGGGACTTGAGAGAGAGTAAAGGGATAAATCAGTCAAATAATGTACAAATTAAGGACAACCCAAACACAATTAACCCAATTGTTAATGACCTTCAACAGAATAATCTCTGTTGTGGTGGAATTTATTATTAACATTAGAAAATGTCTTAGAATTAACTAAAAATTCCCCCAATGGGTTGACCTTTTAAAGTAACACAAATAGAGCCTGATTTTAGAATTAGTGATAAATTAGTAAACTTGATAAATATTACTTTTGTCCTATTTTCAAGGATTTGATAAAACAAAGACATGTTTTATTCATATTTAATCTTGTTTCTAAGTACTTCGCATCTATTTATTTGTGTCACTCTTGTGAAAATTACAAATGATCCAGAAAAGGAGTTCTGAGAGGACATTTAGCAGGAAGCCTTTCATTAGCTAAGGTGTGCTGTAATTAATGGTCATTTCCCTGTCCCCAAATTATTTGAACAAGTGGAGTTTTAATGGAGAGCCATAGTTAGGACATTATAACACTTCTCCCAATTATAAAGAATTAGTGGAGTTATAATACTGAATCAGAATTGAGCAGACTGTGGTTTATTTAAAAGAACAAAAACAAAAAAACTAAACCTTCATGTGGTGGGAAGGTACAAAATACGACAAATCTAATTTTTAATTCAGTATGTTGTTACTTATTTTAGATGAGTTGCTTCTTTGAAAACTCATGAAGATCTTTGACTATGGATCATTTTGAATATTTACTTTCTGATAAAGCACATCTATTTAACTCTGAGAAAATGGTCCAAGGTAGCATTTTTATTTTTGTGGTGCTGGGGCACAAACTCGAGTATAATGATTTGGATTTGTAACGTTCCCCAAAAAACTCAGGAATTTTAAGCAACACAGGAATGTTCATAGATACAAAGATTAGATTGTGAGAGCTATATTCTTTTTTTTAATATTTTTAGTTGTAGATGGACATAATATCTTTATTTTTATTTATATATTTTTACGTGGTGCTGAGGATCAAACCCAGTGCCTCTTACACGCTAGGCAAGTGCCCTACCACTGAGCCATAATCCCACCCCTTGAGAGCTGTATTTTTTATTTTTTTTTTTTAGGTGGACACAATATCTTTATTTTATCTTTATGTGGTGTTGAGGATCGAAGCCAGTGCCTCGCACATGCCAGGCGAGAGCGCTACCGCTTGAGCCACATCCCCAGCCCAAGAGAGCTGTATTCTTAATCAGTGGGTTAATCTACTTGATGGATTAATTATTTTATTTTATTTTACTTTATTTAGTTGTAGATGGACACAATATCTTTATTTATTTATTTCTGTGTGGTGCTAAGGATCAAACCCAGTACCTCACACGTGTGAGGCAGGTGCTGTATCACTGAGCTACAGCCCCAGCCCTCGATTAATGATTTTAGTAGACTATTGGGTAGGCAGGTGGAACATGGCTGAATGAATAGGTCACTGGGGATATGTCCTGGGGCTTTATCTTTTCCCTGGCTCCTTGCTCTCACTGTTTTCCAGCTGCTACAAGCTGAGCAGCTTTCTTCTACCACCCCACCCCACTATGATATTCTGCCTCACTTCAGGCCCAGAGCAAGAGGGTCCGACCACTGACCATGGACTGAGACCTGTGAAACCATAGGCCTAGAATAAACGTGTCATCTTCAAAATTATTCTCATCAGGTATTTTGGTCATAGCAAGGAAAAGCTGACTGACATAAGGCAAGTTGACCCTTTTTGATTGTTTGGCACACAATGGTTATATTTTTTTATAGGTAAAGACGAAATTAAATATTTTTAGTTTTCAAAGTATGTTTCACTCCAGAAATATTACAAAAGAATAGTTATCAATTACCTATACATTAATAACACATTGTAGTTCCAACTAAGCTGGTAGATTTCATGGTCTATTTCTTGTCTAAGAATATGAGGGTTTATAGTTTTCATTTATTATATATAATCTGCCTACTTTTCAAAAAGGTTTGAAGGCATGTGAAAAAATTCATTTATAATAAAACCATGTAAATCAGAGTAAAAGAACAAATAGTGGGACAATGAAATGGAGGATTAAAAGAAATCTGGGAGTCTTTTCCTCTTTCCCCTCCCATACAATCAGTTGTTAAGTTCTGCTTTTTTTTTTTTTTTCTTTCCTGACTCTTATAAGACTTGCTTACTACTCATTTTTCTTTTTATCACTCACAGCCTGGTTATAACTACCACATATGTCCTTTGACCAGAGTAATGCAACATCTACCTTTTTTTTTTTTTTAATTTTTAGTTGTAGTTGGACACAATACCTTTATTTTATTTATTTATTTTTATGCGGTGCTGAGGATTGAACCCAGGGCCTCACACATGCTAGGCAAGCACTCTACCGCTGAGCTTCACAACCCCAGCCCCAGCAGCTGCCTTCTTGAGCTCTCATCTTCCCTACTAACCTGGATGTTAAGCCCAGAGTATTCTTTTGATAAAGATACATAAAACTGATTTTCACTTGTCTTCAACAAAAAAACTCAACATTGACTTGCCACTACCCTTAGTTTGATGATCTCAAATCTTCTAGGGTCCTGCATCATCTCATGCTGTACTCACTCCCTGAGCTCTGGGCTCTGGCTCTTTCTTCATACTTCACCTTGTCATAACTTCAGAAAATTCCTCCCTGATCTGTTGACCGAGGAAACTCTCATCATCCACTTTCATCTCGCCATGCAATCAGGGAAAGGTCCATGCTTTCTGGGACCAGAAATTTATGAAATTTGGGGAGCTCAGAGAAAAGAATAAACAAAGATACAGAAGTAGTGCCGGCCTTGAAAGGGCCCTGTGCAAAGGTGACATGCTGGTGCATAAGCTGCTTTTTCTGCATGGCACATCTGCCTCTGCCCATTCCTCTTCTTGGCAGCTCTTCACAGTTGACAGTTTGATTTATGTGCCCAACTAGATGGGTATTTCCTTCCTCTACACTTTACACAGTGAGAGAGAAAATATGGCTGAATTTGATCACCAATTTTCTCCAGCAACTTGCATAGCTTTAACACTTCAGTGTACAGTATGTGCTTGAATGTTTAGCATGTGCCTAGGCACTACAACACCCAGTGCCATTGCCTGTTCAGAAGTGAAGAAAACCCCATGTGTGAGGAAATCTGAGGCTCTGGCAGCTTCATAACTCAAAGAGACTCCCTCTCTGGAGCTCCTTCATCCCTGGCCTTTTCTATCACCTGCTGTGTGCTAAGACCAGGCTCTAAGCCTCTGCCCTTCATCAGGAATTAGATATTGATCGTCTGTCCTAGTAAGGATATGCTCACCCTCACCTTTGTCTTTCTGTCCCTATAAAATGTTTAGGTGTGAGCCAAACTGCCTGCTCTTTGTTTATTGGATCGAGTTAGGTTCAGAATAACCTGTTACAAAGAGCTATAATGTGTCGTCCATCTAGGCATTGAAAATGATCAGCCTATCAAAGCCGATCATTTTTACTTTGGAATAATTAATAGTGACCTTTATTAATTAAGTGCCTATCTTGTGCATTGCCCTCCTTGTAGGAGAAGAATTTAAACCCAGATGAGGGAGAAAGGAAGCCTAAGGGTTGTGCCGGCCTCAGGAGCAGCCATTATTTGACTATACATTCATTTTTATTTCTAATGACTAGGGCCTCCAATACACTACCAAGAAACCGTTTCAACTAAATAAGCTACCTATCCAGGGATTAGAATTTGTATTAGTATCTTTCTCTCATGCTACCTTTGAGAAGTTTTTGAGGGCTCATAGGATGAGCACGTGTATGTACCAGGTACTTGGGTGCTTTCCAGCTGTCTTCACCACAGCAGAAGTAAGGATTGGCAGGCTCCCAGCTTTCCATGTCCAGAGTACTCATGAGTTTGCCAACAGAGGGGCTCTCTATCCCAGAGACAGCTGGAAGAGAGTGCGACAAGCTTCTGGAACCATGCAAAGCTGCTTAGGAGGTCAGGGAATTCCATCCCTAGCATGTTTTCCTTAGCTCTGTTTCAGGCTTGTGCCATGCATACTCCAGGAAAAAAAACACTCAAAGTGAGTAAATGGAAGAATAGAATTGTCAAATTTTGGTCTAAGATGCCCATGTTACAGGTGGAAAGAAGGGGCTTGAAAGATGCAAGCAAAGCTCTCTTAGTAATCACACTGGCTACATAATAAACTGGGTAAAGTTAGGATTATGAAGGTTAGAATTATGAAGGCTTCACTCTAGGCTTGGGCCAGCTGTCTCTGGAGCTTTAGTTAAGGTCAGGTAGCTGCCAGACTCTATTGTAGGGGCCAGTAAGACCTTTGCCATTATCCCCTGTTTTATGTTTTCTCTAGGATGCGGTTCTCAATAAGGGTTTTAAATTATTCCCATTTACAATCCCCAGAAGCTGTATCTAGCACATAGCAAATAATCTGCAAATATTTGTTAAATGAAGTTTCTAGCAGAGAGTGAGTTAACTAAGTGGGGTCTGTAGGAACTAAAGCATGGTGATATTCTGTTGTCCAGAGTTTGGGATTTAGGGTATGCCAGTGACAGTGTGTTGAGGATCACCAGGGGTCCTGTGAGTAAAAAAAACGTGGAAGCATGGACTTGGAGACTTCTTTCTTTTGTCCCATGAATAAGTTCTCCTCTTCAAGCTCTCAGACATGAGCCTGGGTTTTTACAAGTGAGAGCTAGAACAAAAGGCCAGGAATTCACGGTAACATATTAACACGTTTTTGTTAATTCCTAAGCTGCTTTGCCTTAGATCCATTACCAAGTATTTAGAGTTTTGTTCCTTAGCTTTGAAGCAAATTTTCCCTGAGAATAGCAGTGCTCTTGGGAGAAACTACTAAAGAGGTACCAAAATATTCCTTGTGTAAAGTTCTTTTTATATTTCACAAGTTCTAAATTTTCTTCAGAACTCATCTTCCAGGTGTTAAATGGATTTTATAAAAAGTTTTTGGTGGTTCACAAAATGGGTGGATTTTGCCCAGTGTGAAATCAGATAATAGTAGGTTCTATTTAAAAAGTGTTTCTTTGGGCAAGGGATGTGCTTTCGTGGTAGAGCACTTGCCTAACATATGCAAAGCCTTGGGTTCTATCCCCAGTGCTGCCCCAAGAAAGTTTTTTTTTTTTTTTTTTTAATTTAGGGGTACCCCCGTCCCATTTTTTTTTTTTTAACCATCTTATATTTTGAAGCCTTGGTAAGTTGCTGAGGCTTGCCTTAACTCGTGATCCTCGGATCTGCCTCAACCTCTGAGTACCTGGAATTATAGGCATGCACCACCATTCCAGGTATTATTTTCTTAAATTGTAGGGATTTTTGATATCTGACTTGGGTGTTTTGTGAGTCTGTGTACTTGCATGTACATTCTTACATGTATATTGAGTGTTGGGGAAGGGTTATTGGTAGTGATGGTAAGATTTATTGTTCTTAAAGTTTTAATTTAGGTGATCATATTTTTCTGTTTGATACTAGAATCTTGCTGATTGCTGGTAATAATCTCATTGATTTTTGTTTTCCAGTGTGTAGTTAGTTAACCATTTTACACTTCTATCAAATGTGAACAAAGGACAAGATTTAAACTCAGGTCTCTGTGGCATCAAAGTTGTACCCAATCTAATATAATTTACTCCTTTCTAATATAAGTAATTTTTTAAAAAATATTTATTTTTTAGTTGTAGTTGGACACAATACCTTTATTTTATTTATTTATTTTTATGTGGTGCTGAGCATCGAAACCAGGGCCTCACATGTGCTAGGCAAGTGCTGTACCACTGAGCCACAACCCCAGCCCATAAGTAATTTTTATTTACATGTTTTTAAAAGAATATGTGATATTGAGTAACACACTTTTTAAATTATTATTTGTTTTTTTTAGTTATACATGACTATAGAACCTATCCTGATATATTTATACATGTATGGAGTATATCTTATTCTAATTAGGGCCCAGTTTTGTGGATATATATGATGTTAAGATTCACTGTGGTGTATTCATATATGTACACAGAAAAAGTAAGCCAGATTTATTTTACTGTCTTTTCTTTCTTTCTTTTTTTTGGGGGGGTTGGGGGCGGGGTGTTTGGTGCTGGGGATCAAACCCGGGGCTTTGTGCATTCGAGGCAATCACTCTACCAACTGAGCTATATCCCCAGCCCTTGTTTTTTCTATTCCTATCCCCACTCACTTCCCTTGATTCCCCTTTGTCTAATCCACTAAACCTCTATTCTTTCTTCCTACTCCATCCTGTCCCCTTGCTGTGGGTTAGCATCCACATATCAGTGGAGTATTGGGCCTACATTTTCTTATTCTATATGCAGGGTTACCTGGGTCTTTGATCCACTTTGAATTGAGTTTTATGCAGGGTGAGAGAGAGGAGTTAAATTTCATTCTACTATGTATGGATTTCCAGCTTTCCCAGCACCATTTGTTGAAGAGGCTGTCTTTTTCCCAGTGTGTGTTTTTGGTGCCTTTGTCTAATATGAGATAACTATATTTATGTGGATTTGTCTCTGTGTCTTCTATTCCATTGGTCTCCATGAATTTCATGACTACTTTTTCTGTTTCTATGAAGAATATCATTGGAATTTTAATAGGAATTGCATTAAATCTGTATAGTGCTTTTGGTAGTATGGCCATTTTGACAATATTTATTCTGCCTATCCAAGAACATGGGAGATCTTTCCATCTTCTAAAGTTTTCAATTTCTTTCTTTTCGTGTTCTGTAGTTTCCACTGTAGAGATTCTTCACCTCTTTTGTTAGATTGATAACCAATTTTTTGAGGTTATTATGCATGGGATAGTTTTTATGATTTCTCTTTCAATTGCTTCATCACTCATGAATAGGAACACAATTGATTTATGGGTGTTAATTCTGTTTCACATCTTCAGCAAATAGTTCGAACTCTTCTTTTCCTATTCATATCCCTTTAATGTCTTTCTTTTGCCTAACTGCTCTGGCTAAAGTTTCAGGAACTATGTTGAATAGAAGTAAAAGAGGGCATCCCTGTCTTGTTCCAGATTTTAGAGGGAATGCTTTCAGTTTTTCTCCATTTAGAATGATGTCAGCCTTGGATTTAGCATAGATAGCTTTTACAATGTTGAGGTATGTTCCCCCTGTCCCTAGTTTTTCTAGTGCTTTAAACATGAATGGATGCTGTATTTTTATCTAATTTTTTTTTCCTGCATCTATTCCGATAATCTTGATTCTTGTCTTTAAGTCTATTTATGTGAAGAATTACATTTATTGATTTCCATTTGTTGAACCACTCTTGCATCACTGGGGTGAACCCCGCTTGATTATGGTTCACTATCTTTTTAATGTGGTTTTTGTATGTGATATGCCAGGATTTTGTTAAGAATTTTTGCATCTATGTTCAGCAAAGATATTGGTCTGAAGTTTTCTTTCCTTGATGTGTCTTTGTCTTTTGGTATCAGGGTGATACTGGTTTCATAGAATGAGTTTGGAAGGGGTCACTCCTTTTCTATTTATTTCATGGAATAATTTGAAGATGATTGGTGTTAGTTTCTCTTTAAAGGTCTGGCAGAACTGGGCTGACAATTCACATTGTCCTGGACTTTTCTTTGTTGGTAGGCTTTGGATGGCACCTTCAATTTAATTTCTTCAAATTAGTTTATTTAAATTTTCTGTATCCTCCTGGTTCTATTAGATCATATGCCTCTAAAAATTTGTCGATTATCTTCCAAGATTTTTTAATTTATTGGAGTAAAGTTTTCAAAAGAGTTTCTTATTATCTTCTGTATTTCAGTAGTGTCTGTTCTGTGGTGATTTTTCCTTTTTCATCATGAGTTTTAATGACTTGAGCTTTTTCCCTCTTTTGGTTAGCTTGGCTAACAATTTATCAATTTTGTTTATTTTTTCAAAAAACCAACTTTGGTTTCATTGATTTTTTTTTTTAATTTTTTAAACTTCAACTTTATTGATTTCAGCTCTGGTTTTAATTATTCCCTGTCTTCTACTGATTTTGGTATTGATTTGTTCTTATTTTTCTAGGGACTTGAGATACAATGTTAGATTATTTATTTGGTGTCTTTCTGTTGTTTTAATGAACGAGCTCAATGCTATGAACTTTCCTCTTAGAACTGCCTTCATAGTGTCCCAGAGATTTTGATTTCTTATATCACTATTCTCATTTACCTCTAAGTGGTTTTTTTATTATTATTATTTCACCACTGATTTCTTCTGCTGGCATTCCTTGTTCAATAATGAATTATTTAATTTCCAGGTGTTAGAGTAACTTCTATTTTTTATCTTATCATTGATTCCTAATTTCATTCCATTATGATCTGATAGAATGCAAGGTATTGTGTCTACTTTTTGGTCTTTGTTAAGAGTTGCTTTGTGGCCTAAGATGTGGTCTGTTTTAGAAAATGATCCATGTGCTGCTGAAAAGAAAGTGTATTCAATCTTTGGATGAAATATTCCATATATGTCTGTTAAGTCTAAATTATTAATTATATTTTTTAGCTCTGTAGTTTATTTATTTAGTTTTTGATTGGAAGATCTATCCAGTGATGAGAGAGGCCCCCAGTATTATTGTGTTGTGGTTTATTTGATTCTTGATGTTGAGAAGAGTTTGTTTGATGTGCTTAGATGCTCCATTGTTTGGGGCATAAATATTTACAATTGTTATTTATTGTTGTATATAATTCCCTTAAGCAGTATGAAATGACCTTCTTTGTCTCTTCTGATTAACTTTGGTTTGAAGTCCACTTTATCTCATATGAGAATAGAAAACCTGATTGTTTGCGAGATCCATGTGATTGGTATGTTTTTCCCAGTCTTTTACCTTCAGTCTGTGGATGTCTTTGCCTGTGAGGTGAGTCTTTTGGAGATAGCATATTGTTCGGTCTTATTTTTTAATTCAATCTTCCAGCCAGCCTATGCCTTTTGATTAATGAATTTAGGCCATTTACATTCAGTGTTCTTATTGAGAGATGATTTTTTATTCCCTGTCATTTTGATTTATTTCTAGTTTTTAATTTGTATTAATTTCTCCTTTGATTGACTAATCTTCTAGTGTAATTTCTCCTTCTGAAGGTTTTCACTTTTAATTTTTATTTTTTCCTCGTGAAATAATTTAGTGATTATGTTTTGTAGTACAGGCTTTCTAGTTGTGAGATTTTTTTAACAAAAATTTGATTTTCAGTTTCATCCTTAAGGTTTGAGAAATTTTCTGATTTTATTTCATTGAAAAGATTGTACATTCCTTTACTTTGTGTTTTAAAAGCCTTCATCTGTCCCAAAGAATTTTAAATTTGGCCTTTTTGCATCCCATATTTCTTGAAAGTTCTCTTCATGATCTTTCAACATCTTTTCTCTGTGGTCAACTTTTTTTTTAGGATTATATACATTTGTCTTCATTGCCTAGAACTCTGTCTTCCAAGTTGTCTAATCAGCTGGTGATGCCAGCCATTGGATTTTTAATTGGGTTTATTGATTCCTTCATTTCAAGTATTTCCATTTGGTTCTTTTTCATTCCTTCTCTTTATTGAAGTAATCTTTCATTTCCTGTATTTTCTCTCTGATTTCACTCCTTACATCACCTCACAGATCAGTTTAACTATAAACTTTCTTAACTCCTTCTCTGACATTTTCTCCACTGTGATGTCAGTGGATTCTATTATTGAGGTATTTTGGTTTGTTTGTGATGGTTTGTTTCCTCACTTCTTCATATTGTTTGTGTGTCTACCCACTTATTAGTATGAATGTGAAGCAGTGGAGTTTCTACCCTATGACTTATAACGTGCCTGAAGTTTTTAGTACCTTACAGTTTAGGGGGAGACAAATAATAACAACAACCAATGCATTTGACTAAATACTTAGATCCTGTTATAACATTTACAGCGTTAATCGGCACAATAAACAGAAATGGTGTGATAAGCAATTGCCAACAGTAAAAACATTAACTTTGACAAAGCATTTTTTATTTCAAAAGGTGAACAGGGATAATGCAGAAGAGATGTAGGATGTGATGATTATGAGGGAGAATGAGAGAAAGTAGAAGTCAAAAATTAAAGGAAGAATGAAAGAGAAAACAATAGAATTTGTTAGCAAAAGAAAAGAGAGAATCAAAGAGAAATAGATAAGTGTAAAACAATACAAAACAAAACTACAATATACCAATCAAAAACCCTGTCCCTCAAAAGACAGAATCATGAAAAATAACTATCTTCAGGAAATGAGAAAAGAGGCAAATATGTACAAAGGTTCATGAACCATTCAGCACACAGGCAAACAATCAAAAAAAGAAAGAAAAGGATGAGGGGGGGGAAAAACGTTTCTTGATAAAAAATTAAGGAATTGTTTCCTTATGGTGGTCAGAAATTGTCAGAGTATAGGTTCATTGCTTCTTAATGTCTTTCTGTTTTTTCTTGAGGCATGTACTGCACAAGAGAGTAGTAGCCTCAGGCTGTCAAGTTCTTTCTCTTTATGTTGCTCCTCAAATTACCAGTTGGAGTTCAAATTCTTGGTTTCCCTTCTCAGCCGTGTGGGATGGAGTGGGTTGGGGTATATTGTCTGCTCCCCTCTCAGGATGAGGTCGCTATAGAGTTCTCTGAGCAGAGTTCCTCTAGGTGGAGCTCCTGAAGGCAGAGTGTAGATCCAGGTAGGTCACAGATTCTTTAGCTGAATAGCAGTTAGTCTGAAGATTTAAAAATCAGCGTACCTCCAGGGCCCAGCAGCTGCCAATCTACACTGGGAGACTGCACTTCAAGACCCTAGGTTTGACTTGAGGGGTGGAGAAGCCAATCCTTTCTTCAGTTATAAAGACTGAAATTGGCTTGCTTATCTCCTAGTAAGTCTTTTTTACATTTGGATTCAATGACCATCTTTGGAGGCTTATTTTGTGCCAAACTGTGAACTGGGTGTTCCTGATACATTACCCTGTGAGGTCATTATGAAGATTTTATAAATGAGGTATAGATATCATAGAGGAATGAGTACATGCTAAAGATTTTTCTCCAGAACCAGTTCTATGTAATAATGATAACATGTAGCAATCATCTTAACATTTGTACTTGAATTAGACTGTAGCTTAGCATGAATAACTACAATAGGCTGTAGCCATACCTACTTTCACTATACTTTTTCTGTTGAAAGATGGTATAGTTTCAGTTGCTCTCATATCCTCACCAGCGCTTAGTATTATCTGTCTTTTTCAGTTTAGGGATTTGGGTGGATTTTATAATACTTTATAGTATTTTGGAAATGGAGCCATTTACTTTGCCACCAAAACCTTAAACTCTAAATTTTCATACGTTCATTTTCAGGAATGCATTCTGTGCAAACACAGGGATGGTGTCAGATATAAAGCTCCTGAGATAGTGCATGGTATTTGACAGGAAGGTGACAAGCAATAACTATTATTATTATTATTACTACTAACTGCTTTCTGTACTCTTTCAGGAGTAGATGTGGGGCAAAAGGTAGTGCTTCCACGGTAATTAAAGAGAAAATAAAACTCGACAGAAGGGAAGTAGACTGAAGGAAATGCAGGGGCACAGAACCTCCAGTGGGGTGGCAGAGTAGACAGTGTGCTAGAGAAGAGCTCACCTGAGGTTGGAGTTTCTGTGCTAGTAACTATCCAAAGAACATTGGTGACTTGTCTTTTACATTTTGATTATTTCAAACTATTCTCTCTCCCTATTTCCTTTTCCAGGAAGCCTTTCAATGAAGGAATTCAGCTTAATAAAATGTTCCTCTGCCTAATACCATAGGTAGGCAGTTACTAAGTGTTCCTGGAACTTTTATGCAGATGAAGGTGATGATCAGAATCTTGTACATTCTGTTACTGATTGAGCACTGTTATGTATCCAGTATTGGATATATTGGACACAGAAGGAAGATGGCCACAGCCCCTGTTCTTACCAAATTGATAATCTAGTGGGAGATCAGACAGGCAGTGTGATTGGGTCATGATGGGGAGAGCTGCAGAGTCATGTGGGAGCCCCTGACAGTCTAGTGTCAAAAGAGGGAGGAAGTAGTCTAGAAAGAGGAAACAACAAGGGGCTGAACTCAGGGAGAATAGCTTGTTAGAAGAACTGAAGTTACTGACCTAAGAGGGTGGGGAGGGGAGGAGTTAGCCAAAGGACCTGCAGGAGGGTGGAAGACTGACAGGTTGGAGGAGGTCAAGAGTGGAGGTGGGGATACCAGCTGAAATAATCAAGATGCAAAAGAAAGCCAGTGTTCTTAGGACAGTCACTGTCAACATTCACTTCTCAATTCAATCCTCCAACCCTAGCAGCTTTTCTAAAACCTGATAGAAAAAAAAAAAAAATATATATATATATTATATATATTATATATATTATTATATTATTATATATATATTATATATATTATATATATATTATATATATTATATATATATTTTTTTTTTTTTTTCTTTCCTGTTATCCGCACAAATGGCCCTTTAAAATTATGGTCCTAGGTGGACCATCAATTTTTTTACCAAGAATAAACTTGTGCAAAGCATAGTAACCATGTACTTGAAGTAAGAGCTTCTTTGTAGCCTGTGAGTCAGTGCTGTTTTGTGATCTCTAGATTGGGACTGAAATACTCATGGCATGAGACAGAGTTGTTTATCTTTTAGTTTGGCGTACTATGATTCCAGAGTATTAACTATATGTTGATAAATCCTAAGTATGTATTCTATGACTTCTCTTCAAGTCTGGAACTTTTATTTCAACTGTTCGTGGACACTTCCAGCACAATAATAAGAACTAATATAAACAGATAACAAGTACTTGGGACCAGAGGGTATGCTAAGGGCATTTGCATTCTTTCCTTATGAAGCCTTTCTGATAGTCTTTAGAAGTTGCAGATGGGAAATACAAGGCTTAGAGAATCACACCTTTGGTAAATGGCACGATCAAGTCTGGGATACATGACTGTCCAGAGTTGAATAGTACATGTAGACCCTTCCACTTGGGCTTTTTACAATAGAAGTTATCCCATGCTCCTGCCCTGAATTTAAGTCTGAACCTTAAATCAGTCCAATCCATAACAAATGGATCCCGCTCTCCTATCCTCCTCCAGATCCAGTCATCACTAGACTTTGCGCAGGCTGTCATCATTGCATACCATGCAATCCTTGTTTTTGTTTCCCTTTTCTCTTGCAGTCAGAGAGAAACAGCTATAAACAAATGACCATTTGCTTCATATATATTCCTCTTTGTTTATTTTTACTATGCCTATCTTGGATGAAAAGATAGACCCTGTATGAGGACTCTTTAGTTTGGAGCAAGCATGGGGTTTTTTTCTCATTTACTGTTGTTACTTGCATTTCTGTTATAATGTCTTTTTTCTCTCTCTTTCGTTTTCTAGGAATGTTTACCCTTGCGGAAGTTGCTTCACTTAATGACATTCAGCCAACTTACCGAATCCTGAAACCATGGTGGGACGTGTTTATGGATTACCTGGCTGTTGTAATGTTGATGGTAGCCATCTTTGCCGGAACCATGCAACTTACCAAAGATCAGGTGGTCTGCTTGCCAGTACTGCCATCTCCTGTAAATTCAAAGACACATACATCACCAGGAAACACTGACATCACCACCGAAATCCCGAAGATGGAAACAGCCACTCACCAAGACCAAGATGGGCAGACAACGAACGACGTTTCCTTTGGCACATCTGCTGTGACACCTGACATACCTCTCAGAGCCACGTATCCTCACATGGATTCCACAGTTCCAAGCCAGGAGGAAAAGAAAGAGAAGAGAGATCCCACGGGCCGAAAAACAAACTTGGATTTTCAGCAATATGTATTTATTAATCAGATGTGTTACCATCTGGCCCTTCCTTGGTATTCTAAGTACTTTCCATACCTTGCTCTTATACATACTATTATTCTCATGGTCAGTAGCAACTTTTGGTTCAAATATCCCAAAACATGCTCAAAAGTAGAGCATTTTGTTTCAATACTAGGAAAGTGCTTTGAATCTCCTTGGACTACTAAAGCGCTGTCTGAGACAGCCTGTGAAGACTCAGAGGAAAACAAGCAGAGGATAACAGGGGCCCAGACTCTACCAAAGCATGTGTCCACCAGCAGCGATGAAGGGAGCCCCAGCGCCAGCACCCCAATGATCAACAAAACTGGCTTCAAATTCTCAGCTGAAAAGCCTGTGATCGAAGTTCCCAGCATGACCATCCTGGATAAAAAAGATGGGGAACAGGCAAAAGCCCTGTTTGAGAAAGTGAGGAAATTCCGTGCTCACGTAGAAGACAGTGACTTGATCTATAAACTCTATGTGGTCCAGACAGTTATCAAAACAGCCAAGTTCATTTTTATTCTCTGCTACACTGCAAACTTTGTCAATGCAATCAGCTTTGAGCATGTCTGCAAGCCGAAAGTTGAGCACCTGACTGGTTATGAGGTGTTTGAGTGCACCCACAATATGGCTTACATGTTGAAGAAGCTTCTCATCAGTTATATATCCATTATTTGTGTTTATGGTTTTATCTGCCTCTACACTCTCTTCTGGTTATTCAGGATACCTTTGAAGGAATATTCTTTTGAAAAAGTTAGAGAAGAGAGCAGTTTCAGTGACATTCCAGACGTCAAAAACGATTTTGCGTTCCTCCTGCACATGGTAGACCAGTACGACCAGCTCTATTCCAAGCGTTTTGGTGTGTTCTTATCGGAAGTCAGTGAGAACAAACTGAGGGAAATTAGTCTGAACCATGAATGGACATTTGAGAAACTCAGACAGCACGTGTCCCGCAACGCCCAGGACAAGCAGGAGCTGCACTTGTTCATGCTGTCGGGGGTGCCCGATGCCGTCTTTGACCTCACAGACCTGGACGTGCTAAAACTTGAACTGATTCCAGAAGCTAAAATTCCTGCTAAGATTTCTCAAATGACCAACCTCCAAGAGCTCCACCTCTGCCACTGCCCTGCGAAAGTTGAACAGACTGCTTTTAGCTTTCTCCGCGATCACTTGAGATGCCTTCACGTGAAGTTCACAGATGTGGCTGAAATTCCTGCCTGGGTGTATTTGCTCAAAAACCTTCGAGAGTTGTACTTGATAGGCAATTTGAACTCAGAAAACAACAAGATGATAGGACTTGAATCTCTCCGAGAGTTGCGGCACCTTAAGATTCTCCACGTGAAGAGCAATTTAACCAAAGTTCCCTCCAACATTACAGATGTGGCTCCACATCTTACGAAGTTAGTCATTCATAATGACGGCACTAAACTCTTGGTACTGAACAGCCTTAAGAAAATGATGAATGTCGCTGAGCTGGAGCTCCAGAACTGTGAACTAGAGAGAATTCCACATGCTATTTTCAGCCTCTCTAATTTACAGGAACTGGATTTAAAGTCAAATAACATACGCACAATCGAGGAGATCATCAGTTTCCAGCATTTAAAACGACTGACTTGTTTAAAATTATGGCATAATAAAATTGTTACCATTCCTCCCTCCATTACCCATGTCAAAAACTTGGAGTCACTTTATTTCTCCAACAACAAGCTCGAGTCTTTACCAGTGGCAGTATTTAGTTTACAGAAACTCAGATGCTTAGATGTAAGCTACAACAACATTTCAATGATTCCCATAGAAATAGGATTGCTTCAGAACCTGCAGCATTTGCATATCACTGGGAACAAAGTAGACATTCTGCCAAAACAGTTGTTTAAATGTGTGAAGTTGAGGACTTTGAATCTGGGACAGAACTGCATCACCTCCCTCCCAGAAAAAATTGGTCAGCTGTCCCAGCTCACTCAGCTGGAGCTGAAGGGGAACTGCTTGGACCGCCTGCCAGCCCAGCTGGGCCAGTGTCGAATGCTCAAGAAAAGCGGGCTTGCTGTGGAAGATCACCTTTTTGACACTCTGCCACTAGAAGTCAAAGAAGCATTGAATCAAGACATAAATGTTCCCTTTGCAAATGGGATTTAAACTGAGATACTACATGCACATCCATGTGCAGGAACAACTTCCTAGATTGCAAATGCTCATGTACAAGTTATTGCAAGATAATGCATTTTAGGAGTAGATACATCTTTTAAAATAAAACATGAGAGGGTGCATAGAAGGCTGATAGAAGACATAATTGAATGTTCAATGTTTGTAGTGTTTTAAGTCATTCATTTCCAAATCTTTTCTTTTTCTCTTCTTTTTTTTAATTTTTTCTTCTGGGGAAAGGGAAGGAAAAATTATAATCACTAATCTTGGTTCTTTTTAATTGTTTGTAACTTGGATGCTGCCGCTACTGAATGTTTACAAATTGCTTGCCTGCTAAAGTAAATGATTAAATTGACTTTTTCTTACTATACTACCTTTTTTGAGGTGTTTGATTTGTTTTGCTTAGCTGATGCAATATTGCTTTACTCAGATTGCTTAAGACACATCAGGTCCAAACCTATAAATTTAGATTTGCTGACATATTGATTTCTTTCCTGTTTTAATTTAAATAGCACCTCAAATAAGCACTTCTTTTAATATCTGCTAAATGCTGCTTCTTCGTAGAATCCCCTATGGATTTTACCCTCTTGAAGGCCTGAGATGTAGTAAAGGGGTGCAGATTGTTGGGCCTTTTTGTTTTTCTTAAAAATAAATAATAACAAGGAAAAAAAAACACATCCTTTAATAGTAACATTTTTCCCATGGACTAGATTTCTGATTATATGAGACACTTTTGTACTGATACTATAATATTACCAATAAATAGAAAATGTTTTTTAAAAATAAATGTGTAATTACAGCCACAATAATTTTAGTGACTTTGGTGACAACTTTATAAAATAACCATTTGGAAGATAACACAAAATCAAAGTAAGTATCACTTAATTTCCTACTCTTTTGATGGAGGTAGTGGTTATAAAATAAGACCCGTAGTTTACTGAGTTGGAAAACTTTTGACTTCCTATTCATCTTAGTGACAAGCTGTATTTCCTGTGTTTGTCTCAAGCTAGGATAGGTCATGTCCAGGGACATTCTAGCAGAATACACTTTTTAAGATTATGATTTTCCTACTTTATCTAGCTTATGGATTATCTAAGTCTGTCTCAAAAAAAAAAGAAAAGAAAAATTTCCTGACCCCCATCTAGGTATTTATTGGTAAGTGTTTCATGGGTCTTCCCTGGGAGTGCTTTTTCAAGTGGAAAGAACTTTTTGGTGCTCTGAGCGACAAAGTACTGTTCCCTCTCTACAAGCCTGAACTTGCTCAGTGAAACACAGGACATCCTCTGGACCCTATGCACAGACTATGGAAAGATGGACTTATTTCCTTGTTGTCTTCCCCAAAATTAAATTCTAGGATTCTCATATAGATACTGGAGGTGAATCAGCTTTCTGGAGAACTTGTAAATACTCTTGAGTTAAGAAGTATTGTCACTAATAGGAAAGGCTACAGTCACTGTCATTGAATTAGGAACTGACCACAGCTCCCACATCCTGGCCATTCCTTTATATTCCTAAAAGGTTTGAGATGGGAGACCACCTTATAAAAGACCAAGTTTGGAGAATCAGAGGTGAATGGTAAATTTTTTATTCAAATACATTATCCCCCATATATACTCTTCTATTTCTCTCAGCCTTGATTAATGTAATTCACCAGTGTTGATTATGCACCAGCATTGTGCCTAGCCAGTGTGAGGAACTGAGAATTCAATACTAGAATCAGTCACAGGGCTACATAGAGATTGTCAGCCAGGTAGAGGGCATTAATATTAATATGCAAGTGATAGAAATGATTAATTACAGTTGTAATATAACAAAGTGCCTGTAAACACTCCTTGCGTTTCCCTCCCATCAGCCACGTGGCACTGTTCTCCCCACTGAGCAATTGCTATCACCTGAAATTGTTACAGCATTTTTTAAAAGAATGCCACACCATCTTAATTATGAAATCAACAGACCAAATATTATGATCTTTGTTCTGCAGTCCAAAAATTTATCTTCCTTTTTTTATTTTGAAACTAGGATGACTTTGAACTTGAGATCTTCCTGTCTCAGACTCCCAGTCTCTGGGATTACAGGAGTGTGCCACCACTCCCAGTGATAAATCTCTTTATGCCGGGTGCAAAGGGGTGTGACTCAGTGGTAAAGCATGTGCTTAGAATGCATAATGCCCTGGGTTCAGTCCCTCAGCACCAGAAATAAGTAAAAAATTATTAAAGTTTCATTGGCATATAAAAAGCTGTACATACTGAACATATATACCTTATGAAGAGTTGTTTTAAAACAAGCTTTTAGGGTTGTTTGCTTTTGATTTTTGTGGAACTGGGGATTGAACCCAGGGCCTCCAAATGCTAAACAAGTACTCTACCATTGAACTGCATCCCCATCCCTTTTTGAAAATTTATTTTGAGAGGGTCTCGATGAATTTCCCAAGCTGATCTTGAATTTGTGATCCTCTTCCCTCAGCCTCCTGAGTTGCTGGGATTACAGGTGTATGCCATCACACCTGCCTAGCATGTGGTTTTGGGGGTGTTTTTTGGTTTGTTTTGTTTTTTTGTGGTACGGGGGATGGAATTCAGGAGCATTCTTCCTCTAAGCTATATCCCAAGCCCTTTTTAAAATATTTTGAGACAAGGTGTCACTAAGATACCCAGAGTAGCCTTGAACTTGCAGTCCTCTAGCTTCAGCCTTCTGAATAGCTGGGATTACAGACATGCACAAAGGGCAAGCATGTCATTTTTGTAGGGGAGAAGTGGCAAGATGCCATGCTCATCTTGCTTTTCAGACAACAGCCATTCTACAGGGCCTAGAATCTGAAATACTCCCAAAGCTTGGCCACTGGCAGCTCTCCCCCAGGCAGCCTATTTTCTATTTAGTAATTGGGGTTCAGTCACTTAGAACTGAGCGGCATGAGATGCCTCCAAACAATATCAAAGGATACCATTCCTCTTACCCACTTTTTGTTGACCTTATCAGCCCTTTGTAGTGTCCTTGAATGTTGAAGAGTTCATGGTCAGTTGATTTAAATGGCACATTCCATGCTGCTGTTTGCAAGTAGCACTGTTCTAGGAGAAGTTTCCTGATAAATGCTGATTAATTCAAAATACCTGGGTGTTGAAGTCTCAGCACATAACAGATGAGGGATTTATGGGCCTGTTTTGTCTACCCATGTATCCACAAATTTATGTTGATCGCATACACATCAGACATGGGGTGATACAAATTAGAATGTATAAGTCTTGGCTCAATATTTTCATATCTTTCTCCAAAGTTTTTGAGCACCCATATGAAGAAAATTATTGTAAACAATCTAAATATTCCATGTTTTGGTGAATCCCATGCAGTCAGAACCTAGTTTTCTTGTGGCTTTTTTTTTTTTTTCCACCATTGTTTAGTTGGCTTGGCAAAGAAGACTGGCTTTCTTAAGGGTTCAGAAAAATGAGCTGAAATCATTACAGAGACTCCATTCTTAGTGGCGATTTAGCAATTTAATAATAGAGTTCATTCTGTATAACTCCTGGCCAGTGGATTCTGACTAACTGACATTTTTTATGTATAAAGGGAAGTCATATTTTATAAATATCCCTAGTAGTTTCTGTGACTGTCTCTCCTGCTTTGTATAGCAACCAGGAGCAAACTCTTTTCAAATTGCTAATGACAGCAAACTCCAAAGTGCCCTTGAGACCAACGCCCAACAGTTGTTTCCATTCACCTTGCTGAATGAAAGCCAGAGTGCTGTCCTCTCGCAAAGATTTCTGGCGGTGATTACGTCAGTAATTCATTCTGATAAAATGGTCCCTTTATTAACTGAATCCCCAAACAAAGGCTGTGGTTAACAAAAAGCCCCTTTCATGAAAAGAAGGGGGAAAAGAAGAAACCCCTGGAAACAAGTTTTTAAATGTCTTCTAACTTATGACTGTGGCACAAAGTGACCCCATCTGGTCCTGACCAGCTGTGGCTCTCCTAGGCAAGGGCACCAGGCTTTTAGGGTAATGTTTGCTGGAGACAGGGAAAAATGGAAGCAAGAGAAGAAGAACAGGAAAGCACAAACCAGGCACCTCTCAAGTCTGTCTGAGAGGTGGGGATGGATCATGCTCTGCAATGGGGAAAGCCACTTCACTCACAAATCTTAAAACTTACAGACTAGCTTGTTCTTTCTTCAATGTTGGGGGCGGGGGGGGGGGGCAGAGGGGTTATTCTGTTTTGTGTTTTGTGTAGTGGGATCTTTCCCAGGGCCTTGTGCCTGCTAGGTGTGCTCTACCACTGAACCATACCTCCAACCCCTCTTGAACTTTTTGGAAACTCAAATGCATATCACCTGTCTATTTGGGTTCCGGAATTTGGGCTTGTGTGTGACAATTGAATAAGGTGATTCTTTAGAGGTAGTGTGCCTAGCAAACAGTACATACTCAGTAATACTTATATTACTTTTGTCTCTAATCTACAATTGTGAGTCTCTAATACGTATTCTCTCTTGAGTGAAATTTTCAGTGGGCATGTGGAACACAGAATAAAATTATAAAAATATTTCTCAGCCTTACTGGGACTTCATGTGGCCACGTGATTGAATTCTAGCAAAATGAGTGGGAAGAGGAAAGCAATACACTATTTCTGGATTGGGCCCTTAAAGAGAAGGGCATGCCACCTCCTTGCCCTATTCCTGCTGCTTAAACTGCAGTTATAGAAATGGGTCCAATTTAGACTGTGCAAAGCAGAGCAACAAATCAGACACGGCACAGCAGTGCAACAATGGTCTGGTCCCCTGATGACTTCAAGGAGCAGGGTTGCACAAAGGAGAAATAAACCTCTCTCTTATGTAAGCCTCTATTAAATAAGCACTCTGGTGCATGCAGTAAGTTCTGAAGACCTTGCTACTCAAAACAGCTGTGTACGTCACGAGGCTGAGGCAGGACAATTGCAGGCTCAAAGCCAACCTCAGCAACTTAGACCCTATCTCAAAATTAAAAAGTGGCCTGGCTCAGTGATCAAGGGCTCCTGGGTTCAATCCCCTAGTTCTCAGTAACAAAACAAAAAATCAAAACAGCTGTTTATAGACAGCAGCAGCAAGAGCATCATTCGGGAATTTGTTAGAAGTGCACAATCTATAGAGAATGAATCAGCTGGTCATCCTCAGCTGAAAAGAGGATGGTGCTGGCTAGTTTTCCAGCACCACTGGGTTCTGCCCCTCCCATCAGCCTCCGGAGAGAAATTTGGAATTTGGCTGGTGCTTGTGACTTACACCAATTCCCACACCCCCATTTGCTCCTGCAGGCAGCATGCTGTTCATATCACCATAGCAACTATAAGAAAGATGGGTAGTAAACTGCTGCTGTGGGCTGCTTGCCAAGGTGGTAGCAATATATGCCCTCTTCCCAGGAGTGTGAGGTCTGGAATTGCCTATAATTGCCCCAGTAGCTCATGCACTTGGGCTATACCCTTCATCCATTGACACCGTTCACACGCCCAGGTAGCTAAATGCCCCCATTCCTTTGTTTAACCTTAGACTGGTCTGGGTTAGCAGCAAAAGCTCAGCCAACCATGAGATAATTTGCCCATTTGAACCTTTTTAGAGTGCCCCTGGGAAACTGCCAGGTAGTCCACCGTGAAACCTAGCAGGAGTAATATCAGGGTAAGATCTACTCAAAGGAAACACATGGGTATTAAACCATGCCACATAGATAACATAAAGAAATATATTTTTGCCAAGTGTGGTAGCATGCGTCTATAATCCCAGTGACTCAGAAGGCAGAAGAATATTCAGTTTGAGGCCAGCCTAAGTAATTTAGGGAGGCCCAAAGCAACTGAGTGAGGTCCTGTCTCAAAAAATAAAAAGTATTGGGGATATGGCTCGGTGGGTTCAATTGCTGATACCAAAAAGAAAAGAAATATATTGTTTTTAGTTTGCCACTGAAAAACTATATGTAGTAGCCACATAATTCAGCATTTTGAAATGAGGCACTGCTTGGAAGGAAATCTCTTCAAGATACATTTCCAAAGATTTAATCCAGATTTTTCCTACAGCTTAGGCCTACTGACTATCTGGCTTTGGTTATAGTGGAAACATCTGGTCACCTTCCTAACCCTTCCTCATCTTGATAATGATGATTAGATTACTCAGGATATTGTGAAGATAATGTCAGCACAGTGCCTACTACTCCCTGGAGATAAACCCTGCATAATAACAGTTTGCCATTAATTTATCATCGTAGAAGGCAGGAAGTTCAGTTGAAGACAGCTTGTTCATCTTAGTTTGAGAAGTAGCTGACACATAGTCAAGCCCACACCTTCCACTGATCAGTTGTAAGTAACTGCTATTCAGGGAATTTGTGCATTCAGCACATAATCTATTTCAAAAAGTGGAAGAAGATATTAGGAAGTGAACTGGACAACGTAGGTAAGTGGCAATAGCTCCAACTCATTGCCTGATGGGCACTTGACTCGCTCATCACAGAAGATCAGGGAATTGAGAATGTCCCTGTTTCACACATGAAGAAACTGTGAGGTTAAGCTATCTGTCGAAGGTCACCCTTCCTGGCAGAAGAGTGGCACTGCTAAATCAGGCACCAGAACTTGTGTTCTCCCACTAAACTGGTGTTTGTCAGCAATTCCAAAAGACGTTTTGAAATCACTGTTGACATCCGGTTACATAAATATGCCCCAAGCTAGGATTTTCTTTCATTCTTTAGCATTATTAGAGTGAAGTTTTTGATGTGTCTCAGCATCTGTCCTTAGCGTTACAACTTGTTTCCTCAGTTGGGCTGTTGACAGTCATGAAAGGGCAATCCACCCCAGGTAATGTAATTATTTTTCCTTGCTAAATGTTAAAGGCATGACCGTGTTTACTCATGGTCACTTACTCAGAAATGAGAAAGCTCTGTCTCCGCTATTTGATGCAGAGTCAATGCGGTAGAGAGTGACATTCAACAGATCCAAAAAGGTGGGTGCAGGAAAACACTAACATTTGCTGGGCCCTCCAGGCAGATGTGACTTTTCTTTCCAGCTTGGCATTTCAAACAGGGACTCTCAGGCTGTTACCAACCCAGGCGGCACCAGGCGCCTGCATCATCCTGACCTTTATTTTCTCTGGATCTCTTTCTTTCTCTGTCAACGGTCACTGTACTCCACCATCTGGGCTAAGACAAGAAATCGGATATTTGTGGTCTGTGGGGAGGAAGGACCCAGTTTCACACAGAAGAAACTGCTTATGATAGAGAAAGAAGGAAGAGAAGTGAGAAACTGATAATCCCACCTCTATTGTAATGCACTACACTAACAGGTTTACATTTCAAAGCCTCTAAAATGTTCTGATTTTATTTATTTATTTGTTTGTGAGTGTGTGTGTGTGTGTGTGTGTGTGTGTGTGTGTTTGTGTTGTTTGTTTCATATCTTTGGCCTTTCTTCTTACCCACTGTAACTTGTTCTAAAACTTCACCTCAAATGAGTTCAGCTTGGCTGTAGCTCTGTGATAGGACTCTTGCCTAGCATTCAGGAAAACCTGGGTTCAATCCCTAGCACCAGGAAAAAAACATACAGATCAACAAAAAACTCTTTTTGGTAAGTGAATTTTAACCAAGACACGAGTTGTCATTTGAGACAATTTGTGTATGTTTTATATCCTCAACCTCTTGTAAAACTGAGCAGACTTTTTTTAAGATAATACAATTCATATGCAGTCAATATTACCAAGAGAATCTTCTCATTCACCAGGACTAAAATTAGAGTCCGTGGTGACCAAAAAAAGTCTGCTGACAGAGGACTAAGAAAGAACTTGGAGGAAGCCAGGAAAGGGGTGGGAATGTTTTAAAATATTGTAAACAATTATTCTGTTATTTACAGAATAAAATTAGCCTGATGACACATTCTAAGTATGGCTTCAGTTCTTCCACCACCAGCAAGAGCTGAAGGCAGAGCAAATAACATGTGCTCAGTTGCAATAAACTGGGAACTCTTGCAGTTTGCTTTTGAGAAGATTATGAGAGGAAACAACTTAACTGTACTCATACTGAATTCCTTTTGCTACAATCCTCCTAATTGTATGAAGTTAAATTAATTTTCTTGGCCTAAGACTTAACTCCCTGTGAATAAACAGAGCCTCCTGCCAGCAGCTTAACCACCTGCTCTCTGTCATTGGAACTGAGAAACTGCAGAGTACACCGGCTAGGGCTTAAGCTACTGGAACTGCCTCCTGGAAGGAGAATTACTTAACATGGTGTGATTTTGCTTCCTCATCTGTGAAATGGGGTTAATGATAGTCTTCACCTGAAGCACAGCTGTGTTGATTAAATTGGCCAACACATACGAAGCCCTTAGGACAGTGTCTGGCACATTGAATGTTTAATACATGGAAGTGGTCTTCATTACTAATGTTTCTGAGAGTTTGGGGAGATGTGTCCATTAGCAAATATAAAATAAAACCTGGGAAACAAGGCTATGCAAATGTAAGAGGTAAGGAACTAGACGCTGTCCCAGTAAGAATTAATTTGCCTTCCTCTCATTTCAAAAGATAGCAAGGACAAGTGCTTAGTGACTTGATACACAAGCAGCTCTTTATACACTTATTAATTTGTTTATTTTGCTAAGCAAATCAGGGTAATCAGACTTTGTAATGTTAAGAACCCTCTTTGGTTGGTTATGATGATTTCTAAGTAGTTCTTTAAACTTGGGATAGACCCAGTGATCTATCTAGCAAAAGGCTCAGCTTGCTGGGAGACAGATTTCAGATTTCTAAAGAAGAGCAGCAAGGAGCTCTCTCTTAGACTGAGCTATTGGGTCCACAATAAAGTATGTGATCTGCTTTCGTGGTACAGGGGATAAGGAATTTGCTGCTTGGCTGAACAGCATTTTATATTTCTTGTTGGTTAACTTGAAACTTATAACTAAGACGGGGTTATTGAAAAGTCATCTCCCCATGACCACAAACAGTGGGTGATTTTACTTCCTTTGAAAAATGTATTTCATTCATATATATATATATATATATATATATATATATATAGAGAGAGAGAGAGAGAGAGAGAGAGAGATACACATCTATGTGTATTGAAAAATACTAGATCTATAAAAGTGCATGTTAATAGATCATTAAGGGGATGATCATTTACAACATAAAAAGAATGTTTTCTTCTATTCATCAGGGTTAGCTCCCCTAGAATTCAGAAAAAAAGATTATTCATGTTTTGGCAATGTTTCTGTTGATTGCAGCAAAGCACATTTGCACTTTGGACAGGCTGGCACTGAGCATCTTTGTCCACTGAGCATCCCTTTACCAAAGAGGGGGAAGAAAAAGCAGATAATATTTTCACAAACATACACGACTCCTACCAACATTTCCATTGTGCTTTTAACAATTTCAGTCCCAATCACACACTTACACATAAATGGATTGATGAGATGTAAAGGGTTATCCAAGGACCTGTGAGATTTCAAAGCTTACTTGAAGGTTCAGCTCAATTTGCTACATTTTAAAAACTAGAAACAGACCATGAGGTATGCAGGGCTTAAGTACAGTAGACTTTGCTATTTTATTATATGAAATATTAACCTCCACTCCATCCACTCTTTTTGTAAAGACCCTCTGTAGAATTCAGTTGTACTGTCAAAGAAAGGGGATGGGGATGGAGAAAGTGATGGGCAGAGTCATTTAAGGAGACTGGTCAGGCCAGTTCATTCATTTCTTAAAGAAATATTAACTGAAGATGGGTGCAGTGGTATACACCTATAATCTCAGCAATCTGGGAGGCTGAGACAGGAGGATTGCAAGTTGGAGGCCAGCCTTAGCAACTGAATGAGGCCGTTAGCAACTTAGTGAGACCCTGTCTCAAAATAAAAAGTAAAGGACTGGGGTTGTGGCTCAGAGGTAGGGCACTTGCCTAGCACATGCGAGGCCCTGGGTTCGATCCTCAGCACCACATAAAAATAAAATAAAGATATTGTGTCCATCTACAACTAAAAAATAAATATTTTAAAAAAATAAAGAATCAAAAGGGATGGGGTTGTAGCTCAGTAGTAAAACACCACTGGGTTAAAACCCCAGTCCAAAAAAAAAAAAAAAAAAAAGCCAAAAGAAATGTTCACTGAAAAACAGTCTTTGTGATATTCACCTGCAGTCCCAGCAACTCAGAAGCCCAAGGCAGGAGGATTGCTTAACTTCAAGAGTTCAAGACCAGCCAGGGAAACATCATGAGATCCTGTCTCCAAATACCAATAAGGAAGGAAGTTAGGAAGGGAATAGAAACAAATAGTAATTGAGCTCCTACCCCACATAAGCCAGGCAATGTGCTAAGTGCTGGAGTAAAACAGATGTACTTGATCCCCAGCAAGGAAGGACTCAATCTATGCTTTGTTTTCTGCTCTGGCCCATTCACCCTCTGCTCCCAGCCTCCTTTCCACAAGGGTGTAATTAAGAGCAGGAGCCCAATGCAAGCATTTAAGTTTCATAGAACCTAAGGATAGTAGCCTGGTGGAACTGGTCTTCTAATCAGCTTCAATCTCTCCCCACCTACTCTCTTTCTCTGCACCTCATGGGCTGGCATTAAAGGGCATCACTTGTTTTGTTTACTTATGTAGCCTTCTAAGTGCTTTGGTGCCTTTTTTTCCTGATTACAAAACTAACTTATGTTCATCATTACACAAAAGTCAAATATTACAGAAATCCATGCCCTTTGGAAACATGTCATTCCACCCCTCAAAACTCTGTACCAATCATTCTTCTAAGCCAGAGTGAAAGGCAAAGGCTTTAAATGGCCTAGTGGCCTGCATTCCACTCCCCAGGCTCTTAGACCTCATCCTCCCATCCTTCCTTCCTCTGCTGTGCTCTGGTTTCCCAACATTCCACCTTCCCTGGGCTTCAGGGCCTCTGTATCAGCTCATCCTTCCGACTGGAGAGCACCCTCCTGACATCTGCGTGGTTTCAGTATTAGTCATCCCAGGCTATGACGAACTACCATAGACAGATGAGGTGTTTCGAACCACAAAAATTTGTTTCCTCACTGTTCTGGGGGATCGATGTTCAAGTCAAGTTTCTGACCAATTTGGTTTCTGGTGAGGGCTCTCTTCCTGACCTGTAGTCAGCCACTGTCATCATCATCTTTTCCCCCTTCTCCTCCTCCTCTTCCTTCTTCTCCCCTCAGTTCTGGGGATTGAACTCAGGAACACTCTACTACTGAGCTACATCCCCAGGACTTTTATTTTTAGTTTGAAACAGAGTCTTGTTGAGTGGCTAAGGCTGGTCTTGAACTTGCCTCCCAAGTAACTGGGATGACCACCAGTATGCACCACCTGGCCCAGTGTCAGCCAGCTTCTTACTCTGTCCCCACATATGCTTTTCTCAGTGCTCTATGGTTCTCTTCTTACGAGGACATTGATCCCATCAGATCAAGTCCCTTTCCTTACCTCCTCATTTAACCTTAATACTCCCATAGAGGCCCTTTCGCAAAATACAACCAATCTGGGGGTTAGGGCTTCAAAATGTTAATTTTGGGGGTGGAGACACAAACTTTCAATCCATAATGCCTTCCTTCAAGTTTTTGTTTAAATATCACCTTCTAAGAGAGGCTTTCTCTGGTCTCTTAAAAACATCAGTTTATTATTTCTCACAATTTTGTGGGCACCTAGGTTCACCAGGGTCCTCCAGCACCTTGACTTGGACCAGAGGGAGTAAGATGGCCTCACTCTTGTGGCTGGGCCTTGCTGCTGCTGTTGGCAAAGTCTCTCTCTCTTCCTGGGGTATCTCATTCTTCTAGAGTCCAATCCTGGCTTCCTTACATAACAACATGAATATTTCAAAAAGCAAAGAGTGGACATTTCAAGGCCTCTTTGGGCCTTGGCCTCTGGCCAGTCAGGAATAGCAGAATCTATTGCAAGAGAGTGTGGGCTTATTTATGTGTGATTTATTAGGGGCCATGATGGTAACAATCTGCCACAACATCCTACTTAAAATAACAGCCCCACTCTTACGTTTCTGCATAGTTTTTATTCTTGATTAACAAACTATAAACTTTATACAAGTAGAAATATCTGTTTTTATGCCCTGATTTTTCTCCACCACCTTGGCCTATGGGAAATGCCTACATCTGTTAAATATTGAATATAATAATTTGAAAATGTTTCCAGAATGTTTTGTTTTTAGTCACATTGTGAGTTTGGGTATGCTTTTACTGTAAAAAAAAAAAAAAAAAAAAAAAAGATTTTATTTTCACAACTGTCTCACTAGACAGGTAAGGCAAATATCAACACCTCTACCTTAGGAATGAGAAAACAAGGCCCACACAGAGAGAGTGACTAGATCAAGGTCACACAGCCCATAAGAAGTAAGCTTCTGACTTTTTGACCCACATTTTCTACCAGCCATCACGAAATCCTCCAAGCAAAACGCCTCGGCAGCTTCTTCTGTTTTCCTCCCCAGGGGATAGAGCCTGGGAAGCTCTGTAAATATATCTGGTTAGCCAAGTGGCTTCAGGCCAGCGGCCAGGAGGAAATGGAAACATTTATTTTTCTGATACTTCCCCATGGAGGACATAATCTGAAGGTGTTCATGATCCAGAGCCATGAAGACACTAAACAGTAAAGGTGTCAGGTCCTTTCTTTATGGACCTTGCCCCTGGACAGCATTGTGCTATTTGTCTAAATTTACACTCTGTAGTCATGTGTCTAACCTGTGATTGCCAGGTCATTCTGGTCTGAGCAGAGAACAATTTTCACTCAAGCTGAGACTGCTTTTCTACACTGAGAAGGTTTGGTTAATGAGCCAATCTTAATATTAACAGGAAATGATAACCAGACTTGAGAAAGTGCTCAACTGAGTATATTCAAAATGTGCCTTTATGATTTGAGGGCTGGAGGAGAAGGCTTGGCCCCTTCAAGAAAATCCTTTTGAGTTATCTACAGACTATATTGTGGCTAACAGCAAGTTAGAGATGAGTCATTTTTCCAAACATGATATTTTATTCTTTCTCTCAACTTAAGTGTTTTTTAGTTTCTTACTTACTGTCATCCTATGTAAAAACAAGAATATAAAATTTTAAATTATTAGATTAAACTTTATCATTTATTTATTTATTTATTTATTGGTGGGATTACCAGGGATTGAACTCAGGGGCACTCAACCACTGAACCACATCCTCAGCCCTACTTAGTATTTTATTTAGAGACACCATTTAGCATGTGACACCACTTCCCGAGATGTGAAACCCAAAGCCTTGCTTTTGCTGAGTCTGGCTTTGAACTCGTGATCCTTCTATCTCAGCCTCCTGGTTGCTGGGATTACAAACATGTGCCACCAAGCCCAACTCATCTATCTATTGTACTATGTTTATTTTAAATGCAAATGCAAATATAAGAGCTTAAATTTGTATGTAGAATTAGTCAAACAATTTATGTTTCTTAGCTCAAACATACATATGAACTTTTTTTCTTTCTTTTTTTTTTTGGTAATGGGGATTAAACCCAGGGGTGCTTAACCACTGAGCCACATCCCCAGTCCTTTTTATTTTTCTTGAGACAGGGTCTCACTAAGTTGCTTAAGGCCTTACTAAGTTGCTGAGGTTGGCTTTGAACTTGTGATCCTCCTGCTTCAGCCTCCTGAGTCAGGATTACAGGCCTGTGCACTACACCTGGCAGATTTTGTTTTCATCAGAACAATGAAAATGCTATACAAATGTAACTCAACTGTTTGTACTTCCCCTGTTGATATAGACACATTCTACCAACACTCCCTCTGGTTTACTGATGAGTAAGGAATGAGATTTTCATGTGTTATGGTTTAGATATGAGGTGTCCCCCAAAAGCTCATGTGAGAGATAAAGCAAGAAAATTTAGAGGTGAAATGATTAGGTTATGAAAGCCTTAACATAATCAGTGCATTAATCCAATTGAATGGATGAACGGGATGATAACTGTAGGCAGGTAGAATGTGGCTGGTGGGTCACTAGAGATGTGTCCTTGGGGTATATAATTTGTCCCTGGTGAGCCAAGCTTAGTCTCTCTCTGCTTCCTGATGGCCATGTCCTGAGCTGCTTGCCTCTTCCACCATGATGTTCTGCCTCAGCTTGGCCCAAAGCAATGGAGTTGGCCGTCTGTGGACTGAGACCTCTGAAACTCTGAGTGCCAAATAAAAATTTCCCCCTAGAAAACTGTTCTTGTCATGTCTTTTGGTCACAGCAGTGAAAAAGCTGACTAAAACATCATATGAGTAATTTTATTAATTGGAGATTATTATCATACTTTTCCTTCTTAATAGCTATTAATTGATGACGTACTCCATGTAAACAATAGGAAATGTAAAGCTTCAATCTTCAGTGTTCCACAAGCTCTATAAGGCAAGAAACTAGCATCATTTACACCTTTCTGGGGGCCCTGTGATCTTATTTTACATCTCTCAGCATTCCAAGCTTTTGTAAATTCCATGTCATTATTACCACCTCATCTTCTGAGGTCAGGCGTCTTTCTGTCCTTTCTTCTTTTATTAAATATGATTAGCATACAGCAAGCAATTTGTGCCAAAATAACTGATATGACTAATACTTTTTCTGGCTGGAAACTTGGTTAGAAAAAGCTAGATTAAACAGAAATCAAAAATTTGTTTTATTCCACCATCTCCTTGATCATGAAGGATAAATGTGTGTTGGAATATTCATTCTTCTATCAAGTATTCATTGATGAGACAGGTGCGTTGGGAACACAGGAGTGGACAATATAAATATGGTTCTAGCCTTCATGAAACCTCGACTGTACTGGAGAAAGAAACAGCAAGCAGGTTAGTTAACAAATAAAATGTTTTTGTCTAAAGTTAATTGCCATGAGAAAAATCAAGTAAGTGGAATAATAGAAAATTATTTGGGAAACTAATTTAGATTGGGAGTTGGCTAAGTCTTTCTGAGGAGGCAGCAACTAAGTTGAGGTTTAAAATTTGCATAGGAATCAACCGGGGATCTTATAAAAATGTAGATCATGATTTAATATATGAGGATACTGGCCTGAGATTCTGCATTTTTAATAAGGACCCAGGTGATGTTTATGCTACTTGGTTTATGGACTACACACTGGGCAGAAAAGATAAGGAAAGAATCTAGAGAGGGGAGTTTCAGAAAGAGGAAACACCATTTAGTCAGCTTTCCATTACTATGACAAAATAACCAGGTAATCAACTTAAAAAGAGGAAATGTTTTGGCTCACAGTTTTAGAGGTATCATCCAAGGTCAGTTGACCCCATTGCTTTGGGGCCTGTGGTGAAGTAGCATGTAATGGCAGGGAGAGTGTGGAAGAGCAAATTGCTTACCTTGAGGAAGCCAGGAAGTAAAAGAAGGGAAGAGAAAGGGGTTGGAGTCCCAAAGTCCCCTTCCAAGGTGTGCCTCAGTAACCTAACTTCCTCCCACTAGGTCCTACCTCTTAGAAGTTCCACCACCCCTCAGCAGCATCACAGACTGAGGACCAAGCCTTTAAGACATAGGCCTTTGAAGGGTGCTGAGTTTAAAACAAGTTGGATGTTTGGGTTAGAGAAGCACAAGAGTTATATTGAAGCCAGGATAGTAAGTGAAGAATACTGGGTATGAGACGAGGTCAAAGAAGCAGGTCAAATATGTGGGGTCTTCTAGACAGTGGCATGATGTTTGCATTCTATTTTAGTGTGATGAAAGACACTGGAAGATTTCAAGAGGGTCAGAAACCAAATGAATAAATTTAAGTTCTCAAAGCTTAACCTAGCAGCAATAAGAAGGATGGGTTTTAGGGGAGCAGGGGTCGAAAGAGGATAAATTTTAGGAGACTAGAGTAGTAATGTTCCTTCTGCAAGATGCTGATGGCTTGGACCAGGACAATAGCAATAGAGATAGAAGAGGAAGACTTGGATTCTGACTCATTGATATTTTTTTTAAATACAATAACATTTTTAAAAAAAGAATTAACAGGGTTTTAAATAATAATAATAATAATAATAATAATAATAAAAGTAGCATGTGACACCATTTTCTGAGATGTGAAACCCAAAGCACACCAACCCAACCAATTTGAATTTTAAGTAAATGGAGAAGGGGAATTCATCAAGAATGGCTTACCACTAAAGCATCTGTCTGTTACGTGTGGTGATGCAAATTCCATTTAGGATTTGACATTAAAACGAAGGTAGAAGGACAAATGCATCTGAGAACTTAGAATGTTTCATAATAATGTGCCATATAAAAAAGGCTACTCTAGCCAGGAGTGGTGGCACACATCTGTAATCCTAGCAACTCAGGAGGCTGAGGTAGGAGGACTGCAGATTCAAGGTCAACCTGGGCAACTTAGTAAGACCTGTCTCAAAATGAACGTAAAAAAAGGCTGGGGGTATAGCTCAGTGGTAGAGCACCTTGGCTGTACTGTCTAGTAGGTGGCAGCAGGGTTGGGAATATTCTGGAAAATAATGTTTTATGTTATAATGCAGGTTAATTTGCCTATGCCCAGAATTTTCTAGTGGAGGTAGATGATTTCTTAGGACAGTATGAGTGGTAAACTAAAGTATTTCTGAATACCCAAGAGTAAAATAGCTGTGTTTATCCCTTAAAAATTGTTCCCTTTTAGATTCTCATGAATGATTTCTCTCACTTGAAATAGTTTGAGGAAAAGTGATATTTTTTTCCAACGACTTTTCAAACACATTTTTCTTGGCACTGTTTTTGTGCTCATATTTCCAGTTGAAATATGGTTGAGACTCAATTATTGTTTAAATTCTTTTTTTTCTTTCAATTTTATTTTTCCTTGAAGAAGTTTCTTTGTCACTGTCCAGTTTAAATGAAGTCACTACTGAGAGAAAAACGAGAAATTTGGAACGATTTCCATAAACTTTTGAACCCCAACAAGCTACTTACCCCATGAAAATCCCCAGTAGGGCTTATAGGTTTTAGGATGAACCATTTTGGAAAAATGTTTTCTTCCTTTGCCATCAGGTTGACATGGCAAAAGAAATAGTATTTTTTGTATGGGCTTTTGTTCTGGCATATTATTTCTTAAAGCAAGGGTGTAGAAGCCATGAGAATTTTTCCCTGGGGGAGACAAAATTGCATTTTCACCACTCAATCCTCCCCGTAGCAGAGATTCAGTAGACATTAGGTGAATTACACTGGATTCCAAGAATCTGTTTGAAATCTTTAATCAGTTCCTTTCATCTTGCAAAGAGTGAACTAGAAGAAGAGGTCTTTAGAGTCAAGACAAAAAAGGTGCATGTTAATTAGGAATCTCATTATTTCCCTTGAAATTGAAGAATATGAAGAATATAAAGTTTCTTTAAGGACACTTTACAACTCAAGGCACTGAATGAACAAACAGAACCGTTGCAATTATCTTGCTAATTCTATATACAAACTTCTAAATTCCTATTTGTTCTTGTAGCAGGATAAGCTAGATCCTTCCCATTACTGCCCCGTATGGGAAGAGATGTGGGGATCAAAAAATTCTGTGGTAGGCTGGCACCATGGTGCATGGGTGTAATACCAGCTTCTCGGGAGACTGAGACAGGAGGTTCTCAAGTTTGAGGCCAGCCTGGGCAATTTAGCAAGATTCTGTCTCAAAGTAAAATTTTAAAAGGGGCTGGAGAAATAGCTCAGTGGTAGAACATTTGCCCAGCCTGTGAGAAGCCCTGGGTTCAATGCCCAGGACTACCACCAAATAAAAAATAAAAACAAAAATCAATAAATCTCAACTCATGAGGGACCTTTTCAATGAAATAGATTCAAAATGGAAACAAAAACTCCTTCACCACAATAAAATGCCAAAATTTTAATAATAGGAATAGATGAAGATCATATTAATTGGCTGAAAATTTCTTTTTTGGCCTGTTCTACTGACCTGCATTGTTTTTGAAAGATAATAATGGTCTTGGGGAGAGATACTTGTCTTTGGGTAGTTCATAAGGAAAGTTGTCTGAGCCAACAGTCTTCACTGTCCCAGAGTAAACAAATTTGAACATTCCACTCTAGGACCAATCCACCTTCCTCCTACCTCAGAGTGGCTGAGGCTGGCAGAGGGAAAGTACTTCTAAAATCCATCAGAAAGCCAAAACATTAATCTTTGGATTTAACAAGAAAAGACAGCAGCAATGAGGGCCACTTTCTTTTATGGGAATAGGGCAGAGTGGAGTAGATTTCTATGGCAAAGATACGGGAACACTAAAAAGGGGATCATGGAGGAGGACCTAAGAGGAGGACAGCAGAGGCCTGGGAAGATAGAATTAGCAAGAAAGCAGTGATTTGAGGAACCCCCCAAAAGCCTAAATTGTGAGTCCTTGTCCTTTCCACTTGCCTCCACCTTTCCCCATGTAGAAGAAGTGGGGAGATTACTCAGATAGGGTTACAACTGTTGGTCCTTCTCCTGTGAATTATTTTGTAATGCTGACCTAAATATTTTGAAAAAAAAAAAAAAAGTCTGGATACTCCTTTATCAGTGTTCAGGAGGTATGTGAACTTGGGAAAATATGTGTGGATATATTTAGAAAACAAAAATTCTGATCCCTTGATGGGAAGATGGTCTGAGAAGGACATAGGCCAGACTCTCCTCCATAACTAAGAAAAAGAGAAGTTAACAGGTTCTGGGGCTCAGAACACTATATCCTACAGTATGGTGCTATGGCGTGCAGAGTATTTTGAACTGAAGAACATTGAAGGGTCTCAGAGGCAAGGTACTTCTTACCTTCTCCACCCTCCTGTCTCCTGTCCTTTCTTCTGCAAAGCAAGTCATAAAACCTAGAAATGTCACTCTCTGACCTTCTCTCTTTTCCCCTGAAGCTTCTCATGTAACAGGTGTTCTACCTACACTGAGAAATAAGAAGGCTACACAGAGAGGCTAGAAGAATCTGAGCAGACAAGCCTTGCTGTGTTCCCCCTTTGGTTTATGACCACCAAAACACATCTTTTTTTTTTTTTTTTTTTGATCCAGTGGTATTTCTTTCTTTCTTTTTCTTTTTTTTTTTTTTTTTAGTACTGGGAATTTAACTCAAGGCACTCAACCACTGAACCATACCCCAGCCCTATTCTGTATTTTATTTAGAGACAGGGTCTCACTGAGTTGCTTAGTGCCTGCCTCACTAAGTTGCTGAGGCTGACTTTGAACTTGAGATCCTCCTGTCTCAGCCTCCTGAGCCACTGGGATTACAGGCGTGTGTCACCGCACCCGGCTTCCAATGGTATTTCTTCACAGCTGTCCATTCTTCATGAAATCAAGCTAAAAAATATATCATTTTACCTGGGTCTTTGGGTTTCAATTTTGGAGGTTCTCATGCCACATAAAACTTCATTAACTCAATTTGTAATGGTAACCTCTTGCTAGCCTCTTTTTTGCTATATAAATGTTGGTAATGACCCTTGATATGGGTGACAAAAAGATACTACATCTTTTTACCCCTACACAGGCCAGCAGAGGACCCCTTTTCATGGAGACAAGATGCCTGCTTTGTCTTCATCACATCTGGAGGACTAGCAAAGCCTAGCCACTCTGCGAGTCAGGAGGGGGTTTCTGGCACACCTGGGTCATGTGAGATTAAATTGTTTTTATTACAAGGGTTTTCATTAGGGATTTTCAGGCAGTGGAAAAGTATGGCAGCAGTGTTCTTCCATGAGTGCTAATGAAATGTCTTTAGATGGAGGACTCTGTGCTGGGTTCTGGGAAAATTACTTCTTTTCTGTCTCTGGCTTTCAGGTCAGGATATCCTAATCTGCTGGGGAAGACAACCATGAAGAGATAACTCAATTCAATTAGATGGAAGAAGGACCTGAGAAATTAGACCAGGTAATTCATCTAAAATATGATAAGGAACTGAATTTATACAGTGGCTGGAAGGATGAAATGAAAGAAGGAGGCTAAGAAACATTTAAGCTGATTAAAACAGATTTGATAGGCAGTTGGATATAGCAGGATGAAGTATTGGAGAAGAAGCTCTTAGACTCCTGCTTGGTAAGTCTGATCTCACTTAGTTAAAAAAAAAAATGGATCCAGGGATGTAGCTTATGGGTAGAGTGTTTGCCTGGCATGCAGGAGGCCTAGGGTTCTAGCTCCAGTGTCACAAATAATAACAATAATAATAGGAATAATGATGAGGAGGAGGAGGAGGAGGATGAATTCTAATCAGGTATGGTAGCACACACTTGTAATTCTGGCCAAAAGGGAGGCTGAAATAGGAGAATGGCAAGCTGGAGGCTAGCCTGGGCAACTTAGTAAGACCTTGTCACAAAGTTAAAGAATTTTGAAAAAGGTTCTGGGGATACAGCTCAATGGTAGAGCAATCTGGTTTCAATCCCCAGTGTATCTCTCTCTCTCTCTCTCTCTCTCTCTCTCTCTCTCTCTCTCTCTCTCTCTCTCACACACACACACACACACACACACACACACACACACACACACAGAAAGTGAAGTCCAAAAGTCAATACTGTCAAAGGGAAAGGAAGTACTGAGAAGTTGCTCTAACTTGATTTGTCCTCTACTGCCCCACAAGATGATACTTATTCAAATTGACAGGTGAAGTATTTTAAACCTGGGAGCTTTGGTGTGGGTTCTAAAACAAGCCTCAAAGTGGAATTCAATTCCTGGGAGTGTCAGAGCTGCCCCTGGATGTCAATGCCCAGACATCACCACGAGGACAGACTCAGCACAGGTCAGGTGAGACCAGGGTCAAGGAGAGGCGGCAGTTGTGGCGTCAGGGCTTTAAATCTTCTGTCATGAAGGAGGGTGTTGTTTTGCCTTTTTGGATGAATCCATGTGTGTGTTGGAGACTTTGTAGACTCTGGCAGTCCTCGAAGGGTGGGGCAGGGCACTCACCTCAGGGAAGGGCAGGGAACAAAGAACATAGGCAGACTGAGTTGTCCAACACCAACAGCAGATGTACCGTTTCCTCTTGCAAAAAATGAAACAAATGTCAAGACAAGGGAGATACTTTCAGTAGGACAGTGAAGCAGTTGAGAGCTGGAGACAGATTAGCTGGATTGACCCCTACCAGCCCTGAAATCCTGGGCTGCTTACCCAAGCTCTTGGAACTCTTTAACAAGAGCCGGCACCCAGTAAGTACTCAGTAAATATTAGCTTCTACTGTTCTGAGCAATTTGGGGCAGGAAAGAAAAACCAGAACTATTTTTCCAACCCTGAACAAGAAGCTAGGAAAAAAATAGCTCTCAAAACAGCACTAGAGGCTCTGATATAGCTCAGTGGAAGAGCACGGGTTTAGTATTTACAAGGGCCTGGTTCCATCTCCAGCACCACAAAGAAATAAAATAAAATAAAACCAGCACTAAAATATAACTTCAAAAGCAAAGGTAACAAAAGGAAAAAAAATAGATAAATTGGACATCCTAAAATTAAAAACTTGGTGCTTCAAAGGACATCATTAAAAAGGGGGTAGAGACAACCCACAAAATAGGAGAAAAATTTGCAAATCATATATTTAAAATGTATCTAAAACATATGAAGAACTGCTACAATTTAATAAAAAATAAAACATGCACACAAAGCTGGATGTGGTGGTGAACACCTGCAATCCCAGGGACTGTGAAAATTGAAGCAGAAGGATTGCAAATTTAAAGCTAACCTGTGCAACTTAGTAATACTTTTTCTCTAAATTAAAAAAAAATTACAAGGACTGGAATATAGTTTAGTGGTAGAGGGCTCCTGGGTTCAATCTCAAGAACTGCTGTGGGTGGGGTGGGGCGACACATGATTCAATTAAAAAATGAGCCAAGAACCTGGAAAAGATGCTCAACATCTTTACCTATCAAGGAAACGCAAATCAAAACCACAGCAGGATATCCCTTCACACACACTAGTGGTGGCTATAGATGTGGCTCAGTTGTAGAGTGCTTGCCTGGCATGCATGAGGCCCTGAGGGGGGGGGGGAAAAAAAAACAGGGTTGGCCAGGGTATGAGTAGAGAAATTGGAACATTTTCACAGAGCTTGTAGAATTGTAAAATGGTTCTGTCACTTAGAAAAACAATTTGGCAGTTCCTGAAAAGGTTAAAAATAGAGTTACAACCTAGAAATTCCACTTCTAAGTATATACTTAAGAGAAATGAAAACATATGCCCCCACAGAAGCTTGTACCTAAATTTCATAGCTGCATTATATATTACATAACAGCCCAAAGTGGAAAAACTCAATAATGTGGTATATCCATACACTGGAATATCCCTGATGTATGCTGCAATGTGGGTGAATCTGAAAACATAATCCTTAGTAAAAGATGCTAATAAAGATAGAAAAAAAAAAACAGTGTTTTCCCTATTCTTACACATGGGCCTTCCAACACCAGATTGGGCATACCAAGCAATTCTCCAGCAGACACCAACTGGGTAGACTATAATTTAACTCAATTCTGACCCTGCCTACCTGAAGACAGTGTCATATCCCATAGGTCAAGGACGCAGTTCCACAAAATTACCTCTGCCCCCTTTTGATGCCAATTGCAAGCCCCAAGTTGTGACTTGTACATCTGACCCTCCAGCTGTACATAAGAGGTTCCTACAATTACAGTATACAGTGGACACATACAATGATTTATACACTGCAATGAGTGAATTCCATTTCAAGAAATCTGGGGAAAAAAGCAAAGCACTAGAAGAAAGAGGCATCAGTGTGTTAAGAATATAGAATAATTTTCTTGGTTATGATATATCAAATGAACTGCATGTTTTAAATTAATAGATCAATGGGTAGACTATAAAATTTATAGTGTTGTGCTGAAGATCTCCATTTATGGTCTTGAATGTTCTACATTTTAATTAATGATCTGGAAAAGTTCATGTGGTCCCCTAGATCCACTCTCCATCCTGCTCTAGGAAGGGAGGAAGACCTGTGTAAACTGTGTGCCAAGTGGCCTCGGAGTCTATTTGGGTCTGGACCTGAGGAGCTCCAGCGGGAGATCCAAATGGAGAGAGGGAATAGAGGACTGCTCCCTTCCTGCAGGCCAGCACAGGATTCTCTCATCCAGAGACACAAGACGTTTCCATTGCCTAGGTGTTCACCCTTCCCTTGTGGCTTCTGCAAAGTTACTAGCCCTTGGGATTTCTCTGAATTCTGGTAATTTTCCCTTTGAGACACTAACCCACATATCCTCAATGCTTAAGTGACATAAGCAGGATCCAAAGGACCTGGGCTGAGGGGAACAATGGGATTAATTTAATATGATGACGCTTAGTGTAAGGTATAGGTGTTCAACTCCACGACTGCAAATGCCCCAAGCACACTGTTCAACAATCAAAAATAAAGAACTTGGAGGACTCAAGGTTTGGACATTTTATCACTCACATATTCCTTGGCAGCAGTAGGCTGGGATACCTGGGAGGGCCGCAATGCACCTACAAGCAGGGGGGAAATATATATATGAATGATGGGTTGCATGCCCGCTGTGTAGAATTTCTTAAGGTGCTTATGAATATATTCTCTTACTTTACAACCAGGGTACTCTGCTTTGATTTTCACCCGAAGATTGGAGATGAGGGAAGTGGCTAGCAGCTTCCCCTTCCCATTTCTGCTCTTATCACATTTTTTTCAGAGTTCTTCTGATCTCACAGCAAGCGTTCCCAGGCACCAATTAGAGTTTAACCCAACAAAAGGTGTGAAAATGTAGTGACTACACTCTGTGGAGCTCTGATTATTACCAGCTTATAAGAACCAAGAGTTGACATGACGCAGCCTCTCCAAAGAAAATTATAGTCATGTTTGTTCATAGTGCTTGGAATTAAAACCATGGCTGTATGTGGACTAGGCATGTGCTCTACCACTGAACTACATCCCCAGGGTCCTCTCCCATACTGATTTCACAGCTTCCCAAATAAAACAGTGTTGGAGGGGCTGGATTGTGGCTCAGTGGTAGAGTGCTTGCCTAGCATGTGTGAGGCACTGGGTTCCATCCTCAGCACCATATAAAAATAAAACAAAAATATTTTAAAAATAATAAAACAGTATTGGAATTCTCTTCCTCTTGGGTTAGACCACGCTCAATGTACTGCATTCCTCTGTGGGAGACAAGAAAAAAAAGGTGTGTCATTACTGCACATGTTATTGCACCCATTTCACTTTCAGCCCCATCTCTTGGGCTCTCAGACAAGAGCAAATGGGGTCTGTGAACGTTATGGGTGGCATGGAGCTATTTTTAAAAATTGCTTTTCTCTTCTAATTCTTCAGACATTGTTTTTAAACCAAACTCTCACTTACATTGAAATAAACTTTTTTCTAGGAGGATTCTCAAATCTTCATACACATAGACTCAGTGATTCACTCCATAAACCTTAAATAAACTCAGCCCTATGCATGCACTGTAGCCTCAAATCTGGTACATATAGAAAAACTCTCAAATAAATAGAGTAGATCAGAAATAGTTTCTAGTTTTTATGGTAAAATTCAAGTTGAGGTCAAATAATGTTCATGCTAGAAGTGCTTTTGATATCTTAATCTAAACCTATGTTTTAAAACATATTTAGTTGTAGATGGACACAATATCTTTATTTATTCATTTATTTTTATGTGGTGCTGAGCATCAAACCCAGTGCTCTACCACTGAGCTATAGCCCCAGCCCTAAACCTGTTTTGTAAGTAGGGAAACTGAGGCCCAGGAAGGCAAAGCAACTTGCCCAAATTCATTGAGCTAAGGTGGTAGAACAAGAAAAAAATCTCAGTTCTTCTGAGTTTATTCACTGTGTCACATTGCTTCCCTGATGAAATCAGACTATTTGCTTGAGGTACTAGGGATTAAACTCAGAGGTGCACTGCCACTGAGTGATACCCCAAACATTTTTTTTTTATTTTATTTTGAGACAGGATCTTGCTAAGTTGTGAGACTGACCTTGAGCTTGTGGTTATCCTCCCTCTGCCTCCAGAGTTGCTGGGATCATAGTTGTGCACCACCATGCCCAGCATGAAATCATATATCAAAAAGTTAATGAATTTGAGCCAATTTGAAGGGAACTTTGTGGATATTATTTTCTCAATGTTTGCTCGGTGTCTACAAAATAAGGCACTGGGCACCACATTTCCAAGGCATTCATTCTGCCTTATTGAAGCTGCAAAAGCACGATATTTGTAATGTTTTACAAAGAGACTTAAACAAAAGTTTTCCTGATTTTTCTTATCTATTTATTGCAAAAACATTTATTGAGATACTGTCACGTACTAGGTCATGTCCAAAATACAAAGCAGAGAACAAACAGGAAAAAAAAAATCCTTGCCTTCAGAGAATTCATCTCATTATTCTTGCTTTTTATGTTTGGGGTGGGCTTCAAGTGAAGTGAGAGAATTCCTGCCTTCATGGGTAGCCAGCATTCAAAATATTGCCAATGATATCCTTGCCTCCTGGTGACCACATCCCTGTAAAATGCCCTCCCACGCTGCCCTGAGTTAGCGATAGAAAACTGTAGAAGTGACAGTGTGTGACTTGGAGTTTCAGTCAAAAAGAACATTGCAGGCCTGTCTTCGCTTTCCTTGGATCACTTCCACAGGAGGAAGGAGCACAACTCAAACAGCACTGCAGAGCAGCCACGTATTGAGAGGAACTAACCCTCCTACTCACCGTCAGCATGAACTTTCCAGCATGTGAGTATGTCATCTTTGGAAGCAGATCTGCCAGCCTTCAGATTACTGCAGCTTCATGAGAAACCCTGGGCCAAGCCTGCCAGCTAAGCTGCTCCAGAATTCCTGAGCACCCCCCCCCCCCGCCGCCGCCAAAAACAAAACCAAAACTATGAGAAATAGTAATATCTATTGTTCTTCTACATCACTAAATTTTAGGATAACCTGGTAGACAGAAGTAGATAATTGACACACCCCCCTAGATTTAAGGAAGGCAGTCTGAGAAGTCCTTGCATAATTAAAATGGGAAAGATGGCAATATTTTCCTGCACTTCACAGTGACTAGAGACCCAATTCGGTGAGAAAGGTATATTAAAATATTGGCTATTTCAGGGCTGGGGTTGTAGCTCAGTGGTAGAACTCTTGCCTTGCGTGTGTGAGGCACTGGGTTCGATTCTCAACACCACATATAAATAAAATAAAGGTCCATTGTCAAGTAAAAAAATTTAAAAATAACAAATATTAGTCATTTCAAACTCATAGTTTCTGATCAAGTATTCTATGTTTTGGGTGCTGGCAGAAATTTGGGGTTTCAAAATGTGAGTAGGAAAAGATTCAAGGAGGTCTACCTTCCTAACATGGGAGACGGAAGAGACTCACAGAGGAACAGGAGGCAGCCTTGCTAATAAAGAAGGCTACAGCAATCAACTTCAGGTAGCTATACTTAGCAGTGGGCATGGCAACAGAAAACATTGCAAAAAAGTACAACAACTCTGCAAGCCTATTTGCTAATAATTTATTTTCATCAAGAAAAGAAAAACATATTCTTGGTAATACGCCAATTCTCAACAAGGTAATTCATGGCAAATCTTTCCCTGGGAAAAGAGATAATCAAATCTTTCTGAAGTCTTTTCTCCCTACCTACAGTAGTCATTAGAGCTGTTCACAAATATTCTTGTCCTCTTTCCTTCCTGACCTGTGGTGGATAGTAATTTCTCACCCATTGGGAGGGAGTGCCACATGACTTGCTTTGACCAATGAAATGTCCGTGGAAGATTTAAAAGTCAGAATGCTGTATCATCTTATCTTTTTCCTGTTATGGCAAACAGTGATGTTCCTAAAAGGGGTTTCTCTTGTCAGCCTGGGGCCTGAGTGCAGATAATAAAGGTGTGGGATAGAGCCTACAGCTATTATGAAAGAGTATTATGAATAAGAAATTTTATTTTCAAACTTTAGTCACTGAAATTTGGGTGCTACTTATCACCACCTAGCTTAGCCCAGCTGAAATACTAATAAGGACTTGATGTTTATGTTCTTTACTCCTGTCTCTTCAGATACTAGCTTAGCAGCTCTCGGTAGGTTGAGAGTTACTATGAATAAAAGTCTGGCTGGGAGCCAGGTACCTTCCATCCTACGTCTTAGTTCATTTTCACAGTAAATTTGAAAGCCAGGTATTATTCAACCCATTTTATCCTATAAAGAACATGAGAAGTGAAGTGTCTTTGCCCAATTCACTTGCAAGCAGCAGAACTGGGACAGGAAGCCAGGTTTTCTGAATATAAAACATGCAGAGTCACTGTGCTCTACCAAGGCCTTCTATTACTAATTGTGAACCAAGTTAATTTTATCCTACTTGATAACTCAGGTGTCACCTCTTCCTGAATTAGTCACTTTTGCATCCTCCTCGTCTCTCCTTTTCTATTTTCTCCAAGAACTAGGCTGGGGGAAGCTTCCCTCATCATGTTCCCCCACTTAGTGGTAATTTTCACTCTCCCACTTAAAGCAAGAAATAAATACTTGGCAGGCAGCCCCCGAAAGGTACGTTAAGCAGTTTATATGCATTGCAATCTTGTTTAGTCCTTATAGACACTCCATAACAGAAGTATTATAGATGTATTTTTGAAATGTAGAACTGAAGCACAGGCAAATTATGTGAATGGTTCAAAGTCTTAGTCAATTATGATTGGTGGGTGGAGTACAAACATGTGCCCACCTGACTCCAGACTATGTTCTTTTTTTTTTTTAATTTTTTATTGTTGGTTGTTCAAAACATTACATAGTTCTTGATATATCATATTTCACACTTTGATTCAAGTGGGTTATGAACTCCCATTTTTACCCCATATACAGATTGCAGAATCACATCAGTTACACATCCATTGATTTACATATTGCCATACTAGTGTCTGTTGTGTTCTGCTGCCTTTCCTATCCTCTACTATCACCCCTCCCCTCCCCTCCCCTCCCCTCTTCTCTCTCTACCCCCTCTACTGTCATTCATTTCTCCCCCTTGTATTATTTTTCCCTTTCCCCTTGTATGTACTTTTGTATAACCCTGAGGGTCTCCTTCCATTTCCATGCAATTTCCCTTTTCTCTCCCTTTCCCTCCCACCTCTCATCCCTGTTTAATGTTAATCTTCTTCTCATGCTCTTTGGCCCTACTCTGTTCTTAGTTACTCTCCTTATATCAAAGAAGACATTTGGCATTTGTTTTTTAGGGATTGGCTAGCTTCACTTAGCATAATCTGCTCTAATGCCATCCATTTCCCTGCAAATTCTATGATTTTGTCATTTTTTAATGCAGAGTAATACTCCATTGTGTATAAATGCCACATTTTTTTTATCCATTCGTCTATTGAAGGGCATCTAGGTTGGTTCCACAGTCTTGCTATTGTGAATTGTGCTGCTATGAACATCGATGTAGCAGTGTCCCTGTAGCATGCTCTTTTTAGGTCTTTAGGGAATAGACCAAGAAGGGGAATAGCTGGGTCAAATGGTGGCTCCATTCCCAGCTTTCCAAGAAATCTCCATACTGCTTTCCAAATTGGCTGCACCAATTTGCAGTCCCACCAGCAATGTACAAGTGTACCCTTTTCCCCACATCCTCGCCAGCACTTGTTGTTGTTTGACTTCATAATGGCTGCCAATCTTACTGGAGTGAGATGGTATCTTAGGGTGGTTTTGATTTGCATTTCTCTGACTGCTAGAGATGGTGAGCATTTTTTCATGTACTTGTTGATTGATTGTATGTCCTCCTCTGAGAAGTGTGTGTTCAGGTCCTTGGCCCATTTGTTGATTGGGTTGTTTGTTATCTTATTGTCTAATTTTTTGAGTTCTTTGTATACTCTGGATATTAGGGCTCTATCTGAAGTGTGAGGAGTAAAGATTTGTTCCCAGGATGTAGGCTCCCTATTTACCTCTCCTATTGTTTATTTTGCTGAGAAAAAACTTTTTAGTTTGAGTAAGTCCCATTTGTTGATTCTAGTTATTAACTTTTGTGCTATGGGTGTCCTATTGAGGAATTTGGAGCCCGACCCCACAGTATGTAGATCGTAGCCAACTTTTTCTTCTATTAGACGGCGTGTCTCTGATTTGATATCAAGCTCCTTGATTCATTTTGAATTCACTTTTGTGCATGGCGAGAGAAAGGGATTCAGTTTCATTTTGTTGCATATGGATTCCCAGTTTTCCCAGCACCATTTGTTGAAGATGCTATCCTTCCTCCATTGCATGCTTTTTCTTTCCAGTACCTCTTCCCACAGTGATATTCATTGTGTCTCATTCCTTCCAGGAGGGAGTGGGGGCTCCCCAAAGAGGTGGAGAGGATTCAGGCACCCTGCAGCCAGTTTGGTTGGGCTTTTCTTTATGAGAGCTAGCCCAGAGTCTCCAAAGACCCAGAGGTTCAATCATCTTGAGAGGAGGGGGCCCTGCAAGCTCCTCAAGGTCAATGCAGAAGTGAGATCAACAGGAAATGGTCTTTTAATCTCTATCCTTTGCTTTGCATAAAGGAAGTGCCTACCATATACTTGTTCATAAATATCAGTTCTCCAGGGACTTATCAAAGTTAGCAGAAGATGAATAAGGTCTACACAACTTCTGGCTTAGGCGGTTATGGAAAGCATCTCTGATGAGGGGACTTCTGAGCTTGACTTGAATGATAAGGAGGCAGATTGGGAAAGAACATTCCAAGTGGAGGGAGTGGAAAGTTCTAAGGCTTGCAGACGGGAGTAAGTTTGAGATGTTTAAGGAATAAAAAATAAAACATTAGGATGATTACCATTCATTCACTAGCATGGCCTGGGCATTGTATCATGCACTTTTATATTTGATCTCATTTCAATTCTTATAATTTCCTGCAAGGCAGATACTATTATTTCTACTTTACAAGTAAGCCTTCGGTTCTATCAGCACTTGGGATTCCCTTATTTCAATGTGGACACTCAGAGAAAAGTTCTCCACTGGAGCCATTTGGAAATATGTGAGTGGGAAAAACTAGCATTTAGTGGTCAGAGACCAGAAGGAAGAGAGATGCTGCCATAAATGAGTTGGCCCATAATGAACCTCTTTAAGTGTGACTTTGAAATGTCCCACCAGATGAGGTTCGTGTAGGTAGAAAACCTGTTTATAATCTTCAAACCTAAAATAGAACTGCATTTTACATACACTCTGAATGCAGTCACCAGTTAAAGGGAGGGAAGATTGTACTCAAGTTGGAACTTTTATGAAGAAATGTTCACCATTTCAGCAAGCATATCATTTACTATAATGCCTGCTCATGATAGTTGACTCACAGAATGTTGAGCCTGCATCTGCCTGCATTTGTAGCTTTCATGTGCAAATATGCAACACAGAAGATTCCACATCCCTCTCAATAGATTTAGAATCAATCTCATTGAGTTTTATGAATAACAGTTGTTTTAAAAATATTTCATATTACCTACCCTGAATTTTAACAAATTTAGGCTGCGATAAGAAATTCATAATATGAAAATAACGAAGTTATTTTGGGGTTATACTGATGCTGTCCTCAGAGCTCTACCCCATAACCTCTATAACTCTTGAGTGACTCTTTTCCAATCTGTACACTTGTTCATTCAAGTACATGTCCCCAGGGTCTTTTTAAGTACTGTATAAATGCCTCAAAGTGGTGAGGGTTTTCAAGAAAAGAGATGCTAGCTTGCCCATGTAATAGTCTATAGTGTCATAGAAAGATCCTATATTAATGACAAGTCCCACTAGTATGGATTTGGGCATTACAGTATGTCTGTGTTTCCACCTACATGAACCTCATTTGGTGGGACATTCGAAAGTCAAGTATGGTGAAGGACAATTCATTACCGGCCAACTCACTTCTTTTTTTTTTTTTTTTTAATTTTTTATTGTTGGCTGTTCAAAACATTACATAGTTCTTGATATATCATATTTCACAATTTGATTCAAGTGGGTTATGAGCTCCCATTTTTACCCCATATACAGATTGCAGAATCACATCAGTTACACATCCATTGATTTACATATTGCCATACTAGTGTCTGTTGTATTCTGCTGCCTTTCCTATCCTCTACTATCCCCCCTCCCCTCCCCTCCCCTCCCCTCTTCTCTCTCTGCCCCCTCTACTGACATTCGTTTGTCCCCCTTGTGTTATTTTTCCCCTTCCCCTCACTTCCTCTTGTATGTACTTTTGTATAACTCTGAGGGTCTCCTTCCGTTTCCATGCATTTTCCCTTCTCTCTCCCTTTCCCTCCCACCTCTCATCCCTGTTTAATGTTAATCTTCTTCTCATGCTCTTCGACCCTACTCTGTTCTTAGTTACTCTCCTTATATCAAAGAAGACATTTGGCATTTGTTTTTTAGGGATTGGCTAGCTTCACTTAGCATAATCTGCTCTAATGCCATCCATTTCCCTGTAAATTCTATGATTTTGTCATTTTTTAATGCAGAGTAATACTCCATTGTGTATAAATGCCACATTTTTTTTATCCATTCATCCATTGAAGGGCATCTAGGTTGGTTCCACAGTCTAGCTATTGTGAATTGTGCTGCTATGAACATCGATGTAGCAGTGTCCCTGTAGCATGCTCTTTTTAGGTCTTTAGGGAATAGACCGAGAAGGGGAATAGCTGGGTCAAATGGTGGCTCCATTCCCAGCTTTCCAAGAAATCTCCATACTGCTTTCCAAATTGGCTGCACCAATTTGCAGTCCCACCAGCAATGTACAAGTGTACCCTTTTCCCCACATCCTCGCCAGCACTTGTTGTTGTTTGACTTCATAATGGCTGCCAATCTAACTGGAGTGAGATGGTATCTTAGGGTGGTTTTGATTTGCATTTCTCTGACTGCTAGAGATGGTGAGCATTTTTCCATGTACTTGTTGATTGATTGTATGTCCTCCTCTGAGAAGTGTCTGTTCAGGTCCTTGGCCCATTTGTTGATTGGGTTGTTTGTTCTCTTATTGTCTAATTTTTTGAGTTCTTTGTATACTCTGGATATTAGGGCTCTATCTGAAGTGTGAGGAGTAAAGATTTGTTCCCAGGATGTAGGCTCTCTATTTACCTCTCTTATTGTATCTTTTGCTGAGAAAAAACTTTTTAGTTTGAGTAAGTCCCATTTGTTGATTCTAGTTATTAACTTTTGTGCTATGGGTGTCCTATTGAGGAATTTGGAGCCCGACCCCACAGTATGTAGATCGTAGCCAACTTTTTCTTCTATCAGACGGCGTGTCTCTGATTTGATATCAAGCTCCTTGATCCATTTTGAATTAACTTTTGTGCATGGCGAGAGAAAGGGATTCAGTTTCATTTTGTTGCATATGGATTTCCAGTTTTCCCAGCACCATTTGTTGAAGATGCTATCCTTCCTCCATTGCATGCTTTTAGACCCTTTATCAAATATAAGATAGTTGTAGTTTTGTGGATTGGTTTCTGTGTCCTCTATTCTGTACCATTGGTCCACCCGCCTGTTTTGGTACCAGTACCATGCTGTTTTTGTTACTATTGCTCTGTAATATAGTTTGAAGTCTGGTATCGCTATACCGCCTGACTCACATTTCCTGCTTAGCATTGTTTTTGCTATTCTGGGTCTTTTATTTTTCCATATGAATTTCATGATTGCTTTCTCTATTTCTACAAGAAATGCCGTTGGGATTTTGATTGGCATTGCATTAAACCTATAGAGAGCTTTTGGTAATATCGCCATTTTGATGATGTTAGTTCTGCCTATCCATGAACAGGGTATATTTTTCCATCTTCTAAGATCTTCTTCTATTTCTCTCTTTAGGGTTCTGTAGTTTTCATTGTATAAGTCTTTCACCTCTTTTGTTAGGTTGATTCCCAAGTATTTTATTTTTTTTGAAGATATTGTGAATGGAGTGGTTGTCCTCATTTCCATTTCAGAGGATTTGTCGCTGATATACAGGAATGCCTTTGATTTATGCGTGTTGATTTTATATCCTGCCACTTTGCTGAATTCATTTATTAGCTCTAATAGTTTCTTTGTAGACCCTTTTGGGTCTGCTAGGTATAGAATTATGTCATCTGCAAATAGTGATAATTTAAGTTCTTCTTTTCCTATTTTGATGCCTTTAATTTCTTTCGTCTGTCTAATTGCTCTGGCCAGTGTTTCGAGAACTATGTTGAACAGAAGTGGTGAGAGAGGGCATCCCTGTCTTGTTCCAGATTTTAGAGGGAATGCCTTCGATTTTTCTCCATTCAGAATGATGCTAGCCTGAGGCTTAGCATAGATTGCTTTTACAATATTGAGGTATGTTCCTGTTATCCCTAGTTTTTCTAGAGTTTTGAACATAAAGGGATGCTGTACTTTGTCGAATGCTTTTTCCGTATCTATCGAGATGATCATATGGTTCTTATTTTTAAGTCTATTGATGTGGTGAATAACATTTATTGATTTCCGTATATTGAACCAGCCTTGCATCCCAGGGATGAATCCTACTTGATCATGGTGCACAATTTTTTTGATATGTTTTTGTATCCGAGTGGCCAGAATTTTATTGAGGATTTTTGCATCTAGGTTCATTAGAGATATTGGTCTGTAGTTTTCTTTCTTTGAAGTGTCTTTGTCTGGTTTAGGTATCAGGGTGATGTTGGCCTCGTAGAATGAATTTGGAAGTTCTCCCTCTTTTTCTATTTCCTGAAGTAGCTTGAAAAGTATTGGTATTAGTTCCTCTTTAAAGGTTTTGTAAAACTCTGCTGTATACCCATCCGGTCCTGGGCTTTTCTTAGTTGGTAGTCTTTTGATGGTTTCTTCTATTTCCTCAATTGATATTGGTCTGTTTAGGTTGTCTATATCCTCCTGACTCAATCTGGGCAGATCATATGACTTAAGAAATTTATCTATGCCTTCACTATCTTCTAATTTATTGGAGTATAAGGATTCAAAATAATTTTTGATTATCTTCTGTATTTCTGAAGTGTCTGTTGTGATATTGCCTCTTTCATCCCGTATGTTAGTGATTTGAGTTCTCTCTCTTCTTCTCTTCGCTAGCATGGCTAAGGGTCTGTCGATTTTGTTTATTTTTTCAAAGAACCAACTTTTAGTTTTGTCAATTTTTTCAATTGTTTCTTTTGTTTCGATTTCATTAATTTCAGCTCTGATTTTAATTATTTCTTGCCTTCTACTTCTTTTGCTGTTGTTTTGCTCTTCTTTTTCTAGGATTTTGAGATGAAGTATGAGATCATTTATTTGTTGGTTTTTTCTTTTTTTAAGGAATGAACTCCAAGCAATGAATTTTCCTCTTAGAACTGCTTTCAATGTGTCCCATAGATTCCGATATGTTGTGTCTGTGTTTTCATTAATCTCTAAGAATTTTTTAATTTCCTCCTTGATGTCTTCTATAACCCATTGATCATTCAGTAACCTATTGTTCATTCTCCAAGTGATGTATTCTTTTTCCTTCCTTCTTTTATCGTTGATTTTCAGTTCCATTCCATTATGATCAGATAGGATGCATGGTATTATCTCTACTCCTTTGTATTGTCTAAGAGTTTCCCTGTGACATAATATATGATCTATTTTTGAGAAGGATCCATGTGCTGCTGAGAAAAAAGTGTAACTGCTTGATGTTGGGTGGTATATTCTATATATGTCAATTAAGTCTAGGTTATTAATTGTGTTATTGAGTTCTATAGTTTCCTTATTCAACTTTTGTTTGGAAGATCTGTCCAGTGGTGATAGAGGTGTGTTGAAGTCTCCCATGATTATTGTATGGTGGTCTATTAGACTCTTGAACTTGAGAAGAGTTTGTTTGATGAACATAGCTGCACCATTGTTTGGGGCATATATATTTATGATTGTTATGTCTTGTTGGTGTATGGTTCCCTTGAGCAGTATGTAGTGTCCCTCTTTATCCCTTTTGATTAACTTTGGCTTAAAATCTATTTTATTTGATATGAGTATGGATACTCCTGCTTGTTTCCGAAGTCCATATGAGTGATATGATTTTTCCCAACCTTTCACCTTCAGCCTATGTATGTCTTTTCCTATCAAATGCGTCTCCTGTAGGCAGCATATTGTTGGGTCTTGTTTTGTGATCCATTCTACTAGCCTGTGTCTCTTGATTGGTGAGTTTAAGCCATTAACATTTAGGGTTATTATTGAGATATGGGTTGTTCTTCCAGCCATATTTGTTTATTTATGTTACTAAACATGGTTTGTTTTCCACTTTGATTATTTTCCCCCCTTTAGTGTCCTACCTCCCACTGTTGGTTTTCATTGTTATTTTCCATTTCCTCTTCCTGTAATGTTTTGCCAAGGATGTTTTGAAGAGATGGTTTTCTAGCTGCAAATTCTTTTAACTTTTGTTTATCGTGGAAGGTTTTAATTTCATCTTCCATCCTGAAGCTTAATTTCGCTGGAAACACAATTCTTGGTTGGAACCCATTTTCTTTCAGTGTTTGAAATATGTTATTCCAGGATCTTCTAGCTTTCAGAGTCTGTGTTGAAAGATCAGCTGTTATCCTGATTGGCTTACCCCTAAATGTGATCTGCTTCCTTTCTCTTGTAGCTTTTAAAATTCTCTCCTTATTCTGTATGTTGGGCATCTTCATTATAATGTGTCTAGGTGTGGGTCTCTTATGATTTTGCACATTCGGCGTCCTATAGGCTTCTAGGATTTGGGGTTCTGTCTCATTCTTCAAGTCTGGGAAGTTTTCTCGAATTATTTCATTGAATAGATTGCTCATTCCTTTGGTTTGAAACTCTGTTCCTTCCTGTATCCCAATGACTCTTAAATTTGGTCTCTTGATGTTATCCCATATTTCTTGGATGTTCTGCTCATGGTTTCTTAACAGTCTTGCTGAGCTGTCTATGTTCTTTTCAAGTTGAAATACTTTATCTTCATTGTCTGATGTTCTGTCTTCTAAGTGTTCTACTCTGCTGGTAGTATTCTCAATTGAGTTTTTAAGTTGGCTTATTGCTTCCTGCATTTCTAGGATTTCTGTTTGTTTGTTTTTTATAACCTCTATTTCCCTGTATAGTTGATCTTTTGCTTCTTGGATTTGTTTATGTAATTCATTGTTGAAGTGATCTTTCATTGTCTGATTTTGCTGTCTGATGTCTTCCTTGAGACTCCAGATCATCTGAAGCATGTATATCCTGAATTCTTTATCTGACATTCCATCAGCTGCAGCTATTACCTCTTCTAACGTTGAGTTGACCTGCAATGCTTGTGGTCCTTTCTTTCCTTGTCTCTTCATACTGTTTGCGTTCCTTTCTTCTTGGTGAAACTGTTGTGCTATTGAATTTTCCCCCTATATATTTATATTGGTCTTGTATAGTTGCAAAGTCTCCCTCGCAGGCGCGGGCGGCGGCTCTGCCCCTCCTCCAATTGGGGCAATGTGCCTACCACGCCGGCAGGCCGCTGGGCCTGCTCTGCCAGTCGGAGCAGGTCCGCCGACCTTGCACGCGCGGGCGGCGGCTCTGTCCCTCTGCGGGCTGCTAGGCTTGTTCTGTCGGTGGTCGCAGTTCTGCCTACTTTGCAGGCGCAGGCAGCGGCACTGCCCCTCTGCAGGCCTCTGGGGCTGTACTGCCAGTGGGTCGCAGGTCCGCCTACTTTGCAGGCGTGGGGGGGGGCGGCTCTACCCTTCCTCAGGCCACTGGGCCTGTTCTGTCTCTCGGTTGCCGGTCTGACCTGTTCTGATGGTGGTCTCAGTTCCGACTACCTTGCAGGCGCGGGGGGGAGGGGGCGGCTCTGCCTCTCAGCAGGCCGCTGCTCCTCTTCTGCCGGTGGGTCGCAGGCCCGCCTACCTTGCAGGAGTGATTGGAAGCTCTGTCCCGCCACGGGCCACTGGGCCTTTTCTGTCGGTGGTCACCCTTCCCCTACCTGGCAGGCGAGGGGGGTGGGGGGCGGCTCTGCCCCTCAGCAGGCCGCTGGGCCTGCTCTGTGTTTGGTCCCAGTTCCCTCTACTATGCCGGCGCAGGGGGAGGGGGCAGCTCAGCCTCTCAGCAGGCGGCTGCTCCTCTTCTGCCGGTGGGTTGCAGGCCCGCCTACCTTGCAGGAGTGATTGGAAGCTCTGTCCCACCGCGGGCCACTGGGCCTTTTCTGTCGGTGGTCACCCTTCCCCTACCTGGCAGGCGAGGGGGGTGGGGGGCGGCTCTGCCCCTCAGCAGGCCGCTGGGCCTGCTCTGTGTCTGGTCCCAGTTCCCTCTACTATGCCGGCGCAGGGGGAGGGGGCGGCTCAGCCTCTCAGCAGGCGGCTGCTCCTCTTCTGCCGGTGGGTCGCAGGCCCGCCTACCTTGCAGGAGTGATTGGAAGCTCTGTCCCGCCGCGGGCCACTGGGCCTTTTCTGTCGGTGGTCACCCTTCCCCTACCTGGCAGGCGAGGGGGGTGGGGGGCGGCTCTGCCCCTCAGCAGGCCGCTGGGCCTGCTCTGTGTTTGGTCCCAGTTCCCTCTACTATGCCGGCGCAGGGGGAGCGGGCGGCTCAGCCTCTCAGCAGGCGGCTGCTCCTCTTCTGCCGGTGGGTCGCAGGCCCGCCTACCTTGCAGGAGTGATTGGAAGCTCTGTCCCGCCGGGGGCCACTGGGCCTTTTCTGTCGGTGGTCACCCTTCCCCTACCTGGCAGGCGAGGGGGGTGGGGGGCGGCTCTGCCCCTCAGCAGGCCGCTGGGCCTGCTCTGTGTCTGGTCCCAGTTCCCTCTACTATCCAACTCACTTCTTAAGGCAGCTCATCATCATGGATCTCAGATTCCTCATGTTTTCAGCTTTGACATTGTGTAATTTGTTTTGCATGTTATTCCAGCACTAGTTAAATGAAATGGACACTTTCCCTTCTCTTATATGAATAAATTTAGTCTGTTATTACTTCTTTAAATACTAGATTTTATTCTAGTGTTTTGTACACTCTTGTTCTTCATATTTTTGTATTTCTTACTTAGGTTTTATAGTCTAACTCACTCATTGTAAATAGATATAAGCAACCGATATTTTACTTTGTCTTGTAATAGAGCCCAGCACAAGCAAAGACTTCCAATACTTGTTAATTTATTTTAATTTTTCTTTTATTTCTCCTTTATATTGTAGTTAAGGCTTTGTACTAAAAGTCATGTGGCCCAGAAAACTTCTCAATCCCAGGTGAATGAGCATTCGTGGTCATCCTAAATGAAGTGGGGTTTTGCTCCCTGAAATCATGTAGATAGTTTATGTTATCCATGTGTTTAGTTTTACGATGGTGAAGAGAGTGTTACAAAATATGTTGTTGTAAGAAAAGGGAATTTAAAAAATATATAAAAAGAAAAGGGAATTAAGTCTGATGGGGTGGAGAACCATTGCTCTAGAGAAAGACCTGACTCATGTTGAGTTTTAAGAGTAGGCTCTGTTTGCACAAGCTTTCCAAAAGGAGGAACACCCAGGGCTGAGCCCCAACCCTTCCTGCATAGATAAGATTTGCATCTGTGAAGCTGGGCAAGTGTTTTGGGGTGGGCATTTGACATCTGTATCCTCCCTTACCATTGACAGCCTCCAGCACACATGTCAAAAGGAATGTACTAAATTTTTCCTCCCAAATGAGAAGTTTGTGTTTGCTCTTCTTTCATCCTCTTTTGACACTTCTATCCTCATGGTCCCTAAATCCTCATATTGAAAACTTTTCCCTAGTGTAGAAGGAAGACGTGTAGGTTCTGGCTTCAGTCAGACTTTGATTCTGTTCTCTGTTCCAACCTAATCATTCTGTGTCTAAGCTTTCTTCACTGCAAATGAGGATGATAATATATTTGCCTCATCTTCTTAATGTGAGAAGTAAATATAGGAAGTAGATTAATGTCACCCATTCTTAGCAAAACACATAGGGATTGTCTAAAAAACTTTGTTTATTACTTTTCCTAGGCCTACCCATCTTTGTCCTTCATAGTAGCACTTTGTGAGTTGTAATTACTTTTGATTTCTTGATCTTCTCTCTCACCTAGGTCACTGTTTTCCTATGGTTTGTAGGAAAGCATTCCTCTCTCTAAGGCAATTTTATTCTTATAAGGCTGTCTGTATTTTAAAATTTATTAACCCTTACCAGAAGATTGTCTATGAAAAAATTTTTTTTTCCAAGGAACTTATTTAATCTGACTTTTACAGAGCTCCAGAAATCTGCATTCTTAACAAGCCATTGATTAAAAGTATAGTTTGGGGAAGAGGAAAAAAATATATATATATATATTTTGTTTGTTTGTTTAGTATTTTTATGTGGTGCTGGAGATCAAACCCAATACCTCACACAACTTAGGCAAGGGCTCTACCACTGAGCTACAACCCCAGCCCCCTGGGAAGTAATTTTAATCTTCCTATTGCTGAAAGCTCTGTCATTGTCCCTGATGCCAATCCAATAATGAGGACACGAGGACACGGTTTTGAGAAAAAGAAAAAAGAAGGCATATTGCTTTGCTAGCAAAGGAGAAACACAGAGGGCTCTTATTCCAAAGGCTGTGATTCTGCCCATCTGCAGGAACAGGGGCTTTTATAGAAGTGATTCAGAAAAAATGAGATTAGGGAAGAGAGATCAGGAAGAAGATCAGGGAAAAGAAGAGATCAGGGAGGAGAAGTGTTGGGGAAAGAAGATTGGAAAAAAGAAAAAAACAGGTAAGCTTCAAAGCCACAAGGGATATAGTTCAAGCATCAAGTGAACCCCTGTTAAATTTCTTTTTTGTCAGACAGATTACATGATACAATAAAATTAAATTAAAAGACATAATTAACTGGGTGCTTTGGCACACATCTAATTCCGGTAGGTCAGGAGGCTGAGGCAAGAGGATCACAAGTTCAAAGCCAGTTTCAGCAACTTAGCAAGGCCCTAAGTAACTTGGCAAGACCCTGTCTCAAAATAAGAAATAAAAAGAGCTGGGGAGGGATGGGGCTGTGGCTCAGTGGTACAGCATTTTGCCTAGCACGTATGAGGCACTAGGTTTGATCCTCAGCACCACATAAATAAATAAAGGTATTGTGTCCATCTACAACTAAAACAATATATTCTTATAAAAGGGCTGTGGATGTGGCTCAGTGGTTAAGCTCCCCTGTGTTCAATCCCTGGTACCAAAAAATAGTGATATAATTAACAAAAATTCTTTATGCAAATTATTAATAGATACCTAAATACAATCTGGTTTGGAAAATGAAATAAAATTAAATCATTTGTATATGGTTGTATTCATAACTTATGCCAAATCAGAAGCTATATAACAACAAGAAACATTAATGGGTCAAGTCCAAGTATAAATGAAGATACTCCTCTGAATTTCCATGTTTCATCAAGCATCAAAACCCACCAATATGGGGCAGTGGCTGTAGCTCAGAGGCAGAGTGCTTGCCTGGCATGTGTGAGGCACTGGGTTTGATCCTTCACGCTGCGTAAAAATAAACAAAGACATGCTGTCCATACACAACTACCAAACATAAATAAATAAATAAATAGAAAACCCACCAATCTTTTAGTTCTTTTCTTGTACATTAGTTTGTATTCACATTTTCTGCTTCTGATTGGATTCCTGGATTTTATTTCATTTTTTGTGTGACATTCTCCATATACATATCACTGGCTGCTGCTTTTGGGGGTTGAATGTCCTTTTGGGTGTTCGCTGTTAGTACTTATACAGCACAGAGACGCTTCTCTGTATGTTTTTTATGAATTTTTTTTTTAATTAGAAGGAAAGGGGAGCACATTTTCCAGTGCTCCCTGTTATGGGTTGAATTATTGTTTTTGCTACATTCCCTTATGTTGAACCCCTAACCTCCAGAATGTGAGAATATTGAGAGTAGGATCTTTAAAATGACCGTGAACACTAAACTAGGTCATTGGGGTGGGCCCTGATTCAATATAACTAGTGTCCTTATAAGAAGAGATTAGAATACCCACATGCACAGAAGGAAGATTGTGTGAAGACAGAGAAGAAAAAGCCATCTGAGCCAAGGATTGAGACCTCGAAAGAACCAACATTGCTGACAACTTGATCTAGGATTTCTAGCCTCTGCAACAGTGAGAAAAAGAATTTCTGTTGTGTAAGCCACCAGGCTGTGGTACTTTGTTATGGAAGCCCTAGAAAATTAATGTACTCCTTTACCCTTGTTATGGATCCTTTGTAGATTTAAGCTTTGAGCTTCTGGGACCAAATTCCAAATAACTTTCCTGAATTCCTTGTTCTGCTTTTTCATACTTATGGCAATTCCCAAAACTTAAGTTTATGGGCTCACAATTATGAGCCCATTGTAACTTATGGAATGAATTGAGCATCTACCCATGCATGGAATTTAATCATCATTATTACTTATGGATAATTATCATTACAGATTAGGAAGCTGAAGGTCATAGAGGTTATATATCTTAACTAAAGCAATCACTCATTCAACGATGTTTTTTTAAACATCTATGCCAATTATTTGTATGCCAGGCACTGTGATAGATGCTGCAGAAACGTCAATGTATCGAACTGACTTAGCTCTTGATTTCATAGACCTAAGAGTTTAGTGGGAAAACAGATGTTAAATAATTACAAATAATATAATTATGATAAATAATTGCAAATGTAATAACTTTTGAAGGAGCACAATGTACTAGTAGAAAAGCCAAATCAGTTTAGTTTCATTCAAAAAAATTTACTGAGAGTACATTATATGCCAATTGTTATGCTAAGTGATTGAGAAATGTCAGTGAACATGACAGATATGGAATCTATTCTCAGAGAATTTCCATGTCTAATGAGAAAAGAAGACATCAAACAATTTCCCAACGATAGAGCTATGTAATGAGAACCAGCTTCAAGATTAGGTGAGAGAATTTAGCAACGGCAAATAATTTAGCATCAGGAGTCAAGTTAGAGCATCTAGAGGAATCACCATGCATCCTGAGATCTGGAAAAGCAGGCAGCAGTGAGTAGGCAGAGGTCTTCTCCAGTCAGGCCATCTCCAGTTCAGACAGTGCCTCCTCCATGTGGCTCTCTCTGAAGGCATCTTTTCTTTGCCTGACCATAAACATGTCACTGGGCTCTAAACAGAGAGCCATTTCAACATTGAGTTGTCTGGAATAGGACATGACTTTTTATTAAAAAATTATTTATTTATTTTAATTAGGTATATGAGACAGCAGAATGCATTTTGATTCATTATACACAATTGCAGCACAACAAAAAGTTGTGCTGGTTATACATGTTCTCTGGTTATACATGACGTAGTGTCATACCATGTGTGCAGTCATACATGTACCTAGGGTAATGATGGGACGTGACTTTTCTCTTAGGGGATAATCCTAGGAGCTTCCCACTTCAGTGGGTGACTTTAAGGTGTCTCTTCTCCCTTACAATTCTGTCCATGGCAAACACTGGGGGATGGCTTCTAAAGTCTTTTTCCTTATTGCCCTCTGCTACAGAAACTGTTTACCAAAATATGTGTCCTGACTTAAATGTCACCAGGGGTTACTAAATGGCTCACCTTCACCTGCCCCCTTCCCCCTGTTGTTTATTTGTAACTACACATATTCCTGTGTGGTTCATTCATTGCCCTACCTCCCTGGTAACAAAAAAACTGGAGATTGAATGATTGCATGTTAGCTTTGAAGGAGTACAGATACTTTCTCTATTCTGTTTCATGTCAGGATGTTCTTGGTTAGAAAGTTCTAGGCATGGCTATAAACTCGAGCTTATGTTCAGGATTGCAGAACCAGCTAACTTTTGAAGTGCCATGATTTAAACACCTGGGGGCTCTCCTGTCCATGCTTCTTGTTGAAACAGGTAAAATGTATTCAGAAGAGTAGTTACTCTCCCAAGTCTGAACACAATAAAAAATGACTCAGATTAATTTAAAAACTTATAGCTAAAGGGAAATAGAAAAGGAAAATGTAAAGTGGCGGGGGGCAGGGGGATGGCAAAAGTACACAAACTGGTTTCAGGTGTTGTCAGATTGTACTTCCTTTGTCAGATATAAGTGAGTGGAAAACAGAGCCTCCTGAAGAAGAGCTTCCCTGAGATAGAAAGTCCCCCTGTCCTGTGTGACTCCCTCCTTCCCAACAGATGGCCTCGAGAGGGGTTTATAAAACAGATTTGACTCAGCAGCAGAATTTCAAAAGCATTCTCTTACTGAAAAAGCCCTTTTATTTGTAAGAATCGTTCCCCTTGGAACACAATCTTAGTGTTTGTAAAATAAAACTAAATGTTTACCTTATTACGGAGTATATTCCCTGTGCCAGAATTTTTGATCTTTGTAAAACCGATCCTCAAAGAGCCAGATTAGTAGACACCTGGACTCAGTAGCTTGTCCTGCATGTCCCCTGCCTAACCAGTTGAATCAGAGAAATTGCAATGACTTGGGTTTATTGGCTTGGACAGAACCTCTCTGTGGGCAGAGAGGAAAATCAGAACAGCCACTTCTCATAGTCATTCACATATATTCCTGGTGGGTACCTGACATGGGCTAATGCTTTGGGTTAAGTCAGTAAAAAATCACTGCTTGATAAAGAGTAGAAAGGGTTCCTTGGTCTCCAGGAAAAGAGAGAGGCTGAAGGCTTCCAGGAGAGAAAAGATTATCATAGATGTACAAATGGCAGCCAGAAAGCTGATCAGTGTTGAGGCAGTTCCAGGGACTGGCTGTTCCTTTTGTTTCTCTCATGGCCAGTAAACTCTCCCTCTTGTCATCTCTCTGTTTTCTTTGTAATGTTCCACTCCCCCCCAATACTCCCTCACCCCCAACCCCTACCCCCACCCCTGCTCCAGTTTTGTTTTTGTTTTTTAATCAATAGGACTACTAATTCTTCAGTTCAAGTGCCAGAGAGAGGTAGTGTAAAGGACTTTGCTCATTGGCATTGCCTTTTGAGTAGAACTCTCTGCCCCAAGACATAGGCATAAGCATGAGCCAAACGATGAACAGACCACTTTGGGCCAGATATCTATCTCTGGTCCACTCAGCAATTGCTTTTGCACAGATACTAGCCCAACCAAAATGACTTCCCTGATCCTGGATGTTATGGATATAGCAATTCGTACTAAAAGTGATTATCTTATAACACAGTCCCTGGGATGTGCATTTAGGCTGAGTCCCAGCACCATCACGTGCCTGATTTCCTTGACCAGTTGACAATCAAATTCCCTTATCTATACACAAAAATCACAATTAAAGCTATCTCATAGGATTGTGGTGAGGCTTTAGTAGGATAAGTGCAGAGGTAAAAGTGCTCTGTAAACTGTTTAATATTATACTAATGATATTGTTATCAAAAGGAATAACCTCCTGAGTCATTCTGAACAGTTCAGCTTCTCGGAAAGGGCATCCATTCATCTAGAAAGGGAACAAGGACAGGATACAATGGGTGGGGGAGTGAGGTGAGCTGGAATCTCCTGTTATCCTGCATTAAGGGACATCCAGAGGTGGCTAGGTGGCTAACCAGGAGTCCTGGTCGCTAGGCTCTCACAAGGCTCTGAGTACTTGGTGTGTGTGTGTGTTTGTGTGTGTAAAACAAGTGACAGAATTGAGGAACCTTTTTCTATTTATTCAGAGCCTTTGCTCCCCTCCATGAGTGCCACCTCCTTCACTACATCTTCAAAATTTTTTAAAGACAAAGAGAAAAGCACACAGGAAGTAAGGAAATGAGAGCCGAAAAGAGAGAAGTGACAATGAATAGGCAGAAGTAATAAGATATTGGGTGTAAGTTCCCAGAAGGGCTGGGCAGTTCAGCCCACAGAATTAAACTCCTGGGGAATTTTGGCTCCTAACTAAACATCCTGCAGCTGCCGGTAAATATCAAGCCCTTTGTATGAAAAGTGGCCCTGACCTTGAGCAAAACTGCATCTGGCAACCCCTGGATCTTCTGACTCACTACAGAGGTAGCCAGTGAGGGTGAAGGCACTGACAAGGTTATATAGCAGCTTTGTTGTTGAGTTTACCAGGTCCTCTTATTTAATAAGGCAGAGAGGGGGAAGCTTGGCTGAACTAATACTTTAAAGCCTCCTGTCCCAAAGCCAAAAATAGGGTCCTGTCTGAATAGGCTCAGGTTGCCCACATTTAGTTTGTCATATAAAAATGAATTAATTAGTGTACAACCAGAGATATGAAAAGTTGTACTCTATATGTGTAATACGAATTGTAATGCATTCTGCTGTCATATATAACAAATTAAAAATTTTAAAAAAGGTTGTACAAGCCATCCAAATAGAAAAAAAATGAATTAATTAAAGTGTCCTGCAGAACTTTGTAGTTTTATCCATAGAAAGTAATTTTCAAAAACATACTGCAAACTGGAATGTCTTGGTCCAGTACAGACCATCTGCTGAATTCTGATGGTCAGGAAGGGCCTATGCAGAGCCATGTGGGATGGGAAGATTAAAAAGGAGGCGAAAAAAGTAGAAGCGAACTTTTGATATGTTCCTTTGAGAAGGATACAGAAAAGCTAAGCAAGGGGAGATAGGAAAGTGGAGAAGCAGATGAATCATTCTCCTCTATATTTGGCTAATTTGCTCATTGGCATTGGCTGATGTGACTGCTGGGATCCTGACTTTCTTCTTCTAGGGCTTTTCATTCTCTGTTAATTAGGACATTGGAAGAATTGTCATGATAATTATAGTGTCTAGACTTGGGAAACTATAGAAGGCAGTAAGAGAATCTTTAATTGCAGAGTTGAGAAGACACATGAAGATGACAGGATTTTGAAAGTCCCTCCAGAGAATAATGCTGTACTGAGCTGAGTTTCTCAGGATTGTCTTGACACCATCTCTTATGCAAAGGGGCATCTTTGTGTTTTGTCTGAACACTTGGAGTTCTCAAAATTCTCATTTCTGCTGGAGGTGATGCTTAGTGCTAGGACGCTTGCTACAGGCCCCGAGTTCAATCCCTAACCCTCTCCCCCATCACTGCCACATAAAATCTTATTTCTTCAAGAAGATTCTAAAGACTGGAGAGAAAACTGTGTTTCAATGCCCTGGTCTTTGTCAGTTTTGCCTTCAGGAAGTATCATTGAAAAGGATGTAGAGACAGGTGCTCTCAGTTTTTAGACTAAAAGATATTAACTGTTTTTTAGAAAAAATAAGGAAAAGTGATTAGGCATGGAAGTCCCCTACCTTGCCAAGTCTAGTCATTATATTTTTCCCTTCCACAATTCCATTTCATGTTTTTTCAGCTGGTTGCTGGAAGAATTGAGCAGAATATTTTCTTATGCAACATCTAGTGAAGCCCTGTCTATTGGTATTTAATCAAATAGGAATCCCTGTTAATCAATATCTCTCCACTTGGAGATGACAAAATGATAGATGTTCATAATGATGCCTGGAGTGTGCAAAGCTATCCCTAATTATCTTTTAATTTTCCCAAATGAAAGTATCATTTGTTTCTGTTGATTATGTGTGTAAAACTAACTACCTTATTGTAAAAATTCAACATTGAAAAATGGAAAAGTTAAAAATCCCTTTGTAAACGGCTCACCTCATAGTTAAGCTCCCAATTATCAAATTTATAGATTAGTATAGATTCCCTGGAAAATATGATGCAAAATATGTTTATACAAATGAGATCATATTATTCATACTGTTACCTTTTTACTTTGTCATAAAGTTCCATTTCAAATAAACTTTGTAATGGTTACATTTTGTTCTATAGTATTGATTCATCATAAATAATTTCTCTAAGCATTCATTAATTATTATTAGGCTACTTCCTATTCTTTGCTATTATATTCAATTCTCCAGTGACATCTTCACAGTGCTCTAATTTTTTTAAATGATAAATTATATTCTTTTAAATTATTGAATACATAGCTTATGTACAATAAATTTAAATCTTTAGAAGTATACAATTTGATAAGTTTTGACAAATGTATCCACCATGCAACTACCACATAGAGCTATGGGAAGTTTCCATTACCTCAAAAAGTGCCCTCATGCCCCTTTGAAGTCAAAATCCATCTCTATTCCTGGCACCAGGTAACATTGCTCTGCTTTCTATTACTATAGGCTAGTTTATATATTCTAGAGTTTTATATATGGAGAATGTACATTTTTTGAGTCTGGCTTCTTTTACTTAGCATAATATTCTTCTCTTTTCTGTTTTTGTGATGCTAGAGATCAAATCCAGGGCCTTGTGCATGCTAAGCAAGCTCTATACCACTGAGCTACATCTCCAGCCCTAGAATAATGTTTTTAAGATTTATCTATGCTGGGGCTGGGTATATGGCTCAGTTGGTAAGTGCTTGCTTTGCATGCACAAGGCCCTGGGTTCAATCCCCAGCACAAACAAACAAACAAACAAAAAAATCATGCTGTTATGCTTGCTGTTGCCTTTATCAGTAGTTCATTTCTTTTTATTACTTAGTAGAATTTCATTGTGTGGATGCACTACAATTATTTATTCATTTGCTTGTTGATGGATATATGGAGTGCTTCCAATTTTTGCTACTATGAATAAACTTACTATGAACATTTGTGGAAAAGTCTCTGTATAGACATAGTTTTAATTTTTCTTACATATAAACTTCACAAAAAAATTTTCAAACTTTTTCAGAGGTCATGCCATTTTATTTTCCTATTATCAGTATTAGAGGTCCAGCTAGTCTATATATCTAATTTTAATTATTCTATATTGGATGCATAGTAATATATCATTATGACTTCAATTTGCATTTCCATGACTAAGGATGTTGAACATCTATCACAAGCATTTGACCATTGATATGCTTTATTATGCATCTGTTCAAATATGTTGCCCATTTAAAAAATTAGGTTGTTGGGACTGGGGATGTGGCTCAAGCGGTAGTGTGCTCACCTGGCGTACATGTGGCCTGGGTTTGATCCTCAGCACCACATACAAATAAATATGTTGTGTCCGCCGAAAACTAAAAAATAAATATTAAAAAATTCTCTCTCTCTCTGTAAAAAAAAAATTAGGTTGTTGTATCCTTATTCTTTTGTATTTTAGATACATGTCTTTGTCAGATATATGCATTCCAAATATTTCTTCCAAAACTTGTGTTTTATTTTTTTAACAATGTGGAAAAGCAGTTAATTTAAATAAAGTCCATTAATTTTTTTTATTTTAAACATTTTATTTTATTTTAAATATTTTTTAAAACAGAGATAAAGATGGGGAGGGAGAAAGAGAGAGAGTATGTAAACAGTGGTCAGTATAGTTTTACTGATGAGTGCAGACAAAATTTCAGTTACCTTGAAAATTGTCAACTATGAGTTAGAGTTTAAAAAGACACCTTGAAAAAATTGCCTTAGATAACAGAATTTGCTGTATTTATGTGTCCTCATGACTCTGAAATTTAAATGCCATCTTAAACCTTTGTTTTAAAATGTGACTTAAGTGGGAAATGTAGAGGAAAAGAAATATATTAGAACTTTACTGACCATTCATATTAGAATATCATTTACCAAAATGAGTAATCTACAAGAATGAAAACACAGGGCTGGGATTGTGGCTCAGTGGTACAGTGCTTGCCTGGCATGTGTGAGGCACTAGGTTCAATTCTCAGCACCACATATAAATAAATGAATAAAATAAAGATCCATCAACATCTAAAAAATATTTTTTTTAAAAAAAAAGAATGAAAGCACAGTTCTTTCAGAAAGATCACACTCTCATGTGCAGGCACATTGCACACACACCTGCAAGACCCTTTGTAACTGTGATGTTGAGACTCCTAAAGAAGGGAAAGGAGGTTGTCTAAAGTCAGAATGATGATAAAAGCACTGAGTGCTAACTATATGTCAGGCACTGTGCTAAATGGATTATTTCATTTAATCCTCACAACAATGGCCTATGAAACATACCATTATTATCCCCCTTTATAGATAAACTATCTCAGAATGAAACTTGTAAAAGTTCACTTTGGCAGAGATGGGATCCAAACCCTGGATGTACTTGTGTTCATGTGCTGTAGTGTCCATCCACTACTCACATGTTTTTTGAGTTTCCATTGGTACATTGAGAAATATTGTATATCAATGACAAAATTAATCTAGAAATGTAAACTAAATTGTTGTACATAAAGATCATTTAACAGTCAAATCAATATTCTGATTTCCCAGCTTGTCCATCAATACTTTTGTTATACCAATGCTTCTATGCTATTAATAGATCTATACTAACCATCTATTATCTCTCTCTCTTTCTTTGTCTCGCTTTTCAATGTTGGGGACAGAACCCAGGTACTTGTGCATACTAGGCAAGAGTTCTACTACTGAGCTACAACCCCAATCTTATTCTTTATCTTTAAATATCTTTTCTATGACTATCTCATTATTCTTATTAGGCATTCATTTGTTGTGAGTATAAACTATTTTGAGATTTGTTTCGTTGCTGTTGTTTTTATGTGTGTGCATTGGACGGTACAGGGTGTTTGTGTTTGCTGGGGATGGAACAAAGGTCCTTGTCTGTGCAAGCCAAGTACACATTCTACCATGGAGCTATGTCCCCAGTCCCATTTTGAGATTTTTGAATATTTCAGCCTCAAGAAGAATTTTTACAATTTGGAATTTAATTTTAAAGCTTAAATTTGCCATTATTCTTAAGAAAAAAAAAAAAAAAGAAGATCCTAGTATTGAACTTTCTAACTGATAAGGTATTAGGTCGATTTGAAGTGGCTAAGGGAACAAAGCACCATGTAACCGGCTCGTGGACGAAAGAACAACCAATCAGGTGCCCACAAACAAGCAGTGATGGTGTCTCAACCACCTGTCAATTGGTGGGGTTCTCCTGATGAATCCTGGAAGGACATGGATCTCAGCAAGATCCCCCGACCAACCCCAGGAGGACAAGAGACTCTAAAAACCTCCCTTTCCTGTCCCAAACCCTCCCTTCCTGCTCCAAACTCAATAAAATTCCAATCCAGCTGAGCCTGGGTGTGATTCCCTAGTACCTGCTCTGTTGGACTGAAGGGTCTCTCCCAGAGCGAATCTCAATAAAGCCTTGTTCAGCAGCTTTTAACCTGCCTCCTTTTGATCACTGGTGCCTGACCTTATAGAAGGTACAGCTTACAAGACAAGAATCTGAAAGGATGGACAGAAATTGCTAAGGGAGATTAGGGCTGTCCCTCATAAACAAGAAACTTTGCTGAGTCACAGCTAAAGATACTCAATGGAGGCATGCAGAAGTGAGCCCTCAGTGCCTCACAAAGCTGGTTACATTTTCAGATGGGACTCAGAGACAGTTACAGTTATAATACATTAGTGCCAAGGTTTTGAAGGTTGCCTATGAAGGGAAAGTGAGGAAGAGAGGCGGGTAAGCAAGAAATGAAAGATGAGACCAGGCAGAGATACACATGAGAGTTCATTTGTCAGAGCTGTTACAGATGGCCATTATAGGACGTGGAAGAGGACTTCTTCCTCATTACTTTGCATTTTTAAAACTACATGAATAGTCAAGTATACTCTTAACATTTTCCTTTCTGATTTCCTGAAGCAAACAGCAATAAACAAATTAAACAATAGAGAAAACATTTCTTTTGCTTCATTAGTGGACTAAACATCATAAAATTACGACCTTTCTCCCCTGGTAATTCATACCAATATGACAGGACATAAGAAGGCTCTGGGGAGAACAGTGTATTATGTAAACAGGAACATCTACTAACTTCTTTTGTAAAAGAGATCTCTCATTTCTAGGGCCAGGACACATGTTTGTCAAAAGAAGCTGCCATCTGTATCAACTCTCTCTCAGGCAGCCTTGGGGTAAGGGTGGGGAGAGAGGAGAAAAGGGTAATTCCCAAAGTTACAAGTTTTGTTCACTGATCCCAGCCTTAGCAGGTAGATCCTGGAAAAAGCAGGTCTGACTCCATCCCAGTGGCAGTCCTCGTCTTCCCAGCCTACCCTCCTCTCTAGTTTTTCTTTTCATAATTCCTGAAAAGGATGTGGTTGGAGGAAGGTGATTGGAGTGAAGCAAAAGGAAAACAGCTTCTCAAGACTTAGGGTGGGGTATGTGTCAGAAGGCTATTGGGAGTAACCTGTGTGTGTTGGTGAGGGGTAGAAACCAACAGACCTGAGAGTTCCAAAAATTTCTGAAAGAGTGAAAGAGGAGAATGAATGGTTACAATGAGTAGGAAGGAGCCACATACTCCCATGCCTTAGGCATGTAATAAATTTTGTGTTCTTTTTCCTGTTAAAATAAAGTGTAATGGGCAGAAAATGCCACAGGCTGAAATATACACAATAAAATGACTTGTTTTCTTACACTAATGCTTTCACTTATTTGCTGAGTAATCTTGGACAAGTACCTTCAGTTTACCAGGTCTTCTTGTCCTCAGCTGAAAAGTTGGGAATAAAGGCAAATGATCCCCAAATACATTTCAAGACTTGACAACTTCACCTCCCCTCTGTGATTCTTTTAGTTCTGCCTGCCTCATTCAAGACAATGCTGAAAGCACAACATGTGCTTTAGGCAGGGATCTGTTAAAAATGATCAAGGGAAGTTTCTGTTAAATTTAATCATTTTCCTATAATCATGCAGTTCTTTTAAAACAAGGAAGAGAATTGTATCAATCTGAGCAATCTACTTTTAGAAATATTTGGTAGCAGGAAGCCACTGATAGATCAAAAGAATTGTTTCCTTCTCCTAAAGGAGCCAATGTAAGTTCAAAACCATAAGGCAGATGCTCCCTCCCTACCCCCCACCCCACAGGGTTTTGCTATGTTGTCCAGATTGGCCTTTAACACCTGGGCTCAGGTGGTCTTCCCACCTGAGTAAGTAGCTGGGACTACAGGTTGTGTGCCTGGCTTTACTTTTCCATTTTTAAAGCTACTAATATACCCACTGTAAGGAATGATGATAAAACCATAGGAAAGGTGAAGTAAGTTTCCCTGTCAAGAGAGAAGAGGAAACCTAAAGGCAGTTATCTTCTACTGAGGCTCCACTGAAATACAAGTAGACATGTACAGAAAAAAAAAAAATCAGTATGGGGCTGGGGTTGTGGCTCAATGGTAGCACACTTGCCTGGCATGTGTGAGGCACTGGGTTCGATTCTCAGCACGACATATAAATAAATAAAATAGAAGTTTATCAACAACAAAAATAAATTTTTTTTTAAAAAAATAGTATGTATTGGGGAGATATAGAAATAGAAACCAGCAGGCTGGTAATTTCAACCAATTTCTAAAAGAAAGTGAAAGTGGAAAGTGAATGGTTAAAATGGACAGGAAGGAATCTAATACTCCTGTGTCTTAGGCATGTAATAAATTTCCTGTGTTCTTTTTCCTATTAAAATAGAATGGGCAGCCAGCTGGGTGTGGTGCACGCCTGTAATCCCATTGATTTGGGAGGCTGAGGCAGAAGAAATGCAAGTTCAAGTCCAGCCTCAGCAACTTAGTGAGACCCCAAGCAACTCGGTGAGACCTTGTCTCCAATAAAATACAAAAAAGAGCTGGGGATGTGGTTCCGTGGTTAAGCAACCCTGGGTTCAATCCCTGATTAAAAAAAAAAAAGTGAGCAGAAAATACTACAAGCTGGAGTACACAAAATAAAATGACAATTAGAAACTTGAGGAAAAAAGTTTGAGCAATTAAGTCACAAACTGTACATGGAGCAAACTATGACCAGGAATAAAAATATCTCTTTCTTGAGGTTTATCTGACATTTTTTCTTACAATTGAGATGTGGTTATTGGTTCTCTAGTGAAGACCACAAAGGTAAAGTGCCATTTTCGTTACATTCGACCAAGAGTATATACTATACCTGACTTATCATTGTTGACGTTGACCTTGATCACCTTGTGTTTGCCAGGCATCTCTGATATAAAATCACTTCCTTCTCCTCCCTTGGCATAGTTTACTCTTGGAAGGAAATAGATAGGTTTTTAACTTCTAAAGTCAACCTAAAGATAAAGCAGAGAATGATTTTTTTGTTTTAATGGCTACAGCATACAATGCAAATGTTAACAATTTTGTTAGTGGCAAAGTGTAGCTGGAAAAAAATGAAAAGCAGAGGAAGAGTGGAGGAATGGGAAGAGGAACCACTACTTTTATTCTATAAAACAGAAATCCACAAATACTATATTAAAAGAAGTAGAAATTTGAATATTTATTTAAAAATATAAAAGTTTAGGCTAAGTGCGGTGGCACATGCCTGTAATCCCAACGTCTGGCATAGGGGAGCTGAGGCAGGAGGATCATGAGTTCAAAGCCAGGCTCAGCAATTTAGTGAGGTGCTAAACAACTCAGCCCAAAATAGGGCTGGGGATGTGGCTCAGTGATCGAGTGCCCCTGAGTTCAATCCCCTGTACACCCCCCCCAAAATATAAATAAATATATATAAACATATATTATATGTACATATAATAGAGATATATACATATTATATATAATTATATAATATATGATATATAGACAATTGTATAATATATAACACATAATGTATGCACATATTATATGTACATATGATATATATTATGTATACATATTATATATTTTATATGTCATATTTCCTATGGGGAAATAAAATACTATATATATATATATATATATATATATATAAAAGTTTAGTTCCTATGGGGAAATAAAATACTATTGTTGCATTGAAAGCAGAGAGGAGGAAGGTAGGATGTGATGCATGTCCATTTTCATACTGTGGAATCTACTAATGCCAACTACATTGGTAAACCAAGAAGAAGAGATATAGAGTACGGTGGAAGTAAATACTATTATTATTATTATTATTTTAAGATAGATAGAATTTTTTAATATTTATTTTTTAGTTTTCGGTGGACACAACATCTTTGTTTGTATGTGGTGCTGAGGATCCAACTCTGGCCGCACGCATGCCAGGCAAGCGCGCTACCGCTTGAGCCACATCCCTAGCCCGGAAGTAAATATTATTGATCTCACACCAGATAAAAAAGAGGTTTCCTTGCAGATAAGCTAAAAACTGGACCAGGTGGGGGAAAACCAGCTACTTTTCACTGGAGCTCTTTCATTCTATGTGATTTTCTACCGAATGCACACAATTATTTGCTTTTAAACAAAAGATGAACTAGGCATAGTAGTGTGTGACTCAAGTCCCTGCTACTCAAGAGGCTGAGACAGGATTACTTGAGCTCATCCTGGGGAACATAGTGAATCCCTTATCTTAAAAAACAAGCAAACAAAAACACAAAACAACAACAAACAGCCCCAAAAGATGATGTCTAGGGTGTTTCTTCAGTTATACAAGCAAACCAGCCCACTGCCTAAACTACATCCACACAAACCACTTTATAATGTGGTGTTTTGTTAAGGCAGTCATCTCACTTCTATGAGAGTGAAAGATGTAATCTTCTTAGGTCTTTGATTTGAAGGAAAGTCATTTGAAAAATAACTCCTTTTGTTTCCCTTAGATGACAGATTAGAAAGATTTTAGGTGCAGAAGAGAAATTGACCAAAAGATTCATCAAATTGTCTCTGGTTGAGAAGTATTGGCAATCAGGGGAAATCCTTTGTGTATTTCCTGTGTTTAGCATTTATACAACATGTTTCAAGTTTAAAAGCCCTTTACTGTCATTAGCTAATTATCTCCCAAGGGCTGCAGGGTAGTTACAGGGAATCAAGCCAGCTTTTAGAGCTGCAGGATGTACACGTGTCTGTACCAGCCCTGACTCAGGGTGCAGTTGTTTTCCCATTTCTCAACAGATCAATCAGGGAATGTGTGGTTATTCAATCTTTTAACAGACTTGACATTTTCTCAAGTACAAGTTACTAAAACACAAAATAATTTATTTCAAATAGCACCTCTTAGAATGTCTTGAAAATAGTTAAACACTGATGACTGTGTTCAGAATCCTTGAAGTGTTCAGAATCCTTGAAGTGATGCTTGAGTATTGGTGCTTACTAAAAAATGCCCTGGATTCCACAGTGACTCAAATGGCCACTGGAACACCCCATCCCCCATCTTAACTATGTCTCCACAATAGTAAGTACAGTATTTGACTAAAGACAACTTTTAATAGATACTAGTCATTAATAAATACAGCATCTTATTTTATGTCAAATACATATTTTCTATTATCAAAGTGCTCAAGAAATTTGGAGAATGTAGAAGAATAAAACATGCCTGTGTATAGAAAAGGTCATTACAAATAGAATCACTATTCATGTTTTGGATTTTTTTTCTATTTTATTTCTATACTTTATCTTTTAAAAAATTTTTAACATAGCAATGATCCAATTCCATATGCAATTCTGTATTTTCCTTTTCAAAATTTATCATTCTAATAAATAAGCATTTTGCATTGTTTCATGCTTTCAAAGTCATCTCTAAAAATGAAAGCTAATGAAGGCAAATGGGAATATTTATATTTATGATTACACTTTAATAGAAATACAGGTACCTGCAGAACATAGGCCCACATGAGTATTCTCTACCATGGTGTTTATTTGAGAACCTTCAGATCACCAGAATCTAGAACTTGTGCCCAAATTCTGTTGTCTACATTTGGTGTATGGTGCCCTCTATTGGCTATTCTAGGACTGTGCCCTTTTCTGTTGTAAACTATATCATCGGGAAGGACTCTACAAGTGGTTTAAATTGCATACCTTTGTGTTTAAATGTTATATGTCTGTATTATTATTTCTAGATATTGCCTTAATGTATAATGGAACTATATAAATACAGGATCTGGCTGTAGGTCTTTTTATTTTTTATTTATTCAACACACATCAACAACCTACCATGTGCCAGATATGCTTCTAGGCGTCTGGCGATACGAAGATGAAATCTTTGCTTTCATGGGGATCATTATTTGCTGGGAAAAACAGGGCCAAGTGCGTTGACCTGTTCAACAAGCCTGGGACATCCAAACGGAAGAACTTGATTTCTTGTAGACCCCAGTGCAGTCGACAGATGTCACAGCCAGCTTGCTTTCAATTTACTTGGACAATTAAAATTTGTGGCAGACTAAAACACATTAGTAGTATAAAACGAATGGCAGTAAATCATAGTTTTAACTGAATCCCTAAAAGAAAATTAACTTCATTTTCCAAAAAGAGCGTACTTTATATAATATGTAGATGAGACAGGAAAGTAACTGTTACATTTTGAAAGCACCTGTGCATTTGGAACTTCACCCTGCTTTCTTGGGAAGGAAATTCATACAAAGCTGTTTGGTTTTTCTAATTTGAGGAAGGCCTGGAGCATAGGGCAAAGCATTCATGATCACTTCTTTTCCTAAGTAGTTCTCTTTGACCACATTATGCAGAATGATGTGAAACCATCGGTCATTTCTTTTTTAAACCTAGGACTCTGATGATGATATTGGGTCTACAAGGTTGGCTTCACATACCAATAGACCTATGCCTGACTGTATAATATTTATCATGAATACGGAGCGTGTAATTGCTTGTTGTGTACTGTTGGGTAGATTATTTGACTTCTCTTCAGTTTTCCTCCTTTGAAAAAGGGTACAACCTACTTCATTGTAAAGATCAGAAATAAGGCACATAACAGGGTGTTCATCAAAATTTCTGGAACACAATTAGCTGCTCAGTAAAGCATAGTAAATACTTCAAAATGATAGATATACAAGTTTGGATTCTGGAACCAGCCTGGCTGGGCTGGAATCTCTGCTCTACCCTTTATCAGCTGTGTGACGTTGGGCAAGTAGCTTTACCTGTCTTGGTCTCAGTTTCCTCACTGGTAAGTTGGGGATGTTATTAGCCACTGCATCATAGGGTTTTTCAGGTGGCTAAAATGAGTTAATATATGTAAAGTGCCTTTAAAAGCATATTTATATTATAGGGCTTAATAATGGTTAATTATTTTTATTGCTATTCCTTTCAACTGGCAGAGACTCCCACACCTTTTTGAAGTTCTATATTAAAACCTGGGAGAAACACCTTGTCATATGTATAAAACACATTCCACCGCACACCATCATACTAGTTGATTTCAGTTTTCCATTGTATGGCCCTGTAACCAACTCTCCTTTGATAAGTCCTTCGAGTCTTCAGTGGGAATTACTTTTAAGTTTGACTGCTTTGCTGTAAGACAGTAATTCTTAAGTCTTGAGTTTATTCCTTAACTGTTTCTGGATTCCATAAAGAACATGGGAATAATAATTACTTGGAGGCAAAATAGGAAAGCATTGTGAAAACTGGTCTCAACTCTACTGTTACTCTCCAAAATAATTGTATAATGTAGTAGTTTCCTTTTTCCTTTCTTTTGCTTTTTGGTGGTGCTGGGGATTGAATCCAGGACCTATGTACATGTGACACAGGCACTCTACCAACTAAGCTATATCCCCAGCTCCAATGTAGTTTTGTGCAGATGAATCTCTGGGCAACCAATTTCAGTCAAGTCTTTTTCTCAGTAGTGATTTAGTGAATGCTCCTCTCCCTCAACATATGTAGTGTCAGTGTGCTACGTATAGGCCACCTAAAGGGCACAAAGAAGGGTTTTCACATTCAAAAAGGATAAGCAAGGAGCTACAGAAAGATATAACTAGCTCACTCACTATAACAAGAATCCGACTGTGAAACTGCTAATAAGTTTACATAAAGTGAATGAGACTCTGATTGGGGAGAGGTTTAAAAAGAGGCCACATTTATAGTGAACCTAAAACACAGAAGGAAGCAGCAAGTTATCTCAGCAATAGCAGCAAGGTATAATTTGAGCAAAGGCACAGAAATGTGAAAATACAGAGTTTGTTCAGGGAACAGCTGATGGTGCTGGTTGTTGAAACAAAAGTTATATAGGCAGAAGGGTTAAGAGTTGAGGAACAAAGTTCTCTGTGTCCTCAAGGAGTCCATTCAGTGAGTTCTCTTCAGGTTCGGGGGTGGAGCTTCTCTGACAACTCCCTCAGGAACAGGTCCTACGTGGGACCTCTATTTCCTCCTTGTCCCTGCAGTTTGTTTTTGATCTCAGCCCCCATATCTTTTGCTACTCTGCAAAGTAAAAAACAAAACAAAACAAAAACCCTCTTTTATTTTTCCCATTAGACTTTGTTGCTCTGGGATTTATGAACCTGTTACTCATTGTAATTTTGTATGTTTATGTCTTGGGCTGGGAATTGATCCCAGGGCCTTGTGCATGCTAGTCAAGTGCTCTACAACTGAGCCACACCTCCAGCTTCCACCTGTTGTAAATTATATGAAAAACAAAATGGCATATGACTTTGTACAAAAGATTGAGATCTTAGGGTAAAAGTGTGTGAGTCTAGCAAAGTGGGAATCAGGTAGTCCCGTTTAGACTCTCCACAGTAGGGGTGGTAGGGGTGAACAATGACAATGAAGTGAGAAAATGATGCTTGGCATATAGGTGGTGCTCAATTAGTATTTGTTGAATAAGTGAGTCAAGGAAAAACTTGATGGCCTCTTGTGCATTAACTGCAAGGTATCTTTGGGGTATGACCATCTGTGAAAGAACATTTCCTATTTGGGAAAGAGGAAGAAAGGGGCAAAGAGCTATATGTATCCTGGCTGTCCATGTGATTATGGCCAGGCTTCCTCTGGAGTTAAGAATTCCTTGTCTGGCAGTTTTCTTTTTCAAGGGAGATGGGTGTGTGTGTGTGTGTGTGTGTGTGTGTGTGTTACATAAAATATAGTGACCCAATGTTTATTTCCTTCTAGTCATGGTAAGATCTGAAGATTTTAGGTTATAAGACCATTCCTTTACCAGAGGAAGCTGTGGGTAAAAATGAAAACAAGAAAAAGATTTAAAAACAGGGAGTGGAGAGCTCAATTTTACTTGGCAAACATGTGTTTGGTACTAAGGATACAAGAAGACTTTTAGGGGGGTACTGGGGATTGAACTGAGGGTCTCATATGTGTTCATCCAGTGTTTTACCACTGAGCTATATCTCCAGCCCCAGAAGACTATTCTATAAATAAAGAGCTTTGATTGTGGAAAGTTGTAACACCAGAGTACTTGATGCATGGGAGACAATGCTGTAACAGAGAGCAAAGCCACCAGCAGCAGCCACCCTTATAGGTTTGTTGGGAATGCATACTCTCTGACCTCATCTCAGACTGACTGAATGTGAATCTGTTTTAACAAGTCCGTAGGTGAATAACTTGCATAGTAATACTTGAAAGGTGCTGACCAAGAGGGCAGGGATGATGTCTGGAAATGTTTCCTAGAAAAGGTAAATCCTGAGCTGTGTTTTGAGGATGCCTTGATTTAACCAGGTGATGTTCCAAGGAGAGACAACAATGTGAGCAAAAGTTCAGTAGCATAAAAAAGCACAGGGATGTTTTGGAAGCCAGTAGTCTAAAACTGCTAATTAAAAGGAATAGTGTGGGAGAGAGAAGGGGGAAAATAAAGGGAGATAGTGGAGGTCAGGCTGTGGCCAGATCTTGCTGCACATGTTCTAGGTTAAGGAGCTTTGACTAGACTTAAGCCATGCTAGAGATGTGTAATGACATGTTCAGGTTTGCTTTTAGATCACTGCAGGCTGAGGAGGCTGAAAACAGGAGAGGCTGAAGGACAGAGAAATTAATTAGGAAGCTAAGGCAATAGATGCATACAGAGATAATGAGAGTTTTAACTCAAGTAATGGTAGTGGGGATGAAGAGGAGGGGACAGCTTTAAAAAACTTTAGGAGGTAATGAATAGATGAAAGACTTCAGTATGGATTGCAGGTGGGAGGCTGGGAGAAGACTGAGTGTTAACTGGATGACTCGCAGCCTTCTGGCAGGTATTAGTGGGTGGTTGCTCATGATGCCACTAGTAGATGAAAGAATAAAGGAGGATGAGCAGGTTTGAGGAGGGAAATTATGAGTTCAGTTTTAAACATGCTCAGCTCAGGTGAATAGAAAACATGTACAGGAGGGGTAAAAAGAAGAAAACAAATAATGGGTGGAGAACAGGATGAGTCAATCAAGGTGGAGAAGGAAAATGATGAGAAGGAAACAATGCTTTGTTCAGATATGGAGCTACAGTAATAATACATACCTGCGAATTTTCCTTCCAATTCACTTCCAGTTCAAAGGAGGCTGCCCGCTTTGACTAAAGCAAAGTCTCATTGGTGGTTTCCTATGTGGTGATGAATTCATTGTTGCCACCATTTGCTCTGTGGGGAAAAAAAGTTTCTAACGTGAGGTTCAAGACATTCCAGGGTCAGAATCACCAAAACAGCTGCCCCCCCCCCCCATATTGCCCCATGGGTAACTTTGCTTATGTCCCTAACACTGTTTCCAAAGTGGCAATAATACAATACTAATATATGTGTGTGTGGGTTTGTGAGGGCCATTCAAGTTCTGAATTACTCGTGCCACAAATCTAACCCTGAGAACTTTTACAGTTCTTTTAATTGCACCTTAAAATTCAGAATCATTTGGACCATTTCCATAATTGTTTTCTGTTCAGTAATCTGTTCTTCTGCGCACGTTCCAGACTTCTGTGTCTCCAAGGCAGAAACTTGAGAAGTACTTAAAAATTTTTCTGATCGGTCATCACTAGCCAATAAAAAGCAGAAGGTTGGCACGTGGTTTTATTAGTTCGGGCAGGAGGAAGATGTTCCCACCAGATCCTTTCGCTTTTGCCAGGTTCAAACATGGCGGGCCACAGCCAGCCCTTCCAGAACACTCAGCTCACTTTCCAGCAATCCCCTCCAGTCTTTGGCGCTCGTTTTTCACCTTCCGTCACGCTCGGTAGCTCAGGGTGTTTAGAGCATGACAGCGACCCTGCTTCACGCCCCACGCAGAGGCCCGCCCATCACCCCGCGCCAACCAATCGCAGACCGCGCTGCTGCGGCAGGCAGCGCCGGCCCGCCCCGCCCCCAGCCTCGCTGTGGCCTGCGGCTTCCCCGTCCGGTAGCGCCGCTTTTGGTCGCGTGAACTGGTCTAGTGGGACGGTAGGTCGCGAGCTCTTGCTGCGGGCTGCAGCTCAACTATTCCCGCCGTGGTCGTCAGCCCGGCGCCTCCGCCATGGACTTCGAGGACGGTAAGCACCGCCTCGGGCTGGTGGTCGCGGCATGCGGGAGCGGGGTGGCCTGTGCTGGGGGTCTGTTTACCGTCTCAAGATGGCCGTGTGGGCTTTGTTCTGCCGGCCCGGAGGCCACCCGCCCTCCGCGGGCCCAGCGCCGGGACTTGGCCTCCTTGTCTACCCGCGCGCCGCTATTCGGTCCGCCGGGTGTCCACTGCTAGCGGGGATCTGAACGGTCCGTGCCGATCTCGTGCCAAGAAGGAAGAGCACAGAGCGCGAGGGCCTCGGGGTTCGGGGCCCGGAATCGCCCTGCCCCCCTGGGCGTGCAGATTGCCTCCACTCCTCCAACTTCCCGGCCTCGGGCAGCAGGGCCAGCGGGCCGCCCCAGCGTGGCTCGCTTTGGCCCCAAGGGGCGGTGACCGAGATCGCCCGTTTAGTTAATCCTCAACCTGGGTGACTTCTTGCTAAATGCAGTTTCCAGAAGCTTGTACGCGGTGTTGTTCCTGGTTGACTTAGTTCAAGATGAGTTTGAAGGGCGTCATATTTAGGTAGATATTTATACCGAACGAGAAGCAGTCTATTTCCTGGTTAGCAAACTGGGATATTTCATCACCCTAAACTACCTAGACGTAAATACCTAATAGGCAGTAAATTTGTGAACCAAAGCACTTTTTTTTTTTTTTTTAAAGCTTGTGTTAAGTCAATCAGAATTCTGGCACAGGAAGCATAAGACGCCCTTCACATCAGTACACAGCAGCCTGTGTTGGATTTACTGATTAAATAAACGGGATTTTTACAAGACCTTTCAGTCATCTTTGACGCCAGTTCACAGGGTCACATAGTAGAATTATTGTGGTTGTCCTCAAATCTTGTCCAACTTTTATAGGACTTAGCATCAAGATAAAATGGTATGTAGTGACATCATTAAGGAGACATGGGAAAGAGTTTATATTATTACACGGAATTAATCCTGAGTAACCCGGCACTTATAAATAAAACCAAATCACTAGGAATTGTATGCATTCAATCCCACCAAAAACTGATCTTTAACATTGAATGAACTTTTGATCTTTTGTTTTCATACGACAGATAGTTAAAACTGCCAAATCTAAGTATGGGAAAAGTGATAGAATAACTCTTTTGTTATTGTTTATTTCTTTTCACCATATGCCTACAGTTATAAAGTGTTTGTAATTGCCCATCACTGCTCATCCTCAGCCACCTTGCTGTATTTACAAGATGGAATTTGAGTTAAAGGGTTTATCTGAATATAATCCTGTGTACTGTTGTAGTGTTCTTTTGTATCCAAATGACCCTTGAATTGAATTCTATTCTTTTCATCACTTGTAAACTTAAGTAAAGAATTTAACTTTGTGAAATTAGTTTTTGACAAAGAAATTGGCAATATGGTTTTTTGTGATGGTACATCTTGGGTAGATGTAGCACAAACTCAAATATGCATTTCTCTGATAAAATCTTGAAATCTTTAGAGAGCAAATTAAGTGATAAAAGAAATATTAACTTTGAAAACAATTTGTTAACATAGAATCAATTCTCAGATGTATCTGATTTTTACATTTTTGATACATAATATGTCTGCCCTTTTGTTACTTAATATAAATCAATACTAAATCCCCTCTTTTGACTGTTATCAGGTGTTACAAACTAATTTTTACATTGGCATAACTTGGATGATGAACCTGTCATTGGCTAGGTAGTGAAGAACATGAATACATGTTTTCCCAAATGGATATTGGTAATTATTTGTGCCCCAGCTGTTCAGATAATTGAGTCAATGGCATTTAAAAATCGTGTTAATAGATGGATTTATAAATTTGGGTTTTTGTAAATATTGCACTAATTCCTTTTTGTTAAATATGTCTTCATAGATTACACACACTCTGCTTGCAGGAATACTTATCAGGGCTTTAATGGTAAGTATTCTCTTTCATTTGCTATTAAAATTGTTGAGGGAATGCATTTCGTTTTTTTCTTTCATATCCATAAAAGTAAAGAGGCAATGGAAAAAGCCAGTCCCACCTTATTTCAAACATTGTTTTGGCTTGTGATTTATTAGGTTTCAGTGTTGTTATACTATCATTTAGGATCAGAAAAGGTTACTCAAATTGGTTTGAATTTTTGTCTTTTTATTTATATTATGATTATTTTAACTTATTTCAAAGACACTACATTCTCAGTATAGTGGAGGTCTTTTTTTAAAATTGGTTTAAAAATAAATAAATAAGTGAATGAATGACAGTGGAATGCATTACAATTCATTATATTACACATATATATATGCATTACACATTAAATTACAATATATTACATATATCACAATTTTTCATATTTCTGTATATATAAAGTATTTTGACACCCCAATTTGTGTCTTCATACATGTACTTTGGATAATGATGTCCATCACATTCCACCATCCTTGTGGAGGTCTTTTTTTGATGTTTAGTAATGTAGATTTAGTGGATTAATGGTGTGGTTCTGTATATCTTTACAGTAATGCATCTTGTTTTTGGTGGCTGGGGGAGGGTACCAGGGATTGAACTGAGGGGTGCTCAACTACTGTGCTACATCCCCAGCCATTTTTTGTATTTTATTCGGAGACAGGGTCTCACTGAGTTGTTTAGCGCCTGGCTAAATTGCTGAGGCTGGCTTTGAACTCAGGATCCTCCTGTTTCAGCCTCCCTCCTGTCTCAGCCTCCCCATCTGCTGGGATTACCGGTGTGTGCAGCTGCATCTTGTTTTTGAGGCCATTTTTTTCTCAGTGTGTTCAAATGTGTTGGTATATAAGAGCTGCCTGGAGAAGTACATGAAAAGACTGATTGTTCATTGACATAAGCATGATGTTAGGTGCTAGCTAGATAAAATCACAAGAGAGATGTAGAATAGAATTGAATGTTAATTTGATAGTTGAGTTAAGTCCCTGCCAGGGAGGATAATAACACAAAAAAGAGCATAGAACAATTTAAAAAGATTAAAAAAGCATTATATGAAATACTTGAAGGAATGATATCCTGTCTGCCAGAGAAAGGCAAAATCCAGCTATGGTAGAGAATATAATGTGCACACAAAATAAAACTTAAGTAGATGTACTACTAAGAAGACTGCCATTTTATAGAAATAATTACCATTCAGTTTTTATTTATTATCTCTAACGATTAAGAGAAACTTTGGATTTGATGTATAAAAAAGGCTCAACATGTAGGACATAGTCAATATATATTAAATGAATGCTTAAGAATATGTTTTTGAGAGGAAAAGTGATGTACAATTACCAAAGGAAATTTAGTTTACTTCAACATAGCCACACATAGGTTAGATTGGGAACTGGAAAATTAGAAAACTTTACAAATTCAGATGCAGGGAATTTAAGACCTTAGACTTTTTTTTTTTTTTTAATATTTATTTTTTAGTTGTAGTTGGACACAATACATTTATTTTTATGTGCTGCTGAGGATCGAGCGTACTAGGTGAGCGTTCTACTACTGACTCCCAGCCCCAAGACCTTAGACTTTATTTTATTTTATTTTTAATATTTATTTTTTAGAAGTAGTTGGACACAATACCTTAATTTTGTTTATTTATTTTTATATGATGCTGAGGATCGAACCCAGGGCCTCGCACGTGCTCGACGAGCGCTTTACGCTGAGCCATAGTCCTAGCCCCAAGACCTTAGATTTTAAAGATGATGATGTTAAGAAAATTAATAGAACTTGTAAGCTGACTAATAATGGGTAAAAATTTGATAGGGTTGAGTAAAAATGAACTCAGGATTTTAAACTGAAGTGAGTAGGTCTTGTGCTTTTACCAAAGAGAGATTTGGAAAGACAGAAGACCTGAAGAATTGGATTTACAATCTAAAGAAAGGAGTTGAAATGCAAAATCATTCAGGACCAGACATTTTTTTTTCCTTATGAATGTACAATGTTACAAAAGAGATTTAATGCTGAATTTTTGTCTCTTTAATTTTAGTTCCAGTAGTGGTTCTCATCAGAGGGTGATTATTAGAGTCCTCTGGGGAGCTATTTCAAAGTATGTTTGTTCAAGTTATACCCTACACTTCATAAACTTAATTTTAGGGCAAGCTATCCCTGACTATATATGTGTTGCAAAAGTACTCTGAATGAATTATTTTGGCTTTCACCTCTGGTTAAAGACCACTAATTGAAAATACTTGAGGTCTTAGTTAATTACATATCACAGCGAGGAAGTTAACTAATTTTAGGAATTTGATTTGACTTCATTGGACAAATATTTATTTAGTGACTCCTGTGTATCAGATATTTTTCTAGGAGCTAGGACTGCAGCAGTGGAAAAAAAAAAAAAGGATAAATATTCCTTCCTGTGTGGCACTTCAGTCAAATGGTATGAGATAGAAAACAAGATTAAAAAAGTAACAAATATTGTATGTTAAAATTGCTAGGTAAAAAATGCTAGGGAGAAAAATAAGGTAGGAAAGGGGGACAGGTGTGTATGTGTAAGTTGTGATTTTAAAGAATTTGGGGAAGGACTCACAAAACAGGTGACATTTAAGCTTAGACGTACCTTGAGGGCTATCTAGAGAAAGAACTTCAGGAAATAAAAGATATGTAGGTACCCAATGAAACCAACAATATACTTCATTGTTAGCACCATATTTTCTAGCTTTCTACTGAAATGAAGTATAAGGCATCAGAGAAAATGTCAAGATACTGATTTCCTCCATACTGTTTTTTGAAAGGAAGTTATATTTCCAGCGTTTCCATGCTTTCCGTTTTGTTCATAATAACTCTTTATATAAATAGCCGATAGAAAAAGGAAGAACTTTCCAGGTAGAGGGAAATGCATGAACAAAGATAGGAGTGAGTATACTGTGCTTCTCAGAGACTTAACTGGTTTGACCAGAATAGAATATTTTTGCTGAGCAATCTTTAGACTAAGGCCAGAGAGGTGAGGTGTAGCCGGAAGGCATTGAAAATCAAAGGTAATTTACATATATATGGGAAGCTATAGAAAAGACCAGAAAGAGGTGAATAGTGCCAATAGGGGAAGAGTATTCCAGGCCTGGCAAGCTGCAAAGTGCATAAACTAGCATACACCTGTTCTAGAAAACTGCAAGGAGCCTAGTGTAGCTGGAATGCACAAGGGATGTTGAAGTGAAGAGGTAATGGGGCAGATCATATAGAGTAAATTTCCTCAACTTTGACACTGTTGACATTTTGAATTAGATAATTTTTTGTTGTGGGGCAATGTCTTGTTAGTTGAAAAGTGAACTCAGGATTTTAAACTGAAGTGAGTAGGTCTTGTGCTTTTACCAAAGAGAGATTTGGAAAGACAGAAGACCTGAAGAATTGGATTTACAGTCTAAAGAAAGGAGGTGAAATGCAAAACCATTCAGGGCCAGGCATTTTTTTCCTTATGAATGTACAGTGTTACAAAAGATATTTAATGCTGACTTCTTTTCTCTTAATTTTAGTTCCAGTAGTGGTTCTCATCAGAGGGTAATTATTAGAGTCCTCTGGGGAGCTATTTCAAAGTATGTTTGTTCAAGTTATACCCTACACTTGTTTAGTAGCATCCTTGTTCTCTGGCCCCAGTTGTAATAATCAAAAATGCTTTCAGACAGTGCCAGTGTCTCTGTGAGCCCCAAATTACCCCTGATTAAGAACCACTGATATATGACCTTTGGTTTTTTTTTTTTTTTTTTTTTTTTTTAAGGGTTTGGCTTTTATTTGGAATAAGATGGAAGCTTTTGGAGGATATTGAGCATTGGACATGATATAACTTACATTTGCCAGAATTTTTCTGCCTTTTGTCTTCAGAATAAACAAAAAGCTAGTAAAAGTAGAGGTGGGAAAACCAGTTAGGAATCTATGATTGTGAACCAAGCAATAGCATGGATTTCATTCAAATTAATAGGTCCGTTTTATTAAGTCCTGAGTAAATTGGTCTTTTATCTAACACTAATAGTAAAGAGATAAAAGAAGTGTTATTTTTTTGTGTACTCTATAGTGCCTGACATAAAAGTGTTCAGTAAATGTCAGTTATTCTATGATAGCATAGTGAAATAAAATAAACAGAATTAAAGAAAAAGGAAATAACTAAAGGGTTTAGTACCCAGAGGCAGCCACTGCTAACTCAAAAATGGCAAAAACAACAAGATTTTGTTGCTTTCTGTGTTTGACTAAACCTAGATTATATGTTTAAAAAATTTTTTTATGGACACAATACCTGTGTGTATTCAATTTAATTTATTTATTATTTTAATGTGGTGCTGATGATAGAACCCAGTGCCTCATATGTGCTAGGCAAGTACTCTATCATTGAGCTACAACCCCAGTCCTTAAGATTATATTTTAATGTGAGTCCTTAGAGGAAAACTTTTTTTATGTTAAACTTTATCTCAAAATTGTTATCTCTAGGAGAAAAACAGTTGTGTATTATACTACATACTTAAAACATTTAAGACAAATAATTGACTATTTTATTAATGTAGAAATGTGTTGCTCATACTGTGGTAGCCATTATCATAGGAAACTATTGAACACTTGAAATATGGGTAGTCTGAAATGAGAGGTTCCATGAATAAATTACGTACTGTATTTGAAGCCTTAGTATGAACAAACGATGTAAAAATCTCATTAGTGCTTTTTTATATTGCTAAATGTTTTGTACTCTGTTATATTAAAATCCATTGGTATGTCTTGTACTTTGAATGGACCTTTTTTACCATGTATGATTCTGTAATATTAGTTATTTATAAAATATTCATTTGCTGCATTATGCAGACAGGTTTTATTGTATGATATTTAAAAAACCACGTTAATACTAACAACAGTCTTATCAGAAAAACATTGAAGTATTGACACACTGTCAAACTGATAAAAATTTTTTTAATTCTAATTTTCACTTAAAGGTATGATTTTTATCATTGGCAACAAATAACATTTAGCTTTAGTTGTTTTCCTTGAAGCAACAGTTTACTTCGTTCATTTTTGAGAAAATGTTTGCTACATGCTCAAGTCTGAAAACCAGTTTTTGACTTTCAGTCTTTCTAGAAAAGAGCACTTTCCTAGTAAAAAGTGGCTAATTTAATTCATAAATGAAACACTTGAGGATGGCTTTTCTTGGAAGGATCTGGGATGTTTTGGTAGGCTGCAGAAATGGTTCATGTATACTTCCTCTTTCATTACATAGAATGTAAAAAAAATGTGGTTACATCAAAGATCATGATGTAATAAAAATAATTATTGCTTCATCAAGGGCACATTTAAGTGAAAGTAATATTTTTATTTATTTTTTTCATTGTGGGTGTGTGATATTAAGTCTGGTGCCAGCTGCTGCCTTAATTTGTGGCTGAAATGCCAGCAGTTTTACCCACCAGTACTTTGTACCTTCAATGTCAACACCCTGAAAAAGGCAAATAATGCCTTATTATTATTTATTAAAATATTTTTGACCTTGTGAATCCCTAGATTTGCTAACGGTCTTAGCGAATCCCAGGGATCAGCAGACCATTTCATGAGAATTATTCCTATAAGATATATAAAAAAATTAGTGGTCTCTCTCCTCTCTTAGAGGACCTGCCCGTCTCCCTTGAGAATGTTTCCCTTTTCCCTTTTTCTGTCTCTACTAATAAACTCATGCCTGTTTCTCTGAAACATAAGATTCTTAAAATATCAGATCCTTAGCACAAAACTGGTATTTAAGATAAGGCATGAACAATAGAATATAAGACTTAATATGATGGCACCACATAAGATATACAGGCTTTTGTAAATGGTAGAGAGACAATATCAGTAAATGTTTTATTGATCGATTATTTCAAGTAGACTTTAAAAATTAGAAGGTTTCACTAAGCAGGTGTTTGAGTGGTAGAAGAAAATGTTTCTCATATAAGCAACAGTTTGAAGCTAGACAGGAGTATGCCTACGAGATTTGGGGGAAATCATTTCACATTTCTCAAATCTATAAAATGAGAAGATTAAATTTGATAGTTTAGGTTGCTTCCAGGTTTAAAATGACAAAACTCTCAATTTTTCAGTTCTTCTCATTATTAGAAATATTAAATTATTATAAGTAATGCTTTAAAAATATAAATTCAAGTATACAAATTCACTGTTGTACCTAAAATGTGGGGAGGGTAGTAATGAGGCATTTTAAGGGACTTTATAGGAAACATTTTAAATAGTAGTTTTAATTTTAAATTTCTATAGTTAATGTAAGTTAATTTTATTACCTCATTGTATTTATTTTTCATATCAGAGGTTATGATATAGGTAGAATTGCAGTGTATTAAAATATATCTAATACCCTTGTTGTCACAACTTTTTTTAGTGTTTGTATTGCTAGAATTCATATTCATTCCCTTTATTCAAGGGAATTTGAGTGTTTGTTGTTTGTTGAGTCATTATTTATAGACATGGTGCCAGTGATTGATCCCAGTCTGTGATTTTACTTTTTAAAATATCTGTTTCAGTTAATGTGAATGGAGCTAGTAAAAAATGTAGCTGCTTCTGAGTTTTTAGACATTTGAGGAGAATTACATGCAGAAGATTAAGTACAGTAGGTTTATGTCACAGCATGCTTAGGACAAAAAATCATCTCTTTTCACTTTATTAAATGCTGATTTATCTTGAGAATAGGAATCGTGTATTATTAATTATATATGCTGTAATACCAAATATAAGACCTTATAGTAAACATAGTTTTTTTAGTCAAGTAAGTATTGGTTAAATTAAAAATAATTCTAATATAGAATTTTGTAGTTGATAATATGCTTTTCTTTGAAATACAAAGCTTTGTTAGCAAGTAGTCGTTTTGGTGTGTTCTCTTTCAATGTCTTATATTTGAGTTTAGCTTAATTAATGACAAAATTATTATCTCAGATGATTGATGTGAATATCTTGTTTTATGCCAAGTTTTCTGAAGAAAATGATATATTTTATTATTAAAGTTTCTTCATTGACTCTCTTTTAGGAATGGATCGTGATTATGGCCCTGGATCTTATGGAGGTCTGACATTCAAGGATATTTATCTAAAAATTCTTCTTTTGAGTGCCAATAAAGGTGAGCATCATTTAATTTTTTTCTTTTTAAACTCTTATAGGGATGGATCGTGACTATGGCCATGGATCCTATGGGGGTCAAAGATCCATGGATTCCTACCTAAACCAGTCATATGGCATGGACAATCACAGTGGTGGTGGTGGGGGTAGCAGGTAAATTGCTTAATCACTTGGCCAAATAATTAGACAACTATAAGATTCTGGATACATTATTTTAAGTATTCTTTAGGCATGTTATAATTCTTGAACTTTGTTGTTTAGAATTGAATAATCACCTTAAATATTTAAAGGTGTTAATGCTCATAAAAATTATCTCAGGAGCACTGCCAGACATTATTTTATGGAAAACTCAGCTAACTATTATCATTTCAATATAATAGAGTAAGATATTCTATCTTCAGCAGTGAATTCTTTTTTTTTTAACTTTTAACTCCTTACCAAAGTGTCCTGAACAACTGATACGAAAATTTGTTTCTAAAAATATTACTTGTGAAGCTTAACAGTTAAAGAAAAAATATCTTTTCAAATGTGGGGTGTTATGTAAAGTCGGAGAATGGGTTTAAATGAATCAGTTTAGCAACGTTCAATTTCTATAAAAAACATTTCAGAAAGTTTTTTTTTTTTAATTCTAAAGTAAGTTGTAAGAGCATATTGTGATAATAAGAGTGTTCTTTAAATCATATCCAGGTTATTTATTGGCAGTTACTGTTTACAAAACACTTGTTCTCCAGGTTAGGAGCACTGTATTAAAGCCTCATATACGGTACCTTCGATTACAGTCTAGATTGTATCACGGTTGATACTTTGTAAAACTTAAGTTTATCTACACACTTCAGGATTGACTGAATTTCAGGAAAGGGGGGTCTACTTTTGAGGCACAAAGCTTCCTGCTGAATATTAAGTAAAACTAGTTAGGAGACATTTGAAATCATCGTTCCTTCTGCATAAATTGAAGGATCCGGATTCCTTAATGATGGACCGAATGATGCTTACTTTTCTTCTTTCTGCTTCAAGTGTGCCACTATGATTTATAGTAGAGAAAAATCAAGAAAATGAACAGTTAACTTTTTTCTTATGTGGAAGAAGTTTTGAAATACGTAGTTGAGAAGAGGAATAATTTTTATATGACTACTAGTATTTAAAAATGAATAGCATCTTCTATTTAGTGATCTGTAATTAACTGAAGTAATGTAACACATTTAAATGCTTGGAAATGTCAGTTATTGCCCTACTATGTTGTAAATGTAATGTGTGCATAGACTGTTTCTGTAGATGTTATCGTTTATCTCATGTAATTGTGGGCCTTTATAAAACTGTGTTGTAAGATAACAAGTAATTTTTGTAATCTATGTTTTAGTTTTGTGAGAAGTAAGATGACTTTTTTTTTCTGTTGACTTAAAACATCAAGGAGACTGTGTGCTCTCCTTTTCTAGAGTAGTTTAATGTGATAATTTTCTGATAGGAAATAGTTTTTCAAATAATTGAAGACATTTTAAAATGTGTTCTTTCTCATCTGCCTTGAAAAATCATATGCAGAGGGTATATGTTGGTGATCTTTTACTTTTTATGTTTTAGTTTATGTGTTTATCCTTCTAGATTTGTTAGGTTTACTAGTCTACAAGTAAAAAGTGATTAGGGATTGATTATTCACCTTGGCCTAAGTTTGGCAGATTGTCAAAATTTTATAACCTGAGATAATTCCTTAAATTTTGATTATTACAGACACAAGGAGGCAGCTTTGTGATAATAGATTATTGGGGGTGCGAAAGGATCGCTCTCTGTCACAAATAGCCTACATCTATTTAGTCTTCAATTTGTGTCCCAATGGAAAGCCAAAACATTGTAAATGCTTTGTGATTTTCAATTTAGGGATGGTGTCAAAGAAAGTTTGAATAGTTTGTGAACTTTAGCAAATGACCTTTTCTAAGACTAGGGCTGGGCTTAAATAATCACAGACAAATCTTTTCTTCATCAAATTGAAATGCTGCTAAAAAGCAGATATTTAAGCTAAGGTATACTATTATCAATTCATATTTAGAAACTGACTCAGATAGCTTTCTATCTGGTGTCATGTTGAACTGCCCAGCCCTAATCAAGTGTGAACAAAAGTAGAACTGTGCAAATCAGTATGGTATAAATGAATTTTAGTTGATAAATGTCATCTGATAATTTGTCTTTTGAATTGTCTAACATTAGTAAGCTTACTTTTGTTTTTTCCCTTACTGTGCAACTTTTCCAGGTTTGGACCTTATGAGTCTTACGACTCCAGGTCTTCTCTGGGTGGGCGAGATCTGTACAGATCTGGCTATGGTTTTAATGAACCCGAACAAAGCCGCTTCGGAGGTAGTTATGGTGGTCGATTTGAGAGCTCCTACCGGAATAGCCTTGACTCTTTCGGAGGTAGAAACCAGGGCGGGTCTAGCTGGGAAGCACCTTACTCCCGTTCAAAATTGAGGCCTGGGTTTATGGAGGACAGAGGAAGAGAGAATTACTCTTCCTACAGCAGTTTTTCTTCACCCCATATGAAGCCTGCACCTGTAGGCTCTCGGGGGAGAGGAACGCCTGCTTATCCTGAAAGTACGTTTGGAAGCAGAAACTATGATGCTTTTGGAGGACCATCAACAGGCAGAGGCCGAGGCCGAGGAGTAAGTACAACAGAATCTTTTCAGATTCTTTTCACTAGTCAACTCTTTTAAACCCTTTCAAGACCATGGTTTTCAACTAGAATAAACACTGTTCATCCCAGTGTATTTTAAGCAAAAGCTGAGTCATAAACATAAGTTTTAGGTTGACTATAAAAGTTTTTCTAGCACCTCAGAAAATAGGTGGCAGTTTGAGATGAATGTTCATAAAATTATGCCATATCTCCCTTTATTACAAAGGTGAGGATGTTAGGTTTGGTCTAAAAGGGGTTAAAAGGAGTTGCATTTTTCCTTGTAAACACTAGCAGTTTTGCTGGTGAGACAGTTCTTGGATTATTGTAAAAGGTAACTGAACCCTTTTTGAGCTTTTGAGTAGGTTAAAGGTGCAATGTATGATAAAATGTTTATTCTTTGTTACTAAACCCTAGCAGTTAGATTTTCTTTAGAGCTCTGTGTTTCACCTTAAACACAAGAGACTAAAAGTTGGTGATAAATCAGGAGAGCATGGTGAAGTCGATGTGCATAATAGATTGTAGAATGATTTGTGGTCAGTATAATTTTGATAACTTATTGTCTTACAATATGTCCTGTTGGTGGTTGCTTTATTTCCCCTTGTGTCTCTAGCTTTACTATTGAGAAATAATTTTCTACCTATAAAATGTAAGACATGTTTATGGCTCCTTCCTAGACAGTAATATTTTGTAAATAATTACTTAAATGAGTATATATATTAGTCCTCAGGTGTTTAATTTCAGGAAATATAGAGATTATATTTTATGTTTTTAGGTTATGGGATCGATATAAAATTTTACCTAGTAAGTGTATGTAGATTTTGGGATTATTTAGTTTGATCATATTAAAGACTATTGTATTTTTGCTATAATGTAAGAATTTCTTTGGAAGGCAATTGCTCTTAATATTCTCTTTGCAGAGGAAAGTACCTGTAATAAAAAATGTAGTAGAGCACATATTTTTGACTGTTCATTAGCCCTTGGTACAACAGTATAGTTTGTCATACTTGTGTAGAAATTTTGCAGTTTTAACAGTTACTCTTTACTTATGTAAAATGCATTGCACCTTTAATGGATAGTTAACAAAGATTTTTCTGATGTGACTACATAGATTACCAAAAAAGGTTAATATGAAACTACTAGGTTAGTTAGGTATACCTAAGCCATAATATACAAGTGTAAGCAACCGTGTTGCTCTTCCACCATATTTGATGATTGTAGGTTAATTGAAAGTAGTCAGAGTGGTAATAGACTTCCTTTGGGTTTTGAAATTGAAAATTCATTCCAGTTTGGAAATTGGAAAACACTTAACATTGTTAATATGTTAGGTGAAGGATTTTTTTTTCCTAATAAGAACCTCACATGTCAATTTTGTTTTCATGATAGTAAATCAAGTATTCCTGTACTTTGTATTTACATACATTCTAGTCTGAATGGACTTCTCTTTCTTTCCTCCTGTTAACCAAGTAGATGAGCCAAGTAGGATCTTCATTTTTAATCTTCACTTGTACAATTCCCATTGGGTCCTTCTCTTCAGATTACTCCTCAATCTTTATCTTCTAAAAGTAAGATTAGCAGAATAAATTTCTGTGTACATGTGACTTCTTGGTGTAGTGGAGTTTGCTAATGGTAAGAGAAGAGGAAGGGATATAAAGAGTCGTTTGGTGGCATGACTCTTCGTCTGTAAACTTTTGCTTCTTGGGCTTCTGGGTCAGAATGTTTCTCTAGGTAAGAATGTGAATGGAACGTCAGATGCAATTCTTTATCTGAAGTGTGTTTTGGAAGTTGATGCATGGTTATGCTTTAACTCTCCTATTTCATACTAATGTTCCATCTCGCCTTCTCATTCCCTTTTTCAACAGGGAGAAATCCTAAATGATTTCTGGATCTTTTTTACTTCAAACTACAAATATGATCTTCTTTGTGTATCTTAGCTTTTAGCCAGGTTTTAGTAAAATAAAGATTTCTTTTAAGGTCTTTTCATGGAAAAACATCAATTAGGAACTCTGAAGAGGAGTTGTCAGAGAGTTGTACAAGTGGTAACCTTCTGACAGGCACATATGTTGTTCATGATCTCAGATAATTTTGAATTGTAAAAATCAAAAAGTAGGAAATATTCACATTTGTTCTACTGGAAGTAAAAACACTAATTCACTGGATTCAAGTTCATGTAATACTTTACAAAGCTTTTTAATGTGTTTTTTTCCAAGTGGACATGTAAAATTTAGTTACATTTCAGGGAATTTTCAGGTGAAAACTAGTAAATAGATAAAGTGAAAATTTTATATGAATTTATATTTTATCGTTGGACAAGATGCTGATATTTTTTGATTTCACAAATTTACAGCATATGGGTGATTTTGGAAGCATTCATAGACCTGGAATTGTTGTTGACTATCAAAACAAACCCACCAATGTGACAGTTGCTGCTGCAAGAGGAATAAAGAGAAAAATGATGCAGCCATTTAATAAGCCCGGTGGAACCTTTATCAAGAAACCTAAGCTAGCAAAACCTATGGAGAAGATGAGCCTCAGCAAATCGCCTAGTAAGTAAGAAAACATAATTGCTATGGTTTAGGATACTCTTTATTTTTTGAAATTTATTGCTTTAAGGTAATTTTTCAGTGTTTCCGTTTGGAAATTGGAAATATGCACATTAGATCTGTGAATCCCTAGTATAGTTACTAATTAGTTATGACTGCCCAGAAATACTTTTTAAATTTACACACCCTTGTCTAGATCTTTTTTCTGAGTAGTGTGAGGTGGGACCCGAACATCTGTATTTGTAAAAAGGTAATACACATAATTTTGATTCACACCCCTTAATTGGCTGTTATAGTTTTTGTTGAAGGCATTGTTAATGAAGAGTGGTTTGTTATGTCAGATAGAATCTCTTTGTGAGGACAAAGGAAAATTTTCCTGGTCCTTGATAATAGGGAAAACTGTTCTAGAAAACTCATTTGCTTTTAATCTTCTGGACATGATGACTCTTAGAGATATTTCTATTTATATATTGATGAGTGCAAATTTTTTTTTAAATTTTGAATTTGTCCTAATTAGTTACACATGACAGTAGAGTGCATCTTGACACATTATACACAAATGGAGCACAGCTTCTCTTTCTCTCTCTGAACATGATGTAGAGTCATACAGATAGTGCAATTCTACATGTATCTAGGGTAATAATATTTGTCTCATTCCACTGTCTGTCCCATCCCCATCATCCTCTCCTCTCCCCTCACTCCCCTCTGCACAATGCAAAGTTCCTTCCTCCCCCACTCCCACCCCATTATGGATTAGCATCTGCTTATCAGAGATAACATTCAGCCTTTGGTTTTCTTGGGTTTGACTTATTTTGCGCTTAGCATGATATTCTTCAACTCCATCCATTTACCTGCAAATGCCATAATTTCATTGACCAGTGCAAAATTTTGAGCCAAACTGAAAATGGAATTAAAGTTTTACTCATAATAGCATCAAGCCAGGCAGGGGGACGTGATCTGTAGTTCCAGCTACTTGGGAGGCTGTAGTCATAGCATCACTTAAACCTAGGAATTTGAGAAAAGCCTTGGCTACATAGTAAGACCTTATCTCAAAAAAAAAAAAAAAAAAAAAAAAAGGCATCAAGAATAATACATTACTTGGGAATACATTTTTAAAAAAAGCAAAACTAAATTTTGAAAATTATACAACGTTGTAAGATATTCAATCTAAACAAATGGAAAAACTAAACTAGGTTAGAAGACAAAATTGTCAGAATGACATTACTTTCTAAACTGATCTATAGATTCATCACAATCTCTATCAAAATTCCAATTGTGTAAGTACTTACACCTCATGATTTCAAAAGTTACCACAAAGTGATGGTAATCAAGACAGTGTATTTAGATCAGTGGAGTAGAGTTGAAAGTCTAGAAATAAACCCGGACATTTGTGGAGAACTGGTTTATAACAAGGGCATCAAGATTTTTCAATGGAGAGAGAATAGTTGTTTTTTTTTTTTTCTAATTTGTTATGTATGACAGCAGAATGCATTACAGTTCATATTACATATATAGAGCACAATTTTTAATATTTCTGGTTGTATACAAAGTATATTCACACTACTAGTGTCTTCATGCATGTACTTAGGTAATGAAGTTCATCTCATTCCACCATCTTTCCTACCCCCATGCCCCCCTTGCCCTCTCACCCCTTTGCTCTATCTAGAGTTCATCTGATCCTCCTTTGCTCCCCCTCCCAACCCCACTATGAATCAGCCTCCTTGCATCGGAGGAAACATTTGGCATTTGGATTTTTGGGATTGGCTTGCTTCACTTAGCATTATATTCTCCAACTCGATTCATTTACCTGCAAATGCCAAGATTTTATTCTCTTTTATTGCTGAGCAATATTCCATTGTGTATATATATATATATACCACATTTGATTTATCCATTCATCTACTGAAGGGCATCTAGGTTGGTTCCACAGTTTAGCTATTGTGAATTGTGCTCCTATAAACATTGATGTGGCTGTGTCCCTGTTTTGTGCTGTTTTTAAGTCCTCTGGGTATAGACTGAGGAGTAGGATAACTGGGTCAAAAGATGGTTCCATTCCCAGTTTTCCAAGGAATCTCCATACTGCTTTCCATACTGGCTGCACTAATTTGCAGTCCCACCTGCAATGTATGAGTGTACTTTCCCCCCACATTCTCACCAACACTTATTGTTGTTTGTGTTCTTAATAGCGCCATTCTGATTGGAGTGAGATGAAATCTTAGAGTGAGTTTTGATTTGCATTTTTGTAATTGCTAGAGATGTTGAACATCTTTTTCATGTATTTGTTGATTTATTGTATATCCTCTTCTGAGAAGTGTCAGTTCAGTTCTTGGCCCATTTATTGATTGGGTTATTTGTTTTTTTCATGTTTAGCATTTTGAGTTCTTTATATACCCTAGAGATTAGTGCCCTATCTGTTGTGCAAGTGGTAAAAATTTGCTCCCAAGATGCAGGCTCTCTATTCACCTCACTGATTGTTTCTTTTGCTGAGAAGAAGCTTTTTAGTTTGAATACATCCCATTTATTAATTCTTGATTTTAATTCTTGCACTATAGGAATCTTATTAAGGAAGTAGGGGCCTAATCCAACATGATGGAGATTTGGGCCTACTTTTTCTTGTATTAGATACAAGGTCTGTGGTTTAATTCCTAGATTCTTGGTCCACTTTGAGTTGAGTTTTGTCCATGGTGAGAGATAAGGGTATAATTTCATTTTGTTGCATATGGATTTCCATTTTTTCCAGCACCATTTGTTGAGGAGGCTATCTTTTCTCCAGTGTATGTTTTTGGTGCTTCACTCTTTTTGCAAAGGATTGCTTTAGCTATTCTGGGTGTCTTATTTTTACAGATGAATTTCATGACTGCTTTTTCTATTTCTATGAGGAATGTCATTGGGATTTTGATTGGAATTGCACTAAATCTGTATAATGCTTTTGGTAGTATGGTCATTTTGACAATATAAATTCTGCCTATCTAAAAACAAGGGAGGGCTGGGGTTGTGGCTCAGCGATAGAGCGCTCGCCTCGCACGTGTGAGACCCTGGGTTCGATCCTCAGCACCACATACAAAAATAAACAAGTGAAATAAAAGTGTTGTGTCCAACTACAACCAAAAAAATAAACGTGTAATAAAAAAAAAAGAACAACGGAGATAGGGAGATCTTTTCATCTTCCAAGGTATTCTTTAATTTCAGTGTTCTGTAGTTTTCATTGTAGAGGTGAAAATAGTATTTTTGATAACTGGCTAGCCACATGCCAAAGCTAAAATGCAAGACCTACTTGGAAGATCTAAAACTATAAAACTCTTAGAAGAAAATATAGGGATAAATTTTCATGATTTTGGATTTGGCAAGGAATTTGTAAGACAAGATGAACAACAAAAAATAGGTAAATTGTCTTTATCAAAATTAAAACTTTGTGCTTCAAAGAACACCATCAATAGAAAATGAAAAAACAACTTATATAATAGGAGAAAATTATTTCTGTATGTCGTGCATCTGGAAAGCACTTGAATCCAGAATGTATAAAGAATTGTTAGAACTCAGTAACAAAACGACAACTCAAAAGTGGGTAAAGAATCCGAACAGAAATTTGTTTTAAAAAAGATATATAAGTGGCCAATAAGCATATAAAAAGGTACTCAATAATTAGGTATCAGATAATGCAAATCAAGACTGCAATCACATACATGGTTAGAATAAAAAAGATACTAAGTTTTAACAAGGATCTGGAAAAATTAGAACCTTTGTACACTTTTAGTGGGAATGTAAAATGGGGAAGCCACTTTGGAAAATAGTCTGGCAATTCTTGAAATGAATAAACAGAATCATCAAATGACCCAGCAATTCCACTTCTATGTTTATATCAAACATAAATGAAAATATCAGTTCAAACATAAACATACAGTCATATACTTCATAAAGATGTTTTGGTCAATGATAAGTACATATAGAATGATATATATCATATATTTTAGATGTGTAGTATACTATACCATCTAAGTTTGTGTAAATACACTCTGTGATGTTCACATAACAAAATAGACTAATGATGCATTTCTCAGAACATAGCCTGGTTGTTTAGCAACGTATGACTGTATATGGATGTTTATAGCAGCATTATTTATAGTAGCTAACTGGATAAAAATCCAGATATCATTATGAGATGAATGGATAAACAAAATAGGGTCTTTCCATATAGCAGAGTGCTATTTGGTTATAAAATGGAATGAAATACTGATCCTGCTATAACTTGAATGAACCTTGAAAGGATTATGGTAATTAAATGAAGCCAGTCATAAAAATCCATATATTATATGATTTATTCATACGGACATTTAAAATAGGGAAATCCTTTAGAGATAGAGAATAGAAAATGATTATTTTGGGCAGTAGGGTGAGGAGTTGGGTATTACCTGAAGAATATCCAGTTTCTTTTTTGAGTTGATAAAAATGTTCTAAAATTGATTGTGATAATGGTTGCACGTATCTGTGAATACATTGAAAACTATTGGATCGTATAATTTAGAAGGAATTATATTCCATAAAGCTCTTTTTTTTAAAGCACAGAACCAAATTACTCTTTTTTTCTCATTACTTTTATTTATGTTTCTCTGTTACTTTTGTTGTTTAACATTGTGACGTATCTCTAAATGGGGGCAAGTATATCTGAACAAATTATAATAAGCCAAGGATATAAATAAAAAAGCTAAGGAAATATATTTATCAGCATTCTGTGAAAACATAATAGTAAAATTGTATACAGTAAATGTTTTGCCTGTGCATTGAATTACTTTTATTTTTCAAATTTTTGCCTTGATTACTAAAGTATTTTGTCTTTCTTAAGTAGGTGGTATTGCAAAGGTGCAAAAGTTACTCTCTTCAGGATTAATAATTAATTACATAACTCATTTGGAGCTGAAGAAGGTTTAGATCATTGTAATAAATGAATCTTTTCAAGTTCTGGTGAAAGTTTTTGATGTTTTTACACTTACTTTTAAAAATAAGATGTAGTGAGGATTACAGTGAATGTTTTAGAGTGTGTTTTTTGCTGTCAGAATTGCTAAGAAAGTGGTGGATAGCCTTTAAGTAATTTCCCCAAAAAGGGAAGAGGGAGAAAAGCATGAAGACCTAAGTAAGTCCAGATTTTTTAAAAACTTGTGTTTATATTATATATTTTTGAAATACAGTATGTTTGTTTTTAAAATTTTGTCTCCATTTAAGTTGCTTAAGGATTGATAAATATCTTTATTAAAAATGGGATTTTAGTAATTGCTAATAATAGTAAGCTGGCACTAATTGAATGCTTATTGGACTTCAGACACTGTTAGAGAGCATAGTGTACATTACTTTTATAATTCTCACGTGAACTTGCTCAGGTATGGGTGTGGGTATCAGACCTCTCTACAGCTGACGCAGCAGGAATAGAACAGATAAATAATTTGCCACCTAGTTTAGATAATCAGTAAATGGCTAAAATCCAGGATTTGTTTCAGGGCAAGTTTTGGTTCACAGAAACCCTGCTCTTAAGCTTCCAAATGTTTATAACGGAAATTTATATTTCCTTTTATTTATTTATTTTTATATTTATATTTTAGTTTTAGGTAGAAACAATATCTTTATTTTTTATTTTTAATGTGTTGCTGAGGATCAAACCCAGTGCCTCATGCATGGTAGGTGAGCACTCTACCACTGAGGCACATTAAGTAATACTTAATGCTACTGGATTGGACACTCCAGCCCTCTTTTTATTTTTAAACAACTTTTTTTTCCTAATTATGACATTATAGACATTTTGATTTTATATTTTTAAAATTGAAGTTACAATATTAGATTCTTTCCTCAAAATTTATGAACTATAATGTAAAACTTAGGATGAGGATTAAATACTATACTTAAATCTACTTTCCTGTTATGATACCTACATTATTTAATGAGAAATAACATTCTGGGACTAGAGATGTAGCTCTGTGGTAGAGCACTAGCCTAACATGCATGAGACCTGGTTTAATCCCCAGCACTGCCAGAAATATATTTTGACAATCTGATACCAAGTTAGTGGAGTACCTTTTTTTATACCAGAGATTGAACCCAGAGGTGCTTTACCACTGAGCCATAACCCCAGCCCTTTTTATATTTTTATTTTGAGACAGAGTCTTGCTGAGTTGCTTAGGGCCCTGCTAAGTAGCTGAGGCTGGCTTTGAACTTGGTATCCTTCTGCCTCAGCCTCCCAGGTCACCAGGATTACAGGTGTGCGCCATTATGCCCAGCTGGGGGGTACCTTTTATAGTGTGTTCATTGATAGATATTTATTTACCATGTAAGAAATTTTCCCTGGTATTAGTAGAATAAGATAATTCAGCTAATTGGTCTTCTTGGAACAGATTTGAAAGATGCATTTTACAATTACAATTACAGTTATGTAAATATTGCAAAGTTTGTTATAGAAACTGACTTACCATTAAGGCAGATATATGTCCTTTCCCTCTTATCCTTTTTTTCTTCTTAATAAAACTTGAGAGTAGTACAGGGGTAGCTAAGAGTGAAGCCAGAATTCTTTAGTTAAATCAAGCCTTCTCTTCAGGTATGCCTTCTCTTTTCAGGCATGAAATGGATAACTTAAAGGATATGTACTGAATTTTCCAGTATATGAGTTCTTCCTATGTTACAGTAGTATAGACTGTATGTTTGATAGAAAATTAATAAAAAAGGAACCATATTCTTTAATTTGCCTGGAGGTAAAAAAAAAATCAATATTTTTAGCATAGGAAGGGAAATTTAATTCTTGTTTGAAGTAATATATAAATGAACTTTACGTTGAGGGTGTGAGGGAAATCTGTGAATCATGAGGGTATTGAAAAATGGTTAAAAAACATACATTTAAGCTCTAATAAATCATGAAAAATTAGATATTAAATTTTAAGACATTGATTTTGTATAATTTTAAAACATCCCATTGTGTACTTAGCAAGTGTTTAAAATGTGTTTATTGTTAAGCTGAAAGGAAAAGTGTAAGGGCAAATGGGTTAGGATTTTTTTTAGATGTTAGGTTTAATGTATTTTAAGAGAGTCTGCTTACAATGAGATACTACTCCATACCCACTATGGTGGTCCTAATTTTAAAAAAAAGTAACAAATATTGGAAAGGATATGGAGAAACTGGAATGCTCATACACTACTGGTAGAAATATAAAGTGGTATAGCCACTCTGGGAAACAGATGAGTGGTTCCTCAAACTGAATGGACCCGATAATTCCACTTGTAGGGGTAAATATCCTAAGAAATTAAAAAGAGGTGTTCAAACAAAGATTTGTAGAATAATATTTGTAGCAGTATAGTTCAGTAGCAGAAAGATGGAAATAATCTAAAATTTCATCAAGCAGGTGAATAGATTTTTAAAAAAACAGTATACATTATAACATAGTATAGCATGGATAACCTTTGAAAACATGTTAAATAAGAGAAGCTAAATAGAAAAAGGCAAGACAATGCTGTTTCTATTTAAGTGAAATAACCAGAAAACAGAAAGTAGATTAGTAGATACTAGAACTTTAGAGTAGGGTTGAAATAGGGAATAACTGCTTAATAGCTACTAAGGTTTTTTCGGACTGATGAAAAAGTTCTGGAACTAGATAGTGGTGATGGTTGTATAACATGTGCATGTACTTAAAGCTACTGTATTGGACACTTCAGAATGGTGGTTAAATGGTAAATTTTATGTTTTGTACATATTATCACAAAATTAGAGACATTTTGCAATTTTGGGCATGCTCTTATAATAAGAATATGAATTCTTGCATCTAGGACTTTCTGGTGTTCATTGGACTTCTATTTTCATTCTGGGTCAATTTCTTCAGTGTTAAATATATGTGATTTGCAAGATAATTTAAGGTAACAAGGATATTATTGCTTAGAGTAAGGATAAGAAAAAAATGAACAGATTTACTAGACGAGAAGCAAATATTGCAAGATTATGATCCTTAAAGCAAATGAAATTTATTCAGTGCAGTTTCTGAAATTGTGGGTAGTCTCAACTCTTAAATTTTTCTGATGAATTCAATTTAGATTGTGATCACTAAGGAATCTTTGTCATGTCTATACTTTATTATAATCTGGTACTTGAAAAGGGAAAATGAAAAAAATGATTTTTAGTTCTGACTCTTTGTTTGATATCCTAGCAAAAACTGATCCTAAAAGTGAAGAAGAAGAAAAGAGGCGGATTGAGGCTCGGCGAGAGAAACAAAGGCGCAGAAGAGAAAAAAACAGTGAGAAATATGGAGATGGATACAGGTTTGTTTTTTTGTTTTCTTTTGGTACCAGGGATTGAACTCAGGGGCACTTGACCACTGAGCCACATTCCCAGACCTATTTTGTATTTTACTTAGAGACAGGGTTTCACTGAGTTGCTTAGCGCCTCACCATTGCTGAGGCTGGCTTTGAACTAGCGATCCTCCTATCTCAGCCTCCCCAGGCGCTGGGATTTCAAGCCTGTGGGTTTGTTTTTAGTAGAGTTACAAAAATAAAAAATGGGCTTATTGAAAAATAGTTTCCTGGTTAAGGCAAGTTTATGAATTGGAATATGAAAAAATTCTTAAAAGTCAAGTGAAAAAGTTTGATCAAAGATATATAGAATTTTTTGCTTTTTAATATTTATATGTAATCACCTATTAGTATAAGAAAAAAGATCCAATTCATAATGGTAACCCAAAAATATAAAATATATAGAAATAACTATTTTTAAAAAGAAATACTTGTTATAGAATTATTTAATAAATACTTATTACAGAAGAAAACTATGAAGTTTTGAATTTTGGCTATATGGAGACATAATGATATTTTTTGATAGAAAATCTGATTATTACTGATATTTTTGGATCAGAGAGCTGATCCTGTTCTTAGCTGGGTGTGGTGGCATAGCCTGTAATCCCAGTGACTCAGGAGTATGACGATGACGCAGGAGGATCACAAGTTTGAGGTCAGCCGAGACAACTTAGTGAGACCTTCTCAAAAATGAAAAGGACCTGGGATATAAAAGGCACCTGAGTTCAAGTTCCAGTACCACCACCCCCACAACAAAATGAACCCAAATAATATGTTTTTTTTCTATCTAGATCCCAAAACAGATTCTGAAAAAGAAGAATAAATGAGTAGATATTGGCTTTTTTAGATATTGAGACTATTAAAAGGCTATAGTAGTTTAAAATATGTGGTAAGGCTGGGAATGTAGCCCAGTGCTGGAGTGCTTCCCTAGCATATGTGAGGCTCTGGATTCAATCTCTGGCGCCACACACACACACAAGTGGTAATAGGCTAATCAATATAACAATTAGTAGCCTGTAAACAGATTCCCTTATATGTAGGAATGTAAACTTGTAATAAAAACAAAAGGATTTGGTTAAGCAGCAAAATAATAAGGAAAAAAATCAGTTTAGATTCTCGTTTACCGTTTGGAATAAATCCAAATAGATTACTAAAAATAATGGAAAATTACAGGAAAATAATTGGAGTACTTTAATCTCTTCAAGTATAAATTTTTTTCCCCTAATAAGTTTGTTACTGAATAAGTTAATAAATGAGATAATGAACAAATTTGGCTAAATACAGACTTGCAAAACAAGCAAACAATCTTGAAAATATAATCTTGGGAAATGTCTTATGTCTAAATTAGATAAAAATCATCCGATTTTTCTTTGGTAAAGATGTCTTCCTGTGTTGCCCAGGCTGGTCTTAAAATCTTGGGCTCAAGTTGATCCTCCCACTTCAGCCTCCCAAGTAGCTGAGTTCAAACTTTTTTTAAAAAAGTATGAGAACTAAGATGTCCAGTACTTAACGTGGTCAAGGAACAACAGTAGTTAATAACTTGTGGAGAAATGTTGAGACAGTAATCTAAGGAACCAGAAAATGCAAATAATAATATGCTATTTTATTAGTGAAGAGAACGTATTTATTTGTGAACTAAGGTACAGTCGAAAGACACTTAAAATTCTGCTGCCGCCAGGTGTATTGGCACAGCGCTATAATCCCAGCTACTGAGGCAGAGAGATCACAAATTTGAGGTTAGTTTCAGCAACTTAGTGAAATCCTGTCTCAAAGTAAACTAAAAAGGGCAGGAGGTAGTTCAGTGACAGAATGCTTGCCTAGCATGTACAAGATTCTGGGTTCATTACCCAGTATTGGGAAAAAAAAAAATGTATGTATAATATTGTTACCATTGGAAAGCAATTAGCAGTTTCCTTCCTTCCTTCCTCCTTCTCTCCTTTCCTTCCTTCCCCTTTCTCTCTTCCCCTCCCTTTCCATTTTTCTTTGTTTCTTTCGTCGTAAATTTCTCTGTACCCATTAACCTTTCCAAGAAAATAATATAAAAACATAGAGAGTGTAGTCTAAACATATATGCCCATTGCAACATTTTTTTGTAATAGCTCTAAACAGGAAATAAAACCAACTATAGAAAGTGAGCAAGTAGATGGAAGTTTTGACACATTCCTTTAGGGTTTTTAGGTTGTTGTTAAAAATGAAGATGATAAAATTTATGATAGCATGGAGAAAAATGCAGGCAAAATAGAAATATATATATATAAAATGCAAATTATGCATTGGAGAAAAGGACTAGTAGAAGTTTTTATTTTTATTTTTTTTTTACCAAGTATAAAGGACTTATTTAATGACGTGGAATAACACTGAGGGTGCATGGAGCGGGCCACCTCCAAGAGAGAAAATGGGGCCTAGAAATTATTTCAAAAAGACTATCATTGATATTTTTTCCATCATTTTCTTGCAGTCTTCTCATAAGGTTCTACTTATGCTAGGATATAAAATTTACAATGGAAATTCAGTAAATTTCCCATTTAGAATATGCATTTGTTCTTTAAATGTTAACTTATTGGTGTAGCAAGAAGAGAAAGAAGTGTTTCACATAATTTTGTAAGTAACCAAAATTTCCTCTAAAAGAATTTAGAATTTGAAAAACTTTTAATATTAAGAGATCCTTTTTTAAAGAGTGAGTTTCTTCGATATTAAATAGGTAACTTTTTGTTAATCCTTGGTAATTATATAGGTATTAGTTTTATTTATGTAAAATGTGGAAAAGAAAATTCAGTTATATCTGAAGACCCAGATTATTTTGTATTTGTTTTTTATTTTAGTCTGTTAATTATACTTGTGTAATATTTGTATCTAGCATTAATAACCTATTCTTTTTTGATTTGTTGTTCCTGGGTTTTGTTATTGGAATTTGAGTAATAATAAGATTAACCTTATTAAGAATTGATCCATAAAAAGCAGTTTTAGTTTTAAGAGGACTGCTGTTTTTGGTATTTATGAATATCTTTTCCACTTCTCATTTCTTATAATTCCTTCTTGTGACAGAGGTAATGGGCATAGTTATTAATATGGAAATGAATTAAAGTCAATACTTTGTATCAAATGTTTAGGAGTCAAAAGATGAATTAGCATTTTAAGATTAATTTTTATGTTTAATTAACCTAGGAGTATTTTCCCCATTAAATTATAGATTTGAATATGACATTCATGTTAATATAATAAATATTGTGATTTGGAGAAAATCAAAGAACTCAACTTTCATTTAGCTGTTTTCTTCATAACTATAAATAAAAACCTGATGATATAACCAATAGAATGTCAGTTCAATTAAGTTGTCATATTAGGATAAGAACCCTTTAAAATAACCCCAAATTATTTTAATTTACCAGAGCAGTTTTTCTCTGAGTTAGAAGTATTAGAGATTGACTGTAAATGACTACTATTCTTGTGATATGTTCCTTTGATTACTTGAATGTTCTTAATATAAAGAAGATGGAAACGTAACTATGTGTATGTGTTTAAGGGAAACTAGGAAGAAAGGGATAGATGTGTGTGAGATGTATACAAATAACAGTATATGGTGAAGAGTGCAAGAAGACGTACAAGGTAGTTTTATGAGCAAGAACTTGTAAATAAGAGTGCAGGTAAATCAGGGAAGGGTACTTTATGAAAGTGGTATTTGTACTAATCTAGAAATGGTAGGATTGCAGGAGCTGTGAGAGGCAGTGTAGGTGGAGTGCTTGGCTTGAGATAAAAGCAAAGAAATGTGTGTGTGTTTTTTTTTTTATATTCAGAAAATGAAAAGCTATATAGATTAAAGTGAGTGCAGTAGGGCAAAAGGTATAATGTAATTTAAACATTTAATAAAGACATACTGTGTCCTAGATTCCATTAAAGGTATTGGTATGTAAAGTCAAAAGAGGAGAGATTAGGCAGCTGAAAGCATTTTTGACTTTGTTTTTTGATGGACAAGGAGTCATTCAAGCATTTGAGCAGTAATTGTGGTATTATCCAGATTAGGAAGTAATAATAATTAATTGAACAATTGCTGTTTTAAGGACTTTATATGTAATAATTTTTCTTTTTTTAATCCTTATGGCATCTCTATGAGAAATCTCATTTCATAAAGATAAGAAAACTGAGCCAGAGTTAAATCATTTGCTCAATCTCACATAAGGGAGCCAGGATATAAACCCAGCATTTGACTCTAGAGCCCATAGTATGAACCAGGAAAATAAATCCAATAGCAGTGTTGGGAATTAATTGGAAAATGAAGATTGTGGTCAGAAACCATTTTGGAGACTATTGACATAATTCAAGGAAAAAGAAATGATATATTATGATAAAGTAGAAACAATGGGGAAATTCATTCTGATATGGCTCTTCAGCTTACAAATATATGCATTTGTCTAGGTTGGGCCTATTATTTTCCCTGAAATGTCGTATAGTGAGTAGAACTTTTGATCATCCAAGAGTTACGTTGTTTGGTTTGCTACCTGCTTTGTTGATGATACAAATGTAAAATAAGTTGTAGAACTTTGGAATTTAATAGTCCTCTGTTTGCTTTGGCCCTTTAATTGTATTAATTCCAAGGTGGGCCAGAAATGAAAAATGGTATAATAACAGTGCTGTTCAAATAGACTATATTTTTCTGACTTAAGTTAAATTAAAATAAGTCATAAAATGGAAAAAAGAAATGATTTATGTGGTAAAATTAGTTTCATTGGTGTATTCTCTAAGAGGAAATGGTAATATTTAAAGTAAAACTTTTTTTCTTCATAGAATGGCATTCACATGCTCATTTTGCAAATTTCGAACCTTTGAAGAAAAAGATATCGAACTACATCTAGAAAGTTCTTCACACCAAGAAACATTAGATCATATTCAGAAACAAACCAAATTTGACAAAGTTGTTATGGAGTTTTTGCATGTAAGTAGCTGCTTTTGAGGTGATAAGCACTTTTATCTGATCTGAATTATCTTATTTCTTTTTTTATAGTTTCCCACCTTTTCTGTTCTATGTTTCTGAAAATTTAATAATTAACTTTATTGAGAGAAAGCTATTAAAATTAACCCAGACTTAGATGTGAATTCTTCTGTAATAGAGTTTGGATTTGGTATTTGGAAAACCATTTTACATTTCTCACAGAAATGGCAGAAAAGTAATTCCTTTACGCTGTTTGTTCGTGTAGTTTCAGCTATCATCCACTGTGTATACATGTGGTTGCCACTTTAATTCATTATTTCAGTTGAACCTTATAGCAATTCATTTTTATCATAATTGAAAGATCATGCTCAGAGCAGCTAAAGATCCTGTCAGAGGCGAAGAACCTGGTTGTTTTAGTCGGCTTTTTTACTGCTATGACCAGAAGTCCTGACAAGAACAATTAGAGGAGGAAAAGTTTATTTTGGGGTTCCCAGTTTCAGAGGTCTCAATCCATAGACAGCTGGCTCCATTCCTTGAGGCTCCATGTGAGGCAGAACATTGTGGCAGCAAAAGAGCTTGGCAGAGGAAAGCAGCTCAGGACACTGGGAAGTAGAGAGAGAGCTCCACTCAGCAAGGACAAAATATATTACCCCAAAGGCATGTCCCCAGTGACCTATCTCCTCCAGCCAAACTTTACCTGCCTACGGTTAACACCCAGTTAATCCCTATCAGGGAATCAATACTCTAATCTGATTAGGTCAAGACTCATAACCCAATTATTTCCTCTAAACTTTCTTGCATTGTCTCACACATGAGCTTTTGGGGGACAACTCATATCCAAACCATCATCCTTTATATTATCAGTATGTGGTCATGCATTTTTTGTTTGTTTTTTAAATTTCTATGGAAGATGTTGTCAGGCACTGAAGACTATAGATACCACTCTTAATGCACCAATAATAAAACATATTGACAGATAAACAGATGATACATTTAAGAATAAATGGCAATAGTTCAGAAGTACAGTAAGGGCTTGGGCAAGAGAAAAGTTGTTGGGACCAGGAATGCAGGAAGAAGAGGCTTGAGCTGAACTGGTAATTGTACAGAAAACAGATTTAGACAGGAGTGATAAAAATTATTAGAGGGTCAGAAATACAGTGATCATTCAGACCTTGCAGAATTGTGTCCCTTAATTACAATTTCTTTCTGAGGGGCTGGGGATATAACTCATTTGGTAGAGTGCTTGCCTCACATGCACAAGGCCCTGGGTTCAAACCCCAGCACCACAAACAAACAACAACAAAAAAAATCTTTTTGTAATTTCTTTCCTCAGTGGGTTGCTATGTGTCACTTATGACTTAAATATGCATTTACCTAAGAAGCCCTCTTGACTATTTCAGCTGTCTTTGATTTTTTTCTCTGTGTGTAAAATACATTTTGAAAAGTCAATACTTTTTGTAATTTTCTAGTATTTTATGATAGCCTACTCACCTAAATTGTAAGCTGCTTTTGAACAGATATTAATTCTTATAGAGCAGGTATTGTGTCTTCAATAAGATGAGCATGGTGCTAAGCATATACTGAAGTGCTTATTGAGAACTGTTTGGATTCTTTTTTATTTTCTAGGAATGCATGGTGAATAAATTTAAGAAAACATCTATTCGTAAACAACAGACAAATAATCAAACAGAGGTTGTCAAAATAATTGAAAAAGATGTTATGGAAGGTAAGTGGGCAAATTGTTTTAGGAAATTTACATGTATATTTAACATAACTTTTTTTATCATAAATGATAGCTTTCTTGTTCTCCCCTACAAAGTGATATAGCACATAATTAAATATTTGCTTGCCTTTGTGGGTTAACAGAAGTGAATTTTGATTTCCTTTTTCAGTGCTTACAAATTTATTATTACCTACTGTTGCCTCCTTCATGTGAGTTTATAAGAAAATTCATCTTTTCCTGTAATTCCTTCTGAACTCCAGTCTTATTTGTCCAACTGCCTACAGACATCTCTTCATCAGTTAGACAAAATCAATATATCCAAAACAGTTTTATCATTTATTTCAGCATATGCCCCCTGCAGAGAAAACAAAACAAAAACCCACTAATATCTCCTTCATTTATCTTGAAAAGTAGTCCCACCATCTACCAAAACCAGAAGTATGGAGTTAATTTAAGATACCTCTTCCTTTCTGTGTTTGTAGCATTATTTCTTATAGGTTCTATCTTAAATATTTACTAAGTCTGTTCCTTAACCTCTCCTTTAGATTTTGCTTTTATTGAAATCCTTACCTGTTCTCTTGATAGTTGTAGTGTTTTCCTAACTAGTTTTCTTACTTCCAGTCTTTCTTATTTCTAATTCTGTGTAATCTTATTATTTCAGAAAATTGCAGTGGTTCTCCATTCTCTACACTTTAAAGTTCAAATTCCTAGACATGGCACACAAAGATCTTTTAAACCTAGGCCCTTTTTAGTTTTTCTGTTCTCATCTTTTGTCCCTTAATTATAGTCTGTGCCCTAGTCATACTAAATTGCTTGCAATTCTTAGAAAATCTGTGCTATTTTCTCTGTGGTTAGCAGAGAGAGACCCCAGTGCTCAGACCCTGCTTGTGATTTTGTTTATGACTTATGTTCTCTTTTCTACTTGTTTGTAATCCCTGACAAAATCAGATTTGATGGTGGGGCCAAAAAGGCAAATAGTATTTACATAACATTGTTATTAAAGTAGTAAGTTTTAAAATTTTAGTAAAAATAATTAAAAATGTATCTTGAGCATACACACAAAATATCCCTTGCATATATTTATACCTTTCCTTGAAATAAATTCTAATCATTTTCAAGATCTAAAAAAATATTTTTCCCCTTAAGAATCAAATGTTGACATCCTTTTTCCTCTCCCTACCCACCCATATTTATAATCATAAAAAATTCTTATTTTATTACAAAATCAACTTTGTTTTCTTTTATATTTTGGGGAAGATAGATTTATAGACCTCAGAGTATGAGTGTATAACATGATTAGGAAGTACAATGTAATTACACCTTGTAATTTTAACCAGTTATCTACATACCTAAAAAATCTGTGTAGATTTATGAGATGTGTTAAAAATCTCAACATAAACCTATATACTCTTATCCTTCTTGTGGTAAAAGGGGTACAAATGGTTATGAAAACTAAGCAGTAGAGTCTTGATTTGTCAGAAAAAAGAATATATTAGTTTTTTAATGATAGGATTTGTTTTGTAGGTGTTACTGCAGATGACCACATGATGAAAGTAGAGACTGTTCACTGCAGTGCTTGCAGTGTGTATATTCCTGCTTTACATAGTTCAGTTCAGCAACACTTAAAATCTCCTGATCATATCAAAGGGAAACAGGTAAGTTTTGATCTATCTTAAAATCCTTGAAATTTCTCAGTCCTTTATTATTTTTTGGCCATTGTTTTGTAACTATCTTCCTATATATAATACTATTAATCTCAAATGAGAATAATTAAAAGTATACTCATAGAAGCAGCATTGTATATTGGTTAAGACTGTGGGCTCTGGAACAAGACTTTCAGGGTTTAAATCCTCGATCAGTATGTAACAAGTAGATTAATCTTTCTAAGTTTCCTTATATATAAGGAAATAGGAGGGATAATGATTCTCTCTAATAAGATTATTTAAGGATTAAATAAATTAAAACATCTAAGGTAATTAAAATGGTGTCTGGTTATAGTAAGCATTGAGAAAATCAATTGTTGAACTATTTTTTTTATAGTTGATGCAAAATGGTTTGTGAGAGTAGGCATGTGTTTTAGAATAAAAATGAGTAAAGATTATAACTGATACATTTTTCTGGTGGTTATGAAAAATAAATTTAAAAATTAAGATGATCAGTTACTGTCTACTGTTCTTTTTTTTTTTTTTTTTTGAGAAGAATATCCTGGAAAATTTTTAGCTTATTTCTTCTGCATATTGGCTGTTGTTTTTGGGGTCAGATTTACTTCAAACAACACAAATGTTAATGTAGTAGGAAATTAACTCACTTGAGAACTAGATTTAAAGATTCATATATTAAAGCTCTTAAGTTTTAAATAGAGGATACCTGTCTCTTAAGTTCATATTTTGTATTGAAGTGAACTTCATTTAACTCAGACTTCTATATGCAGTTTGAGCACATAATAGTGTTTTCTTAATCTTTGCCCTTTCCCCCGCCCTTGATAATTCTTTGATGTTTTTTGCAGCCAAACATTTTATATTATTACCTTTTCTTCTCTGCTTAATACATTATTGTGATACCTGTAGCCTAGAGGAAGACTAATTAGTTACTCTTGTGGTATGAAAAATATTCTTTCACAAGATGTGGGGGGCGGGGAGGGAGGAGTAGGAGGTTCACTAGATTGGATAAGGAGGTTTGGGGAATGTGAGGGGGAGGGAATGGGAGAGATAGTTAATGAATTGGACATAACTTTCCTATGTTCATATATGAATATACAATCAGTATAACTCCACATTATGTTCAACCACAGTAATGGGAAGTTATACTCCATTTGTGTATGATATGTCAGAATACATTCTACTGTCATGTATAACTAAAAAGAACAAATACAGAATTAAAAAGTATATTCATTAATAAAAAATTATATTCATTGAGATAGCATGAAAATTAGTATTTGGGCTGAGAGATGACTTAGAGAGGAGAGAAAGCAACTGTCTAGTACATCTAGATTTATAGTGTTTAGGGATATATTGTTTTTATTGAAACTAATTGGCTTATGAATCTTCATTGTTTTAAGTTCATAATCCATTAAATCGGTTAATGTTTAGTCCATATTAATCTTTATTATTTAATTTAGATTATGATCCCAATAGCTATTGCTCTATAGTTTTATTTGCCATAAGAGAAATCATTTAAATTTAAGGATTTGAGCATAAAATGTTTTTAGTTATACAAGCACTTTTTATGGCATGACATTCTAACCTTCAAATATATTCTGTTTTCCATAGGCTTATAAGGAACAAATAAAAAGAGAGAGTGTCTTGACTGCCACAAGCATTTTAAATAATCCAATAGTGAAGGCACGCTACGAACGATTTGTTAAGGTAAGATTTGGGGGCAAAAGTTTTTTAGGAAATACTGTCGTATAGTAGTAATTAAAAGTGACACCATAGTAACTTTTTGTGATACAAATTGGGTACCCTGGCCCACTTTACTACTCAGGGTTTTCGTCATATGTTACTGCTTGACTCCTTCTTTACACAGAATTTCTTCAAATAGTTTTTGTACAAACATGAACTCACACACACTGTTTTTTAGGAAATTAATAAACAAATTTTACAGGTTAGTTTTTGAGTATTTACAAAATATTTAAAATCATTCTGCACTAATGAGACCTGTTATATTGAAGATTTACAAAAGTCTGTTATTTGCATTTAGTAAATCTTTATAGAATAAAGAAGTTTATTTTGGCTTTTGTGGTGATTCACAGTTCACTACTCTTGTGAAAAAGCCTGATATATTTAATGGCTATTAACTATTATCAAGCAACTTCCAAGCTGAATAATCTCAGTTCTTTTGATTTATTCCTCAAGGGTCATTTTCTAATTCTAATTAATTGTGCTTGTTGCTGTTCACTACTTTCTTGACACTATTAAAAAAAAAAGACAGCTGTGAATTGAAATGTTAATTTTTGGGGGAGGTGTGGCATCAAAAAGACAGAAGCTTAAAAAGATAATAGCTAAATGAGGAAAAATTAGATTTTTATCCTTGCTTTATCACAAAGTTTCAAGACGTTAGTGATTTCTATTGTTGAATGAAAGTAATTTCTAATGAAGAAAATATAAATTAGGAGTTTCTACATAGGGTTTTCAGGCTATCCAATTGAGTCTCATCATGGAATGGGAGGCATCACTGGTGGAAGTGTTTTGCTAATGTGCATATTGTGGAGAAAACACCTGAACTGAAGAGATCTCTAGAACTTCAAATATGTTCTCTAGATCAGCATTCTAGACATCACCTTGGAGCTCATTAGAAATTCAGAATTTTAAATCTTATTATGCCTACAGAGTAAGGAGTAAGAATCTTCATTTAGCATGAACCCATTTGATTCATATGCATGTTAAAATTCAAGAAGCACTAGAATCACATTCCTCATTGATTTGCCTTTGTTCAGCATTTCTGTCTGTGATGTTCCTTGTCATTCCTGAGAACATCCTCTGCTCTTAATAGCTTTTGTCATGGCTTAAAACTCTTTTACCTTCAGTTGCTTTCACCCTGAGAAAAACACCTTTTTAAATCTTTGATCCCATCAAGATAATCAATTCATCAGTTTATTTTCCAGTTATATCATTATGTTCTACCTTTACTTCCTTCCTTGGACATTCATGGTTAACCATTTCAACAAGCAATAGTGTTCTACAATTGCTTATTTGTTCTTCAACTGCTTACCAGTTCCCAGCATTTAGCTACCTCTAGTTAGCTAAACTATGTATCATGGAGCTGGGTACAGTTGCATGGGATCTGTACTCCCAACTACTCAGGAAGTTGAGGCTGGAGGATCATTTGAACCCAGGTGTACAAGGCCATCCTGGGCAATACAACAAGTCTCTGCCTAAAAAATGAAGATAAAAGAAAAGAAAAAAAACTATGTTATTGTGTCAATCCTGTTTGCCAGTTTTTCACTCAATAATTTTACTTATTAATTATCAATATTGTATCTTCTGTAGTGAACATTCTAAACCCTTTTTCATTCTTCATATGTTCTATATTTCATCTTTATTTTCCTCACTTCCATGTTCTTTTCTCTTTTGTTAGGGAGATTAAGATTATTAGAAATGAGTTTATGCCTTAGATTTATGTACCTTTTCTTTTTATCTTTCTTGTTATCAGTAAGGAAAATATTCTTTTTTGACCTTCATCTATGTTCTTATTTTACCATTATCTCTTTTCTCATTTTACCCATTATCTCTTATTTTACCCATTATCTCTTGTTTTACGTTGCTTGCATTTGATTTTTACTTTGCTTATTATTTATTTTCTGTTTTTATAAGCAGACATGCTTATGAGTTCTCCAAACTAAAAATGACTTTATTTTTCCTGAATTTTGGCCCTCCCCATATTAGTGTTTCTTCTCATCTGACTGTACTTGAAAATATTGTTTTGTGGTGCTTTTTACTTTTTATTATTCACTCTTTAACTGAGTAGTTCTCACCAGGAGGAATGAAATCAGAATCACCTATGAGGCTATGATCAAGTAAAAAGTTTCAAGGCCTTTTTTTCAGATCTTCTGAATTAAGGTTTCCTCAAGCTTTTCATATTAACATTTTATGAAATGCTGCTCAAATATACAGGTTACCTTCTACCCTGGAAATTTTGATTCAGGAGGTCTGAAACTGATTCAGAAATTAGTGTTTTTAGTAAGATCTCTACTACTTGTCAATTAAAATACTGAGTGTGGACCAAGGCCTCTGGATTTTGTGAATTTCACAGGGAATTATGAAGATGGATTCTTTGAAAACTTGCTGTTCAAACTCGTGTGTGTGAGTGTGTGTATGTTTTGTGTATTTTTTTTTCCTTTTGTTTTGGTGGTGCTGGGGATTGAACCTGGGGCCTTGTGCATGCTAGGTAGTGAGCCACATCCCAGCCCTGTGTTACACTTTTGAAACTGCTTCTCCTAAGATTACCAGTGACCCAATTATTAAATCCAGTGGCCTTTAAAAAATTAACATACTATGGTTTATTTAACATGGAAAAGTAAACAGTTGGGAACCCTTATTCAGCTTTAATAAGTGATTGGCTTTCATGACATTTTTCAGTCCTTTTGTACTTTTATTTGTGTTCTTTTTTGACACTGCTGATTAATCACCATTTTTCTTGAAACTCTTTTGGCAGACAATATTTTACTATCATGAGTTCTTCTGTACTGAACAGTTCCTCTCTTCTGACCTGTACCCCCCACATATAGGCATTTTCATACGTTCTCTCTCAAATTTTGAGTTGCAAGTTCACAACTGCTTGCACCCAGTTCTCCTCTCCCTGCTCTAATTTACCTATTTTTTTAATGTTGTCACATCTTTTATGTTGTCCTTTTCTGGATTATTAATGTAGCCCCCTCATTAGTATTTCTTTTTCATTTTTCTTTTATTCTCCTTTTTTGACAGTGGATATTGAACATAAGGCCTCCTAAGCACATGCTGTACTACTGAGCTACACTCACAGCCTGAGTATTTCTTCTATTCCTTTCTGGGCATCAGTCCTAATATTTTCCTGTTTAATAACTTTTACTGCCTCTCTGTTTCTTACTACATTAATATATGGTCTTGTGATATGGTCCAACTTATATGAAGTTTGACTCAGGTATATAATTGCTAAAATTATTCCTATGAATGTTTACTGAATTAAAGACTTGTCTATTTTTAATTTATTATTATTATTTTTAATGACCTATGCTCATTTTTGCTTTTGTTCATTTATTTGAGTTAATTTTTCATTGGTGCATTGTAACTATACACAATAGTGGGTGTCTCTTTTTTAAAGTGGACAGAAATCATGGTATCTGGTAGGTAAAACAAGGTACCCAGTTTTCATTTCAGCTTTAAAAAGACCCTACAATAATAGTAGGTGATTAGTTATTTAAGATGCACAACTGTGTATTCTCTGTTTCTACCAAAACCTGCATATTTGCCTTTGTCTTTCACATATAATTTTAGAAATTCAGTTAAGAAGAAAATATGATTTTGGGGCTGGGTTTGTAGCTCAGTGGTAGAGCACTCGCTCCCTACATGTGAGGCACTGGGTTCAATCCTCAGCACCACATAAAAATAAAATAAAGGTATGTGTCCATCTAGAACTAAAAAAAAATATTTAAAAAAAGAAGAAAATATGACTTTTAAGTATTCTAGTTTGCGGAGTGCAAAGCAGTGACTTAAGTATGGAGTTCTGAAATAGATATGAGCATAGATTTAATGGACTTTTCATAAGTGAAAAAAACTACAGATAGTATTTTTCATGATACAGCAAATAAAAATTTCACTGGAAAAAATAAGTGTGCTGATTTTAAAAGGCATTACTCATGTTTTTAGGGTGAAAATCCTTTTGAAATTCAAGATCATTCTCAGGAGCAGCAAATAGAAGGAGATGAAGAGGATGAAGAAAAGATTGATGAACCCATTGAAGAAGAGGAGGATGAAGAGGAGGAAGAAGAAGCAGAAGAAGTGGGGGAAGCAGAGGAAGTGGAAGAAGTAGAGGATGTGGGAGAAGTTGGAGGAATAGAGGGAGAGGGGGATGTAGAGGGAGGGGAGGAAATAGGGCCAGTGGGGGAAGATGGGGCAGTAGGGGAAGTAGAGGGAGCTGCAGAAGCAGAAGAAGTGGAGGAAGAGGCAAAGGAAGAACCTGTTGACTTCCCTGTTGAGCAACCTGAAGAAAATTAAATATAAGGTAGTAGATTTAAAAGAAGCTTTAAATTTTTGTCCTAATGTGGAAAAGGGTAAGAATTTTAATAGCTTAAAATATGAATTAACATACATGTTGCATGCATTCCAACCCATTAAAATTTGTTTTATATAATTTGTACACGTTTGGTATTTGTTTAATAAAATGAAGGTAAGACTAATTTAGTTTTTATAGCTATCAAACTTAGATCTGATAAATTGTATAATTTTTATTACTTTATTATTGGTGTTAAGGATAATAGATGTGTATTATTAGTATATCTATTCTAATCATTTGAACTTAAAAGCTGCTCTTGGGAGTGAATTTTCAAGTGTGCATTGATTTTTTGAATACTTACCCTAGAAGAGATAAATTGGGCAAGTATTTTGTGCTCTGTGTATTTTTTTACTGCATTGGACATTGACTAGTAATTTGCGTTAAGATAGCTTAAAAGCTTTTTGTGTACATGTTTCCCTTTGTAGTAATAAAATGTTTTTTTTTTTTTACAAAATCTTTATCCTTGGATTAGCAATTTAAATGAATTGGTTTATTATTGAAATTAGTATCTAAAATCAGTATTTGCTCTAATGTATGAGTTCAGCTTGCAAGGATTTCAAGATGATTGAGAAGACTTGAATTAAAGAAAAATATTTCTCAGTCATATTTTTAAAAAGTGTGACTAAAGTATATTTTTAAGCATATTTCAAAGAGAGGTCAGTGTGTAACTGACTTTGTTTATACTTGTTTTAGTTTTTTCCTTTTGTTTCTGCCTGTGTCAAATCTTGAAATCTTCCTGAAAATACATTTGAATGCAAGTTAAGTGTGCCAGTTTTAGTTCTTTTTTCTTTTTTTTTTTTTTAACTTTATTTTATTTATTTATTTTTTAATGTGGTGCTGAGGATAGAACCCAGTGCCTCAACCGTGCTAGGCAAGTGCTCCACCACTGAGCTACAGCCCCAGCCCCAGTTTTAGTTCTTTTATCGTGGCTGTTTTTGCCTAAAGAACCAAGAAGCAACCTTTTTTTAAAAAATTCTTTCTCTTTCATATATTCTCTTTTTAACTTATGTTTTATATACCTATATATTCTACAAGAGAACATAAAACTGGTAGATATCTACTCTTCAGTCATTTATTTTCAAATGACAGTGTGTATGTCTCACTGAAAATCAGTGCTCTTACAAATCTTATATGAATCTTTTTGTGAACATGAATTGAAAGAGCAGCATCTTTAAATCTTTATTCTGGGTTCAATTTTAGTGAAATTAGCTTTTCAAAAATTTGAGGCAATTGTATAAATGTACCATGTATTAGATAATAAGGCATTAAGTGGATGAATGTATGGGCATTTGTAGAATTTCACAGATAATTTCTCTTTGTATAAAACAAGGCTTTTAAAACTAGATTTTTCTGGACCATTGTGATTTTTTCTAAATGGTGAACTAGATTTGCTTACCTTTAAGTTGGAAAAATTCAATATTAGATATTAAATATTTGGAGCCAATTGAGAGAAGGGAATTCATATTTACTTAGTGGAAAACCTGTTTTGCTCAGGAGTTCATATTTTAACGTAATAGGACTTGATCAACCTTCTTAATTCTTTATTTCACAATAATTGTGTAAAGGCTAAGATAAAAGAATAATAGATTTCTCTGGGTTATTATTAGTATTTAGTTCTTTTGACACTAAATTGGGATTTTAAAATGTCATGTCTCTAATCAGATTAAGATATGAAACTTTTTTAGAAAAGTCCTCTATAATAAGAATTCAGTGTAACAACTTTCAGGTTAATGTTTTAGAGTGAGAGGAGGCAGGAGTTAAGTAGTAATTTTTATGGATGGCTTGAGGCTTTATACAGAATAGCTTATTTACAAAGTATTAATAAAATATATCTTGTTATTATACTTAATTTAGAAATTCAAGTTCATGTATTTTCCAGTGGATAATTTGTAGATTTGTAGTTTAGTTTGCAGGCAGATTAATTTTTGTGATCCCCTTAGTGTTTATATCTTCGTTGCTTTTATAAAAAAGATTTGTGTAAAAACTTTAACAATCTTTCAACTTCTGTTTTCTAAGCATTACTTGTTTTCTTTTTTTTTTTTTTTTGAAGAGAGAGAGAGAATTTTTTTTTTTTTAATATTTATTTTTTAGTTTTCGGCGGACACAACATCTTTGTATGTGGTGCTGAGGATCGAACCTGGGCTGCACGCATGCCAGGTGAACGTGCCACCGATTGAGCCACATCCCCAGCCCCTGCATTACTTGTTTTCTTGATTAAAAAAGAAAGTAGTGGGCTGGGATTGTGGCTCAGTGGTAGAATGCTTGCCTAGCATGTGTGGGGCACTGGGTTTGATTCTCAGCACCACATATAAGTAAGTAAATAAAGGTCAGTCAACAACTAAAAAAAAATGTAGTTTAGTTCTAATAACCAAAGAAATTAACTTATGTTCCATATAATTGTATAAATTATGTTGCTAGGGACCATCCTGTAGTCTTCTATTTTTATTGTTTTCTACGTCTGATCTATCAGGTAGTCTTGTCTGTTCTACTTCCAGAATTTATCTGCATGCTTTTTTTTAAATCTCTGCTGCTATTACCCAATTGAAATCATCATCGTCTTTGCTGGATAGCCAAAATAGCTTATAACTAATCTTGTTTCCACTCTTAACTCTGTTAGACTTAGTTTCCTACCACAGATTAAAAGTATACTTTTTTATTTTATTTATTTTTTGTAGAGGGGATTGAACCCAGGGGCACTTAACCACTGAGCCACACCCCAAGCCCTTTAGCACCTTGCTAAATTACTCAGGTTGACTTTGAACAGCCACTGGGATTACAGGTGTGTGCCACTGTGCCCAGCCACACAAAGTATAATCTTTTAAAAACATAATTCAGGGGGCTGGGGATGTGGCTAAAGCGGTAAGCGCGCTCGCCTGGCATGCATGCGGCCCGGGTTCAATCGTCAGCACCACGTACAAGATGTTGTGTCCGCCGAGAACTAAAAAATAAATATTAAAAAATTCTCTCTCTCTCTCTCTCTCTCTCTCCCCCCTCCCTCCCTCCCTTCCCCCCACTCTCTCTTTAAAAAAAAAAAAAAAAAAAGACATAATTCAGGTAGTGTAGTCTCTTCTGTTTGGACCTGTGCAATCCAAACTCCTTATGGTGATCAGTCCTGGCCTAGGTTTCTAGCTTCATATTATGCCATTCTTCTCACCAGCCATGACGGCCTTCTGTTTCTTTTCGATGAAGCTCTTCTCTTCAGAGACCTTTCACATTTTTTTGTAGCCTTTACCTGACAGCTCTCTTTGGCTGACTCTTCCTCCTTAACATCACCTAAAATGTTAGAAAGGGGCAGTAGTTCTTAAAATTTTTGTAAAGTTAAGGATTTGGAGTGCCACCCCAGAATGACTAAAGAGTATTTTCTTTGGAAGTAATGTTTTTGTTTTTGTTTGCAGGGGGAGTACCAGGGATTGAACTCAGGGGCACTCAACCCCTGAGCCACATCCTCAGCCCTATTCTGTATTTTATTTAGAGACAGGGTCTGATTGAGTTGTTGAATGCCTTCCCATTGCTGAGACTGGCTTTGAAGTCCCAATCCTCCTATCTCAGCCTCCTGAGCTGCTGGGATTATAGGTGTGCACCACAGCACCCAGCTGGAAGCTATGTATTTTTAATAAGTATTCCATGCGATTCTGAAGGTAGTGGCAAGTGATTGCAATTTTAGAATATTAATAGGGCCCTCAAGTAAATTTCTGGTACCTATGACTCTCATATCAAAGCAGGAGCTTTGGTCCTTTTGTAAATATGCATAGGTTTGGGGATTCTTCATAATAGTTTACAAAAGCATTGGAATGATCCGTAACAGACCTGTAGGAGTCAGAACTCTATCCCCCCTTTAAATTTAATCCATCATATTGTAAAGTCAGTAGTAGGACTAGTAGTTTTTTCCATGTAACAAGATCTCTCTTGTATACATGACAGAAAAAAGAACTACAAAGGCAATATTAGTATATATAAAAACATTTGAGTGAGAGGGAGTGGTTATAGTGTGGTAACCAGATTTTTAAAGGACTAGTTAATTACTCTAGTTACTGGCTCAGAGCTGCTAGTCTACAGAATCCCTCCAAGGTAAAGGCATAACATTTCTTGCTGTTTACCAAATAAACTGAGACACAGAGCATATATGGAGAGAGTGAGTGGGTATGTGTGTGTGTGTATCAGAGTATGCCAGTTCCCCTGGTGTTTTGTGAATACTAGAGGGCTTTGATTCCTCATATTTCTACAAACAACCAACCTGCTAGCTGTCTATTTTCCAGTTTTTCTACTGACTATTCTTACTTCCTTGCAAAATTAAAATGCTAGATTTCTTGCAATAAAAACCTGCCGGGGAATTTTTTCACTCAAGCTGGGAAAAATTAGGTAATGCTGAAAAAAATATAGTGGTTAGAAAACTACCATTTGCAGGCCTTCAACTGCCTGTATTTGTATAGATTTTTATATCCGGAAAGGGCTGGATAAAACCAAAACAAAGAACGTGTGAATCATACCGTATGTGGATCTCTAGCCTAATCTTTACAGTAAAGATTTACTGATCAGTAAAGTGTCTTGCAAATAGAGACACACAACCAAGAAACAACACTTAGGAAGGAGCAACATGAAAGATAGGTGACATACATAAGCAGAGTGAATTCTTGGGGAAACAATGCAGGGAAAAAAAGTATAATTAGTATTATATGAAATAATTAGTACTAATTATAATTTTGAACTAAAGGAATCTTACAAGAAAAGATTAAATAAATGAAAATTATGAGAAAAGATAGGGAAGATGATGGAAAACACTATCCACTTAAAATTAAACTTTCAGAAATTAGGAACATGAATTTAGCATTGAAGATCTTGATTACATCACAGTGCCAGGCACATGGTAAGTGTACAGTAAGTATTTTTGGACAAATGGATGTGTGTATGTTTATATAGGAGTTTCAAATGGTGAAAAAAAAAACAGAAAAAAATTTTGGTAAAAGAAAAAAAAAGGCTGAAGGTGAGCAAAAATAATGAAAATGGAGTCATATAGGGTAAATCCTGTTAAAATTTCTGTAATCTCAGGATAAAGAGAAAAATCTCAGTGTCTAAAGAGAAACAATTTTTCATTCTCAGACTTCTGTGTGTTGGGATGCTGAAGGATACTGCTATTTTTAAGGTTACGAAGGAAAATTATTTTAAATTTAGAAATCAACCTTAGGTCAAACTACCAACTGAGAATGAGGACACAAGAAGGACATTTTAGCAGTTGTAGAATGTGCGAGAATTCCAGAAATAACTGTCAAAACCTATTTGCTAAATAACATCAAATTATATAAAGAGAATTTTGGATAAACAAAGAGATACTGACATTTGCCGTCATAGCTAAATAGTTGAACATAGCTCTAAGAAGTTGTCAGTTCAAAATTGAGGAAACAGAATTTTGAATGTAAATTTTAGTAGTTCTAGACTATGTATTTCTTTTCAAACACCTTGAAAAAATGATCATGAAAGTGGGCCACAAAAAGAATTTTTGTTAGGTAAAATCAGGTTTCATCCTGTCATTACAGTGCAATAAAATGATCAACAAGTGGGTATCAATTAGCTGATTATCAAATCCAGTCAGTCATAAAAGTGTCCTTGCAGTGCTCATATTTAAAAGGAAATAAAAACTTAGAAAGATTTTTAAAAATTTAAGTCTAGATTATACAAGATCTTGAAACGCCTCAGTTTAGTCTCAGAAACTAACATGTTCTTATTCCAGGATAATATTCATTAAAGAAACTATACACCAGTCTTTCTTAGGAACAGATAGAATCATTGGAAAACATTACCAATTAAAGAATTGTGTCAAGGCAAAGAAAGCAACATAAAATGACAGTCCTTTAGAAAACATAGTACTATAATTTAAAAAACATAAAGTAGGGAAAAATAATGACTATTTTGATGGATGATGAAAAAACACATTTAACACTTAAATTTTGATTAATTTTTTTTTCCAGGATAGGTTTCCTTTAAACCTTTTTAATATGGATAAGTAGGTCTATCAGAAAGCTTCAGCAAACATTCAAGTTCATGGCAGGATCAAAACAGTGAAGGCTGTTAGCAATATGAAGATCGTTTAACCCTAAGAAACATTAGGAAGAGACATCACAGTCACTGTTTCAGGCGGGTGACTGGAGACAGAACATCCAAGGGAATCAGTTGAAAAAGTATAGAATAACAAAAGGTAGTTTTGTGTGATAGTTCAACAAATAAAACTCTGTTGCTTTTTATAAACTAGCATTGACCGTTGGAAGTATAATTTAAAATATCTCATTTCCAAAAAAATAAAATCCTGAACTATGTATGATCTAGGAATAAAAAGGGAGAAAGGCAGTATCCATATGAGGAAACTATACATTTTAATGAAGGATGTAAAATGCCTGAATATTAGAGAACAGGTTTATGTGTAGATAGAGCTGTCTATATTCCTGTCTATAAAAATATTACTTACATGTCAGTTATCTTCAGGTGATTCAGTTAATTTATCATTCTAGCTATTTAGGATTCATTAGAGCTGTGAAAATTAAAAATCACTGGTTTGAGGAAGATTGGGATTCTCATAAAAGTTCAGGTAGACAGTGGAGGGCCAGTGGAACTCCTCAAAGTGTCAGAGACTGAAGCCCTTTTGGTCTTGGCCTGCCATCTTAAAAACCTCTCCAATTCAGTTCATATTCTGTGCAATGAGAGGGCGAAAAGAAAGATATGCACCTTTAAGAACTGTTCCCAGAAATTCTGCCTATTTATCTACATTAATACTATTGCCTAAAATAGTTACATCAACACACCTGGCTTCGAGCAAGGCTAGAAATTATTCTCTAAGATCATGTTTCCAACTGTAAAAGTAGGGGTTCTAATATAGGAAAAGGTGAGAATGGATATTAGGATACTACTAGTAGTATTATGCTACTTAAGCTGATTCAGAACTTCCTGTGCCAATAAAAGAAAATCATGGCATTTGCAGGTAAATGGATGGAGTGGGAGAATATAATGCTAAGTGAAGTTAACCAATCCCCAAAAAACAAATGTGGAATGTATTCTCTGATATAAGGAGGCTGATTCATAGTGGGAGAGGGAGGGGGAGGGAGCATGGGAGGAATAGATGAACTCTAGATAGGGCAGAGGGGTGGGAGGAGAAGGGAGGGGGCATGGGGTTAGAAATGATGGAGGAATGTGATGGACATTATTATCCAAAGTAGATGTATGAAGACACGAATTGGTGCGAATATACTTTGTATACATCCAAAGATATAAAAAATTGTGCTCTGTGTGTAATATGAATTGTAATGCATTCTGCTGTCATATAATAACAAATTAGAGTAAAAAAATAATAAAAGAACTTCCCATGCCAAAAAAAAAAAAAAAAAAACCCAAGAAAAAATAAAGAACAATGAGGAAAATTTGATTTACATCTCTTGCTGGAAATGTATAACAAAACTACAGAGGTAAGTTATGAAGATAAATAGATCAAAAAAAACATTAAAGAAATAGACACATGTAGCTGGGTGCAGTGGCGCCTGCCTGTTATCCCCAGCAACTTGGGAGGCTGAGACAGGAGAATCAGTTCAAAGTCAGCCTCAGCCAGGTGAAGTATTAAACAACTCAGTGAGACCCTGTCTCTAAATAAAAATACAAAATAGGGCTGGGGATGTGGCTCAGTGATTGAGAGTCCTAGAGTTCAATCCCTGGTACCAAAAAAAAAAAAAAAAAAGACACATGTAATATATTGATATACAGTGTTGGTACTAAGGAAAAATTTAACAACCCTTTAGCTTCACTTGCTTTTAATTGGGTTAAAAAGTCACTAATTTGGAGGTCACAGAGCTGGGCAATAATAATAGTCTCTTACTAGCTTTACTGTAGATTATACCTCTGATGTATAGGTTATGAAGATAATGGTTACCTGTGTTATTCTTCAGGGACCTGAAGGTAGTTTTTGCTGAAAACATGTTGAACTCTTCGTTTGGGCCTGTGGATGACTAGAATGGAATGAAAGGCTTCCTACTTCTTGCTTTCATATTGTGTCCTCTTTTGTTGCCTTAACCTTTGGGTCAGATTCTGTTCAGCTTTGTTTACACATAGACCTGTTGAACATTTGAGAAATAATTTGTCCAAAATTATAATATAGGGTCAACTTGAACTAGACCTGCCTCAACTCTTCCCACCCCAAGGCTAAAGACACCTAATAGCTACCATGAGTAAACACCAAACCACGAAAGGAATGACAACCAGCAGCACCTGAGTTCTTTGGAGATCTCCACTGATTCTCAGAAATTCAGAAAATTCATTATTATTGCTTGCCTTTATTAGCCTGTCTCCCTCATCATTCCTACCCTAAATCTGTAGTCTCTTAATCACTTGGATTAGAGAAGCTGATTTGTGAGCAGAGCTACATTTTCTCCATTATTTGGCCACTGAATAAAATTTTCCTTTATTCCCAATACTAATCCCTCAGACTTTTTTTTTTTTTTGGTAGGATTCGCATCTGAATTTGTATATGCTAAAAACAAGGGTAAGAAAGCCTATGGATGATTTAGAGACAGAATAGCCACATTGGAAGAGGACAGATATTACCTATACCACACTACACAAAAATAACTGGATTAAAGAAAGGTTAAAATTCCACAAGTACTATGTAATGCTGAAGTAATAGACAGGAAAAAGTCATTTATTATTTTGTAATAGATGTGTCTCTAAGCAAGATGTAAACTGCAAAAGTCCTAAGGAAAAAGTATGATGAATTTGGTAAATAAATAAAAGAAAATACTGCAGGGTGAATGACACCATGAACAAAAGTAACAAGGAGAGAAAATATCTATCATATATAAGAGACTAAAGAATAAAGTTGGTTTCTTCAATTTAGCAACTCTTATGTTGGTAAATATTTGGAAATTTATAATAACTATTTTAAGATGAAAATAAGCCCTTTCCAAGATTGATGGCTGTATAGATTGCTTCCCTATTTTGAGGGCAAATTGGGTACATCTAGCAAAATTTAAAATGCACATAAATGTCCATCAATCTCACCTATAAATAGCCATGTATTTGCCTGAAATTGTAAATGCCTGGAAGTATATATGAATGGAAGATACCTAGCTAATCTAAAAGGTATTGAGGTTAGGGTTTTTTTTATTCTTACAGGAAAATGTAAAAATAAACAAAAACTTAGACAGCAAATCCATCTGGCTGGCCTGGCTGACAGTAATGGTAACTTGCCATCAGCATGATAAGATGCATCCAAGCATCAGAAATGACAAAATATAGGGGATTTACTTTTTGTCTAAGAATTAATAAAACCGAGTATATAAGAATGGTCTTTGCACCATTATTTGTAGTAATGAAAAATTGAAAATATCCTGAATATTCAGCAGTAAAGGGAATAATTAAATTATGGTATAGGTTTCACAATTGAATATTGTTAGTAATGATGAGAAACCTGAATGTTTTGGCTTGGAAAAATCTCCAATATATGTTGTTAAAGAGGAAAAAGCAAGTTACAATATAATGCATATATTTGAATTCCACTTAGGAAAAGCTATATATATGTAAATATACAAATTCCAAGCTATCTATTTGTACAGCAATGTGTAAAATATGTTGACCAAAAAAACAAATAACAAACAAAAATACAAAAAACTGAGCAGATATACAAATAGTGTTTACCTGTGAAGAGAGAAGTCTCATTGAAAGGTATGGGTTGCTGTTTTTTATTTTTATTTTCAACACAATAAGAATATTTAGTATGGGTCATATTATAGTGCAAATGTTTTAAAAAGTCTTGGAAATACAGAGAAATTTAAAGAATAAAATAAAAATTAGAATCCAATCATCCAGATAATAATGCTAACATTTTTTGTTTCCTTATCTTTTGTATATTTCCTTAGTCTATGCAATGTTGACCCTGTTTCTTCAGGAAAGAACAATGAGAAGAAGAGCCAAGTTTAGGTGACGAAGATGATAATTTGATTTTGGGGCATAAGTTGGTGCTGTCTGTGGGACACTTAAATGGTATTATCAAGTAAACAATTGGATGTATGAGTATATTAATCCGAGGGAGGGAGCTCATGATCAACTTATAGTATTAATGCTTTCTCTTACAAGTGATGAATTTTAGTATTTTTGTGTCTGACATAAAAAATGTAATTTCTCATGGCAATATAGTATAAAATAATTTATTAGCCTTGGGATTTAGTAGATGTTCCTTTCTTGCTATTCCCCAGCCATACCATTTTTTTTATTTTGTCCACCTTAAGAAAAACATTTAAATAAAGAAAAGCCTCAGTTTTGTCATCTATAAATGAAGATAGTTACTTTCTTTCTAAAGTTGTTACAAAGATTAAACAAATGTAAGTAAGCAGGTAGTACTGTCTGAGGTGCTTAGCTGGCTTTCAACATTTAATTTTTAGTTTTCCTACTGTTACCTAAAAATCAGAACTTCTTTATTTTTAATTAGAGATAAAAAAAAAAACAATATTGGCTTGGTAAGTCATTATGTAAAGCTTCAGGAAAATGTAAAAAACAAAAATTTTTAAATATTCATTTTGACTCAGTTTTGGTTTTCATGACTTATTTTGAAGATTACCATCAACTCATTTCTCTTTAAGGTTTACATAGGGTTTTGGTCAAAATTAGCAAAACTTAGACCCGATGATTTAATATAGTTGAAGGGAAATAATTCACAAATGTCTCACATAAGAGAATTCATCATTAACGATTTTTTTCCCCTTTGGCATCAAAGGTCCTCAACTGACAAGAATATATCAATAAACTGCTAATCTTAGAGCTCCCAAATTAGTCACCCCCAAAGGGTTAAGTCACTCTACTCAACTGGGATTTGAATTGTTGTCAGTGCTGAGGTCACTGTTAAATGACAGATGTTTCCCTGCAAATCCCTTGTATCCCTTCTGCTGAAATAAAGTTCAGTGTCTGAAACAACAGGGTGGTATTCTTTAATAACTGTTAAATTTATTCTTCAGAGATTTTACAAAAGATGTCCTATTGCTTCTGGAGGACTCCCTTGACACCCTACTCTGCATTTTCTTTTTGCATAATGCCTACAATTTAAAGCCACCAGGCTCCCTGTTGTATAGCTCTTGTATCCTTGGTTCAGTATAACCAAAATACTCATAAATCTCCTTTTCTTCCAGTAGCTTTCTGCAGCAGCTGGGGTACGACAGTGATGTCCCTGATCTATAATTCCAGACAGCCCTGGGGTGAACAGATAGACCAATGGAAAGCCACTACGTCAGATAAAGTGATGTTGTTTGCACAACTCAGTGTCCTCAAGAGGTAGTCATGTAATACTCCCAATTTGTATTCTGCATAAAACTCCTTTTACAAGTTATAAACTTCCTATAGGGAACGAATGTATCCAGCTACAGGATGCTGACCATATGACTATGTAATGTAATTTTAAACTCAGAAAGAATGGTCTAAGCCTTTTCTATACCACAAGCTGAAAGCTATTAAAAAAACCTCACAATTTCTATTTAAGTATGATATTTTTCAGTTTGGAATTCTAATGAAGCAATGTTTTCCTGAGACACTGGGTTTGATATGTAATGTTATAAATATGACTGATTAATGTATTTGAATTGTACATACCATGAAACTTAAATGTTTTTCATAGTCATCACAAAATTTTAATTGATTATTTTATTGGTATTTAAATTGACTTATAGTTGAGGCAGCTAATTAAACAATTACTGTGATCATGTTAATTTCATTACAGAAATTCTTTCCTAAACAATGTATTTGTGTTTATATTTATATGGTACTTCATAATACTTTCATTCTGGATGAGGAATTCTTTGGCTTGACAGACTATTGATACTTTGTTGTAGGAGGCTGTACTGTGCATTATAGGATGTTTAGCAACATCCCCAGCCCCTATTGCATAGAGTCAGTAGCATGTAGACAGTTGTGACAATCAAAAATATTTCTAGACATTGCCAAATATTCCCTGGGAGGTAAAATCACTCTTAGTAGAAATTAGGTGTGAAATTTCATTTCTAAAGGTATTAGGGTTTACCTGTAACAAAACAAAACCAAAAAATTGCTTAGATTAGGCTGTACTAGGAAGCATTCCTGGGTTTTTTTGATCTTCTTTCCCGCTATGCACCAATAACTTCCCAAGACCTCACAACCTGATTTATCAGAGCATGCGCAAAAATTCTGTAGAAACTTCTGTACTCTACAGTATTTCTCTGCTTCCCAGAAAGATCAGTATCTTCTTCTTTTTTTAAATTTGGAATTCCAATCAAGCAATGTTTTTCTGAGACCCTGGGTTTGATGTATAATGTTAGGAATATGGATGATTTAACAGATTTGAATTGTGTATACCATGTGCTTCTTGCACAATGAATTTGTTGGATCAATAAGTATTATAATTATTTTTTTCTTAGATATAAATTTACAGACCTTAAAGAATGTGTAGCTATTGTCTTTTGCTTTGTAAATCCTTGTTCTTTGGAATCTTAAAGAAAATTAAGAGGCAATTATAATTTTAGAAATGACCTACATACCCAGATTTGTCAGGTAACGCTGGTGTCCAAACCAGCCTGCCTCTAGATACATAACATTAAGAAAAAATGCCCTGTAGTCCTCATAGGTTGCCCTCTGCTTCAGAGACCCCCATTGCTTTAGCAGTGATGCTGGTGTAATCATTAAGAAGAAGGAGGAGGAGATGCTCTGTTTTCAGTTTTTTTCCCTATCAAGATAACTTCCAGCAATCTAGAGAAACAACATTCTAGGAAAGCAGATGATTGTGAGAAAAAAAGAAATGTTGAAAGGCTTCCTCCTTTCTCCTTCAATTAGAAATGTACCTCTAAATTTCATTAGAATCAATTAGCTGTCTCCAAGTATTGTCCGTGGATATAGTAACAAAAATAGGTCAAATTCTCATTCTTATCTCTGGCTGCTCACTGATTTACTCTCCAGTTTCTTGAAACAGCACTCCACACACACCTGCTTTCCACATACACCAGGAAGTGTCCCACATATGCTCATCAATATTTGCTCACAATTCAGGTGATCACTGACAGGTCCCCCACTGCATGACATCTCTAAAAACTTCTGGTGAGTTTAGATTTGGTATCATGCCAGCAATATCAAATGTGATCCTACCACTGCCTTTCTAACTTCATCTCCTACTGTGCTTCGCCTTACTCTGGGCTCAAGAGGACTGGCTTTCTTTCTGTTTCTCTGATACATCACATTTGCTTCTGCCTCATAGCCATTGTGTTTATTGTTTTCTCTGCCCAGAACGTTCTTAACCTTTGCATGAGTGGTTCTGTTTTTATCATTCACCAAGGTTAAACTGCAGCTTCCTCAGAGAGGACATCTCACAATCACGCTCTGTCTCATTACTATGTTACCATGTACCACTGTTTGAAATTTTATTTCTTTGTTTACCATCTGTATCCTTCACTAGAATGCCAGCCCCATGCCTTTTTTTTTTTTTTTTTTTTTTTGCTTTTTTGCTTTTTGGTACTAGGGATTGAACCCAGGGGTGTTTTACCACTGAGCTGCATCACCCGTAATTTTTGTTTTAAATTTTTGAGACAGGTTCTCACTAAGTTGGCAAGAGTTGATACATTGCTGAGGCTGGCATTGAACTTGCAATCTTCCTGCCCCAGCATCCTGAGTTGCTGAGATTACAGGCATGCACCACTGTGTCTGGCCAGTTTATTTACCTTTTAATTTAGCACTGGATCCTTAGTGAATTATGGAGCACAAAAATGAATTAAGTGTACATAAGTACAAAATTTCATAGTGCACTTATGAAATTTTGAAATAAAATTTTTAGTCTATAAGGAAAAGTGTAGTTTGGGTGCAGTGATGCACACCTGTAATCCCAGCAATTTTGGAGGCTGAGGCAGGAGGATCACAAGTTCAAGGCCAGTCTCAGCCATTAGCAAGATCCTGTCTCAAAAAATAAAAAGGACTGGCGATGTAGCTCAGTATTAAACAATTACTGTGATCATGTTAATTTCATTACAGAAATTCTTTCCTAAACAATGTATTTGTGTTTATATTTGTATGGTACTTCATAATACTTTCATTCTGGATGAGGAATTCTTTGGCATGACAGACTATTGATACTTTGTTTTAGGAGGCATCCTTGGATTTGATGTCCAGTGCCAAAATATAAAAACAAATAATTAGAAGGGAAAGTATGATTTATGCATAAAGAATCCCCCTTGGTGTCCATGGGGGATTGGTTCCAGAGAACATCAAAATCTGAGAATTAAAATGGCATAGTACTTGCATATATTCACATTTTTCCATATATATTAAATGATCTCTATAATATCTAATACAAGGTAAATAGCTGTTATACTGTATTTTTTAGGGAATAATGACAAGGAAAAAGGTTTAGTACATGTTCAGTACACATGTAAGTTTTTTTTCCAAATATTTTTGATTCATGGTAGGGTGAATATGTGAATGCAGAATGCATGGATACGGGAGATTGACTGTACAAGTTGGAAAATGATTCATATTAGATTGTTAAATACACAAAGATAGGTATCTTGTCTGTTTTATTTATTTATTTTATTTTTTGTCCATTGTGTTCAGACCTGGTATATTCATATATATGATAGGAATTCAACATATGTTTACTCATTTGAAATAAAGAGAGGAACAAATAGCGTGTGATTAGGTGTTAGAGAAAGATTTATTCCAATTGAAGGAATTAAGGAAGATTTTATTGAAGAAATGGTATTTGACCTACAACTTAAAAAAATGCATGTGATTTGGATAAAAAGAACAGGTTAGTGGGAGCGGTGAAGGAAAAGACTTCAAGGAAGAAGTATCAGCAGGAACAAGGCACAGAAGAAAATAATCGACTAATCTAGGGAAGAGCATGTGCTTCATGAGGCTGCAGTTTGGGTCACTTAAACACAGTAGAATTGGTGCCAGATTAAGAGGTTTAGATTTTATTTTGAGGCAAGAGGGAGATTGACATGTGCAGAGGTATACTTAAAAAAAGATAAACCTGCCAACAATTATCAAATGCACTGAAGTGAATACAAGCTATATGAAGAAGCAATTGTAGTTTGAAGACTAGTGTAACATTCCAGAAAGAAATAGCAAGGGACCGGTGAAGAGCTATACCTGGGTCATAATGGAGAGGAGGCAATAGGTTTGGAAGATATTCATAGAATAAGATGGTGCCTGAAATTTATGTGATGCAGAAAGCCAGAGAAAGGAAAAATAAAAGCTCACAAATAAGCTTTTTTAACTTGAGTGATTATTAGTGATATCACTAAAAAAAAGTCAAGTTTCCTGAAGGCAGTGGTCATGTTGGCTGGTTAATGAGGAAAACTCTTGAGTTTGATTTTGGTCATTTTGAATTTGAAGACTTTGTTGAGTATCTAGGTATGAGCAAAGCTTGGGTGATGAGGGTTGGAGATACCTTGTCAGTGTGGAAGAGATGGCTGAAGTCACAGATGTATTCCTGGAAGAGCATTGGCAGGAGCAGACTCTGGGAGATAGATCCATAGTGCTTTCATTCCATATGCTGAATGAAGCCTTGCTGGACCCTAATGATGGATAATAATGGGGTTCAGATAGTAGAGGATATTTTGGAACCCCTAAGCTAGAGTAACATCAGTGGGCTTTGCTTTGGTGTGTGTGTGTATGTGTGGGCAGAATTGGGGGTGCATTTACTGTAATGATTTAGTGATTTCCATTTCTACCAAATGCAATTTTTGTAATGGACAGCAGGGGGCAGCAGAGCCCCACTTTTCAAAGGCTCAGACTGAAATTTCAGCAGAAAGACCACCCTCTGCCTTTCTGTGTATATATTTTTGGTTCTTGTTGTTGTTAAGGAAGTTATATTCCCCTTTTAAAGTTAAAGAAAATAATTTCTTTCCTAAGTTGCTGTCTTTGGGCACAGTGTATGGATTGAATCTTAGGGGGCCTGTGTCTCTAATCTGATTATGGTGATCTCTTTTTTAAAAAGGAGTTAAGAATTTGTTTACTGGTGATGGTCTGATGCTGTTTCACTGGAGAAGGTAGGAGTGTGAACTGCAATTGGGAATTTTTAGCCTGAACGCTAATTCCATCCTGAAGACTCAGGTTTGTATTTAAAGAACAAAAATTATGGGGATGAGGCTGTACCCTACAACACACAAGGCAGCACACAGGATTGATCCCCAACACTGAAAAAACAAACAAACCCCAAAATAAACCCTATCATTGCTGTTAGACTTTAAAGATTTGTTTGTTATTATACAATCCATGTTGACTATAGTCTATTGTCCTTGTTGTTGCTATTGGCTGAGTTTCCTGAAATCAGGTTGACCTGGGATAGGGTATGAAATTAAGCCACAATAAGCTAGACTTCTAACCTAACTTACTACTGCAGGACTTCCAGTTCTTTGCAATCTGTCATTTTACCTGTCTTCCCTACTGTCTAGATTGCCCACGGAGCCAGTGGCATGAGGTCTCTTGTTTCTAGTGCTTTGCTCTCTGTGTCAGGTGATGTGATGTCATTGCTGACCCCTGAGTGGTGGGTCTTAATGTTGTCCTTCAGTGTTCCAGAGCCATGCTGGGCCCCATGCAGGGATGAAGGGCTGCCTTTTCCCTTTTCTGGTTTGCTTTGTTAATGAAGAACAGCCTATCTATCATATATGTTATCATATCTGTAAGCCTCCTTTGCAATAGGGTTTGATAATTTTTATTTTTTGTGTATTGGTGAATTGGTATCAAAGCATTTTTAGTACAATGTCTTATGGAATTTTAATTTTTGTGTGTAGTGTTGGGGATCAAAACCAGAGCCTCATGTACACTGGGCAAGTAAATGGTCTGCAACGAGTTATATCTCCACTCCTATCTCTACATCCTTAACAGTGCTCTTTCTTCTGGTCACCCCACAGTATCACAGCTTCTTTGATTATGCATTCCCCTTAAACTTGGCGGCCTCTGTTCATACTATTTTTTTCCATTCAAATGTTCTTCATCTTTTCTGTTTCATGAATTTCTCTTTCCTGCCCTACTTTTCTTTTTTCCCCCATATCATTTGCAATTTTCTAATAAGTTATATAATTTATTATGTATGCTCAGTAGTCTTCCTTCTTCCTCCTAGAACCCCACAAGATCAGGGATTTTTGTTTTGTTCACTGGATATATCCAGCACCTAGAATACTGCTGAGACCCCAACAGGTACTTAATAAATGTTTTTAACAATGTTTAAGTGAACAAGTGAATCCTTGAAAGCTCAACTCAAATGTCATCACCTCAATGAAGACTTCCATTCTGGCTTCTACTCCCAATTCTGGATAAAATTTGTTTATTTTTCTTGTATTTTACCATATCAATTTGTTTATATTTGCATTATAGTGCTTATTCCACTGTTTGAGAGCTGTTTCCTAGTTCATACAAGTGATAAATAATACAACATAATATTAACTTGGTAGTTGTTAGAGTCTGTAAACAAGTCAAGATGGCGCCTGGCATTTTGCAGAGGGAGTGGTTTGTGAAGTAACGCCAGTGAGCCATTAAGTGGGGAGATTCCTTATTGGTTGATTGCTGTATCTAGTTTATGTTAATTAAGATAAGCTGTGTGTAATGTATATATACCCCTCCAGTCCTACAATAAACGGCTCCCACTCCTGCTGTATCAATGTACACAAGTTGCTCGTGTCCTCCCCCCCGCCCCCCGTTATTTTGCTGCAGCCGGACTGCGGCAGGTAGTTTTGACTAAAACATTAAGTTGTAATAAATATGGAATTCCAAAGTGAGATGCTGTCTATTGATGCCCATTTTCATGAACTTCTTGACTCTTAAAAAACTCCAACCACATGGTGAATGTTAAGAGGTCAAGAAAGGGGAGATGAAGTGACACAGGAGGCTGAGTCAGGAGGATCTAGAGTTTAAAGTAAGCCTCAGCAATTTAGTGAGGCCCTTTAGCAACTTAGTAAGACCCTGTCTCTAATAAAATATGACAAAGGGCCAGGAATGTGGCTTAGTGGTTAAGTGCCCCTGGGTTCAATCACCAGTAACAAAAAGAAAAGGGTGAGGGGCGGGGAGATGAGAGGTGGGATGAGGATTTCTCTTGGGAATGCTGGGCTGGGTGCTGCCCCCATGAGAGGGAGTGTGGAGAGTGCTTTTACCTTCAAGTCAAGAGAGGTTCCTAAGGGACCCTGGCTGTTGGGAGGCACAGCGGCTTCCTGAATCTTGCCTAGAATTTATAAAAGGCAAAGGGACAGATTGGTCAGTTCTCTAGTGGTAGAAGCCAGGGGTCACTCCCACAGTTAGCTGGTGAGAATTTTCTTGGAGTGAGTGTGAACCACTTGGGAGACTCACCTAGTTTGGAGTCATTTAAAATCCTTCCCAAGATTGCTGTTGGAAGGGGAGATAGGAGACCACCGGAAAAGGTGGTGGCCAGGCAGAGTAGGATGCATTACTTTCTGTCAGGTGAAGAACAGTAGAATATTCCTAGGTTTTTGGAGGGGACTCTAAAGAACCCATAAAATTATTATTCATCTTTAAATACCCATTAGGCCCCCAAAGCAAGAAGCTGGCCCAGAAGTGAATCAGTCAAAAGAAGAATTTTCTGTCCCCCTTTGCCCCTCCTCCACCCAACTTTGTTTGCCTCTGGCAGGGTCATTAACCTGGTCAGCAACTGCTGGGAGAGCAGACAGGCCCAGGGCTGGAGAGAGAATGTGGGGTAGGGAGAGGATGAGACTCTTCTCCACTAAATGCTGTCAGCCTTGGGCACAATCTTCCCCAGAGGTGATTTAACATTAAATCGGATTAAAAGTTAAACTTCTTATGTGAACTGGACTTTCTGATTTTTGAATTAAGATAGTTTTTATGGCTTAAAGTGACTTGAACACTTTTCCTAGCACTATGCTGTTAATGAATTTGCCATTTTTCTGTGAAACAACTGTATTAGGGAGGAACTCCCATTCGACTTTACATTTAAGAAACTGAAGTGAAAGACATTGAATCAGTTTTCTGAGGTTTATACACTATTAGAAGTAGAATTAGCATCTGAATTAGCATCACACTAAACTCATTCACAGGTAATCTTCCTATCCTTTACTCTTTATTGGATTCACCTTTCTTCAAGAATTTATGTTCATATTCCCTAAGGCACCATAGGGCCTGGCATTTAGTCTCAACAAAATTTTAATTAGTGACTAGTACATAGTATGGTTGGTAATATTTCTTAGTAACACATGCAAAATTCAGGAAATACAGCAACAAGCAGCTTAGGCTTTGGAGTGTGGGTGGCCTTGAGTTCTGGGCCCACCTCTTCATAGTTGTTCTTCTTTAGGAAATTATTTAACCTGTCTGTACTCCAGTTTCCTCATTTGTAAAATGGAATAATAATACTTATATCAGCATTATGGTGAGGACCAAGTAAGATAATAAACATAAAGCACCTGATAGTACCTGGAAATTAACATATTAAAAGTACTTGGTGTATAGCTCAAAAATGTGATGATATATATTTTTTTGAATTTTGTTTTATTTTGTGTTTCTGAATTAGCAGAGGTAGATTTTGGTAGTGGTATACAGTTACAAACAACCCTAATCCAAATTGTGAAGAACAACTGAAGCTTTCGAGCAACTCAGATGTATCTCTCCCACAGTCCTCTTTTGTTTTTAATTTTATTTTTTAATTTATATATGACAGTAGAATGCATTACAATTTTTATTACACAAATAGAGCACAATTTTTCATATTTCTGGTTGTACACAAAGTATATTCACACCAATTCGTGTCTTCATACATGTACTTTCCCACAGTCCTCTTGACTAATGTGATGCCCTTGCTGACTGACTGTTCCTGTTAGGTGGCTGTTCTCCCTCATTCCCATGTGTTTCTGTTCCTTTGTGAGGTATGCTTCTGGTGGGTCACTGTACTTGTTCTTAAATCTACTTTCTTATAATTACATAAGTTAATTAAATATTATTTAAATGAAGTGCGAATGTGAAGACTTTATAGTTATCTCCTTAGCTTGCCTTTTCTCTCCAAGGGGACAGTCTGTCCTCATGATTCTTTCCCTTGTTTAGGAGAAAAAACTGACTAAACTCATTCACACTAAAGCATAAATGACTCTGTCCCTCTCAGTTGCAGTTGCATTTTAATAGGATTGAATGCTCTAGCCAAAGGAAGAAGGCTCTATTTGAGAGTTGGACAGGGTGACTGTTTTATCCTATTTAAAACCATGTCATAAATCCTCCTTGATCCCTGCATGCTTTGAAGTATAGAATTGTTTCTGTTATAATTGTGCATGTCTGTGAGGAATTATTAATAACATCTGGAATATAATAAGCACTCAATAGGTGTTGGAATTTCTCTTTATATTTATTAATTCATTTCATTCTCACAACAACCCTACAACGGGGCTGAGGACGTAGCCTCAGTGGTAAAGCACTTGTCCAGCATGTGTGAGGACCTGGATTTCATCCACAGCACCAAACTCACTAAGAGAGTTGGGTGTTATAGTGTGCACTGTCGGTCCCAGCTACTTGGGAGGCTGAGGCAGGGGCATCACTTGAGTGCAGGAGTTCAAAGCCAGCCCTAGGAATGGAACATGACATCATCTTTTAAAGAAGCTGTGACAGAAACATGAAGGGGCCAGTGGTGCAGAGCAGTTGTAGAGCACCTGCTTAGCACATGCGAGGTTGGATTCCCAGAATCAAAAGGAACAATAAACAAACAAAAATGAAAAAAGGGAAAATATGAAAGTTATTAAATCTGTGAGGACATAAAAATTGTGACAAATCCCTAAGGACAGAAAAGGTTGATGAGCCCCTTTATAGGAAATCGATGGAGGCGCAGAGCAGAAGTAGGCTGTATGTCAAGTATAGGGAATAGACAAAGAAAATTATGTGTGTCATTTTTCACCCCCATCTTCATATTGTCCTAAATAGGCCACGACCTGCACTGTCTGTTATCAGAAAAATTGTAGACTAGCCCACAACTGGTGGGAGAAGGGGAGTAACATGAGAGTTGTACTGAGTCAGGTGAGGGGGCCGTAAGCAGATAAAACCCAGAAGTATTCACACTGCCCTACCTACCCCTACTTATACCACAAAGGGTAAATAATAAGGAAGACCAGGGTGGCAGTTCTCTGAGAGGCATAGTTTTTTGGTGAATGAAATGCCAGTGGGACATAGTCAAATCTAGATTACAATACCAGACACACCACTCAAAGGCAATTTCCCCCTCTTTTACTCTCTAAATTCATAAAACAAGGAGTAAGTTAGGACTGGACTGTAGCTTTTCTCTTTCAGGTATACAATACTGGCCAGTGTTCTCTAGAAGATTGGTTTCCTATGGGAATATGAAGAAAATACCAAAGAACAGAAAGATTACACTGTAATAGAAAATAAACTGAAAAGTATATGCTGGGTAAAGCAGAATAATGAAACTAACAGAATAAGAACTTAAAAATATGCATAGTAAGTACCCTTAAATAGATAGGATTATATTGGAGCCATGAAGCAGTAAGAAGAACATAGTGCAAACACTGGGTATAAAATTATAATTGCCAAATAAGAATTAAGAAATTGAGTAGAATGAAAATAACCGAAGAATGAATTAGTGAATTTTATGATTAGTACAAGAAATTCTTTTGGAAGGCATGAAGAAGTATAAAGAGAAGGTATAAAAAAATGTTAAGAGATATGGAAGATTGGTGAAGAAATTTCTGTATCTGTCAGCATCCCCACAGGGGACAGGAGATGTACTAATCTGGAATATTAAAGAGAACTTAGTGAAAGCACTATTTAAGTAATTAAATTTAAGGTGAAAAAATGTAAACAGAATTGAAGAGGATATTGCATACTGACCAATAAATCAAGAAAATATAAAAAATTGACACACACATGGAGAAAAATGGATAAATCTAAAATTATAATTGTAAAGGAAGAAAATTATAAATCCTTTTAACTTATGAACATGATTTAAAATTATGAAGAAAATTCTAACTGAAAAATGAGTTAACAAAAACCTGACAGACTATGAAATGATACATTAAAACCAAGTAGAGATTATCTTTGAAATGCAAATATTTAGTATGTAAAAATTTATCAGAATTAATTACTACACTAAGAGACTAAAAGAGGGTTGGGGTTGTGGCTCAGTGGCAGAGTGCTTGCCTAGCATGTGTGAGGCACTGGGTTTGATTCTCAGCACGGGATATAAATAAATAAAAGTTTATTGACAACTAAAAAAATTTAAAAAAAAATAAAAGACTAAAGGAGAAAAATCACACGATAACTTCCTTGCAGAAAAAAATTTGATGCAGCTTAATACATGCTTAACCTAGCCTCCCTCCAAATATTGACAACAGAAAGGGTATTACACAGAAAAGAGCATATTTCAACAATCTTTTTGCTGTTTCACCAGCAACCAAGATATAATATTCCTTTTGAAATTCGGGAACATACAAGAATGCCTTTTATTACTGTTTTAATAGTGACTGACTATTGTTTTGGAGATTTAGTCAATATAACAAGAAAAAAGAAAAGAGATATAGAAGCTGGAAGGGAAGAGACATAACCCCCATCATTTGTACATGATATAATTATCAACCCAAAAAATCTTGCAGGGATTTCAGCAATTAGAGTTGATATGAAAGTTCAACAATACAAGTGATACACAATCAAGTTACAAAAATCAATGATGTCGAGCTATAAAATGATGGAAACAAAGATATTATTCAATAGTAACAAAAACCATGATATATCTACGAATAAAAGTATCAAATTCTTCCCCTCATTGTTTGTACAGTTTATGCAATTCCAAAAAAAGTTCTAATAGAATTTCCACCACCCCCCCCCCCCTAGAAACTGGAGAAATCTTCAAAAGAGTTTATGTAGAACAAATTACCATGAAGACTCACCTTTTCTGGAAACAGAATAACAAAGAAGGAACATGGAGGAAGCTGTTTTATAGTAAACCATAGGGTACACCCCCTATAAGAACAAATAGAAAAAAGAAACAATGTATACAGATCCATGGATATGTGGTGACAAAATTATTTTTAGCCAAGAAGAATAGAACATCAGCTTACTAGTAAATCATATCTAATTAAATCATTTTATTTTACTGAAAAAGGTTATTTTATCAGTTCCTTAGAAGAAAATCATAATGTCTGAATGCTAAGAAAAACATTTGATTTAATTTCTCAAGTATTATTCCCTTTCCCTATATCCATTTTTTCTATACACATCATTCCACTACTCTTTCCACTACTTTTAATGGATTCCCCCATTGCATGTATCTCTGAAATTTGAATACTACTTGCCTTTCTAATTTGTCTCATGAATAACAGCATTCCCCTCAGCCAGTTTTTCCCCCAACTTGAGAAAATTAGTTTCATTATACTTTATACATTTCAGTATATGTTTTTGGTATTTGACCAAGAATATCTTTGTTGCTGTTTCACCAAACCTTTTTTTTTAATATTTGTTTTTTAGTTTTAGGTGGACACAATATTTTATTTCTATGTGATGCTGAGGATCGAACCCAGTGCCTCATGCATGCTAGGCGAGCACTCTACCAATGAGCCACAACTCCAGCCCATTATCAAACCTTTTCATTAAGAACTTTTTCTTCTTTAAAATAGCTCATGAGACACCATACATTTGTACTCTGATGTTTAGCACAATACCAAACTCATAGAGCTCAACAAATGTTAGTTGAATGAATGAATGATAAAACTTAAAAATATTTTCAAGACAATCCTGAACAGGCATTAGTAAAATTTGTTAGTTTTGAAATGGATTGCCAAATAATTAAGAGGAAAAATAAAACTGCTTTCATCAATTTTTGAGCTCATATTACATTTAAAACTATATATCATTGAAAACACAGCTAGAATTTTGACAGAAATATCAAAAATGTCCTATTACTATAAAGTGTAAAACATTGCTTTTTTTGTGTGTGTGGCAGGAGAAGTCTGTAGTAAGGGTAGTGAAAAACAGATTGACATTTGGTCATTATTTCTTATCAAGGGTGTTTTACTTGTAATGCTATTTGACAGCTATATTCTAGGTCTGACAGCATTGAACCAGCTTAATTCCCACTGAACTGCTCTAAATAGGCAGTATTGCAATCAGTTTAACAACCCCTGGAGGCAATAAAATCTCTCCTTTGAACGAATACTCAAGGGGAAGAAATCTAAGATTTATAAAGGGCAGCAAGTATTCAAGAAAGGGGCAAAGTTTATGTGTGAGCCTATAATTGATGTTTCCTTTGTTGGAAAAGAAAGCTTGAGGATGCTTTAAGAATTAATCTTTAACAAGTTCTAATTTGCACTAACAAGTATGTTCAAGATGAGTGAAAGACATATGTGATTCTGAGAGTTGTGTTGCTTCCAGCCAACTAAGAAAATTTGGAGGGGTCATGATGTATGAGAAAGAAACTTGAAAATGAAACTGGAAGACTTTAGCCATGCTTTTTTGATGTCTATGCCAGAGGGTCACCATCACTACAAACGGTGCTGATTAGGCTTTATGGTGGGCTAGTGGTTTGTACTTGCTTAATATGTATGTACTTGCATGAAGAAAATTTCAGTCAAATACCATATCATTTTCTTTCTAAATGAATGTGGCAGTTCTACTTCTGTTGGCAGTAATTTAGTTAAACACAGTTTAATCAGGATTTAAATTAATAGTCCTAGGTTTATATTGCTGTTCCCACTACTATTACCTGTGTATCCTTGGGGATATTACACCATCATTCAGTTTTCTGATCTATAAAATGGGGATGATAGTTTTTACTAACTAGGGAAATTTGAAAATATAAGGTTTAAGAAGAATGTTTAATTCAATTTCGGCTGAAGAATGATAAATTTGGGCTGAAGAGTGATAAGTGAACATAATCAAGATCTTATTGTGTGCTAAACAACGGTGCTAAAGCTTCAAATTTGATACTCACAGTATAATACAGAGAAGGCTCTGAGCGTGGGAATGTTAGGAGAATAGGGAAGGATACATAATCAACCAATCTCTCTTGGATTAAGTTGCTGGAAAAATAACTTTGTCCCTGTAAATGGATTCCAAGGAGCTTGATCCTGAATCTATGGAATTCTTCAGCACATCAGGGTGTTCTTTTCCCTAGAGAGTAGTTCAGGCAGGCACTACCATTAAACTTCAGGGATATCTATTTGTACCTCTCCATTTTTTTGTATATATGCATATGTATATGTATGTATATGTACACATGTATATAAATGTGTGTATATGTGTGTGTATTTATATATATATATATATATATATAAATTTTTGGGTTTTTTTGCAGTGCTAATTATTGAACTCTGGGACTTTGGCTTGTTAGAAAGTGTTCTACCATTGAGCTACATCTCCAGCCCCTGATATATGTAAATATATATTTGCATACACATATATGTATATGTTTGCATGTTTGTATAATGTATATAGACTTATTACTAATTCTTAGAGCTCTGATGCTTTATTTTACTATTTATTTACTATTTTAGTTTTATTTCACTTTTGTTTGACACAGATTGTTCATATTTTGGGGTATATGCCTCATCCTTTACACCAGTGTTGTTTGCTGTGACCTCCATAGCACCAATGGGAACCAGGTGGGGTAAATTCCTCCTGCTTTCTTAAACTTTCCCTTTAATGAGGACCCTTACCTTTCAGCATCTATTTAATTTATTGAATTCTACTCATCTTTTGGGTCTCAGATTAGACCCAAAGCCCTCCTTGACTCTCCTCTTATGTGCTTGGATGATACTCTGTCACATGCCATTTTGTCGGTCTTCCTGCACTCTCACTGTGCTGGGTATTGTTACTGTTTAGATGGTTCAATTTCTCTGCTTCTGAAAATACAAGAGGACTGTGCCTTCTTACCTTCCTGAATGTAGGTGTGGCCATATGGTTTGATTTAGCTGATGACTGTGAGCAGAATTGATGTACATTATTTCTGCGCTCAAACCACTCTCTCTCTCTTCCTCTGCCTTGGTAACTCTGAAAGTGTGTGTGGGCTCAAAGGTGCAACCATAAACCATCTTGTGGGGGGCAGCTGCCATGCAGAGTTACCAAACCGTGCAACAGGCTTTGCCCATGTGACATGTATACCTTTGATGCTGTTTAACCACAGAGTTGTTGGTTACTACAATGTACCCTGACTGATACAGTTGTTGCTGAGCCTTTGTCTTGCTTTCTCACCTGGCTGTAGATCTAACTGAAGGAAGCAATTGTCTTGTTCATCATTCTCTCCCCAGAGTCTTGTTACAGGACTGCCTGACATATGGACAGCAACTAATAAATCATTCATGGAATGAAATAATGATTCTATATCAAGGAAGGATATATTTGAAGATTTAATTTCTACAGTGACCAAACACTTGGTGTGGTTCTGATGTAAGGAAAAATAAAAAATACTATCTGAGGGGAAAAACAATGATCATGGATCCATATCTAAAGCTTTAGAAAATAATTTCTTTAGAAAAAAAAAGAAAGAAAAAGAGAATTATGTATAGACAAGAAATACAATGCAACTTCTGCTTGTTTATGGACAAATAACAGCAGTGAAATATTCTAAGAACTGAAGAAAAAGTCTTGTGATATGAACTCACATTAGAACAGTTATTATGAAGCATTTATTCACTTAATGTTGTGTGTGACTGACCTGAGTGTGCTGTAACGGGTGAGGAGAGTAAACTGATACTTATCCCTGAAGAGCTCACGGTCAAGTAAAGATAAACAGAGACCAAGATAAATAGAATACAGTGAAATAAGGGTAATGAAAGCAGTGGTCTTGAGAAGGAATACAGAAGAAGTCTGTAATACTTCTGAGATGATAGATCATCAATTCACAAAAGTCACATTTTAATTGGACCCCTCTGCATATACAAACTAACCTTTTATTTCCAATGACAGTCACCTGTATTCAGCTTCCTACCATGGCCATATAATGGCCTTTGATATTATCCAGACTGTACTGACTGTGATATGATGAAGTCCATGACCTCACTCTGACCAAACCCACCAGTCTTCTCGGTTTATTTATTAAGTTATGGTCGCTACAGCAGTTCCTGCAAACTTACTGAGACTTTCCCTCTCAGACACCTCCTCTTCAAACTTGTCTTTTCTCAGTGTAGACCTCCATGCATCAACACTCTGGCCTGTCTCTTGTTGTTATCTTTTATTCTTTTACTCCTTTATTGTCCTTTTGAGGGTTTTTGGAAAATCCTACCTTGGATTGAATCATTTGTGGCCTTTCAGGTTTACATTTAGACTGCTGGAGGTAATTTCAGGCAAATTGGGGACATCTAAAAATCATCATTCCCAACTTTATCTAGGACCTCAACATTTCCCATGATTCCTTTTATTGTTTTCTACTTAATGCTCTTTCTAATCCTTTGTGATGACTCCTTAAAACCTTTTTTGTCTTTCCTAATATTCTTGAACTCTACCATTTTCTACCACAAGTTCAGCAGAAAAAAAAAAAAAAAAAAACAGTTCTTTTTTTTTTTTTTTTTTTTTTAGAGGAAAAATAAGCCATCAGACTGGTGTTCTCCCCTCACCCCTATACCAAGGATTGAATCCACGGGCAGTTTACCACTGAGATGCATTCCTAGCCCTTTATATCTTTAATTTTGAGACAGGGTCTCAGTAAGTTGCCAAGGCTGTCCTCAAACTTGAGATCTTCCTGCTTCAGCCTCCTGAGTCACTTGAATTACAGTCATGTGCCATCAGATGGGCCTGGTACTCTTTTAACTCTGACAGTCATAGTCATCCAATTCTTCTATCCTGCCAAAATGAAAGAATTGAACTTCTGTCTATCTTAGGCTAATAACTTGGGTATGGATTAAAAATACCAGGTGGAGGAAGGAGAGTGGATATATTTGTACAAAATGGCCTAAAAAAGAATTCTGAGGACTAGCAATAGAGAGGGGGGAGGTAAAATAAAGAACGTGTGAAGTTAAGGGTGACAAAAGAAGAGTACATTTCAAGCAAGAGAGAATTGACATTTCCAATCTGTAAAACCTGGAGAAGTTAGGCGAGATGAAAGCTGAGATATATCTTTTGGATTCAGCAAAAATAGTCTACTGAGGACCATGGTGAGAGTGCTTCAGGGGAAAGATAGGAGCAGGTGAAGAGGAAATGGAGATTCCAAGTATAGACTTTTAGCATTTTCAGCTCTGAAGGGGAGGAGGTAAACAAGACTATAACTGCAGAGAATTATGGAGTATACGAAAGCTACTTATTTTTTTGATGATAGAGGCTTAGTTTATTACAATGCCTCTGGAAAAGAATAAGTAGAAAAACAGAGGTTAAAGAAGCAAGTAAGAGAAGGTAGGATATTAGATGGAATAAGGTCCACGTGAAAGCAGGAAAGAACAGAATCCAAAGCTTTTCGCAGCTTCATCTTTTTCTACCTGTGCTGGACTCTTTTCTTTTTACTCTATATAACCCTTTTATGCTTTCAAGTATTATCTACATGATAATGACTTCCAAATCTGTAGCTTTATGCAAAATCAGTCTCTTGAGCTCCAGGTCCTTTTATCCAGCTGCCTATTGGACAGCTCTGCCTGGCTATCCCCAGGCACCTTAGGCTCATCACATTCAAAACAGAATTTATTATTGCTTCTTTCAAACATGAGTTCTTTTCAATGTTTCTTATGCCAGTAAAATGAACTACTGTTCAACCAAAATCCTAGTGGGCACCTTTGACTTTCCTTTATCTTCTTGTTGTCTCCTCCCACTTTCTTTCCTTGGTTAATTCCAATGCTTGACTCAGTTTTCCTCTTCACCCAGAGGCCTTCCTCTGTAGGCTCCACAAGTTAGGGCTAGGTGTTTTCCCCACATGTCTTCATTGTATAATGTACCCTCTGTTTTAGCACTTACCACTTATTCTGTAATTACCTTTTTACTAGACTCTAAACTCTATGCTGATAGGCAGGGACATTGTCTATTTCCCATTTGCATGTCCAGTGCCTTGAACACAGTGAGTGTTGAATATGTATCAGTGGACTGAATGAATATTTATGATTACTAATATTTGTATACCACTTTAAGGCATTTATACAATTTGTTATATTATTTAATCTTCATATACAAGCATGAGAGGTAAGTGTTATTTTCCCTATTTTACCAGTGAAGAGAAATGAGGCTTAGTGAGTTTGGGTAACTTTACCCAAGATCTTTCACCCCTAAGTGGTAGTTTTTGATTTGCTCTCACAGGACATTGTCTCTTGAAGGTCAGGAGGTCTGATTTGGATCAACACTGACTTGAGGCTGCAGGTTCTCCATGTGGACTGCTAGACACTTTCTGATTTTACTCCTGCTGGTACTTTATGATTCCAAGTTCCTAGTGTGATGGTAAATAGAGGGATGCTGGAATCATGCTGCATGTTTGGGAACCCTGGATGCTACCTTTTGTGGTACAGGGCAAGTGCTGCAACTTCTCCCAGGCTCAGTATTCTTAAAGGTAAAATGGGAAAAGTAAAAACTATCTCCTAGGTCTCTTGAAGAAAGCCTTAACAGAGAGCTTAACCCAATTTTGGGGATAAATCAGTGGTACTTGTTATTATCACAAACACAGTTGTGTTGTGCAGGCAAGGTGACAGACTCAGGAGTTCCTGTTTCCTGGGGACAAGTAAAGAATGTCACTTGCCCCCAGCCCATGGCAGTTTGGTTAACATGTGCAGACTGATCTTGAGTTCCAGACCACTCAGGTTCTCTTATGCAGGATGGCATTCTGAGGAGGAATCCAGACTCACAGGAATCTCATAACCCTGGGGCAGCTCTAGGGAGGCCAGACTGGGTAGGATTGGAGCCTGCCAGTTGGAAGTACAGCCCAGAACCTGAATATGTAGACTTGGGGAAGGGTCAGAAGGAAATGTATTTTGCTTAGAGAGAAAAACAAAGGTAGAGTTTCCCAAGGGAAAGGAGGAGTTAGACCTGAGTATAGCCAGAAAAAATTTTAGAAAGGTAACTGTTATTGATTGTTATAATTGTTATTGATTGCATGGTATACATCTGGTACTTAAATCTATAACTTATTTAATTCTTATTACAACCTAGTCAATTGTGATACTATCCCTATTCTTCAGTTGAGGAAACTGTTAGAGTCTGTAAACAAGTCAAGATGGCACCTGGCATTTTGCAGAGGGAGTGGTTTGTGAAGTAACACCAGCGAGCCATTAAGTGTGGAGATTCCTTATTGGTTGACTGCTGTATCTAGTTTATGTTAATTAAGATAAGCTGTGTGTAATGTATATATACCCCTCCGATCCTACAATAAACGGCTGGCTCCCACTCCTGCTGTATCAATGTACACAAGTTGCTCGTCACCTCCCCCCCCCCCCCCCCCCCCCCCCCCCGTTATTTTGCCCAGCTGGGCTGCGGCAGATGGTGGCCCGTACCGGGAGCCCCGGGACACTCGATAGGACCTGAGCAAATCTGCTTGTCCCTAGATAGGGCGAGAGGAAAAATGGCCATTTTGAGAAAATGGAGAAGATTGATACAGTATGTTTGTGTCTTGTTTTGTCTTGAAATGTTGTATTGTCTTTATGTCGAAAATATGGAAGGGGTGTTAAGTAAATTATTAAGGGAAGAAGGCACCCCAATGGAACCAAGAATAGTTAGGGCATGTGTTGATGGAAGCCCAGGAACTCTAGTCAGAAAGAAGAAAAGTTCAGAGGAGGAAGGATTATCAGGAAAAAAGTTGCAGCAAAAAGGCTATTACTGAATATTTTTCGTTACCGTAGGGTGCATGAATCTGCGCGGCGGCTGCCACGTGCGCGAGCCGATCATGGCGCAGCAAGGACCAAGGACTTTCCAAGGGGCGGCAGCCAGCTCTTCCCGCCCCCCGGGAGTGGGACGCCACTGCGAGAGCCCCAATCCAGACCTGACCCGGAGGCACAGTCTCGCAGGCTCTTGCTCCCTGTGCCCAGTGGCAGTTTGAGTCTGGAACATTCCCTGGACTCTCCCCGGGGCCATCTGGACGCTGCAGGCGAAGATGGCCCCGTGTCCCTGAAGTTTGATCTTTTCCAAGGCCAGTAACTACAATGGTTCTCCCACACCTGGAAGCTAATGAGTAATGAGCACCATTAAGGCCTATTTCAAATGTAAAAAACCTTGAGATAATGAACTAAATTGTTCAGAAGGTTGTTTTCTTAGCGTCTGCTGGAATACTACAGGATTTTCTTTAGCCACCATTGCCGGAGTTCCTGCCTTCGTCCCAGTGCCGGTGAAAACGAGGGTGGAAGAATTTCCAGTGTTGCTGAGAACCGGGCGAGACTTCAGATCTGCCTGCAGAACTTACCTGGACTGTGATTTAAGCTAGCTGCCTGCAGAACTTACCTGGACTGTGATTTACCTGGACTGTGAGTTAATCTATTGAGACACTGCTTTACCTGAACTGAGACAACAAACTGTAATCTACAACAAATTGTAACTCGGTATCTTTGCTAACGGTGCCATTGCTGGTATAATTTTTCCAAGGGCTTCTTGCATGGAGCCATCAATTGGCTTGGTATTGTGGCATTTTGTATCCTCCCCTTCTGCTTGTAGCAGATTATTTATGGTGTTTGTGTAAAAACCACTATGGTCGTTATTTAAATTAAACAAAAGGGGGAAATGTTAGTCTGTAAACAAGTCAAGATGGCACCTGGCATTTTGCAGAGGGAGTGGTTTGTGAAGTAACGCCAGGGAGCCATTAAGTGTGGAGATTCCTTATTGGTTGACTGCTGTATCTAGTTTATGTTAATTAAGATAAGCTGTGTGTAATGTATATATACCCCTCCTGTCCTACAATAAACGGTTCCCACTCCTGCTGTATCAGTGTACACAAGTTGCTCGTCAACCCCCCCCCCCCTCACCCCCCCCGTTATTTTGCCCAGCCAGCCGGGCTGCAGCAGGAAACCAAGACTCAGAAAGGCTAAATAACTTGCCCAAGGTCTTGCAGATGAAACCAAAAGAAGACATCAGGAGAGCAGGGCCAGCATTGCATCTGGAGGTGATAAGGGTGTGTGAGCATGGTGCTCTGGTCAGTGCCCACCAGCAAGCTGCATTTGTTTCTGTGGGTTGTGTGATGAACTTTTTGTGCCTTTTCCTACTCAGGTTACCCCTGAAAGAAGCTGGCAAACTTGGCGTTCCCCTGAGGGATTGTTAAATTGACAGATTCCCTGGTCGCCCTCCCGGAGGTGCATACTTGGTCTTAGGAGGTCCATCAATATCTTCTCCCCACTGCCTGATTTCTTTTAACTGAGTAATTAATTTTTGTCATATCTCTGATGACCACCCCAGAAAATTCAGAAATACCTGGTACCTGGCAGATATAAAAAACACTACTTTAAAGCCACTGACCCCAGCTGGAGGTGGAATATGGTTTTCATGCAGGCCTGCCTCCCACCAGTTAGTCATGGCGGCTTTAGCTGGAGTATATTGATGACTAAGCTCTGACTGGAGAAGGGTTGGAACTATGCCAAGAAATTCTCTTGGCTCCTGAATTCCAGGCTTTATAATGAAACCTGGATTTATAGGCTGCACATGTAGAATACAACATGGCAGTAATTTGGGCAGTGATGTGTGTTTCTGTTAAACCAACTTTATTTTCATAGAGGCTGCTGGTCTGTGAGGTTAGCTTACAATCCTGCATATCAGGTTTGAGTTTCACAGCAATCATTTGTGTTCTACATGAGTAAAGAAGCAATAAGCATTTTGTCTGCAGCAAGCTAAATCATCCTGAGGGAGCCGTTTACATCATTAGGATGTAATGAAATAAGTTGTCACCAGCAGCTGCCAACAATATTTCTGGTGACTTAGAAAAAGGTTATGTTTAGCACATATTTTCTGAGTCATATTTACTTTTGTTCATGGATGGTTCAGGGTAGGCTGGCAGAGTGATTTTCTTTCTAATTTCATGTACTTTTAATAATGCTTTGTCTAGGTAAGTATGGGCAAATCAAGTATAAAATATAAGTACTTGATGAAATACTTGATGTCAAAGCAATAATTTAATGCTTTACTAGGAGTCTTTCAAGAGTCTGGCCTCCTCAAAGAAGAAGTGGGTAGCATGCTAAATGCTACTCATCACCAAAATTTCTTTTCTTATTTCAGACACAGCAGTGAAACCCCTGACTAGGGGGGCCAATGCCTACCAAGTCTATATTTCCTTCATCTCCAAGGTTAAGTCCTCACCTGGATTACAGCAATACATTCTGCACTGGTCTAGTCTCCCTTCTTGCTTCTCTATACCCAGTTCTCCACTCAGTAGACCAGTAGCCAGACCAACTGTGCACATATATGTGTGTGTGTGTGTGTGTGTGTGTGTGTGTGCGCGCGCGCGAGTGCGAGAGAGAGAGAGAGAGAGAGAGAGAGAGAGAGAGAGAGAGAGAGTGTGTGTATCTCATCATGGTTAGTTATTTCTCCAGCATTTAGAACAGTCTTTGGCATGTAGTAAATGCTCAGTAATTATTTGTTTAAGTGGATGAATAGCTGTTACTCTTCTGCTAAAACTTTTCAGATTCTCCTTTTGCCTTTAGGCTATAGACCAAAGTTCTTAACGGGGGCTATAAGGCCCCTGACTACCTACCATTCCTTACTTACTCTGCTCTACTCTAGACCAGCATCAGCTCCTCCAGTTACCATCTCTTGTTTCTCAGCCTCCATACCTGCTATTCTCTCTGCTCACCTTCTCCCAACTGCCTGATTTCTTTTAACTGAGTAATTCATTTTTGTTCTTTGGATCTCAGCTTAAATGTCACCTCTTCCCACAAGTTCTCTGATCCTGCTATGATTGAATAACCTGAACCTTATTTGTGATCCATTAGCTCCTGAGCTCCCCACTCTGGCTGCACTGTGCTGCAATTGCTGATTTGCTTGTCTCTACATTCCACGAGGCCATGAGCTTCTGAGTGCAGTGATACAGTGTACAGGTCCGAGCACTGAGCATGGGTTAAGGTTAGGGTTAGGGTTAGGCATGTATTCAATAAATATTATTGTCTGATGTTGGGTGGATGAGTCAGATTGAAAATAACAGCCTTAAGTGACAAAGGCGCATTCTTGATTTTTCCTCTCAGCTTGAGTTGGTTAGAAGGTCCTTCAGATGAATTCACAGGCTCTCAGTGGACTGTTTATTTCAACTCCCTCATTTGACATTGGGTCACCATCCTGACTCAAGCTATTAGTCATGGCCCGGGTTATCACTTTAGACCTCAAACTGATCTCCCTTTCTCTCTCTTTGCCCTTTATACACAGCTCTCTCCACTTAGCAGGCAGAGAAATTGAAGCCCAGACTTGATCAAGGTCTTACAATAGCCTAGCAGCAGAACAGAGTGAGGAACCACATTTTAGGAATGACTTTCTTCTTTCAGATGGGCTCTAGGCCCATCCATGCCACCTAAGGAAATCTAATTTGACTTGGACTTTCCCCCTTTTAATCTCTGTTGCATTTTCCTTGAGGGCTTTGAAGAAATCCAAACCAAACCAAAAACCCACAAAATCATTATTTCTTTTATTTTATTAAATTATTTTTTTCAATTCAGCGAATATCTACTTTTTTTCATAAGCAACACCTGGCCCTTTGTTTAGTAAAATTTTCAGAGACAGAGATTGATTTCATATGCAGAAAAATATACAATAAGTCTTAAATCTTGAGAGTACATATCAAGGATTAATGCCTCAAAAAGTCTTTATTCTCAGTGAACATATATATGTGTGTATAACATACACATATATACTCTATCTGAATGCTATTTTTGCAATTTTTCTTTAAATCTGAAATTATTTCAAAATAAAACAAAATCAAATGAAATGCATATCTTTTTATATATAACAAAAATGTAAAATAAAATTATTTACATATAAAAATAATTTTTATTTATATATATGTTTTATTTATATATGTGTCTGAAGACACAGATGGAAAAGGAGGGGCTGAGAATTGTTCAATTCCCAAAGTCTGTACTCTCTCTTTATAATTTGTTCTGTAGTGTTTGTTTCAGGGATCCCAGTGTCAAAGCTTTTCCCCTCTCTTTCTTTTTTTCATTCATTTTCTTAGTCAGTCCATATAGCTGCCATCTTGTTTTCTTTGTGGCCATTTTCCTGCTGCAACCTGTGATTGCTGTGATAGGGCACATTATAAAATATAATGGGTTTTGTAAGGGAGAGTAAGTTTTGTTCTAAAAGACCAAAAGACTCAAAGATTTTTCCCCTTCTTCTCTCTAGCAGTGACGCTGAAATCTTTGATCTATGATTACTTGCAATTTTGAATAACTCTATTTACTGTCTCCCAGTGGTAGCACCTGGGTTTTGCAATGAGCTGCTGCTGTCACATGGTGTACTGTACAGACCTCTAAGCAACTCCTCTTTGAAGAAGGTGTGGAGTTGTTTCTAGGGCTCAGGTCTTGTGAGCAGCTCTCAGACCTGGGCTTTGGCAGGAGCATAGGAGGGAGGATCAAGAGGAAGATGACTTGAGGAACCATGCAGTTTGACTGCCTTCAAGTAAATAGTTGGCAACACATAACAGGAGAATCTAACTGAAAAGTCCTGTCGGTGTTTAGATAAGTAAGCACACACATCTCAGGGCTTCTTCCCAGTGTATTTTCTTCCTAGCCCATACACTTTATCTGTCTTTTTTAAAAAAATATTTATTTTTAGCTATCAATGAATCTTTATTTATATGTGGTGTTGAGAATTGAACCCAGTGCCTTACACATGCTAAGCAAGTGCTCCACCCCTATGCTATTGTGGTGTGAACTGATCAATGTAATCAATAAGTCATAGACATAAGTTATAGATTATGGGAATAAGATAACATAGATAAGCAACAGTAAGACATAAGTTTATAGATAAGTTCATCAGGAGTAAGCCTAAGTAATAGTAATAAAATCATGTAACTATAAGACATAGGATTTAAGCCATAGGAAAAATATATGGAACAGTGAAAGGTGATAAGTCAGTATGCCAGTATAGTTACAGATAAATATAGGTTGATAGCTTTTTATAGATATACACAAGGTTAAATCAATATAGTTGTGAACAATTGTATTAGCTTGATTATGTAGACATAAGGCTTATAGATATCAGTAGTAAAATGATGAGTGAGATAACTGCAAGCATCAGATAAGTTACTAGTACTAGGGTAGTGGTAATGGAGTCACTGTGGCTATAAGAACGAAAAGTGTGGCCATAGGGACGCCATCTTAGCTGTTCTAGACTTCATCTTAGTTTTTCTGTTATTGCTCCTCTCTCTCAGAGAGAGACGGAGATTGATTTCATATGCAGAAAAATATACAATAAGTCTTAAATCTTGAGAGTACATATCAAGGATTAATGCCTCAAAAAGTCCTTTATTTTTTTAAAGAGGGAACTACATGACCCATTTCTGAGAAACAGAAACAAAAGCTGTCTTCTTTAAAAAAAAATTGTTTTTCTGTACTTTGTTCGCACAGAATGTACCCAACTCAGGATATGGTGGTGGTCATGGTCAGCTACACCCTGGGTTTGAGTACATTTATGGGTCTACATGACTTTGAAATAGATTATCGCCCCCACTCAGCTGAAACTCAGGATAGAGTTGTCTAACACTCGTTAGGACCTGAGATATGGTTAAGCTAACTGCTTTTTTTAGCTTCTGTAACTTGCTTGCTTGCTAACTGGAAAATTCCAGTTCTGTTTAGGTCCTTCTAATTAGTATTTTAACTTCTGTGATTGGCTTGCTTACATGACACTAAACAAGCCACTGAGTTGTGTTTTTCATCCTTAAATTCCCAAGACACAGGCCAGGAAATTGCTGTTATCCCACAGAGCATCAGTCTCTATGGGTGGGTGACAATTTCTGGCCAAGTAAATAAAGCTCTCTTTTGTTTGAATTTGGACATAGAGTGTTTTCTGAGGTGGCTCCCCATGACACTATGACCTCAGTGCCTCTCTTTTCTTTTTAATTTTTAAGTAATTTCAGATTTACAGAAAATTACAAAAATAGTACATCCTTACGCCTTTCCTCTAGATTCTTCAAATGTTAACTTTTTACTATATATGCCTTAATATTCTCTTTCCACATACATATATGCACATATAAAAATGTATTTCTTCTGAGTCATTTAATAATAAGTCACAGACATACAACTTTATCCCTGTATTCAGTGTATATTTCCTAAAAACAATGACTCTGTCTTCCATAACTATAGTAAGTGTAACTATCATAATCAGGAAATTAATATGGATACAGTGGGGGGTTTTTTTTTTTTTTTTGGTGTGTGTGTGCCTGAATGGATTGAACCCAGAGCCTTGTGTATGCTAGGTGAACCCTCCACTGAGCTACATCCCCAGATTGGATACTGTGTTAATTTAAATTTTTTTTTTAATTAAAAAAATGTTTTTTAAATTAAAAAAAATTTTAAATAAAGGTTCAATGAACCTTTATTGTATTTATTTATCTGTGGTGCTGAGAATTGAACCCAGGGCCTCACACATGATAGACAAGCACTCTACCCCTGAGTCACAATCTCAGTCCCTGTGTTAATTATTAGTTAATCTATAAACCTTACTTGAATTTTGCCAATTATTCTGAATGTTCTTTAGCACAAAAGGAAAAGAATTTCCTGTTTAAGATACAATCTATGATGTCTCTGTATTACATTTAATTGTTACATTTAGTTGTTATGTCTTTTAGTCTTCTTTAATCTGGGACAGTCCCTTAGTTTTTCTTTGTCTGTCATGACCTTGATATATTTGAAGAATAGAGGCTAGTCATTTTTTAGAAAGTCCCTCAGTTTGCATTTGTCTAATATTTCCTCATGATTAGATTCAGACTGTACATTTTGGCAGAGAAATCACAGAAGTGATGTTGTGTCCCACTCAGTTCCTCACATCAGGAGGCATATGATGTCAATATGTCTCCTTAATGGTCATGTTGGCTTTGATCACTTGGGCAACATGGTACATGGCATATTTCTCCACTAGAAAGTCACCTTTGGTAATTAATAAATATTTCATGGACAGATACTTGGAGACAAATGCAAATATCTTATTTCTCACCAAGGTATATATCCATAATGATTTTTGTCTCAAACGGTAATTACTGTGGTAATTGTAAAATGGTGATTTTGAGTTTCATGATTGCTTTTGATTCATCAGTTGGCATTTTACTTTAAGCAAAAGCTAGATTTCCTTCCTCTCTCCCTTTTTTCTTCCCTCCCTCCCTCCTTCCCTCCTCCCTTCTTTCTTTCCTTTTCTTTCTAACTGTATGGGTTCACAGAATTTTATCATATTCTATGAGTTGTAATTTGTTACTACAATTCATACTCAGAATGACCCGGATTTTTCTAGTGGGGAGTTTTTTGAAATTGGCTTATGTCTGACATGTTCCCATCAGTCTTTGAATACTTCCTTCTTCTCTGGTATAGTAAGATGTTCTAGAATCACCTTGTATGTATTCCACCACAGCCCTGGAACCAGTCTTTTCATCTTAGAATCGTAATTCCCTCTGGTGAAGAATGGCATTTAGAAGTCAAGATCTGAATGTTAGGTGTGCTCATCAGTAACGAAATATCATCTTTCTTAGCAGATGCAGCTAAAGAACACACACACACCTGCACACATCCATACGTACATATCTATACATGATTAAGGCAATGGGATATAATTTTTTACTTTGTGTTTGGGTAGTACTTTAAAAAAATTCTATGTCTCATATTCTCATCAAGTTTAAAATGGATCATTGTTTTCTCCCCAATTTTGGCACACATTTCCTTCATCTCTTTAAAATTGCAAATTCTAACACATGTGCTATACATGCACAAAACAAAACCAACCAACCAAACAAACAGCCCCCCCCCAAAACAACAACAACAACAACAACAACCAATATAGACCAATGCAAGTGGGCAGAAACAATAGAAGAAAAGCCTTACTGCATTTCAATGCTACCTGCAGAAAGTTATGAAGGTAAGTCCATGTCTCTGCTAGGGCATGCGAACTTATTCCTCCAATGAGGCAGGTAAAATTGGAAAAGTTCATTTATTTGGACCAATGTAATCAACAATGCTCTAGGAAAAACAAGAACCAGTGTTGTATTTATATTTAATTATTATACTAGTATAGTCTGAGATTGTTGGCTAATATGTTGGTATTCAATGAAAGAATTTTTTTAAAATGAAATATGTAGAATATTTAATATGCTAACGGTTTTTATGACTCTTCAAAAAGAGCATATGGTATAAAGTTTCCCAAAGTTTCTTGTCCATGGAATCCCATTTTTATGGAGCATCTAGATGACTTTATGTTCCATTAAATTTACTCTGAGGAATGTTGTTACACATACATTCACTCATATGATAAATGGCCTAGAGTCATACTGTTATAAAGGCCCCAGAAAACATGATTAGCTCTGAGCCCTAGACTCTGCTGGATGAGGTCCTAACAGAGCTTTCTCTCTGCCCTGTTTTTTTTTTTTTAATATTTTTTTTAGTTATACATGGACACAATATCTTTATTTTGTTTATTTTCATGTGGTGCTGAGGATCAAACCCAGTGCCTCACATGTACGAGGCAAGTGCTCTGCCACTGAGCCATAAACCAAGCCCATCTCTCTGCCCTATTTTGTCTGATCAGCTTTTTATGTGTCCCTCATCAAATGTATGATTTTCATATTCCTCTATCAATGAGATCTTGGAGATGTTTAAAAATTAGCAAATGTGCTAATTAGTTTGAGTATTTATTTCTGGTAGTTATATCTCTAGTGTGCCCTCATTCCCTCTTGGTTCTTGCCCCATCCTCCACCAAAGTCTGCCATGATCCTGCCCCCGAAGTGAATTTTGAACACTTTGGCACGTGCAAATAAGTGAGAGGGGTGACTTTCACGTAAGTAAATGTTAAATGCTTCCTCTACATCTTACATTCCCACCTGTATTCCTTTTAAAAAAATATTTTTATATTTTTAATTATAGATGGACATAATACCTTTATTTTAGGTATTTATTTTCATGTGGTGCTGAGGATCAAACCCAGTGCCTCACAAGTGCCAGGCAAGAGCTCTACCACTGAGCCACAACCCCAGCCCCTCCATCTGTATACCTTTTAATAAAATCTTATTTATTCTGGGTAATAAATTGATCACTTCAAGATTTTACTTTTCATCGATTTCATTTTTCTATAAACCCACAGAAAATGCAAGTTAAGCTAGTTTTTTCCAAATAGATTACATTATACAAATATTTTAGTATTGTGTGCGTTTAGAATAATGTAATTGACTATCAAATCATTTTTATACTCACATTTTTCACTGATTGACAGATATTTACTAATGCTACTAAATACATTCCCCCAATATTTAAAAAAAATCATGGACAAAACATTTTGGGTCCCAGAATGGGCTTTAGATCTGTAAATCAATCCCATGGATCGTTTTAAATTACTAATCATAAGCAAATAGATAAGCAAAAATGACTATAAATTGGGTTAATTACTGTAGCTCAAGTTTTAGCTCATAATTTTGACTTTCAAAGGCTACACAAACCAATTTTGTACTCTTAGATTATAATGAGCAGTCTTTATTCTTTAATCAGCTCGCCCCGTATCTAGCTGTCTAATGTAACATTCCTTTGAAGTCTAGAAAGATCTAACATAATTGAAGAAATGTCGAACTACTTGACTCTTTTTTTTAATATAAAGGAATTAAACATTAATCAGGTTTGTGCATCTCAATTAAGCCAATTAAAATTATCACAGAACGTAGTGCATATCGCAAGAGGTAGCTTTAATGCTTGAATACATTATCAACTTGCCCCTAATATTCCCATTTTCATTATGTTTATTACACAAAAAGTAAATACAGACCTGAAGTCCATATTAGAAAGCCCACCAGTTAATATGGTCTGGCTAAGCACTGGTGAAAGCAGCTCTTATTGTTTATGATGTTTATTCTATGACTGCTGCTAGTGCTGGAACCTACCTTAAATCTTGCTGCCAAAGAAGGAATTCTGTAATTATGGTGATGACTGGAGCCTTCATCCAAATAGCCCATTAACTATTCAATTTGCTTCCCTAACAACTGGGAAATGCAGTTTTGGTCTTGTAGGCTATAGAATATACACAAAGTCCATATAATTACTAATAATTTGTAACAAGTGTTAATTGATAAACAGCTCCCTCTGGTAGCTTAATTAAAGCTGTAGGATAGCTAGGCGATTTACAACTGGGATTGATCTCAATTAGTCAACAAAATCTGTGTAGTCTGTTCAAAGAAGAGTAAGGAAATTTAGCCTAGTGAGGCTTTGGGGATTTTGTCTTGTCTTCTGTTTCTTTTTCCTTCAAGGAGAGAAATACAATCAGAAGAGCTGCCTCGCTTTGTCAGGAGCGATCTACCCAGCTTATTCGGTGCATTACTTGCAGGCTCTTTAGCATTTGTTCTTCCATTTGTTTATTCTCTGTCAGGTTACTGAAAAATATTCAAGCATTTGCTTTTATTGCACCCTGTGGTACACATTGCTGAATACCAACCCGGAGGGACCTAAAAGTAGAAGGGAAAAACAATTTTTAAAACGTCAGGTTTTCATCTTGCAGATCTGTTTGTAAACTGGCATTTTGGGGCCATAATTAAAAGGAAGCCCAAGAAAGGTGGCATGGGGGAATCACCAGAGAATTGGTGGCCTGGGGATCTTGTAAAGCCATCTTGGCTGCTTCAGGACTCGACTTATTTTATCATGTGGGCTAATAGAATAAAAACCTAATCTGAGCATTGCTGAAACTGCCCCTATGGAATAGAAGAAGAAAAAGTGTCATCTGTGCTCCGTGAGATCACAGACTGGCTGCAAACAGCTGCTGAAACATTAATTAATCTGTTTGCAAATAAATTGTGGATCTGTGCTAGCTGAAATTGCTGTTATAAACAAGTTGGGATGCTGTACTTCCCAGGTTTGCCTGTATTTTAGGATTGTTTTTTCCCGATGCTGTAAAATCACCAGGGCCTTGATCTTGTGTATTTTTCTTCTGGAAGTTCTGAGTGTGTATACCCAGCTTGGGGGCAGTTTGTACCAGTCTGTACCAGTTGTGGTACTTTTGAAGGTTGTACAATACTGTGTCAAAGGGTCTGCATCTCATTTAAGTCAGATTTGTTAATCAAAGAGAATGAAATATTCTACAGAGTAAATGGATATGGATTTAGTAATTTTGTAGTTTTTAAACATTGCATAAGTGTCACAGCTGCTTAATTTGTTCTAACTAGGCTATGGAAAATTCTTGTTGCTGTGACATTTAGGAGATTAATGTTGATTTCCAGTGTTTACTCATTTTTATGAAAGTGACAGTATCTGTAGCTGGAACAGGAAATCTAAAAGAGTTTGTCTTGCCAAAGTTAGAAGTTCTGATGTTCTCTGTTCCCTGTTTTTTTCCCCCATTTTTCTTGAAGATGATTTTAATCTGATAAACACTCATGTGTTTTTGTTTATTTAACATACATGTATTGAATGCCAAGTATGAACCAATTACTCTGCTATGTGCTGGGTTACAGAAGACACCAAGAATATAACTCTCATTCTCAAGGAATTTATGGGGTTGACAAACTTTTTCTTAAAGGATTAGATAGTAAATATGGACCTCTTTGGGGTCCAGAGAGCCTCTGTTACAACTACTAGATTCTGTTGTACCTTAAAAGAACCAGTAACAATGTGTAAGTGAATGATCATACCTATATTCCAAAAAAACTTTTATTTACCAAAACTTGGTATCAGTCTGGATTTAGCACTTGAGCTATAGTTTGCCAATCCCTGGTCCAGTGGGAAAGGTCAAGTATAAAGCCAAACTGCAATCCAGTGTGACCATGATCTCTTATGGCTAATAGATTAAGTGGGACATATTGAGGAGAACTTTATGCAGATTTGCTGGTGGTGGTGACTATAGGCTACAGTAGACCTAGCTTTAGAGGAGCTGTAAGTGGGAAGGAGGAGCTCCAACTGAGATGAAGCTATTCAAGTGAAGGGACAATGTGGGCAGGATGTCCTGAGCAGAGGTGACAAATGGATCAATGTCCATGGTGTGATATGGCATGGCGCGTATGGTGATGAACACAAATTAAGATGTTCATCATTCTTATTTTCCTTCTTTCAACTGCACTGTAGGATCACACTTTTTAAATCTGCCCTAAAAGTAAGCATGGCCACATGACTTGTTTGGACAATGAAATATGACAGGAAGTGTCATGGTTACCTCTGGGTGAAAGTCAGTGTTCAATCTCCACATTCCCATCCTTTGCTGGAGGGATCACAGAAACTCGTATTAAGATAGAAACTCTATTGACCTGGTTCCTGAGAGATTATGGTGGTTCCCCCTGTCTCTCCTAACTTCCACTGGACATTTAGTGTGAGATTCTGATGAACTTTTGTTGGTTAAAATCAATGAATTTCTTTTTTTTTTTTTTAAATTTCAAAATAGCCTAGTCTATTCTGTTGCAATGCGTTCCTGAGACTAAAACTGTTTGTGGAAGGCTTTGTCCCCAGTACTGGGATAAAGACAAGGACATCAAGGAGTTTACAATCTCCTGACACTCAATTATGACACAAAGGCAAAGTGTGGTAGGACCTTTGAAAGAAATAAAAATGCCAGAGTATAGTAGAAAAAAGGCATCTCCTAGAATCTACTGAAAAAGATTCGTTAAAAAACTGTCTGAGCTAGGTTCAGTGGTGCATTCCTATAATTCCAACAACTCAGGAGGCTAAGGTAGGAGGATCACAAATTCAAAGCCATGCTCAGCAACTTAGACCCTGTTTCAAAATAAAACATAAAAAGGTCTGGGGATGGGACTCAGTGGTTAAGTGCCCCTGGGTTCAATCCCTGGTACCCCCTCCCCCCAAAGCTGTCATTTGAATTGAGTTATAAAGATCAGCTAGTTTTATCAGACAGTTATATACAATAAGGAGGAAAAAAATATAGGTAGTTAGAAGAGAATGACACATGGTATGAAAGCCAAACATTACAACTTATTATTAATTTGTCAGTCAGAAAAGACAATTGAGGTCAATCAATAGGGATTCTTACCGAGGAGTTTGAACTTAGGTATAATGGGTAGAAAAATGGATGGAGAATACAAAGATATGGTTTTTGATCCTTTTTGTACTGGTAACCAGCTGGGAAGCAAAAGGTTGTCTGTCTTCACCGCCCTCTGCATTATATCCAAGAAGCTACTAACTGGGCTTGTGCTGAAATTCTGCTCTCAGGCTGATCTAGTGTAGATTAAAGTCAGACCGGGGATGGTTGGAGGAACATCTGCCCATGAGAGCAAAGGAATTATGATATACATCTCATCTTGGTTCATGGTAGTCAAAATGAAGATATAAATAAAAATCCATAATTCCCACAGACTGCAGTCTTATGCTTCTGTTACTATCCATTTATGAGATTAAACTTCTTTTGTTGTTAGTTTGTTTTTGTGGTGCTGGGAATCAAACTCAGGGCCTCACACATACCAAGCAAGTACTCCACCACTGGCTTACGTCCCTGGCCCCTATGATACTTGATATTTTGCATATATTTTCAGAAACTTATTTATAGTTATGTCATACCCGTTTTAGTGCCAATACAATATTCTAGGAGCAATGAGTTTTCAAAGTTTTACCAATGGCTATTTGTTTCAGAGGGTATAAGGTGTGGAATATCATAACAGTTATCAGACTACATGGGTCTAGTCTAGGTTCCAAAACTTGTCAACTTGAATATTTTTGTAAAGACTCAATCTTTTTAAAAAATTTTCTCATCTGAATCCTTGAATGGGCTTAAGAAACTGCTGTCAAATATTTGTAAATCAAAAATATTATTTTTGCTGCTGTCAATTTTAAGAAGTGTTTCCAAGTTCAACTTGGAAGAGATGCTTCTCTGAGATGCTGGCATTACCTGTTTAGGATGGTGGGCCTGGGTTAGGCCATTTCACTTTTCTTGGGAAGTCTCCTATCATCTTCAGTGTGAAGACAACTACATCCTTTATGCCTCCACAAGATCTTACTTTTTGCTAAGGGTCTGTTACATATGTGTTCTTCTCTGACACTTATGAGAGCTCCGCAAGAAATATGTCTTTCTAATCTTTGGGTCTTCACATAGTGAAGTCATACCTATCTAGATGTATGTAGTTGGGTGGAGTCAGAAGAGGAAAGAGAGGGAAAGAGGGAGAAAGATTTGACAAGGGCAAGGAAATGATGCTAGTCACCAATGCATTTAATGGGCTCCTTGTCCTGAATCAGCAGGGAGATCATTATCTATCCTCCTTCCTCTCACCCAGATCCAGTTTCCCTGAGCCTCTTGTGTTGTGAGCATATTGATGTTCTGGTGGTGATTCTCCTGTTAAAGATATGTATTTTTCCTACAACACAGCCTCTTCAACAAATGGTGCTGGGAAAACTGGAAATCCATATACAACAAAATGAAATTAAACCCCTATCTCTCACCATGAACAAAACTCAACTCAAACTGTATCAAGGACCTAGGAATTAAACCAGAGACCCTGCATCTAATAGAAGAAAAAGTAGGCCCAAATCTTCATCATATTGAATTAGGCCCCTACTTCCTTAATGAGACTCCTATAGTGCAAGAATTAAAATCAAGAATTAATAAATGGGATGGATTCAAACTAAAAAGCTTCTTCTCAGCAAAAGAAACAATCAGTGAAGTGAATAGAGAACCTACATCTTGGGAGCAAATTTTTACCACTTGCATATCAGATAGAGTACTAATCTCTAGGGTACATAAAGAACTTAAAAAGCTAAACACCATAAAAACAAATACCCCAATCCATAACCAGGCCAAGGAACTGAACAAATACTTCTCAGAAGGTGATATATAATCAATCAACAAATATATGAGAAAATGTTCAACATCTCTAGCTATTGGAGAAATGCAAATTAAAACTACTCTTCACTTTTGTCTACACAAGCCTTCATGTTTACACATAATGCCAGCACCTTAGGGCATTGCCAACATCCCCAAAGAATTGTCCTAGACACAGCTCTGACTCAGGGGGTACTAGAGAGTCTTTGCAGTTCAGCATCTTGGCTGAAATCTAATGTACCAGCTGTCTATTCTGGAAGACAATTTCCATTCTCTAAAAGGGACTTTCTTGTTGCTCTTTCCTCACTTGGCTTAAGAATGGTCACCCTGAGGAACATTAAGGAAGTGATGCAGTACTGCTGACTCTGTCAACAGCTTTAAACTTCAATAAGTCTCTGAATCTTCCTTTAAAATAATATGTGTTTTCTTATAAGCTTGGAGTGAGTCATGGTACCAGTTTTTCCATTGTGTGGTCTTTCCAGGATGTACATTGCTTTTGCATTGGCTGTATGAATATATGTTATCAATTATGTTCCTCTTTGGACCTTAGTTTAAATTTAAAGATGACCAGAAAGTCCCTTTCAACATTTGATCCAATAACATTTGGATTCTTTTTTTTTGCCTTGCACAGTGATTTTAAGAGCCAAATTTCCATGTCTATGATTTTACCATATATGTTTATGTTTAATACATATGTGAAAAATAAACTCAGCCTGTATCCATTCTTGGGGTCATGCCAAGGGAAATCATGTGGCCTCAGAAAATCCTTCACTGGTTTGAGATTGACTTTTAAAACAAGAATTATCCCTTTTGCTAATTTTTAGAAAAGACTGCAAGCATAACAGTAATTCTAATATCTGTTAGCATAAAAAAATGCAAAAACTTTTCTAATGGATTGAAAACACTTTCCTAAGTAGAACATGGCAAATGGAATCCAAAGCAACAATAGAATACATTTAAATGAGTTCATTTTAAGAATGCTAGTTTTTTATAAGGTGATCTATTGACATAATTTGTTATATAAATAAGTCAAAGGAGAAAAGAGTCTCATCAAATAGTGAAAGAAAATTTGAAAATTTAAGCTTCTATGCCTGAATTAAACTCTTTTTTGTGGTAAAAATACATGGATCCTTCCTTAACATGATAAAAAATGTTTAAATTTAAAATCCAGCATTATTTCCATTAACTAAATGCTAGAAATTTTTACTAAAATCAGGAACAGGTTGCCAATAATCACTATTATTGCTTAACATTGTTTAAAAATATTAGCCCATGCAATAAGAAAAGAAAAAGAATTAATATACAAATGTAATAGGAAAAATCATTATTTCTTCTTGATATCATTATATATCAGGAAAATCCAAGAAAAGCAACTAGGGGGAAAAACCCTTATAGAGACAAGAGAATCCAGTAAATAGCTGGTATGTAATTAATTAAAAAAATCAATAATAGCTATCACAGAAATATAACAAGTTAGAAAATATGATGGGATAAGACATTCCATTTGCCTAAGATACAGATGTGATTACTTAGAAATAAATTCAACAAGATGCAAGACAAATATGAAGAGAACTTCAGGTAAGCTTCCTTGAGGGAGAACATGATCCTAGTTTGTAATAACTGAGAATTACTCTTCTTAACTCTTAACCTCTGAAGTACAAAACTACAATTTTGCCAAATAAACTTTGTTGAGGGACACAAAACAAGACCAATAAATGGCAAAATATATTGATCTTGAATAGGGAGAAATGAATATGGTAAGCATGCCAGTTCTCCCTAAATTAACCCAAATATTCAAGTAATTCTCATAAAAATACCAACTTCATTTCAATCTTTTTTTGTGTGTGTGTGTGTGTGTGGGGGGTAGTAACAGGAATTGACCCTAGGAGCACTTAACTACTAAGCTACATCCCCAGCCCTTTTTTATATTTTATTTAGAGACAGGGTCTTGCTGAGTTGCTTAAGACCTCACTAAGTTACTGAGGCTGGCTTTGAACTCATGATTCTCCCAAATTGCTGAGATTATAGGCATGTGCTACCACATCTGGCTCTTTATTTAATCTTGCCAGAGTATCACTATAATTTTTTTGGAGAATAAACATGAAAAATTCAAGAGATTAAAGAGAGAGGACAAGCCTGGCTAGATAATAAACTGTATTACAAATCTATAAATAAAAAAGATTTTCCAAATAAATATTGGAAAAATTGAGTACTTATTTAAAGACTTAGTTGGAGGCAAGTGAGTAACCATTTGGAAAAAAAATATTCTAACCAAATTTCTACTTCATATCTTATACTAAAGACTAGATAACTTGAAGACCTAAAATAAAAATCACATTATAAATGTTCTCTAAAAATAATTCGGTTTTAATGTTTTTGAATAGAGAGCATTCTAAGGATGAGCATTCCAGAAATCATTAAAAACTGGTAATTTTTATAACATAAATGTTGAATACTTTTTTTTAAAAAACTTTTTTTTAGTTGTAGATGGACACAATATCTTATTTATTTAATGTTATGTGGTACTGAGGATTGAACCCAGTGCTTCACATGTGCAAGGCAAGTGCTCTACCACTGAGCTATAGCTTCAGCCCTTAGATGTTGAATACTTTTACAGAGCAGAGAAAAAGTTATAAACAACAATATAATACAATACACAAATTGAGAAAGTATTTGCTTATAAAGAGTGCATTTGAAATATAACAAAATATTTCTAATATACAGTGCATTAGAAAGTTGGATGTGAAGACACAAAGAAATATGGTTGAATAACTTCATTGATAATAACACACACACACACATACAACAATGATATACCATTTTAACCTATTAATTTGCCTAAAATTAAAGAGAGATTATTTCCAGGAAAATAAGTATGTGCACTTGTGCACTGTTGGTAGAAATATAAATTGGAGTAGTGTAGTTTAGAGATTACTTTTGGCATGATTAATCAAATTTTAAAATGTGCATATTCTTCGAATATTTCTACTTGTAGAATTAGGTGTATACTTCCTATATATACATATATGTAATGTTCATCGTTGTCTGCAGGTTCTATATCTATGTTGTAGATGATGTTGCCGCATTGTCTGTCACAGCATAAAGGTTGGAAAAATACTTAAATGTTACAAGTGGTAATAGGCCAAAGGAATTATGATATGTTCCAACTAGTATCCTTTAAAAAGTTTGAGGCATATGTAGAAGTATTGATATGCACAGATGTCCATGATATATTATGCAAAACAAGAAAGCAATAGAAAATTATGTCAAGTATGACTTCATTTATGTGGCAGTAAAAGGATGTCCAACCAAGGTGTGTGTGTGTGTGTGTGTGTGTGTGTGTGTATGTATGTTTTTATGCCAAGGTTTTATATAGTCACAAGAAACTAAAAAGTGATTAGCTCTGAGTAAAAAATATTTGTGCTTTTCTATACTGTTTACATTTGTTGTTATTTTACATGAGTCATTTTACTTGTATAACTTAAAACCTAGCTATAAAATTTCAAAATTAATAGAAACCTAAGGTCTATGGCAGAGGCTGTGAGTCTCTTCCCATCTCTCCTTTCCCACTTCAGTGCTTGATGCCTGGCTTCCAGCTTCCAGCATCACATTTTTTTCTGAGGACTTTCTGTGGCTCCTGAAGCCCTCTGCCTACCCATACAATAGGCTGGAAATGCCAAGGAATTAATGTCCCTCAGGACCAGTCTCAATCAATGACTATTAGGAGAGTATGTCCATACTTCAACTCCCTTACTCCTTGAGGGGGCAGTCTTAAAGTTTGTGTTCTATTCTGGATCTGGGTATCCAGCGGGATTAAGTTCCACATACCAGAGGTGATAATTAGCTTGATAAATGCACCTTTACTGGATGCCTTTTTTTTCCCCTCTGTGTTACTCTCTTATCAGTGTTTTCTTCTTCCAAATATACTACTAGTACCAAATCCTTGTCTTAGGTCTGCTTCTGCAGGAACCCAGACCAGGATATGGCCTCAATATTGTTACAGTGCAGAGAGAGATGTGCTCAATTATGGAACTCAGTGGTTGAGCAGATCTGGCCAGGACCATTTTGTGAAGATATTACCCAGGTATGAGCATCTATAAATCAATGAAAGGAGTTTTGGTTTGTGGATATGACATCCTTCATTCATTAAACCCAAAGCTACTCAGACTGCCATGCTGATGATCAAGTGTGGGCTCCTTTGATTTCTCCTATGTCTTTTGGGAAGCAGAGGAGAGCTCAGGGACTGAATAACTAGACTAAAGGCTTCAGAGAGCTCATCTGCAGGGCTTGTTGGCATCTCCCATTTCCCTAAGCAAATGTATTTACTCCACACAGGATGGTTGGAAGTGTGTTGTGTGGGGGAGGGGTCTGGTTGCACAATCTGGGGATCTTTTCCACAGCCTGTCGTGGAGGTGTTTGTCCCAGGCCCTCAGTGTCCCAATCACAATTCGGTTTTACCCACACTTGTGTTCCACCAGGATTTATAGAGCTGTCAGCTTATAATTGGACTGAAGGGCTGAGTTCAGTTATGGAAAGAGAATTTTTTTTTTTTTTTTGGTTCTTATGTTTTGAACAGTTGAGCATTTTACAGCTGGGTTGGTGAAAGGTTTTTATGCTACTGGTGTCATGAAACATTTTATAGGGAAGGATAATTGAGTTTTTATTTTTACTAGAAAATAATGCTATCAGCCTGGCTTTGGGGACCAAAGTAGCGAAGAGCTCAATTAAGGACCGGAATTCAGAGAGGCCCAGTAATTATGAAAAATACATAGAGACAATGCAGGAAAACAACAAGACCAGAGGAAGCACAAACTAATTTTGATTCATCTGTAAGATTCTGACCAGAACAATGAAACAGTCAAGGACACTATAAATCCATTCATTTATTTCAAAATTTGCAAAACAAATCCCTTCTTACACATAGTATTTGTACAACATGAAATTATTATTCAATAAGTTGACATTTTAAACCTATTACTGCCTAAACCCATCTATTACTGAGCTATTCAGAGCACTAAGTTAACATTTACCAGAACATTCATCCTCACATCATGGGGAGATCAAGCTGAAATCCTTTATTTCATATTCAGATCTTGCCGGGTCAGGATTGAAATCGGCTACCTTTCTGATACTTTACTGAAAAGCCACTGTGAAATCCACAAAAGAATTATTATCAAGTTACTGCAGTTATTCAGCTAGATGTTGACTTTGATATGTCAAATCTCTGATCTTTAATAGAAAATTGATGGTCGTGCCCTGAGGGTCAGTCATATGCATGACCAGGATAGGCCAAGGTTTGCATTAAATTACATCCAGTCTTGTGGTCTCATTCCCTGCAGCCAAAGTCAAACAAAGCAAATGGATCCCTTGCTAGTTGGGTCTCTTCATTGTTTTGTGTTGGCATATGGATTTAATTCTGTAATGGGGGACTGCTGGGCACAATCTGCCTTATTGATTTTCTGGAGAGAGTTTTTTTCTTAGAGCACCCGGAAGTGCAATAAAAGAAAAGCAACTGGTGCAATTTTTCTTTTTCTCTGCCTTGGACAGCGGTGTTAGCAGCAGATTGATTCTGCCACTAGAAATCTTATGAAGATATTAAATTATATCATCAATCAATTTGTTTTTAGAGGTTTGGCTTTCTCTGTGTTAGCAGGTTAGAGAAAAGGAAACAGTAATTCCCTTATGTCTCAATCGCGGGGCAAGTTATTTGGCCATTGTGTTCCCTGAATTTGAGCTGTGCTAAAATGGACTCTTTCAGTAATGGTAATGGCTGACATGCTCCCATTGCCAGTGCTGGAGGTGGGAAGGCTGGGAGAAATTGGAGAGGAAGAATATTCTCTAAGGTTTGCAGTTTTCACAGAGATCCGAGTGTCAGCAGAGGGATGGAGACGGACAGCTCAGACCTCTTGACATGGATCATAGACCATATTGCCAGAGTGGAACAGCAAGCACATCTACTACCCCCACCAAGGGATGAGAAATTTGAGACCTGGAGAAGTTGAGGGATACAGAGCCTCAGAGACCCTGAGTGTCCTTGTTGAGTCCAACAGGTTACTAACTGGCAGTAAATTTCATTTTCCTTATTTTACATCTCATTTTTTTAACCTGTAAACTATAGTCATTTTGAGGAGTACATGATAGGGCCTGGTTTCTAGTAGGTATGGTTAAATTTTAGCAGCTGGTGTTTGGTAGCTTCTTTTGGGATGGAGCCTACTGGAGATGGACCCTTGGCAGAGGAGGGCTGTGGCCTTTGTGGGATGGGCTTGGGTCTGGGGCCTCATCTCCCCTCTGCCTGCTCAGAAGGAGTGGTCTTTATGCTGTACTGAACTGAGTTGAAATCTATGAGGAAATGGGCACAGCACTGTAAATCTGTTTAACCGGCTTATCATTTGCCAGGTTAAAATAGGCAGGCCCCACTTTGGCTGTATCCTTGGTTTGCCAAATCCAGGTCAAGTTGCATTGCTAATAATGAAGAAAAGGAGGGCTTACCTCTAATTAGAGAACAATTACATGTGCTGGGAACAACAGCATATTATCAGACCAGAGGAGGCCAGAAGGTTACATCATTCACATCACTATGGGGATTCAGTTTCAAATTGTATCAATCACTATTTCTAAAATTCCCTTCTGATGACTCCATGTCGTAATTTGTTTTGGAGGCAATATTAATCATAGCAATATTGCTAACAATAAGAGTTATTTTTTTTGGAAAGTTTTACTGTTTGCCAAACACTGTGCTAGGCACTTTTTATGGACTTTTCTTACCCTAGAGAGGAAGTTCTTTTTTTAACACCCATTCTGCAGATGGGGAAAATAAAGCTTAGGATAGGGAAATAAGTTGCCCAGAGGCCTATGGTAAGTGGCTACGTAGTGTTCACTTCTAAGTGTGTCTGATTCCAAAGTACCAGCTCTCTTCAACTATGCCTGGCCACGCTGCTTGCTAGTACAGGAGGCAAGTGGGGGGTAGACACAGACTTTTGCTTTCTTTGTGCAGCATACCTCCGAAACTTTGGATGAAGCTACTGAAAATAAACTGGTATCCATCCTGTCATTTCCTGGGGTCATTCATTCACTCAACAAACATTCGTGAAGACTTTGGTTTATGTTGCAAACCCTGTGCTTGTGGCTGGGGAAAGAAAGATGAAGACTTGTTTCTTGTTTAATTAATACAAAGTGCAGGCTTGGTAACATGGCCTGATATGGCTATGGATGGGGTTAAAAGCTGAAATTTTGCCATAGATCAGAATATGAAGAAATTGGGTTGGGTTCTGTAGGGGCACCTTTTTCCCTTTCATTCCTGATCATTAACGTTCTTCAAGACAAATATTCAGCCTTTACCTTTGGGGGAAGAAAACACCGTGAGGATCTTAAAAATGTACTTTATAGGAAGGTCTTCTTCCAGGTTTGTGGTGGTGAGCCCTGGAAATGACATTCATCTGTGTCCAAGTAAATACTCATTAAGTCATTTCAAAATAAGCCATGGGAGGCTCTTTTAAATCCAAGGTCAACTGAAGCCACCCAAATTTACACCTGGCGTTATCCCTCCCAATCCCCCCCCCCCCCTCCCCCAATCCGGAGTGTGTTTTAATGAAAGAGGAACACTAAATGTTTTCGCTGCATTTGAAGGCATCGAACTCTGAGGCTGCGGAGTTCTGCCTCACAGCCAGAGCTGGCCCCGTCCTCACCCTGCCCCTTTCATCTCCCTTTGTTCCGTGTCTACGCTGAGGCTGAGATTTCCCCACCTCTCCCTGTCTTACTGTGGCTCTGAAAGATGATTGCCTTCTGGTGAAGCCCTTTCCCCTTCTTCTGTACCCAAGCTCCGTGTTCAATGAACATCAAAAAGCCTTATCATACCCTGATGGTTTAAATCTTTAAACAGAGCGTAACAGCCGGAGTACATCCAGACCGCTCACATCCCAGAGCCTTGTCACTCTGCGTTCCTGCAACAATTACCAGGAGAGGGAGGCTGCGGAGTGAATCAAGTAGCGCGTGTTGTCTCCCCGGACTCCATGCTGATGCTCTGATCAGGACTTCAGCAAAATTCTGTTTGAAATGAGAATAGACTAATTTTCATCCGACTCTTCTCAGAGGAATCCCATGTGGTCCAACACGCCAAGGGTCATCATTAGAAAACCGCCTTCAAAAGAGCGGAGGCTTCTTGTGGCAAAGCTCTATCCCTTTGTTAAATTTATAAACATTTATGTAAAAATGTATACATTAATTGTTCAGGCTCTTCTTAGCCTGGAAAGCTATGCCCAGGAATGTACTTGGGGGAAATAAACTCATAAAAATACCCCAAGTCAGAATGAAAATGGCCTCGTTTTGACTGAAAATTCAGAAGAATTCAGTGATCAAAGGCAATTCTTACTCCCAGCTGTTCAAAGGGACTTATATTAAAAAAAAATCAGATGTGACCAAGAATAGAAAAGAACTCATTAAGAGCTTAATGAGACGGTGACAGGTGAAGTCATCAGTTTGCTTAAACACTGTAATTTTTTTTTTCCTTCCATAGGCGTTACTCATTTGTTTTGCTGGATTCAGTTTAGATTTTTCTATAAATCATTATAAAACATAGAAGAGTTCATCAAAGGAGGAACATCTTTCAGTCTCGAGTCACTGGCCATCTATGTAATTAAGATGTCATCTGCCCCACTTGCCCTGTACCTCCATGGAGATGTTTGCAAACACATCCAGGGAAACAAAATATTGAATGTTACTACTTTCCTCTCTTCATCTGTTTCCTGGGGAGGGAGAACCCATAAGAGTGAGCAAGTATGCCAGAAAATGCCTGATTGGAGGAAGTTTAACAATAAGCCCCTTAACTCAAAAGAGAAGGTAAGTTTTTGGTTTCCTCAGAAGCCAAAAAAGAAAGAACTCTAGAGGTTTATGATTGGATTTTTTTAGCCAGTTTTGTTTTGCTGCTCTGGTGTTTATAAAATATCCAAACAAAGCAAAAATTTTTCTTTCAATTTTTTTCCCTTCTAATTCTCCTAAGCAGCTTAAATCCCCTTTCGCTTTCCCCAGGCAAGACCGGATTCTCTTGCACGTTTCCAGGCTCTGACCTTCCTGGCGTTGGTCTCCCCACACTAGTAACCAGTTTTTTTTATTCTTTAAGTGCTAGAGGAATCATGAAAAATTCAGACACTGGGTTTCCCTGAGACCAATCTGGTGGCTTTTTCTTTGTGCTAACTGCTGCTTTCTATGCATCATTCAAAAGGTACATACCAAGTCGTCAGCCCCTGAACTGCTACTTGGTGTTAAACATGAATATTTGTAGCTTAGCAAGGGACTAAATTTAAAAAAAATTAATATTTGACAAGCCCAAAGAAAGGCATAACAGGTCCAGAAGTATCCATTTGAAAGGTTTTTTATTTGTAAAAAGGCAAAACTTTTTGTACAACTGGGGTGATTCTGAGCCACAAAAGATTCACTTTGAAAAAGCCCTGATTACTAGACTTCTTCTAGGAACATCGATTATGATTACACCACCACAAATGCACAGCAAAGTTTTTTTTTTTATGTAGATGGCTGGAGGAATATTCATTCCATGCATATGCCGCTAATCTCATATGACCAGGAAGCTGAGCAGGATGATCTAAGACTTATTCCAGTTGCACATCAACTATACCTACAATGGCAAAATTGCCTTTTCCCACATTTCTTAATTAGAATTAGAATCAGCTTAGAACTAATAGAATCTCTTATTAGTAACAAAAAGAATGGCTGGCTCTCCAGTTCAAGTGGCATATCTGCATAACTTATAGCCTTAAGAGCTTACAGTCCCTGGTACTCTTGGCTGACTGCCTTTAACTCTCTCATATTAATGAGTTGTTCTAAATTTAGTCTGCTGTGACAAACTAATATTAATACAGTATTTTATGGCCCAGAGCATTGTTAATACATAGGAATGAAAGCCAGAGTCAAAGGAAGGGGGAGAGATAGTGAGATTACTTTGTGTGATTGTCAAGATATAAGATAATCCAAGTATGTAGATATTAAGACTTAAATATAATACACTGCTTATGGATTTATATTATGTGAAACATTTTCTATTATTTTAAATCCTAGCGGCATTAGTTTCCTATTTTCAGGGGTTTATAACTTGGCCATACAAATTCACTCTGGGCTGAAACTTGGAATGCAGGGTCTTAACCTGGGGACAGTTTATTTATTTATTTATTTTTTGCTTAACCAAATTAAAAGTCAGTTTGGACATTTTTAACCCAGGCATGTAGCAAAGGAGGAGCACAGGTTTAGAATACGATTTTGTACACAGAGCTCCAGTTTATTTCAAAAAATGAAGATCAGAAAAGAAAACAATAAGTGAGAGATGGGGGGAATTTTCTAAAAAGGAAAATGAAAGCTACGAATGCAGCCAATAAACATAATGAAGGGATTTTTTTTCCCTTAAGTGCAGATTGTACTCTTAAAGCACTTGCTTGGAGTAGCAGTTGGTGTATGGGTGTTGGTTTGGGTTGCCACCATGGGTAGACAGCAAATATACAGAATTTGCAGGACGTGTAGGTGTGTGTGTGTGTGTGTGTGTGTGTGTGTGTAAATATAACAAGTAATAGAAACATTCAGTGTGGGAGTGGGATCAGCCCACTCACTAGCAAGATGCAGTGCTTTCTTTTTAATGAATCCACAACTTCAGAAGAAGAAAAGCGAGTGTCACAGTTATTATCATAGGCAGCTCCAGGCTGCCAGACGCATCAGTTGGGGGAAATGGTGAGGTACATGTGAGGAAGCTCACATGTAGGGTGGGAGCTCCTGTCAAAGGTTAGTTGTGAAACTCATTCTTAAAGTCCTGAAGGAGAGAGAAAACAGTCCAAATGAAGCAGCATTTTCAACCCAACTAAAAGCACTAAAAGCTTACAGCAAAGCTAGTTCCATAGGTACCTCTCAAGATGTGTGGGTGTCTGTTAGGCAGGTGTTTTAAAGAAGTCTCTTCATGTCTTTTAAAGGGAAGCCTGTGTGGGAAACTGTCTTTGTATTTCCAGGATCTTATATCTTTTTGTTTATAGAAAAATGTTCACTGACTATAAATTGAGACATTTCCTTTTTTCTCTCTTCTTTTTCTTTTACATATATTTAATTCTATGACACTGAGGCCACTTGGTAACATTTTTTGCTTTTCCTGTAAATGTCCATTCTGTTAGGTCAATATGATTAATCCATAGAGCATTCCTTTTCGACATCAAGCTTCCAGGGACACTCTGGAGAGTTCTTTTTTTTTTTTTTTCCTGGAATTTCAGTAAGAAAATTTCATCATAAGGGAAATGGAAACAGTTGGCTCTTCAGAGAAAAAGAAAAACCCAAATTCTCCAACCCAGCAAGAGATTGTCAAATGGCTTCCCAGAGTAGAAATAGCTGAGCAGCCCCTGTGCAGAGAGGCTGGGAGACCCTCTGGAACCAAGAAGCTGCACTCATAATCATTGGCCTCCTGTAGTGGACCATGATATATTAATGGGTGGCAATGTATCTGAAGAAACTGAAAATAGCAACAATAAAAAAGACAGAATATTTAGACATCTCAAAGTTATTGATTTCTTTCTTTAAAAATGTAGTCAAATATCACTGAAAGCCAGAAACATTTACTTTGAGGTTTCCAGTTGAAGGTGTCTTCTTGTAAAATTCTTAACCTCATAGTACTCTTTCTGCTAATTGGTTAAAATAAAGCATAAACCAATAATCAGATGCAAATTAGTGGTAACTATCTGCTAAGGTGAGCAGCTTCCCTCAGGGCTGCTTATGATAACATTTCAATCCCTGTTGCTTCATGACGCCCAGTTATAAGGCTTAAGCTTTGAATATGCTGGATTTCACCTACTTGAGATGTGCAGCTCATGTTGTTTAGATTTAGCTGTTGATTCTACATTACAGAGGCTGATATGTTTTTGAGCTAAGAAGATGAATTTTTATTCTGTCAAAAGAGAAAATAAATTCTGCATTTTATGTTATACCTGCAGAATTTAACAAAGTGAGAATCAGGTAAGGAAAGAAACCAATAGATTTTTAAGCTTTGTTACAAATTTGAATGGGAGTTTCATTCAGCAGAGGTTGGTCGAGCATATTAAATTTGGCTTGATTTTAAGAAAATCTGGGTTTATTTTGATATGGAGGATTCAGGTGGGATAAACTGTTAGAACTGACAAAATGATTCTGTGCTTGGAGAAATTTTTTCCTCCTCTATCTTCCTTGGAATGTAATTCCTCTTTCCATGTCTTTTTATTTTATTTTATTAAAATTTTTTTTGAAGGGGGAGTGGTAACAGGGTGGTTTCTCTTTACATTTACTAAAACAATCTGTTAAAATTTAGGATATCTTTCAAAGGTTTCCCACCATTATAACTAAAATTATGTAGACAGTTATATTTTAATTTAATTTTCAAAAGGAAGTAGCACAGTCACAGTCTCAAAATTCAAAATACAGTATACAGGAGAAAATCTACCTTTTAATGCTGTTCTCCAGATACCTACCCTGTTTTCCTCAGAATCACTGCAACTATAATTTCTAGTCTCTCCTTTTAGAAATATCTGATGCCCATCTTGCCCTTTCTTTTCATATAAATTGTAGTGTCCTCCCACACTGCTCTGCACATTGGTTCTTTCTCTTTATAATTGACTTTGAAGATTTTTCCATATCAAATCACAAGAATTTACTCATGCTTTTTTTGGAAGGGCAGCACTATATTCCATTTTATAATTCTATTATAATTAGGTAGTCTTTAACTGATGGAAATTTAAGGTCTTTCCAATATCTTGCAATTAAAACCTGTAGCAAGCATAGCCTTATATATGTCACATGCAAAAATATCTATAGGATAAATTCCTAGAAATGTAATTACTGATTAAAGGAAACTTACACTTGTAATTATATTGCATAAGGTTTGTTATCAATTTCCAATTCCTTCAATATTGGATGAGGGTGCTTGACTTCCTACAGCCTGGTCATCCAGTAAGTGGCCTTTTCAAACTTAATTATCTTTATTAATTAATCTGACAGGTTAGAAAAGAAGATACTTTAGTATAATTTTAAAAATTTTCATCATTGGTTCTTCTTAATTATATGACAATAGGATTCATGTAGACATAATCATAAAAGCATGGAATATAACTTGTTCTAATTCAGTCCCTTCTTCTCCTTTCTTTCCCCTCCTCCCTCCTCCCTCTCACCCTCATTCCCTTCCCTCTACTTATCTTTCTGCTATTTACTTATATGTATATATATTTTTAATTAGTGTATTGTGGATGTACATGATGGTGGGATTCACCGTGGTATATTCATATATGTATATAAGAAAGTTAGGTAAGATTCATTCCACTGTCTTTCCATATCCTATACCTCCTTCCTTTCCTTTATTCCCCTTTGTCTTCAGTATAATTTTAAACTTCATTTCTCCTATTATAAATTGAGGTAAGTTAAATATATTTGAAAATAAATTTAACAACTATTTATTTTTCAGTTTCTGTGAATCATTTGCTTATATTTTAAATCACTTCGATTGAATAAATCAAATCCCATATTTTCCTGCTTGATTTTGAAGGATTGTGAATCTGGAATTTGAAATTATAGATTTGTCTATTTCTAATTAGAAATACTGGGAGGAACATCTGGGGCCGATATCAACATGAAGAACATGATAGGGTTTGGCTGACCGCCTCCTCTTTAAAAAATTGTAAAAGTTCTGATATAATTTGAAGACTTTATGATAGATCAGGAAAGAATCTTTGGTGTTAAGTTTGAAAAAAATGTTCAGGTTGTCTGGAATTGAAATTTGGGCACCTAAGAAAATTTTCTTTTAGTAGGATGCATCTCTATATTTACACTCCAGTTTGCCATCATCTCTTGTTCAATATAGACTGATCCTGTAGTCAGATGATCTCATATGTTGACCAGCAGGTAAAGATCATAAAACAAAGATTGGAAGGAGCTAGTCATGCACCAGCCCTATCTTTTTAATTTAAAATATTAAAAAATGGAACCTAAAAGTTTTTTTTTTTTAAAAAAAGATATTCCCAATGAATAAGGAGAGTACACCCTCATTCCCATTACTCACAATGAATGGTTAACTTTGTCATACTCACTTCCAGTCTTACAACAATTCATAATTAGCTGAAAACCTCTTTAATCTTGAGTTTCATTTCTTTTCCTCCACTGAAGGACAACCACTGTCCATTTTTTTAAAAATTCATAGGTATACATATGTAACATACATTATAACACACACACATTTAAATAATCCTTAAGCAACATTTAGTATTATTTTGGGCACTTCTAAAAATTGTAAGTAGTTCAATGACAATATCATCTTGTATTTGTATTTTTAATTCTACATTACAGTTTTTTGAGATTTATCTACGTGTGTGTATATGTATATGTATATGTATGTATTATAAAATATATATTTCTATCTCCAGGCTCTTCTTTTTATTTATTTTTTTTGTGGTATTTCATTATATCAGAGTCTCAGATCTTGTTTGTCCTCTTCTCCATTGATGGATGTTTAGGTTGTTGCCAATTTACTGTCATTTTCAATGTCCATTCATAAAAATTAGCTCATGGGATCAATGTGTAAACTCAGGGACACATGTGAGATGGGAAAAATGAGGGAATTCAAACACAGAGACATTAAGTGATTCAGCAAAGGTTTGTTAAGCTCTCAAATACAAACCAGGTTTCCTGATTCTTCATGTAAGGATCTTGGTGTGACTTTACACAACTCTCTACTCCTTAAAGCTTGGGGTGACATTTAAAAGTTGTAACTGAGCCTAATTACACAGTTTGGGTTGGGAATAGCCCATATTTTCCTCTGTGTGGCTCTGTTTTAAAATTCTTTTTTTGCACTCAAATTGATTTCAAGACATTTGTCAAGAAATAACTGTTCATAAAATGGGTGTTTTAATATACAACAAAAATCTCAACAAATTTTTCCTCATGCGTGTTTAAGTTTTGTGAAAATGTTATAAGGAACTAAAAAGTCTTTCACATAGCAATTTTTCCCAACTTAATTATTCTTATAGAAATACATTCTTGAAATATTGCTGACATTTTTATACAGAACCAGGACTTTAGTAGATTCCCCCTGCAACTTCAATATCTATTTCCTTTTTCAATGACTAAAATTTTGATGAGAAAGGATAAGATTAAATCTTTCTCAATCAGGAATTTTTCTCCTACATACTATGAAGGTGATTAGAGAAGTTGAAAGTTGTTGAACAGTTCCCAATGAATGTAATTTTTTAGAACAAAGGGCATATTTTACATATGGTGCTGCTTATAGACTTACAGAACATTCTGGCTGAAAGGATCTTATACCATAAAAGGATGACTTGCTCAAGATTACACAGGATGCTAGCAGTTACATCAGAGCACAGGAGGACCATGTAATTACAAAACAATGTAATTTTAGCTTTCTTCTATTTCTCAGAAAAAGACGGGGCATAATATTCTATAGATATGTTTAAAATTTAAAAAAGGAACAAAAGTTTTTGTTAAGTAAATATATCAAAATAGGAATATTTTACTCTATATTTTTGGAGTTTAACTCAAGTACCTGTGTGATTGGTGCTGCGTTTGGAACCTCCATCACTGAATATCTAATTGCAAATGATATATTGATGAATGCACCATGTCATAGTCTTGGTGGAATTATTTCTGTGGAAGGAAATTGGTCTTTCTGGCTAGTATCAGCTTTGGAGGGTTTCAGTGGCTGTAGGGCCCTGGGGAAGCTCCAATTCAACTCCCTTGGGGAGCCAAGTGTACTTGCCTTCGCAGTATTGGATTAGGTGCCCTTCCTATGTTCTCTTAGAGAGCCCCTTGTTTGTCCATTTGTGACAGTGTTTCGTAATTACCTGATTGCATGGTCTGTCTTCCTCACTTGGCAGTCTCTGCTGTAGGGTACTTATATTTTGAAATTGATTCCATATTTTTCACCATTACATTCCATGTGACTAGCAGAGTATGGGGTTAGAGTAGGAAATCTTTAGGGTTCATAAAAGTTGTAAAACGTGCATAAATGTTCTAATGGGAAGAAATGTGTACATTAGGATTTACAAAGTTTAGCATACAAGTTAAAACATGCTAAATACCTGTCACTGTTAAATGAGTAAAATTAATTAAAATTCTGTGAAGAGGTTCGAAAGGACAGAACTTCCCTTTTTACCTTTGCTAAAAAGTGACTAGTTCCATTTTCTATTTCTATTGTTTAATACTCTTGTAGTAAGAACATTATCATTCTTGATTTTTACAGCAAAGTAAATCTCTGGAAGTAAATTGTTGCTTATTATCACAAACATTCTGTGGTATATCCATCACTTCGTATGTTTTTTTAGTTGACAGAGTGGGGATCCACATCATTGCCTGTAATGGTTTAGTTTTGAGGGTTGCCCAAAAACTTTTGTGTAAGACAATGCAGAAATGTTTAGAGGTGAAATGGTTAGACTCTGAAAGCTGTAACCTAATCAGTAGGTTAATCCATCTGATGGGCTAATAATTTTAAAGTACTGGGTGGTGACTATAAGCAGATAGGAGGTAGCTAGAAAAAGTATATTTAGCTGTACCACTAGCCTAAAGAAATAAATACGTCAAATCTCAATATTAATTAATATTATTAGATTATCAAATGTAAAAATCTAAAAATACCTAAATGTTCCATGAGTAAATATTACACAATAATATTTTACCTGTTAGAACAGTAAAATATCGAGATATTAATATTAAATATTAAAATACTTCTTTCTAAAACATTTTAGAAAGAAAATATTGGCATTATCAACAAGGTAAAAATGAAATAAATATCTTAATATGGAACAACTGTGGTTTCTGCTTGCAGGTTCTACCTGATTATATCCAGGTGTCTGTCTTTTCTTCGAAGCCCATGAATAGTGCTATAATCCCAGGGCCTTGAGTAGCCTTTTAGAGTTTCCTCACTAGAGGGCAGCATTTGACCAAATGTCCAAATAGGTTTCCAGGCAAACTGGGAATATCATGCAGATCACTTTAATAACTCAGTTAGCAGTCTTACATGGATTTCTAATTCGATTTGTTGGGCTGGGACCCAATTTGGTTTGATAAGCCTTTAGAAAAGAATTTTAGGGATTTATTCCACTAAAATATGAATTGTTTTTAGATGGGTTTCATATCAAGTTTGTGAAAGTCATGCTTACCCTAGACCTTCTATTACCTAGGCTTTTAAATGCACATAAATTATTATATTAAATTATTTATTATTGTAACCGAATAAAACATAAGTGGTGTTACCACTTTAGCAGCTCTCTGTTTTTTTAACCTCTCCAATGGCATCTATTTCCCAGTTAGTCTTTTCTGTGTTGTTTTGCTTAGAATTCTGATTTTTCAACATGGCCTGCAGAAGTGTTGCTGATGCCTGCAAAGGCAGCTGATAGAGGTTCACCCTTGTAGAAGGTGCTCTTTTGCTGATCTGGGCCTTGAGAATGACAATATGTTCCACCCCCTGGAGAGCATGCTCAAAGGCTGTCCCATGGAGTGAGGTGTAGGACCTCAAAAGAGTCTCATCATGATTTTGTGGGGCAAGGAGAGTAATTTCTTGGTACTCATCATTATTTTGGTGGTGTTGTTGGGGGGATAAAACCTTTTCTCTTATTTTCTAATACAGAGTTGAATGTATAGTGACATTATCTGGTGTATTAATCAGCTTTATGTTATTGTTACAAATACTTGGGATAATAAACTTGTGAAGAGATAAATTTTATTTTGGCTCATGGTTTTGGAGGTTCCAGTCCATGACTGGTGAACATATTGCGTTTAGGCCTCCATTTGGCCATCAGCACATTGTGGTGGGAGCGTGTACCAGGGCAAAACCAATCACCCCAAGGCTGGGAAGTGAAAAAAGAAGAAAGAGAAAGGGGCTGGGGTCCAGATATCCCTTTCAAGGGCATGCTTTCAATGACTGGAAGATCTCCCACCTTTTAAGTCTACCTCTCGAGAGCACCAAGATGGGGACCAAGTCTTAATGCATGGACATTCGGGGGACATTTAAAAGCCAAATGATAGTATCTGGGATATACAATTCTTTATGGAAACTGTATATGACAGCTAATTACTAACTACATCCCACCATTTGTTAATAGGAACATTGCTACAGAAGCCAGTGTCAGAAAAAAAAGGCATATCTTAAATAACCATTTAAATAGTCTTTCTTTTCACTATGATTTATTGCTCAAAGAAACTGTTCAAATTGTCTAAGCAGAAATTTGCATCTGCAAACATACATACATAGGTATATGTTCATTTATGCATATATTGTGCCATTGATTTGTATCTTTGAGTTTTGGTACAAACTTATTTTGGTGGTGACATATTTTCTTGGTGTAAGTGATAATCATATTTGGCTCCTTACAGCATTGAAAAGAGGTAGTTTTCCTATTCTACTTTTTATTTAGATGAATTATCAAAAAATTGCCTTAAAAAGACTCTTGAGGTGTTAAACTGAGCTTCTAATGACTATGTAAGCAGAACTAAATTTCTTGAACATTGTGATTGTTAGATAAGGCAGTTTAGGAACAAATATTTTTCTCAGAAAGGTCAGAGAAAATTTTGAAAGCAGAAATGCTACTGCATGAGGTGCACAAGATAAATTTTTTCATTTTTATGTTCTTCAACCTTCCTGCCCATATTCAATAATAACTACCAGAGCCCGCCCAATTTCTTCTTCATGTTAGGAGATCAATTCAGGAGAAATAGACCACTTCCATTCCATTTTATGTGTTTCCAAGAGCTTGACTAATTAGCATACTTTTGCAAAAAAATGTATAATTTAAACAGTTTATCCAGTTGCTCCAGGGCCAATCCCATTTTATTTGGTATTCAGAACATATTTGAGGTTAATATTTACATATTTTTTTTAGAATTAGAATTCAATCCTCTAACTAGTAAAGAACATTATCTCTCTTTTACAAAAGATCAATTGGAAATAATCTAACCAATTAGATCTGGTGAATAACAACTCTTAGATGTAGGTAATGGACCAAATGCTAACTTTCCATTCAGATTTACATACTTTTAATGAATGTTTTTTTTTTTTTTTTTTGCAATCTCACAGAATTTAAGGAACTGGTAAACCAAAATGATCCATTTCCATACCATTTCCTGAGTATTTTGAGGTTTATTTTTGATCCTTCCAACAGCTTTTTCTGCCTCTCTGTACAGACACTGAATGTCTATGGATGAAGTGAGAGAAACAGAAGTTGGAGGGCAGATATAGACCTTCCAAACCTTTGTTTGTTCATGGAATAAATGTATATAGAGTCCTGCTCCATGACAGACACAGTGCCAGCTACTGATGATACAGTGATGCATAGGAGACAATCCCTGCTCATATTTAAGTACAGGTAACAAAGAAAGCGATCAATTATTGTGGTCCAGTGTGTCAAAAATTGCCTGTATATTATGGGAAGGATGGTGAATGGTCATCTAATCTCTAAGGATCAGGGAAGACCTGCTTAGTAAAAGAATGCACGAAAGAACTGATTGGAGTTAAAAGGAAGAGGGAGACAATGAGGGGGGCAGAGAAGAAAGTTTCAGACACAGAGAAGCATGTGTGATGCAATGGTAGCAGGAGACAGGATCAGAGATTTGAGGATATGGAGCAGTCACATTAGAAAGAAGAAAAAGAAAAAAATGTAGTCACCTTTGTTTGGAGCAAAGGGATTTTGTAGAGTTGTGGATGGTGAAGAGTTAGGCAGGAGCTGCATCATGAAGTGCTTTGCTAAAGACTTTAACACTCTTTTTCTTCTCTACAACTGTCCTGGTTATTACCACGTAGGGGTAGTGATTTGGGCTCCCAACATGTTACTTTGGGGAAAGACTGTTGACACCATAATTTTTTTCCTAAGAGTCCCAAGAGAAAAGTCAGCAATGGGGACGGGGAGAAATCATACTTGGAGTAGTGACTAAAAGTATGAAATTTGCCTAAGTTCAAATCTTACCTGTCACATACTGTCTGTGTCACCTTGGAAAGTTGTTTAGCTTCTCTATAACCCAGTATCCTTATCTGTAAAAATGGGGCTAAAAATGATGCCCACCTTCATAAGATTATTACGAGTATCAAATGAACTTTTGATAAAGTTGTAAAGCTACTAGCACCCTCACTTATTAGTGTATCAACGAACATGCTTATAAATAAAATAATGAGTGCTTTCTGTGAACCTGGCTTTTGCATAATGTCACTTCAGTTTGGTCTTTAGCTCTTGTGAGTAACTATTATTCACCTGTGTCATAGATTTACACAACTCAAGTTGAAAAGGAATTGATAAATGGCTGAAGAGCACATGAGGGTAAACCAGGTCAGAGCCCATGCTGCCATGGTCCTTTTCTGTGGAAAAAAATAGGTAAGTGTTATGTTAAACACAGCCACTATGGTACACATGGGAGGCCCACTCCTGACCATGAGCCTCTCAGGATTTGGCCAAACTCCTTGGAGAGCTGGAGCCCACATCTGTGGTGAAGGAGATGCCAGGATTCTGAATCTGATTCTTGCTCCTCATGGTTCTGTGGGGTCCTCACCTCAGGAGACCTGAGCCCTCATCTCAGAGAAAATCTGCCCTTGAGTGTGGGCTCCCAAGCCCCTTAGTCAGAAATGTGCTACAGAAGCTGTGGTTCAAGGGTAAAGCCTCCTTTAGGAAAGACCATGGAAAACCTAAAATGTTCCTTGCTATTGAGCCAGTCCTGGCTTTTGTTTTCTTTGTGTTTTTTTCAGGTCTATGTTTGATTGGTATCACAGAGATGGAGTTAAGAGCTTTGGAGTGAGTCTATGATATTCAATACTATTATTAACACCCGACACTGGACAAGTATGCAGTGAATGCATACCAGGTACTGGGCAAGGCCCTGCACACCACTTGCCCTTGTTAATCCTCACTGTAATTCTAAGAGGTACTGTTATCATCTCTGCTTCCCATCTGAAGAAGCCAAGGCTCAGCTGTATAAGTCATTGTCCACAGACAATAGCATGGTAGCCTTGGGTGCTGGCTGCAGCATCAGTTTGCCCAATGATTTATCGTGAAATATCTTACAGTCTGCACAAAGTATGGGGGCAACAGAACCTCTTGAAGCTTGAGTTTCCTTATCTGTAAAGCAGAAAACAAAAAGTTATTTCTCAGGTTGCTAGGACACTAAATGAAAGAGCATATGTGTGGCAGCTTCCCGAGCTGTGGGCGGGGAAAGAGGTAAGCTGCTGGCTGACAGTCCCCCTATGCCCCTGCTTGTGGTCAGGAGCACTCATCTTGGTGTCTGCTTAGATCAGTGTCTCATGTACTTGCTTTCTCCTCACGATCTTCATCATTGTTCAGTGAGCTTCTACTAGGTGCTAGGCAGAGCTGGGAAAACCAGACGTACTATGCATGAAGCTGATAATGTGTTACAGAAAGTCAGAGAGCAGTTGCACCATCCTGGTATGGAGTAGGCTGGGAACACTTCATGGAGGACAATAATAATGGTTAATACTTATGTGGCACTTCCTATTTGCCAGATCTGGCATGCATTTTATATCTGAGATCATTGAGGCACAGCTAAACAGAATAACTTGCCAAGGTCCTACAACTTACAAAAGAATGACCCAGGATTCAAAATTGGGCAGTCAACTCCTGCATTCCTTTGCTTGTGAGCTGGCGGTGAATGACAGTAATGATGATATAAACAACAGTAGTAACAGTAACTTATTACTTTTGAGTAACTACCATGTGCCAGGCAATTTGCTTTAGTATGTCATCATTTTAATTCTTACAATAACTCTGTGTAGCAGGATCATGATTCAGGCTTTGAAGATGAGAAAAGAAAACTTAGAATTGCCATCTAAGACATGATGGAGAGAATTGCCCAAGGATTTGCAGTTAGTAAGTAGCAAACATGGATTCAAATTGAGGTTGAACTGCCTCTGAAAGTGAGGTGACTGTTCTTTTCCCTTAAAGTCCTTGTCTCACTTGAATGAATACAAGTGAAGAAGAAAACCATTCTAGGTAGCTGTGGAGATTGGGCTGCATAGGGGGTTACAGCTACCAGTAGGCTGGAGGTGAGCAGTGTGTGTGTGTGTAGAGGCATGATGGAAGAAAAAGTTTGAGAAAAGGCTTTAAGTGCTACTGGCATTTAAAGCAAGACTCAACTATTAATGTCCTTCAACAATCCAAGGCAGCTCATGCACAGGTAAGAGGGTGTTTTCAGATAAGGGGTGATTTCTTCAACCACTCCGAGTCTATTTCTATTGACTGTCCTACTCTTATTCCAAATCTCTTCAATTTACTTCCTTGTCTCTTATTTTCAGCTTGGTCTAAGAGTAGCATTACCAGATTTAGTAAATAAAACATAGGATCCTATCAATTAAATTAGAATTTCAGATAAGCAACACATTATTTTTCAGTCCAACTATGTCTCATGTAATTACATATATGCAACCACATCTAGGAGGCCCATGGAAAGGCACATTTCTCAACTGTGAAGCTTGGACAGCCCTGGTGACAGCTTAATAAACTGCTACCTACATATTTCAGAGAGGGCTCTTCCATAAATGGTGCTATCGTCTGTCCTATGTGTGGTCACCCAGAAAAAGTCCTGTCAACTAGGCTTTACCTCCTCTACATTCAAAATACCATATCTGGTGACCAATTAGAAAAAGGGATTCAGAATAAAAACTGGGCTTAAAGATACTGTGCCAGCCACCGCCAGTAGATGTGTTGCCTTGTAATGCAACCGTGTGTTCCTAATTCAGCTTTGTTCGCTACCGGGAGGTCTTCTTGCAAATAAGGCATCATTGCATTTGCTGGGCTTACTCTTGAAAACTCTCCTTGGTTGCTATCCACACACCCCAACCCCCATTTGATCATGGCACACCACCTCTGATGTGGGCATACTGCCAGCAGAGCAGATGGCTGTGAACCTTGGCATGCCAGGAAACCATTAGGTTCATCAGTGTGAGCAACAGGGGGCAAGTTTCTATCTGCAAATGTGAAACTAACAGCCCTGCAGGGCCAAGGGGCAGAAGCCCTCTTGATCTAAGGGGCTGACCTTTCAGTCCCAGGTACTGTCTCTGCAGAACTGCAAGTTTAGAGCTCGGCAGGAAGGAATGGCCTCAGGAGAGACTGAGCAGGAGAGAAGGAGGCTGCTGAAATCGACAAAAAGCTCCATTTCTACTTGGCTAGAGGGCACTGAGGGCCCGGGCTGCTTGTGGGTGACAGCAAGTGGATTCAGCAGGAGTCTGCTTCCCATTTCTGGTGAGTAATCCCCTGTAGAGAAGCAGAAGTCCGCCAAAGGACAGGCTGTGCTCTAGTTTCTTACCCTGGTGGTGGTGATGGGGTGTCACATTGTTTCCCCTAAAACCAAGATTCTTCTCATTTACTGGTCAAACTAACACAGATAGGTAAAATAAAAACATCTGCCTTTAAACAGGAGCTGAAGATTTAGGAAAGCAGCAGAGAAAGGGTAATTATTAGAAAGATAGGTAGGTGTACACTTTGTTTTCTTTTAATCGATTTTTTTTTTCTGTTTAAAAATGCTTTATCATTAGAAAAACCTCAACTCCTATAAAAATGTACGAGAAAAAGGATGTGCCTTCTTACCCATGGGCCTAAAAAATACTTAGTATTAGTAATTTGCTGTATATTCATGAAAATATTTTTTCTTGAGTAGTAGATGCCCACTTTGAAATCATAGTTTTCTTTTGATGAAACAATCTAGTTTTCTCCCTCATCATTGAAATATTCTTGAGGTATAAGTCAATAAAATACATATAGTTGATGTTAATACTGCCAGACTCAAATCATTTATTTATTGTTAATGCTATTGAAACTGTTATTGTTGAGTGTTAATAAAATTGCTGAGCTCTCTTATTTCTAGTTCTAATGATCACATTATCCATTTCATGCTATTCATAGTAAATGGTTCCTTATTTACAAATATTAATGTGGTTGATGTATCATTCAATTTTCTTGTGTAAGTAGTGTCCTACTTACACAATCTGTTGCTCAGATTTTTTCTTGGCCCACTGTTCTAGAAATAATTTCTTTTCTGACTTCTGATCCATTTATTCAAATGCATGCAGACATTAATACTTGGATATTTTACATGCACCTTGAATCCTGTACCTCCCCAGTTGGTGCCCATCCATTAACATTAAATATACCATCATCCATCAGATCATTGATATCGGAAATCTGGTCTTTTTTCACTTTCTCTTCATATTCAATCAAATGCCAAAAGATTTTATTACCTAAATGTTTCTCAATTCTTTGTTTTCAAAGATATCCATACTGCCTAAATTCACTCCCTGAAAATAGACCCCAGTTGCTTCTTGCCAAAATGCAATTTCAGTAAAACCATTTTGCTGTAGTCAAAAGAAACAAATGCTGTCCAAGTACCCAGTTCTCTGTGACCTGGCTTAACCCAGTAGTAGAATTTAGAGATCCAGGAGAGATGGATCAACTCTTTCCTCTAGGAAAGGCTTCCAAATGTCATTCCTTTCAGCTGAGGATTTGCTGAGATGTACTCCCTGAAAAGTATCTCAGCACAGCTGGTATACGGTGCCACGTAAATAGTTATGTCTCTTTTAACAGACAATTAAGCAAGGGTTAAGGTTGAGATTCCCTGTGGAAGTTGAACAAGGAAGGCTGCCTGGAGAGAAGGGCTGTCTCTGCTTTAGATGAGCAGCCAAGAGAGTATCTGTAGGTAGGTCAAGATTTCAACTCAGAAAAGAGTTTTTAATCTGTTCTAATGTCAAAACAAATGTGTGATCAAGGGTCCAAAGTTGTACTCCATATAATAATGCTAATCTGGAAAAATGGTAAAATAGATGTAGCTAGATTCTTGACTTCATCGTAAAACAAAACTCAAAACCTTCAACAGCTGCAGCATGTTCAGCTTTAGCAAATCCTGAGTCCTGATGTGTCATAACCTCCAAGGTGAACTGTGATGATATGTGAACCAAGGTAAATGAATGTAGCTGCTTGGTCCCTGCAATGATTATTTATGAATCAGTTAAGAGCTGGGTCTGTACTACAAAATGTAATAGCTGTAGATTTAGAATATCCTTTCTGACAACCAGGACCAATTATCTAAGGCAACATCTAAGTTTAAAAAAATTGCTTGTCTTTTGTTGCTCTAAATACCAGCAGGCAGAGATGCTAGTGGCAGCAGGGCAAGTCTCCATTCCTTTGGTTTAAGTGCCCCATATTTTTCTTTTCCCATCTGAAAAGCAGCTATTGTAAAAGAACAGTTTTCAATGATTATCAAAAAATTGGAAAGTGGAAAGTGGGCCGATGGTATGCTATTGCAATAACAGATTATTTTTTTATATTGGGGACTGAATCCAAGATCTTGAGCATGCCAGGCAAGTGCTCTGCCACTGATCTGCAGCCCTGACCCTAAAAATAGTCTTTTGAAAAATGCCAAGATCAGAACCAGTTGATGGCCTCAGATGGATAACAAACTAATTATTCTCCAGAGTTGTCTATATTTGGTTTTGAGTAGATTTTGGTCTTAAAAACAACATGATTTGGAATGGTAATCCTGGAGGGGGATGAGTGGTGAATGGCCATGCTTGGACTATGCTAGGACCATTGTCCACTGAAATCCTGAGCTCAGCAAAACCTACGCAGCCTCCTTGTTGCATCTTTCTAAGGCCTTTGGTTTCTCCAGAGTTTAAATAATAGGTAGCTATGTGATGGTGAATGACAGGTCTGCCCTGGAAACACTCACTGTGTGAATCACCTGACATACGAACCAAGAAGATGGAAGAGTGATGTTCCTTTTGAGTAAACTGAGTCACTGTTCACCAAGTTATGGCTGTACATTTATAACCTAGGAAGTGGCTCCATTTCCTTGGTGTTTAGTATTAGACTTTGGCTTGAGGACATACACTTATTATTTATCTTTGTGTTCATCACAATATTGACATAGAGCTGATGTTCAATAAACTTTGGGAGAATGGATGGTGGAGATGAGGACATGCCCATAATGGATGGTGGAGATGAGGACATTACACCATCCCCAGGTGGTGTAAAATGCACACCATTAATACAGCAGTGGAGAGAGGCAGATGGATTGAGGTTTCCTCTGAGATGCTTATTTGTATTAAAGAAGCTTTCTTACCTGAAGAAGGAAAGAAGAGAGACAGTAAAGAATCAACTGTGGTTAAATAAGAGTTACTGCACCAGCTTTGCTGTCAGCACCAATGAGGAAATTGCCGATGAACAGGTGGACTCTATTGCCTCTGTGATGAGAAATATGCAAGTTAGCCTAAAAATCCAAAGTCTCATTTAAAATAAAAAAGCTAATGCAGATAACAATCAATTTGCCTTAGGTTAGCTCTGTATCACATTCTACCAAGGTTCTAAGTGTGAGATCAAACAGGACATGGTGTCTTAGGTTAGCCACAATTGTTATGCAGTGAGGCTGGCTGCATTCCCACACTCATGGCTTTCCCAAGGGAGGGGAAATACCAAATTGTCCAAACCAAAGCAAAAAATTTGCAATATTTAATTCTGTCATATCAGCTTCTTTAATGTGAAAATGCAATGTTCATGATTTTTCAACTTTCCTTAAGTTTTATGAATTCCTGAGTAGTCCTAAGGACAACTTTTCTTTTTTTATTATACTTCTAAGTAAACCAAGTAGTTTGCTCTTATACGAAGAGTTTATCATGCATTTGACAAGAGTTGGAGACCAAAGTAGACCCAACTTCAATAGAGAGGTTGGAAGGAAACCTTAGACTATGACACGGTAAAGGAAGTCTGGGAGATTGTAACCTCTCTGTCATGAAGTAGTGTGAAGTACTGCTTTCATTCTGCATGTGGGGCAATAAGTGATGTTGCCATGGAACAGCATATTTGCCACCTCCCATACTTAAGCAGACTGAATCCATCACAGATATTTCAGCATAGCTTTGCTTTTGTTCTTTCAGATCAAAACTGCCTTTTCTTAAGCCTGGTATTTCAGGTGGTAAAATGTGAAATGGATTTTTGAAGGAAAAATGTTTATTTGGTTTATCACTTGTTTATGTCCTTGAACTTTCTTACAAAAGCAGAGTCAGAATACATACAAACCATCAGTTGGATTTCTGGCTTGGAAGAGTAGAGCAAACAAATCTTTTGTTTCACTGTATCATAAAAATTCTCCTATTTGACATAAGTAACCACTGCAGCCAGTGTTCATGACCTTTTATTAAGAGTGTAACTATAAAACAAAACTTCTCTTTTTATTTCTTTTTAAATATTTGTTTTGTACGCCAAAGAATCCTTGCCAATAGTCAGTGATCCGTTTGTAATAAAATTTGATACTGTATTTTTAAAAGAGCCTTATTAAGAACGTGGTCATCTGACATGCAATGATAATAACACCAGGTCCAGAACTGATTGGGTGCAGAGTCAATGCCAAGCAGATTTTTGTAGAATAAAGAATGTGCTTCGATTCTTTGAGGTTCGATCTAAGTGGTAATTAACATTAAATAATGTTTTCTGCAGCTGCTTCTGGGATTAATGCTTTCTTAAATATATACACATTTTATTTATTTATTTTTTATTTTTTAGATGAATTCTAGATAGGACAGAGGGGTGGGAGGGAAAGGGAAGGGGTATGGGGTTAGAGACGATGGTGAAATATGATGGACATTATTATCCAAAGTACATGTATGAAGACACGAATTGGTGTGAAAATACTTTGTATACAACCAGAGATATGAAAATGCATTCTGCTGTCATATGTAACAAATTAGAATAAAAATTTTTTAATTAATTTTTTTATTTATATATGACAGTGGAATGCATTACAATTCTTATTACATATATAGAGCACAATTTTTCATATCTGTTTGTATACAAAGTATATTCACACTAATTCGGGTCTTCTTCATACATGTACTTAGGATAGTGATATATGCACATTTTATATAAAGAAAACAGTGTGTGCAAATTTCTTTCCTAAACCCCAGCTAAACTTCACCTCTTTGCTTTTGCCATGAGGAGAGAGCAAAACTGGACTATGCTTTAGCTTTAGCAAGACAGACTCTAGTCAGAGACAATGAAGAAGCCCCCAGTAAAATTTATTAAATCCTGTACTGAGTGACTGGTGATGAATCACATGTACAGAAAGGATCAGAAAAAATTGCCAAAATTCCCTCTCTGGATTGGCATCAATCAGATCTTGACTGCAGGCAGGGATGAAAATAAATGGTAAGAAGACCACCTATATCTCTCTGAGACCATGTCTGTTCATTTCTTTGTGGAAACCTGGTCATTGGAGAAGTAGCAGTGCTGGGTGCTGGGTGTCGGGGTTGGGCCATCTCCACACCACTCTGGGCTGGCTTCTCAGCTCCATGTCCACCTTTCTCAAGCAGCCCAACACTCTGGCTCTTCTCCTGTCCCTGAGATCTCCAGGGAGGGAGCGTTTCCTGTTGCCAGTGTGTTGCTGCGTGAAGATTTCCCAGGATTTAAGTGTAATCCCCAAGGTGGTGTTAAACACACAGCATTAAGTGCAGCAGCGCAGGGAGGTAGAAGGATTGAGGTTTCCTCTGAGACATTCACTTTTATTAAAGGAGCTCTCTTACCCAAAGAAGGAAAGAAGAGAAACAGTAAAGAACCAACTGTGGTTAAATAAGAGTTACTGCACAGGCTGTTTGCCAAGAAGAGTTAGAGAAATATCAGGAAATAACACTGAGCGCAAGGGGAACAGGTCAAGTAATTAACAGCTCAGGTTTGTGATGCCACGTTTAATATGGTCCTTTGGGGCCACTTTTCTCTAGAACTCTTGGATTGAATTCTCTACATGATATGTCATTTCAGGAACACAAGTTAACATACAGATTAAAATGTCCTTATATACCATTAGACTTATAACAAGCAATATCTAGTGACTGCCCTGGAGTAGCAGAGTTGTGGTGCCATGTTTGGTGTGGAGAGATATTCATATTTCATTAAATAAGATTCTAGATGGCTAGGGTGGATGGAATAAGTCTATATATTGGTCCAAGTGATCCTGATGCAGGGGTGAGAAAATTAATATAGACACAAAGGTTAACATTCTCCAATTTTGAGGCAGTAGGATTGACATGAACTCGTCAACGAATCCTGAAAAATAGGACTAGTTGGCCCATTCCTTGAACTAGAAATAAAATAAATTTCAGTTGAATGAGAAGTTTAAACATCGAATTTCCAATTCTAGGAAGTAAAAATAAGAGATAACTTCTTGAAAAGGTAAAAGACAAATTCATGAATATTAGGTTCATGAAAGCTAATTAAAAGAAATATTGCTGTTGAAGAGGTTATTCTTAAACCTCAGGATGATGTTGAAAAGATAGTCTTCATCTCTTTGAACTAGACCTTCATTGCCATAATTTGAGCTTTTTTTATTCCTTAAATGAAATATTATTTTTTTTTCACTTTGGTTGATGAACTCTTATTCATACTTCACAACCCATCTCAGTTTGCCTTTGTGAAACTATCTGAGTCTTTCTATCCATCCTTCCTTTTCTCAAGTATACTTTATGTACAAACCTCAGTGATACACACCGCATTTTGATAAATTTTTTTAACTTTTCTTCTCTCTTCCTTGCTTGACTGCAGGGCCCCCATCTGCTGTTAGCATTGAGCATGTTCTAGAAAAGAAGCCCAGTGTTTACAACATTTTTAAAGCTAAATGGCTAAAATTCTCTTTCACATTTCAAAATTTATTACCTAGAAAATCCATTTGTTCTTCTTCTAATTAGAAAAAATAAATAAATAAAATCTCATGGATTTATTGACTTAGGCCTTCAGCAAAATATTCCAAATGATCCCTCTAGTAGTCCCTTCTTCCTCAATATCCTTGAAAATATTCTTTCAAAATCTGGGTGGAATTATGTCATCCATTTTCCCAAATATCCGGAGCTCCCCATTATCAGTAAAGTCAAACTCTTCAGCATGGTACCCAATCTCCACAGGGCATGGCCCCCTCATAACCTTTCACACTTGTTTTCCTGCCACATCTTCTGTTCTCACTGTTCCTTTGTCAGATCTCTCAAAACACCCCTTTGCTCTCTTGCCTTTGGTTTTCCTCCATTGTCTGCCTAGTTTTCCTTCTCTCACCTTCCCTTATAACTAAGTGCAAGTACCCCTCAGTTGGTCCCCCATATCTTTCTGCCTCAGTGGTGACTGTATCTCTACTCAGCACTTATTTCTTAAATAACTTTTATGTTTTCTTCCTCACCAGACAGAGTTCATTGAGCCTTTGAAATCTGAGCAAAGAACCCAGCACCAGGTTGACAAACAATACAGTAGTTGTTGTTATTATCCCCGGCCCTTGAGATATTTTCTAAGGATATGGGGCCAAGAGTTCCAAATATTGAGAGGAAGAGGTTAAAAATATTAGGCTGAAAACTGAATATCCTTCTAGTTCATGTTCCCTCAAGAGTGAAGGTGAAACAGATGGAAATGTCTGTGTTTAAAGGATGTTTCCATAAATTACTCTGTGTAAAAGACACCTAGGAGCCCACTCAGTCAGGAGAACTCAGGCCATTCAGCCTTTGTTTTCATTGATTTTCCGGTTATCTTGTCACAGCCAGGCACAAAATAATGCTAATTGGATGAGGCTTATCTAAGGACACCTTATTAAGAAACTAAAAAAGGATCTGGGAAAGTATAGTGGTGATGCCGAAGCCTCAGGAAAGGGAGAGATAAAGTATTATATGTTTGTCAGAAGAGAGAGTTGAACCAGGTCTTAAGCACCTGAAAACAAAACACAGGGCGATATTTATCTTCCAAGATGGCACAGCCTCTGGGATCTACATCCTCTATCGATATTCAAGTCACTTTCAGTAAGAAGGATATAAAGCTTCCCTTGTGCTTGCCACCCTACCAGGGGCTGGGGAGGCCAACAGTATCCTCAGGGGTCATATGTCTAGCTGAAGGGGCAGACGTGTGAAGTTACAATCCTAGAGTGAATGTGAGAGAAGCATAGAGTAAAAGAGGGCAGCCCACCTCTGGGTGAGTGGGGCCAAGGGAGCTTCATGCACAGGCTTGAGTTGTGTCTTGGAGGATGACATGCAAAGTCACAGTGGAATGAAATCTCAAGATGGCTTGCATCAGGTATGACATTTTCCAGAGCATAAACTTTGTGATCTGGTCCCTTTCATTGGGGAGTTACTGGGTTGGAAGGGCCTATGAATCTAATTGTATCTTAACTTTGCAGCTGTGGAAGCTGCTAAACTGTTTTTCACTCCTTCTTTTGGAGCAGTTGCCCTTTCCTTATCAATGTTTGAACTTTCTTAGATGTTCCCACTCTTACGAATCAGCATTCTTGTAGGCAGAAATGGGCTGCCAAATAGTGGGCTGATTTGCACCCTCTCTGATGTTCCCTGGGTGAGCCCAGTCATTGGGAAATGTCCGAGGGTTAGTGAGGTGAGGACGCGGAAGCTGTGTGTAGTTGGTCTGCTTGAGAGCCCTTCTGGACCTGGCCAAGGAAGTTTTGTTAACTGTTTTCATTCTGTAGGTGCTCTCCAGATCTCTAGTTCTGCACACTTGGGGGATATCCTAGGGGACTTTTGATCGGTGCTGGGGACTTTGATCCTTCTGTTCAGCTGTGATTCTATCAAACTATGTTCCTTTGAATAGGGAGAGTCAGCATTAGAGAATTGGAATTTTTCACTGAGTCCAAACAGAGCTAGAAAAGAGTTGCAAGAGAGAAAGGGGAACGGACTCCAAAGGTTACTGTATATTTTCTCATTGCTGTGTCTCATTTTCTCTTTTCTTTTAAGCATTCCTTTTTTTCTGGTGCAGCACGTCAGTATCACAGTCAGTTAATTATGAAAAGCCAAAAGGGCCTTTTGTCTTGTTCTTTTCACATTTGTTTAAGACATCCTTTTAATGACTATATAACATCATTTCACATGGATCTGGCAACAATAATCTGTCATATCTGAAATTAATTTTGACTCATGGCCAAGTGCCCTAATAAATTTGCTGATGAAATGTTCCTGATGTTCTGAGCTCTTTGTGGGCTGGTTGTATGTGTGCTCATTGACTGCTGCTATGAATTCTATAACCAGCACAGCCTGCGAATCTGGCTTAATCTGTAAAATAAGCAGGGAACCAGATTCTCAGACCAGCAGGGCTAGAAATGACAAGGCCACTGCATATGATCTTGCAGTGGCACTGCAAGACTCTAGGGGGAGCCATTCACACATGTTATGATGTCAGTGGTGCCCACTAGGGTTAATTAAATTGCAATCTTCTCTTCTGAGTCTAAGAGTTTTTGGACCACCTTTTGAGTCACATCTTCCCTGGCTTTTATTTTTCCCATCCTTCTTCATCCATTCCTGTGGCCAGCTGGGGGTTTTACGTGTTTGTACTTGGCTGTTGGCATTATATAGTGTTGTGTTCGTCAGGATGGGCTAGGTTATGCGGCACTAACCAACCTCCTCAGAATCTCAGAGGTGTAAATAACAAAGGTTTATTTCTTTCTCACTCTCCAGATCCAGTATTAGGATCGTGGGCTGTGCTCTAAGTCATCCTTAGGTCCAGACTGAGAATGACACCCATTATTCCATGTAGGGGACCAGGGAACCACAGTTTCTTTTAAAGCTTCAGTTTGCATTTTACTGGTCAAACAAGTTTACATGATTGTGCTCACTTAAGAGAGGGCAAGGAAACCAAACCTTATCATATGCCTCAAAAGAGGAGCCCCAGATCACCTGTGAGAAGTCCTCATGACTGCCACAGGTGTTATAGAGAAGGATGGGATCATGGATTTTGAGTTCAGTGAGACAGAGGTTCTAATCCTACCTTGGCCTTATTAGATGCTTAATAACCCACCAGCATGTCATATAATTTCTCTGTGCCCCAGTTTCATAATACAATTTTTTTTGGGTGGGTGATGGTTACAGATTGTCAGTTCTGTGCTAGGAGACCCCCCAAATTTCTTTTGTCTTATGTCCCCACTGCCCCACTCTCCATGTGGAGTCCTCCACAGTGCCAAGACTGTATCATTCTGTTGACTAAGGGGAGGAACTGCCCTTGTCTCCCAGCCAACAAACAAGAAAGCCCTGGTGACATTTGCCAAAGCTCATGAAAATAACTATTAGGAAGGCAAACTGTGCTTAGAAAAATATTAATTGGACTTTAAGCTCATTAGGAATTAAAAACAGCAACAAAAATTTCACCTTTAGCATAAGAGAAAAAAGCTCCTTGAGAGCCACATTGCTTCCCCCTAAAATGCGTAGCTGATGACCCTCTGTAAATGCCCAGAGGATTCTCTCTGCCTGGCTACAGAGGTTCAGGATAACCTAGCAGATGCGAGTGACTTCAGGATACCTTTCATGCTTGGCAGGCGTCCCCATTTTATTTATGATATCAAAGCTGCAATGCTGTGTTCTCTTCTGCCTAAGACATAAAAGAGATTCAGAAGTCATCCAAATCATCTTGTAATTAATGTTACCACGCACGCCCAGGACATTAAAATGTTAACAGTGTTAGAATCGTGTGCTTTGGAATACCGAGTGAGGGCTTTATTAGAGAGAAATGCTCAGCAGATGTCATCCACCCTAATTGAGGACATCAGGGTGCCTGCTGCTTGTTCTTATCAGTGGTGCAGAGTGGTTTTTTTTTTTTTTTTTAATTTATTCATTTTCTTTACTGCTAGAATCTGCTCTCATTATTAGACTATCTTGTCACTCATTTGCATTTCAAGTGCTGGGACTGGGGGGGGGGGTAGCTGCTATCTGCCTTAGAAGAACACTTCAAGGGTTACTCTATCAAATAGCAGCACAGTAGCACAGTGAATCTGACATCTGGGTTATCTTATTCCCAGATGCTCTGTGGTGTCATTAGCAGGATTAATCTTAGCTTTAATTTCATAATGATTCTTATTCTAATATATGTGAATGAACACAAAGTCTCTTGACTCATTATCACCAATTTACCCAAGATATGTAATCAGGCTCTTACATTCACCAACATTTATTTTTGCTAATACATTTAAAATTGTAGATTAAGCAAATACAGTTAGTTCCAGCTGAGTGAATGCCTACCGAGGTAGCACTGTAGTATTTATGTTTTAATTAAGTACATTAATGGTGTTGTTTTAAAATATGTACTGACCAAAAATGTGTTTGCGGGGAATAGTGAAGTCATTGTTTGAGCAGCGTCCAGCTGTAAAATTAGTCACAGCAGCATTACATGAGAAGCCATCACCTACTTCTTTTGCAAATTATTGAAATTCCCTCTGCTAATTATGTTTTTAACCTTTATAAGCAAGATGGAGGTACATGGCTTCAATTCCAAACAACCCTGCTCCCCTAAGGAAACAGAACAGCAAGTCCTTAATGGTGAGCATAATTGTAATAAGCCTTGTTGTTTTCATTCCCATTCAAGGTTAACATGTCACATCAAATATTGTCACTTAGAGTTTATGATCCAGAGTAGGCAACAGACCGTTTCCCCTCTCATTTGACACTAAGTTTAGTAATATACCGGTGGGGGAGGAGGAGACAGGAGGAGGTGATGCACATTCCAAGTCCCTCTTCACTAACTTCCACACTGGACTGACTTCTTTCATTTACCAGATGTTGTCACCCAGCAGCATGTAGTGCTTTATTATTGATGGATAAAATGTTCAAACATTTAAAGAAATGAAAGTCAGCTTTGCATTTTTAATTAATTAATTAAAAGTACTGTAAATGCCAGCTTGTTAATTGCTTTGCACCTGCAAGCCAACACAGGTTTTGTGCACTCTTTCTTTGAATATTAAATTTTTTCTCGCATGTCTTTATAATGCTTGGGAAGTCTCTCCAGCAAACATATTAGTAAAGAGTAAATATTGAATCTTAGACAAAACTCATGGCTTCATCTTTCACTGTACCCAGAATAGGATTTAAAGGAGGATTTAGATTTCCAAGGCTTCTAATTAAGTAGTGATAATCAGGCTTTCTGCTGAGGGTCACTTCCTGGGAGTAATTTGAGTTATTAAAATGCATGTTTTTGTTTGTTCTGCTTTGTGAGCTAAAACTGATCCCTTTTAATATAGCAGCAAATATGCAAATTGGTGTTTCATTATATTGTGCAATTTATGGCAATCTTCTCTAATTTACTGAAAGGTCAGGAGCCTGACCTTGTCATTCAAATTTTTTTTTTCTCGTAAAGCTAAACTAATTATGTGGATTTTTTTTTTAAATTTTATGAAACTCTGAAAGTGTGCAGCATGGTAAAGAATGTGACAAATTTAACTTCCATTTAGCTCTTATATTCATCAAGATAGCCTGCAGTTTTGTATGGATCTCGGTAGCACAGAGCAGGTGATTTCAACTGTGATTTAGGAGTCAGTTGGTTTTAAGTACTGCATAGAAAAAAAAAATAGAATGTAAAAAAAAAATTCCTTCTATCTCAGATAAATGTGACAACTAGAATAGCCTAGCTTTACTGAAATAATTAGCATGAGCATACTTTAAACTGTCATTGGCCAGAAAATGTTAGAAAGAATCATCACAGGCTGAATAATAAGTTTTTTGCTTAGAAGATTTACCAAACTTTCTTTATATTATTTTTGTTCTTTGTGGATGTCAAATACACTTTGTTAATCTTTTTCATTGCTTTATAAGGTTTTTAACTGTTATGGTTTAGACCTAAAAAATGTTTACCAAAGAGCTCATGTGTTAGGCAATGTAGTTCACAGGTATAACATTGGATTATGAGAGCTGTAACCACATTGGTGGACTAATCCGCATAATGGGCGAATAATTTGAAAGAACTACTGAATGGTAACCATAGGCAGTGGGGTGTGCCTGAAGGAAATAGGCCACTGGGGACATGCCCTTGGGGACTATATCTTGTCCTTGGTTCCTCTTCTTCTCTCTTTGCTTCCCAGTTGCCATAAGCTGAGCAGCTTTCTTCTGCCATAACCTTCTGCCATGATATTCTGCCTCACCTCAGGCATGGGACAATGGAGTTAGACAAACATGGACTGAATCTTTGAAACTCTGAGACCAAAATAAATGTTTTCGAAGTTTTTTTTTTTGTTGTTTTTGTTAGGGCTTTTGGTCACAGCAATGAAAAACTAACACATCAACTTTGACCAGGAGAATTTCTGTCTCAAATGTTTAAAACCCATCACTAACACAAGGAGGTACCAATGAGCTATTTACTTTTACATTTTAGGCAGTGGTTTTGACATTTTAGCCTGCTAAAAATTGTCTCCATTTTTTTGTTTTGCTAAAAATTAGATTCTGGAGTCTCTCATCCTTAAAACTCTGAGGTGGTTGGCCTGAGATTGTCTTGTAGTAGTCTGTGTTTTTATTCATGTTGTTGTCTATACTTTGGAAAGAATTCAGAGACATTTGCCTGTCTTATGTCCAATACATTCATTTGCCTACTTATTCATAAAAAATATGTTTGGATTTTTTTGATAAGTAAATACATATTATGTGTTGTGAATAATTGCTGCTCTTAAGGAGATACATAAAAAAGAAGTGTATAAATAGGACAGTATTACTATAGGTATATTAACAGTATAGAACAGTATTAAAGGTACACAAACAAAGTTGTGAACATAGAAAAAGTAGAAATCACTTCTAGTTGGGGAACAATTTATGCCATGCAGGAAGGGTAGAGGAAAAATATTGAAAGTAGAGTGGAACTTGAACAAACTTCAAAGGTGAGAACAATGCATGGTATTTCCAGGGCAGCCTAATGTGACCACAGCATATGCTATATCATGGATTGGTAGTGGGCTCAAGGAGAAAAATATACTGAAGTTGGACTGTCTCAGTGCTGAGAAGTTGGGATTTTATTTGGTGGGCAGTAGCATGGCAATGTAAATTTTAACATGAGATGTTGACCTGAGTAAGTCTGCATCTGGTGACAGTTGCGAGGGACAAAATTGCAAGGAAAGAATATGAGTTAGGAGGCTACTGACAGCTAACAGAAAGACACTAACATCCTTAGCTAAGATAATGGGAATGAAGACACTGTACTAGATTCAAAAGACAAATTTGACTCAGCCATAAGTTGTACTGGAGGGGAGGAGAGAGGAAGAGTAAGGGAAAAGGAATTTGAGGCCAAAGTTTCCAGATGAGTTCCTGGGTCGATAATGATGATGTCATTAAACAAGATAGAATGTTTAGAAAAAGAACTATAATTAGTAGAAATAAAGATTTTTGTCTTAGGGGATTATGTCTCAGTGCATTTGAGACCATCAGCATCAGCAGCTCCAGGAATTTTGTGAGAAACACAGACTTTCTTGAAACATGGTACTCCATAAATAGGTACAGTTTTTATGCACCTGTTAAAAAGTTAACTTACATATAATTTTTTAAATTAATTTTAATTTAAATAAAAAATAAAGAATCTCAGAACTCCATCCCAGACTTACTGAATGAGAATTCTAATTTTTATACCATCCCCAGATGATCCATATGCACATGAAAATCAGAAGCACTAGGGCAGAACATTCAAAGTCTGTTGTTAGAAATCTTTTGAAGGGCTCCATGTGGAGAGTGTTTTGTGGTCATATAAGTTCAGAAAAACTCCAAATGATAACTCTTAATGGAGATTCAAAGTACAATTCAAACTAGTTTATTAAAGGCTCTGACAAGTTCTATAGTAATGAAACCTGTCTGGTTTGGCTTTAACCAACATTTCCAAAGTGTATTTTATCACAGTGTAGTGGATTAGTTGTATTCTCCTAAAAGATACATTCAAATTCCAACCCCCACTTACCTGTGAGTGTGACCTTATTTGAAAATAGAGTGTTTGCAGATATAATCAAATTGAGATGAGGTCATGCTGGATTAGGGTAGCACTATATCCAATTAAAGGTGTATTTATAAGAGAAGGGAGAGGGAGATTAATACTGAGAGAAGGTTATGTTATGACAGAGGCAGAGATTGGAATGATGCAGCTACAAGCTCATCACCAAGTTTTATTGGTAACCACCAGAATCTAGGAAGAAGCATATGAAGTGAGATGCCTCTGATCTATGCAGGTGGAGGTATCAAACAAACTTCGGAAATCGAGTATAAATTTCAGAAGAAAGGATCAGAATAGAGGCGAAACATTTGTGTATAAAGCATTAAGTGCATAGTTTAAGACTTAAGAATGCATGAAGTTGACCAGGGAGAGAATTTAAAGAAAAGGAAAAATTCTGGGAGTTTTTTCATGGAAACTGTGGAATCCTTAGAGTTTTACATCATATAGGATAATATCATCAACAAATGGATAATTTTACTTCCTCCTTTCCAATTTGAATGTATTTTCTTCTCCCCCTACCTTTTTTCTCCTTTCATTTCTCTTTTCTTTTCTTACCTACTTGCTCTGGCTAGGACTTCTAGTGCAACGTTGAACAGACATGGTAAAAGTAAAAAAAAAAAAAAAGAGAGAGAGAGAGAGAGAGAAGTGGTAAAAGTAGCTGTACTTGCATTGTTCCTAAAAACAAAACAAAACAAAAAAACAAAAACAAAAAACTCAAAAACCCAGGGTAAAAACTTCATAACATTGGATTGGCAATGACTTCTTAAGACACCAAAGGCATAGTTACAAAAAGAAAGAAGAAAATAAAAAAATGGACTTCATGAAAGTTTAAAATTTTTATATATCAAAAGGCACTATCAATAGAATAAAAAACATGAGAAATATTTTCAAATCATATGCCTGATAAAGTTTATATTATTATTTTCTTAATATATAGAGAACTCTAAAACGCAACAACAAAATATAACAATTAAGAAAATGGGCAAAGGACTTGAATAGACATTTCTCCAAAGAAGATACACAAATGGCCAATAGCACACGAAAAGATGTCTAACATCACTAATCATTAGAGAAGTACAAATCAATACTGCAGTGAGTTACCACCTCATATCCATTAGTATAGCAACTATGAAAAAAAAAACCCTCAGAAAATGAGGGTTGATGAGGATGTAGAAAAATTAATACATGTGTAGACAATTAGTGGAAATGTAAAATGGTACAACTGCTGTGGAAAAGCAATATGGCAGTTCCTAAAAAATAGAATTATCATATGATCCACCAATTCCAATTCTGGGCATAAAACTAAGAGACTTAAGAGCAGTGTCTTGAAGAGATGTTTGTGTATACATTCATAGCAGCTTTATTCATAGTAGCTAAAATAGAAGAAATCCAAGTGACTATCAATGTGGCATGTACATATAATGAAATATCATTCAGTCATAAAAAGGAAAGAAATTCTGACATATGCTGCAACCAGGATGAAATTTTCGGATGTTTGGGCCATGAAGGAGGTGTGAAAATCTAGATTCAAGCATCAAGGCATTTTCCATAAACAGAAACTCACAAATTAGGTCAGTTGAACTTGTCTGCACTCCTTACATTGTTCTTGGAGGCAGGGACTTTCTCTTCCTGCCATTTTTTTTTCTACCTACATCCCTATGAGACTTGACAAATCTTAGAATATTATAAGTTAAAGAAGTCAGACAAAAAGGACAGGTATTTTATTATTGTACTTACATGATACAGAGTGGTTAAAGTTATAGACACAGAATGTAGAGTGGTGGTTTCCAAGTTCTAGGAAGCAATGGGGAAACGGGGAAAGTAGGGAATTATTGATTAGTAGGTAAAGAGTTGTTTTAGTACAAAAAGAATTACAGAAATGAATGGTGGTGATGTTCACCCAACTTTATGATGTATTTAATACCACTGAAATAAATGGTTAAGATGGTAAATTAATGTGTATTATGACACAATAAAAAACAGAAGAAAAGGAAGAAAAGGTGACAAAAGAATGACAGGGACATATAATATATATGCAATTTATGTTTATGGGGGATAGAATATGACCAGTGAAACCATGAAAGATTTATAGATAATAGTGGAAACTTTTCTGAAATAAAGACTTGACCAGGAAGATAGCAAGACCACCCTGTATTCCAGAAAAGGTCTATCACAATCAAGCCATGCTCCCAGACAAATTTTGCAGACTTGTTGAGTCTTATTAATAAAGATAGAATCCTGTGGGCATGCAGGTAGGAAAAGAATGGCAGAAAGGGAAAGTTCCTACCTCCAAGAACAACATCAGGAGCGCAGACAAGTTCAACTGACCTAATTTGTGAGTTTCTTTATATTGAAGATGACTTGATGGCTGAAATCTAGTTTTTCACATTCCTTCATGGCCAGTGGAATATGAGAAGCATAAGGCAGAGAAAAGGAAAGGAATTGGGACAATCCCTAGTCTAAGGAAAAAAAAAATTAAGAAAAACTGCCTTTTTTTTCAAACAAAGGATTTTTGGGGGGGCAGGGTGCTAGGTATTGAACTCAGGGCCTCACGCATGCTAGGAAAGTGGTCTACCACTGATGTACATCCCCAGTCCTAACTTTGAATCTATATTTATGATATTTTAATCCTTCTGGGGGTCATTCAAAAATGCTACTTATCTAAGACTTTGAAAAATTATTAGTGAACTACTTGATATTCTTTCCTGATACTCTTATGTATGTCTATATTTATAGAAGTGGGCAACATTAAATACTTAAGTATTTTCAGAATCAATATTTTGACTGTGATAATGTTGACTTTGTTAATCTTTAGGAAAATACATGATTCATATTATAGATCACAGGGTTTAATAAGAAAATAAGTTCATCCTCCAAAGCCTTTAAGTTTTAACTTTTAACATTTCTGCTGTTTTTACTCTTGATTATTTTGAATACCTTATAAAATTGTCTTACAATTGATACTCTAAAATATATTTCTTCCATAAAGGAGTGCAAAGTCTGGTCTCCCTTTTATGTGCCTCTTGCTGAAATGTTTTCCATTTTGCCCAGAAGTTGTGCCTCAATGGTATTCTGTAAATTAGTAAGAGGACGCTTCCAGCATTTTGATCAATGCTGGAGATATAATCAATTCTTTCATCCCCTTTCAGTTCTCTTTTAGGTATCTCTTTTGCAATGTCTATCCCTTCAAGGTTTCCCTTAATAGTTTTCATAACCAGATTTTCCTCTGCATGAGCATACTGGTGATGCAAGTTGGAGAGGAATATACGGCCAATGACTCAAAATTGTTCATAGAGCTACATGGAGAATAAGAGGGAGTCTGCATACTATGGAATACAGTATGGATGGCATCTGTCCCCAAGATATTTTAATCCTTTAAATGACAGCCTCACAGTCTCTCATAACCTGATGACTTTTAGGTGGCACTCTGCTTTGCAGCACTCTGCTCTGCAGAGGTGAGTCTGTCTCTGAACCATTGTCCTTAAGTTAATGACTTTGAGTTTAACTGGCTGGAAGAGTCTTTAACAACATATTTTAGAAGAGAAGCCAGTTTGCCAGGGGGCAGATATTATGTTCATCTGTTTGTGCCCTTTCCCAGGAGAGTCGTTTCCTCTTCCCACTGGACAGCTGTCCCTGCTTTGGGTTTTCTTTGAAGAACTTGCTGCCAGAGGACAGTGCATATATTCAGCTTAATTCACCAGATAATGCAACTCAAGCCCAAGGTTTGGTGTCCAAGGTCTAACACCCTGGAAAAATGTGATTTAATGTTGTGTGGTTTTAAAATCCTCTTGAACATCATTAAACTTCAGTTGGTGTTTGTTGGCTGTTGCATTTGACTGGGATGGGAGAACCAAGTGACAATTCTTTGCCTTCCTTAGGACGGTGGGACCAACTCATCTATTTTCTTGGCTCTCTAGCAATGTCAATGGGCACAAAACCCTTCTTTATGGCTAGTTTATTAGGAAGAAAAAGAAATAATTCTGTAGGGCCTTATAGGTACAAGGACATCACTACACATGGATCTTTCACTAGAAAAGAAACTGAGGGAAATTTTCGTTATCTCAATGCATGGTACCACCGTTTGCCAAGTCAGGGTTGGGAATTTTCCTTGATTCCTCCCTTGCCCTCTCCTCCACATCATGTCATTCTCCATTTAAACCTCTAGCAGCTTCTAGTTCCCCTCAGAATAAGATAAATATTTCTTACTATGACCTTCACTGCCTTGCATAATACAGTTCTGGCTTCCTTTCTCTTGAGAACACTCCAGCACACTGGTTTCCTTTTGATACCATGCACATGCCAAACTGTCATTCTTCAGTGTGCTGTTCCTCTTCAGTACTCTGCTGGTTCTGTCTCCTGAAAATACCCGATCCCCAGTTCTGCGTGGGTGAAAACTTCTCACTTTTCACGGCTCAAATTACTTTGCAGTTGTTTAGAGAAGTTCTCCTTTCTAAAATGATTGTATCCTGCTCCTTGAATTATCTGCTCAGCCATCCATTTCTTTCTTTCTTATACCTTAAAAATATTTATAATTATTTTAGGCTGTTCATTTACTTTTTTTCTCTCTTCCCACTAAAGCAGGAGAATTTCAAGAGCAAGAACTCAATCTGTCTAATCCCGGTCACTGATGTATTCCCAGGACTTTGCATAATGTCCAATATCCAATATATGCAACAAACATTTGTTTGGATGAATGAATGAAAAATTGAGTCCATTCTTGCTGACAATGTGTGAACTCAGAACCCCTGACTATGGCACATACACATACTATGCTTCCTTTTCATTTCAGATTTTGGAAGATATGTACCATATTTGGGGATGTTTGCAAAATCCTTTGAATTGTAATTGGTCAAATCAATATCAAAGGATTAAAAAATGGAAGTTTTTTTTTTTTTTTTTTTAAAATATGCTATGTAACTCTGCAAAGTCATAGTTTGGAAGGTGTCCGGTTCTTCTGTGAGTTTCATTGCAAGGAAATTTCAGAACACAGCAATTACAAACCAGTTCAGCCACAGACTTCACCAAGGCCCTCATCACATCTGGCTCTTTATATCAGCTATCAAAATTTAGTAAATAAACATAAAATGGATACTGATGAGGAGTTTACAAGTAAAAGTCATCCATTAAAAATTGACCCAGCTATGGATTATGACTAAGAACACAATAAGGCATATATACTTTAAACATTTGTTTCTCTGGGAGAGACCATTATGGGAAGAGAGTAGAAATGGAAAATATTAACCAGGTGATAAAAATATATTTAAAAGATGGCTTTGGAAGAGTACACTGCCTTTAGATATATTCAGAAAGGTGTTATCTTGTCCTCTATACATCAAAGGAAGAAGGCAGCATCCATTCAAGGCTGATTTTGTATGAACTGAAAGGTGGCCCTATCCAATCAATAAAAAAATGTTCTAGGCATCTAGATTCTTGGATCAACTCACACTAGGATTTTTCTTTTCCTGAACTACCTGCATGTATTTGTGTGTGTGTGTGTGTGTGTGTGTGTGTGTATTTATTTATTTATTTATATTTGGTGTGTTATGTGGTGGATGGGAGGCTGGGAGCAATTAAACTTACATAGGAGTTTTATCTAGACTCTCATTATCAGGAAATTTACCTCTGCTTAAAATATGCCTGAAACTTAAGTTTGAAAACTGAAGGCTGTGGCTGTTTTCTCCAGGGTCACAAAAGGCTTCTCCCCCACCTAGGTATACAGGTGACACCATTTTATTCTTCTGCTTTCCATCCTCTTAAAGTTGAATTAAGGTCTTTTTTCATGTTTAGTGCAAAAATACAAAGATTCTGGAAGGATGTAGCTAAGCATAATGTAGATAATAAGTCTACTATTTAATTGTAGCTGTTAAAGCAAAATTTGATGATTGTGTCTCAGTTGGTACAATTAGTATTTAATCACTTTTTTTTTTTTATCATGGTGATACTGCATTTATTGCTTGTTTTGCTCTGAAGATGTCAGCAGTCTCTTCTATTCATTTAGAATTTTATGAGTTGGACACTTTGGCTTTAGAATTTCAAGGTTTTGAGGCCACGAATGCTTAGAGAAAATTATTTGCATTTCTGCAGACCACAGATGATTCCTAGTTTTTTTGGTCCTTGAGCTGTTTTGTAGAGGTCAAGGGTAAGAGCTTTGAGACTGTTTGAGCCTTCAGCACAGGTCCATTATCTGCGTAACCTTGGACAAATCATTAACCTCACTGTCCCTCAGCTTCTTCATCTGTAATTGGGGATAATAATACCTGACCACTTAGAGCCTCAGATGAGAGGTGTGTGGAAGTGTCTTGAAAACCCATAAACTGTTGAATGAATTACAATTTCATCATGATACTTATTGTTATCTTTATGGTCACCATCTAAGTTAGTCCACTATGGAAGCTCAGATGAATTGAGGTTGAGCATCTGTTAGACTTGCCTTCATTTAACACAGTTTCCCCACCCCCATGATATTTATTTAAATGGTGAGCATCCCTAGGACTTTAAATCTGGATCTTGTTCATAAGAAACCTCTAAGGAACACAGCTGTATAAAAGAAGATACTCCTGTAAGGAAATATAAAGTGATTCTTCTTCATCTGCCAGTGATGAAGCTTTGTCTTATTGATGATCTAATTTCATTCCTGTGGGAAAGGTAGAATGGGGGATATTAAGTCTCTTTGATGGAACAGAAAACTTAGGCCCAAGGAAGGTGGGTAAAAGAATAAAAGCATCCTAATAAATTTGAGGTAGAGCATGATGTCTTGTCATTGTGAAGACCCATACAAAATGCAATGATCTTTGAACAAAAGGAAGGGGTTGAGTTTAAAGAATCACCATGGAAGGGCAATCAGCTGGCAGGAGAACAGGAACTTAGAGCCACTGTTGACAGGTAAGGAGGGGGAGATATGCTTGGGTATTCAGAGCAGTCCTTTTTTGATGTCTGGACTCCCCAGGTAAGTGTTGCACGATGATAAGACTTTCTTTTTTGGGGTTACCAGATTATCTAAATTGTTTCAAGTATGCCTTAATATAGTGCTGGATAAAGCAAACGGATTATTTTGTTTAAATTCTAGACATGATCTTGAAAGGATTGGTGGATCACTTATGGACCTGAATACATAGACTTCTCTAAGTGAATGAATATCACACTCAATACATGTGATAAATAGAGGGGTCAGTTATTGCTCTGGGCAGCCTGAAGCACAGGCCATACACATAGATGTTGTCCACATGGCTACTGTTTCTCTCCCTGAAGCCCATGGAAGGATACCTCTTCCTCTCATCTCCTTTATGGATAAACTCTGGTTTCTTGGGCCACACAACTTGTTGAAACCAGAGCTACCAATGGGAATGTCATACCTTTTCTGAAAATTAGGGAAAGTTCTGGGTCAACCTAGCTGATAGTAAATGAAGTGATAAGCATAAGGTACCTTTGAGTAACTACAGAGACACGTCTTCATCCAAATAGTTGTAGTACTGCCAAAGCTAGATTTAATCTCTCATTCACCTCTTTAACCAGAAACCTTTGTTCAGTTCACAAACTATATGCCTGTACATGTCAGTTCTGGATAGAATAACTCCAATTTCCTTTCTAAAAGTCCTCTACTTAGGATAATGAGAAGCCCTTTATTCCTTGCTTTGATTAAGGATACTCCCCTTTCTTCCCTTTCTATGGGCAATGGTAAGCAGTGTTTATAGTACTTTAATTTTACTCATATCTTGATAATCTGTTTTCTCTGTGTAAACCCCCATCCTCCGCACGGGGAGAAGGAGAGGTTGGGGGAAGAGAGGTGGTAGGGGAGAGAAATTGCTTCAAATTCCTTCTCCAATCAGACTAATTCAGGGGAGGAGTTGTCCTTCTCTTGTTTTGGGAAACCAAACTGATGGATATGGAGAAAAAGCTTTTTTGGTTAATGTGGAGCCTGGAATTAGGAAAATGTGTCTCAGTGCAGATGTGAAAAATGGCCCCACCTAATGGAGGGACAGTCATGAATGGCACCTCCTTGTTGAAATTCAGAAAAAACACAAACTTAGTGTTTGTGTTTTATAATAATAGCTTAGTTTTTTTGTGATGATAGCTACTAGTGATAACTATAGTTTGTTTCCATTATTATGCTGCGCATTTACGAATAATATGACAACATATGAGGAACTTTGTCCAAGATCACAGTGAGTATTTGATGAAGTCACTAGAACATAAGTATCAGGAAGTAAGATCTTTCTTTATACCAAAACCTAGAATTATGCTTGGTTATATAGTAGGTGCTTAATAGATATTCACTGAAGGAAGCTGTGATTGCAATGCGGGAGTCTCTCAGATATATTGACCCTTGATATCAATGCAATCTTTACATTGTTCCTAGCTGAGAGGTTTTATATATATTAACTAATCACACCACAAACCTATGAAATAGGTACTATGGTCACTATTTGCAGATGAAAAAAAAATGAAGCATAGAGAAGCTTACCTTCTCTTGCCTGAGGCTAGGAAGTGGTTAAAACTGGGCCTTGAGCCAGGGTAATCTGGCTGGGAAGACTGCTTTTAATTAATAATCATTTGTGTGTAAATTTCCTTTAAATTCTCAGATTTTGGTGTAAGTAAGAATTTTTATACCAGGTTGTGACATAAAACAAGATCAATGTATTTTATGGGGGAGTTTAATGGACTTTCAAAGGCAATGTTAGCCTTAGGAATTAACATTAGAAGTTAATCTTCTAAGATGAAACCACATTGTGTCATTTAATTCTCACAACACTATGAACTGGAAAGAGATCACTTAGGGCTTTTGTTTTAAATGCTGTTTTTAATTGAGACATCATAATTGTACATATTTATGGGGTATAGTGTGAAGTTTCAAAACATGTAATACTAGGTCAAGGATTGTCAAACCTTGACCTGAGGCTGCCAGGAGACCCCAGTGGGGCCCAGAGTGTGTGGCTCTTGCAGGCAGCTGGCTGCCACTGGACTCATTCCTCCTCTTTGGAGCCTGGGGATGTGGGAGTGGCTCATGTTCCCCCACACCAACTCATTTGACAGATGAAGTTAGGGGAGTGGCATTTGATGACAGGTGCCTCCTTTGAAGGAGGAGTGAAGACACCTTGTTTTACTCCACACAGATGAATGATGGGGGGTGGGTGAGGGATGTGCTTCATTTGTTTCCACTTTTTCTTTTATTCTTTAATTTTTTTAACCTCAAACAAACTGCTGTTTTTCCCCTCAGTAAGACTCACTTAGATTCTTCATTTCACTGTTGTTTTCCTCTGTCACCCTAAGCCACCCCCCAAATCTCATTAATCACCTACACTTAAATTCTTCCTTATTGATATTCTGCTCTTGCTGTGCCTCTCACAGCCACCTCTCATTCCCCAGTAACATGTCCCCATGAGAATTGTTCCAGTTCCAGGGGTCACCCTCACCTCCGTCCTGCCTGCCACCTGTCTTCCATCTTAATGGTCTTTAGTCATGTTGGCTTCCTTACTTTTTCAATTCCCCCCCCCCCCCCTTTTTTTGTCTAATGGTAAATACAGCTTTGTCAGTGCTGACCCTTATTTAAGATGTTTAAAAATTTAGGTTTGTAGATAGATAGACTGTGACAAAATATGGTCCAAATACTGAAACTCTGTGGGCCACTTTTGAGACTTTAAAACCTAGAAGCAGGGAGCTGGGGGAGAAACCCTCAACTTAACTGCCATTTATTTTATTCCTTCCAGTGAGACCATCATTCCTTCCACTTTGGAGAAAATTTCACCAAAGAAGCCAACAACTGGGAGCTGTCCAGCTGGACTTCTAAGTAGCCACATTTATGCAGATCCCCATTCACATATCTCTTCCTTCCTTCCTTCCTTCCTTCCTTCCTTCCTTCCTTCCTTCCTTCCTTCCTTCCTTCCTTCCTTCCATCCCTATTGTGCATCAAGTACTAATGCTAAATGCTGGGAATGCAGAAGGAAAAAGTCAAATGGGGTCTCTGTACTTTTGGAGCTTATAGTCTAGTCTAGAATGATTCAATTATGATTAAGGTTGAGATCTACAAAGATAATACAAGTTAAGCTAGATTATATTAAGAAGGAACACAATAGGGTGAGAGTGGGTCAGGGAAGACCCACCTGTGAAAGCAATCTTGCGGTTGAGGCCTAGGGAAAAAGCACAGGTGACTCAGGTGGAGCCTTGAGGTGGGGAGGCAGGAGGCAAGAGGGAAGAGCCTATGGGAAGCCTCTGAGCTGGTTCAAGGGCCCCCAAATGCCAGTGTGGCTTGGGTACAGAAACAGAGAGGGTAGGATAGTGGAATTAGGCTGGAGAGTTGGCAGGAGCCATAGGCAATGGGAAAGACTTTGGATTGGGTCCTAATAGCCGTGGGAACCATAGGAAGGTTTCAAGCAGAGGAGTAACATCAGATTTCTTCCTTTCCTCTCCCTTCCTTCCTTGATATTCTGCTCTTGCTTCCCCCATCTTTCCTTCCTTTTTTTACAATTCTGAGTTTCTTTCCATTTTCAGATATGTTCAGGCCTATAAAACTTTAAGATATATGTATTTTCAAAGTGTTCATCTATTATTGTCCTCTATTAGCAGGAAGGATATTTTAGTCCTTTAAAAGTTAAATATTGAGGCAAGTCAGACTTTAGTTAAATAAGACAAATTGGGAATTACTAATACCAAAATCACAATAACCTAATTTAAAATTCAGTAGCCATCACCCTGATCTTGAACAAGAGCTGTCACAGGCAAAGAAGCCAAAACTTCCTGCTGGGGAAGGGACTGTTTGACCAGCCTTTAGAAGTGATCAGCATGTAGAGACCATCCCTGAGGGTTGTGATGGCCTGGTTCTGTAGGGACTGCATAAAGCATTTATGTTAGGAAGACAGATTAGAGTTAGAACCAGGTACTCAGCTTTCCTAGCAGAGACTTTCCCAATTATGGTAAAGAAGAGGCTCTGGCTCAAACCAGAGGTAAAGAAGGTAAAGAAGAGGCTCTGCCACACTGAGCTTAATCCAGAGTCCCTAACTGGGGTTGAAAATCAATTAATGAGTGATGAACTTATTTTGAAGGTGATGGAGTTTTCAAGACTTCTACCAGTTTTCTAAAAATGAAATGCAAGGTTCAAAGAGAATTGTTTTAATAGTGTTTGTCATGGAAAGCCTGTTAAATGATGTAAGTTCATTTTGGAGAAGCTGCTGTTACTTTCAAGGTACAAAAACTACTAATTCAGACATATTTTTAGACCAGAACATACCCTGCTGGGAACTCATTGTCTTAGGTCTCTAAAATGACAGAATTATAGGAGACTTAATTATTTGCTTGATCTGATTTGCCAGGAATTCCTGGTCCACTCTGCATTGGGAACACTGAATGAACTGGTAATGTTCTTAGGTGGCTTAAGACCAGTTCTGATGATCCCCTCAGCATTCCTAAGACTTCCAGCTCAGGGATGCATGGTCTTGACTGAAGACTGAGGGTTTATAGTGAAGGTTCAGAAGCCACTCCCATGCTATTAAACAGGGCACCAGTATGGTCTTCCTGTCCTGCGTTCTCATGTTCTCTGAATGTGTCTAAAAAGTATAGGAACAAATGAAACTAAATAGTTTTCTTCTAATTATTAAAATCTTTTATCACTTCCCATCATGGGTAAATAATCAGTCAATTCAACATTTACTAGGCTTTTGCTATGTATAGGCACTGTGAGGAGCTGGGGTGAGTTCACAAAAATATAAGATTTTGGCCTTAGGGAAGAAAATAGTAAAGTCAAGTGATAATTCAAGACCAGCCAGACAGTATCTCTAAGGAATGAACCCATCCCTTCAGGAAAGTTATGGCTTTCCTGATCAGGGGAGGCTGCCCAGGGGAGAGAAATTGAAACCAGACCTTGAAGCATAAATAATAGCAGAAGAGGATAAAGGGCTGAGCAAGTGGGTTGAATGAACTATAATTGCATGTCCTAAAAGATAATGAGGTTACTTTTCTATAGTAGTAGAAGGTTTAGATGGTCCAATGTATTTTCAGATCTGGAACAACACAAAGTGTTTATATGTGTGGGCTGGGGATGTGGTTCAAGCAGTAACGCGCTGGCCTGGCATGCGCGGGGCGCTGGGTTCGATCCTCAGCACCACATAAAAATAAAATAAAGATGTTGTGTCTGCCGAAAACTGAAAAATAAATATTTTTAAAAAATTTTCTCTCTCTCTCTCTCTCTAAAAAAAAGTGTTTATATGTGTGTGGGGGTGTTAGTCATTTTTTTTTTTTTTTTTTTTTTTGTTGTTGCTATGACCAAAATATCTGACAAGAACAACTTGGAGGAGAAAAACTTTATTTTGACTCCTGGTTTCAGAGGTTTTAGTCCATAGTTTCTTGACTCCATTGCTCTGGGCTAGAGGAGTATCACGGCAGAGGAAAACTGCTCACTTTGTGGTAGCCAGGAAGAAGTGATGGGGCAGGAGAGAGAAGCTAGGACAAAATATAGAATCTTCAAGGCATGCCCCACAGTCACTGATCCACATCCTTAAGCTATGCTCCACCTGCCTATAGTAACCACTCAGTCCATTCAAACTAGGATGGACTGATTAGGTTACCGTTGTCATAATCTGAGTGTTTGGCTTCTCAACATTCTTGCATTAGCACAGGAATTTTGGGGGACACTTTATATTCAAACCAAAACAGTATGTATTCTTATTTTCTGAAAATTTATTGAATATATAGGTCAATTCAAGAGAGATTATAATTCAGCTATAAAGACTTGAGAAACCAGCAGAAAAGAGCATTTTTTTAAAACTTTGACTGCACATGGGAAGGACAAGTCTTAGGTCTAAGACAATCATTTTTTATGACCCATTCACTAGCACTTGATTCCCCTCCTTTATCTTTTGCCATATGTATTCTTTTGTCAAAAACTTCCATGAATCCCACCATCTTCTTCATCTGCTTCTGCTTGTGGGCAGTAAGATAACCAGGTCAAACAAATGGGACAGTCTTATAGCTCCTAATCTCATCTGTGCCCAAGACAATTCTTTTACTTGCTTCCACTTAGCCTCCTCTTGCATTCTTTATCCATAAGATCCTAGGCAGGACATAAATGGCACACTCCAGTGTGAGGAGAGGAGAATTTTAATGAAAGGATGCCCCCTAACCCCCCAGGTGTGGGTAGAATCAAGGAAAACCAAAAAGGCATAGTGAAACTCCCAGGGCTAGCTAGAGAGGAAAAGCCATTTCTTCCAAGCCTGCAGGGGATGGGGACTCTACTAGGACCTGTAGCTTTAAGGGGAGGTCTCTAATGGGAGCTATGGACCTCAAAAGAGGAAGTCTGCTACTAGCCATTCACAGCAAGGCAGAAAGATGCCTAAGGGAATACACATCCCAAACTCTTCCTTCTCCCATTGATTTAAACCAACTCAAAGTCAAAGAGTTGGGAAATTGGTTGGTGCAATCTGTAACTCTCAGGCTCCTGGGTCATAGAATGAAGTGGAAAAGACAAAAGGAAGACATTCTGCATGTCTTGTATACATACACCTCCTGGCAGTGGTTCTAAATAGTTACCATTCTTCTCAAACTCCTTACCTCAGCTTTATCTTTCTTTTAGGAAAAGATTCCATTCCATTTTTTTTTTCCTGAGTGAAAATAAGAGGCATTTCTTTTTATCTTCCTTTCTTACTCTCCACTTGCAGATTTTAATTGTTCTTCTGTTGCTACCTCCCATAATACTCCAGGCAAAGAGAAATTCCTCCTGCCCAGGCAGAATCTTGTAGCTATGCCCACAACTCACATCACTCTGAATTTACCTATGTAGATTATCTTCATTCTTTCTTTTATCTTCAATTCCTCCTTTATAACTCTTTGCCTTTAAGTTGATAAGCATATTCAACTTTCCCCAAATTAAAAGCAAACTTTCTATTTGATGATCTGTTCTCTCCAGTTGCCACCATATCTGCTTCCTTCTTCTTTTTTTTTCTTTTTTTAATTCTGGAATAGGCTGTCCCCATTGACTCTGCTTCTTTACTCCACCTGTGGTCTAGGTTCTGACCCTCTCTTCCTACTTCACTGAAAATGTTCTTGTTAAAGTCCCTAGTGATCTTCCTAGTGCCAAATTCAGTTTTTTTTTGTGTGTGTGTCCTATCATCAACCTACTCCATTTAAGTAGATTGAAAGTTGAGTAAAAATTAGCCAGTTGAAGAATTGGAGGATGAGCAAGAGAATAAATACCTCAAGTATTTTATTTAGAGTTTGCATTTCCAGAACCTAGTGCATAATGGACATAAAACAAATAGTTACTGAAGGATAATATGAATAAGTATAAAATCTCCAGTGTTTTGTTGTGGGATAAGCATATTTTACATACAAATACTGAAAGAATCAGTAATACTCTAGCAAAACAACAACAAAATCAGTGGACAAACATCAAGGCAATTCTGGTATAATGCTGTTAAGACATTACTAGTGGAGAAGAAAGTAAAGTAGCACACAATAAAGAAGAAGGCTGACAACTCAGATTGAGAAAAATGATCAGTGATCACAAAAGCAATCCATCTTATGGAAAATATAGGAAAAGAAACAAACACAATTAACATGGAAAAGTGGACATTGATTGCCATCCTAGAGGATAATGGTAATATTACAGTGTAACTTATTTTATAATATATGACATACTACAGATCAGTGTGACGTGAAATATGGCAAAAAATCAATACAGTTGGCATCACATATTATGCTAATTTGAACAGGAAAGGATAATTATGAAGCAATCATGTCCTTTTATATAAAAAACAGATAAATTATAAAGTGGCTTTACTCTGAAAAAGAAGTTCTTTCCCCCAAAGGATTCACATCATATTTCCTTTAAATAGTGAATCCAAAATGAAAATGTGGATACATATAAAATATAATTCTCCTTGCCCTTTGTGGGTCTGCAGTAGAGAAAACTAATAGTTATTATTCTTCAGTATCATTTCGTTTGGAGAATACTGCTGAAGGATAATATAAAATCAATCATTATCAAGATTAGGAGTGAGAGTCTGAGTGACAATTGAAAATACTCATCTATAAACACATAGTTTTTCTCCAAGAGAGTGTCTAGCCTCAGCTGAGTCAGAGATAATGTGTAAGCCATTATAATGTATAAATTAATATCTTTTTTTTGCTTAAAAAAGCATAAAAGCTAGGCTTTTATGTTGAATTCTTATTCCTTATAACCTGACTCCAATTAGATGTCTTTCTAATATTATTCACTGCAGTTAAATTTTACTTTTGTTAACTTTCTGGTGTAGTTCTTGAGAAATACTTTATTCTCTCCAAATTAATGAGAAGGTGTGAAATTTGTGCTATGACTTTCCCAGATTCTTCCAAGAGCCTCATAGAACAGAAGGCAGTGAAGTCCTTCCTGGGAAGGTGGTGTTCCTATTGTAACTTCTGCTGAAACTTCTCAACTAAGGCATGGTCTTTCCAAACCCAGGAAAGACTCACTCCCACGCTTTACAGAACATTATACTGGTTAATTCTCAGTCGATGTCTCTCTAGGTTCAGAAATTTAAACATGAATGCTCCTGTAGGGAAAGACTAAGTGTGATCTATTGCTAAGTATCATTCCTCTATTGAAGCAAGAGTAATGGCAGAGTCTTTAAAAATACTCTTAAGTAGGAATTCATGAATTTTAGCTGGAAACTTGAAATGGCGGTGTGTTCAGATTTGTCACAGGCTTAGTAACTGTTCAGGAGAGAATAGCAATTCACTCTCTGAAAGAAGGGGGTCTGTGGGAGAAGATCACCTCCATGCTGAAAAATTGTTGAGGTTGGCCTGGTGTGCTAGAGACATCCCTAACAAACATGTACTTGGACTAAAAAGAAAACATAATTAGAGGTCATGGATTCTGAAATGACTGGCTAAATCATGAATCAAAGGATATAAAATCTGAAATCAAAGGTATGATCTAGACCTGTTTGATGAGTTAGGCCCTTATACTGCCTATACCCTCTTTTTAATATGAAATATTTAAATAATACATAAAACATAAAGGGTAATATTTCATCCATCCCACCATCTGTATTTAAGTTTACTTTGGATCTTTTTTTTTAACACAATACCTTTTTTTAAATTTTATTTTTATGTGGTTCTAGGATCGAACCCAGTGCCTCATATATGCTAGGCAAGTGTTCTACCACTGAGCCACAACCCCAGCCCCTGGATCTTATTAATAAAGTTCATCTTCTTTTCCTGTTCTATGAAAGACTAGCATAAGATATGGATAATGGACTATAGATAATGTACTATACATTTGAAAAAGCTTAGAAAAAAGGCATGTGAACATTTTCACCATAAAGAAGTGACAAATGTTTGCAGAGAGAGATGTGTTTAACCTGATTAAAACATTATACAATGCATAATGTTTATTATCAAAACATCATACTACTCCATTAATATGTACAATTTTTGTGTGTCAGTTAAAAATGTAACTAAAAAAAACCTCCCAAATAATAGTAGATAATGGTTTCTTAAGAGTTTGGAGAAAGTTAGCTGTAAAATTAAACAGACCTGGAGACTTTTAGGGGGAATAGTGGAGTTTGCCAGGTTAATCTCTTTAATTGCTCCTGGCTTAGTTTTTAACTTTTTATGTCAGTTTTAGGAAGCTAAATGTTTTCAGAAAACTGTACATTTCATCTCTTTTAAAACTTAGTGGCACAAGTTGTTAATAGAGTTTTCTTATTTATTTTAGAATCTCCACTCTGTAGTTATGTTTCTATTATGATTAATGTATGACTTCTTTATTTGTAACTTTTGGATCAATCTCACCAACAGTGTATAATTTTGGCCTTTCAGAGAAAAAGCTTTTGATTTGTTGAACATCCCTTGTTTCTCAATTTCCTATTTTATTCATTTTTTTGCTCTGACTATGTTAGTCAACCTTATGGTTAAAAGTTGAACTCTGGAACCAGAGTGTCTCTATCCTCCTCCCTGCTCTGCACCTCTCTGATTTGCATGACTATGAACAAGTTACTTAGCTCCTGTGCACCAGGTTTTCCATGTGTAACCTGAGAATAAAGTACTATTTGATTCATAGGGTGTAAAGAAAGGTCAGTTTTCATAACTGTCCTGCATGCTTAGAAAAAATCACAGACTCTAATTGTTGGTTATGGGTTTTTCTGTAGGCCTGATTGGAACATGTTTATTAATTGTTCAATTGGTCCTGACTGATTGATTGGTCTTGACTACCAACAACTGGCCCAGACCCTGCACTTAACCTATGCTTTCACAGATGAGCCCTGAACACTCTGCCCCTCTAGTAGTTTTTAAAGTTTTTCTATCTTTTTAGTACTCCTTGAATTTGCTTTGTGACTGATTAATATTTCCACAATGGATTTATTTTTGCTAATATTTGCTCAGTATATTTTCCCATTTTCTTTAACTTTCTTTTCTTTTTTTTTTTTTTTTTTTTTTGTGCTGGGGATTGAACCCAGGGCCTCATGCATGCTACGCAGGTCTTTTACCACTGAGCCAAACCCTTAGTCACAACTTTCAACTTTTTTGCATCATTTATATTTCATGAGTGTCTCTTGTAAACACCATATGGTAATTGAAATTAGTTTTGTTTTGCTTACCATATTCCATTTAAAAATTTCCAGCTTTACATATAGATTATTACATAATCCATTTACTTTTTTTGGATGATTACTGATGTATCAGCCTAATTTTTACTATTTTTTTCCATGTTTTAAAAAATTATTATGCTTCCTCCTCATCCTTTTCTTATCTTTATTTCATTGAACATATTACTTTTACTTTTCTCCTCTTTTCCATTCTATAGTTTGGATATACATTCCAGTTCTATTTTTCACTGGTTATTCTTTAAATGGTTATTATGTATGCTTAATGTAGCAAAATCCACCTCCCCCCCAATGAAAGTCCACTATATGAATAAACTATGACCTTAAAATGATTTTAATGTGAAATTTCCTTTTGCATTTTGCATATTATTGTTTAAAATTTTAGTTTCACCATGAATTTAATCTCCCAAATTTTAGTCATTATTATTTTTATTTATAGTCAACTCTTATTCAAGTTTACCAAAAACGCATTAGTTTCTTTACTCAATGCTGTTTCTTCTGCATGGTGTTGTATATTTCAAAGAGGGGCTATAAATAGTCAATTACTCTCAAAAGCTACATTAGCTAGTCTGATAGCATTCTATATTAGGAGTAATTTTCCCTTAGCATTCTGAAGATATTATTTATGTCTCTGGCATCATTGTTACTCAAGCCTTCTGAAGAACCAGTTGTCATTTCCTTGTAAATGTTCTGACTTTTATTCTTTGATATATTTTAAGATTTTTCTCCTTACCTTTGATATTACACAGTTATGCTGCAATTGTGTCTAGGTGTGAATTTGTTTTAATTTATCTGGCTTAGGATTAAGTGAGCCACTGCAGTCTGAGGGACTGATATAGGCCTTACAGATTGGAGGAGGGAGAACACATTCACTGCATTACAAGTTTATGATATAATTAGCCAAAGATATAAACATTTAAAGGAAGCCAGAAACCAAATCCAACCTCTGCCTCTACAGACAGGACCATCTTCACCCATTTCCAGTCAGGCCTGTGCTTGATTGATTCCATGCTTACTTGACAACCTTCATATCCTTGGACTTTTCTTTCCTGGGTGACGAGGTACTGAAGAGGCTGATAAAATCACTGTATTGTCTTGATGGGAAGTCCCCATAGTATAGGATTGAGACCCACTAACCCTTTAGTGGAGAGGGCTGATGTATCCTAGGAAGAAAGACCAGGACATCCTGGGGGTACATGGGGACTTGAGGCAGCAGTGATTTATCAATGGTATAGACTGACTTCAACATTTAAGGGCCACTTAACTGGTGTGCACTCCCTGCCTGTGAGCTTACTCCAGGCTCTCCTGCTGAGCCAGATTTTTTAATGTCCAGTTATTGGATTGGCATTTTGCACTAGCACGGGGAAGGGAGATAGAAAGAAAGGAAGGAGTGAAGGATTTTCCTTCTTGCTCATTCGTAAGTATTTAACAGTGTGGTTTTCCGGGGCCCAGAACAGGATCACTCTGAGTGTGTATGTGACTGACTGCCTGTGCCACAGCTCCTCTCAGGCCTCCCTCGATATTGACCCTTGCTTCCTGAGCATCTCTGGAGGCCTCTTGCTTACCTCTCTGGGCTAAGATTTCTTGATGCCTGGTTTCAGGGTGGCATTTTTGGACTCTTAGAAAGGGAACACTTAGAGCTTTCTGTGTTTGATAGTGCAACACAACAACCTGTGGTGGCTTTAGGAAGGATGGAGTTATGATCATTCTGCAGCTTTGAGTCAAAGTGGGACTATTTAAAGAAACCTGGTTATTCTATTGTGATACTTTCTAGGAAGGTTTGCTGCAATTCTTTCAAAATGGAAAGAACTTTGTGAAGCCATATAGAGGCTATGCAGTGCCCTTCTGCTCTGTTTGAGCTTGAGCCCATTGGTGTAGATTTCTTATCACTAGCATAGCCACTACTCTTCCTCCTTAAATACATTCTCATTATCTTCTGCCTTTTTCTATCTCTTCCTCTCTCCTTCTGCTCAGTGAGTACAACTTTCCACATTACACTGAAAGCCTTTGATGATTTAATTCACAAGAAATAAACCACATCACTGATGCTGCTTATAAGTCAGCATGTGAACTTGACCAACTGAAGATCACAGTGAAGCCCCAACTGCAGCTTGCTGAAGCCAATTCAGTGGAAACTCCTCAATGAGTTATTCAACTAGGCTATATGTAGGAACTTGCATTGTTCAGGGTATGCTTTGGACTACTTATTTCAGTCCTGCTAAATCTGAGATAGTGATTTTGCTTTCATAAGGTGTTACATGGCAGAATAGATTCATTTTTAGTCAGAACAACACAGGTGAATGACAAGCTTTATTGAGTTCTGTGTCGGGCCAGCACACAACACAGGGCCAGGTCTGAGTCTGATTCCTACCTTCAGGAAGTTTGCTGCCTACTTGCAGTTCTGAGGACAGCATCCATGAAATAACCAAAGAATAGGACAGTAATTAATTGTGCTAAACAGTATGGAACAGACTCCAAGAGCTACCGAAGTATACATATAAATGAACGATTGCATGAGTACTTTATTCGCCTAAAAAGATATTGGGCAGTTTCTCTATGCAAGGCACTCAGCCAGTTGCTATGTGGGACCAGCATACACACACAATATGACTCTTTGCCTTCAGGGGGCTTACAATTGTTTTAGGGTGAACAAAACAGGCACATTGAAAAGTGAATGTTCCTTGCAGGGCTTCAGGTCCAGGGAACATTCCTTTTCTGTCTTTTGTTCCACTTTAAATTTCCTTTTATTTTGAAATTGAAATAGTAGAGTAAAGTGGTTTGGTTAAAACAACCTTCAGGGAAAAGAAAAGTGGAAGCTTAATCAGTTAAAAAAACGAATTCCTACTTGTTAAGCTAGCTGCTCCACCTCCCTCAGACAAAGTAGAGAACACATTAGAGGGAGGAAATGTACAGTCACAATCAGGGTTGGTGATGGTCAGCAGATTTATAGAAAATGTCACCTTTCAAAGTATCTGCAAGTAGAAAGAGGAAAAAAGGTATCATTCAAATTTAGAGGTGGTCACCAGCAGACAGTCTCCTCCTGACCCACAAGGATTCACCAATCTTTGTTTCTTTCTCTCAGGGGAGTGGTTATTGGGGATGAGTGGATGATTTCAGTCTTGTGCCTCAGGGTGGAGAACATTTTGGTTTCTTCTGCTTTTTGGCAGCAGGATGGGGATGGGTAGTGAAGCTGCCTTCCTCATAATCCCTGATGGAGCTGTTTGTCCCTGCTCCTGCTACTGTGTTTCTATCTCAGGTAATGTCATCCCTGGCCACTTAGCTGTTCCATTTAGACTCCTAGGAGGCATCCTGGACTCCCTAATCACTCTGAACCCCTAATAACTCTACTGATTCTATAGTGTCAACCTCCTCTCCACCTCTTCTTTCCCAGTGAGACTACCTTATGCCTTCCATACGTGGCTCACTAAAATTGCTTCTTAACATACCTCTCTGCCTAGGGTCTGGTCTCCCTTTCAATCCACCCTTGCTTCAATTAACATTATTAAAGAAAAATATGATCAGGTAATTTCCCTGCTTACAATCTTTCAAAAGATTCCATTAGTGGGAAGATGAGATATAGCCTTTCCAACAGAGCACTTTCTTCCTTTATTTAGCTCATGCTCAGCTGTTACTTTTTTTAGTTGCCAGCTACTTTCTCCTCCTGTAACTTGGGGTTATGCCACTTCGTCTCCTCCAGGAAGCTCTCCCTCCCTGATTAACTACTACCCTCCCTTGTCTGCAGACTGTTATGTTCCAGAGTCAGTGGTTCCTTCAGGACATTCTGCATTAAAAGTGATCATGTTAACTATTATGAACTAATAAATAGTAGTTTTATGTTAAAAAAGTCATGTTAGTAGACAATGTTTGGTTTCTAATGAACTTTAAACGTCTTGAGGGCAGGAACTATATACCTTCCATTTGCATCCCCAAAGTTTAGCTCAGCTTACACATATTGATAGTCAATACACATATTGAGGCTGTTTGCTTAATGAATGGATGGCAATTAGATGTACTACTTGGTGTGAAGTGAGCAATACAGATTTCTGGTGATGTGAGGATCTTGATGTTCTAGAGAAGTGAGGGGAGAATGGTCCAGGTAGTAGAAGAATTGCCACAGTCCGGCTGGGCAAAATAACCGGGAGGTGACAAGCAACTTGAAGGTTGAAGCAGGAACTGCTTTATTGCGGGGGGGGGAAACTCAGCGGGAACTGAGCGGGAACTCAAGGTAGCGGGCACCCAAGGTAGCGGGAGCCGCTTTATTATGGAACAGCAGAGGTATATATACCTAACTGATTACACACAGCTTGACTCAATTAGCATCATCCAGATACAGCAATCAGCCAATAAGGAATCCCCACCATCTTAATGGCTCAGTGGCGTTGCCTGCCTCACAAACCACTCCTCCTGGCAAACTGCCAGGCGCCATCTTGACTTGATTGCGGCCCCCAACAAAGAATCTTGAGCCAAAGGGCAAAGATGAGAGTGAATTTAGGAGACTTCAAGGAATCAGTTGGCATTTTGGAGAAAGGCAATGATCAGGTAGGTTGGGGCCAGATTTTGGTGTTCTAAACCACCACTTTAGGACTAATTGCTGTCAATTGGACTGGGTTCCCAAACATAATACTATATGTGCAAGGTGTTATATATGATTATATAAAATTTTTTTAGCAATGTTAATTTTGGCTCTTTAACTAGATTGCAAGCTTCTCTGAGGGCAAAGACAGTTTTATAAACTCTGTGGTCATTAACTTTCTTTTTATTATTTAACCAATATTTACTAAAAATTGACTATGTGCTTGAGACTATCAGGAAATATACAAAGTGTATTAAGACATTTTTAGTTTGCTAAAGGTGACACCAATCAACAAATGTTATATTACACAGAAGCACTCTACTTGAGCTATATAAATGGTGTTTTAGGGTCATGAATGATGAAACTATTACTATATGGGGGGATTCAGAAAAAATTTTCAGAAGTCATATGAGCTCAGCACATGCCCTTCACTCACCACCCTAGCCAAGAAAATTCTTCCAAATAACCTTGTTAGGAAGTCTTCCTCTTTCTTTCAGTGATGCTTTGTAATCCTATATTATGTTTATTTCCATTTTGAATGATTACCTCAGATGAAAAATTATTTTTTATAAAGTTATACAGTATTTCTCTGCCTGAAATATCAATTCATTGATTCCAGTTCTGGAGCCACACAGAAAGGCTAATGAAAGAGATAACTTGGTCACTTCCAAGAACATCTTTGCCTAAGCATTCCTTGAGCTTCTCTCCGAATGATTTTTAGACTCCCCCCCCCCTTTTTTTTTCTTTCATAGTAGAAGACTGGCATACTTAGAGAATTGTTGAATGTCTTAATATTTGCATTTATAAAACAGTTTTTAAATTTCAAGAAACAAATTCAGTTAGTGTTTTTTGAATCTTATGCTGCTCCTTAGTAAATCATATGAGAAGAGTGACATGATGTAGCCAATGTCAGCCCCTATACATTCACAGAGTTGTGGAAAATCTGCCGAAAGGGGCCTTTGAGACTTACCTTGTCCTATCTCCTCATTGTACAGATGGTGAAGCCAGGATCCAGGAAGATAAAGTGGCTTTAAAAGTGTACACAGTTAGTTTATTCCCCTGACCTTTGTGTGTTTCTAGTTGGTATTTGAAGACAGACATGGGAGAGTTTGGGAGCTCACAGAAAGATGAAAGTGAAGTAATTATTTATCCTAATTAAAGAAGAATCTAAAACACTTGCTTAAAGCTTTTTTCCAAGTAACTGTTTATATAATTAATGCCGTTGCATTTTCTCCCTTTCTTCTAGGCCTCGGGGCTTGGCTGCTCTGACCCACAGTTGCCTCTGCTGTGGACAGTCTTCTGTGTGGGTTATTGGGTAATGATTTGTATTTGCAAGGGAATGCCTGACTGGTGTGGGCTGGGTTAGTTCAGCTAGAGAAGCTTGATAATGAAGCCTAAGGTTGAGGGGTTTGGTCCCTGTGAGCTCCTTAGCTTTGCTGTGATCCTTAGCTGCAGTGATACCCCTAATCCCCATTAGTCATCTCATATATGTGTGGGCTTTTGAGAGCAGTGGGGTGCCTAGAGAGAGTGAAGAAGGATGGTTACCTGCAAATACTCACCTGCAATGAAAAGCCGCATGTATAATGAATAATAATATAATATGTTGATAATGGTAATTATCACAGCAACCAAGGCTGTCACCTCCAGGGTTAGAATTTCAACCTGTGAATTTGGAGGGGGCCAAAGCATTCCATTCATCACACTGACTAACATGCTGTAGAGCCTGCCTAGGACGAACCTGACTTCAATGTTTAAAGTTTAGTTGCAGCATCCAGATTTCCCAGCCTGAATGCTTGATAGTGCATTGGTTATTTCTGAGTTTCAATTCATGTATGAATTTGCCTATTCTTATTTTATTATAAGTGGATTGACTGCCATTATAGTCTACTGCTTAAGACTATGGACTCCAAGGCCAGAATTCCTGGTTTCAAATCCTGACTCTATCATGTATGTATTAACTCTGTTATCTAGAGCAAGTTATCAGACCTCTTGGTGCCTCCTTTTTCACTTCTGTAGAATGGGAAAAATAATAAGCACGCTTATTAGAATTATTGAGGAGGATTAAATTAGTTAATAGCAATAGAGAGTTTAGAAAAATATTTCATATTCGGTTTTGTTGCCAGGTGACCTAATAAGGAGCTAGTAGCAGCATCATAGACTTTGAAAAATTTGCTCATTTACATTGTTTTATTATTCCAGGATGCATCATTCCCAAAACTTCAAGTCTGAATATTCATAAAGAGAGGGTAAGAAGGCTGGGCAGGAATCAAGAGCCACTGGGGAATGTGTATTAAAAATAAGCATGGATTTCTAAAAATAATAATAAAAACCAAGAAGGTGCTCTTGGGAAAGTTAAACTTTTTGCACCTCAGCCTCTGTCCTTGTTGAGCATGCCAGGAACTTCATCAGTCATTGAAGGCCATTGTACAATGTCCTTTGCCAGGGAATACTGAGCATGTCTATTGAGTTCCCTCCTGTGGCCCACCTGCTTGTTATCTGGCTTCAGCCTTCCATTAATAGAATCCCTGGGGGATAAAGCAGTTCCCTTACATTAGGTAGTAATGTTCTTGTTAATGATAAATTGATGAAGAGCTGCATTTTTATATTAGGTGAATGGTCCTTTGATAATGGGATTGAAATAAGACCAGAACTTTTACTCTATTTGGCTGGGAAAGTGAGAACTACCTAAAATATATATATTTTTTCTTATCTGTTACTAGAAATTGATAGTCAAAGCATATCAGCTTCCCATTTTGATAGAACAACTCAAGTTATATGAATGTGACGGGTGATTTTTTTTTCTTTTTTCTTTTCTTTTATATTGTCTTTTGGTAGGCTATGAGCTTCAGAATAGGTCTTAGCATAAACTATGGTCCATTTATGGCCCTGCAAACATCTGATTGGGTTGAGAGCGAGTATGCTTTCAGTGGGATTTGGGTATTTCTTCTATATTTCAGAGTAAATTTAATTTTTTTTCTTTTTTTTAGGGGGATCTTGTGCTTTGGTTTATTTTCAGCTGTCTGTGGCCAGTGTGGTCTGACCCTGGAGAGAGTCCTGTGTTCAGGAGGACAGTGGAGGCAGTTGTGGAGGCTCTCTGGAGTCTTACTAATAGCCTGAACAATTTGATTTTCACTTCATTTCTAGGTTGGGGAAGAACATGGTTAGCTTCTGTGACAGGAGATAAGCTCTATTTCCTAAGGAGTTTATCCTGTGGTGATACATACCTTGTTTGTTATGATTACCTCAACAAAGGCAGCTTGTGAACCATCAGACCCTAGTTACATTGTCCCCTTTGTGGTGGTCCAATAGACATCTGAGCAAGAATCCCTTGACCTAGAGTAAAAGTCCCCAATTTCCCTCAAGAATTTTCTTGGGGACTTTTTTAGATTCTTTCCCAAACTATACAAATTAGAAACTAATCAAAGTCATGTTGACATGTTGATTTAGATCCAGGGCCTGTATCAACAAGTATAATCCCCCTTTGGGATAAATTATTGAAGGCAAGTACTTTGAATGTAATTAGTATAGCACACATATCTGGAAAAAAAAGGTGTTTGTATTTTGTTTTGATTGAGAGATTGTAGGCTCATAATAAGTTGCTTATTTGCAGGATTTTCTTTTACTTTGTGTTTTTTCCCCTTATTATGTTAAAGGGAGAGTAAATCCTAGATAGGGATACATTTTTGGGAAAAGGAAAATAATAATTATTGAGTGACTACTATATGTTTGGCATAGCATTTAAGTGTTTTTCAGAGTTTTTTTTTTTTTTTAAGGACGACTGTGTGAGAAAAAATTTAAATCAGTTTTTAAAATTCATTTTATCAATAAAGAAACCAAGACTAATGATGTCATGAGTAATACATTTGCTGAGCTGGGATTCTAATGGGCCTGACTCTTTCAAGTTTGCTCTGAAGTGTGGTATTGATGACTTGGAAGTTGCATTAGAGGTAGGGTTTTAGAGAGTTATGGCCACTGGGCAGGGCACTACTGTACTGAGGAGAGCAGCGAAGCCTACTTACTTAGTCAAGTTTTCAAATTGCACCCTTCATATGAGTTGCCTCAGGCACTGGGCAGCTAGGGATCTTATTTTAGCAGAATTAAACTCTTTAATGGATTTTCTTCCCCGTGCCCTGAGAATATTTCTGGTCTTCCTTTTCAGGAAGTTCTATTCACCACAACAAAAGACCACAAGCAAATGTATTTCTAGCTTACAAAGAAGAAAAATAAAGAGAAAGAAAGCAATTAGGCTTCATTATTTTTTGCACATCAGGCACTCTTCTAAAAAATGTTCTTTTTCAATCTGTCTTGACATGAATTTAGAATTTTGCATGCAATGACTCCCCTAGAAAAAAGCCAAGGAAAGCAACAGTGGTAGGTGGTGATGATGCATTGGCAAGCGGACCTGCAATACTGCTTGTCAAACTTCTCTCATCCTAAAGGGCTGGCTGTGGATTTGAAAGTGGGGGCCTTCCCCATTCCTCCTTTTTAATACATAGAGTTTGAATATTAACATTTCAGGTGAAATATAAGTTTCAGACTTGCAAATTTTTGTCATGAAATCAAAGGGAATAGAGAATTGTAAGAGCAGAGGGGGAGTGTGTGGGAGATAAGAGGACCTCTTAGTGTCAGTAGGATGGAAATCAACAGGATAATGAGGATTGCTAGAGTAAATAATTTCCATTTTATCCCCAATAAGAACATTCCCTCCCTCACCTTTCAAATTCCCTGCTCACCTCCTGTGCATCCGAAACAAATGATTATCTACTCTTCATTCCTGAAACGAGCCCTGAAGTAGGTGTGTTATGGAATTCTGAAGTGTTTTCTCTGGGGCCCTCTCTCCTAAGCTGGTAGACCATAGGCATTAACATGTATGCTGGCATTATACATGTTTTGCAAAGCCCTATTTGTTTTTATCATTTGAATTTGTGAGTATAGTAACACCTCCCCAAGTATATTAGATATTCTTATCTTGGGGATTCATAGACAACTCTGGAATTTCTGCAGAAAAACAAAGAGATTCTGTATAATGTGTCCAGTTAAACCTACCTAGCAGAAACAAAACAAAATGGATAGGCTGTAGATCTCCTCTATCTTAAAATGACATTTCTTTTTTTCTGTCTCCTTCCCGAGTACAGATTCTGACACCTTCTTTGGCCCTCATGACAGGGATGATCTTGCAGCTTTTTAAAAAATGACAGTCCAAGTATCTGGAATGACTTTAGTCCTTCTGTATATAAAAGACTGATGCACAGGCACCAAGGGAACCAAACCATGAAGAGACAAAGAAACACACCCTCTTCTGTGCTTGGTCTTCAGTGGCTGTAGGGGATGGGACTTTAGAACCAGCTATCCTGTGGGTTGGTACTCATAACTTACATGTTTTGGTGTGAAAATGAGCTATTTAGCCATGTAATAGGCACATCTTTCCTCTCCCTTTCTATCTGAGGTATGGAGAATGCACCCCGGGGGTTAAGATGAACTTAGCACAGAGAACTAGTACTTTCTGGAACAGACATCAGAGTGGAGCTCCAGCCCTCAGCCCTCAGTGAAGCGTGATGCTTCATAAAGATGCTCTTTATACATCCCTCCATTCACTGTCTCCTCACTCTCCTCTGCTGGATGTAGAAAGTCAGATTGATGTATATTGTCATCAATGTTCAGCACTTGCAAGCACAAACAAGAAAGGGTGACCAATGCTCAGTGCTTTTCAATGGAAAGCATCTCGCATTCATACATTTTAGTGGTGGAATCAGGCAGCGTAAAAACTTCTTGTTTTTGATAGAAGAGTATATTGAAAAAGGAATATGGTTATGTCAATGTTGCCCCAGAAAAAAAAAGGATTATATAACATGAAAATACTGTTGTCTAAGATGCTTTCTTAAAGGAACGCTACATGTAAACTCAAACTTTATTTAACTGTTTTATTCACTTAGTCTTATTCTGCAAAGCATTTAAGTTGACTGATATTATTCTTTACACATTGGGACCTTTAAGCTCTTTTGTTGTCTTTAACCTTGTCAAGAGCATCTCTGATTATTCTTTTCTTTCATCAGACTATAACTCTGAGTTCAGAATTGTGCTGTTTGCAGTTATAAGCGAATATTTACTAGTAAAATACAGTCTTTAATATAGACCAAGGCAGTCCAATATAACCTTAATATCTATAACTGGGGATAAGCTCAGTCCAAATTAGTTAAACTAGAGTCTAAATTATGGAAATATAGAAGCAAAACCAGAATGTTTTGTTTGCATATCTTGGCCAACTGGAAAGGCTAACAAAATGCTTTCAGGTATATAAATTGTGAATTTTTCTTTAATCAATAGATTGAATCATGTGATAAACCAAGTTGGAAAGTAAATTTTCTGCAAGGGCATATCAAAGTACTTAAGAACTATTTTATCTCATTAGCTGATAGGACCCTCAACTCTAGTTTATCTTTTATCCTTTACAAACTCTTTGTACAACAAGTTAGTACAAGCCTGACTTCTGGGATCCGGTCACTGACTGGTGGTCAGGGTGGTGCCCTTTTCTTGTAATATGCTAAGCTTCACTTCCCACAAGTGAGCAATATTTTAAAATAGATTTTTTATTTTGAAAGAATATATTCTCTTTTTTAAGGTCTTAGGTAAAATGTATTGCGCTTTAAATACATCTGGAGACACAATGAATATTTGGTGAACTGAATTGAACTATGAAGCTCTACATGAAAAAAGTCTGAATACGTATGAGCTCTTATTGGCAGGTTGTATGTTCTATTTTTAATATACAGCTTTATAGAGACAAATTTTCCTTTAGTAGCTCTATTTTCTCACAGTTGCTCAATTTCTTCTACCCTCAGAAGGAAAACATGCAGGAGATGAACTTTCACAATTAAAACCTCATAAATCTTTCCAAGTTAAACCTGAAATCCCTCATCTGAGGACCAAACTCCTAGGAAGATGGATGTCCCCGCCCCTGGGAGGAGTAGTGACTTTGTACTTGGAACCTGTCTCGTTTCTTTCAAGTCATTCAGGGGAGGATGTCAACTCTTTACCACAAATGTATTTCTACATTTGAATATATAAATGATAGAGTTCCTTACCTTTTATAAGTTTCTTTCTGACAGGTAGGCTCAGAAAACATCTCTCCCTAAAACTGAGATGTTGATATAAATATCTGAAGAAAAATTCTAATCACAGTATACATTGAACAGGCTCACTGATCTTGTATACCTGGAAAAAGATTTTCAAACAGACTTTGTCAGCTCAGCCTTGGCATTCCTTGTCAAACAAAAGCATGCCTAAAGACACATTTCAAAAGCAGACGATGCAGCACTTGCTAACCTGCAGAAAATCGAAAAGGAACGCAGAGGCCAAGAACAAACAGAATAGGGAACCAATGAGGAATGGTGCACAGTTCTGAGAAACCATTTCAGAGAACCAAATACGTTTTTAAAAGACCACATCAATAATTAAGCATCAGCAGGTCAAATTCCATTTTTCATTTGCTGCAATTGTCTTCAGATTTGTAATGAAGAAATGAGATTATTGATTCAGACTCAGCAAAAAAGAGCTAATATTCTTAATCTGGAAAATAAAATGGGAAAAAAGAGGGTAGAAGAGGGGAAGAAATTTATTTTTGCAGGGGATGCTTCCACACGTCAAGTTACTATCAGTTATGTCAGAATTTAAACATTTCAATCAGCTGTAGCTGAAGTAAAAGGATGTCTCATTTTTTGAAAGGCAAGACCTATTTTCCTACCCAAATTTACATTTCTCATGTGACTTAACTTTGGATGAATCTTCAGTGAGTGGACAGTGTGCTATTCAGCATGAGACAACACTTTTACTACTATCCAGATTAAAACATAGGGTTTTCTAAGGTTTTAAAAATTTTTTCTTGTTTATTTACAAAATGGACAGAAAAATTATTACTTATAGTACAGTTGGGCTTAACCATGCCAGCAGATTTTTTTTTTAACCCTCATACAATATTTACTACTTATATGAAACATAAACCTGGGCAGCCATGGATACTTTGGGTACCATCATACCAGCCTATGATAAGGCATGGACAAGAGGCATGTTTGAGAGCAAAATGACAGTACAGAGAACTCTGGAGAGACGGCTGCTGATGCAGCTACAGGTATGTGAAGCTGGTCATTGTGGAAGGGAAGTGGGAGTTTTACTTTGGCCAATTTTGAGGCATTGTATCTTCTAAATCCTTCTATCTTCAAAAAGACTTGTATCCACAAATTGGAGGGAATGAGTCTTAACAGGCTTGCATTTATTAGTATATAACATGCTTACATAGAATCTTACCTTTTCCATGTAGTGAGTTAACAGGAATGCCATGGTGGAAATTACTAGAAAGAATAATTGAATGATATTTGTGAGCCTTTTAAATCATTTCAGATTAAATGTTTTATTCTTAATTTGTTTCTAAAGGGAAAAAATAAATTGCCCAACCATTGTTTTTTTTCTCCAGAAGTATATGAATAAAATGAGACATCTTTTTGATCTAGTAATTACAGTTATTTGAAAATTTTATTCCTTCCCAGTATCTGCAGAGCTACCATTTTGCAGCAATGTGGTACCAGATAAATCACTTGACCTCTATGTGCTTCAATTTTATGTGCAAAATAGGAAAATAGGAACACCTACCTAATAGCATTATTGTGAAGGTTACATGTATATATGTGTAAGGTGCTTGGATCATTGCCTGGCACATGGTGGGTACATAAATACATGTTGTCATTATGATGGTATTTGCCACATCTTTACAGATATAAAGCTATTTTTATTTAAAAAACTGCATTCAGATATAATTTGCATATTATTAATTTTCCCCTGTAAAGTGTACAATTCAATGATGTCTTGCAGATTTACAGGTTGTACAACCACCACCACAATCCAATATTGTTGTCCACAATCCATTCACCAGTTGCTGCTCACTTGTATTGATTATCCAGACTTTTTTAGGTATGGGTAATGCTGCTATGAATATTATTAGACAACTCTTGGGATACACATTTTAACCCCTTCTGTGTAGATTGTTTTTATTTTTCTTGAATAGATACTTAGGACTACAATTACTGGGTCATATGGTAAATTTAGGTTTAACTTTTAGGAAATTGCTGAACTGTGTTCCAAAGTAGCTGCAACATTTGACATTCCCACCAGCAATATTTTGAGGAATCCAGTTTCCCCATATCCATGCCAATGCTTTTTATTTATTTATTTATTAAAACAGATTTTCTAGAGAGAGTGACGTGGTATTTCATTGAGGTTCTTATTTTCATTTCTCTTTTAACTAGTTATGTTGAGTATATTTTCAAGTGCTTACTGGCAATTTGCGCATCTTCTTTGATTCAATGTCTATTTAAATCTTTTGCCAATTTCTAAATTGTCCTTTTATTATTGAGCTGTAGGAACTTTAAAAATATATCTTGTATAAAGTTTCTATCAGAAACACAATTTGCAAATATTGTCACCTTCTCTGTGTCTTATCTTTTCATTTTATCGATGGTGTCTTTTTAAAGTCCAAAAGCTTTTAATATTTATAAAATTTATCAATTTCTTCTTTTATGGATCATACTTTTGTTACCATATTTAAGAACTCTTTACCAAATCTGATGTTCTGAAGATTTTCTATGTGTTTTCTGAAAAGTTGTATAGCATTGTTGAGCTCTTTTCAGGTCTACAATCATTTGTTCTTTCATTGAACTATATTTGAGTGTTGTGACTGCACAGATAAAAGAGTTGGTACATGCCTTAAGAAGTTTATGGTCTAGGGAAAAGGTAAGTGCGTAGACAAATTCTTACAGCACAGGATTGCTATGGCAGAGATAGGCAAACTATGCAGAAGGAGAAGAGGAGAGAAAGCCAAGTTTGTGGGAGTCGAGACTCATTTTCTAATAGGTGTTAGTGCCCTAACTGAGGACTTTCAGGAGGAAGAATAATATGGTGAAGATGAATGGCATAGGAAGATGAGATTGGCACTAAAGGGTCTTGCATTTGAGAGGCCTGGGGAACAGTAAGCCAGAAATACCTAGTGGCAATTATTTATATATCTCTCTAGTTTGGGAAGTAGTTGGACTGGAGATGGAAAATTGAGACCTCTCACATTATCCTTGTAGCAGTGGGTTTGGATATGTTAGGACATACAATAAAATCATTTTCTTAGAACTGGTGGAACATGCTTGAATTCCTCATTAAATGTATAGAGACTCACTCTGGAAGCCAGTTAGCCTTTAGCTTGATAATTCATCATGTATGAATTAATGTATGAGAGTTTAATTGCTTCTCATTTTGAACTGCTCTTCCTCTCAGTGGCAATTTTACTTTTTCAGAGACAGGTAAGTGATCACCTCAGATTTTTGGTAGCTTACCACAGTAACACATATATGTAAAGGGCAAGACAGGGGATATGACTGGCAGGAAGACTCTTCTACAGGGTAATTCAGGTGACCAATTCCTTTCAGCTTTTGGCTCTACCATCCTCTAAAGCTCAAGAGATCTGCATCCTGGTGGTATCTTTCCAGTAGGGAGAAGAAAGGTGGAGAAGCTACACTGTTTTTCAGCTGCCTTCGCTCAGAAGCAACCTTGGCTCACATTCCATTGGTTGCTTCACTCATTTGTAAGAAAACTGCTACTCAGGGACAAGTCTGTATAATGTAAGAGGGAGCACACAATTCTGGAGGATGGTTAGTCTTCTCTTGTACACTAGCCACAATGATAGGGAATATTCCAATCTAACATCTGGGGTACATTAAAAACTTCCATTTGAGGGGCCCAGGTATGGTGGCACACACCTGTCCTAGCATCTGGAGGCTGAGGCAGGAGGATTATAAGTTTGAGGCCAACCTCAGCAACTCTAATCATGTTTCAAAATTAAAAAAAACCAAAAAACAAAAAACAATTAAAAGAGCTTGTGATGTAACTCCAGGATAGAGCACTTGTCTAGCATGTGAGATCCTGGGTTCAATTCCCAGCACTGCAAACAAAGCAAAGCAAAATAAAAACAAAAAAACTGTGTAACAGTGTGTCTGATTATTGATTAACAAAGCTTTTGGAGCCCTTGCTGTATGCTCAGCACCATTTTAGGCACAATAGGAATAGAATTAAAGCATGACTTGATGGACCAATCAAAAGGTATTTATATGTGAGCCCAGGTTGCTTCTCATGATCATAGCACTGTGTGAAAATGTGAAGTTTAAATTATGACCCTTCTCCTTGAGGAAGCAAAAGAAATGATCTGCTATTAGTACTGGAGAGAATATAAACTTCAGTAATGAGTAGTACTGTATATACTGTATGGAGAATAAAGTCCTGGACCCGAGGCTGTTTAGAGCAGGCATACCTGAGGGGGTGGGGCAAGAACTTGCCTTTCACAGTGGAATTTGGAAGGATGGAGTAGAGAGGAGGGAGCATGCCAAGAAGAGGAGCAATTCAGATGCAACAGCAGAGAGAGAGAGAGAGAGGGAATGCAGGTGTTCCTGGAACACCAGAACAGTCTGATAGTGAAGGACATGTGTGGGGCAATCAACTATCTAAATGAAATTGATTTTATTTGTTACTGCAGCATCAACAATAGTTTCATGGATTTGCACCAATTTTGGATTTATGAGGAGGAAGGCTTTTCTGTGGGGCTGAGGTGGGCGGGCCGTAGACCAAGAAAACAAATAGCATTTTTTAACCTGAGCTCTAAATTGTAATTCACAAGGGCAGATGCTTTAAATTGCAGGCTTTACTTCTGGATTTTATTGTTTCTCACATTGGTAGCTCAGTGTAACTTACTCACTCTTTGTAGTGGGCTCCAGGGTGAGCAGTAGCAGGGATTTATTTATTCAGTGATGGTTAATGATTCTCCTGAGCCAAGCAGGATAAGACAGCTTGTGGAAAATAAGCCTATCTTGGTTGAATGGGGTCATCTTATAAAGGGCCTTGACAGTCAGATGGCTGAGCTCAGACTTGATGTGGCAGGTACCAGGGAGCCATTGAAAGTTTCCAAGTAGGAGGGTAACTTTTTGAGAGTGTTAGTTAATGAAGATTCATCTTGCCCCAATATGCAGGATGGCTGGTGGTGAGGGAGGCTAGTAAGAGGGAGTTCTGACTCACAATTTAAAAAATCCAGGAGTACAGGACTGAAGGCTAGTGAAAGATGCAGGAAAATGGTCAATGAAAGGCAGGAGTCAATATTCCCCTTATGATCCTGGGCGAGTGGGGGTGCCAGGAGGGGGCATTACTAGATGGCAGTGTGCGTGTGGAGGAGTGAGGTGATGCCAGCGACCGCAGAGGAGCTGCAGTTGACAGCATGCTGACAGAGAACACTCACTCTGCAGTCAATCAGGGGAGTGCCTTTGGTCTCAGTCTTCCACTCACTTGCCCAGCTAGCAGGCTTTGCTCAGAGTCTCCTCAGGTGCCCAGCAGTTCGTTAATCTGAGGATAAAGGATCGCAAGCCAAGACGGAAGGCCTTTGAGTAGTCTCTAATTTTTATTGACAGCCCCGAAAAGTTCTAGATGCACTTAGCACCTCCAAAGAAGCGCTAAATGATTTAACATTTTGGGGACAAATTGGTTCTATTAGTCTCTAGTGCCAAATTCACCAAAAATAGCTCATTAGCTGTGCATTGTGATTTCACTAGGGTGCCCTGCTCTTGGCTGAATTCCAAAGAACACATTTGTATAAAAATGTTCCCATTATGGAGTGTGATACCTATTAATGGAACACCATATGCAGCAGAGCATCTCCCCTCGCCTCTGCACCGTCTTTCAACCTGAAGTTCGTATTTTCCTTTCATTTTTGCCAATTGACCTGCTTTGCAGGGGTTAAACTTTACCTAATGGGCTAAGGCCTGAGATGCTGCAGCAATCAATCTTTCATCTGAATTTAAGCATCTTGGTTTTCCCTTTCTCTGTGCCCACTGCCAATCCTGACCCTTTCATTCGGTCCTAGCCTGGGGGAAAAAAGGGAGGGGGCAAGGTTGAGTGTGGGCTCCAAGCCCAGACCTACAGCTGTGTCTGATTGACCGACATTTCTGTTGTTAGCCACAAAAAAAAAAAAAAAAAAAAAAAAAGGCTACTTTTAATGGCTGAGGCAAGGATGACCAGCTGGTGTGACAGGCCTTGGGTTTTTGCCTAGTTATATTAAAATTCATCAGTTCCGGTCCTTTTTCCTCATGTGCTTGATTGCAAGGGTGATGTTTCCAGACACATCTTTTGTTGACATTCCTGGCTATCAAATAAAATGGGCAGTGTTTTTTTAAATTTTTTTAAAACAATATCCTCCATCTTGTAGGTAGCTGATGGCTTTAAAATTTCATTAAAAATGACATAGAATGGGCTGGGGATATAGTTCAGTTGGTAGTGTTTGCCTCACATGCATAAGGCCCTGGGTTCAATCCACAGGACCACAAACGAAAAAAAAAGACATAGAATAAAAAAAAGTGGGGGATGTTTATTATTCATCAGAAGGACTTGCAGGGAGGTTCAATAATAGTAGAAAATCAAAATATCATACAAAATAATGAAAGTCCCACTAACTAGATCTAAACATTTGCCTGCAAATGAACATTCTCAGAAATTCTGGATCTTAAATGCATGGCACCTTTAATGTTAAATTGAGCATGAAATTGTTGGATCTGGAATCTAGATTTTTGTTTTTTGTCTGGTCCTAGAATTGAGAATGGGTGGGGGTGGAATGATGGGGAAAGGTATAAGTCAATAAAAAACATCATCCCTACAGGTGTGTTTTTAAAACTCAGCTTCATTTGAGAGAAGTAATTTTTTTTAAAAATTAGGTATTAATTCAACATTGAATAAACACCTACAACAGATAAGTGTAATGGGTAATGATGCAAAAATAAACAAGACAATTCTTAAGCTCAAAATGTTCATATATGACATGCACACAGGTGTTGGAAAAATCCAGAAGGTAAAAACTTAAATTAATAAGCAAGAAAATATTCAAAGAAAAACAAAGTAGGAGGTGTGAACAGAATACTTTGCTCATTCAGTGGATGGCAGAATGGCTTCTTAATGGAGAAACTGAGGAACAAAGATTTACTCCTTCTGCATACCTCACATTCGTTGGTCATTTTCTGGAGGGATTTGAGCTGCACTTGGAAGGCTACAGAAGTAAGTTTTAGATTGCTCATTTTAATTTTTCAGAAACGCCACAGCCCTAGCCTTTAGCCACAAACTTATTTTAATTCTGTCTGTGAAAAGCCTCAATTTGAAATAAATCCATTTCTTTTTAAGAGCATGAAATTATGTGAAAGTTAATTTCTATTTCCCTTGGGTACATACCTCCAACTAATAAATTATCTTGAGACTAACATGGGAGATCTTTTAAAAACATAACACAGAATGATGTTAAACTTTATTGATAGATCAAAGAGGCTTGGATAAAAATCTCTATGTACAGCTTCCTAATCATATGTCCATAATTTTATATTAATGATTCTCAATTGAGACTCTCTGGGGCAGGTCACAGGCTTCTATACTGGATGCAAGTTCTGAAGTTGATGCTGACAAGTAGCTGGGGTTGAGACCACTGCTTTACATCTAGAAATTGGAACACAGAAAATCACCCACTTAAAAAAGAGAAGCATGATCTACAGATACCACATTAATTGATGTTTTTTTCCAACTATTATTAATTGGAAAAGAGAGAAAATTTTCTCCTTAATATATTCTGTAACCATGAGAGTGATGTAGCATGAATCTTGGGAACATCCTGAGAGAATCACATTCACAAATAAGGTTATGCTACTTTACATCTTTAGAAATTAAAATGACCTCTCTTTTCCAGAAACACTAATAAAGATGAGTTGGAATGCAACAGATAGGAAATTCCTTAGACTTCTCTGGGAGGTTGTGTGGATGAAATTTTGCTGAATGCCTCAGGATGGGTTGCAATTTCATTTCTGGCATGCCCTTTCATATGTACACATTGTGCTAGTTCTTCCCCACCCCCCCTCTGAGGTTCATTCTCTGCCCTTTCTTTCCCTTCAGTGGGCTCCAGGCTGCTGACCCTTGTCTGCAATACCCACTTCCTTCCCACCTGGTAGAGGCTGCATCCTCTCCGACTATAGTTCCTGCTGGCCAGATGCCTCCAGCTCTCACCAAGCTCCAGCAACATTGTTTTCTCGGGCCCATGGTGGCAATGGTTCTTCATTGTTGCTAGTCCAGGACACCTCGATGGCTCTTGATGGATCCCGTGACCTGGCTCTCGAAACAGTCCTTCTAAACAGAAGGATGCTTCTTTCTCACCTCATTGCTTCGGAGTCCCGTGTGAGGGCTTCTCTGGGACACTCACTAATCACAATCTAAATTTCTCTTTGGATGTTTATCTAGAGAAACCCAGAAGATTGATTTCTTTAGAGACCATTAAGGGCAGCTTAAAATGAACAAGTACCATTTGTACAAGTGCAGGGCCATCAGAAAGAAGAGACTGACTAAAGGGATTCTTAGTGGAAACATTTTAAAAGATAAAAGCAGAAAGAGAGGTAGGAGAGGTTTTTGCTGAATGCAGAGAATGTCTAGGAGCATTAAAAAACTGTTAGAATTACCTTGCATTCACAAGAGGACATTTTGAAAATGGATATTGCAAGCCAAATGATGAGGACTTGCAATCATATCTCACAATATAGCCATGGATCTGAAAGGAATGATGCTGACAGCAGGTCAGGGTGAGAATAAATATAGTAACTGCTAACTACAGGCAGGGCACTGTCCTTGCTCTGGTCGTCGATGTTTCTGGCATCCACTGCAGCATTTCTGTGTTGCTGGGAAGGTGGAGAAGTACCGATGACAGCTCTGCATGTTGGGAAAAGTTTCTGTGTGCTGTCAGACTTTTTTAGTCTTGGCAGGTTACCGGAAGGCAAAATTTGACTTCGTGTTATGTCTTGTTTCTCTGTTGTGTGTGGAGGCTTTCAAAGATACATACTTTACATACTGATAGAGAGATACAGTTTGATATAGACACTTGGATTTTTCTCTTAGTATAAAATTGTCAACAACAACAAAAAATCAACAAGTGTATTCTCAGAGCTTAGCATATATGAGGTACTAGGTAAACCTTGTGTGGCTCATTTCCCTATTTACCATGTGTGTATATGATTCAGTCACAAAGAGAAGAGACATTGTTTTGCTCCCAAGCATCCTGTTCTAATGTGGAGAGCTTCAGCTTAGCCTGAACTCATCTGAACCTCTCCTGGCTGGAAGAGATGAATCAATTCTCTAAACCCGGAGGAAAAGTGAGAAGAGGTAGAAGTGCAAGATCACGTACAAATAAGAAAGTAAGGCAAGAGCTTTTTGAGAAATGAAACTCTATGTTAGAGTTCATAGTTAATAGCCAATAATTGCATTTAGCTTCAGTTAAGTGTTTACATATATCTGTGCTTTTCATAGGTTGATTTTTTTTTTCAATTCTCATGGCCTTTGAGGTAGATTGTGCAGTTCTCTTTATAGATGGTGAATTGGTTCACATGGAGTTTAAATTGGCTTTTCCAGGGTCCCTGCAGCCAAGAGTATACAGGGCCAGGATTCCATCTGAGGAAGAATCCAGGAGAAGTCACACCTGGTGGAAGCAAGAAAGACTCTATGGAGGATTCTACATCAGCAATTTGAAATGTTAGTTAAGGAAATGCAGTTAGGGCAGGGTCAAGATTCTAGGTGAAAGAAAATGTCAATCTCTAAAAGTAGAAGTTTTTAGCTCTCATCATGTTCATTAGCAGGTACTTCTTTTCTATTTTCCCTGTTGCTACCACATAACAGACAAATAACACAACCCCAAAGTGACCATGAGTCTCTGGAAAAAGTGAAGGGTGAACTGAGAGTGTCACTGAACACAACCCTCCATTGGTTGACAATGTAGAGCTGGCAATGCAAATTGGAAACCACGAAATGTGAAAGCCAAACTCCTAGGTCTTCAGGGAGGTCTCTCAAGTTCCTCAGCTAGGAGGGCTTTTGGTCAGTCCAGACTAAGTTGAAGTTCTCTTTTCACATTAGTGATTCATCTTAAAAAAAAAAAAAAAAGTGAAGTTACTGAATAAAAGTGAAATTGGGCTTTCAAGTGCCTCCAGACATTTTGGAGTCCTGCCTTCTGTGGGCGCCTTGCTGCGTGGGTGTTTCTTCTTCTCTGTGTGATTTCACCTCCAAGCAGGGGTTCTGCAGCAGAGTATTCTCAGGCGGCAATAAAGCCTTTAAGGAGAACCACAGGGAGCCCTTCTGGACATGGGCTGAAGGAGGAGACTTGATCAATTAATTAACCAACAATATTTGTTGAGCACTTACTCTGTGAGTCTAGGCCTCTGCTGAGTACATTTATGAGCAAGTAGATTTTTTAGAATCTAAAGGCGATAATGTGGTTAAGTTTGTCTTCTTCTTATACTGACCTATCTCAGAAACAAAGGTAGTTGCACTTTTCAACCCAGTCAGAAACGGGTGTCCTTCTGTGTCACACAGGTGAAGAGTTCTGCCCTGACTTTGAACATGGAGGCTGCCATTGCCACTGTGCTGAGGGGAAGGCTGGTTTGAAGGGTGACAGGTTTATTTATTTATTTTTATTGGTTGTTCAAAACATAACAAAGCTCTTGACATATCATATTTCATACATTAGATTCAAGTGGGTTATGAACTCCCATTTTTACCCCAAATACAGATTGCAGAATCACATCGGTTACACATCCACATTTTTACATAATGCCATATTAGTAACTGTTGTATTCTGCTGCCTTTCCTATCCTCTACTATCCCCCCTCCCCTCCCCTCCCATCTTTTCTCTCTACCCCATCTGATGTAATTTAATTCTCTGTCTTGTTTTTTTTTTCCCATTCCCCTCACAACCTCTTATATGTAATTTTGTATAACAATGAGGGTCTCCTTCCATTTCCATGCAATTTCCCTTTTCTCTCCCTTTCCCTCCCACCTCATGTCTCTGTTTAATGTTAATCTTTTCCTCATGCTCTTCCTCCCTGCTCTGTTCTTAGTTGCTCTCCTTATATCAAAGAAGACATTTGGCATTTGTTTTTTAGGGATTGGCTAGCTTCACTTAGCATAATCTGCTCTAATGCCATCCATTTCCCTGCAAATTCCATGATTTTGGGTGACAGGTTTATTCCGAGTACTTCACTGGGAAGAGATAAGGCATGGAAATGAGGGAGGAGTCATGATAGAAAAGCAGAACGTGACTGCCTTCAGTTTGGACACTCAGTTTAACACTGCAAAAAGCTGTTCCAAAAGCCATCATGATTCTAGATAGAGCCAGAAAGAGTTGTTTTATTTTTTATTTTTGTGTCTTCCTGAGTTACTTTCTTTTAACCTATAAACACAGGAGTCTACAAACAAATGCACAATATTTCCATCTGAACACAAGCCAAGTACAGGGCACCCTGCCTTGCATGGCAAACAATTCCAATGAGTCTGGGGAATCCAAAAACCCTGCTCACACAGTTATGGGCCTGGATCTTCCATGATGGTGCAGCCTCATGTCTCTTTGAAGAATGAAACTCCTTAATGACCTTTGGATTCAGAACCAGTAACTCTCTTAAACCGTATCTCAGAGAGACAGCCGACTTCTTTCCAGTTTTAAAAAGAGCTGAAGGGTGCCAAGTCTTGATCAAGCTGGCAGCTCCTGGTGTCTTTGGACTCTTCCACCTCCATAATTACTGACAAAAGCTGAGAGTTTAGGCCCTGGTCTGGTATGAGGGGAGGAAGGAGTCTTTGTGACAGAGAAGGAAAAGGGGACAGGTGGTCAGATGGAACGAGAAGGCCCCCAGCCAGTTCTTTGAGAGAAGGGAATGCATTTGATGTACTCTAATGGTACCTCTGACTGAGGGGCCATATGGAGCCCTGGATCCTGCATGTATCCATCTTCCTAGTTTGGACTACCTTTTCCTGCAAAATCATAGTGTCAATTGGGTCAAGCAGTTGCCTCTGATAGTTCCTGCTGCTCTACTCAGAAGGGAAAAGTTAAAAATATAAGGGGTACCTTGGCATCTGATCCTAGTTCCTCTTTCATAGTTAGAGATTCATCAAATTTTAAGCATCAAATTTTAAAGTCTTTTAGGAATGTATTATTTTAAATACCTGCAACTTAGAAATAGTCAAGCTTAAACTTTTAAAGCCATGGGCAGAAATTGATAGGAAAAAAAAAAATATCTGGTTGCAGACGTACCCGAGAATTTCTACAAATCCCCGTCACTCCACATGACAGTGCCCCCTCCTGATTTACACAGCTGATTCAACTGGGCTTCAAAGGAATCTGAATTTATAACCCCAACATAGGTACTGGCCCTTTTAAGTGGCTTTTTAGTGGAAAGATTTCTAAAAGGTATTGTGCTTTTCTGCTTCCTTGAAGCAATATGCAATGAACATAATTTTCTTTCTTCTCATATGCTTTAGTCATAACCACCAATTCACAGTTAGGTAGTATGAACAAAGAGCTGATTGAAACTGACCTGATACGGCCTAGGTAGTTCTGAAAATGTTCCTAAAACCATGCTGACCTTTTCCTTGATTGCCTGATGCTTACAAGGGCCAAGTGATGCTAGAGCAGGACTTCCTGGATAGAGTAGTGTGGTTGCTCCTCATAACTGATGAGTGAATCAAGAGCTGAAGCTTGCTCTACCCTGGGATGTTACCATCTGTGTCACTCCCATAATCCTGGTCTTGGGTGCCCATTAGGAGTGTTGGGGGAACTTCTGCCTGGTGAACCCAGAGGACCAAGGCTATGCAGAGCCTCATAAAACTCAACATCTCTTCCTCCATTATGTGGCTTTCTGGGCCTTTGTGATTTAATGACTTGTAGTCTCTGACCCCTATTATGGAATTTTCCAGTGGTTCAAGTGACTGGAACATTTTGATGGTGTGAGTGCCTTCCCCAATTGCTTCTGGCAGAATTTTTTTGCCTTTCTGTGGAAACCCTTGAAACTCCTTGCCCCTTTGCTAATACTTTTTTCACAATGCCACATAGATTTGTAGTTTGTGCATGTCATATTCTCAACTAGATTGTTAATTTCTTAAAAACTACACTATCTTGATTTACATTTGCAGTTCTACCATGGTGCTGGGCACATGAAGGATTGGGAGATTTTTTTGTATTGAAAGAGGTGTATATTCCTGGAAATGGAGATATAGGTATTGTTATTTGTGTACCTCATGTGATAGTGTGTAAAAGAGAACCTTCTACATAGTAGCATATAATTAGGGGGTTCTCTAAAGAAATAGACTCAATAGGATGTACACTTGCTATATAAGATAATCAGGGCAGGCTGCTGACAGGCTGGAAATTTAGGAGTTGATGTTGCAGGCTTGAGTCTGAATTCCACAAGGCAAGAGGCTGGGGACTCAGGCAGGGTTTCTAACAGTCCGGGAAGTTTTACTTAGAGTCTTAAGTGAGACTTCCTACTTTTCTAGGAGCCCTCAATTCTTTCTCTTCAGGCCTTCAACCATTTGAACAAAGCCTACCCACGCTGTGGAGAATAATCCACTTTACTCAGAGACTATTGATGTAAATACTAATTACATCTAAAAAATACCTCTGCACAACATCTAAACTACATTTGACCACATGACTGGTGCTATAACCTATCTAAGTTGATGTGTAACATTAGCAATCATGGATTGAATATCTATTTAATATGTGTTTAATAAAGAAATTTATGTTCCATATTAACATGTGTGTAATATATATATATTTTTTACCACACGATTTTTTTTTTAATTTTTTGAATTTTTTTAGTCATATATGACAGCAGAATGTATTTTGACATATAATGCATACATGGAATGTACATACATCAATCATAATGTAATATTTTTTTATACTTAATTGTTTTATAAGTTGTCCTTCTTAACTCTTTAAAAGTCTTGACATGATTAGAACTATTCTAAAGCAGGAGCATGAGAAACCTTTAGAAAATAGTAGAAGTAGATTATATTGGCTGCAAAAAAATCTCTATTAATATTATAATGGGAGTCATGGCCACTACATCTCTCTCTCCCCAGGGTTCTTCTCACCTACCTATTTATCCTTAAAACTTTAAAGAAATTTTGGGCTATATCTAAGCTGGTATTCTATATCTGTTGTCTTTGCCATTTTTTGCTATTTTATTCCTGTTTCCTATTGGAAGCAAACAGTAATTTGGAGAAGTCAGTTGAGAAAATTCCCCAGAATACAGAGAAAAGGATAGTGGAAAAATTTTCAATTTCTGCCTCTTATGTAGACTCTATTTTTAACTATCACATTTTGGGTCTTGCATATTTTAGAAGTACATTCTTTCTATCTCCCCTTTCAGCCATGATCTTGGCTCATAGTATGCTAACCTATGAAGTATAGTATTCTATGCTTTGTTTCATGAAAGACAAGCAAATATTTTCTTGTAGAAAAATTCTGGAGGTATGATCTGCGTCTTTTGAAACATACCTAAGGATTTCTCACAGCCACCAGAATTTTCCCTTTTACTCTTTTCTAGGTATAGGAGGGTCTATCTAGGTGAGACATTTGCTACTTGATTGAAGGGGGTGTCAGAAAGTGATTTGGGTGCAGGTGACCTCTGACTAGGATGGAGAGACAAGGGAGTCTGATGTGCTCATTCCTGAGACTCTGTATGGAGCCCTGGCATCTCTGACTGAGCTGGAGAATGAGGAGGAGGACAAAGTGTGACCTGGTGGATTCTCACAGCCAATGCCCTTTTGCGTACATTGCCTCCAAACTCTCTGAATCCTCCCTTGTTTAAAATATCTTTCTGCAGAAGACTCTATATCCCCAAGTACTGTCACTTATCTGCTCAGACCCCTTATTGTAAAAGTGGTGCCCAGGCAGGGGCTGCTGGGTTGGCAGTGTTCTGGAAGCTCTGCAGGCAGCTCCAGTGCAGTGAGGGTGTTGTACCTGGTGAGGGTACTTTTCTTAGTCAATGCATTATGGGTTTGGATTGGGAGCAGACTTAATCAAAGTTCTTTTCTATCTTTTTCAAGATCCCCCATATAGTTTGAATTCTGAGGATAGTGTGTGTGTATCTAAAAGTGGGTTTTCAACTTATTCCCACTTACATTTGCAGTTAGTGGAAACTTCTAGATTATGGCTTAAGATTACCTGTCATATTTGGGTTCCAGGGTTGTTGTCAATTTTTGTTCTTTTTGTGATTCTTCTTGATGACTTTTATCAAAATTTGGGGGTGGACTGTCACGAGCAGTGCTCCATGCCATGTCTTGGTACTGAAGTTCTCTGTCTTCTGCTTTGGAAAGGGAGCTAGTGAGAGCAGAACAAAACTCTGGTTTATTTCTTTTATTTTCCTCTCTAAAGGCTTTTGTTAAAATTGTGTCATTTACCAGAAAAAACAGTCATTTCCCTCTGACCTCCTCTCATTTGCTGTTTTGAATGTGAATTTGTGTCCTCATTTTCAGTTCTGAGCAGCAATCTCATGGTAATTCTGAGTTTGTGTTAACACGTGGCCACTGTACTGCTCAGCAGCTGATGTGGAATCAAAAGGTTAAGGGTGGCATCCTCTCACAATTGCCATTAGTTCTCTTTTTGTCAGTAGATTGGAGCAGTGACCATTTCACTTTTTTTTTTCTGGCTCCATTCTAGCACATATTGGCAAAAAAGCTCTAGGTCAATAATGTAGAATAGAAGCTCCTTATAGTCACTCTCTTCACTGGTAGTTTTCCCCACCTCTGGAGATTTCTCCCATACTACTTTGTATTCCTGGGGTCTCAGTGGTCCTGATTACTCTTCTCAAAACTGTCCTGGAAACTGATTTCTATAGCATCACTCCCCCTCTAGGGGAAGAGGAGAAAAACGAAGATAATGGAGAAGAGACAAAAGGAAAATAAAAAAATAAATTAGAAAGATGTGCTTACTTTTTTTTTTTTCCTTTTCCTTTTTGTGGCACTGTGGATTAAACCCAGGGGAGCTTTACCACTGAGCTACATCCCCAACCCTTCTCACTTTTTAGTTAGAGACAGGGTCTCACTAAGTTGCCAAGGCTGGCCTCAAACTTGTGATCCTCCTGTCTCAGCCTTCCAAGTCACTGGGATTACAGTTTATACATTTCCCAGTTTATATATCACTTTTTTTTTTTTTTTAGTTACTGGAGATTGAACTCAGGGGCACTTGACCACTGAGCCATATATCCCCAGCCCTATTTTTGTATTTTATTTAGAGACAGGATTTCACTGAGTTGCTTAGTGCCTCACTAAATTGCTGAGGCTGGCTTTGAACTTGTGCCTCTGCCTCCTGAGCTGCTGTGATTACATGCTGCATCACAGCGCCTGTCCTCTATACTTTTATACAGAATTTTTCCTTAGTGACAGAGTAAGCTGGTGCCTTAAAAAAAAAGTCATCCCTGTTTCTAACCATGGATAAGTGAAGGCTGTAAATTACACTGTAACTAGAGCACCAATAAGGCTTGAGGAATAAGACTGAAAACCATTTTGACAGAAAGTCAACTGCATCATTTTAAAGTGAGCACAGCTCCAAGCAACCACAGATATTTAACAATTAATAGTGGGTGGATAAAACACCCTCACTGCTCTGCCCCAATATGACCTGGATACTTACAAACAGAGATGGAAATCATTCGGGGGACTTAGAAATTTTGGTCTTTGACCTACAGGTCTATAATGTATCAACCAAACTTTTACATGGTGATGCATTTGTTTGTATAATACAGAGAGAGGTCGGCAGGGGGTGGGGGGGACCATCCCTTCCAGCTACTTAGAATGTCAAAGGTCAAATTCTGTACTATGATGAGCAGTTATCAGTACTCCTAGCCATCCTGTCAATAGATTCTAGCCTCCTTCTATTTCCTTAAAGCAACCTATAGTTTTTTTTCTGGCCACACACTGTTATTCAATTTCAACCTTCTTGCTTTTGCATCTATAGGTTTGGTCAATTATTGCAATAGCTTTTTGGTCTAAGAAAAGCCATTTAAATTTTTTCAAGATTTCCTCAGACAGGTAGTGATTAGAATATATTGTCAACTCCCTTAGTTTTTTCTTTCTTTTTTTTTTTTTTTTTGTCACATAGCTCACCTGCCAACTTGTTCTTGTTAATTCAGCTCTTCTGGCTCATGCTTGTTTCTACACTTAGTTGTGGGAAGATGAGGTGACTGAGACGGGATAGGAGATAGCAGCGGTAGCTGAAGCAAGATGAAAATGAACGATATTTTCAAATCCTAAGCAGGGCGGCAGAGGCTAATAATTACATTAAAAAGGCCCTCTGTAGGTAGGTGCAAATAGGCTAGTCTAAACAAGTGCCGCTGTTTTAATATGGGCTGTTGGAGAGATGTCATTACCTGACGAGACTGCCACCTTTCACCTCTAGCCATTGTGATCCGTTAGGTCTCACTAACAGGGAGAGCGAGGAACTTGTTTGCAGGGGATTTGTTGTCTCACGCTCAGAGGCAGCTGAGAGACTTGCCAAATGACAGGAAGACGCTTACATTCACAAGGTGTGATTGCCTAAGTGTTTGTCTGTGTCTAATTAGTTTGCCTTTGCTGGTTGGTAGCTCCGCAGCCAGGAGGCAGATTGACTCTGCAGGCTGTAAGCAAAGAGGGTTGATTGGTGTTGTTATCATTTGTTTATTTAACCCTCCCTCAAACCAGGCACTCTTCTCTAAAGGACAGCCTTTTCTGCTGCCTCTTAAAAAGGTATTAAAAAGAAATGAGAATAAAAAAAGAGGAAAGAAAGAAAGAAAGAAAACAGCTCCTAGGGAGTCTGTTACTCTGTCCCCATGTCATATGCCTGTAACATGTTATTTGGCTGGGCATGGGTGCTCTTTGTTCAAAAGGACATGCAGAAGGTTTTGCTTGGCATTGATGGAGCCGATGCTCAAATCTTTCAGATAAAGGAGAAGATTAATTTGAGACTGATGCTGGTTTCTCCCCCTTCAGTTTTATAAACAAATGCAGAAGGAAATGCAGCATCCTGGGTCCCTGCCAGAGCTGCCACCCGGAGCCATGCACACCCGCAGGAAGATGTGGTAATTTAAAGGGAGGATTGGTTTTGGGTCTGGTTGGTCACCTTCCTGATGTGTGCTGGTGGGTCTGCCATAGGAACTACATAGCCATTCTCTGGCCCTGGATCTTTGAGGCTTGGGACCCCTTTTAGACAAGGCCCCAGTGAAGCCATGCTTCCTTTCTCTCCCCTCCTGCACTTGTCCTTGGAGCTACCTCAGATGCAGGCTAGTGCTCAGGGGCCATTACTTTAGGTAGATTTTTACAAGTAATCACGTTACTTGTACACATAACATCAGTATATACCCTCAGATCTTTGTTTAGCTAGCAAGAAATGATACAAGAATCATTATTTTTATTTTATGTGTTTACTTTTTCCAATATGTGTCAGCTCTTCATTAGGGTATTCTGCCTTATTAACTTAATGTGGTCAGCAGCACTAAGCGGGACCTGAATATACAGAGGTATAATATAATATAAGCGGGTCCTGAATGAATGAACAGACTTATGTGAACCAACTATAATGTTCATTCATGTTTGATTTTTAAATTCATTTTTTTCAAAAGTTGCTTGTTACCCATTTAAGGACGTGGCCTGGATCCTGCCCACAAGGCCAGATTATAATAATAGTTAAGTTTTATTTAGTGTCTGCTATGTAGGCACTTTAGTTACCAGGTATGCCATCTAATTTAGTCCTCACAATAACCAAGTGCTATCATTTCTGTGTTATAGATGAGTAAACTAGGTCTCTGTAAATCTAAGTAACCTGTCCAAAGTCATGTACCTGCTCAAGACTTGAACATTGTCCTGACTGCCTTGGAAATCTATGTCTGTAACTAGGAAGTGTGCCCCTGAGGACCTGTGCATGCACTGAGAGCCCAACAACTCAGCCACAAAGGAAGTTAAGACCAAAGCTCAAATAGAATATATCATGTATCCCAACAAAGGGAAGAGCCAAGGTTGTTAGAGCTGTAAAAGGGCAAGCTCAGGAATGAAGCTCATGATTCAGAGCATGAGGACAGTTTTGCAAAATGTATTTATACCACTGTGGGCTCTGAGCTTCTCTGTGGAGTCTTAGATATCAAATCATAGCAGTCTTTTTTTTTTTTTGTCCTGGGGATTGAACCTAGGAGAGCTTTACCACTGAGCTACCTCCCCAGGCCTTTTAAAAAAAAATTTTTTTTTTTTTTTTGAGATAGGGTCTCACTAAGTTGTTTAGGGTCTTGCTAAGTTGCTGAGGTTGGCACACTTCTTATGTGAAAATCCTAACTCCAATGTGAGGTGTAGGGAGGTGGGGGCCTTGGGGAGGTAATTAGTTTACAAGGTAGAGCCCTCATGAATGGGATTAGTGCCCTTATTGCAAGAGACTCCCCCAAATTCTTATGTCTTCATCCTGCTATATGAGGATACAATGAGAGGTCAGTAGTCAACCTGGAAGAACTCAACCATGGTGGCACCCTGATCTCAGATTTCCAGGCCTGAGAACAGTTGTTTATAAAATACTCAGTCTATAGGACTTTGTCACAGCAGTCTGCACAGGCTAAAATATCTGCTTAGGTTCTGAGTTTGCAAATGCCAGGCTCATGCTGGCTACTTCTCTTGTGAATTCTGTAGGTTAAAATTTTGTAATTTGCGTGTGTTGGGGAGGGGGAAGCCTCAGCATAGTAGAATTCATTGCTTCATGTTTTATTTTACTGCTCTATGTAAGCATATTTTGTGCCCTGCCTGTTTCCTTCCAGAACAGAAATCATGGCAGCTAAGAATGAGCTGGCTTTTGTGGGAGCTGGCATCTTAGGAACCACACCCTACTTTCCCACCTTCCCACTGGGTATGGGTACCACACGCCACTAACAGCTGGTAATCAACCTTGTATTTTGTGAAAGACTTATGCATGTGGCTTAAATATTGCTTTTAGTTTCTTACCACTGGAGACTTTGTGGATCCCTGGAGTGTATCTTTCAAGGTTCAATTTCCATTCACCTTTTCTCAAGAAAAAAAAAAACACCAAAAAACCAAAAAACAGATTGAATTGGCTCCTTCTGGCTTATCCCCAGGTCTTTCCTACCCAGAATTCTGCAGAGGCTTTGAAAAGCACTGCCTTTCCCAAATGAATGGATTCTACAATCCAGGATGGAGGAGATGTTGCTAGCATTGACTCAGCACTGCCTGCCTCTTATCTTTCAGGGTTTTAAATTCCTCTCCAGCTAAGCCAGGATGATCATGCCGACCTCCCCTCCTGGAGGTGCCATAGGGATGGTAAATAATTGCAGAACACCTGGAAAACACCAAGTGCTGCCCAAGAGTGCAATAATGACCCTACATCATGCCCCTGCAGCTGCCCCTGCATCGGCCTCCACACACTAAAGGAAAGCACAGTAAATCACACCCATCAGGGACACAGCAAGGAGTTCATGTTACTCCAGCATTCTTTCTGGTGCGTTGGGGTGAAGTCTTTCCACAGACAGGAAGGAGGTATTGCCTTCTAAAAATAATCAGAGAGCACACAAACATGCATAGAAAAATAACTGCCATTTAATGTATAAAGAACCTAACTCAAGTTCAAGAATACTTCTTGTCTGCTCAACAGATTTCATTAAAGAAATATATCTAGGAGAAAAAGCATATCTCGTTTCTGTTTGATAAAGGAACGGGGCGGGGCGTGGATAAGAGCAGGAGCTCAAAGACAGTCCTCAATGGTGTGCTACCCATCCCCCCATCAACAATTTGTTACTTGGTTAATTTCTTCTTATTTTTTTTAACATTTATTTTATTTTAGTTTATCATCAAGCCTTTTAACTTTTTCTATATTTTTGTTGGTGAATTATAGTTGTATACAATGGTGGGATTTGTTGTCACATATCCTACACGAATACAACCCTAACAATATAATTTGATGAATATCATTCCTCTATATTTTCCTTTTCCCTCTGTATTTTCCACATATGACCTTTGACCTCTGAGATTGGCTTATTTCACTTAATATATGGTCTCAAGTTTATCCACTTTCCTGCAAATAACATAATTTCATTTTTCTTTATGGCTGAATAAAACTCTGTCTTGTATATATACCACATTTTCTTTATCCATTCATCTGTTGATGGACACCAATTTTCATTATACAGTATGGCTATTATGACTTGTGCTGCTATAAACATGCATATATTCCACATGCTGTATATCCTATATAGTGTGTGTGTGTGTGTGCGTGTGTGTGTGTGTGTGTGTGTATATATATGTATATATATATATATATATATATATATATATATATATATATATCTCCTATATATACTATAGGGATACATGCATGCATATATGTTGACTTTAATTCTTTAGGATGGATACCAAGAAGTGGTATAGCTGGGTTATATGGTGGTTCCATTCCTGGTCTTTTGAGGAAACTCCACACTGATTTCCATAGTGGTTGTACTAACTTACAATCTCACCAACAGTGTGAAAGTGCTCCTTTTTCTCCACATCCTCTCCAAAACTTATTGTTTATATTCTTGATAGCTGCCATTCAAAAAAAAAAATCTCAGGGTAGTTTTGATTTGCATTTCCATAATTGTTAAGGATGTTGAACATTTTTTCATATATTTGTTGGTTATTTATATTTCTTTTTTTGAGAAGTGTCTGCTTAGTTCATTTGCCCATTTATTAATTGGAGTTTTTCCTTTGTTTTTTGAATTTATATATTCTGTATATTAATCCTCTGTTGGAAGCATAGCTAGCAAATATTTTCTACCATTCTGTAGGTTCCCTCTTCAGATTCTTACTTGTTTCCATTTCTGGGTAGAAGCTTTTTAATTCAATGCCATCACATTTATTAATTTTTGGCATCATTTCCTGAGATTTATAGAGAAAGTGGTTGCCTGTGCCTATATGCTGGAGCATTGACCCTATGTTTTGTTCTAGGAGTTGCACAGTTTCTGGTCTAAATCTTAGATCTTTAATCCATTTTGAGTTGATTTTGTGGTTAATTTCTTTGATGTGATTTTCACTTTAAAACATTTAATCAGCATCTGTGATGTGCCTAATCTTGGACTAGATCCAGGGACTCCAGTATAAATACAGCACAGTTCTGCTGTTGAAGAACTCTTGATTAAATGGGGCAGACAGACATGGAGAGAAAAAGCAGAAACCAATAGCCATTTTGGTGTTGTGGGGAGATTTCCTTCTGACTACGGTTAAGTTGGAACTGAGTATATGGATTTTGAGGTTCAAATTTTCCTTCCTGGATCCCAAACTAGTATGCTGGGCTTGTGGTGAATTCCTAATATGACTCTGATACACAGAGAGGTGAAATTTCCTAACTTCACACTATGATGGCTTTTAAGAAACTGGCTGAACTGCTGGGCACATGAGCACTGGCGATGGACTCCAACATGGTTCTGAGTATTCAAAATATGTTTATTATTGGCAAGGCCGTTTTTAATGTGTGGGGTCCCACTGAGGGCTCTGAAGGCCTGAAGAGTGGAAAAGAAGATTAGGAAAATAAGAAAAGGATTGAGTGGGAGTTGGGAATCAAACTGGAGAAACAGAGGTGGGATATGTAATTTGAAGATGAAGGTAGCCATGCCCCGAGCCTTTACTGTGTAAGGTCTCCTGTGATGGAAGTAGCTTCTTGCTAAGGAAAGTGGGCATATCTTTATAGAGTGGTGGGAGAAGACCCTTCCCTCCTCACACAAAGTACAGGATACTGGTCAGGTTCTCTCCTGATCCTTCTGAGGTATACCAGGGTATGATACTGAGATCCCTCCCTATTCCGATCTGAATTTCCAGATGCCTGATATAAATACAGATTCCCAAGTCCCCTCATTCTGAATCCAAAGATTAAGTTTTTGGGAGACAGAGACCTGTGAATCTGTATTTTAATGCGTGAAAGCTGATTCTAATACTTATTAGTAAGTTTGAGAACTACTGATATAACTTCTTTTGGGATATCCAGTTGGTTCCACGTCATGATTTGTACCTAAACATCTTGTATGCATCCGATGAGACAATGCGTAAAGAAGCATTTTTTAGACAGAAAATACAATGCAAATATTAGGTAATCACCATTAGCTATTTAATAAAATTTTGTAATTAAATCATGAGATGTTAGCTATCCAAGGCAAAAATCCTTATAAATACCAAAATGTCATGGTGATAAAATTGTTAAGATTTTGGTTGTATTTAAAGGTGATTTTGGTGGACTTGTTAGGGACTTCTTTCCATCATAGCCATTGTTCTTTTCTACCAGTAAACAATCCTAGGATTTTTGCAGAGAATATCCATCCCTTTTCTAATTTCCTGTGGGGTATACTGCATTGTGGAAATGACTCAGCTTGTAGGGTCAGATCCCCCTGGGTTTACATCCTAGCTCTTCCCACAAACTCTGGGATTTAGACATGGAATTTCCCTCTCTGTCCTTCAGTTTTCTCATCTGTGAAATGAAGACTCTCATGCCTACTTCCTAAGGCTGTTGGGGGGTGTCAAATCCAGCTGACAGTCTGGCTCAGTTGCTTAACAAATGGTCATTATTACCAGTTCTTTAAGTTATATCATTTCCTTAAGTTTGATAACATGGTGGCAGGCTACTGTTTCATAATCTTGTCACAGCTCCACTATGCAAAGCTCCCTAATCTCAGCTTCACTAATTTGCCACGTGAAATAACTGTGATGAGACAAATTGTATTTATATCATAAGATCACTTAGAGCATTGGAGCTTCTGTGGTTGCCTGTTTCTATGCTGTTTTCCGTGCATACTAATTGGTGAGGCCTCCTTAGGTGACCAAGTCAAAAGCCTGGGCCCATGGTTGCTGTTCCTGCAATTTTTTTTAATAGTTGTAGATGGACATCATGCCTTTATATGTTTAGTGTTTTTTGTTTTAATATGGTGCTAAGGATCAAACCCAGTGCCTCACACATGCTAGGTAAGAACTCTGACACTGAGCTACACCCCCAGAACCATGTTCCTACAATCTTAACATAAGCAAGAGACAGAGGAACAGCATGGCTGTGGAATTCAAAGGAAGTTATTACTTTGCCATCTTTCCCACTCTTTTAATGTTGTGATTGATTTTTGGTTCAGTGGGAAATGTAAATAGTAACCATGTAACACACACACACACGCACACACCTTGACCAAGAGCAGACAATTTATATTTTTCAATTTTTATGATGGGAGTTTATAAAATTTCATCTCTTTATGAGAATTGTTATAAAATCTAGGGAATTAACAAGAAAACTGGAGAAGACTTCTACTGATTATTGGAAAAATACCAGTTAAAGTGTACTTCTGGGTAAAATGAGTAATAAAAGTTGTCAAATCTAAAATTGGTTGACTGAAATTTATTCTTAGTTTTACAATAGAGCTTAATCAAAAGGTTATAGCTGTGAGGGCTTTCATGACAAAATATGTATATATTTAAGTTTCATTGGTTGCAGAATTACATCAGATCTAACTGATGTAAATGTAAATTTATTCAGTGGAAAAAAAAGCCCCACTACCATAATGCATTCATTTGCATGTGCAATGCCAGTTCAATCTTTCTCAGTTTTTTTTTTTTTTAAACTTTAACTCTCTCCTTCCAAATGCTGTCATTCAGGATAAAAATTGATAGTAACACAAACAGTCTAATTGAGATTTTAAGCTACATAAAATGATATAATTCAAGACTTCGACATGATATTCTTACAAAAGTGACATTTGCCATGTTATAAACCTGATGGGACCACACTTTTGATTATGGCAACACTTAAATTCTTTTCTTTGCCTAATGGAAGGATGGATTTTTCCTCATATCACATCTCCAGTTATATTCAAATTGCAGTAGTTGCTTTGAGGCTTGTCATTCCGTTCCATTTTTTGGAAAATTAAAATGATTCTGCAAAGGATTTGGGCCATTCGATATTTAGGAGAACAATAAATCAGAAGCCGGTGCCCCAAATCGCTCCAGGGCTGTGATTTCTAGGGCAGTGTGGGGCTGAGACTCTCTGGACTCCACATGCAGAGGGTACTCTGTACGTCTGCATGGGCTGCTTCACTTTCCAGGGTGAGCGCATTTCTGTGGAATCTTGTGACTGCTTTCCCTTTGTCAGACAGAGCATGGGGGTGGCATGGCAAGGGCTGAAGTTAGCCTGGGGAATTCTGTGGGCATCTTGGTAATGAGAAATCTTACACTCCCTAGGGAACAGCCACCCATGTCTCTGATGTTTCTTGATCTATCCTTGTTACAAAGTCTACTTTGGAGAGAGCTACAGAATAGGGTGTGGTGTAGGACAGAGTCTCCTTCTTTTAGGTCAGTTGTCTTGAGTCAGGTAAAGTAACACATTCAGATATTTCTTCTCCCACTCTTTTTTTCCAGACCCCAGTTTCAAGTGCCTGCTGTCTTCCTGGCTTCTGCCTGGAACTCTCCAGACTATTCCCTGCTTAACTGATGCACTTTCTTAAATTTAACATGAATGTTTCACCCTTTAGACACCTCCAGACTCAGACTGTGGGTCAGACAGAGTTGACCCAATTTACCCTCTTCATTGATTGGGCTCCCTGGAGAATCACTGTATTAGTAGTCAAAGATTTAAGGACATTTATAAAAGAAGGAAATAAACTAATGAATAAAAGTCCTGGGTTTGATTCAATACTTCCTCCCCCACCAAAAGAATTTGTCTGTTCTAGCTTGGCTATTAGAAGTTAAACCTGCCTAATTTAAGCACACTTGGAATGTTTTATAACAATGTTTGATCCTGGTTTTTGTTGTTCCTCTTTCAATATGCCTCAAGAGTTTTACTCAATGAAAGATGGCAACACGGCCTCAAAGCCTGGGTTAATGTCTATTTTCGCACCCTCATTTTACCCGGCCTGTTCTATCATAACATTTCACACTCTATCTGGAGAACTCCTTTTCTCCTCCAGTAGATTGCACATTTCCCAAAGTAAAGGTGCAGTGCATTTTCCTGGGAGTGTTTCTAGCCTTAGTCAGTAGCTAGAATTAGGAAGGCATGTCAATACTGATGGATGGATTGAATGAATGGATGAATGAGAGGCTGTAATAGTGATTAGGCTTTTAACTGCTATGCATTGAGAGTGGAATGTGGTTCCTCATAGCTTTTTCATCTGAGGCATGCTCAGGAAGTTACAGACACAAGATAAGGAGTTCAGTGGCTTTTACTGGAATCTAGGAAAGCCCTTGATACAACTCTCACTATCAGTGTTTGTTTATGTATGTATGTATGTATGTACGTACGTACCAGGGGTTGAGCCCAGAGGCTCTTAACTACTCAGCTATATCCTCAGCCCCTTTTATTTTTTGAGACAGGGTCTTGCTAAGTTGCTCAGGGCCTAGCTAAATTAATGAGGCTGGCTTTGAATTTGCAATTCTCCTGCCTCAGCCTCCAGAGCTGCTGGGATTACAGGTATATGAGACCAGCCCAGCATAATTAACCTTTAAATGCAGGGCATCTGCTGATGCAGTGGCACATGCCTGTAATTCCGGCAAGTCAGGAGGCTGAGGAAGAAGGATTGCAAATTTGAGGCCAGCCTCAGCAACTTAGTGAGACCCTGTCTTAAATAAAAAAATAAAAAGGGCTGGGGATATGGCTCAGTGGTAAAGTACAGGAAGGAAGGAAGGAAGGAAGGAAGGAAGGAAGGAAGGAAGGAAGGAAGGAAGGAAGGAAGGAAGGAAGGAAGGAAGGAAGGAAGGAAGGAAGGAAGGAAGGAAGGAAGGAAGGAAGGAAGGAAGGAAGGAAGGAAGGAAGGAAGGAAGGAAGGAAGGAAGGAAGGAAGGAAGGAAGGAAGGAAGGAAGGAAGGAAGGAAGGAAGGAAGGAAGGAAGGAAGGAAGGAAGGAAATGCAGGGCATCCATGGTTTAGGAGCCAGGACTCTCCAATCAATCAAGATTCCTACTGCATTCTCTTACCCACCTCAGCCGCCTTACAAAGTCAACTCCAATTCCACATCGCCAGGGATCTACAACAGATAGCCAGGGGGAAAGCTGGACCTGCAGAGGAACCTACCTTGAGAGTAATAGCGGGGCAAGGGATAGATTTCTGGTTGTGAGCAGCAGGGAGCTGCTAGGTGGTAGGGTGAAAGAGGCTGGCCTTGGTCGGCTCATGAAGGGTACCCTATCCTCCAGATATAAATCACCTTTCTGTGTCATGACATTGCCCATGAATGAAATGTGGTCCTATAAGTATCAGGTTAGCAACTCTGCTGGTGGGGAGGGGGTTGGTACAGAAGTTGGGGAGAGGGAATTTCCCTTCTTTGTGGACTGAGGAAGGAAAATGGAAGGCACAGGTGAGGTATTCTCTTCTTTTCACAGACAAAACCAGTCTGCCCAGCCTTTTGGATTTCTGTGGCCTTTAGGGGTGACTCCCTGACTGAGAGGTTTGACACTCCTACAATGAATGCCGTATTTTCTCATTCTTAAAACAGCTTAAATTATAAAGCCATTGAACAATAGCTTCTAAGGAAAAAATGCTTCTGTGGAAAACGTTCACATTAGTACTTGCTTGCTGACTTAAGGATCTTGCTGCCCCGCTTCTCTTTCCCCAGGGGGACTGGCAGATTTGGCAAAGTAAGCTGTGTCCTGGGAAATTTGGTAATGAACCAGGAAGATGAATGCACTGGGGAGTCTCTGCAGAGGCAAGCCTAGTCCTACTTTATGCAGCAGCAAAATTGACAAGGTGCTCAGGCATCAGAAAAGGAGCACATTACAGCACTTGTCCTTCAGTGTATCCTCTCTCCTTATTTACATATTTCCCATAAAAGGTACATCTTCAAGTTCAGCTCCTAAAAGCGTACATGCTAATTTTTCTACAGATCTATTATGTATGAATGAGAAGAGTCTATTCTCTTCTCAGTGTGTGGAGGATTTGTGCGTGTAACCCCCCATTAGTGTTAATGGCAGATCTATGCATAATTTCCCTAACTCCCAGAATCCAGGGCGCCTAACTAAGCCACATGCAATTACTTACACACACAGTGACAGGGAGCACATACCAGGGCTAAGAAAACCAGATTCTGGGGTTTTCATATGATAGTGGTCTCTGTTTACAAAAAGGATATGAAAGATGTGAATAGAAGAGATTTGCTTTTGTTAAAATCCCTATAAAACATTCTGTGACTTTTATTTGTTAGAATGTCTCCTTACTGAACAAAACTCTGAACTGGTAGGTCAGGGATTAGGAAGCTCTGTGGGGTATCAGGCCCAGAGAAGCGGCTTCATCTGTCAATTTTGTCATTGGTTTTTGAGTGATTGTATGAATAAATTAATGAACAAAATAAGTCTTGCTAATATGTTTGGTGTTCCTTGAGGTTTTGGTCCTTGGTGTCCTCAACCTTTGGAATGAAGAGTCCGTAGCTGCTACTATGTCACACGTGTACTTTAGATACCAAGAGTCACAGCTAACCTTCCCAACAACATTATTATCTCAGTTTAGAGACGAGTGGACTAAAGTTTGCAGAGCTTATGTTGCTTGTTTGAGGTCTCATACCCAGTAAGAAATAGAACTAGAATTTGAACTTGGATCTTTTAACTATAAGGTTTAAATTTTTTCTTTTACAACAGCTCTCTACTTTTGTTATAGAACCCATCCCCTCCTTCTTGACACACCCTCTAAAACAAATCCTTCTCCTAACCACACTCATTCATGCCCACAGCTATAGAGGTCTAAATATAAAAGTTTACTTTTATGGTTGGGTCAAGATGTTGCCATATCTCCCCCCCCCCCCCAATCTTATTTTAACAGAAAAACATATTCTAGAGAGGTGATGCATACCAGCACACTAAAGGCCACAGAACAGGTTGCACGGGATGTCATTGCATCACATTCCATAAATCTGGGTCCCCCAGTGAAATAGTGGCTGCTCCCTAGCAAGCTGCCCTTTGTAATGTTGCATCCCCTCTCTTTGCCCTTCACAAGGTTACTTCCCTTTAGTCTGCCCTTTGCAAAGTTATGTCCCCTCCCTTTGCCCAGCATTCTAAATTCTGAAAGCATCCCACCTAAATGATTAAGATGTTAAATGCTAAATAATCTATCTTTAGATCCACAGAACCCAGAACATCTGGTGACCTTCACATAACATTAGAGTGTTACACACTCCTCCTTAGTCTTTACTCCTGTGCATCAATGAACACAAAGCATGTAAATTGCTGTGAGATTTAATTTATGGAAAAGAAATATGTCCATCTAATAACTACAAGAATTAACTACAGGAGGTCAAGGTCTATTGCAATAGGGAAAAACAGGCGCTGCATGATGAAGAGCACAGCACACAGCCTTCCTGCCTGCTCCTCCTTTCCCTTCCTATAAAAGCCCTCTGTGCCTGAGTCACCCAAGATGGAACTTTAGGAACAAACATCCCCTCCATCTTCCAGGGTGTTGGCTCTTGAATAAAATGGTTTTCCTTCCCACCAATGTTTGTCTCCCGAGTACTGGCTTTTCAGCAGCAAGTGGCTAGACCTCTGTCCAGTAACACCAACTAATTCCTAATTTCTCTAAAGGACACAAAACTGTGAGTTCTGTTCAAAGAAACAGAAAAATTATTTTAAATTGGATAAAGTGCTGTTGTTTCTTATCCTTGTGTGTTATTGCTATTCCTGGCACACCAAAAGGATACTTCCCCCATTCCACCAAATGCAGCTTTAGTCCCATAGACAAGGACAAATCTACTTTGTCTGTGATGTAATTGTTACCTTAACTTTTTTGCTTGACCCAAGTTGATGTTTACATGATTTCAAGAGCCAAGGACTTTTTGATGCAACTTGTAGAGTTATCCGTGCATTAATTTTTCTTAATAGTTTGGTATTTCCACAGTCCACAAGATAAATTCTATAAGTAACTTTACATACTAATAATTCTATAATAAGTAACCTTACATACATAATAATTAGAATAACTAATAGATATTAAATTTTGACTTGTCTTCATTGACATATTACAACTGGACAGACTCATGCCCTCTGAGATGTGGCTCAGAGTTGTGAGAAAAATGACCCACACAGAACAAGTTCTGCTGTGCTATGGGAATTCACTGTGGTTGTATTTACAGGAGTTCAGATCTCTCAAGCTTTTCCCATTCTGCCACCAGAGCCTACCCCATATGCTTCAGACACTCAAACCTGAGTCTCTAAGCACAGACTCAGATGAAGTATTTGAGAACAGTTGGCAAATTATGAAATATCCAAAGGAAGCATACTTACTCGAATCTCCTTTTACTAAGATGATGAATTTTAGATGGGAATACAATACAATATTTAGAGACTGGCTGAGTGATAAGAAGGGAATATTTTATTTATAGATATGGAAGACAAAGGGAGGATAAGAATAAATGTCTCTGGAAACAATTTCTTTTTCCTCAAGAAAATTTTCCTTAATGCACAATTGTGATGAAAAAAAATCTCATGTAATGCCAGAGACTTAAAAAATATATAAAACCCTAATTTTTTTTTTTTTTTTTGCTAGCCATCTCCATGTCCTGTCTTTTACTTCAATTTCAGCCCATGTAAAATTGTTCTAGATTCCCTGGTTGGGGGAAGACTGTCCACTGTAGGATAAGCTGTGCCAGGGAGACTGCCAGAAACCTCTAGAGGTTTGCCCAAGTCAGCAGCTGGCAAGCACCTGAGCTGTGGCCTGTCAAAGTCAGTCCACTAGGTGGGAGGATCACTGACGGTCTTAACCTTCATGGTTACATGATTGAATAATGAATGAGTAGAAACGTTCTATGAAAAGCAATTCAAAACTTCAAGGTAATCACTTAGGTAAGATTAGGATTTTATTTGACAGTACAGGAAGAGTAAGAGAGAGCCAGAGATCCACAGTGAGACTGAGAGCAAGGGGGAGCGAGGGGTAAGGGGAGAGTCGGGGTAGAGGCCAGTGGTCAGTTTACACTCATTAAGAGCAGTATCAGCATACAAGGGGTGGGGGGAGCTATTACTTGATGTTGGCTTATTTATCGTAGTGTGTGGGAAGAAATGGAACTGTTGTGGCTTGAAAGGAAGGAGCATGTGTACAGGAAGGTGGGATCTGTGGGCCAGAATTTCTGACAGTAAATGATAATACTCTCAGTGTCTGGCCGCAGTGAGGCAGTGCACCTGTGCAACCGCGTGCTTGCTGCTTGCTGATGCAGGTCTGCTCAGGGGTGGTTGGCTCAATCAGTGCACATTGGGCATGAGGCTTTCAGATTCCCCAAGTTAATCAACTGGTGAATAGAAAGAGCCCTTCTCCACGCTTCTCTTGCTACCTGTGTGCTTCTACAGCCAAATGTTTGGACGTTTCTCACTGAATCATAGAAGGAATAAGGTGATAGGCTAGCTACTGTGCAACGCAGGCTGAACAGGCTGGGAAAGAAGTTGATGCAGAGTCACATGTAGTGTATGTATGTGTTTTGGGGAGTAATCCATCAAAGCATAGCCAAGAAAAATGAAGATTGCCTTTTAACTCTGCAAAATCCGCAACCTTAATGAATTTGTTCACTTTTTCTGTCACTGATATAGAAGTGTTCAATACTCTAACTGTAATTATAGATCTGTTTCTGTTTTCAGTCCTCTCAGTTGTCGCCACATACATTTTGAAGTTCTGTTATTAGGTACATATATATTTAAGATTATTTTGTTCTCTTGATGAATTGATCCCTTTATTATGGAATGTCCCATGTTATTTCTTTACTATGTCTGATACTAAAATATTTACTCCAGCTTTCTTCATTCTTTCCCTCTTTGGCTTCTTTTTTCCCCCCAATGTTCACATGGTATATCGTTTCCTATCATTTTCATTTTTAACCTATTTGTGTCTTTATATGGAAAGAAGTTTTCTTATTAACAGGATGTAGTTGAGTCTTTTTTATTGGTTCTTTTTAGTTATACATGACAGCAAAATCCATTTTGATATAATTATACAAGTATGGAGTATATCTGGTTCTAATTCAGATCCCCGTACCTCCCCTTCCCTTTCCTTCTCCTCACCCCATGCTCCCTTCCCTCTATTAATCTTCCTGTCATTTACCCATAGTCATTTTTTAAAAAATTAATTTCTTGTGGATGTACATGATGGGGAAATTCACTATGATATATTCACATATGTACAGAGGAAAGTTATGTTAGATTCATTTCACTGTCTTTCCTTTTCCCATCCGCCATCCTTGTCTTTATTCCCCTTCAGTTCTACTCCACTGAACTTCTATTCTACCCCCACCAACCTTTATTGTGGGTTAGTGTCCTCATATCAGAGAAAACATTTAACTTTTGGCTTTTGGGGGTTGGTTTATTTCGCTTAGAATGATGGTCTCCAGATCCATCCATTTATTGGCAAATGACATAAGTCATTTTTCTTCATAGTTGAGTAATACTACACTGTGTATATATACCAAATTTTAAAAATCCATTCATCTGTTGAAGGGCACATAAGTTGGTTCCATAGCTTAGCTATTGTGAATTGAGCTGCTGTAAACATTGAAGTGGCTGCATCACTGCACTTTGCTGATTTAAAATTCTTTAGGTATATACTAAAGAGGAGTGAGATAACTGGGTCAAATGATGGTTCCATTCCAACTTTTTTGAGGAATCTACATACATATTTCCAGAGTGGTTGCACAGATTTGCAGTCCCAACAACAACCTATGTGTATAGCCTTTTCCCCACATCCTCACCAATATTTATTGTTACTTGTATTCTTGATAATTGCCAGTGAGTCTTATTTTTAAATCCACTCTAATACTTTGTGACTTGAATTGCAGTTTTAGACATTTTTTTGGGGGAGGATAGTAACTGGGTATTGACCTATGGGTGCTCTTCCATTGAGCTATATCCCCAGAATTTTTTGAGATAGGGTCTCACTAACTTATCCAGACTGACCTTGCACTTGGGATCCTCCTGCCTCAGCCTCCCAAGTTTCTGGGATTGAATTATTGATATTGCCAGATGTAAGCCTATCGACTTGCTGTTTTGTATTTGTCTTGTCTTCTTTGTTCTTTTTCTCTTTCTTTTCCTGTCTTCTTTTGGATTGTGCATTTTTAAAAAACAAGTTCCACTTTATCCCCATTATTGCCATACACACTATACATCTTTACTTTTTTATTGTTCTGATATTTGTAACATACATTTTTTGGGGAGGAGTACTAGGGATTGAACCCAGGGTGCTTAACCACTGAGCAACATCCCTAGCCCATTTTATTTATTTATTTATGGGTTTCGCTATGTTGGTCAGGGCCTTGCTAAATTGCTGATCTTCCTGCCTCGGCCTCCTAAACCACTAGGATTACAGGTATGCACTAACACGCCCCTTCTGTAACATACATTTTAATTTAAAATAATGTACTTTAAATAACATGTCATTTCACATATAATTGATGAAATATAACACATATTTTGTTCTATCTATACATTTTGATTTCTTGTCTGTTATAGTAAACACAATATATTGTTATTATCTTCCCTTTGAACAGTTTTTATCTTTTAAAGATTTAAAAGTGGAAAAAATGTCTTTTAAAATTACCTACATGTTCACATTTACCCTAGTTAGCTCTCTTCTTTCTTTCATGTATGTTCAAATTTTCATTTGGTATCATTTATCTTCTTCCTGAAGATATTTAATATTTCTTTTAGTGCTAGTCTTCTGACAATGAATTTTCCCAGATATTATGTGTCTGAAAAAGTCTTTACTTTTACCTTCATTTTCTAAAAGTTATTTGCGCTGGATGTAAAATTATAGGTTGACAATCTTTCTTTCAGTACTTTAAAAATGTCAGTCTGTTGTCTTCTGCCTTAGTGCATTTCTGACAAGTAGTCAAATATTATCTTCTTTTGATGTTTATAATGTGTCTGTTTTTCCTCTGAATATTTGTAAGTTTTTTTTTCTTTATCACTGTTTTTGGACAGTATGATTATGTAGTGGCTTCATATGCTTTTCTTTATGATTATTAATTTGGATGTTGGTTGAGCTTCTTGGATCTGTAAGTTTAGAGTTATTGACTTTGGAGAAATTTTAGCCATTATATTTTCACTTTTTCTTTTTTTGGTCCATCACTCGCTTTCTGATATTTCAATTACTGTCTGTTACTTGATATACTCTATTTTTGGTATTCTCCCGTAGATCATTGGTGCTTTGTTCATTTTCAAAGTCTTTCTGTCTATGCTTTATTTTGGCTATTTCGTATCGCTATATCTTTAAGTTTATTGATTTCTTTTTCTTCCAGTGTCAAATATGCTATTAGTAACATCTAGTGAATTTCATTGGAGACATTTTAGTATTTATTGCTCAAAGAGTCCTTTTTAAAAATGTATCTTCCATGTGATTCTCATCACATCCTTGTGTTCCTTCATATTCCTGAACCTGTGGAACATATTTATATTACCCATTTTAATGTCACTGTTAGTTTTATCACTTATCATATTTGTGTATGCTCCTAGTGATTGTTTTTTCCCCCTCCAAATTGGTAATAACTTCCTGTTTATTTGCACATCTGGTAAATTTAGGTTAGGTGCTGAAAATTGTGAATTTTATTGCTGTTAGGTGTTGGCTTTGATTGTATTCCTTTAAATAGTTTTGGACTTGTTCTGGTGTACACTTAAGTGACTTGGGATTGATTGGATACTTTTGTGACTTGTTAGGACAGTATTTATTTTATGCAAAATTTAATTCAGCTATTATGGTTATTTTTTTTTGATGCCTTATTGGTCCACTTTTGTGGTAACCTAAAATGAGCTTTGGGAATTTTTTGGTCCTTCACTTTCCAGAAGAATTCTCCTGGGGCTTTGGGGAATTTACTCATGAATGTGTAGATCAGTCTTCAGCCAAAGACTTGAGGAGCTCTCTCTGCATATTATAGAGTTTTTCTCTGGCACTCTCTCTGCATCCCTCCCTGACCTTCTATTTCACAACTTCTAGGTGTTTTACCTTTCTGATCATCTGTATCTGTTTCCTCACCTAAGTGAGGCTGCGGTTTAGAGCCTGCCTACAGATGGTATGCTGCACAGACCTAAGGCTTAACTTGTTTGTTTCCATTTCCTTTGGGGAACATATCATATGCTGCCACTTTTCCCACCATAAAGAGCCCATAGTTTCATATGTTCTGTTTATTTTTCTAATTTTTGAATGCAGGAATCTCTGGTACTACGACTGGTCTGAAGTAACTGCTCTTGTGAGGTTTAAATGAAGTAATCAAACATACACTTGAGGCTTAAAAAATGGAAGCTATTATTTAATTTTCTTTTTTTTTTTCCAGAAAGTAGGACTTGGACCAAAGAATGGAAGGGGAATGGAGACCACAGTGTGGGTTGGATTTCAGATCTAATCTGATCCTTTGACTGGGTACCTTGTGCAGGACAAGGTATCCAGTTAGAAAGATCTTTATATCATACCTTTCCAGCAGTGGAAAGAGGCAGGAAATAGTAAGGTAATATTTGTTTTTAATCACAGAACATATTTACATGGGCTATAGAAAAAAAGCTTTCCTCTAAAGAAATGAGAGGAGGGTTAACCTCTGTATTTCCTCCAAAACTGCAGAATCTATGATATTTTTGAATAATGTCTCAGCCAAGTAGTGCTAGTTAGAGCTGAAGGAGAGGTCAGCTCTTCTGATTGCCAGGTTAGTGACATTTCTATGTTCAATTTTTAGAGTTGCCTCTAAAATATTAACTAAACTTCCCATGAAAATGGCTGTGAAAGAGATCAAAACTTAAAACATTGAATGGCTGAATGTTTGCTAAGTGTAGAACTTACAAAGATTTTCTTCTGAGTGTCTACTAAGACAATTTTTGTCTCTTTGTGTCAATATCTTACCCATGATGAAAATGACTCTATGGCCTAAAGATTTTTTTCCCCAAAAGTGCTTTGACAATACTCCAATGAGATGAAGTGAGTTTGTGGAAAACAAATCAGACCCTGAAGGTGCGTTTTCTTCTAAAAGTTATATAGGGTTGAAAGAAACAGGTAAAAAATCAGAGTAGAAGTGTGGGATATGTTTCCAAATATTGGCTGAATTTATTGACTCTCCAGCTTGCTTGAGCTGTCAGAGAAAACTCCCCAGGGCACATGACTGGCCTCCAGAATCATCCACTTAAGAAGGACTGATTCAGAAGCAACTTCTGAAAGTCAGTGGGTTCTAGAAACTTGCTCTTCACCATTAATCTCTAATTTGCTTAAGGCATATTTTGGAAAACTGGGATAAGAGGATGGGAATTTTAAAAGCCCCCACTCTGGATCTCAGAATCCAATTTTTTCAGCCTCTTGGCATTAAAAATGAGGAGACTGAGATCCTACAGTGTGACCCTGATCACAAGCCAGTTAGTTATGGGGAGAGCTAGAATATTGTCCCATTGAATAAATATTCAATAAATACTTGGTGTGTGCATTACATCTAGGACAGGACTCTATACCACATCACAACCTCCCTTCCTGAATTATAATAACATGAAAGAACTTAACAGGATTTATAACTTTTTAAAACACTATCTTGAAAAAAATAGCCTCTCAGAACCCATCACTGAGATATATTCAAGGAAAGTCAGCCGCTGCTGTGACAGGGAAGAGTTCAGAATCTGCAGAGAGTGGCTGTGTGCCAGCGTGTGATGTATTTCTACTGAGAGGGAGATTTCCATGTAAAAGTGGGACCAGAGGTCAGGGACCAAACGCAATGGTCAAATGTGAATTAAGAACAATTAATGAGTCTGGACATAAATTAATTGAGTTCTTACCCGATAAACAGTCAGGTCATACTGACACTTGAATTCAACATTGCAACAGCAGGAAAATCGAGGGCGTTGAATCAGTTATATTATTATTCAGAAGAGAAAGGATGCAGGTGTTGTCAAGTACAAACTCTTGTCAGATGCCTTTACCTGCTCAGATCTCCAGTTATTGTTCAAAGTTCAACTTTCACTGGATATGAATTGCACAATTATGTCAGCTTCTCAGGTTCAATCGAGACAACATCAGAGAAAAAGGAACCATGTTCAGTAGAAATAAGCGAGAGCTGTTTGCATTTCTGGAGTAGAGGAGAAATAACAACATGTGGATGTGGGACAAGACAAGGGATGCTACTAGAAGAATGGCCTTCTGATCTGCCGATATCAATGACATTTGGTCTCTTCTTTTATGCAAATTTTACAGAAATTCTAAGCAAGATGGACAGCAGGCTAAGGTACTCTATTAAGGTTCTCACTGTAGTTTCCAGGAAAAAGAAGTGCAAACTTTGTGAATCCCAGTCATACTTGGCTGAACTTGAAGCAGGGATTTCTTCTGTGTATGCATATAGTGATGTCAGGCAAATTAGGAGAATGTGCCTTGCATAAAAAAACACCTTCTTTGAGTGCAAAAATTAGGCAATAGTATTGCTTTGTTTGGGTTGTAGGCTAGTAGTGGGGCTCAGGTCTTGGAGACCAGAGTGTGGGTTGGATTTCAGATCTAATCTGATCCTTTGACTGGGTACCTTGTGCAGGGCAGTTTTATTTAATGGTTTGTTTTCGAATCTTATGATTACTAAATTTTCTTTTTCTTTTTCTTTTTTTTTTAGTTGTAGATGGACACAATACCTTTATTTTATTTATTTATTTTTATGTGGTGCTGGGGATCTAACCTAGTACTTCATATGCTTGAGGCAGGCGCTCTGCCACTGAGCCACAGTCCCAGCCCCTGAATTTTCTTCTGGTTAAATTGAGCTGTGATGGGCCTCTTCCCAGGCCTGGGGTTTGTTGCAGAGGTGCAAGTCAGCAGTAACCTAGGACATTAGGGAATGCTGGGGAGGGGTTTCTAAGACAATGTCCACAGGCAAAGGTGGGGCCAAGGCCCAGATAGTCCAAACAAATGCTAAATCCAAAGGGATTGGGCAGAAGAGCAAAAATGGAGTTTGATCAGAGACAGTAAGGTTGGGAAGGCACTTTCAGGATGAGGAGTGGGCCCTGGGCAATTCCCACCAGGGCAGGTCCTTGCCATGCTGAGCTGTGTGGGCAGGCGTCAGCAAGGACCATGGGTGGCGTTCTGGGGGAAGAAGGCAGCAACTATGGTGGCTGACTACTTGCTGGCTCTAGAATAACGCTGTGGGGGATCAGATCCTAACAGAGCCCAATTAAAATCTCCAAGTCACCCTTAACTTCTTTTTTCAATCACACCTCACATCCAACCCACCAGTAAATCCTACTGGCTCTTCTATCAAATTATATCCATACCATGACCACTTCTCCCACTGCTACTATTCTCTTCTGAGCCACTGAAATCACCTCCTAACTTATCTTTCTGCTTTTGACCTTGATTCTTTCAAACATTTCAACATCCCCCTCCCTGAGTTTATTCTCCTGGGAGCATCCTTTGTAAAGGATCTTGTAGTTTCTTTGTTAAGAACCTTCCTGCAGCTTTCCATCTCACTCAGAGTCAAACCCACAGTCTTTACAATGACTTTCAATACATATTGATCTGAATCCCTGAACCTCTTAGACCTCATCTCCCAACTCTCCCTAAAGGAAAATAGCAAACCAACAAACCACTTATTTCTTATATTCACACACTCTCAACACAGAACGCTTATATTTCTGGTCACCAAAATGTCTGTGGGGATCTGTCCCCACCAACAACCAATCAGTTCTCGAATGACACCAACTGGTTATCTTATAATCTAACTCAATTCTGACATTATCTACCTGGCATTAGTGTCAGGTCCCACAGGTCTAGGGTTCAATCCCACAAGACTGCCCCCACTTCAGATGCCAATCACAAGTCTCAGGTTGGGTTCTGTGCTTCTAAGAGACCTGCTAATCATGGTTCTCCTTCCTTGGGTTCAGTTAATTTGCTGGAGTGGCTCACAGGATTTAAGGAAACATTTTACTTACATTTACCCATTCATTATGCAAGAGATTACAAAGAATACTAATGGAAGAAGTACATTGAGCAAGGTGTTTGGGAAAGACACAGAGCTCTAGTGCCCTCTCTGGGTACTATAACCTTTAGCCACCCCTATGTTTTCAGTTATTTGGAAACTCCAAAACCAGTCCTTTTGGGGGCTTTTTATAGAAGCCTCATTATGAAGACATAATTAACCATTGGTGATCAACCCCAACCCTCTCATCATGTGACCAACAAACCCTGCCCCCAGGACCTATCCTAAGGCTATCCAGAGAGACCCCAGTCACCAGGTATCTTATTAACATACAAAAAGGCGGTTATCATTTAAGAGCTTCCAATGCTGTGCCTGGAAACTGGATGAGATCATATGTACATTTCACAATAGCACACTTACCTTGCTGCTTTTGTCACTATAGCTCTGTAGTATAGTTTGAAGTCCGATATTGTGATGGCTTCTGCTTTGCTCTTTTTGCTCAGAATTGCCTTGGCTATTCTGGGTCTCTTATTTTTCCAAATGAATTTTAGAATTGCTTTATCTAGCTCTGTGAAGGATGTCATTGGTATTTTGTTGGGGATTGTATTGGATCTGTATAACACTTTTGGTTGTATGGCCATTTTGACAATATTAATTCTGCCTATCTTAGAGCGTGGGAGGTCTCTCTATCTCCTAAGGTCTTCTTCAGTTTATTTCTTCAGCGTCCTATAGTTTTCATTACCTCCTTCATTAGATTAATTCCCAAGTATTTTACTTTTTAGGTTATTATGAATGGAATAGTTTTTCTAATTTCTTTTTCAGTGGACTTGTTATTCGAGTGTAGGAAAGTGATTGATTTATGTATGTATGTTGCTCTTGTATCCTGCCACTTTACTAAATAGGTTTATCAGTTCTGGAAGTCTTCTGGTGGAGTTTTTTGGGATCTTCTATAGGATAATGTCATCAGTAAACAGAGATTTATTTGAGCTCTTCTTTTCCTATTTCTATCCCTTTAATTTCTTTCTCTTGCCTGATTGTCCTGGCTAGAGTTTCAAAGACTATGTTGAATAGGAGTGATGAAAGTGGGCATCCTTGTCTTGTTCCTGATTTTAGAGAAAATGCTTTCAGTTTTTCTCTATTCAGAATAATGTTGGCTTTGGATTTGTCATATATAGCCTTTACTATGTTAAGATAAATTCCTTCTATCCCTAGTTTCCCTAGTGTTTTAAACATGAATGGCTCTGTACTTCATCAAATGCTTTTTCTGCATCTATGGAGATAATCATGTTATTCTTGTCTTTAACTCTATTTATGTGGTGAATTACATATATTGATTTCTGTATGTTGAACCAAACTTGCATCCCTGAGATGAATCACACTAAATCATGGTGCACTATCTTTGTAATGTGTTTTTGTATGTGGTCTGCCATTATTTTGTTAAGAATTTTTGCATCTATGTTAAACACATCTTTCAAGCCACACTGACTTCCTTGCTCATTCTTGAGTGAGCCAAACATACTTTTGCTGCAAAGTATTTGCATTTTTCTGATCTCTCTGTCGGGAATACCCCTCTCTTCTCAATTAATTTCTTCTTCTAATTTCTCTGGCCCCCTTCTCTCCCCTCTCCTGACCCCCTTTATATTCTTGTTAAAGATTGTTTTGGTTATTCACATGAATCACTCATTCATTATCTTGCTATATAAATATTAGAATCAGCTTATCAACCTCTATAAAAATGCCTGCTTGGGTTTTGGTTACAATAGTGTTTCATTTGTAGATCAACTTGGGGAGAATTGAAATCTGTATTAGTTTACTAGGGTTCTTATAACAAAATATCACAGACTGTGTGCCTTCAACAATGGAAGTTCATTTTCTCACTGTTCTAGAGCCTGAAGTCCAAGATCAAGGTGCCAGCAGGATTGCTTTCTTCTGAGGCCTCTTTCCTTGTGTTGCAGTGGCCTTCATCTAGCTGTGCCTCACAGGGTTGCCCCACAGTCTGCATGTGGTCTATGCATTAGTATATTCTGCTTTTAAGGACACCAGTCATGTTTGACTACGGCCTACCTATATGACTTGATTTTACCTTATTTACCTCTAAAGGACCTATTTCCAAATACAGTCCCATTATGAAGTACTGGAGATTAAAACTTCAACATATGAATTTGAGAGGCACAATTCACAATGCAGACCTCTTAACAATATTAAAGCTTTCAATCCTTTGGTAGGGCACTTGTCTAACATGCACTAAGTCCTGTGTTCAATTTTCAGCACCACAGAACAAAACAAAATAAATTTTCAATCCTTGAACAAGCTGTTATCTTTCTGTTTGCTTAAGTTGCCTTTGATTTCTCTCATTATTGTTTCAGTGTAATTTAGATGTAAATCCTTGAATTTAATATTTTTGGTAGTATTTTATTAATGCTGTTCTTAATAGTATTTTTCTCAAATTCAATTCTTAGCTACTGTATAGAAATTCAATTCATTTTTTAATTCTGTACTTGTAAAATGATAACACCTAAACTCATTCTCATAGTTCTTTTTTTTGGTATGTGGCTTCCTTAATAATTTTCTACATACATGCTAATATTATCTTTGAATAATAACCATCTTATATCTTTGTTTACAATAAGTTCTTCTGTTTTAATTTCATTATTTCTTGCCTTTCTGCACTTGCTAGGCCTCCTGAGCAGTGTTAGATAGTTTTGGTCAGAGCAGACATTCTTGCCTTGTGATTGATTTTAGGGGGAAAGTATTCAGTTTGATGCCCTCTAGTAGTTTGATGAAGTGCTGTTTTATTATTTATTTGCTGAGTTTTGATTATGAATGATGTTGAATTATGTCAAATTATTTTTGTATCTATCAAGATGATCATTTGAGTTTGCTTCTGTATTCTTTTAATGTGATAAATTTAATTTTTTTTCCTGTGGTGCTGGAGATTGAACCCAGGGCCTTGTGCATGCGAAGCAAGCACTCTACAAACTGAGCTATGTCCCCAGTCCCTAATTGATTCATTTTTGAATGTTAAACCAACTCTCATGTTAAACTACTTGATCATGTGTATTAATCTTTTCAAATATTGCTGGATTCCATTAACTAATCTTTTGCTAGAATTATGGTCTATAATTTTCTTTTCTGGTAATGTCTTCATCAGCTTGTAAGATCAGGATTATAATGACCTTATAAGATGAGCTAAGAAATGTTCTATCATTCTTGGCTTTCTGAAATATTTTGTGTAGGATTGGTAGTCTTTATTTTACAGATATTTGATAGAACACAAATAGTACTACCTAGAAATGTTTTGAATTATAGCTCTAGGTTATTTAACAGAAACAGGGGTATTTCTATTTTTTTTCTTGTTTTGTTTTCAATATGTATCTTTTGCACAATGTGCTGGTTTTATGTATGCCATCAAGTTTCATAATGTAAAATTTGTATAATTTTCTTTTATTATATTTTAAGTATTTTAAGACCTATAATGATGTCGCTTTTATTTCTGATATTATTTTATCTTTTTTCTTTTTTGAAAATATGACTTTACTAAACATATTAATTGAACACATTAATGGGATTCATTGTGATATATTTTTTAATGCTTATAACACATATTGATCATATCCATTCACGTTTCTTCTATCCCCCCACCCCTCAGCTATCAGCACACTTCCCAGTACCTAGAAATCACTCTTCTTTTAGGTCACTTCTTCTTCTTCTTTTTTTTTTAGTTTAGCTTTTTTAGTTTCTACATATGTCTTTCTGTGTCTGGATTATTTTACTGAACATAATGTTCTTCAGTTCCATCCATTTTGCTGCAAATGACTGGATTTTGATCTTCTTTGTGACTGAGTTGTGTCACTCAGTTGTGTGTGTGTGTGTGTATGTGTGTGTGTATATATATATTGTATTATGTATTTCCATTCATCTGTTATTGGGCACCTAGGCTGATTCCATTACTTAGCCATGTTGAAGAGTTCTGCAGTAAGTGTGTGCACATATGCCTTTGGTATGCTGATTTCATTTCCTTTGAATAGATGCAACCAGTATGTATGGGATTGCTAGATCATACAATGATTTTATTTATTTATTTATTTATTTTGGTACTAGGGATTGAACCCAGGATCACTCAACCACTGAGCTATATCCCCAGCCCTTTTTTGTATTTTATTTAGAGACAGGGTCTCACTGATTTGCTTAGAGCCTTGCTAAATTGCTGAGGCTAGCTTTGAACACAAGATTCTCCTTCCTCAGCCTGCTAAATCGCAGGGATTGCAGACATACACCACCATGCCCAGCTTCTTAGTTTTAGTTTTTTGAGGAAATTCCATATGGTTTTTCATAGTAGCTACATATATTTATTTACATTCCCACAAGCCATGTATAAGGGTTCTTTTTTCTTCACATCCTTGCTAGCATTTATTATTATTATTATTATTATTATTTTTGTAATAGCCATTCTAACTGGGGTGAGATAGTATCTCACTGTAGTTTTCATTCATATTTCCCTGATGATATTGAACATTTATATATATATATATATATATATATATATATATATATATATATATATATATACTGGTAATTTATGTTTCTTCTTTTTAGAAGTGTCTATTCAGATCATTTGCCCATTTTAAAAACTGGATTGTTTTGTTATTGTTAAGTTTTTTGAGTTATTTTTATATTATGGATATTAACCCTTGCCAGAAGAATGGTTGGTGAATATTTTCTCTTCTCAAATGGACATTTAGTTTAGCTTTTTAAAGTTTCCACATGTCTCTCTGTGTCTGGCCTATTTTGTTTAACATATTCACACACACACACACACACACACACACACACACCCCAGAAAAGAAAACCAAAAAACTGAGGGCAGAGAATAGTCACCATATATACCCTTACTTCCTCTTCCAAAGTTTCCCCTGTTATTAACAACTGCCATTAATATCATCCATTTGTTACAATGGTAAGCCAATGTTAATATATTCTTATTGACTAAAGTTCACAGTTTACATGAAGGTTCACTTTCTGCATTACATATTCTATGGGGTTTGACAGATGTATAAAGATATATACCAATCATGAGCATCATACAGAATAGTTTCACTGCCCTAAAATTTTTTTATTCTTCATCTATTCATTTCCCTCTCCTCTCAAACCCCTGGCAGCTGCCACCTTTCTACTCTCTGCTTAGTTTGGTCTTTTCCAGAATGTCCTGTGGTTGGGATCATATAATATGTAACCTTTTTAGATTGACTTCTTTCACCTAGTAATGTGCATTTGAAATTTTTCTCCTTCTTCTTGCAGCTTCGTATGTAGCTCATTTCTCTCTTTTCTTTAAAAACATTGTCCTTTCTAGAGACACCAATTTTATTTATTTATTTATTTTGTGGTAGTAGATATTGAGACCAGAGATATTTAACCCCTGAGTCACATTCCCACCCCTTTTTACTTTTTATTTGAGACAGAGTCTTGCTAAATTGCTTAGGTCCTTGCTAAGTTGCTGAGGCTGGCCTTGAACTCGTGATCCTTCTGCCTCAGCCTCCCCAGTTCCTGGGATTACAGGCATTTGCTGCCAACCCAGGCTAGAGACATCAATTTTATTAATCTTTTCAAAGAATATCTTTTGGGTTATTTCTCTATATTTCACTGTTATCAAAGAATGTGTTGTATATAATTTTGCTTCTTTGAAGCTTATAGAGGCTTGGTTTTTATGGCCAAGAATATGGTGTTTTCTTTTTTTTTGTTTTTTTGGCAAATGTTATATGTATACTTGAAAAGAGTGTATGCTCTGCTCTGGGCGATGCCTTCTATTAAAGGTCACAGAGGGCAAGTTGTTTGGTAGGGTTGAGTTTTCCACCTATTTCCTGCTTTTCTGTTTGTTTCTATCAGTGACTGAGAGAGGAGTGCTGAAATCTCCAACTGTAATTGTATATTCATCTATTTCTCCTTTTTAGTTCAGTCAGGTTTTGCTCCATTTTGAACATCCATTCGTAGATACATACACACTGAATATTCTTATATCTTTTTAATGAATTCACTCATTTGTCACTATCAAATGTCTTCCTTTATTTCCAGTAACATCTCTTGTTTTGAATTCTGTTTCATTTGATAATGTAGCCACACCACTTTACATTTGCGGGATGTTTTCTTCCATTCTTTTGCCATCTGTGATCTTTGTCTTTGTATTTCTACTGTATCTCTTGCAGTTGAATTTTTTCTCTTTATCCACTCAACCATCTCTGACTTTCAATGATTGTATGTATCCATTTACAGGTAATATAGTTACTTTATTTTCTGGGTCTAAAACTACCATTGTGCTACTTGTTCTCCTCCCATCCTCTCTGTTCTTTGTTACTGCTTTTCTACCTTCTCTTGGATTAATCGAGTATTTTTATTATTTCATTTTGTGTACTCTATTAACTTTAAGCTATATATTTTGTTTAACTAATTATTTAATTTTTTTAGTGATTGCTCTCAGCATTACAATGTGTTCCTAATTTATTATGGTCTATCTTAAATTAGTATTATACCACTTCATGTTTAATGCATGCAACTAACATCAGTATATGTCCATTGATCCCTGTCCCTTCTTTTATGCTATTAGTAAATAAATGTTATTAATACATTATTAGCCCCATACCTTGTTATTATATTACCTTTTAAAGAAATTAAAGAAAGAAAATAATCTATTATATTTCCTCACAATTTAACCATTTCCTATGTTCTTCTGTTTTTTCCATTTGATAATATACTTTTTAGTCTGAAGAACCTTTTCTTACATTTCTTGAAGTTCAGATCTGTGAACTATGAATCCTCTCCACTTTCGCTTAACTGAAAATATCTTTGTTCCATCTTCAATTTTTATATGTAATTCCTCTGATTATAAAATTCAAAGTGGAAAATTTTAATTTTTTTCGGAGAAATTTAATAATGTTATGTATTTTCTTCTGGCCTGGATTCATTCATTCTTTCTCTCTCTCTCTCTCTCTCTCTCTCTCTCTCTCTCTCTTACTTGGGATTAAACCTAGGGGTGCTTTATCAATGAGCTACATTCCCAGCCCTTTGTATTTTTTTAATTTTTTTTTTTTTGAGAGAGAGAGAGAAAGAGAGAATTTTTTAATATTTATTTTTCAGTTTTCGGCCTACACAACATCTTTATTTTATTTTTATGTGGTGCTGAGGATCGAACCCAGCGCCCTGCGCATGCCAGGCGAGCGCATTACCGCTTGAGCCACATCCCCAGCCCCCCTTTGTATTTTTTATTCAAAGGGTATCACTTGGTTGCTAAGGGTCTCATTAAGTTGCTGAGGCTGACTTCAAACTTGCAGTCCTCCTGTTTCAGCCTCCCCAGTCACTAGGATTATAGGCATGCACCACTGCACTCCTCCTGGCTTGTGTTATTTTTTATTTTTTATCAGAAGTCAGAAAGCAGTCTTACTGTAGTTTCCTGCAATGTGTCTTTCTTTCTGGATGGTTTCAAGATTGTCTTTTTACCTTTTTTTAAATACTGATATTATAATGTGTATTGTTAATAGTTTGTTTGTAATTGCTTGAAGTTCACTGAAGTTCTTACATTTGTGAGTTTATTATTTTCACACAATTCAAAAAGTTTATCCATCAATTTTCAAAGAGTTTTTCTGCCTCTTTTCTCTCTTCTTATCTTCAAACTCTAATTACACATATGCCTTTCCTGACACATTTAATTATTATTATAGAGAGTAATTATTTATCTACATACCTGTTTCTTCAGCTAGAATAGGAGCTTCCTGAGCAGTCAGAATCTTATTTTTCTATATCCCCATAACTTTTCATAGGAAGGTATACATGGGAAAAGTTTAAAATATGTTTGTAGAAATAACATAGAAATGATAGTAGTAATGATCATTTGTAGACTGCTTACCATGTGCCCCAACATGAATTATTCATTCCTAGGCCACTACAGAAATAAATAATATGTATACTGATTTTAATTTTTCTTTTTCTTTTTCTTTCTTTCTTTTCTTTTTTCTTTTTTGGTACCAGGGATTGACCTCAGGAGCACTCAGCCACTAAACCACATCTCCAGCCCTATTTTGTATTTTATTTAGAGACAGGGTCTCACTGAGTTGCTTAGCACCTCGCTTTTGCTGAGGCTGGCATTGAACTTGTGATCCCCCTGCCTCAGCCTCCAGAGCTGCTGGGATTACAGGACTGCACCACCATGCCTGGCATGTACACTGATTTTAAAGAGCAGTAAACTGAGCCTCAAAGCTCAACAAACTTACTCAAGTTTGTGTAGTTCACACATAGAGAGCTGAAATGGAAGCCAGCGCATCTCTGCCTAGCTTTTTGTGATTAATGGGGAAGGAGAAAGTGCACAGCATTGTCCTGTACTCCTGGCTTGATTCTGCTTCTCATCATACATCATCATTCATTAATGAGAGCAAAATAAATTGTGGGCAACACCAGGAATTGCGGAAGCAGATGGCAAGATGGCCTCAGGCTGAACGGGACTGGGCATGCCCAGCAGGGGTATGTTCCAACTGAGATGGGCAGAGAGAGGGCAAGGCTGGGGGCAGGTGCCCCATTTGCACCTACTCATGCAGTTTAAGAAGATGGCAACAAACAGCCTTCCCAGTGACTCCAGGAAGCTTGTTAGCTGCTGTTTCTTACCTATTTTGGTCTCTGCAAAATTGATCAATTTTGGCCTCCACTGGGAGCGACTTGTAAGGGCTTAGGAAGAAAGAATATTGCATATGAATTTTCAGGGAAAGTACTTCCAGGCACATCATCAAGGTAAATGTAGCAGCAGCAGCATTTCCAGTTTATTTTCTGTTGTGTGCTACTTGTGGTCCCAACAAATTTTGGTAAGGATAGGTAGGGGTTGTCTCGTGCTTAGGAAGAAAAAAAAATGATTAGCTAATTATTTTTGTTATGGCTATTTCATGCTATTATTGATCTGTCTAAAATTCAACTTTATCTCTCCATATCTTCTATTTACTCATTGATCTATTTATCTATTGAGCATCTCTCTCTCTCTCTCTCTCTCTCTCTCTCTCTCTGTCTCTCTCTCTTTGCTACTTTTAGAATTTATTCTGTTTGCTGAAACCTCCAGTATCCCCATTCCAATTTATGGCATTTTTAATGTAGCTTGTTAGTGTACATTTTGGACAATGTTAACATAATTTCAGGTATTGTGGACAAGTGAGGAATCTGCTTAAGTCCTTAGGAGAAGCTAAAAAGACTATTAACAACCCAAGTCCATAAAAAACATCTGTTCCAGTCATGCTGGTGATTTTTTATTAGTCCTTCAAATCCGTAACAAAGATCTCTAGAGCAAGACAAATGTTCTAGTGGAGTGTGATTTCCAATTTCTTAGCTAACCTGATTTTGTTGATTCATACATATGCATGATTCAATGCTGTTTCTGAATACAAAATTTTTTTTTTTAAAAAAGGAAGAGGAGGAAAGAAAAATTCTTTTGGGTTCTACTTCTTTCTTATTTATATTCCTTGAAATGCCCTTGAAATTTCATTTGCTAAGGGAAGCTAAACAAATAATTGCATACTAAATGGTAAATAAGGCTAGTGAGCTAGATAATTCGTAACATCAAATATGCTTTTTCCATGGTTAACATTTTCTCTGTGAGGGAACATGAAGAGCAAACAGACCAATGTATCTTAAATGCAATAACTAATAACAATGCCAAATGCACGAAGTGAAACTACCTCAAGATCCCCGTCCACGGTTCTGCTCCATGCAGCTGAAAGCAATTTGCTATAACGGTAATGGAGTCACGCCTGCCATATTTCCCTAATCTGTACAGAAGGTGGCCGATGCAATAGTAAAGCACCTTGCTTCTCTTTCTGGCTATTCAACATTTGCTTTTGTTATTGAAGCCTGTTACATACTTTAAGTTTTCTCTGAAAGCAAACTTGACAGCACTCTGAGGCCAGTGTTAATGAGATAGATATCAACACTTTTGTTTGAAATCAATCACGACCACAAACAGGAGAGGGGAAGCATGTCAGAGGATTCATAGAATTGTTCCCTGGGGGAAATCGTAAAGTCAGGGTGGGGACAAAACTTAATTCTTTTGACGACATTCATTGCCTTCCAAATCCATCATCAGTAGAGTCAGCTTGGTAAGACCAATTTTACATTGACCACAAATTGAGAAATTTATTGAAAATGAAGTACATGGTAATTTAAATGTGCAGGTTTGAGTTAGAAAATGGCTTGATATCCAATTTCAGCTTAGTGTAAGCTTAATGAATTCTGCCTAAAAAGCAACTATATTTCAACATTCAAACTTCATGGTAAAATTGGGGTTCTGAGAATCAAAAAGATTCCACTGCTGGTACTGAAAGTCTGGTTCTAAATCTTCCCTGATTGCCAACACAGGAAGAGTTTAGCAGTGCAAGGGATGGAAGAAGAAATGGGGCAGAGAAAAGAGAGGTGAGAAAGTGATTAAGTTGTCAGGCTCCTGAGACTGGAAACCCCTTCCTGGACCCAAACTCTCTTTCCAATAATATTGGAACTCAGCTACTTCACTTTCCTTCATTACTTCTATTACCCACCATGTACACAGTGCACACTTACTTTTCCAAATAACATCACTAGTTGGTTATTTGCACTCAGCTCCTTATACTCAGTGGCCAATTATTCTCAGTTGCCCCTTCCTCTTGTGCCAATGCAAACGAGCCCCCACCTTCGCTACAGTTTTAGGGCTCAACTCCTGCTCCTTGCTGGAAATCATAGGCATAAGATGATGATAACCGAGGAGCAGGCCGTACAGGGATTTATAGGACCAAGGGGGCAATGGAAGTAGAGGAACAACATTTTATAGAAAAAAGCAACAGACTCTAAAGGAACAAAGTTGATTATCTTCCAGCACTCCTGCAGAATCAGAGAAGTTCCTTACCATGAAATGAAGGGTTAAAGGAAAGCCAGATAGCAGTTTTGGTTGCTGGCTCCAAGGTTCAGAGGAAGGCAACAGGTACAGACTGTGGTGTGATCACCATTACCGTTATAGCATATTGCAAATGGCACTGACTATTTTGTGAAAAGCTCTGAAATGGATGAGCAGTTGGAGGTGTGCTTCTCCAAGTTTGTCATGCAGTTGGGTTCTGTGGGTTGAAGTCTCCCAGGAATTCTCACTTTCCATGAACACCCATGCATCTGAAATGGAATGCATGTGTCACGTGTTATGTTTTAGTCATTGAAATCTGTTGTACATACCTGTGACTAGAGTGTGTAATCAGGGGCAAGAGATAGTAATGGATAATGGGACTCTAGGGTTAAACTGCCTGCATTTGAACTCGGGCCCTGCCACAAAGTATCTGTGATCTTAGTAGATGTTTCCTTATCTAAAAATAAGCGAATACTCCCCCGCTTAAAGGACTAAATGAATGTGTCATATATATATATACATATATGACACACACACACACATATATATATGTGTATATATATATATGTATATATATAAATAATATACACACCAATTATATTACATATGTGCAAATTATACATACACAGGGCATGAAGTAGGCATCATATGTGTTTTTGCTGTTGTTATTTCCATTCCCCCTCCTTGTTCACTCTTTTGCTATCTAAAGTTTCACGATATGCAGTTTTATTTTCTGTGCTTTCCATTACTTCACCATCAACCATGGTCTGCAAATATGAAATGGAAAGTACCAGAAATATAAGGTTTTAAATTGCACACCATTCTATGTAATGTGATGAAACTTGCACTGTCTTGATTGCAGCTCTACTGTGGGGTGGGACTGCAGGGCTTGTATTCAAGAACCTCTTATTATACTTAATAATGGTTCCAAGCTCAAGAGTTTGATGCTGGAAATTTAGATATAACAAAGAGAAGCTGTGTAGTGCTTCCTTTAAATGCAAAGGTGAAAGTTCTTGACTTAGTAGGAAAAAAACGTAGTATATATAGGGGTTAGTACTGTCTGTGGTTTCATGCATCCACAGGGAATCACAAAGTAGTCACCACAGATAAAGGGAGACTACACTGTGCTCTTTTAAAAGATGTTTATGGATTTCTGCATAGGGGCAGTTTGTGTCCACCTGGACGTTGTGTTCATTGCCTTACATATCATAGATTAAGCCGGTTGTGTGACTGACTTTTGCCATGATCCTGATGTGAGTTTTAAATTCCTCATGGCCATTCCAACCTATGTTCAATTTTATTTCCTATGTGACTTATTTTGATCTCTTAGCTGACTGTGGCAGAGCCTCATTACATGAACCTAATTTACGTAAGCAGGGCTCTTATCAAAGGTAAGCAAGGTTGCAAATCCATTATAAGCTCTCACAATAGTGAACCTTGGCTTGTGGTTCCTGCCTCCCTCCTAGGACTGCCTGGAATCTCCCACGGAACTGATATGTTCTACTTTTATTTGGGGGGCAAGTGTGCATCAATTCTATTCCCATCTAATGCAGGCCGTGGGGAAGGCCAGTTGGATGTTGCCTTCCTTATGTCCCCTCTTTGCACCACCAGTTTTATAGAAGACATTGACACAGAGCAGTCTCTGTCTCCTGCAGGAGAAATTTTTTTGAGAATATGCTGCACAAATGCTGGGACAATTGGTTAACTATTTGAGGGGAAATATGGAAAGTCCATAGTATGGTGTCTAACAAAAAAAATACAGCATCTAATAAGTGGGAGTTCTTTACCTATCATCTTACACAAAAAAAATATCAATCACTTCGATCACTTCTCAAAGGATAATAACACTATGACACAATTACCAAACAATGTATGAGACCTGGAAGACAATCAATATTCACTAAATTCGACTGTACTTCTTTCTTTGCCCATAGTTAAGTGACTTTGCCAGACCAGTTCTGAGACTAGGCACCCAATTTAATTGTCTTTATGCATGCTATTTCCTTTCTGGAAACTTCAATTTTAGGATTTCAAAATTACTTATGAAAAAAAGTACTTTTAAGCTGGAAAAAATTTTTAAAGAAAGTAGATTTTTTTTCAAGTGAATTATAAATTAGAGAAGCATTGAATGGATTTAACTATATTTATTCAACAATAAAATGCTGTTGATTACATGTAATTATTTGTGGAAGACCAAAACTTTATTTTAGTCCCTGCTTTCAAAGAATCTACAAAATATTTGGGAATTAATGTCTACCCTAAAAAAGTCTGTGAGATTATTATTAGGATAAAGCAAATATATAGTGAAAGAGTTTTGTAAATTGAAGAAGAAAGCAAATTATGTAATCACAAAATATTAAATCATAATATAAAAATCATAATATAGAGATATTACTAGATGTTCACAATTCACCAGTTCACTAATTTCTTCTTTATATATAATATAGCCTTTTAATTTAAGCTTTAATAAATGATTACTTAACAAAACCACTATTGACCACATTGATTATTCATATGCATTTCTTTATAGGACTTGCTACAAATGGTTATGTATATGATAATTTTTATTTGTCTCTTTTTCTTATTTACCTGTCTCATTCTTTTTCATAGTTTCTTTGTCTTAGACATGCTGTTATTAATTTCTTTTATTTGTTTAAAAATGTATTAGTAGTTGTTCACGGTGGCATAATTTCTCGAGTGTGTGTGTGTGTGTGTGTGTGTGTGTGTGAGACAGAGAGAGAGAGAGAGAGAGAGAGAAGGAGCTCACATTTCTCGGAATTTTTCTGTGGTATGATTTCCTAGAGAGATTTGTGTATGATTTTGCCAGATATCTGGGATTACTTTATACCAAATTCATGGCTTGGGTATTGGAAGTCATACTATCATATGAATTCCAGTCCCAAATACATGAGGACTGCCATGTCGTTACATGGGGATTTTTTTTTTTTCAGTTCCTTTATGAGCTAAGGCTAGGAACAAAACTTTTCCTTACTGTATCTTGTGGGTGGGGCAGAAAATTCTCATGGCTGTCTATTGAAAAAGTTGCTTTTTTACTGGTCCCAGCTTTTTTTTTTTTTTTTTTAATTGGAGTGAAAGGGAGAGGGGAAGTTATGGATACAACTCTTACTTTGTGTGGGGCTTAAGTTTTTTCCTTCTTTTAACCACATATAGCCCATTAAAGCTGAAACCACCAGCTTCATGAAGTATTATTAACATTTTTCTGTAAAAATAAATACAATTCTCAAACAAAATAGATATTATTTAAATTTAAATTTTTCAACTTAAATTTCTTTTAGTACTAAAAGTACTAAATGTTGTATTATTTTCTTAATTATAGGACATTTTTGTTGTTTGTTTATATCCTCTACACACTTTTTATTGGTGCATTGGTGTTTTCCTTTTTGACTGGCTATGTGAACTTCTTGTTATGACAGCATATTTCCATATTTACTACAAGTATATTTGCTCTTGGCCTTTCAGTTGCCTTTATAGTGGTGTGGTAGATATTGCTATTTTCCATGTAAATTTGTTCTCCCTTTTTAATAGTTGATTCTAGCCAGATATAAACCCCCTAATTTAGGATGACGTGTTATGATCTTCCCTGTAGCTAAATGGAGCTACATGGCTAAATTCTTGCCAAAGCAATATCAAAAAAGTGACAGTCATTATTGTTCAACTAGACCCATAAAGACTGTGAGAATGTTTCTTTCATACTCTGCTTTCCATACTTTTCCCCCTGGGAGTCCAGAGGTGGTACTGGGCCAGCATTACCCATATAGGTAATAAGAGTGCACTAGGAGATGGCAGAACAAGGAATAGTAATAGTAAATAACTGGTTGAACCTGAATGGCATACCTTGGATTCAAGTGAGAGCACATGAACTGCTTGTATTTTAAGCCATCTGCTCTAGACTGAATGTTTGTGTCCCCTCAAAATTCATATATGGAAATTCTAACTTCCAATGTGATAGTATTAGGAGATAAGGCTTTGGTGAGATGGGTAGGTCATGAGAGCAGGGCCCTTATTGATGGAATTAGTGCCCTTATTAAAGAAGGCCCAGAGAGCAGCCTTGTCCCTTTTACCATGTGATGGTACTATAAAAAGACAACTGTCTATGAACCAGGAAGGGGGTCTTTGGTAGACACTATACCTGACATTGAACTTCCCAGGCTCTATAAAATCAAGAGAAAAACTTTTGCTCCATGTCTATGGTATTCTTTTCTATCAGCAAGAACTAAGACACTATCACTTGGTTAACTCTGTTTTAGTTATTTTCCCTTACTCTAAGTTCTTCTGTCATGAATTAAAACTAATAAACTATTTCTTTATAGCATTATCCTTTGCTTTTATGTAGAAAATTCTTTCTCAATCCAAGATCTTAAAGGGATTTATCAATAGTTTCAGATTTTTATGATATAATTTGAAGGTCTAGTTTTTTATTCCATTTGGAATTTGTCTTAATGTAATATGAGTTAAAGCTGAATGTGTTTTAAAAAAATTTATCCTTGTGTCAGTACCAATTTTGAATAATCTCTCTTTCTTTCATTGACTTAAGATATCATCTCATTAAACATTTATAGAAATGATTATTTTAAAAAATATCCATTTTCCTTCATTTATTACTCATACCCATGATTAAGGAAATAATAAAATATTTTAATTATTATAACTTTATAATATGGCTTGGTAGGTCAACTCTTTTTTTCTATGAGCTTCTTTTTCCAAAATCTCTTTGCTAGTGTTTTTGCACATTTTCTAATATAAATTCAGAATCATTTGGTCAGATCCTTACTCTCTCCACTCCAGACCAAACAAAAGTGCTACTAGGATTTTGATTATGATGGCATGCGAACGTCTAGATTAACTTGTGAATAACTGATATTTTCACAATAGTGAATCTTCCTACCCAATAACTCGTCACTTCATTTATTTGTTACAACTAAATAAAGCTCTCTAGTTTTCCTCATATCATTCCATAAGTTAATTTGTTGTTAATATAAGCAAATTTGTTAAGTGACACAAATAATTTTCGTTTCTAGAACAAGTGAAATCTTTCCCTGTTATTTTTTTCTAAATAATTATCCTGATATATCAAACAGGTTCGCTTAATGAATATTCACTTTGTACATAGTCTGTTAGGAAATTCACCTGAATCTCAGGTGATTTTCAGGGATTCTGTTTAGACATTTCCTCCATGTTGACAGGCCCCTCAAGTGAGTTCTTCACAACTACCGACTTGATTTTATTCAGTGGCAATTCTGCCCTTTACTGCTTCTAATGCAGATCTTATTTCTTCTGTTTCTTTCTGATATTTATTATCCTTGCCAGATCCTTTTCTGTTAGGATTATAATTATATTCTTCATAGCTCTTTCTTTGGAAACAGTATTTTGAGATTAAAAAATAAATTTAAGGAAAAAAATAATTGTACAAGATTTTTAACAGCTTTTTTTTTGTAATATACTGATAGAAATCACATACTTGTTAAGTACAGGAAACCCATATTATTGATATGGTTTGTTTGTTACAATTTAATGAGTTCTTATATATCTTTAAAAAATTTTTTTTCCTCCACATTTGTGTTCTTATATATTTTCATTCTAATAAGGTTTTCCCCTTCAGGCTATGTTTACTTTTATAACTGCTAAGTAAATAGCACCCTTATTTTATTTTCACCCTTTGGGTAGGCAAGGTTTTTTGCTTTGGTAAATTTCATTCTTCCAACTATGCCAGTCAGGGTCCCAGCAGGAAACAGATGGTATACCCTAACTGGGTAATTTGAAGAGAGTCTAATAAAGAGACTATTTAGTGGGTGGAGATCAGGGAAAATCCACAAGGGATAGTAATAAACTCTAGGGCCAGTGAACCTCAGGCCTGGATGAGCAAGAGAAGACGTGGGTACCAAAGCCCAGGAAAGGAATAGATGTGTGGAAAGGGCTTCCAGGTGTCTTTGGTTGAAGGATACTTTTGGATAGCAGGAAGTGAGTTTGGGCAATCAATACCCAGGTGCACTCCTATTTGAAGAGCACTTTTTTTTTTTTTTTGTGCTCCCCATTGACTAAATTGTGCTGATGGTCAGAGGGCAAGGGTCTTATTAATCAGACCATGCAGGTCAGTCCTCAGAAGCCAGACAGGGTAGAAAAGGGTAATCTAGAAGGGAACACCAGTTAAAGAGTTCTAATAATTTCATTGGTTCTAACTCTAGTTTCTACTCACAGGCCAATTCTCAATTTGGTGAGCACTCTAGATGGAAACCATTCAAGGTCAAGGATGCATTTCCTGGGGAAGAAAAGAAAAAGAGTCTAGAAAACTGATTCTGAGGAATTAGTTGAATGGGACAAAATATCATTGGGATTTCTAAAGAAATAGATAGCTCAAACATGAATGAACCTACTCTCTTGGTGACTTAGTGAGCTTCTGCAATGTAGTCCCATGCCAGAGAAGTGTCCTAATTAGAGTCCCAGTTTAAAAAAAATTCAAATCTTCTATTGTGTATCTTATAACTGAAGAAGGTTCAAATACATAAACAAAGTATGATAACATCACCATCGTCTTCCATTATTTTGCTGAAGGAATTTTTCATTTACTTCATCCAGAAAAGTACTGTCCTGTTAGCCTAGTATTTAGACACCTCTCTTTCCAGCATCTTCCACCTATAAACGACTCCTAATATACCAATACTAGGTATATTAATAAATGACTCCTAATATACCACATTCTCTTACTTCACATAGCCCCTAGAGGCATGCAGTTAATTTTATTCTAATTTATTTTATCCATAGAGACTTCTACATTTTTAAAATGCTTCTTTTCTCAGAACACTTAGGGAATGGAGATCAGGTAAGCAGACAAGACCCCAAACCTCTGAATCGGGCACAGGAAGGAGGAAAGCTGTGGACAAATTAATAGCTTTCTCACATCTTATCCACAACATCTTCTTTCCCATCACTACGAAGGCAGAGGAAGGATTTATGGAAAGGCTACATTTATGCTACAGTCTGTCTACCAATATGAATTATGGTGCCAGATTTGTCCCATGGTGTGTTCAGCACTTTGGAATTCCACAGAGGGAAGAACATTTGTAGAAAAGCTGCTGTAACCATTATATTTGCATGGTAGAGTTTGATCTCTCCAGAGAATAAGGCTGCGAAGGTGTGTGAGTTTTTCCCACAGAAGACTTTTTGAGACTAATGATTCCTTTGGAGTCAGCTGTATACATCTGGAATTTTCTTTGTCAAGAAGATTGAGCAGACAGTGCAAGGGGCCATGGTCTTGATTGTAAGTAGGTAGTTGTAGCTGCTGCCCAAGATGCCTGATGAGCCCCCCAGGATCTCCATCTCAGACTGCTCCCATGTGTCACTGTGAGGACTCTGACTACGCTCTTTCCTGTGGTTTTTCAAGGGATACGTGTAGCTGCAGCATTATGTCGTTCTTGGCCTGCCAACCTGATTTCACGGAGTTTTGGAAAAACAGTCCCCTCAGGGAAGTCCATAGTTGTTTTGACATTTGGGATAGAAAATATTTGCCACGTAACCTTTACATTAAAGGACTCATAGCCAGAGACAAACAAAGAGCATATTTATGTACCACCCTGTGAGCATTTGGGATGTTGCTCAAAGTGAATCCTTTAAATGGTGAAAGCACAAGGGAAGAATGTAAGGGAAGGGAGAGAGGGGAAAAAAGAAGAGAAGATAAAAATTGGAATGTGTACATCATGACTCCCCTCTGCTGCTATGTATTTTCTGCCTTGAGTGTTTGTGAACTGGATGATACCTAGGAAGTAGGAGAATCTGAATTTCCATTAGCCAAAGCTTCCATTCTTCAAGATCTCTGCTGAGGGTGAGCAGTTGAGGGAGTAGGAGCTGGAGCATGTTTACATAATAGGGACAACACCGACCTGTTCACTACATAGAGTGCCCTTTTGAGCATCCTCAGGCAGAATTTCCATGAGACCAGTGTCTTTTGATAAGGAAGAGATGAGGTTGGGGAGTAGCAGGAAGCCCACTGACCTCCAAAAGACTCATAAGATGAAGCAGATCTCAAAAGGGCATGCAGGAGGCATCTTTCCCCTACCAGCTTCCCTGCTAGATTCTGGGATTCTTGAATAGACTGGTTTGTTGTTCTTTGTATCACCCAGATAGTCTTGAGCATCTTTAGGTAGACGGTTTTCAGGAACCTTTATTGAATGACAGAATCTGTAAAAGAAATACACCAAATCAGTAGGAATCAAGAAGGACCAAGAGGGCAGGAATTGGAGACCACAAGTCTTCACCTCAGTCTAATCCATGTTAACATCATGTCTTGCTTGCTTCCTTCTATATCCCCAGTCCTTTATTATTTTTCACTTTCAGATGGGGCCTCACTAAGTTGCCAAGGCTGGCTTTGAACTTGTGACACTCCTGTCTCAGTCTCCCAAGTCACTGGGATTACAGGCATGGGCCACTGCACCTGGCTCACCATGGCTTTCTTATATCTGTGTTCTCAGAGTGGGTTTGGGTTTAGAGGAAAAAGGACACAATGGGAAGGGGATCTCTAACATTTTCACCCCTTATTTACATGGGGTGACTCCAATTTTATCTGTTTTTTCTTAGTTCTATATATTTGAAAAAAACAAAAACCACCTATGCCCCCCAAACCTTTGAAATTTCTATTCAAACATGGCAGCTTGACCATGTATTTATTTCCTCTTCTACCTGAGTTTTCCAAAAAAATAATATTCAAAGAACCAAAGCAAAGTTGCACCAAACCACAGGGACAAAGAAGCAAAAGAGGAGACAGCAGCACCAAGAAGAGGCTAAGACATTTTTGGAAGATGGAAGTAGATGGAGAGTGGTAAATAATTCAGCCAAGCAAAGCAAGTTAAAACATAAGTACTTAGAACAATACCAGTAAGAAGTGGTTGAGTTCACCTGACAAAACCCCAGAAAAGAATCAGTGCTGGAGACTACATACCATATAATGGGGGTGAGGTAATCAGGAGATGGAGCAAAAATCAGGAGAATTAGTAGAAGAGTTAGTACACAGAGTGTCTGAACTCCCAGGCTTACTTCCCAGGAGTAATCGGCTAGAAGTCTGCTCTTTCCCTTCACCACCACCCCCACCCATCCTGCTACCCATGCATTCATCCACCACTAAGAGCAGAGATTTAGTTTCGGGAAAAACTGAGCCAGGAAGGTTCTGGTCTGGGAAATATGGCCACATGGAAGGGCAAAGGATAAGGATAAGGTGCATAATCAAAAAACAGAGGCATTAAGTGATAGTTTTCGTATTGATGGGTGGGGACCTTGCCATCCTTTTCTGCCATGCTCACAGAGTAGTTATATCCAGTCACGGATGATACCCAGGCAAGAATCTAGAGTCCCCTCTCTTGAAAAACTGAAGAATGCCAGAGAAAAGAGCTCTGATATTGACAGTTGTGGGGCAGCCCCTGCATGGGAATGTTCTATAAGCTTTTAAGTATCTGATTCTTAAATATGAACTCAATGTGTGTGTGTGTGTGTGTGTGTGTGTGTGTGTGTGTGTGTGAGAGAGAGAGAGAGAGAGAGAGAGAGAGAGAGAGAGAGAGAGAGAGAAATAAGTGGAAAACAGAGGGGAAAAGTTATGGATTTAGAATACAAGCGTAAAGGGAGGGTGGGGTGGGGCAGAGGAATCACTCTTCTTGTAGTCATATGGATGTAATGCAGTGGTTCCCAAACTTGGGTACACCATCTTCCATTTCCACACAACTTGGTCATCCTTTCTTTGTCTTTGTTTGCAGTACTCACCCTATCTTAAGTAACCTCATATTGTCTTACTTTTTGCCCATTGATTTTCAAATGGTCCTTGAATGTCCAACTCCAATCTGATCCTGCCATGATCACCTAGCATAAATCAAGATCTTCCTTCACTGATTCTGATCATTTCTTACTCCTTGTCTCATTTGCTTCATAATGAATGTCTCCATTGCTCTTGAAATCTGAACATTATCTAGTAAGTTGTGTAACTACTCAGGTTTGTCTAGCTCTCCAAACCCGAGATGGTCTGGACATACCTTGTTTTGAGTAGTTCACTGTTGATCATATGTATTATTAACATTATATTCTTTACTATTCATGGTGACCATGTGACATAGGTACCAGTATCCCTATTTTGCATATGATGAAATTGAGTGTCAGTGATTTGGTGGAAATCATGGTGTTGTCTAGGCAGCAAGTGGAAGAGCTGGGGCTTGAACCCAGAACAACGCCACTGTGTGCTCTCTCTCTCTCTTTCATATTTATTTATTTATTTGTTCTAAATAGGTATATATGACAGTAGAATGCATTTCAACTAATTGTATAGAAATGGAGCACAACTTTTCATTTCTCTGGTTGTACATGATATAGAGGTGCACCATATGTGCAGTCTTATGTGTACCTAAGATAATGATGCCCATCTCATTCCACCATCTTTCTTGCCCCCAGGACTCCTCCCCTCCCCTTCCCATTTGCCCAGAGTTTCTCAATTTTTCCTATGCCCCCCTGGCTCTGCTCTTGTAAGTGGGCAAAGGTTCTTATTTTCCCAAAATATTATTAATACCTTGATAATGGATATATAAAGACAATTTCAGCATCAGTAGACAAAGATTAATTAAATATTATCCTTCAACAACCCACTTATAAGTGCAAATTCAGTGCCTTGCACACTCTTGAGGTATTTGCTCATTTGATGTGGTGAAAACAATGGGGAATATTTATTGTACTGGTCTTTATATGGATTATCTCATTTAATTACTATGAGGACTATGATTTGGTGGAAATCATGGTGTTGTCTAGGCAGCAAGTGGAAGAGCTGGGGTCCAATTTTGGTACAATTTTCATTCTCATTTTAAAACCAATAACTGGAGCTCAAAGGTGTGAAGGGGCCTGCATGAGATTGTACAGCCTGCCAAGGCGGAGGTGAACATGAAAGTTGAAACAGTTGAAGGCCAAAGCTCAGAAGTGCCTCATCTCCCTTCTCCACACGAAGTCCCTGGGAGCAGCTCTCATTGTAATCGTAAACAATTGCCATTCCTTAAAATTTCCCAGGATGCAGTGGGGGTGGGAAGGCAGGATCAAGGGTCACTAAACTAGTGGATGGCCTTCACCATGGTCAGCCTGGAGAACAAATCAACAGACCTGTGTGCCAACTTTGAAAATGCATTCCTGCTTCCTAAAATTGGTTCAAGTTCAAGTTCAAGAAAAGCTAATGTATTTGTCAGTTGGAACTTTAAGTCTCATAAAAAGGAAAAAAAATAATAACTCGAAAACATTTGAACCTTGGCCTCAAAATTTTAGAAAATGAATGCATGCAGTTTTTTTTTTAAAAAAAAAAAACCACGTGGCAGTGGTTGTGAAGTAAATATATCCCACTGCACTGATCTTACATCCTGTCACATTAATGTTTCAGAGCACTCAATATAAATATTAAAACTAATAGCTTCACTCTTCAGCTATTACTCCTCCATCCCTTGAAATCATCATAAAACTTTCAAAGCCTTTTAGAACATTTACACACTTGAATCTGATGGTGGGGAAAGGAGATTCACACAACGAAGCCCATAAGCTTAAATAATAGTGAAGAGCTGTTTATGGAATATGCTTTATTTATTCATCATTTCAAGTAAAGTTTCCGTTTTGATGGAGGGGGAAAAAATCAAAGTATAGCTGTCAAGGGATAAGGCTGAAGTATTGCTTTTCTATACTGAGGACTTGCAAAAAAAGAAGTCCATGAGAATCTCAGTCCAAGGTCAATCAATGCTAAGACTGTGGGTACGTAAACAGCTAATGGATTGTAAAGACACATACCAGTGTTATGAATTTTTAAAGAGCAACTCTTCAGCACAGAAACCCATAAATCAATGATGACTTATTGGCTGGATCAATTATGCAAACTTTTAAAACATTTAATGACAGGTAATGAACAGGTCTCTGGAGGACATCAGTCAACCGTGTTTTTGTGGTTGTAGTTACATCTGCTTAAGTGAATTGGGTAGAGGCAGTCATTCCAAGGAAGTAACTAAAAGTTAAACTAAAAGAAATAGAATGAAAGTGAAAGAATAACTATTTGAGTCTTCATAGATGTCTTAAATAGCTAGAGAAATGGGTTGTTTCCTAATGTGTTCATAGGTAGACCAAGTTAGTTTTAGACTGAGTGTGCCATTCTCAGGAATTTCTAAATCTTCAGCATTTGTTTGCAGGTTTTCTGCAAAATGATCTGAGTAGCAGGGAGAAAAATCATTTTTTTTTGAAAAAAGAAAAAGTATAGTGTAGGTAATGACACAGACAGGTTCTTGTCATTATTTATTTTGAAATTCACTTTAAATAACCATTGGAGGAATAGACAGGTATTGATGGAGAGATGGTACAGCATTCTGCTCAACTGAGAAGCAGGACAGAGACTGAGTGTGTGGTGATTAATCCCAGAGAAAGTCTCCTATCATCACTTGTGGCATTATGGTGCTTTAGTCACATATTAAAATGGTGACCTGAGGAAAGATGAAGGACTTTGGGGAGCAGATTTCTGAATTTAAAAGTCTTTCAGAGTTTCAACATGGATCTCTTTTATTGTATAACTTCAGATAAGTCTTTAGATTAGGAAAAGGATGGAAGTTAAACATACCATTCAATCCTAAGCATGGTTCCTTGAGTCTAAGCTGCTGACACTGATGTTGTATTTCTGTGTTATCATAGTTAAAACATTACTCAGATCACATTAGGCCTTCAGACTGGATCTAAAAACACTAAAATTACGGTATTCCTGTGTAGCACTTGCTCATTTTACTGCCCAGTAGAAGGACGGTAAAAATGAACAATATAAAATAAGTTGGCTGTTCATTGCCTAAGTTCAAGTGTGTCTGGCCTGGGTGCCTTTTCTACATCAGAGAAGCTTTCTTTTATTAGGATTTCAAAATACTTTCAGTTAAATGGGAAAAATATCTTACAAATATTATTAATTTGGTGGTATAATTTCCTTAAGGGCTCTTGCTAACTACCAAACTCTTCTGAGAGGGTTATACACTTTGTGTGTGTACAAGTTTGTTAGGGGTAGATTTCCCTAGTAATAAAAATCACAAGAGGATTTGGTATGATCTCTTTACCTCATTCCATCCCCCACCATAATAAAAGAAGAGCTCAGAGTTGCAGATAAATAGATATGAGTTCAAATCCTGACTCTGCCATTTACTGGCAGTATGACCACAGGTAAGTTTGCTCACCTTTCTTGTCCTATACCTTCCTTAGTAGAATGACTAGTATAATTGCTGCTTAAAAAAAAGACACCTAAAATGTAGGTAGCAAAATATTGATAGTGATTATTATCTCCCAAATCTGAAATATCTCTGAGAACAGTAATTGGAACAACATCCAGTCAAAGGTCATTCCTTAATTCTAGAAAGTAAACATCTTCCACCAAAGGATGTTACCTTTTACAGTAAGAACAGTTGGTAACACCAAGGTCTTCATTATGAATCATATATTTTCCTACATGCTGATCCATGTCTGTTGATTCTTTGATGCAAAAACTATTATTACCATTTGACAGGTGGGCTCATAGAACCTCAGAGGAATAAAGAATTTTACCCAAGGCAACCCAACTATTGAATGGCAGAATTGGTATTTAAAAGTATATGAAATAATACTTTACAAGTTCACTATTCTATAATGCTTAGCTTGAAATTAACTAAACAAAAGCAAGGTGCTAAAAATCTAACACCAAAAATTTTCTCTATTAAAACACATGACTTTAATAGAAATAAAAAGGGTTCTAGGATGATGGATTTCCCCAGCTGTTTCAGAAAGAAAATGAGAATCCCAATACTGGCCATTTTATCCTAAGTATGAAGAAACAAGAGGTAATGGTATGCAGCTTAGTGCACAATCTTGTGCATATGACTTACAGGGTAATTCTGTGAGACAGGAGTCTTGCTGTGAGGAATAAATGGGCTGTTTCTCTGACCCAGGGGTCTTGTGTCTTCTGTCAGACATGTATATAAAATTATGGCAAATGAACTTATTAGCTTCCAACTAGGGTAAAATCTCAGTCAGACCCTTCATAGTTCTGACTTAATACTGAGGTAGTGTCCCATATTACACACTTTCTCAGAGTGTCCCAACAGAATGGGGGTGAAAAGTGAGATGGTGGAGAGAGTTTTCAGAATATCTTCTGTGCTTAGACTTAAATTCCTTAAAGATAAGAGTCAGAGAGATGCAAATTAAAACCCATTAAAATCATTTCACATGATGAAAATGGCAAATATGAAAATATCAGGCATACCAAGTGATTCAAGAGAGTGGGTCTGTGGGGACCACATGCTGCTGGTGAGAGTGTAAATCAAGGTGATTTATACTTTAGAGAGTAACTTGGGAATACTACTAAAGCTGAAGATACCAACTTAGAGTTCTAGAAATTTCAATACTAAGTATGTACTACAGAGAAACTCTGGCACAAGTCAAACATAAATAAAGATATTTATTGTAACATAAGAAAGAAAAACTTGGGTCTTTGTAATAGTAGGTCAGTGTCATTTTCTCTTCCATGTTCGATTTGAAGACTAACCGTATTTGCTTATTAATGGTATTATTAGAGTGATGATTATGGAAGTGATATTCATAGCACAAGAAAGAATAGAAGAGACAGTGAACATGCAAAGAGCTAAAAAGAGTACAATATGGTTAGAAGATTGAGGCAGAATATGTATGACCTGAGTTTCAAAGAGTAAAAGAATTACTTTGTGTGGGGAAGGAAATAGGAGAAAAAGAATGAGTTTTTATAAGGTTCCACTTGTTTGCCTTTTCCACCCAGGGATAAATTTAATAGGAAGTTTATTTATATGAATAAATAAATAAATATTAAATTTATTTATTAAAATAAATAAATACTATTTGCTTATAGTAATAGTAATAAATGAACATTATTTGAACATAAAGAAGACTTTTTGGATGGTATTGTAAACATTGGAAGAGATTACTGACAAATATCTTGGTCATATACTTTCTGAAATTAAAATGGCAAAAAGTCCTCAGCTATATGCACCAATTAGGTTCACTGACTGACTTTGCTCCTTCAATTCAGGAGTTCAAGGCTTAACATCATTCTCATCTTACAAAGGGTAAAGATATGTCAGAGAAGCTAAGAGACTTTGTGTATTAGTCCATTTTCGGTTGTAATAACAAAATACCCAAGCTGAGTACTTTTAAAAATTAAAGAGGTTTATTTGGTTCATGATTTTGGTGGCTGGAGTATTTGAACTGCATGGCGCTACTGTCCTGGAGAAGGTCCCCTCATTGTATCACAATATGGTAGAGAAATGGAAAGGGAATCAGCCATATGCAGAAGGGACAGAGCAAGTGGGGTGGTCTTGCTTTATTTTCTAACAAGCTGCTCTTGCAAGAACTAATTCACTCTAGAAATCAGAATTAATTCTTTCCAAAGGCAAACTCCTGTGACCTGATTACCTTGCAGTAGTCCTTACCTCTCAAATGTTCTACCACCTCACTACCACAATACTGGAGACTGGGTTTCTTGCACATGAACTTTTTTTTTGTTGGGGGGGACACACTCAAACCTCAGCACTTTGTAGAGAGAAAGAGTTCATACTGAGTTCCCATTAGTATGTAAGGGGAATCGGGTCCCTTCGCTCTTGGTTCTATCCTGGCTACCATGTTCCTTTGCTCACTGTATGAGGAAGGGGCATGTAGCCCCATTCAGCTAGAGGCCTCCTTAACTAATAGGAACACAGATGTCTGTGTGGGATGGTCTCTGAGTGGTACAAAATTTGTAAATCACTTTATATTTTATAAAGTAAATTCAATTCCAATTGAATATAGTAAATTTAATAAAAATTCAATGAAGACCCCAAATGCAGAGCCAAATGCTAATGAGGCAAACACAGTCTTACCATCATGGTGCTTTAGTCTAGTGGGACAGACAAATGCGATGAATATCATCAAAGGTAAACTAGATAAGAAGCAAAACCTGGCAACAGCAATGTAGGTTTTACTTTAGGCTGGAAAGTCTATTTCTCTTTCATGCGATAAAGTAATATTTTAAATCCTTTGCTTCTTAGGTGGTAGCTGTAAAAGGCGAATACTTAGGAAGATGTGTTTCATTGGTCTGAATTCTCACATAATTTGAAAAGAGGAATATAAATTATTAAAAAAACAGTTAAGGTTGTTTTTTGGAATGGTTAATTTTACATACTTAGTTATAAAATCCCTTATACACTCCCTTTATGAAAATGTAGACTAAGGCATTACATTTTATTTGTCATCCTGACCAAATATGAGCCTAGTCAAAATACTCACTTAAACAAGCAATATGATTGGCTTAGTCACTCTATGGAGTGGACTCTGACTACACTGCCCCGAAAAGCAGAGCATGTGACAAAGGCTTGCAAGGAGGTGGTTTCCTTAGTTCCAGAGACAAAGCTAGGGCAACTAAGTGTGAAACATGGGATGAAAACCCAAGCCAGGGTGTGTAATTAAGCTCATTACCATGAGGCGCCCTACTCTCAGGGACAGCCTGGGAAGCCTTGTAAATGTGCCTTAGAGTTGTCAGAGAGCCTTGCACATCTACTGGTCCTTACATCCCGCTGTTTAAGGGTGACCTCAGGGCGTATTAACTTCTCCCATATGACTTGGGATGACTGATGGGCCTAGAAGCTGTCCTAATCAGCAGAGAAGTCCAGGACAGAATGCAAAATTATGAATGCAAGGTGCTGTTAGGTTCTACCTGGTTGCTAGAGCAACCACTAGACCAGGGAGAGAGAGGGGACTCTTGGTTATCTCTCACAGAGCACTATTCAAAATATTTTCTTCCTTTCCAAACCTGAAGGCTGAAGGCCAGAGTACCTATAATACAACATGGTTCCATCGGAAGTGAACAATTTCTTTTCAGAGAGGTATCTGAAGATATCCTTGGGTTCTGTGAATTCAAGGTATAAAATGGACCTTGGTGCTACTTGGGAACTCCATGAGTATTTGTTAGCCAGAGCTTCAGAGAATGAAAGTGGCATCCCTTCCAAAGCTTGACAAAGACTCTCCCATGCTAACTTTAGTTGGGCTCCTCTAAGACTTCTTCTCATCTAGGCCTAAACTTGGGTTTCCCTGTCTGCCCTTGTAGAATCTAGTTTGAGCAAGAATCCTTCTAGGCCAGAAAATCTAACTTTTGCTCTCTGTCCATCCACGATTCTTTTTGCTCTGGCCTGCTTTCAGCAAAAATTCTGTTGAGTTGGTCTGGCAAGAATCCCACTTACCCTGGTGTTTCTTCTTAGTTATTTTCTATCCACTGACCCTCACACTGCTTCTTGGTTATAAATCCTCACTGGTCTTTGCTGGAGTCGGAGTTGAGCTCAGTCTCTCTCCCTACCATAAGTCCCCATTGCAGTGGTCCCTGCACCCATTGTAGTAGTTCCCCCTTGAGAAACTGCCTTACTGTTCTTTAACAAGTATCATTGGGTAATTTGGCTTTAACGATGTCTGTGGACTGAACTAATATCAAGATTTATTTATATATTTGTTAGGCCAATGTTATATTTGTTGGCCTCTTCCATATGCCATACTTATGCTGGATACTGGGAATCATAGTAGGTTGAATAGGTTGGGGCTCTTTTGCTCAAAGAAAGGAAAGTCAGTGGCAGGGAAAAATTAACAGATAAATAACACCACAAGAAAAGACACAGATTTGAAGAGTGATGAGAACACAATCCATTCCTTCTGGGTGTTGGGAAGATTCCCAGAAGAGTCTTGAAGCCAGGACTAATGCCCACCTTTTAATGCAAGCATAAGATTCAGTTTCTCCCATGCATAGTTATAACTTCTTGGATGCATACAGAAACACAAGAATTAAAGTCCTAATGGTTTGTTTTATGACGTGGTGCTAATGTATGTGAAGTCAGTCCTGTCTTCAGACCATTCACATTTCCATTTTCTGTACAGAATGGAGAGATTCCATCAAGATTCTTCTTAGTTGCTAAGGACTTCATAAATTCCTCTTTGTAATTGCCTTGCTTCCAGACAATAATTGTTAACTGATAAATAGGAGAATTGTCAGGTGTGGAATCAGTGGTGAGAGAAAGATAGTTTCTGTGTTGCACTTACGAGGAATCGCCGATAAGACCTCTGATCCCATTAAGGATATAAACTCTTCAGATGAAGTTGATGACAGCCCCATGGGCTGCCTGCGCCCTCACCAGCTTGGCTGTTCTCAGTGCATGTTCAGCCAAAGGGGATGAAATCAATGCAGGAATTTCATGGCCTCCAAGAAAATTACTGTTGAGAGATGACCCAGTTCTTTGATTGGTGTCACTAGAAGACAGGCCTCCTTGAGAAGTGAATGTAATGACATACACCAGCTGCTTAAATTCTTTCTATTATATGCATTTGGTTTCAAATGGTTTTAGCATTTTAGCATAAACTACCACTTTCTTTCCTCCCAGGTTTGGGCTCTGGGCATTTTTAAAGCAGCAGGCAGAGGCAGTCCTGGCACCAGCAGCAATACTGCTCTGCATCTCACAGAGTGGATGAAAGTGATTTTGCTTGGATCCCTTGATGATTAAGGGCTTGGAAAGTAGCATGAGTGGATTAATGATTCTAAATAGAATTCTTCCCTCTCCTTTGTGGTATTCTCATTCACAAGGATTGCAGTTGGTGGTGTGAACACTCTATTTCCACCTTCCTTTCCATGACTCTTCTTGATTCTTACATTGGTATGATCTGGCCTCATTCATTTCATGCCTTGCACTTACTTCTGCAAAGTCTTGAAAGGATCTTATCTTGTTCCTATGAAAGCTCTAGAGGTATAAGAGAGTAAGTGAGCTGTAGGAGATAGGAAGACAAAACAAAAACTAGAGTGAGGCTACGGTGACCTTTGCAGATGAAAGAAGCTCCATGGGACCCTTCCTGGATCTGCCACCACTGCCGTACCCTACAGCTTCCTCCCACTCCCTTCCCTATTCAGTGGAAGGAAAGATGATGAAGAAGGTATTACTAAGATATATAAAAATGACAACAAGAGTATTTTTTAAAAACTGAACTTGACTGAATACTGACTGTGTACCAGGCACTCTTCTAAGCATTTTTTTACATATTCACTTGATCGTGACAACAATCCTATGGGTAAATGCAATTATTTCTTCCTATCAGGTGAGAGAGTGAGGCAGAGAGCTAAAGTGCCTTGCATCAGGTTACACAACCATGTCCCTCAGTCACCACTCTCCTGCTGTCAGAGCCTATATAAAAAGTTAATGTTAATGCCTTTTATTTCTTTACCAAATAAAAAAAGGTAGATATTGGAAAGTGTTCAAAGGATAATATCCTACCCAAAAGGGGAAGGAATTATAACCTTTAGCCTCTCTAGCCCTATTCTTTGGAAAATGTGAATCATCCAAAGGAAGCCCCATGACCAGAATAGGTCAAACTAAATTCTTCGCTATCCCAACCTGATTGCATGGATATACATAAGGAGTATAAATAGTATCTTCAGTATAGTGGTGAATGGTAAGCCCCCAGCATACACATTCTTCCCTGGGAAGCTCTTATGGCCACTTTATCCCACATGTGCCAGTATGTTTCTGGTTGCTATGGACAGGAAGTTCAGAGAAGGTAGGATGTCTAACCAGCATTTGGTTTTCATTCTAATGCCAGGGATCTGGGGTAGAGCTAAATTGGGGAACAGGTGATTTCCAGGAGTCTTTGGCTTTGGGAATTTAGCTGTGCTGGGACTTTGCCTTCCCACATTCTTATCCAGAGATGCGCTCTCCATGCAACCCCGTGAAAGCTAGAAGAGGTTCCTTGAAGGAGATCCAAGTCTTTATATCATTCTTGACATTCAAAGGCCCAATGTGGGTGGAGATGGAAGATTTCCCATCTTTAGTCTAACTGACTGTGTGCTTGGGATGGGTTTGCCAAATGGAGTACTTGTTTTATAGCAGCCAACAGTCGAATGTAACGTGGCAGACCTGTGGTGACTTCCCTAAGAGGGAAATAGCTGCCCCTCAGGTTCCCCTGGGGGACTCCCCGGAGGGCACACCTGTTCTTAGCTGGCTTGTACCTGATGCTTGGCAGTGAGAGTCAGGCCTCGGTGCCTGCCTACCGACCAGCAACGTGAAGAGAAAATGGTTGAGTCCATGCTTTGGGCCTGTAGGCCTCATGTGTGTGCTTCATGCATTTGGGAAGAGGCAGCCCCACACCATAAAACCTCCCTGAAAGCCACCGAGGTACCTCTCTAAAAATCATAATCGACTGTACTGAAAGCCTAGCTTTGACTGATGGGAGGTTTGGGACTCTACCCAGGTAAGAATCCAGGCAGCAAGGAGACCTGAGAAGGCAGATGACCCAGAGTAGGGCCAAACTGTTTACCAGCAGGTGTGTTTTTGAAAATCTTCCTTAACTGGTCATGGCAGCGGAAAATACCCTGCTGTTAAACGCATCTGCAATCCGCTGCTCTCCCAGTCCACCTACAAAAATTTTGACCTTTAAAGAAATGATGGAGAAGCTGGTGATTTTTTCTATGGCATTGAAGCTCGGTCTATTTTAGGCTCCAAGGCAATTGCAGCCCTCTTTGCTCCCTATTTCACATCACTTTTAAGTCTTGTTCTGGCCACTATGAACCCTTCAGCACTTTTCCCTCTGCAATCACTCGAGTCAAGATCTGTGATCTATGATTTGCAGATGACATGTACATTTCTTGGCTGATGGTTGCTGAAGCAGTTTGCAAACCTGAGGCAGCGGTGGGGGCGGGGGTGGATGCAGTTTGAAGGAAGAGCAGATTACAATTGAAATACTGTAATATGCCACCCTAAATTTCTATTTTCATGCAAATGTATAACTACTTTCTCATTATTTTGATTGAAGGGAAGTTACCTCAGTATTCCTGTTGGTGTGAATTACCATATTCATGTTGTGATGACCAAACAATTGGCTGATTTCTATTGTTTGTTACTCCTATAAGAGTGAAGCTATTAGAAACCCAGGTGGGGGGAAGGTGTTGTTAAAAACACTCTCCACCCTCCCTCCACCCCGCCACATAAATGTTTAAGCACAAAGAAGAAATCTTGGTATCCTCTTATTATAACAATCTGTTCCAGGGAATGCATCAAACAATATTCAGCATCCTGAGCTTTAGAGCAATGATGGCTGCATTTTGGACCATCTTTCATTTGAATATCTACAAAATATGTAAATTACCAATCTTTGTGAAAAGTTATTTCAGTCATTTATTGAAATATTCACTCATTTTGAAAAGACCATCTTAATGAAAAGCTAGCCTTATTTGACTTTTTAAGCAGCCACGATACGTGTATAAATGTAATGTGATCTGAAAGACACATTGATGAGATTGCCGTCAGAAGGATTACTGAGATTCTGTGCTCAGACACCGAGAAAAGCCAAATGGGTGTATCAAGCACCCATTCCTAATCTTCAAAAGCAAATTTATTGAAGTGTCTCAATTTTGCCACACACCCTAACATCTGCATATGGGTCCAGATTCCTAATCCTGTCACACTGTGAGGCTGTAGATTAAGAGAATGTATAATCAATGCCTCTGTCACTACACATAAATATAGACTGCTAAATCAAGTGTGGGCTTTATACAGAGGCTCCTTCTTAAGCAGATTTTGCTCTAAACATTGCTTAAATCATGAAAAATTAAAACAAAACAATAGCAATAGCCTCTGGTATTTTCTGTCTTTATCTAAATAAAAGACATTTATCTGAAAGTGGAAGCTACTTTCCAAATGTTTCAGTAGAAAACATGTAAGCAAAGAGGATTGGAACTAAGACACAAAGAACACTCCACCATGTGTCAGACATTGTGTTAAATACTTAACATACATTATTCCACTTCATAATGAATCAATATGAACAAGTATTCATTGAGTTTTCTCACCATATCAATGTTCTATGTTGCCGTTATAGTGCTTCAAAAAATTTTTTTCTGAATTTGTACCCTCTTTCCCTTTACTAGTGTTTCTAACACTATGTTAGATATGAAAACTTTTGTGCAAGAGTCTCTGAGAACTTTGCAAGTCCCCAAATTTATAAAACTTCTCCAAAGAAACTAAAAAGAGTAAAGTTCTCGTATCTAAATGACTCTCTTTTGCCTCCCAGTGCAGGCCATTCAGATTCATGCCTCAGCAAAATTACAAATTACTACATGTTATGGGGCTTTCAGGGTCATTTAAGAACATTCAGAATGATGCATGTTAAATCCACAATTGCCAAGGACCTATTGTACTGTGTGTCAGCAAGGCACTCAATTGTTATTTCCAGTGACAAAATCATTTCCATTTAAATTATTCACCATAAGCCTTTATAGGATTTCATATTTCTGACTAATCTATTTTGTATTTTGCCATTTGAGTTCCATTTGCTGAAATCAATATAAGGTAAAGCCTAGATGTTATTGTAGCTCTTTAGAGAAATTGGAGAAAAATCTTCAGAGAAGACAACTTTCACAAAACACCAGGGAAAAGTTGGAGTATATCCTCTTGCAACTTCCAAAACAAGGAAAAAAGTAGAGCTGTAAGAAGTATTCTTGAATTTTCAAAAGTGTATACAAGAATTTACTTGAATGTGAAACATAAGTCATAGTTCTACTGATTTTGCTACTAGATGGAAAATCTCAAAATTTTCCATCAATGAGGAGAATAACAACAAACCATGATCACTTTGGGCTGCCTCTACCATTGATATCATGTCTACCTGGCTTTCATGTTGTCTATTTGTATCAATATTTGTTGAATTTGGAATCGCTAGCAACAGATTTTTAAAATTTGAATTCAATTTAACTTTGAATTCTTAGTCTGATTGATTGACTTCTATTTTTGGTATCAGCAATAATTTAAAAATACTTCAATCTAAAAGGCTTTCTTTTTGTATTCTTGGAAGTTGCTCTCTGAGACTCTCTTCAACAGTTCTGCCTGTGTTCTTCTCTGTGTGTTTTTTCCCTTTATGTGCTTCTGAATTCCTGGAAAAGACATCTAAAAGTAGTCCTCTGTGTTTTAGGGCTAGGAAAACCAACTAAGTACCATACTTCAGGACCAGCGGCAATGACTCACAAGCTCTGACCAAAATCCAACATTACTTGAATGTGAAACATAAGTCATGTTTGCTACACCTATGCTCAAGATCTTTTATCCCAACTCAACAGCATATTCAGAGAAGATCACAGAGAACATACTTCCTGGTTATAAGACCTAAACTAGGGAGGTTCTCATTTACATACCCCAATCACTTCATCAGCTACCATACTGAGGCAGGGCTGCTCTGCCCTTTGTGTTTGGTTGGATAGTGCATTAAGATGATCTGGTATTGTAGGATTAGCAGTTTGGTTAAATTAACAGAAATGCCTCTGGGATAGAAACACCAACACTAGCCTCCAAGTCAGACCTGATCCTAGCAAGATTCTCTTGGGTGGAAGTTACACTAATGTGACAATTTACTTATTGTCATAAGAGTTAATATAGGCTGTTTCCAGTGATGTTCAAAACACTCAATGGAGTGTCCTGGGCTTTTGGGAATTGGAGAGCTCTCCTCTTCCTGTGTTCTTATTATATATCATTTGCTATAAAAATCAGGATCAAGCAGGTCACTTTTATATGAATGATTTCATGGCAAATTCCTAAGTCTCACACATTCTTCAATTTTTTTTTTTTTTGCCCCAAGAGGATAAACAGAAGTTCAGAAAAGTAAAGTCTAACCCTGAATGCAAGTGAGTTGAAAGATATCAAGTTCCATGTTGCCTGGTTTCCTAAGCCAGAGAATGAGCCCTGAATCTTGCAGGCAGAATATCTTCAGCCTTTAGAAAAATGTTTGTAGCAGGCAACCAAGTGATTGTCCTCCTGCTTATAAATCAGTATCTACCTCATGTATCAGTCATACACACTTTGATCTGATGGTATCATAACTGTATGTTAAAGGAATGCTTTCATAGAAATATTCCATCAAATCTACAAAATAAGAAATACAGGCAAGGATGACTAAAAATCACTACCTGACTGTATCTTTGGTTATCTTTCTGAGATCCTTTGAAGATCAAGCTTGTGGGCATGAACTCATTTGCATGATTGACTTTACTAATTTACCTGATTTTTTAAAGGTCTATCTCTTCAGAAAATGAGATCACAAATGTTCCTGATTTCAATTTTCATTTTCTCCTGGAAATAACAAATTACAGAAGAATTTATACAAGTTAAATAAATGTAACCAAATGCACTTGTACTTCCTGAAGCTGTGAATGATCTGGTGATACTGAGGAAGCAATTACGATCCTAATTGGCATCAAAGGATAGGAAATTAGTTTCATGGTAAATATTCATTCTGTCTGTTATCAAATCTATTATTTGCATTAGAGATGCGACATTTAGCCTGCTAGAAGCAATGCAATTTCATTTGTTTCTATAAAGCATTTTAATTGAGGATTAAGCACCAATCCTTTGTGAAAACTGCAGAAGAATTTTGCTGTTTTGTTCAGATAACACCAAAACAAATGCCAAGCATCACCTATATTTTAACAGTAGAGTCCCCTGAATAAAAATTAGTCTGTTGTTCAAGCATCAAAAAGCAAACAAAAAACTCAGTAAAAAAAAATGTTTTGCTATCTATTGAAGCATAATTCCCCCAAACTTAGACACTTGAAATAATTATTTATTAGTATCTTTCATGGTTCTATGGGTTGACTAGGCTCAGCTGGGTGGTTTTAACTTGGAATTTCTCACAAGTTTGCGTCTGGATCTGGAGTCATGTGAAGAACTGACAGAATAGGATGTCTAAGAGATTCTTCAGTCCCATGTCTGATACCTCCTTTGGTATCAATGGCTGGAACAACAAGAGGCTGGCTGGGCATCTCTCTCTTCACATGGCTATCTTAGGTTTTCTTATAGCCTGGAGGTTTCAAGACAGTCTGATTGTTACCGGGGGATTGTTTTTTCCTTAGAACAATATTCCAAGAAAGCGTGGCTGAAGTTATAAGACATTTTACACTAGCCTTGGAGTCCATGAGCATCAATTCTGCTTTTTCCGGTTCATCAAAGCAGTTGCAGCTGGCCCAGATTCAGTAGGGTGAAGGAACAAACTTCATCTCTAGATGAAGGAAACATACACACATACAGGGAAGGAAAGGCTTGATGGTAGTCTTCCTGAAGACAAGCTATCAGAAGGAGAGTAAACAATCTTCATTCTTACAACGTGTCTATTAGCTTACTTTGGAGGATATGCCCAATTGCTAAATAGAACATAATAGAAACATGCAAATGTATCGGTTAAGACCAAGAATTAGGAAAAGCTTTGCCCATGGGAATGACATTTTCAGTCTTTCTCATGAGGGAAAAATGGGAAAAAGAAGCTTCCAGCATCTCATCATAAACTCGATCAATCCACCCTGTGGGAAGAGAAGTGACTTATGTGAGGAGTATGTTTGGAAGAAACAGTTGAGCTGATGACACTGTCTCTGTTGATTTCTTTTTTTTGTAATAGACTCTTTTCAGTAGAAGCTGCCTAATTCAGTATTGAGGTGTTGGGAAGCCATCAGGACCCCGCTTGTATGATACATTCTAGAGTGGCTCTGATACCTGATTTCCCAATTGGGTCACATCTTGGGGGTTATGTGTAGCCCCTAATTCCCAAACACTCATTCCTTCTTAACCAATTTTTGAAGATACAGTTTTGGTTGAAGAGCACTCTTTTCTCTATAAAGGAAAGAGCTTTCCCGTGAGTGACATTTTTCAGGTTAGAGATCTGAGGCTTGACATCACAAGGTGGCCAGGTGGTGACAGCGGTGTTGAGTAGTTGATTTTCAGAACCTGTGTTCATAACCACTGTGCTACACTGTATGGCAAGGTAACTCCATTCACATATGTTCTTTAACTGATCATGCTCTCATGAGACTTGGTCTCAGAAAGGCCTTTGCATCAATTGATGATAATAATCACAGTTAAGTAACACATATCGAGCTTTGTTATGTGTCAGGCACCAATCTGGAGCTTTCCACAAATGATCCCATTTAGTCTTCCAGAATTCTCCTGAAGCAGGTACAATTATTGTTATGGTTTGGTTGTGAAATGTCCCCCAAAACTCACCTGTTAGAAAATGCAAGAAGGTTTGGAGGAGAAATGATTGGGTTATAGCCTTCACCTAATGAGTGGTAACTGAAGTGGTAGGGTGTGGCTGGAGGAGGTGGGAATTAGGGCATAGCTTTTGGGTATATATTTTTATCTGGAAAGTGGAGTCTCTCTCTGTTTCATGAACATGATGTGAGCTGCTTTCCTCTGCCACACTCTTCTGCCATGATGTTCAGCCTTACCTTGAGCCCCAGGGATTGGAGCTGGCTTTCTACAGACTAAGACCTTTGAAACTGTGAGACCTTAAATAAACTTCTCCTCCATTACAGTTGTTCTCATCGGGTCTTTCAGTTGCAGCAGTGAAATAGCTGACAAAAACAATCAAAATTGTTTTCACTAAGCACAGCAGATCCAGGGTCATGCTGTAAGATGCTGTGTAGAATGGTTTCTGGGACATTGAGAAAGTTCTTTTGTGTTTCAGAGCCTTTTCTACTTGTTCATTGATGCCTGATATTCCTGTATTAGAAAACACAGCCTAGACAGAAAGCTTCGTATCATGTATACACTGAGGGGTAGGGATTGACAACATCTCATTATAGGTATTGGGACTGCAATCTCAGAGCAGGCTCTGATGGGGTGATGGGGTAAGGTATTCTGGGGGAGAGGACAAAACCCCATAAAAGAATGCATCACAAAGGGAGAGGAGAAAGAAAAATATGAATAAGGAGACAATGATTTCTTTTCATTGCAAATCTTGCTGGGACTGGGCCTTTTTCGATTAGACTCTTGTCCAGTAACTCATACTTTCCCTTGAGTTCTTGAAAGCGGGAACTATTGAGAAAGTAGCCCATCTGAAAGTATATTTCCTGCTGTTTCTCTTCTTCCAGAACTGGCTGAAGTTTACTTTTTGGTACTCCAGAGACCTAGCTTCTTCTTGCCTTCTTCCAATGTGGTCTATTTAATCTCCTGTCGTGTGGGAAATTATGTTCAAAATCTCCGTGATCCTCTGTCCATAGTAAGTTATGCATGTAGTGACAAGTACATGCCACAAGGTCTTGAGATTATATCTGCAATGTGTTGCTGCCGGCTGTTGATCAAGATAGGCTGGAAGAAAAACATTATTTTCAGGTGTGAAAAACCGTCACCTTTATCAAATAATTTTTCTTGCATTTTTCCCAAGACGTTGTAGCCTATTTAAACTTGGGAGGTTAAGTTTGTAGCATTCATTATGACTGAAAATTTAGTTCACACAATCATGATGCTCTCTTTATTAGGTGTTACCGTTAAACAACATTAAAATAAACACAATGTGGCTGGCCTTTTGTAGGCTACATGGCATGTTTACTTCTTTGCCTGGTTTCTTAATTGCATTTATTCATCTTTCAGAATACCGGTGTCGCTGCCACCCACAGTATTTGTTATTTAAAGTATGTCGTTTACATTTTATTTTGTCCAATGATGGCATTCGTTGCAGAGTGGGGGGGGGAATTGGGGGGGCGTCTTATTTGAGTGCTTTGTAGTATGTCGTGTTTGAATGCTTGGCTAGTGGTTGTACAATCCCATTCTACCTTTGTAAATGGAGGATAGTGGCTCTAAAAAAAAGGAAGAAAGAAAAGAAAAGCATATAAGAATGCCACAATGATTGAGGTGGACGGTGGAGCTCTGTTGATTGAGACACAGCTCTCAGCATTTGTAAATCATGCAAGCATCATGCAAATGATGGAAAGCAATGTAGCCAAAACAAAGAAGCCAACTGGACGATTAAAGACCTATGCCTGACCATTAAACAACAAAAAAGATAACCTTCTTTTTGTCTAGTTAAAAAAAAAATAATAATTGGAGCAGAATGAGCCATGAGAGGCAGATTCAGAAGAAATGTCAAACACTGATGGAAGCATATTCCGTAACTTTAGAAGTTTTTTGTGGGGGAGGGGAGGAGGAATATAAAAGCAATATTGATGACAAATTTGAATGCAGGAAAAATACACATACTCCATGACCTTTAACACTCTTGTATTTATCATCTGTGTCTTTACATACATATAATGTTTTCTTCCATAGATGCAATCAAAGAACATATTTTATTCTCTATGCTTTTATCCTTTAACATTATTGGGGAACATTGTTTCATGTTTCTACAGTCATTTGTATCTAAATATTTCTAATAAGTTCCATGTTTTCACAGGAATAAACATGCAAATGTACATCACTTTTTTCCTGTTGATTAATACCCTTAGAATGGATTTTCATAAATGAGGTTATTGGTTCCAGAAATTCTGAACATTTTAGTGGTCTTTAATCATTTGCTATATTGCTTTTCAAAGAAGTGATAGAAATTATACTTGCAACTCCAACATTTCAAGGATAGTAATTTAATTTCAATCTAACAGAGGGGGCCGCACTTCTTATTATATTTTCTCATGTAATGGCAACTTTTAAAGATTTAAACCAAACTTGATGGTCTTTTAAGAGCTGCTGCTGAATCAATACCTTGATATCTTTATTCTTGGAGAGAAACGAGTTAAGGAGGAAGTCCAGGTAAGACAGCCACCAGGCCATTTGTGCTCACAAGAGTGGTCTGCCCTGGGTGAGAGGTTTTTTTTTTTTTTTTTAGTGGCTTATGGCATTTTCTGGCAAGGAGCGAACCGTACAATGCTACTTTAGGCCTCAGGCCAGGAAGACAGGCACAGCCTTGTCGGTGTCAAGGAAGAACATGGGTAGCAAGAGACCTAAGAGTGAATGAAAATTGAATTATCTTTACTTCTAGGACTTGTCTATTGAGAAACAGCAGCGCTGGCAACCATTTACTACCAACAAGAGGCAGTTCCAAGAGAAGAATATAAAATATGCTCTGCTCAACCCTACGAAACTCAGAGTGTCTCACAATGGCCAATTTATTATTTTTACCCTGTCCAGTGACATGGAAGGATGCATCTGGGAGCTGCTAGCCTCTGCGATGAATAACTTAAGTCAGGCTGCAACATGTGAAATAATTCAGCTGACCAGGATTTATAACACTAGCTGGATTTTTGCTTTCTTTGGGGTTCATGAAGCATGGTGTTGTGAGATACCACAGGAGTCCCGTGATGAAGTTACATATCTATTTCTCTTCCTCATTTTTATTTTTTGGTATTTTCATATTATTTTATTGCCTAGTCCAAATATCTTTCTAAGCAGGGTCCAGTCTCCTAGGGGACATCTCTTTTCTGACTTTGAAAATTAGAACCAGACAGATCAGACTTCTAAATACTCTGTTTTTAGACTCCCTTCTTCACATACCTTGTCCCAGATGGTTTTAACTGCCCGATGCTGTGTGGACTGTGTTGGGCTGTAACTTACTTAGCTCATTATTTATGTACGCTTGCTCAAATGAAAGGAGTGGCAATGTGGTGACATGCTTACAATTCAGCCCATCATGTTCTCTAGTTCAGAGGTCAGTTTGCAGGATAGCTGACTAGATTTATAAAGCCCTGTTTGAGGGTCGTGGTCAATTTTTCCATCTGTTATCATTGGAAACCCACCTCAGGAGTTACCTGTAGCAGGTCTCTTCCCTTCCGGGTAAAGATTTCAAGGCACTGGGTAGAGTCTCAATCTGTTCTCCATGTGACTCTGAGGACTGGTACATGGTGCCATCAAACATCCTCATCTTTGGACATTACATAGTACTTAGAGCTGGAAGGGCACTCACAAGATCGTCTAGCCAAATTCCCCCCCCCCCCCTTCTTGGGATCTTCATTTTTCAGAGGGCCAATAATTTTCAGCATCCCTTTTTTGTGTTGTCATTTCGGAACATGTTAGAAGAAAACCATCCTTTCCCAATTCACTCTGTGGTTCTTCCAATTTCTACTTTATCTGCAAAATTTAATGAGATTCCTCAAGCAATTAAGAAATGAGGAAAAAAAAAAAACAGAAGCAGGATTTGGAATGTAACTATAGTTTTTCTCTGTTGACAAACCCCCTTTTGACTTCTTGACATCACTGAATCAAGTCCTAGGGTCTTGAGAGGTTACTGCCTGACTACAGGTTAAATATTTTAATATTCACTGATTGGGGGAAAGTACCATGAGCAAATCTAATGCAAGGTCCTAGAATGCTGAGGGCATTAGTGGCTCCATAAAATGTAAATGCATTCTTAATTATCTCAAGTCACTGCACGCCCAAGTAGCTCTTTTACAAGGAAAACACAGCTTACTGATAATGAGCACGAAAATTACTAAGAGATTGGTGGGGTAAATCTCTTAAACCTCTTTTCTTTTTTATTTGTTTTCTTCTTCTCCAAATTTTGATATGACTTTGCTAATTCGAGTGTGTGTCCCTTTCTAGATTTTTCAGATAAACTTGGAAGGGGGTATTTGGAATAACCTTGGGAGCTAGCTCTAAAAATTATTATCATCATGACTTATTTTATTGGGTTCATGAAGCTTATGGGTTAGACTCAATAGTTGCAGAGTGATTTTTTTTTAAATGTTCTCTTTGTGATCTTATTTTATGCTATGATGTCGCCATGAGGCAGGTATTTTATTGCCATTTTTCAATGGGAAAATGGAAACCCAGTAGGACAAATGACTTATCTTTGGCCATTCAGCCTGTAAGTAGGAATTGAGGGCTGGACCTCAAGTCCTCAAACCTCCAGTCTGGTGCTCTCTCTTTCACTAAGCCTCCCCAATTTTGTAAAGCCCAGTAACGGGAGTGATTTGAAAGCTGCATTCTCAGGCTATCGGAAAGTGGTTCACCTGAGGTGTTTCTTCACCACTCTCATTCTTTAATGTCACCTGACACCAAAGACCTCATTATGGGAAACGCTGAATGTGGTTTTGACTGGTCTGCTGACAACAACCTGCCAGGCATCAGACAATTACCCTCTGATAGGAAGAACTTGGGTAGTGACAGGCAGGGCCTTAGTGGAAGTCCCTTCAAACCCCACGCACCGAGGCATGGCTGGCTAATGGTCTTCACTGACATTTACTAACTGTATAGAATTAAGAGCATAGACTCTGAGTGCTGAGACTAGATACGCTGCACCAAAACTTGTAGAAGTGTGGTGCTTTGGGGCCATAGGCAATGCAGTTTATTTCACATGTTCGAGGCTTGGGCCACCACTGCCATCATGCTGACCTTGAGTGGCTGTGTGTTTAGCAGGAGAGGGATAGCACCACCTACCTGCATATTGACCATTTTTGGAAGGGTTGCCTGCTAGACTTCCTAATACAAGCTCTTTATTCTGAAAGACAGAGACAATGTGCAATCTGTCACTTCCAGACTTGGCCCAGATTTCAAAGCAGAGTTAAGATCTTATTTGAAGGCTCTGGAAGCTGGGGCAGTCCTATCCACAATTGCGACCTGGACAGGTTTGTTTTTTTGTGCCAAGCCCCTTTTTTTCTCCCCACCCGTGCTTTGTGCTGTGCCTAGGTCTTTGTGTTGTCTCCAATTGTGGTTGGCCCAGTATGTGCTCCCCTTGCAACTTTAGCCTGGGAGATCCAATTTCTAAATCCCCAAGTGACTGACCATCTTCCTGATAAGAAGTTGGAAGTTGGGCTGGCTTCAAGATCAGAGCCATGCAGGCACAGGGGGTGCTGAACTCAAAGAGTTTTGCATTCAGTTCAATGTTCCACTGTCAACACCTTGCAAGTCTTAATTATTGAACAAAGAACCCTCCATTTTCATTTTCACTGGGCCCTAAAATTAGATGGTTTGTCCTGCCAGCACATTTGGCAACCCTGAATATGAGTGCAAGGAGGAAACTGAGATGCCTTTGTCTAGGTTCATCTTTATAGTTTAAAAAGAAGGATGTGGAGAGCAGTTACCGGTAAGTGGCTGAGGTTGCTCAGGGATTAGAGGCAGAGCTGCCGTCAGGGTAACCTCTTTTCACTGCTAGCTGTGTGCTTTATTTCATCTTGATCCAACCACAGGAACAAGTCTACCTCACAGCATAGCCTGGTAGCTGTGCTGTCTCTTTCAGATACCTTTGTACCTCCTTTGTTTTGGCCATTGGGACAGAAATTTTCTTCTCTCTGTTGTTTGCTTTGGGCAAACCATGTTGATTTATCTTCAGGTTCCCTTTCACTGGGCTTCCTGGGCAACCTCTGCACGGTGACCATGAAGAAGGTTGTCACTTCTGGGTTTCTGGTCTGCTATCTACCCATAAACTCCTCTGAGCTGTGGACATGCACTGACCCAAATATCCACCCGCCCTCCCACCTGACCTGAGGGTTTCTTACTCTTTCTTTGTGTGAGTTTCAGTTTACAAAATTGAATGTCCCTAGAACCCAAAGATAGATAAGAGCAAGTCCACATGGGTGCACTTGGCTTTTATGTAAGTAGCAACTCTGAGGCAGTTTATCATCTCCAGTCCCCAAAGTCCATATGCTCACACTCTGTGACCTTTAGCAGCAGTCAGGAGGACATTTTGTGCACGGAGACTGTGGGGCACATGGTGAAGCACCCAGCCACTATTACAGGCAGGCCTGCCCCTACCCACTGGCTCACCTCTCACTTTTCTGCCCATAGGATTATGGAGGTGATGCCACAGAACACTCTGGAGTTTCTAATGCCTTTCTAGACGTGTCTTCTCCACCAGATGCCACCCACCCTCTCCACATACCTCAAGGAAGGGCCTGAAGTCTGGGAAAGGGATTCTTTCTGGCCAAAGCAATTGGCTCAAATGCAACCAAGTCTACAGTGGTTCAAGGGGAGAACCTCCTTCTACACTAGGTCAAGGAGAATGAGTTCCCATCTACACTGGCTCAAGGCATGAGAGTCTCTATACACTGAACAGGAAAGGGAGGCACAGTGGTCCAGGCCTTGGATGGGATGGCTGTTGGGCTGCTGCCCTTTCCCTGAGGTCTCCCTCACTTATTTTTTCTCTTCTATTTTTGAACCTGCCTTAAAAAAAGAAATCCGTGGAACATCAATTTTATTATTCAATTTTGTGAATAACATAAATATATTAAGAACCATCTCTGCTGCCCCAGAAGCATGGGAGGAAGGCCAGAGAAGAGCACAGCAGGGGGAAGTATCCCAGGGAAAAGAGTCTCTGATGTCTGTGGCAGGTGGGGCCAGAGGAGAGTCCCAGTGGATCCTGATGTGGTCTTGGCTGGAATCCACATGGGGAAGGCTGAGCCAGTTGGCACACCTCATTGCTGAAGATGTTTGATGCCTGCTCATGATGTCAGGATGCTCAGAGCTCGGGGTCCTCTGGCAGTCCCTTGGTTTTTCCATTTCACTTGGGCACGTTCACTGGAGCCACTCTGTTCTGGAACCTAGAGCATCTGTGGCCTCCTTGCATTGGAGCCACTCTTCTTCCAAAGGTCGGCCGGTGGAAGCAGGTGGTGATCCTCCTAGTGACCCACTTCCAGCCCCTGCTGCTGTCAAGGGATTGCTCTAAGGAGGTACCTTGTGAGGATGAGATGTGGCCTTCTGCAACCCACCTGCTGAGGATCATCCAGGGGCTGGGTCTGGGGTACTCTAGCCTGAGGGGCACAGGGTCAAGGTGGGAGCCTAGGCTGGGGTGGGGGCACATGGAAGAAGCAAAGAGGAACGGCAGGCATGCTGGCACTTGCACCACCCTTCTGTCCTGACTGCATGACTTCCTCAGGCTGCTGCTGCTCACATGCCAAGGAAAGGGCTGGCTGGGAGAATCCTTGGGACCTGGGAGAGGCCTAACCCCCGAAGGCACATAGGCTTTGCCTGGAGTATGCAACTTGCTCCCTGGGTTCTCTGGTGCCTGAGGAGGAGGTAGCTGGCCATGGCTTCATTGAATTTGTGATTTTGCAGGGACACCCAGGCATTATAGGGTTCGTAATCCATGTCAAACATAATGGTCGTGATGGCTGGGTCAGGGTGTTTGGGGCATGGCTCGCTGGAAGGACTGGGTTAAGATTCCTGGCCCTGGCTCAGCGGTGAGTGTCCCATCACCTGCTCTAGGTGGGCCTCTGAGTGGGGTCCACCATCAGCATTTGCTGGATGAGGTTGCGGGCATCCTTGGAAACATGTGGGGGAAGATCATAGCTTGCCTGTACCATCAGCTTCTGCAGCTTCCTAGAGGTGCTTGCCTTAAATGGGTGTCTCCCTGTGAGCATAAAAAAGAGAGTGACACCCAGGCTCCATATATCTGCTAGAGGAACCCTAGTATTCTTGCCCCTGGACGATTTCAGAGACACAGTATGGGAGAGTGCCCCAGAATCTGTTCAGCTTCTGCCCAGGTGCAAAGATGGGGCTCAGACCAAAGTCAATGAGTTTGATGCTGTTGCTCCTGGCATCCACCATGACATGGTCTGGCTTCAGGTCCAGGTGAATGATGCCCTTCTTGTGGCAGTGATTCTTACCCAAACACTCTGCAGGCTTTCTCCTCCTTCAGACCACTGGCTACAAGGATACAACACCATAGCTCTTCCCTACCTGCATGCTCCATGACCAGGTAGATGTTGTGGGTGGTCTTGATGACCTGGAAGAGCTGGATCACTTTTAGGTGTTTCAGGGCCATCAACCTATCAAGTTTGGATAGGAAGGGCATGTTCCCTTCTGACTTCTGCTTGACTTTTACTGCTACCTCTGTCCCAGTGAGGAGATGGTGGGCTAGTACCACCTGGCAGAATCCCCCTTTCCCAATATCCCACAGAGAGTGTCTGTGAGTGTCATCTCATAGCAGGATCTGGGCTCTTGTGGCTCTACACTATGCTCATTACTCTGGCTGTGCATCCTAAAGCCAGAACACCAACTAAAGATGCTAGCTAAAATAATAGTAATAATAATAATAATAATAATAATAATAATAATAATAATAATAATAAATCTAAACAAAAGACCCAAACCCACCACTACCACTACCACCACCAACAACAAAACCAAAAAACAAACAAACAAATAAACACCCAAATAAAAAACCAATAGTAAATCACCAACCATCAAATGTGTCAACTATCTGGGAGTCCAACAGGTTACCACCAAGAGCTTCCTGTGTATGTGGACAAAAACCCAGCTGCAGCCACTCTTTTATATAGCAGGTGTTTGAAATTCCATTACAGCAACTCCTTGGGAGGTTAGAGCCAGAAAAGACCCAGTCACCCCTGGGCATAACCCCCAATGGTCATCTCACTTTGGGGCCTTCAGGACCTTTTCAACTTTCATAATAAGAAAGGACCTGAAAGCTTTTTGTTTCAGTGGGTTATGGAGATGGATATTTATATGCTTAGAGATTAAAACTTGTAGGATACTTCCATGGTCTTTTCATTCTGAGTCTGATTAAAAACTATAATAACTTTGGGCTTTTTGTCACAATGACTGGAGAGGGCACTGCCATTTATTGGGTGAGCTCTGGTGATGTTAAACAGCTTTATTATATGGGACAGTCCATACAATGAAGATTGTTTCCCATTAAGTGACAGTAGCACCCTTGTTTAAACTGGCTTAGATAAATCACAATTCATCCCCCAGAGAGAGCCATGGAGCAGAAATCTGATTCTTCTACAGTGTATGACCTCAGAGAGCAGGCCCACCTCCTTTAAAACGGATGGATCTATTATGAAGAGGACAGGAATTGGATATGGAGTAGGCAACCAACTCTGTCCCATGAGACTCAACCTCTGCACAATGGGTGCCTGCCAACCTCCATGTAAGTAAGAGGACAGCATGAGAATCACTTCCAGAATATGTATCTGACTTCCCTGTATCCTGCTCCTTAAACCAGAGAGGAGTAGAAACTGTCCAAACTCAGGCACATCCTGGAAAGACTATTTTACGGTTTCCCAGAGTCAGGCAACCACATCTTAAAAGGCTCTGATTAGACAGTCTCTTTTTCTCCGTGTTGTGGAAGCAGTAGAGTGGTTGTGGCCTATGGCACCACAGCCCTGTGTGGGTAAGGGAAATCACCCATGGGCAGAGGTAGTTGTTCATTGGAGAGAGAATACTGAGCCTGGAGTTCCCTCCACACAGTAGGTTTGAGCTCCAGCTCTGCTATAGCCAACCATGTGACTTTCACTTCTCTGGGCTTTAGTTTCTTAGTTGAAAAAAAAAGAAGCTTTTTTTTTTTTTTTTTTTTCTGTCCTGCACTTTCTCAGTATTTTGGCACATGGTCAAGAATGTAGAGAAAGTCCTTTAGTATGGTTGATGTCCAGATCCACGTGCCAAAGGTCTTACACTATTGGCATTCAATATTTCATTATTAAAATATTCAGGTTCCACAAATGCAGTGATTCTCTAATACATATCCTGAGTCTGCCTTGAGTTCATCAATTCCTCCCATGCTCCCCTCCCATCCCCGTAATGAATCAGCATACTTATATCAGAGAAGACATTCAGCATTTGATTTTATGGGATTGGCTAACTTCACTTAGCATTACATCTCCAACTCCATTTCCTGCAAATGCCATGATTTTATTCTCTTTTAATGCTGAGTAATATTCCATTGTGTATATATACCACATTTTCTTTATCCATTCATCTACTGAAGGGCATCTGGGTTGGATCCACAATTTAGGTATGTGAATTGTGCTGCTATAAACATTGATATGGCTGTGTCCCTGTAGTATGCTGTTTTAAAATCCTTTGGGTATGAACTGAGGAGTGGGATAGCTGGGTTAAATGGTGGTACTATTCCCAGTTTTCCAAGGAATCTCCATACTGCTTTCCATATTGGCTGCACCATTGTGCAATCCCACCAGCAATGTATGAGTGTGCCCTTTTCTCCACATCCTTGTAAACACTTATTGTTGTTTGTGTTCTTAATAGCTGCCATTCTACCTGGAGTGAGATGAAATCTAGAGTAGTTTTGATTTGCATTTCTCTAATTGCTAGTGATAATGAACATTTTTTTCATATATTTGTTGATTGATTGTACATCATCTTCTGAGAAGTGTCCGGTCAGTTCCTTGGCCCATTTATTCATTGTATTTTTTTTTTGGTGTTAAGTTTTTTGAGTTCTTTATATATCCTAGAGATTAGTGCTCTATTTGATTTGCTTCTATTCTGTGGGCTCTCTATTCACTTCACTGATTATTTCTTTTGCTGAGAAGAAGCTTTTGTTACTCATCCTTTTTAAAGAATAAAACCTGCATGTGTGTAGTGGTCGGCCCACTTATAAGGCTGTGAGTAGTTGGCTCTGTGAAAATTAATTCACATATTCAACAATATTTATTGGGCACTTTCATTTAGTGCCAAGGAAGTGGCCCATGTTCTCCCTACACAACAGGGCAAAGGATGGTGACACCGAGAGGGCCGTGCAACCGCAGGAAGAGCTGAATTTGGAAAAAGGATGAACAGTGTTGCTTAGGATTCATTAACTCTGATGTGGCATCCCGATAAAGTGCCGTTTCTAAATCATGTCACAAATTGTCAAAGGAAGGTTCCAAAGTTGAATAAAAATTGAGAGCCCCAAGAAAGGAAGAGTACAGAAGACCCCAGGCTGGAGTTTGGAATCAAATGGGGTAAAGCGAACCAGGGAGAGTAAGAATGAAGAGCAACACTTGAGATGGCGTTGGATTGACACTGCAGGATTGGTTTGATGTGAATTTACGAGGGTCAATCACCAGATGAGAGTCCTCCAGGCCAGGGAGGTAGACCTGGTGAGGCTTCAAAGGGAAGACTGGAAAGACAGAATTAGTAGCAATTTATATATGAATCTTGGTTTGAGGAAAGAAGGCGGGGAGCACAGATCTATGTCTGTGTCTATGGGAAAGAGTGCTTAACTTTTATAATTTGGTAAATAGAGTCCCACGAATTTCCTAATTTAAGAGAAAGACAAAGAGCTGGAAATGAGGTTTGGACAACCGGCTAGAGTGACATTAGAAGACAGCTCTGTGACTCCAGCACCCGACTGTGCTTGCGTCCAAGAGCTGCAGCTTTGAGAGTCAGATGTTCACTGCACTAACATTGAGTTTATCAGTACTGCCATCTCCACGTTTCCTGGAACCTTCAAAACCATGATAGGAAGACCAAGGCAGCAAGACGATCAATACTTTACAGCTTTGATCAGTAAGAAGAGTAATACTTTACAGCTGTTCGCAATTACTGCCTCTGCTCTGCCAGGAATTATAACTATTACACAAACTGAAACACCAAGTAAAGATGGAATAAGAGAAGTCGATGGTAAGCCTCACCAGGTCTACCCTCATAAATGCACGTCAAACCCATTCTTCAGTGTCGGTTCAATGCCATCCCAAGGTTAGCTCTTTACTCTTATCCTGCCTGGTTCTCTTCACCCCATTTGACTCCATGCTCTGGGCTCAGGTCTTTCTGTATTATTCCCTATTTGGGGCTCTCTATTTTTTTTCAACTTTGGTCACTTCCTTGGACAATTTGTGATATGATTCCGATGATATGGCACTTATCAGGATGTTACACTAGAGTTAATAAATCCAAAGTGATGCCATTCATAGATGTCTAGCTAATGTTCTGAAGAGGCTATATCTCAGAAGGGTAAAAGACAGTGATGTTCAAAGTAAGTTTGCATAAAGCCACATTGCAAATTGTTTTCATCCAGTTGGAAAGTCTAAGGGAAGAAGTGAGGGAGTTGTCCCCAAAGATTCCCAACTTCAAATACTTCCCAGGATTCCTACTGCCACATCAATGCTATTTTACCCAAGTTCTTTTTCCTGAATATAGCTGAGTTTCTAAACCAGTTATGAAAGTGGATGTGACTATATAAAACCATAGTTATAGGAAAATGCAATCTGTTGCTCTCTTCGTGGTGGAGTCTATATATCATTTACACTTCACTTCTCTGTGGGTGGAAAAGCTTTTTTCATGGTTTATTTAGCGGGAAGTCATTTTGATCAGTAGGATGAGTAATACTTTACAGCTGTTTGCAATTACTGCCTGTGCTCTGCCAGGAGTTTTAACTATTATACAAACTGAAATACCAAATGAGTTGATGCAAGATGGGGAAAAGTAAAATACATATTTCATAGGTCTATTCATGTCATGAGAAATTATCCATCACTCTTTTATTCAGTTTTGTGTTTCTAAATTCAGAATCACATCTCAAGGTAATTTCTAATTATTTTACTGGTCTCAAAGATTTTTTTAATCAATGAAGAACTGGAATTCATAATACAAGTTCTCCTATGACCATTGGAAGGTCACTACAGTTTAAATTCCATGTGGGAGTGAAGCCAGGTTATCTAGGAAAGGTAACACACCTTAATCTGCATATTTCTCTTCAAAATGCACATTGTGAAAGTACAATGATCAAAATAATTTCAATTGACAGGGAATAAAATAAATAGTTTCCCCTTCTCATTTATCATGAACATTGTTTAACAAACCCCACATCACAGGGAATTCAGGAGCCCTTTGATAAGATTTCAACAAGACTGATGAGTAACAGTCTATTCAGAGTAAGAGCTGGGAGCTAGGAAAGGACAGGTGTAGTTTCAATCTCATTTTCTAGCTGTGTGACTTTGGGCAGGTTGTTATAATGTAAATTGTGGATAATAATAGTACAATTTACCTCATACAGTTATTGAGAGAATTAAATGAGATGATTTATATAAAGTACTGCCTAGCACAAATCAAAGTTCTCTGTAAACGGTAGCAATGATCTTTCTAGAAATAATTCTTCATAGTTTTCAGGTAGGGATCATGCTACTTATTCACCTCCTTCTCAACCTTGCTAACATGAGCCACATAAACTATGTCCCTCAACCTATCCATCACCACACGCCATGCACACACACATGCACACTAAGATGAAGAAACAGACTCAAGGGAAAATGTCTTAGAATTTGTTCTGATTGCTTGAGATTATGCCACAGGCCCATCTCTGAACCAGAGGGATGCTGCATACTGATTGGCTAGGTCCAGACCACACAGGTGCCTCTGGGGACAGAGGAAGAATCACCTTAATGATTGGGCTAAACTCAGATGATCCATTCAGAAAAATATGCATTTTTTCCCAGAGAAAAAGATGGAATAGAATTGGAACAAACAAAGCCATCAAATCTCCACTGCAGAATCTCTTCCTTGGGCAATTGACAAGAGGGTATCTAGGGTAAACTGATCCAGATTGCAATGATTTATTGAAAAATGGCATGCCTATTCAAATTGCCCTATTCAAATTGACAACAATTTATAAAACTTGACTGTATCCAAAAGCCAGCACTTCAGTGAAAGGGTAATGCAATGTATTATTAATACATATTAATAATTAATAGCTACTCTTAGGGATACCTTGCTCTTTGCTTAGCAGAAAATGTTAGATGATAGACAAGCCGTTGATCAAAAGGTCAGAGGATCACAAGCAATCTTGTGATATAGCAAGCATGGGAGAACAGCTGTGGATATCCGAGGAATTTTCTGTAGGTATCAATAAAGCGAGATTTTGGTTCCTAAACACTGACCCATGTTCAAGTTTGGTGAACTTCATATTTTCCATTCGCATTTAGCTTCCAGTATTTTTAAACAGAGGTTAATGCAAGGAGAAGACCCAAAAGATAAAATGGGAAAGACAATTCTTTTTAACCACACACTTTTTGATTATATATGTTATACAGACACAGGAATAAAAAGAATACTGTTAAATTTGTAGTTCTATTCACTTATAGGGCTAAAGGAAGAAAATGTAAAGTGATTAGGATCTGATTTCAGATTTACCTTGTTAAATTGATCTCCAAGGGAATTCAGAAAAATTCAAACTCAGATACAACCAATATGACTATCGGTAGGCAGTGTGTCAGGCACCATGCCCAAGCATGATCTTGCTTAATCCTTATGAGGATTCTGGAGGCAGGGTAATAGTTTCCCTTTCTAAAGATGATGAAATTTAGGTCTGAAAGATAAAGATCACAAAATTTCTCAGGGGTGGTGCTGGGAAATGGACCTGTCTTCCAGCTTTGACTCTCTAATATGTTCTTCTTTTTCCAGGAAAAGGTGCACTTTTGACCCAGTTGGAGTTTTTTCAGATGTTAGAGTAGACCTCCAGACTGACAAGATGAGAAGGTTGTTCCAAGCAGAAGCAAGAGCAGCTGAAAGACACGGCGTGGGGCAGTAGATTGGACACTGGCTCACTAGACAGCAGGAGGAACTCAGTAAGGCAGCAGGGATTGGGCTCCAGGGATGACCACATTCACCTGCTAAGAAATTCAAATTTTTCTTGTAATTAAAAAAAAATTTCACCCCCTCTGTCTCTCATACACTATGATCAATTGGTTTGCAAAATAAGAACTTTGTGTTATCCAACTGAATTTTCCTGGTGGAGAGATTTTCCAGATTTCTGAAGAATGGGAGTTTGGGGCATAAAATTATTGATATTGTCTATATTGTCAGCATCCCTGACACAGAAATCACAAGGGATAGCAACATCTAGAGTTTTCCTTGTAGGCTATTTATAGAACAAAGCCAGATAGATTGTAGGTGTCCTATTGTTCACCCAGGATGACACTCCAACTCATTCATTCACTCATCCTGCCAGGCGGCTTAGCCCTGCTTGGGCCTGCAGGGTGGGGCTGACATACCCCTCCCCCAGATGTCGGGCTGTCTCGTAATCACCAAGCAGTGGCACCTCACACTGTCCCATTAGAGAGGCGTGTGCGGCCCGCTTGTTGGGCATGTTGATGCAAGCTTGGGAAGGAAAACATAATTCACTTTTGCCAGTGACAGAAATGTTAACACTTACTTGAAATAGCTGATAATCTGACACAGGAGAGTTAAAGGATTACTATATTTCATTTGGCTAATAAGAAAAGCTGTTTAAAAGCTATATTAAAAAGACTTAATGTATGGTGACTGAACATTGCTTTAATGCATTCTGTGTCATCAACTATTAGAATGCTTTCCCTCTCTTATTATGTTACAGGAGATTTTTTTTTGACTCTTTTCTCTGGAAAGAGATAATAGAAAGCAACTCCATTCACAGAGATTTTCCGAGGAAACATTCATGCATTAAGTATTTCTTGAGCACCTACTGTACACCAGGCACATACTATATACATCTGGCATTCAAGGACAAAAGACATGTGGTCCCAGACCTTGAAACAGTGGTGTGTTTTTGGAAAAAGTTGATGGAAGGAGATAGTAGATAAAGATATAAAAAAAATAATGCCTGAGAGATTTAGTTGATATAAGAAATAATCTTGTTTAACTCTTATTTAACAGATTAGAAAACTGAGGCCTAGAAAGCTAAGTGATTTACTGAAGGCAAATAGGCTGATTAGTGGAGATCTGGGATCTGGATCTTTTATCTTTTGCTTCTCATTTTGGTGCTGGAGTACACTTCCTTGCAATCCCCCTTTTTACTCTGGGTAAGGACAAATGCTCAACATTTAAAAGCCTTCTTCGTGATGACATTTCTTCTTCCCTGAGACCTAGACCCACCCCAATAGGAAAGCCTGGCAGTAGTTTCTAAGGCTCACAACCAGAGATCAGCCCCACCATGGTTAATCATATTAAGACTGAGCTTTGTAACGCGTAGCACAGTTAGGTCCAAGAGGTGGCTCCTGGTCCTAGAGATTGCATCAGTCATGCCCTCTCAGAGGAGGCCTTGGGCCAGAATAATGGCAAGAGCTTGGTTCCAGAGAGCCACCATCAAGTGGTGATGGGTAACTTGCTTCTCCAGAGTCTGTCTGTCTTCCTGTACCACAGGCCCCACATCACGGCGGGGGGGGGTGGGGGTGGGGGTGGTGGTGTCTGTGGATCTCACTATGCCCTCTTTGGAAGTTGGCTCTTGGTATCTTTGTGAGATATAACATATGCAGACACTTGAAAAGTGTATACAGACTCTTACAGGCAGGAAGGCTTCTAAAGTTGTGCAGCTCTTAAATGACATATAGGAAGGAGTGAGACCAGTGTTCTGTTTTTCACATGGGGACATTGGAACAGGTGCAAATGAGGCACTGATTTAGCCAGAGGTGAGGACTCCGATGAGTGAACTTTCTCAGTGGCTTCTCAGCTCAGATCCCATATTCTATGTAGTTGCTGATTAACCATGAGTGATAAAATTGCTCCTGTAGATGGAGTTGAGATGTGTTCATAAGAAGGCTCCTCACTGCAATTAACAGGGAACTAAGCTTCGGCAAGAGGAGAGATCTCATCTGCATTAGAGAATATGAAAATATGAAGCACAGCTCTATTTTAAGTTAGAAAGCTAGACTGTGGCAAATGGGTGGAGACTAGGTTTATTTTGTTCATCACCTATTTCTAGCCCCTCACATATTCCTGACACACAGTAAATGCTTAGTACTTGCTAATGAAAGAAGCAATGGATCAGCGGATTGCAGTAAGATGTTTGTTTTTACTCTCAAATGAAGGCATTCAGAGCTGGCTACATAAGCTGTTGGACTCAGTACAAAATTAAAATACAGGATCCCTGTTTAAAAAGTGGAAAAGAAATTCTGTTAAAGGTACCAAAATATAAGGCCTTTTGCTTTCTTCTTAGGTCTTTCTTTGTCATGGTGCTTTTTAATGACATTCTGAGTAAATAAAAATAAAAATTGTATATTATTAGCATACTACTATTCATCATTATACTACCCAATTTCTGAGTTTCATTTTTTTGTTGTTTGTTTTGTTTTGTTTTTTCTTTTTGGTACGGGGGGTTGAACCCAGGAATGCTGAGCCACATAGTCAGCCCCTTTTTTCTTTTGAGACAGAATTTCATTAAGTTTCTTAGGGCCTCAAGAATTTGCTGAGGCTGGCCTTGAACTTGCAATCCTCTTGCCTCAGCATCCTGAGTTGCTGGGATTACAGGCATGTGCCACAGTGATTGGCACTGTGTGTGTTTTAAATGCAAATATAAGAACATTAAATGATAAAATTCCTATTTTATACTTCATCCATGGGTATATGTTTTGTTCTTATCAGAACAGTGGCAACTCATCCCTAAGTTAACTCGACCCTTTTGCTTTGTTTTCACTTCTTGGTATGGGGCACATTCTATCAATACTTTCTACCTCAGGATTATTGATGAGTAAGGGATAACTAAGAGGAAAGGGGGTTCCTGGTTGGCCTATGTTTTCTCCTTCTGTGTAGTCATTTTCAGCAGAAGTGGTTGTTTGATACAGGGAAGTAAGAAAGGAGACTCTAGAGTTTCTTGGTCGTGTGTTTCTGAAATCATCATTACTTCATTTCTGTATTCAAAGTGAATATTATGATTCAAATGTAAGCGTGACCTCTAGGGGTGACCAGTGCCCGGTTCTCTTCATAAGTGAGAACCATGCACTTTGTATTTGATTTGAGTCTCACTAAATCCCACACATGGTGGGCCCACTGGAATTCTGTACTCATGGGGCACCATGCATGTCATGAGCAATAGAGAGGCCTGGAAATTAGAGCCTGTGTAACGATCCTAGCTCCTCTGCTTGTGCCCAGGGACCACTGTCCCATCAGAGTCAACTTACAAAACCAAGATCAAAGTTAAAATTATGAAGGATTTCAATACGTGACAGCAGGTGTGGGTAGGTGTGGGCTGCCTGGCCTGGTGAAGACTGTGGAGAGCCTCAACTTTGCTCAGCTGAGGAGGTTCAGTGCACTAAATAGCTTTGGGATTAGATTGCTTACGTATGCACATGCTCACCTCTTCCTAGGTTCCTGCTGCTGCTGGTGCCTCCTAAACTCATTGCTGCTCCCTTCTCAAAGGCTTAGTCATGCCCTTCATCTTTTCCAAGGCTGCAGTGCAAAGTCTTCTCCTTTTTCTTTGCCATCTGTTGTTTTATCTCTTCTTTCTATCCCCTAACCCTGTTCTCTCTTTTAAAAATTACTTCCAACAGGATTGTCTTGCCATTCAAATGAACTAAAAACAAGTTGTTAAAAAGGTGTGTAAAACCGGGCATGGTGGAACATGCCTGTAATTCCAGTGACTCTGGAGGCTGAGGTAGGAGGATTGAGAGTTCAAAGCCAGCCTCAGCAATTTGGCAAGCCCCTAAGTAACTTGGTGAGACCCTGTCTCTAAATAAAATACAAAAAAGGGCTGGGGATGTAGCTCAGTGGTTAAGCACCCCTGGATTCAATTCCTGGTACCAAAAATAAAGTACATAGAAGTAAATTTTGTGTACAATCAAATTTTTCTTAAGGGAAGTTTGTGATTACTAGAGATTGCCATATGTTTCTTTGTGTGGAAAAAAAAGCTTGATTTTGCATTAGACTAAGATTTAAAATTTGACCCTGCTCTTTTTGTAGCAAAGCAACTGATCCTGAGAAAATGCATAAAACCTCTCTGAGCCTTGGATTTCTCAACTGCTCTCCAATGGAAACAGTAATATCCACCTTGCAGACATGAGGGCATGTCCTTGAATTCAAGAAGCAGGTTACAAAATGTCTAAACAGTATTTAAATGTGTGTGTGTGTGTGTGTGTGTAGAAAAAGAAGGGGATTGAAGAATTTTCATCAAAATGTTGATGGTGGCTGATTTTGGGAGAGAGTTGCTTTTTCCTTTTTATGTATCTAATGGTTGAATTTTTGCTAATTACTACATTAGCAAAGGAAAGGGTAAGAATATTTCAATGTTAAGTAGCCAGATTGTTGTGGCCTTTAAACTCTCTACATACAAGTACACATATACATCCTATAAATTGTGAGGTTTACCTGTTTATAGGTACAATTTATTAAATTTCTGCAAAATTCCAGGTAATGTGCTGTGTTCTTTATGCCCATTGCTTAATTCAGTTCTCACAACATCTTAGGAGGTTGGGATAATTCTCATTCTTGCATGATACCTCATTAATGATGGGGATATGGGAAATACTGGTTTCCCTTCTTTCTCCTGTTCTGTATGATTGCTTGAGTTTTTCCTTATAATATTCATAACCCAGAAACAGAAGCAATACCAATGTTTTCAGTGCTTTGGGGACTGATTATTCCATTAGAGATTTTGGGTGATAAAGAGGTCCAGGCAAATATTTCATATATAATTTGGGCAAAAAGAGCTTCTGTATCTCAATAAACATCTCAATTCTCTTTAAAGATTTAGTTAGCTTCTTTTCTGTCTAGTGACTGCTGTAGCTGGCTCTGCAATCAGAACAAGAAATGAGATTTGCTTAAAACTGACATGCATTATCAATTGTTACTTTTTGCTACATAAATATTAACCAGATGTTTTTCCCTTTATAAGAAATATAGGGTAGCAAGTACTTAAAAATATGACTACATAGAATGGAGACAGATATAATCTACTTTGTTCTAAAGTGTATTTTTGCACCCTCCCAAGCATTAATTACTTAACTTTCAGACCCTGCAGATCAATAATTATGACTGGGACCCATCAGCAGCTAGTAAGTGCTTTGTGCAATTTTCAGGTCACTTTTATAGTTGGAGATTTTCCTTTCTGTCACACGAAAATCCTTTTTCTGCAGAGCATAAGTGAACCCCTCTCAGCTGTGCTCTGCAGGGGAGAGGCAATTCCAGGAAGGGCAGAGAGAGATGGAAAAGGGGACTTTCAACCTTTACCGATGAGAATGTGTATTTATTCTTTCAAAAAAGTAAACCTTTGAAAAAAATATTTACAGAGAAGAAAAGTGTGTACAGTGGCTCCCAACAGCTGAGGGTGGCTGAAGGCTCTGCGGTGACCGGGGGGGGGCAGCTGTAATGGGAAGTAAGATTTCCATTGCTGCTTCTGAAGGGCAGAGCGGACCTAAAATGCCAGCCCAACTTTTGCATTTCCCTGACATGTCTATTTCCAACAATCCAAGCACTGAATCGCTCTAGACTTAATGTGGCTTGCGTTGGAAGACAAGGCGGAGAGCCCAAGGGGAGATGTAGCAATTCTTATAGCTGTTGAATTGTTCTGTATTGATTACACATAAAAGCTATTTGGCGGCTCTTCTCTTTTCTCGGCCCATACCCACCCTTCAGCTTCTCACATCCCCAGATGACCCAGTAGCAAGCAAGACAGAAACTCTCTAGGTGTCTTAATTAAACTTCATTGTAATATCACGGCCCTCAGTCAGGGATGCCACAGAAAGGATTTCTGACAGGGTGGGAAGATGAGCTGATGACCTCTACCATTGAGGTCCCTTCCAACGCTACAGTCTCTGATTTTTTGTTACTTAAATGTTAAAGATGCAAACCCATCCTTTCATATTTATGGTTTATTTGATAAATGTTGACAATGTGCACATTTAGGAAAAGCTCCTTTAAAGTACAAAAGAAGACCAGTTTGTGAGTCCGCAGGCACAAAAAGCAGTGGGCACACACACACACACACACATTCTGAAATTGGGGTTTGATGAGGAATGTTCACTTCTGCTTTGCAAATATAAAATCTCATCTACAGACAAATTCTGAACGTCATGTTGTCACGGTTTTAGAAGACAATAGACTGGATGAACATCTTCTGTGGCAGGGCCCATAGTCAGTTTTGTATTTCAAATGGAGTAGTTCCCATCGGCCTCTTTTGCTGTTGATCCAGGGAGAGCTCAGCTCAGGATCCAGAGTGTGGTGAGGTGGGAAGTGTGAGAGGCCACTTGGTTGTCTGATAAACACAAAATCTGACTTAAAAAAATAAAGTTTAATTCAGGAATAGCATAACTATAATGAAGTGGCTAATCTCTAAGTGTCCATCTCAGTACATTTTTACGTGTGTGCATGTTCCTGATCCCCACCCAATTCAAGGTATGAAATATTCCAAGCACTCCAGAAGGCTCCCTCCTTACCCTTCTCACTCTATACCGCTTTCCCAGGGGTACCACTGCTCTGATGTCTATTGCCATAAATTTGTTTGGCCTGTTGTTGAACTTCATATAAAAAGAATCATACAGCATATATTATTTTTCCAGCTTCTCTCACTCAACATCATGTCTGTGAGAGTCACTAGTTTATTGAATATGAGTTGTGATTTTTTTTTTTTTAAAAAAAGACTCCTAGAAATTACCAACCTTCACATGCTTTTGAAACGGTCACTTAGAAAGCTGTCCTTAGCCAGAAATGTGACACCAATCCCACATGTCTGTAAACTCATTCTGCAACCTTCTTCATAGTCAGTGGGCAAAGCCATCGTGCACACCTGCAGGAGTGTTTTAGAGCCACAGTTAGTTTTTGACTTCACCCTAAACTCCTTGCTGTGGTTTGAATGCTTTTGTCTCCTCCAAAATTCATGTCAAAACTTAATCCCAGCATAAAAGTGTTGTGAGGTGTGGTGCTTAGAAGATGCTTGAATTAGGGGTTCACCCTCTAAGGGATCAGGTATCTTTATAAAAGAGTTTGATGGAGGGAGTTAGTCATTTTCATCTCACCCATTCTGTCATGTGAGAACACATGGTTCTTCTTCCAGAAACCACTGTGTTCAAGGCACCATTTTGGAAGCTGAGACCAGGCCCTCACCAGAATATACCTGCTGCTAATCTTGATGACCTGCCTCCAGAACTGTGAGAAATAAATTTCTATTGCTTATAAATTACCCACTCAATGGTATTTTGTTATAGCAGCACAAACTTAGACACTCCTCTTTTCTTTCTAAGATTTGTTTCTAAGTCATTTTTGCAGAATAATTTTTTTTCTCTCAAAAGGTAATTAATACGTGACACAATGTGCTCTACATGGTTAATCTCATTTAATCTTCATGACACACCTATTACCCCTACAATTAAAACATGCTAATAGAGGCTCACAGAGAATAAATAACTTGCCCAAGATTATACAATCAGGAAATAAATAGCAGAGCCTTCTGGAGTGCTTGGAATATTTTATTTTTTAAAATTATTTATTTATTTATTTATTCAAGAGAGAGTGAGAGATGGTGGGGGGGGGGAGAGAGAGAGAGAGAGAGAGAATTTTAATATTTATTTTTTAGTTTTCGGCAGACACAACATCTTTGTTTGTATGTGGTGCTGAGGATCGAACCCGGGCCACACGCATGCCAGGCCAGTGCGCTACCGCTTGAGCCATATCCCCAGCCCCAAGAATATTTTATACCTTGAATTGGGTGGGGATCAGGAACATGTACACATGTTAAAAAAAAAAAAACATGTACAAACTCATTCAGATTTCAGAGCTGTTGGCTCTGTGGACTCTGAAGACTAATTTCCACAAATGTTCTGGATGATGACAATTCACCAAGAAAGAAGTAAGTGAATTGTGTCTTAAAGTATTACTTGTTTTACATATGGCTGACTCTTGAAGAGAAAAAACTCTACCACTGTGCTCTGTGTAATGGCTGAGGCTGAGCAGCAGGACCCATCACAGTCAAGAAAGGGCAGGCCGGATAAAACTGGTATGTAAAACTGGTGTGCTGAATCTGGGGAAGGTATTTGAACATAGAGAAAGTACTGGCTCTGACTCTTAGGAACTATTGCAATTTGGGGACAAATAGTTAACTTTTTAAAAGCCTTTGTCCCTGAGTCTGTAAAATGGAAATTAATAATGAATCCTATCTTATGGGGTTTTGTCAGTGTTCACTGATTCATGTAAGGCACTAACACAGTGTCTAGATACAGTTAGTTATTAATAATTATTAACTCAGAAATGGTCTTCCATTTAATAAGAAAATGCCTCCTGTTGAGTAGAAGATTCAGAACAGAACTTTATCAAGGTAACGTAACACCAAGGGAGAGTGTTAAGCGGGTTGGTGGGAATGTTTCTGAAAGTAAGAGAGGAATTACATTGGCAGGCCCATATTGGCTACTCATTTAATCAATTCATTTACTTCTCACAGCCAAAACACAGCCATTAAAAGGGTTTACTTGGATGCTTCCCTCTTTCCATATTGATTCCTTTTCAGTGAAAATATTGATAAGTTTTTATGGATCGGGACCTTAGAGTTACTTAATTATTGATTGAAAACAGTTGCTCAGGCTGAGCAGGTGGGTTTTTACTTTGTTTAACAACTAGAAGAAACAAGCTGGGTTTCTGTAGTATAATGCTGGCGCCAAAGCCCCGCCTGAGCGGGCTGACCCGCAGCAGCGCTAAGCCTCAGCTTTGGGGGCTGCAGCCTCTCCATCCCAGGATGCTTATCTACTTGCTTTCTGTTTACCAGCCACTGGGAGGAAACCAGACAAAGCAGCACCACCGAAAGTGATTAGGCCCAATTCTGGGCTAAGTGGAAAAATGAATGTGGATTTGAAGTTATTTTTCGAGTCCACTTTATGAGCTATTTGGTTCACCTTTATTTGTGTAAGCCAGTTAATGTCTACCAGCACCAGAAGTGCCTAGAGGACACAAAGATCAATAAGACCTGTCCTCTGACCCTGAGGAGTTGGAATAGTAGTCAGGACTATAAGGTGAGCTTTTAAGTCATCACAGTTCAGGACACAAAGAGGTTAAAATATAGTGCTGTCAATGTTCACATGAGAATTTGTTTTTATTAAGTCAAGGAGAATCAAAGAAAAGTCTTCCTGAAAAAGTTATATTAGTTCATTGAACATGTGTGCAACATCCTGCTAGCTAACGTGTGGTTGGTACAGCTCCCCTTTTGTGATGAGACTCTCTGTTCCATGGTCCCTTCCAAATTCAACCCATTTATACACTGAAATTACCTGTCTGGTTGTTATTGGCTTTTGAGGTTTTGAACATCTGCTGGAATTCACGTCTTTGAGGAGGTTATCACTCAGTGTGTGGAGTAGGATGGGATGGGGAGGGAAGGAGGAAGGGTGTAACTATTTTAATTTGGCTGAGAGAGACAAAAACACAAAATAAAGGCTTAACCATGAGGCACATTTATTTTCTCGTAGGTTTAACAACATCAGGAAGCAAGCAGCCCAGGCCTGGACATCCAGAGACTCTTATAACAAGTTACTCCACCATCTTCAACTGTGGCTTTCTGTCAGGTTCTATTCCATCTGCTTCAACTTCCACCACCATAACTACATTGTGGGCACAGGGAAGGATAAAGAGAAGAAAAGGAGCAGAGGCCCCCTTTGGATATTTCCTAGAGGTTGCACTCAGAGTGTTCATATCCACTGATCAGAACTTAATCTCCCCAGCTAAAAGGGAGGCTGGGAAATATTGTCTTTATTTTAGCACTGATGGTGTCATGGATCATACCACCAAAGAGGAAGTCAAGAAGAGATATGGGAAGATGCGTAGAAATCTATGTCTTAGAGGATGGTGAAAACATGCATATATCTTCTTGTTGTCCTGGGTAGAAGGAGAAGGCAGGAAATCATGTAGTATAGGAACAGTCAAGGGTAGTGAGAGGACAGAGGGAGCATTGAGGTTCAGGGAAGTCTTTATACCAGAGGAAACTGGGACCAGACAGTTCTAAGTAGAAGAAACTACCCCAAATAAATAAAGTCATAAAGATATGAAAGTTCATTGGGGGCTTGTGGAAAGGCAAATGGTCAATTGTCGCTGATAGGAAAAATAGATGGAAACCTAGACAAGCAGTAGAAGGGAAGTCTGGACATATTTATTAAAGCCAAATTATGTCTTCTTGATTTTCAGCTAAGATGTTTAAGCCTTACTTTGTAGGTAATAGGGAGTCATATATTATACACCTGATACCTTTGTCTCTTTCAATGTACTGGGTCTTCATCCTGAAGAAGACTGGATCATGGCAGACACCAGCATGCAGGTAGCATTGCCCCATCCCTTGCCCTTAGCCAACCCTCAGGATCTCTCCTTGTGTTCTTAGACACTTGAGTCTGAGTCATCTTACTCATTCTTATTCCGGGCAGTTAGTACCAACTATCTGAATTTAGAGTAAATAAAACCTATTTTCCACCGGAATTATATGATCTTCTTGGCTCTTTCCTGCTATGAAGTGTCAATCATCTATAATTCTCTAACAGAATGTTAAAATGAGTGCTTCTGATTCTGTTTCAGCTGAAATTCAGGTACAAAGCAGCAAGTGCCAGGAATGGCCTGTGTCCAAGCAAAGGCTGACCACACACACTGCTGGCTACATAGAGCCTGTTTTCATACACCCTAACACATCACACATCTGAACTGTATAACAGAAAAGGAAGACTGGGAAAAAATCAAGGAAGCTGGAATGCTAGAGATCATTAGAGCTTGTGAGTCCTGGGATTGGGGAACACAGTGGACCATTCTCTGGCAAATCAACCTCCTGAATGTGCTTAAAGTAATCATAGGATTAAAATAGTTTTCTGTTGTGATCTTGTGGAGTCCTGTCCATTCAACACAGTGCTTCCAATTCTGTAAATACTTTCCTTTTACATTTATTTATTTTTAGTCTCTCTTCCTCCCAACATCCCTGAAGACAGAGATTTTATTTCTTTCAGCAGGTGAAAGCATAGTATGGGCACAATGAATATTTGTTGGGTGAATTAAAGGATTCCATCAGCAATAGTCATTAAAATATGACTTAGGTTTGATAGTCAAAGCCTCTGGATAGTGGATGGGGACAGTACAGCCATTATATATTGGCTTTGGTGGGAAGTTAACAGAGAACCCTGAAGGATACAGAGAGCCCAGGGAGTCTCAGCGTGTTAGGAAAACCTTCTTGTCCCACATAGAGCATATGCATGAGAACAGGTGGTCAGAAATCAAGAGCAATCCACATAGGCAGTGCCAAGTGTAAAACTGTTTGTTTTAATAGTCCATCGCAACCTTGAATATTTTCATAGCTTGGCCAGATATCAGGACTCTGAGGACTTTGAGCTTCTAGGTAAAGATAGTTTTACATTCCTTTATAACAGGTGTGTGGCTAGAAGAACCCCCACCCCAGACAGAGATGGAAAAGGTGGGAAGCCTCTCAATTATTCCATTAGCACAACAAAAGTAAAGAATCTTTAAATATTTAGAGTGTTACAAATATTACATGTGCACTTTTTGGATAGCTGTGAAGTCAGAGGACACATGTAATTAAGCCTCAGTTCTTCATTATGATTTTTTTAAAAAAATGTTCAGGTTAAAACAGAACTGTTTGGCATGAGCAACAAAAAACTTTCCCTCCTAATCTTTGGTTTTCATTTTCAGGGGTTCTTAATAATAATCACTTAGTGTGATGTACCGCTGTTCTCTGTTCATCACTTAGTTTTGAGCAGCTTTATTGACTTACAATTGATATGTAATAAATTGCACATATTTAAAGTATATAGTTTGGTACAGGCCTGTGAAACCATCACTGAAACAAAGATAATGACATATTCCCTCCAATGTTTCCTTGTGTACTTTTGTACTCCACCTCACGTTCCTCCTCACCCACCTCTGGTCCCCAGGCAACCACTGACCTGCTTTCTGTCACTATAGATTAGTTTGTATTTCTACAATTTTATGTACATGGGCTCATACAGGATGAACCCTTTTTCATCCGGCTTCCTTCACTCCGTATAATTAGAGAATCATACATGCTCTGTATATTAAGAGCTCAGTCCTTTTTATTGACGGGCAGTGTTCCATTAAGTGCATGTAATGTCATGTTTATTCATTCACCTGGTGATAAGCATTTGAGTTGGGTCCGGTTTTTTGGCTATTTTAAACAAAGCTGCTGTGTACACTTGTGTAAACATATGATTTTATTTCTCTAGGACTTGAGTGGCTGCATCATTGTATTTTTGTATGTTTATTATGTAAGAAACTGCTAAGCTATTTTCCAAAGGTGTTATACTATTTTACATTCTCATTAGCAATATATGAAAGTGGCAGTTCTTCACATCTCTTGCTAACACTTGTCATGGTCAGTCTTATTATTTTTATCTTTCTAACAGGTGTGTTTTTTATTTATTTTTCTCTAGTGATGAATGATACCAATCATATTTTCATGTGCTCATTTGTCAACCATAAATCTTGAAGAGAAATCTGTTCAAATCTTTTGCACATTTGTTACCTTATTATTGCATTTTTAAAGACTTATTTATATATTATGGATATGCCTTTTATCAAACATATGATTTGAAGATATTTTCTCCCAGTCTGTGGTTTATGTTTTCATTCTCTTACCAGAATCTTTTGAAGAAGAGAAGCTTGTAATAGCAATTTCCTATTTATCAATTGGTTCTTTCACATAACATGATTTTGTGTTGTATTCTTTCCCTTGGGAATTCCAATCACATATTAGCTTGCTTGAAGCTGTCCTAATGTTTGTTGTTATTTTTGTTGTTTGGCTCTTTATTCCTTGTGTGTTTCATTTTGGATAGTTATTGCCATTTTAAGTTCACTATTCTTCTTTAAAAATGTTTAATTTGTCATTAAGTCCACCTAGTATATTTTTCATTTCAGACATGGTAATTTTCATTTCCTGAAGTTTCTGAGTTTCCTCATAATGTGTGTGTGTATACACACACACACATACACACATTATATATATATATATATATATATATATCTTTCATTACTCTACTTAAGCTGTCCAGACTTTCTTCTATCTTGGTGAATATATGAAGTATGGGTTTTTCTGATGAATGACCCAGTGGAGAATCACTCACTCTGGTGTAATTCAAAACTCACTGGTAATTTCAGAAGTGTAGTGACAAAGATGTCACCTTTGAACTATTAAAAATAAAAGAATAAAAGGGAAAAGAAGGACAGGTGTGGAGTAAAGTGAGTATCATTCTATTTCACAGCCTAAGGTCTTCCTTTTGTTGGTTGGAATACCTCCTCAGCTGCACTTATCCATCCTTTGGGTGTAAGTTGACTAGGGGAAATAAGATTATTCAATTTAATGAGGTGATGCAGGAAACAGAAGAGAGAAAATTTGAAGCAAAAAGGATCCAAAGGGATGGCCTTAAGAGTAAGAGAAACTAGGATAAGGAGGCTCAAACTTGATCTCTAAGACTCACCTGGAGGCTGACTGGCAGACCTATGCTGGAGCTCAGGCCCTGGCCCAGGACCGCCTCTGCTGCCCCTCACTCCCCCCCCAGCCGTGGGAGCCCAGGCCAAGGTTAGGCCCAGCACTACCCCCTGAGCCCACCTGAGAACCCAGGTCTAACCCACCTCCATCTTGGGACACTGCAGCCATCACCATAGCCCTCCCCATGCAGTAGCCTCCACCTTGTGAGCGCAGAAAGCTAAATCTCAGAAAAGGCAGCCCAAAGCCATTGTAAGGCCCACCCTTTCAGCCCTATTTCTGAAACTGGTTGCATCCATCTTGGGACACCCCCACTCCTATCTCGAGTTACCTCTGCTATTGCCACCACCATCTTTAGTTGCAGTAGCATCCATTACGGGACAATGGTAGGGTCTGGAAGCCCAACACCAAGGTGAAGTATGGATAATGTGCACAGTCACTATAAGATTGTAGGATAGAAACTGTAATACCTCAGATACATGCTGCAAGAAAGGAAGGACATAGACAAAATGAAAAAACAAAGGAAGAAAGTGCCCAAACAAACTAGGATACTACAATAATAGAATCCATGGATGGCACAGTTGATGAAATTTCACAGAAGGAGTTCAGAATACACATAATTAAAATAATCTGTGAATTAAAGAAAGACCTAAATGAGCAAACATAGGAATAGAGGAAGACACAGAGATTCAAACCAAAGGAATATGCTCTCTCTTCAATGAAATAATATCAGAAAATTTCTCAAACATGAAGAATAAATTGGAAAATCAAATACAAGAGACTTACAGAACACAAAATGTACAAAATTACAACAGATCTACTCCAAGGCACATTATAATGAAAATGCCTAGCATACAGAATAAAGATAGAATCTTAAAGGCTGCAACAGAGAGGAATCAAACACATGTGAAGGAGACCAATTTGTATCTCAGCAGATTTTTCAATCCAGACCCTCAAAGCCAGGAGATCCTGTAACAACATATACCAAGCTCTGAAAACACACTGGATGACAACCAAGAATATTATATCCAGAAATATTAAGCTTCAAATTTGATGACACAATAAAAACCTTTCATGATAAGCAAAAGTTAAAAGAATTTATAGTGAGAATGCCTGCACTACAGAGCATACTCAGCAAAATATTCCAAGAGGAGAAAATAAAAAAACAACAATGAAAATCAGCAAAGGAAAGAACTACCTTAAAGGAAATGTCAATCAAAGGAGAAACCAAGTCAAGTTAAAATCCAAAAATAAACCCAAATCTCCAGGAATACAAATCATATTTCAATAATAACCCTGAATGGCCTAAAATCATCAAGTAAAAGACATAGACTGACATATTGGATTAAAAGGAAAAAAAAAAAAAGACCCAACAGTATGCTGCCTTCAGGAGAATCATCTCACAGGAAAAGACATCCATAGACTGCAGATGAAAAGGTGGGGAAAAGTTTACCACTCTGATGTACCACATAAACAAGCAAGGGTTTCCATCCTCATATCAGATAAAGTGGATTTCAAACCAAAGCTAGTGAAAAGGGATACATAAGGACATTTTATACTGCTTAAGGAAATCATACATGAACAAGACATAACCATCACAAATATTTATGCCCCAAACAATGCGGCTATGTATGTCAAACGATTATTTTCAAATATAAGAACCAAATAGACCACAACACAATAATACTGGATGACTTTAATACAGCTCTCTCATCACTGGATAGATCTTCCAACCAAAACTAAACAAAGAAACTATAGAACTCAATAATACAATCAATAAATTGGACTTAACAGACGTATATAGACTATTCCATTCATCAATGAGTGAATAAACTTTTTTTCTCAGCAGCACATGGATCCTTCTCCAAAATAAACCATATGTTATGCCACAAAGCAAGTCTTAGCAAATATAAAAAATAGAAATACTACCCCGCATTCTATCAGACTGTAATGGAATAAAATTAGAAATCAATGATAAAAGTAAAAAGAGAAGCTACTCCAACATCTGGAGACTAAACAATATGCTATTGAATGACACATGGATAATATAGGATATCAGGGAGGAAATGAAAAAAAAAATTCTTAGAGGTAAATGAGAACTCTGACACAACTTATCAAAATCTCTGGGACACTATGAATGCAGAAGAAAATGTCAACAAATAAACTACCTTACATTACTTCTCAAGGCCCTAGAAAAAGAAGAACAAACCAACACCAAAAGTAGTAGAAGACAGGAAATAATTAAAATCAGGGTGGAAATCAATGAAATTGAAACAAAAGAAACAGTTTAAAAAATTGACAAAACAAAACGCTTGTTCTTTGAAATAAATAAATAAAATTGACAAAGACTTATGAAAAGAAGGAGGGAGAAAACTCAAATTACTAAAATTTGTGATGAAAAAACAAATATTATGACAGACATTATAGAAATACAAAAGACAATTAGAAACTATTTTGAAAGTTTATATTCCAGTAAAATAAAAAAACCTTGAAGACACTGACAAACTATGATAATTTGAGTTGATCAACCCAAATTGAGTCAAGAGAACATACACAATTTATTTTTATTTATTTATTTATTTAATTTTTTATTGTTGGCTGTTCAAAACATTACATAATTCTTGATATATCATATTTCACACTTTGATTCAAGTGGGTTATGAGCTCCCATTTTTACCCCATATACAGATTGCAGAATCACATCAGTTACACATCCATTGATTTACATATTGCCATACTAGTGTCTGTTGTGTTCTGCTGCCTTTCCTATCCTCTACTATCCCCGCTACCCTCCCCTCCCCTCGCCTCTTCTCTCTCTGCCCCCTCTACTGACATTCATTTGTCCCCCTTGTATTATTTTTCCCTTTCCCCTCACTTCCTCTTGTATGTACTTTTGTATAACTCTGAGGGTCTCCTTCCATTTCCATGCAATTTCCCTTCTCTCTCCCTTTCCCTCCCACCTCTCATCCCTGTTTAATGTTAATCTTCTTCTCATGCTCTTCGACCCTACTCTGTTCTTAGTTACTCTCCTTATATCAAAGAAGACATTTGGCATTTGTTTTTTAGGGATTGGCTAGCTTCACTTCGCATAATCTGCTCTAATGCCATCCATTTCCCTGTAAATTCTATGATTTTGTCATTTTTTAATGCAGAGTAATACTCCATTGTGTATAAATGCCACATTTTTTTTTATCCATTCATCTATTGAAGGGCATCTAGGTTGGTTCCACAGTCTTGCTATTGTGAATTGTGCTGCTATGAACATCGATGTAGCAGTGTCCCTGTAGCATGCTCTTTTTAGGTCTTTAGGGAATAGACCAAGAAGGGGAATAGCTGGGTCAAATGGTGGCTCCATTCCCAGCTTTCCAAGAAATCTCCATACTGCTTTCCAAATTGGCTGCACCAATTTGCAGTCCCACCAGCAATGTACAAGTGTACCCTTTTCCCCACATCCTCGCCAGCACTTGTTGTGAGAACATACACAATTTAAACTGATCAATTTCAAGCAAGGAAATAGAAGACACCATCAAAAACCTACCAACCAAGAAAAGTCTGGGACCAAAGGGATTCACAACTGAGTTCTACAAGACTTTCAAAGAAGAATTAATACCAATACTCCTCAAATTATTCTAACAAATAGAAAAGGAAAAAAACCTTCTAAACTCATCCTATGAAGCTAGTATTATCCTGATACAAAAGTAAGTCAGAGACACATCAAGGAAAGAAACTTTCAGACCAACAACCCTGATGAACATTGATGCAAAATTCTCAGTAAAATTCTGGAAAATCATATACAAAACATATTAAAAAAATAGTGCATCATGATCAAGTGGGGTTCATTCCAGGAATGTAAGGTTGGCTCAACATATGGAAATCAATAAATATAACTCATCACATGAATAGACTTAAAGATAACAATCATATGATTATATCAATTGATACAGAGAAAGCATTTGACAAAATACAGCACTCTTTCATGTTCAAAACACTAGAAAAACTAGGGATAGTAGCAATATACCTCAACATTGTAAAAGCTATCTATGTTAAACCCAAGGCCAACATCATTCTAAATGAAGAAAAATTGGAATCATTCTTTCTAAAAACTGGAACAAGACAGGGATGCCCTCTTTCACCACTTATATTCAACATTGTCCTTGAAACTGTAGCCAGAGCAATTAGACATTGAAGAGATATAAATAGGAAATATAAATATAAATAAGAAATTAAAGAGATATAAATAGGAAAAGAAGAACTCAAACTATCATTGTTTGCTGATGACATGATTCTATATTTAGAGGATCCAAAAAAAAAATCCCCACCAGAAAACTTCTAAAATTAATTAATGAATTCAGCAAAGTAGCAAGATATAAGATCAATACCCATAAATCAAATGCATTTCTATACATCAGTGATGAATCCTCTGAAAGAGAAATTAGAAAAACTACCACATTCACAATAGTCTAAAAAACAAAACAAAACAAAACAAAAACCTTGGGAATCAACTTAACAAAAGAGGTGAAAGACCTCTATAATAAAAACTACAGAACACTAAAGAAATAAATTGAAGAAGACTTTAGAAGATGGAAAGATCTCCCATGCTTGTGGATAGGCAAAATTAATATTGTCAAAATGGCCATACTACCTAAAGTGCTATACAGATTTAATGTGATTCGAATTAAAATCCCAACACCATACTACCTAAAGTGCTATACAGATTTAATGTGATTCGAATTAAAATCCCAACACCATACTACCTAAAGTGCTATACAGATTTAATGTGATTCCAATTAAAATCCCAACATCATTCTTAAGCAATCATGAAATTCATTTGGAAAAATAATATGCAGAATAGCCAAAACAATCCTTAGCAAGAAGAATGAAGCAGGAGGCATCACACTACCAGACTTTAAACTATACTACAAAGCAATAGTAACAAAACCAGCATTGTATTGGCACCAAAATAGACATGTAGACCCATGGTACAGAATAGAAGACATAGAGACAAACCCACATAAATACAGTTATCTCATACTAGACAAAGGCACCAAAAGCTCACATTGGAGAAAAGATAGCCTCTTCAACAAATGGTGCTGGGAAAATTGGTAATTCATATGCATTTCATATGCAAAATGAAACTAAACCCCTATCTCTCATCATGCACAAAACTCAGCTCAAAGTAGATCAAGGACCTAGGAATTAGACTAGAGACCCTGCGCCTAATAGAGAAAAAAGTAGGCCCAAATCTTCATCATGTCGGATTAGGCCCCAACTTCGGTAAAAAGACCCCTAAAGTGCAAGAAATAAAATCAAGAATTAATAAATGGGATGGACTCAAACTAAAAAGCTTCTTCTCAGCAAAAGAAACAATCAATGTGGTGAAGAGATAGCCTACATTTTGGGAGTACTAATTTTAGAACACTAATCTCCAGGATATATAAAGAACTCAAAAAAGTTAACACCAAAAAAACGAACAACCCAATCAATAAATGAGCTTAGCTGAACAGACATTTCTCAGAAGAAGATATACATTTGATCAACCAATATATGAAAAAATGTTTAATCTCTCTATTAAGTAGAGAAATGCAAATCAAAACTATTGTAAGATTCCATTTCACACCAGTCAGAATGGCAGTTATCAAGAATATAGACAACAATACATGTTGGCGAGGATGTGGGGGAAAAGGCACACTCATACATTGCTGGTGGGACTGCAAAATTTTGTAATCAATCTGGAAAGCAGTATGGAGATTTCTTAGAAAACTTGGAATGAAACCACCATTTGATCCAGCTATCCCACTCCTTGGTCTAGACCCAAAGAACTTAAAATCAGCATACTATAGTAATGCAGCCACATCAACGTTTATAGCAGCTCAATTCACAATAGATAAACTATGGAAGCAACCTAGATGCCCTTCAATAGATGAATAGATAAAGACACTGTGGTATATACACACAATGAAATATTACTCAGCATTAAAAGTGAATAAAATTATGGCATTTGTAGGTAAATGGATGGAGTTGGAGAATGTCATTGTTGAGAGCCACAGCCAAGTTGGGATGACGCATGGCATTTTTGCCAGAACAGAGTGGTTGAGAGGTGACGCCAGCAAGCCATTGAGACGATAATGGTTATGTTAAGCTGTGTATTCAATTGTAATATTAGACCCCTGCTGACCGCTTTGGCCTGCTACTTTGGAGTTCTCGCGGGATTCCCAGGGAGTTCCCGCGGGATTCCCAGGGAGTTCCCATTGGTTGGGGAAGTGCCGGAGGAGGGATTTCCGGTTGGTGTGTAGTGTGTCCTGGGAGAAGGCATTTGCGGGAGTGTGGAGGATAAAGGAGTTCCTGTTTTGAACCTACAAGGCTGTGTGGCGGCTCGGTTATTTTGTGCCCAGCCAGACTGCGGCATGTCATGCTAAGCGAAGTAATCCAATTCCCCAAAACCAAAGGCTGAATGTTCTCTCTGATAAGTGGATGCTGATACATAATTGGGAAACATGAGAAAAATGGAGGAACTTTGATGGGGCAAAGGGGAGGGAAAGGTTGGGAGGTGTTGTGGGTAGGAAAGATGGTAGAATGAGATAGACATCATTACCCTAGGTACATGTATGACTGCACATAAGGTGTGATGTTACATCATGTACAACCATAGAAATGTAAAGTGTTGCTGCAATTGTGTACAATGAATCAAAATGCATTCTGCTGTCATATATACCTAATTAAAATTAAAAAAAGGAATCATCTGGAGAAACCGCTGAGCATTACTATATAACACAGATCTGTCTTGATAGAGGTAAAAATGCCTAGGAATCAGCATTTTAATAGGGATCCCAACGTTGTGAGAGGTCCAGAATCCACAGTGAAAACAGTGACACAACATTTAGTCAGATACTGTGAAAATCCTTGTTTAAGTCTAAAAACATGTGTGAGTCTAATGACAATTTGGCATAATTGTCAGTTTGTACCCAGACCTATGATCCCGACTGGTTTCTGTTGAATAAATGAATAAAAAATAAATACCTAGATAAATGAATTACTTTAGTAAATCCCCTTTCTGCATTTACAAATTGATGAGGTTCATTTATAATAACCATACTAATTATTGATACAAATATGATTAATGTTATAATAATTTATATTTGCTCTAAAACATAATTACTTAGGCCCAGAATTTATATTGTACTCTAAAACAATTTATGATCTTTTTCAAAATAGGGTAAAGGCAAATTTTAATCTAACATCTGTAACATATTCATGGATTTGGGGTTAGGAATGTAGGAGATATTGAAGCTTCCTCAGGTTTATGAATGTTTTAACAAGAAAAAATCAGCAGTTAAAGAAAAATTTAACACCTATGGTCAGTTGTAAACAGTTACTTTTTATGATATGTCTTATTTCCTCAAGCATTTCCTTTTGATGTGCAAGAAATAATACACAAGTGACAGAATATAAATATGCTAAACATGTTCAGTTTATATTGATCATTTGATGTTTCACTACAAATAAAATTGAAATAGAGAAGCATTTCTTGGTTACTGATAGGTTTTCCTTTTTTGCACAGCTTGGACTAGTCAATAAATTAATAATTAATTTAGTACTATAAGAATTCTTTTCTTTTCAAATTTATTTTACCATGAAATCATTCTGTCTTTTCACAAGTCATTTAGGCCTGTCAGTGAATGAAAGCATGGGTTTCAATTGCATATATGGGTCTCATTAGAGTTGTAAGTTAAGTCAATACTATAAACAAGGGCAAAAGATATTAAATTAACAAATGCTTATCTGTATTGCTGTATATTTTACTATAAGGATGTCTGAACTCTTGCTTGGAAATGTAATGACTATTCTCTCAGCTGGTGACATTAGGAACTTTTAAATTCTATAGTCATTTCTCTCACACATAAGACACAGGCACACATGCCGATGACCCCTGGTTGCACGGGCTAGCACGTTACTGTGGTCCATGTCCTAGCCAAACATGATCTAAGTCAAAGAAGGCTACCCATCTATTTGGAGCATTTTCCATGATTCTATGGGAAAGCCTCTCCATTGACCATGAAGAGTACTCTCAGCTGGCTCTGACTCCTGACCTAATGACTCACTTCCAAGACCCGATATACTGAATGGATGGAATAAATTAGTCATGACTAGACTAGAACAGAATGGGAGAGATGAGAGACACTTCTGAAATTTCAAGGAATATCTTACCACTTTTTTTAAAAAAAAAAAAAGAGAGAGAGAAAGAGAGAGAGAGAATTTTTAATATTTATTTTTTAGTTTTCGGTGGATACAACATATTTATTTTATTTTTATATGGTGCTGAGGATCAAACCCAGCACCCCGTGCATACCAGGCGAGTACCGCTTGAGCCACATCTCAAGCCCTTACCACTTTTTTTTAAGCAAGATTCTTTCCTTGAGAATCATCTTTTTTAGTGAAATTACTGAATAACATGCCTATAAATATGTGCTTGACATGTAAAGCTCCTTCACTTTTTATTCTTCCTACTGCATTCTTCATTTGATAAACTTCTTTTTATCCTTAATGAATCATCTCCTCTTTGAAGGCCATCTTCTCTATCATTCCCAGGCAGATCATGGCTCACTTCTATTATTATTCCTGTCACTGACTGTAAACTCCTTCCTCCAACCTTCTGGGTGCTCCTTACTGAAAGAACTCCTCACCTTTCATTTCTGGATTCCTGGCACTTAGCAGAGGGCCAAGCTTCATGTGTGTGTCTGCACATGTGTGCATATATGCACCTTGATAAGTGGTACCAATACAAAGATTTATCTTTATTTACCCCCCTAAGAATACATAATTATCTTTGTACCATTTATTGAATGGTACATTAACAAATAAATGTCCACTGATGGCAATTCCAACTCTTTCATGTATCAGTTTTATTTATATACATGAATCTGTTGATTTCTCTTTATTTTGTTCCATTTATCTCTTTGTCTAGCCCCAGAGCAGCATCACAATAATTATAATCTTATATAAATCTTCATAAATAGTAAACTTCCTTTTTTCATGTATGTTAGGAATTTATTGAAAATACATTAAATCTATAAATTAATTTGGGGAAAGTAAGTCTCTTTCCATTACTGAATCTTCCTCGTTTCAAACATGGTATATTTTGTCATTCATTTTCTTCTTTAATGCCTTTCAATAGAGATTTATATATTTTTCTATAAAGATCTTATGTATGTCAATTTATAGACTTATTATAGATTTCTTTCTATGAATCTTATATTTTTATTTTTGTTATAAATTACATATTGCTGAGCAGATTTATTGATGCCAACAATCCAATAAGTGGTTCTTGGCAAGTTAGTTATTCTTCTGTCAGGAGCCCTGGCTGTCTTCAGGAGCCCCTTGTTGTTTCCACGACAGCGACAAAGCCCAGTGTTCTTACAAAGTCAGTCAACACCCTCTAAAACAGGGGTTCTCACTTTTAGCTCCAATGACATTTTAACATATTGTATCAAATGGTTCTTTTTATTTTGGACTGTCCTGCGTGTTGTAGGATGTTTCGCAGCATCTTTGGTCTTTGCCCACAAGATGCCTGCCACCCATGTATGATAACCAAACAGGTCCTCCAGACATTGGCAACTGTATGGGGAGCAAATTGTTCATTATTGAAAATGCCTTCTTTAGGGTTACAGTAGGCAAGAAAATTCAGGTGACACTCTTTACTGCCTCCTCTCTAGTGTTCCCTATGTGAGTTGTAAGTCTACACATTTACTCATTTATAACAAAGAGCCTATACCATCTGCATCTAAGAAGTTAAACTCAGATTAAATGCACACAAATACATATGCACAAGACACACACACATACACTTAGACACAAAGGTATTGTCAAAGGTTTGCTAAGGTAAGGTGAATGGGAAGCCAGGGGCCCATATGCAGGGTCATGCACACACTCATTGAGTGAATGTTAAGAACTGTGTTGAATCAATAGCTCCCAGGAGAGTATGTGCTGTTCTCCTTCAACTTATGATTGCTGTGTGGAAATTTGAATTTAGTATCATTAAATATTCTTTTGACTTTTCAGGAGAAGCCACAATATCCCTTAAGTGTGTATGTGTGTGTGTATATGTGTCTATGTATGATATACATGAAATTTATACTTTTAAGTCTAGATATGTGGTTTATTAAAACTCAATGAAAGCACCACTAAGAAACCCCACATTTGTGGTCCATGTGTGAATCATGGGCCACCATATTGTAAATGCTAATGTCTACTGGGCACATAGTTGCTAGTTCTCCACTCCATCTCTTGGAGTTTGAAGACATAAGATCATCCTCTCAGTTTGGATTCCAGTAGCTTCCCAAGTTATTTCTGACTTTCTTAAGGTGCCTGGGCAAACTAAACCCAGTGTTCCTGGATTCTACTGTATCACCATGACCTCTTTTTTGTGTGCAGAAAAAGTGTCTTTACTGAAGTTCAGCCAGTGTTTAATTGATCTTCAGATCACTCGATACGCATACCCTTTAGGTACTGCCTAAGGAAAGATTAATTTTCAGCCCCAGGAAAGATTTTAAATGGGAAATTCCGGGCCATGCTAATGTGACTAAGGCTTTACCTTAGAAGTAGCAAATCTAGAGAATTAAAAATGAACCCCATTTTGGCAAAAGAAGTACAATAGCACAGTTTCTAAACAGTATAAAATTTTAAACAGAAAGGAAGACACGTAAGTGTATTACCAAAGACCGAACAATGCAAATAGTAAGCTAGAGGAGAAAGCTGTGGTGTGGCAAGGAAGAGGGATGCGGACAACACAAGAAGCAAACTGTAGCCAGGTGCAGTGGCGCACGCCTGTAATCCCAGTGGCTCAGGAGGCTGAGACAGGAGGATCATGAGTTCAAAGCCAGCCTCAGCAAAAGCAGGGCACTAAGCAACTCAGTGAGACCCTATTAAATGAAATACAAAATAGGGTTGGGGATGTGGCTTCGTGGTTGAGTGCCCTGAGTTTAATCCCCAGTACCAAAAAAAAAAAAAAAAAAGAAGAAGAAGAAGAAGCAGCAAATTACAAAATGAATGCACAGAGCTATGCAGGTTTGACAGGGATTTAAAAATTGAGGAAGAGAAAGAAAGCAGAGCAGTTAGGAGGCCTCTGGCTGCATGTCAGGAGTGTGCCAGGTGATTCATTTCTATTAGCTCCTAATGCTGGTGCTCCCAACCAGTTGCTAGTAGATTTATCATCTTTGTGTGTCTAAAGGGGTCAGAAAGCTTAGGCAATTTGTTCATGGTCACATAGCTGGCAGGTGGTTGAGCCAAGAGAGTTAAAGGACAAAAGTGTTCACACCAGAGCAAAATCTGGCCCTTTAGTACACCTAGAGAGGAATTCCCAACCTTGGAAGGGCCCCCTGTGCTCTCTCCAACTTACTGTGAAATTGTAAGCAGAATGTTGTGTGTGTTTTCAGAGAGGATTCACAGTTTCAATCATATTTTCAAAAAGTTATAAAAGAAAAAAAATTGAGAAAGTCTACTCTGAAAATATGTGAAGTTCTACTTCAAAAGACTGCCTCTACAACTCTCTGTAAGTACAGAAGAGTAGACCACAGATTTCTTCATAATTCCACGGGGTAATTATTGCTCATTCACATGGGCTTCCCAAAGCTGAAGTCATTGACAAATTGGTAGTAAGTCATTGTCTTTCTTTTATCTAGATTCCTGAAGTGGGAAGCCACAGAAGTTATATCCCAACTCAAGGTAAAAGCAGGATGGTAGAATTCCAGTGTGATAAATACCTTTCCTGAACATCTGGCCCAACTACTTCATCTAACAGAAGAGGAACCAGGCCCAGAGGTGTGCCTCATTTCTTAGGGCCACTGAGACTAAAGCTCAGGCTCCCTAACCTGTGTTTAATGCTGTCTCTGAGAGAAAAGGCTACATTCTGTGTCAATATTGAAAGGGTACTTAGGTGAAGCTGGTTTGGGCTCTTCACTCTTCACGTCATCAACCATTAAGCCCTCATTGTTTAAGGAGACCTAAGCTTCTTAGTCCAGGATACCTGAAAGGAAAATGCACATCTAACTTGGGCCAACATTGTTCTAATTGAAATTTAGAGCTCAGCTTCATGGAAAAGGGATTGTGCAAAGGCCACTACCTTCCAACTACCTTACCAGGTGTTTTCCATTATCATTTTATAGGCTACCAACCAACTGAATGAAGAACAAAAGGGTGGGAGAAAGATTTCAAAACAAAACAAAACATGAAAATCATGTTCCTTGTCCTTTTGGAATATGAAATTAACTATAGAAAGAACTATGTTTGGGAAGATATATTGTACTTCTGTATATCCATGACTTAGCAAAAGAAGGGGACTAGTCAAACACCCTGTTAGGACTTCTCTCCAAATCAGAGTTCCGCTGGACTTTGGATATGTCATGAAGTCAGTTGCAATTGCCTTTTGCATGTCCCAGATGGGATTGAAAAATTCCCTTTTTCTCTGCATGCCAAGAATCTCGTAGGCAGCTTTGACTCTGTTACTACCACAGGATTTGAAAACAAAACCCTGCATCACAGTGAACCAGGAGGCAGCTGAGTTCCAAATTTGTCTGACTCAGCCTTATCCTCCTCAGACACCACCATGCCCTTCTTTGGATCCAGGCCTAGACCCTGAAGTCCCTTGGAGGCAGGGACCCTGTCTTATGCATCTTGGTGTTCCTAGACTCCTGAAAGGTACCTGAGAGTTGGAAAGTTCTCAGACCTTTTTAAGCAATCTGAGCGAAACTGAATATGCTGAGCAGAATAAGGAAGGATGGAAATATCCAAAGAGATAGGATGATTTTTCAAGGAGAGAAACTGAGGCTTAGAGAGATTAAAATACTAATACAAAGTTGCCAGGAGTGAGAACGTTAAAATACTAAAGTCTACGAAACTATGTCTGTATGCTTAGACTATAATATTTCTGATATACTTAGAAGAACCACCCATCTGTTTTTATGGTAGAAAGTCTGCTTTTGAGTTCTTGACTAGAAAGTAGCTATAAATATATGATTTTGATGAGAAAGAGAATAAGACAAAATAATTGATGCAAACACCACAGTAGAATAATAATCAACTACGTGTCAATTTCAGCTCTCCCAATGACAGCCCAATCAATGAATCTGTCTTGGCAGATAATTACTTGCTGTATCTTTAGTCCATAAAGTGATCAATAAAGTCAAATGTCCAGTTTAATATTTTACATTTAATGATTATACAATAACAGGAAGCAGAATATATGTTGAGAGAGATTAATGGAAGGATTAGATATGGTGCCAATACTTTTTTCTTTTAATTAGTGAAATCCTAATGCAAAATTCAAAAAATGCTGAATTGAAGTCTTTCTTTCTTAGCACTCAGCTAAGCAACTGAAATTATGTTCAGAGATTTGATTATTGAGCTTCTAATTATCTAGCAATACAAATGCTCCCTGAAATGCTTTAGGAGTCTCACTCCTCCTCCTCCTGGCTGAGGAACTAGCTTGGTGGACCCAAATGGTTAAGCTATTTCAGTGGAGACAATGTTAATTTCTCCTAAGAGGAAAAGGAACCTTGCAGGAAAATCTGGCCTGGTTGCAATGATGACCAGGTGGAGATATTCCCAGGAGATTAGGAATTGTCTCCTCCTGTGGGTAAGTTCCTCTGGCCTTAGTCTTTGCTCACTTGCCACAAACTTAGCTTCAATAAAAATCCACCACAAATTAATTTTGTCAGTTTCCATTATTTTTTTGTTCACTAAGGAGTTGCTTAGGAAGGTGTTGAATAGTTAATGATGGTGGTGGTGTTGATCCTATTTTCTGAGTAAGAAAATGGTAAAATCCCAGAAGGCCCCAGTCTGTGAATCAGTCCCCAGGCATTCGAGAGTGCACCCAGCACATGCTGCCAGGCAAGGTCAGATTAAATGTCTGTGCCAGTAGGATACCCACTTTCCTCACTGATCCTGTTGTGAGCTACTCACAGATCAGTAGATGTCATGGAGAGTTGTCAGGTTTGAACTCAATGAAACATACAGACCTTGAAAGAATAAGAATTACATGATAAGAGTCTTAATTGGCAAGGTCTGAGTGGAAGCAGACTCAGTCTTCTATGTGTCAGGACATAGATGGAGACAGGAAATGATTCTGAAATAAGTAAATACTTTGGTATATATGGCATATCCACGTTTATATATTAGACATAAAGTTGGCTGCCAGGCAACCCAGAATAAAAGAGTTATCATTATGGCAAAGAATTCACATATCATGAATAAGCTAGTCATGGATTTACTATCTCAAAGGCTGATTTCTTTGTTTTCGGGATAAAATATGTAATTTTCTGTGTTCCTCCAGAGCCAGCCTTCTGAGGTATTGTCTCAGCCAAAGCCAAAAAATCAGGACAAAATGGCATGGAGTGGGCTAGGGTAGAGAGCTTGCCTGGCACATGTGAGGCATTGGGTTCGATACTCAGCACCACATAAAAATAAACAAAATAAAGATATTGTGTTTATGTATAATTATTTTTTTTAAAACGGCATGGAGCAAGGTGGGCTGACTGCTCAGGGTGCATGTGAGGATGGCAATACACATGGATATTATAGTCTAAGCCCTGGCCACTCACTGGCAGTTCTGAACCCTATCTGTTAGGGCACTCAGGAAGCAGTGGACACAATGGGGATTCAAGTCTACTTACAAGAGGCTGCTACCTAAACTAGTGTGCCAGCATGTGCATTTACCAAGAACTCATATCTGTCAATGGGTCCGGACCACTAATATCTGTAGGCAGATTCTCTGCCCTGTAGAGAACTCATCTAAGAGGTTGATAAAAATCAGAAAGCTGCAGGATGAGCATGGATTGAGAGTGAAAAGAGTGACATGATTTTGAGGGGCATTCACCAAGGCACTGGAAAGGTCTGATAACATGTCCTAGTTTTACTCAGATACATTCAAGTTGATATTTTTCCTTCTTGTCTGGAGAATTCTAAATAAACACAAATAAAGTCTGTGTACCCCTCATCTTTTAAAAAAAATTTTGTTTTTGTAGTAAAATACACATAAGACATACCATCTGTCTTAGTAATTTGGGATATTATAACAAAGTACCATAGACTGGATGCTTGTAAATAGTAGAAATACTTGGCAAGATTGGGTTTTGTCACTATTTTTTTCTTGTAAGCACTCAGATATACTGAACGGTTTCAATTTGCATTTCCCAAATGGCTAATGATGTCTAATATCCATTCCTGTGTTTATTTACCATCTGTCATCTTCAGTGAAATGCCTGTGCATGACTTTTGTCTATTTTCCATTTGGATTTATTTATTGGCTTAGTTTTGACACTACTTTGTATATATTAGATGCTGGTCCTTTGTTGGATATGTGGTTTGCAAAGATTTCTCCCAGTGTGTAGCTTCTTATCCTTTTGGCAGGGTCTTCCACAATGCAAAATTTTTGATACTGGTGAAGTTAAATTATTGTTTTTGTGTTAAGTCTGGGAACTCTTTGCCTAGCCTTAGATCCTAAAGCTATTTTCCTGTTTCTTTCTAAAAGTTTTACAGTTTTAGGTTTTTATTGAAGTCTATAATTAATTTTGAGTTAATTTTTAAATAAAATGTGAGACCTAGTATGAGGTTTATTTTTGTTTTGTTTTATCCATGAATTCTAGTTGATCTAGTACTATTTTTTAAAAAAAGGCCATTTTTCCTCCATTTAATTGTTTTTGTATCTTTGTTAAATATCAGTGAGCATATTTTTTGTGAGTGAATCTATTGTAGTTTCTCTGTTCTATCCCATTAGTTTGTGTCTGTCTTTCTGTCCAAACCAGGGGGGTAGGTTGCGGTAACTATGTAAATCTTGGAATTGAGTAAACTGAGAGCTCTTGTTTTATTCTTTTAAAAATAGTTTAAATATGCAAGTTTTCCCCTTTTCATATAGATTTTGAAATAATCTTGTCTATAACTAGAAAAACTTTGTTTTGAAATTTTGATAGGAATTAAACTTGTACATAATTATTGAAAGAATCAATATCTTTACAATGGTGACTTTAAGTTCATAAAATAATATATTTCCATTTATTTAGCTCTCTTTTGATTTATTTCAACCTCATTTTATGGTTTTTAATATGCAAATCTTATACAATTAGATTTATTTATTTATTTATTTTGTGTGTGTGTGTGTGTGTGTGTGTATTTGTGTTTTACTAGGGATTGAACCCAGTGCCATTCTACCACTGTTCTGGTTTAGATGTGAATTGTCTCCCAAAAGCTAATGTGTGAAACAATGCAAGAAGGTTTAGAGAGGAAATGATTGGGTTATAAAATGTTTAACCTAATCAATGCATTAATCCCCTAATGGGGATTAACTTGATGGTAACTGTAGGTAGGATGGGACTGGAGGAGATAGGTCCCTGGGGACCTGCCTTTGGTATATATATTTTGTCCTTGTTGAGTAGAGCTCTCTTTCTGCTTCCTGGTGTGTTGTCTTGAGCCACTTCTCTCCACCACTCTCTTCTACCTTGATGTTCAGTCTCACCTTAAGCCCCAAGGAATGAAGCTGGCTGTCGAGGGAGTGAGACCTCTAAAACCATGAGTCTCCAAATAAACTTTTCCTCCTCTATTTTGTTCTTGTGCAGTCTTTTAGTCAGAGAAGCAAAAAAGCTGACTAAAACAACAACTGGGCTACATTCACAACCCCTTTTAAGTTGCTGAGACAGGTCTTGAATTTGTGATCTTCTTGCCTCAGCATCCCAAGTAGCTGGGAATACAGGTAAGTGCCATTGTTCCCAGCTGATTCAAATTTTTAAAATGAACATAAACAGTATTGTATTTTGAATTTTGTTTTATATGTGTTTATTGCTATTATTTAGAATTACATTTAATTTTTTATGCTTATTGTATATCCCACAACTTTGACAAGCTTCTGTATTAGCTCTAGGAGTTTCTTGTTTTTGGTTTTGTTTCGTGGGGGTAGATGATGACAATCATAAAATCTACAAATAGGTGCAATTTTATCTCTTCCATTCAGGTATATATGCCTCATTTCTTTTTCTTGATTTATTGCATTAGTTAGAACTTCTATCAGTATATTTAATAAGAGCAGCAAAATAGAAATCCATTACGTGTTTTTGATCTCATGGAGAAAGAGTATAGTCTTTATCCAATAAGTATAATGTTAGCTGTAAATTTTTTATAGATGTTCTTTGAAAGTTGAGAAAGTTCCCTCTATATTCCTATTTTTCTTTCTGAGATTTTTAAAATCATGAAATAATGTGGAATTTTGCCAAATGCCTCTTCTGCATCAGTTGATATCATTATGTGATCCCCCAGATTGTTAGTATAATTGATTACATTGCTTTTCAGATATGGAATTAGGCTCACATCCTTGGTAGAAACTCCATTGGGCATGGTTTATAATTTTTTCTTATATGTTGTTAAATTTTATTTACTAATATTTTTGTTAAGATTGTTTTTAAGTCCACATTTATGAAGGCTATTGGTCTTTAATTTCTTCCTTCTTTCCTTCCATTCTTCCTACCTTCCATCCTTCCTTGCATCCATTTTTCTCTGGTCTTAGTATGAGGGTAACAATAACTTTATAAAATTATTTGAGATGTGTTCTGTATTCTTATATTTTCTGGAAGAAATTTTGTGGAATTTGTGTTATTCCTCCTTTAAAATTTTGGTTGAGTTATCCAATGAATCTCTCTGGGTTTGGAGATTCCTTCAGTAGATGAGTTCTTAAAATTATAAATTCAACTTCCATAATAGCAACAAGGCTATTCAAAGATTTATATCCAACTTTTTTTGTGTTTGTTTCTGGAGCAATTGGTCCATTTCATCTAAGTTGCCCAATTTCTGTGTTTAGAATTGTTCATGGTATCTTTTTATAAAACTTTTGATATCTGTAGGGTCTGTGGTGATATCCCCTTGCTTCATCCCTGATATTGGTAATTTTACTAATCTTTTCAAAGAACTAGTTCTTTGTTTCATTGATTTTCTTTATGACTTCTCTGTTTTCAGTTTCATTGATTTTTTTCTCTTATTTTTACTATTTCCTTCCTTCTGCTGGTTGAATTTATTTTGTTCTTTTTCTAGATACACGAGGTGAGAACATGGATTACTGATTTGAGACTTTTTGTCTTTCCCTAGTGTATACATTTTATTACCATAAATTTCCCTTTTATTGCTGCTTTAGTTATATCCCATAAATACTAATATCTTATATTTTTATTTAATTCAGTTCAGTGTATTTTTATTGTCCTTGAAAACTTTATCCTTGACCAAAGAATGTCTTAGAAATGTATTATTTAAACGCATTTGTATATTTTACTATTATATCCTTGCAATTAATTTATAGTTTATTTCATTGTGTTGGAGAATGTGTTCTGTATGATTTTAATTCTCTTTTTTTTAAAGAGGAGAGAGAGAGAGAGAGAGAGAGAGAGAGAGAGAGAGAGAGAGAGAAATTTAATATTTATTTTTTAGTTCTTGGCGGACACAACATCTTTGTTTGTATGTGGTGCTGAGGCTTGAACCCGGGCCACACGCATGCCAGGAGAGCGCACTACCGCTTGAGCCAAATCTCCAGCCCGATTTTAATTCTCTTAAACTTAAGTTGTTGTTGTTTTTTTTTCCTCAAGGCCTAGTATGTTGTCTTTCTTGGCACACATTCCATGGGTGCTTAAAAAGGACAAGTGTTCTCCTGTTGATGGATGGAGTGTTCTATGATTGTATGTTAAATCCTTTTGGTTGATAAAGGTGCTGATTTCTTTAAAATCCTTGATTTTTTTTTTGTCTAACTATTCTATCAATTTTGGGTAGAGGGACATTGAAATTTCCAAAGACAAATGTCAATTTGCCTGAATATCCTTTCAATTCTATTAGTTTTTGCTTCATTTATTTTATAGCTCTATAAATAAATATTAGAATGGCTGTGTCCTCTTGGTGGATTGACCTTTCTTCACTACACAATGCCCCTCTTTGTATCTGGTAATTTGTTTTTGCTCTAGCATCTACTTTCTCTGATATTATCATAGCATCTCCAGCTTTCCTTTGATTAAAATTTACCCAATTTATCTTCATCCAATCTTTGACTTTCAGTTTACCTATACTGCTATATTGAAGTGTGTTTTCTTGTTAACGACATGTAGTTTTTAATCCACTCTGTCAATCATTATCTTTTAATTGGCATACTTAGGCAAGGACATTTAACTTAATTATTTATATGATAGGGCTTAAATATAGCATTTTATTTTTTTCCAGTTTGGTCCGTATTTTCATTTCTGTTTTCTTTTTCCTACCTTGTGTTGGGTTTCTTGAACATTTTGGGGAAGGATTCTGTTTGATTTACATGTAGTGGTTTTTAGTATAGTGTCTCTTTGTATAGCTTTTTAAATAGTTTCTCTAGGCATTACATTATGTGTACACATCTTATTACAGTCTCTTGATGTCATACTTGTACTTACTTTAAGTAAAATGTATGAAACTTATCTCCTTGCATCCCTTTTAACTCTCTCCCCATTGATTATACATTTGTCTTGATTATTTCTTCTACATTCATCTCAAACCAAATCAGACAGTGTTATAATCTTCGTTTCAATCATCAGTATAATTTAGAAAATGGAATAGGGTAAGAAAAGACTACTGTATTCCTTATTTTTGCTTATTGGGTCTTCTTTTCTTCCTGACACCTGCCCTACCCCTCTAATTTATTCTTCTGTCATTTCCTTTCTGTTTACAGAACTTCCTTTTGCCATTCTTCTTGGGCATACCAGCTACAGACAAATTCTCTTAGTTTTCCTTCATGTGAAAATGTCTTGTTTTTCTTTTAATAATGAGGATATTTTGCTGGATATAAGATTCTGATTTCTTTTCTTTCTGCACTTGACAAATGCCATGCCATTTCCTTCTGTCCTTTGTGGTTTCAATTGAGACTCCACTGCTAGTTTTGCCCTTACTGGTAAGGCATCATTTATTCCTCAATACATTTCAAGAGTTTTTTGTTTGTTTGTTTCTTTTTTGTTTGATATCTTTAATTTCCACGGAGTTGACTATAATGCATCTTGTTGTATATATTTCTTTGATTTTTGTCTTGATTGGGACCCTGCTTGAGTCTACAGATCTGTCTTTTCAAATTTAGGAAGTTTTCAGTTGTAATTTTTGTAAGGCTCTTGTCTTCCTCCTCTGATTCTGGGATTCTGATGAACAAATGTAGAACTTCTGTAATTTCCCACACGTCCCTGAGACTTCATTTGTTTTTGTTCTATTTTTATTCTGTTGTGGAGGTGGGGTGATTTCTGTTGTTCTGTCTTCCAGCTCGCTGGTTTTTTCCACTGTCCCTTCCATTCTGCTATCGAGCCTGTTCTTTGAATTTTAAATTTTATTTGTCGTATTTGTTCTTCTCTGTATCTTCTACTTCTTTGCTGATACTCTATTTTTTCACTTGTTTTAAGTGCATTCATAATTCTTCATTGCAGAGTCTTATTATATCTGTTTTCAAACATTTGTCGGGTAACTCAAACATCTCTTTCATCTCAGTGCTGGCACCTATTGATTGTCTTTTTCGTTTAGTTTGATGTCTTCTGGTTCTTGATATGACAAGCAATTTTTAAACGAAATGTATTTTTTTATTATTATGAGATTCTAGGTCTTATTTAAACCTTTGCTGTAGCCTTCTTCCTCTGACACCACTCTGACAAACTGAAAGAAGCCTGGTGCACACCCCTATAAATTGAAAGTAATTAAAATTTAAAACTTGTTGGGGCTGGGGATGTGGCTCCAGCGGTAGCGAGCTCGCCTGGTAAGCGTGTGGGGCACTGGGTTCGATCCTCAGCACCACATAAAAATAAAATAAAGATGTTGTGTCCACCGAAAACTAAAAAATAAATATTAAAAAATTCTCTCTCTCTCTCCCTTCTCTCTCTCTCTCTCTCTCTCTCTCTCTCTCTCTCTCTCTCTCTTCTCTCGCTCTCTCTTTAACAAGAAATCTTGGAAGATCATTATTGCCAGTGAGGGGTAGAAGTCCGGATGCCTCACTTGGCCTCTGGTGACAACTGTGGCAGGGAATGGGCTCACTATTACTGCTACGTGAGTGTAGAGTTCTGGCTCCTCACTAGAGCATCACTGATCACTGGTTATTCTTTTGTAGTTCTCTTTTTCTTGCCTCAATGCAGATGATTTTCCTCTCATGTCCATATTTTACCTTTAACTAGATAAAGCTTTCTTTCATGCTTAGAAATGTCTTGGCTAGAGTTTGGGGACCCTGTGCTGCCTCTAAATATTCTGCCCTTTGCATGTAGCAATTCCTGACTATAACATTTAGATGCTTGGATTTTTCTAATTTCTAACTCTAATAGTGTCACCATCTGTGGAAATTATGAAATTGCTTACTCGGCTTCTCTATGTGCCAAGTAGAATCTTCTTTTTTTCTTTTTAGACTATTTTATTGACCGCCTTTTAAAAATAATTTATTTTCAAGTTATTAAGTGAAAATTAGGGTCAATTATCCAGTTTTAGTGAAATATCACAGCCATTCCATTCTCAAACTCTCAGAGTATACATAAGATGCTACTATGAAAAGGCAAGGGTGAAGTTAAACTATTTAGGGATACAGATCAATGTGGAATCATTACTACAGGGTTTTTATCTGCTAGGAACTTGGAGCCTGGCTTGCTGCATGTGAGGCTGTCTCCTTCCTGCTGACAGTCAAGGGGAGCCTGAGTTATCTCTGACTCCCTAGCTCTTAGCGTATCACCTAGCTCACAGATGCTCAGTCAATATTTGTCTATATCAGTTACCAAGGATCATAACCCTAGGAAGATACAGTGGGAAGAGCAATGAGAGTAAACTGTTGGGATCTATAATTGCTATTATTTATTAATTTCCCAGGTATCCAATATGAATAGACTGCCTATTATGCACTTCTCACTGTGGTTGGGCCTGTAGTGTTTTAACTTGGTTTTGAGAAACAGACTTTCAGATGAAAATCTGTGTGCAGAATTGTTGGGGAGGGCTTTCAGGAAAGTTATCTGAGAGGGAGTGCAAGAAGCCGGGCTGGAGACAGAAGTTAAGCTGTGATGTAGCTGCAAATAAGGACTCAGCTGACAGAACAGAAATCAGGAGCTGAACGACCCTACAGTTCTTCTGAACTGATGCACCGAGAGCTGGCCTTGGTACCTTCATTGGATGGGAGCCAAGTTTGGGCACAGCAGTTCTATTTAGCTGTGTGAAATTTCCAGAAAAGAGACTCAGCTATGAGCTGACAGCAGGCAGCAATCCCAGCACCTGGAAGAATGGAAACCTTGTCTTGGAAGGCTCTGTCTGGGTGGTACACCAGAGTACCTGCAACATGGAGTTACAAAGAGATGGCTAGGACAGAATTTCTGCTCTCTTGGAGACAGCGGGTAGAACAGGAGGGACAGACATGTAAACAAATAGCTCCAATCAGTGAGGATAAGTTTGAATAGAGCAAGAAGGCAAGAATGCCACAGGAACTCACTCCAAGGAGCAGCCAGCTCCTCTGGGTGGGTCAGGGAAGACCTCTCTTCAGCATTTGCTTTGCTCTTTTGAGTTTTGAAGAGAGAAAATTCCATGCCATCACGTCTTGCAGAGTAGGTAATGAATTACAAAAGCTTGAATTTGCTTTGAAATATGGGCTCTGTACTTTGCCAAGTAAAGAGAAGTAAATCATGCATTAATGGAGCCGATATTTTCAGTGAGTTAGCGCCACAGGCACCCCGAGCGCAGATCTAGCAAAGAGATAGGAAAGGTGAGTGTGTGGGTTACATGTAATGTGGAAAATAACCTTTTAAACTTTTATGCCCTTCTCTAGGGCAAGAATGCTTTTCTTTAAAAGGTTAGTCTACTACCAAAAAGGAAGAAAAAAAAGAGAGAGGCTACTTCATGTTTCATTCCAGAATCAATTTTTCTATTAAAAATAAATTGCACTTTAAGTAACCTGTGATATGTTCAGCTAGAGCTAGTGGCTAGATGAAACTTTTATGTGTGCAGTCCTGGTGATTTGGAAGGACTGGTGAACTACTAAGAACAGAATGTGAATGTCTCTGATCTTCTGAAACTGGGATGGCCCCATCTACCCTTAATCCTAGTGGAATTTCAGCGCTGTTTGATGGGTCTCAGGCCCCCAGTGGTTGCTTTGTGCCTGGTGTTGTGTGATCATTAGGAAAATCCAGAGCCGTTCTCCTTTTCATCTCCATTGACAGAGGTTCACTGCCCTTTAGGAGCTTAGAGTTCAGTTGGAGAGTCACAGAAACATGAAACAACTGGAGAATGATTTGCAGACAGTGTGTCAGCAAGAGTGGGTGTACTACAGAGAGTCCTTGAGGATCTTAGAAGAATCTGAGAGACAGGAAGTCTTTTTAGAAGAGGCCAGCATGGAGCCAGATTTTTGAAGAAGGCGGTGGTTTGGTAGAGAGAGGAAGAGGGAGATTCCAAAGGGCAAGGTAGCTGAACACAGCCCAGAGGAGGAAATGACTCAGATGTATGTGGGGTCTAGAGAAGCCAGATCAAACCTCCTTTGGAAAGCAATTTTATTTGAGTAAGAATCAAACTCTGGGTAATGAGTATGATCGGATCCAGGGAAGCTTGGCATTCAAAATGACAAAGAAACCTACATCTGAACTTTTATCTGTATCTTCACTTATTTTTTGGAAATTATGAAAGGATTACATTTGGATTCTAACAAGAAGATTTGCGATCCTGTGGGGTGGCACAAACCATCAGAAAGTCTGTTCTGCTTGAAAAGGACCTCAGTGATATCTGGTCTAAACAGCCATCTGATACTTGAGTCTCCTTAGCAAAGAAGTTCCTGACTATGTCCTCATTCAGCTGACGCTTGTATAACCCCATTGTAATGGCATATGTCATGTCCTTTCCTTTTTGAAAGAAGGATGAAAGAATAAAATCTGTCACTTTGTCCAGTTATTGTGGTCTGCTCAAACAAGCAACACCAAATGGGCAGTCTACATTTTAGAGACCTTAGATCTTCATGTTAGGCAAATGTATATCCATTGTTTTGCCAGAAATAGTATCAACTATGAATTTAGTTTCAAATAAAAGTCTGTGTGGTAATTGGATTGCTTTCCCCGCCCCTTAAATTCTGACCTCATGCATCTGGTATTTAGATTCAAATGAAGGACTTTGTCCCTGTTACATTCAAACATGTAAGATTCTATTCATTTTGAAAAACTGTGGAGATTTTTTTGGTCCAAATTCTCTTTGCCATCACTTTGGGCTTGGGATAATTTGCAGTGTTGGTGAACAGCTCTCATGACTTAATTGTTACAATTAATAATCAAGGTAAGGTCAAGGAAAGGACTTTTAAGGCAGTAGGAAGAGAGAGAATGCTACCTACTTACCTACTTACAAACCTACAGATGGGCCAAAGGATAATCCAGGAGATGTATCACAAAGTGGGAAGTGGTCAAAAGAACTGAGAAAATTATGAAGATGTATGTTCTGCAATGGCTTCAACATTTTTCAGCAAGGATGTTAGCAGAATGCCACTAACTGGGCATTTATTACATGCCAGGAAAGAACCAAGTGTGCTGCATTCATTATCACCACCATTTTACACATGAGGAAATTATGGCTTAGAAACATTAAAATCAATTGTCTGGAGTTGCAAGGTAGAAGAAGTAGGGGCAACCTTCAAACTCTAAAGCATATGTTCATAACTAATGAATTACAGAAAGTCACAGACAGTCGTAGGAGCCATAAGCAGAGAATTTCTGGTGGGTTCCTGGTAGTATAAGGACCTTGGTCTGTCCATGGTGGGCACTTTGGGGTGTGTGAATAGAGAAGGATCTCCGTCAATTGTTTTGGCCTCTGTTTGGCTTGTGCACTTATTAATTAGCTTTTGTTAGTAAAGAATTTCTCTGCTCTTTGCTGGAAGTGCTAACTGTGTGATTAGAAATAACTCCTATTCAACTAATTGTGATGGTACAAAGGATCAATCATATCACAGAGACTGTTCTAATGGTTACCTAATTGACTGAAACTATCCCACGAAATTACAAAGAAACACAAAAAAGTTGCATCCCTGGTTGGGTTTCTACCCAAGTGAAAAGTGTAAAAAGAGCAGAGTGCACCAGGGACTTCTCAATGTCTGTGTCTCCATAGTTGGTCGGGTCATGCTTTTAGTATGGGTGCTTTCAGTATGATCCCAGGTTTCTGTTGCAGCTTAACTTTCTTTTGGGGTCATTTCAGAGTATTTCCTGTTGAGAAGACAAGCAGCATCTCTTCTGATTCTGAAGCCTAAGTCTAAGCTTCTTCCAAATTTCAAGCTTTCAACTCTTGAACATGTAGAGAAACCCTTAGTTGTATGTGGGCAACATCTGTAGAGCACTGTGGTCAAGAACTCACTATACCAAGTCACTTTCCTAACAACTTCCCCAGAAGCAGGGTCAACTCCTTGCTGTCTTCCCCTTTTGAGTCTGTGGCTTAGTACCCCACACTATAATTTCTTACCAGAAACAGAGATAGTGAAAAGATGAGAACACTTAGGTGTGAGTACTACTTCCATTACTTGCTGATCTGGAGGAGATTATTAATCCCTCTGAGCCTGTTTCCTTATCTGTTAAAAGTAAACAAGAACATCTATCTCTGTGGGTCACGTGGAACAAAATGACCATTTAAATGCTAGCACATCATATAAGCCAAAAGGGTGAAGTGAGCTGTGAAATCAGCTGACTGTCCAGAACAGGTGTCTTGGGAGTGGAGAGGGGGAAATGCCGCCACCTTTCCTGGAGATGGTAGTGATGGTGACAATGACTAACGTTTACTGGGTGTGTCCCCCGTGCCCTGAATTGGGCTAAGTACTTCTTCTGAACTGTCTTAATCTTCACAATAGTCATCTGAGACAAATATTAATTTTATATTCATTTTATAGATGGGGAAATGGGAGTTTTAAAGACATTCAGCAACTTCAGTTAAGGCCAGTCAGCTATTAAATCATAAAGCTGGAAACCAATTAGATTCTTGGCTTTGCTTATTCTGAGAAAATTCTTGGTCTCCTTCTCAGTTGAAATATCATTGAACATTAGAAACTTGGTCCCCCTTAGCCTGGCTAACCTCTGAGCCCTCTGACCTGGAGAAGGGCATCTGTGTAATTTACCATAACTTCTTTGTTTCTCAATTCTTGGGACCATTATTTACATTCCCGAAAATCTCAACACATAGAAAATGCCTAATTTTCATTTAGGAGACTTGAGTCCTGTCCCCAGATTCTCAGTTAGCTAGCTGTGTGGTCTTAGGTAGGTCAACTTTTTTGAGCCTTTGTTTCCAATTTACAAACTGACAACCACATAGCCTCCAGGACCCCTTTACACTCAAATTCTTTGATTTTATTCCTTCAGTCATGAACACTTGGTCTTACGTGAAATGACTTAGAAGTTTCTGAATGAAGGCACGCTATCCAAGGAACAAACTTTGCTATTTCAATTTTTATTTACAAATAGAAATGACTGTTGCCTTGCTGGGTGTGGTGGCACACTCCCGTAATCCCAGTGGCTTGAGAGTCTGAGGCAGGAGGATAGCAAGTTCAAAGACAGTTTCAGCAAAAGCGAGGTGCTAAGCAACTCAGTGAGACTCTGTCTCTAAATAAAATACAAAATAGGGCTGGGGATGTGGCTCAGTGGTCAAGTGCCCCTGAGTTCAATTCCTAATATCAAAAAAAAAAAAAAGAATGAAAGAAAGAAATGACTATTGTCTTGTAACTATACTTTTAAATGCCCCATATCCTGTTTAGGTGACCAATTAATTTATTATTTAAATCACACCACTTTAGGGAGTGAAAGCAGATGCTTCTAACACTCGCATAGGGACAGCAGGACAACTAGAACATCACCTTTGCCATTGCTCCATTTGTAGCTTCTTCCTCCTCTTTCCTTGGGCTTCAACAAGAGTGAAAGGCGTCACAGACAGAGGTGTGAGCTCCCTCAGCTGCTTAATGGAGTGTTAAGTTCAAAGCCAAGGTGTGACCATTTAAATGCTAACACTTTTAAGCAAGTTTGTCTGCAACAGAAACACCCTGTTTAAGGGCTTATTTCCCTCTAGTTTTAAAGCCATTTTGCATTGTTAATTTCCACTCCATCCAATCAGTAACTAATCATTTTCTTTCTGCAGTGCTTTATTTTAAACAATCTTGATATTATAACCTGCTTAGACACACCAGAAGGACCCTGGCCTTGAACCCCAAAGAGGACCAAAACCTCCAGTAATTACCTAGGATCAGTTTCCCTATATTCTGCCTTGGTTTTCCTGATGCTCTAGGAAATGCTGAGGGTTGGCAAATGAGTTTTGTGGAAGTCAGTGAGTAAAATTCAAAGTAATTCCATTTTTAAACATTGTTTATGTGGATTTTTCTTTTCTTTTTTTAAAAGAAATGTTACTGTACCACATACCCACACTCAACTTAGCAAACAATCAAATACCACCCCTTTTGGGGGACAGCAGAATCCATAGTCTTAATTCCTAGTGTAAAATAATAATAAAACAACAAGTACAACAACAATATTGAGCCAGTTAAATTTTTGAATTTTTGGAATATGCTGTTATTATCAAATGTTGCAATATTGCATCTTGGTTATTTATATTAACTAGAACACATTTTGGTTGAAATGAATAACAAATTCTATATAGAACTTGGCCATTTTATTGTAGGTGATAAAAGACAAAAATTTTAACAAAGAAGTAAAAGATATGACATTTACTTAAAATAATCTAGAAAATACAGGACTTAGTGATTCATATAAAAAAGTTAAAGAATAACTTACGTTACCAAATAAGATCTTCTTATTAATGAAATTTCCTGTTACTAAAATCCTATCTACAGAATCGCCATTCTTAAAAAGTATAATGATTTATCATGAATTCTTGAGTGAATTATGCACCTGCCTTTGGAATAATTGATATTTTCATGTTTGTGAAGAGGATATTATTTTCTCTAGTGTAAATAACCTTTTTTTCTTTCATTCTGTGGGAAATGTCTACTGTTTAAAATGCAGTTTTAGTGAACTAACAAAAGGCCAGATGGAACATGAGTTCATACAGTGCAAAGCTAATAATAGCATTTAAAAGGCTTCACACTCCAATCTGATATTCTGTTATGTGGTTTATCTCCACTGTCCTCCCATAGAGAACTTGTGAGTATGGTGGGTCCAGGAAAGGTGGGGCCTCCTCAAGAGGTCTGCTGTCCTCAGGCCCTTCGCTATGCCCTGACCCCTTGTCCCAATGCCCTGTTGCTTGTCTCACAGTACTTGGTTCTCCCCCCCATTCTTCACCTGCTTGACATATGCAACTATTTCAATATCAAAAGGAAGAGACATTGAAAGAAATTGATATTTGGAAAGTTACATTTTTAAAAACATTGACTATATTCCCTCATTATTATATTTTTAACTGTGAGAATGATTTAAGAAGGAAAATTGAATGAACTTTTGTCCACAAGAGCCGGCATTCACTGATCACTAAGGGCGAGAGGCGTGAGGGTGGATTAACAATGTAGAACAACTATACAAATAATATCACGCCAGGAAGCTGATAGGCCACTGGGAACCTGGGGGCTGGGTCATGAAGTTTGATCTTCAGCTTTGAACAGAAATTCTTGAGTTCCTCCCTGCCTTTGGAGGTGGTTGGTTTTTTGGAGCTGCTCCCCACTGGCCAGACAACCCGGAGGCTGTCTCCACATCAGAATGCAAAAGGAGTAGTAAGGATTGTGGGTGAGACAGCAAAGGGAAGTAGGGCTTCACATTCCAAGTCTGCCTATGCCTCAGCAGTGTGACCTTGAGAAGTGATTTGACTGCCCTGAGCGTAATTCTATCTATAAAATGAGTAAGCTCATAGGGATAGAGAGACAATTAAATGTTATTTTTGTAAAAGTACCTAGACAATGGCTTTGATATGGTAGGTACTTAATAAACTATGGATTGAAAGATTTGATTCCATAGGAATCATTTTGGAATTTTATTTAGGACAGTGACTTCAAGGGAAAAAAAGACCGATTCAACCCCTTTCATCTGGTACAATTAAATTTGGCCAATGCCAGTTCGATCTGTGGCTACCTCAAGAACACAAGGCACTCTCAGTGTTAATTCATGAAAGTTGAATTCTGGCTCTGGCTGCCTCTCTAGCGACAACACTTTAATGGTTGCAGAGCTAATGGTGCTGAGAGCAAATGGGGAATTGCCTGATTCTGATGTCTCCTTCCAACTTTTTCTAGTTTCTTAGCAGTTATCTTCACAAATTAAACCCACGTAAGAAAGTCTTGGTTTCTTTTTCATGCTTGATTTCACACATGCTCACAAATCTGCCCCAAGAGTTAGGCTTTTTATTCATTGGCTACAAGATCTCAGAGCTGGGCTCATTACCACAGCATGCAAAACCTGATATTATCCAGTTAAGACCAGGAGAGCTTGGGAATAAAAAAAGGTCAATGGAATGGGTGTTCCTTGTCTGGGACCACCAGGCAGACACTTTCCTTAATTCAAGGAATATTTATTGGCACTTGCTATGCATTGGGCTTTGTTCCAGGAACTACCGATCTAGCAATTAACAAGGGGATCTTGCATTCTGGGGGCGGAGAGAGAGATAAGAAAGCAAGAAAGAGAGGAAACAAGAAAGACCTGAGGTAGAAATCAGCATATGAGAGCTAACAAGAGAATTAAAATAAGGTGATGGGTTATAGAGTGTGTAACCATGGCAGATGAGGCATCAGAGAGGCCTCTCTGAGATTGCTAAGCCGAGCTCAGAATCAAAAGAAAGAGATGGATGTGCAGAAATGAATGTATTCCAGGCAGAGGTACTACTAGTGCAGAGACATCCAGCTGGGCACCACCATGGTATCCATGAGGACCAGACCATAGGCCATGCTCTGGAAAAGTGTAGGAGAAGCTGTAAAAGAAGTAGTCAGGGTCAGGTCAGTGAAGGCTTCAGAGCCAGAATAATGAGTCTGGAATGTTTTCTAAGTGTGATGGGAGGCACTGGAGGGATTTAAGCAGTGACAGGATTGAATAATTTATGTTTAATAGAGAAGTCACTCTGGGTGCTATATACAGAAGGATTACAGGGAACATGAGCAGAAGCAGGTGACAGTTGGAGTATCACAGGCAGGAGTGCTAGTTCCCTGGTAAGAACAATGAATGGGTTGCATTGGGGATGTGTTAGGAAGCAGAGCCCTCAAGACTTCTGATGGGGAGTGAGGGACAGGATGAATCAAGGGTGATGCCCATGTTTTTTTTGTTGTTGTTGTTTTTTAGATAAATTAAGACAAGAGAAACAGGTTTATGGAGAAGATGCGAGTAACGAGTAATGACTCTGGATGACTCTGGGTGCTCTCTGGTCGACCACCCATGTGTCCTGTGTGTCACATCTCCATGCACTCTGCCTTGTTTTACCTTGAAGTCATCATGAAGCAGAAGACCCTCCCCAAACCAGAGAACTCTGGACTATATTTAGCCTTTAAGTGAAAGAAGAAATTGGAAAAAAATTATAAGACGAAGTTTATTTTTAAAAGCCAATTTCCATCCTTAAGGATGGCTCCAAAGGTACCATTTGAGTAAGTCAACTCTAAAAATATGTATGTGGCATAAAAATGTATACAGTTATGAGAGATTATTATATATGTACATATTCATCAATCAGTATCATGATACTTGCTCCTTTTAAATATTAACTCTAATTAATATTATCAATTGATTTCCTTTCCTTTTAATGAGCTTAGCCAAACTGCTAGCAAAGTACTAGGGAATTACAGGGACTGAGACCTTTTTTTTTAAGGTTTCTTTCCTTGATTAAGTGGTGAGATTATGGGTGATTTTTACTTTGTGTTTTTAATATTTTTAAATGTTTTCTTAAGCACAGAAACACAGACATTACTATCTGCACAAATTATAATGTACTAATCAAAGAAGTGTAGAATTTAGAATCGAAAATTTCCAAAAAAAGGAAGAATCTCTTCCCCAGTATCCCTGCTGAAATCTCTAATAAAGGGGTGCTTGCAAAAATCCCAAGGAGCTGAGCAGTGCCAGTGGTTAGGAAGCTCTTTCTCAGCGTGGAACAGAAGCAGCCATGGGACCTCCTTCACTACTCCTTCCTATTGTGCCTTTGGCAGAAACAAAAACAAGTCAACCTCCTTGTTAAAGTGACAATTCTTCAAATATTTGAAGACACCTCTCTTGTTCTTTCTTCCTTTTTTTTAAAACCAAAGCAGATCCAGCTCTTCCAACATTTCCTCCTGTGATATGGTTTCTTGATCTTTCACCAGCTTAAAGTATGGTCCTTCTCAAGGTTTTGTGTTTAAACAGCTGTTTTAACCTTAAGTGAAAAAAGCCATGGTCCCACGCAAGTGGAGCCAAGGGTGAGAGTGGCAGTAGGACTTTGTAATGTCTCCACAACTACTCATGTAACTACAAATCCTTGTTCCCAGCCTCAAAGGGGCCCGTGAAGAGATTAGAGCATCAAAAATCTGTGTTAGAGGGAAGATGGGCTTGGCTCACCTTCCACTCACTGAAGAATTCTTTCAACAGGAGACAGAAGAGGAAGTGATTAAGTACACAGGCTCTGGAGTAGGACCACCAGGGTCTGATTTCAGAACTTATTTGGGCTACAAAATGTTGATGGTAGCAGTGCCTCCTTCACAAAATGTTGTTCAGTGCCTAGAATATATCAGGAATCCTATAAACGTTGGCCACCATTATTATTGTTATTTTTAGTACATATCGCCTGACTCGTGGTCATCTAGCCTCTTAGTGCTGGGACACTCCTTATTTCCCAGGGTGATTGTATTCAACAATGCTAGCACCAAATGTCCTTATTTAAATGGAGTTAAAATCTGTATCCTGATAACTGCTACTCAAGGAGCCCAATTCAGTCTTCTAATATCAATTTAGCTTCTTTTTTATGAGATAATCCTTCATGTATTTTAAGATAACTATCATAGCTGATTATATCAATTACCAACATTTACTAACTACCTATTGGATAAACTGGACTGGATCAGACCAAATGTCCTGTGGGTTTGCTTATGTAAGGTCATGCAGCAAAACCAGGATGTAGCACACCATCAGAGTATTCAAACTTAATAACTGAATTTAAAAAAATGACTTTTTTTTTGCCAACCACAGTTAGGACATTAGTAAAAACATTCCCAAATAAAGATCATGCTTTGATATTGAAGGAGGTCTGTGACAAGTTAGGACAAGAGCAATAATTCAACTCAACCCAAACACTTACTAAGAGCCTGCTACCTGCCAGATGCTATGCTAGTTATTGAAGGTGCAAAGAAGAATCAGATGTGATTCTTCCATCAGGGATCCATTAGTGCAGCTCACAGACAGATCTGCTCCAGGGATGTTTGTCTGAGGAGACATAAACCTGAAAGGAGAAAGCTGAGTCAAGTCTGGAAAGTAAACAGGAGGCAAGAGCTCAGAAGTTTTCAGATCATGGAGCAGAGCAGGAAAAAAGCAAGGAGACAAACAAGGGGTTCTAAAGCTGAGAAGCAGAGACAGAATGAGAGGCATACACCTAAAAACGGGCTCAGCAATGACATCATGACATCGATGACCCCAGGGTATCTACTAGGTTATTTCTTGCATATACTGTCCCTTGGCAGTCTGGTGGGACGAAAGCTGGGTCATTTAAGTTACCTTAGCCTCACCAGAGTATGTCCTGAGATCTAGAATTATATGGTGGAAACTCATCAGTCTGAAAATTCAAATGAGGATGCGCTTCTTTGTGTCTAATGCACAATAGCAGGATTTTGGCATTACAGGTATTTGTTCTCCCTAGGACAGTCCCATGTATGATCAGGGATGTTTGCTCATGGTCTCCTACCTCTGTCTTCTTCATAGGCCTGGTGAAGAAGTGTTTCTCCCCCAGAAGTCTCTGGGATGACCTGGCTTCCCTGACCCCTGCTGGACATCACGGGCATGAATGCTGGGTGTTACTGCTCCACAGTCTCCTCCTAAAGAGGATAAAATTCTCTCTGAGCAACCCCTTATTATATGGGATCAGAAGCGACAGTTTGTGTTCTAAGTCTCACAGTGTTCTTCCACTGTGGCCGACTCACTCTCTCTTCCTAAGAAGTAAAATCTAATTCTTTGATCTGACTGACAATAAACATTCTAATCCTCTTTTGGAACCCAGCAAAACACTCCCACACATAGAGTTTTTTAAATATTTTATTCTAATTTGTTACATATGACAGCAAAATGCAAGTCAATTCATATTACACAAATAGAGCACAATTTTTCATGTCTTTGGTTGTGCACAAAGTAGAGTCACACAGTTCGTGTCTTCATACATGTACTTAGGGTAAAGATGTCCACTTCATTCCACCATCTTTCCTCCCCCCATGCCCCACCCCTTCCCCTCCCACTTCTTTGCCCTATCTAGAGTTTGTCTACTCCTCCCATGCTCCCCCTCCGAACCCCACTACGAATCAGACTCCTTATATCAGAGAAAACATTGGGCATTTGGTTTTTTGGAATTGGCTTATTTCACCTAGTATTATACTATCCAACTGTATCCATTTGCCTGCAAATGCCATGATTTTATTTTCTTTTATTGCTGAGTAATATTCCATTGTGTATATTTTCTTTATCCATTCATCTACTGAAGAGTATCTAAGTTGGATCCACAATTTAGCTATTGTGAATTGTGCTTCTATAAACATTGATGTGGCTGTGTCCCTGTAGTATGCTGTTTTTAAGTCCTTAGGGTATAGATCAAGGAGTTGGATAGCTGGGTCAAAAGGTGGTTCTATTCCCAGTTTTCCAAGAGATCGCCATACTGCTTTCCAGAATGGCTGTACCATTTTGCAATTCCACCAGCAATGTATGAGTGTGCCTTTTCCCCCACATCCTCGCAAACACTTATCAATGTTTGTATTCTTAAAAGCTGCCATTCTGATTGGAGTGAGATGAAATCTTAAGAGTAGTTTTGATTTGCATTTCTCTAATTGCTAGAGATTTGAACATTTTTTCATATATTTGTTGATTTATTATATATCACCTTCTGAGAAATGTCTGTTCAGTTCCTTGGTCCATTTATTGATTGGGTTGTTTTTTGGTGTTTAGCTTTTTGAGTTCTTTATATACCCTAGAGATTAGTGCTCTATCTGATGTGCAAGTGGAAAAAATTTGTTCCCAAGATGTACGCTCTCTATTCACCTCACTGATTGTTTCTTTTGCTGAGAAGCAGCTTTTTAGTTTGAGTCCATCCCATTTATTAATTCTTGATTTTAATTCTTGTGCTATAGAAGTCTTATTAAGAAAGTCAGGGCCTAATCCTATGTGATAGAGATTAGGGCTTACTTTTTCTTCTATTAAACTCAGTGTCTCTGGTTTAATTCCTAGATCCTTCATCCACTTTGAGTTGAGTTTTGTCCATGGCGAGAGATAGGGATTTAATTTCATTTTGTTGCATATGTATTTCCAGTTTTCCCAGCACCATTTGTTGAAGAGGCTATCTTTTCTTCAATGTATGTTTTTGGCACCTTTGTCTAATATAACTGTAATTATGTGGGTTAGTCTCTGTGTCCTCTATTCTGTACCATTGGTCTACCAGTCTATTTTGGTGCCAATACCATGCTGTTTTTGTTACTGTTGCTTTGTAGTATAGTTTGAGGTCTGGCATAGTGATGCTACCTGCTTTACTTTTCTTGATAAGGATTACTTTAGCTATTCTGGGTCTCTTGTTTCTCTGGATGAATTTCATGACTGCTTTTTCTATTTCTATGAGGGATGTCATTGGAATTTTGATTGGAATTGCATTAAATCTGTATAGTGCTTTTGGTAGTATGGTCATTTTGACAATATTCTGCCTATGTAAGAGCAAGGGAGAGATCTTTCCATCTTCTAAGGTCTTCTTTAATTTCTTTCTTTAGCATTCTGTAGTTTTCATTGTAGAGGTCTTTCATCTTTTTGTTAGGTTGATTCCCAAGTATTTTATTTTATTTATTTATTTTTTTTGAGGCTCTTGTAAATGGGGTGGTTTTCCTCATTTCCCTTTCAGAGGATTTTTCACTGATATACAGAAATGCCTTTGTTTTATGGGTGTTGATTTTGTATCCTGGTACTTTGCTGAATTTATTTACTAGTTCTAGAAGTTTTCTGGTGGAGTTTTTTGGGTCTTCTAGGAATAGAATCATCTCATTGGCAAGTAGAGCTAATTTGAGCTCCTTTTGTCCTATCTGTATCACTTTAATTTCTTTCATCAGTCTAATTGCTCTGGCCAATGTTTCAAGAACTATGTTAAATAGAAGTGGTAAAAGAGGGCACCCCTGTCTTGTTCCAGTTTTTAGAGGGAATGCTTTCAATTTTTCTCCATTTAGAATGATGTTGGCCTGGGACTTAGCATAGATAGTTTTTATGATTTTGAGATATGTTCCTGTTATCCCTTGTTTTTCTAGTGTTTTGAACCTGAATCGATGCTGTATTTTGTCGAATGCTTTTTCTGCATCTATTGAGGTGCTTATATAATTATTATCTTTAAGACTATTGATGCAATGAATTACATGTATTGATTTTCTATGTTGAACCAATATTGCATTTCTGGGATGAGCCCCACTTGATCATGGTGCACTATCTTTTTGATATGCTTTTGTATTCGATTTGCCAGAATTTCAGTACAATTTTTTCATCTATATTCTTTAGAGATATTGGTCTGAAGTATTCTTTCTTTGATGTGTCTTTGCCTGGTTTTTGAATCAGGGTAATACTGGCCTCATAGAATGAGTTTGGAAGTGCTCCCTCTTTTTCTATTTCATGAAATAATTTAAAGAGTATAGTAATATGTCTTCTTTATAGGTCTTGCAGAACTCAGCTGAATATTCATCTGGTCCTGGGCTTATCTTGGTTGGTAGGTTTCTGATGGTGTCTTCTATTTCATTGCTTGAACTTGATCTGTTTAAATTGTGTATATCATCCTGATTCAATTTGGGCAAATCATATGACTCTAAAAATTTGTCAATGCCTTAGATATTTTCTATTTTATTGGATTATAAGTTTTCAAAACAATTTCTAATTATCTTCTGTATTTCTGTAGTGTCTGTTGTGATACTTCCTTTTTCATCATGTATGTTAGTAATTTGAATTTTCTCTTTCCTTCTCTTTGTTAGCATGGCTAAGAGTTTGTCAATTTTATTTATTTTTTCAAAGATACAACTTTTTATTATTTATTTATTCTAATTTGTTATACACAATGATAGAATGCAATTCATTTCATATTACACATATAGAGCACAATTTTTCAACTCACTGATTGTACACAGAGTATTTTCACACAATTCATGTCTTCATACATGTACTTAGGGTAATGATGTCTAACTCATTTCACCATCATTCATACCCTCTTGCCCCCTCCCTTTCCCTCTCTCCCCTTTACTCTATCTAACGTTTCTCCTTTCCTCCCTTGCACCCCCTCCATCGCCATTATGAGTCAACATCCTCATATCAAAGAAAACATTTGGCCTTTGGTTTTTGGGGATTGGCTTATTTCACTTAGCATTATATTATCCAATTCTATCCATTTACTTGCAAATGCCATGATTTTATTCTCTTTTAATGCTAAGTAATGTTCCATTGTGTATATATACCAAAGTTTTCCTATCCATTCATCCACTGAAGGGCATCTAGGTTGGTTCCACAACTTAGCTATTGTGAATTGTGCTGCTAAAAACATTGTTATGGCTGTGTTCCTGTAGTATGCTGTTTTTAAGTCCTTTAGGTATTAGCTGAGGAGTGGGATAGCTAGGTCAAATGTTAAAGAACCAACTTTTTGTTTTGTCAATTTTTTCTTTTGTTTCAATTTCATTGATTTCAGCTCTGATTTTAATTATTTCCTGTCTTCTACTGATTGTGGTGTTTTTCTAGGGCTTTGTGATGTAATGTTTGGTCATTTATTTGTTTACTTTTTCCTCTTTTAAGAAATGAACTCCATGCAATGAACTTTCCTCTTAGTCCTGCCTTCATAGTGTCCCAGTATCTTTCCTGCTTCCTTTCTCATCCAATAGGTGGGGTCGTCTGTTGTTAGTTGGTATCTCCCTGCCCTCAGGATGGTGAAGGTAACCAGGGTGGGAGGGTTGGTCCTGATTGGAGGGCACCTGGAAGAGGGGTGTGGGTCCCATCAATCCCTGAAGTGAGACTGCACCTCAAGGATCTCTTTTGAGGTCCACTTGTATGATGTGTCTGGTCTTATCTCCATATCTCACCTGAAGACCTCCTAGTTCCTGGTCTCTGTGTTAGTCTCTAAACTGTATCACACTCACCCTCTCCCTTACTACTTCCTAATAAGAGACCTTTCTCTCAGGGGTTCTTGAGTGTGGCGCTTTGGTCACACAGTGCACCTGCCACATTGAGAGCTGTTTTGTGGTGGGCTGTCACTGTGCTGGTTTAGCAGCTGCTGGGGAGAGGAGGGCAGTAAGAAACTGGGTACCTGGCCAGCTAGGGTTGCAAACTTGGAGTTACCCCAACTAAAAGATGGTGATGGAAATGACCCAAGATGGAGGTAGCTGTTTTCAGTGATGGGGTATCAAGTAGGGTTGGGGGAGAAGGGTGATGTGTTGGATGATGAGTTCAGAGATGAGCTCTGTGGTGTGCAGTGTGTGGCTTTTCAGCTGACTTCAGAGCCTGTGTGAAGTTCCCTGGTGCTGGCAGGGTACTTTGCATAAGGGACTATCTCTGTTGCTGCAGAGTTCCAAGATGGAGGGCACCAGGAGAGCCCTATGTTGGTAGGTGGGGGTCCATATGGCAGTGGCAGCTGGAGTTCCTGCACGTGGTAAGCTGTCAGGTGTCCTGTGTGGGACGGCATCTGGGATTTCTGCTCTCGAGGGTACTGATGCCTACCTATGATCCTGCTCAGGGACCCAGTAGTCCTGTGTGGGTGAGTAGTTGGGAGACCTACTCTGTCGCTGAGGCCTGGTGGCTGTGATTTCTGCAGAGATGCAGTATTCTCACTACTTAAGTCCCAGGTGACACAGAATGCTGCTTCCCTCTGGCCTGCCATCTTGAATCCCCACATATACACATCTTTATATCATATAACAACCAGCGCTCCAACACTGTTCCTCTTAGTTAATGCCAAAATAACCAAAGACCTGATGCATATTTAGTAGTATAATTGTAGCCAGCCTGAAGTGGCCTCCAATGAGTCCTGCCTCCTGGTGCCCACATTCTTGTGTATCCATGTCCCACATTGTACCAAGGTTGGTCTATATGACTAAGTGCGGACAGCAGAAGAGAGTATGTTCAACCAATATTAGATTATAAAAGACACTACTGTCTATGTATTGGGCTCTGTCCTACTCTCCTGAAGATCATTTGCTCCAGGAAAAATGAGCTTCCATGTCTTGAGCTTTATGGAGAAGACTATGTGATGAGGAACTAAGATTTCCAGCTAGCATCCAGTGAAAACTGAAGACTCTGGTCAATATTCACATGAGTAAGCCTTCTTGGAAGTGATCTTCCATCCCCAATCAAACTTTCAGGTGATTTAGCCATAGAAGAGACCCTGAACCAGAACCACTTTGGTAAGCTAGTCTCAGACTCATGACACTAAGAAGCTGTAGGACAATAATTTTTTTTTTTTTTTGTCTTTAGCTGCAAAGTTTTTTGGGGAATTTGATAACTGATAACTGATACCAAACTAGAGGAAAGGCAGTGGGGGCCAATTGTAGACACCATACACCTATTTTTCCACGGGCTCAGCCAGAGCCAGCCTACTGCAAATGCTATAAAGCACTTGTAGTTGCTTATTGCTTGGGCAATTAGTAAGGTCTTGGGAGAAAGATAGATGAAATTTCTGAAAAATATGGCTTTCAGTAGGAATGGTCTGGATATATAACAGTGACCATGGTAACAATGGATCACCCATCAGAATTCCAGAACGCCCTGTTGTAGCCTGGGGTAACTGATGTGCACGTCCCCCATTTCTCAAGATTAACACAAAAAACTCAGTGTAACATGAATGTCTGCTTCAAAGAGTGCTGTATAAATCGAGTGTGCTATTATTTTCCATTTTTAATGTGAATTGACAAGAGCCACTTTAGTCTGTTAGCACTTCTTTTCTGAAGAAGAACCCCGACATCTTTTAGTGCCCTCAGCAGCAAATGACTTCTGCCAGAGTCTATTCTTCTTCTTGAGACAGAAACCCAAATGACACCTGTTATGTTGTCTATTCAATGAACACAATTTCACAGAATGTGGGTGAAGTGGGAACTTTGCCGACCAGGAAGAATCCCGGCTGTGGCCCTACAACTTGGCAGCTGAAGGAAAATTCCTGGTGGTCGGGAGAACAGTTGGAATGCCTGTTTTCTTGTACAGAAAGGTGCCTGTGCCAACTGAAGTGCCAGCTCACTTCTTCCTTCTTTTCAGCCCTGCGGATACGACTTCATTAGTACCGAGGCCATTTTATGAAGCCTTTTTATACCTGCAGGTTGTCATTCTGACTTACTCTCTAATCCTGGTCACACATTAAGGGCTTTGATTAAGCAATTTGCTTTTTTCCTCCTTCTCTTCCATCTCATTGAAAGATTACAGAGTTTGAGCATGAGGTTAAAGGATTACTTCTGAATCCTGAGAGGACCGACATAGCTCCAGCTGTCTGTCATTTCCTGGAGTGGTTACTTATCTGTCAATATTTCTTCCCTTTTTTCCCAAGTCCCAGGCCTACTTGATCTTGTCCGTTTGGCTCTGCTGGTGGAGGAATAACAAGGGTCTTCCCATCATGCAACATTCTGGGATACATCATGACAGAGAAATCTCAAAGCCCAGGTCAATTATAACAGAAGATGTGCACCACCTCTTGCCCCTGAGTGTCTTCTGGGGCTGCAGTTGTTTAAAACTAAGTCACCTGAAAAATGCAAGGAAATGTGTGTCTGGCTGCTGCCTGCCTTCCTAGTTGTTTAGCAGGATACAAATAGAAGAAGACTAATGCTCTATGTGTGTGGTTTGTGGTCGGGAAGAGGGAATAAAGTTGGCAGCTACCTCATTGTGCAGTAATTACTTTTTAATTAGAATTCATTGAATACAGATGGATTCTTCCTGTTCTTTTGCCCACTGATGTTGTTAATATTCCCACATCAGATATTATGAGGCAGTAGCCAGCAGTGAATTACATAAAACAACCCTGTAGCTGGTAGTGACTTACAGAAAGTAACCAACTTAACCATTTGTCTTAGATGAAAAATGATCTTACACCTTTTTGTGGATTCTATTGCTGGTTTGTTGATATAGTGTTTGTTTACTCTCGTTCCTGCAGGAAAAGATATCATAGTTCTTGTATCAAATTACTGTAACTGACTGGAACATTTTTATTTTAAATAATATACCATCATTATTTTTTTTTGTGGTGACACTGACAAATTTGCAGGATTTCTCATTTTTTTCCCCTCTTACCAATGAATAACTTGAACCAAAACGTGAATGGAATGTAAAATTTCATGCTGTTCTAAAAAATCATTGCTCATCACATTCTAATTGTAACTAAGTTTGAACCTGAATAGCTATTTGCAGTATTTTGATAGAAATAAGAAGTAATTTCCATTTTTTTGCTCCAGGGTCTCTCTACATGAACTGACATATGATGCATTTTTGAAGTCGCACTTAATAATTCTCTTTTTATTATAAACAACCGCACCCTTGTTGAACAGCAGATCTAAAATTAGGCTTACACAGGCCTATGTAATATACCTAAGAAACGTGATTTATTCTAATGTAATAATGGCATAGATTTATAAAGCTTGACTACTCCAATGCTCCTCGTTATGGCTGTAAAATATTTGTGGCCACCGTGGGATTTTCTAGATCATTATTTTAAAAAAGGAAAAACCCATTTTGACAGATGAACTGGGGCCATTCTGAGCAAATCACAGATACTTCATATAACAAGGCCTCCAAAGAGGGGAGCATACACTTATTACTATGGCAACCCAGATCAAAACACTATTTTAGTGGAGAGTTTCCAGTTTTACAATGCAATGATGATTGTTTATAGTACCACTGAAACCAGATTCAGCAAAGGTTTAAGAAATGAGCTGACAAGAGGAAAATCATTATAGATAAACTGGGGATACCTGAATGGGATAGCATGGAATCTGCCATTATTTGATCAAATACTGAAATTTATTGCCCAGGACAATAGAAATAATGGAAAAGGATCCAAACAACAAGAAACATCCTGAAGTTTCTTTTGTTACAATGTTTTGGGACTAAGATCAGACCTATCTTGAGTTAAAACTTGGAAAGCAAAGAATTATTTGTTTGTTTTTTTAAGTACATGCCTCTCAAATCCTTTATTTTTCTATCTGCAAAATACCCCCTTGTAACTTTAAAGTTGTGGGCTAAGGCTTCCTTTCCTAACATATTCCATTTGACAGACTGCAACAAGGCACAACTCAAGAACTCTGCCCATCACACGGAGCTTTGTGCTTGCACATGTCTACACGAAGTGACAGCTTGCTGCAGCCCTGCTCAGTGATTTTTATATAGATGGAATTTTTACACAGAAAGAGAAAAATGGTTGGGATCATGAGTTGTCCATTTTGTTGAATCTGTCTTGAAGTATCCAAAGCTACTGTGTGGTGGACAAAATGCATTGAAGTGAAGGGTTTAATAATCATTTATTCATTTAGCAGCTATGTATTGAGAATATACCCTGTGCCAATTGATATGTACAATAGGTGTGGATGCTGCTGTGGTGAACAAATTCACAGTACTGGCCTCTGGATGTTATAGTCTAGTGGGATTGTGATGAGGAGGGCCATAGAGAACTATTGAAGCATGCAAAAATGGAGAATAATAGACAGGGATGGAGTTTAGATCAATTCCAATGCATCATCATGAAGAGTTTTCTAGTCCAAAGAGGAAAGCAGAACCAGATTCTTGAATGTCTGCTTTGTGCAAAACTGTATTAGGAGTCTTGCAATACAATTAGGTCATTTAAATCTAAGAATAATCTTGAGAATTTGTTTTGTGTTTACTTTGTATTGTATTTACTTTGTGTCTAAGGAAACTGAGACACAGAAGTTTTGAGAAGAATTCTCAAGCTTGTTGAACAAAAACATATACAGCAGTTATTATGTCAGGCAATGGTATAGGCACTTTAGGGTCTGAACTCATTTAATTCTCATAATAACCATTTAAAGCAGTATTACTATATATTGTTATTCTCATTTTATAGATAAGGAAATGAAAGCACAGAGAGATTAAATTCCTGTTGTAAGTCACAGAGCCAGTAAATGGCAGAGACAAGATGTGAACCCTGCAGTCTGCACAGCTACTACTATGCAATGGAGACAGGTACTGCCAGGAATCAACAGTTGTTACTTCCTGTCTGTAACCAACAATCCATAATCTGCAATAAATCAACACCTGCAAATAATCAAGAACCTACCTGTGCTGCAAGCCAGGTCTGCTGACTTACCATGTGCTACCTTTGTTCTTCACTTCTTTGCCTTCATGAGCAGATTCACTATACAAATACCAGATATTTTAAGGATCAAACATACATTGCGTTTGTTTTGTTTGCATAACTTAATTATTCCATGTCAAGATTAAAGTGATGATTTGAAATCATCTCAAATATTTCACTTACTTCTGGAGTAACTAAAGATAGTAGCAGTCATTGCTCTTGAGAACAACTCAAGGAGGGTAGATTCCTGCTTAGTCTGGGTTGTGTGCTGTACTGCTTGTCCACACCCAGGGGTACTGTTGTGTTGTGCTGAAAGAAAGAGTCACAGTGCATTCTTCATTTGTTTGGGGAATATCTATGAAATATTCTCATATAAATATGGGAGTGTTCAGAGAGAAAATATATAGTCCTTGCCTTTAAGTGGATCAAAGTTTGGTAGAGAACATTAGCAAATAAGAACACAATTCAAATTGTTGCTAGTGTGGAGCATTGTGAGTGCATTGAGGGAGTGCAGAGGGGCAGTGATGGCCTCTGCTCGGGTGTAACCGATAACAGTCTGGGCCGCTTAAGCAACAGAAATTTATTTTCTCACAATTCTGGAAGCTGCCAAGTCCAAGATCATGTTGTGGGCTGATCTGGTTCCTAGTGAGGATTTTCTTCCTTGCTTACAAATGGCTGCCTTCTCACTGTGTCTTTATAAGAAGAGATCCGAACTCTTATAAGGGCACTAATCCCATTATGAGGACTCTGCCCTAAACCTCAGGTGAACCCAATAACATCTCAAACCCAAAGGTTCTATTTCCAGATATTATCACATTGGGGGTGTATTAGTCAGGAATCCCTAGGGGAACAGAAACAATGGGAGATATATTAATATATAATATATCTGTAACTATATAATCTATAACTATATAATTATTATATATATAATGATATATGAGTGCCCTTCAGAACTGATCTCAAGTGTTACCTTTATCTGGAGTAGTCTCTAATTATTCCCCCCAAGAAATGATTTTGTGACACACACACACACACACACACATTTATTTAGATAGATATAAGAATATCTGCATTCCTTCCCTACACTCACAATGCTCCACACTAGCAACAATTTGGGTTGTATTCTTATTTGTCAATGTTCTCTACCAAACTTTGAGCCACTTAAGGGTAATGACTACACATTTTCTCTCTGAAGACTCCTATATGTATATAAGTATGAGAATATTCCATAGATACTCCCCAAACAAATGAAGGATGCACTGTGCCTCTTTCTTTTAGCACAACACAACAGTACCCCTGGGTGTGGACAAGCAGTTCAGCACACTATCCAGACTAAGCAGCTATAACTGTGATATATAAACATCACAGTTATACAGTGTATCACAGTTACACAGTTATATAGTTATAGTTATAAAACGTGAATTTCTTTGATTGGCTTACAGGATCAGAAGCTGGAGAGTCCCACAGTGGCCATCTGCAGGTTGGAGAGCTGGAGGAACCAGTAGTTGCTCAGTCTAAGAAGTTGGAGCTTCAGAAGGAGGACCAAGAAGACTGTAGTCCCCAGGTTGGGACTAAAGGCCTGAAAACTCCCTGGAGGGTTGATCTGCTTTGAAGACTAAAGGAGTTAGAGTCCAACGTCCTCAGGCTATCATGGCAGCAACTGAAGCACCTGCTCAGGGAGAATCTAGTTTGTGTCTGTATCAGCTTCCTCATTCTTCCACCTTTTGTCCCATCCAAGCCCCCAACTTATTGAAATGTACTACCTTCAGTTTCCTGTCCCACATGCCAGTCATTCCTAGAAACAACCTCATCCATACACTCAGAAGTCTCTTAATCCAATTAAATTGACAATTCAGATTAATCATCCCAGGGTTATGGATTTAATATATAAATTTGGGGCAAGGGGTTTGGTGCATTAGCTTTCTGCCATTGTGACCAAAATGCCTGACAAGAACAATTTAGAGGAGGAAAACTTTATTTTGAGCTCACAGTTTCAGAGATTCAGTTAATGGTCAGCTGACTCAATTGCTCTAGGCTCAAGGTAAGACAGAACATTATGGTGGAAGGGCGAGGAGGAGGAAAGTGACTGAGGTCATGGCAGCTGGGGATCCAGTGTGTAAGGAGCTACGGGCAAGATATAATCTCCAAAGGAATGCCACCAGTGATCTACTTCCCCCAGCCATGTCCAAACTACCTGTAGTCACCATCCATAGTTTATTCAAAGTATTAATCCATCAAATGGATTAATCCACTGATGAGGTTACAACTCCTAAATCTAAACATTTTACCTCTGAACATTCCTGCGATACCTAACATGAGCTTTTTGGGAAACATCTCAAATCCATACCATAACAGTTGGATACACGTAGTCCAGAACAGACAGCAGTTTCAGCTAAACACTTCTACAGGAGGAGATAGTTCAGGATAGCATCTTATTAGCATAGCATAATAGAATTATAGGTGCAAAGGGGAATAATAATGATGGCTGAATGCTTATTGATTACTTACTATGTGACAAACCTTGTTAGAAGCCCTTACTAGAATCCTATGAGGTAGATTATATTAGTAGATTATATTAGAAGTTGAGGTTGAATATTTCAAAAGCTAACAAAACAAAAACATGTCTCATTTAAAACATCTACTGTGGGTCTAAGTGACTTGCAATCTAGGCTGTCATGGACATCAACGTCTTAGAGTAATATCAACTGGAATAAAAGGCATCCTTGCTTAATGCACAGGGGAAAGGGAGGAAGTGAAGGGTCTCAAATGAACAATTAAATGTTTGAGCCCAGAACAGACATGTTATTTCTGCTTTGAGACCAACATCTAGAACTGGTCACGTGGCCCTGCCCAAACACAAAGGGTAGTTCTCTATGGAAAGTATAATTCTCCATGTGCCCAGGACAGCAGCTCTCAGTGTGGACTAATAATGCCTACCTCAACCAAGAGTACTCCCTCCCAGGATTTAATGTGGCAGTTTTCCTCTAGGAAACCATTTACAGATCCAATCCCCTCATTTACAGATAAGGACATTTGACTGGTATGCCAGAGGTCAGAAAGCCAGAGCTGGTCCTTCCCAAGTTCTGCTAGCATCACTGCTGGTCCTCTTAACAAATACTATAAAGCCATTTTCCAGAGAGTGACACTGAGCTGATGGTATCCCAGCCACTTCCCACCGCCAATCCGAGATTGCTACAACAGAAGGCCTCAGTCAGCCTCAGCTCAGTTTCCTACTCCCTCACCTTTTTTGGGTCTTGAACTCTTAAGGAATGAGAAGTAACCAAGCAGGAGACTCCTTTGGTTGGTACTGAAGGGAGAATGACCCTGGTGCTGTTAGATTCTGCTCATCCCAGATGTCTCCCACTGTGAAGTGGGTGATGCTTCTTTTCCATGCATCTACCTGCCCTGCCCACATCAGTCTGCAGGCTGTCCTTTGGGAATCAGGTTGCCCGTGATCTTCATTGTAATCTCATTTCATGAATTTAACAATGTTGGGGTCGAGGATTGAGGAAGCAGTGGAAAAACAAAGCATGGACTAATTTGTCTCAATCTGGTTTTCTGTCCCTCACCCCCCCAAAACAGTCCATTTATCATAGCAGATATCCTGGGACCACGAATTTTACCCAATAGTCTTCCTTGCCACAGAGACTGGCTAACAGAATAGCCTCTGCATTAACTGCACAAATGAACTCCCAATTAATTGCTACAAATTAATGGAGGGAATGGGAATGGAACATAATGGGCTTACTTTTTATGAGAATCCCCAGTGTTTCACTGAGGTGCTTACAAACAAGTAAAATCTACAAATCAACATAAAACTATGTCTTTCCAGATCTTCATTGTTGGAGGCATTGAGGTGAGCAGGAAATGAATAGATACAACCAAAAAAAAAAAAAAAAAGCCATTCCAGGCCACAGCTTCCAGGTCTGTGGACTGTGTACCTGTGCATTCTCTAACTCTACAGGGTGACATTAAGATTGATCATCATCATAGACTTGCATATTTATCATCCATTTCTTGGTACTGGAAACCAAGTATTTTGAGCAATGAGTACATTTTTCAAATTTGCACATTTGTTTGATGGCAAGATGAACAAGTATGTACTCAGGGCTGTTAATAATCCCACTAATAATCATTGCCAACATTTTTTTTTGTGTTACTGTGTGTCAGGAAGAACATAAGGTATCTTACATATTTTGTTGTGTCTGTGCCACACATTGTGAGATAGGCCTATCCCCATTTTACAGCTAAAAAACTGAGGCTAAAAGGATCCAGGAAAACGGCTAATGAGTGCTGGCTGAGCTGGAGTATGCATGAAATGAATTCTCAGCCACTCTGCTCTATTGTTTGTGCCTTCCTCATGGGTTGACAAACCTCTCACCTGTCCTTGAACTGGGTCTCAATCAGAAACATAACTGGGCCCCATTCCCTGTTATTAGCACAAAATTTCTACTCCAGATGGCAAATCTTTGGTCAGACCCTGGGACCAGGTAATGCATTATTGTAAACTGCTCTGTTGCTGGTCCTTTGGAGCTGTGAACACATCGTGATTTAGCAGTGGTGGGAGAAAGAAAGGGGAAAAGGTACAGTAAATGTGTGTTGCCAGTTATTTAAAATAGGCCAATTACCTCAAACTGTAAAAAAAAAATACTCAAGTTTAGATACCTATGAATTGCTTTGACAAATTTGGTAGTAGACAATTCTCACCACTGCCTCCATTTGTGCTGTATTAAATGCAACTTGTTTGGGAAGCATGTGGTTGACTAACTGTGGGTTATATTATTAGCAACCCTCTCTTACCCATTTATTCATAAATTTTGGAAACAGACAAAAGTAGTTAAGTTTGTGCGATCCAAATATGGCTATCTTGTGAAGACTGAGAATAAATTGCAATTTCTTGACCTTTTTTTCTGCATATTTTGGGGGTGGTATTTTTTGGGGGGCGGGGAGGGGTATTTTTATTCATACTATAGTTTGCCCCAGGGTGGACTAGGTGAAGCCTATAGGCACAGAGGGGAGATTATCACTATATCCAAGAGAGCTGCAATGTCATAGGTCAAGGGAGAGGCCTGGCAGCAGGTCACAGTGACACTTGGGCAACTAGGAGTTAGTTGTGAAGAATGGAGCACCACATGGCAAAGTCACAGAGAGGTCAGGAAAAATCTGCTAGCCTACAGCAGACAGTTCCTCTCCTATTGTAAACAAAGCAGAGTCAATAAGAAGGAAGGATGAGCTTTAAAATAATTATTCAAGAGCAATTATTCAACTTGGGGGTTAATTGCTATGGTGTGAACCAGGACACTGTCTAATTAGGAATAAACTTGTGTTCAGTAACAATTACCCAGCTAATTGGTCTAGTGCACATAGAACTTAAAGACCAGGCAATAACAGCAATGGTGAAAGACAAAGTCCTCCCAAGTCTGGGGTGTTTCAGAGAAAGGGCACAGAATGTCAGCATTAGAAAAGACCTCAGAGATCATCTGAGCCATGAGCTCATTTTGCAAACGAGGCCAAGGACAGTGAAGAGATTTACCCCAAGCTCATGGAAGGATGGTACAGAGCCAGTACTGGAGTGGGGTTCTCTCCTCTCAGCCCACTACTGATGGATAGCCCCATTGCTTACCCAACATCATGCAAATACTGGGAAAGAGTGGCACCAGGTAGAATTTGGAATTCAGGCCCTGACTGTGGGGAGAGTTCTGAGGAGGAATGGTGGGTTCTGTGTAGGTGTACCATCCATCCACTCCATTTGTTATCATTTTCTCTGGAAGATGCAAATGAGAAGGTACCCAAAATTTTCCTCAGGCTTCCAGTCTCTCCTTTACTTCAACAAAACCATTGAAGAAATTGATTTAGTAAGCCTGTGACTAGCCCAAGTGCTAGACACACAAGTATAAACGGGACATTTTTTACTCTTGTCTACAGAGACAATGGTTCATTGAAGCTTCAAGCTCATCTCGTTTCTGTCATCCACAGCAAGAAGGGACAGAGGACATGGCTGTTTTCAGGGGACACGTTGTTCTTCTGTCCATATGTCCTCGATGACTCAGAATCCTTAGCAAAATCTTTTGTAGGGTAAAATTACCCATGTGCTCACCTTTAGAAGTTAAAAATCATTTAAATATAGAAAGAACACTTCTGCTTCTGTGAAAGGCAGTGCATTTCCTTATATTTTCAAAACGTATTCAGAAATATCTTTCTCCAGTATGTGTATTTGATTTCAGTTTGCCTGAACAGAGAGCAAAGAGCCTCAAAGGCATGATAGATTTTTTTAAGTCCCTTGGCCATTTTGGGACAAGCTACTCATTATTGAAAAGAAGATATTTAAGAGAATTCTTTGGTTTTTTTTTTTCCTATGGAAACTAAATAGTTGTAAAGGAATTTTTCTCCTAGGAATCAAACCTTACATAGCAACTGCATACATATTAACAGCAGTGTTAAAATTATGTGTCTGCTGGGAGATGGAGTAAGAGAAGAGGTGTGGAGGGTGTCTGGGGTAGTATATCACAGAGTGGAAGGTGAGAGTTGATCAGCTTTACAAAAAGCTAATCACTCAGCATGATAAATAGCACACACCAAAAGGCAGTTCTCAAGTACTGGTTTGTGTACACATTCATTCAACAAATATTTGTTGAGTAGTTGAATGTGCCAGGTCCTTTGCTATATGGTGAGTAAAGAACAGAAAATAAAGTAGATAAACTCCTGACTTCATGAAATATACAGTCTCTTGGGGAGATCAATGTTTATGCCTATGAATAGTCAACCTCAGTTAAGTAATGCTGCAGTAACAAATAACTTCCAAATCCTAGAGAGCTACTACAATGAAGGTTTATTTCTTGTTCATGTTCTATTTCAGCCCCGCAGCCTGCTCTTTCAATGTTGGATGAATAGGAAAGAGCAGCCTCTATCTTCAGAGAAGGAATGATGGCAGAACCACAGCATGGCTCTAGAATTTTTCTCTCAGAGCATATTTTCTTGCCCAAAGCAGGTCATATAACCAAACCAGATTCCAATGGGTTGGGGAAGTTTAATAAACCCCCAAAGAGAAGTTTGATAGGAAAGAACTGCAAATATTTTCAAAAGTTACATAACTATACCAAAACTTATAAGTAATTGTTTATGTTAATAAGTTATGAGGAAAGGGCAGAGGGCTATTAGGGAGAATAACAAGGGAATGTGATTTACATGGCTGCTGGTGGTGTTGACAGCTCTGGAAAGATTTCTCTGAGGAAACAGCTTAAACCTAAAAGATGAAGAAATGTTATCTTTGGAGGGAGTTGGGAAAAGAATAGACAGTGGAACAGCACGTGAAAGAGTCCTGAGGCAGGGAAGAGCTTTGCATGCTGGGAACGTAGGAAAAGGGGCTGCACCTCTTAGTGGTAAGAGGGAAGTGCCTGGAGCTGGCCAGCCTGGATTTCAATCCAGATCCGCTCCCTACTAGCAGTTTCTTACCCACTACTCTGGACCTCCGTTTCCTCGTGTGGATCACCATTCTGAGTTCCAAGGGCTGTTGTGGGGATTCAGTGTGCCTGGCTCAGGGCAGATGCTCCATAGTAGATATCAATGGAAAGAAGCCCCCAGACAAAGAGGGAAAAAGAGATGATGCTGGAGTTTTATCAGCTCTGGCCTTGAAAGTCTGAGTAAAGATTTTGGACTTTAATTTGGAATCTGATCGGTGGATAGGTTTTCAACGAGGCTGTGACAATCCAATTTACATTTTGTAAAAGTCTTTTGTCAGATTCTGGGAAATAAAACTCTCTGCATTTAGATAACTATACACTGTGGAAACAAAGTGAAAACCTAGAGGGATCCTGAGAAAGGGAAGGAATGCAGAAGGAAAGAGAATTTTAGAGGAGGAAAGATAAGGGGTGTGTGTGTGTGTGTGTGTGTGTGTGTGTGTGTGACTTGAGAAGAGTGCTGTTCCCTCCCAGTGTCTGCACAAGATCAGAAAGAAGACCCTTGCTTTAATAAGCATGGGGAGAAGGCAGAAAGGAGGTGAGGGTGGTTCTCCTTGGGGTCTCACAGCCCAGCAGTGCACACAATAGCAGGCAGGCGACTCCGTGGGTTGAGCTACATCCTGGCTCTGAGAAGGGTCCCCTGACCTCCACAGTGGAGGGGGAAGAAGGAGGCTCTCCATGGCTCTGATGACACCAATATGGAAATGGCTTTTACACGTTCGGGGATTCTTACGGAAAGTGGCTCCAGTCCTGTGGCTTCCACTAAACTAGCGCGTTCTCATAGAGTCCACCTGGGGTCCCGCTTTGCCTCCCCCCACCTGGGAGATGCTGAGACACAGGGGTGAAGGGTTGGACAAGGCTCCAGGTAGTCTTGTGGTGTGATGCTTTTGGGGAGATGGCATCGCTTCATCAGCTGGATGACAAAACACTGTTAATGGCACCAATAAAGAAGTGTGAATGTAATTTTCTCCTCCTCGTTATTTCCTCACTATTTGGCATATTATTTAACAGATCAACTGGCCAGTCATGATCCCTTCTGAAGCCAAGTCTTTCTTTTTGTGCTGGAAGTTTCCTAAAATGCAGTGTAGCTCAGATTTAAACTCATTCGTCAAAAAATAGGCCACAGACTTCGGAGCACATGAGCGATGCCAAATGCATTCACCTCCCGGTTTCCAAAGCTTTTGGAAAGGGTGTTTATGAGCTTCCGAGGGCTGGTACTTTGAGGAAAGAGCAGATGAAGAGAAAATGTATAAGCTTACTTCTTATGCTACATTAAAACATATATGCATGCTTAATGGGAGGAGATATGGAGCTGAGAACAGAGGTGATCAGAATAAAGGCAGCATCTTGAAGCTTCAGAACAACCAGATCTAGGATAATACCTACCATTTATTGAGGGGTTCCTCTTAACCAGGCACTGTTTGGACACTTTGCCATAGTAACCCAATCCTCACAACAAGCCTGTCAGGTGACAATAGTGCCATTCTACTGTGCAGGTGATGAAGCAGAGCCGAGGTCAGGTAACCTACCTAGAGTGGAACAGCTAGCTTATAAGCTTTGGGCAAGCTGGCTTCAACATCCGATCATGTAACCATTGCACACAGAGCATGCTTGTTCTACAAAGAGACAGAGAGAGGCAGTTTGGGTCTAGATGCCCACATTTGTACCCCTACATGAAAAGGAGATGAGGGGTACACAATCTTTAGTGTGGACATTCTCAGGAAGGAAGAACAAAACACTCTACCTTTGCCGAGGAGTACGGGATGGTGTTGGTGAAGGTGAGCTTTTCACTCTACATTTTTCTGCCTAGTGAAAATTTTGGAAGCTGGGCACAGTGGCACATGCCTGTAATCCCAGTGGCACACATCTGTAATCCCAGTGACACAGGAGGCTGAGACAGGAGGACCAAGAGTTCAAAGTCAGCCTCAGCAAAAGTGAGGCGCTAAGCAACTCAGTGAGACCCTGTCTCTAAATAAAATACAAAATAGGGCTGGGGATGTGGCTCAGTGGTCGAGTGCCCCAAGTTCAATCCTTACTACCCCCCACCACAAATTTTTTTTTTTTTGGAGTGTAGCCATGTCTCACTACTGTGATGAAAAATATTTTTGTTTTGTTTTTGACAGATTTAACTTATTCATTTACTAAGCCATAAATAACTGGAGGGTTGTTGATTAATTTTCAACAGGAAAAAAAAAACTTGAAAAGAGAAGCTGAGGCTACATTTTCATGTGTGCTCATTTTTAAACAACCAAGATGGAGGTTGCAATTCCCAGGGCAGGGTGCTACTGCTTTGAAGTTTCAGGGTTGTCTGTGCATTAATTTCTCAGGGAGCAGGAGAAAGAACATATTCAAAATCAGTTCTCAAGGCTTTATTTAGAATATTTTGCCCTTTGCTGTTCTCTTGTTCTGTGTCCAACACTTAAGTTCCAGCTTCACCTCGTACAATGTTTTCATTTTTTTAAAAAAATCAAGATACACAGAACTAATTTAGGGATAAATTTAATGGAAAGAATTATGTTTGACAACTTTATGAGTAATATTAAAAATAATGATGCATGTATAATTGAATGCTCTGAGAAAAAAAAAAATCTAACCAGAACAGCTTTCCAAAAAAATGCCAGGAAAGTAATATAAAAACGGACTTTGTAAAAACATACCATTATCCATGTTGCCAAGTATAATTTCATTCAGGGCACTGTTGGGTTTCTTTTGTTTATATCTTCCTTTTACCTCTGAGATCGGTCCCCTCCTCCCCACCTGTGATCGACTAGCTGGAGACCAGAACAATTAGCCAGCTTAATTTGACAGTTATTTAAAAAATTGGCTCTTAAATTATGAGACAATTCTGACTAGGCATGTGGTTGCTTCACAAGGGAATATTCCCCAAGTGTTTACTTGTCTATGTGAATTCCTGCTGTGAAACTGGTTGTTGCAGTGTTGAGTTGGGCCAGATGATAAGTCAGATTTGTTTTGTGTGAAGAAAATTGTTGCTAGATTTGGAACATCCTGAAGCCAATCTATGAGTTAAATGCACAAATTATCACTTAATTGTTCCAATATGAATAAAACTGGCAAATTCACTTCCATGTTCCCAATTAGGAAGCCGGGTCTCTGGATGGCATCAAACATTACAATTAGTGCTTCAAACTAAACAAATTATTTAAAAATTTCCACCCCTTATCTATATAGTTATTCATAGCCACAAACACTATGAGTTCCCTTAACATCGCAGACACAGTTACAGATACTGGGTATTCAAAAACCAGGAAGCCATGAAACTCCCTTCAAGGGTCTTGGAGTCTGTGTGCTGTAAGCCAGAGGCATGGGGTGCCAAGGAGAAAGGAATTAACACCTGATAGTCACTCCCCTCTTGCCAGCAGCTCTGTAGGAAGCTATAAGAGAATCTCACTTAATTTTACACAGACTCAGAGGTCATATAACATGTCCCAGGATTCAAATCAGGATTTGAACCCAGCACTGCCTGACTCTTAGCCCACTAGCTTTTCACTACCATGATCTCTCCGGACAGACAGAAACTCACCTTTTCGTTGAATAATTTCAAAACTTTTCAATCTTACAATCTCATTTGTTTTTCATAAAATGTCATGAGGTTGGCAGGTAGAGAATTCTCATTTGCATTCTACTGATGAAGCTGAGCCTCAGTGATGGTAAGCAATGACCCCAAGTTCCCATGGCTGGTCAGGACAGAGCTAGAAAAAGCATGAACCTCCTGCCTGTTTATATGAGGCTTTCCTCAGCACTCAGATCTGGATATTATGCTGAGCAGAGCATGGATTTGTGTCCCCAGAAAGCAAAAATAAAAACACACAATCCTGAATAGAGAAATACCCATGGGGAGTAAGAGCTAACAGCACTCTTGTTAGCTAAAAGCCACGGTTTGTAAGTGATATCTTGAATTGCAGTGGCATTTCTAGTGTGCATTACACATTTTATTCAGCTGAAAAGGAGGTGAGGTGGTGGGTGATTAGAGGTCAGGAAGAAGGACTAAGAGCCCCAAAGCACCAGGCTGAATGCTTTATGCCCTTGTGTAAATGACTTGACTTTCTTGTCCCTCTGTGTGACCTTGAACAAGTCCCTTAACTTCTTTATTTGTCTCAGCTAGGAAATGTGATTGTGGAGTGTGTGTGTGTGTGTGTGTGTGTTTGTGTGTGTGTGTGCGTGCACATGTGTGCGGCATGCATCACAGTGTGGGGGAAATGTCACCATACATCAAATGCTGTGGCTGCAGTGAGCTCCTTGGGGAAAATGCATCGCCGTCTCCTTGCCCCCACTGGAAAGATTTTCTCGCAGTGTGGCAAAAGGTGCCACTTTTTAATAACATCATTGGAATATCAGCTTCTTGCGAGATACAGTGGGACAGACTGTGGTGTGCCATCCTGTGACATGATAAAAGAAGAGACTCCTGTGTGAGCTCCCAGGCGAAACCCCTTCAGGAAAGCGGGCCTGGTCCTTCCAGGGTCATGTGAGCAAGGAGCAGGCAAACTGGGGATGGGAGCGCAGGTGGGAAGCTTGTTGCATGTTCGGCCCTCTTCATGATGAAACGCCTTCCCTCTCTATACCTTGGGGTGCGTTTTTACTCTTTCTCTTTGAATTATCCCAGTGGTCATCAGACAGGTGGGGGAGCTCGCCTATGAGCCGCTGGAGCCAGCCGGCTCCTTTCCTAGCTCAGAGCGCTGCCATGGCAATTCAAACAGAGAGCAGCCCAAAATGGAGGAGGGCAGGGCCTTTGTTTACTCTTCCCCCCTTCCCTTTGGGCAATGGCAGTATCTGACATCTGGGTTGCTAGGTATGCACTGTTACCCAGGCTATCATGCCCAGTTATCGGCCCATGTGCCAGCGGCCCAGACAGCAGGGACGTGAGCTGGGAGGGAGCAGGAAGGGGCAGCAGGGTCTCAGGGTAATCTGCCCCTGATGGCCCCCAAGGAAAAAATCTCATATTCTTGTAGGCAGCATGGCATGGAAGGTAAAGATAATGGAACCGGATCCAGAAGGCCTGCTTTTAAGTTCTGGCCTGAATAGGGAGGGCCAAGGGATTGTGCTGTTGTCTCTTCATACTGTACCTTCAGGGTTGGTCTGCTCGAGTGATGAGAGGAGAGAGGCCCTTCCTTATGCTCATCAGTGGCTGGCCTCCCCAAGGAGGCAGACTGGATGCAAGAAGAGGACTTTCTCAAGGGAGAAGCGCCTCTTTGACAACCAGAAGCACTCTGCCTGCTGGAATCCTGGAGCTGCTTCCCGGTTCTTAGGCTCCATTTAAAAGCATTTCTGGGACTGCCACGATGGGAACTTAGATGATTCTTTTAAATTTCTGAGTCTCGGTGTCCTCATTGCACTTGTCCTGTCTGGTTGTAGTGAAAGGATCATTTGAGATGATGATGCAACAATGCCTGACACACTAAACCCGTGTGCACCACAGGGGTTCTTAGCATGTTTTTAATATGTGAGGAATTGAAAGGGAATGGAGAATCCTGTAAACCAGTTACTGTTCTTGGCTGCAGCCCTGGTGCGCATTTCCTGACCCATGATGGGGTTACTGGGGCCCTCTACAGACTCAGCACTTCCCAGAGCTTCCAGTTCGCTTTCTCTTTGGTGGGGAGTGCTTTAGAATCCCAGGCAATCCAACTTGCAGGGGACTTCAAAGGTCATCTGGAACAAGTCTGCTTTGAAGCTTTAATCCTCTCCATGACAAGCCAAGAAACATGTGTATCCTTTGCTCTCCACGGACTCTGGCATGGTGCTTGACAACATGCCAGCCATTCAGTGACAATTTTTTAAATGAATGAATGAACAAATGATTCAGTGAATGAATGGAAGAAATAAGGTAAAGATAATGTTGGCCAGAATTTTTTTACACATTTCATAGACCATGCGGTCTACAGAAAAATAGCTGGGCCAGTGAATGATATTGTAAACGATAATAATGGTGATAATTATTTTAAACATCTAGTGCATTCCAAGTCATAGGAACCATGCTAAAAGCTTTATCCAGAGATCTCATTTAATTCATAGCACATCCCATTGTGGTAAGCACTATTATTATCCTCTGCATTGGAGGAAACTGAGGCATGGGGAATTAGGTATAGTTCAAAATCACTCTGCCAATCAGTAGAGAAACCAGGATTGAAATCCAAGGCTGGTTACTATGCTTTTCCTAGAGGACTTCTTTCATTAAATATCTCCTTGATGACTTTAAAATTTCTTTTGTTTCTGGTTCATTTGGGTAAACTCTAGCCTGTGATTTTGTGACTTAGGGATCAAAGCAGGGTAAGAGGAAAGGACCCCACTTGACTAACCTCTAATTCAGTCCTTGAGAATCAGATGAACTGATCCTTGGCCATGTAGTCAGCTATGAACTTGACAGAAATGTCCAGATCAACACAGCTTTGATTGAACTGACAAGGAAAACTGTGATAATTAAGGAAAAAAAACAAAAAGCTATAATGGTCAGAGAAGAATAGGAATTGGAACTTGAAGGGACTGATTCTATTCAGTTTCCACTTTCAGAGGTTTCCCTAAACCTCTGTATAAAATAGCACATTGCCCCTGACTCTGTTTTCATCCTGCTTTGTTTTTCTTCATAGCACTTATCACCACCTGAGAGGAAATACATCCTTAGGCTTTACACTGTCTGTTGTTCCCCCTCGAGAAGATGGGCTTCATGAGAGCAGGGCCTGTTTGTTCACTGCTATGCATGTAAAGTCTGGCACAGGTTCTGCCACACAGGAACTGTTCAATAAATGCATCTCAAAGGAAGACTTAATTGTTTTGAAGAAATATATATACGCCTACAATAGTGGCTGTGCTCTTTATGAACTTGATTGAAACCATGGTTCTCTTGGCTCTGCATTTCCTTGTACCTAGGGTTTCTTTGTGCACAGCCTTCAAAACCCACTTCACTCTAAGCTTCCTCACACTCTGGTTTGTCTCAACATGCGCAGTGCCCCATGATGCCCACAACTTGACATTTAGATTATTTCTTGCAAATAGTTTGGAGCAGCATCACACATCATGGGGTGTCATGACTTCTCCCAGAGTAGCTAGAATATGGAAGATGCACACAGCAAATTCTCTTTTGCACAGTTATGCTCCTTGAGATGTGGCACCATGTGCCCTGGACTGGACTGGACAAAGGTTAACTTCCGACCTGCAGGCCAAGAGCTAAAGACGGGACCAGTGTTCCCTCATGCTTCCAGTGGAAGACACTGCCTGAAAATCTGGAAAGAAAGGTTTACTGTCCATGAGGACATCCCCCCCACCCCCCGCAAAATGAATTGATGATGTTGACCTGAAGGCTCATTAATGAGATGCAAATATAAAATAACTGCAGATTTTCTTCTAGTAACTGTCCTATATACTCAGACCTAATTATAGAGTCTTATTAAGACAACTTGAAAAACTTACAAAGCTAAATAGTCAAATAGTCAATTAAATAGATTAAGGTACCATAGAAAATGTAATGTATTTTTCTCCAAACTTGAATTAATCCTGTATTTTATGCTCTGGTCACTGACAAGACCTCTTCTAAAAACCAGTTTTTGTCTCTTCCCGTTCTTTTGATCAGGAGGCAGACAGGAGAGAGTAGTTTTCTCTGACTTAGAACACAGAAGTCAAGCCTGGAAAGTAATAGTTTCTTTATTTCTCCTATTATCTTCCCTTTCCCCCAAACATTGGACAGAGTGTTGTATTTTTCAATAAAACTAATCGTTAGAGTCTGTAAACAAGTCTGGATGGCGCCTGGCATTTTGCCAGAGGGAGTGGTTTGTGAAGTAACGCCAGCGAGCCATTAAGTGTGGAGATTCCTTATTGGTTGACTGCTGTATCGAGTTTATGTTAATTAGATAAGCTATGTGGAATGTATAAATACCTCTGTTGTCCTACAATAAACGGCTCCCACTCCTGCTGTATCAATGTGCACAAGTTGTTCATCACCCGCCGGTTATTTTACTGCAGCCAGACTACGACAACTAATAGTAAGGTTGCAGTATTTTTTGAAACAGAAAGACTCTTTTGGATTATTTTTTTTCCTTCACCCCCATATTTTACCTTCTCAACATTTTTTTTTTTTTAAGCAGGCAAAGCATTTTTTTTTTTAAAGGCTCAGTCTTTGGCCTGGATTAAAAAACAAAAACAACAACAACAAAAAACCTCCATCCTGAGAAGAGAGGTTATCTTGGCCTAAATCAATTGCTCAGTCAGCAGGTTCTTGCAGAGTGCCTAGCACCAAGCCAGACGCTGCTGAGCTGGAATGGGGTCTGAAGCATGGCCCCCACAGCCTTCAGCCTCCTCGAGTGACTATTAGTCACCCTTCCAGGGCTAAGCTGTGTGGGACTAACAATGCCATTATTTAAAAGCTCCTGGAACTGTGGAACTGTGACCCAGAACAGGCTTAAAATAATAAGGACACTTAAAAAAATAAAGAAGTTCTTGCAAATTGTAGTTCGCAGTGGCCCGACACTTACTTAAAAACACCCATAAGCAAAAATCCTTAAAGCCTCAGTGAGGTTGTGTGGTTTTCAGATTCCCCATCAGCTCAGGTATCCGGGGATCCCACAGAGAGTTGCGGGAGGAGCAGCCACAGAAATAAACAGAAGCCTTTGCGATCACATGGCAAGTAAGTGTCGCATCTCTTGAGCATCCCAGGTATCTGGGGCAGCCCCCTGACAACGGATGAAACGATATCACATCCAGCTAGAAAACAACCCAGCAGAAACGGTGAGATGACACATAAACCCACAAGCTTGGCTTATAATGTGGAGCAACGATACATGAGCACACTGTACTTCTGCAGCCGCTCCAGAGAAAGAAAGAGAGTAAAATGTGTGAGAAAGCCAGTTAAATTACTCACTATTAGCCCCTACAGTGTGCTTCCAACCTTTGTGGTGATATATATATTCACACACACAAACACACACATGCTCACACACATATACATGCAGGGATAGAGAATGTCACAGTTAAATTTTTTTACTGGTATAATGAGGAAGGAGACCAACAGAAGAAGCTCCCTGGGCTAATTTTCCAGCCAGCAGCCACTGCAACATTCCCACTAGGAGAGTGAGAAGGAGTGAGAGCAAAGTATAATAAATAATGACTGGCTCTGCTGGTCAGGAAAAGTTATCACCAGTCATGAGGGATCTCAGCATATATTCACCCAGGAACATGCCATCAGTAGAGACTGAGGAGAGGGAGAAATCAAAGTCCCGGATGATTTGGACATACCTCTGGGACTATTCATTTAAATTAAAATTTCAAAAAACAAATAGCATCACCAAAAGTTACATGGTGCTGAGACCTAAAAGTGGCCAAACCTTGCTCCCCCAAATTTAAATTGCTTTTCAACTTGCGATATTCTGTGGCTTTGTAGGAGGAAGCCAAGCTATTTACATTTCTTATAGACATCTGCTCCAATGGAATGTATTTCTTTTGTGTCTCACTATAGCAAAAGGCGTAGAATGCTTACTTTATGCTCACCTACAGAAATCAGCTCCATGTAGGAGGAAAATAGGACCTAGAAAATTCAGGGATATGCAGAAGCAAAACTACCCAGCTCAAGAAAGTCAGTTTTGCCCATGCTTCAGGGCTAAAATTTACTTTGATATGTCACAAGCAAATAAGCCAGCATTGAACCAGGGTGGGCTTGAATACTTTACAGGATAAAGGGAAAGGCTAAGCATTATTCATCTTTTATGGCTTTCCTAGAAAATGAAGGAAACAAAATCTGTAGGTTTGAAGGTTTTTTACCTAATTGATAGTCTGCGCCCAGCGTGTGACCACGTGTCTGGCAAATAAAGAGATTCAGACAGACTGGCAATATATTCCTCAGGAACCAGAGGAGTAACAGATTTACCTGCCTGCCTGAAACAACCAGAAACCAGAACCAAAACAAAACAAAAACAAGAAACAAACAACAAAAAAGAAAAGAAATAAGACAACAAGACATTGGTCATTGACAATGGAGGAAGAATGATCCCTGAGAGATGGGAAACAAGTGAGTTGAGCCCTATGGTTCCCGGATCATAGAACGGAGAGGGTTTTCTGGCTATTGTGCAGGGAGAGGGGGTGAATCCCAGATGGCACCTCATAGTTTCCCTCAGTTGGAAATATAAGGCTGACCATCCAGGGAGGTCAAGGCAGCTATTGCTTGCAGAGCAGAGCACCAGGTGGAAAAGCAGGCCCAGGAGGTCTTTACAGGAACTCTCTTAAGTATTGGGCTGAAGAACATTCAATGGGTGTATGTCAGAAAACTACCCACGTCTGGAGAAAGAGCCACCAACAAAGCTTATAAGAAATAATACCTGTAATCCAAACAAGGGCAGAAATAGTGCCTGTTCCTAACCATCAAAACAGAAAAACCTCATAATTTGGGGCACTGGATAGAACAACCAGAAACATTCTGCTACAATAATAGGAGAAAAAAAATTAACCCTAATCTTCTCCCACATAATGAAGTTTAAAAGCAAGCAAGATATGTCTCCTAGTAACCATATCTGAAAAACGTTCAAGATTATAGGAATTAAAAAAAAATGTCCAGTACCCAACAAGGTGAAATTCACAAAGTCTGATATCCAGTGGAAAATTACTAGGAGGAATGCAAAAAGCAGGAAAATAAGACATATAATGAGAAGTAAAAGCAATGACTCCAAACTGACTGAGAAAGGACATAGATGAAAACAATTAATGGTCAGGACATTAAAGTAATTACTCTGTGTTCCTCAAACCAGAAGAATGATTGAATGTAACAAGTACAGAGGTAGAATATGTGAAAAATTCTCACATCAAATGTCTAGAGATTAAGATTCCATGTCTGAGACTAAGAATATACTGGATGGGATAGGAATGAACCAGACACTGCAGACGATTGAGGAACTTCAACCTATAGCACTGAAATTTTCCAAAATGAAGCACAGAGAGAAATGAGACTAAAAAATATGAAATAAGCAGAGCATCAGGGAACAGTGGTACAATTTCAATCATAATATCAATTCTGTTAGAGCCTCTAAAACAGTACAGAATAGAGGGACAGAAGAAGTAATTGAAAAAAATGAACAAAAATCTTCCAAGTTTCTCACATTTTCAGAAGTTCAATAAATCCCAAGCAAAAACAACAACAAAAAAAACAACAACATGAAAAAATAAAAGGGCATATCATAATCCAATTGCTTAAAACTAATGATAAAGAGAAAAGTTAATTGCAATCAGAGAAAAGGTGTGTGTAAAGGAATAAAGGTAGCAAGGACAGAAGTTTCTCATCTGAAACAACTCACAAGAGAAGGCTGTGGAAAACATCTTTAAAGTGATGAAAGAAAACTCCTCTATCTAGAAGTCTTTATTCACTCAAATATCTTGGAGAAATGAATGTGGAAAAAAAACTTATTAAAAACAACAGAAAGTTGTTATCTCACAGTTATGGAGGCTCCAAGCCCTAACTTAAGGTGTTGGAAGGGCCTGTTCCCTCTGAGGACTCTAGGGTAGAGGGCTGGGGATGTGGTTCCGTGGTAGAGTACTTGCCAAGTATGTGCAAGGTCTTGGGTTCAGTCTCCAGTACTGTAAGTCACTACCATTGCCAATAACAACATATAAAACCTTCTAGGGTAGAATTCTTTGTGGATTTTTCTGGTGTCTGGTAGTTTTCAGGTGTTCTTTGGCTTTGTCTCGTAGCTACACAGTTCCAATTTCTGCCTTCATCTTCACATGGACTTTGTCTCTCTGTTTGTCTCTCTTCTCTCTCTGTGTGTGTTTTATAAGGATTCAAGTAATGGATGGACTTATCCTAATCTAATATTACCTCACTTCAATTAACAAATCACATCCACAAAGACCCTCTTTCCAAATAATGTAACATTCGGGGCTTCTAGGTGAACATAAATTTGGAGGGCATTATTCAACTTATTGTACCCTGATTCCACAGTCACTAATCATATCCTAATTTTGTAAGAAAAACTTTTTGAGTCATATTCAAGCCAAAACATTTTCAGTTTTAGTAGACCCACGCTACAAGAAATGCTAAAGGAAGTTCTTCAAATAAAAAAAGTGACAGCATATGTAAATTTTTATCTAAACAAAGGAATGATGAGTATCAGAAAAGACAACTATGTAGGTAAATATAAAGAGTTTTAATACTTAAATCTTCAAATAGAATCAACTCTTTAGAGCAAAAATAATGACGATCTATTGTGTGGCATATGACATATTGCTGTGATTTGAATACTTGTCTCTCTGAATAGACAACAGATTTTTTTCTACAATAGAGGTTTTAGTGCTATAAATCTCCCCTGGTTACAGCTTTGGTTGCATTTCACAACTACTGATATTTTGTGATTTCATTTTCATTTAATTCAAAGTGCTTTCTCATTTGATTTATTCTTCAACCTGTGGGTTATTTAGAAGTTCATTGCTTAGTTTCCAAATATTTGAGGACTTACCATATTTGATTGTCACTGTAATGGTATTAAGAAGTGGCACATCAAGAAGTGAAAAGGCCATTAGGCCTCAGCCATCTTGAGTGGATTAATGCCATTATCATGGGAGTGAATCCATAATTAAAGGTCATATTTGGCCTCCTTCTTGCTCTCTCACTCTCTCTCTCTTGTGTTCTCTCTCTTTCTCTCCCTCTTCTTCTCCCTCTTGCCTTCTGTCATGTGATGACACTGCAAGAAGGCCCTCATCAGATGCCAACCAACATCTTGATCTTGGACTTCCCAGTTTCCAAACCCATTAGCTGATAAATTTCTGTACACTATAAATTGCCCAATCATAGGTATCCTATTGCAGCAGCAAAAATGGACTATGATAAAAGAAAAATATGTAACAACTGTAGCCCAAAGGGCTGGAGAGGAGAAATGTAAGTATACTATTACATGGTTCTTAACTATATATGGAAGTGGCATAATATCACATGAAAATAAACTGTGAAAAGTTAAAAGATATATTCTATAGACACAAAGGATCCACTTAAGTAATCCAACAGAAAGTTATATCTGATTTCCCCCAAAAAAGTAAAGTGGAATCATGATTTTTATAGAAATCAAATGGAAAGGAGAAAAAAAATATGGGGAAAAAGCATTGATGAACAAATAGAAAACAAAGAGCAAAATGGTAGTTTTAACTCAATCGCATCAATCATCATATTAAACGTATATGGTTAAACAACTCTCTTAGGGCACAGAGCTCATCAGAGGGATAAAAGGAGCAAGATCCAACCACATGCAGTAAACAAACAACCCACTTTTTTTGAATATTAAAATTATTATATATGCATTTATTTAAAGGTAGGTTTAAGTTTACAAGTAAATATAGGGTTATTATCACTTTTTTTGTTTTAATTAATTGCACATGACCGTACAATGACCTTGACATATCATACATTTGAATCACATGGGATACAATATCTCATTTTTCTGAGTATACAGATTGCAGAATCACGTTGGTCATGCATTCACATATATACACACAGTAATAATAATGTCTGTTTCATTCTACTATCCTTCCTATCTCCCCAACCTCTCCCCTCTCCTCCCAACATTTCTCTCTACCTAATCTAAGGTAGCGCTATTCTTTTTTTTTTTGCCCCTCACATCTTCATACATGTATTTTGTATAACAATGAGGGTCTCCTTCCACCATCTATGCAATTCCCTTTCAAACAACCCACTTTAAATATTAAAGCACAAGTAGGTTAAAAGTAAAATGAAAGAAAAAGAAACATAATAATATTAACCAAAGGAAAATGTTTACATTAATATTAGACAAAACAGATTTCAGAGCAAAAGAATATATACCACTAAGCATAAAGAGAGTCTTATTATAATAAAATCGGAGTCAATTCATCTAAAGTTCTTAATAATCCCAAATGTTTGTGCAGCTAAAAAGGTGAGACAAAAACCTCATAAAACAAAAGGAGAAACAGACAAATCCACAATTAGTGTTGGATAATTCAATTCCTTCTTTCATAATTGTTAGAACACACAGAAAATCACCAACAGTACAGAAAATATAAACAATGATATCAATCAATTTAAACTGGCATTTATAGAACATTCCACAGAATAAAGCAAACACATGTTCAAATACACCATAACAAATACACACATGCCAAAACAGGCTATATTCTGAACTATAAATGAAGTCTTGATAAATTTAAAAACATTCAAATAGTACAGAGCATATTCACTGACTAAAATCAATTAGTAAGTGATCTGAAAAATGTTTGGGAAATTCCCAAATATTTGGAAACTAAACAATACACTTTGAAGTAGCCCATAAGTTAAAAAAAAGAAATCAAATGAGACAAAACTTTGAATTAAAAATGAAAATTAAAACACAAAATATCAGTATTTGTGAGATACAGCCAAAGTACTAACTACGGGAAATTAATAGCACTAAAATTTCTATTGTAGAAATTAGGAAAGGTATCTAATCAATGACCTCAAATTTTTGCCTTCAGAAAAAAGTCGGTAAATTAACCCAAAAGTAACCAGAAGAAAGAAAATAATAAATATCAGAACAGGAATCGGTAAGTGACAATAAAATCAAAAGTGTGTTCTTTGAGAATATTAACAAAATTAAAAAGTCACTACTACACAGATTGATCAGGGAAAAAAAAGGCAAAAGACAAATTATCAACATACAGAACAATAATGGTGGCACCCTACAGATTGTACAGATACGAAAATGATAGTGTTGTGAATAACAGTTTGCCAATAGATCCAACAACTTCAAAGATGTGGACGTATTTCTTGGATGATGCAAACTATCAAAGAGATGAAAGCTACCAAGAAGAAACAGATAACCTGGAAATTCCTCTATCTGTTAATAGTTTAAAACAATCCCACAAAGAAAACACCATGCTCAGTACTTCACTGTTGAACACTATCCAACAACTAAGCTAGAAATAATTTCAGTTCTATGGAAACTCTTAAGAAAATTAAAGAGGAAGAACTATAACCCAACTCTAACTCCTTCTGAGAGGACAGCATTACTCCAAAATGAGATAAACACAGTATCCTCATGAATAGAGACGCAAAACATTCTCAACAAGATTTCCACAAATTGAATCCACTTGCACACACATACACACACACTGAACATCCTAATCAAAAATTCAAAATCTTAATGCTTCAAAATCTGGAATATTTTGAGCACTAATATTATACCACAAGCAAAAAATTCCACAACTGATTTCATGTGACAAGGCAGTCAAAATGCAGGTGCACTAGAAATATTGTATAAGATTACCTTCAGGCTATGTGTATAAGGTGTATATTAAACATAAATGAATCTCATGTTTAGACTTGGGCCCCAGCCCCAAGATATCTAATTATTTATATGAAAATATTCCAAAATCTTTAAAAAAATCCAAAATTCAAAATACTTGCTCCTAAGCATTTTAGATAAGAGATACTCAACCTGTATGTGTGTGTGCGTGTATACAATTATATCACTTATCATTCTATTTAATCGTAAATAGAAGTTCATCCCAGGAATTCAAGTTTGATTGGAATTTACCATATTAATAGCTAACTCAATAGATACAGAAAAATACATTTGATAAAAATATAACATTTGTTCTGACAAAAACTTTGTACAAGTAGGAACAGAAAAAGACCTTTTCAGCCTGATAAAGACATAGAAAAAAAGCAGCAACTAACATCACACTTGATGATGAGAGATTGAGTTAACACTTTCCTCCTAAGCCAGGAACAAAACAAGGTTGTCCACTCTGAAAATTTGTAGTCAACATTTTCTGGAAGGGAGGGATTGCAAAGGAGCTTAAAGAATGCTTTAGGAGTGATAGATATCATTATTGTCTTGATTCTGGTGAGGATTTCATGAGTGTGTATACATATATCAAAACTTACCAAATTAACACTTTAAATCTGTGCTGATTATTGTATGCTAATTCTACTTCAATAAGCCAAGCAGTAGAAAAGGAAGCCACCACAAAAATTTGTCAGAAAATCTGTTCACCATAAAGTAAAATGCTTTGCTTCTATAAATCAATTAAACAAAATAAGTTCACCCATACTTAAATAAAATAGCATGAAATTGTGCTTTGGACAAACAATTTTGAAATACTGGATTGCACACAGATAAACATGTTTCTCTAATATGAGACTTCTTAGAGCTCTGCTATAGTTTGGATCTGGAGTGTCCCCCCAAAAGCTCATGTGCTAACATCATGGTCCCTGATGCAGCAGAGGTGGGGTGTTTAGGAAATGACTGTGTCATTAAAGCTTTAACCTCATCAGTAGATTAGTCCATTTAGGATTTACTAGGTAGTAATTGTAGGGTGTGGGGTGTGGCATTGAATTATATCCCTTCTCTCTCTCCTAGGATGGGATGAGCAGCTTTCCTTTACCATACCCTTCCACCATATGCTTCTGCCTTGGAGACTGCTGGCCTTGGATTGAATCTGTGAAACTGCGAGCCAAAATAAACCTTTTCTCCTTTAAGTTGTTCTTGTTAGGATTTTGGTTACAGTAATTAACAGCTTACTAACACAAGTCCTTAATATATTTTACACAGTGAAGCTCAATAAGAGAAGAAAGCAGTTCACAGCATTTCTTAAGTGTCTTTGATCATGTAATTCCCTTTTGGAGGAATGTTTTAAATAACTAGTGATCAGCAGGTCACACCTTAGCAAATACTCAAATAGCCTGGTCAGTTATGAGTAAGAATAAAAGATTCAATTCTGGATAAGTTACATTTGAACTGTTTCTTATCTCAAAATAATTTTATTTTTAACACCCCAGCACCAAGTTCAACCTTTACATATAATTTGCTGACTTGAAAACAGTCTCCTAACTTTTATAATATTTAAAAATAATACTCAGCTTATCTTAATTGTTCCTCATGGAAAATATTATTAGATAGAGTTGGATAAAAATCAGTTGAGCAATAACACAATCCACTTCCTTTATATTTTCCAACACAGTGAAAAACCTAAATGTCCCATTAATCAAGGGTATGAGGAATATTAGAAGAGGGATGTCACAAATAGTCTTATTATCTTATAGTTAAAAATAGATATTGAAAATAAACTTTTCAAGTTATTCACAACCTATCCTCCATAATAGAATGGTGGGAAAATATCATTGTCGTTGTCGTTATCATCATCATCAACATCATCAACACCACCACTGCTGTAGCACACACTGTGTTTAAAAATCCTTTTCTAACATAATAAGACTTGTTTAATTTTTTTGCAAAAAGAAATCTTTATCTATGTTTACATGTACAGAAAACTCCTAAACATTACTTTCTTTAGTTGCACAATATGTGTGTATAGCAAATAAGAACTTAGAATACAACACCAATACGGAATTGACATGGTCATAATCGATAGCAAGCTAATGGAGGATTTAAGTACTATCACTCCCTCTAATAAGAAAGAAACTCTGGTATGAAATAAAAAGCCTTTGAAGAGCTATTTTGCATGGCATAAAGAGTCCCTGCCAACAACGTTATCTGAATGTATTAGTTCATTTCAGATTTCTAATGTTGATTTCTACTGGGTAGATTAAATTTGCATGAATTTATAATGAAAATACCTCCAGGCCTAAGACTTCATGTTCATAAATGCATGGCCTGGACCTATAAGTGCCAGTTTCCTGGGTCACATGCATGGCATTCTCAGGATCAAGATTTGTCTCTCTTTTAAGTCATTCAGTAACTAGTACACTCTACTCTCCCTGCTGTGCCATCAAGACGAGGAAAGACAGGGCATTTTTTCAGAACACAGACATTACTTCCTCTCCAACAGAAGCAAAATGTGATAGAAGCCAGAACTAGCAGAGTCCAGATTTACCATCATTTAGGGAAAAGTTTCATACAATAAAAACAACTGCATAGAATTTCACCAATATGAAATGCCTTATTTAAATTATTGACTATATGGCATATGTTTGGAATTCTTTATGGGGAACCCAAACTTAGGTACAATGGAAGACAGGGACCTCCCAACCTGAATGCTTATGACATACAAATTAAGATGCCATGATTAGACAGCAACCATAAAATCCAGATCAAAAGTCAAGGGAAAGATACTTGAAGTAGAAGGGTTAATTTGTGATTGCATTAGTTTTTTTATGTGGCAAATCTATATGGCTATGTTTTATGGTAATTACTACCAAGGATTTTTTATAAGCCAATGCTAATGACTTTCCAGATCAATGCATGAGGAACAGATCATATCTGTAGTAATATTATCTACCTGTGTATAGTATTTCAGAAATTTCTTTTGCAAATATTTATTCAATATCCATCATATGGCATAAACTAGAGATGGAGGAGGAACAATAGCAATGTTAGAACATTTCCTTGGACTCAAGGAGTTTTTGATGCAGGGAGAGAGGCAGAGCAGTGGACAATTTCATTCTAGTGTGGACAATGTGTAGCGTCAACATGAAATAAATGCAAATGCATGTGAAGGCAATTAACTTAGTCTGGCCCAAGTCCCAGACCAACTGAGACAAGAACTACTTTAACAGTTCTCCAATATTTCTCCCCATTAGTCTGACATGAGTCTGATGTTGAACTTCCTCATCTCTACTCTCTACCTCCTCTTTGCTGACTATTGGACTTGACCTGTTCACTTCTGACTTCCCTTCTTTCTATTCCACCAGTGTGCCCAGTGCCCAGTGCCCAGTGTGAGCTCCCAAACTGTTCCCAGGCAGCCCTGCTGCTGAACAGATATAAGCCACAGCTCAGGTCAGCCATCAGAATGCTAGGATACCTCCGAGGTAGGGGTACTTGCACATACCTTGTTCATGGACATAGGCCTCTATTTTGGCTCTCTCCTGATGGCCTGTGTAGCTACTGCTTCAGCTGATATGTACTAATATAACAGTAAACCCTGGCTTCTAACTCCAGTCAGGGTTTACTGTTATATGTTTCCTATTGATGCTGTAACAAATTGCTACAAACACAATGGCTTAAAATCATCCAAGTTTATTTTCTAACTGTTCTAGAGGTCCAAAATGAGCCTTCAGGGTCTTACATGAAAGAGCCAGAGAGCTGATTCCATATGTGCCAAGGAATAAGGCAGCCACAGAAGTAAAAAAAGGAAAGGAATCTATTCTCTCCTAAAGCCTCTAGAGGAACCAAAGCCTTGTTGATATGGATTTTGGCACAATGGTACTGATTTTGGACTTCTGGCCTTCAGAACTATAATAAATGTCTGTTGGTTTAAGCCATGAGGTCTGTGATTATGTGTTACAACATAGGAAACTAACACAATTTCCAGTTGGGAGGAATTCTGATGTGCTATTATGATGTATAGACCTTCATATTTAAAGCACAATCTCTAAAACAGCACCATCAACATCACTGGAGAGCTTGTTAGGAATGTAGAAACTCAGGCCCTATCCCCAGACCTCCTGAATCTGAATCTGCATTTGAGTAAGAATCCCAGGTGAGTCACATTCATAATAAAGGTTGAGAGACATGCCCTAGGAAATGTCAAGGCAACCAGACAGGAGGAACCTGAATATCTGGAGGCCCCTGATGAGCCACCTGTCTCTTAGTGCATGTTCCAGTATAGACTCTTACATGGAACTAAGAGATAAGTGCTGTATTCTGTTTAGGTCATTTTAAATTTAGACTACTAAAATATCTGAACCAATATTGTAATATATCATCTGTGTATAAAAGAGCTAGGCAATGCACACATGCCTAGAATAGAGTCCTCCACATTCAAACATGTACATAAAAGGCAGGCAAGACTCTAATTCCACATGCACATGGAAACGACATATTAGTCACCACAAAACACTGCTGCTGTTTAACTGTTACTATGAGTTCATGGCTCAGAAGTGTAGGAACACTGATTCTTCCCCCAGGAGGGTGCAGCTGACCATTTTCAGGCTTTTCTACTCACTGTAGACTAACCACAGAAACCACACGCTTAATCACACAGCGGCTTTGGGATTTTCATTCTTCATACTATTAGACAGGAGGAAACCTTTTAAAGTATTTCACTTATCTGAGTTGTATTAAGGAAAGAAGGCTGTCTATGGGCTCCAGAATGGTGTCTGCTTATGAGCAGGTTTGTTTGTGGACTTTTTATTCCATTGACCTATTTTCCATCAATACCACACTGTCTCCATATTGTGATTTCACACGTTTGGACATCCAATGAAAGCCCTTCAACATTGTTCCTCTTTTTAAAGATTGTCTTGACCAGGAGTCAACAAACTATTGGCCAGTATGTGGCCAATCACACAACCGAATTTTTAAATAAAACTTTTTTGGAACAGAGCCATCACTTTCATTTGTACATTGGCTGCTCTCCAGCTAGAATGGCAGAATTAGGTAATTGTGACAGGGAAATCTGGTCCCCAAAGCCTAAGATGATTGTCATCAGGCCCTTTACAGATAAAGTTTACTAATTCCTGGTCTCTATGATGCTTAGTCTTTTACATTTTCATATGAATGTCAGAATTAGTTCTTCAAAGTATAGAAGGAGATCCACAGATATTGTGAGTATACATTGAATTTCTAGATTAATTTGGAGAGACTTGTCATGTTGCATCATTGAGTGTTCCAGCTCATTAAACATCCTTCAATTTTTATTTTAGATCTTTAATTTTCTTTAGCAATATGACACATTTTAAAATAAACCTTCTGAAAATTTGTTAGTTTTTTTTCCCTTGGTATTTGATCTGCAATATGACTTTGAATGCAATCAATTTTTATTGCTTATACATAATTGATTCACTTATAGATAAGTTCACTTATTCATCTTAATAGTTTCTCTTTTGATCATTTTTATCAAAATGGTTGTTCATTTTACCAAATGCTTTTTCTTTATTGAGGCAATCATGTTTTTCTCTTTTATTCAGTTAATGTAGCAAATTGACCTCAATTGCATTTCCAAATGTTGATCTTACATTCTTGGAATAAATACCACTTAGTCATCAGAACATCTTTCTCCTTCTCATATGTGACTGGCTTTATTTTTCTAATACTGACTTTGGAATTTTGGCTACTATGTTCATAAGGCGATGTTATCCTTCAATTTTGCTTTTCTAACATCTTCTGCAGATTGTTTTAAGGATCATGCTAGCTCATAGCATGATTTGGGAAGTCTTCTTTCATTTTCTGTTCTTTAGAATCATTTGTATGACATTGATATATGTTTATTCCTTAAATATTTGGAAAAAACAACTAATGAAGTCATATAATCCTATAATTTTCTTCATGAGATTGTTTTAAATTGTAACTTAAACTTCTCTAACATACTGGACTGTTCAGATTTTCTGTTTCTTCTTGTGGGTGTTTTGGTAGATTGTACTTTTAATTTACATTTTTAAATGTATTGCCCTAAAGTTGTCAATAAGATCTTTTAATTATCTTTCTAATATCTATAGAATCTGATCTGTAGTCATGTACTTTTTAAACACCTGATATTGGTGATCTATGCATTCCTTCTTATTTTATTGAGCAACCTTTCTAAATGCTTATAATTTCAGTAGATTTTACCAACTTTTAGCTTCATGAATTTTTTGGTTGAATATTTTTTATAGAACTGTATCTGCTTTTATTTTTATCACTTCATACTTCCTATTTTGAGTTTAATTTTCTGTTCTTTTTCTAATGTCTCAAGATAGATAATTGAATTATTACAGTTATACGTACACATGGTTTTACCTGTATCACACTTAGTTTGATATGTTATATTTGTATCTATCATTTAATATTATTTTCTAGTTGTGATTTCTTTCTTGATTCTTGTTTTCCTTAGTTTCTAAACTTTGGAGGATTTATCAGTTACCTTTATTTTGGTGATACGTTTTCTCTGTGAAAGATAACATATTCTGAATGAGATTAATCCTTCAAAGTTCATGAGACCTGCTGTACGGCTTAGAAAATGGTAAATTTTGAAAAATGTCACAAGACTGTTTGAAAAGAATACATATTCATCAATTCTATGTACAATGTTCTATTTATGTTAATGAGAAGTTGTTGAGTTCAAATCTTGATTGTCTTTACTGATATTTTGTCCTCCTGTCCTAACAGATATGGGAGTAGATGCTAAACTCTCCAACTTTAATTTAATCAAATTACTATATATCTTTTGATATTGTATTATTAGGTCATAATATTCTATAATAATTACATATTTGTGGCACAAAAACCTAGTATGGTACCTATCAGACATCCCACCCAATCTCCAAAGTTGTGCCTTAGAGTATACATTGCTAATATTGCTGTGACCACAGCAGCTTTCATTTATTTTATGTATACATGATATATCTTTTTAAATTATTTTGTTTTTAATTTTTCTTTATTCTCATATTTAATGAGTGTTTCTTGTAAATTGCATGCCAGTTATTTATCTAGATAATTGTTAATTAATTCTAGATTTCATTTTTTTACCTTTAAGTAGAGATACATTTATGTTTAAATCTTTTTATTCTTTGTGGTATGTTTGACCCATAACTACCCCATGTCTTATTTCTCTTTTCTTACATTTTTATGAATTAAATAAATATTTTTTATCATTTATTTGCACTCTTTTATTGTCTTGTTAGCTATGTATTCTTTTATTATTACTTTAGTGGTTACCGTAGAAGTGACAACAGACTTTTTCATTTAACTTTGTTTACTTCCTTCTGAATTTTGATTTTTACTGACATATATTTCAATACATTAAAGAGTAAACATTTTAAACTGCACAATATATTATTCAACATTTTTATGCAGTCTGCTCACATAGTTATACTTTCCATTGCTTTTGATTCCTTTCTGCTTTCATAAGTTCTGTGTAATATTATTGATTTTCTTTTACCAAAAGAATTCTATTAGCATTTCTTTTAAAAATAGGAGTCCTGGTTACTAGTTACCTCTCCTTTTGTCTGTCTAAATGGGTACTAATTTTTCATTCATTTTGGAAATATATTTTTTGATGGGTACAGAATTCTAGTTATATCATTGTTTTCTTTCAATATATCAAAGATATCCTATTGTATCCTGGCTTCCATTTTTTTAATTGCAATATTCACAACCCTTTTGTCATTTCCATTCTTGTATGTGTGTATATTTTGTGGTTGTTTTTAGTGGTTTTACTATGTGTGTTTAGGTATAGTTTTCTCAGTTTATCTTTTTGGGAGTTTATAGAACTTTTTAAATTGGTGGCTTGATGTTGTCATCAATTTTGTAAAACTCTGGCAATGATATCTTTTAATATTGCTTGTATCCTGTATTATATCTCTTCTCTTGCGGGGACTCTAACTGCATGTCTAATAGGTCTTTTTATGATTTCTACAAACATTCTGTCTCTTTTCCTGTAACGTTCACCTTGATTTTCTACATTCTATTCTTTATTTTTTTACTGACATTTCTTCCGGTTCACCTATCCTGTCTTTAACACTGTTTAATCTCCCATATATTGCTACCTCAATTTCAGCTTTTATATTTTTCAGCTATAAAATGTTAATCTCTTTGTAAAAAAGATTTCATTTCTCTGCTGAGTCTTTTTTTTTCTTTTGTAAAATATGCCATAGTTATTTGAATCTCTAATAACTCCAGAATCTAGATTTCTTGGAATATTGTAATCCCCCCCCATTTTTTTCAGACTTCTTTTTGTCTCCTGATATACCTGTTTCTGTTTGTTTCCTTAAATCCTAAATACTATATATGAAAATTTAAAGAGAAAATTTCAGATTCTTAGTAATGTCATTTTCCTTTAGTATTAGTGTGTGTACATTGGCTTCTGGCATGTATTTTGGCTTTAATCCATTTTGGAATTCAAGGCTAGGTTGCAGACTTTGTAAGATTGGTGCATTTTGAGTTCATCCTTACTCCTCTAAGCCCTGAGACAGGAAACCCTCCCTATATCTTGTCAGTCTTCAAATGTTCATTTTTGTCTCTGTAGGTCCACTTAAGACTGCAGCCTCTTGGATGCCTCTTGTAAAATGAAGAGAAAAGCAGCGCTGCATGTGTCTTACCACGTTGCACTTTCCTTCTATCAGAGATTCCAGACCCCTAAATCTTCATGGTATTGGTGGCTCCATTGTATCTTCAAGCAGATATTCTGAAATATTTTACTCTGTTCTGTTCTTCTGGCTGCTCTTAGTGAGACAAGTTGATCAGCCAGAGCCCGAAGAGGAACTCTCACCTCTAAACTTTTTAGACCTGTACACCTCCCCTTCACTCTTTGCTGCTTTTTTCTCCCTCCAAACTCAGAGTTTCTTTGGTACAATTTATCCAGAAATATCCCTTTGATCTTCTACATGAAAGGAAGCTGTCTGGCACTAGGTAGGGCGAGAACTTATGGATCCAATAATGCTCTACAAGGAATTTTAACTAGTTGCCCTGAAGAAGCACCACTTATCAAAGCCCCTGCCCTCACTTCCCACATTCCATACACACACACACACACACACACACACACACATACACACAAACTCTCTTGTGACAGCAGATGTCTCCAAGTCAGAGTATTTCCAGGATCTGCAGAGTGAACCACCTTGCTTCTCATAGTTTTCTCACTCTGTATAGGCTTTAGGGGTAGCTTCCTCTACTCTGCTAAACATTTTTGTGATTATAACAATATATCTTCTCATTTTCTTTTTTTGATACTGAGGATAGAACCTAGGGTGCTTAATCACTGAGCCACATCCCATCCCATTTTGTATTTTTATTTAGAGACAGGGTCTCACTGAGTTGCTTAGTGCCTTGCTAAGTTGCTGAGGCTGGCTTTGAACTCACGATCCTCCTGCCTCAGCCTCCTGAGCCGCTGGGATTACAAACGTTTGGCACCAAGCCCGGCTTCTCATTTCCTTTTTTATTCTCTTTGTCTTATATTTTGTATCTACTTTTATTGTGATTTAATTGAATTTCAGGAGGCAGAGAAAAGTAGTTGTGGTTGATTTGTCACGCTATCTGGAAGTCCTCTACATGATATTTTACAAAACAAAATAACTAGGTAGATATTATCCATGGTAGCAATGTGAGAGCTTAGCAAGCCAGTGTTCTCTTATATCTGGGCCATTTTATGCATCTAATTTTAAAAGTAATTTCCCAGCAAATATTTAAGTTTACAATTTCTGCTGCGGTATAACTGGAAGTACTGTATTTTCAAGTCCCTTCTTGTCTCCCCAAAATATATGGTATTCTCCCCCCCCCCTTTTTAAATTTTAAAAGTAGAGAGGCAGAAGCACAGAAAAAATAAAATAAGGGAGAAGACTAGACGTCAGACTTGAGAATCAAAACAAATTACATTATACTTGGAAGGTATAAGAGATTGATGTTGGAAAGGGTCTCTCTGAGGGAAGTATTTCTAACCCACTGCAGTGTTCATCCAAGATCTTTCTGCTTAGTAAGAAGACATTATAGTTAATATGCAATGTTTGAATCATAAAGTATTGGAAGAAATCTAGAGGTTATCTGATTTGAATTCCTTGTTTTAAACATGAATAAACTGGACCCTAGAAATAGTGATTTGTTCAAAGTCACTTGGTTCACAGTAGATGAAAGTCCTGGCTCAAGAGTTAGACAGAACAGGATTTTAATCATGGCTTTGCCACTTATTAGTTCTGAGACACTGGGCAATTAACATTAGTCCTTAGAGCCTCAACATTCTCATTTGTATAATTGCAGTAATAATGGTACATAGGATAGATGTAAAATTGAAATGAAGTAGTACATTTTTAAATAGTTAATATATTATTTGGCGTATTGTCATGACTAACACTCAATAACATCAATTACTGAAAATTGCAGCTGACCAGTGGCAGAACTAAGAGTCAGACTAAGATGACTCCTAACTCTTGACTGAAAGATTTTGTGATAGATTTATACTTTTCCCAAGAGGTTGGTTAACCCTGGAGCACCTGTTCTATTTAAACTGGGTCCTTCCTGTCACTTTATGTATTTACCTACTTCTGTTTAACCATGATATAAGAATGGGCTCAATATCTGGCCCACAGTAGGCACTCATTAGGAGTCTTTAAAAAAAAATTCTTCTGAGAATCAACTGACAGCATTTCTTATATGTAAAATATATGGTTTCTTAGAAACTGTGTCTCTCTTTCTAGTGTTGTGTGTCCAGGACTTAGCTCATAACATTGCATATTAACCATAGCTCAAAAGGAAATTAAATTTATGTGTTGAATTAATAAATGAATAAGTGAATGAGGGAGTTAGTCCTTGCCTACTGCTATAGTGATAGCCTAGCTCTTTTAGTAGTAGCTTCTAAGGTGTGGGTGTAGCAAAAGGAAGAGCAGATTTATGCTCCAGTGTAAGCTCAGTCATCATCATTAGATGCCACCTGAATTAGTATACAGATCCTTGAAGAGGTCTCAGTGGTTCGTCAGGATGAACTATGCTGCTCAGCCAATATTTCATTTATCCTTGACTAATGTTTTTGGTCAAATTTTACTTGATATATCAATAGGCTATTGCTGCAAAACGAACCACTTAACTTAATGACCAATTGTTGCATTATTTTCTAGGTTGCTCTAGAGGCTTCCTTGACATTTTTCCAGCCTCTCCCATTGCTCAATCCCAAATTAGTTTTTCCCTTTTGTTACAGAAACTTCCTGCTTCTTGAAACCTGCATCCACTAGTTTTTGTATGTAACAAACATTCAAAACTTGGTCCATAAATATTTAGTTAGTTCATGATTATTAGGGAGAGATGGGTGTTTTTTTTCTGGCCTGGGCTGGCTATTCTCTGCTGGGCTTTCTCAAGCATCTGCATATGGTTAGAGAGACAACTGGAAGCTGTCCTTTAGATGGCCTTACTGATCTCTGGAAAATGGCAGGTTTCTCAGTGGATAGCTACATTGCTCATCTCTTACTAACCAGCAGGCTGCCTCAGGTTCTTCATGTGAGAGCAGAGATTTAATAACAAGAAAGGACAAATCCCCACAAGAAAGCAGTTTTCAAGTCTCCATTATGTCACATTGGCTATTGCTCATCAACCAAAGCAAGTCACCATCATATAGCCAAGCTCAGAACCAGCACGAGAGAAGAGTACATCAGGGTATGGATACAGGAGAGTGTGAGTAGAATGAGGTCATTGCTACAAGGATTTATGACCCTTAGACTTCTGATGCTATGAATCTTCATTGCACAGTGTTCACACGTTGTTTCCAAAGAATGACTACTAGCCAGGTAGTTGGATCAAATGACATTTCTCACTTCAGTCATATATTATGCAGAAAAAAATCCTTTCCTTTTCCAAGTCTAGAGGGTGTGGCTTTGAACAAAAATCATTAATGAAGACTTCCTTCATGGTGAAGGTATTCTCTGGAGATGTTGGGTAGATATTTTTTCCTATGCACAGTTTTAGCCTGCATAATCTTAGCTATCAGTTTAGTTCTAATAATGGTGAACCTTGAAAAGAGAAATTTTAACTTCTTTCTTTTCAAACAGATATAATGTGCTCCTTACACAAATTTTCTCATCCCTGTATCTTTATTCTGATTTTTTTCTGCTGCAAAAAGAATTTCAAGTTCTTCTTCATAAAGCATCTTTGAAGTGAACACACACACACACACACACACACACACACAATATAATCTTACCCTGACACCAAGATTCACTAGAACTCAAAGAATCCATTTTGAATTTTCTGAGCAATCACACTCAGTCACAAAAATCACATATATGTCATGGTAATAATTGGGACTATGCAGTTAGACCGCAGGAATTGAGACCTGGCTCCACACTTGACAGGCTCCAAGACCTTAGGAAATTATGGAACTGCTCTGTGCCTTGGTTTCCTCACTTGTAAAAGGGTGATAATGATGGTGCTTTCCTCATGGGGTTGTTGTGAAAAACAACAAGATAGTGTTTGTAGAGTTCTTGGAACAGTAGGTTTGCAATAGCAAGAGTTAATATAGTGAGTCAGCTAATGGGGACTGGGAAAGGCCACAGGGCCTCCGCAGAGTACTGGAAATGACACCACCTTCTTCTGCTGGGGCAGTTGGATGAGAAATTCTTTTTTCTTAACATAGAGAGGAGTTTCCTAACAGCTCTTTTGGTTTCTATAATTTGGAGAACCCTATCCTGAGCCCCAGAGACTCAGCCAAAACTCTGCTTGCAGTTCTTTCTATATAGTATCCTCCCAATATCAGTGATTTTTTTTCCTTTCTGCTGTTAAGTATAGTACATAGGATATTTTGAGAAATACCACATTCTTATAACTTTCATTGCAGTCTGATGTTCCAATTATTCTCTTTTACTATTGGTTGCTATAAATTTCTCACTAAGCCTCATTTATAAATTAAACGTTGTCATAGGTAAGTATCGATAGAAAAAAACAGAATATACAGGATTTTGTACTATCTGTGGGTTTCAACAATCTGCTGAGGGTCTTGGAACATGTCCCCTGTGGATAAGGGGGGACTGTAGTGATCATCTGATTTCTAAGAGGTTTCAAAGGTAATAATAACACAGCTTCTCCTAGGGCCCTTCTGAAGCCCAGTCCATTTTCCTCCCAGAGTTGTAGCCATCACAAGATCCACTTTCAAAGAAGTCTCCCATGGCAGGAAGAGAGTTGATTTTTAGTTTGTTTCATTTCATTCCACAGAATTTATTTGCTTACTATGTACCATGCCCAGTTCCAACCATCTTACAAACAGTAACTCATTCAATCCTGATAATAAACCTACGGAGTAGGTTCTATTATTTCCTCCATTTTATAGATGAGGAAACAGAGACATGAGTAGGTCAAATCACATGTCCAGGGTCAGCTAAGAGAGTGGCAGAGCCAGGACTCAAACTCAGGCAGTGTGGGCCTGAATCTCTGTTCTAACTCCCAACATGTGCTATCTTTCTTAGTGAAAGGTTATCATATTAAATAATTCCTATCAGTCTGCACCAAGTGAAAGACTTGTCATTCATTGTCTCACTTAATTCTGACAAAAGGGAATTATTGGCCCCATTTAGTAGATGTGGAAGCTAAATTGATTGAGGTCCAGTGATTTGCCCTACTCTCCCATGTGACTGGTAGCAAAGCAGTGCCCAGTCTTAAAGGTCTACACCACCTCACCTATCACAAAGTATTTGATAGCTAAAAACAAAGCAATCTATGTTTTTTTTTTCAGAGTGTAAAACACACCTCTTTTCTCCCTCCATGTTATGGGTTGGCTCAATCACACTACATGTAGTTACTAGAAGACTTCATTTAATGAGAATATTAAAGAATTAGGATAGGTGTATCAGTTTATGTTTACTATTCATTGATTAATCCCTTCATTTCTCAAATGCTTACTTAGGACTCACTCTGTGCCAGGCCTTGCATGTGTTTGATCATCTTGGGTGTGCCCAAAATATACATATTGCAGGCTGTGTTGTTGAATGGGGACTGCAAATGTGGCAACTAGGACACATGACTCTTGGTGTCATGGGTCTGGGTGTCTTTTTCAACATATTTGTTTGCAGATGCGCAGACTTATCCAGGACAGTCACTAGCTTTGGGCTCTTACAGGACACAAACCAGATAGGGTGAGTGAAGTTCTCACTAGATTTAGAAGAGCTTTGGTTGTTCTCTTTGCCCTCTCAGGCCACTCTGCTAAAAATTCGTCTTCTGTAGCCAATTGCAAATATCATAGGCATTTAAATGTGCTGTCCACTCCTGGAGAATAATTACAGCTATTTAATTGTATTCATAATTTAGCATACACCTGAAAAATATGCTGTGAAATATCGGGGGGATCCTTTAATACTGGTGTTCCATTTACAAACTGTCACATTTATAATGCGTCTTTAATCTTCTAGGGTCTGCTAGAATTTTTTATTACAGTCTGCTTTGTGCTTTAAATATTAAAGATTCGGCAATACTTCAAAAGGTGATAATGCTTGATGCTCTGATGGCGCTTAAACCTCAACAGCTAAATATATTGAGGAATGTTCAGTGGCCCTGACTTAATTAAACATGCATGTGTATTTTCAAATGCAATATTTTTCTGCTTGTTAGGTTTTTGACAAACCTCCAAACAGGTCCAGGTGGAACAAAGCATGTAAACAGGCTTGTGAATGGAGCTTAAAGCACTCAAATTAGCACCTTCCTGCAATTAATATGCAAACCTAGGAATCTCTGCAATTGATAATGCCATCGAATACTATTTACAGCTTAACAGTATATCTTTGTCATTTCATTTTTCTAAAACATGTCCAGTTTAATTATGCAAAAAGACATTGGTGACGGCTTCTTAAGTCAATAAGATGGTATTTGTTCTCAGCAACTTCCTCTTCTCTCTGGAACATGCATACATGACAAGGCAGTGGCAGGCTTTATTTAAATGTATCATCTGTTTTCATTATATAGCACTTAAAAGGTAGCCTTCTAATTTAGCATGCCATCCATGCTAAAGCAGCTAGAGTTCTCCTAAACCCTGAAACCAAATTACCTGTAGCTGTGGATGCTTGAAAATGACTTAAGCGGCTTTCACAATTAAAAAAAAAAAAAAAAACTAAAAATTGCATAAATGCAAAATCCATCTATATTACTTTGAAAAGCCAAAATCTCCATCTGGCATTTGCTACACTTAAATTTCTCTGAAAATTACGTTTCAGAGAAATTATATTTTGTTTTTGAGCACGTACATTCGATTATTTGTCACAAGAAATTGAAATACCAAGCTCAGATTTCAAACCCAAGACATTCAGGCATCTTTTCATAGAACCATATAATATTACTTCATATTAAAATCCCCCAAATAAATAAAACTTTGAATAGCTGCTCATCTATCTCATAATATTACTTACTGAAGCTCCCCAAATGGAGAATGGCAGTAGTTTGAAAAAGGGAACAAGATATTTTACAGATGAGAAAAAAAAAAAAAAAAAGGCTGGCTTTGAAGGATTCAGTCTGCTGTAGAATCAACATGTAATGATTGCTAGACTAGCTATAAAATATAATAAAAATATATGTGGAGGCCTCCAATGAAAGTTCAATTATTGTACTATAATAGGTAAGCTTGTGCAAAAAAAAAAATTAAAAAAATAAAAGAGGTCCGTGAGATCCGAGGCAGCATTAGAGCAATTTTCTAGGTGAGGCAGTGCTAGTGGGATATGACAGGTGAGGTATTGTTATTATAATACCTAAGGCAAAGCAGCAACCACACAAAATGATAGACAAATCTGAATTAATATGATACGATCGGCAAGGTGGCATTTGAATATAATCTTCCTGTATTGTGGAGAAGGCTGCGTGCATATTATACAAGGAATGAATTGTGCGGAAGGGTGTAGACAGAGGACTCAGTAGGAGGAAAGACAAATTACAGGCAAGATTTCAGAGGAAATTGTGCTTTCTGGGTAAGGAGGACCCTTGGAAATTGGATTTGTAAACAAATTAAAAGCTGAATTTCTTTTCCTAAAGCAGCCTTCAGTGGGTGTTCACAATACGCACTTAACCTTGGCAATTGGAGGACTTTGAAACAAACAATTAGGAGAACATGGAGGTAGGGAGCATATTTTAATTTTGCTTCCTGTTCTGATAATCCAGTTAGTCCTTCTACCCTAGATCTGTGAGCCAAGTAGCCATTTTAGATCCCCCGGACAAGAAACGTTGACTTCCCTGAGAATTGCAGCCATCTTTTGCTTTCTTGATCTATGATCAGCACCTCTAATTAAAAGTCTTAGTCTCCAAGCCCTAAAAGCACAAAGGAGACCACAGCCCCCACTGAAAGGGTGCATTTTATTAAGCGACAGAAACTCTCAGAAATTTGAGCCTGCAGATATCGCCTGCATGATCTTTAATGGATTTTTAAAGATGACAAGAAAGGAAATGGGAAAGTAAAGCAAGGGGAGGCAGAAATTCCCTGAAGGAGCATTCTGAAGTAAATCAGTGCAACTGAAAAAGTGAACTCCTAGGGCCTGGGGATATCTCCCAGGTTTTTCAGCTGGACACTTATGGCCTGTTGGGTCCCTGAACACCTCTGCTCTGGGCGGACTTTGACAGAGCAAGTCACAGAAAGATGAACGACAGCACCTGAAGTGCTGTTTGCGGGGCAGAAAATTGCTCCCTTTGCACGCTGGGCTGCCTTTGCTCTCTGTCACATGACTTATTACAGCCTCCCCATATAACAGTGCCATTTATGTATGTTAACTTGGCGAGCCGTAATGGTATTCCTCGCCTCCTTTTTCATTGCTGCTTGGGCAATTAAAAACAAAGGAAGCAAATGAGGTCAGCACTCGTAAAATCTGAGTCTATAGGTGACATACACTGGAGACCAAATAGCCTCGGATGCTGCCACAGTGTAAAACTGTGAGCAGGAAAACAGTCCTGCTTCCAAGGGCTTTTACACACACACACACACACACACACACACACACACATATATATTTAATCAACCTAAATAAGGTACCTCCTTTAAGGAGTTTGTTAAATGCTGCTAATACAATTATGTCCCCATAAGGAAAAGGGACATAAATGGGAGATTGTGCTCTTTAATCTTCTAGCACAAAGGCCAACATTTTAACCACACAGTAGAATTTTATCTCTAGCAGCTCTTGAAATAACAGTTCTATTGAAGTCTCACAATTACAGTTAAGTGTTTTGAAACGTTCCATACACAGGTAGACAAGGATACCTCATCCTATTTTTCTGATCCCAGCCTTGTGATCACAGTGATTTTGAAAAGCTAATTAGAAGAAGCTTCTATCTTCCCCTAGTCTGATTTAAATAGCATACCAGTTGTTATTCCCACCCCTTGGCTTCTTCCAGATGTATACTATACATCTTGGTATGTAATCCCTGAAGGAAAGAAATAACTTTCAAAGTCAGAGGTGACTTACATGATGTTCTGGCTTTCCAGCTATAGCTTGGCTCCTGAACTTGAAGCTGGCAATAGACCCCACACTCTTCCCATATCTGCAGCCTCCAGGATGTAAGAGGCGGTGGGAAGGGGTTGGCCTGGAGGAAGGTGACCAGTGTGAGCTATTCGACATCAGGCCCACAGGGAATTCAACAAGGAAGACTTCAAGTTGACCTAATTATATACTTACATTTTTTTCTGTCTTAAAATATTACTTTTAATAGATCTTAGAGGTAAAAGCTCAGATAGCAACTACCTTAAACATGATTTCAATTGAGCAAATATTTCTAAAATCCCTGAAATACATGGTCATCTTGTCTCTCTGGAATAGAATTCACACAGGACCATGACAGGGCTCAGAAATGGCCCAAAAGAGTCAGAATTCTAACATTTGGGTGTACCTTTATGCCTCAAGAAATAAACTGTGCTGGCTCTTGAAACACTTGCACTTGAGAAGTATAAGAAGAAACCTTGTTTTTCACACATCCAGAGAGAGAGAGAGAGAGAGATCGATCTACCTTTATTATTAAGATTCTGGTCATACCTCTTATAACATATTTATCAATTCAATGATAAGATTGCCTTCAGTTTTCTGATTATTTTGGTCTACAATGATTCAACCCCTGCCCCAGTAGCTAATTCATGTGTTTGCAAGGAACAGAATCCTGGGAGAACTCTCACACTTTATGCTATAGGATTCAAGAACTATCTTAGTCTGTTGAAATGCTGGGCTGACCTAATGGCGTAGCCAAAAACTCTGGGTCAGCATTACTTATATATCTGAGTCACCTCAAATTTAACATTTTTTTTCTTTTAGCAAACATTTTCTGAGCACCTACTATATTCTGGGGACTTTTTCATGGGCTCATGTTACATCATGGACCAAGACAGATAAGATTCCTGCTTTCCTGGAGCTTCCATTATCTGGTTCAAACATTTTCATTACACCTGCAGCCCATGAAAGTCCCCAGGATATGTTGTGATGCTCAGTAAATATTTCCCCCAGTATCTCTCTTCTGGGTAAACCTCATGAGGTTCCTAAAGTCCCCTCAACATCCAGAACCACTCTGAAAACTAAACTCTAAATACTAACATTTGCCTTTGTTCTGAGTTCAGATGAAGGGACTGGGATTTCTAGCTATAGTAGCATCTTGAATATAGGCACAAAGTTCGTGGAAGTTCATGGATGCTGAAAGAGGAGGACATGACCTGGGACTCCTACAGCAGTCATTCTAGTCCTGACTGTGCACCGATTCACCTTTAATAAACTATAACCACGACTGGGTCCTAGCCTCACATTCTCAATCAGCCCAGTCTTGGGTAGTTGCTGACAGCTCCACTCCCAGGGGTGTCTAATATGTAACCCACCTGACAACAACTACTTTAGACTGGAGGATGGTCACCTGGAAAGGGCCTCTCAGGGTTAAATTGTTAAGGCCTTGCATAACAGGCTAATGAGCTTGGGCTTAATTGTATAAAAAACAAGAGGTCATAACAATTTTTTTAAATGCATGGGTAATAAAATCAGGACTGTGTTGGAAAGAAATTATGGTGACAGAAGGGAAGATTGGAAAAATAAGAGATCATAGGCTGAAAAACTGACAATATTTGAAATAGTCTTAGTGAAAGATAATCAAGTCTGAACAGAGACTGTGGCAACACGGCTCAGGGACCAGGACTGTTTTGAGAAACATTGCTTATCTGCTGATATGCATGCAGCACATGGCTCTCCAAGTGCATGGATTCAAGAGATGACAAATCAAAACTGATTTTAGGTTTCTAACTTAGGTTATTGGCTAAGAGAATACCACTGTTGCCCGAGGTTGGGATTCTCAGGAAGCAGGTGCAACCTAGGGTGGTTATACATTCAGTAGAAGTGTTGTGTACAGAACTAAGGTCTGAAGAGAAGAACTGGACTAAATAATCTTTAAGAATCTTTCCAAATTTGAAATTCTATGGCTCTATTGCATAGCTTATTAATGTACACAGTTACATTTTCATCTTTATATTCTCCAGAATGCGTTTGTAGGGGTTCAAAAATGTCTGAGAGGGGAAGAAAAATATGATTAAAAGGACATTGCTAACATGCTTCCCAACATGCAGGGTTTTTAAGTTTCCATTCTAATGTCCTACTTATATTGATTTCACATGAATCTGAACAATGTCCATAATTTCCACACAACACTATTGCTTTTATGATCCATTGCACCACTCCTTTTCTTTATCTATGAAGCTGAGCTGCTAATAATAACAATATTGCTAATAATAATTCCTTTTTTATAGAGTAACATGAGTACGTGTAATTGTCAATTCCCAAAGGGTATAAAGGTAAGGAGACACCTGACAGCCACATTTCACCCAAACTACTGTGGATGATGTGGCCGTGGCCACACAGAGATTGCACTCAGTTCTGTGCAGTGAGGTAAGCTCAGATGTTTGGTACTTGCTGCTCTGAATGTGCCGCCAGTAACCTAGTGGGCCAAGTTAATATTAGCTCGCATGGGGTTTATGTGGGTATTTTGTTGCTGTTTGGAGAAATGACCAGTTTACTTGGTTATATTGACAGCTCTACTGTAAAATTTGCTGGCATTAAAGGTCAAAAAGACTCAGCTTTCCTCTGGTTGCTTCTACCCAAAAGAGAATAAATCTGGGAGCTGAATCACTTCTCTGACAATAATTTATGAATCATGCATTGACTGTGTTTGAATTGAGAAAGGCTTTCATATCCTTTCCATTAGCTCAGATTAAGTTTTCATATAGATGCTGAGAAGCATGCTAGCAATATCCTTAGCTCATTTTTATGAAAATTTTATCAGTGCTTTTTTCTGTACTACACTCCAATTGGGATGTCTCAGAATCTAAAGCTCAGCTTTGGACATGAACTTCTCTCAACCTGGCTGGCTGCTGCTCTAAAGGTTTCAATATTTTATGGGCTCTGGCTAACTCAGCCGTGAGATTCAAGCTGCAGAGATTTAACTCTAATGTAAAATCATGAACGGATGAAAACTGGGATGTCATAAGTAATACATCTACAAGAGCAGGATGCAGTTACCATTTTTAAAAGGGCTTTAAAAAGAAAACAACATTCTCTGTTCTGTCTTTATGCCCCAAAATGAAAAGCCCCTGAGCTATTGTACTAACACAGGGCCATCTTTTCTTGCCTGCTTTTCTTCAATTGCTGCTTAATTGTTGTGGTGGGCTGGGGTTTTTCTTCCCTTACGATCCCCCATCCACATGAAAGCCCCTAATGTCTGCATTCCAGAGAAATGGGCACTGCATAGTCGAGTGTGTATAGGCCAAATCCATTTCTTAGCATCTTCTTCTTTTTGTCTCAAAACTGATTTAAAACATTTGGAAAATCTGTCTATTCAGCTGAAGTGTTCTAGTGCATTCTTTCCTAGAAACAGTGGGGTCACATGTGATCTGTCTGATGGACTTTTCTGCTGCAATCTATAGCCATTTCCCTCGAGCCCCGCAGAGCCTGGCAGAGCAGAGGAGCTCTGTAATGGCTCCAATAACAATGTGTTCTTTGTGTGAAAGAATCCAGGGGGAAGAGCTGGGGTAGACTAGTCAGTAACAAAAAAAACATCATTTTTGCACTCACTTATTTCTTCATTATATGCTCCACCCTTAAACATATTTTAAACAATAAATACACATTTTCATAAAACACTGCCTAAGCATGAAAAGAACAAACACAAAAAGTCTTATTTTTAACCACCGTGGTCATCATTGCTGTTATTAACCTGCTTCAAATGAGACAGCTGATGGCAGGAACCGCATCGCCTGTGTCTGTACTTGTAAGGAGACCGATGGTTTCTAGATAGAGCTTAATTCATCTGTTCAAAAATGTCAACTGATGTATGCACTGGAATAAAACATCTCTGCTGGTTCCAAAAATATCATAAAATCAAACCCCACACTAAAATGTCCACAGAGTTACAGGACTTGCAAGAGACCAGATAGATGAAGTGAAGTGCCCCTTTCCTTTAGGGGGCAAATCTCTAGCCACCCATGGCAAAAAGGTGACAATGTTGGTCTTAAGAGCTCCAGGGACCCCATGATCTCCCTCAGGGGGCTTTCTGGAATTTCTTATTGAAAGTTGCTATCCACCCTTGTATTCCAATCAAAGCCCTGCTTCTCTTGCCTAAACTACATACAACATAGAAAACAATTCTTTTATGTAAACTTATACCTCTGAAGATAATCATGAAGTTTCCTCCTTTTATCTTCTGGGGATAACACCAGCTTCTTTAGCACACAATAAAAGGGGTATTTCTCATCCACATTTCACCAATACTAATAGTAAATGTCTGAGGGAGATGTGACTTCAGATGAATTAACATTAGTTAGTATATTAAATAATGTATTTAATATTAATATTTAATAACATCAATTAATAGTATTTTATATTATAAAATTTGATATATATTATAATCTGTCCTTTTTAATCAGGAGAGTTTTTTTTTAACCTTTAGAATTTTTGTCTCCCCCACTCTCTCTGGGGTATGTGCCCCTCTAAAGAAGGTCTGAAAGATCCCACTAAGTGTGGCTATTGCTCTTGCCTTTGAAGGCCATATTAATTTTTTTGCCTTCCCAAAAGCCAATTAGAGACCTTTACTCCCAAAGTGATGCCATAGTCCTTGGTCTTGATTCACTATAAACAAATCACTCTTACATATTCATTCCTGTTTTGAGCCCTATTTATAATTGCACAGACTATGATTGCAGACTTCTCTCTGAAAGCAGTAGTTCTACACTCTCATCCATCACAGGTAAGTGTTCAATGATAGGATGCTCACTATAGTTCTGGGCATGAGGAGGATGAGGATGCCGATACTCAAGGCATGGAAAGCCATACTTCATTCTGTTCAGTCATGTTGCCTACAGCAAAATGCAGCGTGGACTGTTTTAACTTGAAAGGAAGTAGATGAATATGGCAGAAATTCATATCCCTACTCTTTCAGCAAAATACTTATTGAGCAAATACTAAGTGTCATGTACCATGCCAGACATTGAATCTACTGAGACGAATTGGGCCTGGGTTTTGCCCTAGCAGAGTTAATAACCCAGTTAAGGAGAAAGACTGAGAAGATAATTTGAGGACTGACTCCTTGCTAAAGAGTTTCAACTTTATTATTTGGGTGGGGAGAGTCCCCAGATGTTTTTAAGTTAAGTCATGACATAATGTGACTTGCTTTAGAAGAACTATTCTCACAGGAGTATAAAAATGAAGAAAAATCAGAGAGACCCTTCTGAAACCACAAAATTGTCCAGGGAGGAAATTAGGCTAGTCTGACACAGGCAATGGATATACTGGTATGTTCTGGCTATTGACTTGACAAGTTGGATTGAGAGGAGGCATGACCATGTGCTCACCCACTACCATATTACTAGAATGCAAAGCAGATCGTGTTATCCCTTGTACAAAACTTGCAATGGCTCCTGTTTTAATTAAAGTAAAAACCAAGCTCCTTTGACTTGTGATGGGGCCTGTTATCCAAAACCCTTCTGTTTAATCCTCCAGCCTCACCTCTCTTACCGCTCTGCCTTCTCCCCTTCCGCATACTCACACTCTCTAGCTACACTGAACCACATATGATCCAGAGGACTTTCTTCCTCAATAGTTTGTGAGCTCATCTTTGTTTCCTCAGCACCTAACACAGTGCCTGACACATAGTAAGCCTTTTACAAATACCTAGTGACTATGTAAGGGTCTTGAAGAGGTGGGAGAAAATCTGAACATGTGACCTGGAAAAACAGGCTTCATGCTTTCTCTTATCCTGTCTGGGTTAAGCCTGCAAATGAGGCCAATGTTTAATCAATTGGTCTACTAAGTGCCATTAAACTATAGCTTCTCATGTAGAGTCAGAGATGAAAGAAAACTGAAGTTGGAATTTTCCTCAGAAAAAAAGCAAGCACTGATATTTCAAAGAGAAGACGCTTAGATGAAACATACCCATCTCCTTCTTGTCCTGGCAGGTTGGATGTTATTAGCATCCCTGATAAGCAAGAGATGGATCCCAAGGTTTCCTCTCTCTCCTCTCTCTCTCTCTCTCTTTTCCTCTTTCTTTATCTCTTCCTCTCCCTCTCCACTCTCCATCTCTCTCTCTCCAGCCCCTGTCCCACAATCCCCCCTGCCCAAGCAACACCCTTAGAAAGGAAATGCAATTATGCAGAGCCTGTTTAAAATTTAAGAGGACAAAAATGAGTCCAGGGTTTTTTGGTTTTTTTTTTTCCTTCTTCTTTTTGCAGGAAACAAATTAGCCCACAGTAGACTTGTGCCTGCAAGCAGCCCATTTAATTTGGTTATTTCCTACGCCTTGAGGCTAGCTTTTCCCCCACTAATTCTGCCAGCTTCTTTCCATATCAGGGCTTATCTCCTTGCTGTATCCAGAATCATGACAAGTGAGAGGCCTATTTGTATTTTATCTATTTAATCATCCCATTGCCTTATTCCAGAAAGAATCTAAGGTGATGAGTCATTTTTATAAGCATAGTCTCTCTCTTAAATTGATGCCCAGTGGTTTCAGCCAGTGCTTACTAAAATTTTAAACCAGCACCATTAAGTTTATAGTTAAAAATCAATTCATAAAGTTCATGTTTCTAATATGCCTGGGTGATTGAGGACATAGATCTCCCCAAATTGCTCCCTGTTCAGTGGTTGGTTCCATGCCTGTGGTAATATATAAATATCAGTCATCATTACTATGATTATTTTTATTACTAAGCCACATCTGTTATTAATTGTGACCTCAAATGGATCTTAGCAAAAAGATGATAGCTTAAAGATAGTCATAAAAGTTTTTAAAAGCACAATGTCCTGCTTGAGACAGGTTTTCTCATGAGCAGGCAGCAAATGTTTGTGCCGCACTTAGACCTTGATGCTGTCTCCCTAGGGAGGTCCTGAGGACAGCCGCCCAGGACCCTGGGTGGCTTGGTACAGAAGGAAGAGCATGCACTTTGGAGCCAGAAGTCCTGAGTCTACCACCAACAAAACAAAACCAAATCCCTGTAATCCTCAGGACAAATTACTTACTTTCTCTAAATTTCCTCATCTATAAAATGAAAAATAATCTCACTTTCTTTGCAATAAAATGTGCCCTGTGGTGGCATACAGCACATAAAATAGCACCTAGAAAAGTCAAAATAGACCCTTTCTAGGCATTATTTCAGAACTGTTTCAACTAATTAAAACTCAGACAAAATTCTGACAGAAGGTAGTTAGAGGTGAATATTGGCCCAGTGTTAATAGGGAGGGTAAAAAAATCTTGAAAGAGACCTCCAGGTCATTGATATTTTTCCAAGATTCTGGCAGGAAGGATCTTGGAGAAAAAGTAATGAGTGGAAGAGCCTGGGTAATTGAAAGCCTGCCTTGGTATCTGTCTTCGCTCCAGGCTGGGCTGGCCTGCACAACAGATGAACCACACATGCACCATGATTCTTCCACCTACCTGTACTCTAGCTTAACCAAAGGGGTTGGTTTCTGGCTACAACCCCAAAAGCTTGCACAGTACCTGGCACAAAGGAGGTATTCCATAAATATTTGTGGAATTGTTGAATGAATAAATGATCTCTTCTTAGCCAGAGGCCCAAACTCTCTTTACCTGCCATTCTCAGGAAATTTCTTTCTCTCCATAGAATGATCAAAAGGTTATTCACTAGGAGGGAGCTGTGCTCTGTGTATGACGTACACACTGCTGGAGTGAGGAACAGGCCTATTCTCCAGCATCAAGATCTATTCTCTTTTTCTCTCAGCTGAAAAAAAAAATAAAACTATAAACAAACATCAACAAAACAGTGGATCAAGAAATAAACTGGTACCAGAGAAGACTGCATGAAGAGGTGGATAAAGATGACAACAATTTTTTAAATGTAAATTTAGAGAAAAAAATTGCTATTAACAGTTCTCTTTCTCCCTCTAGTCAAGAAAAAAAAATCTTTAGTAACAAAACCCCAAACGACCATCCCTGAGCATTTTCACACCAACTGGTGGTAAGAATTCCAGAGGACAGGTGCCACTCGGCTGTCAGCACACCCTGCCTTCCCCAAGACTGCAGAGCAGGGGCAGGTCCCCAGGAGAACTCTGTCTGCAGACAGCACCACACATGTGACAATCCTGAGTCCTAAGCATTAGGGCCACATACTTCTGAGCTTTATCATCATTTCAAAGTTGCCCTGTTTAGCATTTTTTCTTTCTTTCTTTTTTAAATTGTTTCATCATAGTAGGATGAACATAGCATAAAATCAAATGCTTTTAAAATGGGATTGTTTTATCCTTTCCAGAACACAAAGTGCTCACCACAGAGTTGGCATCCTGGGTTCTTGTCCACCAACTCCTTGTGTGAATTTAGTAGATCATTTAACACTTTGGGCCTCAGTGTTGTCATCTGTGTAATGAGGTGAATTGGCCCAGAGGATCTCCAAGATTCCTTTTCAGATGAAAATAAATTTAAAGCCCTGTATGTTTAGAACATCAATTTCATCACGCACTGTTGAATTGCTAACATAATATATCACAACAATTCCATTGTGGAAGCTAAATTAAAAGGTACTTTAGCTAGCTTGAAACTTATTTTCTAGATTGCTTTTCCAAATTATTATATAGGGTAAATCAAAAGTCCCTGTTCATCTATATTTAAAATGGCCACAAATGTGTGTGCATCTTAACAAATAAGAACTCTAAGTGGTATCTACAAGCAACTAGGGGATGTTCTCAACATTTATTGTGACATAAAGAATAAGAACTGTGCTAATTTTCATGTGTGGTGAGTCACTGATAACATATTTTGCATGATAGATGTGCAATGATGCTCAGAAGATTCTACACATAAAAGTAAAGCATTAGTTACTTAGAATTTCCCAGAAATGAACATAGGAAATCAACAAATCATGAATGTAAATGCAAATTTTTTTTTCAACTGTAATTTCAACTTACTGTAGGGTGAAATAAAAGACAATGAAGAATAAAGTCCTCTCTGTTGCCACTCGGCTCTATTGTTTCATACCACTTACGTATCCCCCTCCAATCTCAGGGGAGTCACAGTCCCTGGCTCAAGTCAGTTTCTCCCTCCTGAACTCCAGGTGGTATTTCTTTATGACTGATTCATGCCTGGGGTGAGAGACTCTGCTCTTTTACTCTTTCATATGTTTTCAACCTGTCCCTTCTCCTTGGCTCCTCCTTCTCTCTCTTTCCCTCTAAACATGCATGATTATTCTGTGCAAGAGGAACAGTCTGCTTGATCCTGTGCAACCTCTATTAAAAGTTCTTTTATTTAATACAAATCATCTTTAAATTGATTCATATCTACCGTCTCCAGCATCTCTCCACTGTTCAATTTCTTATGCTCCCTAGAGTTATTCCCTTCCAGGCTGCTAAGACAATGATAGAGTCACCTCAAAACCAATTCCCCTTTCCTTCAGTCTGGATTCAGAAACGTGATGCCTGGGTATGGCCAGCTGGACAGGCTGGAAACTTTGGCTAGCCCTCTCCTCTTAACTTTGTCTCCAAGCATCTCAATGTCTGCTCCATATTGCCTCTATAATTGTTATCCCAGCCAAGGTTCCTGCAGATAATGGATGGTCCCCTCAAAGTGGAACTGAGGAGAGTTTAATGAAGAGACTCTTCACAGAGGAGTGGTCAGGGTTGGGAGAACCAACCAGAGATGAAGAAGCACTCAGATAAGAACCAACCAGAGCAAGAAGTCTTTGTCATCTCTAGGCTTAAAGAGTTCTGTGAGCTGGATTCTATCTTCCTCCACAAAAAAGTCAGAATGTGACCATGTTTGGAAGTAGAGCCTTTATCAAGGAGATGGGGGAAAGTTTGATATGTTATATTTTCACTTTCATTAATCCAACATTTACTTTCTTTTAAACTTTCTGCTAATCCATTCATTGTTTAGAAGTGTGATGCTTACTTTCTAAGAATTTAGAGATATTTTTTTTAATTGTTATTGTTACTGGTTTCCAGTTTGATTCCATTGTGATCAGAGAACACATTCTGTGTGCACTGAGCCAATGTATATTCTTCTGTTTTGGGGTAGAGTATCCTATAAATGTTGATTAGTTGTTGATCGTGTTATTTTATTCTGCATTACTATTGATTTTTTTATTAATGGGAAACGAGTGTGTAAGTCTTCAAATGTAATTATCAGTTTGTCTATTTCTCCTTATAGTTATCCATTTTGCTTCACGTATTTTGCAGTCTCTCCCCCCTCTTTCTGTCTTCTTTCTCTCTCTCTCTCTACATACATATTTAAAATTCTCTGTCTCACTAGTGAATGTAATGTTCCTCTCTAAATCTGGAATTCTTTTTTTTCCCTCTGAAGTCTATTTGATCTGATATTAATATAACAAATCTTCTCATTTTATCAATAAAATTTGCATAGCATGTATTTTTCTAATCTTTACTTTGAAACTTCTGATATTGTTATAATTTAAGTGAGTTTGCTATAGGTTGCATATATTTAGATAATGTTTTTAAATCCACTCTGCCAACCGCTGTCTTTTCATTGGTTCATTTATACCATTTATATTTTGTACAATTTTTGGTATGTTAAGACTTAAATCTATTTTTTTGTTTTCTGTGGTTATTTGTTTGTTTGTTTCTGTTTTCTGCCTTCCTGTGGGATACTTGAACATTTTTAAATTCTATTTTTACTTGTAACAGTGTTCCTGAATATCATTCTTTGTAGAGCTTGTATTTAAAGGCTACTTTAGGTATAACATTACATATACATAACTTATCAGAGTCTACTGTGTTGACATTTTACCAGTTCAACTAAAGTTTAGAAAATTTACCTCTTTTTATATCTCTTTACTTGCTCCCATCCATAATGTAAATGCCTTAAGTATCTCCTGTTGTCTGGGGTCTAAATATTTGTATCCCTTACAAATTATTGAAATGGGTCAACATTAAGAAATGGAGTCTTTGGGAGTTGATTAGATCATGAGGGGGAACCTTCATGAATCTGATCAGTATCCTTATAAAAGAAGTTCCAGAGAGATCATTTATATCTTCTCCCAGGTGGGTACAAAGCTAGAAGGTACCATTAATGTGCCAGAGCACTGGTTCTTAGCAGACACTAAATCTGCAGGCACCTTGGTTTGGGGCCTGCCAGACCCTGAATCTGTGGGAAATGAATTTATCTTGTTTATCCACTCTGGTATTTTGTTATGTCAACCAAAACTGACTGAGACCTTCTTCATATATTTAGAACATTGCACCATATTATATTCTTTGTATTAACAGTTAAATATAGTTTAGTAATCTCAGCAGGAAAAGGTAACATTTAATATATTTTTATTCTTTCTGTTATTCTTTCTTCCTTTCCAATGTTGTAAACTTCATGTTTCCATTGTGTTGTTTTTTTTCTGTTCATCTGCTGGTGTGATGCTCTTGATATTCCTCATACTAAGAGGGATACTAAGAGTTTGTTAAGAATATCATGAATTTCACTTCATTTCAGAAAAATATTTTTGCTGGATACAGAATTCTGGGTTGAGAGTTCTTTTATTTAAGTTCCTGAAAATCTTTTTTTTATTATTTTTTTAAGAGAGAGAGAAAATTTTTTAATATTTATTTTTTAGTTTTCAGTGGACACAACATCTTTATTTTATTTTTATGTGGTTCTGAGGATCGAACCCAGTGCCTTGCACATGCCAGGCGAGTGCTCTACCGCTTGAGCCAAATCCCCAGCCCAAGTTCCTGAAAATCTTTTGCCACTTCTTTCTGGCTTCCATAATTTTTTTCCCACATTGTTTTATTGGTGCCTTATAGTTGTACATAATGATGGGATTTTTTGTTACCTATCTATACTATAATTTTTGATGTCAAATCTATTGTCATTCTAATTGTTTCTTGTCTGTTGGCAAAGTATCATTTCTCTCAGGATATTAATTTTTTGTCTTGAATTTTCAGAAGCTTGTCTATGATATCTTGGCATGAGTTCTCTGGGTTTATCCTCCTTAGAATTTACTCAGCTTCTTGAGTAAATTTACTCAGCTGTAGGTTTAAACCATTATTTATTCCATATTATTTCAGTCCCACCCTCTTTGTTATCTTCTTTTGAAACTCTGATAGTGTTACATGTTTTATAGTCCCATAGATCTGTTCATTTTCAGCCTATTTTCTCACTATTGCTCAGACTGTGAGATTTCTATTGTTCTATTTCTGTTCTGTCTCCATTCTGTTGCTGAAACTACCCTTTGAATTTTTCTTTTCAATCATGGTATTTTTTATTTTTAAAGTTTCCATTGGGTTTTCTTTCTGCCTTCTATTTCTTTGATGATACTTTCTGATTTTGTTTCTTTCAAATATGCTTGTTGGATGATTTTTGTAACAACTGTTTTACAATTGTTGTCAGACAATTTAACATCTTTGTCATCTTGATTCGATTTCTCTTGATTATTGTTTTTATTGAAATTGAAATATTCCTGATTCTTGTTATGACAAGTGATTTTTCCACTGAATCCTGGACTTTTTGGTCATCATCCTATGAGACTTATACCTTCTTTTGGATCTTATACCTTCTCTTATTAACTGCTTCCTCTAGTACTGCTCAGGTAGAGCTGGGAAGATGAGGGCACTGCCTTACTACTATTAGTCGGGAGAAGTCCAGGTTCTCCATTTGGTCTTCACTGAAGGGAAGATGGGGTTATTCACTGATGGGTGGACATATAGGACTTTGACAGTCCTGTGCTGATACCACTGTAGTTAGGAGCACAGTACCATCTTTATTTTCCACAGACTTCTGGTGGGAACTAAGACAGTGGTGAAGATCCTGACTCTGGGCAATTTTGATTTTACCCTGGTGGGAAAGGCTTGTGTTGCCTGTTTACAGAGTGGAAAAGCTGGGAACTCTAGGCTCCCCACTTGGCCTGAGCTGGTGTGGTGCCTCTTTATTTCTGTGGTATTTGCCTGGAGAAGATCCATTATAGTGTTTAATTTTATGTATCAACTTGACAGGACTTTTACAGTGCCCAGATGTTTGGTCAAACATTATTCTGACTATGTTACATTTGAATTGGTAGCTGTGGGATGCAGGTTGTCCTTGTTAATGTGAATGGCCCCGTCCAATCAGTCAAAAATCTAAATAAAATAGAAGGTTTGACCTCCTTGTGAGTTAAAGCCCTCTTGCCTGACTGCCATTGAACCAGAGCATGGTTTTTTGGTACCTTTTTTTCCCCTGCTGAGTTGAAACCTCAGCTCTTCCTCAATCTCAAGCCTGCTAGCTCAGGACTTAAAGACCATACCATCAGCTCTCCTAGTTACCCAGCTTGCCAACTACAGATCGTATTTGTCAGAATTGAAAGATGCAATGCCTTAAGATAAATACATACACATTTTGTGGGTTCTGTTTCCCTGGAGAATCCTGATTAATAAAGTAGTTGTTATCCACATATGTTCTGTCTTGCTAGACTCTTCTTTCTTTTGTTCTTTGGCTGGAGACAACAGGGTGTTTTTTGTTGTTGTTGTTTTGTTTTTTTGTACTTGTTCTGTCTGGATCTTTCAGGACTTCTGGGTTGATGGTTCCTCCGTTACATGTCTGGGATACATAAGGCAAAAACAAACAAACAAACAAAAAAACCCAGGAAAACAATCCCATTCACAATAGCCTCAAAAAAGGAAAAATACTTAGGAATTAGAGTATCCAAAGAGGTGACAAAATTCTACAATGAAAATTATAAACCACTAAAGAAAGAAACTGAGGAAGACACTAAAAGATGGAAAAACATCCCATATTCATGGGTTAGGAGAATTAATATTGGTAAAACGGCCACACAACTGCAAGTGATCTACAGATTCAAGGTAATCCCCATCAAAATACCAATAACATCCTTCACAGAACTAGAGAAAAAAAATCTTAAAATTCGTATGGAAACACAAAGGATCCCAAATAGCCATAGCAATCCTGAACAAAAAGATCAAAGCTGAGAACCATCACAACAACCTATTTCAAAATACACCATAGAGCCATGGTAAAAACATCAGCATGATAGTGACCAATGCAATGGAATAGAGGACCCAGAAATAAATCCACACTATAGTCATTTGATTCTCAAAAAATGAGGAAAAATATATGTTGGAATAAAGACAGCCTTTTCAACAACCAGTGATGGGAAAATTGTATATCTGCATATGGAAAGTTGAAACTAGATCTCCAAAATGGATCTAAAACCCTAATGTTAAGACCTGAAAACATAGGGGAAACAAGATATTGGTATAGGTGGAAATTTCCTGAACATGACTCCAATAGCTCAGAAAATAATAGCAAGAACCGACAAAAAGTACTACACCCAATTAAATAGTTTCTTAACAGAAAAGGAAACAGTCAACAGAGTGAAGAGACATCCACAGAATGGGAGAAAATCTTTGCTGACTATTCATCTGACAGAGAATTATAATCCAGAATATATAAAGAACTAAGAAAAAAAAACACTAAAAGAACAAGTAATCCAATCAATAAATGGGCAATTGATCTGAACAAACACCTCTCAAAAGAAGACACACAACAGTTACATGAAAAAATACTCAACATTCTTAGCCATCAAGGAAATGCATATCAAAACCAAACCAGGATCCATCTCAGCCCAGTCAGAATGGTTGTTATCATGAAAACAAAAATAAACAAATGCTAGTTTAAGAAGCAGGACAAAGGAACATTTCATACTGTTTGTAAGAATACAAATTAATATAGTCACTTTGGGAATCAGTATGGAGGTTCTTCAAAAAACGATGGTAGAGCCAATATATGATCCAGACTTGCCACTCCTGGGTATATATCTGAAGGAATTAAAGTCTTACCCAGGCTTATCACAGCATTATTCACAATAGTCATGTTATAGAATCAGCCTAGATGGCCATCAATGGACAAATGGATACAGAAATTGTGATACACACACACACACACACACACACACAATGGGGTATTATTCATCCATAAAGAAGAATGAAGTCATGTCACTTACAGGAAAACAGAACTGAAGATCATCATGTTAAACAAAATAAGCCAAACTCAGAAAGATAAGTACCATATATTTTCTACGTGGAATCTAGAGAAAAATAAAAGATGACATGAAAAAAGAAGGTTGGCTATTAGGAAAGGGGAAGGAGACTAGGAATGGGGAAATAAGAGAGGATACTAGGGAGAGTGGATATAATCAAAATACCTTATAAGCACATATGAAAATGTCACACAGAAACCCATGTTTTGTTCAATTAATATGTGTTAATAATCATAATAAAATTATTTTAAAAACAAAGCCCAGGAAATTTGCCACTATGTTGCTTCTTGAGTCACACAATTCCTAGCGGTTCTACTTTCTTCTCTAGATTTCAGAGTCTTCTTACATTTGTTTCATATACAGCATTGCAATTTTCAGTTATACTTAATGGTAGGAAGAAGAAGAAATTTGTTTCCTTCATTTACCTGGGAGTAAAAGTCTCCTAGGACTTCTTTTCAGTTGTGTCACCCAATTTAATAAATTGAGACATCAACTGAAATTGCATAAAATTAATACATGTAACTTGGAGGAATCTGGGTCTTAGGAAGAAGAAATGGGTCTACATGGCCACAAAACAGCACAAGTGTTCCGAATGCCATGACAATGCCTGACATGTTGCTAAAAAAAAAAAAAATACCCAGATACTGTGTGAAACATTGCAGTGTGACTGCTCACTCCTGGCTGGTCAGTCGCCATTCCAGGTACGATTTCCTCATCACTCGACCACGTTAACATTTACTGAGGTGATCGTCTAGAAGCCAGTTCCTGGAAAACTTCACCCAGTGGGATTTTATGCAATATTTTCCCAGTCCATACTCAGACTGAAAAATCACAATGAAAACAATATGAAGTCGAAAGAAACGCAGAAGTTCTCCACAGACACTCAGCAATAAAACAGCCACCCACCCAGGGAGGCTTGGTAATCTAGCTACCTCTGCTTAACTTCCAGGCAGTGTCCCCAGGTTCCTCATAACACAAAATGTAAGAATATAATTTGGTGACAATTGCTAAGATAAAGAAGTCAGCGAATAGACTTTAACTCTCATTTTAACCACTATTTCTGTAATAACATTTCACTCACTTCTCAAAGGAAAGCTAGCTTACTCTTCCTTTTCACATTTTCCGCGTCTTGCAATGCAGTGGTCTGAAGCATATGATTTAGGTTACTGACCAAAGATTCTTCTGCAGAAACCTAGCATGTGCAGCATTTAGTCTGATTGTCTCTTCTGGAGATACAAGATGAAACCTTCATGTATCTATTCCTTAGAAGGTGAAAACCACCGCTTCATTGCTAGTCTTGTCACTTGGGAAGTGTTAATTGGTATTAGTTGAAGGCAGATCATCTTGGCCTTTGTTAATACTGTGTTCCTGTTCTTTATTGCCATAGAGAAAGCACTGTTATAATTGAAAGGCAGCTCCACAAGTTCCCAGGTAGGGATGAGAAAAGTATTGCTAATTTGCTGTGTCACACCTGCTTTATTCTTCATTAGACCAAAGGAAAAAGTCAAAGCTCTCAGGTATCCTGCAGGGGGAGAGAGGTGTGCCTTGTCCCAGCTGTTGCTTAGGAACCCAGGCAAACCACAGGGCAAAAGATAGTCCTTTCCTCACTCAAAACCCTTCATGGAAGTGTACTCGTCCCTTCCTTGTGATAAGAAAGAGTTATTCCAAACTCATTCGCTCATTCATAGAAATATGATTGAGAACACAAGATGTGACAGGCACGAATCTAGGCAGTAGAGACAGAGCCATGAAGAGAGAAAAGCCTCCTCTCTTCAGAATAATTGGCACAAAATAATGAAGACAGATAAATAATTTCAGTTATTAATAAGAGCTACAGAGAAATCTAAAGCAGAGCAGGCGATAATGATGGGTCAAGAGTGCTATTTTAGATAAAGTGGCCAGGGTGGGCTCCAGAAAGAATGACCTGAATAAAGTGAGGGAGCAAATGATACAAAGTTATGGGGACAGAGAATCACAATGAAGTGAACAAGTACAAAGACCCAGAAGCAGGATATGGGTGTGCCTGAAACATGGCCAGGCCAGAGCAATATCTTCCTTTCACCAAGTTAAGAGGGGCTCAGGTCTTACTGTCCACTTTTTTATAAATTAATTGTTTTTTAATTTATATATGACAGTGTAATGCATTACAATTCATATTATACATATAGAGCACAATTTTTCACATCTCTGGTTGTATATAAAGTATATTCACACCACTTGTGTCTTCATACATGTACTTGGGATAATGATGACCATCACATTCTACCATCATTAATAACCCTATGCCCCCTCCCTTCCCCTCCCACCCTTCTGCCCTATCTAGAGTTCGTCTATTCCTCCAATCCTCCCCCTCCCTACCCGACTATGAATCAGCCACCTTATATCAGAGAAAACATTAGGCATTTGGTTTGGGGGGATTGGCTTACTTCACTTAGCATTATCTTCTCTAACTCCATCCATTTACTTGGAAATGCCATGATTTTTTTTCTCTTTTATTCCTGAGTAATATTCCATTGTGTATAAATGCCACTTTTTTTATCCATTCATCTACTGAAAGGCATCTAAGTTGGTTCTACAATTTAGCTATTGTGAATTGTGCTGCTATTAACATTGATGTGGCTGTGTCCCTGTAGTATGCTGTTTTTAAGTCCTTTGGGTATAGACCAAGGAGAGTTACCCTGCACTTTAGAAAAACTTGGCTGTCACACACACACACACACACACACACACACATGCTCATGCACACACATGCACACACACACACACAGCAGGTGCATTGTGCTACCTACAGAAGTTGGTGATTTGCTCTGGGCACAGCACAATCTGTAGTTTTAAACAGCGGCCCTCGTTACTCCTCTCTCTAGGTTCCAGAGAACTGGATCACTGGATCTCTTGCCCCCCAAAAAAGCCACTGCATTTAAATCCAAGGTTTGAAGTTTGCTGTGTTAACATACAGCTTCAGAATGCCCTGAGTGAGAGATTGATAGATGGAAGCACTTTGACTTAAAAAAAAAAAGGCTGGGGGACTAATTAACTTGTCAAATCCTTTTTCTCAGAAAGCATGAATACAATTGATTCTTTTTTTTTTTCTTTTTAATTTTTTATTGTTGGCTGTTCAAAACATTACATAGTTCTTGATATATCATATTTCACAATTTGATTCAAGTGGGTTATGAGCTCCCATTTTTACCCCATATACAGATTGCAGAATCACATCAGTTACACATCCATTGATTTACATATTGCCATACTAGTGTCTGTTGTATTCTGCTGCCTTTCCTATCCTCTACTATCACCCCTCCCCTCCCCTCCCCTCCCCTCTTCTCTCTCTGCCCCCTCTACTGACATTCGTTTGTCCCCCTTGTATTATTTTTCCCCTTCCCCTCACTTCCTCTTGTATGTACTTTTGTATAACTCTGAGGGTCTCCTTCCGTTTCCATGCTTTTTCCCTTCTCTCTCCCTTTCCCTCCCACCTCTCATCCCTGTTTAATGTTAATCTTCTTCTCATGCTCTTCGACCCTACTCTGTTCTTAGTTACTCTCCTTATATCAAAGAAGACATTTGGCATTTGTTTTTTAGGGATTGGCTAGCTTCACTTAGCATAATCTGCTCTAATGCCATCCATTTCCCTGTAAATTCTATGATTTTGTCATTTTTTAATGCAGAGTAATACTCCATTGGGTATAAATGCCACATTTTTTTTATCCATTCATCCATTGAAGGGCATCTAGGTTGGTTCCACAGTCTAGCTATTGTGAATTGTGCTGCTATGAACATCGATGTAGCAGTGTCCCTGTAGCATGCTCTTTTTAGGTCTTTAGGGAATAGACCGAGAAGGGGAATAGCTGGGTCAAATGGTGGCTCCATTCCCAGCTTTCCAAGGAATCTCCATACTGCTTTCCAAATTGGCTGCACCAATTTGCAGTCCCACCAGCAATGTACAAGTGTACCCTTTTCCCCACATCCTCGCCAGCACTTGTTGTTGTTTGACTTCATAATGGCTGCCAATCTAACTGGAGTGAGATGGTATCTTAGGGTGGTTTTGATTTGCATTTCTCTGACTGCTAGAGATGGTGAGCATTTTTTCATGTACTTGTTGATTGATTGTATGTCCTCCTCTGAGAAGTGTCTGTTCAGGTCCTTGGCCCATTTGTTGATTGGGTTGTTTGTTCTCTTATTGTCTAATTTTTTGAGTTCTTTGTATACTCTGGATATTAGGGCTCTATCTGAAGTGTGAGGAGTAAAGATTTGTTCCCAGGATGTAGGCTCTCTATTTACCTCTCTTATTGTATCTTTTGCTGAGAAAAAACTTTTTAGTTTGAGTAAGTCCCATTTGTTGATTCTAGTTATTAACTTTTGTGCTATGGGTGTCCTATTGAGGAATTTGGAGCCCGACCCCACCGTATGTAGATCGTAGCCAACTTTTTCTTCTATCAGACGGCGTGTCTCTGATTTGATATCAAGCTCCTTGATCCATTTTGAATTAACTTTTGTGCATGGCGAGAGAAAGGGATTCAGTTTCATTTTGTTGCATATGGATTTCCAGTTTTCCCAGCACCATTTGTTGAAGATGCTATCCTTCCTCCATTGCATGCTTTTAGACCCTTTATCAAATATAAGATAGTTGTAGTTTTGTGGATTGGTTTCTGTGTCCTCTATTCTGTACCATTGGTCCACCCGCCTGTTTTGGTACCAGTACCATGCTGTTTTTGTTACTATTGCTCTGTAATATAGTTTGAAGTCTGGTATCGCTATACCGCCTGATTCACATTTCCTGCTTAGCATTGTTTTTGCTATTCTGGGTCTTTTATTTTTCCATATGAATTTCATGATTGCTTTCTCTATTTCTACAAGAAATGCCGTTGGGATTTTGATTGGCATTGCATTAAACCTATAGAGAACTTTTGGTAATATCGCCATTTTGATGATGTTAGTTCTGCCTATCCATGAACAGGGTATATTTTTCCATCTTCTAAGATCTTCTTCTATTTCTCTCTTTAGGGTTCTGTAGTTTTCATTGTATAAGTCTTTCACCTCTTTTGTTAGGTTGATTCCCAAGTATTTTATTTTTTTTTGAAGATATTGTGAATGGAGTGGTTGTCCTCATTTCCATTTCAGAGGATTTGTCGCTGATATACAGGAATGCCTTTGATTTATGCGTGTTGATTTTATATCCTGCCACTTTGCTGAATTCATTTATTAGCTCTAATAGTTTCTTTGTAGAGCCTTTTGGGTCTGCTAGGTATAGAATCATGTCATCTGCAAATAGTGATAATTTAAGTTCTTCTTTTCCTATTTTTATGCCTTTAATTTCTTTCGTCTGTCTAATTGCTCTGGCCAGTGTTTTGAGAACTATGTTGAACAGAAGTGGTGAGAGAGGGCATCCCTGTCTTGTTCCAGATTTTAGAGGGAATGCCTTCAATTTTCTCCATTCAGAATGATGCTAGCCTGAGGCTTAGCATAGATAGCTTTTACAATATTGAGGTATGTTCCTGTTATCCCTAGTTTTTCTAGAGTTTTGAACATAAAGGGATGCTGTACTTTGTCGAATGCTTTTTCCGCATCTATCGAGATGATCATATGGTTCTTATTTTTAAGTCTATTGATGTGGTGAATAACATTTATTGATTTCCGTATATTGAACCAGCCTTGCATCCCAGGGATGAATCCTACTTGATCATGGTGCACAATTTTTTTGATATGTTTTTGTATCCGAGTGGCCAGAATTTTATTGAGGATTTTTGCATCTAGGTTCATTAGAGATATTGGTCTGTAGTTTTCTTTCTTTGAAGTGTCTTTGTCTGGTTTAGGTATCAGGGTGATGTTGGCCTCGTAGAATGAATTTGGAAGTTCTCCCTCTTTTTCTATTTCCCGAAGTAGCTTGAAAAGTATTGGTATTAGTTCCTCTTTAAAGGTTTTGTAAAACTCTGCTGTATACCCATCCGGTCCTGGGCTTTTCTTAGTTGGTAGTCTTTTGATGGTTTCTTCTATTTCCTCAATTGATATTGGTCTGTTTAGGTTGTCTATATCCTCCTGACTCAATCTGGGCAGATCATATGACTTAAGAAATTTATCTATGCCTTCACTATCTTCTAATTTATTGGAGTATAAGGATTCAAAATAATTTTTGATTATCTTCTGTATTTCTGAAGTGTCTGTTGTGATATTGCCTCTTTCATCCCGTATGTTAGTGATTTGAGTTCTCTCTCTTCTTCTCTTCGCTAGCATGGCTAAGGGTCTGTCGATTTTGTTTATTTTTTCAAAGAACCAACTTTTAGTTTTGTCAATTTTTTCAATTGTTTCTTTTGTTTCGATTTCATTAATTTCAGCTCTGATTTTAATTATTTCTTGCCTTCTACTTCTTTTGCTGTTGTTTTGCTCTTCTTTTTCTAGGATTTTGAGATGAAGTATGAGATCATTTATTTGTTGGTTTTTTCTTTTTTTAAGGAATGAACTCCAAGCAATGAATTTTCCTCTTAGAACTGCTTTCAATGTGTCCCATAGATTCCGATATGTTGTGTCTGTGTTTTCATTAATCTCTAAGAATTTTTTAATTTCCTCCTTGATGTCTTCTATAACCCATTGATCATTCAGTAACCTATTGTTCATTCTCCAAGTGATGTATTCTTTTTCCTTCCTTCTTTTATCGTTGATTTTCAGTTCCATTCCATTATGATCAGATAGGATGCATGGTATTATCTCTACTCCTTTGTATTGTCTAAGAGTTTCCCTGTGACATAATATATGATCTATTTTTGAGAAGGATCCATGTGCTGCTGAGAAAAAAAGTGTAACTGCTTGATGTTGGGTGGTATATTCTATATATGTCAATTAAGTCTAGGTTATTAATTGTGTTATTGAGTTCTATAGTTTCCTTATTCAACTTTTGTTTGGAAGATCTGTCCAGTGGTGATAGAGGTGTGTTGAAGTCTCCCATGATTATTGTATGGTGGTCTATTAGACTCTTGAACTTGAGAAGAGTTTGTTTGATGAACATAGCTGCACCATTGTTTGGGGCATATATATTTATGATTGTTATGTCTTGTTGGTGTATGGTTCCCTTGAGCAGTATGTAGTGTCCCTCTTTATCCCTTTTGATTAACTTTGGCTTAAAATCTATTTTATTTGATATGAGTATGGATACTCCTGCTTGTTTCCGAAGTCCATATGAGTGATATGATTTTTCCCAACCTTTCACCTTCAGCCTATGTATGTCTTTTCCTATCAAATGCGTCTCCTGTAGGCAGCATATTGTTGGGTCTTGTTTTGTGATCCATTCTACTAGCCTGTGTCTCTTGATTGGTGAGTTTAAGCCATTAACATTTAGGGTTATTATTGAGATATGGGTTGTTCTTCCAGCCATATTTGTTTATTTATGTTACTAAACATGGTTTGTTTTCCACTTTGATTATTTTCCCCCCTTTAGTGTCCTACCTCCCACTGTTGGTTTTCATTGTTATTTTCCATTTCCTCTTCCTGTAATGTTTTGCCAAGGATGTTTTGAAGAGATGGTTTTCTAGCTGCAAATTCTTTTAACTTTTGTTTATCGTGGAAGGTTTTAATTTCATCTTCCATCCTGAAGCTTAATTTCGCTGGAAACACAATTCTTGGTTGGAACCCATTTTCTTTCAGTGTTTGAAATATGTTATTCCAGGATCTTCTAGCTTTCAGAGTCTGTGTTGAAAGACCAGCTGTTATCCTGATTGGCTTACCCCTAAATGTGATCTGCTTCCTTTCTCTTGTAGCTTTTAAAATTCTCTCCTTATTCTGTATGTTGGGCATCTTCATTATAATGTGTCTAGGTGTGGGTCTCTTATGATTTTGCACATTCGGCGTCCTGTAGGCTTCTAGGATTTGGGGTTCTGTCTCATTCTTCAAGTCTGGGAAGTTTTCTCGAATTATTTCATTGAATAGATTGCTCATTCCTTTGGTTTGAAACTCTGTTCCTTCCTGTATCCCAATGACTCTTAAATTTGGTCTCTTGATGTTATCCCATATTTCTTGGATGTTCTGCTCATGGTTTCTTAACAGTCTTGCTGAGGTGTCTATGTTCTTTTCAAGTTGAAATACTTTATCTTCATTGTCTGATGTTCTGTCTTCTAAGTGTTCTACTCTGCTGGTAGTATTCTCAATTGAGTTTTTAAGTTGGCTTATTGCTTCCTGCATTTCTAGGATTTCTGTTTGTTTGTTTTTTATAACCTCTATTTCCCTGTATAGTTGATCTTTTGCTTCTTGGATTTGTTTATGTAATTCATTGTTGAAGTGATCTTTCATTGTCTGATTTTGCTGTCTGATGTCTTCCTTGAGACTCCAGATCATCTGAAGCATGTATATCCTGAATTCTTTATCTGACATTCCATCAGCTGCAGCTATTACCTCTTCTAACGTTGAGTTGACCTGCAATGCTTGTGGTCCTTTCTTTCCTTGTCTCTTCATACTGTTCGCGTTCCTTTCTTCTTGGTGAAACTGTTGTGCTATTGAATTTTCCCCCTATATATTTATATTGGTCTTGTATAGTTGCAAAGTCTCCCTCGCAGGCGCGGGCGGCGGCTCTGCCCCTCCTCCAATTGGGGCAATGTGCCTACCACGCCGGCAGGCCGCTGGGCCTGCTCTGCCAGTCGGTAGCAGGTCCGCCGACCTTGCAGGCGCGGGCGGCGGCTCTGTCCCTCTGCGGGCCGCTAGGCTTGTTCTGTCGGTGGTCGCAGTTCTGCCTACTTTGCAGGCGCAGGCAGCGGCACTGCCCCTCTGCAGGCCTCTGGGGCTGTAGTGCCAGTGGGTCGCAGGTCCGCCTACTTTGCAGGCGTGGGGGGGGGGGCGGCTCTACCCTTCCTCAGGCCACTGGGCCTGTTCTGTCTCTCGGTTGCAGGTCTGACCTGTTCTGATGGTGGTCTCAGTTCCGACTACCTTGCAGGCGCGGGGGGGAGTGGGCGGCTCTGCCTCTCAGCAGGCTGCTGCTCCTCTTCTGCCGGTGGGTTGCAGGCCCGCCTACCTTGCAGGAGTGATTGGAAGCTCTGTCCCGCCCTGGGCCACTGGGCCTTTTCTGTCGGTGGTCACAGTTCCCCTACCTGGCAGGCGCGGGGGGTGGGGGGCGGCTCTGCCCCTCAGCAGGCCGCTGGGCCTGCTCTGTGTTTGGTCCCAGTTCCCTCTACTATGCCGGCGCAGGGGGAGGGGGCGGCTCAGCCTCTCAGCAGGCGGCTGCTCCTCTTCTGCCGGTGGGTCGCAGGCCCGCCTACCTTGCAGGAGTGATTGGAAGCTCTGTCCCGCCGCGGGCCACTGGGCCTTTTCTGTCGGTGGTCACCCTTCCCCTACCTGGCAGGCGAGGGGGGTGGGGGGCGGCTCTGCCCCTCAGCAGGCCGCTGGGCCTGCTCTGTGTTTGGTCCCAGTTCCCTCACAATTGATTCTTTGATTCTTATATAATGAAGGTTGTTTCTCAGATTGTTTATCTTGCAACTTTTCCCATTCCACTTCTTGGATTGGGCAGTGTTCATAAATTTGCAACGGTTACATATTTGCATTATTAAACAGCAATTATTTCTTCTAAATTTGTATATGTGTAGCAGATGTGTTACGGGATGTAACAGATTTGAAGTGTGGTACTGAGGCAACTAGATAGACTGTAAGCTCTAGAACTGTGCATATTTTAAAGTACAAAAATATTAAGTGATATTTAAATTTTTAAGATATTGAATAAAATTTTTGATCTCTTCACTAATTTTATTTAAAATTGTGATAGTCATTAATTATAATTTGCCTTCTAATCTTAATAGATAATTTTGAATAAAAAACTAACCTTTGAAACCATGAAAACTTTGAATCTTTCAATTCTCTTTTTATTAAATATCCAGCTTGGTGAAATAATAATTATATTCAATTATTTGATAATTTGCATCCCTTCAGTTATATAAAAACCAAAGACCATAACTTCACACATTTTTTTTTGTCACTAGAAAGGTAAATTTGCCAAAATGGGAGAATTGAACAATTTTATTTGACAGTTTGATTTATAACTTTAAATATTGATGTGTGTCATGTGGTCTTTGATTTTGACCCTTCAGAGTCCTTCAGTATCACATTTCACACTTTACATTTGTACGTAAAGAGTATCTGGATCTGTGAGTCTGGGGACTTTGCTGGTTCACAATGAGCCCTTAAAGACCATGATGAGATATTTGGATTTGACTCCAAGTTTGATGGAAGCCATTAGATAATTCTGAGCTGCCTAGTGACTACCAGAAGCCCATAGTTATTTTGCAGGAAAATGTGAATTTAACCTGTTGGAAACCATGGGATAAGACCAAGGATTTCTCCATCCCTAACCTCTCCCATCGTAATCACTAGAACTGATAAATGTCATGGAGATTCCAAAACTATCAGGCCACACCATCCCATTCAGCGAGTAGACTGGCTCACCTAACTCACCAGACACAGCTGAAACAAAAAGGAATTTCCCTTAACTGGGTCACAATGTCCTTGTGGGAGGCCTTGACTTTTCTCATGCAAACAATGAATACAACAGATTGATTTTCCAGGAGGGCCATATGCTACATTCAGACAGTATATTTTTTGCAATCAGACTATCTGCTTTGAATCCTGACTCTTCCACTTTCTAACTGTATGACTTTGGAGAATTTTATTTGACCTCACTCTGTTCCTAATGGGGTTAATGAAATATCAGCCTCATAAGATTATTGTGAAGATTAAATTGACATAAACTATAAGCAAAATTTAGATCGAAACCCAGTAAATGTAAAGAACTTAAAATAATTAGTTATTTATCATTATTCTAGTCTTGAATATCAAGCAACAAGACTGGAAAGGCCAGATTTCTATTCCCCGAGTTTTGTTTTGTTTTGTCTTTAACTGAGCAATTCGTGAGGAAGTGGAATTTCCACAATTGGCAGTATTCAGGCAGGGGCTGGGTAATTATCTTTGTGAAGGAGTGTAGAAGTAATCACAGCTAAGAGGGAAATTGAATTTCATGAGCTCTCTTCTAGTGTCAGGATTCTATGATTCTTACTATGAATTCAGCCCCTCTGTGGGTGCCCGAGCCTTGCAGAGTTAGTAATCTCATTGGAAAAATCAGAATGACTCACACAAAGCAGATAACAGTAATGGAGAATATAGGCATGATGAGGAATATTGAGGGTGAATGGACACATGGCAGGGACTGTGTAGTGTATAGGAAGCAGGCAAGAAAACTTCAGGTATAATTTTCCTCAATTCATAATAGGAAGATAGATTGGTTGGGTAAAAAGAAAGAAGGAGAGTGATCCAGGAATGCCTAGGTCATGGCTTTCCACCCATCCTGCCAAGTTAGAGCTTTTCATGTCCCCTCACTAGTGCTTCTGTTGCTTCAGAGCTGCCCTATCTTGCAAGTCTCTTAGGGATGGAAGCCTGGGCATTGCCAGTATCTGTGGACATTAATAATATAGCAAAGGTGGGGTAAACTGAGCCTCCTCCTCACTGAAATTTAACTGTTCCTTATTGCCCATATGCCAATGAACTGATCCAGATCCATGGTTGACAATAAGGCATAAAACCTTGCTACACAGAGTGTGGTCCAGGGACCAGCAGCTTTGGCTTATTAGAAGTGGAGCATCTTCAAACCTACCAAACCAAGATTTACTTTTTTTTTTTGTACTGGGGATTGAACCCAGGAGCACTTAACCACTGAACTATATCATCAGCCCTATTTATTTATTTATTGAGTCAGGGTCTCCCTAAGTTGCTGAGGTTGGCTTTGAACTTGTGATCTTCCTGCCTCAGCCTTCTGAGCTGCTGGAATTACAGGTATGTGCCACCGTGCCCAGTCAGGATCTACACTTTAACAAAGAGTCCCAAGTGATTTGTATGGACGTGAAAGTTTGAGAAACATTTTTAGAACAGTGATTATCAAAACTGGGAGAACTAAGAGAGATTTTACTTGGGGAAGCTATAAAGGTTTCTCCCAGGACCTATTAAATCAGAATCTCCACATGTGAGGTCTGGGTATCTGTATTTTTTAAGTACACAATTATAAAAATTGGGAGTAAATCAGGCTTGAAATTCACTACTTTAGAGGCAAACCCGGGTATGGGTCAGACTCCTGGGGCTCACAGAATCCCCAACTAACATCAAGTTGTACCAATTGTGCAAAAAGTATGTTGAGCTCCACTGGTTATGGAGACCTGAAGAAGAAACCCAGGTTCCTATTGCTGTGCAGAATGCTCTTCATAGGGCTTGGAAAGCTATACTCCTCATCTGTAAAGTGGGGAAATTAAGTATCTACCCCATGGAATTGTGAAAACTCCCTCTCTCTTCCTTAATGAATCAATTCTCACTAATTTTGAAAAATGGGACAGAGTGGTTGCCTTCCACCTGGAATTAGCTTCTCCCACATACCCTTGTGTTTTGCCTCAGTTCACCTTCAGCTCTCTGACCCATCCTTTCTTCTTCGATAGGCTTTCTCTGTTCATCCTGCATAAAAAGCACAGCTTGCCACTACCATCATCATTGCTCTCATCCTTTACCCTGCTTTTCACTATTCTTCATAGCATCTGTCCTTGTTTGAAGTCTCAGGCATTTAATTGATAAACATCTGTATCCCCGACTAAAATTTAAGGTCCACAAGAAAGAGACTATCTGTCTCTTCACTGTGACATCCCCATTGCTAGAAAAGTGCTGAGCATAAAGTGGGCATTAATGAATATTTATTGGATGATCGAATTAATAAATGCCTTTTGATGCCAATATCCTTTGACTCCTCAAGTACTCTTGATCAAAAGCCAGTGAGTCTCTTCTGTACCCTGTCCATGTGCCGCCTTCTATGTGAAGTATTCCTTATAGATTCTTCCTGCCCCAGAGAGATTAATGATCCCCTCCTTTGTGCTTCCTTGGTACTTTATGTATTTTTCCTCCTATTATTCATTAGTTAGTATGTCTTTCTCAACTTCTCCATGTACCACGAGTTCCTCAAGAGCAAGGATCATTTCTAATTCATCTGTATGCCATCCCTCTTTGTATTTGTTGAATGAAAAATGAGTGGATTTTTCCACCAGCAAAGATGAAACAATGCACCTATTCAACAAGAGGGCCTTTCTTATTCCACAGTTGTAGCTGAAGGACAAGAAGTGGGGAGAACAACAAATAGATCTTCTTAAAGAGCTCTTGGCTTCCATTCCCAAATTCGGAATCCTAGATCTCACTTCTCTATCAAGATAAAGGTGAAAACCCATTGCCTGAATCATGAAGAGTGATGCCAGTAAGCTTAAAGCAAGGCAGGGGAGACCTGATGCTGCCAAGAGAAAAGCAAAGTCCAGAATCAAAGGGAAGCCAGTGGAATGGTTCCCAAAGCAACAGTGCAGCCTCCCGGACTCCAGGATAAGGGGCCAACTGCATCAATCTTTCATCAGATCCATCCACTGTTCAATCTGTTAGGGGAAGCATGCAAAATATATTTATTTCCAAGTTCCCAAGCTACTATACTGGATAGTAAAGAAAAGAAGGAGAAAAGAGACAGAGAATTTTCTCTGTTCTTTGCCTGCAAAGTTCTTCAGCACTTGCAGCAAAAGCATGTTTTTACCAGGTACTTCTCAGGCTCAGGAAGATTGCTTTTCATAGAGGCATTAGAACTTGGTAAGACCATAAAGTGTCTCCTTACCATGAAAATTTGGAAGGACTGATGCAAACCTGCTTGTGCTATTTTAAAGTCTGACTTCACTAAATCTTTTTGTTTTAAAACTAGTGTTATCTTTCCCACTTTTTGGAAAGTCTACTTTTAGTATAGTGGAAAACTCCTATATGTTTTTCCTAAAAATTTTTTTATGTTTAAATATAAAAACATTTTCACATACCAAAGACATACCGTGGATATTAGTGGGGAAAATGTTTTCATGTCAGGAAAGAAAGATTTATTTATACAGATGCAATGTGGACTATAATACTGATAAAAATTAAGGAAAGAAATACATACTAATTACAAAACTGCACCCAATTACTGGGCCTTCTGTCATTTATATACTTGTCACATAGAAATATTTTCTATCTGGTCATCATATGTTCCAAGTGCAAATCACACACACACACACACACACACACACACACACACTCATCAAAAACAGAACAAAACAAAAACAAAAATCAGTCTCGAGTCTAAAAGGGAGACACAGCCTCTGCCCTGATTGTGTGCGAGTGATCTGATGAACATTCCGTCGTTGTTCCCCCATTTAATTAACTCTGATGGGCTATTGATGTACCACAACTGTTTGTCCTAATAATGAGCTCCAAAATTAGAATGGCTACAACCCACTTAGACAGCTGCCACAGAAAATAAGCATTTGAAAATGCTCTTGGTCAAGGCAATGGGGTAGAAATGGCTTTAGTTCAGTAGCAAATTCACATGATTATGTCACATGAGTTTTATTTTTCCATTTCAAGCGTAGTTAACATACCAACAGTAATGACTGCAAGAACCAATACTAGCTGTAGAGTTGAGATTGCTACTTCATATCAGTATAGCAAGGATAAACATTCAGCCCGAAGTGTGCTAATAGCAGAGTCGATACAGCAACAGGCATTGAACAATTTAGGTCAGTTCCTTGCAATGTTTAATTAGACTAATATATCTATTTGTAATTAATAGCAGATGTGACAAGCTAATGTGTCCATGTACAGATAAATTAACCTCTGCCCATCAGCTGCTAGGATCTGTGAGAAATCTGCCATGTTTTGCTTCTATCCATCCGAGCCTAAATAAAACTGCAGGGTAATTATAAACATAAATGTTAATAGAAAATACACTCTGCATGAAATACTGGCCACAGGAAAACCTTTTTCAGGTAGGCTGTCAGACTTCAACAATCACAACAAGAATAAAAATTTCCCTTTTATTTTTTAAAAATTTATTTTAATAAACTTTGTTTTTAGAGCATGTTTAGGTTCAAGTGTAGAAACATCCCGTATATCTCTTGCATTGTCAGCATGCACCATCAAAGTGTTATGACTGATGAATTCACATAATTATTATGCAAAGCCCATTTTAGTGTTGTACATTCTATGGATTTAGAAAATTTTATGAGAATATTTATCTACCATTGTAATACCATATCAAGTAGTTTCACTGCCCCCAAAGTCCTCTGTGTTGCATTCATTCTTTCTTCCCTACTTTCAACCCCTGGAAACCACTGAAGTTTTTACTGTCTCCCTAGTTTGGCTTTTTCCAGAATGTCCTATCATTGAAATTGTACAGTAAGTAGACTTCTCAGACAGGTTTCTTTCACTTAGTAATATTCATGTCATTTCTTGGAGGAAAACTAATTTTTTATTAGTGCTGAATAATGTTTCATTGTCTGGATGTACCACAGTTGACCTATCCATTCATCTCCTGAAGGACATTTTGGTTGCGTCCAAGTTTTGGCAATTGTGAATTAAACATGTAGGGTTTTGTTTGGACATTAGTTTTAAATTCCTTTGTGTAAGCACCAATGAGAGTGATTGCTGAATGTTACAGCAGGAGTATGTTTGGTTTTATCAGAAACCATCACACTCTTTAACATGGCTGTGGAGCAACAGATACTGTTGCTCCACATCCTCACAAGCATTTGATGTTGTCAGTGTGCTATACCTTGGACATTTTAACAGGTGTGTAGTAACATCTCACTGCTGTTAACTTGAATTTCTCTGATGGTATATGATGTGCAACATCTTTTTATATGCTTATTTGCTATTTGTACATCTTCTTTTATGAGGCATCTATGAAGCCCTGGCCCATTTTTTAAACAGGTTGCTCATTTTCTCATTGTCAATTCCTTTTACATTTTGTAAAATGTGGTTGCATATATTATACTTTTAGTTACCTGGTAATAGAAATCATTCTGTAGCTTTTCAACTACTATAAAAGATATCTATTGGCTCCTAATACAGCTTGGGCAAAGCTGGAATTTGGCATTAGTTCCTCAAAAGAGAAATTTAAGTAATGTACTTGAAGTATTTCCCACTCCTCTATTTTAATATATTGCCATTGTCCCATTCTGAAGAAAGAACTCAGGGAAAATTTTCAAATTCCCCTCAAATCTCACAGAACAGAACTTTGAAAGACAGGGATTATGAGTTCTGGTTTTTTGATTGGAAAAGAATGTCATGGGCAGTATTCAACTGCTTGTCATTGCTAATCCTCCCTGCCTCCCTTCAGAAAAGTCATGAGTTTAGGTGAGCACAGTGGCACAAGCCTATAATCCCAGCAGCTTGGAAGACTGAGGCAGGAGGACTCCAAGTTCGAAGCCAACCTCAGCAACTTAGCAAGGCCCTAAGCAACTCAGTGAGAATCTGTTTTAAAATAAAAAAATAAAGGGCTGGGAATGTGGTTCAGTGATTAAGTGCCCGGGTTCAACTCCTGTTACAAAAAAAAAAAAAAAAAAGAGGAGGAGGAGGAGGAGGAGGAGAGGAAAGTTATGGGCTTGCCCAGAACCCATGGGGACAATTCCCAAATTGTCCCAAGATGAGCTATTTAGCTTGTTAGAGTGAGAAGAATTAGATCTTGCCTTTTAGTCTTCAGAAATGAACCTGGCAAGGAGCCCAAAGTGATTGTAGCATTTGAAAATGATCATCATCTCAGGGGCATTTGGGTTGAGATTCTAAGGGCCCTTAAAGATGTGATGTCAAGACATCACATTTTCCTTCCATCTTGTGAGCTGAAACTAACTCCTACAATTCTTGCAGCACCTCTCATGATCCCAGTGTGCTTTCCAGCAGCTGTGCCAGGGAGCCTCGAATTGAGTAGGAAACCGGGATGGTATGTGTCCATAGCATCCAGTAACAAACCTCAATACCACGTATAGCGTTTGAAACTCAACCATGTAGAAGACGTGCTAAGAAAAATTTTGGCATTGGAAATCCCCATAAGTCAAATCTCTACCCAGTAAAGAAGCCCAACTTGAGACATCAGAAACTTTAGAGGGACATAGAAAATGGGCAGATGCAAAAAGTATAAAACCCCTGGGATTATTTAGTCTCAAGAAGAGAAAGAAATGGGTCACTTAATGTCTCTTTAAATATAGGACAGATTATTATTCAGAAGCTGTATCCAGGTGTCTGAACATTTCTCTGCTGAGGATAGAACAGGAAACAATGGGCTTTAGCTACAGAAAGGAAGAATATATATGTACGAGGAGGGGCTTCCTGACACTTGTGGTTATAAAGCATTATAATGGGATACTAGAGAGGCTGTCATATCTACTTCCCCACAGAATTTTAAGAACACGACAGATACCTCTTGGTAAAAATGGTTTAGATAAAACCTCCCTGGAGGTTGGGGGATGGATCAGATGACTTCTCAAGGGCCCTTTCATCTCTATGTGTTTATCATTTTAAAACTAGACTACAATGCTCTTTCAGATGAGCCCTATCTGGTAAACTAGAAGCTATATCATTTTTCTCCCCACCCCTGAGCCCCTGTCCAATCTGATCTTTTGTGTTTAGACTTTGTTTTGCTGATGTCTACCTGACACCTGCTCTTTGGATGCTGTGGTATGCAGTGAAGCACGCACACACTATTCAAGACAGATGGGACATTTGCAAGGACAGAGACGAGATGTTTTCTCAGCACATTGTCTAAGGCACTGAAGATTCCCTGCACTTGGAAATAGTCACTAATAAAGCAAGTTTTATTATAAAAACCTAAATCTCAGTTCAGGATTTCAAAATATTTTATGCTCATGGTGGGAAAGCTCTTATCATATTACATGTGATTTGCTTTCCTTCAGACTTGGTGTTCCTTTGAAGCCATACATCTCGTTTATGCATAGCATCATCCTGAGTGTCCTGTGCTGGAGAGGACCTGAGGTGGCCGCCGTCGGCTTTATCCTCTATGCACAAGGCAAACCTGAGAGCACGTGAATGGTGCTTCACAACCTGAAGGGCTCTTCTGAAGAACACGCTTTTCCGGTTCCAGATGGTTGCCTGTCTCCTATAATTCAGAGTTTAACAAATGCATGTTGGCTTTCCACGACATACCCAAAAGAGAGAGGTTGAAAATTAAGTCTGAAATTTACAAAGCCAAGAAATTAGTTTAGGTCACCGGAGAATTAATCAGTTAAAGTCATTTGAAAAATAATTCAACATCTAAGCTGACTGCCAGCAGACAAACTCCACTGTATTCAGTAGAAGCAATAAACCATCAGCTTGAAATTTAAATAAAAACCACCCACATGCAAGATACATACTGCTTACATAAATAGCAGTGCATACACAAATAAACAAACCAGTTTATAAAATAAGGCACTGTTACTTATGAAATGGTTGGTTAAAACTACCTCTCTTCATACACTCATGCATGTCAGATGCATGGTGTTTTTAAAATATTTTGAGCCCTCATTTGATAGGACATGGGAAACAAAATCTCAGACTACTTCAGCAGCTCCTCCCCTGAATTTTCCTAGGGAAACAGAAGTCCCAAGATATTTATGACATGTCAAAGCTTCAGCTGGGAGCATCCAGTCCTTGGTATCAGGTACGTCCATGTCAGTATCCAGTCACATCTCTGATATCCCCTCTGGTCTTTGGTCACAAGTCCATGCTTATTGCTATAGCATCTTCCCTGTCCCCACTGCAAACTTCTTCAGATTGGTCACCAATCTCCGAGCCACTTCTTTTACTCTCGTGGGTAGAGACATCCTCATATTCCTCTTATTTCATGCTGGGGATTCAGAGCCATTTCAGTCCCCTTTATGTAGACAGGACCACACTGGGGCTCAGTGCAAAATTAAAATGCTGGATTCTTTGTTTAGAAAATATTTAAAATTTTTATAAAATATTTAAAACCATTTCATAAATCCATATGCAACAAAATGAAACTGAATCCCCTCCTCTCGCCATGCACAAAAGTTAACTCAAAGTGGATCAAGGAGCTAGATATCAAATCAGAGACTCTGTGTCTGACAGAAGAAAAAGTTGGCTCCGATCTACATATTGTAGGGTCGGGCTCCAAATTCCTTAATAGGACACCCATAGCACAAAAGTTGATAACAAAAATCAACAAATGGGACTTACTTAAACTGAAAAGTTTTCTCTCAGCAAGAGAAACAATAAAAGAGGTAAATAGGGAGCCTACATCATGGGAACAAATTTTTACTCCTCACACTTCAGATAGAGCCCTAATATCCAGAGTATACAAAGAACTCAAAAAATTAAACAATAAGAAAACAAATAACCCAATCAACAAATGGGCCAAAGACCTGAACAGACACTTCTCAGAGGAGGACATACAATCAATCAACAAGTACATGAAAAAATGCTCACCATCTCTAGCAGTCAGAGAAATGCAAATCAAAACCACCCTAAGATCCCATCTCACTCCAGTAAGATTGGCAGCCATTATGAAGTCAAACAACAACAAGTGCTGGAGAGGATGTGGGGAAAAGGGTACTCTTGTACATTGCTGGTGGGACTGCAAACTGGTGCGGCCAATCTGGAAAGCAGTATGGAGATTCCTGGGAAAGCTGGGAATGGAACCACCATTTGACCCAGCTATTGCCCTTCTTGGACTTTTCCCTGAAGACCTTAAAAGAGCGTACTACAGGGATACTGCTACATCGATGTTCATAGCAGCACAATTCACAATTGCTAGACTGTGGAACCAACTCAGATGCCCTTCAATAGATGAATGGATAAAAAAAATGTGGCATTTATACACCATGGAGTATTACGCAGCACTAAAAAATGACAAAATCATAGAATTTGCAGGGAAATGGATGGCACTAGAGCAGATTATGCTTAGTGAAGCTAGCCAATCCCTAAAAAACAAATACCAAATGTCTTCTTTGATATAATGAGAGCAACTAAGAACAGAGCAGGGAGGAAGAGCAGGAAGAAAAGATTAACATTAAACAGATACATGAGGTGGGATGGAAAGGGAGAGAAAAGGGAAATTGCATGGTAATTGAGGGAGACCCTCATTGTTATACAAAATTACATATAAGAGGTTGGGAGGGGAATGGGAAAATAAACAAGGAGAGATATGAATTACAGTGGATGGGGTAGAGAGAGAAGATGGGAGGGGAGGGAGGGGGGATGGTAGAGGATAGGAAAGGTAGCAGAATACAACAGTTACTAATAGGGCATTATGTAAAAATGTGGATGTGTAACCGATGTGATTCCGCAATCTGTATTTGGGGTAAAATTGGGAGTTCATAACCAACTTGAATCTAATGTATGAAATATGATATGTCAATAGCTTTATAATGTTTTGAACAACCAATAAAAAAAAAGAAAATATTTAAAATTATTAACAATTTTGAAATAGTGACAAGAGAGCATTAGACCAAACATGAGGCCCTAAGTGACCGGACAGCTCACTTGCTCATGAAGCGATCCCTGTGTGCAGACACCTTGCTCCTACCCACACCCTGTGCTGGAGGTCAGGAACAAGAAGACCTTTGCTTCTAAATAAAGCACAGGCCCTCTGTTCTCAGTAACTCTGGCTTCTCTGGAGATTCTTTCTCTGCTCAACACCCAACAGCTCAACCTGGGATACAGGCAGGTGGTGCACCCAGGACACCCAGGCAGGTGGTGCTCCCTCATGCCCACGAGCAGAGTTGCCTTGTTTCTGTTTCTTATTTTTTCTCCCTCCACACAGACCAACCTGTGGGCTCCATCAAGAACTGTGGCAAGCTGGCTCTTTTTCATTTGTTGGGGGTAGAAGGGGATCCATTAGTCTCCATTATGAGACTTTTAGCATTTAGATGTTTGAATCTAGAGGGCTCTCAGCCCATATGTTTGGGCTTCTGAGTCTGAAATGCTGATCATGGTGCCATACAGCCTTTTATGGTAACCACGAACATGTGGCAGCTTCCATATTCACTATGATGATAAAGTAGTGATCACTGGTTTCTCACATTTCCCTGAAAAACAAAGCACATGTGGACCATCTAAACAGATGTATGTAAGGCAGAAGAAAGAAAAAATTGTTTATTTTGCTCACCAAAATTGTTTATTAGATCATCACTGAACTTTAACCAATGTTAAATCAATAATAGAAAGTAGTGCCCTACAGTAGCTAACATGAGTTCTTTCATTTATTCTTTGATAGAAGCCGATAAACCACAGAGTAACATAGATAATATATTTTAAGAATAATAAAAAATAAAGTACTAACATAGGCCATTGTGGTCAAATAGTCCTGCATCTGTAAATTTTTTTCAGTTATTTCGTTCTATTTATAAAAGCCTAGAAGAAATCTTCGGGTTTCATGATCTTTCAAAGCTACAACCTTAAAGCAGAATCTTCCAAAAGGAAGGAGAAATTTGAAGGGTGCCTCTAAATGCACATCTGCCACTGCAGAGGACACAGCAAAAGAACATCCGCTGCGCTGGTTTCATCACTTTCTACCTGTGTGACCACAGGTGGTTCATGTAGCTTCTCTGAGCCACAGTGGTACTGTCTGCCACACAGGACACTGGGTATGGGCACCGTGTCAGTGTCAAGGCATTGTCAAAAGTTAATAGCTGGGTTCCTCCTCCCACTTTTTAGATTCAGGAAGTAACATCAGCAATGTACATTTTTAGTTAACACACAATGTGTGTTAAACTATCGAAAGCTCTGCTCACAATTCCAATGTGTGTTAAACTGTCGAAATTTCAATGTGTGTTAAACTATCGAAAGCTCTCCCCACAATTTCATAAAATTGCGACTATTAATAATTTCTTTTTAACAAATGGAGAAATTGAAGCACAGAAAGGTTAAATAACTTGCCTAAGATCACACAGCTAGGAAAGAACCCAGATAGCCTGGATGTAGAATTTACTCTCTTTAAGCAACTAATAAATCATTTTGTTTGTTTGACAGGTGTCTTTATTTTTGATGACATTTTATTCTCCTATTCTTTAAAGCAATGAATATTACTAGTTAAAAATATAGAGAATACTTTGATATCATGGTGTGGATTATTCTTCTTTAGCAAGAAAAGAAAGCTATAACCCGTAAAGCCAAATATATTCAGATTACATAAAATTAAAACCTAGGTAATCATAAGCCAAGTTATAAGGCAAGGGAAAGATGCATGGTGAATAATAGAAAGTTAAAAATCTATAATATATGAGAAATGTTAACGAATTAAAAATAACAGAATAAAGAACTCAGGCTGGGGATATAGCTCAGTTTGTAGACTGCTTGCCTTGCATGCACAAGGCCCTGGATTCAATCCCCAGCACCAGTAGAAAAATTGGCAAATAATATAAAAAGGCAAGTAACAACAATAAATAAATGTCAAATGTACATAAAAATATGTTCAGACTCATTACCAACCAATAAAAGAATGAAGCAATAAGAAACCACTTTTTTCTAATAGATTTAAAAAGAGAAAAAAAGAATACTTGGAGTAGCAAATGTGTGGGCAAAATAATATTTTAACATGATATTATAGAAGTATAATTGGAATAGTATTTTTGTAAATAAACCTGGCTATACCTCTCAAAATTTAAAATGTACATAACTTGAACTTCTCAATCTATGTCTAGGAGTCTACACTGCAAGGTATTGTGAATGTGTCCAAAACCATAGGAACAGGAAGTTCACGGCAACATTTGAGGATTATAGTATTAAAAAAAAAAGCCTGAAAAGCAAAACAGGTAAATTATAACCCAACAAAAGGGCTGAAAAGACAAAGTATACATGCCACATCTTTGCATTTAATTAATGTAAGGAGTCAGACCTATGCATTGACAAGGAAATATCTCCAAGGACATTGTAAAAGAAAAAGGGCAAATTACAGAACAAAACACATAGATTTCCCCTTATGAAAGCTTAAACTATACACATAGTATGTGAATATATAATATTACAAATACAGATCATAAAAATGTACAGTAAAGGATCTAGAAGTATGCACAATAAATTATTGACAATGGTTGTTGTAAAATAGATTCTGCTTCTATGTGGGCCTCACAGGAGTCCAATGCTTGGACCTGAATTTTTCTGTATTTGTTATTTAAAGGAAGTCTATTTGCAAATAGTGTTGGCTATTAGCACAGTTGATTTTTTGTAAAATTTTATATTGTCTGAATTTTTGTTTTCGTATTAGGAATTGAACCCAGGGATATTCTACCACTAAGCTACATCCTCAATTCTTTCGATTTTTTTTTATTTTGACACAGGGTTTTCTAAGTTGTTGAGGATCTTGCTAAACTGCTGAGGCTGTCTTCAAACTTGCAATCCTCTTGCCTCAGCTTCCCAATTTGCTGGGATTGAGACATGCCTCATTGTGTCTGGTTTATTGTCTGAATTTTTAATGATGAACATGTATAATTATTATTTATATAATTACAAGATATTTAAAGAATAGAACATAAAAATTAAAACATAAAAAATATTTGAAAGGTAAGCTGAGTAATACCCCCCAAAGATAGGTCCTAATCCCTGGAACTATAAATGTGACCTAATTTGCAAAAAAGGTCTTTGTAGATGCAATTAAGAATTTAGAGATGAGGAGATTATCCTGGGTTATCTGAATGAGGCCTAAATGTAATCATATGTATCCTTTTTTAAAAAATTTTTAAAATTCATTTTAATTACTTATACATCTCAGCAGAATGCATTGATGCACTTTGATATATCATACATAGATGGGATATAATTTTTAATTTTTCTGAGTGTACATGTTGCACAATCATATTGGTCATGTAGTCACATATATACATTCAGTAATAATGTCTGTTTCATTCTGATATCTCTATCTGTAGCCTTTTAAGAGGAATGCAGAGGAAGCTTTGACACACACAAAGAAAAGGCCATATGACAGAGCAGGGAGAGATTTAAAAAATGTTAACCTTGAAATTGGAGTGGTGCAGCCACAAGCCGAAAACACTGAGAGCCATCAGGAGGTGGAAGAGACAAGGAATAGGATCGCTTTTAGGGCCTCCAAGAGTGTAACCCCACCAACATTGTGATCTTAGCCCAGTGATGCTAATTCCAGATTCTGGCCTCCAGAGCTCTGAGATAATAAATTTCAACTGTTTTAAACAACCCAATTGTAGTAAGTTGTAACAGCAACCACTGTACTAATAAATGTGTATATAACCACATATGTTAGAAAATTAATATATGTAAATTCTAGAAATTTATAAAATTGCATAAAAGTACCCAGAAAAATAAAATTAAGGTACTTGTAATTACACAGTTTAGAATAATTGTTCATTTTTATTGTATTTCTTTCTAGTCTTTTATTTTGAAAATGTGGGTATACCCATAACCACTTCCCCATATTTTTCAACTTCACTGAAGTATGATCAATGAACAATAAACTGCACATCTATTGAAAGTGGACAAGTTAATGAATTTTGACATAAGCATATATCCAGGCAACCACAATAAACGTACAAAACATTTCTGTCATTCCCTAAAGTTCCCTTTTGTAACCCATCTCCCTAGAGCTCCATTCTCTGCTTTCTGACACTATAGATTAGATGGCATTTTTCTAGAAGTCTACATATTTACTTTCTTAAAATATGTTTCATTTCATTTGCATGATTTTGAGATTTGTCCATATCCCAATAGCTCATTCCATGAAATTGCTAGGAAATCTGGTATATATGGATGTATCACAATTTGTTAACTCATTCACCTGTTGTTGGAAATTTCAATCACCAGTTTGGGGTTATTACTGATAAAGTCATCATATGTGATTGTGCACAAGTTTTTGTCAGACATATGCTTTCGTTGCTCTTCAGATAAATACCTAAGAGTGGAATGTTTGGATCATATGGTAGATGTGTGCTTAACATTTTAAGAAACTGCCAAACAGATTGCTAAAGCATTCCCCATTTTATACTCCCACAAACAGTTCCAATTCATAAACACTTGTCTGGTCAACCTTCTTAAAGTTATCCATTCCATTAAACATGAGTTGGTATCTAATTGTGGTTTTAATTTGAATTTCCATGGTGACTAAAGATGTAAAACGTTTTTTAATGTTGTTATTGGCTATTTGAATGTCTATTTTAAAATGTTGCCCATTTTATATTGAGGCATGTTTTCTTATTCAGTTGTAAGAATTCTTTATATTCTATATAAGATTATAATCAATGTTAATTTTTTTTCCAATGTTATTTATTTTATCCAACATCATTTGCTGCAAAGGCTTTCTTTTCTCCCATTATACTACCTTGGCCCCTTTCAAAAATCAATTTACTATATACTCCTTGGTCTATTTGTAAAGTCTTTATTTATTCTCTTCCAATGATCTATATGGCTATCTTTTTTGCCAATTTCAATCTGTCTTGATTAATAATTAGTTTTATACTAAGGCTTGAAGTCAGAAAAGTAAATGTTCCATGTATGTTGTTCCTTAATATTTTTTTTGGTTTTTCTAGGTTCTTTATATTCTTGAAATGTATTTCCTTATATTTCAGAATCAGTCTACAATTTACACACACACACACACAGAGAGAGAGAGAGAGAGAGAGAGAGAGAGAGAGAGTCACACACACAGTCTTGCTGAAATTTTGGTTGGGAATCTATTGCATTTGCAGATAAATTTGGGGAGAATTGACATCTTAGCAATATTGAATCTATGAACCACACAACTTTTTAAACAATTCTGTTTGTATTTACAACACAAGTTTTCTCCATTTAACTTATACAATGTGTATATGCAAGTTTGTCCATCCATCCATTCATTCATCTACTTATTTAACTTGTATAACCTGTGTATGCCAATTCATCCACTCATTCATCCATACCTCCATTCATTTAATTAAGCGTACAGTGCTGATCGGGCTTTCTTTGAGGCACGTGGGATACAGCAGTAAACAAAGCTAAATTCTTTGCATTCTTGGAGCTTATAACCACAACCTGATTCCTTCCCCTCAGCCTGCTGATGAAGGTCTTTAGCTCCCCATGCAATTTTGGGAGCCTCGGGGAGAGTCCTATGTGTGTTCAGGAGCAAATCCTAGTAGTCAGCACAGAGCAGCCTCAGGGCACCGCTGCTGTTTGGTCCAGTCTTCTGTCTGGTACTACTTCTTTTCCTACATGGTTCACTCCACAGTCTGTCACTATTAAGCCTATATAACTCTAAGAACTCCAGCTCAGGGACAGTAGTGAAGATCTTTTGCTCAGGAAGAGAGCAATGTAAGTTTTCCACCACGTAGATGTTTTCTTTTTACATGTAGATGTCATCTTTATCCATAAAAAACTAAGGCCCAATATGGGATGATCAAATCAGGCTAATTAGCTTATCACCTTCAATATTTATCATTTCTCTGTGGTGAGAACATTTAAAATCCTCTCTTTTACCCCTGTGGAAATACATAATATACTATTATTAACTATAGTCACCACACTGTTCCATTTGCTGCAAAGGCTTTCTTTTCTCCCATTATACTGCTTTGTATAATGGGAGAACTCCCTCTTCTTAACTATCTGATTAGTTAACTAAGTTTGAACCCTTTGACTATATTTTCTTCCTTCCCGTCTACTCCAACAAATAAAGATAATTATTATTTGTCAATTAAAAAATGTGAAAATAATAATATTGAAAACTAAGGCCCAGAGATGTTAAGTGACTTGGTTAAACACACAGTAAGTGGCAGAACTTGGATTCAAATCCAGATCCAATTAGTATATGTTCAGTTTTTCTTCTGATATACATTGTTGCCTCACAACCCCATAGGTACCAATGTTCACATACAAATGCATAACCTCAGAGTCTTATAGAAAGTGTGCATTTTTAACATTAAGCAGCATGTTTTTCTGCTTGCTGTGACTTTTTGTATGCACGTGTGTACACATTGTGGTTCAAAGGCTGGCAATTTGTATGTTACTTAAAGTGATCCTGTCCCCTCAAGAAAAAGTTTAGAATTACCACTCTAACAATAAAACTAAGCTTTTAGGCCACCAGGCCTGCAACAATCTCATTCACCAACAGATATCTACTTAGTGTGCACAGATAGGGAAAGCCTTGGCCAGAATTTATTACCATTAAGTAAAGGGTACAAAGTACTACCTGGTAAATTTGTGGGGGAGGGGTTGTTGGGGGGAGAGGGGAGATATCATGAGGTTCAGGGTACTGAAATTTGAAGAATGAATGTTTCCAAGATATTGTCTCAGGGCAAGAATGAAAATGCTTTGTCTTGCGGGCCTGGCTCAGTAACAGTGGGTACCCGGACAGCTGTGGCTAACAGATTACCATTAAATGAAACTTGCCTGTTATTGTACTATTAGGTCATCAGCATTCAGCTAGTACCATAGCATGAAGGGGGAAGGAAAGCTACATTGAAGAGAAGATAAAAAGAACACAGCAAGCAGAAAATAAAATGCCTTGAGTCTATTTTGCAGACTCAAACCCACTAATCGATCCTTCTGACTCTAAGTTGAGCTAACATAGGACATAATGCACACCCAGATCAGTAGTAACACTGACACATTTTGACATAATCTGGCCATGGAAAAGAAAGTTATTATGAAGAAGTCATTAAGTCCTTTGGCTAAAGGAACCACCCACCCACCAGTCCACATCTCAACTGTGAAATCTGAGTCAGATTCTGGCCTCCATCTGAATTCCATTCTGTGTGGATGCCAGACGTACATCCTCTCACTCCAGAATCAAACAGGCACACTTGATATTTAAAGCAGGTTTTCTATTTTTAGGTGGTTGCTGAACATCTGTCGGCCTTCCTCCTTAATGGCCTGCTCAGTGGAAGAGAAGGAGGAAAGCAGTATAAAATCATTTTGTTGTTCAATACCATGATTAGTTTTCTCAAGCTGACAGCCAGCCTTAACAAGATTCTCCTCTTCAGGAAAGGTTCTTTTGATGGATGGTGTCCCTGTGGCTCTAAACCGAATAGCAGAAGCAAGAAGGAGTGAATTCTATAGTTGGAGAGACTCTTTTTCCTGCTAACTCAGGTGTAATTGATAAAACCCCACACCTCACATAGCCCCAAAGTGCAAGTCCAAGAGAAAGGACGGACGTTGTTGTTTTTGCTTTTTCTTTCTTGTGTTTGTTTTAGCTGAATTATCCCTGGTTCTGCCCCCTTTGAACCTGAACCTAGTTACAAACAATACCCTGGGACAGCAGCCAAGTTAAATAAGTCACAGTACAATTTGGAAGGAAAAAAAAAAAAGCCCTCCATATCCTTAGAAAACAAAAGCAGAAACAAAATGTTATGCTGCCTACCAAAACAAAGGAATGAAGAAATCCAGAGATTCAGGTAGGCATCTGGTTGACAAATCGTTAAACTATCATTACCCAACAAACTATCTCAGGAAATATCCTGCTTTGTTTTTTTTCTCATTTTCTCTGAAAATGAATTCAGTTTTGTGAAACTCAGATTTCTCTATAAAAATATGTCAAGCTCTTGCCAGTGTAGAAAAGCATTTTTCCTTTGTCAACTGGCCCTTTGGCCCTTGAGTCACCTGGCGATGATCTGCAACAGCCTTGCTTTGCTGGACTGTTCAAGTTGAACTGAGTGGATGTGTCCTGAGAGGAAATAGAGAAAGGCTCACCAGAGATGTCAGCCTGGCAAGATTTCATTTAGGATTTTAACAATAAGAATACACATAGGCTGGAAGACAGAACTTTGAAAATCAGAGGGGGAAATCCTTCTGTATTTACATCCACAGCTGCATACTTACATAAAAATATATCCATGTGTTTATACATTTTGTATATATTCATTTATATCTATTATATTTTGTAGGATCTTCAGCGATATGGGTGAGACAGTCTGGGTATTACATCTGAAAGGCTCTCATTCCTGTATTAGAACTCTGCAGTTTGGAAAATATAAGTGTTCCTTAAATTTTTCCATTTGAAAATGAGCATGAATTTAAAGGCATAGCTTCAAAGAAACTAATCGTAAAAATGTTTTAAAATCTAAAATTTAAAAAAGAAAAATTATCCATACTCAAGTTTATTAATAATGACAGCACATTTAATTCAACATGGGGTAAAAATGGTTGAGGTATAAAAAAGAATTTGAGGTTAGGTTATCTCACTCACATTAAGGATGCCTGATGCTGTGGTTCTGGGGGAGAACTGACAATCCCATTCCATTCCTTCACAACCCATTATTTATTTCAGTGAGCATTTATAGAATCCCTACTATGCACCAAGGAGTGTGCTACCTGTTAGGAATTTAAAGTGTGACATATGCAGCTCTGATGTGTTATTTAGATCATCTGCCACTTGTTGAGCATGAAGCCTTTTCTCCAATACAGTGGAGCAAGCATTTCCCTCTCCAACCTTCAAAGCTTAGAATAAGGACACATTTCCTGGTCAGATGCCAAACAACAAAGGGAGCACACCTTACCTTCATAAAAATTATTTTAATTGAATAAGAAGTGATTTAGTCAGCTTTGTTGCTGCTGTTACCAAAAGACCTGACAAAAATAATTAGAGGAGGAAAAGTTTATCTGGGGCTCATAGTTTCAGAGGTCCCAGTCCATAGATGGCCAGCTCCTTTGCTCGGGGCCTGAGATGAGGCAGAACATCATGGTGAAAAGTTGTGCAGGAGGAAAGCAGCTCATGACATGGCAAAAAGGAAACAAAGAGACAAAATATAGACCCCAAAGACATGTCCCTAGTGACCTTCCTCCTCCAGCCACACCTCACCTGATTATGGTTACTACCCAGTTAATCCCTATCAGTGGATTAATGTACTGATTAGGTTAAGGCCCTCACAACTCAATCATCTCACCTTGCATTGTCTTGCATTGTCCAATACATGAGCTTTGGGGGATACCCCATATCCAAACCATACAATAAGCTTTGGGGGATACCCCAAATCCAAACCATAACAAGCGTTCTTGCCAATTCAAAATGGGATGATATTTGAATAAATTGTGCTGACTCTGCCATTCAGACTATCTCAATTTTGAGCTACTTGTACTATTTTTATATTTTGGCACACACCTTAATGACATGAAGCACTGCTTGCCATGTGCAGGTCTCTGAGGTGGACAAATAATTATATTGTCTTATTTAACTTCGCAACCACCCTATAAGAAAGTAGTATCACAACCACTTGGATTTTAAAAAAAAATCTACACAGGGGCCATGAGATGATAAGTCATATGCCAAGGTCATGTGACCAACAAGACGCAGAGCTGGAAATCCAACACTGGTCTAAGTGATCCTGAAACTCCAGTCTTTCTACAAAGGATGTGGCTGTCTGAGGTAAGGATGTACATTTTTGACAATTCATGGTATCACTTCCCCTTAGCTATTTTAATCTTTCCCTGTGATTTTCCATATCCCATCATGACAGTTATTCTCAGGCTAACCCAGAGTCCACACAAATAGAAACACTGGCCAGCTAAGTAAGGCAGCTATCAAGATCAATAGCTATCAGATTAATGGGGGAAGAACATTTACTAGGCTGGAAATGAAGATTCCTGATAAAAGTCATTCACATTTGTAGGAACTCGAATGTAATTAATAAATTTTTAATGACATATGACTTTTTCATTTCCTTTTCCTCTTGACCTGAACTCCCCCAAATAGTTTTTTTTAAATTAGCAATTTTACCAAGGTATACATGACATACAAAAAACTATGTAATATATACAATTGATGAATTTAGGTACTTGGTGAATTTGGACCCACAAAACTATCACCACAGTCAAGGGAACACACCATCACCTCTGAAAGTCTTCTCTGCCTCTTGTTTTCTGGTAAAAACTCTTAAGATGAGATCTATACTCTTAAAGCATTTTCAGAATTATTAAATGCTACACCCTGACAAAAACGAAATGGAACAAAATTCCACTGGTTAAAATACTTCTTTTCTGTCTGACAAAATTCTTCCAGGAAGGTAGAGAATTGGAAATGGATCTGGTAAATGGGATGGGAACACACTGTACTTATCCCAGGCAGCAGGCAGTTTTCAGTGACTGATGATGAATTGTTGAGCATCTCGTTGTAGTGCATGTTCAGTTAGTTATTATTGACTCAACTGGTTATCAATTTCATCTTTGAAATAGACCACTAACTGGGTTATAGTCAACTATTAAGAGAAATTTCTCATGAAGAGGAGAAGCAAAAAACTGATCACAATTGATTCACTTAATTATTTCCTCGATGGATGCAAATACCAAAGCAATTTGAAGCCACATTCAGCTTTCAGATGATGAGACAACTATTTTTCTTTCTTTTTTTTTTATACTAGGTGTTGAACCCAGAGGCACTTTACCACTGAGCCACATCCCAACCCCCAACCCCTTTTTTTAAAGACAAGTTCTAAGTTGCTTAGGGCCTCGCTTAAGTTGCTGAGGCTGGCTTTGAACTTGCAATCCTCTTGCCTTAACCTCCTGAGCCACTGGGATTACAGGCTTGTGCCACTGCACCTGGTGAAACACCTGTTTTTCTTATAATAAGAAGGAGTTTTAAATAGAAATGCCATCATTATTTGACTTTATTCAATCCACAGTGCTGGTGAGGGGCAGGGAGGTGTTGGTGAAGCTCTTCAGAGAGGAAAAGCAGTTTCTAGGACTGAAATGATCCCAACTGTGGTTGCCTACCTGCTTATCTAACCAGCGACCATGAACCTCGGAATGGTACAGTTTCTTACACACAAAGCAGAATTACAAAACAAAGAGACTAATGAAAAGAAAGCCATCAATATTCACTTGAAATAAAATAAATGTATAACTTAAAGGAGAATGAGATGCAGCCTGTTAGGGCTTGCTGTTTTACTTTACAAAGAGGAGACTTTAGAATATTTCTTGTTATGTCTCAACTTTCACATCCTGCATTGAAGGAGGTTTTTTTTTTTTTTTTTTTTTTCATTTTCTCTAAGGTGATATAATCAAAGGAGAAATATATGAGAAGCCTGATAATTTCAGAGTCTTCATTTTGAACCATTAAAGCTGAATTGCATAATTTCCTTTCTAAAGATTGGAGCTCTCCAAAAATGAACAGATGAAAGGTCTCAGCTTTCAAGGATACTTGTTCATCCACTTATACAAATAACATATAATAACATGCATTCTAAAACTAGTTATTTTTCCTTTAGTATCTCAAAACAGTATGAATTGATGCAGTCTAGATCAGCTATTAAGTCCCTACATTGCCTGCCCATCAATCGGCGGGTCAGCATTGGAGGTTTATAGAGCAGCATTACTGAGCCACTGAATTACCAAACAATGATCATCATATGAAATTAGATTCTCCATCAAAAACAAAATTTTTCTGTGGCTGAAATTATGATTCTGGGAGCAGGCCTCCAGCTCGAGCATCAACATTGATGCAAAATTGATGAAACTTCCAAGTGAAATTGCATTGTTTGATCTTCACAGCCCTGGAATAACATAGCCTAAAGCTACAGTTTCTGTAAACTTACTTTGCACAAACGACTTAGCCAGTACGGATGTATTGACATAGAGTGCCCATGAATGACATTAGGGCTACTTAGAAAAAAAGACAAAATAACAGCAAAAGAATGCAGCAATTGGTTCTGAAAATTACCTTTTTCCAGTGAACCTCTCTGAAAAATTACCTTTTTCTGCTGAATCTCACTCAAAAATTACCTTTTCCAACTGAAGCTCTCTCAAAGTGCCTTGATGTTAAGCAATATAGTTTTAAGTTGAAAATGTCACAAGGCCATGAAAAGAAATTGATAGAAAATTTCAGGGTTCCTTGTTGATATTTGAAGCAGCCTGTGGATTTTTGTTCTTTAACACAGATCTGCTCTGCTGTGCTACCACTTTGATTTCTGTATTGCCAAAAACAGCATGTTTCTAGGCTTAATGGCTTCACAGAGAAGAGTATGAAGGTGATTTAGTTATTGCCGCCGAGGTTCTGTTACCAGAAGGAAATTGGTAAACAGATGTTTTCAAAATCTCCTCCATTCAGTGTGAAACTTTTTAAAAGTGCAGTAAATAAAATTGTGAAGTTTCTTTATCCTTTAAAAGAAACTATAATTCTATTTACTATAGTATCTTTTTAGAAATTATGCACTTGAGGGTAGATCTCTCTCTCTCTCTCTCTCTCTCTCTTATAGTTTTCTGACAGAGGCATGAAAGGTATCACATGTCTTGGAAGAAGCATTGAACTGGACACCCAATGACCTGGGTTTTAGCTTTGTGTTGTGATTTAGATATTGGTGTCCCCCAAAAGCTCATGTGTGAGACAACACAAGGACGTTTACATGTGAAATGATTATGAGAGCCTAAACCTAATCAGTGCATGAATCCACTTGAATGGAATCACTGGGTGGTAACTGTAGGTAGGTGGGATGTGACTGGTGGGGTGAATAGCAGGGGGTGTGCCCTTGGGGTTTATATTTTGGCCATTTTGAGCAGAATCAATCTCTCTCTCTCTCTCTCTCTCTCTCTCTCTCTCTCTCTCTCTCTCTCTCTCTCTCTCTCTCTCCTTCCTGGTGCCATGCCCTGAGCTATATTCCTCTGTCAACCCTTCCTCCAAGATGTTCTGCCTCATCTGGGGCTAAGAGCAATGGAGTTGGCTGTCTCTATGGACTAAGATCTCTGAAACCATGATTCCCAAGCAAACTTTCCTCCTCTAAATTGTTCTTGGGTCTTTTGGTCACAGCAAATCAAAGTGGACTAAAACTCCTTAACTCTATCTCTAGTGGCAGTGTGGCCTTGGGCCCATCCTAGTGGAACAGGGAATGGACAGGATGATCTGAGAGGCTCCTTCCGGCTCTAGCACCCCATGGTTACCTTTTAGTCTAGATTTAAAGGCAGATTACCTCACAGTGATTATTGTTTACTACCATTGTTGTTAAAAGAGAAGTCGTTGAATATTTTTGCTTAAGTTTTTTAGTGTATGTGTGTGCGTATGTGTGTTCCTGTGCGTGCATGCGTGTGTGTGTGTGTGTGTGCGCGCGCTCTGAACAACAAAGAAATGCTCCGCATTCTGGGATGCTTCAGGTGTGATTCTTAGGAAGGCAGAGTGATCATCCAGGGGGATGGTACTTGGGAAACTGACCCCCACCTGCCAGACAGATGTGTTTTTTTGTCCTTCTTTTTTTCTCTTCTTTCTCCTCCTCCTTTACCAGTCTCCGCCTGCCTGCCTTTTGTCCTGCTTCCATTTTCCTTCTTTGCCTCCTGTCTTTCCCTCTCCTCCCTTTCCTTTCCATCTTGACTCACAACCCCTTTAAGTTCTCCTTAATACCTCCCAGAGGGGCTCACTGGAAGAACTGAGGTTCAAGATTTTATGAATTGCTATCGTAGATCAATCTTTACATTTTTCAAATTCATGAAAGAATTAGAATTAGAGGTACACCAAATGGCCATTTTGGCTAAGGGCCTAATCTTCAATATTGACTGAAATCAATATTCTGCCAAAGTTGAGTTTAAATAAATTTTGGAATATGAAAATACTAGACTCTTATATGTACACATTAATTAGAATTTTGTGATAAACTTTTTAGTAGTCAAAAACTGACACTCTAATATAGGCATAATAATCTCTTAATTTGCTAAGCTGCTAAATTGCCCATGTCCTCTTTGTCCCACATGTCTGTGACACTAAATAAATGCTACTTTCAATATTTAATTAATCGCCTTGTGCAAAGCAAAATATAAGTATTTAAAAATACTTTTCTTGGTGTATTTTCTAGAAGAAACTGTGCTACTAGGAGAAACTATGTTCATAACTTGGACAAATATTTTTAAGAAATCCTTCATTTCCATTATACAATACCATTGATAGTCAAATGTGTAGATTACAGAAAAAATTGTTGCCCAAATTTTTAGACTCCATTGATACAAAATTACAAGAAATTGTTTCATATTCAAAAATACTATTGTCCTGGCCCAGGAGACGGCTCCCGCCATCCTGGCTCTCCTGGCAGCCCCGCTCGCTCGGTGATCGGCCACCCCGCCCGCCCGGCTCTTAGCCACGAGGCCACTGCCTACAGGGTTCTACAAGCGGCCCCCGGCGGCCGGCGCGCCAAGAAGGGTCCCCGCCTGGCCGGGCAAACGGCCCCGCCCACCCGGCAAACGCCCCCCCCCACCCGCCCTCCCGGCTCCATTGGCGGCCCCGCCCCCGGCCAGCGCAGGCTCGGCTCTGCAGGCGGCCCCGGCGGCCCGCGCAGCGAGAAGGATCCCTGCCTGGCCTGGCAAACGGCCTGTGCCCTCCCGGCGCTGCTAACGCCCCGCCCACCCGGCAAACGGGGCCCCCGCCCTCCGGGCTCTGCTGGCACCCCGCCCGCGGCCACCACCCCAGGCTCTGCAGTCGGCCCCCAGCGGCCCTGCGCTTCCAGAAGGGTCCCCGCCCGGCAGACGGCCTGTGCCCTCCCAGCTCTGCTAACGGCCCCGCCCCCACTGCGAACGGCCCCGCCCACCCGGCAAATGGCTCCCCCCCTGAGACGGCGTGAAGGAAATCTAACCAAGCCTTTATGAAATAGCGAACTGGGAACTAAAACCAGAGATTGGGTCAGACCAGAGACAAGCCAGTTCCACCCCTCCCTTCGGACACTCCAACAAGGAGGCAGGGGCCCGCCATTGCAGAGAGGGGAAGTCACCAAAGTTCGGCCAAAGAGATTCCTTCCCAGCGGAATCTACTTTGGCAGGTGTGTGACTCCCACCCGCATCAGATACAAACAACCGGGAAACTTCAAAATCTCTCCGTGGGCGTGACTGTAAGGGCCAAGGGACTCCCGACCCCCAACTCCCAATACTGCCAGTGACGTGGGCGTGACTGTAGGGGCGGAGGGAAGCAGAGAAGACTCCCCACCCCCAACTCCCCCAACCGCCAACTGAGAGGGCGTGACAGTAGGGGCGGAGGGAAACAGAGGACACTCCAGACCCCCAACTCCTCCTACTGCTAGCGGAGTGGTCGTGATTGTAGGGGCTGAGGGAAGCAGATGGGATCCTCGACCCCCAACTCCCATTACCACCAGTGGCGACACCAATGGTCTTAGCCGCCAGACTCCGAAGGTGTGCCCACCAAAGGGGTCAGGAAAAATTAAACTATTGACTCCCAGAACACAGCTCCACAGCACTGGGGCTTAGATGAATGACAGAGAGAGTGCTCAGTCATTAGGGAAATAGAGCACCCAGAGGTGCTGAAAGTGTAACCAAATCCTTGGAGAACCTCCTCCGGTGCACAGGACCTGGCTGGCTGGCAGGAGGAAGGGGAGGAGGGGCCGTAGAAGTGAAACGGCTCTGGACCAACAGGATTGAGAGACTCCCAGGAGCCGCCTTACAGGGATTGCTGTTGACACATTGAGGGCAAATCTCAGCCTGGAAGGCACAGCTTTGCCTACGGGAAGAGAAGAAAATGGATCTCTAAGACCTAATTTTATTTCTTATTTTATTTTATCTTTTCTCTCCCTTTTTCCCTCTTTCTCTCCCCTTCCAAGTTTTATTGTTCTTTCCATTCTCCTCTATGCTATCTAACTCCCCCTCCTTCTTACTTTTCAAGAGCACCTTCCTTTCCCTTCCCCCCAACTTTCATCCCAAGCATTACGTCCTCCATTTCGTGTAACTGTCTAAATGCAAACAGGTGAATGTTTCGAGGCTGTCTATAGTGCTCCTAAATACCTAGCTACTACCAACACCCTGATCCAATTGACGGTTAGCATCCCCCTTCAGTAGAGCAATCTTCTAAAGTAGCCAAGACATACTAACCCGTATACCTTCATAGCACCCAACATAAAGTCCTAAGAACAAAAAACAAATCACTATATGCATACAAAATCCGGAAGCCCTTTATAAATTGAATGAATCAGCTCTAAAGTACAATAAAGCCCAACATCTATAGGCATAATCTCCCACCACAAAGGAGAAACAACAGATATAAACAAAGCCAAAACAAATGTATAGGAGAAGGCAGTTACAAAGCAGTCAAATAGAGCTGGAAAGTAACGTGAACAACATGAAAAAACCAGGGAAAAAAGGAGTACAGATAATGCAGGACAACTTAAATCTACAGGAGGACCTAGAAGCATCAGAAACATGGACAGGGAAAGAAATCAAGGCATACCTAACTCAGATGGAACGGAATTTTAGAGAAGACATGAGACAGCAAATCCAAGAATTGAAAGTATATTTTGAAAACCAACTAAACAAACAAATACAAACTGCAAAGAACGAGCTTTACCAGGAGATAGAGATCTTAAAAAAAAACCAAACAGTGATTTTAGAAATGCAAGAAACCATAAACCAGATTAAAAATGCTAACGAGAATATTACAAATAGACTAGATCAAGTAGAAGTCAGAACATCAGATAATGAAGACAAAGTTTATCAACTTGAAAAGAATATAGTCAATACTGAAAAGATGCTTAAATCTCACGAGCAATCTATCCAAGAGATTTGGGATTTCATCAAAAAACCAAATTTGAGAGTCATTGGGATAGAAGAAGGCACAGAGATTCAAGCCAAAGGAATGGACAACCTATTGAATGAAATAATCCTAGAAAACTTCCCAGAGATGAAAGATGGAATGGATTGCCAAATCCTGGAAGCCTACAGGACCCCAAACATCCAAAACTGTAATAGGCCAACTCCAAGACATATAATTATGAAGATAGCCAACATACAGAACAAGGAGAGAATATTAAAAGCTACGAGGGAAAGGAGGCAGATTACATTCAGGGGTAAACCAATTAGGTTAACGGCTGATTTTTCATCACAGACTTTGAAAGCGAGAAGATCCTGGAACAATGTATTTCAAACGCTGAAAAATAATGGATTCCAACCAAGAATACTGTATCCAGCAAAATTAAGCTTCAGATTTGACAATGAAATTAAAATCTTTCACGATAAACAAAAGCTAAAAGATTTCGCAGCCAGAAAACCAGCACTGCAAAGCATTTTGGGCAAAATTCTACAAGAAGAGGAATGGAAAAACAGTGCCCAAAACCAACAGCGGGAGGTATCTCAGTAAAGGCGGAGGAAAACAACCAAAAAGTAAAAACTAGCCAAACTAAAATAAATAAATAAATAAACATGACTGGAAGTACAAATCATATTTCAATTGTAACCTTAAATGTTAATGGACTAAACTCACCAATCAAGAGACACAGGCTGGTAACCTGGATCAAAAAAACAAATCCAACAATATGCTGCCTTCAGGAGACTCATATGATAGGAAAAGACATACACAGGCTGAAGGTGAAAGGTTGGGAAAAATCATACCACTCACATGGCCCTCGGAAGCAAGCAGGAGTGGCCATACTCATATCGAATAAACTCAACTTCAAACCTAAGTTAATCAAAAGGGATAAAGAAGGACACTATATCCTGTTAAAAGGAACTATTCACCAACAAGACATAACAATTATCAATTTATATGCACCAAATAATGGTGCAGCAACATTCATAAAACAAACTCTCCTCAAGTTCAAAAGTCAAATTGACCACAACACAATAATTATGGGTGACTTCAACACACCGCTCTCGCCATTAGACAGATCCTCCAGACAAAAGCTGAATAAAGAAACTATAGAACTCAATGACACAATCAATAACCTAGACTTAACCGACATATATAGAATATATCAACCATCATCAAGTGGATACACGTTCTTCTCAGCAGCACATGGATCGTACTCAAAGATAGATCATATATTATGCCATAGGGCAACTCTTAGTAAATATAAAGGAGTGGAGATAATACCATGCACCATATCTGATCATAATGGAATGAAACTGGAAATCAATGAAAAAAGAAGGAAGGAAAAATCCTGCATCACATGGAAAATAAACAATATGTTACTGAATGATCAATGGGTTACAGAAGACATAAAGGAGGAAATCAAAAAATTCTTAGAGATAAACGACAATTCAGACACAACATACCGGAATCTATGGGACACAATGAAAGCAGTTTTAAGAGGGAAATTCATTTCCTGGAGTTCATTCCTCAAAAAAAGAAAAAACCAACAAATAAACGAACTCACACTACATCTCAAAACCCTAGAAAAGGAAGAGCAAAACAACAGCAAATATAGCAGAAGACAAGAAATAATTAAAATCAGAGCGGAAATCAACGAAATTGAAACAAAAAAAACCATTGAAAAAATTGATAAAACTAAAAGTTGGTTCTTTGAAAAAATAAATAAGATCGACAGACCCTTAGCCATGCTAACGAAGAGAAGAAGAGAGAAAACTCAAATCACTAACATACGGGATGAAAAAGGCAATATCACAACAGACACTACAGAAATACAGAAGATAATTAGAAAGTATTTTGAAACCCTATATTCTAATAAAATAGAAGACAGTGAAGACATCGATAAATTTCTTAAGTCATATGAGCTGCCCAGATTGAGTCAGGAAGACACACACAATTTAAACAGACCAATAACAAAGGAAGAAATAGAAGAAGCCATCAAAAGACTACCAACCAAAAAAGCCCTGGACCAGATGGGTATACAGCGGAGTTTTACAAAACCTTCAAAGAAGAATTAATACCAATACTTTTCAAGCTATTTCAAGAAATAGAAAAAGAAGGAGCTCTTCCAAATTCATTCTATGAGGCCAACATCACCCTGATCCCGAAACCAGACAAAGACACTTCAAAGAAAGAAAACTACAGACCAATATCTCTAATGAACATAGATGCAAAAATTCTCAATAAAATCCTGGCGAATCGAATACAAAAGCATATCAAAAAAATTGTGCACCATGATCAAGTAGGATTCATCCCTGGGATGCAAGGTTGGTTCAATATACGGAAATCAATAAATATTATTCACCACATCAATAGACTTAAAGATAAGAACCATATGATCGTCTCGATAGATGCAGAAAAAGCATTCGACAAAGTACAGCATCCTTTTATGTTCAAAACACTAGAAAAACTGGGGATAACAGGAACTTACCTCAACATTGTAAAAGCTATATATGCTAAGCCTCAGGCTAGCATCATTCTAAATGGAGAAAAACTGAAGGCATTCCCGCTAAAATCTGGAACAAGACAGGGATGCCCTCTCTCACCACTTCTATTTAATTTAGTCCTTGAAATACTAGCCAGAGCAATTAGACAAACAAGAGAAATTAAAGGCATAAAAATAGGAAAAGAAGAACTTAAAATATCACTATTTGCGGACGATATGATCCTATACTTAGAAGACCCAAAAGGGTCTACAAAGAAACTACTAGAACTGATAAATGAATTCAGCCAAGTGGCAGGATATAAAATCAACACGCATAAATCAAAGGCATTCCTGTATATCAGTAACAAAACTTCTGAAATGGAAATGAGGAAAACCACCCCATTCACAATATCCTCAAAAAAAATAAAATACTTGGGAATCAACCTAACAAAAGAGGTGAAAGATTTATACAATGAAAACTACAGAACCCTAAAGAGAGAGATAGAAGAAGATCTTAGAAGATGGAAAAATGTACCCTGTTCATGGATAGGCAGAACCAACATCATCAAAATGGCGATATTACCCAAAGTTCTCTACAGGTTCAATGCAATGCCAATCAAAATCCCAACGGCATTTCTGGTAGAAATAGATAAAGCTATCATGAAATTCATATGGAAAAACAAAAGACCCAGAATAGCAAAAGCAATTCTAAGCAGGAAGTGTGAATCGGGAGGTATAGCGATACCAGATTTCAAACTGTACTACAGAGCAATAGTAACAAAAACAGCATGGTACTGGTACCAAAACAGGAAGGTGGATCAATGGTACAGAATAGAGGACACAGAGACCAATCCACAAAATTACAACTTTCTTATATTTGATAAAGGCGCTAAAAGCATGCAATGGAGAAAGGATAGCATCTTCAACAAATGGTGCTGGGAAAACTGGAAATCCATATGCAACAAAATGAAGCTGAACCCCTTTCTCTCGCCATGCACAAAAGTAAATTCAAAATGGATCAAGGACCTAGATATCAAATCAGAGACTCTGCACCTGATAGAAGAAAAAGTTGGCTTCAATCTACACATTGTGGGGTCGGGCTCCAAATTCCTTAATAGGACGCCCATAGCACAAAAGTTAATAACTAGAATCAACAAATGGGACTTACTCAAACTAAAAAGTTTTTTCTCAGCAAGAGAAACAATAAGAGAGGTAAATAGGGAACCTACATCCTGGGAACAAATCTTTACTCCTCACACTTCAGATAGAGCCCTAATATCCAGAATATACAAAGAACTCAAAAAATTAAACAACAAGATAACAAACAACCCTATCAACAAATGGGCGAAGGACCTGAACAGACACTTCTCAGAGGAGGACATACAATCTATCAATAAGTACATGAAAAAATGCTCACCATCTCTAGCAGTCAGAGAAATGCAAATCAAAACCACCCTAAGATACCATCTCACTCCAGTAAGATTGGCAGCCATTATGAAGTCAAGCAACAATAAGTGCTGGCGAGGATGTGGGGAAAAGGGTACACTTGTACATTGCTGGTGGAACTGCAAACTGGTGCGGCCAATATGGAAAGCAGTATGGAGATTCCTAGGAAAGCTGGGAATGGAACCACCATTTGACCCAGCTATCGCCCTTCTCGGTCTATTCCCTGAGGACCTTAAAAGAGCATACTATAGGGATACTGCCACATCAATGATCATGGCAGCACAATTCACAATAACTAGACTTTGGAATCAACCCAGATGCCCTTCAATAGATGAATGGATTAAAAAACTGTGGCATTTATACACAATGGAGTATTACGCAGCACTAAAAAATGACAAAATCATGGATTTTGCAGGGAAATGGATGGCATTAGAGCAGATTATGCTAAGTGAAGCTAGCCAATCCTTAAAAAACAAATGCCAAATGTCTTCCTTGATATAAAGAGAGCAACTAAGAGCAGAACAGGGAAGAAGAGCATGAGGAAAAGATTAACATTAAACAGAGACGAGTGGGGGGAGAGAAAGGGAGAGAGAAGGGAAACTATGGAAATGGAAGGAGACCCTCATTGTTACACAAAATTACATATAAGAGTTTGTGAGGGGAAAGGGGAAAAAAAAAAAACAAGGGAGAGAATTAAACAACAGCAGATGGGGTAGAGAGGGAAGATGAGAGGGAAGGGGAGGGGGGATAGTAGGGGATAGGAAAGGTAGCAGAATACAACAGTCACTAATATGGTATTATGTAAAAATGTGGATGTGTAACCGATGTGATTCTGCAACTTGTATTTGGGGTAAAAAATGGGAGTTCATAACCCACTTGAATCAAATGTATGGAAGATGATATGTCATGAGCTGTGTAATGTTTTGAACAACCAATAAAAAAAAAATTAAAAAAAAAAAAAAATACTATTGTTTTGAGTTGTGAAGTTTGATTAATGAGCATAATCAAATAGTTTTAGTGACCTCTATATTGATTTCAGTCTTTATTTTCTCTAGCATTTTCTTCTTTTTGCATTTTGTGTTCTTAATTATTATCATTGATATTGTCATACATGATTTTAGTTTTCCTCCTCATAAATTTTTGAGATTGAAAAGACGATATATTGTTCTTAATTCATTCTTTCAAGATATGATTAATTCTAAAGTATGACTTTTTCTTTAAAAACACATAGATGAAATGAATCAAATATCTAAAATTTAAATACTGCTCCTGGTATGTATTTAAATTTTTTAAAAACATGCCTTCTCACACTGCAGTGGAAATATAACCTCTATGGAGGGAATTGGGAATATCTAACAATGCTGCAATTACATTTTCCCTGTGTTCCATCAATCCTGCATCTAAGAATTTACCTGTATGATACACCGTCTCACAATAGGAAAATACAAAACCACAAGATTATCTTTTAGCATTATTCTTAATTGCAAAATATTGGAAATTTCTTAAATATCTAAATATAAGGGATTCGTTGAATAAACTTTGCTACATACACACACTGGAGAACTATACAGCTATAAAAAGAATAGGATCTTTATGAACTGTTACAGAGTGATTTTTCTGGAGATATTTTTAAATGAAAAAAAAACTTTTCTGTTTGTGTAAGGAGGAAAAATGCAGTCTCTGCTTATCTTCACATATAAACACACACACACACACACACAAACACACACAGAGAAAAGTATAAGGAAGGATAAACTAGAAAACAATTAAATCAGTTACCTACAAGGGGAGAGGATGAGGATGAAATGGGGCAAACGGACACAAGAGGGAGAGACCCTCCCCTGAAAACACTTTTTGAATAGTTTGACTGGAAACAAGCTGATATTCCACATATTCAACTAAGTGATAGGAGATGAGTAAGAACGTGAGGAAAGGGGATCCTAAAGCTGAAAGCTGAAGCAAAATAATTATATATCAGAGGAATGCCAGGAAGGAAGGAAAGGAAAGGAGAGGAGGGAGGGAATAAGTCAGTCAATCAGTTATTCAGTCCTAAAATAGCCAAATAATTTATGGACAGAGTTTGACTACGTATCCGCTGTCATGGGACAGAGGTAGACAGGTGTGGGGTGGTGGTTTAGAATTGTAAGAAAATCATCAACTTTTAAAAATAGGTCTGTTTATCATACGGCATAGGTGAAGCAATTCTGAAACTACTTTAGATGTATTATAGGATTAAGTAGATGAATAAAGGTGTAGTTGAAAACCAGAGTCCCATTGTGGAAGAAGGGATATACAAATATGAAATGGGGGAAAGCAAGAAAGGGATAATTAGAACTGGTGGTGTCATGATTTTTAAAATATATATGTATACATATACAATGCATATTCATATGTTCATAGGTGTATTTGTTTACATATCAGAATATTGTTTTTAGGTCCTGCCCATTGAGTCAATAGCTAAGAACCAAACACATCCCTGTAGCTACAAGCCACACCTACCACTCAGACCTTAGAAACAGGGCTCCTCAAACAAATGGTCAATTCCAGGACTGAGAAGGGTAGAGGCAGAGGAGTTTAGAATATCTTGTTATAACACAGAGTTAAGAAACAAAAGAAGAAGAAGAAGAGGAGGAGGAGGAGGAGGAGGAGGAGGAGGAGGAGGAAAGAGAGAGAGAGAGAGAAGAGGGAGGAAGAAATTGGAGGAATGGAGAGCTCTTGTTCATAGTATAAAACCAAATGCTGACTAGGAGATATGGGAAGAGTCAAGAAAAAGCCAGCATTTTGTGACTATTCAAGTAAAGATCATATTAGGAAATAGTCATCAACTGGAACTAAACCTAGGGAGAAATTCTGATGAGGAGAAAGATATTTTCATACCCTTAAAAAAACCATTCAAAAAATGATCTGAATAAACATTTCTCAAAAGAAGTATAAATGGCCAAGAGTTAATGATAAAGTCTGCTAGAATATGGGGAAATAGGAACTCAAATACTTTTGGTGGGAATGTAAATTGGTACAGCCACTGTGTAAATCAGAATGGAGGCTCCTCCAAAAACTAAAAATAGAACTACCATATAATCCAGCATAGTTGTTTAGGCTAAGTTGCCTTAATAAGTTGCTGAGGCTGGCTTTAAACTTTTAATCTTCTGCCCCAGGTTTCCAGTTCCTAGGATTACAGGTGTGTGTCGCCACTATTTACAGCTCTAACATAGCTGTTCCAGGCATTCTGTCCAGGTTTTATGGTTGTATTCATGAGCAGGAACACAGTGAAGTATGCTTATTTCATCTTAATCACACCAGAAGTGCTACATACATACATACATATATATATATATATACACATACATACATACATATATATATACATACATATATATACATATATATATATGTGTGTGTGTGTATATATATATATATATATATTTATATTGGTTTTTAATTTAATTTGGTTGTGGTCAGATGGTGTACTTTGTAATATTTCAATGTTTAAAATTCATTGATCATTTTTTTGTGTGGCCCAGCACATGATCTGCTTTGATAAACATTACTTGTGCCTTTGAAAAGAAAATATAAAATTGTTAGGTGTCATGTTCTATAAATGTCAATTAAGGGGGCTGGAGATGTGACTCAAGCGGTAGTGCGCTCGCCTGGCATGCGTGGGGCCCGGGTTCAATCCTCAGTTCGATCCAAAGATGTTGTGTCTGCCGAAAACTAAAAAATAGATATTAAAATTCTCTCTCTCTCTCTTTCTCTCTTTTTAAAAAAAAGTCAATTAGGTCAAGTTGATTGGCAGTGTCATTCATATTTTTATATATCTTTATGATTATTTTTGTTTACTCATCCCCTCTGTCCCTTGAAGAAGAATTATAAATTTTCAACCGGGATATAGAAGATTCATCTATTACTCCCTTTAACTCTTATTTTTTTGCTTTATGAAATTAAAGCTCTGTTACCAAGTAAATACATATTGGAATGTATTGATGTATTAAATCTTTTATTAGCATAAAATATTCTTCTTTATTTTTAGTGCCACTCCTACCTTAAAATACATTTTTTTTTCTGCTGGGGTGTAGCTCCGTAGTAGAGTGTTTGCCCAGCCAATGCAACATCCTGGGTTCAATCCCCAGCACTGCAAAAAATAAATAAGTAAAAATAAATATATTCTCTAATATTTTTATTATTTGGGTAATATATTTTCTATCCCTTTACTTTCTACCTCTTTGTTTCATTTTAATTAAAGTGCATCTCTTGTAAGCAGCGTGTATTTTTGTCTTGGTTTCTCATCTAGTGTTACAATGTTATTCTTTTATTTGGAATATTTAATCCATTATATTTAAAATAGTTGTTGACAGGATTAGATTTATTTCCAACATTATACCATGTTTTCTATTTGTCTCACCTCTTTGGATCTTTGATTGTCTGTTTCTATTTTCTTTTGGTTAATCAAAAAGATTTTGGAATTTCAACTTATGATACTACTTTGAATTTTTATTGTTATTATTTTTGGTTCTGGGAATCAAACCCAGGGCCTTGCAAGTGCTAGTCACTGAACTGTCTCCTTAGCCCTGACACTACTCTGAAATTTTAGAGTAAAAATTGATGGATATAAGACATGGTCCCTTTCATAATTTGCCATTAGCTGGCTTTCTAGCTTCATGTTCTGTGAGCCATTTTCAGCCTCCATCTACGCCACTCTATTTTTTCACTTCAAACTTTGCATCATGCCATTTTCTTGCCATGCCTTCTAGGTTCCGTAATACACTCATAAACACAAATGAAATTATTAAAAGCAAAAGTTCGGCCTCTGCAGTTGGCGAGGCACATTTGATAATGTGACACAGGAAGCAAACCTGGAGCAAGGATCTTAAACCTTTCCCCCTGACCTACCTCACCTTTTTTATTCCCAAATGTTAATGGGAACATAGTCTTGGGCTGCTGCAGTACAATTTTTTTTGCAGTGTACACATAACGAAAAGGAATACCACCAGTACTGCATGGATTCATGCAATAATAAATAAAAATAGAAATAGCTAGTTAAGGCTTTTGAAATTAAGATGATTAAGGTTTTCTTACGTTCCTGTATAAATTCTGATCATAAAGACAACCCAACCAACCAAATTTCTCTGTGGTTAGGATATTAACTATAATATAAGGAAATAGCCAATCTGAGGTGAATACAGGTGGATCTGTGGAGCCACAGAATACAATGATGATTACCCAGGATGGGGTAAAGAAAAAAAAAAACCCAGACATGATCAAGAGAGAGACATTTTCATAGTTGCTTCTGAATATAGTTAATTCCCTAGTGAAAAGGTTAAGAGAAGAAGCAAAATGTGGTTGTAACATTCCTTAATTAAAAATTGGTATCTGTATCTCTATTTATAGTCAGATATATTTACTTAACCATATATTAAATTGTATATCATTTTTTACATACTATGTACTGTGCTCTTCTCAGCTAATATTTTAATCATCTAAAGTCTCAAGTTAAAAGAAAGAAATATTTGATTCAATTTGTCTCAATTATCAATGCATTCAAAACGCCCTTTGCTCAGTCTGGGCAGATCAGTTACATACATCCATCAGAGAATAATAAAGAAACGAGACCTGCTTCAACTTAGGTGTGCACACATGGTATTTGGTGGTGCTCTCCCTGCTAGCCAGCCCTTGCTCCACAATGGCTGAATGGCCTCCATTCATTTTTAAGGCCCAGCTTTATATTATTAGCTGCCAGGCCTTTCACAGACAGCAGTTAAGTGACTTACTCTTTCTTCTGCTCCACAGCACTGTGCTCTTACGTCTGTCAAAGCTCTCAGACTTACATTGGGTTTATCCATTTCTGGGTCTGTTTCATCCTAATTCATGAATACCTTTGTATAGTTCAGGGAAAGAGAAGAAAAAGAAGAAACCAAAGGTAAATAAAGGAGAGAGAAAAAGAATACTATATTTCAGTCAATTGAAAATGAACTTTGTTCTTTTTTAAAATATTTATTTTTTAGTTGTAGTTGGACACAATACCTTTATTTTATTCATTCACTCTTTTTTAATGTGGTGTTGAGGATCAAACCCAGGGTCTCCCACAGCGGGGGGGGGGGGGGGGGGGAGCGGGGGGGGGGGGGGGGGAGAGGCGGGCGAGCACTCTACCACTAAGCCACAACCCCAGCCGGTTGTTCTTATTTTAACATCTCTGAAATAAGGCTGCCATGTCTCTTGAATCTCACTCAGAGTAGCAGTCACCATGTGGTTGTCATCTCCTACACGCACATGAACTTGCTCTTTTCAAAGAGTGTACTTGAGCTAAATGATTGGAAATCCATTTGAAGCTCATGCTACAAAGTAACGTAAAGCCTGGTTGTTGTCTAAAAACCTCTGTTGTCATTATTGGTAAGTTTGAGAAAGGTTCAGCATAAAACTTGTACAATTTGTGTCAGCAGCTTGGAAAAAAAATCCCAAAGATAACAACTGAGCGTTCTTTTTAAGAGTTGCTGTATCATCAATGCTACCTAGAGAATATTACACAGATAAACACCAATGCTGATTTTTTAAAAGTTAAAAAAAGGACTTGATGACTCCAACTCCAACATAGATATGTGAAGTTATATTTTATCCAATTTATTTCATTTATGATTTCCAGTTTAAATATTCATAAGTAAATGTAATTTTAAAAAATTTGCTAAATGTCAAAATAAGGGTTTTAAAAGTTCTTTCAAAAATATAATTAATATAATCAGAATGTTTATTTATAGAATAACTTCTATATATGAAGATGTTTGTTTAGTTGACCTTTTTCTTAACATTATACAGTCAAAGGCAAGATAGATTAAATGAAATGTGCAAATAGTATTAGCTTATGAGTATTAGGTAACAATTAAAACTAAGAGGAATTTTGCAACGTTATTTTTAATGTCAGGCTCCTGTCAGCTTCAGAACCAATTCAGGCAGGTTTTATTAAATAGAGAAAATCTTCCTGTATAAAATAATTTTTATTATTTTCAATACTGAATTTTATTGAACCAAGTTGGGAGTCACAGGACATTTTTTTTTAAGAGTAGATAAATTCCCTAACTAGTTCCAGTGAATGAAAAATCATCTTAGATTAGCTAACATTGTTGGATTCTCCAAGAGGGCAACGTGACAGCTAAAGAATATTATTATTTCAGCTATTATATACTCCGAACTGTTATTTAATGTGAAAAGCCATATCATTATCATGGCACCTACTTTGATGAATTCCTCCCATTTTAATTTAGTGAGAAAAACACATGACAAACATTTTCCCACAGTAAACATTCATGTTAGTAGAATAGACACATGCAATGGTTTAATCATTGATAAACATAATAACTCTGAGTGATAGTAGAAAGAAATGTTATTAAGATCATGGCTAAACAGTCTTTCAAACAGTAACAAAATGTGGACACTGGTTATATTCAAAATGAGTATTTGGCATTACATTAAGACAAGCCATATGGGCATAGGTGCTCAGACAAGATCATTTTTAGAGTAATTAATTATATCTTCTTAAGTTGCTTTTCTCTGCAAACTTAACTTGTCATGAGTCTCCAACACATGCTTAGGCATCAATAAAACCCTAAATGTAGACTTCTGCTTCTTTCTGTGGTGGAGAAAAAAAAGTCCTAACTTAACCTCACAATATAAACAATTAGAAAACGGTATAAAATGGTTATCAGACATTAGATAGCAGGTGATTCAACTCTGCTCCTCAAGCAAGGCAAGCCACATAAACTGGCTGATGGCTCAGTTAGTTTTCAGATGATGAAAACTAGAGCCCAATGGCTTTACTGAGTTGAGGAAATTGAGATTTGAAATCAGTGAGGATGTTTCAGAGTAGATTTGGAAGCAGGAAGCTACACATAGAATAGCTCCAGAAATCAGCATAAGGATCCCCTTGGATCTTGGTAATTACCAGGTCACGCATGTGTGGAGTGAAACTTCATGATCAGCCAAGGCACTAGCAAAGTTTCGAGCTGAAAAAACTCCCCAAACCCACACAAGATAGGCAAAAGTTCAAACTTTGAATTAGAGTCCTTGGTGCTCACCTGTGATATTTGCAAGAGCTCCATTGGGGTCTTATCTTGGTAGTAAGGATGAATTATCCACGGCATGAAAAATATTCACAGCAAAGTTTAAAAGCAGACCTATAAGAAATGGAACAGATTTGCAGGTGACTTAATAGATCTTCAGGTAACCTCACCTACTAAAATGGAGTCAAACACTCTGTCCTATTATCAAAGTAAGACAATAATCAAATCAGATTCTCAATAATATAGCATTCATATGTCCAGTATTTAATCAGAAATTAATAAGACATTCCCCAAATCAGGCAAATGTGACTTTAATGGTTAATTTGAATTGTCAACTTGACTGAATTTAAGAGATGATCAAGATTAAGAGGCTTATGGCTGTGTTAATGAGGGCATGTCTAGGAATGATTGGCATGTGGGATAGCCAACTGACATGGAGATTCTCCCTAAACATAGGCAGCACTGTTCAATAGGATGATGGCTTGGATGGAATAAAAGTTGGAAGAATAAGGAAGCAGCAGCAGAAGCAAGTTCCGTTCTTCTTGAACAGGTTCTTGATTGTTGCTACGATCTTCTAAGGATTGGACTGTGGCTTCTTTACTCTTCCAAAGCAGTGATTCTCCAGAGGCCTTTGGTCTTGGACTAGGGTAGCACTATTGATCCCTCTTTGTCTTGTACTGGTTCCTCCTGCTTTCCAGCCTGCAGAAGGCCATTGTGGACTATCCAGCTCTGGTTGAATAAGCCAACTTAATAAATTCCCTTTTTATAATTATACTTCCTGTTGATTCTGTTCCTCTAGAGAACCCTGACTAATGCAGTCACCAAAACTCAGAAGAAAAAAATCAATAAATGAAAACTGAAACCAAAAAGGACAAGTTCGTGGGATGCATACTGTGCTTAAATATTTAAGTGAAAATATATATGCAATGAGGATAGAAAAATTGGGTTTAGAAAGAACCAAAAGAGCCAGGTGCGGTGGCATACTCCTGTAATCCCAGTGGTGTGGGAGGCTGAGGCAGGAGGATTGAGTTCAAAGCCAGCCTCAGCAAAAGCGAGGCACTAAGCAACTCAATAAGACCCTGTCTCTAAACAAAATACAAAATAGGGCTGGGGATGTGGCTCAGTGGTCAAGTGCCCCTGAATTCAATCTCCAGTACCCCTCTCCCCCAAAAAAAAGAAAAAGAAAAGAAAGAAAGAAAAAAGAACCAAAAGAGACTTTTGGAGATGCAGAATATACATACTTGAAGTAAAAATTTATAGTATAGATACACAAAATAAATGATTGTTTCACTGGAAGATACAGAAATAGAAATTATCCAAAATTGAAGGTAGAAAGAAAGAAGAAAGAAACTGAGAATAAAACAAATAGAACCTTGGGGATCCATAAGACAATATAAAGTGGTTTGACATACATGAAATTAAAGTCTTACCATAAAAAAGTAGGAAGAGAAAAATATTTGAAAAATAACCAAAATTTTTCCAGTTATGATGAAAACTATATTGCCAAAGATCCTAATTATCCTGATCTTTCCAGATCAATAAACCAAGAAAAACAAAAAAGTATTCATATTGGAAAACAGGTAGAACATTTTATCCATAGATATTCTAAAAGGTATATAAAAATATCCTAGATAATCCAAAAATAAATAAATGAATGAATAAGCTACTAAACCTTAGAAGTGGATTAGCAAAGTCTCATGATAAGGATTCAATCTACAAAAACCCCAAAATATTTTTATTTAGTAAAATAATTATTTTTATATTTGAGTATTCATTGGAATATAAAATTATTAAAATATCACTTATACTGGCATCAAAAGTATAAAATACATAGGGAGAAATTTAATAAAATATATGTAATACCTGAACACTGAAAACTATCACCCATTGATGACAGTTATTAAGAAATAACCAATTTAAATGGAAAGATGGACTGTATTTGTGGATTGAAAGATTCAGTATTTTTTTTTTAAATTTTTTATTGTGGGTTGTTCAAAACATTACAAATTTCTTGACATATCATATTCCACACTTTGATTCAAGTGGGTTATGAACTCCCACCTTTACCCCATACCCAGATTGCAGAATCACATCAGTTACACATCCATTGATTTACAAATTGCCATACTAGTGTCTGTTGTGCTCTGCTGCCTTTCCCGTCCTCCACCCTCCCCCCTCCCCACCTCTCCCCTCCCCTCCCCTCCTCTCTCTCTACCTCCTCCACTGTATAACCCTGAGGGTCTCCTTCCATTACCCTGCAATTTCCCTTCTCTCTCCCTTTCCCTCCCACCTTTCATCCCTGTTAAATGTTAATCTTCTTCTCCTGCTCTTCGTCCCTACTCTGTTCTTAGTTACTCTCCTTATATCAAAGAAGACATTTGGCATTTGTTTTTTAGGGATTGGCTAGCTTCACTTAGCATAATCTGCTCTAATGCCATCCATTTCCCTGTAAATTCTATGATTTTGTCATTTTTTAATGCAGAGTAATACTCCATTGTGTATAAATGCCACATTTTTTTTATCCATTCGTCTATTGAAGGGCATCTAGGTTGGTTCCACAGTCTTGCTATTGTGAACTGTGCTGCTATGAACATCGATGTTCTCCCCAAACTTATCTATAAATCTAATGCAATCTCAGTCATAATAGAAGCAATCTTTAAAAAGGAGAAAAACAAGATTTTGCTGAAAAGTTATATGGAAATGCAAAGAATACCAAAATTTTTTGAAAAGTGATAATAAAGGCAAATAAATTACCTGAGCTCAGAAACCATGAGAAGGCTACAAGAGCTGAGCCAGTGTGGTAAGTGGCAAAAGGACAGCCAAAGATGTCCAGGGAGCAGAAAAGAATGTTCAGGATTAAAACTTCATGTTAGTGGTATTTTGATTTGCCAACAAAGACAAAAAGGTTATTGATGGATAGTCTTTTCAATAATTTGCAATAAAAGCTGAAAATCTATATGAAAAACACATGCTTTTACCTTTTCTTTACACAATATACAAATATTGACATGAAATGGATCATAGGCCTCGATGTAAAAACTGAAACTATGAAAAATTTCTGGAAAAACCATTGGAGAGATTTTCATTGCCTTGCAGTAGAAAAGATGCATTGTCACAAACACACATGAGTGAAACATTAAAAAAAAAAAAGGTAAGTTCAACTTCATCAGGATTTAAAACTTCTACTCTTCAAATAAAGAAAATTAAAATATAAGCACAGACTTAGAGAAAACACTTACAATGCATGTATTGTACAAAGGATTTATATCTATAATATTGTATAACAATATTGTACAATAAAAAGATGACTAAAATATGAAAATGGATAAAAATTTAATCAGAAACTTTGTAAAATAAGATCTATAAATGTTCAAATGATATACAAAGAAAACTCAACATCAGTTGTTATCAGTGAAGTGAAAATTAGAAATCAGATATCACTTCACAGCTATTAAAACAGCTTAAGTGAGAAAGGCTGATAATATTAAGTGCTGACAAGGGTATAGAACAACATAAACTCTCATATATTGCTATTTGGGATATAAAATATTATAACCACTTGGGAGAAAGTTTTGGCAATTTCTAATAAAGATTAACATGCACTTATCATATAATCCAATAATACCACTCAAGATATTTACTGAGAGGAATGAAAACATATATCCACACAAATACTTACAGAAAAATATTTTACAGCACCTTTATTTTTAATAGCCTTCACTTGAAGAATTCCCAGTGTCCATCAACAGGTCAATAGATAAGCACATTATAGACTTACATAATATGGATTGTTCCTCTACAGCATCAAGATCTACAGTTTAAAGAAATGAACTGTGGAAGCTGTTCACAAAAGAACAAATCTCAGAAACATGCTGACTGAAAGAAGAGTCAAAGGAGTCTGTACCATATGATCACATTCATATGAAACTATAGAAAAGATACCTTTAATTTTAAGTGACATAAAGTAGATCAGTGGTCTAGGACTGACTGCATGTGCTTGGGAGAGAATACCCGGGAGATTTTTGTGGTTATGAAAATGAACATCTTGATTGTGGTGGTAGTTTCATGGGCATGCAAATTTTTCAAATTCCTTTTTATTCAGCTAGGTAATGTGTTTTGTGTTACTACACTTGGACGCTAACTGAGAGATTCTTAAATGCAGAGCAACAGGCTGTCTGGCAATACAGTAGGGAAGAGCTTTCCAGGAAAAAGAATAGCATTTACCAAATCACAAAGTATGAAGAAATGTGACGCATGTGAGAAGCACTGATAATTAACGTTACAGATTCCTAGAATCGGAAATCATAAAAAACCGTCATTATCATGTAGTGACTATTTTCTTTAAAGTGTGTTTGGAATGATTTTAAATTTTCTAATACTATTGGGAAGAGGAAAACCTTTCAAAAGTTCCCCCTACTTGAACATGAGGGGAAAAAATAAAAATAATTATTATTTTTATTATTTTATTTTTATTAAACGTAGGTTGAAAAATGCAAACTGTTGACAATTGGTGCCCATTACCACCAGGTGCCACATCAGTATTTGGATACAGAAAATACTTAGAGAATAATTCCACAACAGCAAGGTTCATGTCAAATTATTGCCCTAGACATCACTGGTGCATTCAACCACCCCCACAGGAATATTTACAACCTAGAGAACTAGAGAAACTTTTAATGGGAAATCAGAGAATGCATTTTTTAAAAATAACCCACACCTCACAGGTGCTGTAGCTTCCAGGGAATCTGACTGCATAAAATTTGGGATGTAACATGTTATCTCTGGAATCAGAAACAAATGCAAATTCCACAGGAGGAACTACAACTAGTAAATACCAGGAGCAATGTTCAACCTTGATGATAATGAAAAAAGTGCAAGTGAAAACACCAAGGAACCACATTTGTTTGTTTTCTTAAACTGATAGCAAAAAAGAAAATGATAATCCCAAATATTAGTAAGGGTACAATTAGAAGTATGTGCTAACTTTAATAGTTGGGCTAAAAATTCAGATAGCATTTTTAGAAAGGAATTTGACTATGGGAAACAAGAGCTAGACCTTTTTTTAACAAAGAAGTTAATTACTGGAAGTTTATCCTAAAGAGATGTTTGGATGGAGAGAAAGCTTTTTGATTTAAGGGTTTTCGATATTGTCTATAATGGTGAAATAATACAATAATATGTTTAGTATTATATATAATGGCAAAAAGACTAGTGGCTACCTGAAAGCCAACAATATGGAAATGATTTAATTGCAGTATGAAATGTAGTGTGAACACACAACAGGATAGAACTGCATTTATGCTAAATACAAAAAGCAGAATACAAAATTAAACTGTGATTGTAATTTTGTTTAAAAACTTGTATTTATAAACAAAGATTGAAAAGAATAATAAGTTAGGTAAAGGACTTATGAATAATGTTTTCTGTTTTCTAAGCTTTTTGTATATTTTATTATTTTCACAATAAAGTAAATAAATAAGTGGAAATACTGGATTTTGTAAGTCACACAATATTTAAAAATAGGACTAAACAAAGAATCAAAAGCTAAAAGCTGCAGGAAAATCTTTCCATCGCATTATGAGAAAGCTAGTTGTAATTTGACCATCAGAAGAGCATCAAAATTAATTAACCTAGTTTACATTTATTTTTTAAAGTTTTTATTTAATAAGTATTTAATATGTACCACATCACGTTTTAATATACATAGTGATGACTACAGCCAAACACATTAACATATCCATCATCTCACATAATTGCCACTTTTATGGTAGTATTATCTAAAATCTACTCTCAGCAAATTTCCACGTAAAATACAATTTTATTAGCTGGACTTATGCTGTACATTAGAACTCTAGACTTACTCTTTTTACATAACTGTAGCTTTGTGTCCTTTGGCCTCTATTGCCCCACTTCCCTACACACTCCTTGACACCATATTATTCCGTCTCTATGTGTTCAGGGGTTTTGTTGATTGGTCGTATCTTATTTTCTATTCCATATGAAAGTGAAATCATATTATATTTCTTATTTCTGTGACTGAACTATTTTTCTTAGCATAATGTTCTCTAGATTCATCCACATTGTCACAAATGGCAGCATTTTTAAGGCTGATTAATATTCTATTATTTGTCACACTTTTTTATCCATTCACCCATTGACAATTAAGTTGTTTCTTTCTGTATCTTGGCTTTTATAAATAATGCTGTACTGAACATGGGGGCATGGGTTTCTCCATGAGGTGGTGATTTTATTTCCTTTATATACCTAGAAGAGAGGTTGCTGGGTCATATTGTAGTTTGTTTTCAATTTCTTTAGCAACCTCCATATTGTTTTCCAAACTAGCTGTGCCAGTCTGCATTCTCACGGATATTGTGCAGAGGTTTACTTTTCTCCATGTTCTGCCCAACATTTGTTATTGCTCATTGCATTGATAACAGCCATTCTTTTTTTTATTATTTTTTAGCTTTAGGAGGACACAATATCTTTATTTTATTTTATTTTTTTAATTTTTATTTATTTATTTTTTAGTCATACATGACAGTAGAATAGATAGATCTATCTATCTTTCCAAGATAACAGCCATTCTAACAGGTGTGAGGTGATATCTCTTTATACTTCTAATCTGCATTTAACCATTAGTGATGTTGAGCACTTTTTCATATAGCTGTCAGCCTTTTTGTTGTTGTTGTTCTTTAGAGAAATGTCTATTCAGGATCTGCATCCTCCACCATACACAAAAATAAACTCGAAAAGGACAGAAGACCTAAACATGAAATGTGAAACCATAGAACTTCTAGAAGAAAAATAGAGGGGAAAAAAAAAAAAAAAACAACTTTGATGTTGTCCTTGGCAAGGATTTTTTTTTTTCACCAAAAGCACAGGCAATGAAAGCAAGAATAAACAAGTGAGACTATATCACAATAAAAGCTTCTGCACAGCAAAGGAAACAACAAAATGAAAAGGCTGCCAATGGCTTAGGAGAATATCTGTGAACAATATATCCAGATGAGAAGTTAATATCCAAAACATATGAGGTATTCTCTTAACTCAAAAGTTAAAAAAAAACACCCAATTAACCTAGTAGAAATTTTAAAATACAATCTATATTTCTGAACATCAAATTCATCCCTAAGAAGGAGAGAGCTCATAACTTTCATTCAGAAGTCCCAGATTGGAACTCTATTTCTATCACAAAATATCTGTGTAATATCAAGCAAATTCCTTAACTTACTTGTGTGTATGAGGAGGATGATGGCAATGTTCCCCCAACTCACCACTTGGTATAGTTATTAGGATTATAGAAGATATCCCACAGGAAAGTCTTTTGTGAGCAAAGCATTGTCTACTATCATTTGCTGGGGCAGGACTGAAATAGCTATACTTAGGCTCCTTCACTAAGGGTTCCAGCTGGCTCTTTTTAGTGTGTAGTCAAGGCCATTCATGTAACCTGTTGGCAATGCACCTTCTTTGTCTGACCTGCACATAGAAAAGGACTACGGAAGGACTCAGAGGACTAAATGGAACTGGTTAGGGCTGAAGCTGGAGCTGAGGGCTGGCTACAGGTTATTGCTACCATCAAATAAAGCATGTCTACTATCCCAACTGCATCTTGCATCTTCTTTTATCTGCCAGGATCCCAAATCTGTTTCCTGGGTCTGAGCCTCGGTCCAACACTTCATTGTTTGGATTATTTCTACCATGCTGTATGTTTTATGTTACTACTCTTGGATGCTAACTGAGAGATTCTTAAATGCAGAGCAACAGACTGTCTGGCAATACAGTAGGGAAAAGCTTTCCAGGAAAAAGAATATCATTTACCAAATCACAAAGTATGAAGAAATGTGACTCATGTGAGAAGCATTGCTAATTAACGTTACAGATTCCTAGAATCGGAAATCATAGAAAACACTCATTATTATGTAGTGACTATTTTCTTTAAAGTGTGTTTGGAATGACTTTAAATTTTCTAATACTATCGGGAAGAGGAAAACCTTTCAAAAGTTCTCCCTACTTGAACATGAGGGGTTTATGTTCAGCCTCTGCATTCTCAGAGGCTGAAGTCTGAAAGAGAATCAACTAGACATTTTTGACTCTAGAAGAATGAATGTCTAGGGAGACTGACTCCATATCAGTATAAATTCAAAGTGATCCAATCACCCATAGGACTCTGAAATTTCTATAAATGATCATTAGAAATGAAGAAAAAGAAGCCCTGAATCTGCTTTGAGGAAAAAACAAATGAAGAAGCAAAAACAATGGCCATCAAAGTCCAGAAGGCAACAGAGAGATCTTCTTTTGAAGACAGAAGAAGTTATAACATGGATAACCACACGTCCCTCTGAGGTGGAGACCTATCTCTACCTAGAGGTAGGGTCCAACAGAGCTACTGATGAAAGAGTGGTCTTTCTTGGGGTTTCCAGGTAAAGTCTGACCTCCCTGAATTCCCAGGGTGATGGAGCAGATGGCATGCAGGTGCGTGTTAGCAGCTGGGCAGATGCAGAGCAACCAAAGGGTCATGGTCAACAAATGTCATGGTCAACAAATGCTGAGCAAATATTTAATGCAGAAGATGTAAGGAGCTTGGCATCCCAGAGGCTCTCAGTAGTAAGGGTCTTGCAGCCCAGAAATCTTGCAAAATTTTCTACAGGTTCCTTCTAAACTTTTCACGCTGCCTGTAGAGCAGGGGGTTCCTCCATCAATTGACCTCCAGTCATGGTAATTTTGGTAAGATCATCGCACAATAGCCATGTTCTTTCCAAAAGAATTTTCTTGACTGAATTTTATAACCAATTGCCTTCTCAGCTGGCAGGCAGATTTGCTCATCTGTGAAGTGAGACTAATGATTTCTGATTGGACTGCCAAATATTTTGGGAAATTCGAAATTCACTTATTTAGCAAACATTTATGTGACACTTAATGTGTGCCAAGAGCTATTCTAAGCACTAAGCAAATATTAATTCATTTAATCCAAAAGACTGTTCTTTCTGAGTCACAGTGACATCCCACAAAGAGAGCGCTGCAATTTTAACAGAAGTGTGGTCTTGTCTAGTCCCTACCATTGCTGACGATTACCCGCAGTGCGTTCTACTGGGCTTTGTCCTGATGGGATGTAAATGGCTTCCACGGCATCCTCGGGGAAGCTGGCTATTAGAAATGTTTTCCTTTACTTGAATTGATCCCACTGCGGACAGTGAGAGGACATTGCCCACCTTCCCCTTTTATCTCATCTCCCTCCCTGATGTTTCTACCTCTCCTATCCACATGCCTGACAAGCATATTGTAAGACAGATATGCTTCTCAGTGATACAGATGTCTAGTTTTCAAAAATCTTCAATCAAATTTCAGTCCCTCGAGCCCTCTTTTTCTACTTCCCATTCTTCCTTATTGGTTAACACCTTTCTAATAATCTGGCGTCCAGAACTGTATCATCTTATCACTTTGCAGGTTCAGTTTCCAGGTGCTGTTTACTGTGACTCTAGGGCTTTTGAGGCACTTCTCCCTTTCACTGGACAGCTCTGTTTCTAATCATTTATCTCCAGGCACTTAGCTTCTTCCTGTTTTAAACTTTAGTTATTTTCTGCTTCAAATTTCTAGTCTTGCTGGGTTTCTTTCTATTACTGCTTGTCAATCTATAATGCACACAACACTTCCAGGTTTATAATTACCTGATAATATAATTCCCATCTTTCTTAATTCTTCAAAATCATTTTTTAGAAGTTAAGAAATGCCAACCACAGCTAACAGCATTACATTAATAATGATAAAAGAGCTAACATTTATTGAACACTTTCCACATGCCAGGCACCATGCCAAGCACTTTCATGTATAATCTTATAGTAAATCATCATCTGTAGGTGCTATTGTCATCCTCTTTGTACAGACAAAGAGACCTGAGGTTTGCAAAAATTAAGTAACTTAAGGTCACAAAAATACTAAGCCAACAACTAGAACTTGAATCCAGGTACTGGGCTTAACCATTAGCCTACATTGTCTCCACCTGTACTTAGTAAGTATCTATGTGAAACGGTTTTCTTGCGTTTTGAACGATAAACATAGAATTAAAAGGTCTTGATAGTTAATTTAATCCTTTAAAAGAGTACATGTACTATAGAGGATTAAGACAGGGTCCCTTCACAGAGACACATTGAAAATAAAACCTGAGATTATTTAGATCATTTCATCTCATTTGAAAGTGAGGATCCCGAGGCATCAGTTAAATAAATGAATTGCTGTGTATGGCAGGATTCTGAGGCTCTTTGTATTCCAGGTTCTGCCTCCATGTTGGGGAAGCAGCTCCCAGAGAGATGCCCAGATGCCAATCTCTGTGTCTCTGTAGCTCTCCCAGGGCCAGAAGACCAGAACCCACTGCTGCTCCATCTAGGATGAGGAGTCTAGCATCTTGCCCTCCCGTGTTGTCTCTGCCATCATGTACCCATCTTCAGTTATGGTGTAGACCAGCCTCTTGTCCCGTGCACAGCCTGACTTGTTCGACAGCCTGCAGAGGCTGCTTATTTGCTTTCCTGGTCAGATAACTAACACAGCTCCGGCTCTCTTCACTCCATTTCCTCTGCCTGCCTTGCTTTCCTCTTCTCTGCTTAGTTATTGCAAAACCTCAATCCTCCAAGGTCCAGGTCATCTCCCACACACTTCCCAAAGCCCTCTCTAACCACCTCAGGCCAAAATGATCTCTTCCACCTCCAAAACACTAGACCTCACATTTCCCATGCCACTCATTTACCACTTATCATATGCTGCCCCGAATTGTTTGTTTGGTATCTTTTTGTCTAAGAGCCTGGCTTGCCTTGAGGGCAGAGATCATATCTTATTCATCATTGTATCCACCACATTGCTTAGCCTAAGGCCCAGAACAAAATAGGTGTTCTATAAATGTTGATTGATTTATTGTACGTGGAAATGAAAATGACTCCCTTGCTTCTATGGTGACCCAAGAAAAGAAAGTTACTTTTCTGAGACCCATGAGATCAACTGAGAATATACTGTGAGAGCTCTCAAAGGAAAAATAATTTAAAGAACTTATAATTATATGAACAAGACTGTGTCTATGAGTGGTTAAAATAACAAATATGTTCAGTTTGTTATCTGATATCAGGAAGACAAAAGCAAATGATCATTCTACAGACTTGGGCATTTAAAAGTGCTTTTCATTGAAATTTTCAAACCTGTTATACATTTAGATATGACTTGAAAATTAGACTGGTTGCTCACCATCACATAACTAAAACTATGGAAACCAAAACACCTAGTCCTGAAATTCTCAATATGTAGTATATAAATATTGTCATTTAGCTAAGTTTGAAAATTCTATTGTGATGAGTCAACCTGTTTTCATACCCTCCCTCATTATGGTAACACATTACAGGGAGACAAGCCAAAGCTCTGAATTTTACTTGTTCAGGAACGAACCTAAGCCTGATTAGATATTTAATTCAAAAAGAGAATCTTCCACTTGCTTCTTCTAATTATGTCATTTGGCTTAGTATTATCCTCCAAATATCAATGAAAAGTTTTTGACTGTATTTTTCTGTTATCTCCAAGCCATCTATCAACACACTGATCTTTTGGCTGGAAGCTGATTTGCTCAATATGCTGTGCTATATTTTCATTAGCAGTTATTGAATAAATTGGATCTTGTTGTCATGTTGGACCACAGAAGAGAACAAACCTAGAACCAGAAGAGATTGATGAAATCAACTCATCTAGTAATTTTGCAGGGAGATATGGTAATCAAGAAAGATTACTGTTTACAATCAATAAAGGAGTTAGTTTTATCATAGAAGGGGCTTTTTTCCATCAAACAATTAGCCTGATTGGCAATAACTTTTTAAAAAAAGTTTAAAGATCATTCTCTTGGAGAACTACCTATTGCTCTCTAGGGGTAGAATACAGAAATAAACTCAATTCATGGATAATGGACCTTCTTAATAACAAGTACAGGCTTTTAATAGGGATGGTTGGGGGTAGGTGGGGAGGAGCCACCCGATGGCTGCATCCATGTCACATAAAAACCAACTTGTAAAGTCACTTTGGTTTGTTTGTAGTGTCCTCAGTCTCCCATTATGTGGTCCTTCCCTTTCAAGGGCTGGCTTCTTTTCTGTTTCTTTTCCATTTTGTGCCCCAGCCAGGGGGCTAGTGAGATGCTGTTTGGACACTCCAGACACCAGAATCACAAGCCAAATAAACCTCTTTTCTTTACAGAAAGGCTGCAAAATAGCCTTAGGTACTTTGTTATAGCAACAGAAAAAAAAAAAAAAACTAATACGCTGTTATGCTTACTTCCTATGCTTGCATACGCAGGCATCAGACTGTTGCTTGAGAAAAACCAAGGACCTTCAAGTTCGGGCTCCTTAAAAGCAGCTCTGCCCTGCCTCTTTTTATTTGCTGGTGGTGAGTTCCTCCTGAGTTCTCTTTCTTAGTTATTCTGCTCTTCATGACTTTCCATGTCTCTCACACTTAGCAAAGATCAAGAACTTCTTCATTACAAAAATTAAGACATCAGTCATAATCTTCCTCAACTTCCAGAATGCCGAACTACAAATTTAAATATAATATTAATGTGTGCCTCTCTTCTTTATTTCTTCCCTTCAAGTTCAGAGGATGTGTCTCTCCTGCTGTCTAGAACTATCCAGAATAAATTCTTCTCGCTCCTCCCCTACCCTTGATCCTCCCTACTCTCACTATTCTTGGGATTCCCCATTTCATCACCACTTGCCTTAGTCCTCTTGTCCCCCAAAAGTTCAAATGTCTCCATTTTGAGAAAAATGGAGAACCTCCCTTGTTATCATAGAACTCTCTTGTTCCCTTCCTGAATAAACCTGAAGAAGCAACAAAACAAAATTAGTCTAGAGGTACTGTAGCTTAAATGTACATTCAACTTAACTGCTGCTTCATTTTTTAACTCTAATCCTGAAAAATTCTCTCCCTAGACAAACTGAACATAGCACCATTGCTGAAGCAGGAAGACTTACACAAATACCTCTTTCCCTTGTTGTCTAGGGCTGGGCAATTTATAGCCTTCTAGAAACCCAACACTTTCTCATCTATTCAACAAAGCTATTCATTCATTCTCTATCTTTCTCTCCTTGCCCCACTAATTTCCACTCACTTCTACTCTAGTTGATAAAGATGATATTTGTAAACCTACTAATACTGACTAGAAGGAAGGAGCCCAGTGACACCCTGAGTCCTATTCACTTAGATGCCCATCCTACTTTACCAGACACATCTCAGTGGGAGACATAACCATCCACTCTGTCAACCAAACCAAATATCTACTAGTCATTCTTGACTCCCTGCTCTCTCCTCTCCTCTCCAAAGCAATCAGTCCTCAGGAACTGTTTTTTTTTTTTTTAACCTCCTAAACCCTTCTAGAATCTATTGTCTATTCTCTAGTCCCATGATCAAGTGCTAGAGTGACCATTCACAGCTTTCACCCAGACCAATGTTTCTCTGCCAGGCAAGTGTGGTCCCCAGGAGACATCTGGAAACATCTGAAGAAGTTTGGGAGATAAATACTACTCATGTTTAATAAGTAGGTACTAGAGATGTCCTAACAACCCATGATGCATTGAACAGCCCTCCCTACCACCCAAAAGAACTACCCGGCCCCAGATGATAAGTGTTGATTTATTCAATGACAACAGCCTCTCCTCAGGTCTCTCTTCTTTCCGCCTTATCCCCATTACATCCATCTTACACAGTAATGCTAGAGCAATTTACCTAAAATGGAAATGTGTCCAAGCAAAGCTCCTGCTTGTCCCTCTGCCGTGGTTCCCATTCTTCTCTAGGATAAGCTTATCCAGAGCAGTTTCTTTCTTGTCTTACCCCTTCCTGATTTAGCTATTCAACAATAATGAAATATTTATTGATCACCTGCATAGTCTATGCCTTCCTTATCTTCCTTATTTGTGCTCATGAGTTTCTCTGTTCAAAATGGCTTTTGTTCTTCTACTTCCCCTACTTTACCCCTAGAACTCCTTTTCACTCTACAGAGCTGAGCCCAGGAAGCACTTCCTTCTAGAAACCTTCTTTTAGCCCTCCTTTCACCACTCCCCACCCCATATGGGGCTATGTATTTTCAAAATAATTTATATCATTGGGAGTTTACTATTAGGCTTACAATACTGCATGTAAGTTTCTGTTTATCTGACTGTTCCCCTTGGCGCCTATGCTCATTTAGACTAAGTTGTTCGAACGAGAGTTGATAAAGACTATGTCTTGTACATATTTTCAGGAGAGCATGTTGTACTTATATTAAAAAATGAATCAATGAGTGTTAGCTTACAAATAAGTGCTTTCCACTTGATAACATCCTTTCACATACAAAATCCCATTTGATTCTTCTAATACTGTCAGATAATAAAGCTGGGATAAACAGAACAAGACTAATATCACATAACACTAGACTGGAGATCAGAACTTGAAGTCACTTATGCAGAGCAACAAAGTTTATAAGTGACAGAAGTGAAATTGGAATCTAGATCTTTTCAGCATTCCATACTGGTTGGTCTCAACTACCCACATGTGTGAAGGTACACACATAGACACACACATACATTTTGCATGCATGTATATATTTATGAAGATGTGTATGTATATGGCATATGTGTACTTTTTAATGATCTTAACACATAATGTGTGATCATGTACATATAAACATAACACACATATTATATATGTATGTATGTATTCATTAGATCTCCTTTTGTAATTATTATATCTCTTGTTTGACATTCAATTAAGCTAATAACTGATCCCAAGGTGTCCTGAAAAAATAGCTAAGTTGACACATCTTCAGGAAAGGAGAAGAGATACAGAGAGTACTAGCAAATGAAAACTGCCCATGTCATTTATATTTAGTTTGGCTTATTCAGAGACGCCTTCTCATATTCCACTTGCTCACACTCCTGAAAAAGTATAAACAGGTGACTTGAGATTCAGATAGACAAGAAGGAGGCCTATGGACTTTGAGGACACTATCCAGACTTCTTTTATTTTTAATATTTTAAATAATTATTTTTTAGTTTTAGGTGGATATGATATCTTTATTTTATTTCTATGTGGTGCTGAGGATCAAACCCAGTGCCTCCTGCATGCTAGGCCAGCACTCTGCCACTGAGCCACAACCCCAGCCCCAGACTTTATAAAGATAATTAAACATGATTTCTATGAAAGTTGTATTTCCTTTAAAAAGTCTAATATTTACAATTTTCTGTCTAAAAAATAAAATAAATAAAAGTTCCATTCAATTTTCAAGCATAGAATATAGCACCTAGTTTTTCAACAATGCATACCTTTTCCTCTATAACATGATATATTAAATAGATCATTTTCTTATGTGAATTCACCATTGGTATTCATTAGATTTAAAAAAAGTACAACTCTACAAAGACAAGATGCTGGAGAGGAGCTATCAGATCTTTCTAATTGTGAGAATAGACCCATGCACAATATATGAAGAGGTCAGTTTGTTTTTTTAAACACGTGGTTAGGTCAATAAACTGCAAAGAAAAGCTTTACAAGTTTACTCTAATGAGTGAATTAAGCATGATCATAGGCTTAGAGTCTCTGTAATAAACACTGTAATTGAATACATGCTCTTAATTTTAAAAAAAATTGGACATAACTTCAATAGTTTATATAATAACAAAGAAAAACAAAGTACTAGAAGCAAATGTTTGGTAACCAATGAAAAATACTTCATTTTAAAATACATGCATTCATAATTATATTTACCTGGATGCACAATGCTGTTTAATGTCTGTATGTCATATTTTGATTTTACCATGGAGACTAAGTTATTAGTTTTAAAGAAATAGGTCAACTAATCAAGAATAAAATATTTTCCTACAGGAAGAGAAAGTAGGTTCCGGTTTACAAGGATACTTTTTAAATCCTTAATTTGTCTCTAATGACGTAGTTTGAAATTTAACTTATGTAATTGCCCCAATGTTTTAAAATTTCCATTTTTAAAAAATTAGTTCTTTTTAGCATCTTTCATTTTTTAAAAAAATTAGTTCTTTTTAGCTTATATGTGACAGAAAAAAATCCTTTTTGACATAATTATAAAAGCATGGAATATAACTTGTTTTAATTCCGTCTCTTGTACTTCCCCTTTCCCTGTGGTATATTTACACAATGGAGTATTATTCAGCCATAAAGAAGAATGACCTTATGCCATTGATTGTTTTCAAAAGACCTCTTCTACATTATGATTTTTACTTCTAGAAATATTTCAAATATCTTCAATCTAAGCAAACCCATTTTTTTAAAAAAACTATAATATTAAGTCTCATATACTAACATCAGATAAAGAAAAGATTTTTCACTTGGCAAAGTAATACTCCTTATGGTAGATTTTAAAACACTTAAATTCATAATTACAAAACTTTTATGTTAGAATAGGACATTTTCAAGACACAATTGTTTTACCAAATGAAATATACATAATTATTGGCTGACTTCTTCCCATATTCAGAGATTAATGTACTAAATACAGTACTGGATTTAATACAATTCAGAATGGTTTTAAAAGGACTTGTGTTTGACCTGACACAGGCTCTTGAAGAACAGACCATTTGGTGTCAGTACTTTGGCTGAGCACATGGAGACCTTATCCCCACTTGGTGCTTGAACACTCATTGCCTTATTTTGTAATCAAAGATCATCTGTTGTGTGACATCTCCTGATGTCTTAAGTTTTTATATAAAGGTAATATCTTTGGGGGTGTGTTTCTGTCTCCACGACTATTCTAACTCTTTGAGGAATGGCATAGACTGTTTCATACTCTTTTTATTCAGAATTTGTGTATTTAAAATAATTTTATTTTTTAAAATATTTTTAGTTGTCAATGGACCTTTATTTATATGCAGTGCTGAGAATCAAACTCAGTGCCTTACACATGCTAGGCAAGCACTCTACCACTGAGCTACAACCCCAGCCCCAATTCAATGTTTTTAAAAAGGATTCTTGCAAAAAAAAATAACAAGAGTACTAAACTCCAACAAATTAATAATAGAAATATCCATAAATCCGTACTTATATTCATGACATATATACCTACATACATACATAAATAAATACCTACATAAATACTCTACCATAAATACCTACATAAATACTTTTATTTCTATGTGGTGCTGAGAAAAAGGACTGTTTGTTCTTACTGTAAAAATTACAATTAATAAATTAAAGGTCATGATGGCGGTAGAAAAATCACCATCAGACAAGCACCACAAAAATAGTTGTTAGGAGCAAGAATTGTCAATGGATGCTAAAGTTAGTGGGTAAAAGTATGGTGAGGAACAGAACATTTACATAGCCTGACAGCATTTGCCCACAAGTTACTTATTAATTGGAAAAACAGTGACTTTCCAATGGAGGAGCCTGGAAGACACCACCTTTATCCAGTGGTCCAATTTACAATCACCATAAATGATATCAATGTCATATCTAAAATGATGCACTGAAAAGGTCTCACTCATTGCTTGAGGTATTCTAGCCCAAGATGCTTAACCTCAATCTAATCATGAGAAAACCTCAAGACATTGTGGGACATTCTACAACATGATTGTAGTATTCTTCAAAAGCATGAGGTCATGAAAGACAAATCTTGAGTAATTATCATGAGTGGGGAAATTAAGGACAATTAAACATGTTATGGCAAATGTCCAGAGGAAGGACAGTGGTGGGACAATTGGTAACATTCTGATAAGATCTGTAGACTCATTAATGGGTTCTATCTGTATTAGTTTCCCAGATTCTGTAATTGCATTTTGGCTGTATAATATGTTCACATTAGGGGATTCTAATGAGGGGAATATGGAAACTCTACAATTTTTGCAATTCTTTTAATCTAAAGATATTTCAAAATAAAAAATCTCTTTAAGAAATGCAAATGGACTCCAATTATATGTTGAACACAAACTCAGAAAGAACTGTGTTTTCTTGGTATCTGCAATAAAGTCATCAAATTTTCATCTTCCAATTCTTTTAGTTGGTAGTTTTATATTGATAAAGGCAATATAATATAAATATACGACAGTTAAAGTCCTCCCACGTAAGCAGAGCTTTCTTGTTGAAGGATTAGTTTTCTTGCACTACTAATAACGATGGTCACAGTTAGAATTTAGGAAAAAGAAAATAATAAAATTTAAAATTCAAGAACTCTACAAATGCAAAAAGCATTACTATTCTCCAAGTATTTACTGACTACTTATATGCTAATTAGCTTTGCCAAGATAAAGAGGCAGAATACATAAACTTTGAACTTGAGACCTTCATAATCTTGTACAGGCGACAGAATGAACATTTATTTGGGAAACAAGAGCCCTTGCTAGAATGAAGCTCATTCCCCAATCCTGGCATTTCCTTAGTGGGGCACCTACACTAGAGTAATACTCTTGGTTACTGTGTTCATCTTCTAGACCTGCCATAACAAATACCACAAAGTGAGTGCTTCAGACAACAGACATTTATTTTCTTATAGTCCTGGAGGCTGAAATTACAAGATTAAGGTTCTATTAGGGATCATTTTTCCTGAGGCCTCTCTCCTTGGCTTACAGACAGCAGCCTTCTCAAGGTGTCTTCACCAGGTCTTTTCTCTGTGTGCAAGTATCTCTCGCGCCTCTTCCTCTATTTATAAATACACCAGACCTAGAGCATGAGAACCCCACCCTTATCACCTCATTTAACCTCCGTCACCTTTTCAAAAGTCCTGTTTCCAAATACAGTCACATTGGGGGTTAGGGTTTCAGTGGACATGAACTTAGAAGATGGGGATGGATTGTAGATAAAGGGGGACCACAATTTGGTCTGTAATTTGTACTGAAGAAGACCTACTGGGTAGTTTCCAATAAATACTAAACAAATGTAGCTTGGGCCAGCCCTCCCCTTCTCAGTCTTTCAGTTCTGCCCACTGACAGAGGAAAGGCATTCTCACTGCTCTTCTGGCTAAGCAGCAAATGCAGCAAGATAGACTCTGCTCCATTAAACAGTGGTGCTTATGTGGGAAAGAAGGATCTCTGTGGCCAGATAGATAAGCCTAATTAATTTAGGGAAAAATATCAGCAGACCCAATGTGCCAAACACTACCCAATAAAGTTTTATCAGTTAAAGAAAAAAAAATACTAAGATTTTGAAATCAATCTGCCTGATTCCTGTGCTTGTCTCAGTTGGTTCTGAACGAGTTAGGAAAAGAAGTGCTACTTCTTGGGGCTTCTAATGCCATGACATCATATTGACCTGTCTCACCTGTTATATAATGTATACAAGGCAGTGTAATTAAATATTTCTTAGAAACCATCCTGTTATTAAGTATTTAAATATCTCATGAAACATGAATTCGTGAAACTTGGTGTTTTAGTTTTACAAAATGGATTCATAAGCAATTATTTCACTTCCAATGAGCCAAATTATTTTACGTTTCACTATTAATTTCAAATTAGAGTCACAAATAATGAAGGACATACTCAAACTGGTTCTTCTACAATTTTTGTTTTATTGATAAGGATAAAACAAAATGTCATGAGATTTTAGTACTATATCAGTCATTGTATTTGGATGCCTAATTTAATATTCTATAAGTTTAGTGCTATTTATGTAAACCAACATCACTAGTTTAATTATAACTACGGATATAAAAATAAATGAGATTTTTCTTCAACAGTGAAGAAATACACCTTGAAAAGACAAGAATAGTAGTAAATATATAATTTTATGCACAGATTTGAATACTTTGCTTTAAAATAAAATAAATTTTAAAACTGATAATGATCTCCACTTTACTTATTTCCAAAATTAATGTCCCATATTGTAACATTTACAGCTGATGCTATACATGGGTAAGTATTCATATTAACATGCTACATAATTTTCACATCTTATATCTTTTATTAAACTAATCTGCATGGACAGCTACAAAACAATCTATTTCTGAATTACCCACTTGTTAGTGTTTAGAAGTAGAAAAAAACCTTTCCTCAATAATTAACAAGGTATGCCCATGCATATTAGCACATAAAGATTAAATTTTTAACACTCAACTTCATTTCATGCTGAAACAAATCCTATTGTGCTAACTCTGTGCTAACCTATGGCATCTCATTCATTACTACCTAATTAACCTACTAATAGCCACATCATAAGATTTTGTGCCCATAATCATTTCAGATATTAGTTTAAAAAGTTATTAAAAGAAGGCAATCATATTTATTTTTGAAATCAATTTGGAAAACCAAATTCTTGCAATTTATGTTTGAAAGAAATGCTCAGCCTTTTGGACATTATTGGTAGCAGTATGTTTATTTATTTCTTATTTAGGACCCATATTTATTTACATATTACATAGTGAAAGTGATTATTGAAAATAAAACTAGTAGGCAATAATCATGGGTATTTGAGGGCAAGAGCTAACTGATAATACTCATATAATATATTTATCAGTTTATATGAATAAAAAATAATTCTGCCCAAGGAAGAGTAGAAAGTTTTGAAAACAAGACTAAGAGAACAATATGTAAAAATACAAGGTTACTTATGAAGTCCACCACAATGTTCAAGATAAAGAAGGTGTCCACAAGAATGATATGGCATTATCTAAATTCAAAACTTCTGGTTTTTGTGATGATCTATAGTCGATGCCTAAAATTGTAGAGGTGCCATTAAGTGTTAAAATCTGACCGATCAGCTTGTGCTTGTTTTCCATAAAACACTTTGCAATTAGGACAGATGGTCAGTTTTGTGTTTTCCCAGCATGTAATGAAGAAAAGATTGGCATCCGTAAGGAAAGGTAGTGGCTATTGGAACAGCTAACAGGAGCCTGAGCTAGTTGCTGCTACTGCACAGCTTACCACTAGATGTCCTGTGGACTAAACAAGAAAGAAACTGGTGCATATATTTGCATTCTAACCCTGGCAATGGCTGTTTCTGACTTTAATAATGTAGCTCTAGATTTCCAGAATCACTGGTCAACCATTTTCTGCTACATTTCCTATCAACATAAGCAAAATAAAACCCAGTGATACAGGTTATGTAAGGAAGCCCAGATTGCTTATTACACTTGCATTTATTACACTTGCAAATAATTATAAAAGTATGATTGAAATATTTATCACAGAATCTTTCATAGTGAGGAAAGAACATGCACACACACATCTAACTTCTTTATTGCAAAGATAGATCTTTTAATTAAGCTTCATTTTTCTCATTTAGCAGGCTCAACAGGCTGCCTTGTTATAGATTTCTTTCTTTTCTGAGAAGGGTAATACGTGGGTATAACAAAACAATTCTAGCTTATGCAGAGGAAACATTCACACTGTGTTATCTTCTATGAAGGCTAAGCAAATTAAAGTTGAAATTTTACTGTCTGTCAATTTCGGTGATTATCATGATGACTCTGTGAAGTACAGAAGGTGTTTAAAAGCAGTGTGATGCCTTTCTAAAAATTCCACCTCCTAACAAGGCATAAAAGTACCTGCAGATCACAATAATGTGTGCCAGGGTGTAATGCGCGAGGGTGCATTTCGCTCCAATTGTTTGAGTGTGGCACTTAGACTAGGAAAATCTGGCACCGCTTCCACTCAAATCCCTAGAGTTGTCAGAAGAGGAAATGGAGGAGTAAGCTGTTCTCAGTGGTGCGTGGTGAGAATCCTGCAGAGATGAGGGCAAACAGCGAATGCCTTTCCTGGCAGCATCAAGACAAGTTGGCAGGACAGAACCTTGAGATGAATGCCAAGGCCATGGCTAACCATCACCAAGGTCTAGAACTCCTCCAATTCGTTCTCTTTGGAATTTGATTAAATATAATAGGAAACATTTTTCAGTGGAAAAAACAAATGAAAATAATAGTTGAAATTTAGACATTGCCTAGAGTGTCTTACAAAATATATTTATTTTTAGAATGCCATTGGGCTCCTTGGACATATGTGCCTGCTCTATTAGGATGATGCAGAATTATCCCACCCACATATGAAGGACATGAAACCAAGCTGATTGAGTGAAATACTAGGTGAAAGTAATCCTGCAAACCGCAAGAAGTGTGAGGTCTTTTTTTCTCAAACGAGTGGTTTAGAACACTCCCAGGGCAATTGCCTTTGTTTTTCCCCCTTGGCGAGCTGGCTTTCTCTGTAGCCCCCTTAACTACCTTGCTGGTAGCCAAAGGCAGTGACAAAGGAAACAGACTGCAAACTTTCTCGGCTGCATGAAGGTGTACTCCAGGAGCAAGACAGTGACCTTCCTTAAGCATCACCTGAAGCAGCCACAAATTAGGACTTTCCATGGGCACCGGGAGCTAAGAGGTCCTGCTTAAAATGACTTTTCTGAACCATTTTCCTGCTTCTAAGACCTTTGAGCTGCTGACTTTTCAGGCCAAAGAAAAAGATAGGAAGGAAAGGGCAGAAAGGATGGGAAAGAGATTCATTATTTTGTTTGTTCAGAGGACAAGTAATTTATTGAGCACCTACGTAGAGTGCATTTCATCAGAGTTACTTCTTAACTTGCTGCCATTGATTCAGGACAAAGAGACTCAAAGAAAACCAAAAAGCAATTTTTAAGTTTGAGCCCACAAGGAAGAAAAGGGAATCCTGAAGGATGAGGAGAGACAAAACGCAAAAAGATGTTTTCTTCTACTTTGCATAGAGTTCCCCGTCACTGAGGTTGACTCAGGATTTTCTGCCTCTATTTCATTATAGCTATCTCCCCGGAAACCTGCATCGTCCCCACCTTTGCTTATTGAAATTTTACGTATTTTCAAGACCCATTTGCTCCTCTTGTGGAGCCTTTCCAGAATTATGTATGGATTCCCCTGACATTTAAACAATGATAATTCATGACTCTGATTGTATTTCATCACATACTATTAAGGAAATTGTTTTTCCTCCTAAGTAAATGTCCTTAAGGACAGGTCAATTTTTGTGAAGTTTTGAGTAGCTTATCCTCAACAAACTGTCGCTAAGTATTTGTTGGGTGGACTGAATTTAATTCCTCAATGATCTCACAGATGGTTGTAGCAAGGCCATCACTGGAAACCAGACCTAGAGATTCCCAGTCACATGCTGGGCACACTCTATGATATTATGGCCAAAGCACTTTTCCAAATGTTAGATTTAAGTTTATCTAAATATAGCAGATTAAATTCAAATAATCGACCCAGTAGTTAGTGAGCAGTTCTTTCTGGGAGAACTGGGAGATTAAGTGGTGCTATGGTTTACGTGGTCTTCCTCCTGGGGTTTTCTGTGAGAAGCTTAGTCCCCAGTGTGGTGATGTTGAGGGGTGGTGGGACTCTTCAGGGGTGGGGCCTAGTGGAAATGTCCTTGGGTCATTGGGCACTGTGCAATTGGAAGGAATTAAAGTAGTTTTTGTGAGAGCTCCTAAGTTAGTTCTCACAAGAGCAAATTATTAAAAAAAAAAAAAATCTCAGCTAAATCCCTGAGTTCCTTTTTGACTTCTTGTCTTGCTATTTGATCTCTCTCTCCTATATGCCTCACCATTGTGATGCCGTCTGCCATAAGGCCTTCACCAGAGCCAAGTAGAGTTGGCACCATGCCCTTGAACTGTGAGCTAACTAAGCCTCTTTTATTTATAAAGTACCCATCCTCAGATTTTGTTATAGTAAGAGAAAACAGATTAATACAAATGCAGTAATTCATTATTTCCTTAAGGTAATTTCCAAAATTCACTTTTTCAAAAATTTAACTTTCTTCCTTCCTTCCTTTCTTTTTTCTTTGTTGTTTCTAGATATACATGACAATAGAATGTATTTTGACGTATTATATATACATAGAATAATTATGACTTGTTCCAGTTGGGATCCTATTACTGAGGTTGTACATGATGTGGAGTTACATTGGTTGTGTATTGTTATATAAGGATAAGAAAGTTATGTCCAATTTATTCTACTGTCTTTCCTATTCCCATTTTCCCTCACTTCCCTTCATTCCCCTTTGTCTAATCCAATGAACTTCTAATTTTCCCTTCCCTTGTTGTGGGCTACCATTCACATATCAGAGAGAAATTTCTGCCTTTGGTTTTTAGGGACTGGTTTATTTCACTTAGCATGATAGTCTCCAGATCCATCCATTTACCAGAAAGTGTTGTAATTTCATTCTTCTTTATGGCAGAGTAATATTCCATTGTGTAAATGTACCATATATTCTTTATCCATTCATCTTTCATAGGCCACTTCAGTTAGTTCCATAGCTTGACTATTGTGAATTGAGCTATTATAAACATTGATGTGGCTGCATCACTGTAGTATGCTGATTTTAAGTCCTTTGGGTATAAGCCGAGGAGTAGGATAACAGGGTTGAATGGTGGTTCCATTCCAACTTTTCTGAGGAATATCCATACTGCTTTCCAGAGTGGTTGCACCAATTTATAGTCCCACTAGCAATGTATAAGTGAATCTTTTCCCCCACATTCTTGCCAACATTTATTGTTACTTGTATTTTTTTTTCTTTAATTTGTTCTAATGAGTTATACATGACAGCAGGATGCACTTGGACACATCATACATAAATTGAGTATAACTTCTCATTCTTCTGGTTGTACATGACGTGGAATTACACATAAGGTAATAAAGTCTGTTTCATTCTACTATCCTTTGTAATTCCATATCCTCTTCCCTCCCTTCACTCCCTTCTGCCAAATCGAAAGTAACTCTATTCTTCCCCAGCCTCCCACTCCTTTATTGTGAATTAGCATCTTCATATCAGAGAAAATATTCGGCCTTTGGTTTTTTGGGATTGGCTTATTTCACTTAGCATGATATTCTCCAGCTCCATCCATTTACCAGAAAATGCCATCATTTCATTTTTCTTTAAGGCTGAGTAACATTACATTGTGTATTCTTGATCATTGCCCTTCTGAGTGTAGTGAGATGGCATCTCAGTGTAGTTTTGATTTTCAATTCTCTAATTGCTAGAGATGTTGAACATTTTTTCACATATTTGACTGATTGCATTTCTTCTTCTATGAAAGTGCCTGCCTGTTCAGTTCTTTAGCCCATTTATTAACTGGGTTATTTGTTTTTTTCATGTTAAGGTTTTTGAGTTCTTTGTGTATCCTGGAGATTAATGCTCTATCTGAGGTGCTGGTGGTAAAGATTTTTTTTTTGTAAATGGGATGGTATCAAACAATTTCTTCACAGCAAAGAAAACAATCAAGAATGTGAACAGAGAGCCTACAGTATGGGAGAAGATTCACTTTTAAAGAGTGAACAAAAATCAAGAAATACTAATTCAGATAAGAAATATTCACAAATTTGTTTTAAATTTTTTTTTTAAGTTTAAGCCAGATTATTAGATTGGTAAGTGATCCATTGGTTGGATTGCCTCATGGTTAATTTTATTTGATATATTAAAATAAGGGAGAAATAATCAGGCTCACAAAAATTACTTGAGTTAGTCAAGTAAAATTTTGTGATGATTCAATTTGCTGCTCAATTATCAGCCTTTTATGGTATAGCTATCACTCGCTCTATTTGTATTGAAGGAATGTCAAGTGCTTATAACAATGGCACTTTGTTTCTTTCACAGAACTTAATGCAGTGTTTTATTTTTGTTGTCTTTTGAATTAGCTGCAAAACCATGAGGGCAGGGAGCTTTCCTGTTTTTCTCATTGCTATTTCCCCAGTGCTTCCTATAGGACATGCACAGTAGGTAGTTAGCTAATATTTTGTGAAGAAACATTAATGAATGAATGAAGCAACAGTTTAGGAGCTGAAATGTCTATAGAGTCATTATGTGGTCTACATCTACTAAATGTGGGGGAGGAAAGTTAAAAAGTGAAATGATCAGCCTATAAACCAATTGTTGTGTTGTCCTTCTATCAAATAGTTTAAGTTTTTATTAGAGTATGTCCTTTGAGTTTATATCAGACAAACCTATGGAGAAATGACTCTTGTTATCTCTGGCAACGTAAAGGCCCTCTGGTAATCTTCAGTAACATAAATGGCCAAACCTTTTAGAAATTTTATATAAGCAAGATATTCATCTAGTCACACTGAAATTTCATGTTTATAACAAAATCAATATTTTCAGACTTTTGAAATTCCATCTTCTCTTAATGTATGAATCTCCATTGTAAGGAGTATGTAAATCATAATCCATAAACATTAAAAATAATCACTTATACTATAAGTTGATACTGTGAAGTCATTAAACAGTTTAGAAGAGAGGAAGAGGAGTAATACATATAGTGAGCATAGAGTAATATACACAATATAATAATATAGAAAATAGCAGCTATCCCATTATCAACCTCCCACCAACATGCAAGGAATGGACATTGGCTTGGTACATACAGGAAGTTAGGTGAGCAGTATAAAAACACCTGTTCTGTTTTGTTTTGATTTTCAATTACAATTATACCCTAGATTCAGGAAGGAAAAAAATAGAATCTATTTTTATTTTTAAAAGAAAATTTTAGACATGAGTGCGATTGTTTATTATCTTACTGTTTCATATTTATGGACTGAGAAAAGGTCATCAGAGCAATGTTTAAATAGAATACCATAAAATAGATGCAGCACATTAAATTCCACACTTCAAAATTGTCATCTGGTTCCACAAGAATAATGGGGTATTTTGGACACTATTAATAGAAAATCTAATGTAGAAGTTATTAGTGAGATTTGCATATTCTCTGTTTTTCCAGAACAGAGATTTTTTTTCTTTTTCTCTTATAAAGAAGAAAAAGAAAGCAAAGCACAAAACCAAAGCTTATCCTTTGTTAACACGAGGGCTACTTCTCAGTATTCCTTTTATACTGTCTAGATTTCTAAATGTGCCCTTATCATTTTTAGCAAGTGAAAATTGAGAAGAAAAATAGAAATATAATATGTATTATTATATTTTAATGTGATAGTCTACTTTTCTGTTTGTAGTTATTGAAGTTTTGTCTTACTTCATTAAACATTTAATAAATCACCACCAGTTTTGTGACAGATTTTGACCATAACACAAACAGCAGGCGGTGTACAGCAGCTCGGTTCATATAGGCTATAATATCAGTGTCTACATCATCATGGCCTACAGGCACGTCGGCACAACCACCAATAGAAGGTAAGCTTTTTCCGACAAAGCTTGGAAAATAAAGTTTTCTTCTTTTATCTTACTACAAATCAATTGGAGCCCTTACAGCAAAATCCTATAAAATAACTTCAAACACCACTTCTTAGTCTAAAAATTTGTATTATGGCTATAACTCTTTGAAGTATTATGACTGAAGTTTGGAGAAAAATGATTTAAGTGCTATCTGCTAGACATCAGAGCTTCAGAAATTCTCTCAGTTTTTCTTGACACATAAACTGCTACCCACTGTATGTTTTTAGTACTTTTTTTCTTGCTTTTAACCACCTAACCCAGTTTGCTTGATAAAAGTTACTTAACTACAGTTTATCCAACTGAATTAATACTCTTTAAAGGTTCGCCAACTAGCAATTGATTATTTTTACTCTGTAGAGTTTTGTGTTGTTTTTTTTTTTAATTCCGCTACAGTTTGGGTTTTATTGTTTTGTTTTGTTGTAAGAACTTTCAGAATCTCAAGCATGTTGACTTTAAATTAAGTAAAAAAAAAAAAAAAAAAAAAAAAAAACAACTAGGGAAAGTGTAAAACAGGAGGTTAAGGGCACCCATGATACCCGCTTGGAAGTTAAGTGTTAGAGAAAACTGAGATGTTTTCTGATGAAAAAGTCTCCCTTACACTCAGAGGATGTTAAGACCAAGGATACCTCCTGGAAAGGGCACAAGACTCATCAGGCTTCCTCCAGCAATGGGTGAGAAGGTGTTGTCAGGGATTCAAGCCACTACATGCTCACTGACACTCTTCAAAGCAAAAACTTTGGAAGTTTAAATTTCTTTTAAGATCAGAAAAAGTTGTTTGGAAAAAAGCAGATTCGATTCAATAAGTGCTTTGTGAGCATCTATGTTATGCCTTATCTCTAATGGATGCTATATTAGGCAGAATATGCAAAAAATGAAGGAAGAGGGGGGAAAAAAGACCCTGACCTCAATAGGCAACCTTTGACTTGATATCTTTACTCAGTACATTGAGGTTTCTTTGGCTTTTAATTCCATTCTTCTTGAGGACTATGTCTGGTGAGTCTTTCTTTTAAAAGAAAATATTTTACAGAGTCCCAAGTAAATTAATAGAACTAATATAGTTTCTTCACTGTCATTTCCTATTCACAATGGCCTAACTTTGGTGGAAAATTCTGGGAAACAACAGCTTTACACTCTACCGGTGCCACTCAAAATGCTAGTCTGCCACAAGACAATGAGCTTGCCCCCAGAACGCCAATTGCATTGCTTCCTTCATTGAGAAAGTTGTGTTCTGAAAAATATAGATGTCAGCTGAGCTAAGCAGCTATGATGATGTAGTTGATTTACATTCTGAATCAAATTCTTTATCCCATCTCAGATCAATAGCAAATAGTTTTAAGGATCAGCAGCTTGTCTGTGAACCATAATTTTAGTAACTCTATTCTTCACAACCCCTACTAAGATTTGTAAGTTACCTAGAGCAAAAGAAACCACAAAATCAGAACATAGAAACCAAAACAAAAACAAAAAAAATATTGAGAGGTAGATGTTGAAAAAAAAATACGAAGTATGAGAAATTGAAAAAGGAATAGAGGGGCTTGTTTCAATATGGAAGAAAATAAAATTACATGCCATTAGTCCTCAGTTTGTGATGCTACTTAAGAAAGTGCCTTTTATGGTTAACTTATAGGCTGTTCCTAATTTCTTATGATGCCTCTGCCAATTTCATTTTCCTCATTGCTTTTGTTACCAGGCTTATCTATCAGCAAATGGAATTTAGGATGCAATGAATTTCACACTGCCTCCAGTGTTGTGAAGGTGACTAATCAAAGGGTCAATGTAGAATCACAAAGAAGTTTGGTCAATGTGCTGCCAAATCTGAAACTGAGAGTGCTAAGGAGTGCTGGTGTGTGACAAGCTCATGCTGTTGTTCCTCCCATCAGATGGCCAAAGCACAGGGAAGCCCAAACCCACAGAGCTGTGTCAATGGCAGTCTGTGGAAAGTATTTATCACATATTAGTATTACCCTCCTCAACTACTGAGGTACTCATTCCCATAGTATTATGCAACTTGAATGATTCTCAGAAAGGATGAGCATAATGGATGCTTCTGGGAAATTAAAAAGGGGTAGGTTTCCCTTAAACCATTCTGCTTCCCCAGCCATTCCCACTGCTCTTCATAGGTCAAGTACTCATAGGTCAATACTCCAGCTCCAGCCTCTCAGCTTTCTTCTGAGTGCCACTTGTTATATGTTCCATTCTTTCATATACCCCTTATCTTCTCCAGCATGCCCTTCCCTTATGCAAACATTTTCAGAAATCCTCTAGCCTCCATTGAATTTTATTCCAGAACTAGTCAAAAGAGAGAGAGAGAGAGAGAGAGAGAGAGAGAATTTTCTCTTAGCTGACTCTAAACCAAGTTTGCAAATGTGCTTAATATTGATCATATTAGATCTTAAATCCATCAGCAGTCTACATTTTTTCCAACCTGTCTTCTGTCTGTGCTTATCTTTATTAGTGTTTTTACATTTGGTTTAAAGTATCTGAAGAGCAGAGACAGTGCTTGGCTCTCTTTTATACAGCTAAGATTATTTATGTATTGTTTAATACAATGCTATGTATTGTAATCAATGAGAAACAAAGAACCTCATATTAGCTATGGCAGATAAGCCAATTGTTTTAATTAAAACCTATTCAACCCATCTCCCTTTTTTGTTTGCATTCTTCTGTTCCAAAGACTGGGAAGCTAAAAACTGTACATGCCCAAAGCACGATATTTGGATATTGTCTTTCTTGTAAATGCTGTGTTTGGTCAAGAACCAGGAGAGCTCTGTGTTTATAAAGAATATTCAGAAATGCATTTATTGTTAATGTATGTTCTTCCAGGTTGGTGATACTCCTTGCATATAAAAGGGCAGTGTTGTAACAAGAATTTGGAGTTTTCTCAACTCTGGGAGCCCAGATCTGTCGTGGAGAGAGTTACTAAGAGTAGCACATCCTGTTCGGACAAGAGACAATCCCCAAGGCTTCCGTATTTGCCTCATTCAGTCTCCTGTTTTCTTTTAAATTGCATATCATTTCCTAAGATATCAGGGGGAGTAGTGGGTGGGCCTCCTACTACCAAGCAGTAATCTACCTGAAACACTATACAGGCCTTCGAACTAAACAAGGATACAAACTATAGTCTAATACTGGGGTTCACAAACTTCTGTAAAAGACCAGAAAGAAAAATATTTTGGGCTTTGTGGGCTAGATGTTCTCTGTCCCAACTGTTCAAATATGTGCTGGTAGCATGAAAGCAGCCATAGATAATATGTAAATGAATGAATATGGCTCTGTCCCAATAAACTCTTTTTTAGGCTTTAAAGTTTGAATTTTTTTCCATATTTTTATTAGAACATTATATTTATACATAATAATGGGCTACATTATTATATATTTGAATATGAACACAATCTACCAATATAATTTGGTCACTGTTGTTTGTATTTTCTATATTTTTATATAATTTTATGTAAAGTTATATATATAATTTTACATAAAATTATATAAAATTTACATAATTTTTCTTCTTTTTAGTTTTTCTACCATTTAAGATGTGAAGAGTCAATAAGAATGAATTTTTGGACTGCATCAAAATTAAAAACTTAAGTGCATCAAAGAACACAATCAACAAAGCAAAAAGCAATCTGTGGAAGGGGAGGAAATATTTTCAAATGTTATATTTCATTGGGAGTTATTAGCTACAATATATAAAGAACACTACAACTTCACAACAACAAAAATTAAAAATGGGAAAAAATATTTGAATAGACATTTCTCCAAAGAAGATTGATAAATGGCAATAATCACATGAAAAGCTGCTCAATATCATTAATCATTAGGGAAATGCAAATCGGAGGCACAATGATATCCCATCTCCTGCCCATAAGGATGGTTGCTGTAAAGAAAAGAAAAATAAAACAGCAACTGTTGGAGAAGTTGTGGATTAATGAGAAACCCTGTACACTGTTGGTAAAAACATAAAATGGTACAACCACTGTGAAAAACAGTACGGTAGTTTCTCAAATAAATATAAATATGCCCAAAGAAATTGAAAATAGTATCTCAAAGAGAGATGGGTACACCCATGTTCATAGCTACATTATTCACAATAGCCAAAGATAGAATCAACTCAAGTATTTATCAACAGAAGAACAAACTGTTCAGAGAAAGAAAGTGTGGCATATACATACAATGAAATATTATTCCATCTTAAAAATAAAAGAAATTCTGACACATGTTACAACATGGGTGTAACCAAATGAAAATCTTAGGCTAAATAAAATAGGTCAATCACAAAAAATGAATACTATATAATTTAATATATATGAGACACCTAAAGTCGTCAAATTTGTAAAGATAGAAAGTAGAAAAGTAGTTTCCAGGGGCCAAAGGAAAGAGAGAAAAGGGAGTTGTTGTTTAGTGGATATAGTTTTAGTTGTGTAAGAAGTCACTGAAGATCTTTGGGAGAGTCATTTCCTTATGATGTGGGAAACGAACATTGTATCGCAAACATTTAAAGGATGTGTTATGGTTTGAAAGCAGTGATCAGTGAGTAAAAACCTTTTTTAGCCAGCAGTGAGATAGTAAAAGAAAGAGGAGATTGTATAGGAACTCAAAAGGGTTCCCGGATCAAGAAAAGGGTTTGTTTATTTGTTTAATTGTTTTTATTTTGGTTTTGTTTCTTCATGTTTTTCCCAATAGGTAAACCCTGGGCATATTTTTTGGCAGAGGGAAGGAATCAAATAGAGAGTTTGGAAATAAGAGAAAATGAGGCTATATTAACTACACATAACCAAAAAGACCTATGAAATAGACAAACAATACAGTAGGTATTCATAAGCACTAAATATAAGAAAATTGTTTACATAGAAAATTGTAGATTGGCTCAAACCACAAAATAGTAATCTGTACTTTGCTAGTATGTTTTGCTCAACAAAGACTCTCTTTTTAGTGATTTAATGCATGCTGCAAAAACTGGTTATATAAAGCAAGGCACGAGGCTGGAGGGCTCCCACTCCAATTTGACAACACCATTGTGTCTTCACACCACCTGTCACATCTATCAACATTTTAACTAATGTCAGAGTTCTTCTTTTGCTAATGAGCTGCCGCACAGAGAAACATTTCCCCTCCCCGTCCGCCAGCTACAGTATAATGAGCAAGAATGAAAGGCCCGAGCATCCTCTCAGAGGCCCCTCTTTGCTTTAGAAGACCATCACTGTCCTTTATCCTTTTTGTCACAAACTCAAATTGAGTTATCTGAGGCACTCTTAGATGTGTTTTGTTTTGATACAATAAAAAATTGAATAAAAAATAAAAGAAATTCCTCTGTCCCTAGACGTCACCTCTAAGGGTGACACTGGTTATGGCCTGAGAGTTGTGGGTGAGTGAAAAGATTGTGCCCCATGCACCTTAACAGCCCTCATCCCCTTTTCAAATATCATGGTCTCCTCCTCCAGAGGGGTACCTTTTTAATAGTCTTCTCTCAGTAATATCAAACATCAAATGCTAGTGATTCTCTAATTTCCCTCACCTGTGCTCATGGTCATGATGTTCTACCTGGAAGCCACCTTTCCCACACTCCCACAGGGGTTAATACTACTGCCTCTTCTTTCCCCCCACCCACCTCTGTGCTGGAGGATGGACTGACTCTGCTTTAAGAACCTGCTATGACATCAACTCCAGAAAGTCCTGAATGCCCAGGCTTGGTTAAGTATCCCTTTCATTTGTGTAAGCCTCTATCCTGGCAATTGCATAATATCAAAATGATTGGGTTTTGTAATTTTTTCCCAAACTGGACCATAATCTTTTTTATGTATGAGAATATTTTGTTTCTTTTATCCCCAGTGGCTGATGGTGAACTGGAGGCTCTTCAGAGGCAACTATACATCATAAACATGGTGTGGACACATTTACTTGCAATAACAGATGACTTCCCTTCTCTTGGTTAGCTTGTACTTCCTGACTTTCAGTCCCTGGCTAGAGTAAATTCAGAGGAACCAGCAGTTACCCAAGATGTAAGATATGGAAAGGACCTCCTATATTTGTCTTTCCCCAAAGTGTGCTCTGGTCTGATGATATGGTCACTGGAGTCCATATTCCTAGGTGTTTGCAAATGTTCCATACTATCCAAATGGAGATTTTAAAAAGTGCATTAGATTTAAAAGACTCTAAGAAGTGAAACAGTAAACAAATTGGTTTACTAGAATTTAGTGTTTCTAAATTAATTTATTTGACTAATCATCCTCATTGTGGGGGTGGGGGATAGGGTAAAGATTTCACAGTCTTAATGTTCTCAGAAAATATGTTCTCAGAAAATATTTGATAGGATATTTTATCCTATCAAAATCATCCTGACAGAGTCATTCAAATGCACCCTGGGAAAGTCAGAGATACATTCTTTTGAGGGATCCTTGGAACTCTTCTACCTTGTTTCTTCAGTTATTGTTCATAAAGATTATTTCTGAAATAGATTGTGGATTTGACTATGGATATAGGAAAGAATGGTATCTGTAAAAGATAAAAACTTCAATCTCAGAAAAGAAGACATTTTGGGGGTTAAATATTTCCACCATCATATCCTAAGCATTGTCTGAGAAACCATGGAAAATAACTGTATTCCTAATTAAGCTTCTCACTCTCATCATTTATGGTGATACATCTGAAACATACTCATTCTAAGTGGGGATTTACAAATTTAAAGTATCATCAGATGATCCTCTTAAGGATTCTATATTTTTCACAAAGAAATGTTCTGCATGATACCAACCCCAGCCTTGTGTATAAAAGAGCATATACATACATATGCATGCATTTATTGCTTATGAATTAGATATCAAAATAAAATTATATACCTAAGGGTGTTTAATTTGGCATACCCAAGCATTTCCTCTCTCTTTATCAAAAATAAGCAACTCTGTTAAAATCATTTTAATATTAATCCAGTACTTTCTGTGAAAGCTCCTTGTCAATGAGAAATATTTTAATCAAGAATGAATTACCATGAACATACTTACTAAAAGCCTACTATTGATAAGATTCTATATGGCATAATGACCATAATAGGTTATTTATATTACATTACTTCTTTGTATATATCTATAAGGATAAATGTACTGTTGTCTTAATGTAAGATTAATAGCCTTGAGAATTTAGGTATAACTTTGGCTTAATTATTTTACAGAGACTCATTCATCCTTATTGCAACTATCAATGAAGGCAGAAACATTTTCAATATGATTAGTTTTTTGTTATATAATTACTATCTAATTAATGGAATTAAAAGACAAAATAATTTAAAGCCTAATAGGCAAGTAATCAGAGATCTAAAATTCATTGCAATCCATACTATGTAGATATATAACAAAGTAATAGAAAACTTAACAGAATACTCTGAGCCATAAAACTCTTTTATTTGTGGCCAGATCAATTTTTCATTTTGAAATTTTAATATTTACTTAAACACCTGAAATGTTCTGGTCATAATTAAAGTATTGTTTTTCTACATTGGGGGAATAAGCAACACATATAGGCTAAAATCATTATATATATATATATATGTGTGTGTGTGTGTGTGTGTGTGTGTGTGTGTGTAGATATATGTATTTAAAATGGGTTGTTGGCTGAGATTAGGTTGTTCTGTGTGCCGATGGAGTGATAGTTATGATAACCAACATTGTCCCTTTTCTGAACTAGAAAGAGATGGCATCAAAGCTTTCTGGACATTGTTTACTGACCCCTTCTGATTTAGTGCAAATCATGTTGAAGAACTTCTCAAGGCAATGGGGCGAGCTTGTGAGTTATGAGATCATTATGTGTATGTATACCTAAGTTAAATTCATTTTCCAACCCTACAAAAATTTCTTAGAATTCCTAATAAGATCTCTGTCAATAAATGCAAATTCAACACTTTCAAGCATCGTTCTGGTCCCTAACCTAGATTTGGCCATTTATTATGCCTTGCACTTTCTATTTTATAAAACTCATCATTCATAATTATTAACTGCTTTTCCTTGCTATCATTTAATCTATGTCATAGAATATAGATTTGTCTTATTTTTCTATTGTATTCTCATGGGCTTTTCCTATACCTGACACACAGGGAAAAAAATGTGGAATAAACCTTTGTGAAAGGAAGGGATAAATATTTCCTGTCAATTATTTATTGCCTTCTTTTTCAACTTAACCTGTAAGCCCCTTCAGGGAAGACATTTTTGAATACTTTATCTCTTAGTCAACCCTAAGTGTGCATTTCCCTGCACTGACATTTAAAATTTCTCATGTCCATGTCCTATCTGTCGTTCTAGAAAAAATCCTGAGGTCAATGACTGTGCCTTACTTGTTTTTTGGTGGGGCGGGGGCACTGGGAATTGAACCCAAGAGTGCTTTACCATTGAGCTACATCCCCAGTCTTTTTTATTTTTTAATTTGAGACACAGTATTGCTTAGTTGATTAGGGCCTTGCCAAGTCACTGAAGCTAATTTTGAACTTGTGAGCCTCCCAAGCTGCTGGGATTATTGGTGTGCACCACTGCACCTGGTCTCAACTTTTTTACTCCCATCATTTAATACATGTTCTGGTGCTGAGATGATGAATAGACAGTTTCGAATAATGAGTGAATGGAGTGAAAGTCATAATCTTGTGCAGTAGACAGACAAACAAGTCTACTATAAAGAAGACTGTTAACAATATTACTACAGCATTAACAGAGCCCCACTTCATGCTATAATAAGAACAAAAAGTGTGAAGCAAGAACATATTGGAACAAGTGAGACTTAGTTAGATGAGGCAGATCTGAGAAAGTTTCATAGAGAATGTGACAATCAAGCAGACCCATAAGGATGAGTAAAATTTCAACAAGCAAAGACAGTGCAAAGGAATTGATGCTGGAAAACAAATAGAGAGCTTGCATTTGAGAAAAGGAGAGAAGAGGTAAAAGGGAAGTTAAAGCTAAATCATATGAGAAGAAAATGAAAAGATGCAGGAGAGGCATGTTGGAAACACAGAAAGAAGAAAAGACTTTAATGTGACTAAGGACTTTAAATGAGAGTGGATTAAAAATAGAACAGACTTTCTCCTATAGTCTCCAAATGTCAGCCAAGACCCTAAAGTTAAGAATGGGTAATAAGCATGCCACATTTTAGTGTGGTGCTAGATACTTTTATGTAAAACTTCTCAGAGTCAGCAAAACTTGCTCACCATCAACAGCCTAGATAAGAGTTAGGTATTTTGTTGAGAAGAAGATTCTTTGAAGAATGGTGAATGCAAGGAGTGCTATGATGCTTGCACTTTATCAATCCTTAGCCAAGTGAAGAGGATCTCAAAAGAACAGTCACCAGGTCTGGAGTTAATACCTAGAGGATAGATTTTATTCTGAGACTCAAGTTAGATGCTTATTTAGAAATAGGAATTGGTAGGCTTTCCCAGAGCTAGTATCACAGTAGAACTCACAAAGCTTCTGGGCAAGCTTCAGAGCTGGGTCCAGGGTCTAGGGGGTCGCATGAGAGAGAAAGAGGATGGTGCCTATTTGAGACTGGGTGGAGTAACCAGTGAAGGAAAGACCAGAAGAGAGGAGCAGGTAGTTAATAAAGTATACACCCCATTGATAGGGCAAGGACTGGCAAGTTTTCCAATGGGACCTGGAAGAATAGAAGGTAGCCTGACTCTGGTCATCCCTAGTGGTACCTACTCAAAAGCAATCCCTGCTAGGGAAAGGAGATTCCAGGTAAAAGGGACAAAAGTTTTTCATAGGAAGAAAGGGACTGAGATGCATAAGCATCTGAGGCAGGGAACATAGGGTCTCCCAACAGGGCATAAATATGTCCCTGAAGGTAGAGTTAACAGGGAATGCAGCATGATACAATATATCACAATTCCTAGAGAGCTGCAAATTCAGATTCTGTACATTTCCTTTCTCCCTTCCTCTCCTCTTGCACCCTAAGGATCTAAAGGAGAACTTAGATTTTTTTTTTAAATGAAAGGCTGTGATCAAACCCCTTCTTCCTGGCCAGTGGTCCCAAACCTTAGCTAAACAGAGAGGAGATGCTTTTTAATAAAACAGGAAACAGAAGGTTAAAATTACATTAGCTTGAATTATTAATACTGAAAAAAGAGGTTTTTCTAATACCCAAAAGTAAAGAAAGCAATGGAATCTGCCCAAAATATCATCAAGTGTGGTGTCAATGTTAAAAAAAAAAAAAAAGTAAAGTTATTTTCCTGATGGTGCCAGTCAGTTATATCAGGGCAATAATCTGGGCTTCTTTTTCTTCTTGTGATATATGATCAACAGGTTGTTTTTAAGGAAAGAAAATGCTCTGAACAGATTTCCGTTTTGGAGATACCACTTAGATTAGGAGATACCACATAACTTAAGTTATGTATAAAGGCCTGAAATAATGGCCAATAGCTATTATGTGAGGACTTCACAGATTTCAACTTCATGATATATCTCTACATGGTAGAAGGGAGATGAATTTGTCCAAAAATAATGTATTTCTTTCCCTTCATATTAATTCTCAAGTTAGGATGAAAGTCCTTGTTATACCATCACAAATACCCAGAAAAAATATTAAACCTGCCCATGGTAACTTAATGGACTTATGAGCATATCTTTGATGATGTAGAAGTCCTTCCGTTCAGACTTGAGTGTCTCCTTTTTAATCATTGTATGTGCATCCTGAAAGTACTTTGTACTTCAAAGTGTCTCCTGAGAAGATAGCTTCGTTACACGCATTGGCAAGACCAGGTGAATCCATCCCCAGTTTTACCCACAGAGCTGCTCCCTCCACCCCTGGGCCTCTGCTCTTCACTTTAGGATCCTAACATGCAGAACAAAGTGATGCAGATAGTAAGTAGACTCTTTGGTCCTGTTCACCAGTGTTATGAAGATATAAAAATAAGACTTAGACAATGCAATAGGGAATTTGATATATTTAGATGGTCACAAGCTGAATTTTGCTCGTCACTGCTATAAAGAGGTGAGGAAAAGCTTTTTTAAAAACTGTTTTTACGATGCAAGGTGTAGGGAGTTAAGATCATCCCTATAACTTGCTAAAACTGATTCTAACAATACACAGTGCCACTTTCAATCTGTTGGACTCTTATGCAACCAGACCAGGACTGGCAATGAGAGCTGGGTCAAGACCAATAAACTTTCTTCCAAAACCTATATTTGCAGGGCCTTCACGAGCCCTCAGGGGCCATCACTCCCCCAAGCCTTTTTCCTCCAGAGTAGAGCCATGTCAGCCTGGTGGTTAGGACCAAGACTGTGTTCTCTGTCCTCTCTTCTTCTTGTCTCTCCTCTTCCCCTCTCATCCCTTTCTCTCCCTTCCCCTCTGTTCTCCTTTTCTCTCCATTAGTCATCTTTTGGTCAAATTTTGCGGACTTTCTCCTTTTCATCTTGAAACCAGAGAAAAATTCCAAATGATATTATGCAAATTATAATAGAATCATTCTAAATAGTATGTTTCACTCAAAGTAGTCACTTGTAGTGATATAGACACAATGTCATATATTTCTGGGTCTCAAAAAATCATGCTGTTATTTACAACTACCAGTTAACAGCTCAGCTGAAAGTTATAGTTCAAATGAGTCAAAATAGGGCCAACCTGAAGGGCTAACTTGAAGCCAGAATTCTGGATTTTGGTCCATTGTCCTGAAATATTTTATATCTATATCACAACTAGCACTGTAACATGAAAAGAAAACATGGTAAGAATTGGTGTTCATTTCTGTCCAGAAAGCTGCTTGGTTTTTAAAAAATGGCACTGAGTGGTCAGGCATTTCAAGTCAAAAGTGAGGCAACTGAAAATCAGGATTAGTTGGAGGCAGAGCCAAGGCCAGAACAGCTACAATAAGGAGTCCTGTATACCAAATTAACCTTCCACTGCTTGCTTTATAATCAACAACAACAACTGTCATTTTGCCATGGAAGAGTACGTCATCTGATAATCCTTTAACACAGGTTTGATGTAGAACCTTGATTTGTCATATCCAGAACCAGTCATTGTCATCTGCATCACAATTTCCCAATTAATTAAAAAGACGAATAATTATGAAAGTCTGCCTTACTCTTCTCAATTGTGTATTTTGAAAGTTAAGTTTTTCCATACTTCTATGAGATGCTCAGAGTTCATGCTATAAAAGGAGGAGTTTTGTACATTTCGTTCTAGCATTAGGTAAAATACAAAATAGCAACCCAATATCAGTATGATTTCCTGTGACAGGGACCTTAAATTCTGCATGATAGCTATTTAACAATGGAATTGGGGGACATTTTAAGTTTTGACCATGTGTTCTTTGTTGATCATATATGCACCTTTATAATATGAATAATACAAAAGGTTCAACCAAATCAGTAATGCTAATGTACCTTAATGTACCTGCCCTCCAAACAAACAAAAGTGGAGTTGTAAAAGCTAGCCCAACAGCATAGCTATAGAACATGGCCATGTGGTGCTACCCTGGCATTCGACAAGCAACTGACAGTCCCTACAGGTAGCCAGTGCTCCGCAAATATTACTTCCCTTCTTCCCTTCCATAAAGTGCTGCCTACACTTTAATCTGATTTGGATTCTTTTCTTTCCTGCATATTGATCATCCAGTGTGACAGAGTACCTGCAGGGGGTCAGGTGCTTTTCCATTTCCCTGGAGAGCAGAGATCAGCAAAGGGGCAGCAGTCCTTGCTTTCACAGTGCTTATGTTTAGGGGGGATCAGACAACAAACATGTAACAGATAAACAGGACAACCTGCTATGAAACTAATAAAAGAAGTCAGCGTGACATGGAGGAACTATTCTCTGAAGACAGCACATTAGAACTGACAATGAGCTTTTTGACCCTCTTGTTTCCTGATAAACTCATGGTGCCTAGACATGGTAACTAATAAACATTTGGTAAATATGTGTTGAATGAATGAGTGAAAGACTAGAGAAGGGTCCACAGATGACGTCCATCTGTGAAGGTCCAGATGAAGGAGCCAGTTGGCACTTCTCAGTGGATACTCACCCTCAGCTCCTTAGCAACGTGGATGTGTAAGCCATGTCCTCAAGAGATCTACCTCCGCAGGTGGCTACCCTGAACTCCAAATGCTAAGAGTCAGAGTCAGCTTTGATTTGGCTCCTTTGTAGAGTGTCTCCAACACTCCACACCCAGGGTCTTCAAAGAAGCTCCAGAATCTGCCTCCATTTCTCTCTTAGGAAGTCTCACACCTTCTATGACAGCGCCTCTAGTGGCCTCCGGACTCCCACCACACCACAGCACACAGAGGGCAGGAGCTCAGTGCCTTTCGTTCTGCTGGTTCATCACTATGGCACTCGAATGCTTCCCAAATGAGTAAATTCCAAACCTGACTCCAAATAAAAGATCTAAAGGAAACATGCTTAGATATTTTTCCTATTTGGGGATTCGGTAACGGTTAACTGTATCCATAGTCTCTGACCTTAAAATGACATCATCTACAACAAGGCAAAAGAAGACAAATGTGCTTTGTCTGCTTTTTCCTGACTGGAACAGCATGTGACTTTGGGCAGATCATTTAACCTTGCTCCTTGTGCCTGTGTGGGTTGGGGAGGGAGGGGAGAGCCTCACCGGGAAGGACACACTGGGGGTGGGTGAGGCCAACAAGAGGGAGGCATCAAGAAAGTAGGGACTAAAGTTCCCTGGTATTTCTAAGTGGCATGTCCACTATATCTCAAAATTATAACCACAAGTCATACAGGCTTATTTGTATCTGGAGGCCACTTTCGGAAGTTGGTTTTATGTCCTGCTTCTGAGCAAATCTAAAAGAGCAAACGCGTGTGAAGGAAGGTGTCTAGTTGAGATAAAGGTCAGTCACAGAAAGAAGCATTGACAACTTAATCATTGCTTATTAGGATAACCATTTTTAATTAAATATTTAAAATTGAGAGGGAGTCATAAGGAAGCAGTTTACATGTGTATTTTCTTTTCTGACATCAATACTGCCATTGATGAGCAGATCCAATTTAGTTTTACTCTGAGAGAGCAGACAATGGTCAGTTTTCCTCCAGCTGGCTTATTTTACAAGCATTAATGAACAATTAACCAACACTGGCACTCTTTCCATCTGTAATCCTGTGGTAGGATCACTAATCTCTACCACTAGCAGCTAATGATGAAGGTCTCTCAAGCTTTGCTTCTTATCTCTGCCGGTTCTTAATACTTGCATAAGCATGCTTTCTGAGGAGGGGCCCCCTACTGCTATGCAACCCGGGAACAAAAGCCCAGAGACATTTTTGAAGGGGTTTCTGTTCAATAACACTTCTATGCTTATGTTTGCCTTCCTCCTACAACAAACACCAGTGATCAACAGAGGGCTCTGGGGGTCACGGAGGGCTCTGTTTTTCCATACTTCTAATACTCATAAGAATGTATTCAGACCGTATTATACACACCCCACCCCCAACTTTGCACAGGCAGACACCCTAAAGTGGGGAGAGAAATGTGGCCTAAATAGAATCAAACAGTATTTTTTCTCCATGAGTCAGCTTTGATTTGGCATTGAATAACACAGAGTTTGAAACCACATTGTCATTAAAAATGTATATGTGAGAGGCAGATTTATCTAGAAAACCCCACACAGGATAGGTCTTCGTTTCTCTGAATTTAATGGAACTTATATTCAATTGTCTCTCTCTAGTGGGGCAGAAAGCAATTCACCATTTCATTAGAACTCCTCTGTAGGGTCAAGATTTAAAGAAAATGCAGGGTCAAGATAAAAAAAAAAAAAATCCGACTGTAGAGTAGCACAACTGTAGGGTAGGGGCTCAGGCTGAATGACACAGTTTTCATTTGAAACTACTTTTCAGACACAACTTCCTGGGAAAGTTATAATTTCAGGGGAAATTGTACTCAAGATTTGATTTCAAGACAAAATTATTAGGGAAGGTTTTGGCAGCACAAATTCTGCTGGCCTTGGAGTGTTGGGATAGATGGAAGCTGTGGCAAAGATAGCATTAGGGGCTGTGTGTATGGCTTTTGTATTCAAACACTAAGCACAGACAACCATCCTTGCCCAGCCAAGGCCAGAACTTCAAATTTGCTACTTTTATAGTCTGCAGCCCTCAGAAAGTGGGAACATATTATAAGCTATGTTGATCTGAAAACAGCAAAAGAACCAGGGTGATGTTGAGGGTGACATGGCCCCTAAATGACTAAGCACTCTGAAGTGTCTGAATAGAACGATCCTGAGGACATTTGCTGATTGAGGAGCAGGGTGGGAATTGGAAGCCACTCATTTCTTGAGCCTTAACCTTCTAAAGGCTCCAATGACCCACATCACCTTCAAGGTACTACAATTTTGGAACTGGAAGAGTGTATCATGCTCTAATAAAATGAATGAATCAATAAAAAACTATTCTGCAACAATCACCCAAAATGAAAAGGAAGTTTTCTCCAGTCATGTTACTCTTTTTCCTTAACCATTTAGAATGCTGAAACACTGATTCTTTTCTCCTCTAACATTCTGAGTTGCCCACAGTGGAAAGAGGGCTTAGTGGACAGAGTCCTGGACTAAAAGTTTGGAAGCTGAGTCCTATTCACAGACAGCTACTGACCCCTTGTGTGATCTCATACAAGTCACTTAACCTCTCTGCCCTTCTGCTTCCTCATTCATTCCACGGAGACAATGCTACCTGCCCCTCCCTACCTCTAGAGCTGCCAGGGTGAATGAGCTATGTCTGCACAGCATTTGAAAACGCCACTGGTTGGTACAAGGCTCAGTGTAAAACACTGAAAAAAAAAGACCTGTAATGTGATAACACACAATGAAAATAAGGATAGATTATAACCTAGGGAAGCACAGAGGTCAGGAACCTTTGCCACTAAAAATTCAGTAGTCATGAGCTTTGAAAGCGAGTCTCAGTGACGGAATATTCACCTTTTGTGCTCTTTAGGAATCACTGGGCTAATCTATCTAAGTGAGCAACTGGACAAGAGTAGTAATATTTAAAAGGGTGTGAGTAAAAATTCTATATCCTACGAATCTCAAATTATTGTCCCTGAATCTCCAATTTGGAAGAAATAATTCAAGATTACTATTTTCATCCTCAGAAGGATTGTCTTTACTGCCCCATGAATATACATGCTCATTTCTACTCCTGTCATTCCACCTATTGCATTCAATGTTCTCCTTTCTACCCATTTAAATCCTACTCATTTTATCACATTCCAATTAAAGTTTCACCAGCCTCTCCCATCAAGGATTCCATACTAATCCACAAGGCCACATATTTGCAGGTATCACAACTTCACGCCCAGTATCCAGATGTCCCAGTGGATTTTTTTTTTTTTTCTCATTTCATTGTCTGGAATTAGCTTACAGCTACTCGTAAAGTCTGAGTCCACCACTTAGTCATTTTTGTATTTGCTGATGCATGTCACACAATGCCTTGAACAGAGTAGGTGCTCAACAAATAACTCTTTAACTGAATACAAGTGACCCACCGATTAAGAAATTGATGTATCAGTTAATGATGCAACTAATTTTTGAGTGTCCCTATGTCCCAGGAACTGTCACACACAATGAGAATAAAGTGCCCCTGCTTTCAAGAAACTTTCAACATTATGGGAAAAGCAAATCTATTGCATTGAACCAAAGAAGCACTAAACTGCATTATATTGATAGAATGGAACCAGAAAGTCAGAGAGAGATGAGCGTAGAGTGGAAAGAAAGGTGATTCTAACATAGCATCTCCTCCCTACCACAGACTGTACCCTCCATGTCCTCCCATCAGTCTTCCTCCTTCTCTAGTCCACTGAGTCCAATAAGTACTGCTTTGACCCACCTATCGTGCCTGTATGCCTGTCTCTACATAAGAAAAAACTATAACAATAAAAGAGATGAGCAGAAAAAAAAATCCCAATATCTATATTTATTTATTTAAGGCTACTGATTTTAGGGGAAATTCTTGGGAGAAAACTGGAGAAATTCCAGGTTATTCCACAAGTTCAAATAAAATGTGATTTAGACAGGCCCCCCACACACACTTATTTGAGAATTTCTCCTCATCCTAACTTTTCATTGATTTCACTAACTGCTCATCAATTTCATAAATAAGAGATTTCAGTCTAGAGAAGTAAGACACATATATACATAATCAAAATGGAGAAAGAAGGTGTTAATTGCCTTATGAGAGGTGCAGATGAAGTGCTATGAGATTACTCCTAGCCAGAAGAGGTCAATAAGAACTCCATCAACAAGAAAGAGCATGAGCTGGACTTCAGAGATAGATGGAAATGGGGCGTGTAGAAATGATGGGGAAAGAGCATGATCAAAACCATAGAGAAGATTTTCAAAAGTACACACAAACTCCCCCCCCCACACACACACACACAGAGAAGAGTTAGGATAGCTCAATTTATTAGTTGTACAGAGGGTTGGAGTTAAAGATACAAGGAACATGGTGTAGAGGGAATTAGACCTCAGTGTCAAGGCAATAGGGAGCCAACAAAAGTTTCTACAAAGGGGGAGGTGCTGTGCTACCCCACAATTTCAGCTTTTTGTGCTGAATAAGAGTAAACAGTAAGTAAATCTATCATTTAACATTTTCCATAATTCTAACTCTCCAAAATTGGTACTCTAACTACAGGGTACTTTAATTTTCATTTCCATTGTTCTACCTTCCCTTTAGAAAGGAGTTTTATTGCTTGTGCTATGGTAGTACTGGAATGTTCTCACTCTGTCTTGGCTGTGTCATGTCATCAACCTAAAAATAGATGCTAATTAACAAGGTTATTTCTAACTTACATTGTTAAAAGAGAGGAAAACAGTGATGAAACACATATAGAGTATCAAATTAACCAAGAACCAAATTCTAGTTCAAAATTCCCACCTCACAGATATTCAATTCACTAAATAGTCTTTTTTTTTTCTAAATCAGATAGTCATTATCCAAATTTCCTATCCCCAATGTGATAATATAGTGTGATGAGACATGCCCCAACACAACACAAATTGACTTTTGGATCCTGGATGCTACATGGAGTGTGTGGAAGGTAAAGCAAATATCTCACTCTATTATCTGTTGTCTCTGAACCAACAGATTACATGGTTCACTGACTAGCTGAATAACTTTTAGACAGTTTGTTCATGTCTATTTACACATAGTCCACAGAAATATATTAACAACTGAGGAACAGCTGTAAAAATTATATGGCAAGATGGATAGATGAGAGCAATAATCTCTGCATGTATGTTTCTGTAGAGAAGACAAAAGTTGTACATGGTAAAGGAAATTGGGAAAACCACACATAGGCACACTTGTATGTTGCTGCCACAACAAAATGTGACTTCCACCCAGTAATAGAGGCAGGCAAAGAAAGCATATCACATAATCTCCCAGAGACCTCTTTCATCTATCAAGAACATTACTATAATATATATTTTTGCAGAAATGGGTTTAAGATTTAGGTTTCTTTTCTAAAATGTTTTCCTGGACAATTGAATTTTTTAATAAGAAAGACACTGTTCACATTCATTCAATAACCACAGAAATAATGGAAGTTTTTTGACTTACACTTTTTCTTAAATAATAAAATGTTTGTTTTCAACTCACTTTTAATCTCCTCTCCAATCACATATATCTCACAAAAAATGTATTATTAATAAATAAAAGAAGATTGTCATGTCTTCTGCAATAGCACAGGTTATTATTCTGCTTTAAAAAGTATAATCATGCTGCATAAAACTTTCTTCAGATAAATGGTACTTATCACTACGTAAAATTCCAAACTGAATTTAGGAAGGAAAATGAGTATTTAGATGGCATTGGGATTATGTTGCCTAATATTTGGTGGAAAAAAAGACTGTATATACATATAAGCTAGAAAAACCCTGAATATTGTACCGTTTAAAGACTCAAACATGCATTCCTCCCTTCTAGAAGTACCATCTTCTTTTGATTTCCAGAATATTTCAGATTCCACTGGTCTTGCTCCTCTCTGGCAGCCCTTTTTCAATCTCCTTTATAAGATTATCCTCATTTATCTTAAGGTAGTGAAATGTTGGAGTCGTTCAAGGTTCAGTCATTGGCTGTTTTCTTGCTCTATACTTGCTCATTTACTAACCTGATCCAACTATATGCTTACAATCTTATCTGATGGCTTCTAAACATGAATCTTGGCTTGGGGTTCCAACCACATATAGACATTTTCTCACCTGAGAGCTCCACTTGAATATCTCCTCCAATCTAATGTGTCTAAAACCCTCTCCCCAATGCCCCAGTTCCAGCCCTACCTCTCCTTCAGCTCGCTATCCCAGGTTGGCACCATCATCCTTCCAGTTGGACAAGCCAGAAGACCCCTTGTAGGTGGCTCTGACGCCTCAGTCTCCCTTACTGCCTACATTTTGCCTGTCTCAGGGTATGATACTTTTGTTCTTTCATCTCAATTTGCTTCTTTTTTTTTTTTTTAAGGAAAATGCTTGAGGCAGGGTTAGTTTTTTTTTTTTTTTAATAAACCTTTATTTTATTTTATGTGGTGCTGAGGATTGAACCCAGATCCTCACACATTCTAGGTGAGTGCTCTACCACTGAGCCACAACCCAAGCCTAACTTCTGACTATTTCTACCCATGCTGCCACCATATCCTATCTCTCACTAGATTTCTGCAGTAGCCTCATAATTGGTTTCCCCATCCCCTTTCTAGCCCAATGCATTCCTTAGAGTATGGTAAAAATAACATTTATATACAAAATCTCATTTGTTAATCTCCCACCTAAAATTCTTCAGAGGTTCTCCCAATTGCTTTAGGATAAGGACTAAAATCCTCAGCAAAAACTTCTTTGACCTTGTCCCTGCTTCTCTCTCCAGACTTGTCCCTTGCGCTTTCTGCCCCACCTGCTGCTCAACAGTCCAGCCTTCTTTTAGCCACAAATCTGTGATGCTCCTCAACCTCAGAAGCTTTCTACACACTAATCTCACTGCCCAGAACACTCTTCCACTGTGCCTATTGATTTTCTTTATTTCTACTTATTCTTTAGATTTTAACTCAAGCATTATTTCCACGGGGAAACTTTATCTGACCATTCAGTACTATTCCATCCTGAGCCAGGATTCTGAAGCATTTGGAAAGCTCTCTTTGTATGTATTCTTCTCACAGCAGAAGTCAGAAATTCAAACATCAAAGTCTGAAATCACATATTTATTTGTGCTATGGTTTGATTAATGCCCAATGCCTCATTCATTTTTCTATGAATTTCATCACTCAGAGACTGAGTCCTTATTTCTGACCACTGTATCTTCAGTTATAGCACCTGGCTCAAAATGCACCTATGGTAAATATTTAGTGACTAAATAAATGAAGCAGTAGGAGATGAGGTTGGAAAGATAGCGTGGGCTAGTTTATGAATAAAATTAGATTCTGAACTTGCTTTTCTTTTTCTCCATTTCTTCCTACTCTTCAATTTGCCTAAACTGTGATACAGTAGATAAGATATGGTACTACAGACACTGCCAGCCTCCATACTTCTGCTCCTGCTGTTCCTTCAGCCTTAATGCCTGATCTTTGCCAAGGCACAACTCAAAATCCACTTCCTTTATGCTTTCAATCTTGCATTAATTAAACTTAGTTGCATGCATTTTGTCCTCTACTGCCATACTATATACTCCTTAAAGGATATTTGAAAGACTGTGTTTTAGTCATCTCTGTACTCCTTCGGTGCTTCATACACTGCTGGACACAGAAATGGCCCTTCTAAGATGAACTGAACTAAAGTCACCAAGGAGATGAACTAAGTCCTGAAAAACATGCTAAGGAAAGGGAAAGGCAGCTACTATAGTGGCAAAACCCCAGGATCCAAGAAGATCAACCTGAGGACCACACCACATTACTTGAGGTTCCCAAGGCTAAGAGCCTACTTATTAAACTAGCCTCAGCAATGCTCCATTCAAATCAAATGTCATTAGCCTTTCCTGTTGATTTTCAGATTTTATAGTTGATATATTTCAGACCATTTCTAAAGCCCATGTGGTATCTTTGGTGTATAGGAGCATATCTTTAGAACTCTAAGAGAACATTTCTGACTCAATGAGACTCTGTAAAAACTATAATCAAAAGAGTTATATTCTTATATTAACCAAACAAATCAACAAACAATGGAAATCATAGGACTATCATCACAAGTTTCAGATCCTGCTCAGCCAACTCAGGTGAGCCTCCAGCAAAGGATCCCTTGTCATGAGAATCGGACTTTCTTAAACTTAGACTTTTAAAAATCCAGATTGTACTCCAGACTCTTGGTACTTTACTTGTACTCCAGACTCTTGGTACTTTACTTAAATCCATGTGTTCTAGTGCTTTAATGCCATAACTCAATTTTGGGAAAAGAGGAAGTAGGAAAACTAATCAAACCCTTCACATTCTAGTTTTCCCATCAAAGTATACCTAACTAAACCTACAGATTAAAGCAAAGATTTATTTCCCTATTTAGAGCTCATCAATGCTTTCCTCTTATCAACCATAATTTAGAATATATCAAAATCACCATTTTTATAACTACATTACCTTAAATTTTTATTTTTTGTTCAAAGGAACATAAACAGGTTGCTAACAAGCAGAAATAATTCTACTTTAGGTAAAAATGTTTGCTATCTCAATTTCATATTCATCAACTTCATCCTTATTTCACCTGATACCCAGTAATCATAACTATGTTATTCTTTATGTTGAATACCACTGAATTTCTTCTCCCTATACACAGAAATCACAACTTTAAAAAAATATTGTATGCCAATTTAAAATGAAAATGATTTCCAAGATTTATTTCAATGGCTTTTAATATTACCATCGAGGATTTGATGTTGTTTTTAAAGCCAAGTTTTAAAACCAAAGTTCCGGGACTAATTACCTTTTCCTTTTGCTGTTTAGCTGCCAAAGCTTCAGTCACTGAGGATAATCTTCAGAAGCTTGGCTTTGTTGCTAGAGCAACCAACCCAATTTTAAGCATTTTTCAATATGTTCTTTGGAGTATTTTAAATAACAATAAGATATACCTGATTGAGTCCATCGTAACAAGTACTAGGCTCATTTTTGCCAATCTGATCTATATATTAGAAAATTAGGCACCTAGTCTAGCAGGGATTAGAAACAACAAACATTCTTTGTGTGGAAGCTACATGGCATGTGCCACCTTCAGGCCAGGACCTCTTTCCCCAGGGCGAGTGGTCACAAACACAAAGAAAAGACTAACAAGAAAATTCCTGCTTCTTCCAGTTCAGATCCTCCAGTCATCTCAAGATTTGAATGCATCACAGACCCGTCTTAGAATGTCTTATATTTCTGTTTAGTGGTACTAATTAGGTGATGAGCTGATTTGGAATCTCTCACTGAATGGCAAAACACCAAAGCACTTGTATCCAAATGTTCTGGCTAAGTAGTACTATCAAGCTTGCTGCTTCCATTAACTGCTTCTTAATTTATTTTTATCTGATTGCTCTGTTTAAAAGTCTGCAATACTTTTCAGAAGTAGAAGAGATACTGGGTTTAAATATGTACAGACACATCATACATAATATACGGGGTTCCTATGTAATTTACATTTTCCATAATAGTTACTAGGCATTTGCTACCTCTCCACTTTCTACAAGAGTACAAACCATTTGCAAACAGCACAGAACAGTTATCTGCATGTAGCTGGATCCCTTTAAGAGAAAAGCAGAGAGCAGTCTTTCTGGTCAATTGGTCAGCCCGGGTATCTACAAAGATTGACAACATGTAAGAATACCTGACATTTCTAACTTGAGTAGTGAACAACAATCTAATGATCTGGGGTAGGATCACTGAATAAAACTGGAGAAAACAATGTTAATTGAGCTTTGGAGAAAAAGAGGTCTTTGTTAGTAGTAGCTTATTTAAAAGGTTAGGAAATAAAACTGAGAAATTAAGTAACTTGTATGGCTATTACTCAAACACACCCTAAATCAAAGATAATTGTCTTTGCTAAAACCATACTTCCAAGGCCAGAGTGCAAAAGTACCAGATTTTGATCGCTAGAATGTGAGATAAAATGTCTGAGATTATCAATAATACATTATATCTACTAAAAATCTATTTATTAACTTCAGCTATACATTGAGTAAAAGCCCAGTGGGTAAATTGTATATTCCTGTCTAGGACACTCTTCTTTTTAAAGTTTTTTTTTTTTTTTTTAGTTGTATATGGACACAATATCATTATTTATTTATTTTTATGTGGTGCTGAGTATCCAACCTAGTACCTCACACATGCTAGGCAAGTGCTCTACCACTGAGCTACAACCCCAAACCCCAGGAGGCTCTTAAATGATGTTGCAATGATTCTTTCTTTAAAAACATTCTGTTTTATTGAGATTCCCAGTAACTGACATGATGATTATAAATGTACTATGAATCATAAAAGATCACACGCATTATTTTTATTGCTAGTTTTTAAATGCATAGTTCTCAAATGGTTCTCACTATGGCGATTCATTTCTCTGAACATAAAATTTGACCTCTGCAGTTTTCCCTCTCCTTACCTTCTCTGGATGTTTGCTTTTACGCTCCACTCACCTAAGAGACCTTTTTCCTTTCCTCTAAAATATAACAGAGAATCTGCACTTAACACCAAGCTCAGTTTAATCAAAATGTCTTAAAATCCCACCTTTTTGCAATACTTATTCCTAAGAAACCATCCCACCCCGATCTTTCCCCTTAGAGATCCTCCAGTATTTTAGAGGATTAGATACCTTTGCAGCACTTCATTCTATTTTGCCATTTCACAGTTTCACCCAAGGATATATCTTGTCTCTCTAACTAAATGCCACACTTCCAAAGGAAAGGGATCCTTTTTAATTCTTTTATATGTGGATTGCCTATGATATGTTTGAGAACAGATTAGATATGTTATAAATGTTATTTGAGAAGATAGAAATAAAGATGAAAGTCTTTATGAGATGTGACATCTGGACTTAAATTACTCTTATATTTGTGGTGTTTTTAAGAATCTTGATATTTTCAGGTAAGACTTTTACATAATTGAGTTAGTGAATCAATATTGGTTGGTGAATAAATAATCATCAAATATTTATTAAATATCTACTATGGGTCCAACACTGTGCTAGGTGCTACAAATAATATGAAATTATAATTAATGCATTGCTCTTATCCTCAGGGTGCTTTTAATCTAGAAGTATCTAACGGCAGATTTTGCTGCTATGAGATGTGAGCAGGTACAAGTTAGTGTGATGATTAAACATTTTTGTAGCCTCAGAAATGTGCAACTCAGATTTCAAAACAGAATAGTTCAGGATATTAGGTACACAGTTATTTAAATATAAAATTAAGCTTTAAATATTGTGAGAGGAGTCAAGTAAATAGTAGGCACTTAGAGTAAAATTCACAAAACAAATTAAAATCTACAAAATCATATTCATTTTTGCCTTCTTTTATTCTTTCATTTCAAATCAGCAGTGGTTTTACTGGCTTAACCAAAAGAAAGGGGGATAAAAAGGAAGAAGAAGGAAGGAAGGAAGGAAGGAAGGAAGGAAGACAAAGCAAAACAAAACCCTCTGTAATCTAATTCCCCAGTTTCAATCTCACTGTTATGCTTTTAATTTAAATCCTTATCACTTCACCTGAATCTAGTTTCTTAGTATGCCTGCCACTTACTCCTAATGAGTTCCTAAAAAGACAGATGTAATCATGTGATTTTCTTATTTTGAATTCTTCAGGGCACCACCTTACCTATTTGGTAGCATGGCACACAGGACCCTGCACCGTCCGACCCTAGTGGTTACCTCTTCTTCCACTGCCTGTTCCCGTACTCCAATGCAGACACAAGATACTTTCTGGTGCCCTCACATTGATTACTGCCTTCATTTTGTCAAAATGTACTCTTTGCCTATGTGGAAAACCTTTTGCTGAACACTGGGGATCTCAGTGAACTCACGGTCAAATAGGCTAGTGGTTACTACCACTGAGGCAAGATTGGCTTGCTCTCTTCCCTCAACTCCTACAGGAAGGAGGAATTTGGACATTTTGTTATTCAGACTGACAACCAAAGTGAGATCTTCATGGTGTCAGCTCCCCAGTATCAGTATTTCCACGGGATGACACTAAGCCGGAGGGGCCAGACAACAGATGGCATGAGAAATAGGTCGCTCTACCACAGAGGAGCCAGCTTTTGCCTACAGACAAGTAATGTGATGGCCTTACACAGCAGCCTATAGCTGTATTCTAAGGAGAGAGGAGCAAGAACTGAGGTGAGAAGTCCTCTGTTCATCTGGAACCAGGGAGATGAAGGAGGAAATGCATGGTGGCAGTTCCCATAAGACCCAAGGACCTGCCTGTGGTGATTCCTCTCCAGGCTCAGCAACCACAATCCCAGAAGGAATCACGGACACAATCCATCAGACTCAAGTGTCTACTTAGCTGATGTGGAAATGTGGAAGATCGCCAAGGCACTATGACTGAGCTGTTACCTACGCACGTGAAGACAATTGCAGTATGATGCATGCAATAACAGAAAAAAAGCTCAGAACATTGGAGGGGAGGGGACTCTGGCATAGTGATGCAAAATAGCTTTTTATACTCATCATCTGTCATTTCTCCCCCACAAGGGTCTGTCCATCTCAAGCCCAGGCTAAAAGTTCTCACTACCCTCCATGGCTCCTCTCCCACCATTGTAGACACATTTTTCTTCCCTCTGCATCTTCATTGACCTTAGTTCATGCCTGTGTTCATTAATTATAGGCAAGGCAGTGCCTCAGGCACTGAGACACTGCAGTGAACAAGAAAGTAAAGAGCCTTTCCCCACAAGGCTTACAGATGTCCTGTTCTACTTCTTCTGTTCATAGCTTCAGCCAAACTTTAAAACTCATGGAATAGTCTAGTAACAGGAATCCTTTAAAAGGTCAGGAATAACACTTCCTTTCTTATTTTAAGTTATATTTAGGTTATAGTAGGGAAAAAAATGAATCCATATTGCAATTTTTACTTACATAACAACATATTTAAAATTCACAAAACTTGTTTTTGCTATATAGTTTATCAGAAGAAAAATATTATGCAGGTAAAATGTGTGCTTACAATTATCATATCGAAAGCATTCAAGGTTAGGATTTGCTAAATTCAACTTGGGACTTAAATCAAAACAAAACATTGCAAGTTTTTTCCTACAAGTTGATAATATTATCAGGCAAAACCAAATTCTTTCCACTTGTCTTTTCCCTTCTTGTTGTAGTGCCTTTTAATTCTCAATTTGAATTTTGAAGAAAGAAGGTTTTCTTTAAATTGACTTTTACTCAAAAGTTATTTCTCCCCAATTAGGAAGAACAATTTAGCTACCTAATAAACTTTTCCATGCCAACATATAAAGCCACTAGACTGAATCACATGTCAGTTATTTAAAGATTAGATTTTTTCTTAATGGATATTTATAATGATGTGAAACAGAATTTTTGATGGAACTGTGTGATAGAGTATTCTCCTGGCTAGAACATCTATCCCTGGGCTAAACAGAATACCAGAGAATGCACAAAGAAATAAATAGTGCATGTTTCCCACTTATATGCAGAAACTAAGTTGATCTCAGAGAAATAGAGAATAGAATAGTGCTTATCAGAGCCTGAGAAAGGTGTAGGGGAGGGAGGAATGGCCAGAGGACGGATATAATGGATATAGGGGTATAATTTGATAGGAGAAATAACGAACTACTAACATCCTATAGCACAGGAGGATAAATGTGGTTGATAACAAATAATTGAATATTTAAAAATAGTTGATAGGATTTTGAATCTTCTTAACACAAAGAAATAATACATGTCTTTAAATTAAAATTTTTAAAAGAATATTAAGAAAAGGACTCTATGTACCTGTGGATAAAGGCTGTATCTGTCATGGTCACCACCATAGCCCAAAGCCTACCTCACATATATACTACTGTAAGGTCTAGGAGCAGGTGTTCTAAATCTAGAAGCTTTATACTTGAATCTGGCTTACAAGTTGTAAGATCTGAGGGCATGTTTATTTAAGCCTCCATTTTCTCTTTGTGAAATGGAGGTAATAATATTGTGGAAGGGATTAAATAAACAAAGTGTTCAACTGAGTGTACAGCCCAAAGTAAGAACTCAATCAATATTATTAAAGTCTTAATAAATATCTGTTGATTGAATGGGCTTTGATGAATAGCAAAGTACCATAACTAACTGCTGAGCTTAATTGACATGCATGTGGCCATGCCTTATTTTGTGTCCTACTATACCATTTCTAACCATTGGTTCTTTCTCCTTCTTTGTCCTTTGGGCTTGTCCCTCAGTCTGTGTCTCTGTTCTTATTCTCCCTGCTACTTCCTAGCATCTCATCTCCAAATATATTTCTTATTTGAATCAACAGACTGATAAACCAACTCCTCCCATCACCACGCATTCCAGCTTTGCAGAGGAGTGCACATATGCACTGTGCACATATGCACCAGTCACATGGTGCAGCTGAGCTCTGTGAAAACTGGTCTCATTTTTGACCAGCTCTGAGGAGTGTCTTGAACACTAACCCTGACTTGAAAAAATACACTAAACTACATATAAGACAATAGGACAGAGCCTTTGTATTATGAGGATCATAAAACTGACAAAGAGGTAAGAAACAACAGTGATAGGAGACTTTAACTATAAGGACATTTACTGGAAGTCCTCTCAACTGCAAAGCAATGATTCTGTAAGCTTTTACCTCACCTTGTTAACAACTTCCTGTCTCAGAACATAGAGATAGTGACAAGTGAAACAATTCATCTAAATTGAATTGTAATCCACAAAAACTGGGTGATAAAGTATAACTAGAGTCTATAATAGAGGAAAAAAATAAAGATGTGGCAAAACCACAAAAATCCTCCATATTTTAAAGGGGTAGATATGTTATAAATCCCAGAGAAAACAAGCATGATTCCATTATATGGTCCCAAGAGGAGGTAACTTGGAGACTGTAAAAAACAAGATAATAGAAGAGGATTGGTAAGATTTCAACATGAATGCCTCATCCCAATTGGGGTGGGGTGTGGGGAGTAACAAGGGGAGATATGGAAGATATTTGTTGGTTCCTTCTCCAGTATCTATGCCATCTTTCTCATGCCAACAAAACCTCTGTTTTCATTTGTGGATTTTATCCCTTCCTTTATTCATAGATCAGTGAACTAAGCTGTCCAAATGCTAAAATGTCCCATTCCTGGTTTCCATTCACTGATTGGCTTAGGGATGGGCATTACCCCAATTAGACACAACAGGACATGGAAAGCTGTTTTCTAAGATTTCTGCCTAAGAAAATTCTTCTTGTTCTTCTGTAAAGTTATCAGAAGAGTCTATTTCCTCTATATAAATGACTACATACATAAGGAAGGACATAGAGCCAAGATTTACTGGAAGACATATTCCCATTATGAGGGAAGTGCTATCTTGAGACTTAGAAACAACAAGAAGGAAACAGAGCCACAATATAGAGAAACTAGGATGTAAAGAAATTAATTCCTAGTTTTAAGCTGCACCTGAAGACTTACTGTAATACATACTATTTACATAAGCTAATAAATTTGCCTAATTGTTTAAGTAAACTTGAATTGGACTGAATGTTTCTTGCAACATAAGGAGACTTAGTGGATACAGATCATAAAAGCTGCATAGGGAACTCCTTAGTGATTTTTTAAAATAGGTGGAAAGGACACATAGGATGAATACAAGAATACATTTGTTCAATAAAAATGGTATTAAAAAAATGAATACCTAATTTTTTTTAAAAAAGCCTTAAAATGATAATATTAACAAAATAACCTTTTAAAGTTATATTTAGGGTAAGAAGAACAAGGAGGCTACAGTTTAGAATTCATAAATGGTAAATATTAAATTTCAAAGCATGAATTCTAAATATATTCTAAGAATTTAAAGAACCTGTTCTCAGTAATTTAAATAAAACATAATAACAATGACTCAAAAACAAGAGAATCCCTCTAGAGATGTGGAAACTATGAAAAAGAACCAAATAAAAAGTTCTAGAGTTGAAAATTACAATAGCTGAAATGAAAAATTCATCAAATAAGTTCAGTAGCATTTTTGAGACTACAGAAGACGAAGATTAACAGAAGAAGATTAACAACATTAATCTTACTAACATTTGTAAGATAGAACAGGAGTTCTAGACTAGGGAACAATTAAAGGACAGAAAAGAATTTGAAGATATCATGGTTGAAAAACTCCCAAACTTAAGGGTAAACACTAATCTATATATTTAAGAATCTCAACAAGTTCTAAATAAGAAAAAGAGATCCACACCTAGAGATATCACACCTAGACTACTGAAACTCAAGGATGATGAGAAAAAATTGGAAAGTGGTAAAAGAAAAACAACTTGTACAAACAATTCGACTCATAACGCACTTTTTATTAGAAACAATGTGTATCAGGGAGCATTGGGACACAAATTCCTGAAAAAAGGAAGAAATTCAATCAAGAATTCCATATCCAACAAAACTATTCTTCAAAATAATAGCAAATTAAAGACATTTTCAGGTAAACACAAACTGAGAGAATTTATTGTAGACCTAACCAATAAGAAATACTAAAGGAAGTTTTTAGGGATGAAAAGAAATAGTATATTAATTATCAGAGCAGAAATTAATAAAATATGAAAGAGAAGAAAAGATAATCAATGAAACTAAAGTCATTTTTTTGAAAAAATGTTTAAAATTTGATAAGTCTTTAATTAGACTGTGATAAAAATAACATGGAAGACACCAATTAACAAAATTAAGAATAATCAAAGGTATACATAACAAAGACAAAAAGAAATTATAGAAACTTTAGTCCAACAAATTAGATGAAATAGATAAATTCCTCAAAAAGCACAAATTATCAAAACTGTCTCAGGAAGAAATAGAATATTTGAATCCACATATATTAAAGAATATGAATAAAAATTTTAACCACTACCCCCACCCCAAGTCCAGAAGACTTCACTGATTAAATTCTAAAAGTATTTAAGGACAAAATAATATCAATCCTTTCAGAAAATGGAGGAGTAACTTCTCATTTTATTAGGACAGTATTGCCCTGATAAGTCAGATAAAAACATCACAAAAAGACAAAACAACAGATCAGTAACTTAAGTATAAGTGAAAAAAAATCATCCAGAAAAATATTAGCACACTGAAACCCATAATACATTAAAAAATGTAATATAATATGACCAGGCAAGAATTATTCAAGAAAAGGTTAATTTAAGATCCAAAGAGAATTAATGTAACACACTATGTTAACAAAAAAAATGAACAAAAAATGATTATTTAAATTGACACAGAAAATGTATTTGACAAAACTCAATACCCACTCATGACTAAAAAGCTGGGAAAAAATTTTCAACAAACTGGAAATGAAGAGATGCTTCCAAAACCCTACAAAAGCATCCATGAAAAACCTACAGGTGAGTCACAACGGTGAAAGACTGAGTACTAACATCAGAAACAAGGCAAGAACATTTACTCTCACTACTTCCATTTAGCATTGTACTGGAGGTTTTCATTAGTTCAGTTAGGCAAGAAAAAGAAATTAAAGACCTCATTGGAATGAAAAAATAAATAAAACTGTCTTCTCTCATGGGTGATTCAATGTTGCATAGAAAATCTTAAGAAATATATTGTTTTAAAAAAAATTCTGCTGAAAAAAACAAGCAAGTCTTTTAAGATCACAGGAACAATATATGAACAGTATAAAAAAAAATGTGCCTCATACAATGGCAATTGACAGTTTAAAATAACCTTAAGAAAACAATTCCATTTTAAAAAGCACCAAAAAGAATAACAATACTTTGAAACACATTAACAAAATAAGTGGAACTTCAAAAACTACAAAATATTGCTAAAGGAAATTTTAACACATTTAAACAATAACACATTTTCTTTCATTAAAAGGCTCTATATTTCTAAGATGGCAACTCTTCCCTAGCAGAAACTTTTGTGAAAATTAATGATCTGAATTTAGAAATAAATTTTAAAAAATCAGATGCAACTTTGAAGAAGCACAACAAAGTTAGGGAAATGAGACTAATTTCAAAACTTAAATAAGTTTACAGTAATCAATAATAACACACTAATAACAGTGTGGTATTAGTATAAGGACAGACATAAAGAATGGAGATTCCAGAAACAGATCCTCAGTCTATGATCAACAAGGTAGTTCACTAGACAAGGATAGTCTTTTCAACAAGTAGCACTGGAACAAGTGACTATCCATATGCCATATATGTGTGTGTGTGTGTGTGTGTGTTTGCATAAATTATATATATATATATATAACTTTTTGAAGGGAAAGGAAGAAAAGGAGGAGCAGAAGAATTTCAACCTTCACTTCACACTATACCACAAATGAAATAATTTAGAATGGATTGCAGATGTAACTATAAAAATTAAAACTGAAACTTCATAAAGAAAACATAGGAGCAAATCTTTGCAACCATGTGGTAGGCCAGGCTTTCATAAATATAAAATCAAAAGCAGAATCCATTCAAGATAAAAGTTGTTCAGTTAGACCTCATCAAAATTGAAAACTTCTACTCTCTAAAAGGCACTATTAATAAAACGAGAAATCAAGCCACAGATGGGCAGATGATATTTGCAAGTGCTATATCTGACTGTTATGCTTTGGATATAAGGTGCCCCCAAAGCTTGTGTATGATGTAATGCAAGAAAGTTTAGAATGGTTTGATGGTGAGAGCTATAACCTAATCAGTGGATTAATCCATTGATATTGATTAACTGGGTGTTAATTAAGGCAGGCATGGTGATGTGGCTGGAGGAGGTGGATCACTGGGTACATGCCTTTGAGATTTCTATTTGGTCTACGGTGAGCAGAGCTGTCCCTCTACCTCTTGGCTGTCATGTCCTGAGCTGCTTTCTTCCATCATGCCCTTTTGAGATGACATTCTGCCTCACCTTGAGCCCAGAGCTATGGAATTAGCTGACCACGGACTGAACCTCTAAAATTGTGAGTCAGGTCTTGGTCACAGTGACATAAAACTGACTAAAACACTGATAATGATTTTGACTCAGAATATATGAATTTAACTCAATAATAAGACAAAAAAACTTTAATGGGTAAAATATTTGAATAGATGTTTTACTAAAGAAGTTAAACAGATGCCAATAAGTTCATAAAAATAGGATCAATATCATGCTTCATTAGACAAATACAAATTAAAACCAGAGATATCACTACACATTCATTAGAATGGCTGTATCAAAAAGTATGATAATGCCAAATGTTAGCAAATATATGAAGCAACTATAGCCCCTATATTGCTGCTGGGAATGTAAAATCGTAGTTAATTAGAAAAACAATTTGGCAGTTGTTTTCTCAAATAAAATATAAACCTACCATAGTATCCAACAATTTCATTCCCTAGGAATCTAACAAAGATAAATCAAAATATGAGTGCATACAAAGCCTTCCACATGAATGTCCAGAGTAACATGATTTAGAAGAGGCAAAGTCTAGAAAAAAATGTTCGTCAATTGGAGAATGGACAAACTATATGTGATATATCCATAGAATGGAATACTACTCAGTAAGAAAAAGGAATGAACTACTATTAAATATAACAATGTGAATGAACCTCAAAAGCCTTATATTGAGTGGGGAAAATATACACAAATGACTATGATAGTGAAAAGGCCAGAGGTAGAAAAGAGATTTAACAAATAAGCAGCTTTCAAAGTCCTGAGAATGTAGCTCATACCCTCTGAAATCATCACAGATGCATTCCCAGGGAACAGAGCTCCCCTGGAATGACATTGACTAGGCAAAGTTGGAGAACTCAGATTGAGATTCAGAATGGAATAGGCTATAATTATCCATTCACTTAAAAGAGCGTACTATAGGGATACTGCTACATCGATGTTCATAGCAGCACAATTCACGATAGCTAGACTGTGGAACGAACCTAGATGCCCTTCAATAGATGAATGGATTTAAAAAATGTGGCATTTATACATAATGGAGTATTACTCAGCACTACAAAATGACAAAATCATGGCATTTGCAGGGAAATGGATGGCATTAGAGCAGATTATGCTAAGTGAAGCTAGCCAATGCCTAAAAAACAAATGCCAAATGTCTTCTTTGATATAAGGAGAGCAACTAAGAACAGAGCAGGGAGGAAGAGCATGAGAAAAAGATTAACATTAAACAGGGACGAGAGGTGGGAGGGAAAGGGAGAGAGAAGGGAAATTGCATGGTAAAGGAAGGAGACCCTTATTGTTATACAAAATTACATACAAGAGGAAGTGAGAGGAAAAGGAAAAAAATAGGGAGAGAAATGAATTACAGTAGATGGGGTAGAGAGAGAAGATGGGAGGGGAGGGGAGGGGGAATAGTAGAGGATAGGAAAGGCAGCAGAATACAACAGTCACTAGTATGGCAATATGTAAAGACATGGTTGTGTAACCGATGTGATTCTGCAATCTGTATACGGGGTAAAAATGGGAGTTCATAACCCACTTGAATCAAATGTATGAAATACGATATGTCAAGAACTTTGTAATGTTTTGAACAACCAATAAAAAAAGAATTATCCATTCACTCTGATTATGATGGAGAGAATGAGGTGAGAGGTCACCCTGTATTGAGTGCTCATTCTGACAAGCAGTGAGTCTTCTAGACCTTGACTAGCATCACATTATGTAACTCTTACAACCACCACAAAGGTCAGGTCTTAAATTGCTTCCTATATAAAATGAAAATGATAAGCTCACAGAGGTGAAATAAATTTCCCAGAGTCATACAACAAGCAGATGGCAGAAACAGGATGCAAACCCAGGTCCATTTGACTCTCAAGCCTTTGCTTTTCCACACTGCATATTCTGCCCCATTTCACAAATATTAGCAGAGTGCTAACTCTCTACAAATCAGTGAACTTGGCCTGGGGATGTGGCTCAGTGGCAGGGCCTTGCTTAGCATACATGAGGCTCTGAGTTCAATTCCTATTACTATAAAACAAATTTTTAAAAATGAACTTAAGTACACTATTATAGTCATGGCTCCCTTCATTGTGCAGAACCTAAGACAGGAACATAAACGATTTGAGACAATTCTGAAGACATGTCACATTTAATCCATAATGCCTCCATGTCCAGTTTTCTTTCCTACTCCATGCCTACTAGGAATCTTCATTTCAGGATTTAATCCTTTTTCTAATAAGATAAAAAGTGTCCAAGAAGTCTACCAATTCTAAAATCTGTCACAGAGTCATTATGAAGAGAGCAGTGATGATATCAAGGGAACTTAGGGGCTATTTATTTCTTACGTGCTTGGTTAAGTTGGGGGTAAATAAGGTTTGAATGACAGACCTAACAGATCCCTTCCTTCCGAGGCATAATAAAGCTTCAGCATTAAAAATCACAACCTTGTCTACATAAGTAGGATGAGCAATGAATCCACCCGCCTCTGGTTACCAGGAGATGGTAGTGCAGTGGTCTCATGTGCATTCTGATTGAAAATTCAGCTGCATAACCTTCCATGAACTGTTTATCTTATGTACTTATTTAACTAACATTCAAACTGACAAGACTCCTATTTCTGGGCCTTCTTTTATACTTTCATGTAGGAACGATCAGATGAAGCTCAGATACCACAAACTTTGCATGTTTTTGATTTTGCACATAAACTGAAGGTTAGAATTCTAGTCTGTGTCCTCAGTCATTCAATTTTTTTTTTTTTTTTAGATCTTTGAACATGACTTCAAACCCTGCCAAAACACAACCCAAATACAGACTAGCTTCTATGTCTGTACAAATACGTAAAAGAAATGGGTATGTCAACTTTCAATGGATACCAGCCTAATTGAAGCTTTAACTACTGTCAGGGAACAAAGGCAGCCAGAGCTAACTAAGTCTGCTTTGTTCAAGGGTAAGAAGACATTCAGAGAGATGAGGGATGCTTAAGCATGGAGCACAATGAGAATAAACCCGAAACTTCACTGGCCACTGCAGTCCACACCAGCGTCTCTGATTCTGATCTCCCACTGGACTTGTAACAGTATCCAACCATACTAAATATTTAATTATCCACACTAAGTAAAAAAAAAAGTAGTTGTTTTTTGCTTCATGTTTTACATATAAAAATAATTATAATTATGTGGTATTTCAGCACTTTCATACATGCTATCCCATTTTAACTCTATAATGGCTACTTGAAGTAGAGAAACCATGTAGAATTATCTTGATTTCACAAAGAAATTAATCTGCAACAGTATTCATTCAGTGGAGAGCTAAGAATCTAAGCCTATCTTTGGCTCTGGATCCATTGCTCTTTCCCTAATATCACCCAAATTTGAAAGCAATGAGATGTTTGCATTTCCCTGTAACAGAGCTGCAGAGGTGCTGTGTAAATAGTTGCTCACACAACACCTACCTCTACTACACCATAGGTAAAGAAATCTGTGGTAGAGAAAGTAATCAATTTTAATTTTTCCAGAAGAGTCCATTAGACCTCAAGAGCAGTGTACATTGAGAAAACAATCTTCCAGCTTTCAGACACTACAATGACTCTTCAAAATTCTTTAGATCTTCAGAGAATATACTGTCTTCACTGTCCATGTGTTAAGTTCAACCCATATCCTCCCCTGCTGTCTGCTCATAGAAGCTAACAGACAACTAAATGCTGCCAGTTCATCAAGGGTAAGAAACCCAAAGTACAATAGAGGCACCAGGACTTTCACATAATTAGTGCATCTATCTCCTGTTCCCCCATTTTCCCACAACCTTTCTTAGGTCTAGCTATTTCATCTCTACATTCCAATCTTCCTCTTCTGAATGTTTTTTTCTCCTGCTGGGTCACTCTGGAAATATTGTAATAGGTGTTACAACAGCTTTTTTTTCCCCATGATATTTCACCAAAACAAAAAAACATATACTCACGGAGAACAACACACAATCAATTTGACTGGAATAATATTGGCTGGCTACTTGTCTGACTCATCCACCTTTACTTGATCCAAAAAGTCAAAATTACAGAAAGTAACACAAATAAGATCAAAAGTGGTAGATTATTGTTTAAGGACAACTCTGTTAGGTTCTGAGAATTCATGTTACCAGGTCAACATCACAGTTGTACAGCATCAAAAAGAAAACAGAACCAGAGGTCCTTGGTTCCCAAAGCCTTTCCCTGTTGCTCTTGGTTCTGTGTCCTGGTTGCCTAATGCAGAGACTTACCAGCTGGATGATACCTTATGCTTCATGCCTTCTTCCCTCACCCACAATCTCCAAACAAAACCTATTTGTTCCAGATCTTGTTCACTCAAGGAATTGCTCTCTGCTACTTTATTTGAAAAATGCTAAGGCATTTTTGTGTACAGGGTCCCACAGGATAGTTCATGTCCCATACCATATAACACATGTGTATTTTAATGGAAGTTTTCCAGAATCTACACCTTCATTCAAGGGCATGGATTTAAAGGTGAGAGTTTTAAACAATAGGACAAGGGACTCTTCGTCACCCTGCTTTCAAGACAGCTGCACTTCCACCCTCCCTGGCCACAAGCTCCAAATGATCCAAATGCAAATAAGCACTGGGCTATGTTTGTTCACCAAAGCAAGTCACTGGAGGTCAGATGGTTAGTCATATCATTTTTTTTTTCTCTGGGTATTTTTTTATTTGTTTGTTAAGTCAAGATGGATAAATTTAACCTAAATCATTAAGAATGCATTGGGTACCTTTGTGCTGTGCTCCATGCTAGGAACACAAAATGGATGAGGGACAGTCCCTGCCCTCCAAGATCAATGTTTTGACTAATCATTCATCCAGTTAACCTAATAAGCCTGTAAGTCTGTTTCAAGTTAGCATATTGCTTAGGCACTTTATTGAAAAATTTAAAACTAATACTCCATCCTCACCATGAATTTACTTTAGAATCCCTTAATCTAATGAAGTTAATAAACCCACCCACATTTTGAGGGATAAACATAACCCCAAGGGATTGTGTGTGGCAAAACTTAATCCCAAATGACAGTGTGGCAAAGACACAGCTGACGTGCATGGATTTGTGCAACCCCCAAAGCCAGATATCCGCATTACCCAAGCCACATCAGGAGAATTGCTTGTCACAGATGATAGGGTGTGGTTTTGATTCTCTGGCTTTCACTGCTTTTTAATAGTATCCCACATCCCTGTGGTCCAGTCCCCATTGCCTATAGGCCAAGAACAGTAGTCCCTTAGTGTGCCCTGGAGACTCTACAGTCTTAGTTACTTGAATCAAAAATTCCTCTATGAAGACTCTTCACAAATTTCAAAGCACTTCCAGTAGAAACACTCTTTGTTTTATTTCTGGATTTTTTTCTGTATTTTTGTATTATTTTTTTTTCCTTTGCCTTTGCCCAGTGCTTATCTCTGCCTCTCTTTCTTACAACAAAACATCATCCTGTCATCCTATTTGGATCACACAGCTGCTGCTTTTCCCTTACCCTGCACTGAGTCTGTGAAGCCAGGTCTGGCAGTACGGAAATGTCTCAGGGGTTCGATCACAGCCTGACATAGCCAGGGAACTCTGAAGCAGTTGTATTAGATATTTTTCCTTCTCCCAAAATAATACCCACTGTTTCAGACCTCAATGACAGCTATTTTGCATTGATATTAACACAAACTATTAGCAAGTTACAATTTTTTTAGAAAATAAAATCTGACAGAAGACAATGTCTTAGACCCAAGACAACAGAATTCAAAGAAAGACATCATTGGGATAGTGAAGGTTGAGATGGAGCCGACTTTGTGAGAACTCATCAGTAGCACTTCAAGTGTCTCTGAGTTCCAAAGGATCAGCCACTGCGGGCCACAGACCAGACTAAGCTGTTTACATTAGTCATTCCCAACCTGTCATTGCTTAGTTTGGTTTTGTAGAGTAACCCAAAAGAGTAAATAAATAGGGAAAAATAAACCATCTTAACAAACCATTCTAGATGATACTATGCCATTGGCCCGCCAATAGCACTTTTTATAATCCAGCCACTTCCTGGTTCCATCCATAGATGAGGCACTTAGAGATTATTATGGTATTGGCAATGCCCTAATATGTTTCAATCAGACAAAGGCACCAGACAAAAATACTAAACTTTTCAATCTATAGCAATGTCTGTCATTAGTTTAACATTCTCACAAAAATTCAGGAAGAAATGACTCATAAAATCTAATAAGTTTCTAGCTGTAGTAAGCACTGGGCTTGTATTATCACAAGCAAGTAACATGGGCCCAACGATTGCCTTCCAGGACCTTAAAATCTCCAGGCAACATATTGAATGGACAGAAAGCTCCAAGATGGAAACTCTGGCTCACTATAAAAATATCTTGTGGGGTAAAGTAAATTAATTCTAAAAGTATTTTAGAGATGGAGCTTGGAAGAGTAGGTTATTGAAATTGAGGTCAAAGACAATAAATTTGAAAGAATTTTTCTTTCAGAACTGGAAAACAGGAAAAAGCAACAGAATTGGGTCTCTCTTGTGCTTTCTATAGGGATTGGGGCAGGGAGGTGAGAGGGATGTGAGCCCTTTGCTAATCCAAGACAAAGGTTTCACCAGGGAAGTAGGATTTTAAAAGATGTTAAAAATGGTGTGGGCAAGGTATTTGGCTAGCTTGGGAAGAGAAACCTTTTCCAAGTGTCCTCATTCAAAATTCATGTACTTACTCAGAACCACTGGATACATTGAGAGTTATAGAGGTGAACCATAATAATGATTCGGAGGTAGAAGAACAAAAATAAAGTCTCTAGTATTTCTACTTACACACTACTAAATCACCCCTCTAACCTATATTTATTCATTGAACAGATATTATTTGATTCCCTGCTCTGTGCTAGGCATTTGCTAAATATCACAGAAGACAAAAAAAAAAAAATGATGAATAAGAATCCACTCTCAGGGAGCTTAATAGGTGCAGTAATAATGGTAACAGTTATCACAACAATATACATTGGATACAGCTAAATGCCTGAAAGAGATAAAAATGAAGTGTTTAAGGGTTTTTATACTTAGCCAACTCATCCAATCTTCAGGAATTATGGTTATCTCCTATGAATTTATTATGTGCCTTGTTCATTTAATTGGTGTTTATATTTTACTGCTTGTATTAATCAATAGGGAGTTCAATGTCCATATCTACCTTCCCTTAAAGATTATCATTCTTCTCAATAATTTACTACCATCAGCAAAGTACTCAGCACAGTGCAGGGTATGTAGTAGGTTCTCAATCAACTCTTAGTGGAAGGGATAGAGTTCCTTAAACTCATAGGAGTTTCCATTGTAGTTTTTGGGCCCTACCTCCTGTCTGGGACTTTCTTAATTAAGGGCAGAAACTGTGCCTTATTGACCTTTGTAACACCACCCTCTAAGGTTTATACAGTCTGGTACATAATCAGTGTTGGATAAATGTTTGCTGAATGAATAAACAGTTAGTGGGGAAACTTTCTAAAGGGATCATAATGATACCTTACATAGATATAGTAATTTGAAGTATTTAAATTGTTCTAAAATGGGTCAGGCACCATAGCACAGGCCTGTAAACCCAGCAGCTCAGGAGGTGGAGGCAGAAGGATAGTGAGTTCAAAGCCAGCCACAGCGAAAGTGAAGCACAAGGCAACTCAGTGAGACTCTGTCTCTAAATAAAAATACAAAATAGGGCTGGAGATGTGGCTCAGTGGGCAAGTGTCCCTGAGTTCAATCTCTGGTACAAAAAAAAAAAAATTGTTCAAAAATGCATGACCTCCTTTAATCTTTTCAAAAGAATTGTGGAGCTGCCACTGAAAAGACCACAGAACAACATTCAGAGAAGGTCAGTCACAAGCCACTGAAACAGATCTGAGACTTGCCACTATGCCAGGCTCCGTCTCAAGGGGTCCTTCTGCTTTATCACAGAAAGTATGAATCTCACAGTGAAGCAACTTGTTTGGGCCTTTAGCTCCAAGCCATAGTTTGGTATGATGATAAGTATCAGGAGACATGTAAAGTCTCTTAGGTCTTCTTCAAAGTCATACCATGACAGTGTGGTGACTCAGACCATCCATCCAAGCCCAGTTGAAATTGTTTGCCTCAGATGGCTGATCCTGGTTTGCATTATAGACTGAATGGGAATAAACCACCCCTAAGAAAGAAAATCAGACATGTTCAAAGGAAAATCAGGAAAGAAAATCCATGGAAAGGCTGATGAGGTAAATAACCAAGTTTCTGTGGGACCTGGGCAGTACAACAAATAGGAAGTCTAGATCCAGAATGGAATCCAGGCCAAAATGGTAGAATTTTGGAAAGGTCAACAAATTGTCTGACACAGATGTTTAAGATATCCTTACTAATAGGTTCCCTAGGTCTTTAAACACCACCAGTATCTCCCCCAAATCCATCTTGTATAAAAATAAACTCTGAGGTTTTTCACCCAAACTCAAACTTCAGCCATTCTAACCCTTCTTCAGCCATCAATAGACATAAGCTGCTTTTTAATGCGTTCCTTGTACTTGCCTTGTCTCCTGTCAGCAGCCAGAAGTTGGATTTTTTTTATCAGGAATAAGATTCAAAGCGCCTGCCCTGCAGCCATCCCATACTGCACTTCTTTGTCAGAATCCTAATGACGAATTCTAAATACATAAGAGACCGTCTCCAGCTGCAAAAGTGAAGAGCTTCCGGGGCCTGTCGAGTTCCCTGACCCCAGACCTATTTTTATATTTTGATCTTGGGGACCGTGCCTCATGACTTTCAGAACCCTTAAGTTATCCCCGGGGTTACGGAGCACTAGCTTAACCAGTCATAGCAAGACTTAAAACAGGGCAGCCAGGATCAAAGTGGCCAATAAACCAGTGCATTAGCCACTGGACCAGCCCCCGAGAGAGAGGCACATGAAGCTGCATTGAGCAAGTGGTTAAATTCTTCTCATGAAAAAATCCTCCACACTCAATGCTTTCAGTTGCGTAGATCTGAATAACCAATTTAACAGCCACCCTCATTTTTATATAAAATGTCAGAGTGGCCGTTTAATGATTGAAGTACAGAGAAAACGTGAACAAATTTTATTTTTTTTGTGTGTGTGTATATAAAACTGCCTAAACCCCCAAAGTTTAGTGTTCCTTGCTCCACATTTTCCTCAGGATGCTATTAAAGGGTCTTTCCCCCATTCAAACAGGGAGCATGGGTGAGAGAATGTTAAAAATAAAAAAAAAAAGGGAAAGAAAAGAAAAATCCCAAGGAGTCTGGATTAAGAATAACATAGCACAGAGAGGTTTTATCAATGAACTGACACTTCATTTTTCCTTCCATTGTCTGCCTACCCCAAGAGCAGGAGACTAGCAACTGGGATGATCACACGAAGGCGGGAAAAACACAACTGTCAGGCTCCAAGGACAAAGCCTACTCTTAACAATACCATTCCTTAAATCCAGACATTAGAGCCGGAGGAATGAGAAAAAAGCAACTCGCTCATGGATAGCTTACTGAGGATACTGCAGAAGATTATGCTAATCTTTACTTCATTGTCCTCTGCAAAATGTTTTCATATCAAGCCTTTTATCTGGGGAAGAAGAGATGCCCAACCTCTCAACTCAGTAACAGCCAGCACTTTCTGTGTGGTTTCTGCGTAATTAACACCAGCACTAGACCTTTTCATTTGTGCTACTCAAGCTTAGGGCCTTTTGAGGGTGTCCACAGGGGAGCGGCCCTCACCCTTTGCCTGTGGCCCGAGAGCCACAGCTTATGCTTAGATCTGTGTGCCATCTGTTAATGGCAGAGAGAGCAAAACTTGAGCTAACTTTTCCTAGACTGCCAGAGAATGCAAGAGACCAAATCCACCAGGACAAGATGAACAAATTATTACTTTATTAGGGGGGGAAAAACTAATCTAGAAATTCAGGCAAACTGCCTGATTTTCCACATCAGCTTTTTGTCTCATTATAGCTCGTTTTCATTCAGGACTTAAAGGGCATGAAAGCATGAGCTTAGGTGGAACTTGAATGGACCAAAGGGATACTTTTTTTTTTTTTTTTTTTTTGGATTGAACTTCAGCATCTGCCTCATTTAAGAATTTTGTCACAGATGAGCCACATACAAGATCTGGCTGCCCAGAGGCTATCAGTGGCCCTCTTGGGAACATATGATTTAAGGCTGAATTTTCCTCTCTAATCGATTTCCCTGGCTTTTGCTGGCTTAGGTCAAACTCATATGGATATCATAAAAGCCAATTTCATAATGATGAAAGTCACGTGAAAGTGTCAAAGAGAGATAGTCTCTTTTCGTGCTTTTGTTTGTCATAATTGTTGGTGTGAGGGTTTAGTCATTAAGAGTTTCCCAATTAATAGAAAAGGTTAACTGTATATAAAAACACCTTTTCCTCCAGATGGGGCCTGGTAACCAAAAAGTGAAAAACAATTGTAAGTTGTTGTTTTTTTTTTCACTTCTTCTCTGAAACAATTCATTTCTGTTCAGAACCTGATTTTTAATCTACTCCAAACTAACTGTGTGTGATCTACAGGAGGAAAGTCAGGTAAGCTCTGGTCTTTCATTGACAAAAATGAGATCACCAGTTCCCAAACTGAGGTGACAAAAATCTCCAGGAATCTTCCCCACTTCCAAATAGAATACCCTTCCTGAACTATTTGCAGTTAGTTGTTAGTCTGGATGAAAACCAAACTTATGGGTAAACACTTGTAACTCTTTCAAACTGCGGATACCATACAAATAAGATGATATAAAGAGGTCTTGACTGAAGATAATTGGGGAACAAAAAAAAATCATTTGAAGTTTTGCAATCCTCTCCTCTGATCAGTGCCCTGAACCAGATGAGTAGTGTTCTCTGTAATAAGTTCATGATTTGGTGCCCATGTGTAATGGGCACCATTTGGTAATGCAATGCCCTCAATGAAGTTTTATGAATTAATTATAACAAATGACTTACCAGGATTTCAATGGCTAGGGAAAGATGTAGTATGAGTCATTACTGCCTGCCTCCAAAACATACCAACTCTAAAGAGCTAAAACTACCACTTTCTAAAGATAGGCTCCACTGAATGAGCCTGCTTTAGAAAAGCAGTCATGGACCCACTGAGTACACTGTGTGGACCCCTTTCTGCAGTGAGGCACTCAGTCACAACCAGAGGGCTTGCTCTTTGTCCATTCCAACAGTTTCTGATGTGGAACATACACTGGTTATATCAAATGTTTTATAATTTAAACATGGGCCTTTCCTACTCTTGATTTATTGTTATCCATAACAAGCAGAGATCCCTAAACAATGGCATTATGGATTCTTATTAAAAGATTTTAGAGGAAAAGTAGATGAAAGAAAGAAAAAGGCTATGAAGAATATGCTGAATTTTCTCCCTTCAAAATGTTCAAAATAGTGATTTGGTGGATTGGATTTCTGAATTTCAGAAATTTAAAAATTTGACCTATGATATATCTTTCTTCCTAATTACATTAGAAACAAGAGTATTAGAATTTAAAAACAATTCTCAAACCTAGGGAAATGACAATGGAGATTTTCTCTTTGAGATTTTAGTGTAGGATGAGATGATGACAAAGGACGAAACTGGAAATATTTTAATATCTGTTCTTTTATGGGAAAAATAGCTATGGAATCATATACAAGTCAAACTTTCTATAGTATCTAACCACATAACTTGCCAAAAATTTTATTATCATACATAACATTTATATATGATACTTCATATAGTATCTAACATAATGTAACCGTCAGTGCTCTGGAGAATTAAAAAAGCATCACCTGGTCATCTGAATTAACTAGAGTGAACATGTAAGTTGTCGTGATAAAACACCAGGACTCTCTTAAAGTTAGGATATTCTTTAACAGATAAAGCATCTAAATGTAAGAGGCCACCTGCTTCCTCCAACAACCACACAATTTAGTGGAATTAAACTATTCCAGAGCAGTTTGATCTCGGGAAAATTGCATAGCTGTGAAAACACCATTTACTGACTACCGGGAGTTGTACTTAGTATAAGCTGTTTAGACCACATGAAATCTGCAATACACTGTTAGATCTTTACAAATTTCATGAAATCTTTTTCGGATATCCAAAAAATCCTGAACTGCTTGAATCTATTGTCTCCCAGCACTGGGGACTGACCTATAATCTCTTTCCCAGCCAGGATACCAAATCTGTACCCAACCTTGTCACTGATTCCGGCAGCTGCTTAAATTCACCAGAGGGGATGGCAGCAATCCTACTTCTAAAAGAACACCACAAGGGCTTACGTTCACCATGCCTTGAAGAGCGCCTGAAAGGAAGGTCAAAGGTGAAGAAAAGATAAAGTGCCAAACAAGGAGATCAGTAACGTGGGCCTTCTTGATGAAATCCTAATGTCTGATTCTTCAGGGTGCAAACCTCATAACTTCATTTCAAAAAAGCCTCATCTTGCTGGTGTTTGTGTGTGCATGTGTATCTGTGGATTTGTGTGTGTGTGCAGTGCGGGTTTTGTTTTGTTTTTAGGTCGGATCACTGTGCATCTAAAAGCCGTATTCAGTTGTCCTTGTCCCAAGTACTTTGTCTTACACAGGCCGCATTACTCTTGTAAACAGAGACCGCATCAAAGTGAGAGCGAGAGAGTCACATCAGTGGATTAAGGCCCCTGCATGATAAAGTAGCTACCTAGGGGGGGATAAACTTAATATGTGAAAGAATGTTATTGAGAGGAATAAAGTGCCAAAACTCTGTCATTCTCTTCGTAATGTCCTAATCTAATGCCTGACACTGGGGCCTTAGGCCAGGGTTAGTGTTAATCAATGAAATACCCATCTGTGTTCCCTGTCCTTATCGCTATTTAAAACTAGCCTAAACTCAATTATTGTCCCTTAGAGACCAAGATGGGATATTAAGTTGATTGAAAGGAATTGTGTCCCACAAAGAAATCCCAGTGTTGAAATGCAGAGGTGTCAAAATTGCTAACTAAATTTCAGCTAAACAGAGATTAAATGCTAATTCTTAGAACATGAAAAAGTTGCACAGATGACATCTGGCTAAAAATCCTTATTTGAAAACAGCTAAGTTCTGGTAAACAGAGGAATCAATCCCGAGTACATTGTACTCTTCAGAATAAAATACATCATCGATGTTTCCTATATCATTTATAACATAAAAAAAAACTTACAAGGAGGCTATTAAGTTCAAATAAGGATTCAGATCAGAAGTTAATAAGAGACTGACATTCTCAAATTCATAAAAATTGCTTGAATCCTGGTGACTATTGGGAGGATATAAAATTCAGCCCTTAAATAACTGAAAGGCCTTCCCCAAACTGCTTTATATTAAGTAAAAATGCAGTTTTTAAAGGGAGGAGAGTTCAAGAAAGAAATATAATCTTATAGCTCAGAAATGTTCATAAGGATCTTAATAATACTTGGTTATTACATGCAGTCTTTTCCATTTTCATTCATCTCTACTTTGTTTTGTGCCTAAATTTAATGGCAGGTTATTTTTAGAAAACATCAAATTCTCTAAAACTGGGTTTCTTGTCATGGTCATTTGATATATATATAAAATATCCCTTTGAGAAGTTTTGAAATAAATAAATGGAAAAACAGCTCTTTAAATGTGTAAAAAGCTTAGTCTAAGACAGCATTAGTAAGCTTTTATTATTCTTCTTAAGGTTACATGTATGTTTGAATGCAAATGGATTTATATGATACTATTTTGTAAGTTAATAACAAGGTTATTAAGAAGCTCCCCTGGCAACTACTAATACAAAAAAAAATCCTCATTCCTTTTTGGATATTAATTTAATACCAATTACTAATACAAGTTAAAATAGGCAAGATCATAGCACAAGAACCAATGGACATGTCAATGGAATGAAACAGATGTTCAGACATGTATTGCTGAATATGTGATACAGAATGGAGGAGAAAGCAGAAGTCTACAATGATACCAAGGAGAGGAATACTGACTCAGAAAACAGGTCTGTTTTCCAGCAGGAAAAGAAGTCAGTTTAGTCATTATCTTATATCACAACATAAATCCCAAGTGAATAAAACAAAAGTCCTGCTATTTTTTTTTAAATTAAACACAGCCTAGAAGGCAGTATAAAATACCAAAGTTATAAAGAGAAGCTTCAATTCTAGGCTTAAAAGAATGAAAGAAATCACAAAGTAAAAAGCCTGTGACTTAACTCACATAAGTCATTCAAAGAATTAAAACTGAAAACAACAGTCTAGGAAAAATATTTATCGTAAGTGTTTTATAAAAAGAGCTAATATTTTCCTTATCAACAGAAAAGAACTGTAACTTTTTATAGAACACAAGGCAGTGAGATCAGTGTTCAGATCTCTAATCATGACCAGTTTGGCAGGCTACAGATGTCCCTAGGGTGTTTCTAAGTTGTGGAAGTAGAGTCAGGGGTCAGGTAAGAGGAGAAGACATCATGGGCACAGGCCAGAGAATGTACCTATTGGCAGGAATTACCTTACCCCAAACTCACCTATTTTGTGTATGGGTGACCAGAAAGTACCAATACCAATAATGCATATCTTTATGATACAGAGTTATCATGAATGTCCATATTTGCAACTTTCCAGATAGCTGTCTCCAACAGCTGGCATTGCCATTGGTGGCAAAACAAAACAGGTATATCACTCGACTCACCAGCCTGTATTAGATAATAAAACAAATCCTGTGGTATACTTGTATTATTGTCAGACCATGGTATACAATTCAAAGAAATTGTTTCATATGGAAAATTTGACATTGCTGGTTTATAAAAGATCAGTTGAGAATAAAAACTGAATAAATACTCATTAGATATAAAAAGTGGCATTCCCATTGTAGTCTGTATTTAGCATTTCCTTTTTTAGGGAACAATTCGCATCTCATCACTATAATAATAATACTTCATATTAGTTAGCATTTTTATCTTTTTTTCCAAAAAAGTGACATATATTACCTAAAATAGTCATATTCACAGGCTTCAATGAGTTATATTGAGACACAATACAAGGAAGTAGAACTCAGAGTTGCAATTTAGAAATTGGTTTGATGTAAAAAAATAAAACAATAACAACATGAAGCCAAGATGAGAAGCCCCTTTAAAAAGAAAACCTATAAAATCTAAAAGTAAAAGTTTTTCAAAATTTGTTTAGGACACAGAAGATGAAAATAATATTGAAAATTTTATCTATTCCTTGAAATATTTGGCAGATTGAGGCCAATTGTTTTTAATTGTTCATTACATTGTCATGATCAAGTGCCAGTCAGTGGGCAGGCCCTTTATGGGCAATCTCTCATTCAGTCCCCCAACAGCCCTGGAAGGTAAGCATTCATTCCCATTATACAGAATAGAAAAGTAAAACTGAGAGTGGCTAGATGTCTCAGGACAAGCAAGTAGTGAATAGAGAATTCACACAGAGTTCTTCATTAGAGTCTTGAAGAACTACAGATTTTAAAGAACTATGTGTCATGAATTAATTATTCTAGAATGTTTAGACTTTTTCTTCCAAATATTTACAAAAAGAAGCTTTGAATCTTTAATTGTAGGGTATGAGTAAAAGGTAATTTCAATATTTGGCATTTAACAATTAACTTGTGTTAAAAAATGATGTCATATTGGATAAGACAGAATAAAACAAATTATCATTTCAGCCATTATTTTACCAAATCTAACGATAATAAAATAGCAGGAAAGGGCATAAACCACTCCTAAAATCAGAATTTCAGAGAGAAACTCTTGAAAACTTTAGAATCTAAGATAAGTTATTGATTTTTCAGTTCAACTTTTACTTAATATTCTCTTTAGTAAAGGCCAAAATTTATCTATTTGAACATTAGCACCTTGGGCAAATATAGAGCCCATTTTAAGACTCATGACTTTGCCTGGTCTTACAACATGGCTCTCACAGGGAATGGTTGCCTATGCTAGATGCCAAATCTGTTTCCAGTAGTTCAAAAATCATGTATCCTTTATCCACCTTTAAAGTTAGTTAGTAGCTGATTTATGGGAGAACTCTTTCAGAGGAAGATGGAGTAATAAAGTTAACAGATACTTGGGATTTTTGTCTGACAGTTTTGCCCATAAAGTTTTAGGAACTTTAACCAAGTCTTGTTTCAAATAAAATGTCTTGTTCATTTGTATCCACGCAAGTGGTCAAAAAGCCAAGAAGAGAAAAGTAAACAAGAAACACATCGGACGTGCTGATATTGACATACAGTTATAATTTCAACCATTTTACCATAATTCCAGAGAGAAGTTCATGATAATGTGATCCTATTTACATATAACAAATAGGAAAATGCCCTTTATAAAACCCAGTCATTCAAGTACAGCTGATATGAGGGCATAGGACCGAGGGTCAGCGCCAGCCAGCAAGGGAAATGGTTCTGAAGTTAAGAACATCCAAAACATCCTCCAAATGTCAAATTGAAAAAAAAAAAATGAAAGGAAAAGATTGTTATCTTTCAGGGACTGAAGTGGGAACTGAAGAGCTCTCCCTCAATTAGGCAAAGTGTGGTGCAGATGATTAACCTGAATGTTACCTTGGTAACCCACGAATTACACTGTAAATGAAATACGTTCAATGATAGGTACCTTTCATCAGACAAGAGCCACATGAGTATTTTGAGCAAGAGAGCCATAAATCTTGGGTTTCTGGCACTTTAATCATTCATGAAATAACAGTCTTTTTTGACAAGAGGCAAGCATGGCCACTACTTATTAAATAAGTAGTAACAGAACATGTGTTCTAGTATAACCGTGAAATATCCAAGGCTTCCACCCCAGACTTGATAATTATAAAACAGTGCCTATAGAATAGAGTTAGAATAATATTGATTGACATATATAAAACAAGGTTACTTAAAGGCCTTGTGATTTTTCAGCGGGGCCTATTTTACAAAAGGCTATGTTGCTGCAATAAATTCTTTTAAAGTATTGTTTTCCTTCTTCAAACTCCTCCACACAAAGGAAAACCACCACTGTTATTTGTTGCATTGACATTCTTTCTCTCTGCATTACCTATCCTTCAAAGAGTTCCCATAGAACCAATAAAATATAAATCGTCAGTGTATGTGTGTCTCTGTGTGTGTATGTGTGTGTGCATTGCAATTTTCTCCTATAATAAAACTAGTATCTTATTGAAAAATTTATAATAATTAGATCCTGGGACCCACTCATTTCTTGTACTTCTACTGAATTCTGAAAGCCTCTCTTGGCCTTCCAGGGCTCTGGGAGCACAGATAAACATTTGAAAACTAAATGAAGCTTTTAAAGTGCTCAAACTGCCTCCGGGACATGCTTGTGACCATCATCTTGAACTTGAATCTAAAGAGTAAAGTCCTAGGGCCATATTTACAGCTTTAAAGACACATTTTAAAATTGATGGTGAGTCTTTTAAAACCTGTGATCAGGTGTGGGGGAGAAGTCAGCCATTCATTCCTCTTTGTGGCTGTGACTCTGCCAAGGGACACCTCTTCCAAAGATCTCAGTGCCTTTAGTTCTATTATAGAGAGAAAGAGATGGACAGACATACTGACCTATACAACAATTTCTTTCTTCTTTGGGAATTTTGTTAACCCTTAATAATACATTACCCTAAGGCAGTTTTTCTCAGTGTATTCTAGGGAATGCTACGTGAAATATTTATAGGATATCTTCACTGAAAGGGTTCAGAGCCAAATGAAATGCTAGGTTAAACAAAGTGTAATGTGTTACTTTGTTAAGGACTTTTTGGAGCCTTATGTGTTAATATCCATTGCCTTCTGCCAAACCCAGGATCTAGAGTCGGGAATCAAACAGCCATGTTCCCTGTCAATCGGAAACGAACACTCCAGATAGCCTGCTAGAACATATAAGTTAAAATGTCATCCTGTAGTTTATTTGGTACTTTTTTTCTAAGGTCCTTTGATACTTTTTTACAATAGACCTGGATGTAGTGGGTATTAATATCTCTAACTACACCCACAAATTAACTTGTGTCTCTTACCTCGATTAATGCTCTCACCTTCTCAGTGGTTGAGGCTTGAAAACTAACAGTCCTCTTGTACTCTCTCACCCTAGAAGCCAGTTGTTATCAAATCCTCACGATTTCATTCCACTTCCATACTTAGGACTAACTCCTGGTTTATACTTTCAGTTCTCACATGAACCAAAAATATCACCTCTCAACCAGTCCCACTGTCTTAAGAACTTCACCTCCCCCAGACACAAGACACACACACACACACACACACACACACACACACACACACACACTTCTGCTCTTGTTTATAGCAGTCCAAGATATCCCACAGGCTGCTCCCAGAGTTATCTTAATTTCTTACTTTAATATGCAAAGATCTCCATGAATTGACTTCAAAAATTAGTGTTCCCACTCTTATCTCACAACAGTCCTCTTTTCCCCTCTCTTTACCCACCAAGTTCCAGCAAGTTCAGTCTATTTAAGAACTGAAAAACCTGCCATGTTTCATATGTGCCAAGTGAAATATTATTGACTTTTCTAGTTTAAATTCTACAACCTCCATGAAGTCTCTCTTGACCCCTTCCCCCCATACTCAGAACTACTTTCTGCCAGGCACCATGGTGCACACCTGTAATCCCAGAAACTTGGAAGGCTGAGGTAGGAGGATAGTGAGTCAAAGCCAGACTCAGCAAAAGTGAGGCACTAAGCAACTCAGTGAGACCCCATCTCTAAATCAAAATACAAAATAGGGCTGGGGATGTGGCTCAGTGGTCGAGTGCCCCTGAATTCAATCCCTGGTACCAAAACAAACAAACAAACAACAAACAAACAAAAAGAAAACTGCCTCTGTCCCTGTGCTTCCACACCGTTTATGTGTGTTTCTAGCCTAGCACAGATCAAAGTCTACCCTGTATTCAAAGGTTTTTTTGCATTTGTCTGTCTTACCTCCTACCTGTGAGACACTGGAAAACAGAGACTCTGTCTTTTTATATCACTACAGTATCTTGTACCAATGCACAGAGACACTCACTACACATTTGTTGAATGGACTTGGACAAATTAGATTAGAAAGTGTGGGATCAAAATGAGATCCATAACAGGGCTGTACATGGTCTTCATTAGAAGGAAAACAGCTTCTACCGGGTGACCAAAGGTGCCCAAGGAGACATATGCAGATAAATTCAAATGCTGTGGAGGGAGTAATAAGAAATTTCAAGTGCACTTACAAAAACAGAGCCATGTGCCAATTTCAGCTGCAGTAGATGTCTTTGGAGCCCAGGAACTCCCTGGAAAATACAGGAGGGGGAGGAAGAGAAGTAATGAATGGACAGCCCATTGAAACAATTGTTTCTAACCCCTTAAACTTGCAGGTCTGGTCATTGTTTCTCTCCATCTTTATCACCTATGAGTTTACACAGTCCACAGGGTCCTTCCCTTATGAAAGATTCTATATGTACATTGAGGTAGAGAAATTTCCAGATATCCACTCTCCTCTTCTTTTCACTAACGTAAGTCTCCTCTGGAGAGGTATGTAACTGCCCAACTAAGCTACATTTTCCAGCATTCCATTAAAGTAGATGTGACCTTGAATGTAATTCTGGCCAATAACATTTAAACAAAAGTGATTTGTGCTACTTTCAGGTAACATCCTTAAAGGAAACTTCTTACCCTCCATGTCTTTTTTCCCAGTGTCTGTGGAATGAGATTCTGGCGTGACAGTGGTGGGTCTGCATGGGGATGAGAGTGACATCTAGAAGACAGTGGCAGAGCATGATAGGAAGAACCCAGGCATTTGGACTAGCTCGTGGAACAAGCCTATCCCATTCCCTAGAGCAATTGCCGGCTCAAACTTTCACCAAGAGAGAAATAATTTTACCGTTTCATTCAAGCATTCATTATTTCAGTTTCTGATAAAGGAGCCTAACCATTATCTGACCTAACAAATGCCCTTATATACCTCATGGCACCTTAAACACTCTGTTCCAAAAAGTAGCATCTGTTACCTGGAGGGGCAGCACATGAGCACTCTGGGGTGAGTCTATTTAGCTGGTTTGTCTGTCATCCCCAAAGGAGAAACAGAGCCCAAGAGGAAGGCCTGTAGAACAGATATATTTTGCAAGAGAGAAAGATAGGAAAACCAGAAGGATGGGGTCCTTGGGTAGGGTACTCTGTGTGGTACATTATTCTAAGAAGTGGGAAAAAAAAAAGAAAGAAACAACAAAAGTAGAAAAGTAGTCAGCAACGTGACCTATCCCAGGGTTTTTTCAAACAGATGACTATGTAGTTGTTCACTATTTTAAGAACTCCTTGAGGAAAGGGGCATTCCCCCCCTCAACTATTCCAATGCAAAAATAAGTGTTTTTCAAATGGAATAAATAAATGAATAATCAACTGACAGTAGGCGATTAAGCTTCTATTTTAATACTTAGTTCCTGTTAATCATTCAGCTCTCATAATAATGCTAATAGGAACTTTAAAAACACCATTAAATAAATTAGACTTTGCTACACTCCTGGGTAGCAATGAAATCCTCAAGTGTCTACCTGTCAGAGCAATCTCAGGAAGCAACAGGGAGCAGCCAGAAAGGCAGGTAACAGATGCCAAAATTAGGAGGCAGTTTACACTCTTCCGGTTGAAGAACTGTAAAAGGAGTGATGGATTGTGGCACAAAGAGAACCCTTTAACTAGGTTTTGCTCTGCATGGCGTCAAGTAAGTAGCATCGACTGCATTCAGCAAAGTAAAAAAAAGTGTCTGTATGCCGAGATGTCAGCTTGCAAAAGTGTCAATCTCTAAAATAAATCAAGTAGCAAATGGGAAACATATAAATAACTATACTTGAAGCCAGAAACACCAAGTAAGAAAAAAGCCATTGTAGAGGAATCTTCCTTGTTAACCACACAGTGAGTTGGGCTTAACAGGAGGATTTTCTAGACTTGCAGAGAAGTTTTCCCATTTATATAAAGTATATGTGATTCAGGGTCTGGTGGAAAGAGAACAGATGGCAGAAGGCCAAACCTTGGGTTTGCACCTTCTCTCTCTTGTTATGACACAACCTGTGCCTCTTGAGAATTTTTACCTCCCTAACTTCCAGTTTCTTCTTTATAAAATGGAGACTGCAAACTTATTTTCTTTCCTTTCCTGCACCCCACCTGCTCACATAGTTGAAAAAAAAAACTGATAATGACACTACAATCATGAGCTCAGATTTAGAGACTAGGGACAAACTCTTACCCAGAGAATAAAGTACATGACTTCAGGGAGAGAGGGCCACCTCCCCAAAATATATCTGACCAACAACAGTGGTAAAAATTTCTTTACCATGAGTCAAAACCTCACATTCTGTGGCATGAAATGCAAATATTCCCAACAAGGACATCACACAAGTTTGAGAGAGAGCCACATGATGGAGCAGGTGAAATCATTGACTTTAAGATTAAGAGATCCAGGTTCAAATCCTCGTTTGACCCTCTATAAAGCGTGTGACTTCAATAAGCTGCAGTTTTCTCACCTGTAAATCCAGGCAGTAGTGGGATAGAATATCTACAGGTCAGCAGAGAGAAGTAAATGATATAATCAGGTTATCTATGCCATAGAAAGAAAATATTTTATCCAAGTATGAGCAGGGACAGGGCCTTAGTAATTAAAACAAACTCCACTTGTCTGCAGGTGGTTGAGAGGAGCAAGAACCTTCATTGCAGAATCCAAAGAGCTTTCTTTGTGTCTTTAGCTTTGCCTGCCAACCTTTGGACTCTTGCTTTCAAAAGCTCTTTTGGGTCCTCTGTATCAATGGAAAGATTTCATCAACTTGTATTTTTAAGTTTATGAGTGTCTTTAGGTTGGATCTCAATATTTTCCTGCATCTTGATCCAGTTGACTACTAGAGCTCTGAGATATTTCTAAAAACCCACAGTTGTCATATTTAAAAGTGTGAGGTTGAGGATCAAGAACATGAAACTGGCCAGGTGCGGTGGCACACACCTGTAATCCCAGAGGCTCAGGAGGCTGAGGCAGGAAGATCAAGAGTTCAAAGCCAGCCTCAGCAAAATTGAGGTGCTAAGCAGCTCAGTGAGACTCTGTCTCTAAATAAAATACAAAATAGGGCTGGGGATGAGGCTCAGTGGTTAAGCGTCCCTGAGTTCAACTCCAGGTACCTACCTCCAAAAATAAGAAATGAAACTCTTTCTCTCCCACCTCCACTCCACTCTCTCAAGGATTTGCATTTGCTACAAATTCTCCAAGTGCCCACATTGCAAAAAAACCTACTGAAATATTCACTTTATGATAATAATAATATTCACTTTATGATATTAATCTATTTCCCCCTGAGGTTATTTAAATCCTGAATTTTTGCCAGCAATTGAAAAAAGCATTTAGAATTAAAACAGTTGTATAGCTATTTCTGAAAGATATACCTATATTTATACCCTCCTCCTTATTTAAAAATACATATGCACGTCTACAAAATTATCACCTCCCGTGATCTGATCTAATTCTGTCAAATAGCTTGTATTATAGAGTTTTCCCTTCAGGATCTCTTAATTTTGGCCTCATTCTCTTCCTTGGGCCTTCAAGTAAACTACTAATCCAAACAATGATAATTGGAAAGTTTTCTAGGTTGGAATAGTTGAGTTGGTTCTAAGGCCACCTGCTGCATCCACAGTAATTACTTCATGGTGAATAATTCAGTGGGCTCAGGCCAACAGTTTCCTCAGTAACATCCCTAATTTTCTAGCAGATTGATGTCCTCTTTCCTACACATATAGATTTTCTGTCATGTAAATGTTCTTTCACTAGTACAGTCTCAGTCTTGCTATCACTGAGAGATTCTCTATACGTAACAAGTCCAATATATTATGCATGTTCTATTGCTCCAATAAATAAAAGGATTAGCTTGTTTATAGCTGCCAGTGTGGTCTGTTAATTTGGCCTTTCGTCTGGCTATGTCTGACTACAGAGACTAAAATGAAGCTTGCCTTCATTTTTCATTTCTCCAGAAACTTAAAATGAACAGGTTAGCTTTCCAACTCTCCAACTTTGGTACTTGAAATGAAAAATAGGAATGTATGTTTGTGTTTTTACTTTTTCTTTCCAGTCCCTTTCAACATAGTTGCTGGACAATATTTTGGTTAGTTATATGATTATTTATGATCCTTATGACTCTCACAACTTGCAGACAAAACCTATATTTAGGGCAAAAAAGTAAGAAAAGATATATAGTCCCTAAATAATAATTTCAGAAACAAAGCCTTGATCCGGATATTCGCAGCCTTAAGCTTCCTGGAAGGGAAGATCTCCTTTTCCTGGGCCTTCCAGAAAGCGAAGCTACATCATCTATCTACAAAAAAATGTTTCATGAAATTTAGTAATATGATGCCCATTCCTAAAACTTCCAGAAAAAAAAAAAAAAAAACTTCATTCCTACATATTCTAATTTTTCCAAACGGACTATTCTTCCTTTGCCTTTTTCTCTCTCATCTCCTGAAAAATCTTTCACAGACTTTCCTAGACTAGCCACTATGTCTACAATCACCTTCTTTTCCTCAGATAATGCCTTCTTAACACCTCCCCTGTAGATCTTTCCAGAACTCGGAGTGTATACCCAAAAGCTGACAAAAGAACAAGCTGTCACCTGCAGCAAACTGAATGACCTTTCAAGTTCCTTTCAACCATGGATCTATGATTCTTTCACTCCATTTACGTGCCTAGACCTTGAACTAGGGCTGTAACCAGTGGTAACAGAAGAGATGAAACAAATTTGTTAAGATTAAATTCACCAATAAAAAACTAAAGATAACCCCAAATGAGACACTTATGACATGGAGAATTATTATCACATTGCCTTCATGTCTCATGTACCTACAGTGTTTTTTGAAAGGCAGGACCACCAACAAAGACCAGCATTTAGACTCCTTTGAACTGTTTTGCATATGGCATGAATCTTGCAAAGCTCAATTTCCTAAAATATTTAAAGGAAAAAGTAGAAAATAAATCTTACATCTTTTCTACAAGCTAACACTTTGAGCATTGCAAACTAGGTTAAGAGGAGATACAAGAACAGAGCAAGAAGTGACCAGTTGCTCACATCTGACTCCAGCTACAAGAGCAAATATCTATTAATGTTCATGTGTGACAAATATAAAGCCAAGAACTTCACAGCTATTGCCTCATTTATTCTCAAAACAACCCTGTGATATGGATACTGTTTTTCTTTATTTTACAAATGGAGTAACTGAGACTTAGAGAAGTTAGATGATTTGTTCCTGGCCAACCAGTAAAAGAGATAAAGTCTGAATCTAAATCCAAGCCTGTCCACTCCAGAACCCAAGCTTCTTCTACCCAATCCTTACAACTAAAAGACTCTCAGGTTTGAAGCTAACACCCGAAGTACTTATTACGATTCTATCCTAGGTGTGGTGAGACAATGTTGATCACAATAATAGAATCCTAGACTTAAACCCAATAGATAATCTACATTTCAGAGCATAGTAATGATGGCTTCTTCCCAGAATTGCCAGAGCAAGTTCAGCCTAAGCCCAGCTGCCAGGAATATGACGCCATCAAATAAATCCAACACCAAACGTGATCCTCATGTTTTGCCAGCCAGGTGGCCCTGTACATATGGCAGCTCTGCTTCCTAGCAGGAGAAACATAGGGGGAAACAACTTGAGTGATGGAAAACAGCAGGCATTTAAATACTTCCACTCAGACAGCAGGTAGCTTGTTACCTGAAATGCCCAGGATCCATCACTTGGCAATGAGAGCACACATACTAGACACTGATTTCAGGATCACAGCAGGAGAACACCACTGTGTACAAATTCATGGTGTAGAGAGATGCTTTCTTTTTCAGATCTGGGTTATCTCTAGTACCCCTTATACCTCCCCCTTTCCTTATTATACCCACCTAGTAACAATGAACTCGGAACTTTTCTTTGGAAATCCAAATAGGGCCAGGTCCATTTCTCTCCTACCAATTTGGAGAGCAGCAACACAGCAGAGCTGAAAAGCTTCTAGCATGCAATGAATGCTTTTTGGTGGATTGACATTATGCAAGGCTATTGGAAACCCCTGAGTTCCTAAGGGTCTGAAGAAGGGCATCACTGTGTGTTAACCAAGAAATCTGATGAGCGAGGATCGCTACCTGGTGCCAACCTCCTGCCCTCCTACAAACAGCAGTGGCCTAACCAATAAACTTTTCCTACTTCCAGAAGAAATCTTGACAGGATTCTTAGAAACCACGAAGATCCCATACAATATTTTCTGAGGCTCTGCATACCACTCATCTGCAGATCATTCAATTGAATAAAAGCTAGTTGAGGGTTGTGAGCTCAGGTGATCTGGTCTACACCAGAGTAACCAAAAGACATCACAGAGCAATATATCACTAGAGCAGGAAAAATGCCCCTGTCAACATCCCTGACTTATAACAGATTCTGGGGGTGTAATGGATGTTGTTCCCTTGAAGGAAGAAGGAGTGTTACTTATTTTTGTAAAACAGGTTTATGTCTGGTTGATTTGATTGCAAGGGACAGAACCTCACACAAACTGGTTCAAGAAAATTTGGCTGGGAGGGAAAACGAGTAAGTTAAGATACACTGGAGAAATAACTCCTATAGGGACCTTAAAGAAATGCAAGAACTGAAGCAGAACTCGGCAACTTCCATTTCTGAGGCTCTGGATTAAAATGCCTGTCTCCATCTCTCTTAGGGGTCTTCACGTTCCACCTGTGATTCCCACTGGTGGGTGGCTCCACTCTCTAGCAGCAGCCTCCTTGGCTTTCTCAGTCTAGATGAAGCCCACCATGGCCTTTCTTCATCTCCACGCATCTGTTGCTGCATCCTGTTAAGACATGTCCCTCTCACTGACAGCTTCTTCAAATTTCCAGAAGAATCCCATCCATCTTCTCACATCTGGTCTCAAATCTCCCCCATAACCTTCCCCTGATGCCGCCTGAAATAAGTCCATCTCTACAGAAAAACACAAGAGGTCATTACGAGCCAGATATTTGCTCGGGAGGCAAGGGGCAGGAAAGGTGCATTTCATTGCCACTACAAATACTGGCTTTTTTCTCTATCCATTTTGTAGTCATACATGATCTTTTCCTCACAGGAATGAGCCACAAGATAAATTCAGAATTTAGGTTATACTTTTGGTGCCAATCTACAACTTGGGATAAATAACTTTTGTGAGCCTATCATCTGTAAGATGGGCAAATATCCCTCAGCTGCCATTTTCTCTTTCATAAAACGCTAGTAGATCCAATGAACTGGGATCAGCCTCTGAAGAATCTCAGGTGAGAGTTTCCCTGTAGATAGAAAGAACCTGTTTCCCATATCACTGGGGAAGAGATTTGCTGCTGCTCACTTCCTCTAACGACCCTGGCAAATCCCCGCAACCAGATATACAGCTTCCTAAAATGGGCCCAGAAGATAAGTGAGTAGTATGGAAAATGACATGAGATCCAATTCTAGCTTCTCATTTTGTTAATTAATCCTTCTTTTTGCCTGTGCAATTTTGATGTGGACAAGAATTTAGTAAAATTATGCACAAGGGATTTTGAAATTTCTGAGTTCAAATGAATTAGACATACATAATTACAACGTTAGGTAGTATTTTCCAGGTATATAAAATGTACTTTAGTCCCAGTGACAAGCTCATGAAGATAAAACTTACATCCATCTTGTGCTTTGAATATTTGGTATCATAGGCTAGGAAAAATGATGCTGATTAATTTTGGGTGCTAAATAGCAATAATGATAACAACACCTCTCGTGGAGTTCCAGCTATGTCCTATTCAAAGTTTTTGCAGAACCATTAACACATACATTCCCTGAAAAAAAAAAAAAAAGGTGGGGGGAGATATGAATGGTTGCTGCTACTCTAGGACAAATTTGTATTTTTTAACACCTCCACCATCTTTCTGAACACTGCAGATTTTTGTATAGTCATATATCCTATAAAGGAAGCATTTATTAATTAAGAATATTAATTAAAAATACATGTTGCCACCAAGGTTAAATGTTGCCACATAGAAAGTCAGTCTCTGTTTTCCAAACTATAAATACTTTTCTCTCACAGCAAAAGATTTAGGATTCTACAAATTACCCACACATTTACCTTAAACACATCCATTCTATCCTCATACCTGCCTTGATTAAGCCAACAAGTGAAGGCAATTAAGAAGAGTAATTAAGGTTATTTGAATTCATATAGGAAGAGTACCTCAGAATTTAAAATATTGAAATATACATCATTACATTCACCACCAGAGATTTGGGGAATGTTTGGAGTTAGTACACCAAAAAGATAATAAGTCACTGAGTATTAACTTCTAATCCTCTTTATACCTATACAATAAGCTTACAAAAGGTATGAAAAGTCAAGTTTGTGACTTTAGAAAACAAATATTCCTTATCACATTTAAACACCCTCATCAGTAAGATATGTGTGTGTGTGTGTGTATCTTGGTGTGTGTATGTACACACGTGTGCATACACAATTATACACGTATGCACACTTACACATTGTAGACACATAGTATGGGCATCCAATTTTTTTTTCACTTTCAATACATAAATTAACCGACTTGAAGTGAAAGTTAAAAATTTTAGAGAAAAATAACCTAAAGGTCGGCACATAGCTTTCTTCATTGATGAAAAATTTGTAAATGCTTTTCTCAGGCCCATTTGTATACCAGAGCCCAACCTCGTCTCTAGCACAGTGCCAAACAGTTATACGATAAGACACAAAATGAAGGAAGGACGTAAGGGAGAGAGGGAGGACAGAAAGAGATGAAGTGAAAAATAGAAAAAAGAAGGGGGAAAGTACCTGGGATTCCTAGAGGTAACGATAATTTCTATTCTCAACCCATAGCACATATTCAAACATTTCTTGGCTTTATTTTCTGTATCTTCTGGGTATTGTCATTCCAAAGACTTAACTCAGTTGTTTCCAAATCCATGACTTGACATCTGAGCCTGCTCTGTTCCTCCTGACCCATGGTCAAGGGTACAGATATTCTATCCAATGTTCCTGCAGCTATTTTTTCAATGACACAGAGATTCCCACCAAGCTCCAACTCTCAATTTTCATCTGAATGCTTGAAACCTGGTGTGGGGACACTGGTCTGTCCTATTACCTACTCTCTGGATCTGCCTCTTCATCTGGATCTTTCAAAATAACACCTGGACTAAATTTCCTCCTTAGCTCTTAGTTGGGCTTCTCATCCTGAATTGAGTCTTCCTAGAGTCCACATTCTGGAACCCTCAGGCCAGGTCTACTCCAGTCTTTGGAAACCAACCCCCATCTAGTGTCCAGGTTCTCATCATCTGACAGTGGAGTTCCACATCTGGTGTTCCTGAGAATCACTGTTGGTGAGAGTGTAACCATCACAAGGTACCATGGTGTTGTTAGTTACCTTGTGAGAACTCCTGTTTTAAGTTTCATCATCAGAAAGATATAAATATACAGAAAGATATAAATAATAAGAATAATGTCAACTGTAAAAGAAATGCTCTATTTTTTTTTTTTTTTTTTTGGTACTGGGAATTGAACCCAGGGCCTCATGCACTCTAGGCAAGTGCTCCACCAATGAACTACATCCCTGGACCTGGGATGCTCTATTAAACTTTAAAATATTGTGGGGAGTGCTTCATTAAGTTGTTAAAAGCCATGTAAGACTAGGATTTTTTTCAGAGATTTCTTAGAGAACTATATCAGGCAAAGGAAACAACCCTATACTCAGCCACACTCCATACCAAAGCTAGAGCCCTTTCTTTTGCCAGTCCTACAACAGAATGTAATATTACACCATAGTGTTCATAACAAAGATTGAATGTTTCTGGTTTAGTTATTTATCTTATCCCCAGCAGAAGAATGAGTGTGTGCTTCCTGTTTTATGCTCACCACTGTAGTTTGACAAGAGACCAGAGAGAGGTTTCAAAAGAAAAGGACAAATGCCACAAAAAGAGACACAATGCTGTAAATAACATGGAAATGACTCCTGGAGAGTATCTGGGACCTGAGTGGGACTCTCACCATAACTCAGTGGCCCGGTACAAAGAGCAGCCCTGGTGCACAGGTGATGTGCATGGTGATGGGAACACGGGGCCGCAGCATGCAGTGCTGTCCATCTCATTGAAATCCACCGCATGGGCAGTGGCTTTCCCCAGTTCTTATATGCTCTCAAAAAGATACCCCACTAAGTGGGTAGGGGATTATTTTTTTATGTTTTAACATCACAAGGTAGTTAAAGCCACTCTTCAGGAAGCCCCTACAGCATCTCAGACCTAATTTTAGGAAGAGAAGAAACTCAAGAGTCCATTATTTCAGAGAGAAAACCCGCATCTGAGAGCACTCCGTTCCATCACTGCAGTTATTTCTGAGGTTAAACCAAATAAAACCTTCAAAATTGTGAGTAACTGCCCTGAAATTTCTTTTCCTGTCAGGAGCACTAATACTAAATTAGATTTAGGATTGCAGATGCAAGAAATTGCTGCGGGAACTTCTCCCTCCTTTTCTTACTTTTCCCAAGAAATTTTTCATTGTAGACACTTGGATTAGCAGCACTGTGTCGTTTCTATTACTGGGTCCCCAAATTAGTTAAACTACCAAAATGTATAGTCTTTAAAAGCAAGCATACAGTTCTCATTGTTCACAGTTGTAGCCGGGATAGGTGCCAGTGCGATCCTGTAATATGTTCCCCACTCATTATTTTTCAAGTGAAATCTTACTAGCTCTGTGGTGTATAGGATGTCAGTTCATGCCGTGATTTATATGTGAAGAGAGGGTTCCCTATCTGTAAGACAAGCAATACTTTGCTTTTCAGCATTTCTAGGGACTAAAGATATGCATATGAATGACAAACACACCTACAATGAAAGTTCATGCCTTCAACAAGCATTGACAAAGATGAGGTGCAAAGAAGTTCGACAGTTCACCCAATAACTAAGCAGAGACACCAGCTCAAGTCCCTGATCCCAAAGACCAGTTCTGCTACATCACACTGTGGTTCCCTCGGGAATCACACAAACTCTAAGGGGAGATCAGGCAGAGATGCACACTCATTCAACAGTCTTTCATTCGTTCAGTAAATGAAATTTGTTCTGCTGCATACCTATCCAAGTGAAAAGCATTACCTGGAATATAAAAGAATATGGAAAATGTTGGCCACAAAAGAGGGACAAAGTGCTTTAGGCAGGCAGACAAAGAAATCACTGACGTGCTTCAGTGGGCTTCCAACAGGAGATGATGATAAGATACTTCCTGAAGGATTAATCTACAAGTAGGGACAGCCAGGGAGGAGCTTCATGTTAACTGAAGGGGGGGGCGGGGCAGTGTTTTAGAGAGAAAAGGAACTACAGATCATGTGGTATGAATTAAGCATAGCCAATTAAAAAGGTTGAAAGAAACAGATTGGGCCCAGATCCCAGAGACCTTTATAATGACAGTAGAGGAAATTTGTGTTTTATTTATTAGACAGTGGAATTTGCTGAAAGAGTTTAACTGAGGAGTTATTTAGTCAGAATTACTTTATAATGATGAAATCTAAAGTAATTCATCATTCTATAACTGAATGGTGGGCAAGAGCCTAGAGTCCAGAAGAATATGGCTATAGCCCAGATGAGAGCTAAGAAACAGTGTTGAGACAGTGACAGCAAATTGGAGGTGAAGGAGGTGAGATGGGATGCCTTATATGAATAGCATAAGATAATAGTGTCAATTTATCCTCTAGTAGCATTCTCTAGAAATATAACTCAGTCTGAATATAAAAACTGAGTTTGGTGAGTTTATAACATCTTCAGCAGCTCCACTGTCACTCAATGCATGTAGCTGCCTGACTACAGAAGATACGACCTATCCAGGCACCAGAATCACCTCAGGATTTATCCCTAGGCACAATTCACTCTGGCCCCTCTTTCTCTGAGGCAGGAAGGAGAACAGTGATTCTCTCACTCAGCCATGTAAACTCACAGGGTCACAATGGGACAAAGATAACTTTCCAGAGCCATTTAAGCATACATATGCCAAACCAACCAGCTAAAGGAAAAGAGAAGGTTGGGCTCAGGGAGGGAGAACATCCGGAGAAAGAAAGGAGACAAAGAAAAAGCAGTTACAGGTAAGCTACAGGTAAGCTTCTCTTAGTAGGGCTAGCTGCCCTAAATCATCCACTCTCCTTCCTGCTGACACCCTCCTGCCCCCATCATGTACTGAGAGGCAAGCGGGGTTTTCTTTTCCCTTATTTGTTCATGCACCTGATCGTCCATCCATGGGACATAACCTGGTAAGGTGCTGGGATTTGGTCCTTAAGAAGCCATGGCACGGAGTGACACCTGCCAGTGTACAGAATGAAGAGTGCAGCCACTAAAAGAGTGGGGCTCCCCGCCTCAAATGGAGATGGAGCTGTGACTTGCCCTATAACCCAATCCAGCCCAGTGCACAGCTCACGGCTCAGGCCAGATTGAGGGTAAAAGGCCAGCCTAGGAGGGACCCTTACATTTCTACCCCAGGGAGAGGAAGAGGGCAGAGGTTGAAAAAAAAAAAAAAAACAACTAAAGTCCTACTTCTTTTAACAGCCTGTTTCTAGAGTGGGCTCCACAGTGGTGTGCAGAGAGCCTTGAGTAATAAAGCACACAACTGAGACTCAGACATACCAAGAGCCATTTTATCCTCCATGAAAAACATTAGCTTACATAATAAAGTTGGGGCAGAATTGTTCTGAGTGGTGTGAGTAGAAATGTTTTGCTGACTGCTGTTGAAATGGGTAACAGACTTTGCATATTATATCACCATTTTTTGTTGTATTTCACATGCAGTGTTTTTCTGCTCTTGACTTTGAGGTGTGAGGGGGAGGCTCTAATCATATGGCCTTGTGCAGATGCTCCATTTGCATTTCTATTAATCCAGGCCCTCCTGGAGATGCTCGAGCAGAGACACAGCATGCTTTGTGTTTGAACTTGTGAGAACCCATACCACCGCTTAATAACTTAATACATATGTATAGCCTCCCTCAGACAGCCCACTAGGAGGCAGAAGCAGGAGGAGGTGCCACCAGCTTGCAGACTGCAGGGCTCTGCGGAAATGTGTTCTGACAGGAAGGAGCACCTTGCTCAGCAAAGAGCCCCTGTGCCTTAATCCCATCTAGCTAGCCACCCACCTGCCTGGCTGGGGAAGCCTGCTTTGTAAACTTGGATCCAAGATATTCGGTCTCAGTGGTCAGAAATAGCCCGATGGGGCTGGCAGGGGCCCTTGCAGTATTGAACTTGATAGTACAGCAAGGGCTGTCTTTTGTTTCAGGCATGAATTAGGTGCTACAGGATTTTTTAATGCAGGTAATGTAGGGAAGCAGGATGGTGTGGTGCAGACAGCACTTGCTTTACAATCGGACACGCTTTATTTTAAACCCCAGCTCCATCTCTTACCAGTTGGGTGACCTTAGCAGATAACTCTTCTGAGCCTCAGCTTTCTCATCTAATAGGAATAGTATCTGCTGCGTAGGTTTGCCATGAAAATTAAAAAAAAAAAAAAATGGCACACACGGAGCACCTCCACAGATTGACCATTTAATTAGTTGTAGCTATCATCATTATGACAACATTTTGTTGCACCATGCAGCTTCCTGATTTGCCAGTCGATTCATTGACTGTTTTGCAAGAATAAATGAAAGAAGGGCAGGATGAGGGAAGGTGAATGGTTATGTTTGGGACTTACTGCCCTATCATAGTGACACATGAACCAAACTGATTCTGAGGAAACTCTTCTCTGAAGATTTTGTGAAGGAAACATTGTTTTCAAATGGAGTTTCCTTGTGCCTTCTGAATCTTACCTTGGAAAAAAGAAATCTATGAAATTGGCAAACATGAATGAAAACCACTCCAGGTTTTTCTAAGAACTCTCCAGCAGAGTAGCCTCCATGACAATCCTCACTTCTGCTAAATATCACAAGACTTACTTTCAATTGATGAGATTACACAGCATTCTAGAAAGAAATCTCACCACCTGTTAAGATTTCTCTAAGATTATATGAATAAGAAATATTCCTTCGTTTGCCTTTCTTTTATTTTCTGAAATAAACTGGAGATGTACTTGAGACGTTAGAATTACAGATTGTCATTTTCCTCATCAATGCTTTTCAAGTTTTTGTATCCTATCGGAGGATCCAACACACTGTCCATTGATTCTGTAAGTAGCCAATGAGCAGAATGAGATGGTATTCTACTTGCAAATTAGCCCCTATCTGGGCCCTTTCAGTCTACTCCTGGAAGGTGGCAGAGAAGATGTTAATGGAAATTAAGTTGATGGCTTATGGCCCTTTTCTAGGCCACTCTCTACCACAAGAGCAGTACTAATGTGAGTAGGATGGGAAAAAAAAAACTGTCCATAATTTTAATATCTGTCAACAAAGATCATTGCATTCATGTTATGATTCTACACCAGACTCCATGCATATTAGATGTTGAATAAGTATGGAAAGAGTAATCTATTAGTAATTGAATTCTAATAGATTCCTAAGAATAGATAATACTAATCTATTAATAAAAAGGTTGTTTGTGAGAATCAATCCAAAACACATTGAAAGCAACTGGTTATTTCAGAGTATCCCACAATAATTTTCAGATAATCAGGGGCAGCAACTCATGGTTACAACTTTTTTGCCATCATCATTATCACCATGCAACTTTGTTTGGAGTACTCCATGCACTTCCTAGTTTTATTTGTTCTACTTATGTCATAACCCCCAATCAAATAGGTAGTGGATTTTAACCCAGCTCTGCACCTTGTCTTGCACCAGCGTCTTCTTTGTTTATACAAACTCTAAGCTTTGTTCACTCACTTCCTTTGGTGTCTGGGAAAAACTTCAAGTCATCAAATACTGACCAATGAATAATCTCCTTTCTTCCCCCTATGTCGGGAGCTGCCTCATAGGAACCGGGTGCCCCTTATCCTTGAGTGATGAGAATGTGGAGATGTGGCAAAAGCCAGCCACTGGCTGTATGTGTATGAACTATGGCATTGAGCACACAAAGTGGACTGAACCAACGATGCCCCTCTGTTTGGGCGGGCCTCCCTCTGTCTTTTCGCTTGTTCTGCCATGATCCCCACATGAGATGGGCATGGCCTCCCTAGATGTCAGTCAATCTGCTGACAGCAGACATCACTGAAGCTAGACTCAAGCCCCTGAAACCTGTCCTCTTGCCTCATTTGAATGGCTTCTCCCCAATAAAAGGGTTCAACACATGCTCACTCTCTCTCTCTTCCCACAGAAGCCCTAAGGTTGAAGGAGCCATCACAGGACCCAAAGAAAAAGGTATTTCTCTGTCTCTGTGATTATTTTGTGCAGCACAGTTCACCTGGAGTGACCCTGAGTGTTTAGTCGGGAGACATGACACCCCTGATATCTAATCATAAAAGAAATAAGGGAAATTGATAAGAAAAAGAATAACCCTACAATAGGTCCAGTTTTATCCAAAAAGTCTTACATTTGGTGATCCCTTTCTGATTTGTTTCATTCTGATTTCCCAGAGGTCAGCACCTTTGTACCAATAAAAAAACAAATGCCCACTGGGTAATGTTCTGGCAGTCTGTTAGTCTCCAGAGCCTCTGTTTTTCCTTTCGAGCATCACAGGAGGCATGGATTATACCTACATAACTTCTTTCTTAGATTAAGTTCAAGAAGGTGAAGAGAAAAACACAGGATTCAGAATTGGAAACATCAACCAAACAAAACATGGGCTCTAGAGTCAGAGTCCCTGTGAATTCCCAGCTCTGACATTCACTGGCTGTTTGACATTGACAAAGTTATTTGCTATCTTTACAACTCAGTGTCTTCACTCATAAAATAATCATAGTAGTTACCACATAGTGTTGTATGAAATAAGCTAATACATATAAAGCTCTTAGAATACTTCTTAGCACATAGTGAGCATTCAATTAATATTCTCTGTCACTTTCACTATTATTTCATGAACATATATGATTCATTCCTTTCCCCTCATTTTAAAAGGATATGTTCTTGTCATTCTTTGGTATATCACTTAAATTTATTTTGTGGTATTTTTGTGATAATCTAGAGCTATTTATTGTTATAATAAACACTCCACAAGTAGGCCATGAGTTAAGTCCTTTTATTTATTTATTTATTCTTAATACTAAGGTACTGGTTGGATTCTCTGAAGTTATTCCAAAATGCTCCAATTCCTCCTGTGACCTTTACACTTACACAGAATTACTGGTGGTCCTTATTACACATCAACAGGGATGAGTTCTCACGTGCTGGGTTTTTCAGGTAATATATTTAGTAAACTCTGTTAAACAGAGCTCTGTCAATAAAAGCTGTCAATTAATCAGAATCTAGTTTTCATACTTTACTTGGGGAGCAGGGGGAGGAAAGAGTTATGGGCATCTTAATCCAGTAGGAGGAGCCAGAACAAGAGGAGACAGTAACAAGGAAGCCAGCCAGGATGGCAAAGGATAAGCCCCAAACTAAACTAAGGTGGAAGATAAAGAGCTACAAAGCAGAATGTGGCTGAAGTTCAAAGTGGATGGTCCTACGGCAAAGCCAGGTGGACAACAACTTAGCATTGCCTGGACTTTTTGGAAGGGCTTTGTTCTGTCTTTCCTCTAAGCCATGTTTAAATTATATCTTTTTTTTTTTTTAACAAAATTCCAAAGAATCAAGGATTTATCAGAAAGAAAGGAAGAAGAAGAGGGAGGGAGAGAGGAAGGGAGATAGAGATTCCAGTATACATCCTGAGTTTGGAAGTGTCATTCTAATCTGCTGTACTTTCTCTATATCTAATTCATTTTGAAAACAAAATCCACTTTTATAATGATGGCACTGAATCACAACAAGATCTTTAGGAAATGAAGACTTACATGAATAGCGATACAAGAATTAAAATGCATTCACCATACTCTAGTAAGGCAGGAAATAACCCAAAATATGTCATCCATAAAAACTGAAAAATAGAAAAGTTTTCTAACTAAATCTAAACAATTCAAAATTTCACTGATTATAACAGGGATAGCAAGAAAGATTTCATTTTATACAACTGCAGTCTGTTGGTAAGAACTGCTGGATTATTGTGTTGAGAAGGATCCTGAGGCTAATCCAGGTTGAACAGGAAACCACACTATGAAGAATCGATCGTATCTGTCATGGTTGATATTTATGGAATATATTCTATATTCTCACACTTCTGGTCAGTGAGAATGATATTATCTAAGAATTCCAGTTAAAAATCAAGATTTTGCTACCCGTGTCACCATTATTATTAAACTAATGCTGAATATGAACTATTAGTCTGAGCAGCCACAGAATTTGCAATAAAATTAAAGTCCCAGAGAACTCCTACTTAAAAATGAGACTGCATCCACATGTATGATGCATTTTTTTCAGAATTTACTTTTATTTTGGCTTCACTATATTTCAAACACTAGCTTAACCTTCATCAGCATTATTATGGTTTAGATATTAGGTGTCCCCCAAAAGTTCATGTGTGAGACAAGGTTTAGAGATAAAATGATTGGGTTATGAGAATCTTAACCTAATTACTGCATTAATTCCCTGATAGGGATTAACTGAGCTGTGACTGTAGGCAACTAGGGTGTGGCTGGAGGAGGTGGGTCATTGGGGGCATGCCTTTGGGGTACATATTTAAGAGTGAAGCTCTCTCTCTTTTTCTCTCTCTGCTTCCTGGAGCCATGTTCCCAGCTGCTTTCCTCTGCCACAGCCTTCCACCATGATGTTCTCCCTCACCTAGGACCCTGTGGAATGGACTAAGACCTCTGAAACCATGAGCCCCCCAAGTAAACTTTTCCTCCTCTAGTTGTTCTTGTTTAAAGTCTTTTGGTCACAGCAGCAAAAAAGCTGACTAAAACAAGCATTAAGATGTTTATAAAGGTAACCAAATAATCACAACCACCCCATACTGAGGTGCCACTGACTGCATCAATAAACACAAGTTCCAAATCACTCGCCTCACATTTCTGATGATATATTTGAAAGGAGCTTGCAATTTAGGCACATTCTACTTTAGTTAGTGAAGGTCTTAAAATTTTAAATACTGGGATCCCCAATTATTCCTACTTGCTTGTGGGCATCTAATTCTACATCTCAGAGATAAATCATTTTATCATTTAGATTAGTGGCCCTTAGCTTTTTGACCTTCTGTGCATGTTTAAGTGTCTTTTCAGTCTGGCTTCTCCTTAATTAGGAGAAAAAGCCCTGTATTTTAAGAATGTCACTGTTTTAAAACAATGTGAATTTTACATAACACATTTGCCTTGAAGCATCTGCAGTGAACTTATTTTTATAAATCAAAACAAATATGAATTTAAAACCAACCATTAGGTTCTATAGCCAAAATTATGTTGTTCTTGACCCTGTCGGTATAAAAATTCAAATTCCTTTGTTGAAGATTGTCCCCTACAATAATATATGATTTTCATAAATCTCTTTATTCCTAGGAAGTTCAAAAGGAGCAAAGACAAAATTTGTAGAACAGCACCAAATTAGCAATTAAAGTCTGTAATGTAAGGCCTGAACCATAATGCCATATTCCAAAAGATTAAATATGGAGCTTTCAGAACACTTTATTCAATTCCATAGAACAGAAAGGGCAGCAGAGAAATAGTGCAAACTTCAACATTAGTTGCTGAGTTTAGTGTTGCTTACAGTTTTCTTCTTTACTCTCAATCCTGTTACAAATAATGCAAACCTGTTTTTATTAATTTACATTAAGTTCATTTAACACTGATGAAACAGACCAGAAATGTATAATGAGGAACATTTAACAAGCTCCCGCATTAGGGCTAATCATGCTCTGTTTACGAGAGCTTATCTCATTCTTGGAAAATATCCTGGTAGAAAGCTCCATCCTTATTTAACAAGTAAAAAGGGGAGCGTCACCAGCTACTGATAACAAAGAAATGAACAAGCTTAATAATCTCCAATTTGGTTTTCCACTCCACTTAATGATGGAGGCAATGCGAGCTCTGTGGCCAGAGTACAGGAGGAAGCACCCACAAGTACTGAAAATTTAATTAAAAGTCAGAAAGCCATTGCAATGAAGACTCAGCAGAAAGCCATTTATTTTTAAAATCTAATATATTCTTCATGACTAAAGGCTAAAGCACATGCTGACTTACACATTTAGCTGTAACTGATTTAAGCTACTTGATGATTTTTTCTTTTTTTTTTTCTTTCTTTCTTTTTTTCCCCCTCCTTCCTTTGGCTCACAGGGTGGTGCTCAATTTGCAATGGAGTAAATTGGCAGAATTTAATTTGGTGGATTTTTTTAACTCTGTAAAAAGAATCCTCATTAAAGGCACACGATCAGCTGTATACTTTTTTCATCATTAACTAGCCTAACTGCAGGTAAAAGAGATACAATTATGGATTTATATAAATCCTATTGTCAATTTATAGCTGAAAGACTGGTGAGTTACCTCATTTTAAATAGGTTATTTTTTCCCCTTAACCTTTCTTTGTTTTAATGAGGATTCAGTTTGTCACTGTCTGAGAAGTCTGCTGGCAGGAAAGTTTCTCAGGAAATTATAAGGAATAAAAAGTAGGAATGGGAGAAAATACTTGGCTAAGTTTCAAATTTGCTGAAAGACTCAACATTGGAAATTCATCTCCAAAGCTGTCTATGTATCATCTCTCAGGTGCTATCTGGCAGAGCACTAGCCAAAACAATAAACACACCAAGGACTTATGAAGAAGGGGAGAAAATCCCCCAGATGTGGTGGGATTGGGAAGAATTTCCAATAAAATGTTGGGTAAAGTTGTTTCTTCCATACAACTTTTATATAGGTGTATTTTCCTTATTTCTCCTTAAAAAAAAAAAAGCTTTGAAGCAGCTGGCAGATCAACACAAAATAATACACTTAGTCTGAGTCCTCAATGTGAAACTTCAGAAAGCAGCAACACTTCCCACCACCCAAGAGATATCACCTAACCTCTCTGCTTTCCTAAATTGGGGTGATCTCCCAGCGCTGATCATCTCATTTTACCTCTGATACTTCCTACAAAGGAGGCAAAAAGAAAGTAAGAATTTTCCAATTGGGGCAGCATAAATCTTCAGACTTGTCCCTGGCACACGAGAACATCACTATAATATCTACTAGTTATATTGTTTTTTAGTCAGTTATACAAAGTGCATGATTATGAGTTCAGATACTTTTAGACCTTCTATCTTCTTGTATTTATAGCTATTCCTGCTTCTGAGCCCAGGAAACACAGAAAACCAAATACTACTATTAGCTCCCACTTTCTCTGGTGCCAGTTCCTCCCTAGGAACACTGAAGCCCAACCACTTTTCATTGCATGTTAGATCCAGTTTCACTTATCAAAAAGCAAGCTTCTTGGAACCTAACAATCTTGGCTTTATATAACAGTGTTCATATTAAAAGACTTGCTTCTGTCTACTTATATGATCTACATGTGGATCTACATGGATGAGCCTAAACCAGACAAAATAGCTCTGCACTTAGGCCAATAGAAGGTTGTTTTTCCAGCTTTTGACAATATCATGGCACTTGTGGTGGTTGGTGTCCAAATGAAGTAGTCTATTCCTAACTACAGATGTTCCTTGACTTACATCCTGATAAATCTATGACAAGTGGGAAATACTGTAAGTAAAAAATGCATTTGATACACTGACCTCCAAACATCACCACTTAGTAATACACTATGCCATAGAGCATCAGCTCTCCTCCTTGTGACTGTAACCCTAATTAGGTGCTGCAGATTCCCAGAATCACCCGAGAGCACCCTGCCACATATCACTAGTACAGAAGATTCAAATTAAGATTTTGAAATATGGTTCAATCCCCACCATAGTGGGGTGTGGAGAAAATTTGAAGTAAGTTTTCTACTAAATGGGTACTTTCCCACCATCATAATTTTTTTTTTTTTAGAGAGAGAGAGAGAGAGAGAGAGAGAGAGAATTTTTTTTTAATATTTATTTTTCTTAGTTTTCGGCGGACACAACATCTTTGTTTGTATGTGGTGCTGAGGATCAAACCTGGGCCGCACGCATGCCAGGCGAGCGCGCTACTGCTTGAGCCACATCCCCAGCCCCCACCATCATAAAATTGAAAAGTCATCCTAAGTTGAACCTAAGGAGGGACCATGTATACTTGAGAAGGATGAAGATAATCCAGAAGCAGACGACTGACAGCCCTGAGAAGCCTTCAGAACCTGTTAACCCTGCAGTACTTGCGGGCACTGACCTCACCACATCCTTTGATGGCCACATCACCATGTTTGAAAATCCTGATGATGCAAAAGACACATAACCTAACAGCTGCCCAAACTACCAGATAGTCTTCAAGGAGGCTGGGCATCCAGATAAATGGGAACCAGCCCTCAGTTTATCTCCCTATTCACAAAACACTTTCCAAAGGCTTAAAAAGTTCAACATTGAGAAAACAAGATAGGATTTTCACTGAAACAACACCAATTACAAGAATTTTAAGTTCCTCTTCCTTCCCAATGCCAGTTTTACCCCAACACTGCCTTTGACACCTTCTTTCAAATGCTTTGTTCCACTCTCTCTAATTACAGTGTTTTGGTTCCTACTTCCTAGGCTTTTGTTTCGCAAGTAGACAACTATATAGAGAGCCTTAAGGAGCTACATGTGACATTCTAGCTTTTATAGGGGGCCAAAGGAGCCACTTTGTATTCTGATCAGCAATACAGTCTAAAAAGAATCCAGTCTTAGGAATCTCCTGGGTATGATGCCTCAAATGAGCCAAGGAAAGTCTTGCCAGCTTGTTCTCCAATGCCCACAAGATGAACCCAGTGTTCCTTTTCTGGCAGCTTTTCCATTACTTAAGGTCCTTGTGTCATCAGCTGTTCTTCTGCCTGTTAAATCTGGACTGACCCCAGCTCTTATAGTGAGTCACTTTTATCCAAGTACAAGTGATACACCTAAAAGTGATACAAAGATCAAATCTGGGTTTGGTATAACTCACTCTGGCTGCAGGAGAATGGCCATGAATGCGATAACATAGGAATCACTAAAACAAGAGCATAAATGGCAGGCCCCACCTGGATGGGGCAAGTGTGGAAGGGGTGCTAGTACCCCATGTTGCTGGAGCATCAGGGATTGCTAGAATGGGGTTTCCTTTCCTAACATTAGTACTTGTGTCCAACTTCTCTTTCTGCTTATGGTTTTTCTTTGTTTTTGTTTTATGTTTTGATAAATATTATGTAATTTCCACTCCAAAAAGAACAAATAGAACCTTAATACAGACAGCTCTATCATGCTTCCAACCCTACCAAAACAATGAAATGTTTTCTTTAATAGATTGGAAGCTACATATTACCGGTGACCTGCTATGGTATGGGATTTTAATGAAAAGATTGTTACAATAATTCATATAAGGTTTAATAAATATTTCAACTAGATACTACTGGGAGAAATGGAGAAGACAGAATAAATTCAAGAACTGTTGTTTTTATTTTTCTCTCATATTTGGGGATGGAACACATGGGTGTCCTACCATTGAATTACATTCCCAGTTCTTCTTATTTTTTATTTTGAGACAAGATTTCACTAGATTGAGGAAACTGGCCTTGGACTTGCAATCCTCCTGCCTCAGCCTTCTGGAGTCCTTGGAACTACAGGAGTGCACCACCACACCTAAGAACTCTTTAAGTGATAAGTTGGTAGAGGTTGAGGATTGATTTCAAGTGGCAGATTTCTATCTTGACATCTAAATGAATGGTGGTAGCAACAATCACAATAAATGATATGGGACACAAAGGGGAGGAGAGAAGGGAGAGGTTGGGAAACAATTTCAAGTATCTATGAAAAAAATTAAAAGGAAATATCCAGCAGCAAGTTCCATATAGAAATAAAAAGAGGTCTAAATTGGGAATAAAGATTTGGAAGCCAAGAGCAAGAGGATGATATTTAAAATCACTAAATACATGAGATCACCTAAATGGATTATGTAGAAAAAGAGGAGCAGGGGGATGAGAGAGAAGCACTTAGATAGAATGAAAGAAAGAGGAGCAGAGAAAAGAGGTTAAGAAAGGTCATCTTTCCTAACCTCAACCTGAATTCAGCACATCGTAAGCTTATGATACAGGGTAAAATAGATCTGTGCATACCCATGCACATGAGCACACTCCTATGTGTAAGACTTTTATGAAAACAGAGAAAAATACTAAAGGATTTTTACCAGATTGTACATGTAAGTTATAGGATTGAGAAAGGAAAAGAAGGAATGGTAAAGGAGAGGAGAGAGGATAAAAAAAAAGAAAGCGTTTCCATTAATATTCTCATTTACATAAATTTCTGTATGTGTATATGTGTGTGCACATAAAGAAAGAAACAAAAAAAGGATAATGCTAGATGTATGTCTACTCTCAAATTTTCCAGGATATGCTTGCAAGATAAAAATAAAATAAAGATTAATGTACATAGTGGTCCTATTTCAATAAAAAAGTTTTAAAATATGATAATAACTTTAGTAAATGGATGCACAAGAAGGGTGCAAAGTGTGAAAAGGCCCACACCAGTCAACTGAGTTCTTCAAGAGCATGGCATTTGCTGGGTGTGGTGGCACACTCTTGTAGCTCCAATGACTCAGGAGGCTGAAGCAGGAGGATCACAAGTTCAAGCCCAGCCTCACCAAACTAGTGAGACATTGTCTCATAATTAAAAAAAAAAAAAAAAGGACTGGGCTGTAGCTCAGTGGTAAAGTACCCTTAAATTCAATTCCCCAAACTAATACTAATACTAATACTACTAATAAAAAATAATATGACACGGGAAATGGAAGGAGCAGTGATGACTAGTGTTCTCCTATGCAACTTTATATTGTCTCCCTCGTAATAACTAGAACAAATTACTTTGCAATATAGAAAACATCAAATTAAAATTTTTTAAATCAGAGCAGTGGGTTGCTTGACATTCAGCTTCAGATGCAGCAGGTAGCTCAGAGAGGCACTTCATCTCCTCTCTAATGCCATGTGACTCGTTGCTGAGCCAGAGGCCAGCCAAAAGCAACTATCTGGAAATCCAACACACCATGACCCTGCCTCCACTGACTCCTGGAAGGTTCATCAATCTTTTCTTCCAAACTTTTCAAATAGATTTTACTTCCTGTAATGTCTTACATTTCTTTGTCATCTTAAATGTTCACTCCTCTTAGAGTTATTTAATTTATATCAGAGAGGTCTCTCTAAATTATCTTCAGAAGAGTAATTGAGTTATTCTATTGTCATTGATCTCATGACAAAATTAACTTTTGTTAAGTTAATCATATCCTTTTCAACAATATAGATAAAAATATCTTCAAATGTCATGTTACGTGGTCTTATTTCTTCAGTCTGTAATTCAGGTCATAGAAACATAAAAGCTAAAAGACTGAGGACCATTTAACTGTAATATGATGATACATTAGAAAATTAGAGGACATTCTTCAGTGATTTCCAGGATGAGGTTCACCAAAGAAAACACCACAGAAATAGCTACAGAATATTGCCATGGGGGACAGCATACCCATGTATTCCATGGTAAGCTGCTTGGACTGAGATCAAAAGCAAAACTAACAAATGATTTAGATGATATAATGGAGACAAACGAAACCTGCCTGAATACTTCACGCTTTTCTCCTCTGCCATGAGTGACATTGTTTCTTCTGCTTACTATGTTAAAAAGAACAATTAACTCCAGGTAAAATTGGCCTTAATTAAAGATAAAAACAAACTTTTAGATTTCACATAGAACCCTAAAAAAATGTCCAAGAATTATTGCAGTCTCCTAGGATCACAACAGAAATTTTCCCCAGTAGAATATCATGCCAGTTTTTGATGTCCTGGTTTTGTACAGTGCTGGATATTGAACCCAGGATCTTGTACATGTTAGACAAGTGCTCTACCACTGAGTTTTACCTCTAGCACTGATGTTCTGGTTTTTTCCTAGCTCGGGAGATTGAACAAGATATACAGGTTAGGCTCCAGCTATTACCCATCCATTGTTAAAAAGACAAAATATATCAATTATGCTTATGGTTTGACAACATACAGTGGGTTACACAGTCACCAGGAGATGTAATAATTTGGCATAACTGAAAAAAAAAATTGCATTTTTAAAATAAATTTCTTTCTACTGTGCAACACGGTTAACACTTTTTTTTTCTAATCAAAACGGGATATTTAGTATACTTTTATCTAAGGAAAAGGGACTTCACTGCCACCAACTTGAATCTTCCTTCTAGAGGGGATGTGAGTGAAAAACAAAGGGTGACTATGAGACACAAGAGCCTTCTGCCTGTGAGGCACCTGGGAGCACATCGCTTGTTGGAGGGTCTAGGTGGGGAAAGGGGGACTCTGGCAGACAGGACAAAGCAGTATGGAGATGGAAGACTATCAATCAAGATGGCTCCAGGCATATGACTGAGAGAGCCCAGGACTCCACAGGATGCTGAGGGTTGTACTGTTTTCCCTGGAGTTTCTTTAATAAATAAGAAGGTGTGGTCTGTAAGCACTCAAAATTTCTGCTTGCATGCAGAAATTTTTGTTGATGTGTTTCCTGAAATTTTAGAACCCTTCCACCTTCGTAACATACAAGGATAGTTCTTGGTAGGATCATGGCCCACTCTGAATAGCCTCAGTTACAGAAATCTTCATCACACTGCAAATTCTTGAGTCTTGGATTTTTTCTTCTTCTCCTCTTGCTTCAGTCATGCAGAAGTAAATGCAACATAAGCAATGTAAAAATCAAGTCTTGCTAGTTAAATATAAGAACACAGAGCAAAATATCTGAGAAAGGTTACACCTCTTTAAAGATGCAAATTGATAATGGAGCTCAATATCAAAACAACAGAGCGCTGTTAATTTTTAAAAAGGTGCAAATTGCTAATCTTACTTAAGGCTTTTTCTAAATTGCTTATTAAGAGTCCTAGCACACAAAAAATTAAACAAAAGAAATTCTTAAAATAGGGGGGAAAGGGCTAAACATGAGCTGCACTATAATCCTTTGCTTAGTTTTATTGCTAGTTTCAATAAAAGTTGCTAAAATTTGGAGACTTGGTATTATTTACTCCAGGGTCAGTCTAAAAGCTTCCACATTTGATTTATCAGTTATGTATTACTTCAACAGTGCTATATAACAACCACAAAACCTCACTGGTATACAACAATAATAATTTAGCTCACAAGTTTGGGGGTTCAGCTGATCTTAGCTAGCCTTAGATCATCTCATCTAACCTCCTTGATGCTTCTGCAGTTAGCCATGGATTGGCTAGGGGTCTCTGCTGATCTTAGCTGAACTTGTTCACTTATCTGGGGTTAGTGATCTGTGGACTGAGGTGACTGGGTAATTGGTTTCTACATGTGTTTCACCCTTTATTAGCAGAGCCCAAGTATGGTCTCATGGCCATGATAGAGGAGCAGTTTAACAGTTTTAAAGGAGACTATGTAAGCATTTCTTCCAATCATCTGAAAGTACCACACACATTAACCTTTGTGTTTTAACCATCCTGAGAAGATGGTAGGACCTCCCTCAACCTTTTAAAGGTTGGATGTCAAGACTGAGAACACCTCACCTATACAAGGGATTCACAAAGGGACTTCTGAGGGGAGCAGGGTAGACACAAGACAATCTGGAATGGCAAAACAGAAGAAAGTGGAAAGGGCCAGGTGGGGATGGAGAAGGGATTATCATGTGAGTTAGGGTGTTCATACTTCCCTATGATGCCAAGAGCTCAGGAGATGCCCATGTGTTTCCTTGGGTATCTGATACATGATGGTGGGAAAGGGAAGACTAAATCCTATCAACAGTCTAATATCAAAATTTGAGTCAAGACTCTATTACAAATTCCATTGGCCAAAGAAAATTAGGTGGCCAAACTTAAAATCAAGGGCAGAAAAAGTAATTCCAATGAAAGAAATTACAAAATAATATAGCAAAAGTTCATGGATTCAGGAAGGACACAGCACTGAGGTAATTAATGCGATCCAATGATGATAAATCCAAAGAGTTAATGAATTTTATGTGACAACCCCATAAAAGGAAAAAAGAAACTTGGAATCTAAAAATCTTTAAGTGGGAGAAGTTACATTCCATGTATGTATGATATGTCAAAACACATTCTACTGTCATGCATAACTAAAAGGAACAAATCAAAAAAATAGAAAAATCTTCAATTAAATCTGACAATTGGGGATGGTTGCAGGGGAGAAGAAGAAGTGCTGCTGGATCCCATATTTGATGTTTCTCATGTCTCAAGCAGTGATGTTAAGTCCTACACAACTCAGTATAATTTAATTGTCCCTTAGAGAATCCTCCTGAAAAAAGAAGAATTCTAACCTGGTCATAAATCTCCACAAAACTTATCAAAGTGTAACCTCTCCTTCCCCTACCCATTCTTTGAATTTGAGAAATATAAAACAATTTCAATATTTTCCCAGGTAAATTACAACAGGAAATTAGTATCTATTGACCTCCAATATCCCCTTCAAGTCCCTCCCATATCAATAATTTAACATAAAGATAATATACTCTATATTAGGCACCATTCAGAATTATTACTCCCCACTTTCCATAAACACATAAAGTGTACCTTGTCTATAAGTTGAGTAGGTGAAGCTCTCTGTGCTTCCACCTCCATGATACCAGCACCACAAGGCACACTGAACCCCATCATCTGCCCCTTTCAGATGCTGGACAGTGGAACCATCGATTTACCTCAGAAATATCAGGGCTGGACAGAATGTTAGCCAAACCCAGCAAAGATAGAATAACAGAATTTCATGGCTAAAATTTAGAATCATATTTCCAAAAGCTAAATAAAAACTTCCAATTTTAGAGTCTTTGGGAAAAAAATCCCACTTGAAAAGGATAATAACTCTTAGGAAATTCTAGAGAGAAAATATACCAGTGAAAGCAAACCTATTCTAAATGGCCCCTCTCTTTCACCTCCCACATGGAATCAGTCACCAGTTCTGCCCATTTGATCTCTGAAGTATCCATCAAATCCATTCACTCTATCTATCTCCTTAATGTGCACACAACCCAGATACTTATGTACCATCCATTCCCAAAGGTTTGTGGAATGAACCCCTAACCCTATGACACAGAATAGATAACTACACAAAACTCTTTCCCTTTCTTCATTTCCTCTTCTGCCCAATTAAACTCTGCATCTTCCATATACATTTCCCACCACATTCATCAGGGCTCCATTCTTTTGTAAACCATCTCTGCCTGGAATGCCCCTCTGTGCCCAAACCATTTCCAACTAATGACAAGCCATTTTGCACAAATGCCTCATATGCTGTGAAGTTTTTCCCACCTCTTCCAGACAGAGTTCATTGTCCCAGGCCTCTGCATGCTCAGAACATTTTCCATTTATTTCTACATAGCCCAAATCATAACTGTACCAATAACTTGTTGAACTCTTTGTTTCTGGATAGAGTAGGAGCTCCTTGAGAGCAGGGACCATCTCATTCTTCTTTGTCTCTGTCCCCATCTGGCTGTTTGTACAGTGCCTAGTACTTAGCAAGCACATAATACATGTCTGACCCATGAAGGAAGGAATGAGTCCATTGTTTCTTTCTGAAGATCTCTTCTTCCTCACACCATCAGAATGGTGGTCACTGGCACAGACTAAACCTAGATTCCCCCCATCAGTAGCAGTACCTACAAACTTCTGAGGAGTAGAACCTACAAGATAGTTAAAGAAGCACAATGAGAGACATATGGAGAAGTATCAGAGAAGTATTAAATAGGAAGAACCAGGAGATGATAGGAGTAACAAACAGATTGAAAGGGGTTTTGATAGGTGAATGTAAAATAAAAAAGACAAGCAAAGCAAGGTGAGATCCGTGACAGTAAAGAGCTTCACCAAGAGGAGAGGGATGGAGAGGCACTATCACAGAGAAACATAGGGACAGGAGAAGGAGAAACCTAGGAAACTAACAAGAACCAATTAGAAGGAAAGTAGAAAGACTTATTCAAGGAATATAGTGTTTAAAAGTAAATAAAGTGAAAAATTTGTTTAATTCTACCCAAAACCATACAAAGGAAAAATTTTCACACAGTGAAACTTAAAACAAGTACAGAAAAGGTATTAAAAAGTTTTTCACTTCTGTTTAGATGGTATAAAATACTAAATCGTACTCATAAGAAAACTCTCAAGGCAGAAAGGAAAATATAAATGAGCAAAGAGTAGATAAGGCATGTAAAAATCTATTAATCAGTTTCTGAAACCATCCCAATGTTTTTTAACATACTATTGTGTCCTGCAAGTTGTATCCTAGGTTGACCAAAAGTCAAGCCCAGGAAAGAGAGAGTTCTACCTGGCAGCAAACCTCAAGTTCATTCAGTTTCTTGATTTAGAGATGTGGCCAGAGATCCAAGGAGAACCCAAAAGAGGTTTGGCAGGGTCAGGAATCCAGCCTCACATAGGTTGATGATCCTCCACAGCTGGCCTCTTCCTTCCTCCATACTTCCCATGGATTGTGTCCTTATACACATAGTGGGGTTTTCCAGCAACTGTTTCAAAACCCCTGGGTAATGGTAATTTGAATTGTCAACTTGATTGGATTAAGAGATGCCTAAAATGAAGAGGCTTCTGAGAGTATCAATAAAGGTGTATCTAGGAATGATTGTCATGTGGGAAATCGAACTGAAGTGGAGACCCTCCCTAAGTGTGGGCAGCACCATCCAATAGGTTGGAGGCTTGGATGGCATAAAATTTGGAAGAAAAATGAAGCAGCAGCAGATGCAAGCTCAATTCTTCTTGAATGGGTTCTTGATTGCTGCTGCAATCACCTAAGGACATCAGACTCCAGCTCCTTCACTCTTCCAAAGCAGACACTGCCAGTGATTCTCCAGGGAATTTCCAGAATTCTTTGGTCCCATACTGTGGTGGCATTGTTGATGCCTCTTGTTCTGAGGCTTCAGCATCTTGGACTGCACAATTGCTGGTTCCTCTAGTTCTCCAGGCTGCAGAAAGCCATTGTGGGACTATACAGCTTCTGGTTGTGTAAGCCAATCTAATAAATCCCCTTTTAATAATCATAAACACCCTGTGATATCTGGGTCTCCTTGTCCCCCAGTGTCCTTATGTCACAGTCGTTAATTCTGGATTGCATTCACCAGTCTGCTAAAAGTCCCTCCTACTAGACTACAAACTCCCCAGAGGTCAGAGCTTGTGCCTCCGTCATCTCCATCCATCAAGATGCCCAGCATGAAGTGAGTGATAAGTGAACTAACTGAAAGAAGAGATGAATAAATAAATAACCAAATTATAAATACTGCTTAGTATTTAAGCCGAGCCCCCTGGGGGTTTGTGACAGCTCACTGGGCACTTAGCTACAATTTGAAATATTCACCACTAGATGGCACTATTTTAATGAGGGAATAAAGCCCTGACTCTGACATCTTTACTATCACATGCAGGTGTAGGCTTTAAAGCAAAGAGCAAGTAGTAGTACTACAAAAGTGAAAGTTCTAAATCTGTAATTTCTCTCAAGTTTCCATAATATCTAATGTTTTGTGGTCAATAGTTTCTTTTTCTAGTAAATTATCTAAATTCTCGCTTTCCCTGACCCTATGATTATGGCCATATGAATCACCATTAGAAAGTTAAATTTTTTCAATAAGCCCAGAGTACTAACCTTACTAGGACTTGTCATTGTTATAGATGTTTTCAACCTCTCATACAGGGGCTCTAACACCACATCACCTGTGGACAGCCCTAGACAATAACCACATAAGCAGCCACGTGTCCCATGGCATTTGTGATGTCTTATCAAAGTTTAGACTCCCAGGCCACCATCACAACTGCTAATCAGAATGAGGCCTAATGGGAGTAACAGGCAGTCAGGAAGTGGATGGGACTCAACCCAGTGTTGTCAGCCTCAAGGAGATGGGCAACCCATGACAAAATCGGATGGAAAGGCAGATGGGAACAGGAGGGCATTTCCCCCATGCTTTCCCTCCACCTCAGTGTGGGCTGTTCCTAGGGCCCAGAGCATTGGATGCTCTCCATTTAGGCTCCTTGTTCTCATGAGAAGATAAAAAATAAATCAATTAGCAATGTCACCGCATTTTAGACACACATTAACAAGATTATTAGTAAAATCTATACCTCCTGCACTAGTTGTATTCATTCAAATAAGCCTTATAAAGGGCAATGAAGTCTTTTTGTTTCTAGTAGCTTCCTCACAGAGGTCATAAGGGGCAGGCTGACCTTGGGATTCTCCAGGTGCCCTCTACCAGTAGCTACTTGCATGTGGTTGCTTGTCATACCCAAGCAGCTCCATCTTCTGTCTCCCATATCCTTGCTCCCACTGCTGTTCAGCACCCGGCACAGTTGAGTGCACAGTCCCTCACTCACCCAGCTGGAACTCTTGGAGAGCAAAGATTATGACTTTTGGAACTTTATACCCTTTCCATTGCCTTGCACAAAGCCCATTGAATAAAAATCAGAAGGAGGATGAAATAGCCTACCTTTGAGCTGGAACTCGGCAATTAACTCATCTTCTGCAGAGGTGACAGGGCAGCTGAACATCTTAACCTATATTTAGGTCTGTGTAATCAAAGCCCAGCATATTTAGTTCCAACCAAACAGCATCTCCTCTTCCTGTCCTTATGCCCCACACCTTCCCTCCACCTCAACTTTGCCCTTCTGTTGATGACACCATGGCTCTCCCAGTCATCCAAGCTCAAAACCTCACAGTAATTTTTGCCTCTTTCCCCTGTTTACCCCGTCCTTGCTTTTATTCATCTCTCTTTTATCTCCACAGCCATTTTCTGGCCCTTGTCACCCTCTTGCTTTATAACTTTATAACCTCAGTTCCAAGGTTTTTGAGAATGAGAGCCTTTATTTACAGACTTTCTTATTTTCCTCAGAGTCTTTCACAATACAGGTGCTCTGTTTATTAATTTATTTCCTTGAGAATATAAGGTAGATGCTGTCAATAAAGCAATAAATAAGACAGGAGATAGACATACATATACACAAAAAGAGAGTAATGAATATCAGGACATTTTAAGGGAACATGAGAGACTGAGCTTGAACTAACCCATGCCAGCAAGCCTTCTCTAAGTATCTTTCATTTAGAAAAAAAATATGTTTTCTGGTATTATAAAATGCACAATACTATATGGAGTAGGACCTGAATTACTTTCACTCAACTATAAAACCAGTGAAAAGAAAATGAAATTGTCCAGATTTGGACATAGAAGAGATATTATGACAATTTAGTATTGAACTATGTTTAGAGATGACAGAATAGTCTATGCTCTGAACCTTCCCTGGCTTCCTGCCCAAACAAGAGACTTGCAAATCTGATTTATAATTTCAGAAATGATGGTAAAGGATCGATGTACAATGCCTTCCAGATTACATTTGCATTTTAATAGAAGATGTCAATGCCTCTGTCTACAAGGGTGATAAATACTGGAACCTTCAGGTGCCCTGGCAGGTGACTCATGAGGGCTATTCCTTGCCACTGAATGACATCACACAGGCTTTACCCTTTCACAGGCAGGGATAACCCTAGTACTGTTGCGCCCATCAAAGGGTCTCAGGCCATGGAGTAACAATCTGGCCTGAGACCCTTGAGGATGATTGTCAGGCATCTCAGAGACACAAAAATGCTGAAAAGCACAGGCTTTGGAGTCAGAAAGACCTGGTAATGGTTGTCATTGTCATTGCTGCTGCTGTGACTGTTTCGACTGTGTTCAGTATTCAGTATTTTCCTGCTATACCAATCCCAGCTCATGTCCAAGGTACCATGAGGTATCACCAGCACCTCCTGAAATCTGACTCTGAGTTCTGGGTCACATCAGACAGAGATGATATTCAGTGGCTAAAATATTTACTAGATAAGATATCTGAAGTTTCTCTAGTCATCTAGCTGCCCATATTCCTTCTAGGTCCTATGGCACCATCCCACAATCCACAGTTCATGTTTATTGGTTATTTTTCACAAGTCAAGAGCTATGCTAGGATTTTATACACATGACCTCATGTATTCTTCACAGTGATCCTCTAGAGTAAAATGTATTAGTATCCCCATTTCAAAAGAAGAAAATAGAATTATAAAGGATACTCTTGCCTCAGGTCACATGGCCAGCATTTCTGGTTCTTTTTAGCCTCATTTCCTCCAACTTTTTACAAAGACATGTCCTATTTTGTTCCCAATTTCCATTTTTAAATTCCTACCTTGATAATAAACCATAGTCTATTAGTAAATTAATTCCTGACATTTAAGTCATTTATTTAAGTGCTTGGGTACAAATCTATATCCATGAGCTAAACTTGGCCAGTATCCTTAGAAAGTAAAAAATACATATATTGATGGTATATCAAATAACTTGTAAATAAATAAGACCAAGGTTGTTGTTTTACATGTGAGAAAATTAAAGCCCACGTGTAAAACATGTCTTGCTCTAAGTGTTGTAGCAGGAGAGAAACTAGAATCCAGGGTATTTCTCTTCCCAAAGTGCTCAGCTCACCCAATGAGACTGACTCTGATCAGAATGAAATGGTTGTGTATTATGGGTTCTTCCTGTCAGATAGCATAGCATGGTGGTTAAGATCAGAGGCTCTGAAGTCGGAGCAAAGCAGCTTTCTCTAACTTCCATCACCATATGACCTTGGGCAGCCAGTGAGGTCTTAGAAGGGCTTTAAAGGAGGAATTAGACTTCACCAGGCTGGGATACAGGAAAGGGCATTCTGGGCAGAGGAAACATTAGAGGCAGAATCATATAGGCATGAAATAGCATGGAGGACTCATGCAGAAGAGTAAGATATTGCTAGTGCATAAGAACCAAGGCACAGAGTGGAGGAATGAGGAAGCTGGAGGAATAAGTAGAGATCAATTATATGTCAAGGCTAAGGAGCTTTCCTTGATTCTCCAGCTGTCAAGGGACCAGTAACAGGTTTGAAGCAAGGTAAAGACAAGTTCAGAAGGATCTTTTGAATAGCTCTGTTGATCTAACTACAACTTCCCTCATGTTTCCAGCTGCCCAGAATAACCCTGAACTTCCTCTTCTTCAAGACAAATTCTTAAATTAATTTCAAGGTCCTGGCCATAACCCATTACCCTGGAAGGCTTTGTCTGGCTGTGCCATTCCATGGTGCTCTTTCCCTTTGTCTGCATTCCCTCAGCAAGACCAGGACTCACTAGTTCCTACCCTGAAATAGTCTTCCAGACCTCCAGAGACAAATGTGGGATTTTATTTATTTATTTTTTCAGAGTAGGATCCTATACTCTTCTTTGGGATCCCTCCTAGTAGCCCACACCCAGCAACTGCTCTCTGCAGACAGCTCAAAGAGGCCTCAGAGGGAACAGCTGCAGCTGCCAGAGAAGTAACAGATTGCTCATCCTGCACACGCTCCACGTATTCAGAAACAGAAATATTTCCTCTGAAATCCTGGGCTTCTCCAGAATGCAAGGGTTCCCAGGGAAATTTAGGTCACTTGGTCCTTGGTTCTCCAGGGGCCTTCTTTCCACTAGCAGAAACACAAGTGCCTGCTACCAGGGCAAAGCTATTCAATTAGCTCTCATTGAAGTTTCTTCTTTTCCCCACAGGTGTAAATTGGGTGCTTGGCATGTTGTTTTGAACTTGACTCAACATAAAAAGATATTTATTTCCAGGCTGTCCCTGGCTCCAAAGTAGGAGGCGAAGACACATGTCCAAGGCCTACAAAGTTTACCCCATGTGCCCCAATTCTCTACCTGAGGGAAATCATGCAGAGGGAGGATTTTGCTAAGCAACTTCCAGGGCCCTTCATTCTTCCCAGACCTGCAGAGAAGAGTGCAGCCAGCAGTAGCTGAGGTATTCTAAAAGCAGTTTCGTCAACAGCATATGATTGTCATGCACCAAAGTAAATTTCTCTCAGGAATTAAAAAAAAAAAAAGAGTAATTGCAAACTCAGAGTTACAGAAGCCTATGCTTTTCAAAAGAAGTTTGATCTAAGGATGCATCAAATCTTCTGGCATGACTCTTACCTACATCTGACAGCAGAAACAGAGCTGTTTTCTCAGTTGCTATTCTAATCATTTTAGTTACATTCATATCATTGTTCTTCAGTGGATCCCTGTTAACACACAGCATATAATTCATTTTGTGATGGGTCTCTGCCTCCCTGTCACCTCCCCCAGCTCTACCATATACCTCCTTCTGCTCATGCCAAACTGATCTCATTGCATTCCCTCAAATGGACCATATTCTGTCTCACCGCTATTCCTTTTCTCATGCTGTTCCTTCTTCTTAAAACATAGTTCTAAATATACAACCCTATCCTCTCAATTTTCTGGTTAAATCCCATTCCTATGTCAATTTGTAGAGCTTCCAGTCCTCCTGGCACTGCATCAGGCATTAATATGTCAAACGCAAGTTAAGACACGACTCCAGAATCCAGCTCAGCAGTACCTTCTTCTGAATCCATCCTCACCCATTTCCTCTTCAGGAATCAAAGAAGATTCCTTCTGTACTTCCCTTTAGTAGAGCTCTTATAAGGCTCCATTATAACCAGCTGTCTACTGATGGTGTCTCCTATCAGGCTGTGAGTTTGTTGACATCAGAAATAACGTCTTCCATTCCTGTCCCATCACCCTAAAGCCTAACACTGAACATTTGTTCAATGACTCCTTATCAAATAAATGAAAAAACTAATGAATTTTACTGTCAGACTTTGCACAGCAATAGACCTTTATCTAGAGAAGTCATTATGCAGTTTAGAAAAACTTCTACACCTGTGTATTCATCTAATCAAGAAATAGAGCAATGATGTTGCAATGAACCAGATTGACTCAGTTCTGTCCTCATGGAATTTATGGTGAACAGGAGGAAGAGCATACAGAGGGATGGAAGATCAGCAGAAGACAGGTCATAAGTGTCCTTGTACACAGACCACAGTTGGAAATTGGGACTTCTTCCAAAACACAATAAAGAGACATTGAAGAGGCTGGGGTTGTGGCTCAGCGGTAGAGCACTCACCTAGCACATGCAAGGCCCTGGGTTCCATCCTCAGCACCACATATAAATAAAATAAAGATATTTTGTCCAACTACAACTAAAAAAAACAAATATTAAAAAAAGACATTGAAGGATTTTAATCAGGAAATTACCTTATCAGATTTGGATTTAAGAAGATCCCCTTTTCTGTTAAGTAGAAGACAGAGTGAATAAGATTGGGGATAAAGTACATCACTAAATTGCTTCTACTTTTAGCTTGAGATAACTTCATCGTTTGTCTGTTTAGCACAGAGATCAGTGAACATTTGTGTAGAAGGGCAGACAATACATATTTGAAACTTCATGGTCTATATGGTCATTGCCACAATTATTCAACTTTGCCATTGTAGCACAAAATGACAGAATTAAAGCAGACAATACGGCAGCGTGCGCTGGGATAGAGACGCAGGGTTACAGCGCTGCAGTTTCTGCCAGCCGCGCAAGCACCGTACTCAGGGCTGAATTCTGGGTTCGAGACGGGGGAAGGAAGCGGTCCATCTCGGTTCTCCACACCGGTCAGACCACAGAGGAGGCCAGCAGCCACCATGTTGGTAAACTGACGTCACCACCGCTGTTTTCGACTGACCGCAGCTCATTCAGCCATAGAACAGGTAATTTCAGGCTGCAATTCGCCTGCGGCTTGCAGACAGATTGCTAGGGCTCAGCGCCTGGGTGCTTCTTAGAACCTAATCTTATCGGAGTGAATACCCAGCGCGGAGCGGCTGCTGAGCCCGCGGAGGCTGCTTCTTGGACCCTGCGCCTACCAGAGCATACAACAAGCACTAAGCAGCCGAATTACGGCTCCCGGAACTGAGCCCGCGGGGACTGCTTCTTGGAGCTTACATTTATAGGAGCTTACACCGAGCACGGAGTGGCCGAGTTCCGGCTCCCGGAACTTCCCTGGCCCGGGGCTAGGAGCCCGCGGAAACTGCTTCTCGGTCCGGGTCCTGCTGAGGGCCGGTCAGGACTCACCCGGTGCTTTGGTTGCCCGGCAAGGGGAACGAAATGCTGCCATTCGCATAGGATACCAACATGGCAGAGATCTGACGTCTGCAGAAAGCGGCGGAGGAGGGAACTTCAGCAATACCAGTGGTGACATAAGCAGTTGTTCTCCTGGTAGGGTGGGTGAGGCACAGTTACCCCAGTCTCCTCAATTTGTCGTCGAGCCAGAGGGAAGGAGCCGGGCCGCCGCCAGCGCCCGGAGCAGGCTCAGCGGCTTGCCAGCGTGGTGACCGCGTGACCCCAATTGGAGAGGGGGCGGAGCGGAGCCGCCACCCGCAACCGCAAGGTGGGCAGACCCGCGACCCAGTGGTACATGGGCGTGGTAGGAGGGGCAGGGCAGAGCCGCGGTTCGCGCTGTGACGAATGAGCGTGCAAGGTAAACAGACCTGGGACAGCCTGGCGGGTCAGGCCCAGTGGCCTGCCAGTGTGGTACACACGTCACCCCAACTGGAGTAGGGGCAGAGCAGATCCTTCTCCCACGCCCGGATCAGGCCCTGCCGGTGTGGTGGTCACGTGACCCCAATCGGGGGCGGAGCAGAACCGCCACCCGTGCCCGCAGGGTGAGCAGACCAGGGATCAACCTGTAGATCAGGCCCAGGGGTCCGCAGGCGTGGTAGGAGGGGCAGGGCAGATCCGCCGCCCGCGCCTCCAAGGTAGGCAGACCTACAACAGACCTGCGGATCAGGCCCAGGAGCCTGCCGGCGTGGTACAAACACCACCCTAATTGGAGTAGTGGCAGAGCAGAGTCGCCGCCCGTGTCAGGAACAGGCCCAGTGTCCTGCAGGCGGGGTAGTCACGACACCCCAATTGGAGTAGGGGCAGAGCAGAGCCTCCACCCGTGCCCGAAAGGTGGGCAGATCTGCGACCGACCAGCGGGACAGGCCCAGTGGCCTGCCGGTACGACAGACACGTCACCCCATTTGCAGTAGGGGCAGAGTAGAGCCGCCGCCCGCGCCTGCAGGGTAGGCAAACCTGCAACCGACCGGCGGATCAGGCCCAGTGGCCTGCCGGCGTGGTACACTCGTCACCCCAATTGGAGTAGGGGCAGAACAGAGCCGCCGCCAGCTCCCAGAACAGGCCCAGTGACCTGCCGGCGTGGTAGCCACGACACCCCAATTGGAATAAGAAGAGAGCAGAGCCGCCGCCCGCACCTGCAGGAAAGATACGCAAGCAGTATGAAAAGACAAGGAAAGAAAGGACCACAAGCAATGCTGGTCAACGCAACTTTAGAAGAGGTAACAGCTGCAGCAGATGGAATGTCAGATAAAGAATTCAGGATATACATGCTTCAGATGATCTGGAGTATCAAGGAAGACATTAAACAGCAAAATCAGACAATGAAAGATCACTTCGACAACGAAATACGCAAACAAATCCAGGAAGCAAAGGATCAACTATACAGGGAGATAGAGGTTATAAAAAACAAACAAACAGAAATCCTAGAAATGCAGGAAGCAATAAACCAACTTAAAAACTCAATGGAGAATACTACCAGCAGAGTAGAACACTTAGAAGATAGAACATCAGACAATGAAGACAAAGTATTTCAACTGGAAAAGAACATAGACAGCTCAGCAAGACTGTTAAGAAACCATGAGCAGAACATCCAAGAAATATGGGATAACATTAAGAGACCAAATTTAAGAGTCATTGGGATACAGGAAGGTACAGAGCTCCAAACCAAAGGAATGAGAAGTCTATTCAATGAAATAATACAAGAAAACTTCCCAGACTTGAAGAATGAGACAGAATCCCAAATCCTAGAAGCCTACAGGACGCCGAATGTGCAAAATCATAAGAGATCCACACCTAGACACATTATAATGAAGATGCCCAACATACAGAATAAGGAGAGAATTTTAAAAGCTACAAGAGAAAGGAAGCAGATTACATTTAGGGGTAAGCCAATCAGGATAACAGCTGATCTGTCAACACAGACTCTGAAAGCTAGAAGATCCTGGAATAACATATTTCAAACACTGAAAGAAAATGGGTTCCAACCAAGAATTGTGTATCCAGCGAAATTAAGCTTCAGGATGGAGGATGAAATTAAAACCTTCCACGATAAACAAAAGTTAAAAGAATTTGCAGCTAGAAAACCATCTCTTCAAAACATCCTCGCCAAAGCATTACAGGAAGAGGAAATGGAAAATAACAATGAAAACCAACAGTGGGAGGTAGGACAGTAAAGGGGGGGGGGATAATCAAAGAGGAAAACAAACCATGTTTAGTAACAGAAATAAACAAATATGGCTGGAAGAACAACCCATATCTCAATAATAACCCTAAATGTTAATGGCTTAAACTCACCAATTAAGAGCCACAGGCTAGTAGAATGGATCACAAAACAAGACCCAACAATATGCTGCCTACAGGAGACGCATTTGATAGGAAAGGACATACATAGGCTGAAGGTGAAAGGTTGGGAAAAATCATATCACTCATATGGACTTCGGAAACAAGCAGGAGTGTCCATACTCATATCAAATAAAATAGATTTCAAGCCAAAGTTAATCAAAAGAGATAAAGAGGGACACTACATACTGCTTAAGGGAACCATACACCAACAAGACATAACAATCATAAATATTTATGCCCCAAACAATGGTGCAGCTATATTCGTCAAACAAACTCTTCTCAAGTTCAAGAGTCTAATAGACCACCATACCATAATCATGGGAGACTTCAACACACCTCTCTCGCCACTGGACAGATCTTCCAAACAAAAGTTGAATAAGGAAACTATAGAACTCAATAACACTATTAATAACCTAGACCTAATTGACATATATAGAATATACCACCCAACATCAAGCAGTTACACTTTTTTCTCAGCAGCACATGGATCCTTCTCAAAAATAGATCATATATTATGTCACAGGGCAACTCTTAGACAATATAAAGGAGTAGAGATAATACCATGCATCTTATCTGATCATAATGGAATGAAACTGAAAATCAACGATAAAAGAAGGAAGGAAAAAGCATACATCACTTGGAGAATGAACAATAGGTTACTGAACGATCAATGGGTTATAGAAGACATCAAGAAGGAAATCAAAAAATTCTTAGAGATAAATGAAAACACAGACACAACATATCGGAATCTATGGGACACATTGAAAGCAGTTCTAAGAGGAAAATTCATTGCTTGGAGTTCATTCCTTAAAAAAAGAAAAAACCAACAAATAAATGATCTCATACTTCATCTCAAAATCCTGGAAAATGAAGAGCAAAACAACAGCAAAAGAAGTAGAAGGCAAGAAATAATTAAAATCAGAGCTGAAATTAATGAAATCGAAACAAAAGAAACAATTGAAAAAATTGACAAAACTAAAAGTTGGTTCTTTGAAAAAATAAACAAAATCGACAGACCCTTAGCGATGCTAGCGAAGAGAAGAAGAGAGAGAACTCAAATTACTAGCATACGGGATGAAAAAGGCAATATCACAACAGACACTTCAGAAATACAGAAGATAATCAAAAACTATTTTGAATCCTTATACTCCAATAAATTAGAAGATAGTGAAGGCATAGATAAATTTCTTAAGTCATATGATCTGCCCAGATTGAGTCAGGAGGATATAGAAAACCTAAACAGACCAATATCAATTGAGGAAATAGAAGAAACCATAAAAAGACTACCAACTAAGAAAAGCCCAGGTCCAGATGGGTATACAGCAGAATTTTACAAAACCTTTAAAGAAGAACTAATACCAATACTTTTCAAGCTACTTCAGGAAATAGAAAAGGAGGGAGAACTTCCAAATTCATTCTATGAGGCCAACATCACCCTGATACCTAAACCAGACAAAGACACTTCAAAGAAAGAAAACTACAGACCAATATCTCTAATGAACCTAGATGCAAAAATCCTCAATAAAATTCTGGCGAATCGGATACAAAAACATATCAAAAAAATTGTACACCATGATCAAGTAGGATTCATCCCTGGGATGCAAGGCTGGTTCAATATACGGAAATCAATAAATGTTATTCACCACATCAATAGACTTAAAAATAAGAACCATATGATCATCTCGATAGATGCGGAAAAAGCATTTGACAAAGTACAGCATCCCTTTATGTTCAAAACTCTAGAAAAACTAGGGATAACAGGAACATACCTCAATATTGTAAAAGCAATCTATGCTAAGCCTCAGGCTAGCATCATTCTGAATGGAGAAAAACTGAAGGCATTCCCTCTAAAATCTGGAACTAGACAGGGATGCCCTCTCTCTCCACTTCTGTTCAACATAGTTCTCGAAACACTGGCCAGAGCAATTAGACAGACGAAAGAAATTAAAGGCATAAAAATAGGAAAAGAAGAACTTAAATTATCACTATTTGCAGATGATATGATTCTATACCTAGCAGACCCAAAAGGCTCTACAAAGAAACTATTAGAGCTAATAAATGAATTCAGCAAAGTGGCAGGATATAAAATCAACACACATAAATCAAAGGCATTCCTGTATATCAGCGACAAATCCTCTGAATTGGAAATGAGGACAACCACTCCATTCAAAATATCTTCAAAAAAAATAAAATACTTGGGAATCAACCTAACAAAAGAGGTGAAAGATTTATACAATGAAAACTACAGAACCCTAAAGAGAGAAATAGAAGAAGATCTTAGAAGATGGAAAAATATACCCTGTTCATGGATAGGCAGAACTAACATCATCAAAATGGCGATATTACCAAAAGTTCTCTATAGGTTTAATGCAATGCCAATCAAAATCCCATCGGCATTTCTTGTAGAAATAGAGAAAGCAATCATGAAATTCATATGGAAAAATAAAAGACCCAGAATAGCAAAAACAATGCTAAGCAGGAAGTGTGAATCAGGCGGTATAGCGATACCAGACTTCAAACTATACTACAGAGCAATAGTAACAAAAACAGCATGGTACTGGTACCAAAACAGGCGGGTGGACCAATGGTACAGAATAGAGGACACAGAAACCAATCCACAAAACTACAACTATCTTATATTTGATAAAGGGGCTAAAAGCATGCAATGGAGGAAGGATAGCATCTTCAACAAATGGTGCTGGGAAAACTGGAAATCCATATGCAACAAAATGAAACTGAATCCCTTTCTCTCGCCATGCACAAAAGTGAATTCAAAATGGATCAAGGAGCTTGATATCAAATCAGAGACGCGCCGTCTGATAGAAGAAAAAGTTGGCTACGATCTACAGTCGGTGGGGTCGGGCTCCAAATTCCTCAATAGGACACCCATAGCACAAAAGTTAATAACTAGAATCAACAAATGGGACTTACTCAAACTAAAAAGTTTTTTCTCAGCAAAAGAAACAATAAGAGAGGTAAATAGGGAGCCTACACCCTGGGAACAAATCTTTACTCCTCACACTTCAGATAGAGCCCTAATATCCAGAGTATACAAAGAACTCAAAAAATTAGACAATAAGAAAACAAACAACCCAATCAACAAATGGGCCAAGGACCTGAACAGACACTTCTCAGAGGAGGACATACAGTCAATCAACAAGTACATGAAAAAATGCTCAACATCTCTAGCTGTCAGAGAAATGCAAATCAAAACCACCCTAAGATACCATCTCACTCCAGTAAGATTGTCAGCCATTAGGAAGTCAAACAACAACAAGTGCTGGCGAGGATGTGGGGAAAAGGGTACACTTGTACATTGCTGGTGGGACTGCAGATTGGTGCAGCCAATTTGGAAAGCAGTATGGAGATTTCTTGGAAAGCTGGGAATGGAGCCACCATTTGACCCAGCTATTCCCCTTCTTGGTCTATTCCCTAAAGACCTAAAAATAGCATGCTACAGGGACACTGCTACATCGATGTTCATAGCAGCACAGTTCACAATAGCAAGACTGTGGAACCAACCTAGATGCCCTTCAATAGACGAATGGATAAAAAAAATGTGGCATTTATACACAATGGAGTATTACTCTGCCTTAAAAAATGACAAAATCATAGAATTTACAGGGAAATGGATGGCATTAGAGCAGATTATGCTAAGTGAAGCTAGCCAATCCCTAAAAAACAAATGCCAAATGTCTTCTTTGATATAAGGAGAGTAACTAAGAACAGTGTAGGGACGAAGAACAGGAGAAGAAGATTAACATTAAACAGGGATGAGAGGTGGGAGGGAAAGGGAGAGAGAAGGAAAATTGCATGGTAATGGAAGGAGACCCTCAGGGTTATACAGTGGAGGAGGTAGAGAGAGAGGAGGGGAGGGGAGGGGAGAGGTGGGGAGGGGGGAGGGTGGAGGATGGGAAAGGCAGTGGAGCACAACAGACACTAGTATGGCAATTTGTAAATCAATGGATGTGTAACTGATGTGATTCTGCAATCTGTGTATGGGGTGAAGGTGGGAGTTCATAACCCACTTGAATCAAAGTGTGGAATATGATATGTCAAGAAATTTGTAATGTTTTGAACAACCCACAATAAAAAATTAAAAAAAAAAAAAAATAAAGCAGACAATACATAAATGAATGGATGTGGCTGTGTTTCAATGAAACTTTATTTATAAAAATAGATGGTGAGGGGCTGGGTTATAGCTCAGCAGTAGAGCGCTTGCCTTGCACATGCAAGGCCCTGGGTTCAATCCTCAGAACCACATAAAAATAAATAAATAAAATAAAGTTTTTAAAAAAAATGATGGTGAGCTGGATTTGGCCCATAAACCACAATATGCTGACTCCTGCTGCAGAATTTTGTTTAAGTACTTTCTGTCTATTCCTATTCTGTTTATTAAGAATGGCTGTTATCTCTTATCAGATTCCTCTTCAGCATCTATTTAATCATATAATATTGTTTTTGTTGTGCTGAATGGTTCTTATCAGGTGTCTTGCTATAGATATGCTAGCCTTGTAGTTTTGAGTAAGTGGCCTCTGGTTACACTCGGATTGAAATCTGTTCCTCCATAAAGAACAAGAGAGGAAAAAACTAAGAGAGTTGATGACTTTTTTGAAAAATGTGAGGAAGGTAGATTAGAAGTGTCTAGTATAGCAGAGCAGAGAAAATTTTAAATTTAAACACCTGCCATGTCAGGTGACACAGGTTGCCTAACCAGGCTTAGGAATTAAAAGCAACATATGGGTAAACCTCAACTAAAGGATGAGAGTTTGGATGGATAACAAGAGGACTGGTTAAAAACCAGTCAAAGAAACAATCCAGTGGCCACCTATAGCTCTGGTCATGATAGAGTTATTCAGAAGACAGTGGAACTACATCTTGAAAGTGCTCAAGGAACAAATATCAACCTACCGAGAAGTCCATAGCCAAGAAAAATACCATTTAAAAAAGAAGCCTTAAAAAAAAAGAAATTCTGACACATGCCACAACATGGATGAGTCCTGAGGATATTATGGTGAGTGGTTAATTATTAGCCATTTTAAACCAGTCACAAAGGACAAATATTGTGTGACTTTACTTAGTAGTCAACTTCATAGAGACAGAAAACCAAGTGGTGGTAACCAGGGGTCAGAAGGACAAGGAGATGGAAAGTTACTGTTTAATGGGTATGGATTATCAAGTTTAGAAAGATGAAAACATTCTAGAGATATACAGTAGTGATGGTTGTACAACAGTGTGAATGTACTTAATGCTACTAAACTGTACACTTAAAATGATTAAAATAGTTAATAATTTAAAAAATAGTTCATAATTTTTTTAAAAAAAAAGTAAGATTTGAGACTTTAGATCTTTATGTTTAACTGTGAACTCTGGGAAGAATGCAAGAATCACAAAGGAAAATTCCAGGTGGTAGACAGACACTTCACTGGTTAGAGACCCCAGGACTGGAAAACAATATAATGGCCAGGCATAATCCCTACTCCATCCAAGTAAAGACCTAGGTCTGATGTTTCCTGACCCCAGCTTAGCAGCAGAAGTTTCCCAGATAGGCTCATTCCTTCTACAGACAACATGGAGGTGAGTCTGGCAGCACTGACAAGATAAAAGGGATAAATTAGGAGCCCCAAGAAAATAAAATCAACAGGAGAAAGACTATGCTTTTCCACTTAGAGATACCAGTTGACCCAGCACAGCATCAAGGAGGATCCCATCATAACCGTATAACAGCTTTCCTGTTCTCAGCCAGCAAATGGATCTTCCCCACCCCACCCCAAAATAAAATAAAATAAACTTGAACTGGGAAATGCTTTTTCCCCCTATTTTGGAATCCATTACTCCATACACTCCAGGTGACCAGGAAGCTCTGCCACAATAAGCACCCACCCCAGGAAGACTCTACATGCCCACAGCTGGAGACTACCTTCCCCTACCAGAGACACCCAGAGGATGTCCTGCAGAAACTCTTCTGCCTCTTCAGGCAGCACTGGTGGGGACAGGGGAACCACGGCAGCAGAAAATAAACCAGCAGTCCAAAAGAGCACCGTGATGCTGGAGAACAGCTACATGGAAAGGTGGGTGACTGAGGGAACACACTGAGGTTCAACAGTAGCCAGACATGGACAGACTCAGAGATTCTGATCACCGAAACACAGCAAGAGGGAGTTCATCAGTTCTGAACCTCCCTGCACCCTACACTGCCAGCAGAGAAGTGACCCAAAGGGAGGGAAAGAGAGAGGCAAAGATGGAAAAATTGCCTTGGAGGTAGTGGGATAAGAGAAAAATCAGACTGAATTTAGCAGATTGAGAAGCTGCATTGCAGGTAGATGAGCAAGAAGCACCCCACTTCTCTTAGCTAGTGAATGGAGAGCTATTTGGGGAAGCCATTTCGTGAAGGCCATGCTTACAATTAAGATTTGGGAAGTACAAAGTCCTGTACCTTCCTCTCCTCTGGAGATGCAGCAGATACGGTCGCAGGGGAATACCTTTGAAGCAAGCCATCTAAGTAATATATATGATGAGCTTGCTGGGGAGATCTACCCCAGACTGGAAGGGGAGCCAGCAGAGTGGGAACGTTCCAGAACATGGGAGCACAGTGCTTTCCCCGAGCATCAAGACCTTCCTGGGCATGCAATCCCATCACCCACACCTGGGAGGGTGCCCCTCACTGGTCCAAGGGCTCACCTCTGTACAAGCCAAGACTCTCTAGTGCCTGGGCCCACAAGGGGGGCTTACAAAACCCCTTAAGAGTGAACAGACGGTAGGGTGAGGACCATGGTGATGGCCTGGGCCATGTGACTGTGCAATGAGGGGACGTCCACTCTGTGCTCTCAGAGAACACACTGATGCCCCTGTTGAACTGGTGTTAACGGAGCTGCAAAAGTTTGCACCAGAGTTAGGGTGAAGACTGTGAAGGTGGGTTCTGGAGCCTGAGTCATAGGCAGGGTTTTTATTTCCTATTTTTTTTCCTACTATTGGTTCTTGTTGTGAAGCAGGATGCTGAGCTAGACATGGGGGGAAAGTATAAGATGCTCCCAACACTCCTCGCGTTCCAAATATGCAAGTCCCTGAAAGAAGTCCCTCCATAACAAAACCTTGGCAAAGAGGAATTTTAGTATTTTTAATGCTAGTATTTTTGTTTGTTTGTTTTTGTTTTCTTGGTATTGTCTGATATGCTGGGTTGTTTCAATTCCCCTCATTATTCCTTATTGAATAATTTTATAAAATTTATGTGTTTTTTTAATTAATTGGATTATTTTTTTCTCATTGTGTACTTCCCCCTTCTGTTTTTTTCTTCCCCTTCTTATTTTTCTTCTTCTGTCTCCCCTCTTTTTTCCTCTTCTTTTGTTTTTTCTCCACTTTTACTTTTCTTTGTATGTTCTCTATAGCTTTAAATTAACTTTCCATTCTTTACTGCCTAAATTATCAGTCAATTCTGTATTATTACTCCCCCTTTCTTCTCTTTACTTTTTTTATTATTAGTTGTTCAAAACATTACAAAGCTCTTGACATATCATATTTCATATATTTGATTCAAGCGGATTATGAACTCCCATTCTTACCCTATATACATACTGCAGATTCACATCGGTTACACATCCACTTTTTTACCTACTGCCATACTAGTGTATGTTGTATTCTGCTGCCTTTCCTATTCTTTACTATCCCCCCTCCCCTCCCTTTCCCTCCCCTCTCCTCCCCTCCCCTCCCATCTTCTCTCCCTACACCATCTACTGTAATTCATTTCTCTCTCTTGTTTTTTATTCCCCTTTCCCCTCACTTCTTATATGTAATTTTGTATAACAATGAGGGTCTCCTTCCTTTGCCATGCAATTTCCCTTCTCTCTCTTTTTGCCTCCCCCCTCTCATCCCTGTTTAGTGGTGATCTTCTTCTCATGCTCTTCCTCCATATTCTGTTCTTAGTTGCTCTCCTTATATCAAAGATGACATTTGGCATTTGTTTTTTAGGGATTGGCTAGCTTCACTTAGCATAATCTGCTCTAGTGCCATCCATTTCCCTGCAAATTCCATGATTTTGTCATTTTTTAGTGCAGAGTAATACTCCATTGTGTATAAATGCCACATTTTTTTTATCCATTCATCTATTGAAGGGCATCTAGGTTGGTTCCACAGTCTAGCTATTGTGAATTGTGCTGCTATGAACATTGTTCTAGCAGTGTCCCTATAGTACGCTCTTTTAAGGTCTTTAGGGAATAGTCCAAGAAGGGCAATAGCTGGGTCAAATGGTGGTTCCATTCCCAGCTTTCCAAGGAATCTCCATACTGCTTTCCAAATTGGCCACACCAATTTGCAGCCCCACCAGCAATGTACAAGTGTATCCTTTTCCCCACATCCTCGCCAGCATTTGTTGTTGTTTGACTTCATAATAGCTGCCAATCTTACTGGAGTGAGATGGTATCTTAGGGTGGTTTTGATTTTCATTTCTCTGACTGCTAGAGATGGTGAGCATTTTTTCATGTACTTGTTGATTGATTGTATGTCCTCCTCTGAGAAGTGTCTGTTCAGGTCCTTGGCCCATTTGTTGATTGGGTTATTTGTTATCTTATTGTTTAATTTTTTGAGTTCTTTGTATACTCTGGATATTAAGACTCTATCTGAAGTGTGAGGAGTAAAAATTTGTTCCCAGGATGTAGGCTCCCTATTTACCTTATTGTTTCTCTTGCTGAGAAAAAACTTTTTAGTTTAAGTAAGTCCCATTTGTTGATCCTTTTTATTATCTCTTGTGCTATAGGTGTCCTATTAAGGAATTTGGAGCCCAACCCCACAATATGTAGATCAGAGCCAACTTTTTCTTCTATCAGATGCAGAGTCTCTGATTTGATATCAAGCTCCTTGATCCATTTTGAGTTAACTTTTGTGCATGGCGAGAGAAGGGGATTCAGTTTCATTTTGTTGAATATGGATTTCCAGTTTTCCCAGCACCATTTGTTGAAGATGCTATCCTTCCTCCATTGCATGCTTTTAGCCCCTTTATCAAATATAAGATAGTTGTAACTTTGTGGATTAGTCTCTGTGTCCTCTATTCTGTACCATTGGTCCACCCGCCTGTTTTGGTACCAGTACCATGCTATTTTTGTTACTATTGCTCTGTAGTACAGTTTGAAATCTGGTATCTCTATACCGCCTGATTCACACTTAGAGTTTCTTTTGCTATTATGGGTCTTTTATTTTTCCATATGAATTTCATGATTGCTTTATCTATTTCTACAAGAAATGCCATTGGGATTTTGATTGGCATTGCATTAAACCTATAGAGAACTTTTGGTAATATCGCCATTTTGATGATGTTAGTTCTGCCTATCCATGAACAGGGTATATTTTTCCATCTTCTAAGGTCTTCTTCTATCTCTCTCTTTAGGGTTCTGTAGTTTTCATTGTATAATCTTTCACCTCTTTTGTTATGTTGATTCCCAAGTATTTTATTTTTTTTGAGGATATTGTGAATGGGGTGTTTTTCCTCATTTCCATTTCAGAAGTTTTGTTGCTGATATACAGGAATGCCTTTAATTTATGCGTGTTGATTTTATATCCTGCCACTTTGCTGAATTCATTTATTAGTTCTAGTAGTTTCTTTGTAGACCCTTTTGGGTCTTCTAGGTATAGAATCATGTCTTCCACAAATAGTGATAATTTAAGTTCTTCTTTTCCTATTTTTATGCCTTTAATTTCTTTCATCTGTCTAATTGCTCTGGCCAGTGTTTTGAGGACTATATTGAATAGAAGTGGTGATAGAGGGCATCCCTGTCTTGTTCCAGATTTTAGAGGGAATGCCTTCAATTTTTCTCCATTCAGAATGATGCTAGCCTGAGGCTTAGCATAGATAGCTTTTACAATGTTGAGGTAAGTTCCTGTTATCCCTAGTTTTCCTAGTGTTTTTAACATAAAGGATGCTGTACTTTGTCGAATGCTTTTTCTGCGTCTATCGAGATGATCATATGGTTCTTATCTTTAAGTCTATTGATGTGGTGAATAACATTTATTGATTTCCGTATATTGAACCATCCTTGCATCCCAGGGATGAATCCCACTTGATCATGGTGCACAATTTTTTTGATGTGTTTTTGTATCCGATTCACCAGAATTTTATTGAGGATTTTTGCATCTAGGTTCATTAGAGATATTGGTCTGCAGTTTTCTTTCTTTGAGGTGTCTTTGTCTGGTTTCGGAATCAGGGTGATGTTGGCCTCATAGAATGAATTTGGAAGGGCTCCCTCTTTTTCTATTTCCTGAAATAACTTGAAAAGTATTGGTTTTAATTCTTCTTTAAAGGTTTTGTAAAACTCCACTGTAAACCCATCCAGTCCTGGGCTTTTCTTGGTTTGTAGTCCTTTGATGGCTTCTTCTATTTCATCCATTGATATTGGTCTGTTCAAATTGTGTGTATCCTCCTGATTCAGTCTGGGCAAATCATATGACTTAAGAAATTTATCGATGTCTTCACTATCTTCTATTTTATTGGAATATAGGGTTTCAAAATAATTTCTAATTGTCTTCTGTATTTCTGTAGCATCTGTTGTGATATTTCATTTTTCATCCCATATGTTAGTAATTTGAGTTCTTTCTCTTCTTCTCTTCGTTAGCATGGCTAAGGGTCTGTTGATCTTATTTATTTTTTCGAAGAACCAACTTTTAGTTTTCTCAATTTTTTCAATAGTTTCTTTTGTTTCAATTTCGTTGATTTCCGCTCTGATTTTAATTATTTCTTGCCTTCTGCTACATTTGCTGTTGTTTTGCTCTTCCTTTTCTAGGGCTTTGAGATGAGTGTGAGCTCATTTATTTGTTGGTTTTTTCTTTTTTTGAGGAATGACCTCCAGGCAATGAATTTCCCTCTTAAAACTGCTTTCATTGCGTCCCATAGATTCTGATATGTTGTGTCTATATTTTCATTTATCTCTAAGAATTTTGATTTCCTACTTTATGTCTTCTGTAACCCATTGATCATTCAGTAACATATTGTTCATTTTCCATGAGATGTATGATTTTTCCTTCCTTCTTTTATCATTGATTTCCAGTTTCATTCCATTTTGATCAGATAAAATGCATGGTATTATCTCCACCCCTTTATATTTACTGAGGGTTGCCCTATGGCATAATATATGGTCTATTTTTGAGAAGGATCCATGTGCTACTGAGAAAAAAGTATATCCACTTGATGATGGTTGATATATTCTATATATGTCAGTTAAGTCTAGGTTATTGATTGTGATATTGAGTTCTATAGTTTCTTTATTCAACTTTTGTTTGGAGGATCTGTCCAATGGTGAGAGAGGTGTGTTGAAGTCACCCATAATTATTGTGTTGTAGTCTATTTGATTCTTGAATTTGAGAAGAGTTTGTTTTATGAACGTCGCAGCACCATTATTTGTGCATAAATATTGATAATTGTTATGTCTTGTTGGTGAATGGTTCCTTTTAACAGTATATAATGTCCTTCCTTATCCCTTTTGATTAACTTAGTCTTGAAGTCGATTTTATTCGATATGAGGATGGCCACCCCTGCTTGCTTACGAGGACCGTGTGTGTGGTATGTTTTTTCCCAACCTTTCACCTTCAGCCTGTGTATGTCTTTTCCAATCAGACATGTCTCCTGGAGGCAGCATATTGTTGGATTTGTTTTTTTAATCCATGTTACCAGCCTATGTTGCTTTATTGGTGAGTTTAAGCCATTTACGTTTAGAGTTACTATTGATATATGGTTTGTACTTCCAGCCATGTTTGATTATTTATCTTTTTTTTTTTTAATTTGGTTTGTTTCACCATGATTAGCTTTCCCCCCACTCTCTGGCTTTACTGAGGTACTTCCCACTGTTGGTTTTGGTTATTGTTTTTCATTTCTTCCTCGTGTAGTATTTTGCTCAAGATGCTTTGCAATGCTGGTTTTCTGGCTGCAAATTCTTTTAACTTTTGTTTATCATGAAAGATTTTTATTTTGTTGTCATACCTGAAGCTTAATTTTGCTGGATACAAAATTCTTGGTTGGCATCCATTGTCTTTCGGAGTTTGAAATACGTTGTTCCAGGATCTTCTCGCTTTCAGCGTCTGTGATGAAAAATCCGTTGTTATCCTTATTGGTATACCCCTGAATATAATCTGCCTCCTTTCTCTTGTAGCTTCTAATATTTTCTCTTTGTTCTGTATATTGGATATCTTCATAACAATGTATCTTAGTGTTGGTCTACTGTGATTTTGTATTCTCGGTGTCCTGTATGCATCTACAATTTATACATCCATTTCCTTTTTTATATCTGGAAAGTTTTCTATAATTATTTTCAACAGGTTGTTCATTCCCTTGATTTGAACCTCTCTATACCTTCCTCTATTCCAATGACTCTTAAGTTTGTTTTTTTTATGTTATCCCATATCTCTTGGATATTTTTCTCGTGATTTTTTAACCAGCTTTCCTGAGTTGGCTAGACTCTTTTCAAGATGATATATTTTGTCTTCATTATCTGATGTTCTGGCTTCTACATTCTCCACTCTGTTAGTGATACTCTCATTTGAGTTTTTAATTTGGTTTATGGTTTCCTTCATTTCTAGAATTATTGTTTGATTTTTTTATAATCTCTATCTCCTGATAAAGATGCTTACTTGCTTCTTTTATTTGCTTATGTAATTCATTTTCAATGTGTTCTTTCATTGTTTGAATTTGCTGTCTCATATCCTCTTTAAGATTCCATTTCATCTGTCTAATATATTCCTTGAGTTCTTTATTTGACCATTTTTCTGATGCCTCTAGGTCCTCCTGAATATTTAGGCTGTCCTGCATTGTTTATACTCCTTTTCTTCCTTGCTTTTTCATGCTGCTCATGTTACCTCTTGTTCTGTTTGAATGCTGAGTTACTGTTTACTCCTATAAATTTATTTGGTTTTGTGTGTCTCTGGGGTCTTTCTTTTGTGATGGGAGACTATGACTAGAGATGATGAGTTTTGTTGCACTTTAGTGCAGATTCATTCGTTTCCTAGACTGTATATGGATTCTGATGGTATATAGCGGTCTGCGGTTTGGTCTTGGGACTTATATTTAGGTTGGATGATGTGATGGTATTGAGATTGGTATCTCTTGGCAACCTTGGAAGGTTGCTCTTCTGACGAGGGATATTAACAGGAGAATGGTCTGGAGAATTTGGGGGAAGCTAGGGACTTGGTAGCACTATATAACATCTCAGAACATTGACCTATACATGTTTAGTAAATTACACATAAACAGTGTCGTGATGCTTGGGAGGAAAGGTATTAGAAGGGAAGGGAAGAAGTCACTAAAGAGAATGAGAGTAAACAGGTAGAATTCAAGGAAAGGGGAATAACGAAATTGAAAAGAAATGAAAAGACAAAAGAAAAAAATAGAAAATAATAAAAGAAAAAATTTGAAAAAATAATCAAAAAATAAAAATAAAAAAATAATAAAAAAATTATTTTTTTTAATTTTTTATTGTTGGTTGTTCAAAACATTACATAGTTCTTGATATATCATATTTCACACTTTGATTCAAGTGGGTTATGAACTCCCCTTTTTACCCCATATACAGATTGCAGAATCACATCAGTTACACATCCATTGATTTACATATTGCCATACTAGTGTCTGTTGTATTCTGCTGCCTTTCCTATCCTCTACTATCCCCCCTCCCCTCCCCTCTTCTCTCTCTACCCCCTCTACTGTCATTCATTTCTCCCCCTTGTATTATTTTTCCCTTTCCCCTCACTTCCTCTTGTATGAAATTTTGTATAACCCTGAGGGTCTCCTTCCATTTCCATGCAATTTCCCTTCTCTCTCCCTTTCCCTCCCACCTCTCATCCCTGTTTAATGTTAATCTTCTTCTCATGCTCTTCCTCCCTGCTCTGTTCTTAGTTGCTCTCCTTATATCAAAGAAGATATTTGGCATTTGTTTTTTAGGGATTGGCCAGCTTCACTTAGCATAATCTGCTCTAATGCCATCCATTTCCCTGCAAATTCTATGATTTTGTCATTTTTTAATGCAGAGTAATACTCCATTGTGTATATATGCCACATTTTTTTAATCCATTCGTCTATTGAAGGGCATCTAGGTTGGTTCCACATTCTTGCTATTGTGAATTGTGCTGCTATGAACATCGATGTAGCAGTGTCCCTGTAGCATGCTCTTTTTAGGTCTTTAGGGAATAGACCGAGAAGGGGAATAGCTGGGTCAAATGGTGGTTCCATTCCCAGCTTTCCAAGAAATCTCCATACTGCTTTCCAAATTGGCTGCACCAATTTGCAGTCCCACCAGCAATGTACAAGTGTACCCTTTTCCCCACATCCTCGCCAGCACTTGTTGTTGTTTGACTTCATAATGGCTGCCAATCTTACTGGAGTGAGATGGTATCTTAGGGTGGTTTTGATTTGCATTTCTCTGACTGCTAGAGATGGTGAGCATTTTTTCATGTACTTGTTGATTGATTGTATGTCCTCCTCTGAGAAGTGTCTGTTCAGGTCCTTGGCCCATTTGTTGATTGGGTTATTTGTTATCTTATTGTCTAATTGTTTGAGCTCTTTGTATACTCTGGATATTAGGGCTCTATCTGAAGTGTGAGGAGTAAAGATTTGTTCCCAGGATGTAGGGTCCCTATTTATCTCTCTTATTGTTTCTTTTGCTGAGAAAAAACTTTTTAGTTTGAGTAAGTCCCATTTGTTGATTCTAGTTATTAACTTTTGTGCTATGGGTGTCCTATTGAGGAATTTGGAGCCCGACCCCAAAGTATGTAGATCGTAGCCAACTTTTTCTTCTATCAGACGCCATGTCTCTGATTTGATATCAAGCTCCTTGATCCATTTTGAATTAACTTTTGTGCATGGCGAGAGAAAGGGATTCAGTTTCATTTTGTTGCATATGGATTTCCAGTTTTCCCAGCACCATTTGTTGAAGATGCTATCCTTCCTCCATTGCATGCTTTTAGCCCCTTTATCAAATCTAAGATAGTTGTAGTTTTGTGGATTGGTTTCTGTGTCCTCTATTCTGTACCATTGGTCCACCCGCCTGTTTTGGTACCAGTACCATGCTGTTTTTGTTACTATTGCTCTGTAGTATAGTTTGAAATCTGGTATCGCTATACCACCTGATTCATATTCCTGCTTAGCATTGTTTTTGCTATTCTGGGTCTTTTATTTTTCCATATGAATTTCATGATTGCTTTCTCTATTTGTACAAGAAATGCTGTTGGGATTTTGATTGGCATTGCATTAAACCTTTAGAGAACTTTTGGTAATATCGCCATTTTGATGATGTTAGTTCTGCCTGTCCATGAACAGGGTATATTTTTCCATCTTCTAAGATCTTCTTCTATTTCTCTCTTTAGGGTTCTGTAGTTTTCATTGTATAAGTCTTTCACCTCTTTTGTTAGGTTGATTCCCAAGTATTTTTTTTTTTTTTGAGGATATTGTGAATGGAGTTTTTGTCCTCATTTCCATTTCAGAGGATTTGTCGCTGATATACAGGAATGCCTTTGGTTTATGCGTGTTGATTTTATAGCCTGCCACTTTGCTGAATTCATTTATTAGCTCTAATAGTTTCTTTGTAGACCCTTTTGGGTCTTCTAGGTATAGAATCATGTCTTCCGCAAATAGTGATAATTTAAGTTCTTCTTTTCCTATTTTTGTGCCTTTAATTTCTTTCATCTGTCTAATTGCTCTGGCCAGTGTTTCGAGAACTATGTTGAACAGAAGTGGTTAAATTTTTAATTAAAAATATTAAAAATTAAAAATTTTAAAAAAAATTTAATAAATGCAGTCTTAGAGTTTGATTAACTTCTCTTCCAGTAGGTGGAGCTGTGCCCACTGGGCCAAGCTTCTCCTCTCAATATGTGGGAACCAATCACTGTGCAGCAGCTCCTCCTCCCTGACTGGGCGGGTCTCCAATCCTGAGTGCCTCGGGCCTTTTCTTGTGTCTAGTCACTTCCCCACTTTTCCTCCAGCCAGGCCCCGCTCACTGGTCACGCTCACCACAATACTGTGCCAGGTCTGCTGCTCCCGGGAACCCTATTTTCTTGAACAACTGGGCACACTCTCCCTGCTTGCCAGTCCCTCAGACCCTAAGGTTGTGGAGCTTGAGGCTGAGAACCCTCAGCATATTTTGCTTGCCCTCCGGTAGCCATGCCCCTGGTAGCTGTGCAAGAGACCTCAGTTGTCAGCGCTGGTGGGAGTGGTAGCTGGGGGTCCTGCGCCGCGGGTCCCGCGCCACTCCTGAATCCCTCGGTCTGACTATAGCGCTCACGGGAGAGCTGTGATGGGCCCTTGAGGTTTCCCTGCTGTGTGGAGAGGGGGAACTAGGGGGTTACACTTCTGCCGCCTCTGGTTTCAATGAAGTTATCTCCGCCGTCGCATTCTGGTGACGTCAGTTCTCTGCCATGGTGGTATCCCATGCAAATGGCAGCAGTTCATTCCCTTTGCTGGATGACCGAAGCAACGGGTGGGTCCTGACCGGCTCTCCCAAGCCCCGTCTCAATCCTGTGGCCACTGCCTATGAAGGCTCAGTTGGTATTAACCTCCGCAGGATCAGGCAGGACCGGGACCGACAAGCTGTTTCAGCAGGATCGTTCAGTGCTGAGTCACAGTGGTTTGTCTGCGAGACGCAGGCAAACGGGAGCCTGAATTCGGCCGCTCCGGGCTCGGTGTGTGTTCTGAGAGGAGCACACTATTCGCCCCAGATCCACGTTAGCTCAGAAATGCCTAGTGATCCTGAGCAAACAGCATTTAGACGGTTTAAGACTCCCTATGCCTGCGCAGCTGAAGAGGTCAGAGACTTGATACCTCCGTGCCCACCGCCATGTTAGATCGCCACTTTCTTCTCTTTAGTTAATGGAGTTATAGAAAACATTTTTAATAAGTAATTATAATATCTTAGCACACAGTTGGCCTTGGATCTGTCATTGTTACTGGTGTTTAGTCTCTCCTCTCAAAGAGGTGTTGAGGATTGAACATAGCACTTTAAGCATACTGAGTTGACACTTTGACATTGAGATATGTTTGCAGTTTAGGCCATATAGAGAGAAAGCAACTCATTAAAAAGGCTGTAACATAACAATGGAAGAGATATCCCTACCAGATATAAACATAGAAACACCGAAAACATGAGAAAACAAAGTAATAAGACACTTCCAAAAATTCATACCTCTGCAATAACTGAATTCATAGATATCAAAATGGAGGAAATGCTGAACAAAGAATTAAAAATGTTGATTATTAAAATGATCCATGAATTTAAAGAACAACTATGAAACAAACTAAGGAAGACAATGCTTAAGGATACAAAAGAACTTCTCTATAAAGAGATAGAGATTCTGAAAAAGAACCAAGCAGCAATCTTGGATATGAAAGACTCAATAAGTCAAATAAAAAATTCAGTGGAGTATCTCACCAAGAGACTAGATCAAGCGGAATTAAAAAATATCAAGGCTTAAAGACAAAGTGGATGAAGTAGAACATTTACACAGTAACCAAGAAAGAAATCCAAAACTGAACAGAATATACAAGAACATTAAAAGACCAAATTTATGACTCACAGGTCTAAAGGAAGGAGTAGAGATACAGGCTAATCTCATAAAAAAAAAAAAAAAAAAAAAAAGCTTATAATAACAGAAATTTTCCCTAATCTTGGGAATGAGATGGACATGCAGGTACGGGAGGCATTTAGAAAAACAAATCAAAATGACCAGAAAAGAACATATTATAGTTAAAATGTCAAAAACCTATAACACCAAATCACATAAAAGAAAACCCATCAGAATAACAGAAGATTTCTCAGAAGAAACTCTGAAGTCTAGGAGGGCATGAAATGATGTGTTCCAAGACCTAAAATAAAATAACTGCCAACCTAGATTATTATATCTAGCATATCTATCTTTCAGAATCAAAGGAGAAATAAAAACCTTCCAACATAAACATAAGCTAAAGCAATCCATGACCCCAAATCCAGCATTTCAGAAGATACTTAAAGGAATCCTATATACAGAGAAGATAAAAATAACCAAGAGAGCATAAGAAAGAATAAATCTCATTCAGAGAGTATAAATTAATTGTAGATTTTAGAAATGGATCAAACATTAGAAATAAAACAAAAAGACAGAAATACATACCTCTCTATAGTAACACACTGGATGTAAATGGTTTTAATTCTCCATTTAAAGACGTAGACTGGCAGATTGGATCAAAAATCAAGACCCAACTGTATGTTATCTACAAAAAACATGCCTCACTGACAAAGACATTTACAGATGGAAAGGAATCCAAAAGCAAGAAGGAGTAGCTATTACTATTTTCAACAAAACAGACTTAAAGCAGAAATTAATCAGAAGAGATAATTAATCACTATATATTGACAAAAGGAAAAACCATCAAGAAGATATAACAATTATAAATATATATTCTATGATTATTGGTATACCCAAGTTCATAAAACAATACTACTCAATATAAAGGGACAGATAGGCCACAGTTTAATAGTGGGTGACTTCAATGCATCATTCTCACTAATACAAAGATCATTCAAAGAAAAATTAACAAAGATACTACAGATTATGCTATAGACTTAAAGTATACTTTAGATCAAATGAACTTAATAAACACTACAGAATATCCCATCCAGCAACTATTAAATACACATTTACAGCTGCTCAAGAATTTTCTCCAAAATAGATCATATACTAGGCTACAAAGCAAGTCTTAGCAACACACCAAAAAAAAATTGAAAAAGTTCCTTTCATCTTGTCAGATTGTAATTGAATTAAGTTAGGAGTCAACAGCAAGAAAAACTTTAGTAATGATACAAGAAGAGAGATTGTGGGTCACTAAAATCAGGGGAGAAATAAAAACTTATTAGACTCAAATGGTAATATATAAAGAACATACCGGAAATTGTGGGATATAGGAAAGGCAGTTCTAAGAGGAAAATTTATAGGTACATATGCCTACATTTAAAAAAAATCAGAAAGATCTAAAATAAATAACCTAATTATGTATCTCAAGGTTTTGAAAAAAAATTAAGCTTAAAACCAGTATAAGAAAAGAAATAATAATAACTATTGCAGCTGAAATTGATAAAACAGAGAATAAAAGAACAATACAAAGAATCAATAAAATAAAGACTATTCTTTGAAAAGATGAACAAGATTGATAAAACCTTAACCAAACTAACCAAAAGCAAGAGAAGACCCAAATTAATGAAATGAGAGATGAAAAAGGGATATCACCATAGACATCATTAAAACCCAGAAGATCATTAGGGACTATTTTGAAACCTTATACTCCAACAAATTGAGAAATTCAGAAGAAATGGAAAATTTTCTAGGCACATGTGACCTACCAAAATTTAACCAAGAGGATATAGAAAACCTAACCAAGTCAACAAGACAGAAGGAGGCTTTGTAGCCTCTCAATAAAGAAAAGCCCAGGCCCAGATGGATTTACAGATGAATTTTATAGGCCCTTTAAAGAAGAATGAACAGCAATGCTTTTCAAATGATTCCATGAAATAGAAAGGGATGGAATGCCACCAAACTCATTGTACAAATCCAGTATCATCTTTATTCCAAAACTGGATAAGGACATATTGAGGAAAGAAAATTACAGACCAATATCCTTGAGAAACAGATGCAAAAGTCCTTAATAAAACACCTGCAAACCATATTTAACAATATATTTTTAAAAAATAACACATGGCGATCAAGTGTTTTTTTTTTACTCCATGAATTCAAGAATAATTTAACATAATGCAAATCAATAAATATAGTATACCACATCAATAGAAATCAAGGACAAAAACAACATTGTCATCTCATTAGTTGCAGGGAAAAAACCTTCAACAAAATTCAACACCCCTTCATGATAAAAATCCTGAAGAAACTAGGAATAGAAGAAACTTACCTCAATATTATAAAGGCTATATATGACAAACACAAAGCAAACGTGACATTGAATGGGAATAACTGAAAGCATTTCCACTAAAGTCAGGATAGGACAAAGATGTCCCCTCTCCCCACTTCTATTCAGCATAGTACTTGATATATTAAAGCAAGTAGTCAAGAGAAAGAAATAAAAGGGATACAAATAGGAAAATAAAATTATCCCTATTTTTGTATCATATAATTCTATATATAAAATACCCTAAAACCTCCACTAGAAGACTTCTAGATCTGATAAATAAATTTAGCAAAGGAGCAGGCTATACAATCATTATACAAAAATTAAGTTTTTCTATATAAACAATGAATACATCAAGAAAGAAATCAAGAAAATGGTTCCATTCACAATAGTTTTAAAAAATAAAATTATTTAGAAATAAATCTAACCATAGAGGTAAAAGACCTCTACAAAGAAAATTACAAATGCTGAAAAAGGAATTGAAGAAGATACTAGAAGATGGAAACACTTCTCATGTGCATGGATAGGCAGAATTAATGTTTTTCTAAATGGCCATACTACCAAAGGCAATCTACAGATTCAATGCAATCCCCGTCAAAACACCAATGGCATTCTTCACAGAACTATTTTAAAAATTCTAAAATTTATATGGAAGAACAAAAGACTCTGAAAAAACCAAAGTAGTCCTGAGGAAAAAGAGGAATACTGGAGGCATCATAATATCTGACTTTGAATTATACTACACAGTCAGGATAACAAAACCAGCAGGGTACTATCATAATAATAGACACATGGACCAATGGAATAACAGACTCATAGAGGCTGTCATCTAATTCTTGACAAAGATGCCAAAAACACATTTGGAGAAAAGACATCCTTTTTAAATTGGACATCCAGATGTAAAAGAATGAAATTAGATCCTTATCTCTCATCTTGAACAAAATCATAAAACTTTGCAAGTGCTAGAAAATATATCAGGGAAACACCTTAACACAGAGGCCCAGGAATGACTTTCTTGCTTAGGACTCCTATCACTCAGGAAATAGCACCAAGAATCAATAAATGGATAGTAGCACATTTAAAAGCTCCTGTACAGTAAACAACTGGATGAAGAGACAGTTTATAGAATGGGAGAAAAATTTTGCCAGCTACTCTTCCAACAAAAGATTAATATCCAGAATATATAAAGAACTCAAACAACACCAAAAAATAATTCTGTTCAATAAATGGTCAAATGAATTGAAAAGTAGACACTGTAAAAAAAAAAAAAGAAGAAGAAGAAGTACAAATGGCCAATAATGATATGAAAAAAATTCAACATCTTTAACCATCAGGGAAATAAAAATGAAAACTTCACTAAAATTCTACCTCACTCCAATCAGAATGTCAATCATCAAGAATACAAGTATCAAATGCTGGTGAGGATGCTGGGGAAAAGGAACTCATATGGGAATATAAATTAGTATAGTCACTATGGAAATCAGTATGGAGATTCCTTAAAAAGCTAAAAATAGAACCGCTATTGACCCATCTATACCACTTATCAAAATGTATCCCCCCCCAAAAAATTAAAGCCAGCGTACTTTAGCGATACCCATGTTGATCACAGCACAAGTCACAATAGCCAAGTTGTAGAATCAGCCTAGGTGTCCATCAACAAAAAACTGATAAAGAAAATTTGGTATATATACACAAAAGAGTTTTATTCAGACATAAAAAAGAACAAAATTATGTCATTTCAGAAAAAGGGATGGAATTGAAGAGCGTGATGTTAAGCAAAATAATCCAGATTCAGAACCACAACTATCAAATGTTTTTTTCTCGTATGTGGAAGCTAGAAGGAAAAAAGAAACAGGTCATCATAAAAGCAGAAGGAAGACTATTAGGGTAGAAGAAGAGGATTCCGAGAAGGGAAGAGGAGGGGAGGGGGAAGTACTGGGAAGTGCAATTGATCAAATTATATTATGCATGTGTGAATATGCCACAAGGAAATCCACTACTTTTATACAATTATTATACACCAAGAAAAAAAGAATTTGGAGTTCAGGAATATTAAGATATATTGGAATTCACAAAACAGAACAGCAAGGAAGAGAACTCTGGAAAGAGAATATGAACTATGGAGATCTGGAAAGAGTCCTATTTGAGTATCAGCTGAATACTGATCAGCATAACCCAAGACGAGGAAACAACCACTCATAGGAATTAGAAGGAACAACACCTGGGAATTACACAGGGGCAGATATAGTTCCTACTTCCATCAGCCTGAGTGATAAACCTAATAATTCACAGACCATCAGGTAGTGTATTGAGAAGGCTTTTGCCTCTGCAACAGGAAAAGCATGCAACTGAATCAGCATTGCTTTGGTCATACCTAAGCACCGGATTGAAAGCAAGACACAATATATATTACAGGAAAACAAAAGTATTTGACACACTAAAAAAAATCAAAAATAAAATAAAATCACAAAATTTGGCATCAAATCAGAAATTATAAGACATTCAAAGAGGAAGAAAATCTACCCAGAATGAGCCAAAACAGTCAATCACAACAAGCCAAGAAATGACCCAGAAGTCAAAACCAGTAGAAAAAGACATTAACACAGCTATTATAATTATATTTCATGTGTTCATGAGGCTAGAAGAAAAATTTAACATGTTAACTAGACATTTAGAAGATTAAAAAATATCAGACTTGTAAAAATGTATTGGATGGGATAAAATCATATTATATTTTACAGGAAAAAAAGTGAACTTGAAAATACACAACAGAAGTTTACAACATAAAACATCAAAGGGAAAGAAGAATTCCAACTGGCTGGATTTATATGTAATCCTGAAGGAAGTGGGAAATAGGGACAGAAAAAAATACTTGAAAACATATTACTGAACATTTTCTAAACTGATGAAACTATAAATCCAAAGACCAAAGAAACTTACTGAACTCTGAGAATAAAGAATAAAATTATACCAAATATAACAAAATCAAACTCTTTAAAACTGGAAAGAAAATCTTAAAAGCAATTTTAAAAAGACAAATTACATAAGCAATCATAAACATGACAATAGGCTTATCAGAAACAATACAAGCAAGATAATGGAGAAAATTTTTATGAAATCTTTTTTACACTAGTATCTTATTTTAAAATCTATGGTTAGCAAAACCATTTTTTCAGAAAAGAGTACTACTACAAAGTTCTATACTTATAACACTTTCTCATCATAAAGGTCATCAATAGAGAGAATGAAGATTTTTTTATCTTTCTCTATATTTTGTTTTTTATTTTTTATTTATATATGCCAGCAGAATGCATTACAATTCTTACTACACATATAGAGCACAATTTTTCATATCCTTGGTTGTATACAAAGTATATTCACACCAATTCGTGTCTTCATACATGTACTTTGGATAATAATGATCATCATATTCCACCATCATTTCTAAACACATGCCCCCTCCCTTCCCCTTCAACCCCTTTGCCCTATCTAGAGTTCGTCTATTCTTCCCATGCTCCCTCTCCCTATCCCACTATGAATCAGCCTCCTTATATCAAAGAAAACATTTGGCATTTGGTTTTTTGGGATTGGCTAACTTCACTTAGCTTTATCTCCCCCAACTCCTCCAATTTACCTGCAAATGCCATGATTTTATTCTCTTTTATTGCTGAGTAATATTCCATTTTTTTAACCGTTCATCTATTGAAGGACATCTAGGTTGGTTCCACAGTTTAGCTATTGTGAACTGTCCTGCTATAAACATTGATGTGGCTATGTCCCTGTAGTACGCTATTTTTAAGTCCTTTGGATATAGACCGAGGAGAGGGATAGCTAGGTCAAACAGTGGTTCCATTCCCAATTTTCCAAAAAATCTCCATACTGCTTTCCATATTGGCTGCACCAATTTGCAGTCCCACCAGCAGTGTATGAGTGTATCTTTTTCCCCTCATCCTCGCCAACACTTATTGTTGTTTGTATTCATAATAGCTGCCAGTCTGACTGGAGTGAGATGAAGATGTTTTAATGAATGAAAAAGTTCAAGTTAGCAGATTATAGTGTAAGGTCTAAAATTCCATGCTTGTTCTAATACCTTTGAGCCTCAAAGGGCCCCAAAGTATTAAGTTTCTTTGCTTTACTCATATATGTCCCTCACCCAGCAAGAAAGATTTCCTACCTGGATGGTGGGTCCACCTGCATTCCACTATTCTCAGCTTAATGGGGTTCACTTCCCTGCCACTGCAAAATTACTCAAGCCAATCATTCTTCCACAGAATCTCAGGGTCACCTTATCGTGTTAGAAAGTCAGAACAGCCCCTACTTGTTCAATCTGCTCCCAAGTACAACCCCCAAGTGCCATGCGAGGTCCACTTTCCCAGGGCTCTAAGTATATTGACTAATAATCTGCTGTCAATTTTATCTGTTCAATATTAGATACCCTATGTTTTTTTAAAATATTTTTTTAGTTGTCAATGGGCCTTTATTTATTTATGTGGTGCTGAGAATCAAACCCAGTGCTTCACACATGCTAGGTAAGTGTGCTACCACTGAGCCAGAACCCCAGCCCCAAGATATCCTATGTTTATCCAGCATATGATGTTTAGAGTGGGGAACCCTTACCTCAATGACAAATAGGTGATGATCAGGAGATCAGGACACTAGTATAAGTGGTAGTTGTAATTAAATTAGGCTAACAATAAATTATGTCCAAGTTCAGTGAGTGTTTTCTTTGATCAGTGTTCACAAAGTCTTGATCTACTATAAGAAACTGCAGATAGTAAAGCATTTCTATTGGTTTCTCTTATAATGTCAGAATGTTTTATTCAAATTTGAATAATATTGAACAATATTTAACATTATTCCCAATTATAAATATAAAACACTCAATTTTTCTATACTCAATATATAAGAGCATGACACATTTGCTGGTCCACCTGCTGTACCTTCACTTGTCATTTATATTCACTCGTACAAATTACTATTAGCCTATTATAGGAGCATGAATTTTTAGTACAGAAAATTTTAGAATGTTTTTCAAGTATACACATGCATGATTGAACTTTTTTATTAGCTAATTATAGCTCTACATAATATTTGGGTTCATTTTGACATAATTATATAAACAGGAAATACAATTTCCTCCAATTTAATCCCTAGTACTCTCCCTTTCCCTCCTCTCCTGCCTTGCCCTGTTCCCTTTCCTCTACTCTACTGATCTTTCTTCTATTTATTAATAGTTTCATTTTTTAAAAATTAGTGCAGTATGGATATACATAAAGGAGAAATTCACTACAGTACATTCATATATGTACATAGGGAAGTTTGACCACATTCATTCCACCATTGTCTCCTTTTCCCACCCCTCCTACCTCCCCCCTCAACCCCCTCCTTCTACTCCACTGGTCTGTTTTCATGGGATTCCCCTGACTACCACCCCCGCTGCTGACCTTTTTCTTTTTTGTTTTTTCCCTATTTTGGTCTAGCTTTCACATATGAGAGAAAATTGACTTTCTGGGTCTGGCTTACTTCACTTAGCATTAGGTTCTCCAGTTCTATTCTTTTACTGGAAAATGCCATAATTTCATTCTTTTTGTTGTTGTTATTCTTTTAAGGTTTGCATAACAGTACAGTATATTTTTGACATATTATACATACATGGAGTATAACTTATTCTAAATAGGTTGTGGTTGCATGTGATGTGGAGTTACACTGGTTGTGTATTCATATATGAACATAGCACAGTTATGTCTGGTTCATTCTACTGTCTTTCCTATTCCCATCCCTCCTTCCTTCCCCTCATTCATCTTTCTCTACATTATTTATGGCTGAGTAATACTCCATTGTGTATACATATACATTTTCTTTATCTATTCATCTATTAACAGGCACCTAGGCTGGTTCCATAGCTTGGCTATTGTTACTTGTGGTGCTATAAACATGGATGTGGATGCATCACAGTAGTATGCCAATTTTAAATCTTTTGGATATACACCAAGGAGTGGAATAGTTGGGTCATATGGTGGTTCCAGTTTTTTTGAGGAATTTCTATACTGCTTTCCGGAGTGGTTGTATTACTCTGCAGTCTCATCAACAGTATATGAGTGTACCTTTTCTCCACATCCTTGCCAATATTTATTATTGTTTGTATTCTTGAAACTCACATGCTTGAACTTTTAAAAGACCAATGTAGAACCACAACCTTACTAATCAATGAAACATTTAAACAAATTTCAAATATATGAACCAACATAATGGTAGATTTCTTCTAAGTCTACACAAATCTGGGCAAATTTGGCATCACAGGTTAATGCAATGATGGTCTCTAATATGCTGAATTTGGTATAACATATTCAAATAAGCATAATTGTATTATAGTTTTTCTTAAATAGAAAAAAATTCCTTTCATTCTCCAATAGGATAAATATCCTTTCCCCTTATTATGGGGATTTGATTATTTGTTTTGCTATTACTAGACTACTATAGTAAACATTCTTATTTTGACCTCCTGGTATGCATTTATAAGAGTTTCTTCTGGGATATAAACTGAAACATGGAATTAATGAGTTATAACCTATGTGAATGTTCAACTTTATAATATCAATGGTTTTCAAAAAATATTTGAAAACCATTGATATTATAAACAAAAATATGGATGAATCTTGGAAATATAGCATTAATATTTTTAAAGTTCCAATATATTTTATACAGTTTTTTGCTTCTTCTATAAAGCTAAAAATAACTAACACTGAACAACATTATTTTAGGAAGGTAGATAGGTGGCAGGTAGGTAGACAGACAGACATTTTTTAAAAAAACATAAGATTTAGGATAGGTAAATTCAAGTAGGGAAGACTGCAGACCAGGAAAAGGAGGGCCATATTCACAAAAGCTTTCGTTTCCACGTTGAATTGTAGGTATACGGTTGTTTATTTTAATAATCCATTTAAAAAGTCAAGGCTGGACCAATGATGAAAAAATGACATGAGACAAGGATCTGGGAATCAAAATAATAAATAAAATCCAAATCTAAATCAAGACAGAATCAACCTAAAACCTAGTAAAATGTGAAAAAATGCTCAGACCTCGACTAACAACGAATCAAGCTCTTCTCTGTCACTGCCTTTGTTAGTGCAACTTCTTACAAGATGGAGACGACCAGATTATAAAGGAGACATTTCAAATTAATGGGGCAAGGATGGATTAGAAAATAACCAGAAATAGGACATCTAGCTAGCTAATGGCCAAGGGAGGGAGAGGAAAGACAAAAACATGAAGGGAGAGACAGAGGGTGCATCACTATATTGCTTCTTAGCCCAATAAAACTTTTAGAGTATAAAAGTAAAACCTATGAATTTATTAGAATAAACATGGGACAACTTATTTATGGTCTTGAAATTAGAAAGACCTTTTAAAACAGGACATATAACCTGGAATTTTTTTAAATGATCAATTTTCTAGATAGAAATTCATTAATGAGGTAAAAAGACAAAATACCTGCAAAAATATGTTCAACATAGATGCAAAAAGTTGATTCTCATCAGGTATGGTGGCACACTCCTGTAATCCCAGCAGCTCAGGAGGCTGAGGCAAGAGGATCACAAGTTCAAAGGCAGCCTCAGCAATGGCAAGGTGCTAAGCAACTCAGTGAGACTCTGTCCCTCAAATAAAATAAAAAATTAGGGCTAGGGATGTGGCTCAGTGGTGGAGTGCCTCTGAATTCAATCCCTGGTAATCTGCCCCACCCCCCCAAAATTACAGACACTATAAACAGTTTTTGGCATTAGCATATGAAAAAAAACTCAGAATTCTTGTTAGAACTTCCATTCTTGGTAGAAAAACGAATTTTCATAATTTTTGGATAAAAAATTGATTATGTCTTTCATAAGACAGGAAATAATCTAAATGTCTACTAACAAGAACTAGTTAATATACTCTAGTGTATTAATACAATGGCATGCCATACAGTCAACAAAAATAATGAGGTTTGCCTGTATGTATTTAATATATATTTACATTTTAAAAACTAGGATCCTATTTATGTAAATTAAAACTGTACATATATATTACAAAGTACATATACACATATACATATGTTCATATTTGTGCTATTTTTATTTCTAAACATACAGATGTATCCATAAACACTTTTCCTCAGGAAATATATACAAAAGTGGAGATATGATAGGGTGGAGATATTTTACTTTTTATTTTATAAATGTACTGTGTGTATAGATATATATGTTTGTGTTATATATGTGTGTGTATATATGTATATATGTACGTGAAGGTTTAAGTAGATTGTAATATGTAAGGTATCTGGCACAAAGTAGAAATACCCATAAATATGAATGCTATTGTCCCTTAACATTCAGAGTTAATAATTCTTCTCTGGACCGACTACCCCCCATTTTCATTTAAGTTCACAACACTGGTTCTGTATAGATGTATAGAATAACTCAAGATCTTAACATGGAAAATTCCTTAATGCCTGCAGTTTCCAGATGAGAAAGAATAACTCAGGGTCTTAAGATGGGAGATTCCTAGATAGAAGTAAAATCAATTAAATCATCCTCCTAACTTTTTTCTTTAAAGTTATAAAATCTTAAATTTGATACTCTTAAACATTTAAAATTTTCCTCCTAAATCCTAAGCCCTAGCAACGTTAGTGTGTGGACTGTTTCCAACTGGCTTCCCTTCATTCCCAGATTGTCTTGTATTAAAAAAAGAAAGCTCAGGGGAAATCTTTTGATGATCGGAAACTGAAATTTTAACTCAAAAGGGCACATATTTTACTGATTTTTCTATATTAGAATTGTTCACTTCTCAAAAGAGAAATGGGGTTAATATCATAGCTAATATCACAAAATGTTTTTTTTAAAACAATAAACAAAAACGATCATATCTCAGGAAACACTGCCATTCTGCACTTACTACAAACGGCCGTGTCTCCTCTAGGCTTTCAGCAGTGTCATGCCTGGACCCGCCTTCCTCCTTACGCTGAGCTGTCAGTGCCAGCGTCTGACCAAACTCTAAGTCAGAACCCACCTCCAAGGGCTCACATCGTTTCTTCGTTGCCTCTGTCTATAGTTCTTTACTGCCAGCCACTTGGTATTTGCACGTTGCTAAACAGCTGCTGTGTTGTTTCCCTGGAGATATCCCTGTACATCCTTACCTATTTCACAGGGCTGTTGGAAAGCTTAATTAATTAATGTCTCCTGAATGCCTTGAGGTTTTCAGATGAAAAGTGCTAGGTAGAAATGTAGAGAGCCCTATAAAATCTCCATTTTTTTCCCTGAGACTGAAGCATCTCACCTGGTCTTGATTCCTAGCACACAGGGAACATCTAGTCCCCTTGCCTTGTTCAAAACCTCACCTTGATCATGGTGAGGTTTTGTCCAGGTCATCATTTCACCTTCTGAGAAGTGACAGATTATTCAAAAAGTCACACAAGGCTACAGGCCAAGACCACATTCTTCTCCTTCAGCCATAGTCTGGATATGTATAATATAGAGTGTCTTTTCTCATAGTAGACCATAAAATAATCCTGTCAGATTCTAGAATGGACCTAAAATTGTTTCAGTGGTTTGAGAGGTGTCTTTTTGTTTGTGTATGGGGGTATTTTGTTTGTTTGGGGGGAAGCATTTGTTTTCAAGAGATATTTTTAAATGTCAAGGTTTTCAGAACAAAAGAGATAAAGAGACATTTCAAAGAATGAGAAATCTAAAAGGCCAAAACTAATCAAAGTGTATCCAACATCACTAGAAAACTATGAAATATAAATTAAAATACGATTCCACACCTGTCCTATTGGCTGGCCATGCCTTACCATTCTGAATGCTAACAAGGATGCAGAGCCAAGAGAAAAGTCAAAAACTGTCGATGGACACACAATTCCTGGAGAAGCAATCTAGCAAGGTCAACAGCATGTGGCCATCCTGTGGGCCACAAACTCCATTTCTTATAAAGAAACTCTTATACAAGTATGTTATGGTTTGGACGGGAGCTGTCCCCCAAAGCTCACGTGTGAGACAATGCAAGAAGGTTCAGAGGAGAAATGATTGGGTTCTAAGAGTCTTAATCAGTGAATTAATTCCCTGATAGGGATTAACTGAGTGGTAACTGAAGTGATTGCATGTGGCTGGAGGAGGTAGGAACTGGGGCATGGCTTTGGCGTATATTTTATATCTGGCAAGTGGTGACCTCACTTCTGCTTTCTGATCATCATGTGAGCTGCTTCCCTCCGCCACACTCTTCTGCCATGATGTTCTGCCTCACCTTGAGCCCCAAGGAATGGAGCTGGCCTTCTATGGACTAAAACCTCTGAAACTATGAGCCCTCAAATAAACTTTTCCTCCTTTAAAATTGTTCTGGTCAGATCTATTAGTCACAAAAGCGAAAAAGCTGAACAAAAACAAGGTACGTTGAAAAAAGTCTGAAATATTGATAGCAGATTCATTTTTAACTGCAAAAAGGGAAATTATCTAAATGTTCATCAGTAGTAGAAGAGAAAATAAGTTATGTATATAATCAAATGCTTTAGAGCCATGAAAATTAATGGACAGGAGCTATTGAACCAATATGGAACTATTTCACAAACACAATATTGAATAGAAAAAAACGTTACCATATAATACATAAAGATGATGATGCTTATGTTAAGATAAAAATGTAAAATGGTACCGTATTGTTCAGGTCTTCAAACATATGAAATAAAACTTAGAGAAAATGTGAAACTCCAAATTCAGAAGAAGAGTATTGAAAAGGAGCAAATGAAGGCTGCATGAGTAGTAGGTAGACAGGGATGATTATATTATCATTTGTACCTCTTTATCTTTATACCATTATGTGCCTAAAATATTTATAAATGAAAAACTCTTCACGCCCACTGTAACAAATGTAACGCTGGTGCAGGATGTTGGGGTGGAGGAGTCTGTCATCTGTGAGGTCAGGGAGTAGTACACAGAAACTGCATTTTCCATTCGTTTTGCTATGCACATAAAACCATGCTAAGAATAACATTTATTAACTAATAAAAGAATAAAACTATTTGCTGTTAGCCTTCATGGTTTATATGACCAATATTTTTCATCATAATATTATATTTAAGGAACAGCAACAGACAAATCAATACCTGAGCAGAGCTTCCTTTTTGAAGCTCACTCATCTCCCTAAATTCTTAAATAGCTGGCATTTATCAATATGTTAACAACTTTTTGAAAGAAATAAGTAAAAATCACTAAGAAAGCCAACTAGCTGCTGCCCAAGTCACACTGCCTTCCAAGTATTCACATGATACCTTCCAGCTCCAGTCACACTGCCTCTCCTGAAAAGCTTTTTTTTTTTTCCTCTAGGACTAGAGCATTGGCAAATTTAGCAAATTCATTTGCCCATAATGGTGAGACTGGGCTATTTGGAGGCATTAACTACCAAGCAGATAATTCTTCAGATGAATCCATAAAAAACTGCAAGAGGATTTCTGTATCTAAAATAAAAACACAGAAATGACATCCTACACACATTAGTTGTGTTAAGTTTCACCAGTTACCATTTGCTTCCACTTTCTGATCATTATTTTCCAGAGTAACTTTATGAATTAGGCAGAATTTGAGAAAACAGGAAAAGTGCTTAATTTTGGGAAGATAAGACAATATGTAAAATAATTAGAGAAAAAATAATTGCATTTATTTTATATAATTATTTATTATAGTTGGTAGGGTTTAGACTTGAAAGGAGTCAGATAGCAGGGATAATGATGAGACTGTCAGAATAATTTGAAAGAAGGGCTTTCTAAGTTCTGGTGCTGTGCAAGCAAAGTCAGATAAAAACTAATTTTTATTTTATAAATATATTATAGCGAGAAAATCAGTTGTCTTTTTAATTTTCTGAAGCTATACATAATGCCTGAAGCTGGGTAATTTACAAAGGCCAGAGGTTCACAAAGCTCAGTTCTGGAAGCTAAGAAGTTCAAGATTGGCTGGCTGCATCTGGTTAGGGCCTCATGCTCTACTTCAAGTCATGGCAGAAAGCAGAGGGCAAGCAGCTACATGCAGAACAGACAAAGCACAACAGGTAATCTTGCTTTATAAAACCAACTCTCATGCAGTAACCAATTCAGTCCTATGAGAGTGAGAATTCACTCCCACAATATGGCATCAATCTGTGCATGAGGGCTTTGCCCCCAAGGCCCATCCCTTTAAAACAATTTACTAGTGCTCACCAAATAGTCATGGATGATCTTCCATTCCAGATGCCCTGGTAGTTAGTTAACTCAGATATGTTCTAGCCAGTAAGATATGGGTAGAAATCATGGGCTGGGGTTGTGGCTCAGTGGTAGAGTGCTCGCCTAAGCATGCACAAGGCACTGAGTTCAATCCTCAGCATTACATAAATGTAAAATAAAGATATTGTGTCCACATAAAGGTTAAGAATAAATTTTTTTTAAAGATATGGGTAGAAATCATATAAGTTGCTTCCATACTTGGAAGTGCAATAATAATAACAACAACAACAACATGATGGTGCTTTATAATTACTCATGAAATATAAAAAATATCTCCCGGCTTACACACACACACAGAGAGAGAGAGAGAGAGAGAGAGAGAGAGAGAGAGAGAGAGAGAGAAAGAGCTATTACCATTAGTTACAGATGAAGAGTCTCATTCACAGCAAGGTGAGGCAAGGTGATCATTCTCTAGGTAAGAAGGTGTTTCTTAATCATGTGTCTTTCATTTCTGTGCCTATTTGTTGAATGAAGTAACTAACCTTTGTGTACAAATCAGGCTCAAACTATACACAAATAGGCAATTCTTGTAAACAATAAAAGTAAATGGAAAAATAATTTAAAATGCTAGCATTAAAATGTCACTTTTTCATAGCCCATGGTATTTTATGGTTTTCCTCCCCCTAGTAGTATTTCAGTTAGCAACCAATGTCAACTTTAGTTGTTTCAAGTGACAGGGCATAATTTCCCTTTTTCTCTTGTGATCCCAAACCATTTTCTTTTGGGGTGCAGGGGACACAGGGGATTGAACTTAGGGGCACTCGACCTCTGAGCCACATCCCCAGCCCTATTTTGTATTTTAATTAGAGACAGGGTCTCACTGAGTTGCTTAGTGCCTCATTTTTGATGAGGCTGGCTTTGAATTCATGATCCTCCTGTCACTGGGATTATGTGTGCCACCATGCCTAGCCCCAAACCATTCTCTTTTTTTCATTCAGTGACACCTTCAAATAGATACGAACCATTCACAACACTCTAACCCCATCCTTGGCAATTCTGGGACAACACCTTCTAGAATGTCCTTATCCTGGGGTAGCATCTCTTCCATGTGTACATCTAGGAGGGTTAAAGAAACTCATCTTCACAATAGTAAACTGCTCCATCATCTTGCTTATTCTTGAACTGGGCTGGCTCCTTCCTTTCTTCCTTCCTGAATCTCTCTCTCTCTCTCTCTCTCTCTCTCTCTCTCTCTCTCTCTTTCTCACTTCTACTGGAATTTAGTGAGAAAATGGCTTCAACTAGATCAGTGATAACAAGAATGAAAATGAATGGTGAAGAAAAAAAATCAAACGGTTTGCTCTTTGAGATATAATTTAGTGTCTGGCAGGAATAATTCAAGAAAATTGTGTCCACTTCCTGATCACATAACTAAACAAACAACGAGGGGGGAAGTCCTGCTGAGAGACATTTTCACATTAAAAGGTGCTAAAAATGGGCTAGATCTCCTCACAGCCCTGTTGGAAGCCTCCATTCAATTTTTAGTCATTTCCTCTCTGTCCCCAGACGGTAACAACTGGCAAGACAGAAGAAAAAGGCCAGGCTGCACCTCCATGCTGACCCACCCAGGAATTCAAGAAAGGACCAGAAAAGGAGGAAAATCTCCCCACTCCCAGACATTTTCAGATGCCTTGCAAGCAGTGAAACTAAGAGGGAAAAGGAAAAACAGAAAAGATTAGAGGACTTCTTAGGACTGTTCTAAGGTAGATAGATGTCTAAAGCAAGTCTGAATCATACTAACTGCTAAATGTGATTCCCTCACAGATGTCCAGGTGTCACAAAAAAGATGCGAACTAGGTGTGTTTAAATATATAGCAAGAGACATATTCTGTTCTATGAAGTTATTGGTACTGTCTTTTGAGTATCATGAATAAACATGCAAATGTCAGAGTCCGTAGTTAAGGGCCTTCCCTAAGTATTTATGCAGTCAGAACTTCCAATGTCATGTCCTCTGCATCAATGGCATTCATGTAAGAAATGATTCAACAGTTTGAGTGTCTACTATGGACCAGGCATTACACTAGATGCTAGATATATAAAGATGAATGAGACTTTGCCCTTTGGAATTCACTCTGGGGCAGGATTTCTCACACATACTATTGACATTTGGGGCTGAATAATTATTGTAGGGTTATCCAACACATTATAGTATATTTAGCAGCATCCTTGGCCTGTACCCACTTACAGACCAGTAATAACTCACCCCAGTTTTGCAATCAAATGTTATGCAAAAATGTCCCCAGACATTGTCAACTGTCCATGTGGTAAGGATGGCAAAATCTCACAGCCAGTAGAGAACCACTATTCTAAAGAGAGAGACAGTTTTCATAAGCAAATAATTACAATGCAATGAGAAGGGGTAGAGTTTGTATGAAGTACTATGGGAGCATCCAGAAGAGAACAACTAGATAATCTGGAGTAGAGGAATCACAAGGTGAATATCCCTGCAGGTATTATGCACACCCTGATGTAAAATTGAAAGAGCAGACAATATTTAATAATAAATAATGATAATATTTACAGGGTACTTTCTGCATGTCATTCACTATTCTAAGCATTTTATGGACATTAATACATTTAAACCTCACAACAGTCTGATGAGATAGACTCTGTGATTATCCTCATTATGAAATAAACTAAGTCATAGAGTGGTTAAGTAATTTGCCCAGTTCCTACAGCCAGTACGTAGTGGAGCTGAGATTCAAAACCTAGGCAGTATATCTCAATAAAGCTACTTAAAAAGAAAAATAAAGGGGTGGGGGTTGTGGCTCAACAGTAGAGTACTCACCTAAAACATGCAAGAAACTGGCTTCGATCCTCAGCACTGCATATAAATAAATAAATAAATAAATAAATAAATAAAATAAAGGATTATGTCCAATTTCAACCAAAAAATAAATATTGAAAAAAAAAGAAAAAGAAAAGCAGCCTGGTTTTACTAAATATATTTTTAAACAACATAAGTAATAAAACAAAGAAAGTTGACGTCAAAGAGAATAAGCATTGCAGTAGTGCAAAGACAAAGGATACAGACTGCATGAGGCAAGAGAAGCGTGTCTTGTTCTATAAGATTCAGAAGAATATGCATTCTACTGCTCTTGGATAAACTATTATATAAATGTCAACTAGATTCAGTTCATTGATGGTGTGGTCCTATTCAATTATCCTTATGCAGTTAATTTCTAGATGTGGCCTTACTATTAAAGTTATATTGAAATCTTCAAAAAAAAAAAAGGAGAGAGTGAGAAGGGTATCAAAAGGAGGCAATGCTTAACCACACTGGGAAATTGTATTTCAGAGAATGTATCTAGAGGGAAATCAGGCAAAGGCTACAATCTGCCATGGCAAAATTTGTAGCCATAATACTGTTTGGCAGTCTTTAACCTGAAAAGCAAAATAATTCTACTCAGGACAGCCCAATTTTCAATACTTCTCAAAGTTGAGTATCCTTGGAGTACCTGCCAGTATATTAAGGGGTATGTAAGGAGGAATCATTACTTTAAGTCTTAAGATTTTACAAAAATGGAGAAGGTACATTCTAAATGTTATATTAGTTGTTATGGTGAACAAAGTGTTCAGGAAGCACCAAGCTCACCATGTCTGCAGGCTGTCTCCCTGCCCTCTGTGGATATTTGTACAGTTTCTCTAGGCGGGACCCTTTGAGAACAGGTTGAGAATCCCATCCTAGAGCCTGGTAAGCAGCTTTGTTTGGCTGGGAATATTTCTTAGAAACTAGAAGTTGATAGGATGCTCCTCTTGTCATATTTTTGCAGTAAAACCAGGCCCACCCAATGGAGTGTGCCATCAAAAACAGACTTGTATGTAAAAGCCATGTGGCTGCTTTGTGGCCAGTTAATGGTACCAACTTAATAGCAAATCAGACTACCTCAACCTGGAGCTGGCTGCTTGGGTTGAGCATTGTAAGAAGAAATCAGAAGCAGGTCTTCACAAAGACCTCCCCAGACTTGCCTGACTTAGGAAGTTCACAGACCAGCCATGCCTATCATCAGCTCTCATCTCAGGTTTACTTTCTCTTCCCCAGATAGCCTTGGACTCTCTCCCTCATCGACTTCAGTCTCTACACAAAGACCATTTTCTCAATGAGGCGTGCCCTGACTATCCCACCTAAATTATAAAGCCTTCTCTTCTGCTGAATCCTTACCCTTAACATTTACTATCATCTAACAGGCTATATCTTTTACTTATTTGCCTATTTTATTTTTCTATCTTCCACCATTAGAATGTTAGCTCCATTGGGGTAGGACTTTTTGTCTACTTGATTCCTAGCATCTAGAATGTATCAATAAATACTCATGGAATGAATCATTTATGTCACTTAGTCCTCACAAATATAAATGCTAGCCAGGCAAGGTGGTGCACACCTGTAATCACAGTGGCTCTGAAGGCTGAGGCAGGAGGATCGAAAGTTCAAAGCCAACCTCAGCAAAAGCAAGGCACTAAGCAACTCAGTGAGACCCTGTCTCTAAATAAAATAAAAAATCAATTTGAAGACGTGGCTTAGTGGCCAAGTGCCCTGAGTTCAATCCCTGATACCCCCAAATAAATAAATAAATAAATGCTTCTCTTAGATGTGAATTCTGCTATCAGTGTCACACAATAATAAGATAAATAAACTCATTCCAAATAAGTACTCAGTCACCCATGTTGGCTCCCTTTCTAAATCAGTGCCATTGCGCTTTACAGGTAAGAAAGAGAACAATGTCGGCAAGATGGAAGAACAAGAGGTGCCAACTTCACTCCCCCAGAGAATGATCAATTTATAGCCGTCAACAGACAAAAACACCTTGGAGATGAGGAAACTGAGGCTCAGTAAGGTGAGTAACTTGTTCAAGGTCTCAGGATTATGATTTAGACTTAGATCCGTCTAGTTTTAAACTTGTGTGCTTATAAATTCAACGAATATTTTCTCAAAAAAATTATTATCAGTAATACTACTGTCATCACACATTTCCTCTGGAAACCAATGGTTTCCCATCCAGGATCTCATTGGATCCTCACCCAGCCACATGAGAAAGTAAGCTAATATGTCACAACCCTCCTTCCAAATGAGAAAACTGAGCCTGAGAGTGACTTGTCCAAGGTCACATACCTAGAAATGAAAACTGAGAGGCCTGCAAAAGCTTACTCCTACTATTAACAGATGTGGTCAGAGTCATCTATTTGTTTACCCAAATGAAATGCTTTCATTATATATCGAGCCTATATAAAGCCAGGTTAAGATAATGGGAGTGTCTCAGTCAGCTTTTTTCACTGCTGTGACTAAAAGAGCTGACCTGAACAATTGCAGAGGAGGAAAAGTTTATTTGAGGGCTCACAGCTTCACAGGCTTAATCCATCAAAGGCCGGCTCCATTCCTCAGGCTTGAGGTGAGGCTGAACATCATGGCAGGAGAGGGTGGCAGAGAGAAGCAGCTCACATCATGGCAATCAGGAATCAGAGAGAGAAAGCTATTCTACTCTCCAGATACAAAATACATACCCCATAGCCCCTACCCCATGAACCACTTCCTCCAGCCACACCCATCTGCCTCCAGCCACCACTCCATTAATCCCATCAGGGATTTTTTTTCCCACTGGTTAGATTAAGGCTATAGCCCAATTGTTTCTTCTGAAAATCTTCTTGAATTATTGTCTCACATATGAGCTTTTGGGGCACACTTCATATCCAAATCATAACAGAGAGTTTTATACATCTATTTCTTCTGTTACAATATAAATATTTACATCAGATTTCTATCTGAGCTCTTGATTCAGTCTGAGGAAATCTCTAAGTCACAGGAGAGTTCCATTATCAGAGTAAATAGGCAGGAGCCAGGGAACAAAATACTTTAAACACAGAAGGGGACACTGATGCCCTCCAGCTCCAGGGGGTGGCAGCAGTGAGAAAAGGTGCAACTTCTTCAAAGTTAAATATAGGCACTCATTCTAGAGCAGTGTCTGGAGCAGGTATGGAATATTCTATACAAGCCCAATTCTATTGGTGAGACAAGGGCAAACATTTTGTACACAAGCAAAACCCTGAAGAATTCCTCAACACATTAGGGGAGACAGACACCAAGAGAGGCCAAGCTGGATTTATAGCTAATGTGGCCTTTGTGGCCTTCATATTGTTCTTTGATGTTGTCCTTCGGAAAGCTGCTTGGGGTGCCGTATTCCAGGGTACAGTATTCACGTTCCAAATGATATATTAGGAATAGGGCACTCAGTAGAATAAGACCACATTGTATTTTGATTGCCTGTCTACTTTTGTTCTTTCATCACCCTACACTGCCTCACTAAGGTATAAGTTCCTCAAAAGCAGTAATTGAACCATGCTTCTCTCTGTACCTCAAATACCTAGCATAATATCAAATGTACACGACAGTATCACAAATATTTGTCAAATAAAATTAAACAAAATTTTATGATAGCATTTGTGTAGTTGTCAAGTTCCTGCCATTAGTCAACCTTATACTTTTATATGAACAAAGATTACTCTTTAATTTATATTCCTATGTCTAGCCCTGAACCTGATACATTGTAAGTTTTCAAAAAGTTTGCAATGTATGTGTAGATGGATAGATGTATAAATTTAGGATTTCCTACAATTCTTCTCCTTAACAATTTGTAATATTTTTTAAAAAGATAACACCATTGTCACCAAAATCCTGGTTTCTAATACCATTCTCCAACAAAAGGAGCAAGAGAATCTTGGATAAATGATTCTAGGATAATTCTAGGGCTGGGTAAGAAATGAACCAAGAGCATCTTATAGTGCTAGAAAGTAAGAATTACTAAAAGGAAAACAGAAAAAAAAAAACCAGATTTGTCAAAAGAACATAGCAGTAACCAACTGAAAAAGCTCCTACTAGCCAAAGTTAGAATAGTATAAGCCACACAATTAATAAAGTAGTATCAGACTATAACACAAAGTGTAAAATAAATATTCATAAGTCACAATGCTTCAAAAATTAAAATACTTAGGAATAAATCTAACAAAAGAGATGACCGACCTCTACAATGAAAACTTTAAATCACTAAAGAAAGAAAGTAAAGAACTTACAAGATGGAAAGACCTCCCATATTCTTGGACAGGCAGAATTAATATTGTCAAAAAGGCCATACTACCCAAAGTTCTATACAGATTCAATACGATATTCCAATGACATTTTTCACAGAATTAGAAAAAGCAGTTAGGAAATTAATTTGGAAAATAGGAGATCCAGAATAGCCAAAGCAATCCTTAACCAACAAAAGCCAAGCAAGAGCATCACAATACCAAAACCTCCAATTATACTGTAGATCTACAGCAACAAAAATAGTATGTTACTGACACCAAAACAGACATGAAGACCAATGGAACAGAACAGAAGACTCAGAGACAAATCCACACAAACACAGTTATATCAAAACACAAGAAATAAAATATAAAAATCAGTAAGTGGGGTGCCATCAAATTTAAAAAGCTTCTGTATAACAAAGGAAACAATACATGTATGAAGATGTGAGGAAAAAAAAAAGAATAGCGTTACCTTAGATTAGGTAGAGAGATGTGATGGGAGGGGAAGGGAGGGGATGGGGGGATAGGAAAGATAGTAGAATGAAACAGACATTATTATTACTGTGTTTATGTATGTGACTGCATGACCAATATGATTCTGCAACCTGTATGCTCAGAAAAATGAGAAATTATATCCCATCTGATTCAAATGTATGGTAGGTCAAAGTCATTGTACTGTCATGTATAACTAATTAAAACAAATAAAAAAAATTAAAAAATAAAAAACAAAAGCATGAAGAGAGAGCTTACTGAATAGGAGATGATCTTTGCTACCTGATAGGCCATTAATATCCAGAATGTACAAATAAATCAAAAAAACTTCACACCAGAAAAACAAATAACCTAATCAATAAATTGGCGAAAACTAAACAGAAACTTTTCAAAGGAAGAAATACAAATGATCGATAAATAGATGAAAAAATGTTCAACACTTATAACAATTAGGGAAATGCAAATCAAAACTACGTTGAGATTCCATCTCAGTCAGAATAGCGATTATCAAGAATGCTAATAACAATGAGCATTGACAAGAATGTGGAGAAAGTTACACTCATATATTGCTGGTTGGATTACAAATGAGTGCAACCACTCTGAAAAGCAGTATGGAGATTCCTCAAAATCAGCATACTACAGTGACACAGCCACATGAATGTTTTTGGCAGCTCAATTCACAGTTGTCAAACTCTGGAACCAACCTAGGAGCCCTTCAACAGATGAATGAATAAAGAAAACGTGGTACACACAATGTAATATTACTCATCCATAAAGAAGGATGAAATTATGGTATTTGCCAGTAAATGGATGGAACTGGAGCCTATCATGCTAAGTGAAATAAGCCAGTCCCCAAAAGTCAGACAAATATCTTCTCTGATATGTGGAAGTTAATCCAAATAAAAGAAGGTGGTTGAGAGAGAGAAAAGAAAAGGTAGAGGGAATTTTATCAAAATAAAGGAAAAATGAGCAGAATAGACACAAAGGATTGAGGAGGAGGAAGAAGAAATGGGAAAAGGGAAGAACAGTAGAATGACTCTGACGGAACTTTCATACATGTATGCATGGATGTGACATGGTGGGTCCCAGAATTTGATGTAACCAATCAAGAATATGAAGAGATAGACTCCAGAATGGGAGAAAATCTTTGCTACCTGTACCTCAGATACAGCATTAATCTCCAGGATATGCAAAGAACTTAAAAAAACACCAAAAAAAAAAAAAAAAAAAAACCCCAATCAATAAATGGGCAAAGGAACTGAATAGGCATTTCACAGAATAAGAAATATGAATATATTTCTTATATATCAAATATATTAAAAAGTGTTCAACATCTCTAGCAATTAGTGAAATGCAAATTAATACTGCACAGATTTCATCTCATTCTAGTCAGAATGGCAATTATCAAGAATACGAGTAATAATAAATGTTAGTGAGGATGTGGGGGGAAAGGTTCACTCATACATTGATAGTGGGACTGAAAATTGGTGCAATCACTATGAAAAGAAGTATGGAGATTCCTCAAAAAAACTTGGAGTGGAACCACCATTTGACTCAGTTATCTCACTCCTCACTTTATGCCCAAAGGACTTAAAAAAAAATCAGCATACTACAGTGAGGCAGCCATATCAATGTTTATAGCAGCTCAATTCACAATAGTCAAACTCTGGAACCAACCTAGATGCCCTTTGAAAGAACGATCAAGGCTTGCCTTAGGAGAAAATGCCCGTTTATTGAGGCAGCTCTGCATATTTATAGAGCCAGGGGTGATCTGACAGTTGAAACAGTTTAACGGTTTTTGGATTTATATCAGGAGTGAGGGATAGCCGATCCACATTAGCCAGGAGGCATTTTAAGGGGGAGTCTGCAGGGAGGGAAGAAGAGGCCCCCATAGTGGTCCCTAAGAAGGAAGTGGGAAGGTGGGAAGGGTCCAGACCAGAACAGAATTGGATGAGCCTCCTCACAGGCATCCCCACAAGGAGAGCTCAACCAATATGACTCAGGACCTGAGTCGGGGCGGGAGGACGGTGGAGTCCTCACCTGAGAGTCCAGCCGGCAGGCCCAGAATAGCTGGAAGTCACGGACCACTTGGCACCAAGCTTTTCGGTTTATTTAGGCCAGGAGAGGGAGAAGGGTGGTTAGAGAGAGAGAGAGAGAGAGAGGGAGGGAGAGAGGAGTGCCTGTTCTTCCACCCTTCAGGACCTCCCGCTCATGAACCGGGTTCCAGAGAGTCCACCGTGACCCTGAAGGTCATGGTGGGGTGCGTTCTGTCCTTCAGATTGGGCGTCAGAGGTTTGCCAGATGATCACGGTCAAAGCTCCTGCGTAGCCCGTCTGAAGTTGGATACCCAATAGGGGAACTCACCTACTGAAGAGCCAGTGTTGTGATCAGCACTCGAAAGAGTGGACAAGGACAGCAAGCCTTGAGACAGGGGGCCCTTGAGAGAGCAGCGAGGCATTCCCCTTCCCGGGTTTTGGCACCAATGAAAGAACGATCAAAACTTGCCTTCGGAGAAAATGCCTGTTTCTTGAGGCAGCTCTGCATATTTATAGAGCCGGGGATGGTATGATGGTTGAAACAGTTTAACAGTATAACAGTTTTGGCAGCTGGCATGGGGTGCATTCTGATTGGTGGGTAAAGATCATGTGAGTCAGCAGGACTCACCATTGGACAGCGATGGGGAAGTTCTGATTGGTAGATAAGGATCATGTGAGTTAGCAGGGCTCACCATTGGACAGCTCTTCTCGGGGGATGGGGAGGTTAGTCTTTGGAGCCGGGACAACTCCCAACACCCTTCAATAGATGAATGGGTAAATAAAATATGGTACTTATACAAAATGGAATACTCTGCCATAGAGAAGAATGAAATTACAACACTTGCCAGTAAATGGATGGAACTGGAGACTATCATGCTAACTGAAATAAGCCAATCCTGAAAAACCAAAGGCCAAATGTTCTCTCATATGTGGATGCTAACCCACAACAAGGGAAGGTAGAGAGGGGAAGAGTAGAAGTTCATTGGATTAGACAAAGTAGAAGGGAGAGGGGGGTAGAAATAGGAAAGACAGCAGAATGAAACGGACATAACTTTCCTATGTTCATATATGAATACACCACCAGTGAAACAACTGCAAGAATGGGATCCTAATTAGAATAAGTTATACTCTGTATATGTATAATATATCAAAACATACTCTAATCTCATGTAATCTAAAAAGAACAAATTTTTTAAATTTTTAAAAAGATATGTGGAAGTTAATCCAAATAAAAGAAGATGGTGGGTGAGAGAGATCAAAGAAAAGGTAGAGGGAATTTTATCAAAATAAAGGAAAAATCAGTAGAATAGACAGAAGGGATTGAGGAGGAGGAAGAAGAAATGGGAAAAGGGAAGAACAGTAGAATGACTCTGATGGAACTTTCATACATGTATGCACGGATGTGACATGGTGGGTACCATTTAAAAATTTTTTTTTTAATTTTTAAGAAGAATTTGATGTATCCATAGGAAATTAAATTTTAAAAAGTAGTAAACTATAAATGGATTGAAGAGGAATTAGTGGAGTGGAGGGAAGGAAGTAGATTTGGGGAGCAAAGGGGGCTGAGTACTACAGACTGAATTGGAGCAGGTTGTGTTCATGCTTTTGTGTTTATGTCAGGGTATATCCTGGTGTTGCATATAACTAAAAAGAATTTTTTAAAAAAACAATTGAAAAATAAATAAATAAAAGTTTCATAAGTCTATACTGATATAAAGGACCAAATAAAGAACCTGGAAAAATAGATAAATCCCCCATGCAGAAAAATTCTAAATAATTTGTATAGACAATCTGTCCTTAAGGAGGTAGAGTATAACTCCTCACATGTTGAGTGGATGACATAATTTTCTCCCAGAAAGGACAGTTTGGAAAGGGAGGAAACGAGAAACTTCATAGTAAACAAACATGACACATACTATGTCAGCCAAGTGGCCAAGGTCAGTTTCAACAGTGATATGCCACACTGACAGTATGTCCCCTTGATATGATATGGTGAGAATCGCATTTAGACCTCTATTGTCTTCCTGCAAATCCATAAACCAGTCTAATCATGAGAAAAACATCAAATTGAAGGATATTCTAAACAAACAAAAACAAAAACAATCCCTGAAAACCACTCAAAAACAAAGAACCTGTTACAACCAAGAAGACAAATAAGTGTAATGTGTATCGGGAATGAGAACCCAGAACAGAAAAAGGATATTAGCTAAAACTCAAGAAAATCCAAATAGATTATGGACCGTAGTTAACAATTGTGCCAATTTTGGTTTGTTAATTATCATAAACACACTCTACTAATGTAAGATGTTAATAAGAGGGGAAATTTGGTATGGCATACATGAGAACTCTGCACCATCTCTGTAACTAAATCTATTTTAAATTTAAAAAAAATTTTTTTTTTTTTGCTTTTATTGGTGCATCCATGGTATCTATCCTTGCTTTCCCTCTCCTTCTCCCTCCCCTTCTTTCCCCTCCCTCCACTCTATTGGTCTTCCTTTCATTCATTTGTTCATTTATTTTTAATTGGTGATTTATAGATATACATAAGGTGTTATTCACTGTAGTTATTTATACATGTGCATACTGTAATTTTGCCAAATTTGTTCCACATTTCCTTCTTTCCCATCCCTCCTCTCTCCCTCTCCATCTCCTTTTTCTACTCCACTGATCTTCCCTCTATCCTTGTGATGTGTGACCCCACACACACACACTTTTCTGCTCTTTTACTTTGCTCTAATTTCCACATATGGGAGAAAACATTCAAACCTTGATTTTCTAAGTCTGGCTTATTTCACTTAGCATGATGTCCTCCAGTTTCATCCATTTACTGTCATATACCATGATTTTATTTTTCTTTATAGCTGAATAAAACTTCATTGTGTATATATATTTTCCCCATTTTTTAAAATCCATTTATCTATCGATAGGCACCTGGACTGGGTCCCTATCTTGGCTATTGTAAATTGCACTGCTAAAAACATTGATGTGGCTGCATCTTTATAGTATACTGATTTTAGTCCTTTTGGATAAATACCATGGAGTGGAATAACTGGGTCATATGGTAGTTTCATTCCTAGTTTTTTTGAGATCTCCATACTGCTTTCCACAGTGGTTGTACTACTTTGCAAAAAAGCTTAATTTGTATAAGCATGGTGAAATAGAACAACTGGATAGTAATAATACTACTATCTATTTTGTTGATTTTTAGGACCTCAAATAATTTTCTGTTTCCTTTCCCTATGGTCAGATTTCTTATTCTACCTTAAGGTCTGATTTGTATGGCCTCTTCTACAAAGTTATTTCTCTATGATTGACGTCATCACTGAAATTCTTTCTACTTTGTTTTGGGGTTTGTTGTTGTTTGGTTTTCTAGGTTTTTTTCATAGTCAAAGAAGACCTTCCAACGATCACTCAGCCTCTGCCATTCACTCCCTTCCCTGGCAGGGTGTGCCTCGTTCTCCCCTTCAGATTTCATGTCACTGCTCCCCTCTCTGAATGTGCCCCGAGTCACCAAAATAATAGCTGAGCCTGGGGGTTGGCCAGTCATGGGAAGGAGGGCTAGACAGGTGCAGAAACCCAGCTGCTAGGCCTACCTCCGACTTGGCCTTTTCTTTCAGTGAGCTGAGTCATTTCCTCTGGCCCCTTTTTATCCAATTGAGATTAAAATCTGCCTTTCTATTTGCGACTCAGTGCTCCTTTGGTGTCTAACATCTACCTTTATCCTTTTGGACTCGTCACTGATCCTGAAGGAAAAGATAAAGTTAAGCTGGAGGAGGCTGCCTGAGGCCTCAGCCCACTCAGCATGGCAGGCCGCAGTAAAACCCTTTCTCCCTCTTCTTCTGGAGCTAAGCCTGTCGGACAACAATTACCCACCATTTGTAGAGAGGGTGGTGGGAACACCTTCCCAAATCCACGTCCCGAAAAGCAGCCCCCTTAGAAAGCTCGATATTTGCAAGCACCATCAGAGAGTTAGAATTAATTGAATGAAAGCAGGTATCGGGAAGCGTATTTGAATGTATTCCTCATACAATGTTCATTCACATGCGAAGCCTGTTTGCTTCATGACCAGCCATTTCTCAAATTGAGAATTCTTGTTTTATTTCCCTTTGCAGGCAACTCTAAATTAGATTGTAAACAAGGACCTGGGAGGAAGCAGAATCAAACGCAACTTTCATAATTATTAGAAGTGTTCATTCTCATTAACAAGGGGTAATTGTTTCTGTTTTGTAAATTGATCTGAGATGAAAGGAGTTAGTTAATAATTTATACTGTACTAAGGAAAGGGGGCTGTGAAAAGACTCTACGGAAGGATTTGAATTAAACAGCCTTTCACCCTTTTAATATCTCACAAGAGATTCTTCTGCACTGGTTCATTTAATTTAGTGGACACCGCAGTGTGGCCCATTGATTGTGGACAAAACTTCTGAAGGGCCTGGTGTGCACCCCTGTTAAAACGTGGGAAGAGAGTAAAGTTGGATGTGAATTAATTTGATTCTGTACATAATTCTTTTTCAATGGGATTCTGTGTCCCATTGCAAAGGCATGAAAAAAGGAGACACTGAGTTTGATTGCTCAATATTCATCTACATTTTCCTCTCTATGGGCACAATATGCTTGGCTTAATTAACTTTTCTCAAAGGTGAAGCAGTGCGCACCATCTGCTGTGAGACAATCACATTTGTATGCCTCTCAGAATAATCCCTTTACTACTGAAAACAGCTATCATATAGTAGCCAAAACCCAAACTTTCAAACATTTTTGGCCTGGGAGAGAAAGACCAAATCCATTCTGGTCCAGAGGCACAGTGCTGGGAAACAGCACTCTGCAGAGCAAAGGTTGTTGTTTTTGTTACGGCCCAACTCCTTGCTCACGAATGATTCTGAGTTTGCCTTGTCTTCCCTACACCACCAAATTAAAAATTCTACATGCTTCATTTAAAGCCCAGCTCAAGAACAACTGCACAGCGGGAGCATCCTCCTTTTCTCCTACCTCTTAATTTCAAACCAACAGAAGAATAGGAAAGTGCACCTTGAAAAGAATCATCAAGTCACTCAAAATCCCAATGCAAAATATTGAGGCAAAGTTTAGCCATTTAATTTTTTAATCAAGCCTCAAGGACCACACAGTGTTATCAAGGGCCTGCTGAACTTGCTCGAAAGCTGGGTCATTATTTGATCTTTGTGGCTGGTAATCTGATTATCTCATTGTGGAGGTAAACTTCAGACCCAATCTTGTTAGCAGCTGGCGAAGCTGGATTACTACAGCTACTGAACTGGAAAATGAACTGAGCAGTCCAGCTTTGGCCTTGCTCTCTTTGAGCCCACAGTTGGCTACTTCAGGGTATATACTTTTGTGTCTGAATCAGCACTTTATGCTAGAATCTTGCACTGCCGTGTAAACATATTCTCTAATGACAATGTCAAACCCCAACTCTGATACAGAAGCATATTTTCACTTACCCACATCTATATACCAATGCAGGCTCACACACACCCCAGCTCCAAAGAAGCCAGGACAGGTAGCGCTCTGGTCAGAAAACTACATGGCCCAAGATCTTTAACGAAGGAAATTAATGAGCAGCATTCTTTGCTTTGAGATTCACACTTGACAGAGTTGCTAAAATATGCAAATACTCACAAGAGTTGTGTGGTCCCTGCTTAAGACACTCACAGTTTTGCTTGTGGTCTCACTGAGGCATTGACTGCTTTTACAGTGAATGCCCAGCTCCGTCAAAGCCCAGAAAGTCTTGAAACATAGCTTGAAAGAGTTCAAAGGATCTAAAAGACAAAAAAGGACTAAGCTGGGATTTTTATGTACACTGAAAAGAAGAATAAAATATAAGTTCCTTAATGCAGGCTGTTATGGCAATGTTCCCCATATCAAAGCATTATGGTGCTACGGAAGAGGGTTGGAAATTTTCTTGCACGCCATATGCAAAAGAGAAATAGGAACAATTTAGGCCGGCGGTGATTTTGTGACATGAAACATTGAATGCTCTTTTTTGACACACTATTGAGTGAACAAGGAATTCAAAGAGTTTGAATTCGAACAAGTTTTCTGCCTCAATAAGCCATAATCAGCCCCAAAGAACTGAGTACTCCTCAGAGTAGTGGTCTGCTCTCAAGGCTGCCCAGGGTGGGTTTTGCTGGCTATTATAACGTGCATCAAAGCAAGGGCTCTTATGTTGGCTTTCCTCTTATCAATTCCGCTAAAACCTCAAGTCTTTGGTGCGGTTTCTGAAACCAGAAAGCCGATCGGCAGCATTCCCCAATATCAACATCTCACACAATCATCACAGAACAGCATTAGTATACGGAGCAAGTTAGACAGCAAGAGACTAAAAAGAAGGCATCTTTGCTGGGTGGGTGATAGCATGGACATTATTTAGTAGCATCGACAATGGTCCTTGATGTATTTCCAAAGTCCAGTGAATGAGGCAGTCTTGCTATATGATTTGAGTAGAAGCAGAAAAGTGGATTTTACAAGAGATTGTTTGCTTGGAAAAGAATAGCCCTCCCCGCCGCCCTTGGAAAAGAACAGACAGATTTAAAATGCACTTATGCATTTTAATTCTTTTCAGAATGTATAATTCATTTTCATAATTTTCTTTTCCAGCATTTAAATTTTAAATTTAGACTTAAAATTTTTAATTTCAATGTGCAGAAATTCTTAATGTTGATATGTACCATGAAATCTGGTTGTTTTTAGTGTCTGGTTGATTAATATTTTGGTAGCATGATACAGAAGCATAGGAATATGTCATCAATTACCAGAACTTCTTTTTTATTTTTAAGACAAAAATATACACTTAATTTTTTTCAGCTTGTTAAATGATAAATGAATTTTTTACTACTGAACAATTATAATCACAACATTAAAATACTATGCTGATGAGACTATAGTCAAAATAATCATCTGACCTATTTCTAGGAAAATTTTCTATAGTGCTTTATGCAACTAATTGTGTCCATGTTTAAAAGTAACAACCAACTCCTAGAATAATAGAATCATGTCAGTTTCTTAGCCTGACAGGAACTGTGGCTATCAGATCTGTTTCAGCAGTGCAATCCAACAAAGTTTAAACAGGGATATTGAAAGGAAAAAACAACAACAATAAAAAACAAACAAACAAACAAAAACCTTTTTCCATGAGAATTCAGCCAAGGTAAAAGGTCCAAATTAAACCTAGAACAAGTATTTTCTATAGTGAGCTTTTTGCACACATTACTAGGAAAAATAGTATTCTCAATTTCAAACAAAAAAGCATAATTTTCTTGTTTGAATTATTCAGCAAGCCCCAAAATTACAATGTATGGCTTTTTAAGAAAAAATGGAAGATAGAGGATGAGTTCTTATGTCTAAATTTAGATCTGAATTTGCAAGGAACACCTTTTAATTAAGCATGACATTTGACACAATCAAGTTTGAAGTTACCTGCGTACCTTCACACCTGTGAAATCATCGTTAAGCTCTCAGTACAACTTAACATACAGCATCTTACATGCACAGCAGTCTACCTGTGATAGACACATCCACAGGAGAATTTGCTTTTTTAAAGAATGTGGATGTGGCTTATTGTACTAATTTATTTTTTCACCTGTTCATGAAATGCTCTAAAATTGCTCTTCTTAGCATGTAGGAATATTATTTAAAAATTTTGGAGGGGCAGTACTTGGGATTGAACCCAGGTCTCTAGCACTGAGCTACATCCTCAGCCGTTTTTATTTTTATTTTTGAGGCAAAGTCTCATAAAGTTGTTGAACCTGGCCTGCAACTTGAGATCCTCCTGCCTCGGCCTCTCATATCACTGGGGTTACAGGTATGCACTACCTACCTGGCTCTCCTGTATCCTTTTAAGTATATCTTATGGGGACTTTGTCACCAAATGTTAGAATAAACTTGTACATCTACTATTAGAAGAGAAAAATAACCAAAAGTAAAGGTGAGAAAACATCACAATATGATGCTCTACTCATAAAATTTTTGAATATATAATTTAATAATATAATTTAAAAAAATAATTTCATATGAAGTTTGGTTTTCTATTTATTGTCACTATGTTATAATAATGCATGCCTTAAAAATGAAAGCATATGCTATAGAAACTAAAAATACAGCTTTCATTTGCTAAGTACTGACAACATAATTCAAGATTTAAGAGACAAAGTATATGTTATATACAATAGCCTCAAAAATAGTAAAATATTTGGGAATAAATTTAACCAAGGAAGTGAAAGACCTCTACAGTGAAACTATAGAACACTGAAGAAAAAAAAAATTGAAGAACTCAGAATATGAAAAGACCTCTCATGTTCATGGATAGGCAGAATCAACATTATCAAAATGGTCATGTTACCAAAAGCAATCTACAGATTCATTGTAATCCCCATCAAAATACTAATGAAAGTCTTGAGAGAATAGAATAAAGAGTTCTAAAATTCATATGGAGGCATAAAACACCCAGAATAGCCAAAGCCAAAGCAGTCCTGAACAATAAGAGTGAGATTGGAGGCATCACAAGATCTGTTTTCAAATTATACTACAGAGCTATAGTAACAAAAACTGCATGGTACTAGGATTAAAAACAGGCATGAAAACGAATGCAATAGAAGACAGAGACAAATCTACATAGTTACAATCATCTAATCCTTGACAAAGGTGCTAGAAACATACATTGGAGAAAAGATAGCCTTTTAAACAAATGGTTCTGGGAAAGCTGGATATCCATATATAGAAGAATGAAACTAGATCCCTATCTCTCACCCTCCACAAAAATCAACTCAAGGTGAATCAAAGACCTAGGAATTTGACCAGAAACAGTGAAACCACAGGGGCAGCACAAGCACTGACTTCTTTAATAAGACTCCCAAGGCTCAAAAAATAAAACAGAGAATTAATAAGAGGGATGGCATCAAATTAAAAAGCTTGTGCACAGCAAAGGAAACAAGAGTATGAAGAGGGAACACACAGAATGGAAGAAAATATTTGCCAGCTACTATTTCAATAGGGGATTAATATCCAGGACATATAAAGAACTAAAAAAAAACTTAAAACCCATAAAACAAATAACTCAATTAATAAGTGGGCAAAAGATCTAAATAGACACTTCTCAAAAGAAGAAACACAAATGACCAACAAATATATAAAAGACATTCAACATCCTTAACAATCAGAGAAATGCAAATCAAAATTACACTAAAATCTCATTTCACTCCAGTTAGATTGGCAGTCATCAAGAATTCAAATAACAATAATTACTGGTGAGGAGGTTGGAGGGAAGGTAAGTTTCTACATTATTGGTGGGACTACATATTAGTACCATGTTGGGAAACAGTATGGAGATTTCTCAAAAGACTAAGAATGGAACCACCATATGATTCAGGTATCCCACTCCTTGGGATTTATCTAAAAAACTAAAATCACCACACAATAGTAATACATGCATACCAATATTTATAGCAGTGTAATTCACAATAGCCAAGTTATGAAACACACCTAGGTGTCTATCAAGAGACAAATGGATAAATAAAATGTGGTATAAATACACAATGGAGTTTTACTCAATTATAAAGCAGGGTCATGTGCATCTTAGCCAAGCACTCACCCCCGAGATATATCCCTGGACACCAGAAATGAGTGGATGATGTGACCTGTAAACTCAGCAGTAGATTAATCCATTTGACAGATTAATAATTTGAATGAATTACTGGGTGGTAATTGTGGGCAAGTAGGACATGGCTGGAGGAGATCAGTTGTTGGGCGTGTGTCTTTGGGGTACATATTTTGTCAGTGGTGAAGGGAGTGAGCTCTTTGCTTCATGGCACCCTGTAACTAGCTGCTTTCCTCTACCCCACACTCACCTCAGGCCCAGAACAATGGAGTCAGCTGATCATAGACTGAGGACCTTGAAACCATGAGCCCAAAATAAACTTTTCCTCCCCTAAGTTGTTCTTCACAGGTATTTTGGACACAGTGATAAGAAGGTGCCTAACACAGTATATGGAAACCTTATATTACAAATATGACTTAAGAGTAGGGAATAAATAAAGATGTTTTTTAAATAATTAAAGGGATCATATCTTTTTCATTTTTTAATTCTTTATTTATTTATTTATTTTTAGTCATACATGACAGCAGAATGAATTTTGACATATAATACATACATGGAATGTACATACATCAATCATATTGTCAATTCTATTCTGCTGCCCTTCCTATCCTCCCTACCCCTCCCCTCCTCTCTCATCCTTTCTCTCTATCCAATCTAATGTGACACACTTTTTTTTCTTTTTCTCATTACAACATCATATATGTATTCTGTATAATAATGAGGTTCTCCTTCCATCTTCCGTGCAACCCCCCTTCTCCCTCTTTTTCCCTCCCACCTCTCTTCCCTATTTAGTGGTAGTCGTCTTCTCATGCTTTTCTTCCCTATCCCATTTTGAGTCACCCCCCACTCTCCTTCCATTTCTATGCCTGTGTACAAAGTAAAATGAATATAATTGATAGAATTTAATACAGATAGGTGTCGACGTTCAGGTGTTCACCTTAGATCGTCCTCATCCTAACAATCCTGTCATTGCTGTGGTGTATTTTGGAACTGCTTTTTAAAGAAATGCTTTGGAGTAGGTTTAGAAACATCTACAGAAACTGAGAATAATATTTTGGCTATAGTTTGGGTCATAAATGTCCCCACAATACCCAAGTATTGAAGTCTTAGACCCCAGATTGGTGCTGTTGGGAGGGTGTGAAATGTTTAACTGGTGAGTCCTAGTGGGAGATTTTAAGTCATGGGTATTATAGCCTCAAAGGGGACTGTGGGACCCAGGCTCGCTCTCTCTCTCTCTCTCTCTCTCTCTCTCTCTCTCTCTCTCTCTCTTTCTCTTATCCTCCTCCATGAAGTTAGCAGATTTGATCGACTACACACTCCTTATCACAGAACCAAATGCAATGGAGGCCACTGACCATGGACTGAAACCTCTGAAAGCATGAGCCAAAAGTAAACATCCTTCCTATTAAGTTGATTATCTCAGGTATTTTGTTACAGTAATAGAAAGATAACTAAAATAAGTGTTTAAGAGTCAAAAAAGCCAAATCTCCTCTATTTTAAAGAACTAAAATTATGATACATACTTTGAATACCTTTCCAAATTATTCAACAAACTAGGTCCTGAATGACCTTGACTCACTCTCAAAAATAAAAATCATCTTGCAAGGAATGAAATCCATAGTTTCTGGTAGCAATTCACCAATAGGATAAGATTATTTAAATGATGATAACTGACATCATAGTAATAAGTATATAATCATGAAAATGACAGCTTTGAAATGGGTCACATTTCTTTGTCATCATTCCTTCATAGGCATATAAATATTTAAGAAGCTAATATTCTATAAAGCACTTAGCTCCATAAACACTCAGTAAATGGTTTACTATTATCAGTGTATTTTATAATAAAAGATAGTTTTAGCAATGGTGACTATAATCTCTCTATTGGATTTTGTAGTATGTGTTTGTACAAATATGTCAAAATATACTCTACTGTCATGTATAACTAAAAAGAACAAATAAAAAATAAATAATTTTTTTAAAAAGAAGAAAAGAAAAAATAAATAATAACAGACATCAGTACGCTGTGTTTATGTGAATAAAATTTCTGGGGATATTTTATGACAGTTATTTAGATAAGGGAAATAACTGTCTCTGACCATTCACTGATTAGCCTGTTCATTATAGTTACCATTCCTTGAAATGCTGCCACATCATTTTAAAGATTTCCTTCGGTAAACATCTTTTGTTTCTTTGACGCCCTCTGGCTTGTAGACTTCAAAATTCTGTTACTCTGTCATTTCAGTCTCTTATTTGGAGATAATGCCATTGGGTCAGTTTATAATGCTTTTGACAAAATCCATTGCAAAGCTAATTCAAGAGATAGTATTAGGTATGGTGTGATTTGGAATAATTAGTGAGTGGATACCTTGGTGCTCTTCCCAAATCCCATCTTCAGGGCTGGTTGGTCCATTATACCATTTACTAGGGGATTTATCATCATGGTAAGGCCTCCAGTAAATATACTAACACACTGTAAGGAGAGCTCCTGGGAGTTTGGAAAATCAATGGCCCACGTTAAGTAAAGTAAAAATCACAGAGTTGCTGTATGATTGGAAAACTGGGAATTAAAAGTATCAGAGAGAAAAGTTTCCTAGAATGGGATATACTATATAAAGCCAGAAGACTTACCAGCCAACTATTTTCATGAAAGGGCTCAGAATACACTTACTTACCAAAGGTATTGGTATAAATGTGCTAGGGAAAGAGAAACCACCATCATTGAGAAGTATAGTGGCATTCTCTATAGGCCACGGGCTGATGATAGGATATATTGCTACAGAACAGAAATTCCAGAATTCTGAAATAAAAAAGGTCAAGACAAAATTTAACCATTAAAATCAAGATGAGCATGATTATTTTAATGACTGGCAAGATTGAAATTGTAGCCAGGACACCTTAAGACCTAGAGAGATATGGATGGTTATTGGAACACAGCACTCATAGAGGTAAAAAAAAAAAGGTAAGCAGGCAACAAGGGTATTGATTAATTTGTACAATTCTTTATTTTTTTTTAATTTTTTTTATTGGTTGTTCAAAACATTACAAAGCTCTTGACATATCATATTTCATACATTAGATTCAAGTTGGTTATGAACTCCCAATTTTACCCCAAATACAGATTGCAGAATCACATTGGTTACACATCCACATTTTTACATAATGCCCTATTAGTAACTGTTGTATTCTGCTACCTTTCCTATCCTCTACTATCTCCCCTCCCCTCCCCTCCCATCTTCTCTCTCTACCCCATCTACTGTAATTCATTTCTCTCCTTGTTTATTTTCCCATTCCCCTCACAACCTCTTATATGTAATTTTGTATAACCATGCGGGTCTCCCTCCATTACCATGCAATTTCTCTTTTCTCTCCCTTTCCCTCCCACCTCATGTATCTGTTTAATGTTAATCTTTTCTTCCTGCTCTTCCTCCCTGCTTTGTTCTTAGTTGCTCTCATTATATCAAAGAAGACATTTGGTATTTGTTTTTTAGGGATTGGCTAGCTTCACTAAGCATAATTTGCTCTAGTGCCATCCATTTCCCTGCAAATTCCATGATTTTGTCATTTTTTAGTGCTGCGTAATACTCCATGGTGTATAAATGCCACTTTTTTAATCCATTCATCTATTGAAGGGCATCTGGGTTGGTTCCACAGTCTAGCTATTGTGAATTGGGCTGCTATGAACATCGATGTAGCAGTATCCCTGTAGTACGCTCTTTTAAGGTCTTCAGGGAATAGTCCGAGAAGGGCAATAGCTGGGTCAAATGGTGGTTCCATTCTCAGCTTTCCCAGGAATCTCCATACTGCTTTCCAGATTGGCCGCACCAGTTTGCAGTCCCACCAGCAATGTACAAGAGTACCCTTTTCCCCACATCCTCTCCAGCACTTGTTGTTGTTTGACTTCATGATGGCTGCCAATCTTACTGGAGTGAGATGGTATCTTAGGGTGGTTTTGATTTGCATTTCTCTGACTGCTAGAGATGGTGAGCATTTTTTCATGTACTTGTTGATTGATTGTATGTCCTCCTCTGAGAAGTGTCTGTTCAGGTCTTTGGCCCATTTGTTGATTGGGTTATTTGTTTTCTTATTGTTTAATTTTTTGAGTTCTTTGTATACTCTGGATATTAGGGCTCTATCTGAAGTGTGAGGAGTAAAAATTTGTTCCCATGATGTAGGCTCCCTATTTACCTCTCTTATTGTTTCTCTTGCTGAGAAAAAACTTTTTCAGTTTAAGTAAGTCCCATTTGTTGATTCTTGTTATTAAATTTTGTGCTATGGGTGTCCTATTAAGGAATTTGGAGCCCGACCCCACAATATGTAGATCGGAGCCAACTTTTTCTTCTATCAAACGCAGAGTCTCTGATTTGATATCTAGCTCCTTGATCCACTTTAACTTTTGTGCATGGCGAGAGGAGGGGATTCAGTTTCATTTTGTTGCATATGGATTTCCAGTTTTCCCAGCACCATTTGTTGAAGATGCTATCCTTCCTCCATTGCATGTTTTTAGCTCCTTTATCAAATATAAGATAGTTGTAGCTTTGTGGATTAGTCTCTGTGTCCTCTATTCTGTACCATTGGTCCACTCGCCTGTTTTTGTACCAGTACCATGCTGTTTTTGTTACTATTGCTCTGTAATATAGTTTGAAATCTGGTATCGCTATACCGCCTGATTCACACTTCCTGCTTAGAATTGCTTTTGCTATTCTGGGTCTTTTATTGTACAATTCTTTAAAAATCAAGAATGAATGATTAGATGATCAGGAAGCTAAGGGCAGACACCCTAAGAAAGCAACAATTCTCAGACCTGAGCCAGTTCTCAATTCTAGAATCTATTAACTAAAGGAGAGGCTAATTCTATAAAGACGGATCCTGCAACATTGCATCAAAATATATTCAGTAGCAATTTTCCCAGTCCTTTCTTAGAAGAATTCATGGCATTCACTTGAACAATTGTGTACTGAAGACAGGAGACTACTCAAACCTGTTAAGGATTGTTGGACACAAGGTCTGAAATAACACTGATATATGGAGACAAAGCACCATCATGGCTTCCCTTTTAGAGTAAGAACAAGGGGGCAAGGTAATAAATGAAGCTATGGCCCAGTTCTGGCTCATGTTGGGTTGACTCAATCCACTTCATCCTACCTAGAGACCTCTTCCTGGTCCAAAAATACATAATTGCACCAGACATACTTTGTAGTCAATAGAACCTTCATATTGGTTTCTTACCCTGTATGGGACGAGCAAAAGCTTTGGAAAGTGTCTCCCATCCCCAATCAAGCCAATAAATCAAAACCAACATCATGCTCTGGAGAGAATGGCAACATTAATGTCATGTAAAAGATTTAAATAAGGTAAAGACTGTAGTTCCTTTTGCATTGCCACTTAATTCATCTATCTGGACCCTACAAAAACCATATTGATCACAGTGGACGAAAATAGAGTACTGCAAATATAACCAAGCAGTAGTCACAAGTGTAGCTGCCATGCCAGATGTGATATCTTTGCAAATGCAGAAAACACAGAATTGGTTACCTGGTATAAGGCCACTGATCTGGGTGATGCATATTTTTCCATTCCTGTAAAAGGAAACTCATATATAGATCACATTTGTGTGTAACTGATAACAATTTACATTTATAGTCTTCCCTGAGGCTATATTAACCCACATTCCCCATATAATTACATAATCAAAAGGGAACAGTAATTCTCAACTAGGGAAAATTTGCTCCACAGGGGATATTTGGTAATGTCTAGAGACATTTTTGCTTGTCATCTCTAGGAGAGGCAGTGGGGAGGGCTCCTGGCATTTAATAGGTAGAGGCTAGAAATGCTGACAGATATCTTAATATGCACAGGATGCTCCCCCCACAAGAAAATAGCATAAACCCCAAGGAATCTGGAACAAGGATAAGTCATTCCTATCGTGTTACAGGGACCTGATGGGAAGTAACCATGAAGACAATGCTTCACATCATGATCCGGGTTATGTCAGATCAACAAAGCCACTAGGTTGATAAAGCAAAACAACAATCTCAAATAAGATGGAATTACTTAGAGAAATGCAAATTAAAACTACACTGAGATTTCATCTTACTCCAGTCAAAATGGCAATTATCAAGAATACAAGTAACAAGAAATGTTGGCGAGGATGTGGGGGAACAGGTACCCTTATACATTCCTGGTGGGACTGTATATCGGTGCAACCACTATGGAAAGCAGTATGGAGATTCCTCAGAAAACTTGGAATGGAACCACAATTTGACCCAGTTATCCCACTCCTTGGTTTATACCCAAAGGACTTAAAATCAGCATACTATAGTGAAGCTGCCATATCACTTTTTATAGCAGTTCAATTCACAATAGCTAAGCTATGGAACCAAACTAGGTGCCCTTCAACAGATGAATGGATAAAGAAAATGTGGTGCCTACACACAATGGAATATTACTCAGCCAAAAAGAAGAACGAAATTATGGCATTTGCCTATAAATGGATGGAACTGGAGACTATCATGCTAAGTGAAATAGCCAATCCCAAAAACCAAAGGCCAAATCCACTATAATATACAGATGTTAACACACAACAAGGTGGGGGTAAGAATAGAAGTTCCTTGGATTAAACAAAGGGGAATGAATGAAAGAGGGGAGAGGTTGCAAATAGGAAAGACTGTAGAATGAATCAGACATAACTTCTAAATATTTATATATGAATACATGACTGGGTAATTCCACATCATGTACAACAACAAGAATGAGAAGTTATACTCCATTATATGCATAATATGTCAAAATACATTCTACTGTCATGTATAACTAGAAAGAACAAATTTTTAAAAAATTTAAAGATGAAATTGCTATAAACTTAATGTTTGTCCCTCAAATTCATATGTTGACTCTCAATCCCCAATATAATGACATTTGATGGTGAGGCTTTGGGGACATCACTAGGTCATGTTGGTGGCACCCTCGTGGATGGGATTAGTGCCCTTATAAGAAGAGGCCAGAGAGGTATCTAGCTCTCTTTCCACCATGTGAAGACACAACAAGAAGTTGGCAGTCTGCAACTTGGAAATATGTCTTTACTGGGAACCAACCATACTGGGAACCATTCTGATAACCATTCTAGTATCTCAGGAGTCCAGCCTCCAAAAATTTAAGAATTCAGTGTTTATTGTTTCAGCCACCCTGTTTACGGAATCTTATTATATCAGCCCAATCTGGCTAAGATAAAAGTCATGCATTCAAGTTTGGGCATGTGCAGGGTGAGAGGACATAAGTAAGCTGCATGAATGGGTAAGACATACCACCCTGTTGTAGGTGAAATGAGTTATGAGAGGCTTAACTTAATCAGTGTTAATACACTTGTAGGGATAGGCAAGTAGACTGTGGCTGGAGAAGGTGGGTTGTTGGAGGCGTGTCTTTGTGGTACATATTTTGTCAGTGGTGAGGGGAACTCTCTCTCTGCTTCCTGGTGCCATATAACAAACCACCTTCCTCTACCACACACTTCTACCACAATGTTCTGCCTTTCCTTGGGTCCAGAGCAATGGAGTCAGGCAACTATGGACTGGGACCCCTGAAATCATAAGCCCCAAACTAAACTTCCTACTCTAATTGTTCTTCTCAGGTCTTTTGGTCACATAAGCAAAAATAAATAAATTAATTAAATAAAAAAGCTGATTAAAACAGAAATTGGTGTTGAGAAGTGGAGTCATTGCTGTGACTAACCTGGCCTGAAGCTTTTGGAAATTTTTGGAATTTGTGGGAGGAAATTTAAAAAGTTAAGCAGTACAAGCTGGAAAAGCTTTAGATTGTTGTGAGTGGTGTTTAAAGGGGAATTCTGGTAGGAACTTCAAAGACCAGAATGCCAAAAGGATGGTGGGCAGCAAACTGAGCTCATGACGTTTCAGAGAAGGGGGACACAATTGGGAACTGGACTAGAGGACATTTATATTACGTTCCAGCTACGAGGTTGTCTACATTTTGCTGATGTCCTGAGACTTTCTGTGAGACTGAATTCAAAGGTGATGGACTAAATAATCAGGCAGAAGAAATTTCTAGGCAGCATAGCATTCAGGCAGTACCATTGCTGGCAGTTTCCAGCCACGTTTATTGTGATAATCGGGAGTAGAAAGCAAAGCTGAAAATTTTGAAGAGCTGCGAGTAGGGCTAAAGAAGGTGTGGTTGGTTTTATGTCTGTTTTGGTACTAGGGACTGAACTCAAGAGGCGCTTACCCACTGAGCCACATCCACAGCCCTTTTTTAAAAAAATTCTTATATTTTTAATTTTGAGACAGGGTCTTGCTAAATTGCTTAGGGTCTTACTAAATTGCTGAGGCTGGCTTTGAACTTGTGATCCTCCTGCCTAGGTCTCCTGAAATGCTGGGATTATAGGTATGCACCACTGCACTCAGTGGTGTGATTGTTAAAGACATCACAGCCACCCAAAATATGCTAAATACTTTACTTGGTGACAATAGGAAAAATGGCATTCTTTGAGGGCATCTCAGGAATTGACCACATCCATCTCAGGTTCAAGGAAGTAAAAGAAAAAAAAATTCTTTGATAAGAGAACATGGGGGCACCTGGCTTGCACAGGGGCCTGGGAAGTTTCATAGTGCTCAGCCACCCACGCACTCAGAGGCTGCTGCAGCCATGGTCCCTGAAGGCTTGGCGACTGCTTGGGTTCTGCAGGAGTGCAGGATGCTGGAGTTAGGGGGTCATGGAGGCTTAGACTAAGAATTCAAAAAAGCCTAGGAGGCCAGGCAAAGTGTAGCAGAGTCAGTCTCCCTGTGGGCAACCCCTCAGGGGGTTTTACATGAAGCTGTGAAGATGAAGCTTTAGGGGACCAGGGCAGAATTTTATGGTTTAGAAATTTGGTGTCCCCCTAAACTCATTGTGAGACAATGAAAGAAAGTTTAGAGGTCAGATGACTGAGTTGTATGAGCCTTCACCTAATCAGTGGGTTAATCCAATGATAGGTATTAACTCGGTGATACCTTTAGGCAGGTAGGGTGTTGCTGAAGGAGGTGAGTCATTTGTTAGGGTCATACCTTTGGAGGTGAATTGTTGGGGACGTGCCTTTGGAGTGTATATTTTGTCAGTGTGAGAGAGCTCGCTCTCTCTGCTTCTTGGTGCAATGCTCTAAGCTGCTTTCCTCCACCACACTCTGACACTATGATACCTGCCTTGCCTCAGGCCCTGAGGAATGGAGTTGGCCATCTATGGCCTGAGACCTTTGAAACCATGATACCCCAAATCAACTTTCCCTACTCTTTTTATTGTTCTCGTCAGGTCTTTTGGTCATAGCAGCAAAAAAGCTAACTCAAACACCTACTCAGAAGATCATGAAAGAAAATAGTAGAACAAAATTTTCCCAATAGATAGGGCTCTGGGCAGTCTATTTTGTCATCTACTTCATATGAAAAGAGTATTAGTTTGGAATAAACCATACATAGACCATGGGAAATAGAGAATAGACTGCCTAATTTTTCAGGGGCTTGGTGGTAGAGAAATGGATTAAAGGATTGGGAACAAGAAAGTCTAAGGATGGATACATGAGAGTAGGAACAAAGTCTGAAGATTTTTGCATCACATATTAACAGCCACCTCTTCTATTTGCCATAGAAGAGTCAATAAATAACCAAAAGGACAGTATGACTTGGCCAGTTGATATTATCCAGGCTCTATCATTTCATAACAGGATTATCATATTTCATTAATGAAATAGTTTGACTGCAGGGATGGAGGATATGCAAGGGTCCCACAGCACAGGCAGCCACTTACCCAGGCTGATCTAGTTTTGCTACTGTCAACCTGGCAGCAACTGAGATCTGTGCTAAGCTCCCAATATAGCACCACACCTTGAGACCAAGTAAGTATTCCATTGGTGGCAAGACGACTGACTGTATGAGAATCTTTCTTGCTCTTGAAGGAATAAAAATTCATCTCATATGGGATCAACACTAGGATCAATCTGGAATCAGAATATGAGATTATATTTCTTACTCCTTGACCTAAGCCAGTATTGCCAAGAATTTAGAAAGTCCTTGATTTACTGGCATGTAATCTCACACAGTGCAGCCAATCAAAGACCTGCTTTATAGCCAAGGTGTGGAGGTAAATGTGTGACTGTGGGATCCACTGTATCAATCAAATACCATACAATCCAGAAGTATTGGCCTTACAGAGCAGAAAAAGAAGACTCTTAAAGGTGAAAGTGAGGGAATTCTGCAACCCCTTGAGATGTAGAAAGCTGGAAGATGGCCACTCCCACTCACGCAAAAAGAAAAGTCGAGATAAAGTATGAATTCTTAACTTCTCTTGAGTCTATCAGAGAGCTAAAAATCATAGAGCAACCAAATGGCCTGAAACATGGTCTTCCTAAAGAGACCAAAAGACAAATGCCAGCTCAGCTGTGTTAGAGTGCAAGAGGAAAAGATTCAAGGGACCATACATGAATGTAAAAACAGTTTAAAATTTTTCATGTAGACAGTGTTCACTAATGTGTGTGTGTATAGAACCCTTAAGAGCTGCAGAAACAAAGAGAGCTCACAATCTCAAAGCTCTTCTCTAGGCTCTATTGTGTGTACAAGTCTTTAGGGCAGAGCAGGAGATGAAAGTTTCCTACAGGATGCAAGTTGGAAGGAGAGGAATAAATAGCTGCCAATGCCAGAGAAGCACAAAACCCCATTCCACCTCTGCTTCTCCACAGAACAAAATCTTTAAGATGCTGCAAGGAGTTCAAACCCAGGCACCCCAGAGGCACATGGGTAGATCCACTGTGGAGGAGGGAAGGTTAAAGCAAACAAAGAGAAAAACTGTACCTTTGGGGGAAGGAACAAGGGAAACAAACCCATTCCAACTCCTGATCAAATTAACTCAACTCTTCCCTCTACCACACCACTCACAGTCACACACACACACACACACTAACACACACACACATGATCTAGAACTAAAAGACGTGTGCCGGTTTTTAAGCATACATACTATTTACCTCAGTCTCTGCTGTTCTATGATGACTAACATTGAATCAAAACTTTCGAAATACACTAAAAGTAAAGTGGGTGGGGGACAGTCAAGAGATAGCACAGTCAATCAAGTCAGACCCAGATATCAAAACTATCAAACTAGGATTAATATATCAAAGTTTTCATTTAAACAAACAAATATGCATCTATAAAATGATACCAAAATTGGAAACTACAAGAAAGGGAAAAATGGAAATGTTAGACATACAAAAAAATCTGGCATTACTGATAAAGTATGCTTCCCACAGGCTCATCAGTTGAATCAGTCCAGCCAAGAAAAACAGTGAAGTTGAGGGTAAGCCAATTGAAATCACCTCACCTTAAACATCAAGAGAATAAATAGTGAATAAAACAGAATAGCTGAATTAGACCTTGAAGTGCATATACATGAGTTTTTTAACTCTGAGCAATTGAAAAAGAAAAAACAGAACAGAATATTTGAAAGCTGTAGGACAATATGAAGTGGTCTAGTATGCCAAAAAAAGAAACATTTTAAAAGATGATGGCCAAGAATTTTCCTAAAATAATGAAAGATAGCAAACCACAGATCAAAGAAGCTCAAAAAAACCTAAAAAGAGTGAATACTAAAAACAAGAAGCAAACAACCATACACACACACACACACACACACACACACACACTTCAAAGCACATCATATTCAAACTGCTAGAAACCAGAGATAAAGAGAAATTCTTGAAGGCAAGAAAAAAATGAATAAAAAAGACATACAACATGCTTGGGAGAAAATATAAATTGTAGCAGATTGCTTGTCATAAACAATATAACCCACGAGACAACGGAGTGACAGATGACTTTAAAATGCTGCAAAGAAAAAAAGAAGAAAACTTACCTCCTTGGAATTCTATACCAAGTGAAAATACCTTTCTAATAAAATCTGAGATAATTCATTATCAGCAGAGCTACACCACAAGAAATATTTTTAATTCTTTAATAAGGAAGAATATATATCAGAAAGAAATTTGAATCTACACAATGAAATTAAATATCCCGTGATGATTAAAATAAATGTAAAACATGTTTTTTCTTATTTTAATAACTCTAAAAGGTGACTATCTAAATTTAAAATAGTAGCAACAAATTTATGGCTTGTAGTGTACTATATATAAAAGTAAAATGATAGTACTAAAGATAGGAAAGGAAGAAGTTCAGATTGGGGTATGAGGTTGGGAAGTTCTTATGCAAGTATGAAGTAATATAATATTATTTGAAGATATATTTGGTTTTTTAGACATATATATTATAAGCACTTGGACAACAACTAAAAAAGTCTTTAAAAGAATTATAAGTAATAAGCCAAAATAAAAGTGGAAATAAAATGGAATTTTAAAATATCCTCAGTGCAAAATCCTCTGTCTTAAGAAAGTTGAATGAAGAAATACAAGTTAGACCAAAGTAAGCAGGAGAAAAGAAATAATAAAGAGCCAAAACTGATGAATTTGAAAATAGAAAAAGAAATTACAACAATTAAATGAAAGGCTAATTCTTTGAAAAAAATCAATGGAATCAATAAACCTCTAGTCATATTGATTGAGAAAAAATAAGAGAAGATGAAAATTACCAATATCAGAGATGAAAGAAGACATCATTATAGATCATACATTTTTTTAAAGGCATAAGTATTACAAATAAATTTATGGCTATATTATTAATGAAATAGTTGAAATGGACAAATTTCTTAAAACAAACTACCAAAGCATACTCAAACGGGAATACATACTCTGAATAATGAATATTCCTGTATCTACTGAAGAAAATGGATTTGTGGCTAAAAAAAACACCTTCCAACAGTGAAAATTACTGGACAGGTGGCTTCACTAGTATAGTCTGTCAGATTTGTAAAGCAGAGCAAAACTATTTTTAAGAAGCATTAATTTCTAGGATATATAAAGAACTCAAAAAACTTAACACCAAAAAATAAATAAATAAATAACCCAATCAATAAATGGGCTAAGGAACTGAACAAACACTTCACAGAAGAAATACAATTGAACAGGGCTGGGGTTGTGGCTCAGCAGTAGAGCACTTGCCTAGCACACACACGGCGCTAGGTTCGATCCTTAGCACTACATAAAAATAAATAAATAAAATAAAGGTATTGTGTCCGGCTACTATTAAAAAAAAGAAATACAATTGATCAACAAATAAATGAAAAAGTGTTCAACATCTCTAGCAATTAGAGAAATGCAAATCAAAACTACTCTATTTTTTATTTTTATTTATTTTATTTTTTTATTAATAGTTGTTCAAAACATTACAAAGCTCTTGACATATCATATTTCACACATTTGATTCAAGCAGATTATGAACTCCCATTTTTACCCCGTATACATATTGCAGATTCACATCGGTTCCACATCCACATTTTTACATACTGCCATACTAGTGTCTGTTGTATTCTGCTGCCCTTCCTATCCTCTACTATCCCCCCTCCCCTCCTCTCCCCTCTCCTCCCATCTTCTCTCTCTACCCCATCTACTGTAATTCAATTCTCTCTCTTATTTTTTTTCCCCTTTCCCCTCACTTCCTCTGATATGTAATTTTGTATAACAATGAGGGTCTCCTTCTTTTACCATGCAATTTCCCTTCTCTCTCTCTTTCCCTCCACGCTCTTGACCCTGTTTAATGGTGATCTTCTTCTCATGCTCTTCCTCCCTATTCTGTTCTTAGTTGCTCTCCTTATATCAAAGATGACATTTGGCATTTGTTTTTTAGGGATTGGCTAGCTTCACTTAGCATAATCTGCTCTAGTGCCATCCATTTCCCTGCAAATTCCATGATTTTGTCATTTTTTAGTGCAGAGTAATACTCCATTGTGTATAAATGCCACATTTTTTTTATCCATTCATCTATTGAAGGGCATCTAGGTTGGTTCCACAGTCTAGCTATTGTGAATTGGGCTGCTATGAACATTGTTGTAGCGGTATCCCTATAGTACGCTCTTTTAAGGTCTTCAGGGAATAGTCCGAGAAGGGCAATAGCTGGGTCAAATGGTGGTTCCATTCTCAGCTTTCCCAGGAATCTCCATACTGCTTTCCAAATTGGCTGCACCAGTTTGCAGTCCCACCAGCAATGTACAAGAGTACCCTTTTCCCCACATCCTCTCCAGCACTTGTTGTTGTTTGACTTCATGATGGCTGCCAATCTTACTGGAGTGAGATGGTATCTTAGGGTGGTTTTGATTTTCATTTCTCTGACTGCTAGAGATGGTGAGCATTTTTTCATGTACTTGTTGATTGATTGTATGTCCTCCTCTGAGAAGTGTCTGTTCAGGTCCTTGGCCCATTTGTTGATTGGGTTATTTGTTATCTTATTGTTTAATTTTTTGAGTTCTTTGTATACTCTGGATATTAGGGCTCTATCTGAAGTGTGAGGAGTAAAAATTTGTTCCCAGGATGTAGGGTCCCTATTTACCTCTCTTATTGTTTCTCTGGCTGAGAAAAAACTTTTTAGTTTAAGTAAGTCCTATTTGTTGATTCTTGTTATTATCTCTTGTGCTATGGGTGTCCTATTAAGGAATTTGGAGCCCGACCCCACAATATGTAGATCGGAGCCAACTTTTTCTTCTATCAGATGCAGAGTCTCTGATTTGATATCAAGCTCCTTGATCCATTTTGAGTTAACTTTTGTGCATGGCGAGAGAAGGGGATTCAGTTTCATTTTGTTGAATATGGATTTCCAGTTTTCCCAGCACCATTTGTTGAAGATGCTATCCTTCCTCCATTGCATGCTTTTAGCCCCTTTATCAAATATAAGATAGTTGTAACTTTGTGGATTAGTCTCTGTGTCCTCTATTCTGTACCATTGGTCCACCCGCTTGTTTTGGTACCAGTACCATGCTGTTTTTGTTACTATTGCTCTGTAGTACAGTTTGAAATCTAGTATCGCTATGCCGCCTGATTCACACTTCCTGCTTAGAGTTGCTTTTGCTATTCTGGGTCTTGTATTTTTCCATATGAATTTCATGATTGCTTTATCTATTTCTACAAGAAATGCCATTGGGATTTTGATTGGCATTGCATTAAACCTATAGAGAACTTTTGGTAATATCGCCATTTTGATGATGTTAGTTCTGCCTATCCATGAACAGGGTATATTTTTCCATCTTCTAAGGTCTTCTTCTATTTCTCTCTTTAGGGTTCTGTAGTTTTCATTGTATAAATCTTTCACCTCTTTTGTTAAGTTGATTCCCAAGTTTTTTTTTTTTTTTTGAGGATATTGTGATTGGGGTGTTTTTCCTCATTTCCGTTTCAGAAGTTTTGTCGCTGATATACAGAAATGCCTTTGATTTATGCGTGCTGATTTTATAGCCTGCCACTTTGCTGAATTCATTTATTAGTTCTAGTAATTTCTTTGTAGACCCTTTTGGGTCTTCTAGGTATAGAATCATGTCTTCCGCAAATAGTGATAATTTAAGTTCTTCTTTTCCTATTTTTATGCCTTTAATTTCTTTCTCCTGTCTAATTGCTCTGGCCAGTGTTTCGAGAACTATATTGAATAGAAGTGGTGATAGAGGGCATCCCTGTCTTGTTCCAGATTTTAGAGGGAATGCTTTCAATTTTTCTCCATTCAGAATGATGCTAGCCTAAGGCTTAGCATAGATAGCTTTTACAATGTTGAGGTAAGCTTTAATTTGAAAAATTCAAACAATACATGGCAAAAAAAAAAAAACTAAAGAAATTTTTATGGTCATCTCAATAGATGCAGAAAAAATATTTGATAACATTCAACATCATTCATGATGAAAACTCTTAACCAACTGCAAGGATAGACTCCCTACTCTAATAAAGGGCATCTCTAAAAGACCTGCCACTGAAATCACACAAAATGATGTGTAACAAGCCTCCCAAGGAATAAAGGAGGGATAACTACTTTCACCATTTTATTCAACACTGAAACGAAAGTCATAGCAAAGCAAGAAAAAGAAATAAAGACTACATTAATTATAAAGGAAGAGGTAAAACCACCCTTTCTCTGTACATGATGTAATTGTTTATTTAAAGAAACATTCTAAAGATTATCCCAAAAAGCTGGTAGGCCCAATAAGTCAGTTTAGCAAGATTATAGGACAAAATGTAAAAGCAAAGAGCAAATGAAAGTTTTTTAAAATACAATTTATAATATCAACAAAAACATGAAATACTTAGGTATAAATCTAACAAAGATCTGTATGCTAAAAACTACAAAACACAGATGAAAGAAATCAAAGACCTAAATAAATACAGATATGCCACATTTAATGATTAGAAGATCTAATGTTATTGATGGGCCTCTTCACACCAAAATGATTTATAAATTCATAGCAATTTAAATCAAAATCCCAGTGAGATGCTTCGTAGAATCTGCAAGCTGATTCTAAAATGTGCATGAAGAATCAAAGGAACTAGAATAAAATGTAGGTATAGCCTCCTTGCCTCAGTTTGGGACAACTCTAAATGACCAAAAGCTTTCAGAGCTCCCTATAAAATGAGCTGAGGCCTCAGGTGCCAGGGAGGGCACTGTGACAGCTTGCCCTGCCCAATCCTGCCTTTCTCATTTCTTTACTGGTGTGACTTGGGGAACAAGCTTCACTGAAACTTCTAGATACAACTCTTCACCTTAAAGTCAGTTTTCAGGAGATCCACTAATTCAGTAAGTTTTAATGAATTGTTATAAATGAAAATGTTGGATATTTAAGGTGTTATTTGATTTTTTAAATAAGCAAATGACTATATCATTGTGTCAATTTTGGAATAGTATCTTTGAGTTTATCTCTCATTCCTGAAAGAGCCTATATTTTTTTAAAAGGGGGAAATCTTTAAATGTATATGCATAGAGTATGATTACATATATATAATGTTCTTTAAATGATAAAATTATAGAAAAAAAGAACAAGATAATGGGTGCCAGGGCTTCAAGACTATGGGAATGGGAGGGAAGGGAGGTGGTTATAGAATAGCAATATGGGTTGGGGGAGGGGCCTTGTGGTGATGGAAATGTTGGACATCTTTGCTGTTCAATGTCAGTGTTCTAGCTGTAACATTGTACTACAGCTTGTAAAAGAAGTTACCATTGGGGAAACTGGGTTTTGTTTTTGTTTTTTTGTATTATTTCTTAAAACTGCATATGAACCTACAATTATCACAAAATGAAAAGCTTACTTTAAAAAGAAAGAAAACAAAAATGTTTGTATCTATGGAAAACCCTAATGGTCAATTTTTCAAAATTGATCTTGAATGAGCACAGCTAATCTACCATAGTTTTGAGAAACATGACAGAGTAAAAGATAGTATGAAACATCAGATCTTTTTCAAGTTACAGTTTGCAGGTTTCATTCGAAGGCTGGTGAAATCCTCAGTCTTGGCAATGAGTATACTGTAAACACAAGTTTTTGGAGGGCTTTATGAATCTAAGAAATAACAGAGTCATCAAATGTAAATACTTTAAATTTTCTTATGCCTTCTGAAATAAATTTATAGCAAATAATCTATCTTGTACATTTTCTTTTGTACCAGGGATTGAACCTCGGGGTGCCTAACCACTGAGACACATCTGTATCCCATTTTTATATTTTATTTAGAGACAGGTTCTCAATGAGTTGCTAAATGCCTTGCTAATCTGCTAAGGTTGGCTTTGAACTTGTGATCCTCCTGCTTCAGCCTCCCCAGTTGTTGGGATTGCAGGCTTGTGCCACCACACCTAGCTTATTTCACACATTTTAATGGAAAATATGTTTTCTAAAATAGAAAAGAGACAGAGACAGGAACAGACACATATCTAACTGAAGAGAATTCAAATTCTGCACAGCCCATGAAATCTTTTTCTTAAGCTTCAGAAAAGGCAAAAACGTCCACTCTCACCACTTCTATTCAACATAGTACTGAAAGTTCTAGCCAGAACAATTAGATGAGGGAAAAAAATAAAAGGCATCCAAATCAGAAAGGAGGTGAAATTGTCTATTTTCAGATGACCCAATCTTATATGTAAAAATCTTTGAAGACTACACACACACATACATTAAAAAAACCTATTATAACTAAGGAAGAAATACAGTGAAGTTAGAGGATACAAAATCAACATATAAAAATCAGCTGTATGTCTGTACACTAACAAGTTACCCAAAAAGGAAATTAAGAAAACAATCTCATTTACAATAACATCAAAAAGAATAAAATACTCAGGAATAAACTTATCCAACAAAGTGAAAGACTTGTACATAGAAAATTATAAAACATTGATAAAAAGAACTAAAGATATAAATAAATGAAAGGACTCCCTGTGTACTAAAATCAATCTTAAAATCTATCAATGGATGAATGGATAAAAAAATTCTGTATGTGTGTTGGGGGCAGAATATTATTCAATAATATTCAGCTTTAATATTAGATTGGGACAGAGGAATTCATATTGTTAAAATGTCCATACAATCCAAAATGATCTACACATTCAATGCAATTGCTACAAAAAAAACCAGTGACATCTTTCACAGAAATATAAAGGAATTCCTAAAATTCATAGGGAACCACAAAAGACTCCAAGTAGCTAAAGCAATCTTGAAAAAGAAGAACAAAGTTGGAAGCACACACTTCCTGTTTTTCAAAATACACTACAAAACTATAGTAATCAAAACAGTATGATACTGGCATATATAGAGATCAATGGAATGGAAAAGAGAGCCCAGAAATAAACTCAATATTTATATGCAATAAACTAACAGTATATGACCTTTGACATGGGTATCAAGAATATACAATGGGGAAAAGATGCTCATTTTAATAAATGGTGTTGGGAAAACTATATCCACACAAAAAGAAAGAAATTGGTCTCTTACACTATACACAAGGAGTGAAGACTTAAAACCATGAAACACCTAAAATAAAACATAGGATAAAATTTCTTGACATTGATCAAGTCACTGCTTTCCTGGATATAACACCAAAAGCACAGACAAAAAAGTAAAACTGGAAAATGATTTTGTCAAACTAAAAAATGTCTGCTCAGCAAATAATCAAAAAGATGAAAAGGCAAGGATAACATAAAAAAAAATTGCAAACCAATGGACTGGGGATATAGCTCAGTTGGTAGAGTGCTTGCCTCACATGCACAAGGCCCTGGGTGAAATCCCCAGTACCACACACACACACACACACACACACACACACACACACAAATACAAAATAGAAAAAAAATTTGCAAACTATATATGTAATAAAAAGCTAATACCCAAAATATATAAAGACCTTCTATAACTCAATGGTGAAGAAACAAATCTACTGAATTTTTAAAATGGGCAAAAATAGATATTTCTCCAAAGAAGACATACAAATAGCCAACAAGTATATGAGAAGATGCTTCATGTTACTAATTAATAGGGAAATACAAATTAAAACTACAATGAGATATCACCTCACACCTGCTAAGATGGCTATTATTTTAATATTTGTACATTATAGTTGTACATAATAGTGGGGTTCTTTTGACATAATCATAGGTGAATGGGATATAATTTGCTTCATTTCAATTCCCCATGTTCTGTTTTTCCCTTCCGTCTTCCTCCCCCCATTCCCTGTCCTCTACTCTCTCTTCCTGCTATTTATTTATTGGGTTTTTTTAATTGGTGCTTTACATATATACATTTACATTCATCAAAAAATATGGTGGCCATTCTTTAAAATGTTGGTAAAGATGTAAAAAAAAAAAATGGAGTCCTGTACACTGCAGGTGTGAATGTAAATTGGTTCAGTCATTATCAAAAACAGTAAGGCAAGTCCTGAGAAAACTTAAAAATAAAACTAATATATAGGATCCAACAATATTACTTCCAGATCCCGACAAGATGTCTGTGCTTTCATGTTCATTGTAGCATTATTCACAATAGGCAATACATGGAAGCAATCTGAAAGTCCACTAAGGGATGACTGGACAAAGAAACCATGCTCTATACATAGAGTGGAATAGTACCTTTAAAAAGAAAGAAGGCTTGCCATTTCCTACAACATGGATGCCGACAGGATATTATACTAGGTGAAACAAATTAGACACAGAATTGACAAATAATGCATGATTCCTCTTATTTGAAGAGTCTAAAATAGTCAAACTCCTAGAAGCGGAGAGTAGGGTGGTAGTTGCCAGGGGGATCTGTAGAGGAGGGGACAGGAGGAAGGTGTGAATCAAAGGATATATACTTTCAGCTATGCAAGATGAGTGAGTTTTAGAGATCTACTGAACAGTATAGCACTTATAGTTAACAGTATTGTTATAACACTTAAAACTTTACCAGAACAGATCATATGTTACATGTTCTGTCACACATATGCATGTACATACAAAGAAAGAAATACATATTGAAATATATATATATTTCATCCCTAAAAATAAGGATGAAAAGACATGATATTAAGATTTCAACTTAAAATACACCAACAAGAAAAGAAAAATAAATAAATAAAGCAAATATGACTACATCTTCATATTTATTGACTCTGCTGATCTTTCCATGGGGTTTATTCTTCTAGTATCTTTATCTTAGTGTATATTTAATTTGGTTCATAATAAAAGTTTTTAAATTCAGGGGAAATTCTACACATTTTCCCCTTTCATATTAAGGGGAAAATGAACACCTTATTATTGATTTTTAGAAAACACTTCCTTGCAGTTTGCAAGTTATAATTTATGTCACTGATTTGTTTTAAAGGTATTTTTGCATAATTGAGTCAATCAACATCAAAAATTGCAAAGAACCAAAGGCTGAATGTTTTTCTCTGATATGTGGATGCTAATTCACAATAAGTGGTGGGCGGGAGGCGAATAGAAGTACTTTGGATTAGACAGAGGGGAGTAAAGGGAGGTGAGGAGGTATGGGGTTGGAAAGGATAGTAGATTGAACCGGACAGTATTACCCTATGTGCATATATGATTATAAACCTGTGCTGCAGTCTGGCTTGGCACAAATCACGAGCCACTCAAACAGGAACAAACTTTATTTCCAACTCCCGCGAACGCCACCCACGTGGCCTTCTCCGGGACACACCACACACCAACCGGAACTCCCTCCACCGGAACTTCACCAACCAACGCGAACTCTCCAGGAATCCCCACGAGAGCTCAACCAGAACTCAACGGGAACTCTGCAAGAACTCAAAAGTACTGGCAAAATGCTAGGCACCATCCCAACTCGGCTGTGGCTCTCAACAAACCTTTGTAACTCTACATCACATACAACCAGAAGAATGAGAAGTTATACTCCATTTATGTATGATGTGTCAAATGCATTCTACTGTCATGTATAACTAATTAGAACAAATAAAAAAATTAAAATAGAATTGCTAACTTTTCATGTGACAAAAAATTAACAGATAATATAGATCAGGATGCAGTCATACAATGGAATACAGTACTACAGTTGAAATAATGAGTCAAATTTCTGTGAATCAATTGAAAGTATCTCTAAGATATTTTAAAGTAAAATAGTGAGGCAAAGAAAAGAGCCATGTGCATGATACATGTAAAAATAAAAATAAATTAACCCACAGATAGAGAGCATCTATCTGTCTCTGGTGGATATATGAGAAACTGATACCAGTAGATAAAAGGCCTTGAGCAGAGTTGAGATGGAGATATGTTTCTCATTGCACATCTTCTTGGGTCTTCTTGGATCTTAGAATTTTGAACCTTAAATCAAAATGTTAACATTTAAAAGAAAAAAGAGAGCGTATAAATACATGGATACATTATCCATTTAAAATTGCTAGTAGTTAAATGGAGTCACCAGTAAGTAAAATTTATCATTTATTGTTACTGTGGTCTTGGGCAAGTTATTTAATTATTTTACCTCAAATTTTGTAAAAGGGTGTTTCAGTGTGTAAAGGGCTATTCAGTGGATTAGGTGTAACACCTAAAATAGCCCTCAAGAAGACATGCGACAAACGGCAGCTACTTTGCTCATCCCTACTCTCATTATCCATAGGACTGTGGCCCTAAGAGGCCAATGAGCTAGAATTAATTTAACAGCTTTCCTTTCATATGTGAGAATGTTTCTAAAGGCCAATAAAACACATTGAGATTCCCAGTGGTATTCCCTATCCTTTTTTCTATAATTCCCATACAGCAAAGACTAGTTACAAAACACCTCAATGTTATTTAAAACTTTATTTAAAAAAATCTACACTAGATATTTAATGCCATCGGATTAGTTTGGGTTCTATCAAAAGCAGAGCCTGAGATGAGGCCTTCCATACAGGTGATTGACCTGGAAGGTGATTCCAAGAAACAAGGGTGAGGGGACGAGGAGAATGGGAGAAGAAACAAGAAAAAGCCAAAACAAGAGTGCACCATCAAGCTCCCCACTATGGGGGGAAAGAAGACCTGATTCCATCAGTACACCTGAGAAGCATGCATAACACCCCCAGAGTCATACACCCAAAGGACAGGAAGCTGGAGCACTTACCACTGGTTCTGTGTGTCATTGGCTGAGGGTTGACCTCGGAGTTTTAACACCAACGTGCTTTGGGGCTGCATTTGAATGGGGATAGAGGAGCCTCGGTGGCATCAACAAAGCCCTGGGGAAGAAAGTAGAAAGATACACAGCGAGCACATGAAGTCGGGCATGGTCAGGGCAAGGTGAGTATGAACTTGTATGGAACTGTCCACCACAGTCACAGCTAAAAACAGAGGCAGGCTGATCAGGTATGACATTGAGCCCTAGAGGCATTTGCTACATACATCACCCAGAAAAATTTTGGCCAAGTAACCGCTGCTAAAAGAAGAAACATGCCACAATTGCCATAATTTTCTTCCTTCTCAAAGGTGGCAGTAACAATTACGTGTTTAAAGCTTGTGGCATTTCTTCAATGATCCAAACGCTGGGAGAGAACTTCTACCTATTTCTTTGACAAGCCTGAGGAGCTGAGCAGGCATTACCTTGATGCCTGTATGTTAACTACTCTTAATACCTCTTATAACCATGCTCACTTTTCCATAAAAACGGTCTGAATATTCCAATTCAGGATGACTGATCAATAACATGTTCCCTTTCTCCCTCCCCTAAATCCAAAAATTAAAGAATGAAAAAAAAATTAATCCATTGCAGTGTTAGCAGCATGGGAGAGGAGCCAGCTGCAGATCAAAACAGAAAAGAAATTTCTGGGGAATATAAAGCCAATGAGAAAAAGCTGGCAAAGACAGCAGTCAAGCTTCTTCCTCTGTGACTTGACCTTGTTCTCACTGACATAGGAACAGTTGTGAACATGGCCAACCTGCGGAAAGAAGAGTACTACAAAAGTAGATGCAACATGGGAATCCTAAGCATTAAGACACAGATGCCTCCAGCTTCAGTAACTTTGATAATGCTTATTTCTGTTATGGTAGCTAACCTTGACAGACTACTGTCAGTTATTGAGACTTTGCAGCCCCGAGAACACATATTTTTGAGAATCACTGTAATATACTCTTTTAAAAGAGTCTACATGATTGAGTGGCTCACTCCTTTCAGACAAGAAGTATCCCTACAAAGAGTATAGCCTGTATACAAAAAGGTTTAATGAAATTCAAGTAGCATTACCTCTTCTTTCTATTTTAGGTAAACAACTGGTTATGATTGGTTATTTGCATCCCCTCCTCTATATCTTGCCAATAGGAGAATGTTGGACTAGCAAGGGTCAAAGACATGCAGGTAGATAGGTGTTGGCTAGAACTATGTAATCAAGCACGCCGACCTGTTCAGTCTGTCTGACCCAAGAAACAGGGACCTGCAAAAATAAGCAGTATGTAAAGTCAGCAGAAAGGGGAGGGCTTAGGCAGTGGGCAAGATAACTAATCAACAGCTCAAACAATCAGAAAACCCTATTCTTGGGTCTTCTGACTCCAAAGTTTATCCCCAGAATAAAGCCACGAGAACAGATTTCTGAAAGTGACGTTTCTGTCAGGGGAGACTCCTGGATTACATGTGGCACACTCAATCTCAGTTAACTTAAAGGTCACAATGGGGGACCATGGTGCATTGTACAACCATCCTAATCGCAGAGCATTAGGCCTCCCAAAGATGACCATGTCTAATCCTCAGAGCCCAGGAATATGCTACCTTACCTGGAAAGGGGCACTTGCCAACATCTTTATGTTAAGGATCTCACAGGCCTAATGGAATCATGAGGTCCTTACAAATGAGAAAGGAAGGCAGGAGAACCAGAGTCAGAGAGGGTGTAAGATAGGAGTAGAGGCCTGAGCAACACAATTGTAGGCTTTGCTGATGGAAGAGGGGTCTTAAGCCAAGGAATGTGGGAGCCTCAGAAGCTAAAACAGTAAGAAGTTTTATCTCACTTGTTCTTATTGTTCCCCTAGAGTCTCAACACACAATGCCCCATTTTATTTCATCTCCAGAAGTAAAAGACAGAAAATTCATCATCAAAAGTTTGTGGCCATTTGTTACAGCAGTAGCAGGAAATTCATGGACAAAGTTTATGTAATCACTGACGGGCAAATGTGGATTCTCACCTGGCAGGGCTCAATCTACACTAGTTTCCACATATAGGAGCAGCTTTAAAGCCTCAACATGAGAGGAAGTGATACATATTTAAAGAGAAAGAAAACAACCCCTAGGACAGGCATTTTATATAAGAAACAGTAAATGATTAAATTAGTACAATGAGTATTTTCACAAGTATTTAATAGGAATTCTCATTCATAAGAGAAAAATAGTAGGCTTTAAGGAATTTAAAATGTGATCGTGAAAAAAGTCAAGCAGGATCTGAAGAGCAGAACAGAATAGCAGAAAAGTAAAATAAGAAGCTAGAATATTATTGTTGTGGGGGAGGGTGTTGTTTTTTGAGCAGGGGCATGGGGGGGTGGGGCGTCACACTATGTCACCCAGGTACATTTCCAAACTGTGAGTTCAAGTGATCCTCCCACCTCTGCCTTCTGAGTACCTGGGATTACAGATGAGTACCACTATGCCAGGCTTGAGCTAGAAATTGAACAAAGTCATGTTCCCAGGACATAATGAAAAAGAATGAAGTCATTTTAAAAAAACAAATGAGGGGAAAGTTCAAAGGCATGAAAGAACCAGAAGTTCCCATATTTCATACTAGGTATTCCAGAAAGGAAAAATAGAGGAAGAGAAAATAGAGGGAGGTCAATAAAGAAATAATGGGGGTGGGAGAATATCTAAGCTAAAGCAAGATTCTAACCTTCAAACTAAATGGGCCCACCAAATGTCAGTTAGAAAGAATTAAACTAAAAGCTATTTTTTTTTAATGCAGTTTGGTAAATTGTCTTTGAACTTAAAAGAAAATCCTCAAGGCTGTAGAAGTGAAAACACAGAACCAAAATTTATGTTAAATCAGACTTTACCCACAACTTTACACAGCATGAGGCAAGTTTTGAGGAAGAGTTGCCTTAAACCTGATATCCAGTCAAAGCCATCACTCAAGTCTAAGAGCAAAATAAAGACACTTTCAGGCACGAGGCTCAGAACATTTACCATTATAAATCCTTTATGGAAAAAAATTACTTGAAAAATAGCCATTAAAATAAAAATGAATTCAACAAAGAAAATGGCAAAAGTAATGAAGGAAACAGTAAAATGTATGCTTAAATAATATTGATAATATAGCTGTGGATCTTCAAGCAATATTAGTTCCTAATAAAGTATAACCATAATCTTGTTTACATGATAACAATCTGTTGCTAAAATTCACATAATTCTAAGAAGAAAAATAAGAGAGGCTATGGTGATAGGCTCTAGATAGAGAAAAATTCCTTCTTAAAAATATAAGTTCAATAAGAGAGCTCATGTATAATGGCATAATTTGCTGTTAACATACTTTATGTACAGAGTTATGAAATAGTGTGCTGTGAATGGATAATTATGAATGTAATACATTCCACTATTGTCATATAATAAGTAAATAAATAAATAGAAATTTTAAATATATATAAGTTCAAATGTTATTAGTTAAAATATACTACAAGAATAGAAATATGTATGATGTCAAAACTTTAGATTTTTTTAAACATAACAAATAGAAGTATGTCAATCAAATCAGCAAACACACGTTATCATAATCAATGAGATGTATTCAACTTTCCTATTAAAGCAAAGATTCTCAGATCTATGCTTTGTCATTTCTGTTATGTTTTTAAACCAACTAAGCATTAGTTATTTGTAAAGAACAGCTTAATCAAAATCACATACAAAGGCAAAAACAAAGTGATGGGGAAGAATAATGAATTCCAGATAAACCTAGAAGATTGAGCACATGCATGCATCTCTACACTACCCTGGAACCCTCCCAAAGGGCACATACAGAAAGTGCAGACTCATAGAGACTGCAGGAGAGGAGATAGTAAGAGCCAAGAGACACGAACAAATTTTTAGGAGAGGAAGCAGAAGAATAAAGAGAGCTGTGAAAGATGAACACTAAGTGTTTATGGAGGGGCATGCCAGCTAAAATGGAGCCACACTTCTGTACCCTGGAAGCCATACTCCAGAACCTCCATATTGAGAAGGCAGGGATGGGATTAGGCCTAGAAGTAGAATATCTGTTGCACGTCTAAATGAGGAATACTGAGTACTAACGTGAATGGCTTTCTATATCAAAGAAGGACTTTTCACACTGGAAAATTATGTTTAAAATATTTAATATTTTTATTTAAAATATTAAACTTAAAATCCACAAATTTTAACACTTATATTTCCCTGAGCCTTTAAATTCAACTTATAACCTTATCAATCTTTTTATAAGTATAGAAAATAACATAAAAGTGTTATCTTTCAGTATTTCATCAAACCAGTTTGTACACACTAAATTCACCTTATACAATCTCAATTACAAACTTGGTTTTTCAAAGAAAGCAGACACTTTAAATGATATTTATAAATTTAATATATTTGATTTTTAAGCACTAAAAATATTTAATGGGAAAAACATACAACCCTAATAAACAAAATAAACCTACTAATTTAGTTTATAAAAGTAGTAACTCCAAAGTTCCTTAAACTTTTCAGTACTTTATTGTTGTTGTGTTTTGCTTTTGGGGGTACAAAAAATAAACTCAGAGGCACTCAACCTCTGAGCCACATCCTCAACCCTATTTTGTATTTTATTTAGAGACAGGGTTTCACTGAGTTGCTTAGCACTTCACTGCTGCTGAGGCTGGCTTTGAACTCACAATCCTCCTGCCTCAGTCCCCCAAGTCAATGGGATTACAGGCATGTGCCACAGTGCCCAGCCAGGTATTGTTTCTAAATTGCTTAAATCTCTTGTAATTTTTAGCTTACCATACAAATCTAATGTCAATTTTTATTTAAATTTATCATAATGTTAATCTAACAGGAGTCTTTAACTCTGTGAGACATAAACAAATTTTAAAATCTATGCACTTGCTTAAAATTTAAGATTAAAAATGCTGCATGATCAAAAATATGAATGTCTATAAACACTTAGTGTTTCTTTTTTTAGGTCAACAGACTCTTTCTATTTTCAAAAAAAAAAAATGATAACATCTTTGACTACTACTATCTCCTCTTCTTCATGAGCACTTTATATAAGTTGATTTTATGAATTTTCCTAAACTCACTCAAAAATATTATTATGGGTTTAATTTACTATATATTCATATTTAATTCTCAACCATCATGGGGTTCAAAGACACTGAACCATCAGAAAAATAAGTGTATCATCTTAAGAAAGTTGAGTTAATGAGTGGATAATTTACTGACACAATACTTCTCAGGTAGGCTCAGGTTACTACACAGTTGCATATGGTTGAGAAACTATGTCACAGAATCAGGGAGGTTGCATCAGAAGACATTTCCTGAGGCTTCATTGTTTTTAAAGTCATTGTGACAGTAAGGAACTTCAGAATTAGTCCTCAGATGGTCCTGGCTTTGCCATCCCTGATACTCTACATTTAAATTGCACTGTCAAATAATTCTTTCATGTGATATGCATAAACAAAATTGTTTTCATTTCCTTCACTTAATATGTTTATTTTTCACATTTCTCTTTGACCAAATCTAGTATCTCTCCATTGGCACTAAAGATAACTTGAATCCATTCTACCATATCCTAAAGACTTCTCACATTTGTGCCATCGTTCTAAGGAGAGTTAAAGCCCCAACTCTACTCTTCCATTCATCCCTCTTAGCAAGGCAATATGCCTCTCATTTATGAGTCATAAAGAACTTTAATCAGCAGAGAAACATAAACTGAAAAGCTTTGCACTTGGAACATAGATAAGCTGAGGTTGAGGGAATCATCAGACAGAATATGAACGTTAAATGAAAGTCCATATATGAATATGGTAAGACCCAGAACGCCAGAACTCCTTATTTTGGATTAGCTTCTGCATATTAGAGAAAACATTCAACCTTTGAGTCTTTGGGAGTGGCTTTTTTCACTTAGCATGATAGTTTCCAGTTCCATCTATTTACCAGCAAATGCCATAAAGGCATTCTTCTTTATGGATGAGTAATACTCCACTGTATATGTGTGTGTGTGTGTGTGTGTCATTTTCTTTATCCTTTCATCTGTTGAAGGGCGTCTACATTGGTTCCATAGCTTGGCTATTGTGAGTTGTGCTGCTATAAACATTAATGTGGATATGTCACAGCAATATGCTGATTTTTTTGGATATATACCAAGGAGTGGGATAAGTGGATCATATGGTGGTTCCATTTCTTGATTTTTTTGTTGTTGTTGTTTTGTTTTGTTAGGAATCTCTACAGTGCTTTCCAGAGATATTGCACTCATTTGCAGTCCCACCAAAAATATATGAGTGTACCTTTTCCCCTACATCCTCACCAATATTCATTATTATTTGTATTCTCAATAATTGCCATTCTCACTACAGTGAGATGAAATCTCAATGTAGCTTTGATTTTCATTTCCCTAATTGCTAGACATGTTGAACATTTGTTTCATATATTTGTTGACCAGGGGCTCTGCCACTGAGCCACCGCTCCAGGCCCCATTTGAATTTCTTTTGATAAGCGTGTCTGCTTAGCCCTTTTACCATTTAACTTATTGATTTAATTAGGTTTGGGGGTTTTGTTGTTGTTTGGGGGGTGTGATAAGTTTTTTGAGTTCTTGTACATTCTGGGTAGTAAAGATCTATCTGTGGATCAGGAGGTTAAAGATTTTCTCTGATTTCAAGATGGTGGGCCAGAAAGAGGCAGCATTCTGTGTCGCTCCATGACCCAGGTCTCACCTAGTCAGAATACAACATCTCAGAGAGTGTGAGAGGACCCCTATTCAGTGGATTTCTACAGAAATCACCAGCACTGTGACCCCCCCTGCCTCTGCGTTCAAGTAGGACTCCAGACTCTGGACCCAAAGCCCACAGTTCTAGCTCATGCACAGCTCACAAGCAGCTTAGCAGAATCACCTATCAGCACCTCTGCAGAATTCCAGACTGAGCTCCACTCCCACGGAAGTCACTCGGCTGCTACCTATCCACAGCACAAGGCCATCGCTCAGCTCCCCCCACCTCACCAGACACCCCAGCACTGGAAACAGACCCACTCCATCTTGGAAAACTTTCCTCACCATTTTGTGGTAGGCGTAGCCATCAGATCAGATCACCATCTGAGCAGGTACCTGATTTCCAATACCCAACCCTCCTCAGTGGTAGTAACTCAGCACAGTGACCGCCCCACACAAAAACAGCTTTCAGTTGGGCAGGTGTGCAGTGTAACCAGGGTGTCGCTCACCTGGTGTGAGCCTGGGGGTGAGAGGTCCTGCAGTTGGGATCTGATAAGTAAGAGAGGGGATGGGACTAAAATCTGAAGCATAACAGAGAGACCAGGATTTGAGAAATCTCCAGGCAAGAGTGGGAGATAATACTGGGGGCTCAAGTCAGATGAGCAGTCACAAAAAGAGACCTGTGAGGTGCAATTTCCCTGCTGGGACTGGTGGCAGCACTCCCCACTTCCAGACACTCTACACTAGGTCCAGTCTTCACACCCTGGTTACCTACACCATCCCGAGGGCAGAGACACCAGCTTAAAACAGACAACCCACCTACTGGATGAGAAGAGAAGCAGAAAGAAATGTATCTCTGAAACTAGCAACAAGCCTGGTTTCTTCTTCCAAGTATTTTTTTTTTTCTTCTTCTTTCTATTCTACCCTTCTATCCTCTGGCCCTCACATCCCCAACATATGTGGAACCAAGAACTTTGCATGAAATAGGACTTTGAGGACTGAGTCACCTGAATAATATAATATAGAGGAGTTGCATAAGCCCTTTTTCTTCTCTCTCTTTCCCTTTTTTTCACTTTCTTCTTCTTTCAATCTCCAAATTTTAATATTTTTACATCCTGTATTTTCCTAAATTCATATGTGTGTTTGTTTTATGTACTCCACTGTCTTCCCACATACTTGTCTACCCTAAATTACTTCCTGTCTATTCCCCTGCTGCTAACCCTCTTCATTAGATTTCTCCTTCACATTTCCTAAGATATATTAACTCAATACCCTCACATCTTTTCCCCTCAGCATATCGTCCTACACCTGACCCCAAGTTCATTGTCCACTGCCAGAAACTGTAAGACTTTTTATGAAACTACTAATTATAGTTTAAATAATAATTGAATCCAACATTTCTGGACATTGAGACTAAACTGTAAATGTCTTAATAACAATGAATTGTTCATAGGTGATGTATTGTTGATATTGGGATCTGTTAACATTGTCCTTCCCCACAAAGGAGAGATCTTGGAACCATATAAGAGCACTACAAATCTGTAGGGTAAAAACAATAACACACCAGATTCACAGAGCTGGAAAGGAAGATACATGAGCAACGTGAAAAGACAAGGGAAGACAGTACCACAAACAAATCAAGACAACACATCATTAGAATCATTGGCAGCTACAGCAGAAAAAAATGACAGAGAAAGATTTCAGGATATACATGGTTAAAATGTTTTGGGATTTCAAAGAAGACATAATATAACAAATACAGGCAGTTAAAGATCACTTCGATAATGAGCTACATAAACAAATCCAAGAAGCAAAAGATCACCTCAACAGGGAGATAGAGGTTCTAATATATATATTAGAACCTTGAAATGAAAGAAATGAAAGAAATAATAAACCAATTTAAAATCTCAAATGAAAGCATCATCAACAGAGTAGACCACTTGGGAGATAGGACATCAGACAATGTAGATAAAATATATCATCTTGAAAAGAACATAGATCTCACAGTAAAAATGGTAAGAAACCATGAGCAGGGCATTCAAGAAATATGGGATAGCATAAAAAGACCAAACTTAATAGTTACTGGGATAGAGGAAGGTATAGAGGTCCAAACCAAAGGAATGAACAACTACTCAATGAAATAATATCAGAAAGCTTTCCAAACATGAAGAATGAATTGGAAATCCAAATTCAAGAAGCCTACAGGACACCAAATGTACAAAATCACAACAGATCCACACACAAAGGCACAGTATAATGAAAACGCCCAACATATAGAATAAGGAGAGAATTTTAAAAGCCACAAGAGAAAGGAATCAGATTACATATAAGGGAAAAGCCAATTAGGATAACAACAGATTTTTCAACACTGACCCTGAAAGCTAGAAGATCCTGGAACAACATATATCAAGCTCTGAAAGATAATGGCTGCCAACCAAGAATCCTGCATCCAGCAAAATTAAGCTTTAGATTTGAAGATGAAATAAAAACCTTCCATGATAAACAAACATTAAAAGAACTTATATCTAAAAAGCTGGCACTACAAAAATCCTTAGAAAAATATTTCATGAAGAGGAAATGAAAAACAACATGAAAATCAGCAAAGAGAGGTAGTACACACACAAAAAAAACTAATCAAAGAGGAAAATTAAGTCAAGTTAAATAACAAAAATAAACAAATATGGCTAGAAATACAAACCATGTCTCAAGAGTAGCCCTAAATGTTAATGGCTTACACTCACCAATCAAAAGACATAGGCCAGATTGGATTAAAAAAAAAAAAAGACCCAACAATATGCTGCCTCCAGGAGACTCAACTGATAGGAAAAGACATATACAGAATGAAAGTGAAAGATTGGGAAAAATCATACCACTCACATGGATTTCTGAAGCAAGCAGGGGATACCATCCTCATATCAAATAAAGTAGACTTCAAGCCAAAGTTAATCAAATGGGATAAAGAAAGACATTTCATACTGCTCAAGGGAACCATACACCAACAAGACATAACAATCATAAATATATATGCCCCAAACAATGGAGCATCTATGTTCTTCAAACAAACTCTTCTCAAGTTCAAGAGTCAAACTGACAACAACACAATAATCTTGGGTGACTTTAACACACCTCTCTTACCACTGGATAGATCTTCCAAACAAAAGTTGAATAAAGAAACTATAGAACTCAATAATACAATCAATATCTTAGACTTAACTAACATATATAGACTATTTCAACCTGCATCAAGCAGACACACTTCTCAGCAGCACATGGATCCTTCTCTAAAATAGATCATATAATATGCCACAAAGTAACTCTTAGCAAATACAAAAAAGTAGTGATAGTACCATGCATTTTATCAGATAATAATAGAATAAAACTGGAAATCAACAACAAAAAATAAAAATTTCTCCATCACCTGGACACTAGACAATATGTTACTGAATATACAATGGGTCACAGAAGACATCAAGGAGGAGATTAAAAAATTTTTAAAGGTAAATGAGAACACAGACACAATATATTAAAATCTCTGGGACATTATGAAAGCGGTACTAAGAGGAAAATTCATTGCATGAAGTTCGTTCCTCAAAAGAAGAAAAAGTCAACAAATAAATGATCTCACACTACATCTCAAAGCCCTAGAAAAAGAAGAACAAATCAGCAGCAAAAGCAGTAGAGGCAAGAAATAATTAAAATTAGAGTTGAAATCAAAACAAAAGAAACAATTGAAAAAATTGACAAAACAAAAAGTTGGTTCTTTGAAAAAATAAATAAAATTGACAGACCCTAGCCACACTAATGAAGAGGAGAGAGAAAACTCAAATTACTAACATACATGGTGAAAAAGGTAATATCACAACAGACACTACAGAAATACAGAAGATAATTCGAAATTATTTTGAAATCTTATACTTCAATAAAATAGAAGACATTGAAGGCATCGAAAATTTCTTAAGTCATAGGATTTGCCCAGATTGAGTCAGGAAGATACACACAATTTAAGCAGACCAATATTAAGTGAGGAAATAGAAGACACCATCAGAAGCTTACCTACCAAGAAAAGGCCAGGACTGGATGGATACACAGCCGAGTTCTACAAGACATTTAAAAAAAAAAAAAAACTAATACTAATACTCTTCAATTTATTTCAGGAAATAGAAAAAGAGGCAGTAATTCCAAACTCATTCTATGAGGCCAATATCACCCTGATCCCAAAACCAGGCAAAGACACAACAAATAAAGAAAACTTCAGACCAATATCTCTAATGAACATAGATGCAAAAATTCTCAATAAAATTCTGGCAAGACCTCAAACTATACTACAGAGCAATAGTAACAAAAACAGCATGGTACTGGTACCAAAACAGGTGGGTGGACCAATGGTACAGAATAGAGGACACAGAAACCAATCCACAAAACTACAATTATCTTATATTTGATAAAGGGGCTAAAAGCATGCAATGGAGAAAGGATAGCATCTTCAACAAATGGTGCTGGGAAAACTGGAAATCCATATGCAACAAAATGAAACTGAATCCCTTTCTCTCGCCATGCACAAAAGTTAATTCAAAATGGATCAAGGAGCTTGATATCAAATCAGAGACACGGCGTCTAATACAAGAAAAAGTTGGCTACGATCTACATAATGTGGGGTCGGGCTCCAAATTCCTCAATAGGACACCCATAGCACAAAAGTTAATAACTGGAATCAACAAATGGGACTTACTCAAACTAAAAAGTTTTTTCTCAGCAAAAGAAACAATAAGAGAGGTAAATAGGGAGCCTATATCCTGGGAACAAATCTTTACTCCTCACACTTCAGATAGAGCCCTAATATCCAGAGTATACAAAGAACTCAAAAAATTAGACAATAAGATAACAAGTAACCCAATCAACAAATGGGCCAAGGACCTGAACAGACACTTCTCAGAGGAGGACATACAGTCAATCAACAAGTACATGAAAAAATGCTCACAATCTCTAGCAGTCAGAGAAATGCAAATCAAAACCACCCTAAGATACCATCTCACTCCAGTAAGATTGGCAGCCATTATGAAGTCAAACAACAACAAGTGCTGGCGAGGATGTGGGGAAAAGGGTACACTTGTACATTGCTGGTGGGACTGCAAATTGGTGCAGCCAATTTGGAAAGCAGTATGGAGATTTCTTGGAAAGCTGGGAATGGAACCACCATTTGACCCAGCTATTCCCCTTCTCGGTCTATTCCCTAAAGACCTAAAAAGAGCATGCTACAGGGACACTGCTACATCGATGTTCATAGCAGCACAATTCACAATAGCAAGACTGTGGAACCAACCTAGATGCCCTTCAATAGACGAATGGATAAAAAAAAATGTGGCATTTATACACAATGGAGTATTACTCTGCATTAAAAAATGACAAAATCATAGAATTTGCAGGGAAATGGATGGCATTAGAGCAGATTATGCTAAGTGAAGCTAGCCAATCCCTAAAAAACAAATGCCAAATGTTTTCTTTGATATAAGGAGAGTAACTAAGAACAGAGTTGGGAGGAAGAGCATGAGAAGAAGATTAACATTAAACAGGGATGAGAGGTGGGAGGGAAAGGGAGAGAGAAGGGAAATTGCATGGAAATGGAAGGAGACCCTCATGGTTATACAAAATTACATACAAGAGGAAGTGAGGGGAAAGGGGGAAAAAAAAACAAGGGGGAGAAATGAATTACAGTAGATGGGATAGAGAGAGAAGATGGGAGAGGAGGGCATGGGGGATAGTAGAGGATAGGAAAGGCAGCAGAATACAACAGACACTAGTATAGCAATATGTAAAACAGTGGATGTGTAACCGATGTGATGCTGCAATCTGTATACGGGGTAAAAATGGGAGTTCATAACCCACTTGAATCAAAGTGTGAAATATGATTTGTCAAGAACTATGTAATGTTTTGAACAACCAACAATAAAAATTAAAGAAAAATTTAAAAAAAAATAAAATTCTGGCAAATTGAATACAAAAACATATGAAAAAGATCATGCACCATGATCAAGTAGGCTTCATCCCAGGGATGCAAGGTTGGTTCAACATACAGAAATCAATAAATGTAATTCATCACATCAATAGACTTACAGATAAGAATCATATGATCATCTAAATAGACGTAGAAAAAGCATTTGACAAAATAGAGCACCCCTTTATGTTCAAAACACTAGAAAAACTAGGGATAACAGGAACATATCTCAACATCACAAAGGCTATCTATGCTAAGCCTCAGCCAACATCATTCTAGGGGGAGAAAAATGGAAGGCATTCCCTCTAAAAACTGGAACAAGACAGGGATGCCCTCTTTCACCACTTCTATTTAACATAGTTCTTGAAACACTGGCCAGTGCAATTAGATGAAAGAAATCAAAGGGATATGTATAGGAAAAGAAGAACTTAAATTAGCACTACTTGCTGACGATATGATTCTATACCTAGAATACCCAAAAAACTCCACCAGAAAACTTGTAGAACTAGTAAATGAATTCAGCAAAGTAGCAGGATATAAAATCAACACCCATAAATCAAAGGCATTTCTGTATATCAGTGACAAAGCCTCTGAGAAGGAAATGAGGAAAACTACCCCATACACAATAATCTCAAAAAAAAAAAAAGATACTTGGGAATCAACTTAACAAAAGAGGTGAAAGATCTATACAGTGAAAACTATAAAACCCTACAGAGAGAAATCAAAGAAGACCTTAGAAGATGAAAAGATCTACCTTGCTCTTGGATAGGCAGAATTAATATTATCAAAATGACCATACTACCAAAAGCACTATACAGATTTAATGCAATTCTGATCAAAATCCCAATGGCATTCCTCATAGAAAAAGAAAAAGCCATCATGAAATCCATCTGGAAAAATAAGAGACCCTGAATAGATAAAGCAATCCTTAGCAGGAAGAATGAGGCAGGTAGCATCGCTATACCAGACCTTAAACTATACTACAGAGCAATAGTAACAAAAACAGCATGGTATTGGCACCAAAACAGACTGGTAGACCAATGGTACAGAATAGATGACACAGAGACTAACCCACAAAATTATAATTATGTTATATTAGATAAAGGCGCCAAAAAAATATGCACTGGAGAAAAGATAGCCTCTTCAACAAATGGTGCTGGGAAAACTGGAAATCCATATGCAACAAAATGAAATTAAACCCATATCTCTCACCATGCACAAAACTTAACTCAAAGTGAATCAAGGACCTAGAAATTAAACCTTTGACTTTGTGTCTAATAGAAGAAAACGTAGGCTCTAATCTTCATCATGTGGAATTAGGCCCCAACTTCCTTAATAAGACTCCTATAGTGCAAAAATTAAAACCAAGGATCAATAAATGTGATGGAAATAAACTAAAAAGTTTCTTTTCAGCAAAAGAAACAATCTGTGAGATGAAGAGAGAGCCTGTATCCTGGGAGCAAATCTTTACCCCTCACACATCAGATAGAGCACTAATCTCTAGGGTTATAAAGAACTCAAAAAGCTAAGCACCGAAAAAACAAATAATCCAATCAATAAATGGGCCAAGGACCTGAACAGACACTTCTCAGAAGAGGATATACAATTAATCTCAAATATGTTAAAAAATGCTCATCATCTCTAGCAAGTAGAGAAATGCAAATCAAAATTACTCTAAGATATCATCTCACTCCAGTCAGAATGGCAGCTATTATGAAGACAAACAACAATATGTGTCGGTGAAGATGTGGGGGGAAAGGTACACTCATACATTGCTGGTGGGACTGCAATTTGGTGCAACCAATATGGAAAACAGAATGGAAATTCCTCAGAAATCTGGGAATAGAACCACCATTTGACCCAGCTATCCCTCTCTTCGGACTATACCCAAAGGACTTAAAAACAGCATAATATAGGGACGCAGCCACATCAATGTTTACAGCAGCACAATTCACAATAGCTAAACTGTGGAGTCAACCTAGATGCCCTTCAGTAGATGAATGGATTAAAAAAAGTGGTATATATACACAATGGAATTTTACTCAGGAATAAAAGAGAATAAAATCATGGCATTTGCAGGTAAATGGATGGATTGCATTGGAGAAGATAATGCTAAGTGAAGTTAGCCAATCCCCCAAAAACAAATGCCAAATGTTTACTCTGATATAAGGAGGCTGACTCATAGTGGGGTAGGGAGAGGGAGCATGGGAGGAATAGATGAATTCTAGACAAGGAAGAAGGGTGAGAGGGAAAGGAGGGGCAGGGGATTAGCAAGGATGGTGGAATGTGATGGACATCATTATCCAAAGACACGAATTGGTGTCAACATACTTTATATACAAACAGAGATATGAAACATTGGTGTAATAAGAATTGTAATGCAAAAAAAAGACAAAGTACATGTATAAAGACATGAATTGGCATGAACATACCTTATATACAAAGATATAAAAAATTGTGCTCTATATGTGTAATAAGAATTGTAATGCATTCATTCCACTGTTGTGTATTTTAAAAAATCAATAAAAAGATGAATATAAATAATTTACTTTTTATTTTTTAAATATATGATAATCTATGAGAGTTAATTCAGTTTATTCTAGTGTTATTAGAAGTCAGATATTTTATATCACTAGAGATTTATAATTAAAAGGATAGGTCAAAAAATGGAAGTATTACTACATGTAGGCCTGTCTACATGTCTGTTTACCATTTTAAAATATAAATAAAGATAATTTATTTGGATTTTTCCAGAAAAAATAAAATAAAATAAAATGAAGGGGAAATAAAGGTTAGGATAACATAAAGAACCAACAAAATATAAATTAATAGACAAGTGAAAGTAAGTCCATTAGAGTAGAAGAAAGGGAAAGGGAGATAGAAGGAAAGATGGGAGGGGAAAAGAAAGGGAAAAACAGGGGGTCATGAACTGAAATCCATTTCTATGCATGTGTGAGTTTTTCAGGATTAACCCAACTACTATTATGTAACTATAAAGCTCTAATTTTAAAAGATTACATACCCCCCAAAACACTAAAATGTATTAAATTGATATTATTTCAGCATAAATAAAATGCAGTAATTAAGACAGAAAATTAAAAAAATAGAAATAGATCATGACTATAATCCAAGCTACTTGGGAGACTGAGGCAGGAGGATTACAAATTCAAGGTCAAGCTCAGTAACTTAGTGAGAACCTATCTCAAAATAAAAGGGCTGAGGATGTGGCTCACTGGTATAACAATGCTGAGCTCAATCTCTAGTATCAGAAAATAAATAAAAAATAAAATATTTCTAAAATGACAGAGATGAATGAGGAAAATAAAACAAAGGTAGGTTTGTGTGGCCATATCTGAAAACACAGAATTCAAGCCCAAATTTCAAAAAGAATCAAAAAGGAAAAGCAACTATTAAGAATATGAAACTGTCATAAACCCTTATGTACCTAACTGTTTGAAATGAAACTTTGATAAAACTGTTTAAAATGAAACGAAAATGTGGCAGAATCTCAATTAGGGGGAGGAATTCCATTTTCAAAATTGACAAATAAAACAGAATACAAATAAATTTTAAAAGTAGGGTATTTGAATAATACATTTTCAAATGTATGATTTAAAGTCTCACATAGAGAAGTCTGTACCAACAAATGATATATTTTTTCAAAAATTAATGGAGCATTTACAAAAGTTGACCATGTATTAATTCCTCAAAAAAAATTCATAAAATTTAAAATATAAAAGTCAAACTCTCTAATACATCATCCAAACTTAGAGAATGGATGGCTAGAGATACAACTCCGTAGTAAAGTGCTTGCCTAGCATGCACAAGGCCTGGGCTTGATCCCAACACCAGTTTATAAAAAAGAAAATAAGAGGAGAGAAGAAAGGAAAATAATGTGATTGGCAATTTTGAAACACTCTTTCAAATTACTGTTGAGTTTTTAAAAATTAATAAAAATAACTGAATAAAGGAAAGGGAAAGAACACATCTGAAAAAATTAAAAAGATTATTCCAAGAAAATTCTGAAAAGGAAGAAAAGAGAAATCTGTGCTTCAAAATATTAAAATGAACAATAATTGTACAAAAATTAAAAGTGTAGTATTGACCAGAAGCTCCAGCAATACATTCAAGCATCTGTAAGGGCAGCACTTCAGATCAGTGCAGAAAGAAATATAAGTGGTCAATAAACATTAACAAAAATAATCAACTTAATATTAATTAAAGACATATCAATTAAAACACCAGTAATATGCCTTATTTTTACCTGGGAAAATGACACATTGTTGTTAGGATGGATAATTGACACAAACTTTTGAGCAGTATTTTGGCAGTAGATATCAAAAGTCTTAGAAATGTATGCTTTTTAATCAAGTTGATCCACACTAGGAAATTGTCATAGGGAAATAATTAAGAATGCAAAAAAAATAACTGACTTGGGATATTTATCACAATGCTCTCAGGAAAAAATTGACAACAATTTAAACATTCACCAAATTATATATTCAGTAAAACAGATTATGATACATGTATGTGGATTAAGATGCAGCCACTTATAATAATAGCACTGAAATATACTAGCTCATATATGAAACACACACTGGTAAAGAACACAAAAAGATTATTTAAGTGTAAAGGCTATCATTTATCATTTATATCTATTCTGTTCACTTGTTTATGCCAAATGTCTAACACATAATAAGCTCTTAATCAACATGTTAAGTACATGGACTATAAAAAACAATTACATATATTTTATATAAAATCATATATAATCATGCAGAATTTAACTATAAATGTTAATTCTATAATTAAAAACGATAAATTTTAATGTTAAAATGTAAGATAAATTTTAATAATGTAAGAAGAATATGTTTGTCATGCCATTTAATAAAAAGACAGAATACAAATTATAAATATGGTAAATATGTCTAGAAAAAAAAAAGAGTGGAAGTAAAGATTAGTTTTTTGGATAATAAAGTGATCATTGATTTTATTTTTCTTCTATCTTGATTTTCAAAAATTTTTGGCAATGAACATTTTTTAATGGAAAAGAAAGTACAAGTTCTAGAATACTATGCATTTTACATTATATTTTAAGAATACTCATTAGTGTGAAGAATGGTCACAGTATATTATTAAATAGAAACAATGGGTTGAAAATATTACATTCAGTATGACTTAGATTATGTGTGTATACACATACACATACAGAATCAAAAGAAAGCTACACAAGTTTTTCATTTCTGGGAAATAAATTTTCATCTTCCTTGTAATATTCTGTATTTAACAAATTTTTTACCCCCAAAAAATTCTCTTTTGTAATCAAGAGAAATGGCGGCAGGAAGAAGAAGAGATGTTTTTGCTTTTAAAAAATGGAAAATATATGAATGGGGCGAAGGTCAAGCCATCAATCCTTTGCAGATTGTCTCAGCATTGTGGGAATTCATTCTCAATGTTAAACTTATTTTTCTCTCATGTGAGTATTTTCTACAACTATTCATGCTGTTACCTCTGAAAACTATTAAAATATTAATGCATTCTTATCAAATTGTCCTCTCCTGTTGCCCACTTTCTGAGTAATAAATCTATACTCTTCAATCTCTGAAAGAGCAGAGCTACTTGCCCAAGGTGATGCAGGCTTGTTGGTGGAGACAGGACTAGAACACTGTAGTCCTGGCTCCCAGACCACGGTCCTCCTCTTGGAAAGCCAGTTTCTAAAAACCATTAAATTATTTTAAAATGTTCAGGTTTTATGTCTCCAAATCGGGAACAGGGATAATTATGACCACTTCTATCACGGACCCAATTCCAAAAAGCCCCTTGGGGCTCTTGCCCTGTAAGGAGAGAAGAATTATGTAATCATAAAATAAACATTAATGTTGCCCATAGTAGTGAGTACATTAGGAATGTTTGGTACTACTTTTTATTTAATTGTTATACTGCTTCATTGGTAGAGGAAGCCTGCAAGATGAATTGCTGGTGCAGGAAATTGATAGCTTTAGCTGTCACTCGAAGTCTCCCTACCCATGTTTGACGTCCCCTGGAATCCTGGAAAGCTTCCACCAGCACCAGAAGGCTGACATGCTTGGGAAGAAACATTCACACTTATGCAAGGCATATATACGCTTCACACATAGCATTCTGCCAAGCCCCTCCCCACAAAAAAAAAAAAAAGAAGAAGAAGAAGAAGAAAGGAGAAAGAAAAAGAAAAACCAAAAAACCCAAAACCAAAACAAAACAGATTTCAACAATCTGTCAGATCCATAAATGGCATGTCATTTAATAATCTGCAGTAGGTTCTAAAACACATCAGATCATTCTTTCAAATGGTAAATTTCCATGAACTATTAATGAAACAGCATTGCTCTCTTTTTAAAAATTCCTCAAGTCTAGCATTTGAATTTAATCCAACTCAGAACTCTTTAAACATCACATCCAACTCTCATGCACAGTAAACACAAAGTCCTGAAAGCATCATTAGCCCTAAGTTAGCAGTGAAGTGTTTGCTGCTGTTTCTTCTCATCATAATAAGAAATGCTACTCAATGGGGGATGATTAAAAAATCCATATACCACATGAACCTCATGAATATATCTCTCTCAGTTGCTTAAGTATCAGTTATATAAAGCAAACTAATACTGTGACTTAATGTGCTTTTTACCTTGCCCAAAACTTTTCCCAACAACTACCCTCATTTTAAAAACAATAAAATCTAATTAATTTCTTTGCAAGGTACTGCACCATTTACATCTCAGTATGTATATAGAGACCATTTTAATCTCCATCCAAAAGAAAGAAGAGCAGAAGCCCTTGGTATCTCTCTCGGTGTGACTTCTACTACCATATTCTCAATTATGTTACAAAAAGAAAATAAGTAATACCCTTAAATAAATAATTCCACTATAAGCTATTTCATCCATCATGAAGTTCCTCTTTAGTCATAAAACAGAATTTCACATTTTGGAATTTAAGAGTGCTAAGATAAATATCCTTTTATGTTTAAGGAAAGCAGATTAACTTTTGAGGAAATCATCATTTCTTGTTAGAAAGACAAAATAGCACATAAAGGAAAAATATACTAATTGATGGCTTTCTAAATAAAGCATGATCATTGAGTAGTACTAAATTGGTTGTCTTGTGTGTCAAATTAATCTCTTCATTATGTGGAACCAGACTGGCTATTTTGTGTTTCAATCCATCTTTAAGAGCAGCATTTGATTAATCAAGTTAATGATGACAGTTTTTAGCTAGTGACAAATGATACATTTATTCAGGCCCTTTTTCATATCATCCAAATTATTGTGAGCAAAAGAAAAAGAAACATCAATTTGGAGGACAGAATTAGTATACCTAGTGTATACTCTATACTCACTTCAACAAATGAGATCAGAAGTAAGGGTTAATGAATAAATCTCCATCATAAAACATAGAGTATCCGAACTCTTTTTTTTTTTTTTTTTTTTTTGGTACCAGGGATTGAACTTGACCACTGAGCCACATCCCCAGCCCTATTTTGTATTTTATTTAGAAATAGGGTCTCAACTGAGTTGCTTAGTGCCTGGCTGTTGCTGAGGCTGGCTTTGAACTAGCGATCCTCCTATCTCAGCCTCCCAAGCCACTGGGATTACAGGCATGCGCCACCATGCCTGGCTGCATCCAAACCCTTCCAGGTCATTTTACATAAAGGAACAAACTAAACAGCTGTGTATTTGGGCCAATGTAAAGCTGGTAGAGCAACCAAATGCTTAATTTCAACCCAGCCACCCACATAGTGACATTACTAAGATCAGAAATATTTAGAAGATTCTTCTTGAAAATAACTTTTAATACAGAATAAGAAGGCAGTTTATCTGTCCCTCTTCACTTACAGTAACTGTAAATGGTTAGCCCAATCTAACATTTATGCAAATGCCCTAAATATAGGGGATGAAAGATTGCAGCCTAGCTCACAAGCCAAATCCAGTCTGTCCCTTGTCTTTGTAAATAAAGTTTTATTGTACATACTACAGGGACATATAACTAAGAATGGTATTGGCATAAAAACAGACATATAGATCAATAGAGCAGAATAGAGATTCCAGAAATAAATCCACATATCTATAGTCAATGGATTCTCAGCAAAGACACCAAAACCATATTGTAGAAAGTACAGCTTCTTCAATTAATAGTTCTGGGGAAACTGGATAACTATATGCAGAAGAATGAAAGTTGACTCTTAAACCTGTTATCACATACAAAAATTACTTAAAATGGAAAAAAAAAAACATTTAGGTAAGCTCTGAAACCATTAAAGTTCTAGAAGAACACATAGGAGGAAGACTTAAAGACATCAGTATAGGCAGTGATCTTTTTTTTATATAAAACCTAAAAGCATAGGCAACGAAAGCTAAAGTAGAGAAATGGGATTACATCAGACTAAGAAGATTCTACATGATAAACTACAGAATGGGAGAAAATATTTGGAAATTATTTATCTGACAAAGGGTTGCTGTTCAGAATACACAGGGAAATAAAAATAAATAAATAATCTAGTTTAAAAAAATGGGACAAATGATCTGAATACTTACCAAAAGAAGAAATATAAATAACCAATAAGTATATTAAAAATATTCAATATGACTAGCCATCAGGAAAATGCAAATCAAAATTACAATAAGATATCATCTTGCTCCATTCAAGATGGCTATTACCAAAAAGGAAAAAATAATAACAAATGCTGGCAAAGATGTAGGGAAAAGATAATTTATAAGCCATTACAGGGAATATAAATTAGCATGGCCATTATGGAAAACAGAATGAAGTTTCCTTAATCCCACAAGTAAGTATATATCCAAAGGAAATGAAGTCAGGATATCAAATAGATGCCTGCATTCCTATGTTTACTGTAGCACTATTCATAATAACCAAGATATGGAATCAACACAAGGGTCCACTGATGGATAAATGGATAAAGAAATTATGGTAAATACACATGGTGGAATATTATTCAGCCATAAAAATGAACCAAATCCTATCATTTGCAACAAGATACAACTGGAGGACATTATATTAGGTGAAATAAATCATACACAGAAAAGCAAATATTGCTAGTTCTCTCTTCTGCATGGAAGCCAAAAATGCTAATCTCAAAGTGTAGAGAAAAAAAAAAAAAAGAAATACTAGAGGCTAGGAAGATGGGGGTTGTAGGGAGGTTAAGCAACAGGAAGAAAACACATTTAGGATAAATAAGTGTGTTCTGCAGCAAAATAGAGTGCCTATAGTTCATAATAACTAATTTTATAGTTTATGAAGAAATAAAAGAAAGAAGCTCAAAGGCTCCAAATAGGAAGAAATGATAAGAAGATGGAAATGCTAATTACCCTGAATTAATAGTATACATGGTAAACATGCATTGAAATATAGCACTGTACTCCATAAATACACACAATCATTTCATGTTACATTAAAAAAATTAAAAATACATAAAAATAAAGTTTTAATAGGATACAGCTTCAACAATCATTTGTGTATTGTCTGCAGCTGCTTGTGCACTATGGTGGCAGAGCTGAGATGTTGTGTCAGAGACTACATGGCCTGCAAAATCTAAAATGTTAACCATCTGCTCCTTTCCAGAAATTGGCTGACCCCTGCTAAAATATATTGGTTTACAAATTTTTAGAGGTCAAACCCATTTGAATAAAACGTACCAAAAAAAAATCTAACAAAATATCTGAAAGCAATATTTTATTAGGATACAATAATTGTGTAAGTTAAATTGTATAATATTTACTTAATATATAGTCAATCAATGGAACAACCAGAAGTTTTGTTAAACACAGAATTAAACATAGGAATGGTAGGTGACAGTTGCAGTCATAGCAGTATCCCTATTTTTGTTTTGGGGGAGTTTGCGGGTGTGTGCATTTTGTTTTGGTTGCAGAGAATTGATTCACACAGATAAGTGGTTGCAAATAGTAACAGTTTTTTAAAAGCTCCCTGGCAAACTCAATATACTCTACAATTAAAAGATGATAGAAGTTTTATTCCAAGAAACTGCACAACTTAACCTGGCAGCCCAAGTTAACACATTGCTAATCTCTAAGGTTTCAAAAACATTTGGTTTGTGTCCTTTTTTACTACCATTTTTAAAACTGATTATTTTTAGTTTTTAGCTTGCCGTGAGAGTTCATTATATGTAAAATATATAAAACTGTCTGCCAAGTGTTCCCTCCCACTTCTTTCAGAAAATCTTTTCCCCAGTCTTCAAACACCTGGTCTTAGTAAGAATCTCCATATTTCTCATGGTACCACCTTCCCAGCACAGGAATTGACCCAGGCCAACCTAATCATACCTGCTTTCCCAGGACACCTTATCTGGGAGTAGAGATATTTCACTTCTTACTTAAAGTGAAGATACAAGAGGTCTAAATGTTGCCAGAGATGATACTTTTCAGTCTTGTAAATATAGTACATACATAAGAATGATACTGACACACCATAAAAAGCAGAGGGAAGAGATGAGGAGAGTCTTAGTGGCACTGAAGTCTATGCTTCCAGTTATCCTTAATATCTAGTTGCCTCCTGTCCTCTCTGTGGTTTGGCTAGGAAATAACTAGAATGCCAGATCAATGTCCAAAGTCAATAAATTCTCACCCTTTTAGTCTGTGGTAGTTTGAACTAGGTTTGAGTTGGTTATTAAAACTAAAAACAAGCACACACAAGATGAAAATTTTAATTGTAGTGTATGGGTTAAAGTCTGGAAAAATGCATATGATAGTAGATGTCTGTCAATCTTTCTATCTACTCCTTATAGGAGCTCCTTTCTTAAATTGGAGCAATTCTTTTTTCTATAAGTCTCAGTGGGAAGTAGAATCAAATTCCACTACATAATCTGGAATAAAGTTAACACTTTATATACTTAGTACATGTATCAGGAACTGTTTTAAGGTTCCTAGAATAAATAACTTACACTACAACCCCATTAAGCAACTGCAACTATTATTCTTATTTTACAGATGAGGAAACTGAGAAAGAGAGGTTGAGTAATCTATACAGAATTATAACCAGTAAGTAGAAGTATATACTGCAGCCCTGTATAGTTCCAGAGTCTCATCTCTAAAACTTCTCTGATTTTGTCTCTGAAAAACCCAGATCATTTTTCCCAAGTCATCATTGCATCTAGGCTATGCCAATCCAAGAACCCAGCCCAGTGGCAGGAACTAGGGAGATATGTATATTTGGCAGTGATGGTAGTTGCAAAAGGAGCCAGCAATTATGAACCTCCACTTATAAATTTAAGTCAATCAAAAGTAAATTGGTTAGTGCTCTTAAGAATCTTTTATAAGTATATAGCTAACTTAATTACTCCAGAGAATTATACTTAAGAAAAGGTATTTTTTCATTACTTTTTATATTTTAATATTGTTCTAGATTTATGCCTCAAAAATGCATTCCTGGGACTGGGCATATAGCTCGGTGGTATAGTGCCTATCTTGCATGCATGAGGCCCTGGGTTCAATCCCAGTATTGAAAATAAAAAGTTACCCACAACTCTTTCAACCAGTTTTTAAAAGACCCTGTGTTCCACACTAAGTGCTTGGTCCTTATCCTTCATGCAATGGAAGGCCACTGGAGAGTTCTAAGAAGGACAATGCTCCGGCAGAGATATATCACAGAGCAGTATGGAAAATGACTTTGAAGAAGTCAACATTACATGCAAGAGGAACTGGAAAAAGTCAATTGTGATAGTCCTGGAAGCTCATTTTCAGGGCTAAAAATTGGGTGATGTTAAGATAGATGGAAAGGAAGGACAGATTTGAGAGCACTTAGAGAGGCAAATTTGGTAGAGCTTGGTACCTATGTGGACATGGAGAGGACATAACGAAAGCAGTCAAAGATAATTTCCCAATTTTTTGTTTTTGTGACTAGACAACAGTGATACCACCATATAAGACAATAAAGAAATGGAAGCAAGCTTATAAAAGATGAGGATGAATTCTGGTTGAACTTGTTGAGTTCTGAGTAGCTATGAGATATCTAAAAAGAAATATCCACCAAGTTAGAAATAGCTACTTGATGTTCATTGATTCAATATAGAACAGAAGCAAACATAGATATACAACAATACCTCATATATATATATATATATATATATATATATATATATATATATATATATAAGTATCAACATTTAGATGATAACTGAAATCAAAAAAATGAGGGTCATCTAGGAGAGCCTAAAGTGTGAGATATGATGAACAGTGAAATGGGAAAATTGAATGCAGGCAAATGTCAGATATAGGCAAAGAAAATAATAGAATCTCATCAAAGAAAGTTTGAAGAAAAACAATTAATAAGCAATATTCAGAATCCAAAGGTCTATAGAACTTTAGAAATGCATGCAGAAACATCAACTATGCAAAATTCAGCAAAAAGAAGAAAAGGACTAAACAACTTCCATGGATTTTGTAATTAGAATGTACCCAAAGTGCATGTGAAGGCATTTTAGGGAAAGCTGATTTAGAAAGATTCTCATTTACAAAATAATCACATGAAGGAAAAAAAGTTAATATATAGAAGTTCTGTCTAATTGCCCACTTCAAGTGATTGGGCTCTGGTTCTGGAAGGGGAAGGCAAATCTTTACATCTTCTCTGTAGGCTCAGAAACCCATGGAGTATGATTCTTCACTCAGCTGAAGGAATTACAAATGATCTGCTCTTGAATACGCGCGCGCACGCGCACACACACACACACACACACTCCTCTGTTTTTATTACATTTTAAATAAGACTTTAAAATGCTAACTTATCAGAAATACACTAAAGGAAAAAGAAACAGCATGGATGTAACCCCCTACTAATGAGGCACTAATGCATAATTATTATTATACACGTACTTCTCTCTACAGACGAATATTTATAAACACTGAAACAGTCTAGTTTGCAATGAAGTCTTATGTACAGATTGTTTTTCTCTTGTGGTTTGTCCTTTTTCTTATTGTGGTAATATTTAATGAATTTCACAGGCTCTGCTCATTCTCTGAAACTACTGAATGAACTTTTACACATAATGTGTGCTGCCTCCAGCGAGTATATAGAGATGAGGTATTCAGCAACATTAAACACCACCATCAGTAAAAGACAGTTATCTCCGTTTTGAATACTCAGAGTTCAGTTAAAACACAATGTGTTTAAATCAAATCTACTTAAATTAAGTAGATTCAACAAATCATATCTATAAAAGGGGGCCTATAATTAAAGTAATTCAGATTAAAAACTGATAAGATTTGAGGTCATTTGTTAAATAGCACCCTTTTTTCAGCCTGAGCTCTGATCCAATCGAGAGCTGAACAAGAGATGGAGACCAAAACAGTAGTAGTATTACCAACAAAGGCCAGTCTAGATTGAAGGACATGGCTTAGGTGTATATCAACAATGAGGGAAAGTAAGCTCATTCACTCAGTTCCATGCAGTATTGAAATGCCATCCGATAGATCAAATTGAAGAAAAATATTCTTCAAAAATCTCATTTAACATTGCATAAATATTACCTTTTGTTCATTCAATTACTTTTATAGAAAATGTATATAGAATAACATACTCAAATGTGTACTTCCTGTATGCAGTTGAACACACACATACATAGAATGGGAGAAATTAACTAGGTTTTGCACTCAGTTCTTCTCCTAAACACATTAGTTAGATAATTCACTGTGCCTCTGTGATTTGAAGTAAAAAATAAGTCAAGAGAAAAATTCCTCCTGATGAAAACTAGAAGATTGAGTAGGAAATGACTCTCATTGCCCCTCCATTAAATGCAAATGGTTATTAACTGATTTCATTAGTTTGCTTTGCTTTTTATCAAGATGGGGTGCAAGGTGGGTATAAACATGTTGAGATATATATATATATGACCTTTGGATTTCTTTGTCAAGATTATGATCATAAGTCTATAGATATTCATTGAATATGTACATACAGACTCGCTGGTAGAGCTTTAGGCTGAATTACTGTTCCCTGAATAAAGACCTAGCTGCTGATTATGGAAAGTTAACAAAAGAAACACATTCCTCAAATTACATTCTGTGTATATAAACACCATCATTCAGTCTTTTGACAAGTTTTTGTTGAGAGTCAACTATATTCCAAGCAGTGGGCTAAGACATGGGATACAAAGATGAATCATGTGAAATTCATGACTTTTAAGAAATTACCCCTGCTATGGTTCGATATGGTTTGAGTGTGTCCCCCAGTGGTTCACATATTGAAATTCCATTCCCACAGAGTTATTAAGAGTTATTAAGAAACTTAATCTACCTAAGTTGTTTAGAGGTGGGGCTGTTGAGAGGTGATTTGGGTTAGGTAAGGTCATTGGGATGGAACCTCCATGATTGCATCCTGATGGCTTAAAAAGAAGAGAGGAAGCATCCAGAAGAGGACCACAAGGGTGCTCCTATCTCTTACCATGTGATGCCCTGCACCAACTCAGACTCTGCCAGCCAGAAGCTATCACCTGATGTAGGTCCCTGAACCTCTAGAACTGTGAGCTAAGTAAACCTTTTCTCTACAAAACTACCCAGCCTTAGGTTTTTTTCTAACACAAAATGGACTAATACACTTCTCCCCATCCCCCCCAAAAAAATTACTTCAAGAATAATGCTTCCAGGTGGGTGCAGTGGCTCATGCCTGTAATTCCAGCAGCAGCTTGGGAGGCTGATACAGGAGGATGGCAAGTTCAAAGCCAGCCTTAGCAAAAATCGAGGTGCTAAGCAACTCAGTGAGACCCTGTCTCTAAATAAAATATAAAATAGGGCTGGAGATGTGGCTCAATTTTCAAGTGCCCCTGAGTTCAATCCCCCATAACACCCACCAAAAAAAAAATAATAATAATAATGCTTCCAAACTTTTAAGAATTTACATAATTGAAGCACATAAAAGAGTTTAGCACACGAAAAAGTACCCTCTCAGATCAGGAGATGTTGGGTTGGACCACTAAATAAAGGGCATTGAAATATGTGGAGTAGCCATCTGGAAAAAAGCAAAGGTTTGTTCATACCTTACACCTTAAGCCAAGTTAAATTCCAAGTGAAGTAATGATTTTCAAATATACAAAAATAAAATCCAAAAAGCTATAGAAGAAAATATGGGGTACTTTTTTATAATCTTAGAATATAGAACATCTTTTTAATTTTGACTTAAAACCTAAAAGCTGGGTTCCCACCTTGAGATTTGTCTGGGGAGGATCTACTTCCAAATTTCTTCATTTGTTGGCAGAACTCACAGAAACTTGCTTCTTCAACACTAGCAACAAAGAGTAAGCCTCTGCTGCTTCTAGGCTTGACTTCTAGATCTTCTTTCCCAGAGTTCACCTAATTAGTCTGAGATAACCCAGGATACCCTCTCTTTAATTAACTTAAAGTCAAACTTTAAGAGACTTCAATGACTTCTACAAAATCTTTTCACCTCTGCCAAATTCTCCTAATTAGAAGCAAGACACAGGTTCTGCCTTCATTTAAGAAGAGGGATTATACAAAGGTATTACTCAATGGGGAATCACCTGAAGTGTATCTGCCATATCTTTCAAATATATAGTTTCAAGAAACAAATAGGAAAAAATAGTTAGTAGAAAAACAGAAACAAAAATTAATAGTCAGTTTCAGACAAAATGAACAAGTAGCCTAATATCTGCAAATACCTGTCCCATTTGACCTAAAAATTCCACTTTGAAAAATTTACCCTAAAAATCTATTAGCATATATGTAAAATTACATAGATTTCAGTGACATTTGTAAGAGCATATGATAGAAGATTAATATCAGATACAGATATCCAATAGGAGATGTGTTAACTATAATACATTCAAAGTAGCATACTACAGGGACACAGCCACATCAATGTTTATAGCAGCACAATTCACAATAGCTAAACTGTGGAGCCAACCTAGATGCCCTTCAGTAAATAAATGGATAAAAAATGTGGCAAATATACCAATGGAATTTTACTCGGCAATAAAAGAGAATAAAATCATGGCATTTGCAGGTAAATGGATGGATGGCATTGGAGAAGATAATGCTAAGTGAAGTTAACCAATCCCCAAAAAACAAATGCCGAATGTTTTCTCTGATATAAGGAGGCTGATTCATAGTGGGGTAGGGAAGGGGAGCAAAGGAGGAATAGATGAACTCTAGATAGGGCAGAGGGGTGGGAGGAAAAGGGAGGGGGTTTGCAAGGATGGTGGAATGTGATAGACATCTTTATCCAAAGTATATCTATGAAGACACGAATTTGTGTTAACATACTTTATATACAACCAGAGATATGAAAAACTGTGCTGTATATGTGTAATAATAATTGTAATGCATTCTGCTGTCATTTTTTTAAATCAATAAAAAAGAAGTATTAAAAAATACATTCATAGATTAAAATACTATGTAGCTATAAAAACAATAATGAGGAAGAATATGTAAAACTGTATATATATCAACTATCTTTTGTGTAAAGAATGAAAAATAAAAATATAATTTATATATGCTTGCATATGCATAAATAAATTATGGCTATATGGATCCATATCTGGAGGGGATATATGTCCATACAATATATGCATATATGGACAATAGATGATTGATTGATATAAATAGCAATTTTTACAGCTTATACCTTTTAATTGTTTTTCTGATACTGCTATCTTGGCCAAACTTGTAGTCTCAAATTCAGTCAGAAGTAGAATTATATTATTTCAATATTAACAGTGGAAAAAGTCTCTATAGATCTGCAATAGTAAACTGGCTATCGCTAAATCCACAATATCCAAATTCATCACATTCATACTTGCATGTATTTTCACCCTCGTCCTATTTTTTAAGTTATTATAGTAACCCACTGTATATCTTATAGATTATAGATAGATAAACAGATAGATGATAAACAGACACACGACACACACACACACACACACCCATGTTATATACCTGCTTAAAAAAAACAGTCGAAAGGGATTTCTCACCATTAAGTCCTGGTATGCTTGACAAAAAAGCTATTAATTAATACTTCTATATCATAAAATTCTTTCAGATATCTGCAGTTGTCTAGGTTGACTTCAGAGAATATGGCAACTTGAACTCTGCTCCCACTTGCACTTTACTAAAATGACACAAGAGGGATAGAAAGCTATAAACCCACAAGGACAAACAGAACAGAAAAGCAGACAAAAACAGAAGACAGATAACTTTCTGTCTCACTTGAATATGAACAAGTGGTCATTCATTACACAAAGCAGAAAAACCTGAAGCCTGAGACAACAGAGAGGAAAGTCAACTTTATTCATCACACTAGAACTTCAGGAAAGCGATAGCATTTCAGGTATCAGGAAAGTTGGATTAATAGCTTATTTTAAAACTTTGTTATTTGAGCTCTATGAACAAGCAGCACAGGCATTTCTCTTTTTTATTGATCTTTTTAGTTATACATGACAGTAGAATTCATTTTGACATAATTATACAGGCATAGAATATATCTTATTCTAATGAGGACCCCTTCTTATGGACATACACGTAAAAGCATATATGTACCTATTAGGTTCCATCCAGACCTACTGAATCAGGATCTGTACTTCAACAAGATTTCCAAGTGATCTGTAAATACAGTAAAATATGAGAGACAATGATAAGAGTGATGCATTTCCCAGTACTCCTCTCACATCCTACAGAGACATACAGCTGCTCCCTCTCACCCCAGGGAAGAGGTTTTTTCCTTGGTGATACTAAGCCAAAGAAGTCCCAGACTCAGAGACTCTGCATCCCCAACCACAGAAGAGAAGCAACCAAATGGAGATTCCACTTAAGCCTACATAATGAGGAGTAAGGTTCACCATACCCTCTGTCTGCTGGCAGTCCAAAGTCTAACGGCTTCCATCCCCAGGAAGAACACTACAACTTTCTACTTTGAACCAACCAGTTCAAAAGACCAAACATACTGACATTTGGAGACTGCCAATGAAAAATTACATCATACCTATAATAGAGCAAGGCACATGAGTCTGATCCAAATTAGAGTAGAGGAGCAATTTATTTGTCTGTCTGATTATTTGAATAAAATGTGCATAGTATCTCTCAGACTAATCACTGGACTAGCACATATAATAAAATAAATAAATAAACAAGTTCTCCAATCCATGGGTAATAGCTGTCCATGACACTCAGGCAGGAAATAAAGATGTGATTCATTTGCAATGTGTACCACAGGTGTGAGAGAGAATGTAGACATATAGGTGATAATACTGCATAACAACCTACATTTATTGAAGAACTATGATTCATCCTCTTTTTTTTTTTTTTTGTACTCATTCAGTGCTCATGATTGAAGTTGATACTATTCTTACGCCTTTCAACAGATGAGGAATTTGCAAATTAGAGAAATTAAATGGATTATTAAACAACAGATTGAAAATACGCCTACCAGTTTGTTCCTTCCAGAAACACCACCCATTTTATTTCAGATAAGGCTGGCAATATTTTGAGAAATGGAACATCAGTAGAGAATAGTAATGACTTAGTGGACTTAAGAGCACACAAATCTTAGGTTAGCATTGAGTAAAGCAGAGAACCAACACAATTCATAAAGCAGAATCCTTGCTATGGCTGGGAATTAGAATTCCAGCTCTTCTGAAAGTGAGGGTGAAGGAGAAAGATGACTAAAAATAAAGTCAACTAGCTGAAACCTTTGGGAGAAGGAGAAAAGAAGAAAAAAAAAAGGATGTCATGAGAGAAGGAAAACCAGTAGGGTAGAGGAAGGGAAACTGGGGAAATATTAGAAAGTAATATTGACCAAATTATGTTATATGCATTTAGGAATGTGCCACAATGAAACCCACTCTTCTGTATAATTAATATGCACCAATAAATAATTCTTTTAAAGAAAGAAGCACTCATCCCTACATCTCCTCCTGCACTCCTGCCCATCTCATATCTAGGAAAGAGGACCAAAGATTCTCTACAGAATATTAAAACAGGGTCTTTGACTTGTGGAATACAGTTAAGGGCATGAGTGCTGTACTGAAAATATATTTCTATCTCCTTGAGCCCCAGAACACTAGCCAAGCATGAGTTCTTCCAGCAGGAGATTGCTAGAATCAGAAGCCCCTCCAGAATCCCAAGAGGAAACTCCTAAAGATACTGGCCCTAGAGTGTTCCAACCAGGCAGAACTTTCAGTGAAATCACAGTAACAAGATAGAGTCATGGTAAGAGGATCTCCCAATCCATTTCCAATCATATACTATTATTTACCACAAGATTGACAAAGCTAAAAATATGACAAAAACCTAATATTGGCTAGAATATAGGGAAACTGGCTCCCTCATACATAGCAACTAAGCATGTAAATTGGTGCGATTTTTTTTACCCCACTATGCTGGGGATGGAACCTAGAGTATCCAGTGTGCCAGGCCAGTATTCTACCACTGAACCACACCCTCAGTCTAGAATTACTCTCTGAAGAGCAATTTGACTATCTTTCAAAGCAACTTAACTGCCAGGAATTCACCCTTCAGCAATTTCACTAGCAATTTACTTGCAAAAACAAGCCAAGTTATATGTGCAAAGATGTTCACTGAAGCAGTTATCCTAAAAAACATAAGGGTAAAATGTATAGCTCAGAGCTAGAGCATTTGCCTAGCACACAGAAGGCCCTGGGTATGATTCCACAACACCAAAAAAGGGGAAATGAAAAGTATAAATAAATGTATTAAATAACCATCAATAAAAATTCAGGTTAAGAAATTAAGTCCACTTGTGTAATGGAATACTAGCAACCATTGAAAAGAACAAAGTAGATCTATGTGTTTATATTGTATGATCTCTGGGGTAGAATGAAAAATGGAAAATATAGCATTCAGATGACTAAATATACTCATCTTATTCTATTTCTGCTGCTATAACAGAATACCTGAGACCAGGAAATTGATATATAATAGATATTTTTTCCTCCTATTTCTGGGAAGTCCAAGATCAAGGCACAGTTATCAGGTGAGTCCACCAAAATGGTACCTTGAACTTTGTATCCTCTGGAGGGGACCAACACTGTGCCATAATATGGCAGAGGTAGAAGGGCAAAAGAGAAACAAATTCACTTCCTCAAGCTCTTTTCCATCTGCCCCCATGATTCAATCACAAGGCTACACCTCCCAACACTGTCACAGTGTGTGCATTAGAAAGTTCCCCTAGCTCAAAGGACTTATACATAATGACATTTGGGAATCCTAATAAAGAGACAGCTGGTCACTTTATCATCCCATAGTAAGAACAAAGTAAGGCACAAGCCTGCATATAGGAGGAAACAAAAAAACACCCAAACCATTTCTACTTGTATACATGTGTATATACTTATATTTACACACACTCCTATTTATGCACATATGCATATATGCTTGTACTCAAAGAAAATACTGGATTATACATTTCCTAAAGCTACTAATAATAGCTAAATCTAGAGCATGGAATAGTGGATCTGGTATGGAAGAAAGACTTAGTTTTTGGTTTTTGTTTTTATTCTATACATGTGATTTTTACCATATGCATGTATTTTTAATTTAAGAAAAAAATATTGACATTTTAAGTTGTGTAATTTTATCTGAAGCATTAGCTACTATTTGAAATAAAACATTCTTAAATCTATATCCTTGACCTAAAATTCTATCTTTTTTTTTTTTAATGGTGCTGTGGATTGAACCCAGGGCCTTCTGCATGCTAGGTAAGTGCCCTGCCAACTGAGCTATATCCCCAGCCCTATAATTCTATCTTGATGCTGGCCCATATGAAACTAAAATTCAACATTCCAAGCTAAGCTCCTGATCTTGCTGTCTCAACCACTGCTGCCACCACCATCACTCATGTTTTGGTTACTCATTTGTAATTTGATCACCCTCCATCCAGTCTCTTGAGTCAGAAACCTGGAAGGTATACAAGATTCCATCTTCTCCCTCACCTCCTATATTCAATCACCAAATGCTGTCAATAATTATACCTTCTATATATATATTTTTAGTGATTCTTTTTAGTTATACATAGTATCAGGATTCACTTTGATATAATTATAAGAGAATGGAATATAATTTATTCTTATTCAGTCCCAAAAACTTCCCCTTCACTTACCTTCTTCCCTCCCCCTTTCCCTTGCCTCTTCTACTGAACTTTCTGCTCTTTACTTACAAGTTTTTAAATTAGTATCTTGTAGATGTACATGATGGTGATATTCACTGTGATATTATTCATATATGTGCATAGGAAAGTTAGTTTATATTCATTCCACTGACTTTCCCTATCCCATCTCTCCTCCCTTGCCTTTATTCCCCTTTGTCTTCTCCAGTGATCTTTCTTCTATTCTTTCACACACACCCCACCCCCACTTATTTGGATTATCTTTCACACATCAGAGAAGACATTCAACCTTGGACTTTTTGGGAGCGGCTTATTTCACTTAGCACAATATTCTCCAGTTCCATCCACTTACCAGCAAATACCATAAAGGCATTCTTCTTTATGACAGAATAATACTCCACTGTGTATATATACCACATTTTCTTTATCCATACATCTGTTGAAGGGCACCTAGTGTAGTTCCATAGCTTGGCTATCATGAGTTGGGCTGCCATAAACATTAATGTGGCTGTATCACTGCAGTATGGTGATTTTAAGTCTTTGCCAAGGAGTGGGATAGCTAGGTCATATAGTGGTTCTATTTCTAGTTTTTTAGGAATGTCCATATTGCTTTCTAGAGGGGTTGCACTCATTTGCAGTCCCACCAACAATGTATGAGTGTACCTTTTTCCCCACATCCTCACCAACATTTACTGTTACTTGTATCTTTATAATTGTAATTCTGACTAGAGTGAGATTAAATCTCAATGTAGCTGTAATTTGCATTTTTCTAATTGCTAGAGATGTTGAACATCTTTTCATATATTTGTTGACCATTTGTATTTCTTGTTTGGAAAAATGTCCAGTTTCTTTGCCCATTTATTGATTGTGGGTTTATGTGGGGGAGAGGTGTTTGTCTTGGTGTTAAGTTTTTTTTTATTTCTTTGTATATTCAGAATACTAATGCCCCTGAGGATCAGATGGCAAAGATCTTCTATTCTGTAGGGTCTCTGTTCATGCTCTTAATTATTTTCTTTGTTGTGCAGAAGCTTTTTAATTTGGTGCCATCCCACTTATTGATTTTTTATTTTATTTCTTTTGCTTTAGGAATCTTGTTAAGGAAATTGGTTACTCTGACAACACATTGGGGTATTGAGCCTACATTTTCTTCTAGCAGCTACAGATTTCTGGTCTAATGCTACATCTTTGATCTACTTTGAGTTGATTTTGTGCAGGGTGAGATCCAGCACGATTTGTTGAAGAAGCTCTTTTCTCCAAAGTATGTTTTGGCACCTTTGTCTAGTAGCAGATAACTGCATTTATGTAGGTTTGTCTCTGTATGTTTATTCTATTCCATTGATCTTCATACCTGTTTTGGTGCCAATACCATACTAGTTTTGTTACTGTAGCTCTATAGTATAATTCAAGGTTGGTATTGTGATGCCTCTTTCTTGGCTTTCTCACAAGAATTGCTTTGGTTATTCTGGGTCTCTTATTTTTCCAAATGAATTTCAGTACATCTTTTTCTAGTTCTGTGAAGAATGCCATTGGAATTTTGATGGGGATTACATTGAATCTGTATTGAACTTTTGGCAGTATGGCCATTTTGACAATATTGATTTTGCCAATCCAAGAACATGGGGAAGTCTTTCCATCTTTTAAGGTGTCATCAATTTCTTTCTTTAGTATTCTTTAGTTTTCTATAGTAGAGGTCATTCACCTCATTTTTTAATTTATATATAACAGCAGAATGCATTACAATTCTTATTATATAGAGAGAGCACAATTTTTCATATCTCCGGTTGTATACATAATATATTTACACCAATCTGTATCTTCATACATGTTCTTTGGATAATAGTGATCATCACATTCAACCATCATTAATTACCCCATGATCCCTCTATTCCCCTCCCACCCCTCTGCCCTATCTAGAGTTCATCTGTTCCTCGCATGCTTTCTATCCCTATCCCATAATGAATCAGCCTCCTTATATCAAAGAAAACATTTGGCATTTGTTTTTTTTGGGATTGGCTAACTTCACTTAGCATTATCTTCTCTAACTCCATCCATTTACCTGCAAATGCCATGATTTTATTCTCTTTTATTGCTGAGTAAAATTCCATTGTGTATATATGCCACATTTTTTTTATCCATTCATCTATTGAAGGGTATCTAGGTTGGTTCCACAGTTTAGCTATTGCCTTCACCTCATTTGTTAGATTGACTCCCAAGTTGTTTGTTTGTTAGTTTGTTTTTAAGTTATTTTAAATGGAATAATTTTCCTAATTTCTTTTTCAGCAGATTCATCATTGGAATATAGGAACATGATTAGTTTGAGTGTTGATCTTGTATCCTGTTACTTTGCTGAATTCATTTATGAACTCTAGAAGTCTTTTGTGGAGTTTTTTTGGGTCTTCCAAATATAGGATCATGCCATCAGCAAACAGAGATAATTTGAACTCTTCTTTTCCTATTTGTATCCCTTTAATTTCCTTCTCTTGCTTGATTGCCGTGGCTAGAATTTCAAGGACTGAATAGGAGTTCTGAGAGTGAGCATCCTTGTCTTGTCCCTGTTATTAAAGGAAATGCTTTCTTTTATCTCCTTTACTGCTCACAAATTTATACCCAACCAGATAGCCACTGTGCCTTAATTAACATAGTAATTAAGCTTACTTCAATGTTCTTCTTATCAACTCTCTGCATCCAGTACCTCTTGAATCTATATTCCCTATAATCCTCAGGGTGATCTCTCAATAATCCCAATATTTTCAAGGCATTCCCTGTCTTAAAGCCCTTGTGTTCTTCAGAATGCAAGTCTTGGGAATACAAGTTCTTCACAATAAAATCTAAATTACTTGGCATCTTACATCATTGTGAACTGGTCCTTGCTTTTCTCATCTACCTTGGCAATACTTTCTTTTCTCCCCTCAACACAAAATCCTGCCACTCCATGTACTTAGACATTCCCATTTTCATCCTGTGAAGCATATGTTGTTCTCTTGAAATGCTTTTCCTCTTTTCTACCTAATTCCCATTTTTCCTTATCACTGTTTCACTTGTATCTCAAATCTGAATAAGAACATATAGACATCACCTCTTTTATTTTTTTATCCTCAGATCCCATTATGGTGCCAGATATATAATGAGATCTCATTAAATATTTATTAAATAAATGAAGCAAGCTAGACAAAACAGCTGTTGTCCTAAAGCAGATAGTGACAACTCTTCCAACCCAAAAAACATTCTTCCTTAAAAACAATGAATGTGGTCAATTCATCTTTTTATTCTTGTCAGTGGTCTCCTGACTCACACCTTCAAGATACCTTTGATGTATAATGCTTTTACATTGTGCCTTAAAAATTGAATCATCCATCCAACACGGAGAGGCCCACTGAGAGAACTACTGATGAACTGTGAAACAGAATAAACGACTCAAATCAGAAAGCAAGAGTTTCCAATCAATTAAGGGTAATAGAAATAAATTGTAAAGTATTAAAGGACAGTTTACAGGCTACCTGTGGTTAGTCCTTTAAAATCACAACAATGTATGTGGTATAGGAAAAAACTTCAATCCATGTAACAGAGGAAAGGTTATAGACCATGATAAATAATATTTGAAAGAACAATGGAACCTGGAAGAGAAAAATTCAAACCATATAAAGCCCCTGTGTGGGATGTAAAACATTCAAATCTCAACTCATTTTGCTGTTGCCTAAATGTCCTGTACTTGCAGAAACATTCTCCATCACCTTGACAGTTTTCTTTTGTATACAAATTTTATTTACCTGAATTATTAATGCTGCCTTTTGTTTGTGCCCGTATCTTAATTTTTCTCTTTTCATTCACCTGTCGTGAGTGTTTTGAATCACATTTTAGGAGATGATGAACAAAATACTTCTTTGGGAAACTGGATAGTGTCACCAATGTTTTTGTACTACTGAGAAATCATTCTTTTTTTCCAGTTTTAAAAAAAATGAGCATTTCTTCTTTTTATAAACTGTCAATCACTGGAATTTTTACTTTAAACTGTATTGAATGGATAAAAGATAGACTTTAAAGTGTGGATGGTTTGTCAGATGAAAAATATTATACATAGAGACTCTGGTGGGCAAGCAATTCACAATATGAAATAAGTTCCTTCAGGAGAAATTCCTAAGGCCAATAGTAGTAAAACAGCAATTAGTAATGCTCATAAGGGAATTATTTCAATCATACAGCCAAAATCTTTTTTTTTTACTAACATCACACTATACAGTGTACAATGTTCATGCCCAAAATCTACTTCATTTGGTTGAAGCAAAGCTGTAGATAGAAAATACTCAAGGGTTGGGATTATAGCAAGACAAATTGCACACCGTTAGTCGAAAAGGAGTGGGGGCAATTAACAGTCTTTCAATGAAAATCTCTTTAAAAATGTACTTGTAGTTTTCTCTGTTTCATTTTACAATAAAACAAGCTGTGATTATTGAAAAGGAAGAGAAAGCAAAACTGTCTTTTTTGCAAATGTTCCTTGAAACCCTGCGGAAGAACAATGTCTCACCAACTCCCACTGAACTCACAGAGACACAGCTGAAATATTAGGAGACCATATGTACAAACACCCTGTGATTTCAAACAGACAAGCTTATTGGGAAGAGAAAAGTTTTCCGTCTTTGATTTCTTTTAGAATGATAAAATGAAAGGGACAGTAATACATATTTTAAGCCCTGTGAATTCACAATGGGGCTTTAGAATAAAGAGGTAAAAACCTTTGAACTAACAAAGGTCCATTGCCGTACATTTCTTTTCTCACAAATGCCTTGTAAAGGAAATTATGCTAGATAGGGGGACCAGCTGGCTTTTGCCACTGCACCTTTGGTAGCATAGCACATTTTCAGACGGTATCAATCCAGCCAGAATGGACCATATCATTGACTCCTCTTGGACCTCTCCTCTTATCATAGAGCTGGTTTTAGTCCAATGCCCTGGGAAAGCATTCACTCACCGGCTTACATCTGAGTGTCTCTTTGTACTAGTCCAAAGCCTGAAGTCGACAAATTCCATTAAATTGATTAAAGTAGTCCCAGAGACTACCCAGGCTTTTACACTGCCCTTAGATTAAAGACCAAAGCAGCCTCCTTCTTCTGAGGATGCTTTCGTTGGGGTTGGAGAAGTAATTTGGATGAGGTGTTGAGTTTTGTGGATTTTTTATGGATTGATTTTTATTTTCTCTGTAATTTTCAAAGAGGTCAACAAAAATACAAAGGCTCTTATATCAGAAAAAGAAAGGAGGCTTTTATTACAAATGATCTCTAATTACTTCTTTGTTCCAAAAAGACAGCAGTTACAGCTGCTGGAACTTAAAAAGCTAGCACTCTGTCCTAATAGGGTATTCACCAGAGCTCTAGAGATAAGAGCCTGCTGGAAGAATCAGAGATTTCCCTAAATTTAACTGAATGGAAATGGCTCCTCAAATTGAAAACCTCAAGGAAAAACAGGGAAGCCAAGAAATCAAATAGTAGATGTGCAAATTGATGATAACCCCATGAAAGAATCAAGGAAACTAAAGGGGATGTGGCACGAATTGAATATGTATTTTCTACCATACGAGGAAAAAGGATAGCTTAGTAGTTACAGAAGTTGAATCCCCTGGTTATCTGACCAGCTTGACAAATTCTACGAGCTGAGGAGGGTTATTTAACCTCAAAAGTTCAGGGTTTTTATCCAATAAAGTGAGAATAATAGTACCTATATATTAATAAAAGACTTTAAAAGTTTCTTGCATATTTAGCACTATACCTGACATAAACTCCACACTCAATGCATTTTAACAAGTTATTGTTATTCTATGTGAATTTTTTCTGTAGTTCAACAAAGTTTAAATAATAGTATATGGTATGGCTTGGAACAAGGAGGCTTAGCTCCCAAAGACCTGGATTTTAGTTCTGGTTCAGCTACTGACTTGTTGTGTGACTATAAATGAGTTTCAATCTAGAAAATGAAGAGTCAGTCAGGATTGGATATTTGTGTCTCCAAATGTCCTCTGGGGAGCAACACTCTGTACTCAAAACTGAATTACTGCTATTCCCCCACCCCAATTCTGTTCTCCTTGACCAAAAGAGAACTTTTATTGTTCTCTCCTGAACTTACATCTCAATAAACTTTCCCATTTCGATACATAGCACTATTATTCAACCAGTCTTTCAGGACAAAAACTTTGGAATTGTTCTTAATACTGTTGTTTCACATTCCATTCAAATCCAACAACATATCCTATTTGAACCCATATATTTGATCCAGAATGTGATTACTTCACCTTGCATCCACTGGGCTACCTTCCTGGTTCAAGTATTGTCATCGCTGGTATCTTACTGCAATAGCCTCCTTCCTGTTGAATTATATCCTTTATAACTATGAAATATAAATCCTATCTCTAATAATGCTTCTCACCTTAAAAGTCTACCTTGTCTGATATCAATAAAGCTGCAAAAACTCTCTTTTATCCAGTGTTTTCAAGCAGAATAGCCCTCCCTTATTCATGGTTTCACTCTCCAGGATTTCAGTTGTCTGCAATCAACCATGATCTGAAAATATGAAGTGGAAAATTCTACAAATAAACAATTCACAAGGGTTCAAGGGCATGTAATTCTGGGCAACATGATTAAATCTGAAGTCATCCTGCTTCGTCCCCTCAGGAGCACGAATCGTTTCTTTGTCTAGCACATCTACACTGTGCATGCTACCCACCTGTCAGTCACTTAGTAGTCATTTCTGTTATCAGATGGACTATTGCAGTAGCACAGTGGTTGTGTTCAAGTTACCCTTGTTTTACTCAATGATGGCCCCAACATGCAAGGCTAGTGGTGCTACAGTGCAGATATGCTAAAGAGAAACTTCAAAGTGCTCCCTTTAATTGAAAAGCTGGAAGTTCTCAATTTAGTAAGAAAAGAACAAAACTGTATGCTGAAGTTGCTGAGATCTATGGTAAGAACAAAGCTATCCATGAAATTGTGAAGAAGAAAAATAACTCCATGTTAGTGTTGCTATCACATCTCAAACTTCAAAAATCGTGGCCATAGGGCACAATACATGCTTAACTAAGATGAAAAAGACAGCAAATTACAAGATTCAGTACTAACTGCAGTTTCAGGCCTCCACAAGGAGTCTTAAAACATCTCCCACAGATAAAGGATGACCCCTGTATATCTTTTCCAACCTTCTAACTTTTAACCTTCTGTATCTTTATATATTTGCATCTTTTATTCTTTGTAGAAAGTATATAGTTGGGCTTTGTATTGTCCAGTATCAATCTCTGTCTTTCACATGGTGTATTTAACCTATTTACTTTAATATAATTATGAATATAGTAGGTTTATAGCTATGGTTTTACCATGCCATGTGCTTTATAATTTACTCTCTGTTTTATATTCCTTTTATTTTCCTTTCTTTTTCCGGAATCATCAAACATATTTTCATATTTTCTTGTGTAAACTTACATCATTCTTTTCATTGTTCTCCTATAGGTTACTTAGATTGCATCATGAACACTTGAGTTATCACATTCTAATATAAATTGTTACTTTTCTCACTTCCCACTATTGCTAGAACCTTAGAAAAACTAGAATTCTATTTTTTAATCTTTTCTTATATTTTGCATTTTTGTTGTGCATTTTATTTATACAGTTTAAGACTCCAAATACATTACTGTTGTTGCCAATACCCAGGTGTTTTTCTTTTCTGATATTTTCCATTCCCTCTTGAATTTACATGATTTTTTTTCCTGAAGATATTTGTTTACTATTTCTTTTAATATGGGACTACTGACAAGAAATTCCTTTCATGTCTACTTATCTAAAGATATCTTTATTTCACCTTAGTTTATGAAGTATATATTCATCGGGTATAGAATTGCAACTTGGCCATTATTTTCTTTCAACATGCTAAAGATGCTATTTTATTGCCTTCTGACTACCATGGTTCCAGTTAAGAAGTCAGAGGTAGGTTTTATTGACATTCTGTTGGGAAAAGTCTTCCTCTAGCTATACTTTCTCCACTTATTAGCTTTCAGCAGTTTTGCATATGAATTACCAGGTATCATTTTCTTTCAATTTATCCTACAATCTGTGGATTGATATCTGTGGATTGATATTGATATCAGTTTTAGAAAATTGCTAGCTTTTAACTTGAATTTTGTTTCTTACCTAATCTCTCCTTTTGCAGTTTCAATTACATGTTCTCTTAAGCATGCTTCATATTACTCTTACTGTTGGTTTTGTTGTTTTCATTATTTTTCTTTCTATACTTCTGCTTGGATGTTTTTCTATTGGCCTGCTTTCCAAAACCCCCATCCCACATACAGTCTCTGAGTGATGTTATCTTTCATCAGACATGCTAATAGCATGGTCAGGTGTTTGAGGAACTAATCATTTCAAGCTAATAAGGAATTGAGCTGAGTTGAAACTACTATGATATTTTGGTAAAATTCAATCTAACTCTTGCTTGACTCTGAGGCATAGCTTCCTAGGACTTTTCATCATAAGCCTGGTAAGACTCTGGTTCACCAAATCTGAAGGACCAAAGAAGATTCAGTTCTGCCCTTCAGAGGTTTACAGCTTAGCTCTTGAGCTTCCTACCCCACAAGCTTTGAATGTGGCAAATTCTTCCAGGAAGACCAGCTATGTGTGAGGCTCCTAAGTCTCTGATTCTGTTATTTAAGCACCTCAAAATGCCAAATTCCTTTTCCAGGAATGGCTTTCTGCCAGAGGGAAAGCCTAGATGTTCAACATCTACATGAACCTAGATTTAGTAAGTGTCTCTGGTGAAAAATGCCTAGAGATCAATTCACCACTCCTTCAAGGGATTTTATCCCTTGCATATTTCATTATTTAGGATCCTGTCTTAGAGAATTCTGGGTTTCCTATGCACCAGAAACTGTGTTTTACTCTACCTTTCATAAGCTTTCAACCTTGCTCTTTAATCCCTGGAGAAACCTCAGATTTCAGCAGATGTCATATGGAGAAAACTAACCATGCATTTGAGATCCCTCTAGTCTCTAATTTTGTTACTCCAGCCCCAAACAAGCACTGAAATCTTTATTTCCTAAAAAGTGTCCCTCAGCTTGGGTCAAGTTCTGATCCTCTCAGCCCATGCCCAGAACCATCAAGTGCAAGCAGTGGGGAAAGGGCTCCTGATCATCAGTTTCCCTTCTGAAATTGTCTTCATTGCTGCTGTAGCCTTCTATGCTTTTAAAACTGTAAGTTTTGAAATTTATCCAGCTTTCTCTACTTGTTTTTAGGAGAAATGCCTTAACACAACCCAATACATTGTGTTCAGAACTAGAAATCTACAGACAACTCCCAACAGGGTTTGCTGCTTCCATGCTGGACACTCTGTAGGCTATTTGCCACACAGAAGCCAGACAATTCTTTTAAATCATAAATCAGATTAAATCACTCCTGCATTTGTAATAAAAATCTTAACTCCTTCTCATGCCTTCCAGGCAAAACTGTTCTTCATCTGATACCCCTCTGACCTCATCTCTTAGCCCTCTCACAGGTCTTTCTATTACTCCTTAAGATGCTAATTAGAAATCTGTTCTTCTCCCATGTCCCACCCTATCCCATGACATGATCAACATGAGATAAGGAATGCAATCTACCTGTTCAACATCTTTATTTATTTATTAATGTCTGGTCATACTGTAGATGCTAGATACATATTTAGGTAATAAATGAATAAAATTGAAGCTATCCTGCCTTAATATGGCTGGGGTTCAGAAGCCCTGCCTGAAAACTTCCCCTTTGCCATCTATGACAGCCTACAGAATCGAGAACTGACCTTGTAATTTTTTTTTTTTTTAGAGAGAGAGAGAGGGAATTTTAATATTTATTTTTTTTTAGTTTTCGGCAGACACAACATCTTTGTTTGTATGTGGTGCTGAGGATCGAACCCGGGCCGCACGCACGCCAGGCAAGCGTGCTACCCCTTGAGCCACATCCCCAGCCCCACCTTGCAATTTTTAAATGAAAATTTTAATGAAATTCTTACAGAAACACTGAAGCAAATTGAAATTCCAGGGATCACAGTTTGGAAATCAAATGCATCACTAAGATTCCTTCCAGTTCTAATATTTTAGCCAAAATAAAAAAGTGTTAGGGGGAAAGCTAAAGCCGAATATTACAGCAAACCTGTTCCATTAGAACTGTTTTTGCATCCTCAGCTGCCATAAAATTAAGAAGCTGAATATTGAAGGTAAAAATAGCATTAGTTGTGCATGTATTTTGTAGCTCTAACTTATTTTCTAGAGAAACCTTTTCAACACCAGTGAAATTAGTTCTAAGCTTCCATCTGAACAAAAAAAGAGGCTTCTCCAGAATGCTCTAGATTCTAGACAAGGAGCTATTTTTATAGCAATTCCATATGTGTGGCTTAAAGTTTTACATTTTGGAGGGCATTTGGGTACACTCCTGTAATTCCAGGGACTCAGGAGGCTGAGGCAGGAGAATTGCAGGTTTGGGGCCAGCCGCAGTATTTTAGTGAGGCCCTCAGTAACTTAATGAGACGTTGTCTCAAAATTAAAAAAAAGAAAAAGAAAAAGAAATAAAAGATGGGGGAATGAGGATGTGGCTCAGCATCCCCAGGTTCAATCCCCAGTAACAAATTGAAGTTTTGCAGTTTTGCTGTTTGAGTTTTTTTAAATGTTAGGCATAGAAGCCAGATGTGGTGGTATACACTTGTAATTCCAGCTACTAAGGAGGCTGAGGCAAGAGGCCTACAAATTTCAAGCCAGCCTCTGCAACTTAGAAAGACCCTATCTCAAAATTTTAAAAAATAATAATAATAAATAAATAATAAAATAAAAAGGACTGGGGGTATAGTTCAGTAGTAAAGTGCCACGGGATCCAATTCCTAGTACAAAAAAAAAAACCCGATGTATAGAACTATACAGCATTTCATTGTGAGAAGGAGGGGGGAAAAGTGTTCCTCCTGACCTGAGCTCTCTTTTCCCTGAGAATGAAAAAGAATTCCATGCTTATGGAACTTCACAAAAGTAATGACTACATAAGGTCCAAACAACTCCAGTCCCTGGAAAGAACCCCACTTCATCAAAAGAGATCATTAGAGGGCTGGGGCTGGGGCTCAGTGGTAGCGCACTTGCCTGCCATGTGTGATGTATTGGGTTCAATTCTCAGCACTACATATAAATAAATAAATAAATAAATAAACAAACAAAGGTAGGTCTATCAACAACTTAAAAAAAATTTTTTAAAAAGAGAGATCATTAGAAATCACTCACACACCACTGGTATTTTCTTCCCACCTCTACAAAAAAATAACCATTTTTCCTCTCTCTGGGCAGCTCTCATCATTACTCAAGACAAGATTTCCCTGAAGCACCAGCTGAGAAGGCAACTGGGTGCCTAGGTAGACCTCTGGTACCTCTCCTTTGTCACTGCAACACAATTTTCATGATTTCTTTGGTCCACGTGGTGTGTGGTTTGGTTTAAATAAATTAAATAAAATAGCACAAAAATAAATATTCATTAAAAAGGCAAAAACCTAACTGCACTACAACTTAAAATGAGAAATAATTAACTTAAACCATGGCAAAATAATTTTGAAACAACCTAACTGCATGGCCAAAAAGCAAATTTTTTTCCAGTGGTTCTGGGGATGGAACTAAGAACCTTGCACATGCTAAGTACATGCTTTAGAACAGAGCTACACCCCCAAGTCCTTTATGGAAGAGAGAATGCAAAATTTTTCTGGTTTATTCTTAGTTCAGTATATTAGCATCATCAAATATTACTCTTCAACACCAATCATAGGCCATGTTTTATATCTAAAGCAGACATTCAAGATCATTTAAGATTTACACAAGTTCTAAGCATCATTTGATCATTGATCTTGAAGCATTTTTGATTACTAATTATTCATCTTAGGTGTAGGTAATTATCAAATAACAACTCACCTGAGTTTATAGCTAGACTTCTCAGAGATGAAAACACTTCTTTCTTATCACTTCTGGTATCAAAATTGAAAAGTTTTTTTTCTCCAAATTTTTGAGGAGCATGATAAACAAATAAATAGTAATTGTTTACTTTCACCTCACAGAATAATCCAGAAGTTTCAAATGGTAGCCAACAAACCAAATCCATTCTACAAATGAGTTTTATTTGATCCACACAGAGGTTTTTAATTTTTTAAATCAATTGCCAACATCTGAAAATCAAGAATTTCACTTTAAATTCCAGATATCCCACTTCTCTCAAAAAGAATTCTATATGGACTCAGCTACCCCACTCCTTGGAATTTATCCAAAAGAACTAAAATCAGCATAGTTTAGTGATACAGGTACATCAATGATCATAGCAGTTTGACTCACAATAGCCAAGTTATGGAACCAGCCCAGATGCTTATCAACAAAACAAATTGATAAAGAAACAAATGGGGTTTTACTCAACCATAATGAAGAATTAAATTATGTCATTTGCTGGTAAATGGATGGACGTGGAGAACATCATGCTATGTGAAATAAGCCAGACCCTGAATATCAAGGTCCAATGTTTCTTCTCATATGTGGAAATTAGAGAGAAATAAGGAATTTTTAAAAGGGAGGAACCCAATAAAAATAGAAGGGAAAGCAGTGGAGTAGAAAAAGAAGATGGAAGGGAAGAGGAGAGGAGAGGAATAGAAAAAAGGAGGATATGCAAAATGAAATTGACCAAACTCTATTATGTGGATGTATGAGTATTTCACAATGAATTTCACATTTGTGTATATTTCTAATGCAACAATATAGATATATAGATAGATAGATAGATAGATAGATAAAAGAAATGGAAGACCAGTAGAATAGAGGAAGAGGAATGAAGGGAGGGAAAATGGAATGGAAGTACTGGGTACTGAAATGGAGCAAATTATATGCATGTATGTAAATGTCAGAATGAACCCTACTATTATATATGACAATAATGTACTAATAAATTTATTCTTTCAATGACTATAAGAGTCAGGATATAGGTCAGTGGTAGAGTGCTTGCTAACATGTGCAAGTCTCTGGATTTGGTCCCCAGCATCACAGAATTTTTTTTTTTAAGTTTAAAGTTATAAAGGCTGTTCCCTGCACAGGGCATCAACCTAAGGGGTTAGTGGGGTTAGCTCCAGGCTCCTCCTTCTTTGCTAAGCCATGTATACAAGGTCTAAACTCATCAGCCAGACTGGGTCTATATCCATGAAAGGGAAAATGTGTTATTTTCCAATTTGCACAAACATGCCATAGAGTCTAGCACTGATGTTATCCTGGGCAGTCAGGCACACATAGCAGCAATCACCTGGAATATTGAGACAAAGCAAGTAAGCATGAATTTACCATACTCCCCATCACTCCCTATTTTTACCCTCCTGTTTCACTACTTTATGAAACCAGCTTATTTTCTCTATAAACATTTGAGTTTGCAACTTTTCGTCAGCATCAAAAGGAAGTGATACTTCTGATTTATTCATCTAAATTATGTAAGTTTAAATTCACTTAGCAGAGGAAGTGAGCTCCTGAGCCCAACAGAAACTCTCAGGAGTTAGGTTTATGATCAAGTAGATCTGGATAGCCATGTCATATTGAAAAAGTCATGGGTCCTGTCTGTATATCAATTTCCTTATCTGTAAAATTAAATTAACATAATCTCTTCTGGAGGTTTGTAGTGCAGTTTAAATTAGATGATGTCTAACATAGCGTTCGGTGGATACTAAATACTCAGAAAATGAAATTTATGTTAAAATTGCTAAGACTGTGTTATCTTTCTGATCCTGAAGCAGAAATGTTGTCAATTATTTCAGGGATCATGAATATTTATTCAAAACTATTAGAGTTTATGCAACATGAAAGCAGGATTAATGTCTACCTTTCAGTAGTCTCTGCCTAACAATGGCACATAGAAGGAACTTTGAACTTATTAGTAGAACACTTGAATGAATGAAATTACTTTCCAGTCTGCAGGACCTTTCTCAATCTAATCCAGGATACTTTTCCAACAATAATCAGGGAACACCATTAAAACAGGAACATATGCCAAAGTCTCAGGAAAGGTGCACTTGAGCAGTATAAACAAAATTCAACATTTACCTTAGATTGGCAAAGAAGTCCTATGTAATCGAACTGCAAAATATCATAGTGCATTAAATTCAAAACAGAGGAAACCCAACCTCCCTCACTACCAAATAAATGTGTTAAAAAATCTATTAATGGAAACACTAACTCAGGGCATTGATCTAGATATGAAAGAGCTATAGACTATTATTTTTCAAGTGGCCCCAGGAAAAACTTATGGTGAAAGATAACTATTTATTTAAAGGTAGAAATTTTTTTAAATGAGAGATGTCCCACAGGTGGTCAATAAATGAGCTAACAGCAGAGTTCCCAGGCTCTTCAACATCCTGTCTCCTTTAAAAAAAAAAAAATAAACAAACAAAACAACAACAATTATACACTCAGAAGACTAACTTGTTCTCTATCAACAGAAAACACCAAGATTTTAGCAGTGTTTTCTCAACGAAAGAAACGAAGTGTGACACCCTCTAGTTAACCAACTTGAATCTAAAATGTAAAAGCAAGTAAGATTTTCTTAAATTCCTAATCCCTTCTTTATGACAGCATATCAGGCTCATTCACCTTTCCACCGACTTCTCTTTGAAAAGATGCAGGACTGGTACACTATACCTTGATGACCCAGACTCCTCATTTTTATATTGGTACAACTGAGAAATGTGATGCCACCTCTGTGTGTGTAATGTAGCACAAAGGTATGCTCACTGAGGCATACAGCCAGAATGTGTCAGTTTGGAGGGGGAAGAAAATCCTCCCATCTTTGGCAAAATATTTTACACTATAAACTATAGTTACTTCCGGTGTAAGACTTACTAAGTGATATTCCCAAGGGGAAAGTGGCTTCACATTGCAATAAATACCTGATTGCACAAGCTCTGGTTTGATCTACCTTTTTTTTTTTTTTTTTTTTTTAAGAATAACGAATTTTTTTTTTAGCTGTTCAAAATCTAGGCAATTTGTGATCATATATTCCCTAACATGGAAGGTTCCATTGGCTTCACTTTAATCACCTAGATCTTATGCTGTTGGGGAAAAAAATGTATTAGATGCTGCTACTTTGATAAATAAATGCTTTGTTTTTTAAAGAAAGAAAAGAGACTTTTCTATTTCTACCAGTGAAAAGGCTATGAGCAGAGCTGCCATTCGTTGATTCCTGTTACTTGAGTAGGTGCCTGTAAAGGGCCAGGTGGTGTTTATGCAGATGACTGAGCAAGTTACAATGTGTTCTTCCTTTTGGATAAAACATTAGTGTATCAGATGTGACAAATCAGATGTTCATCTTCCGCACTTCTGCATTATTTTACATTGAGAATTAGATGATGTGCTGGCTTAGCTTTTTGCTTTTGTTTTTTTTTTTTTTTTTTTCTGGGGAATAAGTTCATAAATAAAGTTCTCACTACACTCTGCATAATCGTAGTCTCACAGAATAACTAACTGGCTAGGTAATATGATAATTACGACTATACCTGTCTTGCATTGTAGAAGAGAAAAAAATATAAGGTCTGGGTAACAAAGAGCACACCATTCATATACTCTAAGAGCTGTTTAACATATTATCCATTCCTATGCTATTGTCAGGCGAAATCACCAACTTCTCATAAGCATCTTGAGATGAAGCACCTGATGCTTCAGTGTCCAAAAGGAATCTGGCATCTGCTGAGCAAGCACCAAAATGCAAGACTCATGACAAACTTCTAATCCAAAAGCAGGCCTTATATTTAGAAATACTCTAAGTCAGATTTTAAAAGAGTCCCCAAATAATTTTTAGGTATACAGATAACATTCCCACCTAGGAGATCTGTAGGAGGCTTACCCCCAGTTAGCATTAGAATGCTTTCTGCCCACTCTGGTCCCGATGGTTACTTTCCACAGTGCTGCCATTCTGTTCAAGAGAAGACAGAGATTTCCCATGAAAACAGACTTCCAATAAGAACCACTGAAAACTTAACTGTTTTGTATATTTATTATCATTATTTTGAAAGCTCCTATTTAATGACTTAGAATGGAACTCTGTCACTAGTGAGAAATGAATAGAGCAAGGCAAGTGAATATCTTCTAGATTTCTAAATATTCTACTAATGTTCCTAATTCACACATCCACTTAACAAATATTTGTTTCTATCATACATAGTTTCTATCGTATGCAGTTCAAAATAAGACCTTTTCCACCCTCAAATAATGAAGGAGGAGATATAAATGCCATGAAAGAAATGTAAGTATACAAATGTGAAATTCCAGAGGACAGAGCCGGGAAAAGCTTTATATTGCAGAGCCCTGGAAGATGGATAAGCTCAAAGATGTGCAGAGCAGGTGCAGAGAAAGTGGAACAGGAGGAAGGGGTCATAATTCCAGACCTCTTAGGTGATGTGTTACTGCTAAATGTGGCCACCAATTTTATTACTTGATGACAATGATTAATAATGTGTTTTATTAAATGAATTTGAAATTATAAAATGCTGATATTTTAATATTATATTTTTATATATTCAATTATTTATTTACTACTAACTATTAATATTAATAATAATAATAATATATTTTGGTGATAATACTTATAGTTCACATTTAATAAGCATTTTTATTTGTATCATACACTATTCTAAGCAGTAGAGTAACTCATTAAATTCATAGATATCACATGAAGTAAGTACTGTCAGAATTCCCATTTCACAAATGGAAAGTGAACAGAGATTAAGTCACTTGTTCAAAGTCACCTCACAAGAATGTGAAAGCTGGGTGGCAATCAAAGCAGTCTGATTGCAGAGCCAATATTCATAAGAACTGTACTCTCTACTAAAGGCTAAGGGATAAAGGATCAAACGAGATAATAAATTACAAATGTGAAATGTCATATTATTCAATCATTTTTCAAAAAATATTTTTTTAGTTGTAGTTGGACACAATACCTTTATTTTATTTACTTATTTTTATGTGGTACTGAGAATCGAACCCAGTGCCTCCCATGTGCTAAGCTAGTGCTCTTCCACTGAGCCACAACCTCAGCCCCTTAATTATTTTTTTTATTTTTCTCTTCTCATCCTCTACCCCCACCACTTAATTATCTTTAAAGTCCCATCTCTCCTATCTCCTGAATAATTCTAATCCACTCTCCTTTCCACTGCCACTGACTTTAAGCCCTCTTTAACTCTTTTCAGAATTAGTCCTAGAATCTCCTGTTTTCAATTCACTTACTTTTTAAACTGGTTCTTTTTAGATATACAGACAGTAGACTGTATTTTTGATATATTAAAGATACATGGAATATAACTTATTGTAACTAGGATCCCACTCTTGTGGTTGTACATGATATAGAGTTTCATATATGAACATAGAAAAATTATGTCCAATTCATTCCACTGTCTTTCTCGTTCCTATTCCCCCTACCTTCCCTTCATTTCCCTTTGTCTATTCCACTGAACTTTTATTCTGCCCCCGACCATTGTGTATTAACATCCATGTATCAGAGAGAACATTCAATCTTTGGTTTGGGGGGTATTAGCTTATTTCACTTAGGAAGATCATCTCCAAATTCATCTATTTACCATCAAAAGTCATAAAGTCATTCTTTTTGATGACTGAGTAATCTCCATTGTGATATAAAACCACGTTTCCTTAATCCATTCATTTGTTGAAGGATAACTTTGTTGGTTCCATACTATCATGGTCATTTGTGGGGCATAATGTAAATAATCTGCTCCAGGTCATAGATAGACTTACAAAGTTTACAAAAAGATTTTTACCAATAAAGAAATTGAGTGAAAATGATTTAATTTGCCTAGAGTCACACAGCTAGTAAAACCAAGAGGCTGAATTTTTAAACCCAGGGCTATCGAACTCCTAAATCACTACTCTATCCCCTCTGCCACACTTCCGTTTTTGTTTTATTTTTGAACTTCTACTGTGAATTCAGCACTTAAGTAGGCACATTACATGCATTAAATTTAATTCTAACAGAGCCTTCCATGGAGATTCTTCTCATAGCATTTTGCTTATGCCTTCCTTACAGTATTTTTATGAATATGGCTTATATCATTGTTAGTCATCACAATTTTATCTTCTCCTACTTCTATAATATCAGTTCCTTTAGGGAAGGAAGGGTAATATTCATTTTGATATCTCTTCAGATCCTAAAAATGCAACTTACATATGCCAGTCACTCAATCCATTGTGGTCTCAGATCATTCAAAAATTGCTTCAGAATCATCATCAAAAACCTTATTCAATATTAACAGCATTGATAACATTAGTGAAATAATAGAGAATACTGGAATAACTAACTGCCTTGGGTTGTTGTATGAGTTTACTATTGCTACATAACAAGTGACCACAAAATTAGGTGCTTAAAGCCATCTATATGTATTAATCTTACAGTGTCCATGGGGCAGGAGACCAGGCATAGCCTGTCTTGGACGGCTCATATCTCACAAGGCCGCTGCAACCCAGGCATCAAACACAATATGTGCCTTTCTGGAGCCCACATAGCTGCCGACAGAATTCAGTTGCTTGCCTTAGGTCTCCAATCTCTTGCTAACTGTTAGTCAAGGGCCATCCTTAGGCCCTCATGACCCAGCAGTTTCTTGCCCTGTGACCCTCTCACACATGACAGCTTACTTCTTCAAGCTCAGCAAGACAGTGTGCTAAGACTGAGTCCTACAAAATCAAGGGAATGATTTTCCCATCATCCTTGCTGTACAATGTAACCGAGTCAAGGGAATGAATATCTCATCATATTCACAGGTCCTGCCCATGTTCAAGAAGAAATTATACAGAGTTTGTATACCAGGGTATATTGAGGGCCATTTAATAATTCTGCCTACCACACTGTGTTCCCCAAAAGCAGACCCTGGGGCAAAAATTAATGTAAGAGCTATTTATCAAGAGGTGGTCCATGAAAAACCAACTAAAAGAATAGGGAAGTAGGCAGGAAAGAAAATGAAGCTAAGCAGAAGTACCAATATTCAAAAAGCTCCTATGGGAGATAAATGTAGCTTAATTCCACTAAGAAGCTCAGCAGACCGTTTAGGTTACATCTAAGGGTTGTCCAGATCTTGGGTAAGGAAAATGGAGTATCATACATCAGTTCCTATCAGCCGTTGGTATCAGGGATACTCAGGGGTGTATAAATTCCCAGACTCCTCAGATATCCACAGGAAAACTTGATACCCACAGCCTATGATCAAACTTATTGAATAAATAGTGCAGGTGCTGTATGTCAATAGTAAAATCCACTGGAAATCAACATGAACAAAAAATGGTGAAAGGATATAAGGAAGTAATTATGGAACACTGGCAACATTTGCTACATGAACATTTTGTAAAAGTTTCAAATATCACATTGCAAATTGTATCATTTTGTTGCAAAAAAAAAAGATTACATGATTGGAATTAATCATTTAAGAAAATATGAGGATTCTAGTGTTGGCAACATGAACCCACTCATAGACACAATAACCACATAGAAATGCTGAATAAATAATAGAAAACAGTCAATGAACAAAGATCTGGAAAGGAACAAGCTGAAAGAAAAAGAGAGATCCTTTAAATCTCTGTATGAAGCCTTGGGTTCAATCTGAAGGTGCATGATATTGACAAGAATCTGAATAGCAAAGTTTTTCAGAACTGAGCTACAGTGTAGACCACAAATGGAAGATGTCAGCGGTGAAAACCAGAATAGCCATTTTGTAAAGTCTTTGAAAACTAAAATGATATTGGAACCAAGCCCACAGATACCAGATCAGGACTTGCAATCTAAATCCAGTAGGGTTTAGTGCCTTCTTGGAATAAAAAGCCACTCTCCAGATGGATTTAAAAAGGCTCAGAATTTCATTTCACAGGATTCAAAAGGACCAAGATATAATCCAAATTACTTAATATACAATGAACTAGAAAAATAAATAGCAAAAAAAAAAGGAAGTCAACAAATACCAACATTGAGATATTGAGATGACCCAAATGTGGAATTATCAAACACACATACACAAAAAATCTATGGCAATTATTATGATCATGTCTCAATGAAGTAAAGCAAACAATCTAGAAACAAATGAAATGATAAATATTCTCAGAAAAGCAATAAAAACCACATAATAATAAAAATTCTAAAACTGAAAAATACAACAAAATTTTTCTAATTCACAAGAGGGACTCAATTACAGAATGAGATGAAAGATGAATCAGTGAACTTGTAGATCAAAAAACACAGTTCAACTATCTACTTAAAAATAGTTCAGGTCCAATCTAACAACAAATGGGAAAAAGTTGAAAAGTGAACACAGCCCCAGAGACCATTGGAACAACATCAAAAAAAAATCTAACATTTATTATATTGCAGTTACAGAAACAAAGGAAAAAGAAAATACAGAAAAAATTATTTGAAAGAAATACATAAATTTACAAATTCAAAGAACTTCAGCGAAACACAACAGAATAAAATTTTTTAAAACCTATATATATCATAATGAAGCTATTGAAAACTAAAGATAAAGTTTGAAAATCTGGAAAATAACCAGATAAAAATTATATTGTAAATGAGTAACAAGAGGTCTTAATTACTATATCTTTTTATCTGAAACTATGGAATTCAGAACATAATAAGAATAGTATTTCGAAAATGCTGAAAGAAAAAAACAGGTCAACCTAATCCTATAGTAAAATTATCCATGGGAATGATGGTAAAATATGGACATTCTTAGAGGAAGAAAAGCTAAATTTTTAGTTGATGCATTTTCAAAGAAAACAAAGGTCCAATTAAACTAAACAAAGGTCTTTCAGATATGTTTTTAATTGTTTTCAGTTCTACTTATGGCAATTAAAAACATATCTGAACAATCCCTCAAATACTCCAAATGATATGACATGCTACTAAATAATCCACAAGTCAAGGAATAATCTCAGAGAAACTTAAAAATATTGTAACTGAGTGAAAATTAAAATACAATATATCAAAATTCATGGGATAAAACTAAGGCAGTGGACAGAGGAAATTTTATGGTTTGGTTTGTTTTATTTTGTTTTGTTGGTACTGGAATTGAACCCAGAGGCACCTAACCACTGAGCCACATCCCCAGTCCTTCTTTTATATGTTTTATTTAGAGACAGGTTCTTGCTATGTTGCTTAGGGCCTCTCTAAGTTGCTTAGTCTGGCTTTGAACTCATGATCTTTCTGTCTCAGCCTCCCAAGTTGCTGGGATTATAGGCATTCGCCATCATGTCCATCTGACATTTATGGTCTTAAAGGCATATAACAGAATTAAATAAAGGGGACAAATTCATGCTTTCAACCTCTAATTTAAGAAACTAGAGACAGAAAAAGCACAATAAGCCTGAAAAAAAGAAAAGGAAGAAAATAACAAAAAGGAAAACATCAATTAAGTACAGAAAAACAAAAGAGAGGAATGATGAAACCAAAAGCTGTTTCTTCAAAAAAATTAAAACATACATAAAACTCTATGATCAATATTGATCAAAACTCAGATTGATCAAGAAAGAAAAAGAAGACACAAATTGTCAACACCAAGAATGAAAGAGGGAATATCACAGCAAAACTCACAGACATTAAAAGGATAATGAAAGTATACTACCAAAAAAAAAACTTCTTTGCATATAAATTTGACAACCTAGATGAAATGAACCAATTCTTCAAAAGATGCTAACTCCCAAAATTCACTCAAAAGAGAAATAGATAACTGAACAGTTGTATATCCTTTATATAAGTAAAACTCGCAGCTTAAAAGCTTTTCAATAACACAAATTCTGAACCAGAATTAGCAAATTATTTCTTCCAAATATTTAAGAAAAAAAAATCCAGTTCCACACAACATTTTCCAGAAAATTATAAAAGAAAAAACACTTTCAAATTCATCTTAGGAAGCCAGCATCACTCTGATCCCAAAGACAATACAAGAAAGCTACAGACCAATATCACTTTAGAACAAAGATTCAACATACTCAACAAAATATTAACAATTTGTATATGCGACAGGAACAACTTAGAGAAGGAAAAGTTTATTTGGGGGACATAGTTTCAGATATCTCCGTCCATGGCTGGCCAACTCCATTACTCTGGGACCAGGAGAGGCAGAACATTATGCATAAGGCATGGCAAAAAAAAAAAACTGCTTCACCTTATAGTAGCCAGTAAACAGAGAACTGTAATGATTACTTTGAACCCCAAACTTTATTGGACTAAGAGAAGCCCTTTATTAAGAGGCTCATGGGTGTGTCAGAGAGGGTGTGTCTAGGAATGATTGGCATGTGAGATAGCCAACTGAAATGGAGACCCTCCCTAGGCATGGGGTGTACTGTCCAATAGGGTGATGGCTTAGATGGAATAAAAGTTGGAAGAACAAGGAAGTGGCCGCAGACACAAGCTTGATTCTTCTTGATCAGGTTCTTGGTTGCTGCTGCAATAGTTTAAGGATATTGTACTCTCACTTCTTAACTCTTCCAAAGTGGACTCTGCCAGTGATTCTCCAGAAGCCTTCAGTCTCAGAGTAGGAGAGCACTATTCTGGGAGTTTAGCCTCTTGAACTAGGCAGCTACTGGTTCTGCCAGCTCTCTGGCCTGCAGACAGCCATTGTGGACTATCCAACTTCTTGTCACATAAACCAACCTAATAAATCCCCTTTTTATAATTATACTGCCTATTGATCAGTTTCAGTATTTTTCAAAATTCCAAATCCAATGTCTCCTCCAAAACTTAAGGCAAACTCTTGGCTGTGAGCCCCAGTAAAAATCAAAAGTAAGAGATATATACATCTTCAATATATAGTGGCACAGGGTAAATACCTACATTTCAAAAGGGAGAAACAGGGGCATAGATAGAATGGATGGGACCAAAACAAGATTGAAACCCAGCTACACAAGCAAGTCCTGTAGCTTCATGTCCAGCATCTGAGGCACATAGTGGTAAAGTATGATCTCCACCGGGCTTGTGCACCCTACTTTATGGTCCTGCTGGTTGCAGCCCTCCTGGCCTCTGTCTTAGGCTGATTTAAACCACAGACAGCAGCTTTTCTTGGTAGACAGTCCAGGTTACTAGCTTCTCTTAATTCTGGGAGTCTCCACTGCAGCTTCAGCTTCACCTTCACAGGTGTTACCAACAGGGCATCTGGCTCTACTGCACTTTGCCTAGCTTCCCAGGCCTTCTTCTTTCTTTAAAATATTTTTTAGTTATCAAAGAACTGTTTCTAAAAAAATTTTTTAGTTGTAAATGAACACAATACCTTTATTTTTGTTTATTTATTTTTATTAATTTATTTTTAAGTGGTGCTAAGGATTGAACCCAGTACCTCACACATTCCCAGCAAGTGCTCTACTACTGAGCCACAACCCCAGCCCTCCTGTCGATGGACTTTCATTTAAATATTTATATGTGGTGCTGAGAATTGAACCCAGGACCTCACACATACTAGGAAAGCACTCCACCACTGAGCCATGACCCCAGCCATCCCAGGCCTTCTTTTGAAATCTCAGTGGAAGCCTCCATGATTCCCTAACTCCATGTGGATAACATCAAGGTCTAATACCAGCTGTGTTGGTACTGAGGCCTCTTGGACCATGGTTTCAGTGGATGTAGTACCTGGGTGGTTGAGTACTTGAATTGAATCCTGGTAAAACATCTTTCTAGGTACCCCTTTGTGAGCAGGGTACCCCCAGGTTCTCTTAAATGTGTTTTCATTTCTACACCCTTGATCATGAAATGGTTGTGCTCTTGTTTATTCCTGAGATTCCCTCAAGGCATCTTTCCTATTGTCTCTGTGCAAAGTTCTTAACTTCTCTTTAGTGGTGCCAATCTCTTCAACAACCACACCATCTTGGCCCCAATATTACATGCAATTTTATGACCAAATAGCAAATTTTTAAAATCTTTTTTCCCCTCCAATCTGCTTACAATTCTCACAGTAAATCTTACTAAAAGCTGCCAACAATATCCAGGCCAAATCTGTGCTGCCTTGAAATTTCCTCCACCCAATTAATTAGTCTATCACCTTTAAATTCACTGACAGAAAATCTCAGGACACGGGCAAAATGTAGGCAAGTTCTTTACTAGGATATAACATGAATGGCCTCTATTTTAATTCTCAATAAAGTAGCCATCCCCCTCTGAAAATTCATGAACACAGCTTTTACTATCCAAATTCCTGTCAGCACTCTGTTGTTCCGAGTTTGCAACAGAATTGCCCATTGGGCTCTGATTACAACATTTTTAATGATTTTCCAGGCTTCATCTCCAAACTTTTCCAAAGTCCTCCAGCAAAAAGTTCCAAATGTTGCTGAACTATGTGGTCAGGTTAGTCAGAGCAAAGACCTCTTTCCCAGTACCACTTTCTGTGTTAGTCAGCTTTTTACCACTGTAACCAAAATACCAGAGCAGGAATAGTGTTATTTGAGGCTCACTGTTTCGGAGGTTTAGCCCATGGTCAGCCAACTCCATTGCTCTGGGCTGGAAGCGAGGCAGAACATCATGGCAGAGGGTGTGGTGAAGGAAAGCTACTCAGTCCAGGAAGCTGGAACCTCAGAAAACTGGAACCAATGATACAGTCCCAATCCAACACTGAAAACCTGGAAAAAACCCTAGAGAATTGCTGATTGGAGTTTGCTTTGGAAGGGTGAAAGAACTAGAGTCTAATGTCCTCAAGCAATCCAGAAGCAATCCAAGCACACACTCAAGAAGAATGAAACTTTGTCTGCATTGGCTTCTTCCTTCTCCCACCTTTCTTCATCAGGTCCTCAGCCTACTGGACTGTGCCACTCACATTCAAGGGAGTTCTCTCTCCTCAGTTTGCTATCCCACGTGCCAATCATCTCTGAAAACACCCTTATTTATGTACCCAAAAGTCTCTTAATCTTAGGCATCTTTTAATCCAATCAAGTTGACTCTAGATTAATCATCACACAAATAAAATTTCATATATAAATATAAATATAAATAATAACACATCATAACCAAATAGGATTTATCCTAGAAATGTGAGAGTAATTTGCCAATCAATGTAATCCACCATATTACAAAGTAAACAAAATAATCCACATGATCACACCAATATATGCAGAAAAAGCATGTGAAAAAATTCAATATCCATTCATGACATTTAAAGAAAGAAAAGGCCAAATAAATTTCTCATCAAAACAGGAATAGAATGGATCTTCCTCAATGTGACAGAAGGCATATACAAAATTTTTTTTAAAAATCCATATAACTAGTATATGCTGAGAGCCACAGCCAAGTTGGAATGGCCCCTGGCATTTTGCCAATAGTATTGGTTGAGAGGCAAGCCATTAAGATGATGCTGGATTGATTCGGTTGTATATTAGACCTTTACTGTCCGCCTTGGCCTGCTACTTTGGAGTTCTCGTGGGGATTCCTGGAGAGTTCCCATTGGTTGGGGAAGTGCGGGAGGAGGGATTTCCAGAAGGGGGATTTCCGGTTGTTGGTGCCTGGAGGAGCCGCGTGGCGTGCGGGAGGGTTCCCAGGGAGCGTATGTGGAGTGTGCTGGTGGAGTTCAGAAATAAAGTTTGTTCCTGCTTCAGTGGCTCGTGATTTGTGCCCAGCCAGACTGCAGCAAGTATCATACTTAATAATGAAGGATTTAATGATCCCTCAAAGATCAGAAAATAAGCAAGAATGTTTATTCTTACCAATCTTATTCAACATTGTTTTGGAAGTCCTAATGAATACAGTAAAATAAGATTTTTTTAAAGGTTTGTAGACGAGAAAATAGACATAAAATTATCCCTTTCAAAGATAACATGCTTGACTATGTGGAAAAATCCCAAGGAATCTACAAAAACTCTGAAAGCTAACAAGTGCATTTAGCAAGGTCACAGGATACAAAGTCAACATAACAGAAGTCAATTTTTTTTTTTTTTTGGACACTGGCAATGAACAAATGAAAACTGAGATTTAAAAGCAGTACCAGTTACAATATCCCTCTGAAAAATAAAACTGTGCCAATCTATATGCTGAAAACTATAAACCACTTGAGAAAAATGTCAAAGAAGTTCTAGATAAATGAATCCTCCATGTTCATGGATTAGAAAATTCAATGTACTTAAGATGTCAATTTCCTCCCAAAGTGATCTATACAATAGCAATCAAAATTCTAGAAGGGCATGGGGCACAGTGGTGTAGCCTATAATTCTGATGGCTCAGGAGGCTGAGGCAGGAGGATCACGAGTTGAATATCAGCCTCAGCAACTTAGGGAGGCCCTAAGCAACTTATCAAGATTATGTTTCTAAATGAAGTATAAAAAAAAGAGCTTAGAATGTGGCTCAGTGGTTAAATATCCCTGGGTTCAATACCTGGCACTAAAAAAAACTATTAGAAAGGCATTCTGTGAATACAGACAAGCTTATTCCAAAATGTATATGGAAAATAAAGTACAATAGTCAAAACAATTTTGAAAAAAAACAAAATAGATGCATTCATATTACCCAATGTTAATTAAGCTGTAGTTATGGAGACACTGGAAAAGGTGAAAGAATAGACACACAGAAAGTTCAAAAAATATATCCAAATAAATATGTTTTATTAATTTTGGACAAATGTACAAAATCAATTCAATGAAGAAATAATTTCTTTGATAAATGGTGCTGGATCAATAAATTATGTCTGATATCATTTGCAAATATTAGCCCAAAAATAAATTAGAGGCCTAAATTATAAAATAATAAAACAGAAAACTCAGAAGAAAATGTAGGAGTAAGTCTTCAGGACCTTGGGTTAGTCAAAGAGTTCTTAGGACAATGCATTTAAAAATTCACAAATTGGACTTTATCAAAATTAAGATATGTTGTTCTAGGAAGAATATCATAAGGAGAATGAGAAGACAAGCCATCAACTGGGAAAAATATTTAAAGCTACACATATGACAAAGAATTTGTTTATGAAATAAAGAGCTTGTACAACTCAGCAATTAGATGCAGAGGAACCTAACATTTTTTTAACATGAAAAATATATAAACAGATAATTCACCAAAGAAAGCATGAATATTAAAAAATGAAAAAAAATTGACATCATTAAATGATATGGAAAACAAATTCAAACCACCCTGAGATGGCATTGCCTGTCTATTAGGATGGCTAAAAACAAGAGCAAGTGCTGAAGAGGATTCAGAACAAACTAACAATCTCAGACATCACCAGTAGAAAGGCAATATGGTACCACCACTGTGGAAAACAGTTTAGCAGCTTCTATAAAATTAAACCTATACCTTCCATAGGATTCGACAATCCCACTTCCAGGAATCCATCCTAGAGAAAAGAAAACTTATGTTTGTGGAAAACTCACCCACAAATGTTTATAAGAAGCATACCCATCAAATTTAGGAGTCAGTAGAAGAAAGCTGCTTTGCCCAAGGTTTCACCTCCTCCCTGGGGAAAGCCGGCATCCAGTAGCTACCAATGCCAGGAGATGAAGGCTTGGCCTCCTACCTCCAGGAGACAATTTTTTTGCTGGGCAGACCAACTTCAAGACTCTCTGTAGGGTTAGTTAAAAAGTCTGTTATGACTAAATCACAGTTCAACTTTTCCCTTTACCCAGTTCTTCCCTCACTCTTCATGGATATGATTACTGAAACCCCCCATCAAAAATGTGCACATACAAATCTCAGAGTCTCGGGGACTGTTTATGGGGGATCCAACCTAAGATATAGCAAAATTAAATTTACCTCTAAAAGGAAAGAAAAGAAATGGGCTTTAGGACAAGAGGCAAAAGTGAATCCTGGTGTCTGTTATAATATCATCTTTATTTTTTGTATTTTTGAAATATTTTATAATTTTTATCAATATATGCATGTCTTCCAAAGACACTGTTACGTATATATTATGGTCATTCAAACCAAATATCTCTGCCAGTTACATAGTAATTTCTAGAAACTTCATTAAATATAATATAATGTATTATAATAATCTGGCCCAGGGGAGAAAAAGTGTACAAATATTGAAATATCAGGTGAAAATATCTATTGTGCTTACCTTTTTTCTTCTTCTTCTGAAAGTAACTTGTAAAGTAAAAAACCTTCAAAATTTAGGGGGGAGGAAAAAAAACCTTAATTCTACAACAAAAACTAATAGGATAAAAAAAAAAAAAGAACACTTCCTATTTTCTCAAGACCAAAGGAAGGTTTTTCTAACATGAGTTTCCCCCACCCCCAATTGGGATTTTATAGCAATATGAAGGAAAAACATTTTCAAGCTGGGTGTGGTGACTCAGGATGGTACTCCTCGCTACTCTGGTGACTGAGTCAGGAGGATTGTATGTTCAAGACCTACCTGATTAATCTAGAAAGAACCTGTCCCCCCCCCCAAAAAAAAAAATTGAAAGGGTTAGGGATATAGCTCAGTAGTAAAGCACTCTGGTTCAATTCCAGAACTTCAAAAATAAATAAATAAGAATATTGAAAAGAAGTTTCTATTGTATTTCCCATATATCATTTCATTACTTATAAAATAAGGTCACAAAACCTTAAATTGCATGGTCACAATGTGAACATTAACTTTAATTTTGCTCTTCTGACTACTTTAATTTTTTTTCATTTTTTACTCTAATTTGTTATATATGACAGCAGAATGTATTACAATTCATATTGCACATATAGAGCACAATTTTTCATATCTCTAGTTGTATACAAAGTAGAGTCACACCATTCGTGTCTTCATACATGTACTTAGGATAATGATATCCATCCTATTCCACCATCTTTTTTACCCCCATGCCCCTTCCCTAGCCCTCCCACCCCTTTGCCCTATCTAGAGTTCATCTAATCCTCCCATGCTCCCCCTCTCAACCCCACTATGAATCAGCCTCCTTATATCAGAGAAAACATTCAGCACTTGGTTTTGGGATTGGCTAACTTCACTTAGCATTTTATTCTCCAATGCCATCTATTTACCTGCAAATACCATAATTTTATTCTCTTTTATTGCTGAGTAATATTCTATTGTGTATATATACCACATTTTCTTTATCCATTCATCTACTGAAAGGCATCTAGGTTGGTTCCACAGTTTAACTATTGTGAATTGTGCTGCAATAAACATTGATGTGGCTGTGTCCCTGTAGTATGCTGTTTTTAATTTCTTTGGGTATAGTCCGAGGAGAGCGATAGCTGTGTCAAATGGTGGTTCCATTCCCAGCTTTCTAAGGAATCTCCATACTGCTTTCCATATTGGCTGCACCAATTTGCAGTTCCACCAGCAAGGTATGAATGTGCCTTTTCCCCCACATCCTCGCCAACACTTATTGTTGTTTGTGTTCTTAATAGCTGCCATTCTGACTGGAGTGAGATGAAATCTTAGAGTGGTTTTGATTTGCATTTCTCTCATTGCTAGAGATGTTGAACATTTCTTCATATATTTGTTGATTCTTCTGACTACTTTAAATAGAACTTCAGACCATCCAAACTATAGGACGGGAAGTCACAAAACTAGGGAAAGCTGCTATCTTACAACATCAACAGAATCTGAAGAAGCTGTTGCCTATGTGAGTCATCAAGGACAAATTCACCCTCTTCTCTTCACCCCACCTCCAGATTCTAAAACCAGCTGAGGACAATTGAAAGGGCCTGCTTGGTGAGAAAAATTCTGTTCTCTTTCTAATGTGTGCACCCAGACACTGCTTCAAGTTCACAAGCCTGCAGCCAAATGAACCTGAAGAAGAGAGATGATCCTTAAAAAAAAATCCATATATAAATGCCCATAGGGACTGAACTTCCAGGATGCAGATAGACTGAAGGACATATTAGCCAAAATTCTGTGTTTGCAGAATAGATTAAACATCAAAAAGAAGAGACAAAAAAATTCCCCTTAGAGTAAAACTTTTTGTTTAGTACTTATTTTTAATGCTTTCCCACAGAGAATAGAATATGAAACCAAGGAGCCCGATCTTAACTCAGAGAAAAAAACATTAAAGAGCATAAGAAAGAGAAATGAAGAGTTATTCAATAGGCAAAAGATTGGCGTGCTTTGGTGGTATTTCTCTTTTTCTGGACGATGACTTAAACTACAGGAGCCTGGGGGAAAGACTAAAAAGTCTTGGATAAAGGCTAAGACTGTAAGAAAGACTTGGGCTAGACGACAGGACTGGCTCTGCAGTGGCAGCCAGAGGCAGTTTCAAGGGTTGCCATCTGCTTCCCAGGACTGGAGCTATTTCAGTGATTGTTCCTAAGTCTATGTTCAAAAAACAAGGCAATGTCACCAAAGAGATTTGGATTAAACAAAAACATTTGGATCTGCCAACACTGGGTAAATGACCACAATGTAAAGCATTCTCTGTCCAGATCTGCTTGTCCTACTAAAAAAACTAAAGCCAGTTTCTTGCTTTCCAGAGCTTTCTTATTCCATATAGGTGAAAAACAAAATCTGTATAACATAGGGCTTTTTTAAAACCATAAGCTTATGTCTATGATTAACAACTTGTAAGAGCAAAGTACTTAAGGGAGATAGGAGAAAGCAAGGATAGAATAGGTGATTCTAATCAGACTGTGGACACAATTGAGAACAATGGGTAGGTATTTCCCAGATGAAGCAAGTTTTTTGCATTTATCTTGAAAGTGGCAGATGTCATGTTTCCACGGAAAAGAAAAAGAAGAAGAGGTAACAGAAACAACTATCATCATTATGTAGAGTTCCAGGGCAGAAATGAGATAAGGGAGCTGAAGCTCTTGTTCAGATGCATCTCCTGCCCCAAAAAAACTACAGGCAATTAAAATGGGAGGTAGGTAAAGGTTTGCAAATATGATCAGTTTTCATGTGGGAAATGAATAAAATAATTGAAAAGGGGCATGGTTACAGCTTTAGGTAGGGTTGAGGAGAATGGAATAAACTGTCAGAAACTATGACGAATCTGAGAATTCACCTGAATCACAAGCTGACATGTTAGCCTGCAAGTCATAAGATCCTGGATCAGAGACAAAGGTCCTAATCACTCATGGCACAGCAAGCCACGTGAGTGTCGCTTTTTCTTCAGTTAACACTTTTCTTCCAAGTGTCTGGGCTTATGCAGAAGGGCCTATTTGAATCCTGCACATGCAGTGGGTTTGCATCACAGCTAAAGAACACCAACCTTATAAAACCTGAATCTTTTATAATAGGCAGTCAGCAAATCTGTTTGACCTTTGATCTAGAGGGAGTTGTGATCTTTTTTAAAATATATGTTTTCATGACTTTATTTTATTTATTTATTTTTATGTGGTGCTGAGGATTGAACCCAGTGCCTACCCTGTGCTAGGCAAGTGCTCTACCACTGAGTTACAGCACCAGGCCTGAGTTATGATCTTAGTATACTGGACAGTAAACAAATCCACATCCTCAAAAACATCATACAGTGGGCTAGGGATAGATATAGCTCAGTTGGTACAGTGCTTGCCTTGCATGCATAAGGCCCTGGATTCAATCCCCAGCACCAAAAAAAAAAAAAAAATCACCCAGAACAAAAAGACAGCATTTCTGCTAAGAAGATATTTAAAAACTGTAGGACACCTACAGAGCATTGTCTCCCAACAAGTAGAGGATAGAAAGCCTCACAGAATGAGCATATGGAAAAATAAGAATTAAGAGATGAAGGAATATAGTGAAGCAGTAAATTAAATAAATGAAGGGAAAATAATATCACTTTTTTGCAGAAGAATCAGCAAAAAAAGTATTATGACCTGAAGGTCTGAACATTTAGAAAAAGGGCTGAAAGGAAATAAGTAGGTGAGAAAGGTCAAACAAAACTATGCTGCATTAGTTATCTATTGCTGCATAATAAAATTACCCCAAAACTTAGTGGTATAAATCAAGAAATATTTATTATCTCACCCCATTTCATGGGTCAGGAATCTGGATACAGCTCCTGGGTAGTTCTTGTTCAGGGTTATAATGAGGTTGCAGAGTCATTAGCTGAGGCTACAGTCACCCAAAAGCTTAGCCAGAATGAGAAGATCGCTTTCAGGCTGATCACACATTTTCATACCTGGCCAGTTGAGTTTTAGGTGTCTTCAGGAAACCTCAGTTCCTTGACATATAGATTTCTCCCAAAGGATGCATAAGCACCCTCATGATATGTGAGCTGGCTTGTCCCAGAGCAAGTGATCCAACAAGAAAGACCAAGGAAGAAGCCACAGTGCACAATGCTTTTTACCATACAGATGTAGTCTGAATGCAGTCACTCCTGCCATATTCTATTTATTAGAAACAATGAGGTATGCTCATCTCATGCTCAAGAGAAGTTAAATTAAGTTCCACATACTGAACGGTGAAATATCAAAGGCTATCTGGACATATTTTAAAACCAGAGGGATTCAAGATGGTGGGACAAAGGGAAGCAGCATTCTGTATCACTCTGTGATCTGGATCTCAACTAGTGGAAATACTGCTTCTCTGAGAGTAACAGAGAACCTTACACAGCTGCTGTTGTGCAGAAATCACCAGTACTATGCCCACTGCAGGGCTCTGTGCCTCTGCATTAGAGCAGGACTCCCAACTCCTGATACCCAACTCCCTACTAGTCCACGCAGGGCTTGCAAGTGCCTTAGCATGATCACTGCATAAGCACTGGCACAGAACTCCCAAATACCACTTTGCTGTCACGCAGGACACTCAGCTGCTACCCACCCACAGAATCTCCAGTCGCCATTCCCCTGTGGACCCCATCTACCAACATAGGTCTCCCCTGTTGCCTCCATCTTACAATTCGGCAGCTACTGTCATAGTCCCCTACCAGTGGTAGTCTGCCTGGGGACATGCCACAGGCTCTGAAGATGACCAAAAACCCCAACACTGCAAGCCAGAGAGCTCATCTCCTCCGAACACATTGCACAATGACATTGCTGGCTCCCACCACCAGACCTGAAACCCTGGTGCTGGAAGCTGCCCACCTTCATCTTGGGTCACCTTCCTCGGCACCTTTGGTGGGGGCAGCTCTTAGATTGGAACTCCAGCTGGCCAGGTACCCGGTTTCCAACTTCCCCCTCTCCCCAGTGGCCCATAACCTGGCACAGTAACTGTCCAACACAAAACAGCTCTCAGTGGGACAGGTGTGCAGTGAAACCAGGATGCCACCCATGGGAGCCCCAGTGAGAGAGGTCCCTTAATTGGGAACTAGTAAGAGAGAGGGAGAGGGTGCAACAGTTTGGAGACTAACAGAGAGACCAGGAGCTGGAAATCTTCAGACAAGATAGGGGAGATAGGACCAGGTGCTCAAGTCATAGGAATGAACCCAAAAAGAGACCCTTGAGGTGCGGTCTCCCTGCAGGGACTAGAGGGTGCCACACCTCACTTCCAGCCTTCCCACCCCGATTACTTTCATCATCCTGAGGGTGGAGATACCAGCTAACAACAGACAACTCCACCTATTGGATGAGAAAGGAAGCAGAAGATACTGATCTCCAGCCAAAACAATGAACAACCCTGGCTTCTTCCTTTGAGATTTTTTTTTTCTCTTTATCTTCTCCCCCTCTATTTTCCCACACTCACATCCCCAACAAATGTGAAACCAAGTATTTTGCATGAGTTAGAATTTTTTTTATTAGTTACACATGACAGTACAATGATCTTGACAATTCATACATTTGAATCAAATGGGGTATAATTTCTTATTTTTCTGATTGCACAGGTCACAGAATCACATTGGTCATACAGTTACTCATATACATACAGCAATAATAATGTCTATTTTAGTTAGAATTTTGAGGACTGGGATGTCTGAATAGTATATTATACTTGTGTAGTATAGGCCTTTTTTCTTCTTTTTTTCTCCAACTTTTACTATTTTAACATCCTTTATCTTTCTTTATACATATGTGTGTTTGTTTTATGTACTCTACTGTCTTCCCACATACTTCGTCTACCCAAAATTACTTCCTGTTCATTCTCCTGCTACTAATCCTCTTCATTTGATTTCTCTTTCACACTTCCTAAGATATACTAACTATATCCTCACATCCTGCCTCCTCAGCATATCATCGTACACCTCACCCCCAGTTCATTGTCCACCATCAGAAACTGTAAAGCCTTTTACAAACCTACTGATTATATTATATATAATAATCAAATTCAACTTTTCTATACATTGTGACCAAACTGTAAACATCTTAATAGCAACAAATTGTTTATAGGTGGTATATTGTTTATATTTGGGTCTGTTAACATTGTCCTTCCCCAAAAAGGAGAGGCATTATAACCCTAAAGGAGCACTATAAACCTATAGGGTAAAAACCATAACACCTAGGACCCACAGCTCTAGAAGGGAAGACACACAACCAACAGGAAAAAACAAGAGAAGAAAGTTCCCCAAACAAATTAAGATGCCACATTATTAGAATCCATGGCCAGCACAGCAGATGAAATTACAGAAAAGGAGTTCAGGATGTACAAGGTTAAAATGTTCTGTGAATTAAAGGATGATATAAGAGAGAAAATTCAGGCAGCAAAAGGTCATTTTGACAATGAGCTACATAAACAAATACAGGAAGCAAAAGATTACAAAAATAGGGAGATAGAGGTTCTAAGAAAAAAAATGAAATGAAACAATAAACCAAATTAAAAGTTTAAATGAAAGCATCACCAACAGAGTAGAGCACTTGGAAGACAGGACCTCTGACAATAAAGACAAAATATATAATCTTGAATAGAATGTAGACCACACAGTGAAAATGGTAAAAAACCATGAGCAGAACACTCAAGAAATATGGGATAGCATAAAAAGACCAAAATTAAGAGTTATTGGGATAGAGGAAGGCACAGAATTCCAAACCAAAGGAATGAACAATCCTTTCAATGAAATAATATAAGAAAACTTTCCAAACATGAAGAATGATTTGGAAAACCAAATTCAAGAAGCTTACAGGACACCAAATGTACAAACTCACAACAGATCCACACCAAGGCACATTATAATGAAAATGCCCAGCATACAGAATAAGGAGAGAATATTAAAAGCCATGAGAGAAAGGAATCAGATTACATATAGGGGGAAATCAATTAGATTATGTGCAGATTTTTCAACCCAGAAACCTGAAAGTTAGAAGATCCTGGAACAATATATATCAAACTCTGAAAGAAAATGTATGCCAACCAAGAATCTTGTATCCAGTAAAATTAAGCTTTAGATTTGATGGTGAAATAAAAACCTTCTATGAAAAACAAAAGTTAAAAGAATTTACAGCTAAAAAACCAGCACTACAAATCATCCTTGGCAAAATATTCCATGAAGAGGAAACAAAAAACAACAATGAAAATCAGCAGAGTGAGGTATTACACTAAAGGAAACACTAATCAAAGGAGAAACCAAGTCAAGTTAAATAACATAAATAAACAAAAATGGCTGGAAATACAAATCATGTCTCAATAATAACACTGAATGTTAATGGCCTAAACTCACCAATCAAAAGACATAGGTTAGCAGATTGGATTTTAAAAAAAACACCCAACAATATGCTGCCTCCAGGACACTCATCTGTTAGGAAAAGACATACACAGACTGAAGGTGAAAGGTTGGGAAAAATCAGACCACTCACAAGACTATGGAAGCAAGCAGGGGTTTCCATCCTCATATCAAATAAAGTAGACTTCAAGCCAAAGTTAATCAAAACAGATAAAGAAGGACATTTCATACTGATCAAGGGAAACATACGACAACAAGACATAACAATTATAAATATATATGCCCCAAACAATGGAGCATCTATGTTCATCAAAAAATTCTTCTCAAGTTCAATAGTCAAATTGACCACAACACAGTAATCTTGGGTGACTTTAACACATCTCTCTCACGACTGGCTAGATCTTCCAAACAAAAGCTGAACAAAGAAACTATGGAACTCAATAATACAATCAATAACTTAGACTTAACTGACATATATAGACTAATTCATTCTTCAACAAGTGAATACACTTTCTTCTTAGCAGCACATGGCACAGAATAGAGGACATAGAGACTAACCCACAAAATTACAATTATCTTTTATTAGACAAGGGCACCAAAAATGTACACTGGAGAAAAGATAGCCTCTTCAACAAACGGTGCTGGGAAAACTGGAAATCCATATGCAACAAAATGAAATTAAACCCCTATCTTTCACCATACACAAAACTCAACTCAGAGTGGATATGGACATAGAAATTAAACCAGAGACTCTGTATCTAATAGAAGAAAAAGTAGGCCCTAATCTGTGGGATTAGGCCCCAACTTCCTTAATAAGACTCCTATAGCGCAAGAATTAAAATCAAGAATCAATAAATGGGATGGATTCAAACTAAAAAGTTCCTTCTCAGCAAAAGAAACAATCAGTGAGGTGAATAGAAAGCCTACAGAATGGAAGCAAATTTTTACCCCTCACACATCAGCTAGAGCACTAATCTCTAGGGTATATAAAGAACTTTAAAAGGTAAACACCAAAAAAACAAAAACCAATAAATGGGCCAAGGACCTGAACAGACACTTCTCAGAAGATGATAAGCAATCAATCAACAAATATATGAAAAAATGTTCATCATCTCTGGCAATTAGAGAAATGAAAATCAAAACCACTCTAAGATTTCAACTCACTCCAGTCAGAATGGCAGCTATAAAGAATACAAACAACAATAAGTTTTGGTGAGAATGTGGGAAAAAGGCACACTCTTACATTGCTGGTGGGACTGCAAATTGGTGCAACCAATATGGAAAGCCGTATGGAGATTTCTCAAAAAGCTGGGAATGGAACTACCATTTGACCCATTTATCCCTCTCCTCAGTCTATACCCAAAGGAATTAAAAACAGCATACTACAGGGACACAGCCACATCAATGGTTATAGCAGCATAATTCACAATAGCTAAATTGTGGAACCAACCTAAATACCCTTCAGTAGATGAATGGATAAAAAAAATGTGGCATATATACACAATGGAATTTTACTCAGCAATAAAATAGAATAAAATCATGACATTTGCAGGTAAATGGATGGAGTTAGAGAAGATAATGCTAAGTGAAGTTAGCCAATCCCAAAAAACCAAATGCCAATTGTTTTCTCTAATATAAGGAGGCTGATTCGTAGTGGGACAGGGAGGGGAAGCATGGGAAGATTAGATGAACTCTAGATAGGGCAGAGGAGTGGAAAGGGAAGGGAGGGGGCATGGGGTTAGAAATGATGGTGGAATGTGATGGACATCATTATCCAAAGTACATGTATGAAGACACAAATGGTGTGAAGATACTTTGTATACAACCAGAGATATGAAAAATTGTGCTCTATATGTATAATATGAATTGTAATGCATTCCAATGTCATCTATAATAACAAATTAGAATAATTTTTAAAAAAAAAAACCACCACATATTCCAAATTTAAGCATCTGCCACATTGATGGAGCACATTTGCAATGAGCAACAAATGATATCACTGTTGGTGAGACTGTTGTTAAAACAATAGACAGGTCCTAGAGTAGGACATAGGGAGATTAAATTAATATATCTAAGTTGCAAACTTTCTGTATTTGTTTTTGGTTAAATTTTATATTTGTGCTATTTCTTACCTCCTTATCCTATTACCAGAAGCTAGCATTTTTTTATTGCTTAAATAAGCACAGATTTTTTTATTTTATTTTGATTAGACTATAATACAAGTTGATGTTCCCATAGCAATTTTTTTTAAAAGCAAGCACTCCTGTCCAGACAGAAGGGAAAAATTGATCCAGATGCTGAGGAGAAAATTGTGTTGATCTCTAATAGAGATCTATTATACTGAGGTTACAATCAGTTCCTTTCAGAGTCACAGGGTTCTTGTGGTCGAGTTGAAAAGCCAAAACCCTCTAATCTATGGCAAAACTCAATTTTCTCTATGGATTTATCCCTTCCAACTTTTAGATTTATTGTATAATAGCACCAAGATGATTAGATCTGTATTTATGCAGATTACTCCGGGTGATGTATAAAATGAATGAGATCAAAATCAAGAATACCGAATGGAATTCTTTCACAATATGCCAGGTAGGGAATAATAAAGGTCTGAATGCAGGCAGTCATATGAAGAAATAAAAGAATAGGAAGTTTCAAGAGAGAGGGAAGACATGGTACTCAGAATTTGGTGATTAATTAGAGGTAGCAGATGAGACAGAAAGCAGTGTAAAAGAAACTCAATTCTGGTTTGGTGGATCTATATTTAATGAGGGTGACCAACTAGTCTCAGATTTCCCAGGAATTTCTCAGTTTTAGCACTGAAAGTCCTCTATGTTGGCAAATTCCTCAGTCCCAGGTAAACTGTTCAGGTAACAAGATGGTAGAAAAAAAACAGTAACTTACACAGGGAATTCAGGAGAAGGAATGTTTCTGCTGTGGAATGTAAATTCTGTTATGGGAAGGTTGAATTTAAGTTAAGTATAGGCTGGGGATATAGCTCAGTGATAGAACGCTTGCCTAGAATGCACAAGGACCTGGTGTTGATCCTGAGCACTGATCAGGGATAACTACAGAAAACATAAGGAGAAACTAGTTAGAAATGTATTCTCAAAGCCCATTGCAGAAGTTGGGGCTGGATATGGAGAACAGTCAGTCGTTGTATGAGAACTGAGGCTGTGAAAGAGGGTGAGAATCTCTTCCTAGGAAAGCTCTCTGAAAAAAAAAAAAAAAAACAGGGGTGAGGATAGAATTTGGGTTAAAATTTTTTAAAAAGTGGGGTGAGTATGCTTGAAAAAGAAGTGAACCCATCAAGAGATATAGAGAGGAAGTCCAGAAAAAAAATGGGTAAAATTAAGAAGTTGTGATTATCTCAGAAGCCAAAGAAAGAGGGAATTTTTAGAAGACCAGAAGGGCAAAAGTGTCAAATGCTTAGAGAAAAGTCCACAGGATCTAGAAATCAGATCTGTTTCCTGTGGTGTCAAAAAAGGGATAGTTTAAGGAGTAAGTGCTACAACTCTAAAGAGAGTCCTGGGTCCAGACCCTGCTAACAGAGAGGTAGGCAGCTGCCCACATGCCCATCTGCCCCTTTGAGAGCCCAGGTGGAAAAATCATGAATTGTCACTTTCAAACGGGTCCTGACTCTCAGGCACTGAGAAACTAGTCAACATTTATGGAAGCTTTATTTTGAAACAACTAGCATTTACTGAAAACAAAGTATATGCTAGGCACATACTTTAGCCATTTAATCCTCATCTTAACCCGATGAGGAACTGTTATAAATATTTCTCATTTTGCTCCTCTTCCGTTTCTCTAATTTTAAAAAATCTGCAATGACAAAAAAATTTATTTTTTAAACTTTTTTGTAGTTATAGATGGACAGAAGGCCTTTACTTTGTTTATTTTTATGCAGTGCTATGGGTCAAACTCAGTGCCTCACACTTGCTAGGCAAGCACTCTGCCACTGAGCTACAGCCCCAGCCCCAGTTATTTTTGAACATATATGCCATATTATAATAGTATTTCCCCAGTCTTTGAGATTGTTTAATATCTTAGTATCCTGATCTCCAATGTCAGTTTTGGTTCTCAATCAAATAAATTTTTTTTCTACCTTATTGAGGTGTCTTTGAATTGTGTTATAATTTTCTAAGTTCCCAAGAACCCCACTCACCTCATACTAGCTACCAAGTTAACGAAATTGACACTTTAATTCTTTCTAAAAAACCTAATCAGGCATTCAACTATCCACAGCTCTGCAACATACACTAGCAAACTCAGCAGCTGAATAGCTGCTAATTATTCTATGATGGTAACTTTTAACTTTCATGTACCTATTAGATGATAAACTTCTGGGTATGGGAAATCAAGCATTATCCTCTTCTCATCCCCTACAACACCCAACAAATTACATGACTCCATCAGCATTTGTTAATATTTGATGGTTGTATCCTAATACTCAGAAACAAAATAACAACCAAAGCATGCTTGTGCCCTCTCTACAGTGGGCTCCCTGGTGTTCCCTGGCTGAAACACCAATATTATCCATGTGACTCTGAACTCCTCTCACCAAATCATTTCATTATCCATAGAATTCATTTATACACTGGGTGAAAATGAAAGAGCACAGAAACCAAAATGTGTGCAGCAGTGCCTATAAAAGATCAAGTGAATAAATGCCCATAAAGTGTGTCACCACAAAAGCCTTATTATGAAAAATTATAGAAACTTTATGTTTTTGCAGTTATATAAGCTTATGTATACATTTTCCCTATGATATTGATAGTAGCAATAATACCATATTCCCAATGCACCAAAAGCTAAAACTCTCAGAGACGGTACATATATAAGCAACTAATGAAACAAGACTCCATTTTTTTTTCTATCTGCATTACTCAAATTGAAAAAAAAAATCCAGAGTTATCAATTCTTCTGTAAGACATACAGGTCTAGGCTTGTGTAACTATGATTTCTGCTAACTGGCCACAGCCTAGTATTTTCACACCTTTTTTGTACTAAATGGTTAGAACTGATCACTCCACCAGAAGCTGTCACTGAGACATCTTCATTTAAAAATCGTAATAAGACATGCAGCAATAGGATTGAATTTTTAAACTATTACTCTACTTTTTTGCATTTCAGTAAACTCTTGCAGATGTCACCCATTCGCCTTTTTTGCAATTACACACATATAAATGCCTGTTAAGATTACTGGGGGGAAAAAAAATGTATTCAATTTATCATACGTGATCAGTACATTTCTAGCCTGGACAACTCTTTGGATAATTAACTGAATTTTTTGTAAGTGCATTAGATTGCTTATCTAACTTGGTAAAAAGCTGTTTGCTAAAGAAAACTAAGGGGGGGAGGGGATGGGAGGGAGTAAAACACCAAGCTTTGCTAATAAATAGTTCTCAGAAATATCAGCTCCCAATTTACTACTTGTACACAATGGGCCAGTTGGAACTTGTATGGTGATCCAATTTGCCACAGCTCTTGTTTTTAGTCTTTGTGGAGCTGCTGTGTGAGCACAGTGGGGGCCGCTCCTGTGTATCCCCTGAGTCAATCAGTGGGCTTTGGTTTCCTGCTGGTCAAAAATATCAGGTGGCTTCAAGAGTCTAATTATCAATGAAAAATTAAATTCAATACAGAAATGTAGCCACAAGCACCCCTCTCCTCACCCTTTCTGTGCCCTTGCCACCCGAGGCACGTGATGGAGTATCAAGTTATTCCTTAGGATTCCAAAGAGATAGCAAGAAAAAAAAAAAAGGCAGGACCTGGGAAAGCAAACAGAAGAATCGATTTTTACTTACATACCTTTCTCTTCGCTGGGTGGAAGTCTGTTCTAATTACCATGAATGTTCTGGAAATTAGCAAACAGTAGGGAGTTTCCTCTAAGAATTGTCAGGCCCAGTTTATCTCCACATTGCTTTGTAACATTTTCTGGCCATAGTTTCCATTAAAATATAACAAATATAGAAATGAAAGAAGATATATGTTATTACCAATCATCCCAATTTATGTGATAATCTAAAAATGCCCTTTTCTAATGCAATGGAAGGGCTCTTATTGTTCATTAAAATATATTCTTGCCTCTGCTAAATTTATTCCAGGCAGTTCAGGAAACCTGAAGTTGAAAAATCCTAGTACCTGTCACTTAATTCAGGCTGTCAAAGTAAATATGTTTCTTATTTCACATTCTAAGTTACAGAATACAATTTGAAGCCACCAAAGCCAGGTACATTACATCTTTTATCTTCTACATGTGTTGTCTTTTAACCCTTGTCTTTTTTAAAGGAAGGTGCTTCACTGATAAGTGATCAGTTAAGCTTCCAGTGATAGAAATATCCCACCATCTCAGAATATTCACCCTCAGCCCAGCACAAAGGCATATTCCTATAATTTCAGCTACTCAGGAGGCTGAGGAAGGAGGATTGTAAGTTTGAGGCCAGCATGGGCAATTTAGCAAGATCCTGACTCAAATTTAAAAAAAAAAAAAAAATGCTGGGGATGTACGTCAGTGCTAAAGCACTTGGTTAGCATGCACGGGCGCTGGGTTCAATCCCCAGTACTGGGAAGAAAAAAAAAAATCCACCCTCATCAACCTTTCCTGTAAGACACCCCACTAAAAGGAAATGCCAAAGTTAAAGTCAACAAAGGCAAGTTTTCCCATGGTACTCAAATACTCCAAATATAGGGTCATCATACAATAGTTTTAAAATCCCACAGTAAGTATTATAGTTGGCTCACAAATACCTTTGAATTGTGAGATATTTTCCCTTATGAGGGACTATCAAGAGATGACATCAACCTTGGGTTCAGCATCTTCAGAGATCATTTGATCCGACAATGCACTTTTCTCCATGAGTTCAAAAGCATAAAAAGTCTTGAATATATGTTTTGTAATAGATTGAACAAGAAATTCCTCCAGCACTGTAAAATCCTTAGGAAACCAATTATATAATTGTCTAAGCCTGTTTTAAGAATCACAGACTCAACCAAATTATAGCTAAACTTGTCCAAAGACACTCTGGGAACTCAAAAGAAAAATATAATAATTAAAGAAACACCCTCAAAATAGAAAAAGGAGATAACCAGAGAGATAACATTAGAGGTAAATGTATAATATGTGAAGCTACAATTTGCATTTTTAATGTTCAAAAAAAAACTGTCTTTTACAGGTATTCAAAAACATAAAAGATGGATGTGAGGGCGATCTGGCTGCGACATCTGTCACCCCATTGATCGCCAGGGTTGATTCGGCTGATCTGGCTGGCTAGGCGGGTGTCCCCTTCCTCCCTCACCGCTCCATGTGCGTCCCTCCCGAAGCTGCGCGCTCCGTCGAAGAGGACGACCTTCCCCGATAGAGGAGGACCTTTCTTCGGTCAAGGGTATACGAGTAGCTGCGCTCCCCTGCTAGAACCTCCAAACAAGCTCTCAAAAACATAAAAGATAAATTCATGTGTTTATCAAAGACTAATGCTACTTTGAAAATATAAACATGTACTGTATACTGAAGAATATGTTATTATCATTACTCATTAGAATCTTATTTTAAATGATTATGTGGCTTAAGGAAGAAATTGAGCCAGATGCAGTGGTGCATGCCCATAATCCCAGCAGCTCGGGAGGCTGAGATAGGAAGATTATAAGTTCAAAGCCAGCCTCAGCAACTTAGCAAGGCCTTAAGCAACTTAGCGAGACCCTGTCTCAAAATAAAAATAAAAAAGAGCCAGGGATATGGCTCAGTTGTTAAGCGCCCCTCAGTTCAATCCCTGGCACCAAAAAAAAAAAAAAAAAAAAAAAAAAAAAAGAAAGAAAGAAAGAAAAGAAAAAGAAAGAAAGTAAAAAGGAAAAAAAATTAATGAAACTGACCAAATTATGTTACATGCATCATGCATAAATAGGTAATAATGATGCCCACTATCATATATAATTACAATGTACCAATAAAAAAATTCAAAAAAAAGAATGTTATCTTTGAACATGACATCATATCTTTAATAAAGAAAAGCATTTGTTTGATGTTCTTTAGCTTTTACACATATATGTGAATTTTGCTAATTTATTTTACATATGCATGACAGTATCACAATCAAAATGTTTACTAAATAGATATTCTTTGCAAATGGACATAAAGTAAAATTCTCACAAATAAAAATAATAAAACTTAGATATTTGTGTAAGCTTGATAAAGAATATTTTTTCAATATACTTCAAATTTTATAACAACCAAAGACATTCAAAGATTGTGTTTCTACATTGATTCATCTTTGTTGAAATTGACTTAATGAAATGAGCATAAATAACTTTTCAATCTTATTTGTTCTCTTAGATGTTATTAAATCAACTGAATTAAATCAACTTTAATATTAAAATGTAGTTGAATGCATATAATATCATCCTTTTTGTTGTTGGATTCTATAATGACTACCTGGAGTTTTTAATGTTACATTACCTAAAAATAAAAATGAGTTATTCATAGATACAAATGCACACATACACACACATATACACACACAGGACAATGCACAATAAAAGTTTAGCAACAAAAAGGAAGATCTTCTCAACTGAGATAAAAGGTAGAGGTAAACATTTTAAGCAAATGCTTTTTGGGTTTTCTGGTCTTCTGGACACAACCCCACTCCAGAACCTTCTAAAAAAGAAGCTGGACATGCTCTTTAAAGTTGCATCATGCATTTTATATTATTAATTATTAAATGACTTAATGGACAATGCATTAGAAAGAAAACAGGCAAATTACAGAATAATTTAATGCTGCAAAGAAACAGAGTAACTTGCAGGACATTAAACACTCTATTTTGACATGGAATGCCTGAAGCTAAAGCAATTAAAGCTGCAAAATATTGCTGGCTGACATGATGTGTATGTAAATTTGTCATTCATTGGCAAAGGTTTGTACCAATCACCAGGAATGTTCACAGTAAAACAATCCATGTAGCATAAAATGCTTTCAGTGAAGTCCTCTAAAAGAGTAGTTATGTATCATTTAAGCACCTGATTATTATCCATAAAAAAATTTTAGTGTCATTACAGTCCTCCATGAAAATGACTTCAAGATTGAGGACTAGTTACTGACATACTAATAACATTTGTGTTTATTTCTTAAAATGAAAATATAGTTTTTAACACATCCTACATCTACAAAAGAAAAATACACACTAGAAATTGACATTATATTTAAAATTGGCTGTTTTTTCCCTACAGTCCCCAAAAAAGGCCTACCTTTGAGTATTATATCTAACTCTACTCTCTAGAAATAGAGTCCAACAGGGCCATACTGAATTCCAGTCAGTGACCTGATTTATCCCAGCTCAGAAATAGTGGTATTCTCCCACAGGAGGTAGGAGGGGAAAAAACACAGTAATCCCCCAAATGCACTGTTGCTATGGAGGAGAAGATGCCTGCTGAGATTGAAAGTCACAAAATATTTGGGCAGTTGAGAAAATGTAAGCCCATCCTCCATTGCCAAAGCCTGAAGACTCTGCCAGAACTCCCGGGTTATTTGGCATTGCAGAGAAACATTGGACAGAACTCTAGCAGAAGATATAAGGAAACAAGACACATTTTAATATTCACCTATCAAAGCTCTTCAACTATCCTTTCAGATTAGATGAACCAACAACAAACTAGCCACCAGAAGAGAATTTAATAAATACCCAACACAACTTCAAAAAAGTCAGAATAATCAAAATAGTTATTGAATACTCTTACATTTTTAAGACGTTTCACCAATTAGTTTAATTGACTTTCCCAAAGCCTATGAATGGGAAAACATCTTTCCTTCTCTTTTTCTTTCTTTCTTTTCTTTTGGGAGGTGGGCAGGGCCGGCCCTTAAGATTTCACAGCGCCATAGCTCCCATCTCTCTAAAACTGTATCTTCAGTCCTTCTTGGCTGCTTTAGGACAGATATAGAGAGTTCGTCTCTAGCCTTACAGTTTGAAGAAAAACATCACTAACCACAGGCTGCATTGGGAAATGAAACTATACTGAAGACCCTGACTAGCTAGACATTTAATGCTTGTGTTAATAATCCAAACCAATCAATCATCTTTATACACTATGTCCCAACTAAATGAATCAGACATTTAAATTTACATATGCAGATACTAATAATGAAAAAAAAATCCCTACTCTGTAGTTTAATGATATTGATAGCCTCCTCCATAACTTGCAAAGTAAGAATATTAGCTTGAAAGAGTTCAATAAACATTTGTCAAGAATCTCTGGTATGCATGCACTTTTTGATGTGTATTATATAACTTCAAAAGACTTGTAGTCTAAGAAGAAAAATAGAAAAGTAATCAAATGTCACATACAGAAAATGGCAAAAGTACCAAATAGAAGAATAAAGGATAAAATGTAAGAGTAGAAGGACTGGGAGGAAAGAAGAAAAAATTAAAGAAAACAGAGATGACATAAAAAATGAAAAGTGGTACAATGACCCAGAAATTGAATCAAGTACCACTTGGTGTGTTCATGCCATAATCTATCTATCCATACTTTCTCACTGTCCACAATTAATAATTTCACAATAGCTCTGCAAATATAAACTTCTCAGCATTCTCCAGGATATTCATACAAATAAATGTTTTTAGATGTACTTCTTTCCTAAGTTATGATAACCTGGAAAAGAGATAGATAGTCTTAAAGTTTATGTGCCATCAAAACAATTACTAAGTTGAAAAGATGATCACATATTTCAATGTTTCACCAACAATAAATATGAATCACAGCAATTCTACAATTCTACACAGTTAGTGTGATGAGATATCAGAGACCTAAGAAAAGAACCAAAATAATTCTAAAATTATCTCCACCTTTGGAAATAATAGTCATTAGTCTTTTATTAATCTAGAAATTTAAAAATATTCTAGTGTTCTTCCTCCTGAGCTCTAACACAGTATGAGAAAGCTGAAATGTGGCCTTCTTTGTTGTAAACATGTTGTATCTGTGAAGCACAATATTAATCCCATTTGTATCATAAAAAGCATGATCCACTTGAGCCTTGTTCTCCTGTGAATTATGAATCATTGCAATACTCTGGGGATAGTCATAATGTCTCTGAGGTTCCTGCTTTGTTTCTTCAATTTCTTCCTCAAATTCCTTGGTATCTAAACTATCTAGAAAATTTGAAATCCCCATAAGAAATATCTTACTATAGACTTTCAACATACTCTCCACTATTTCCATATCCACAAATTATGTAGCACAAGAGAGCTAAATTTACCAAATAACATGATTCTAGTTCCACTTTATCCTTTGGAAGGAGAGGCTACTTATTAGACATATTCCTTTGGTAAGTAATAAAAATATCCAATTAATAGGTTTTAACCATCAGAAAGAATTTGTTTTTAAAATAATGAAAATGTGTTGTCATTACATTTTTATTCCCTTGTGTGTGTGTGTGTGTTTGAAATGCGATTCATTATAACTTATTTTAGCTGTTCTGTTTTCTAATTCTTCATATTTTCACATCTTTTCAACAAAATAATACATAAATAATACCTGACATGACTTTACAGATTTTTTTTTCATATTGGTATGCTTTTGTTCTCTAAGCATCTTAAAACACAAGTGTGGTAAAATACAGAGAATCTCAATGTGAGCATTCTTACATGAAAAAACATCAGTTTTCTCTCTTCTGCTGCACACATCACAAATTTCAGTTAAGCAATACAGAATAGTAAATTTGAACCCAAACATTATGCCAAATACTTCTAGTGAAAAATAGTTGCTAAATGTAGCTTCATTTTGAAAGTCACTGTTTTCATTAGCAGTGTCTTCCAACAGCCTTGTTTCAATAGTACTACTATTAACCATGAAATTTATCTGCTTCTGTTTATTCTTTGAAGTCTACCTATTAAATTACCAACTCAATTTATTCTCCCAGTTGTCATTACCCTGTTAAGAACACTGTTAATAAGCCAAGGATCTCTATTCCTTTTCTAAACTTACGTGGCTACTTAGTTTTACTTACCAATGCAATTTAGGTTAGAGGATCCGATGGAAAGTGGGATCTGTCCTTGATATTTGCTTATTGATGTCCTTATTCAGGAGGTTAATATCTAGAAAAGACTTGGGAGAAGCAAATTCCATGCATTTCTCTATGAATAGAAGGTAAGCTTAATTAAAAAGTGGATCAGTAGTGCAATTAATGCAGAAATAAACTGATGTCACAAAACTAATGTGATTTTACCAAATGCTGTTCTTCTCATTGAAATCTATGGCAACCAGAAAAAACAACTAAAAATCAAAATTAAATTTTACTACATCACCATCATAGTCTATAGTGGTAATGAATAAGCATTATGACCTCAGGATTTTTCAAGTCACTGGGCTTAGTACTTGAAATACAATGAAACATTGGATATGGTTCCAATGCCAATTTGTAACACCATCATTTGGATATGCTGTTTTTAATTAATCAATGGTTTCATGTTCAATTATATAAACTTTCTTGAGTACCTGCTTTAAACGAGGCACTAACTTGGGGATTAGGGGCAAAAAGTTTCATGTATATAAATATCTCACATACTGAGATTAATGGTAGACATTAATTAACTAGTTATGATCGAAAGTATGCACGGATTACTGTTATTGACAACAAGCCAGAATTGAGAAAGCAGCACTGACAGAGAGAGTGGGGGGAGACATGACACTTGGTTTAGTAAGTAGATTTTGAGGTCTAGGGATGTAGCTCAGTGGTAGAGTACTTGCCTCACAGGTAAGAGGCTGTGGGTTCAATCCCCAGTACTGGAAAAAAAAATAAAACTCAACTTTAAACATTTTATTTCATTGGTCCCTGACCAGTTCACAGGATATTTCTTCTTATTGTTCTCATCTTGCTAACAAACATTAAGTTCTTTCAAACAAAGACCAATGTCTCTTTATCCAAGAATGAGATTAGAAAGGAGACCTCAAGGGGAAGGCTATCAGCTGAAACACTAGTTGAGATAAATGTTTATGTGCATGCTGTGCATTCATGGTAAGCTGAAAGTTTTTCTTAATGAGAAGGTATTCAAAGTTTTACAACACTGATGTAGAGATGTAGGGAATTCCAGAAACGTTGACACAGCTAAATGTAAGTCAATATTTTTAATATCTGAAGTTCATAAGGTAATGAATCAGATTCTTGCCTATGTTAGGTAATAGATTTTCTTATACAGATTCACTTTCATATATTTATAAAATGACTGATTTTAGTGGACTGCAAGTCAATCACAGCATTGCACTCTAGGAAATGTAGAATAAACATGGATATCACTGATTACATTGTCAAAGGTTTTTTGAAGATATGGCCATGTCACCACATAAACAGGAGGAGTATGTCTTCCTAAAATTGATGTCAAAAACACAGAGTTAAGGTATCTCACAAATTCAAGTCCTTCAAAAATGTGTTCTCTACACAGTGCCCCATAACCCTAACCCCAACCCTAAGAATATACTTCTTAGAATAATCTCAATACAGAAACACCAACATTCACTCCACTGTTAAACTATCTAAAAGGCTCCTAGTGAAAGATAACACTTGTCTGTAAATGAAGAAAAAAGAAGAAGATACAATCTGTGCTGTATATCCAGATTTCATCTTAATAAATCTAAGTAATCCTATCTTTTGAGTGATGAGAAGCTTCATAGTTATGGAAGTTTTTTTTTTTAACCTATGGAGCAAGCTGAGCCAAAGAAAAGTAGAGAAATGGGTACATAAATTTGGCACCGAGGAACAAGGTTAAACACTATTTTTATAGGTCAATGGTTCTATGTTTCTAACGGTTGATCTGTGTTGTTTTGAAGAACAGCATTTAACTCTTGATATCTTCCAAACTACAGAATAAAAATTTGTATTATAACAAGGTCTAACTATAGAACTCTATGAAAAATGCAAGTGTAAATGAACTTTCTTTTAAAATGTTAGATTTTCAATTTAAGAGGCTGTGTTAAACATTTCTCTTTGTCTTTTTAAACACCTACTAATCATATCAAGTGTATCAAACAAACACATTGAGAATAATTCTGAATGTAACAGACCATATAAAAATCACTTTATGAATAAAATTCCTAGTTTCCAAAACCAAATTTTTCAAGTGTGTAATTCATACTATTTCCAACAGAAGCATCTAGAGGCAAAAGATTGACAATAGAAGGAATATCCAGGTAGGGAGTATTTGTTTTGTTTTTAATATCATAACATAATTTCCCTTTGCTTGTAAAAGCTAAGTATTATCTTCTTGTGGTTCTGATATTGAGAAGTAAAGAAAAATTTACATCATGGGCTCTGTGGTATAAATATGAAAAATATATACTCTATATTACAAAACAGAAGAACCATAATTTGACCTTCCTCATAACCAAAACCATGTTAAGGAGTATACCTCATAATGGGTTTTATTATGTTTTATTGCAGTCACCATAGTGATAAACTAATATTTCAAGGTTACCCATATAACTCCAAATAGAATTTTCAAATCAGAATTCCATGCAGAAATCAGCCCCAAAGCACTATAGCATTTTTAAACATTGAAAAGAGCTATGAAATTTTCCTGGACTTTGAAATCCTTTATACTCATCAGGGCCTTGTATGGATATTTATATAGGATAATAAGGGTAAGTGCAGACACACAAATCAGTACAAATTTGTCTATATAGATAAAGAGATGCTTCTGTTTGCATATGGATATTCATGAAAATTACAGGGAAAAAGTCAAAACTAAATAAATATTTAATATTTCAGCACCTGTCATATAGTTTTGTGTGTGTGTGTGCTTTACTACTATTGACTAGCAGTAGTACGGCTACTCTAACCAACTTCATTAAAGAATAAAAGAAAAGTAATAAGTCATTTCACACTCTGTCTGACCATTATACAATAATAGCAAGATTTCATGCAAGGGTACAACATTATGCCCATCTGCAATCACAGTCTCTTTGCAAAAATCTCAATTCACACTTCACATGCAGCTAACCTTGTTACCATCCCTTCCTAAATCCATCAGTGTTGCAGCTGCACGTCTTCACAGCCCAACATCTTAAAATTCATCACTTTGGCACCTTAGCATCACTATAGGTCAAGATAAAGAATCCAACCAAGAATAATTAAAGGGCACCCAGATGTTTAGTTTACTTATCTCAAGCCTTTCCTTTAACATATTTGAATTGCCTGTGTGTACTATTTCTTTCATATTTTTAAGATATGTGCAATGTGATTATTTTAAGGGTATGAGACCTGGAACAATACATTGCAGACTATTTTTTTTTACAAGTATAGTTCTTTGTAGTTGAAATTTGAACAAGAGGCGTGATAATGAGTAGGTTGAGGGAAGGAAAGGTGTTATCTCATTAAGGTAATTACTAAGACATCCCCACCATTATATTGGTTTGAAAATGTGGCAATTAAAGCACCCTACATGGGCTCCCGGAGACAAGAGAACAAGACAGTTCTCTTGGAACTTCTATGGTACGGTTAATGTGTGTCATGTAAATGAAAGGATAGACCATTGCTATTTAAGACTTTTCCTCAAACCCCCAACCCCCACCCTCAAATTTCTTTATAGGTTATGGTTTTTCATTTTTTCCCTTAACCTGAATTTAATTCTCATGAAAGGTGCCAGATTGACAGCGCTAGAAGCTAAAGCCCTCTATTTACCCACAGAGGAGTCTAAGCACAAAAAACTATAGAGCAAGCTAGGTGGATAACATGACATGCTACCATCCTAAGTTGAAAGAGACTCTTTCCCACTCTTTAGTCTCCTGCTCTGGAGCAGAGGTTGCCAAATTCATGCCTAAAGTCAGGAAGACTTAAAATACATTTTTTTTTCCCCAATGGTAAGTGTCATTCTTAGCTTATTTTTCTACAACCTATTCCAGCTAACTCAAGTAGCTCTCAATTCACTCAGGCTAAATTTGTACTTGTCACTGAAACCATTACATTTGGTCAACAGCTCAGTTCCCCTCTTGAGCTGGTCATCTTGCTCTTGCTCTTGCTCTTGCTCTTGCATTGCTTCTGCTATCCTAAGATCAATAATAATGTGACACACCAAATGGCACAAAGAGACCAGTCTCAAAATTTTTGCTTTCATGCTCATTGAATTACTATTTATCTTGAACTGAGAAAAATAATCTCAATGTCCATCAATGAGGGTGGAGGTGGGGCTCAGTGGTAGAATGCTTATCAAGCATGCTAAAAGTCCTAGGTTCAGTCTTTAACACTACAAAACATGATCATAAGAATAATAAATAATTAATAGTTAATTTTAAATGTCCAGCAATGGAAGACTGGTTGACTTAATTTATGGGAGATAATATTATGTACCAAATACAATGTATACAAAGGATTTTAAATAATATAGAGAAATACTTGTACTACATGGAAAAAACAAACATCCCTGATGAAATGACACAACTGGATGAAATGAACAGTAAAAACCTAGAAATAATGAACCAAATGTTAGCAGTAGTTTTCTTTGAGTGGTTGAAGATGGACATTTTTCTTCTCTCTACTTGACAGTATTTCACAAATTTTCTACACTGAGCATACATCACTTTTATAATAGGAAAGTGATTTTAATAATTTTTACATAGTCTCAGTTTCTTTTGTTGTATAATTTGATGACATAAATTTAACTTTATTAAAACTGAAAGTCAAGCATCACCTGAAAATACTGTAATCCTATAGTTTCTCCTACCTTCCCTTTTCCCTTTCTATCATTACAGAAAAAAGTGGGATTGAAAAGGAAAAACCACTAAGTAAATATGCTATAGAAAAAAATTAATGTTTAGAATGTGTACTAAACTAGATGAATTTTGAGATTCCTTCCAATTCTAAGTTTGGATCAAGATCAGTTCTGCTTAAAATCCAATTGCATGTTGACATAGACATTGGAAATACCCTTTTGCCAAATTTCTGGGCAGAACTGAGTAGAAATCATGCTCCCCTAAAGGACTAGATTATTGGGGGGTGGGGGGAGTGAAGCCTGTAAAATATGTTGACATATAAAGGAAATCCTTCCTGAATACCACTGAGATGTACAACACTGCTATAAAGAAACAGTGTTTTAAATATTTGTTGGGTTTTTCTAAATTCTGTTCCAAAATATTAATTAACAAATATCCAATACATTTTCAAGGTTAGTCCATCTTTTTGGCATTGACATCCTTCAGGGGGTATGTTTGACCTATCACATTTGCCCTAGGAAAACACCCCAGGCATCTAAAATAACAAAGTAAAAATCAGGAGGACAAAAACAAGCAGGGAATGGAAAGAAAAACAGAATCAATAGACCAAGGCCTTCAGAGTCTCCTGGTAGGCCAGAGCTTTCCTCTTCTGAATTTGCTCCCCTGATGCCTCTCACTAGATCTCTGGCTATCAAATCTATTACCAGCTCCTAAAAAGAAAGTAGTCATTACTGCTTTACTAAATGAAATGGCAAGGTCTTAATGTTATATGAACTTGAATTTATTTATTTATTTTTATGTGGTGCTGAGGATCGAACCCAGTGCCTCACACATGCTAGGCAAGCGCTCTACCCTGAGCCACAGCCACAGCCCCACAAATATGAATTTAATTCTATGGGAGGACTTCGGGCATGTGAAAATAAAATTGTGCCTTCTTCAGGGAAAAATAGGCCACAAGACACAGATTACTCCTGTGTAGTTTCATAATGTCATCCCTTAGATGTTGGCAGGGGCAAAGAATTTTAACCAAAAATGATAAGAGATGGCTAAAAGGAAAGGAGAAATAAAGATTTGGGTGGGGTCTTTGCAACCAGGCAAGCTCTGGGGCTGACAGAAAAGGAGGCAAAGAACCAAGGGAAGCCTCTGGCAACTGTATAGTCACTTATGTTCTTGCAATTTGGCCACAGTTAAAGTGGGCCAGTAGGAGACAGTCACATGACACAGATGGGTTGGCCGGTTGGTGTGAAAAACCTGCTTTTAGTAGTCAGCTCTTATATAAATCTAGAGGAATTAGTGAGGAAATCTAAAATGCAGATTGCCAGAAATTTCAAAAATAATCCAACACAGAAGAAAGACAGACCTGGTGCAGTGGTGCCACCCTGTAATTCCCTGTAATTCAAGAGGCTGATGCAGAAGGACAGCAAGTTTGAGGCCATCCTCTGCAACTTAGTGAAATTCTGTCTTAAAATAAAAACTAAAAAAAATAAGCAAATAAAAGGAAGGGCTCAGATATAGCTCAGAGGTAGAGTGCTCATAGGTTCAATCCCCTGTACCGGAAAAGACAAAGGCAAGCAGGCCATGCCCACATTTATCCATTTGTGCTTTATGTGACTTTCTGAGCCAATCTATTTACTGAAGAGCAATGAAAAATTATGCAACATTCATACCTTTATTCACATATGAATAAGTTTAATGTAATACCAAAGTGTATTCACTCAAGGCCAGTAAGGACACACATTTCCCTTTAAAATACTCTTAATTTAATGGCAACAACTTGGTAAAATTCTAATAACAGAACAGTTTATGGAAAACGGAACTGATGAATATGAAAGTGACATTTTAAAGTGACTATAGCTCTGATTCATTGTACTTCCAGTGGGAAATTCAGTCTCTCTTAATATCTGGGCTGCAACCTCTCTGCCCAGAGATCTATGAATATACAGCTTGCAGGAGATAAGCACTGATTCAAGAGGAAGTTGAGCAATCAACTCCTTAATGGTATTACCAAATACAATTTGCATCTTTCATAAATTAGGGTATGACAGTTTTTATTAAATCAGAGATATTTATTGTGAAAATAATTTATTATTAAAATTAAATCACAAGAAAATCAGTTCAGTCAATAAGAAACCTAGCTAGTATGTAAGAGGCCTACTGTAGTCCCTTTGCTTGGGAAACTCCCACATTTGAAAACTATACCAAATAGTCTGGCTTCCCTATAGTAGAAAGTGCATAGCATAGACTTCCATGTCCATTTCCTAAATCTGTAGATTGATTCGTTTTAGAATGTAGACTTTTTCCACCAGGGCACTCTAATAGTGTAGCAGAGGAGAGGGGCATTGATGCACCACCAAAGACTGATTCCTCTCTCATAAGGAGGCATCAAAAGCACAGAATGCTCTGTAGAAAACTTTCCCTCCCTTTCTACTTAAAGATGGAGTACCCAGTGGGCATCATGGAGCATTTCTTCCTCCAGAGGCTTTGGGAAAATGTCTGGTTCCCCAATGTCTGAACCTACAAACCTGCTGCTACAAATCCCTAGAGCTTTCTAAATTCCACTTAGCATTTTTATTCCTCCAACTATAATGGTGGAATAGAAAGCCAGAAGGGAGGGAGGGACTTATCAACAGAGAAATTGACTTCCAAAATCTGAGGGAAGATCTGAACACAGTATCATTTGCAACCATGTGGCCTTTGGAAGAATGAGGGGGAGGTGACACTGGATGCAGATTTGAAGTCCACCAGGGCAGATATTATGTTATAATTTTCATGGGAGAAAGAGGCTTTATATTCTCTCTACAGCCCATTCAAGATATGACAGAAGGACCTTGCTGTGTAGGCCCAAGCGCCATCCCTGAAAGCTTCTTAATTCTTGTCCCAGGTCTATAGTGCTCCTGTCGTGATGCACCCATTCTTCCCTAAAACACCATCTGTAACCAGGTGCAGGAAATCATGGCGCCGAGGCTGACCCTCCGACCAGCCGAGCACAGGAGCCAGCTGGAGTATGCTCCGCAGAAGACACACGCGGACCTGGGGCTCTGCAGCAGGGCAGAGAGGCCACTACGCCAAACCTTTAGCTATGCCGTGTGCAAATCATTAGTAGGAGCCGTAGGACATCCACGTTGAGGACCTATTCACTAAAGAATCAAAAGTCTGAAGGCCGGAGATGGGGATGGTTGGGGTGGGAACCCATCAACTCCACAAAGTGACAAGACGCTTTTATCAAAAATCAGCTTCGATTTAGCGCTGGCGATGGTCCTTTCCACCCCCACACACACACCACCACCACCACCACCACCATCACCAGCAGCAGCAGAACTCCCAAGGGACCAAACCCACCCCACCCCCCCATCCCCGCCGCCCCGGACCGGCGTGAGCTGCTAGGCAAACCCGCGGGAAGAGAACCGCGGTGCGCATCCTGGCCTCAGGTCAGCCGACACGCAAGGCGGCCGCCTCTGAAACGCCTTTTCTGGGTCTCCACCCAGGCTGCGGCTGGCCGAGCGCGCTCAGTGCTGTGCGAGCCGAGGAAATGCGTTCCATTTAGAGAGGTTCCTCTGGCGCCTTCGCTGCAGCCGCGGCGCAAGGCTTCGGAGCAGCAGACCAGAAGCCCCGTTCCTCCCTAGTTGGCTTCCACTAAGAACTTATTAAACAGAGGCGGTTTAGAGTTGATCTGTCACAGAGTACTACTTACCCCGAGATCTTTTGGTTTTTGAATTACTTTATTGATCTGAAGATTTTGTTCTTTGGAATGTGACCCTGTTTGGACTTAAGCTAATCAGGAAACGCTGCCGGGGAGGACTCTTTGTAATCACCTCGAGGACCTCCCCAGCGGGTGCCGCCGACCCTTCCCGGGCGCCGCCGACCCTTCCCGGGCGCCCCCTGCGGTCGCCCAGGCTTTGCAGGGAACCCGCCTGGACCCGGCACCCGGCTCCACTGAGAGACCTGGGAGCTGTCTGTGGTGCTAGGAGAGAAAATAGGAGAGGCAGGGCGAGAGACTGGAGAAGTAGAGAGGAAAGAAATAGAAAATATGACATTGACGCAGACGGTCCACCCAATATTCAGATTGACAAAGACCTTCAAAATTCAGCAGGGGAGCTGGGGAGGGGAAAACTCTGGGTCATCTCATCGTCCAGAGACAGTTGACCTGGTTTTCTAATGCAAGAGGCCAGTGACACCTTCCTTTCTTTGAAACATATCCCCTCCTCCCTACACACTTACCCTTACCCAGTCTGAGGGTATTCAACCTGCTAGAGGTAAGAAGGACCATCTGCTGGGCACTGACTGAAAGGCCCCAACTCCAGAAAAATAAGCAAGTGGCAGATAGAAGGTTAGAGTTGGCCAAGGAAGTGGGGCTGGACAAAGACTGAATGAGAAAGCCTGGGGACACTATTCTAAAGTCCATGGAATAAACCCTGGAGAAACCCCCACCCCACCCATCTGCCACACCTCTCTCTAGGCAACAGCCAGGGCACCAGGCTAGCCAGCTTTCTTTCACCAAGGATTCAGAGATACAGAGGAATCATCAGTTTCTTTGGAGGCTTGGCCCTGCCCCTGACCATGCCCACTAGTGGTGAAAAGTCAGTTTCTTTCCAAGCATGTTGACTTCAAGCCCTGCCTGGCTTTTTCAAGAAAATAAGCAGCACTCTTCTAGTATATTTTTGTAACCACGTGACTTAACAAGAACTAAAGTTTCCCTAGCCCTGGGGAGAGCTTTTCCAAATATTTTTAGAAAGTTAAAAATATAGCAAAACAAACTACTCACAAGCCGCCTGTTTAAAGAGGGGAGGTGGGATTCAGAAGGCTCCTGGGGAAGGGCTGCCTAGACAGGAGTCAGATGACAGAGAGGGAGGAGGAGGGAAGACTTGGTCTAAGGGTAAGTAAGCAGTTTTATTTGCAACAGAGGAAATCGCCTGTCTAATTTGCCATCATGAGGGCTTTCATTTTAAGGGGTGGAGCAAAAATAAACTGATACAGGGTGGTAGGTATATTTGCTGGAGGCATGAAACCAAGCAGCAATCGCTATTTCAGAACTCATTGAAAGCCACTGGGTTGGGCTAGAACAGCTGCCTGCAATTCCTTCCTTCACACTCAACTACAGATTTGTGCTGGGTTTGCTGGGGTCCCTGAGCTAATATTGGGGTAGGCAGATCTAAGAGTTCTTTGTGGGTTTTTTTTTTAACATCTCTGTAACAAGTTTGTTTTCCTGTGTTCCTATAGGAAACAAGGGCCACTGAAAGTCTGTTTTGCCAGACTTCAATTTAATCAAAAGAGAATGCAAAAGAAGTCCAGCCATGGAGTGCCCTTCAGACACCAGCTGAAGGTAGAGAAAACAAGTGCAGCTCCCAACGACAGCCATCCTGGAACCTCTGTAACTAACTCTAGATCTCTCAGGAGAAAGGGCATGCTAGCTTGCTCTACTTCTCAGAAAACCTGAGGCTGCTCTCCTTACTTTCTAGTCAAACCCCCAACTTTGTTGGACAAGCATAGAAGTACAGAAGGATGTCTCTTGGGGGAATGGACTAGGTTTGTTTTACTTTTAAGCGGTAATTTGGGGGCTTTTGAATGCTGGGCACCTACTAAGACACCCTTTGCAGCACTGCCTGAGGGTGGGAGAGGAAAAGAAAAAAAAATAAGAAATGGATGAAAAGAAGGGATCCAGTACTCATCTTTCTTCCTGGGACAAGCTTCCCCACATTGAATTTTCCAATTTGCATGCAACAGCAAGTAACCCAAACAAATTCAGAAAAGGGGGATTGACACTTTCAGCTGCATTACATAAGAGGTGTAAGAAAACATGACTTTGAGGAGAAGTAAATTGGGTGGGGGGGACTCTAATATATGCAGAATAATTACTAGCAGTGGTGGAATATGAAGTCAATTGCAAAACCTTGCTCTCTGGAGGCACAATGCTTCCCCATGAACTGACCACTTAGGGAGTACAAGTTCAGTGTTGAAAGTGAAGCAGCAGTGGGCTGCTTCAGAGTGAGTGGTGGGCTTCTGGCAGCAAATAGGTGTTATGGCCTTGCCTCATTTGTAAGTTTGTTTTGTGTTTTCCCCCACCTGGACCTGAGGTCATTCTCAGGTGTAAATGTTGTACTCTCCCAGGTTCTCCTTGTATCCAGAGCTGACCAGACCCACACCCAGTGCAGCAAGAAGCCTCAGAAAGTGCCCTTTCAGGCTTAGGCAAATCATTGCTAACTGTTGAAACTCTATTTTAAAAATCCAACCCAAGCACAGCTAAAATGGAACAAGGAGAGTCTGCTGAGTACCCAGGCATTGGGCATCCCCACTGGACATAGTGGTGCCCAGTTTCCAGCCAAGCCCAGCTGTCTGAGTTTGTCCCAGCTCAGCAGGGAAAAAATGAGAAGGGATAGGCCAAACCCTTTTGTTAGAATCAAAGAAGACCAGGACCGTTTTTTAAAGCAAATTGATGAGCTGGAGAGAAATCTGCAAACCACTCCCTAATTACCCAAGGTTTAATCAAGGCGCCCGAGGCAATTTCCTCCCGGATTTCACCTTTTTCTTTCCTTCTTCCTTCCCAGCACTCCTCAATTTACATTCCCACACCATTCCACCTTGTTTAAAAGAAAAAAACAATGTTTTAAAATCTAGGAAGATTCAAGCATCAGAGAAAGTTGGAGGCCAGGTCTAGATGTGTTTTAGTTGTCTTACCCTTTGTCACTACACTAGGGCAGGAGCGAGGATAGAGATGTGAGGATACTCAGATAAGGGGATCCGACTTTCCGGCTTCTCAGAAAGTGACCTCAGGGCTGGAGAGGAGTGGGAGACGCTCAATAGCTGTACGCTTCAGTTTGCCTTCACGCCGTTTCTGAAAGCTGGGCTTGGTGGGGAATCAGCCTGGTTTAGGGAGACTGCGGTCGGAAGTCAAGCCCTGGCCGGGGTGCTACGAACATTTTACACACACACACACACACACACACACACACACACACACCGCAAGCCGGCAGCGGGTCTCCTCCACAATCTGGGCAAGATTTCTCTTTTTGGGTCTCAGCCGTTTCAGGGGCGCGGATAAGACGTTTTGGTACGCCTGTCTCAACCACAGTTCCCCGTTGCACTCCCGCTCCAGGCATCGAAGCACAGAGAACTCGCTAGGACCAGCGGATCCTCGCGGAGATGGGGGCTGGACGCCCGCCACCGGGGACTGAGAAGGCAAGGATCAAAGCCGTGACGAGGGTTTGTTAGCTGGGCCTCCCCGCGTCCCCTGGGGTGTCCTAATTGCTCGCCCTGCAGCCTCCCGCTCACAGGCTGTCCGGCCGCGCAGGCGCCCAGCCGCGGGCGGCAGAACAGCTGCGAGGCCGGCGGAGCGTCCGCCCGCTGCCCAGCCCTCCCGGCATCGCTGCCCAGCGCTGGGACCCGCGCCGCCCTAGGAAGACCCCTAGGAGAAGGGGGAGGGGCAGACAGAGGGGTCCCAACACGCGGTCAACCAGAGGCCTCCAGGCAGCAGGGGCGGCAGGGGAAGCTGGACGCCTACTTAGCCAGCTCCAACAGCCCGCACAGACTTCTCCCGTGGCCTCACCGGCCGCTCTGAAACCATCCACCTAAAAAGAAAGGCGCTCACATAAAGCAAATAATGGCTCGGAAGAGACCAGCGTGAAAAAAATGGGACTGGTTTTACACAAGCCACACCAAGGTTTTACAGATTTTGAAAATTCCCAATATTCGGGAAGGAATTTGTTTTTTTCCTAGTCGCGCATTTCATCATAATTTTCTGCTTTAGTAAAATCAGCTCCCTGGGATTTCATCACTTGTTAAAAAAAGATAAACTTTATTTTTGTAATTTTCAATCACAAAAAAATCTATATTTTTGTCTAAGCATTTATTTTACTGAATCAAAAAGACATGAAAAGAAAAAAAATCATGTTTTTACTAACGTATATAAGTGACTCTTTTTTGGACAACATATAATAAATATGATATATCACTTATCACTCAGTCTTTCAAATGTACAATTTTTTTTTTTCATATTATGGAGCATGCCACTTTTCCAAAAGAAAAAAGGTCATGAGAAATCAGTGCAAAGTTCTCAGTCACCCTCCTCTTTTCTCTGGGGCAGATGAATGTCCATGGCAACACCCTCTGCCTGGATATTTGAGGCTGTCTGTCCACCTACAATTCTCTCTGCCCCTACAGTTCCTCTCCATGCCCTTCTTTCTTCCCTTTTTAGCCCTCCCCCCTCCCTCCCTCCTGCTTGTCCCTAAAGTCGTTTTTTTAAAAAAGAACTTGAGGTTTTGTTTTTGTTGATGTTTTCACTTACTGGTTGCACTTTGTGTGGGGTCAGCGTTTTCACCAGTCACACTGCTGTGGGGGAGCTTTCCAGCCCTGCCTCTGGGGGGTTGGGATGGAGAGCAGAAAGCTGGCTCCTCTTTGGGGACCCTGGCCCATAGGTGAGTATCTTCCTCTCTTACTCCTCCGCCTCCCAGTGTCCGCTGCAATGGAGGTCTGGTGCGGGAAGAGGTGGGGCAGCTGTCCAGGTCAGGTCGGGGATTGGGAGGGATTGCAGAGCCTTCCCTCCTTCTTCACCGGGGATGTGGGGTGCCTGGGATGGGATTGGACAAGGGATTGAGGGCTGGTTGTCCCCCGGGTCCCAGGCCATGAATGAGCACTCGGGGTACCAGGGGCCGCTGCAGCTGGGGATGGGGTGCTGGAGGAGTCCGGTACATGCTGCTGTACATAGCAGCTGCAGCTGCTGCGGCTGTCGTACTGTCCATGCTGCCCAGCAGACTTGGGTGATAGAAATAAGGTGAAGGAAACATCCTCTGCAGCGCTGAGTAGTTCCCTGCCTCTGCCAGCAGCTCCAGGCCCACCGCAGTCTGCCTCTTCCATTTGGTCCTGAAAGAAAGCAGGCGTACATGCACCCAAAGGCGGCTGTGGACATGGTCCAGGCACCAGGCACAGAGGCCCGACCCATTCCCTGGTCCTCTCCCATCTTCTCCTTTTCCCTCACCCAGTAGGGAGACTCAGAGAGCTCTGGGAACTGGGAATGTGCATTTCCTGCCCCCACCTAGCTCACAAGAGGACTCAAACCCAAAGCCAATTTTGTAAACTACACCCTCAAAGTTTGAGACACTGGAAGATGAAATCCTATAAGCTTCCTGCTGCCTTTTCCTGTCCCTTTGCTCTACTTGTCCCCCTCATACTGTGGCTACTTCCTGAAACTTTCCTGAAGATCAAAGGAGACCACCTCTTTCCACACTCTTCCCCCTCCTCCCTTAATTCTCTTTCAAAGTGCTCCCCCAATAATTCCAAAGTGTCTGCTCTCAGCCTCTCCCCCTCCCCACGGAGAAAGAAGTAACCAAAACTGTAAACAAAGGGACAGAGTCTCTCCTGGGCCTCAGACCCCTGCTCCTCTCTTTCCCCAGGGCTGTGGAGACAATTCTCTTATCAGCCTGACAGATCCTTACAGGGAGTAGGGGATTTCGGGCAAGGAAGGAGACAAGGTTTCAAACTGGAATTCGTTTGAGAGAGGGCTCTCCCAGGAGGACAGTACCTCCTGGCCTTTGGGGTGGGGAGATGCATTTCAAGACACTTCCTCCTCTGGGGCAAGTAACAATTAAAACCTGTGATCAGTTTTTCTTGGTCTCCTCCCTCCCCCATCTACACCCCCCTTTAGGAAGAAGACAGGAGCAGGCCCTTGGCTCAAATGCCTTATGAAGGTACGTAAGGCTGGTGGGCCGTCCATACCCAGCAGCTCCAACCAAATTAATAAACATGTCGCCCATTTTAAATTGGCTACAAATGACACTAATGTTTTCCGACAGAATTAGGGTGGCTGAATCCGTATGTAATGAGACAGAAAATTATGGTAAAGATGACAACTGGATGGGCATTTCCAACCGCACTTATGGACGATTAGAACACAAACGAGAGAAAAGGAGGGGGAGAGACAAGGGAGATGAGCGCCAGGCTTGGAAACACAGAATAACCTCGTCTCAGACTGCCCAGGTTCAGTCCTATAGTTCAGGACCTTGCAAGCACAGCCAGCTGCTTTCTTAATTTCCTTTCTAAAAATGCAGCAGGGCTGGGCAGGCTCTGTGGCACCCTTTCTCCCTATTGAGACAGTGGAGGCAGCCAGTATAGGGGACAGACACCCAGTCTAGACGCCTGGCCAACTGCCTGATTCTCCAGCCTGGGGCTGCAAACTCAATTCTAACCCAGCTGGACTCTCCTAATCTCTGAGGAGATGCAGGACCAAGGCTTAAGGCTGTAACCCTGGCTCTCCCAACCACCTCACATTTAAGCCAAGACTGGTGGGACAGCTCTGTGGGGACCACAATGGCTGGGCCATGTTGCCGACTACAGACATTTGGAACCAGCCTGGGGCAGGCCCAAGGGGTGCACCACGCATACAGGCTCTCTGGGCCTGAATGTCAGCTGCACAGATGTCTCAATTTGAGAAGGTGTGGCTTGATTGATTTGGGGATAAAGTGTGGGGAATTCCAGCAGCTCAGGTTTCCAAGGGAAAGTAGCACCTGTTAAGATACTTAGAAGTGCACAATTGCCCAATTCCAGCTGCCTTAAGGTCTCTCTCACCTTGGAGATTTGGCTAATCCCTACCCCTAGTCTGAAAACACCTACTCACCCACAGTAGGCTCTCTGACTCTCAGTCCCTAGTCTCCAGAGGCCAGGAAGGAAGAAGATTGGTGCAATGTTTATGACCTGGGCAGACATCTCTGCTCCTCAAAGAGCCTGCCTTACCTTCGGTTTTGATACCAAGTCTTGACTTGGGTGTCAGTAAGGTTGAGTGCAGCTGCCAGATCCATGCGGTCCTGAACACTCAGGTACTTCTGCCGCTCAAAGCTACGCTCCAATTGATTAAGCTGGTGGTCAGAGAAAGCTGTCCTGGCTTTTCGAGGCTTCTTGGCTCTCACAGGGGGACTCTCACGGCTACTTGTAATCTCTCGGTCTCCTTCCTCCTTTGTTCCTACAATAGAAACCCAGACACAGCCATGTAAGTTAGCTTGAAATAGGAAAGGGTGGAGTATCCTCCTGGCACACACTTTCACATTCCCAAGACAACCACTGGTCTCAGGGGACTACACTCTGCCACTACCCTCACACACATATACTTGGGTCTGAGCCAGGGTATCCGAAGAGGATTGTTTTCTTCTGGCTGGGGACTCTTGGGCCCTGTGGAGAGATATCATAAAAGTTTTAAAGGGGTTCTTCTAAAAGAACCCTTCTTCTTCTAAAAAAAAAAAAAAATCTTCTGGTTGGAAGTTAAGAGTTTAAAAAATAATTCTCAATAAAAGACTTTTTGTTTCTGTTTTCCTTGATGGGGTAGGGGAGGACCCTGTCCATTTTTTTTAATTGTTTTCACCAGGACCACTTTTCTAATTTAGTTCTTTCCAAAGAGTCAGTTATGTGGATTTTTTTTAGAAGAGGACACTTTTTGTTTGTTTAACTTTTTTTCTGTTTACTGGGAGTTACAGGCACATATTTCTCTTTTTCAGATGCACCTGGGAAATGTTGGAATCAAGCTTTCTGCAGCTGCCTGTACTGGGTCTTTGAAAGCTTTGGAAAAATTTGTTGCCCCGACACCGAGCTGAACTCAAAATCATTGAGCCCATCCAGGTGACAGTGCAGAGATTTCCGGATTCTATTTGTCAACTTTGGTTTTTTACTGAAATGCTGGGAAATCGATATGTCAATCCCTCTCTGTTTGTACCCGTTTGTGCAGCGCTCCTTGATCTTCCCTGCAGGAAGAACAATAATCTCTCTAATTGACCCACTGGGGAGGTTGGTGCACGAAAAATCGCCAGACCAGACTGTACATCTGTTTAGGGCACTATTATGCTAATACTATAATAGTAAAATGAGAAGCCAATATCCTATCTTCCAGTCAGCACTTATCTTTGCCAGAGAACCAAAGATTAATAATAATAAATAACTTATCAGTAAAGGTGGTAAAAAAGTACTCCCCTGGTATGTTAAAACTCTTACCATGTAAAGACCAGAATACCTTCTTATGACATTGTCGGAGGAGAAAATGCAGAAAGGGAGTTGAAAGACAATTTCCATTGTCATCTGATTTTACAAAAATGGACAAATTCAATTCCATAAATTATTTTTTAAAAATACTACCTCCCTATTACTTGTAAGGGGACAAAAATTTTACTGAGGATACAGAATTTTGTTGGGACCACTGGGCAAAAAGGGTGTTTTTAAAAAATGATTATGAATTTTTACTGGCTTCCTTGTATTAATCCCAAATTGTTCTGTTAATCAAAACGGAAAATTTTCCTTCCTCGAATCTGATAATTCCTGTGATGGTGTTTAGAAAATATGCGGGGGGTTGGGGGGAAATCATTTGCATTAAAGAATAAACATCAGGTTGTGATCACACCCCTAGACTCCATAGTTTGTGTCTCCCATCTCACTCCCCACTCCCATTCCCAAGGTCTCAACCAAAAAAGAAAAAAAAAAAAAAACCTCAAGATGGTCCCTTTTGTCAAGGAAAAGTATTTCCCGTCAGACCTCCTCGTCGTGGCCCTCTCCCAATACATTAAAATTAAGTAAAACGAAGAAAGAAACTGGATGGCGGTAAAGGTTAAGAGGTAAAAATGTAACAATAAACACAACTTCGGTAGCGTCTCTTAATCGCTCGCCCAGGCCTCTCTCCAGTTTGCATTCTTTCACCATCGCCCAATCGCCCAACAATCTCCCGGAATAATTCCCCATTGGAGATTCGCTGGAAGCTGAAGGGAAGAAGGGAACCAGGAGAAGAAGCAGACGGCGGCTGGGGCGGCGCGACTCACCGTGGCATTTGATGTCGCTCTGGGAATCTTCTCGCTTGTCGAGTTTGGTTTTGCTGTCCTCCTGCTCGAGCTTTGGCCTAAAGCTCTCGTGCGCTGCATTGCTCTCCTGCTTCGGGGTGTGGTGGGGAGAGGAGACACTAGTGCTGTAGGGTGCACACGCCGCCAGAGGTTTACTGTCGCCCAAGATGTCCTTAATTAAAAAAGAAGAGGTGGAAGTCCTGGGGGCCGAGGCGGCCGAGCCCAGCTGCTGGGCTGCTGGCTGTTGTTGCTGCTGCGGCGGCGGCGGTTGCTGTTGGGGCGAAGGCTGCAAACTTTGCGTCGGGGCCGGGGCTGGCGGCGGCGGCTGTTGGCTGTGATGGAGATGGTGGTGATGCTGGGGCCCGTCTGCTACGAGATGCGGCTCCGGGGGCTCCATGGTGACCGAGATAGGAGAAGAAGGTGCCGTTCCTACGGTATCAATCTCCGAACAGGGAGACGGGGTAGCCTGACTCCTAAAATCCGCGGTCCTCGCCTCGCCGAGCGGGCGGAAATCTCCATTCATCATGCCGGGACTGCCAGAACTGGCACTGGACAAAATCGTGTCTATTCCAAAACTCGACCCGCTGGCCCCTTCCATTGTTGTCATTTCTACATGAGGTCCACGCCGTTCCGCCGTTGAGTAACCGCCCGGACCAAGAAAAAGCTATTGATCGTAAAAGAAAATAAACACTAAACAATGTTGCCGCCGCTCGGGGGAGGAAAAAAAAGGAGGAGAAGAAGAAGAAAGTGGGGCGGGGGTAAAGGAAGGACAGTGGGGAGGTGGTAATCGGTGGACACTTTCGACACAACTTTTTCCCCCCTGACGCAAAAGGTAGGGATAGAGAGAAAGAAAGACTGGGAGGTTACCAAAAAAGAAAAATAGGGAAAGCCAGGAACGTGCGCTCGGGGGGACCACCGCGCACGTGGGGCGGCGGGGGCGGCGCGGGAGACCTAGGCGAAGGCGCAGGAGGAAAGAAGCGACCCCTAAGCCGCCGCCACCGCCGCTGCCGCTGCCGCTGCCGCCTGGGTCTGCCCACAGCCTGGCACCGGGCGGCAGCGGCGGCGGCGGCGGACTTGGCAGGTGCAGCGATCGCGAAACCCGGGCGGCTGCACGCCCTCGGACCTCCCCCGCAGCTCCCTAGGTGGCTGTTGCGCACGACCAGGCCCCCTCGGAGCCGAGTTTCAGAACTTTCTTGGAAAGTTGTGGAGCAGGCACAGCCGCAGTGCCCGCGGCAACCGGAGGAGGAGGAGGAGGAAGAAGAGAAGGAGCAGGCTCAGGAGAACAAGACGGCAGAGACGCGGTGCCCGGCGACTCCGGACGCTGCCGGGCGCGTTCGCTTGTAATCCGGCGGCTCACGGGCGGCGCCGACCCCCTCCCGTGACGTCACGGCCACTGCCGCCGCTCTCCGCGCCGCGCCAGGCCCGCGCCCCCGCCGCCGAGGCCGCGCGCCCGGCCCCGCGCCCCCATTGGCCGCTCCCGCGCAAGCGAGCGACGCCAACGTACCAGGAACCAATGGGCACACCGCTCGCAAGCCCGTCAGTGAGCGCCGCTTGGACCCCGCTGCTCTTTTGAGGACCCGCAGATCCCTTTTTGCCTGCAGCCCTGAGCCGAACACCAAGTCCAGTGGCCCAGGTGTCCACAATCACGATTGAGGGGCAAAGGGAAAAGGGGGAAGAGAACAGAAGGAGACTAGAGAAAGGGAACCAAAGAGAGGAAAGATGAAAATAATAATAAGTGGTGACTATTTGCCCGTTTTCTTAAGTCAGAGTCTGGGGCGAAAAGAGTAAAAGAACCGGGCCGACTCACCTTTAGACTCCAGCGTGGCCGCCCTTTCAGCTTTCCCAAATACACGCTTAAATAGTCTGAAGACACTAAGAACAGAGAAGGAGATCCCTGAGGGGACTCGCGGGAAAGTGGGTAACTCCAGGAACCAGAGATCTGAGTGGGTGAACAGGCTCCCAGCTGTGACTTTTCGCTCAAAGAACCCATGCGCCCGGGCTTAGCCCAGCTTAATAGCGGATCCCTTAGAGGAACAGAGAGGGGTCTGCATCCATCAGGTACTCTCCGGGTGGATGGAGCCCAGGACTCAAAACCCAAGGCCCAGCCTTGGCTCCAATCAGAGCTGGTGCTGAAAGAATGCCCGATCAAACACTTTCTCCTCAACCGGGGGAAATAGTGCCCGAGGCGTTCACTAGCGGCTAGGCAGCCACGGTTCAGTGCGGCGTGGGGGCACAGGAACAGGGGTGGCGAGTCCAAAACCTGTGTCCTGGCCACACCACATACCGGTACGTCTGTTCCCTCCCCCTTCTGACCGGCCTATCGTTTGGAAAGGAAACAGTCACTATGGATCCACTGGGGACCCGGAGCATGACTGTGACGCCTCGTCGGAGGGTATCAACTTGCATTATTTTCTTTAGGACGTCTCCAACCTGTCTCTTGTTGAATGTCAGAGTAATGGGAAGTGCCAGTGACAAGACGGCGTATTACTCCTGATTAAGTGCCATGTCAACCTAATTAGCGGAGTAATTATAAGGTGCTAATGAATGATTCAAAGTTCTTTGAGTTACATTTTACTCCAAATTACCATTTTAAGAACCCCATGAATCTGCGTGGTTGGCATAGCTTCCGTGACTAGGCGCAGAATGAGGTTACAAAATGGCCTTTAAAGTCTCCAAGGGCCGAATCTGGGGTGTAGTTGCGGTTTTGTAGGTCGCTTTGGCTTTTTTTTCTATTGAGGCGGGGAGAAGGTGTCAGGGAGGCAAATGACCTCCTGGGACAAGATCTTGCCCTTGGATTGGAACTGCTGTGTGAACCCCAGGTCTGGAAGGGGTACGCTCCCTGCGCTTTACTGGGACAATCGAGGTGTTTGACCCCGAAAAAAGCCCGTGCTATCTCGAGGGTGTGTTGAGCTGTTTCGGATCATCTTCATGCCATCTTTCATCGTGCTCTGAGAAGAACTGCGGGGATTGGAGGGACCGAGGCGAAGAGATGTACAATCCGGGCTGCTCTCTCCCTTTTCTCAGAAAGCGAGGGGAATTGGGCCGAGGAGCCAGGGTGGGTGAGACGAGGCGGGGGACGTAGGAGGTGCTTCAGGCAAAGGCCAACGCTGGCCCTAGGGGTGCGGAGCACGCTTGAAGAACGTGTGGCTGGGCCCCGCTGGGTGGGGTCAGGCCAGCCTAGACTGAGAGGCTGCAGAGAGCCTGGATCACAGCCGGAGCTTGGTTGGATCTGTCGTCTTTGACGCGGGAACTGCGTGAGGCCAGACACACCCTCCCCGGAGCTTTCGGGCCCAGGCCTTGGCCTTCCTTCTGGCCGTGGGTTACACGACCACCGGCGGGGAACGTACAAAGGCAATATGGATATCCGAGGCCTAAACCCCACCCCCAACTTTAGGCCCGGCGCAGCACACCCTCGCGGGGTTCACGCCCGTAGCCTCTGGCCCTGTTGACCAACGTGGGAAGAGCGGGCAGGGCGATAGAGCTGCCTGAGACTGCCAACGAATGCTCCACTTTCTTTCCTCTTCAATTATCGATTAGGGTTCTTCCCATTCTGACATCACCCACCAACTTCCCAATTGAGGTGCGTTTCCTCCTCGCCCTTGGGTCTCCAACTCGTACTCCCCTCGCTGCGTATTCAGGGTGGGAAGTGGGAAGGGAGAGAAAAACAAATTTAAAATCCAGAACTGACGGCACTGCACAAATCAATTATTCTCGACCTTGATAAATAATTCATTTAAGCCTGTTTTTGTTTTGTTTCGACGCCTAAAATGACTCAAGAGCTCAAAAGGCTGATCGCACAGCTTGTGTTGGGCGGTTCGACAGCGTTTTTTGCCTGGAATAATTCACAACATTGGCAGGGGAGACGACGAAATATGACCCTACGGAAAAAAAAAATGAAATCGGAAAGGAAAGGAAAGAGGAAGGGCGAAGCGTTGGGGGAGGGGAATGCGTGGTTTATGCATCCAGGGACCCAGTAGACCCCCACCTTGTGAATGTTTCAGGTCATTTTTTCTTTAAAAAAAAAAAAAAAAGGTTAATATCATAGACAATTTCTTTGGTTGGGTATTGAAAGATTAACTTTCGGGAGCAACAATGGTGAAGGAAAATACGACCTTGACTTTTATCGACGCCCTTATATTTGGGTCCCTGCCAGAGAGGAAATGTTAGTAATGGCCTAAACAATCAAAAGAGGGACTCAAAGACCAAATCATACACACTTCATGAAAAACAAATTTTTCAGAAAAGATCTTGTTTAACTTTTCTCCATTCTTTTATTTCTCCAGACAGTCCTCTTTTGCCATTCCCCGACCCCCGAACATATATATAGTGTGGACATTTAAAAACCACATTTTCTATAAATCAGGGCGCAGATTAGTCAATTTTCCACGTGAATAGCTATGCATTAACTGAATTTAATCTCAAATTTTCTCACTGTATTAAAGACAACAATAAGTAGAGTCCTTAAACTGACGTGAATTTTAAGATAGTCACCCACTTCCAGGTCCACCTTTTCTTCTTAAGAAGGATGAAAAAAAAAATCTTTAATTTTGGGAAGATTTTGGAATCAATGCCTAGAAAACAGTTATATTCCAACTGTGAATGATAGAGAACAAACATTTCCTTGCTGGCTCTGAAGGACATATCAGTACCAGTCAATACCAGTGATACTTCCTTCTCACCACAGAGAATAATTTAAATACTTGGACATATCTTAAGTTTTGTACCTTAACACATCCACCACTTTCACTACCTAGATTTGGGAGTCTTTTAAACTGAAGCATCAGTTTTCTAAAATATTAGCTTAACTTTACAAAAAAAATTGTTATGAACTTGAAGCTGGGGTTTCTTTTAACATTTCATTTGAACGTTTCTCAGGGTCCACAGGACTACAGTGCCAGCTGACTGTAATGAGGTGCAAACGCTCTTCCCTCCACTGGGCGGCGACAAGAATCCCCGACCGAGGGAGCCGGTTATTGTTTCTTTCTATAAAAGATGCAGGATACACAGATAAGCTGTCCACCCTCAAAGGCTAACTCCCTGAAGATTGTATGACCTACTATCATTTCAAAGTTTCAGAAATCTCGAAAGGATTCTTTTCTTTTCTTTTTTCAGTCTCTTCATGTAACTCCAACTGCTTAAGGACTTGAAGCATGTTTACTTAGAAAATGTGTGAATGAGAAAGACATGAAAATACTGAAATTGAGTGTCTTCCTTAAGTAGACCAAAACCTAGACTGTGGAGACTGGGAGAAAGGTAAAATGAAATTTTAAAAATAAATAAAATAAAATAACTTAAAACAAGAACAAGTTAAAATGATAGTATGTATAATCAATTATTGTTCAGGAGGGACTAAAAGTTTTGAAACACAGTTCCAGTGTCTTGATAAAGTTTGCAAAAGTTCTCACTTCTTCAAAACTTTAGTGACAAACAGCTTAGAAGGGGTCTATGGAAGCTGGACTCTCTATGGAAGTTAGATGTGTGATGTGTAGGAGTAAACAGGAAAGTCAAGCGGGTGTGGAGGTAAGAGTGCTGGAAGAGAGGGTTTTCATCCCATTTTGCCACTTTCTAGTATTCTTGGGTGAGATACTTAACCTTACTGACAACCAAGTTTTTGTCTATAAAAAAGGAGAGTTGCAGGGCTTGGTAATCCCAGCCACTTTGGAGGCTGAGACTGGAGGATTGCAAGTTCAAAGCCAGTCTCAGAAATTCAGTAAGGCCCTAAGCAGCTTATAAAAACCTTGTCTCAATTATGTTTAAAAAGGGGCTGGGGATGTAGCTTAGTGGTTGAGTCCCTGGTTTAAAAAAAATATATATATATATGGTGGTTGTGAGGACCAAATAAGGTCTTCTTTGTAAAAGTTCTTTACAAAATGTGAAGCAAGAGCTGACATTCACAGTAGGCAAAGGTGGCAGTTATTTCTAGCTATGGGAAACACTCACACATTAGCCATATTTTTTCCACTCCTTCCTTCTCTTTTCTTTTTTCATTTTGCTTATTTACTCAGTCAATAAACATTACTGAATGGACATTCTATGTCAGGTGTTTGGGAATAGGACACTAACCAACTTCAGAGAGTTGACAGAAGCTGTGTGTTCTGGAAATTGTTATAAATACCATGATGCAAATGTGAACCTACTACAGTGGAACTTCAGAAAACAGAGTGGGATTACCTTGGGAGAGGTTCTTGGGACAACAGAGAGGTTCCCTAAAGGATATGGAGTGTGTGTTAGTCATGAAAGAAAAGGATCTATCCCAATTAGTGGAATGCAGAGGGATTTTTATGATAGCTAAAGGTAATGGTGCAAAATGTCCACAAATTCCCCAAACTTTTAACCCCTTGACTAGGGCTGGGCTGCAATCTTTAGGCTATTTGTGTTGTGGGAATCTCTCCTGAGTGCAGCCAAAAGAGACAAAATATTCTTGAAACACTTTGGAGGGAAAAGACCTAGGCACACCTTCACAAACCTGAACATCTGTCTTTACAACAGCTTACACAGTCTTCAGATCTGATTCCAAGAGATGATCCAGCCCTTCTCAAACAAGGACTGCATCCCTTCTCCCCTACTCCCACTCCAGCTTCCATTTTTCTTTCTAGATTTTCAAATGTTTGGAAAGCTTGATGATCTTAGCAGGCCTAGAAAAATATCTCCTCCAGTTCAGAGGTGAAGGAAGAGAAGATGACAATATGGAGATAGAGGAGGAGCTGAGGGAGAACATGGAGAGAGATGGTATTTCACACTCTAAACTGAATAAATGTCCATTGAAGTCCCGTTCCTAGAGAAATTAAAGAGCCCCCTTGTGACACAGCCACATCACATGTTTAAAAAAAAAAAGCGATTCTTCTATCAACTCCTGAGGTTAAAAGAGAATGGAGGGGCCGCGATGGAGGAAAAACGAAAGCCTCAGAGCACTAAGCAAAGATGCCAATCACAGAAGGGAAAATTCATTTACGATGTTAATTAACAAGCGGCTAATTAAAACGGCACTTTGAGCGCTAATCAATCGCCTTATTAAGTTAGAGCCATCACTGGAACAAATTGAAAGCTCCCCGCCCCATCTCCTGCCTCTGGTGCAGGCGGGGCTGGGTTCCCAGATATCGCGCGGAGGCTGGGGAATGATCTGCTCGCTCTCTCAAAGCCTCTCTCGGTGATCCACAGAATTCTGCAACTCTGAGGTTCACCCTTGAAGAACCGCTTGCCCCTGCTCCTGAACCCACAGAACTGAGTAAAGGTCAAGGTGGCGATTTGTATTCCAGACACACCCACATGGGAGTAAAGAATTGCATAGAAGAACAAGCGTTCAGCAACTAACACCGACTTTGCCTCAGAAAAAGAGCTCTCTGAATGCACCAAAACACGACCTAGGGGCTGCCAGCAAGGGAAGGAGAAAATTCAGCCCAAGAGGGGGCGCTCTCGGGCCGGAATCTTGCATCCCCATTTTCCAGGACAGACCCACCACCTCTTTTGAAAACTTCTAAATCCTTGTCCAGGTGCGTCCCAGAACCAGGGAGGAGTTAATCTGTCGTCAGGCATCAAGGAAAGGACAGCCGACCTTCTAGATTTGGTCTCCTGGAACTCCCTAAGGATAGAAGTGAGAGGAGGGAAAAGAGAGAGGGTTTGCTGATCCTCTGGGACAAGTCTGGCACTCACCAGCCAGTACCTATCTCCCATCCAGTTTGCGCTTCCCCACATCCCTGGCCCTCCAAACTCAAGAGAATTGAGATCTTGAATCCTTATTTTGAGGAGCTTCTGCATTCCTTAATTGTTTAATGTCTGTTTTTCACCAAATTCCTGAGGGAGAAACATTTGGCAATAAAAGAGGACTGTGAATTTAAATGCTAATTAAGTGAGTTCTTCTTCTGCAACTCCACCTGCCTGGGGCCCTGGTTAAGAAGGAACACACCGGGCGCGCCCACTGCAACATTCCTGGGGTGCAGAGCAGAAACGCTGTAAAAAGAGACCTCAGAGGACTCCTGTCTGAATTGCTTTTTAACGGCCTCCTACAGAGAAAAAGAGAATGCTATTGGAAAAGGGTCTTTTGCATGAGGGGTGATGTGTGGCATGGCCCAGGGTGTGTTTTATGTGCCTACGATGACACATGTATGACCTGGGCTGGTCTGTGGGCTTACCTTCCCTGGAGGTGCTTCCGACCACATCTGTTGGTGGGTCTGAGCATGCTTGGGGAGGGCGTCCTGGGAGAACTCAAGAAACGACTCCCACGTGCAAAGTTCAAAAGCATTAATATTTTCATCATATTATCATTATTCAATATAATAATATTTGCTCGGTTAGCGGCACTAATTAGGCCACATTAAAAACGTAGTATCTCCCTAATGGTGCGTAATGTGCCCACTCTCACATTTTTCTCTCTGAGGATGGGCGGCTACTGGCTGGCAGGGGAGGAGAGACAGGCTAGCGACGGGCTGAATTAGGGCGTGACGCCCCGCACCACTCAAACATACACATCTACGCTGGAAGTCCGCCGGGTGGGATCCGCAGTCTCTACGCGGTCGATGGGACCCTCCGCTGCGCACTCTGCCTTGCGCCGAGCACCCTGCGGCCTCCTCCAGCGACCCGGAGCTTTGAACTCTTTGGATTGATTTTGCTTCCCTTCCCCCTTTTGTGTGTATGTCTTCAATTGGTTAGGTTTTTAAGGGTTGGGAGTGCCGTTGTGAACAAACTAAAACACCCTTAACTGGAGCTCCTTAGCCAAGAATTGGAGGTTCTGCCTCCTTGCTTGGCGCTTTTAGTTATCCCAATGGAAATTTCTTTCTGAGATTCGAGGGTGGGAGTGTAAAAGAAGCTCCCGCAGAGCAGGTCCCATCTGGGTCTTTTTCCTGTTCCGGGTGTCAGCGGTGGGCTCCGGCGCCCTGCAGCCCTCGGCGAGGTGGATGTTAAGCTCTGAGAGATGCCCCTCCCTCGGGCGACTCGCGCAGATCACTGTGAATATGTAACATATTTGTAACGCGCGCCGAGGTGTGATGCGTGTGCCGAATGGTGGAGGGGGAGATGAAGCCTGATTGAGAAGGGGGAAGCACAGGATTCACATTGTACTGTGCAATCTAACAATCTGAACATTCCTTTATTAAAAGCTGCTGCGTGACATTTACACTGAGCCACCAGCCACTGCCTCTAATCCGGGGGAAAATGGTTGTACCACAGAGTCCTGGCTGAGGCTTGTGGCGACACTGCTGTCCGCTGGGCCGGGCTACCCAGCTACAGCCCGGAAGGCCTCAGCCCCCCGGGGGCAAGCGAAGTACCACCAGCCCTGCCCCTAGACCAGAAAGTAACAGCATTGGGCCTTTCTCTCCCCTCCGGCCAGCCGGCCTGGTCAGCGAAGCTCTAGTGACCTGGTGGAGCCTTCCGCGCTTCCTTTTCCGAAAGAAGTAAACTTTCTATCCTCCGCCCCCCTCCCCCCATAATCCGATCGTTTAGAGCTGCTGTTTTCCTTTAGTCAGATTCCCGCTCCCCATCAGTCTGAGTACACGATCAGAACTGCTCAGAGAGCAGGAAGCACATTGATTTCAGCTTGTTCTGTCCACAGACAGGCCCTGACAAGGTTGTTAGAACAGTCGGAGAGGTCTATACAATCACTTAATTACCAAAACTGTCAGTCAGGCGGGACGCGGGTGCGCGTCTAGGGCTGCGCCAGGCATTCCAGCACTGGGCCGCGTGCGTGATTGATCGGTGCTGATAGCATCGCAAAATAATTACGGCGAATTTTCTGATGTGTGATTTTTATCTCAAGTTCATGCTTCAGAGAGGTAATCGGAGGATGAGAAGGGTCAGTGCCATTTCGGATTACCTGGAGTCCGCCAGAAAGGGTAAAAATGGAGGGGGCCTCCGAGAAAAAGGGGAGAGAAGAGGGTGAAGAGAGAGGGAAGAAGAGAAATAAAGAGAGCGAGTTATAGATTGCTGGAGGGACTGCAAGCAATTCGTCAAACTGTGCAAGTGATTTCCTTCAGAGCCAGCATATGGCAGATTGATTTTGTCCAACGTCTGTTTAGCCACATTTAAAATGATCCAGCGGTTATTACCGCGATTGGCTTAGGAACTGACAGGCAGTTGTAGGCGCAAGGAGTATAGATCCTGTTTACCGGAGACGTGTTCGTAACTGCTGTCAAATACAGTTAAGTAAATATCATTAGGAAAGAGCTCTGTTAAGAGAAATGCCAATCCAATAAATATGCTTTTCCTCCCCGCCCTCCGCATGACTGCCTACACCTCCTCCAGAGAGTCTCCTTTCTGCTCCTCCGCTGCTTGGGTCAGGCGTGCAGGGCAGGGCGTCGACTCCCGCAGCCCTAGAGGCCCTGAACCCAGCACAGAGCAGAAGATGACAGGCCAGCGGGGTGCG